>NW_027361672.1:3022500-5900000 GCF_039654945.1 Dendrobates tinctorius
TATGTGTATATATATACACATATATATTTATAACTGCTATGTATGAGGTGTCCATACATGACTGCTGCATGTAGGATGAGGCTATATATAACTACTGTATATAAGATGTGTCCATATATAAATACTGTGTACAGGATGAGTGTGTATATATATATATATATATATATATATATATATATATATATAGGTCTGCTATATATCAGGTGTCCATACATGACTGCTGCATGTAGGATGAAGCTATATATAACTACTGTACATAGGATGAGTATGTGTATATATATATATATATACATATATATGTATATTTATATCTGCTTCATATCAGGTGTCCATACATGACTGCTGCATGTACCATGAGTCTATATATAACTACTGTACATAGATCAGTATGTGTATATATGTATATTTATAACTGCTATGTATGAGGTGTCCATACATGACTGCTGCATGTAGGATGAGGCTATATATAACTACTGTATATAAGATGTGTCCATATATAAATACTGTGTACAGGATGAGTGTGTATATATATATATATATAGGTCTGCTATATATGAGGTGTCCATACATGACTGCTGCATGTAGGATGAAGCTATATATAACTACTGTACATAGGATGAGTATGTGTATATATATATATACATATATATGTATATTTATATCTGCTACATATCAGGTGTCCATACATGACTGCTGCATGTACCATGAGTCTATATATAACTACTGTACATAGATCAGTATGTGTATATATGTATATTTATAACTGCTATGTATGAGGTGACCATATATGACTGCTGCATGTAGGATGAGGCTATATATAAACTGTATATAAGATGTGTCCATATATAAATACTGTGTACAGGATGAGTGTGTGTATATATATATATATATATATATATATAGGTCTGCTATATATGAGGTGTCCATACATGACTGCTGCATGTACCATGAGTCTATATATAACTACTGTACATAGATCAGTATGTGTATATATGTATATTTATAACTGCTATGTATGAGGTGTCCATATATGACTGCTGCATGTAGGATGAGGCTATATATAACTACTGTATATAAGATGTGTCCATATATAAATACTGTGTACAGGATGAGTGTGTGTGTATATATATATATATATATATATAGGTCTGCTATATATGAGGTGTCCATACATGACTGCTGCATGTACCATGAGTCTATATATAACTACTGTACATAGGATGAGTAGGTGTATATATATACATATACAGTGGGGAAAAAAAGTATTTAGTCAGTCAGCAATAGTGCAAGTTCCACCACTTAAAAAGATGAGAGGCGTCTGTAATTTACATCATAGGTAGACCTCAACTATGGGAGACAAACTGAGAAAAAAAAATCCAGAAAATCACATTGTCTGTTTTTTTTTCATTTTATTTGCATATTATGGTGGAAAATAAGTATTTGGTCAGAAACAAGCAATCAAGATTTCTGGCTCTCACAGACCTGTAACTTCTTCTTTAAGAGTCTCCTCTTTCAGAGAATGGTCCGAAAAAGAAAAAAAATCCAGTGAGCGGCAGTTCTGTGGCCGGAAATGCCTTGTTGATGCCAGAGGTCAGAGGAGAATGGGCATACTGGTTCGAGCTGATAGAAAGGCAACAGTGACTCAAATTGCCACCCGTTACAACCAAGGTAGGCAGAAGAGCATCTCTGAACGCACAGTGCGTCGAACTTTGAGGCAGATGGGCTACAGCAGCAGAAGACCACACTGGGTACCACTCCTCTCAGCTAAGAACAGGCATCTGATGGCTACTTTCAGCAGGATAATGCGCCATGTCATAAAGCTCGAATCATCTCAGATTGGTTTCTTGAACATGACAATGAGTTCACTGTACTCAAATGGCCTCCTCAGTCACCAGATCTCAATCCAATAGAGCATCTTTGGGATGTGGTGGAACGGGAGATTCGCATCAGGGATGTGCAGCCGACAAATCTGCGCCAACTGTGTGATGCCATCATGTCAATATGGTCCAAAATCTCTGAGGAATGCTTCCAGCACCTTGTTGAATCTCTGCCACGAAGAATTGAGGCAGTTCTGAAGGCAAAAGGGGGTCCAACCCGTTACTAGCATGGTGTACCTAATAAAGTGGCCAGTGAGTGTATATATATATATACACATATATATATATTTATAACTGCTATGTATGAGGTGTCCATATATGACTGCTGCATGTAGGATGAGGCTATATATAACTACTGTACATAGGATGAGTATGTGTGTGTGTGTATGTATGTATATATATATATATATATATATATATATATATCTGCTATATATGAGGTGTCCATACATGACTGCTGCATGTACCATGAGTCTATATATAACTACTGTACATAGGATGAGTTTGTGTAGATTCAAGATTCAAAGAAGCTTTATTGGCAGGACTAAATACACATTAGTTTTGCCAAAGCAGGTGTACAGAAGGGGATAGGGACTGTAGGGATGTTGGGAAGGGGCTGTAGGAAAGGTGGATGGGGCAGATCCAGGATGGGGCTATAGAAGTCCATGGCATAGGGAAGGTGGATGGGGGATTGGGGCATATCCAGGGTGGGGGCCATAGAAGTCCATGGCATATCATAGTTCTCTTTCTCGCAGTCTATGGCATTCGCTCACATATTGCGCTGCTATCTCCACTATATATGTATATTTATAACTGCTATGTATGAGGTGTCCATATATGACTGCTGCATGTAGGATGAGGGTATATATAACTACTGTATATAAGATGTGTCTATATATAAATACTGTGTATAGGATGAGTGTATATATATAGGTCTGCTATATAGGAGGTGTCCATACATGACTGCTGCATGTAGGATGAGTATATAACTACTGTACATAGGATGTCCATACATTACTATTGTATATAGGATGTGGCCATATATAAATACTGTATATAGGATGAGTATGTATATATACAGTGGGGAAAAAAAGTATTTAGTCAGTCAGCAATAGTGCAAGTTCCACCACTTAAAAAGATGAGAGGCGTCTGTAATTTACATCATAGGTAGACCTCAACTGTGGGAGACAAACTGAGAAAAGAAAATCACATTGTCTGTTTTTTTTTCATTTTATTTGCATATTATGGTGGAAAACAAGTATTTGGTCAGAAACAAGCAATCAAGATTTCTGGCTCTCACAGACCTGTAACTTCTTCTTTAAGAGTCTCCTCTTTCCTCCACTCATTACCTGTAGTAATGGCACCTGTTTAAACTTGTTATCAGTATAAAAAGACACCTGTGCACACCCTCAAACAGTCTGACTCCAAACTCCACTATGGTGAAGACCAAAGAGCTGTCAAAGGACACCAGAAACAAAATTGTAGCCCTGCACCAGGCTGGGAAGACTGAATCTGCAATAGCCAACCAGCTTGGAGTGAAGAAATCAACTGTGGGAGCAATAATATGAAAAACATACAAGACCACTGATAATCTCCCTCGATCTGGTGCTCCACGCAAAATCCCACCCCGTGGGGTCAGAATGATCACAAGAACGGTGAGCAAAAATGCCAGAACCACGCGGGGGGACCTAGTGAATGAACTGCAGAGAGCTGGGACCAATGTAACAAGGCCTACCATAAGTAACACACTACGCCACCATGGACTCAGATCCTGCAGTGCCAGACGTGTCCCACTGCTTAAGCCTGTACATGTCCGGGCCCGTCTGAAGTTTGCTAGAGAGCATTTGGATGATCCAGAGGAGTTTTGGGAGAATGTCCTATGGTCTGATGAAACCAAACTGGAACTGTTTGGTAGAAACACAACTTGTCGTGTTTGGAGGAAAAAGAATACTGAGTTGCATCCATCAAACACCATACCTACTGTAAAGCATGGTGGTGGAAACATCATGCTTTGGGGCTGTTTCTCTGCAAAGGGGCCAGGACGACTGATCTTGGTACATGAAAGAATGAATGGGGCCATGTATCGTGAGATTTTGAGTGCAAACCTCCTTCCATCAGCAAGGGCATTGAAGATGAAACGTGGCTGGGTCTTTCAACATGACAATGATCCAAAGCACACCGCCAGGGCAACGAAGGAGTGGCTTCGTAAGAAGCATTTCAAGGTCCTGGAGTGGCCTAGCCAGTCTCCAGATCTCAACCCTATAGAAAACCTTTGGAGGGAGTTGAAAGTCCGTGTTGCCAAGCGAAAAGCCAAAAACATCACTGCTCTAGAGGAGATCTGCATGGAGGAATGGGCCAACATACCAACAACAGTGTGTGGCAACCTTGTGAAGACTTACAGAAAACGTTTGACCTCTGTCATTGCCAACAAAGGATATATCACAAAGTATTGAGATGAAATTTTGTTTCTGACCAAATACTTATTTTCCACCATAATATGCAAATAAAATGAAAAAAAAACAGACAATGTGATTTTCTGGATTTTATTTTCTCAGTTTGTCTCCCATAGTTGAGGTCAACCTATGATGTAAATTACAGACGCCTCTCATCTTTTTAAGTGGTGGAACTTGCACTATTGCTGACTGACTAAATACTTTTTTTCCCCACTGTATGAGGTGTCCATACATTACTGCTGCATGTAGGATGAGTGTATATATATAACTACTGTACAAAGGATGTGTCCATACATTACTATTGTTTATAGGATGTATCCATATATTACTATTGTATATAAGATGTTTCCATATATAAATACTGTATGTAGGATGAGTCTATATATATCTGCTATATATGAAGTGTCCATACATTATTGCTGCATGAAGGATGTAGAAATACCGTACATAGGATGTGTCCATACATTACTACTTTATATATGATGTGTCCATATATAAATACTGTATATAGGATGAGTCTATATATAACTCTACTGTACTTAGGATGTGTTCATCTAAAACTACTGTATGTAGAATATGCCCATACATTACTACTGTATATAGAATGTGTCCATACATTACTATTGTATATAGCATGTGTACATACATCATTACTATCTGTAGGATGAATATATAACTACTGTACATAGGACGTGTCCATACATTACTGTTGTTTATAGGATGTATCCATATATTACTATTGTATATAAGATGTTTCCATATATAAATACTGTATGTAGGATGTCAATATATATCTGCTATATATGATGTGTCCATAAATTATTGCTGCATGTAGGATTTATAAATACCGTACATAGGATGTGTCCATACATTACTACTTTATATATGATGTGTCCATACATTATGACTGTATGTAGGATGAGTCTATATATAACTACTGTACGTAGGATGTGTTCATATAAAACTACTGAATATAGAATATGCTCATACATTACTACTGTATATAGAATGTGTCCATACATTACTATTGTATATAGCATGTGTACATACATTATTACTATCTGTAGGATGAGTCTATACCTGCTATATATGAGGTGTCCATACATTATTACTGTATGTACTGTACAATGAGTCTATATATAACTACTGTATGTAAGATGTTTTCATATAGAACTACTGTGTTTAGAATTTTCCCATAAATTACTACTGTATTTAGGATGTGTTCATATATAACTACTGTAAATAGAACACATAATGACATAATGATCCTCTAGAACCGATTCAATCCCCTCATATGAATCAACATATAGAACCAATTGAGACCAAAAAGAGTACTGGGATCCAAATGTAGTGAATGCAGTTTCAAAAATATTTATTAGGTATATTACACATAATGGTATACCTATATACTGTACAGTTGTGGCCAATAGTATTGACACCCCTGCAATTCTGTCAGATAATACTCAGTTTCTTCCTGAAAATGATTGCAAACACAAATTCTTTGGTATTATTATCTTCATTTAATTTGTCTTAAATGGAAAAACACAAAAAGAATTGTCCTAAAGCCAAATTGGATATAATTCCACACCAAACATAAAAAAGAGGGTGGACAAAAGTATTGACACTGTTCGAAAAATCATGTGATGCTTCTCTAATTTGTGTAATTAACAGCACCTGTAACTTACCTGTGGCACCTAACAGGTGTTGGCAAGAACTAAATCACACTTGCAGCCAGTTGACATGGACTAAAGTTGACTCAACCTCTGTCCTGTGTCCTTGTGTGTACCACATTGAGCAAGGAGAAAAGAAAGAAGACCAAAGAACTGTCTGAGGACTTGAGAAACCAAATCGTGAGGAAGCATGAGCAATCTCAAGGCTACAAGTCAATCTCCAAAGACCTGAATGTTCCTGTGTCTACCGTGCGCAGTGTCATCAAGAAGTTTAAAGCCCATGGCACTGTGGCTAACCTCCCTAGATGTGGACGGAAAAGAAAAATTGACAAGAGATTTCAACGCAAGATTGTGCGGATGTTGGATAAAGAACCTCGACTAACATCCAAACAAGTTCAAGCTGCCCTGCAGTCCGAGGGTACAACAGTGTCAACCCGTACTATCCGTCAGCGTCTGAATGAAAAGGGACTGTATGGTAGGAGACCCAGGAAGACCCCACTTCTTACCCCGAGACATAAAAAAGCCATGCTGGAGTTTGCCAAAACTTACCTGATAAAGCCTAAAACGTTTTGGAAGATTGTTCTTTGGTCAGATGAGACAAAAGTAGAGCATTTTGGGCAAAGACATCAACATAGAGTTTACAGGAGAAAAAAAGAGACATTCAAAGAAAAGAGCACAGTCCATACAGTCAAACATGGCGGAGGTTCCCTGATGTTTTGGGGTTGCTTTGCTGCCTCTGGCACTGGACTGCTTGACCGTGTGCATGGCATTATGAAGTCTGAAGACTACCAACAAATTTTGCAGCATAATGTAGGGCCCAGTGTGAGAAAGCTCGGTCTCCCTCAGAGGTCATGGGTCTTCCAGCAGGACAATGACCCAAAACACACTTCAAAAAGCACTAGAAAATGGTTTGAGAGAAAGCACTGGAGACTAGAGTTGAGCGAAACGGGTCGAAAAAATTCAAAAGTCGCCGACTTTTGGCAAAGTCGGGTTTCATAAAACGAAACCCGACCCTAGGATGAGGTCGGCCACGAGGTCGGCGACTTACGCGCCAAAGTCGCGTTTCAAAAGTTTGTTTTGCGCTCTTTTTCAGCCAATCAGTATCCACGGACACTGTGGGCAACGTGATGACCTAGGCACGGGTCACCACCATCTTTCAGAAGGGCATGCAAGTGATTGGCTTCTTTGGTGGGCGTCACAGGGGGTATAAAAGGGCGTGCACGCCGACCGCCATCTTACTTCTGCCGGTCTTAGTATAGGGAGAGGTTGCTGCTGATTCTGTAGGGAGAGCGTTAGGCAGGGAAGAAGACAAAAGAACTGCTTCTGCTGCTAGCGATTTGGCCTCCACAACACACAAGTCACTGTGTGTGCAGTGCAAGGGGAGGCTATATTGTGGTGTATCAGTGGTGTTGGTTGTTGGGCTGCCTTCTAAGGCTTCCTGACACGCTGGCATTGCTGTTTACCCACTGCTCCGCAAACTGCTTTTTTAAAAGCAATCCAATCTCCCTTATCCTCTAGTCACTTTGGTCACAGCTGTGCCATCGAGCGTGTCACATAGCGCTCAGATATCAGTGGGCCTCACACAATCCACAAGTGTCCAGTGTCCAAAAGTGTACGCAGAGATTCAAAATCTCCATTATCCTCTCGTCACTTTGGTCACAGGCAGCTGTGCCATCGAGCGTGTCACATAGCGCTCAGATATCAGTGGGCCTCACACAATCCACAAGTGTCCAGTGTCCAAAAGTGTACGCAGAGATTCAAAATCTCCATTATCCTCTCGTCACTTTGGTCACAGGCAGCTGTGCCATCGAGCGTGTCACATAGCGCTCAGATATCAGTGGGCCTCACACAATCTACAAGTGTCCAGTGTCCAAAAGTGTATGCAGAGATTCAAAATCTCCATTATCCTCTCGTCACTTTGGTCACAGGCAGCTGTGCCATCGAGCGTGTCACATAGCGCTCAGATATCAGTGGGCCTCACACAATCTACAAGTGTCCAGTGTCCAAAAGTGTACGCAGAGATTCAAAATCTCCATTATCCTCTCGTCACTTTGGTCACAGGCAGCTGTGCCATCGAGCGTGTCACATAGCGCTCAGATATCAGTGGGCCTCACACAATCCACAAGTGTCCAGTGTCCAAAAGTGTACGCAGAGATTCAAAATCTCCATTATCCTCTCGTCACTTTGGTCACAGGCAGCTGTGCCATCGAGCGTGTCACATAGCGCTCAGATATCAGTGGGCCTCACACAATCTACAAGTGTCCAGTGTCCAAAAGTGTACGCAGAGATTCAAAATCTCCATTATCCTCTCATCACTTTGGTCACAGGCAGCTGTGCCATCGAGCGTGTCACATAGCGCTCAGATATCAGTGGGCCTCACACAATCCACAAGTGTCCAGTGTCCAAAAGTGTACGCAGAGATTCAAAATCTCCATTATCCTCTCGTCACTTTGGTCACAGGCAGCTGTGCCATCGAGC
Organism: Dendrobates tinctorius; assembly: GCF_039654945.1. Classification (NCBI taxonomy): domain Eukaryota; kingdom Metazoa; phylum Chordata; class Amphibia; order Anura; family Dendrobatidae; genus Dendrobates; species Dendrobates tinctorius. The sequence continues at coordinate 3,030,979 of NW_027361672.1, forward strand.
GTGTCACATAGCGCTCAGATATCAGTGGGCCTCACACAATCTACAAGTGTCCAGTGTCCAAAAGTGTACGCAGAGATTCAAAATCTCCATTATCCTCTCGTCACTTTGGTCACAGGCAGCTGTGCCATCGAGCGTGTCACATAGCGCTCAGATATCAGTGGGCCTCACACAATCCACAAGTGTCCAGTGTCCAAAAGTGTACGCAGAGATTCAAAATCTCCATTATCCTCTCGTCACTTTGGTCACAGGCAGCTGTGCCATCGAGCGTGTCACATAGCGCTCAGATATCAGTGGGCCTCACACAATCCACAAGTGTCCAGTGTCCAAAAGTGTACGCAGAGATTCAAAATCTCCATTATCCTCTCGTCACTTTGGTCACAGGCAGCTGTGCCATCGAGCGTGTCACATAGCGCTCAGATATCAGTGGGCCTCACACAATCTACAAGTGTCCAGTGTCCAAAAGTGTACGCAGAGATTCAAAATCTCCATTATCCTCTCGTCACTTTGGTCACAGGCAGCTGTGCCATCGAGCGTGTCACATAGCGCTCAGATATCAGTGGGCCTCACACAATCCACAAGTGTCCAGTGTCCAAAAGTGTATGCAGAGATTCAAAATCTCCATTATCCTCTCGTCACTTTGGTCACAGGCAGCTGTGCCATCGAGCGTGTCACATAGCGCTCAGATATCAGTGGGCCTCACACAATCCACAAGTGTCCAGTGTCCAAAAGTGTACGCAGAGATTCAAAATCTCCATTATCCTCTCGTCACTTTGGTCACAGGCAGCTGTGCCATCGAGCGTGTCACATAGCGCTCAGATATCAGTGGGCCTCACACAATCCACAAGTGTCCAGTGTCCAAAAGTGTACGCAGAGATTCAAAATCTCCATTATCCTCTCGTCACTTTGGTCACAGGCAGCTGTGCCATCGAGCGTGTCACATAGCGCTCAGATATCAGTGGGCCTCACACAATCCACAAGTGTCCAGTGTCCAAAAGTGTACGCAGAGATTCAAAATCTCCATTATCCTCTCGTCACTTTGGTCACAGGCAGCTGTGCCATCGAGCGTGTCACATAGCGCTCAGATATCAGTGGGCCTCACACAATCTACAAGTGTCCAGTGTCCAAAAGTGTACGCAGAGAATCAAAATCTCCATTATCCTCTCGTCACTTTGGTCACAGGCAGCTGTGCCATCGAGCGTGGCACATAGCGCTCAGATATCAGTGGGCCTCACACAATCCAAAAGTGTCCACTGTCCACAAGTGTGTGCAGAAATTCTAAATCTCCCCTGTCCTATAGACACCTTTTACCTTGTTTTACATTACTATATAGTTTGTTGGATTTTGTCTACATTTCTACCAAAAATGAGGAAGGCTGGTGGAAGAGGCCGTGGAATTGGGCGGGGGTTGGCAGCTGGTAATGATGGTGTTGGTGGTGGATCTGATGGTAGTGGCAAGAGCAAAATAGGACCGAATGCAGGAGGTGCTGACCCTGCGTCATCGTCTGGCTACATAAGGCCTCGAACGCTTAGTTTTCTAGGAGTTGGCAAACCGCTTTTAAAGGCAGAGCATCAGGAAAAAGTTTTGTCTTACATTGCTGACTCAGCCTCCAGCTCTATCGCCTCCTCTTCTTCAGTTGTAAAAAGTAAAAGCACTGAGTCGTCATTGGAGGCTCATGTTCATGAACCACACCTTTCCTTGTGTCCTTCACCCCAACCAAGATTGAAGGATGACGCAGGCCATACTACTGATTACTCCATGGAGCTGTTTTCACATACCATGCCTGGATTATCAAGTCAAATGGTGAATTACCCAGGCCAAGATGAATCTGACATGGAGTGCACTGATGCACAGCCGCTGATGGATGATTCTGCTGGTACATTCACTCAGAGCACTACATTGTCCTCGCAGTGTACAGAGCCAGATTTTGACCCTGATGAGACTCAGGTGCCCCTTCCCGCACACTATACCACCATACACGGTGACACAGAGAAAGGTGCACATGACATAGAAGAGGAGGTGATCTATGACCCAGTTGTTGACCCAGATTGGCATCCATTGGGGGAAGAGGGTGCTGCTTCCAATAGCTCAGATGAGGAGCATCCACAGCAGACATCGACATCGCAACAGCTGTTATCTGGCAGGCCCGGAGCACTCCAAAGACAGGTTCCAAACATCAAAAGAGTTGCTGGACAGCTTGTCCAGAGGGTCAAAAGATCACAGCGTGCTAGGCCGCAAAATGTCTGCCAAAGTAGGAAGAGTGCAGTGTGGCACTTTTTTTGAACAAAATCCTCATGATCAGGCCAAGGTTATCTGTAAGAAGTGCGCAAAGACCTTTAGCCGAGGGAAAAATCTGAAAGATTTGAATACCAGTTGCATGCTTAGACATTTAACCAGCATGCACTTGCAAGCGTGGACACAACACCAAACCTCAAGTGCCACATGTGCAACTGATCACAACGAAGGTAGTCAGCAACGCTACATTGTTTCCCCCACTGTAAGCCCACCGGTTAGCACAGCAGCAAATGTTGAGGTGTCGTTGCAAGGCCACAGCAGTCAGGGAATCCCACTGTTATATCAACGAAAGACTGATTCTAGGCCATCAGAAAGAACACCAACTCCATCACCATCATCAACCCTCTCTCAGTCCGCCCTGTCCACCGCTACTTCCACCATATGCAGCTCTCAAGTCCAGCTCACCCTCCCAGACACTATGAGTAGGTCAAGAAAGTACTCAGTCTCTCATCCGCGTACACTGGGTTTGAACGCCCACATTGCCAAACTAATCTCGTTTGAGATGATGCCCTTTCGGTTGGTGGAAAGCACAGCTTTCCGCGAACTCATGGCCTATGCAGTACCACGCTATGACCTACCCAGTCGCCACTTCTTCTCTCGCAAAGCCATCCCAGCCCTCCACCATCATGTGAAAGACCGCATTGTCCATGCACTCAAGCAGTCAGTGAGCGGAAAGGTGCACCTCACAACTGATGCATGGTCCAGTCGGCATGGCCAGGGCCGTTACGTGTCCATCACTGCGCACTGGGTTAATGTGGTGGATGCAGGGTCCACAGGGGACAGCGGTGGTGGGACAGTGCTGCCTAGCCCACGGTATAGGAAACAGTTGGCTGTAGGCGTTCGACCCTCCTCCTCCTCCTCCAGAAGCGAAAGCTCGTCCACAGAGCGCAGTCGTACGAGCACTCCATCTGCAGCTGCCACTGTTGCACACGATGTGTCCCCCTATCGAGCAGCTAGTGGAAAGCGTCAGCAGGCTGTGTTGCAGATGATGTGTTTGGGCGACAGACACACCGCCGAGGTGCTGGCCGAGTACTTGAAGCGACAAACTGAGTCATGGCTGGGCAGTGTACATCTTGAGGCAGGCAAGGTAGTTAGTGATAACGGCCGTAATTTTGTGGCAGCCATAGCCCTTTCAAAACTCAGCCACATACCTTGCTTGGCTCACACCTTGAACCTGGTGGTGCAGTGCTTCCTCAAAAATTATCCGGAGTTAACAGCCCTGCTCCAGAAGGTGCGAAGACTGTGCGCGCACATCCGCCGGTCGCCTGTACACTCCGTTCGTATGCAGAAGCTGCAGCGATTGCTCCACCTTCCCAACCACCGCCTCATTATCGACATTGCAACAAGGTGGAACTCCACCCTGCACATGGTGGAACGGCTGTGCGAGCAGAGGCAGGCCATAATGCATTTGTGGGAGGATACACGGCCAGGCACTTTGAGAGCAGACATGGAGTTGACAGGCGTGCAGTGGTCGAAGCTGAAAGACCTTTGTAAAGTCCTTCAGTGTTTTGAGGAATGCACATGGCTGGTAAGCGCAGACGACGCCATCCTAAGCATGAGCATCCCACTTATGCGTCTGCTCATGCAAACTTTGACGCACCTTAAGGAGCAGGCGTCTGCAGCCAATGTTGATGAGGAGGAAGAGGAGGAGGGAATCCTTGATGACATTCAGCCATTGTCTGCTCAGGGACCTCTCCTGGACGAAGTGGAGGAAGAAGAGGAGGAGGAGGAGGAGGATGATGGGGATGATTACTTAGGGGAGGAGGATGCATCTCGTGGGGCAAGTGAAAATGTTGGCGTGGCAAGGTCTGGTACAGGGTTTGTGCGTGACTGGAGGGATGTGGATTTGCCAGAAAGTGGTCCTCCACCCAGCACTCGCAGTGCATCATTGACACCGGGAACATTAGCCCACATGTCAGATTATGCCTTGCGGATCCTAAAAAGGGACCCCCGCATTGCCAAAATGATGAACGATGACGACTACTGGTTGGCCAGCATCCTGGATCCACGCTATAAAGGCAAATTACAAAACATCATGCCACAGGAGAACCTTGACCTAATATTGGCTAATAAACAAGCAACTCTGGTAAATCGGTTGCTTGAGGCATTCCCAGCACACAGCAGCGGTGATGGTTCTCACACGAGCCGTACGGGCCGGGGGCAGCTTTGCAGAGGTGTTCGTGGTGCACACAGCAGAAGTGGCGTTGGAGACAGGGGTTTCATGACAATGTTGTGGACTGATTTTTCAAATACCGCTCACACAACTGGTAATACTGCATCGATGGAAAGTGACAGGAGACAGCAGTTGTCAACTATGGTTACAAACTACTTTTCCTCCCATATCGATGTTCTCCCACACAGGTCATTCCCCTTTGACTATTGGGCCGCTAAACTGGACACCTGGCCTGAATTGGCCCAATATGCCTTACAGGAGCTCGCTTGCCCAGCTGCAAGTGTGCTATCGGAAAGAGTCTTCAGTGCAGCTGGATCAATCCTTACAGAAAAAAGGACCCATCTGTCAACCCAAAATGTGGATGATCTAACCTTCATTAAAATGAACCACGCATGGGTTTCCAAGGATTTTGTCCCACCTTCCCCTGATGACACATAGGGTGACAGAAAAATGGCTTGCTTTGGTCCACCTCTTCCTGGTACTTCACCTATTTCGCCTTTTGCATCAGCTGAATGTCCAACATCAACATATGCCACTTTCTAAAACTCCCTAACTGTGCTGCCTCCCCCCCATGGCCGGGGTCACCACCTACCGCACAACACCGTGCGAGTGCCGTTGCCCTGGACAGGTGGGTAGGCCGACTCTTGGGCGCGGGCACTGGCACAGGGTCCCTCATAGTGCAATCAAGTGTCTCTGACGGCGGTGGTGCACACCCGCCGTCAGACACACCGCTGTACTATGAGGGGCCCAGTGCCAGTACCGACGCCCACGAGTAGGCCCCCCTTGCTTGGGCAGGGCCCCAGCATTTGCAATCTTTACCTCTCCCTGCTCCTCCTCTGTGTAATCTGGGCCGTCAAATCCATACTGTGCCTGACACCGTCTGAGCCTGCCTCCTGAGACATATATTTTGAATGTGTACGCTATCCATACATGTTATCCGGGGATACGGTACCCTTTCTAACCTTTGTGCAATGACGTGCAATCCATACTGGGCCTAACACCGTCTGAGCCTGCCTCATGCTGTATAGACATATATTTTGAATGTGTACGCTATCCATACATGTTATCCGGGGATACGGTACCCTTTCTAACCTTTGTGCAATGACGTGCAATCCATACTGGGCCTAACACCGTCTGAGCCTGCCTCATGCTGTATAGACATATATTTTGAATGTGTACGCTATCCATACATGTTATCCGGGGATACGGTACCCTTTCTAACCTTTGTGCAATGACGTGCAATCCATACTGGGCCTAACACCGTCTGAGCCTGCCTCATGCTGTATAGACATATATTTTGAATGTGTACGCTATCCATACATGTTATCCGGGGATACGGTACCCTTTCTAACCTTTGTGCAATGACGTGCAATCCATACTGGGCCTAACACCGTCTGAGCCTGCCTCATGCTGTATAGACATATATTTTGAATGTGTACGCTATCCATACATGTTATCCGGGGATACGGTACCCTTTCTAACCTTTGTGCAATGACGTGCAATCCATACTGGGCCTAACACCGTCTGAGCCTGCCTCATGCTGTATAGACATATATTTTGAATGTGTACGCTATCCATACATGTTATCCGGGGATACGGTACCCTTTCTAACCTTTGTGCAATGACGTGCAATCCATACTGGGCCTAACACCGTCTGAGCCTGCCTCATGCTGTATAGACATATATTTTGAATGTGTACGCTATCCATACATGTTATCCGGGGATACGGTACCCTTTCTAACCTTTGTGCAATGACGTGCAATCCATACTGGGCCTAACACCGTCTGAGCCTGCCTCATGCTGTATAGACATATATTTTGAATGTGTACGCTATCCATACATGTTATCCAGGGATACGGTACCCTTTCTAACCTTTGTGCAATGACGTGCAATCCATACTGGGCCTAACACCGTCTGAGCCTGCCTCATGCTGTATAGACATATATTTTGAATGTGTACGCTATCCATACATGTTATCCGGGGATACGGTACCCTTTCTAACCTTTGTGCAATGACGTGCAATCCATACTGGGCCTAACACCGTCTGAGCCTGCCTCATGCTGTATAGACATATATTTTGAATGTGTACGCTATCCATACATGTTATCCAGGGATACGGTACCCTTTCTAACCTTTGTGCAATGACGTGCAATCCATACTGGGCCTAACACCGTCTGAGCCTGCCTCATGCTGTATAGACATATATTTTGAATGTGTACACTATCCATACATGTTATCCAGGGATACGGTACCCCTTCTAACCTTTGTGCAATCACGTGCAATCCATACTGGGCGTGAGAACGGCTGGCGAGCTGTTAAGCAAGCTACAGCACCTGTCCAGACAAGTACAGGGATTCCCTAGCGAGGAGACTTATTTGATTGTTTTCAATGTTGGGACAGCAATTTTTGGGGAGCACTATACTCTGGAGAATGATAGATGGGGCCCACCATACACTGGAACATTCCAAAGGTGGACATCAGACACTGGAGCAGCATTTACAGGGCCCATTATACACTAGAGCATTAGAAATGGGGCCCATTATGTTTGGAGCATTATTTGGGCCCATAAGACAGTGGAGCTTCATCCATGGGGACCAACATATACTGTAGCATTATGTGGAGCTCATCATATACTGTTTCAAACATTATATGGGACCAATGATTCTGTATGGAGAAATAGATGGGCCTCGTCATGAGATGTAAAAAGTGAGGTATTTTTCATTGTACTATACCGCTATTTCTCTGCCGTATCGGAGCATGATGAGTTGTGGTATGTGTTAAAGGGGCGCTCTTTTGCCCAGGGCACATGAAAACCTGGAGCCAGTCCTCCCCCCCCCACAGTTTGTAGCCAAATAACCCCCATTTTTCAGTGCGTAACTTGTAATATGAAGTTAATTAAGGTTGACAAGCTTAAGAAAGAAGAATTGATGCTTTTGGCATTCAAATGGGCACTGTAGGTGTGTTTCCTGTCCTCCTCTCACTGCCGACTTTTATTCCCCATTGACTTACATTGGGTTTCGTGTTTCGGGACGCCCCCGACTTTTCCCTATAATCGGACGATCTTGCTCGACCCGACTTTTGGAAAAGTCGGGTTTCACGAAACGAAACGCGACCCTAAAAAAACAAAAGTCGCTCAACTCTACTGGAGACTTCTAAGGCTATGTGCACACGTAGTTTTTTGGGTGTGCGGATTTTGTAGAGAAAACCGCAGGTAAATCCGCAGGACAAAAGTTCTGCGGTTTATCTGCGGTTTTGCCCTGCGGTTTAACACCTCATAATTGATGAGGTGTAAAACTGCAGTGTTTCTGCACCAAACAATTGACATGCTGCGGTTTGTAAACCGCAGCAAAACCACGCGGAAAAAAACGCAGAATGTGCACAGCTTTTTTTTATTTCCATAGGAAATAAAGGTACTGTACAACGCAGCAGAATCTGCTGCGGACCCGCAGGTGCAGAATCCGCACCGTGTGCACATACCCTAAGGTGGCCAGCAATGAGTCCAGACCTGAATCCCTTAGAACACCTGTGGAGAGATCTAAAAATGGCAGTGCCAATACTTTTGTCTGGCCCATTTTTGGAGTTTTGTGTGAAATGATCAATGTTTTGCTTTTTGCTTCATTCTCTTTTGTGTTTTTTCATTTAAGACAAATTAAATGAAGATAATAATACCAAAGAATTTGTGTTTGCAATCATTTTCAGGAAGAAGCTGAGTATTATCTGACAGAATTGCAGGGGTGTCAATACTTTTGGCCCAACTGTAAGCAACCACATAAACAACAAATAGTTATTGACAGACAACAAAAGCAACAGATTTGTTTGCTACTTCTGTTGTCTATCAATAACTATTTGTTGTTTATGTGGTTGCTTATATAGGTATACCATTATGTGTAATATGGACTAATAGATATTTTTGAAATTGCATCCACTATATTTGGATCACAGTACTCTTTTAGTCTCAGTTGGTTCTATACTACTGTATATTGGATGTGTCCATATATAACTACTGTACATCAGATGTGTCCATACGTAACTACTGTATTGACTGCAGGGCCGGACTGGGACTAAAATTCAGCCCTGGCATTTGAAGTTACACAGGCCCACTAGTCACATGGTGACTATATAATATCTTTGTACACTTGTAGTTTACAAGAAGTGAGAGGAGATTAACACGACTATATAACATGTAGTCACAGCTGTGCCCAGTATATCAGCTCAGTCCTATTTATTGCTTTTAGGTACAGTACTCCTCCCAAATCTCTGTCCCCTTTTGTATGCATGATTACAGAATTCCTGGCAGAACTGCTATCCATTGGGCAACCAGACCCCCTGGTCATAGCTGCCCCTATCATACCTCCCAACTTTTGAAGAAGGGAAAGATGGACAAAGACTGCGGCGCGCACAGTGCGCCGCTGCAAATTTTGGCCATGCCCAGCCACACCCATTTCACAACTAGTCACACCCATGTCCACACCTAATCGCACCCATTTAGCACTGCTGATCACACTGACTGGTACTGAGGGCACAGTGGCTGGCATTATGGGCACACTGACTGGCACTAAGGAAGAGAGAAAACAGAGAGAGAAAAAAGAAAACAGAGAACGAGAAAGAAAGGGGAAAGAAAGAACAGTGAGAGACAAAGAAAGAACAGAGAGAGACAGAGAAAGAACAGAGAGAAAGAAAGAAGTAAAGAAAAGAAAGAAAAAGAAAGAAAGAGGGGAAGAAAGAACAGAGAGAGAAAAAAGAAAGAACAGAGAGAGAAAAAAGAAAGAACAGAGAGAGAAAAAAGAAAGAACAGAGAGAGAAAAAAGAAAGAACAGAGAGAGAAAAAAGAAAGAACAGAGAAAGAAAGAAAAAGAGAGAAAGAAATAAAGATTCTACAAAGATACTATAGCAGCCCGGCTCCCATTGTAGTGCCCACCTGAGCCTCCCGGTGCAGGACCTATCATGATCCGCTCACATGGCCGGCATCCCCGATTCCAAGGCGATCCTGCTGTCTGCGCTGTCGGAGGAGGACACGGTGATGGATCTGAAGCATTCCTAGTTCCGTCACAATATCCTCAAGAAATTATCTAATTTCCGGTCAGCTTCCAGCACATCACTCCTCGGGGCTCCGCCGTGTACTCCTGTGTCCGTGGGAAAAGCCCGCTTTGTACACACTTGGCTCCGCTCCGTACATCCCGTACACATATGGCTCCACTCCGTACACACACGGCTCCGCTCCGTATACCCCATACACACGCGGCTCCGCTCCGTACACCTCGTACACACGGCTCCGCTCCGTACACCTCGTACACACGGCTCCGCTCCGTACACCTCGTACACACGGCTCCGCTCCGTACACCTCGTACACACGGCTCCGCTCCGTACACCTCGTACACACGGCTCCGCTCCGTACACCTCGTACACACGGCTCCGCTCCGTACACCTCGTACACGCGCGGCTCCGCTCCGTACACCTCGTACACGCGCGGCTCCTCTCCGTACACCTCGTACACGCGCGGCTCCTCTCCGTACACCTCGTACACGCGCGGCTCCGCTTCGTACACCTCGTACACGCGCGGCTCCGCTCCGTACACCTCGTACACGCGCGGCTCCGCTCCGTACACCTCTTACACGCGCGGCTCCGCTCCGTACACCTCGTACACGCGCGGCTCCTCTCCGTACACCTCGTACACGCGCGGCTCCTCTCCGTACACCTCGTACACGCGCGGCTGCTCTCCGTACACCTCGTACACGCGCGGCTCCTCTCCGTACACCTCGTACACGCGCGGCTCCTCTCCGTACACCTCGTACACGCGCGGCTCCTCTCCGTACACCTCGTACACGCGCGGCTCCGCTCCGTACACCTCGTACACACTGCTCCGCTCCGTACACCTCGTACACCCGCGGCTCCGTTCCGTACACCTCGTACACACAACTCCGCTCCGTACACCTCGTACACACACGGCTCCGCTCCGTACACCTCGTACACACGGCTCCGCTCCGTACACCTCGTACACACGGCTCCGCTCCGTACACCTCGTACACACACGGCTCTGCTCCATACACCTCGTACACACACGGCTCCGTTCCGTACACCTCGTACACACGACTCCGCTCCGTACACCTCGTACACACACGGCTCCGCTCCGTACACCTCATACACACACAGCTCTGCTACATCCACACTGTAAATCCTGACCCCACACATACTTACCTCAACCAGCACCATGACAACAGCAAAGCAGTCTTGCAGACGGTAGAGGCAAGGCTGAGCGCACAGGACCTGTGATGAGGTCACAGGAGGGGCGGAGTCAGGGGTGACATGATCGGGGGGTCTGGACAAAGGCTCCTGATCATGTGACCCCCCTGACTCCTCCCCTTCTGTGACCTCATCACAGGTCCTGCGAACAGAGCGAGCAGGCAAGCGAGTGCGACGCTGTGAGTGGCTGCGAGGGGGTCTCATGCTAAGGAGAGGATGGGGTGCGAGGGGGGGGCGTGGCGGCTTATCTCCCTGCAGTGCGGGAGGAACTTGAAACTATCGCTGCCCTGCCCACAGAGGGCCGGCGGCAGGAGCAACAGTGGCCGCAGCGGCCCACGTGACAGCGGCCCAGCGGGAAAGTGCCCGGTTGGTTATATTGCCAATCCGGGCCTGATTGACTGTATAAGATGTGTCCATATATAACAACTGTTCATATAATGTGTCCATATATAAATACTATCCATAGGATGTGCCCATATATAACTACTGTAACCAAGATGTGTCCATATATAACTACTGTACAGGTGCTTCTCACAAAATTAGAATATCATCAAAAAGTTAATTTATTTCAGTTCTTCAATACAAAAAGTGAGACTCATACATTATATAGAGTCATTACAAACAGAGTGATCTATTTCACGTGTTTATTTCTGTTAATAGTGATTATGGCTTACAGCCAATGAAAACCCAGAAGTCATTATCTCAGTAAATTAGAATACTTTATAACACCAGCTTAAAAAATGATTTTAAAATCTGAAATGTTGGCCTACTGAATTGTATGTTCAGTAAATGCACTCAATACTTGGTCAGGGCTCCTTTTGCATCAATTACTGCATCAATGCAGCGTGGCATGGAGACGATCAGCCTGTGGCCCAGCTTGCTTTGATAGCAGCTTTCAGCTTGTCTGCATTGTTGGGTCTGGTGTCTCTCATCTTCCTCTTGATAATACCTCATAGATTTTCTATGGGGTTAAGGTCAGGCGAGTTTGCTGGCCAATCAAGCACAGTGATACTGTTGCTTTTAAAGCAGGTATTGGTACTTTTGGCAGTGTGGACAGGTGCCAAGTCCTGCTGGAGAATGAAATTTCCATCTCCAGCAGATGGCATGGCTCCCCAAAACATCGCTAATTGTGGAAACGTCACACTAGACCTCAAGCAGCTTGGATTGTGGCCTCTCCACTCTTCTTCCAGACTCTGGGAACTTGATTTCCAAATGAAATGCAAAATTTACTTTAATCTGAAAACAACTCCTTGGACCACTGAGCAACAGTCCAGTTCTTTTTCCCCTTGGCCCAGGTAAGACGCTTCTGGCATTGTCTATTGGTCATGAGTAGCTTGATAGAAGGAATGCGATACTTGTAGCACATGTCCTGGATACGTCTGTGTGTGGTGGCTCTTGAAGCAATGACTCCAGCAGCAACCACTCCTTGTTACTCTCCCCCAAAAATTTTGAATAGCCTTTTCTTAGCAATCCTTTCAAGGTTGCGGTTATCTCGGTTGCTTGTGCACCTTTTTCTACCACACTTTTTCCCTCCACTCAACTTTCCATTGATATGCTTGGATACAGCACTCTGTGAACAGCCAGCTTCTTTTGCAATGACCTTTTGTGGCTTACCCTCCTTGTGGAGTGTGTTGATGACTGCCTTCTGGACATCTATGAAGTCAGCAGTCTTCCCCATGATTGTGGAGGCTACTGAAACAGACATGGTGACCATTTTAAACTCCTAGGAAGCCTTTACAAGTATTTTTTGTTAATTCTAATTTGCTGAGATAATGACCTTTGGGTTTTCATTGGCTGCAAGCCATAATCATCAACATAAACAGAAATAAACACTTGTTTACTCTGTTTGTAATGACTCTATATAATATGAGTTTCACTTTTTGTATTGAAGAACTAAAATAAATTAAATTTTTTATGACATTCTAAGTTTGTGAGAAGCACCTGTATATAGGAAGTGTCCATATATAACTACTGTAAATAAGATGTGCCCATATATAACTCTTGTATGTGGGATGTGTCCATACTTTACTACAGTATATAGAATGTGCCCATAAATAACCACTGTAAAAAAAATATGTGCCATATATAACTACTATATATAATGTCTCCATATATAACTACTCTTTGTGTCAATATATAACTACTATACTTTTGTGTCTATATATAACTACTGAACATTACTATTGTAAATAGGATGTGCCTATATATAACTACGGTACTTTGTATCTGCCCACGCCCATGGGAGTGGAGAGCAGTGAATATTCATTCCCTTAAGTAGTGGGCACATGTGACTGCCCAGCTGCTGTAGGAAGCTGGCAGGTGCGACTAGTGTGCACGCTATTAAAGAGAAATGAATATTCACTGCTCTCCACGCCCATGGGAGTGGAGAACAGTGAATATTCATTCCCTTAAGTAGCATCATACTTCAGAGCCCAGCAGCTGCAGAGAAATTAATATTCACTGCTCTCCACTCCCAGCAGCTGGTTCCTGCCTCCTGTGACCCGCTGCTCCACCGCTGCCGATCCCCCTCCATCTTATAGTCCGAAAAATACCAAAAGTGGGGCCCTCACCCGAGTATAAGGTGATGGGGGCTTTTTCAGTATAAAACTTGCTGGAAAAACTCGGATTATACATGAGTACGTACGGTATATTATTTCCATGCAGATTCCTCACTTCCAAGCCATGTAGACTTAAATGCTTATTGAATGAAGCAGATCATGTGATTATGTAGATGTGAGTTGAGGAAGATGTGGCCTAAGGATATTTGCAACCTTTATCAAGGTGTGCAGAAATATTAATGACAAAAAACTGACTGGCACATCCAGACTAGTGTGACTAGGTGAATAACAGGAGGAGCTACTCCATATACAATATACAAAAAAAGGTTGCACTCTATCATGATACAGCATGGCAATGTGAAATTTGAATAGCAATATGGCTTTTGAATATTAGGAAAAAAATATGAGACGCATAGCTTAAAATTTGGCCAAATTATACCTGCGCATCAACCGTCAAGGTGGTCTCAAAACTGATGGGTCCCTACGTGTGTGAATACCTCTCTAAGGGCTCATACTCATTTGCGAGAAAAACGGATGAGTACAATCCGAGAAAAAAATCGGATTGCACTCTGACCAATGTTATTCAATGGGTTACATCTCATCTATGATTTTTTTCTCAGCTGAAATCGGACTGAGAAAAAATATCGCAGCATACTGCGATTTGCAGCGTATCTCGTACGAGACTCGCCAATGCAAGTCAATGGATGCGAGAAAAAAATTGCACAGCTCTCAGACCATGCTTATGCCATCTGTTTTTTACAGATACCTTACCATTCTGTGGCATAGAGCACTGTAAATGGTCCTGTAAATGATTGTAGAATAATAGTTCCAAAGAAAAAAAACACATTGCATACGGATTGCATATAGATGTTCTGTTTAAAAAATCGCATGCCACTAGCATTGTACTCACATGACACTCGTATGACACTTGCATGACACTCGCATTGCACTTGTCCGTTTTTTCGGTCCTCATATCGGAGCATTCTTTTTCTCACATATGGGTATGAACCCTAAGGCTGATGTCTGAATTCCTGGGTGAATGTGGACACCTCTCTCAGCAATGCCTGCATTTATGGATAAATAAGAACCTGCTATAATTAAAATCACCACCTGGTGGAGGGTGGGGTGCTCGGTCAGTAAGCTAACATACAAAAGACAAACAACTGACAGACACATCCAGACTAGTGTGAATAGGTACATTAAAAAGATTAACTTGGGCTTCCCTGGAAGAATAGGCGAAATGCGCGTTGGGGTGGGGAGACGCAGGAAGGGTCCCGCACTAACACTGGGTCCAAGTAAAGAATACACACTGCAATTGCGCATCTGTATGATAGTGTTACTCTATGTGTCACATGGGCATGTTTTTACATTGGTTCTTCTTGATTTAATTAAGATCTTTCTAAAGTCTATATAGGCAGATACTTGCATTAATGCATTTTGCTTATGTGGCGCCCCTGAGGGTTCAGTTGCCACAGAGGTACTGCACCTCCTCCTGAGGTGTGGTACCCCACCATCCAGGTGAGTTGGAGGCTCCTAACCACGCTCAGTGATCTGAGCCAGCTGGCACGGGAAAGGAAAGAATGAGAAAGACATTGAACTGAAACCTGATCTTCCATGAGAGATTAGTACGGAAAGAAGGAGTAAAAGGGAACAGAGGATGTGGGTTAGAGGAGAACCCTGCCTAGAAGTTCTAAGCGCAAGGCCGGGGCCCGGTCCCCGAGGTTGTATGGATGCTAATGGTCCTGCAGCAGACACCGGTGGAGTAGTGGGCTGTAAATGCACTACTCCCATCTAAGACTTGGGGGCACAACAGCGACTTGGATAGTGAGCCGGGACTCAGGAGTAAGAAGTCCCCGAGGCAGGCTACAGCTGTCTGCCGTACAAGTAGAGTTCTTGGGAACATCTGTCAGGAGGCATTCCAGTGTAACTCAGTACTTGGACTACTTCACACTTAAAGGCGCTATAAGAGGAGAAGTTCAGAAAGGCACATGTTGGCGGAGTGTTGGAAGGGAGCATTCCATCTGGTCTGGAGGTAGATTGAGTCCCTGACCCGGAGGACACGGCACAGAGGCGGGCACCGGTGTGTACTACAGACTGTGAGTAAAGCTTTGGAACTACAAGCCCCGGTGTCCTCCATTCATTCCTGCGCCAACACTCCTGGTACCGCTACCTCTGAGTACCAGCTTCCACATTTCCCGTGCCTCTCAGCTACCCCTACATCCACACTGCCCTGGGACTACAGCTCCACCTGTGGGGAGCTTCACCATCTTGGCTGCAACACACCACCAGTCCCAGAGGATCTGCATGCAGCGTCTGCTTAACATCTCCCTTGCCGAACAGGTGTTGTCACGAACTATTCATCAATTCTATTTCATTGTTCTTTCACCCCCTTTTGCCATGGAGCGCCAGGGCCACGGACCGGGTCACAGCTTCTGTGACAACTCCCATTGAGATCAACGGGCTCGGTGCCGAGTACCCCGATAGCCCTGGCCGGGCGCCCCACATATTATAGAGACTTATAGATATGTATGTAGGTGCTGAAGCACTTTAATTAGGCCATTGAATCCAAAAGGCACAGAGCCAAATTGGTCTGCATTTTTGCTCTGTCAGCCTTTTATTGCCTTGTATTTAAGAGATCTGTTCTATTTGTGAAGACTGTCTTGTGTATCTTTACCTTAGGTATTTCATTACTAAGAAATTATTTTTATTGATTGAAAATTATTACCGCTGCGTCTCTTGTTGTCATGAGGCACCTGTGTTTTAATTAATTTTTCCATGTATTGTGGTAACCTTTTAATAAAATATGGTATTTTTTTCAAGTAAATCTATAACTCCTTTTTCCAAATTTTTCTAGAATCTGGATTATGTTTTATACATAATGATACCGAGTTTCGACTGTGTGGTCAAATGGTTATGGACTAATATGTATGTCAAATAATCAAGAGAGTAGCAAAGAAACTTGTTGACAAAAAGACGCACATAAACTGCCAAAGACGTGAGAAGAATGAAAGGGGAAGTGACCAAGAACCCACTATCACAGTAACATAGTTAGCAAGGCCGAAAAAAGACATTGGCCATCCAGTTCAGCCTTTATTCCATCAGTATAAATCCCCAGATCTACGTCCTTCTAAAGAATCTAATAACTGTAAGATACAATATTGTTATGCTCCAGGAAGACATCCAGGCCTCTCTTGAACCCCTCGACTGAGTTCACCATCACCACCTCCTCAGGCAAGGAATTCCAGATTCTCACTGCCCTAACAGTAAAGATCCTTCAGTGCTGTCATATTCCAGAACTCTAACCTACCTGGAGGCTCTGAAGTATAAGGTGTTCAGTGCTCAGAGACATGGCCACAGTAAGGAAGGCTTTAACTCGTCCATCCCTGAACAAGACACATAAGTTGAAATATAAAGACTGGGACAAGGAATATCTGAAGACAGAATTTTCAAAGGTTTTATAGACTGATGAATAGTGTTGAGCATTCCGATACCGCAAGTATCGGGTATCGGCCGATACTTGCTGTATCGGAATTCCGATACCGACTTCCGATATTTTTTCAATATCGGAAGTCGGCATCGGAATCGGAAGTTCAAAGTTGATTGACAGCCTGACGTCATCATGATGCGCGGTGTGTGCGCATCATGATGCGCCGTCATTTCGGGCCTTCCGGGGGTCTCTGCCGGCCTGCCGGGGGGTTTGCCGGCCTGCCGGGGGGCTGTGTGGACTGCCCTGGGTCTGTACCGGCCTGCCGGGGGGCTGTGCCGGCCTGCCGGTGGTCTGTGCACCCTGTGGGGGTCTGTACCGGCCTGCCGGGGGGCTGTGCCGGCCTGCCGGTGGTCTGTGCACCCTGTGGGGGTCTGTACCGGCCTGCCGGGGGGCTGTGCCGGCCTGCCGGGGGGCTGTGCTGATGTCCGGGGGTCTGTGCAAGCATCGTCCGATGGGACTACAAGTCCCATCTGGCGATGCCTGCTACCATGACAGTGATTGACACATTAGCCAATGATGGGACAGTAGTAGTCCCATCATCCGGCTAATGTGTTAAATGTTTAAAAAAAAAAAAAAAAAATACTACATACATACTACATGCATGCTACATACATACTACATGCTACATACATACTACATACATACCACATATATACTACATACATACTACATACATACTACATGCATGCTACATACATACTACATGCTACATACATACTACATACATACTACATGCATGCTACATACATACTACATGCATGCTACATACATACTACATGCTACATACATACTACATATATACTACATACATACTACATACATACTACATGCATGCTACATACATACTACATGCTACATACATACTACATATATACTACATGCATGCTACATACATACTACATGCTACATACATACTACATATATACTACATGCATGCTACATACATACTGCATGCTACATGCATGCTACATACATACTACATACATACTACATGCTACATACATACCACATATATACTACATACATACTACATACAATACATTCATACAATACATACATAGACATACAGTACATATAACATAGAGTAACATACTTACCAATACTTGTCACATTGTTCCCCGAAGCCATTGTCTTTTACGGAATAAATATTAACATAACAAACCACAAAAATACTCACCCACGATCCGAAGCAGTCCACGAGTGTGTCCCACGACGATCTTGGGTAGAGAACTGCAGCATCAGCTGTTGCTGCCGTTCTCTACGGGCTGCAGGAATCCAATGACGGAAGGTAGGTATCCTTCCGCACTGTATTCCTCCGCCACTTAAAAAAAAAAAAAGTCCCTAGTCTCACTTTATGCCATTGCTGCGTGGGAATTTCCCACACAGCAATGGCATAAAGTGAGACTAGGGACTTTTTTTTTTTAAGTGGCGGAGGAATACAGTGCAGAAGGATACCTACCTTCCGTCATTGGATTCCTGCAGCCCGTAGAGAACGGCAGCAACAGCTGATGCTGCAGTTCTCTACCCAAGATCGTCGTGGGACACACTCGTGGACTGCTTCGGATCGTGGGTGAGTATTTTTGTGGTTTGTTATGTTAATATTTATTCCGTAAAAGACAATGGCTTCGGGGAACAATGTGACAAGTATTGGTAAGTATGTTACTCTGTTGTATGTATTGTATGAATGTATTGTATGTAGTATGTATGTAGTATATATGTGGTATGTATGTAGCATGTAGTATGTATGTAGTATGTATGTAGCATGCATGTAGCATGCAGTATGTATGTAGCATGCATGTAGTATATATGTAGTATGTATGTAGCATGTAGTATGTATGTAGCATGCATGTAGTATATATGTAGTATGTATGTAGCATGTAGTATGTATGTAGCATGCATGTAGTATATATGTAGTATGTATGTAGCATGTAGTATGTATGTAGCATGCATGTAGTATATATGTAGTATGTATGTAGCATGTAGTATGTATGTAGCATGCATGTAGTATGTATGTAGTATGTATGTAGTATATATGTAGTATGTATGTAGCATGTAGTATGTATGTAGCATGCATGTAGTATATATGTAGTATGTATGTAGCATGTAGTATGTATGTAGTATGTATGTAGTATGTATGTGGTATGTATGTAGTATGTATGTAGTATGTATGTGGTATGTATGTAGTATATATGTAGTATGTATGTAGCATGTAGTATGTATGTAGCATGCATGTAGTATACACTCACTGGCCACTTTATTAGGTACACCTGTCCAACTGTGTGTTAAGACTTAATTTCTAATCAGCCAATCACATGGTGGCAACTCAGTGCATTTAGGCATGTAGACATGGTCAAGACAATCTCCTGCAGTTCAAACCGAGCATCAGTATGGGGAAGAAAGGTGATTTGAGTGCCTTTGAACGTGGCATGATTGTTGGTGCCAGAAGGGCTGGTCTGAGAATTTCAGAAACTGCTGATCTACTGGGATTTTCACGCACAACCATCTCTAGGGTTTACAGAGAATGGTCCGAAAAAGAAAAAAAATCCAGTGAGCGGCAGTTCTGTGGCCGGAAATGCCATGTTGATGCCAGAGGTCAGAGGAGAATGGGCAGACTGGTTCGAGCTGATAGAAAGGCAACAGTGACTCAAATTGCCACCCGTTACAACCAAGGTAGGCAGAAGAGCATCTCTGAACGCACAGTGCGTCGAACTTTGAGGCAGATGGGCTACAGCAGCAGAAGACCACACTGGGTACCACTCCTCTCAGCTAAGAACAGGAAACTGAGGCTACAATTTGCACAAGCTCATCGAAATTGTACAGTAGAAGATTGGAAAAACGTTGCCTGGTCTGATGAGTCTCGATTTCTGCTGCGACATTCGGATGGTAGGGTCAGAATTTGGCGTAAACAACATGAAAGCATGGATCCATCCTGCCTTGTATCAACGGTTCAGGCTGGTGGTGGTGGTGTCATGGTGTGGGGAATTTTTTCTGGGCACTCTTTGGGCCCCTTGGTACCAATTGAGCATCGTTGCAACGCCACAGCCTACCTGAGTATTGTTGCTGACCATGTCCATCCCTTTATGACCACAATGTACCCAACATCTGATGGCTACTTTCAGCAGGATAATGCGCCATGTCATAAAGCTCGAATCATCTCAGATTGGTTTCTTGAACATGACAATGAGTTTACTGTACTCAAATGGCCTCCTCAGTCACCAGATCTCAATCCAATAGAGCATCTTTGGGATGTAATGGAACGGGAGATTCGCATCAGGGATGTGCAGCCGACAAATCTGCGCCAACTGTGTGATGCCATCATGTCAATATGGTCCAAAATCTCTGAGGAATGCTTCCAGCACCTTGTTGAATCTCTGCCACGAAGAATTGAGGCAGTTCTGAAGGCAAAAGGGGGTCCAACCCCTTACTAGCATGGTGTACCTAATAAAGTGGCCAGTGAGTGTATATGTAGTATGTATGTAGCATGTAGTATGTATGTAGCATATATGTAGTATGTATGTAGTATGTATGTAGCATGCATGTAGTATATATGTAGTATGTATGTAGCATATATGTAGTATGTATGTAGCATGTAGTATATATGTAGTATGCATGTTGCATGCATGTAGTATATATGTAGTATGTATGTTGCATGTAGTATGTATGTAGTATGTATGTTGCATGTAGTATATATGTAGTATGAATGTAGCATGTATGTAGTATGTAGTATGAATGTAGCATGTATGTAGTATGCATGTTGTATGTATGTAGCATGTAATTATTTTTTTTTTTTTTTTTTTACATTCAACACATTAGCCGGATGATGGGACTACTACTGTCCCATCATTGGCTAATGTGTCAATCACTGTCATGGTAGCAGGCATCGCCCGATGGGACTTGTAGTCCCATCGGACGATGCCTGCACAGCCCCCCGAAGCCTGCACAGCCCCCCGGCAGGCCGGCACAGCCCCCCGGAGCCTGCACAGCCCCCCGGCAGGCCGGCACAGCCCCCCGGCAGGCCGGCACAGACCACAGGAGCCTGCACAGACCCCCTGGCAGGCCGGCACAGCCCCCCGAAAGGCCCGTACAGACCCCAGAGAGGCTGTACAAGGGAAAAACAGGATTTTTCTTATTCCGATACCGGATGTCCCATAGACTTGAATGGGACTTCCGGTATCGGAATCGGCGATACCGATACTTTTTTTTAAGATCGGCCGATCCATTCCGATCCGATACTTTGAAGTATCGGACGGTATCGCTCAACTCTACTGATGAAATGAAAAATATTTTGAGTTGTGTTGCCACTTTCTGAGCCCTGTAACGTTTCCATTTTTAAGTCGGAGCTGTGTGATGACTTATTTTTTTGTAGGGTGAGATAATGTTTTTATTGATACCATTTTGGGATAGATGTGATGTTTTGATCGCTTGTTACAGCATTTTTTGTGAAATTGCATCTAAAAAAAAAATCAGTAATTTTGGTGTTCTTGAATTTTTTTTAATTTACCGTGTTTACTGATTGGGTAAAACGAAAAAAAAGGTGGTTTGGTACCGTATTAGCAGTAGAAAAAAATATATAAAGTGTTCTCAGTGAGAGAAACAAAATAGGAATCTTGTGGGTGTGATACCTTTTAATGGCTAACAAATTATAGTGAATGATGTTACAAAGCAAGCTTTCGAGACAACTTACGTCTCTTCATCAGGCTGATATAACAAAATACACATAATAATACCAGCAAAAAATCTCAAATGCCCATGCTATATGGCGACTCAACATGATAATTCAAACAAGGAGAAACAACGAGCATATATTGCCAAACATTCAAACAATTCATATATCAGAAATTATTTTAATAATTTATCAAAAAAATTGTACAGCAGTTATGTAATATATTAATCACCAAAAATGCATGAGCATATATCAAAATCATGTGACTAACTCCATGGGTCAATGAAATGACCAAACAAAATGGGACCAGACTACATAAAAACACATGTATCAAATAAAATTATCACCATTAAGGTTCTTAAATCATTCCAATACATGTGCTTAGCGGCATATAGAGAGCAAATAAATCAATGAAAATACATAGTGCTGAAATCACCTAGTACAGTCAATCGTTATACCGCTAAGTGAACATCATATGATAAGGGTAAATAATTATTAACAATACTAAGATAACCTCATATTGACACAGTATAGTGCCTTTACATATACATCATCTAGTGCATAGTGAGAGAGGAAATAGTAAGGAATAATTACCCATAACGATGTATATAAAGTCCCGTCCGGACCCAGGTCATATACCCCGATGCGCGTTTCACAACGCAGGATGTCGCTTCCTCAGGGGGCGTGGCCTAATCCCGGTCTCAGTCGGGTATTTATAGTGAGTAATTCCGGTCATGTGACCAAAGTGAAAGGTGAACAGTGCGCAAGCGTGGAACGCGGAAGTGCGCTACCCACCGCTACCAAACCTTGTTCTCAGCATGCAAAAGACCGGTGACATGATGGGGCCGGTACCTAGCAACCAACCACACAGATGCGGCATAATACCAAGGATGAGAGCAGTGGGGCCACATATCCGTAACAAAGTGTGAACAGTGAACCACATAATGCCAAATCGCCATGAATAGTGAAGTGCAATGAATAAAAATAATAATAAATATAATGAAATGTTATCCATGTATGCAAAAAATTTATTGAAAAAATAAGAATAAAAATAATAAAAAGTGCATTAAGTGAAATAGTGACATAATATGATACATGCATAAATATAATGTATATTTCATCTCATATATTCTATCTCACAAAACAGAACATGTATATTCATAGCATTTTATCAAACATATATCCAATATTTAAAAATACATATCCATGCTCAAGACAATGATACTCAAAATAGCATAAGCAAAAATTGTAATAGGAGCAGAAGGTATAAGAAAAATTTCCATAACATATCAGATTTCTTATAATATTATCCAATAAAACAGGAACTATGATTATTCAAATTCTATAGATAGAATCCTACATATTATTATTTCTTTGGATATTTTTCATTTTTCTTTATTCTATTTCTTTTTCTTGTTGTTTTTTATCATCTCCCTTTTATTAGAAATATCTTTCTTCATGTCATTTTTCATCTTTCATATTCCCATTTTCATTGCTCCCTGGTAGAATAGTGTTGTATTATGATTGAGTCACCGTAGGAGGCAGACACAAAAATAGAAGCTACGTCCAGAAAACCAGAGAAGTTGGCAACTATCAGATTGCAGACCCCTGAACCTATCAACACAACTAGGAGTAGCCGTGGGGGGTTCCTACGATGCCCTAGACTCCTCGATCACAGCCGGAGCGCTAAATAGCCTAAAGACAGAAAAGGAAATCTAAACTGCCCCAGAGCAGACCCCAAAGTAAAAGGCAGCCCCCAACATATAATGACGGTGAAGCAAGATGAAAAAACACTCACACAGATAGAAAGATAGGCTGAGCAAACGATGGGGCCCAAGCTAGCTAAACAGAACAGGAAAGGAAGGTTGCTGTCTGCAATCTGCCAAAACCCTATCAAAGACATAAGCCAACAAGCTGATATGAAAAAGACCCTGAAGCAGCTAGGCTTCAAAAACTAAATCAGCACTCAGGTATTTTCAGAAGACAGAGCTAAAGGAATTCAGCACACCCCAGCAGGGAATGGCAGAAATCCAGAAAAACAAAGCAAAACAAAGTCTAAGCACACATGCAAAAAGCCGAGCAGAAAACTTAGCTTTAGAGGAGCAGGAATTCAGACTGGTCTCCAAGGATCCCACAGAGAAATCACCCGCAGGGCAGAAGGGCGTCGGCAGCCTTATATCCAGTCAGTAACTCCACTCAGCCAGTCATCATAATCAGACTCAGGTGTTTGATAATCAGGCTCACTACCTTTCTTTACCAGAAGAGGGAGTTCCTCGGGCCTCAGTAGTGAAGGGGAAAATGAACTCACAACAGTACCTCCCCCTTGAGGAGGGGTCACCGAACCCTCAACCACGCCACCAGGGCGATCAGGGTGAGCCCGATGAAAGGCATGCACCAATCTTTTGGCATGAATATCAGAGGCAGAGACCCAGGAATTATCCTCCTGACCATAACCCTTCCACTTAACCAAATACTGGAGTCACCGTCTAGCCAGACGGGAATCCAGTACTTTCTCTACCTCATATTCCATGTTACCTTCAACCAATACAGGGTCTGGAGGTGCCACCCCCGGAACAACAGGTTCAACAAACCTCTTCAACAAAGATTTATGGAACACATTATGGATTTTAAATGTGACAGGAAGAGCCAAACGAAAAGAGACCGGATTAATAATCTCCAAAATCTTGTAAGGTCCAAAAAATCTAGGCTTAAACTTAGGAGAAGCCACCTTCATAGCAATATTTTTTGATGATAAACACACCATATCACCAACCTTAAACTGGGGACCAATGGTCCTATGTCGGTTGGAAAACCGCTGGGCCTTTTCCTGGGAGAGAGATAACTTATCCACCACTTGGTCCCAGATCTGGTGCATTCTCTCCACCACAGTGTCAACACCTGGGCAGGCAGAGGGCTCTACCTGCCCTGAAGAAAATCGAGGATGAAACCCAAAGTTACAAAAAAAAGGTGACATCAAAGTGGCAGAACTAGCTCTATTATTTAAAGCAAATTCGGCCAAGGGCAAAAATGAAACCCAATCATCCTGATCAGTAGAAACAAAACATCTCAAATATGACTCCAAGGTCTGGTTTGTTCTCTCTGTCTGCCCATTGGTCTGAGGGTGAAAAGCAGAGGAGATGGACAACTGAATTCCCAGCTTGGAACAGAAAGTTCTCCAAAATCTAGACACAAACTGGACTCCTCTGTCAGATACAATATTCTCAGGAATCCCGTGCAAGCGAACCACCAGTTTTAAAAACAGGGGCACCAACTCAGAGGAAGACGGCAACTTAGGGAGTGGTACAAGATGAACCATCTTAGAGAACCTATCACAAATCACCCAAATAACAGTCATCCTTTGAGAGACAGGCATATCAGAGATGAAATCCATTGAAATATGGGTCCATGGCCTCTTGGGGACAGGCAAAGGCATCAACAACCCACTAGAGGGAGAACACGATTTAGACCGGGAGCACGTCCCACAGGACTGCACAAAATTCCTGACATCACGAGACAAGGAGGGCCACCAAAAAAAACGACTCACCAGATCTCTAGTACCAAAAATACCTGGATGACCAGCCAAAGCAGAGCAATGAACTTCAGACATCACTCTCTTCTTCCACTGGTCAGGAATATACAACTTTCCACTGGGACAACGCTCAGGTTTGTCCTCCTGGAACTCTTCCAGAGCACGTCTCAAATCGGGCGAGATGGCAGAAAGAACTACCCCTTCCCCTAAGATGGTAGCAGGCTTGGTCATCACAGGAGAATCAGCAAAGAAGCTCCTAGAGAGGGCGTCTGCCTTGACATTCTTTGTTCCAGGAAGAAAAAAAACCACAAAATCAAAACGTGTAAAAAACAAGGCCCACCTAGCCTGTCTAGGGTTCAAGCGCTTAGCCGACTAGGTAAATCAAATTCTTGTGGTCAGTGAGGACCACGACTTGATGCTTAGCTCCCTCCAACCAATGTCTCCACTCCTCAAATGCCCATTTCATGGCCAACAGTTCCCGATTCCCCACATCATAGTTACGTTCAGATGGAGAGAACTTTCGGGAAAAGAAAGCACAGGGATTCATTTTAGATGTTACAGGATCCTTTTGGGACAAAACAGCTCCTGCAGCAATCTCAGAAGCATCCACCTCTACCTGGAACGGAAGTGAGACATCAGGTTGCCGCAAAACCGGGGCGGAGGTGAATCTTCGCTTCAACTCCTGAAAGGAAGAAACAGCCTCCGGAGACCAATTTAACACATCAGCACCCTTCTTAGTCAAATCAGTCAATGGCTTGGCAATACTAGAAAATTTTGCTATAAATTTCCGATAAAAATTAGCAAAACCCAAAAACTTTTGGAGGGCCTTCAAAGAAGTGGGCTGAACTCAATCGTAAATGGCCTGTACCTTGGCCGGGTCCATTTCAATAGTTGACAGGGACAAAATAAATCCCAAAAAAGAAATCCTCTGTACTCCAAAAAGGCATTTAGATCCTTTGACATACAGGGAATTCTCCCTCAAGATCCGGAACACAGTCCGAATATGTTCCACATGAGAATCCCAATCCTTGGAGAAGATCAAAATATCCAGATAGATAATCAAAAATTTATCAACAAAATCTCGGAAAATATCGCTCATGAAGCACTGGAAGACAGAAGGGGCATTAGTGAGCCCAAAAGGCATCACCAGGTACTCAAAATGTCCCTCCGGAGTATTAAATGCCGTCTTCCATTCATCCCCATGCTTAATGCGAATAAGATTATACGCCCCCCTGAGGTCAAGCTTGGTAAACCAGCAAGCACCATTAACTCTGGAGAATAGATCAGAAATCAGGGGTAACGGATACTGATATTTAACAGTAATTTTGTTGAGGGCACGATAATCAATACAAGGTCTTAATGATCCACCCTTTTTGGCTACAAAAAAAAAACGGCACCTAAGGGTGACGAGGATGGTAACACCAGAAGCACAAAAAAAGAATAACCCCTAAAATTTAGCTTTTAATTCAATTACTAAAAACATTAGTGAAAATGACTAAAAGGAGGAGTAGTAGAGGACAAAAAATGAAGGGAGAAAAAATACTATTTTTTTCCTCAGTATTCAAATAATGGGCCAATGGCTAAGTTACCCTACTCAGCCCTAGTTTCACCCTTCCTAGCCGCGGAGGTTGGCACCCTAGTTGTAGACGATATGGCGCCCCCGCTCAACGTCGGTATCCCTAATAGCCCCTACGTCTCCCTGCATATACAAAAAGGGACACAAAAAAGAAACACACACACACTTATAGTACCGAAAGAATAAAGAGACAAAAATAGTCTCATAGATAATACTAAATTGCTATGAACTTATCTCGTAGTATTTCTAATAGTATAAGAACCCCAAAAGGACTTATCTCGGAGTCAAAAAAATATATAATGGGGTTAATATCCGGCAGCTTAGAGAAGGACTTATCTCGTAGTCACAAAAATGCTAATAAGCTGCAAATGGCAGACCCAATTACCAGATAGCAAAATTAAAAAACGGCTACAAGAAAAAGCACATCACATTGAATAAACATTGCACACTAGAGGCAGTGAAAAAAGCCTATATAGCACATGCGGCAGCCATTACTTTGCAAGTGAGGGTAAAATCACCCTAATTCACAAAAATACAATAAAAAATAATAAGGCTACCATATTCCTCTCTGATTATACAGCGTGGTACACCAATATTCAAGTAGCAATGCATACAAAGTCACATAGCATAATTGCTCAATAGATTCAATTTAAATAGATAGTACCACCGCAGGATCTGCCAAAAATAATGTACAACATTATACTTATCAGCCACTTGATGCATATGGAAACCCGACGCGTTTCCCCCTCTTAATCCGCTGAGGGTTCATCAGGGGTCAAAAAGTGGGGTCTCATTACCCCTGGCCGAGAGAACAATACAGTGTGCGGCTTTACTCCAAGCGCGTTCGCCGCCATTGTTTAAAGATGCCGTGCCGATATAGAACGCCCACTTCCAGTTACCAAAATCCAAAATGGAGGTCTAAACCGGAAGGGATCATATTGAGGACGGACATGCGGTGCTGCAGCTACCTGGATAACATAGACGCCGCGCACCTTACTAGACAGCACGGATAGAAACAGGGATTCACAAAATCAAAAACCCTATAGGGAGATTGGGATAATAGAATCTTACAGCGTGAGACACGCTGGATTTTTTGGCTTGAATCACAGAGTCCAAAAGGCCTTAATGAACAGCTAAATTTCAGTAGTTATCTATAATCAGTGTGTTTCACATTTTCCCAGCCAGCTCTTTATAGGGTTTTTGATAATTTGGTCGGTATATTATTACTATTGGAATTTTTTATTATTTTTCATTTATTCTATGTAGGGATACAATTATTCAACTCCATGCCTTTGAGGACTATTGTTATCTATTTTCTTGAAGTTTTGGGCGTTCTGAATAGTGAGGCTGTTGAATTGATCGGCCGCATATTGCTTGCGAGATATGGTGTTTCTGTTGAGAGGGACGTATTGCCCTATTTTGTTTCAGGCACCATTTTGTGAATCCCTGTTTCTATCCGTGCTGTCTAGTAAGGTGCGTGGCGTCTATGTTATCCAGGTAGCTGCTGCACCGCATGTCCGTCCTCAATATGATCCCTTCCGGTTTAGACCTCCATTTTGGATTTTGGTAACCGGAAGTGGGCGTTCTATATCGGCGCGGCATCTTTAAACAATGGCGGCGAACGCGCTTGGAGTAAAGCCGCACACTGTATTGTTCTCTCGGCCAGGGGTAATGAGACCCCACTTTTTGACCCCTGATGAACCCTCAGCGGATTAAGAGGGGGAAACACGTCGGGTTTCCATATGCATCAAGTGGCTGATAAGTATAATGTTGTACATTATTTTTGGCAGATCCTGCGGTGGTACTATCTATTTAAATTGAATCTACTGAGCAATTATGCTATGTGACTTTGTATGCATTGCTACTTGAATATTGGTGTACCACGCTGTATAATCAGAGATGAATATGGTAGCCTTATTATTTTTTATTGTATTTTTGTGAATTAGGGTGATTTTACCCTCACTTGCAAAGTAATGGCTGCCGCATGTGCTATATAGGCTTTTTTTCACTGCCTCTAGTGTGCAATGTTTATTCAATGTGATGTGCTTTTTCTTGTAGCCGTTTTTTAATTTTGCTATCTGGTAATTGGGTCTGCCATTTGCAGCTTATTAGCATTTTTGTGACTACGAGATAAGTCCTTCTCTAAGCTGCCGGATATTAACCCCATTATATATTTTTTTGACTCCGAGATAAGTCCTTTTGGGGTTCTTATACTATTAGAAATACTACGAGATAAGTTCATAGCAATTTAGTATTATCTATGAGACTATTTTTGTCTCTTTATTCTTTCGGTACTATAAGTGTGTGTGTTTCTTTTTTGTGTCCCTTTTTGTATATGCAGGGAGACGTAGGGGCTATTAGGGATACCGACGTTGAGCGGGGGCGCCATATCGTCTACAACTAGGGTGCCAACCTCCGCGGCTAGGAAGGGTGAAACTAGGGCTGACTAGGGTAACTTAGCCATTGGCCCATTATTTGAATACTGAGGAAAAAAAATAGTATTTTTTCTCCCTTCATTTTTTGTCCTCTACTACTCCTCCTTTTAGTCATTTTCACTAATGTTTTTAGTAATTGAATTAAAAGCTAAATTTTAGGGGTTATTCTTTTTTTGTGCTTCTGGTGTTATCATTGATTATATAATCCCACTGATTAATTTTGAGGTCTGTCGGTGACGAGGATTGTCTAATATGACCCTTCTCCAACGCCTCCTTAATATAGGATCGCATAGCCTCGTGCTCGGGTACAGATAAATTGAAGAGCCGACCCTTGGGAAATTTACACCCCAGGCTCAGTTCAATTGCACAGTCATAACTCCTATGAGGAGGCAGAGACGCAGACTCATTCTCACTAAATACATCATAAAAGTCCGCCAAATAATCAGGAACATCATGCGACTGAGGAGAGGTGGAAAACACCGGAGCCTCGCTAAAGGCACACCGACAACCCCAACTCACCACAGACACAGGTTTCCAATCCAAAACTGGATTATGAATTTGTAACCATGGAAACCCCAGAACAATAGTATCATGCAGATTATGCAACACCAAAAATCTGCAATTTTCTTGATGGTCTGGGGCGACCCGCATTACCACCTGGGTCCAAAACTGAGGTTTATTTTTAGCCAAAGGAGTAGCATCAATCCCCCTCAAAGGGATAGGCGTCTGCAGAGGTGTCATTGGAAATCCACAACGTTTAGCAAAATCCAAGTCCATTAGGTTTAGGGCTGCTCCCGAATCCACAAAAGCCTTGGCGGAAAATGTGGACAGAGAGCAGATCAGAGTAATAGCCAGAAGAAACTTAGGTTGAACACCACCAACAGAAAACGTGTGTGCAAGGCGTTTCTCTTGTTTAGGACAGACAGAAATAATATGCGAGGCATCTCCACAGAAAAAACACAACTTATTACGCCTTCTGAACTCCTGACGCTGCTCTCTGGAAAAAACTCTATCACATTGCATAGGTTCAGACATTTGTTCTACAGGTGGCAACACCTCTCGTGCAGCTTTGCGTTCGCGCAAACGCCGATCAACCTGAATGGCTAATGACATAGAATCGTCAAGACCAGAGGGAACAGGAAATCCCACCATAGTATCTTTTACGGCTTCTGACAACCCCTTCCGAAAAAGAGCAGCCAAGGCATTATCATTCCAGGTAGTAAGTACTGCCCACTTTCGGAATTTTTGACAGTACAATTCTGCAGAATCACGACCCTGGTTCAATGCCAGCAGGGTCTTTTCAGCCTGATCAATGGCATTAGGTTCATCATACAACAACCCCAAGGCCTGAAAAAATGCGTTCACATTAGTCAGAATAGGATCATCTGGTTTCAAAGAAAACGCCCAAACCTGGGGATCGCCACGCAGCAAAGAGATGACAATTTTAACCTGCTGCGCGGAGCTCCCTGACGAGTTAGGCTTCAAGGCAAAAAATAATTTACAATTATTTTTGAAATTCAAAAATTTAGACCGATCCCCAAAAAATACATCAGGTGTAGGAATCTTTGGTTCAGCAGCATGTGAATGAGCAAGGTAGGCGGAAATTCCCCGCACTTCCGCAGCGAGCTGCTCCCCACGATCAGACAATTGCTTTATCTCCATTGAGAGAAAAAAAAAATTACCCCTACGGCCTCAGAGATATAGAGAAAAAAATATATACACTTTTTTTTTTTTTATTTTACAATTCTTTCCTGCTATTGAGTACCCTAGGATCTGCGGTATGGCGGGTGATTCTGTTATGATTGAGTCACCGTAGGAGGCAGACACAAAAATAGAAGCTACGTCCAGAAAACCAGAGAAGTTGGCAACTATCAGATTGCAGACCCCTGAACCTATCAACACAACTAGCAGTAGCCGTGGGGGGTTCCTACGATGCCCTAGACCCCTCGATCGCAGCCGGAGCGCTAAATAGCCTAAAGACAGAAAAGGAAATCTAAACTGCCCCAGAGCAGACCCCAAAGTAAAAGGCAGCCCCCAACATATAATGACGGTGAAGCAAGATGAAAAAACACTCACACAGATAGAAAGATAGGCTGAGCAAACGATGGGGCCCAAGCTAGCTAAACAGAACAGGAAAGGAAGGTTGCTGTCTGCAATCTGCCAAAACCCTATCAATGACATAAGCCAACAAGCTGATATGAAAAAGACCCTGAAGCAGCTAGGCTTCAAAAACTAAATCAGCACTCAGGTATTTTCAGAAGACAGAGCTAAAGGAATTCAGCACACCCCAGCAGGGAATGGCAGAAATCCAGAAAAACAAAGCAAAACAAAGTCTAAGCACAAATGCAAAAAGCCGAGCAGAAAACTTAGCTTTAGAGGAGCAGGAATTCAGACTGGTCTCCAAGGATCCCACAGAGAAATCACCCGCAGGGCAGAAGGGCGTTGGCAGCCTTATATCCAGTCAGTAACTCCACTCAGCCAGTCATCATAATCAGACTCAGGTGTTTGATAATCAGGCTCACTACCTTTCTTTACCAGAAGAGGGAGTTCCTCGGGCCTCAGTAGTGAAGGGGAAAATGAACTCACAACAGCGTTGTCCAAAATATTGCTAAAGCTGATGATGCACACGTCCATCGCACACTAACAACTAAAAATGAAACAACCAAGACAAAAATT
Source organism: Dendrobates tinctorius (assembly GCF_039654945.1). Taxonomy (NCBI): domain Eukaryota; kingdom Metazoa; phylum Chordata; class Amphibia; order Anura; family Dendrobatidae; genus Dendrobates; species Dendrobates tinctorius. The sequence goes on from NW_027361672.1 coordinate 3,062,608, forward strand.
AAAATCCAATGGTATCAGATAGAGACAATATCCTGCAAAAAATATATATAGATTTATAAAAAGGAGGAAAACTGTTATGGATGAGTCACCGAAGGAGGAAAAAACAAAAATAATAGCGAAGTCCAGAAAACCAGAGAAGTTGGCAGCTATCAGATTGCAGACCCCTGAACCTATCCACAACAACTAGCAGTAGCCGTAGGGGGTTCCTACGGTGCCCTAGACCCCTCAGTCACAGCTGGAGAACTAAATTAGCCTAAAGACAGAAAGGGGAAATCTAAACTGCCCCAGAGCAGACCCCAAAGCAATAGGCAGCCCCCAACATATAATGACTGTGAAGCAAGATGAAAAGCACAAACACAGAAAGATAGGTTGAGCAAATGATGGGGCCCAAGCTAACTATATAGGACAGGATAGAAAAGCTGCTGTCTGCAATCCGCAAAAAACCCTATCCAAAAATGTACCAACAGACTGATAGGAAAAACAGGCCCTGAAGTCGCTAGGCTTCAAAAGACTATATCAGCACTCAGGTATATTCTGAAGACAGAGCCAGAGATCAACAGATCAGAGACAAAAATGGAATTCAGCTCACCCCCAGCCGGGGATGGCTGAACTCCAAAAAAAACAAGGCAAACAAAACCAGAACTAAAGTGTACAAAAGGCAGAGCAAAACTTAGCTTTGAGAAGCAGAAATCAGACTGGTCTTCAAGAATCCAGCAGGAAAATCACCAGCAAGGCAGCAGGGCGTCGGCTGCCTTATATCCAGTCATCAGTTCCTGTGACCCAGTCATCATCTACCTGCTCAGCTGTTTTGTAATCAGCCTCACTACCTTCCTTCGCCAGAAGAGGGAGTTCATCAGACCTCACTGGTGAAGGGAAAAATGAACTCACAACAGTACCTCCCCCTTGAGGAGGGGTCACCGAACCCTCATCCATGCCACCAGGGCGATCAGGGTGAGCCCGATGAAAGGCACGCACCAATTTTTCAGCATGAATATCAGAGGCAGAGACCCAGGAATTATCCTCCTGACCATAACCCTTCCACTTAACCAAATACTGGAGTCTCCGTCTAGCCAGACAGGAATCCAGTATCTTCTCTACCTCATACTCCATGTTACCTTCAACCAATATAGGGTCAGGAGGTGCCACCCCAGGAACTACTGGTTCAACAAACCTCTTCAACAAGGACTTATGGAACACATTATGAATCTTAAACGTGACAGGAAGAGCCAACCGAAAAGAGACCGGATTAATAATCTCCAAAATCTTGTAAGGTCCAATAAATCTAGGCTTAAACTTAGGAGAAGCCACCTTCATAGCGATATTTTTTGATGACAACCAAACCATATCACCCACCTTAAACTGGGGACCAATGGTCCTATGCCGGTTGGAAAACCGCTGGGCCTTTTCCTGGGAGAGAGACAACTTATCCACCGCTTGGTCCCAGATCTGGTGCATTCTCTCCACCACAGTGTCAACACCTGGGCAGGCAGAAGGCTCCACCTGCCCTGAAGAAAATCGAGGATGAAACCCAAAGTTACAAAAAAAAGGTGACATCAAAGTGGCAGAACTAGCTCTATTATTTAAAGCAAATTCGGCCAAGGGCAAAAATGAAACCCAATCATCCTGATCAGCCGAAATAAAACATCTCAAATACGACTCCAAAGTCTGGTTTGTTCTCTCCGTCTGCCCGTTGGTCTGAGAGTGAAACACAGGAGAAGGACAACTGAATTCCCAGCTTGAAACAGAAAGTCCTCCAAAATCTAGACACAAACTGAACTCCTCTGTCAGACAAAATGTTCTCAAGAATCCCATGCAAGCGAACTACCTGTTGCAAAAACAAGGGCACCAACTCAGAGGAAGATGGCAACTTAGGGAGTGGTAAAAGATGGCCCATCTTAGAGAATCTATCACAAATCACCCAAATAGCGGTCATTCTCTGAGAGACAGGCATATCAGAGATAAAATCCATTGAAATATGGGTCCATGGCCTCTTGGGCACCGGCAAAGGCATCAACAACCCACTAGAGCGAGAACGAGGTTTAGACCGGGAGCAAGTCCCACAGGACTGCACAAAATTCCTGACATCACGAGACAAGGTGGGCCACCAAAAAACCGACTCACCAGATCTCTAGTACCAAAAATACCTGGATGACCAGCCAATGCAGAGCAATGAATTTCAGACATCACTCTCTTCCTCCACTGGTCAGGAACATACAACTTTCCACTGGGACAACGCTCAGGTTTGTCCTCCTGAAACTCTTCCAGAGCACGTCTCAAATCGGGCGAGATCGCAGAAAGAACTACCCCCTCGCCTAATATGGTAGCAGGCTTGGTCACAACAGGAGAATCAGCAAAGAAACTCCTAGAGAGGGCGTCTGCCTTGACATTCTTAGTGCCAGGAAGAAAAGAGACCGCAAAATTAAAACGTGTGAAAAACAAGGCCCACCTAGCCTGTCTAGGATTCAAGCGTTTGGCCGACTCCAGGTAAATCAAATTCTTGTGGTCAGTAAGGACCATGACCTGGTGTTTAGCTCCCTCCAACCAATGTCTCCACTCCTCAAATGCCCATTTCATGGCTAACAGTTCCCGATTCCCCACATCATAGTTACATTCGGATGGGGAGAACTTTCGGGAAAAGAAAGCACAGGGATTCATTTTAGATGTCACAGGATCTTTTTGGGACAAAACAGCTCCTGCACCAATCTCAGAGGCGTCCACCTCTACCTGAAACGGGAGTGAGACATCAGGTTGCCGCATAACCGGAGCGGAAGTGAATCTTCGCTTCAGCTCCTGAAAGGAAGAAACAGCCTCCTGAGACCAATTCAGCACATCAGCACCCTTCTTAGTCAAATCAGTCAATGGCTTGGCAATACTAGAAAAATTAGCTATAAATTTCCGATAAAAATTAGCAAAACCCCAAAAACTTCTGGAGGGCCTTCAAAGAAGTGGGCTGAACCCAATCATAAATGGCCTGTGCCTTGGACACGTCCATTTCAATAGTTGACGGAGACAAAATGAATCCCAAAAATGAAATCCTCTGTACCCCAAAAAGGTATTTCGATCCCTTGACATACAGGGAATTCTCCCTCAAAATCCGGAACACAGTCTGAACATGTTCCACATGAGAGTCCCAATCCTTGGAAAAGATCAAAATATCATCCAGATAATCAAAAATTTATCCACAAAGTCTCGGAAAATATCGTTCATGAAGGATTGGAACACAGAAGGGGCATTAGTGAGCCCAAAAGGCATCACCAGGTACTCAAAATGTCCCTCCGGAGTATTAAACGCCGTCTTCCATTCATCCCCATGCTTAATGCGAATAAGATTATACGCCCCCTGAGGTCAAGCTTGGTAAACCAGCAAGCACCTTTAACTCTGGAGAATAGATCAGAAATCAGGGGTAACGGATACTGATATTTAACAGTAATTTTGTTGAGAGCACGATAATCAATACAAGGCCTTAATGAACCATCTTTTTTAGCCATGAAAAAAAAACAGCACCTAAGGGTGAAGAGGATGGTCTAATATGACCCTTCTCCAACGACTCCTTAATATAGGATCGCATAGCCTCGTGCTCAGGTACAGATAAATTGAAAAGCCGACCCTTGGGAAATTTACACCCCGGGCTCAGCTCAATTGCACAGTCATAACTACTATGAGGAGGCAAAGACGCAGACTCATTCTCACTAAATACATCATAAAAGTCAGCCAAATAGTCAGGAACATCATGCGACTGGGGAGAGGTGGAGAAAACAGGAGCATCACTAATGGCACACCGACAACCCCAACTCACCACAGACACAGATTTCCATTCCAAAACTGGATTATGGATTTGCAACCAGGGAAACCCCAGAACAATGGTATCATGCAAATTATGCAACACCAAAAATCTGCAATTTTCTTGATGGTCTGGGGCGACCCGCATTACCACCTGGGTCCAAAACTGAGGTTTATTTTTCGCCAAAGGAGTCACATCAATACCCCTCAAAGGGATATGCGTCCGCAAAGGCGTCATAGGAAATCCACAACGTTTAGCAAAATCCAAGTCCATCAGGTTCAGAGCTCCTCCCGAATCCACAAAAGCCTTGGTGGAAAATGTGGACAGGGAGCAGATCATAGAATCATAGAATCGTAGAGTTGGAAGGGACCTCCTGGGCCATCTGGTCCAACCCCCTGCTCAAAGCAGGATTCGCTAAATCATCCCAGTCAGATGTCTGTCCAGCCTCTGTTTGAAGACTTTCATTGAAGGAGAACTCACCACTTCTCGTGGCAGCCTGTTCCACTCATTGATCACTCTAGCTGTCAAAAAGTTTTTTCTAATATCTAATCTGTGTCTCCTCCCATTCAGTTTCATCCCATTGCTTCTAGTCTTTCCTTGTGCAAATGAGAATAAAGTTGATCCTTCTACAATATGACAGCCCTTTAGATATTTGTAGACAGCTATTAAGTCTCCTCTCAGTCTTCTCTTTTGCAAACTAAACATTCCCAAATCCTGCAACCTTTCCTCATAAGACAGGGTTTGCAGACCGGTCACCATTCTGGTCGCTCTTTTCTGAACTTGCTCCAGTTTGTTGATGTCTTTTTTAAAATGTGGTGCCCAAAACTGGACACAATATTCCAGATGAGGTCTGACCAAAGAGGAGTAGAGGGAAATAATGACTTCACGTGATCTAGACTGTATGCTTCTGTTAATACATCCTAGAATTGCATTTGCCTTTTTTGCTGCTGCCTCACACTGTTGACTCATTCAGTCTGTGATCTATTATTATACCCAAGACTTTTTCACATGTGCTGTCACTTAGCCCTATTCCTCCCATTCTGTATATGCTTTTTTCATTTTTATTGCCCAGATGTAGTACTTTGCATTTCTCCCTGTTAAAAACCATTCTGTTAGTTGCTGCCCACTTCTCCAGTTTATTTAAATCTTTTTGAATCCTCTCTCTCTCTTCTCTAGTATTAGCTATCCCTCCTAGCTTTGTGTCATCAGCAAATTTAATCAGTTTACCCTCAATTCCTTCATCTAAATCGTTGATAAAGATGTTGAACAATACAGCGCCCAGGACAGAGCCCTGTGGTACCCCACTTGAGACATTTTTCCAACTGGATGTGCAGCCATTTACGACCACTCTTTGGGTGCGATCACTAAGCCAGTTATGAATCCACCTAACAGTTGCCTTGTCCATTCCATACTTAGTAATTTTTTCAATAAGGATTGTATGAGAGACTTTGTCAAATGCTTTGCTGAAGTCAAGATATACTATATCTACAGCATTTCCTTGATCCACCCAATCAGTGATACCGTCATAGAAGGAAATTAAGTTAGTCTGACATGACTTATTAGTTACAAACCCATGCTGACTTTGTTTAATCACTTCATTCTTATCCAGGTATTGACATACATGTTGTTTAATAATTTGTTCAAAGATCTTTCCTGGTATAGAAGTCAGACTCACTGGCCTATAGTTGCCTGGGTCCACCTTCCCCTTTTTGAAGATAGGAACAACATTTGCTCTTCTCCAGTCTTCTGGCACTTCTCCTGTTCTCCAAGAATTTTCAAAGATTATGGAGAGGGGTTCAAAAATTTCTTCTGCTATCTCCTTCAGTACTCTGGGGTGTAATTCATCTGGACCTGGAGACTTGAATTCATTTAGGTCAGCTAAGTGTTTCCTCACTATCTTTCTGTTTATAGATATCCTGGATTCTTCTATTCCCTTAATAGGACAGTGAAGAACAGTTGATGTTACATTTCCTTTCTGAGAGAAAACAGATGCAAAATAGGAATTTAAAAGTTCAGCCTTCTCAACATCCTGTCTTACCATTTCATCATTTTCATCCTGTAAAAATCCTATAGCATCTTTGACTTTTCTTTTACTTTTGACATATCCCCAAAATCCTTTATTATTGCTTTTGACATCTCTTGCAAGCCTCAATTCATTTTCAGCTTTAGATAATCTGATTTGTGCCCTGCAGGTTCTGCAGACAGCATTATATTCTTCTTTAGATATGCCTCCCTCTTTCCATTTTGTAAACATTTTTTTCTTCCTTTTTAGCATGTGCTTAAGTTCTGTGTTCTCCATCCTGGTTTCTTTAAATGCTTCCTATTCTTCCCTCTTTTCGGAATTGTTAACAACTGTGCTTTGAGAATTTCATTTTTCAAGATTTCCCATCCTTCCTGGACATTTTTGTCTTTAAGGATATCCAGCCATTGGATCCCCCCAATTCTCTTTCTGAATCCCTTAAAATCTGCCTTTCTGAAATCTAACCTTGATGTCTGAGTCTTCACAGGTCTTCCGCCTCTAGTTATCCAAAATTCTAAAATAGCATGGTCGCTACCTCCTAGGGTCCCAGCCACTTTTATCTCCTCAACCATTTCCTCCCTGTTTATAAGGATTCGATCCAAGGTAGCAGTTCCCCTTGTTTTCTCCCCTACCTTTTGGAAGATAAAGTTGTCAGCAAGAGAGGATAAGAATTTCCTTGACCTGTTAGATTTGCCTGAGAGAGATTCCCAACAAATGTCTGGATAGTTGAAATCTCCCATGACAACTATGTCATATTTTTTGGAGAACTCGGCCATTTGATGCATAAAGAGTTCATCCATATCTTCAGCTTTCACAGGCGGCCTGTAGTAAATGCCTACAATGGTGTCCTTTCCATTGTTCTGTCCTTGTATTCTTACCCAAACAGTTTCCACAGAACTTCCAGATCAGAGTAATTGCCAGAAGAAACTTAGGTTGAACACCACCCACAGAAAACGTGTGAGCACAACGTTTCTCTCGTTTAGGGCAGACAGAAATAATATGCGAGGCATCTCCACAAAAAAAACACAGCTTATTATGCCTTCTGAACTCCTGACGTTGCGCCCTGGACAAAACTCTATCACATTGCATAGGTTCAGACATTTGTTTAACAGGTGGCAGCACCTCTCGTGCGGTCTTGCGTTCACGCAAACGCCGATCAACCTGAATGGCTAATGACATAGAATCGTCAAGACCAGAGGGAACAGGAAATCCCACCATAGTATCTTTTACGGTTTCTGACAAACCTTTCCGAAAGAGAGCTGCCAAGGCATCATCATTCCAGATAGTGAGGACCGCCCACTTTTGGAATTTTTGACAGTACAACTCTTTTCAGCCTGATCAATAGCATTAGGTTCATCATACAACAACCCCAAGGCTTGAAAAAATGCATCCACATTATTTAGAATAGGATCATCAGGTTTCAAAGAAAGCGGCCAATCCTGGGGATCGCCGCTCAGCAAAGAGATGACAATTTTAACCCGCTGCATGGAGCTCCCCAACGAGTTAGGCTTCAAGGCAAAAAACAATTTACAATTATTCTTGAAATTCGAAAATTTAGACCGATTCCCAAAAAACACATCAGGAGTGGGGATCTTTGGTTCAGCAGCATGTGAATGAGTAAGATAGGTGGAAATTCCCCGCACTTCCACAGCGAGCTGCTCCACACGATCAGACAATTGCTTCATTTCCATTGAGAGAAAAAAAATTCCCCCTACGGCCTCAGAGATATAGAGAAAAAAATATACACAAAGAAATCCTGACACTTTTTTTTTTTTTTTTTTTTACAATTCTTTCCTGCTTTTGAGTACCCTATGATCTGTGGTATGGCTGGTGATTCTGTTATGGATGAGTCACCGAACTAGGAAAAAACAAAAATAATAGCTAATTCCAGAAAACCAGAGAAGTTGGCAGCTATCTGATTGCAGACCCCTGAACCTATCCACAACAACTAGCAGTAGCTGTGGGGGGTTCCTACGGTGCCCTAGACCCCTCGATCACAGCCGGAGAACTAAATTAGCCTAAAGACAGAAAGGGGAAATCTAAACTGCCCCAGAGCAGACCCCAAAGCAATAGGCAGCCCCCAACATATAATGACTGTGAAGCAAGATGAAAAACACAAACACAGAAAGATAGGTTGAGCAAATGATGGGGCCCAAGCTAACTAAATAGGACAGGATAGAAAAGCTGCTGTCTGCAATCCGCAAAAAACCCTATCCAAAAATGTACCAACAGACTGATAGGAAAAACAGGCCCTGAAGTTGCTAGGCTTCAAAAGACTATATCAGCACTCAGGTATATTCTGAAGACAGAGCCAGAGATCAACAGATCAGATACAAAAATGGAATTCAGCTCACCCCCGGCCGGGGATGGCTGAACTCCAAAAAAACAAGGCAAACAAAACCAGAACTAAAGTGTACAAAAGGCAGAGCAAAACTTAGCTTTGAGAAGCAGAAATCAGACTGGTCTCCAAGAATCCAGCAGGAAAATCACCAGCAAGGCAGCAGGGCATCGGCTGCCTTATATCCAGTCATCAGTTCCTGTGACCCAGTCATCATCTACCTGCTCAGCTGTTTGGTAATCAGCCTCACTACCTTCCTTCGCCAGAAGAGGGAGTTCATCAGACCTCCCTGGTGAAGGGAAAAATGAACTCACAACAGAAAACCCCTGAGTCTCATTGAGACCCATAGGGGTCATTGTGTCCAGTATTGTGATCCACTTGCACTCTCTTTGTTCAAGAAGGCATTGAATATCACCTCCTCTAATACCACACTGGACACCATCAATCCCCCGTACCGAGAGAAACTTAGGATCACATTTGTGAAACTGCAAAAAATGACGGGGTAGGGTTTTCAATTGGACTATATCGGTAGCATTCTCCGTCGCCATTATATCACGTACGTGTTCACGCGTTCGTGTACCTAGACGCCTGGATGTCATACCAATATACACCTTGGGACAGCTGAACCTTGCATAGTATATGACCTGAGTTGTTCCACAGGTAATATGAGAATTTATAGAAAAAGTTTTTTTTACCACCAGTCGATGTAAATTCTGCAGTGCGACAAATATTACTGCAAGCTATGCAGCTGTCACAAGGGAAACATCCTCTAGGTGGACCACGTGAACCGAAAATATTCTGTTTTGGCGTTGGAATATAGTGGCTAGATACAAGCAAATCTGTAAGATTTCTACTTCGTCTAGATGTCATAGCCAGATACTTAGTCAGATATTTTGATAACGTAGGATCCATTAAAAGAATGTCCCAGTGTTTTTGTAGACAATTCCTCATTGAGGCCCATTCCCCATTATATGTGGATATGAAACGGACAGTTTCATTATCTTTGTCCTTCTTAATTCGTGGGCATAACAAATCCTCTCTTGGTTGATATTTAGCTTTATCATATCCTCTCTTTATGCATCTATTACTGTATCCTCTTGCTTTAAATCTGGATTGTAGATCTTTAGCCTGTAAGTCAAATCTAGCAGTCGAGAAACAGATACACTTAATTCTCAAATGTTGACCAACCGGGATGGCATTTATTGTAGAATAGGGATGACTTGAATCTGCATGTAACAAAGAATTTTCAGGGGTGGGCTTTCTGAACACATCCGTCTGCAAATAACGGTTCTCATCCACCTCGATCTTTATGTCCGGGAAGTCAACCATCATTTTACTCACTTGATAGGTCAATTTAATATTGAACCTATTGATATTCAATTGCTGCATAAATAAATGCAGCGTATCATCAGGTCCTTGCCATATAATGAATAGGTCATCTATATAGTGCAACCAGCACTGCACATGGTCAGCGACCCCCTCCGCACCTCTCCCTCCAAAAATCTCCCTTTCCCAGTAACCCAGGAAGATATTGGCGAAAGAAGGCGCACAGGCTGCACCCATGGCAGTGCCACGTTGCTGCAGATAGAAGACATCCCTAAAGACAAAAAAATTCCTAGTCAAGATAAACGTCAACAACTCAATGATAAGATCACAAATAGCATCATCCCAGTTACTTGCATCTAAGAAGAAGCGAACTGCCCATAAACCATCATCATGTTGAATACATGTGTAAAGAGATTCTATGTCTGCAACCACCAGCCACATATCTTCTTCCAATTGAATCCCATTGATCCTACATAGGACGTCAGATGTGTCACGGGCATAGGAGGGAAGCGACTCAACTAAAGGTTTTAAATAGGCTGGATCAGTAATGATCCTAAGATTCACAGACCTCCAATTTAGCTCAGAAGCAGCAAGGTGCAGATGGGGTACTGCTATGGTGTGGTATTATTAAAGATGAGCTAGCTGGACCTTTTTGAGATGAAGATGGATTAAAACTCAACTCCCAAACCTACATCCAGTTTTTAAAAGACACTTCCTTCCATCAGTGGTACTGAAAAAAGTCTGCACCTTTCAAGAAAACTATAATTTTTATGCAGGGCTATGCTCCATTGCATTCGTCAATGTCCTCCACTGCTTGGCTAACCAGTAAATGCTTTGTTTCCTTTTTACCCCCTTCTTCACAGAGCCATAACTCTTATTTTTCTGTCCACCTTGATATATAAGGGCTTATTTTTTGTTGTACTTTTGAATAAAACCATTCATTTTACCACACTGTGTACTGGAAAACGTGAAAAAAAGCAATTCTGACATTGTTTTTTCAGAATTGTTTTTACACTGTACATTATGTGTTAAAAATGACCTTGCAATATATGTCCGCTCATCAGTACAATTACGGCAATAGCAATCATGTTCAGGTTTTTTATTATTATAGTGGTGAAAAGAATCTGAAGTTTGCAAAAAAAAAAAATATTTTGAGTTGTGTTGCCATTTTCTGAGCCCTGTAACGTTTCCATTTTTAAGTCGATGGAGCTGTGTGATGACTTATTTTTTGTAGGGTGAGATAATGTTTTTATTGATACCATTTTGGGATAGATGTGATGTTTTGATCGCTTGTTACAGCATTTTTTGTGGAATTGCAGCTAAAAAAAGCAGTAATTTTGGTGTTCTTGAATTTTTTTATTTTACCGTGTTTACTGATTGGGTAAAATGAAAAAAAAGGTGGTTTGGTACCGTGTTAGCAGTAGAAAAAAATATATAAAGTGTTCTCAGTGAGAGAAACAAAATAGGAATCTTGTGGGTGTGATACCTTTTAATGGCTAACAAATTATAGTGAATGATGTTACAAAGCAAGCTTTCGAGACAACTTACGTCTCTTCATCAGGCTGATATAACAAAATATTTGAAGAAACCTTATTTATATACAGTAGAAAGCACAGGCTTGGTGTGATGCATGGACATTTCTATAAACAAACACTGAGCTTGAAGAGAAATGTCCATGTATCACACCAAGTCTATGCTTTCTACTGTATATAAATAAGGTTTCTTCAAATATTTTGTTATATCAGCCTGATGAAGAGACGTAAGTTGTCTCGAAAGCTTGCTTTGTAACATCATTCACTATAATTTGTTAGCCATTAAAAGGTATCACACCCACAAGATTCCTATTTTGTTTCTCTCACTGAGAACACTTTATATACTGATTGGGTTACTTATCTTTATATTTTGATAGGTTGGACTTTTCTTTTCGTGGCAATACCACATGTTACGGCCACCCGGTCCCCCTATACTTACCTGGGTGCTGCTACTCCTCGCCGCGGCTCTGTGCCAGTCCCACGCTGTGTCTCCTCAGCACTTCCGGGTCCTCGGAGGGTTCGCTGCCTGCGCAGGTGCATTGGGTCACAGCTGCACACTCCCTCTACACTTCATGCTACACAAAAGGTCGTGACCCAGAAGCTCCGCCCTGTCATGGCGGCCAACACCGAGTATTTCCGGCTGCTGCTCAGAGTGAGTGCCTGATGATTATTTGCGCATCTGTTCAGTGCCAGTTGGTATCGCTATGGACATTCCTTGTATTCAGGTCCTGGTGAACTTCCCTGTGTGCGCTCTGCCCTGTCCCGGTGCACTTCCCCGTGTGTGCTCTGCCCTGTCCTGGTCCCGGTGCATTTCCCAGTATGCGCTTTGCCCTGTCCTGGTGCACTTCGTGTGCACTCTGCCCTGGCCTGGTCCCGGTGCACTTCCCAGTGTGCGCTCTGCCCTGTCCTGGTCCCGGTGCACTTTCCAGTGTGCACTCTGCCTTATCCTAGTCCCGGTGTGCTTCCCTGGTCCTGCCTGTCTCCTACGAGCCAGCTCTCTGGTACTGGCTATTGCGGTATACTTTCCCCCTCGGCCTGCCCATAATGCTCCCTGTATAGGGGGCGGGTCCACCTAGCCAGCTCGCCCAGGGACAGTTTGTGCAGCAATCCAGTGGATCCACTCCAGGAATCGTGACACGTGTATTTTTTAAATATCGTTATTTTTAATGTGGGAAAAGGGGTGTGATTTGAACATTTTGTTTTTTTATACATTTATTTTTCTTTTCCCTGTTCTTAATAGTCCCCTTAGGGGACTTATAGAATCATAGAATCGTAGAGTTGGAAGGGACCTCCTGGGCCATCTGGTCCAACCCCCTGCTCAAAGCAGGATTCGCTAAATCATCCCAGTCAGATGTCTGTCCAGCCTCTGTTTGAAGACTTCCATTGAAGGAGAACTCACCACTTCTCGTGGCAGCCTGTTCCACTCATTGATCACTCTAACTGTCAAAAAGTTTTTTCTAATATCTAATCTGTGTCTCCTCCCATTCAGTTTCATCCCATTGCTTCTAGTCTTTCCTTGTGCAAATGAGAATAAAGTTGATCCTTCTACAATGTGACAGCCCTTTAGATATTTGTAGACAGCTATTAAGTCTCCTCTCAGTCTTCTCTTTTGCAAACTAAACATTCCCAAATCCTGCAACCTTTCCTCATAAGACAGGGTTTGCAGACCGGTCACCATTCTGGTCGCTCTTTTCTGAACTTGCTCCAGTTTGTTGATGTCTTTTTTAAAATGTGGTGCCCAAAACTGGACACAATATTCCAGATGAGGTCTGACCAAAGAGGAGTAGAGGGAAATAATGACTTCACGTGATCTAGACTGTATGCTTCTGTTAATACATCCTAGAATTGCATTTGCCTTTTTTGCTGCTGCATCACACTGTTGACTCATATTCATACTTAAAGCTGCAATTGTCTGATCGCTTGTGCTATATACAGGGATGCCACAGCTCCTCTCTACCAGTAATTGTTAAAGGCAAGTCCTGGCTGTAATACTCTGCTATGACCTGTCGGGTATGGAGTGGGCTCAACCCATGATCCCACTCCATACATCTACTTCCGTGAGGGAATTGAGCACATGTGCGGAGGATATGGAGAACGCTATCTCCTCCATGGCGTATATCGGATTGAACCAGGATGACATGGGTGCGAGTGAGCTGAGTCTTGCTGCCAATTGGAGCATGCTGCCAATTCAGTATGAGAAAATAATCGCAAATCTGAGCTGCCCCATAGAATAGCACTGGGCCGAGTGCTATTCGATGTTTTATCGCTTAGCACTCGGCCACAATATACCGTAATGTGACCCTTGCCTTAATCTGAGAGTAGCATAATATAGAGAATGAAAACTTGACTCCATGGATGTGTCACTTATTAGGCTGTGTGTGTAGTTTCATATAAACAGTTTTATCAGCAGAAGAATTTTAAGCATGCCCTGAAAACGCATTTAGTCAGACTGGCCTACCGCCTCAACGCATTAACCTAACTATCCCTGTGTGGCACAGTCAAAAGTTTTACCATAACCAGGTTCCCCGTATCATGCTCCCACATGCTTTATGCAACTATCAGCCCTCTGTGTCTGTACTGTTGCACACTTAACATTATGGCTGATCCAAACAATCAGGGCAATTGTTACCACCCACCTTTCGTGTCTACCTTTTTTCCTCATAGATTGTAAGCTTGCTAGCAGGGCCCTCATTCCTCTTGGTATCTGTTATGATCTATGTGAGTATTGTTATGCTGTAATGTCTATCGTCTTTACAAGTCCCCTCTGAAATGTAAAGTGATGCGAAATGTGTCGGTGCTATAGAAATAAAATGTATTATTATTATTATTAATAATAAGAATAACACTGCTGGACTACAGCTCACAAGTAGAGCAAACTAACTAATCTGTGTAACCCCACACCACCACTCACAATGGCTAGCTCACATTACACAGTGTACAGAAGAAGCTACCAGCCAGGGGTGTGGGTGGGAGTTGTACACAACAAAAAACTACCATTTTAATGAAGGAGTGTACTCTTTATGGTGACCAGAAAAATGCCCATAGGAAAATTGCCCACAGGAAAAATGCCCACAAGAAAATTGCCCACACGGAAAATGGGCAATTTTCCTGTGGGCATTTTTCAGGGAACCTTTTTAGAGAAGCTATGGGATTTTGCTAAGAAAACATTTGGTGAATCTGACAAGTAAAATATACATTAGGATCAAGTGAGGTTCTACTTGGAGACTATTCTGACCAACAGGTATGGTCAGAAGAAAGGCAACTCATTGTGTCCTACCAGTTTGGGGAGATTCACATATTTAGACAATTAGGGGTGCTTTAGAGTAAAGCCAGACTCGCCCACAACATTCACTGGCCTTAAATCGGTACTGACAGCAAATTACTGACATTCTTAAATAACTTGCTAAAGGTTGCGTAAATCGGAACCTATACCCAAGACCAATTAGTCCCTTTGTCCATCACTGATGATCCTTTCCAGAGAATTGCTGTAAATATTATTGGGCCTCTGGCCTTAGGCCTGTTTCACACTTGCTTTTTTTTGCAGCGCGTTTTTCCCGCAAAAAAACGCATTGAAAAACGCATACAAAAGCATACAACTGCTGCGTTTTTTTCAAGCATTTTTATGAGCATGCATGAAAAAAACGCAGCGTTTTTATGCGTTTGTATGCGTTTTTAGTGTGTTTTTACCGCGTTTACGTTTTTTTCCAACATTAGGTGGCCCCTCACACTAACCCAAACCCTAACTAACCTTAACCCTAACCCTGACCCTAACCCTAACCCTGACCCTAACCCTAACCCTGACCCTAACCCTAACCCTTAACCAAACCATACTTAACCTTAACCCTAACCCTAACCCTGAACCTAACCCTAACCCTAACCCTTAACCAAACCATACTTAACCCTGACCCTAACCCTTAACCAAACCATACTTAACCCTAACCCTAACCCTAACCCTTAACCAAACCATACTTAACCCTAACCCTGACCCTAACCCTAACCCTAACCCTGACCCTAACCCTAACCCTGACCCTAACCCTTAACCAAACCATACTTAACCCTAACCCTAACCCTGACCCTAACCCTAACCCTGACCCTAACCCTAACCCTTAACCAAACCATACTTAACCTTAACCCTAACCCTAACCCTGAACCTAACCCTAACCCTAACCCTTAACCAAACCATACTTAACCCTAACCCTGACCCTAACCCTTAACCAAACCATACTTAACCCTAACCCTAACCCTTAACCAAACCATACTTAACCCTAACCCTGACCCTAACCCTAACCCTAACCCTGACCCTAACCCTAACCCTAACCCTGACCCTAACCCTTAACCAAACCATACTTAACCCTAACCCTGACCCTAACCCTGACCCTAACCCTAACCCTTAACCAAACCATACCTGACCCTAACCCTGACCCTAACCCTGACCCTAACCCTTAACCAAACCATACTTAACCCTAACCCTGACCCTAACCCTGACCCTAACCCTAAACCCCCTTAACTAACCCTAACTTTACCCAAACCCCTAAATTCCATTGTCTAAACTAATGGTAAAAAAAAAAACGCATGTGCAAAAAAACGCATACATAAGCATGCCAATGCGCACATATGCTCACCATAGACTTATAATGGGTGTCTTGCTGTAAAAAAACGCATTGCGCGCGCATGCGTTTTTTTGAGGCAAATTGGACGCACAAAAAATGCAACAAGTTGCATTTTGTGCGCCCGAGCGCATACCGAAAAAAAAACGCATGCGCGGTAAAACGCGTACAAACGCATGTGTATGCGCACATAAGCGCATCCCATGCAAAGTATAGGGAAAAAAAACGCATGCGCTATTTAGCGCTAAATTACCGCGAAAAAAAACGCAAATGTGAAACCAGCCTAAGTGCGCAGTTCTGGAAAACGCTCCCTCCTATTTGAAGAACATGTCTTCGAAAAGCTGGCAGTAAGTTTGGGACTTAATTTTGAGTCTATCTTCAACCTGGTACAACTAGCTCATTTTTTATTAACACCAGCCCATACTGTAGTAGTATACCACCTCCTAATGTCTAAGTCTTAGTGGAGGCCTACGCCAGTTACTGATCCAGTCATGGACCCATCCATCTGGTCCATCAAGAGTAATTCTTATCACATTAGTCCATGAGATCTTTGAAAAATCTGTCTTCACATATTTATTGGCCCAGTTTTGCCTTTTCAACTTAAATTTCTTGTTCAATGGTGGTCATGTTTCAGCCTTCCTTACCTTGGTTATGTCTCTGAGCACTGAATACATTGTACTTTTGGGCACTCCAGGAAGGTTGCAGTTCTTGAATATCACAGCACTGGAGGATAATAGATTTCTAATCACTTCATGTCTGGTTCTTCTCAAATCTTTGGCATTTAATGTACGCTTTTTTTCCTCAACACTTTTTTTTCTACCCAATTAGCTATTTGCAACAAAACTATTCATGGCACTGTAATCTCACCCCAATATTTTAGCAATGTAAAGTGTGCTACATCCCTCTGTAAGACTTGTAACAATTTTTGACTTTTTAGAGTCTGTTAAATCTCTTTTTTTTGGCCCATTTTGCCTGAGCAAAACAAAATGCCAATAAATCTACAACCTTGATAAAGGGTTTTGAAATTCACACCTTCCCTCATTACATAAATATACATCACCTGATTTGCTTCATCAAATAAGCATTCAAGTTTATACAGCTTGAAGTTGAAAATAAAAATTACAATGATATGATAAAAATACTGATTTTTCTAATAATTGTGTATGTAGTGTATATTTTCTCATGTAGGATTTTAAAGAGGGTCAGAAAGTATGGATTCTAGTTGCGGTTTTTTATATATTTTAACTTCTCCCTTCTCTGAACAGGCATTATTGGACTTTGTGGTGTCATGCTTCAGGATTCAAACCCTTGATTCTGTAGTCGGTGTCTCTTTTCCCTGAGTCACAACAGATACATATTTTCTTTGAGTGTTTTAGTTTTGTTACTGTGAAGATCTGAACTTGTGGGTTGTAATAATCACCTAGGCAGGTTAACGATGCAACTATTTTTTATCCCTTACATCCATGGTTTTACAACAAATCCAGATAGATGGCCAATATACAATGTCCTCAGTCCACAAGATCTCTTCCCCAGGGCTGATAGTATCACTGCTCCTGTACCAGGTGGTACTGACTGTATTCCAACTTTTGGTTGACCCACAGATTTTGTTTATCCCGCCAGACCTAAAATAACACAACTGATGCCCATGTATCCAGGAGAAACAATCCTTAGGAAAGTTTGTGAAATCCAGATGGCAGATCCCTCAAGCATAGTGGGGGTTTCCAGCCCAGCCAACAACCAATCTCCAAAACTCCATAGGCCATCCATTGCTCCAGGACCAAGCCAGGAAGATCCTCTCTCCTCAACGTTACTCCAACATTTCCTTGTCAATTCTTAATACTCAAAGTCATCCCCTGAAATTGAGCCTGGCCCTTGGGAAACACTCCCCTCCCAAAGGTAACTGTACATTGGTGGAGGTGTCTCACTCAGGCTGAGCCCTATCACCTGGGATTGCATGTGAGACCCCCGTAATGATGGCTCCCCTGGGTCTACTATCCCCATCCACACAATGGGACTAGTTGTGAGGAGCACAATGATTTGAGAGACCTTGTGTCATGATCCATTTTTGGATCTGTGGCAGGTCCGGGCTCATATTACCTTTTTTTCCTTTCAAGCCTCTGGCTTGATGTTAGTTTTTGCCCACGGTGGCCGCCAGTGTTACTACAACCTTAGTTGCTCTGCTAATGGCTTTTTGCCCCCGGTGGCCGCTGGGTGTTATGAATGAGTCACCGGAGGAGGAAAAAGCAAAAATGCAAGCTAAGTCCAGAAAACCGGAGAGGTTGGTAGCTAGCGGATTGCAGACCCCTGATCCTATTCACAAAAACTAACAGTAGCCGTGGAGCGTTCCTACGGTGGTCCTAGATGCCTCTTCACAGCCGGAGAACTAAATAAGCCTAAAGAAAGGGGAAATCTAAACTGCCCCAGAGCAGACCCCAAAGCAATAGACAGCCCCCAACATGTATTGTCGGTGAAAACAGATGAAAACACAGACAGAAAGTCAGGCAGAGCAAACGATGGGGCCCAACTAACTAGATAGAAAAGGACAGAAAAGATGCTGGCTCCAATCCGCAAAGACCCTACCAAAAATGTCCCAACACGTCTGATAGGAAAAACGGCCCTGAAGTCACTAGACTTCAAAATCCCTATATCAGCACTCCGATATATTCTGAAGACAGAGCAAAAGAGATTTAACCGATCAGGGACAAAAACGGAAATTCAGCAGAACCCCAGCCGGGGCTGGCAGATCACAAAACTAAGCAAATCAGACAAAATCTCATGGAACAATAACAGAGCAAAACTTAGCTTTAGAAGACAGGAACTGAACTGGAGGCCAGAGCTCAGAGCAGAGAAATCACCAGAAACCCTACAGGGCGTCGGCTGCCTTATAACCACTCAGAGATTCTGGATGTCCAATCGCAATCCACCTGTTCAGGTGACAGGTTTCTCCCATCCAAATCAGTTTCACCACCTCCTTTCACCAGCAGAGGGAGTTCATCGGACATCAAAGGTGAACGAGAAAATGAGTTCACAACAGCTGGGGTTACTACACGTTTAAATTAGCCAGCAGGTGTTACCACCCCCCTCCTTCCTATAAAAGGTTGTCAGGTGCTCTGGATCACTGTTGGTGATACTGGTCATTCTCTAACCAAACTTGGAGGAGAGAGGAGCTATTTGGAGCAGTGCTGTTGCAGCTCATCTGAGAGCCTTCGTGTTTCAGCTGGAAGCTGTGTCCGCGTGCGGTACTCTGCTGCCTCAGGAGCATTGGCAGCAGAGAAAGCTAAATGTTGTTTATTTTTCCCTGTCTGTTATTTTCCTTGGTGTTTATTAGTACAGCGGTGGGACCAGTGTCTGCACCAACCAGTTCCCTAGTGAGGGACTGAGGTATCCTGGTTGGCGACAGGTTAAAAGAACCTGTATAGGGAACGTTAGGAGTGTTCAGGGACACAGCTTCCAGAGAGTGCAGGAGGTGTCCACATCCCTGTTCCCTATTATAGGGCCCACCGTTGTAATTGTGTCCCTGGTGTCCCCTTGTTTGTCTTGTTTTAGTTACCGACCGATCGGCGGGTCGTGTCACACAGGGAAAGTCACTTGGTGACACCTTGAGATGCAAATGAGATTAATAGAATGATTGCTTTACTTTTACCTTTAGCATTCTCCTGTCTGGCCTTAGGTATACATAAGATCAAGCCTTCACGACTTCCTCTGCTTGCTGTCACTGAATGGAAACATGGTTTCCTGAGGATGAACTGACAAGCAAGCAAATCTCTAATAAAACACAACAATATCTACATAACTGGTGCTCCATGCTGGAAAAAGTCTGTACCCTGTAGAGGCGTGGAGTCCGCGCTACGTCCATTTGTCGTAGTCCTTAATCTGTGGCCAGCTCTTCACAGTTACCTTTACCTTTGGTTTTGGATATCTGGTGAATTTCATTTACTCTGTCCTATCACCTTTCAGGTGCAGCTTTAAATACATTCCCCTACTGTTGTTTCCTGCTAGTGACAAACTTTGTTGGATTCACTCACTTAGCTGTAGTTTACATTTTTTTCATTTGTTTTATTAGTGATCCCTTTATTCCTTGGTAGACTACTACTCTAGCAATCCCAGGAGCTGCTAAGGACATTCAAGGGAAGCCGTTATCGAGTGGGGGCACCATTGCATTATCTTAGGTTGCCAACCTCCAAGGTCAGGCAGGGATAGACCAGGGTTAGAGAAAGGCTTTTCCTAGTCTGAGCAGGGACCAGTCAGGTTCAGGTATTTGTCTCACTGGATTGTACGTTAGCTGTGTGACTGTGCCTTGGCAGTCATAACATTATCACCAGCTCACTCCATTTGTTTTGTGCCAAAAAAGTCATCACGGATGCCCTGACCACACAATTGCGTTATTTGTCTTTGGAAGTGGGAGACATCAAGCAGCAACAGCAGCTTCCACTGCTCCACAGGTTGTACGCCACCCTAACCAATCATCTGAGCCTAAGGTAAAATTATGGGACTATTTCATAGAATCATAGAATCGTAGAGTTGGAAGGGACCTCCTGGGCCATCTGGTCCAACCCCCTGCTCAAAGCAGGATTCGCTAAATCATCCCAGTCAGATGTCTGTCCAGCCTCTGTTTGAAGACTTCCATTGAAGGAGAACTCACCACTTCTCGTGGCAGCCTGTTCCACTCATTGATCACTCTAACTGTCAAAAAGTTTTTTCTAATATCTAATCTGTGTCTCCTCCCATTCAGTTTCATCCCATTGCTTCTAGTCTTTCCTTGTGCAAATGAGAATAAAGTTGATCCTTCTACAATGTGACAGCCCTTTAGATATTTGTAGACAGCTATTAAGTCTCCTCTCAGTCTTCTCTTTTGCAAACTAAACATTCCCAAATCGGGGACCAAAGTAAGTTTCTGTCTTTTTTGCTTATGTAAATTGTATTTTCATCATCCTATTTCGTCTAGGGACGAGAGACAACATGTGGGTGTTGTTGTGTCGGTGCTTCATGGAGATCCTCAGGCTTGGGCATTTTTTTTGCCTGAGGATTCTTCAGTGTTTTCCTCTGTTGACACTTTTTTCTCTGCTCTCGGGCTCATTTATGACAACCTAATTAAAGTTGCGGTTGTTGAATCAAAGATACGTAGGTTGGTTCAGGGACATCGTAAAGTGGAGGACTACTGAAGTGGAGCCCTCCTGGAATGATCCTGCTATCCGCAGTCAATTCTGCCAGGGTCTCTCTAGTAACATATGTGATAAGATGGTTTATAGTCCCTCATCGTTGTCCTTTAATGAGGCCATGTCTCTGGTGATGAGCCTGCAGCAACATCATTGGGATAATTACACTTTTGAAACTGTTTCTGTGATTACTTCATCTCATCCTATTGAGGCAGGTGAACCCATGCAAATTTGGACCTGCAGAGATTCTAAAGAGTGAGTTGCATGTGAAGCTCCTGCTCGTTTCTGTTTGTACAGTTTGATCAAGTCATGTAATAATTCAGTGTTTCAAATACAGCGATTAATTTCTTAAATGTAATGAGGATATAATAAAATTAAACATTAAGAAGTAAAGACACTGATCCGAAGAGTTTGAAGTTATTTCTCATGCATAATACTGAATGTTTTTTTTACAAGTATCTTTGATTACCAAATTTGGAGTTATAGTTACCTCTGTATTTGTTAACTGAGGTTCCGCCTTAGATGTAATTGACTGATTTTGCTATCGAGTGTGGCTACAAGGTGTCAACTCTCAGTCATCCCATTCAAGTATCCGCAATTAATAATTCTCCCCTTACCCAAAGTCATGTTACTTCTAAGGTTGAGAATGTGTGCATGAGAGTGTGAGTGTTACCAATGGAATATATGTCTTTCATAGTTTTTTCTTCATTATCAGCTAAAGTTGTGTTGGGTATACCCTGGTTAGTTAAAATCCCTCCATGAATTGGGAGGATCGCGAGGTTAAGGGCCCCGTTACACGCTTCAATGTCCCAGCAATTCCCACCAACGATCCGACGTGGATGGGATCGTTGGGACATAGCTAATCGCTGGTGAGCTGTCACATAGGCAGACTCACCAGCGATCAGGACCAGCGAGCACACTGGTATCCAGGGTAAACAGCGGGTATCTAAGCGCCACATGGCTCATAGTTACCCGCTGTTTACCCTGGATACCCAATCAGGACCAGTGAGCACGCTGGTGTCCAGGGTAAACAGCGGGTATCTACGCGCCACACGGCGCTTAGTTACCCGCTGTTTACCCTGGATACCAGCTTCCAGTATCTGCTGTATGGCGCTGGGAGCTCGCTGATCGTTGGTCTCTTGCTGTCACACGCAGCGATGTGTGCTGCCCAGCGGGAGACCAATGATAGATTTATGGCCCAGACTATTAGGCAACGATTAACGATCAGCTAACTGATAATTTATCGTTGCTATGTATCACACACAACGATGTCGTTTCAACATCGCTGCAACGTCACCAAACTGGTGACCTTTCAACTATATCATTCACAATATTGTTGTGTGTAATGGGGCCTTTAGTCTTGGGGAAATGTTTTTCCAATTGTTTGTCTAAATCCTTAGCATCTAAGAGATCTATTCTTACACATTTTATTCAGGATTTTGAAGATGTTTTTTTCTGAGACTGAATGTGATGTTCTTCCCTGCATAGGTCATATTATTGTGCAGTGTAGCCAAATTGCCCAAATCTCATTTGTTTAATCTCTTTTCCTTAGAGAAATGCCTTGAAATAGTACATTCAAAAGAGTCTCTCCAACGGTCACATAAGGCTTTCTACCTCACAAGTCACCGTGTGCTTCTTCTTTGTTAAGGAAAAAGATGGAGGTTTACGCCCATGTTTGGATTTTAGAAAGACTAATAAGATTACTGTGCGAAACCCATACCCATTACCTCTTATTCCTGATCTGTTTAATCAATTAGCGTGGACCAGGTGGTTTTCTAAACTGGATCTGAGAGGGGCCTATAACCTTATACAGTATGTATTCATATTTACCAAGGTAGACTGAGTTCGATACTCCAGAGGGTCACTTTGAGAATTTGGTAATGCCATTCGGTTTGACCAATGCTCCTGCTGTATTTCAGAACCTCATAAATTATATATTTTCTTTTTTGGTGGGTAGATTTGTGGTGATATACTTGGATGATATTTTGATCTACTCAGGATCTCGTGAGGAGCATAGGGAGCATGTTCAACAGGTGCTTCAGGTTCTTTGTGACAATTATTTGTCTCCTAAACTAGAGGTGTCAGATTGAGGTGCACCAGATTCAGTTTTTTGGTCATTTAGTTTCTGATGAAGGTTTCCAAATGGATCCCATTAAGGTACAGGTTGTCCTTGATTAGGTGCAATCTACTAATCTTAAAGATCTACAGAGGTTCTTAGATTTCGCTAACTATTATCGTAAGTTAATTAAAAACTTCTGACATAGTCAAATCTCTTACTGATATAACTAACTATTGGATATGTAATGATAATGTAAAATATAACGTAAGATTTCCCTGATTATCACTATTGCTGGAACATTCCAGACTCTTCTATTCCCCCTCACACATGCTGTAGATTCGACCCCCCCCATTCTTGTCCCTGTGTGCCTGTCACACATTGCAGCTTTGTATTCTCTCACTGGCAGCCTGTAACCTGAGACTGCAGCCACTCACCCCCCTGTTCATCTCCCTCAGCTCACACACACAATCAGTGTAACCTGATTTACTAATGACTGGCTTCCTGCCTCACGGCAGGGGGTCCCTTTGTCTCTTCCACCATGTGCAGCTACTCTCATAGACAATAATGAGAATCTAATCATTTGGTCATAAAAAGCTGCCAGATTACGATAAAAATATGAAAATTACATATTGGGACATGCTCCGATCAGGCTCAACCACAGTGGTTCTTGCTAATTTCTAGCACTCACAGAACCAGAGAAATGTATTTCTCCTGAACCGTGTGAAATAACTAGTTTGAGTTTGGTTTTGGATGATCGCCAGTGATAAACTGGAAAAGATAATACTATGTGCGTTTCCATATGAGATATGGTTATTATAAGTTTCAAAACCATATCTGTAACTCAGCTAGGGGGAGGACTGTCACAAGACAGCCCCTTTATTGTTGTCACCAGTCCAAAGGTATAAGGTATTTTCCCCATCCCCCCCCCTCATTCTAGCCTGGGATGCCGTGCCAATAAGATCTCAAATGAATGGTGACGTTTGGCTCCTCCCCCAGTATGATTCTGCCTGAAATGATCTAAGCAATATGTAAGTTTTATTTTCTGCTTTTCAAATCCCTTTTATTTGTAATTGCATTGTACATATTTTAATTGTCTCCCATCATAAAACCTTTTTATCTTCTGTAAACACTGCCCACCTTTTGGGAATAAACTATAACATTTGTTAGTTCAGTCTTTTTGCTCTGTGACAAATTCACGTGCCTATAAGCTAATTATGCTACTGATTCGGGTTGGCTTCGAACCCCTATATTAATTTTAAATATTGATAAGAGAAATTGTAAGCTGGTGGCAGTGAAGTGTGCTCTGGGCAGGCGGGCTAGCTGGCAGTGATGGAAAGGGGTTTTATAAGCTGATTTGTCTGGCTGCGGCCAGGACTAGTTATAATTCCCTCACTGCAACGGCCTAATAGCCAGTGCACAACAAGTGGCCCGTCCAGCGACTAGTTATCCTAGGTGTAGTTCCTTGACTGTCCTGAGGGTAAAGGGGGTGCCGGAGAACTGCAAGTTCCAAAATGGAACTGAAAAGTGGGATATACACAAAATCCCAGGAGCTTGTTACATATTGTGGCAGCATTGGAATATCTGCAATAAACACCTTCGATAAATCATTAGGGCAAGGCTAGCTTGCTGTTTTTATCACATGGTGTCAGTGGTGGGATGACTAAGATAAGCCCCCTGTGCCTGTGATAGCCGTGTGCTGCCAAAGGTCACATTCCCCATCCGTGACAGATTTTTCTCGTTTGCAGTCTGAGGTTCCAGAGGAGGAAAGATTTTCTCGTTTGGTTAAGGTTTGGAGAGAAGTTAAAAGAGGTCTTTTGATAAATTGCTGTTGGATCAACAGAACTTCCAACTACAAATGTAGCAGGGCTCCTGACTTTAAGGTGGGAGATTTTGTCTGAGTATCATCTAACAATCTCTGTCTCAAAGTTCCATCCAGAAAATTTGTTCCTAAATTTGTTTTACTGTATAAGATAATCAAGATCATTAATCCGGTGACAGTTAAGCTCCAACTCATGGTTGCATGTAGGATTAATAATTACTTCCATGTCTCTCTTATTAAAAAGTTTAAAGGGATGCCGGATCTTCAGGACAGTATTGCGGTAGACTTGGAGGAGGACAAGGAGTATGAGATAGAATGAGCCTTGAAATCCAGACATGTCAGACGCCGATTTCAGTTTCTTGTTAAGTTGAAGGGTTTTGGTCTGTATACTGTCATCATACACGTTAGCAGGGTGTGCAATGAGACATGTAGCTAAACCCCCTGTCTACTTTAAGAAAAATAGGCTGTAAAATTGTCACCTTTTATTGATTGCAGATGTGACAGGAAAGGGTGAAACTATAGGATGCAATAACAGGAGCTTTTCAGAATATATAACTGCACAGAGCATAAAAATACAGATAGTCTGCAATACACAGTAACATGAGGTAATGCATAGGTACCGTGAGGTAATACATAGGTAACGTGAGGTAATGCATAGGTACCGTGAGGTAATACATAGGTACCGTGAGGTAATACATAGGTACCATTAGGTAATACATAACTGATGATTACCTATTTAATACAACAACATTATAAACACAGGATTATAACACATAGATAGTGCTTACCAACTATGCTTAGAGCAGGCTGTTTAAGAAGCATGAAGAACACGAATGATGTAGTTTCTCCTAAGACATATGGAGGAATAATGGCTGCTGTTCCCCTCACAGTGTCATAAACAAGACTATGATGTAACAGGGACAATTCCACAATACATTGCAAATTAAACTAGAATCTATGCATTAAACGGCCAGCAGGTGGTGCTGTTACCTTACAGTATGAAATATATGAAGGATTAATACACACAAAAATGACTTTCTAGACAGCAATTATATGGCTGGACAGAACACTCCCCGCTTGACGTCAGCCGACGTCACTATTGTGTTTATTGGACAAGAACAGCAGAACGAGTTCCCCTACTGGCCTGAGGAACAATTTGGTCTCACCTTGTTTTCCTATTTTTACTTCCACCTTGCATACGAAACCATCCTTACTTGGGAATGTCTGGGTAATGAGACTCAATGGCCATTCATTTCTCTGAGACTGACAGTCTTTCATTAGTACTATATCGTCAGGCTGGAGGTTAGGCTTGCTGGTTTGCCACTTTCTCCTCTGTTGCAGAGTAGGCAGGTACTGCTTTTTCCACTTGTCCCAAAAGGCATTGGAGACTCTGTACTTGTCTCCATCGACTCCTGTAATGGTCTTTAACATTAAATTCTCCAGGTGGAGGGCAATTAGGGTTGGTCTTCTGCATAAGCAGCAGGGCTGGGGTGAGAACAGTTGGGTCATCAGGATCACTGGAAATTGGAGTCAACGGTCTGGCATTTATGATGGCTGACACTTCGGCCATGAATGTTGTCAAGCTTTCGTATGTCAGTCTTGCAGATCCTTCCTGTAAGAAGATTGAATCGAGGATTCTCCTTGCGACACCTATCATTCTCTCCTATACACCTCCCGTATGTGAAGAATGTGGTGGGTTAAAAGTCCAAGTACACCCATTTTCTACGTCCTTCGTATCCAAGTTGGAAGAGAGTTGCAGTTCTCTTGCTGCTCTGAGTTTCCTCAGAACACTATCCTTTGGTATTGGTCGTTGACTGGCCAAGCAGTCGACCTCTTTGGCACAGTTCTCCCGCCGTACAGCCCAGACAACCATACTCTCCGACTGCTCTAGCTGTAGAGCTGTGTGGATGTGTTTACCATGGTGCCAGTGGTCCTCAAAGTCTTGAAGTGTAGGTGCTAACTCTACGTGACCGTTCTTACATATCTTCTCCATGAAGGTTACGAAATGGTCTTTCATCTTTGGTCTACTACAGAAGCTGTGCATGAGGTATATAAAGTGTTTGTAAACTTGTTCTCTGTTGTTAGGCAAGTGTTGTCTTTGAGGCTTGAAGGGTAGAGATGCAATCCAGTTCTTCGTTTTGTCCTGCACCATTCCTTGCTCCATCATCTCTAGGAACAGGCTATCTTCAAATGACATTGCTGTACTATTATCCTCTTTGGTCTTGCGGAAGACTGTACACCCAAGGTGATCTTGGTCGCAATTCTGAATGCAATCATCATTGGCACAACTCGCTAAGATACCTGGTGCTGAAGTGCTGTGAAGCATCTCCTTTATGAAGTAGTGATTTTCACATGGTTGAAGGAGAGATGGACGTCCATTCTCGAGAGTCCTGGTAAACATGTTGTTAACCACTGTTGGTTTGTGTGCACCTGCTAAACAGACCTCTCCTACAATGACCCACCCAAGGTCGACTCTCTGATCATATGGAGCATTGTGCGTGCCATTGATCTGTTGTCTAACCTTGTGAACTTGTAGAATATCTCTCCCTAGGAGCAAGATTATTTGAGCCTCTGGGTCAAGGTTAGGAATCAGGCGTTCTATACGCTTCAGATGAGGATGATACGATGCCACTTCAGGCGTAGGTATCTCTGACCTGTTAAAACCCAAATAGAGCTTCTAAAGAGCTCCTAAACAAAATCAAGGACAAAAGAATTTTTTTCCAAGATGAATGAAAAAAGTTTTTTTTTAGTAATAACCAGTCGCTTAAATATCTGTATCATTCATTATAATTTTAACAATATTGTATATATATTCCAATTAAATTCCTTGATATATAATAGAGGCTCAGAACAAAAATATTGAAAATATTCAATAGAAATTTTATTAAATAACAATAGTATTAAAGTGACAGCATGCATAGCACTACAGAGAAAGCACGAGGTAGTAACAAATAGGTAAATATTAAATGTCGTATTAAGTCAAAAAGGGGGAGTCTATAACGTTACTCAAAGGTGATATGTATATGTTCAGTTAACGCTAGAAAATATTAAAATAGCAATCTTTTGAAACGTACAAGTGATAACTGGACATAAAGATCGATTGCAAACCGATATATATACTCCACCAAAACAAATAGAACATACAGGCATTTGACAGGGAAATGGTAATCTCACAGTGCCCTTAATTCTACAGCTGCTCACGGGAGAGAAGGTTCTGTATTAGTCTCTAGCTAGTCCTAAATAGCATACGATGGCCAGAGTGAGAGTTTCCACAATGAGCTGTGGTGGCCACTGAGCGAGGTCTAACAAGGAGGGCACGTGTGGGACACCAGGAGCCTCGTGTCCCACACGTGCCCTCCTTGTTAGACCTCGCTGCACCATGACTGAAGGTAATTATTTCACTTATGTGTCCATCTTTTTTCTATGATGGCTCAGTGGCCACCACAGCTCATTGTGGAAACTCTCACTCTGGCCACGGACAGAGGGGTATCTTTATGCTGCACACGGGCGCCTCGGTCTTTCTGACCGGCGTCCGGTGTCCAGCATGATGCCTGCTCTGTGCAGCGGGTCCTGCCGTCCTCAGAGCATGCGCCGATGGTGCAGCGCTGATTGGATGATTCTGGTCATGTGACTGTAGTCACAGGGTATTTGAAGGTCCTGTGGTGAGTTATTCACCATCTCCTTGATAAAGCGGCCGTTTTGCGCCACGAAACGCATGTCGGGGGTCACTGCCAGACGCTCCCCTCTCCTCCTCATCCTCTGGTAAGATCTTTCAACTGACACCATCTCTGTCTTTCATTGGGGCTTGATCATTTGTGCTTAGGTTTCTCGCACCCTAAGGACAGTATATATTTTTTCTTCTAATTATCTTGAGCTTTGCCTAGGGAAGGCATTTGGAGTAATTTGAGCCACATAGCCATTAACTATTTGTAGGGTAGTATCATACTTTGCGCTTTCACTCTTTTAGGCATTATGCGCAGAATATGTATATGATGATATTTCCATCTTGGATGGAGAGGGGTTGGTCCGGGTGTGTTTTCATCTATATCATATTGACACTTCAGCATGATTTTGTGCACTTTTTTGTATGTTATTTAATAAAAACATTTTATAATTTTGCAATCATCGCTTGCTCCCCTCTTTTTCTCTGATTTTGTATGACTCATTAAGTAGCGCCGCAGGAAGTGGACGGAGTAAAGACAATACTCGCATGCGCACTACCTTAATATCTGGACACAAAAATACTAACGCAAAAACGGGGCATCTTTTAAAATAGAGGACTAAACTATTTTTCAAGGAAAAAATCACTAATATTATAAAAGTGCGCAGTGTGTATAAATAGAATTCCTTATTAAGTTCCATATTATTGTTAATTTATAAAAATACATATACTAAATAATTATTATTTACAATCCAAAAAATATTAAATTAATTAAATATTGTATAGCAGATAAAGTGCAAACTAGTGTACAATAATAAAATACAGTGCTCAATATTTACCATACAATCAATTCTCTCAGTGTACAAGACATTTTCATAAATTATATATACAATATAAAGAAAGTGCAAAATAGTGCTCATTACTGTAGAATAAAATAATTTTCACCATATATGCAACTTTTTCATGAGTTATATATTATAGAACATATAATATAAACAAAGTGCAAAATAGTGCTAAAAAGTGCATTGATTTTAATTTACCATACAATGAATTCTCAGTGCAGAATAATAATAACATTGCATAGACAATAACTAATCCATTATTTTTATAGTAAAAACTATTATAAACTTTTAGTGTTACCTTTCTTCTCCTCTTCTATTATTTCTTCTTTTCACGTCCTTCTCCCTCACAGCATTCAATAAATAGTCCCATACCGACATAGCAACAAAAGCGACCCAGATACAAAGATAAACTAAAAAGAAAAAATATATTAATATAAAATTAAAATATTAAAATTAAAACTACCTAACCCATAAAAAATACCTCTATTAGACATGCTTACTTTAAAGGAAAGCACCAAAACCTAATGTCTCATTCAAACCGTTGGGGCTTAAAGTGCCCAAACGGTATATCCACCTGCTTTATACTTTAAGAAGGGCTTTAGTCAAATCACCCCCCTGAATACCTAAATCCACCTGATCAATTTCTTTTTCTACCAGGTCCCTTGCATTACAATTATGTACAGATTTAAAATGCCTTGGAAGTGGTTTAAGGGAGGCTAAATCATCATTATTCATGGACTTTTCTATATCCTTGACATGTTCCCGAGTCCTTACCTTCAACTCCCTCGTCGTCATGACCATGTAAACCTTTCCACATGGGCATTTGGCATGGTAGATAACCCCTTGTGAATTACAGCTAAGGTGCTTCCATATATCAAAAGTGCGTGATCCATCATGATTTGAGAAAGTAGTGGATTTGACATGGTTTAAACAACCTTTACATAGGCCACATGGGAAAAAGCCAGGCGTTCCAGACTCTGACTTGTTTTTATTTGGTTCAAAATTACTATGGACCAGGGTATCCTTCAGGTTCATCGATCTCCTAGCCACAAAGGAGGGTTGATTAGGAAGTATGTTAGGCAAAATTGAGTCCACCATCAATACATTCCAATGGTTACGTATAATATCCTTCACATCATCCCATTTGTTACTGAAAGTAGAAACAAATCTTATTTGATCACTCTGCTCCTGTTTCTTAGAAGAAGATCCATACAGAAGACTATTTCTTGAGGTCTTAGAAGCCCTAAGATAGCCTCTTTTAATCATTTTTTTACTATAGCCCCTATCCATAAATCTTCTAGTCAAGTCAATTGCTTGTTTTTCAAAGCTTTCTTCTTTCGAGCAAATTCTCCTTTCTCAAAGAAATTGCCCTACTGGAATACCACGTATAGTGGAAATTGGATGTGAGGAATCCGCAACCAGGAAAGAATTGGTGGATGACCTCTTCCGAAAAATATCCATACTCAAAAAACCTTCACTATCCACCAACATCTTAATATCCAAAAAGTCCATCTCTCTGCCATACCTGAATGTTAGTTTAATATTTTTGTTATTAACATTCAGGTGTCCCATAAGATTGCTCAATTTATGGGGCCATCCCAGAGAAAAAGGATATCGTCGATATACCTCATCCAGTTATGAACATGGTTCAATTTCTGGATGAGGTCACCTTGGAACACCTCCCTCTCCCACGCCCCCAAAAATAAATTAGCATAAGTTGGGGCACAATAGTCCCCCATTGCTGTACCTTGTAATTGGAGATATTTTTGTTATTGAAAGTAAAGACATTATGCTTCAATATAAACTCCAATAAGGTCATGATAAATTCCACCAATAGCTGATCCATGGAACTTGACTCAAGAAAGAACTGAACAGCCGCCAGACCATCTTGATGGCGGATAGACGTATATAGAGACTCCACATCGGCTGTCACAATAACTGTATCAGGGTCCAGACATAATTTGTCCAACCTCTGTAATGCCGATGTGGTGTCCCTAATATACGAAGGCAACTCCTTCACCAATGGTTTAAAAAAATAGTCCACCATTTGTCCGATTAGTTCACAAGGCCCATTTTTACCTGATACTATTGGGCGACCCGGTGGATCAATTCTGTTAGAATTGAGTCACCGAGGAGGAAAAAACAAAACACAAGCTCAGCCCAGAAAATCAGAGAGGTTGGAAACTAGCGGATTGCAGACCCCTAATCCTATCACACAACTAGCAGTAGCCGTGGAGTGTTCCTACGGTGATCCTAGACACCTCGTTACAGCTGGAGATCTAAATAAGCCTAAAGAGAGAAAAGGGAAAAACTGACTGCCCCAGAGCAGACCCCAAAGCAATAGGCAGCCCCCAACATATAATGACGGTGAAGCAAGATGAAAACACTAACACAGATAGAAAGATAGGTTGAGCAAACGATGGGGCCCAAGCTAACTAAAAAGGACAGGACAGAAAAGCTGCTGTCTGCAATCCGAGAAAACCCTGCTAAAAATATTACCAACACAACTGATAAGCAAAAAGGACCCTGAAGTCACTAGACTTCAAACCCTATAGCACTCAGAATATTCTGGAAGCAGAGCAAAAGAGAACACTGAACAAGAAAAAAGAACCCAGCACACCCCCGGACGGGGATGGCTGAACTCAAAAAACAAGGTAAACAAAACCAAAACTAATAAGTTCAATAGCAGAGCAAAAACTTATCTTTGGGAAGCAGGAATCAGACTGGTCTCCAAGAATCCAGCAGAGAAATGACTCAGAAGGGCGTCGGCAGCCTTATATCAAGTCTGAAGTTCCCGTTACCCAGTCACAATTCGCCTCATCAGGTGTTTGGTTTCTTTCATTCAAATCAGCCTCACTACCTTCCTTCACCAGAAGAGGGAGATCCTCGGACACAAAAGATGAATGAACAGATGAGCTCACAACAGGACCTCCCCCTTGAGGAGGGGTCACCGAACCCTCATCCAAGCCACCAGGCCGATCAGGATGAGCCCGATGAAAAGCACGCACCAATCTTTCGGCATGAATATCAGAGGCCAAGACCCAGGAATTATCCTCCTGACCATAACCTTTCCACTTAACCAAATACTGGAGTCTCCGTCTAGCCAGACGGGAATCCAGTATCTTCTCTACCTCATATTTCACGTTACCTTCAATCAACACACGGTCAGGAGGTGCTGCCATAGGAACCACTGGTTCAACAAACCTCTTCGACAAGGACTTATGAAACACATTATAAATCTTAAATGTGACAGGAAGAGCCAACCTAAAAGAGACCGGATTAATAATCTCCAAAATCTTGTAAGGTCCAATAAATCTAGGTTTAAACTTTGGAGAAGCCACTTTCATAGAGATATTCTTTGATGACAACCAGACCACATCACCCACCTTAAACCGGGGACCAATGGTCCTATGCCGGTTAGAAAACCGCTGGGCCTTTTCCTGGGAAAGAGACAACTTATCCACCACTTGGTCCCAAATCTGTTTATACACAAACCTCAGTGACATTATCAAATGTCAGCAAAGAGGTGAGGCTGTACAGACAGCCCCCCTTGGGCAGAAAAGCCCAAAGCACCCACTCCAGAATCAATCTATGCATGCAAAGAGAAGAACAGAGCCAACGGGTGGATAGAGTAAAAAATCATAGTGCATACAAGTAAGATTGCAGGTAATAATAGATAAAATCATGAAAAGACAACACCACAGGATAAAGCAACAGAAACCCCCAGGGAAACAAACAGCCACCATGCATGAAGTGGTGCTCAAGTGCATAAAGTTCAATAGTGAATGCCACCTCGCTTCATCCACCTAAGGATCCCTGCACCGCCATATGTAGACATAAGGGTACTCCAAAAGCGCTAAACGCGCCAAATATAAGGAGCGTTATCTTACTGGTGATGGAGGCAGGAGCTGAGTAAACCCGGGGCCAGATGGGGGAAAGCCCGATGCACGTTTCGCGTGTGTATAGACACGCTTTCTCAAGGGAAGTATCTTGGGAATAGGTGAAGGACCTTCTTATGCCCCATGTGACTACATCACGTGGTTACCAGTGAACCAATCAAAATGGTTTAAAGCGGCGCATGCGCGCTGGGCACTCCAAGCGCCGGCAATACAGAGGCAAAGCGTCACACATTACCCCGGGCTAGGGGGAAGGGAAAAGTTCCCGAAAGCCCAGAGGAAGGCGGAAAGACGCTCACCCCATCGCCGAACACAGGCAGGTACAACGGGCATGCGCACAACCAATGCCATAAAGTGGCAGACATTATCAATAGAAAGGTTCACAATGATGGGCATAAACTGGATGGATACAAACAAAATGGACACACATACATAGTTAAAAAAGTCAAATACAAATAACAGGAGACAATGTTAACATAGTAAGCATATATCGGACACCATACAATATATAAAGTACAATTATATATAATACACAAAAAACATTCAGAATACCAAATCCCATATCCCTATATAGGGTACAGTGTCCTTATCCATGTATGTATATATGGGACTATAAGATCATAATGGAGAAATGCAAATAATCATACAATAAATGCAATATAAATATATATAGAAATGCGATGTCCTCCAAATGTCAATCTTGTATCCATGTGCAAAATGTAATGTCCATACAATAGTGTATATAAATAGAAGGGACACGTCAAGAGCAGGTCAACCAAACAATAAGTATACATCCAGGCACAGATAGGTCCAGAAGAAAACTAGGGAAAAAGAAGAATGGAAATAAAACAATGAATAAAACATGTATATTAAAATTAAAAGAAACCCCAATGACTGGAGTGGGAAGTGACAAAGGACAATGAAAGGGCAAAGATGTAGGACAAAATTAATGAAAAATTATATAGACATTACAAAAGAGGGGGTCACCTACAAAAAGGAGGAGAAGGATAACGATTCATTAAGGCCCCTAGGGGTCATGGTGTCCAATGTGACGATCCATTTAGCTTCGACTTGTGCCAATCTCCGTTTATAATTGCCACCTCTCACCCCTAGATGAACTTGGTCAATACCTCTGATTTTAAGAGAAATGGGATCGCCGTTGTGATACTGCCGAAAATGACGAGGCAAAGTTTTGAGAAGAGAAATCCGTCACCATCTTGGATGCACAAATGTCCCGCACATGTTCACGTACCCTCTTCCTAAGTTCCCTGGACGTGAGACTGATATAGATTTTTGAGCAGCCACATGTGGCATAATAAATCACGTTTGTGCTGCTATATGAAATTCGATGGCGAATATCGAACTGTCTCCGTCCATCGGAAGAGGTAAAGGTAGTGCAGCGTAGGACATTTGTGCATGCAAGACAGTGCCCTTTCAATAGGAGAATCGGCCAAAAAACTCCTAGAGAGGGCATCAGCCTTAACGTTCTTAGTGCCCGGAAGAAAGGAGACCACAAAATCAAAACGTGTGAAAAACAAGGCCCACCTGGCTTGTCTCAGATTCAAGCGTTTAGCTGACTCAAGGTAGATCAAATTCTTGTGGTCAGTGAGGACCACAACTTGATGTCTAGCTCCCTCCAACCAATGTCTCCACTCCTCAAATGCCCACTTCATGGCCAACAGTTCTCGATTCCCCACATCATAGTTGCGTTCCGAAGGAGAGAACTTTCGGGAAAAGAAGGCACAGGGGTTCATTTTAGATGTTACAGGATCTTTTTGGGACAAAACAGCTCCTGCACCAGTCTCTGAAGCATCCACCTCCATCTGAAATGGAAGTGAGACATCAGGTTGTCGCAAAACCGGAGAAGAAGTGAACCTCCGCTTCAGCTCCTGAAAAGAAGAAACAGCCTCTGGAGACAAAATCAG
This sequence comes from Dendrobates tinctorius, assembly GCF_039654945.1. Lineage (NCBI taxonomy): Eukaryota > Metazoa > Chordata > Amphibia > Anura > Dendrobatidae > Dendrobates > Dendrobates tinctorius. The sequence continues at coordinate 3,097,570 of NW_027361672.1, forward strand.
CACATCAGCACATTAGCAAAACCCAAAAACTTCTGGAGGGCCTTCAAAGAAGTGGGCTGAACCCAATCATAAATGGCCTGTACCTTGGCCGAGTCCATTTCAATAGTTGACGGAGACAAAATAAATCCCAAAAATGAAATCCTCTGTACACCAAAAAGACATTTCGATCCCTTAACATACAGGGAGTTTTCCCTCAAAATCCGGAACACAGTCCGAACATGTTCCACATGAGAGTCCCAATCCCTGGAAAAGATCAAAATATCATCCAAATAGATGATCAGAAACTTATCCACAAAGTCCCGGAAAATATCATTCATGTAGCACTGGAAGACAGAAGGGGCATTAGTGAGCCCAAAAGGCATCACCAGGTACTCAAAATGTCCCTCCGGAGTATTAAACGCTGTCTTCCATTCATCCCCATGCTTAATGCGAATAAGATTATACGCCCCCCTGAGGTCAAGCTTGGTAAAGCAGCAAGCACCTTCAACTCTAGAAAATAGGTCAGAAATCAGGGGTAACGGATACTGATATTTAACAGTAATTTTGTTGAGGGCACGATAGTCAATACAAGGCCTTAATGAACCATCTTTTTTAGCCACGAAAAAAAAAACAGCACCTAAGGGTGAAGAGGATGGTCTAATATGACCCTTCTCCAACGACTCCTTAATATAGGATCGCATAGCCTTGTGCTCGGGTACAGATAAATTAAAAAGTCGACCCTTGGGAAATTTACACCCCGGACTCAGCTCAATTGCACAGTCATAACTCCTATGAGGAGGCAAAGACGCAGACTTACTCTCACTAAACACATCATAAAAATCAGCCAAATAGTCAGGAACCTCATGCGACTGGGGAGAGGTGGAGAAAACAGGAGTGTCACTAAGAGCACACCGACAACCCCAACTCACCACAGACACAGATTTCCAATCCAAAACTGGATTATGGATTTGCAACCAGGGGAATCCCAGCACGATGGTATCATGCAAATTATGCAACACCAAAAATCTGCAATTTTCTTGATGGTCTGGGGCGACCCACATTACCACCTGGGTCCAAAACTGAGGTTTATTCTTCGCCAAAGGAGTAGCATCAATACCCCTCAAAAGAATAGGCGTCCGCAGGGGTGTCATAGGGAAACCACAAAGTTTAGCAAAATCCAAATCCATTAGGTTCAAGGCCGCTCCTGAATCCACAAAGGCTTTAGCAGAAAATGTGGACAGGGAGCAGATCAGAGTAATTGCCAGAAGAAACTTAGGTTGTACACCACCTACAGCAAATGTGTGTGCAAAACGTTTCTCTCGTTTAGGGCAGACAGAAATAATGTGAGAGGCATCTCCACAGAAAAAACATAGCTTATTACGTCTTCTAAACTCCTGACGTTGCTCCCTAGACAAAACTCTATCACATTGCATAGGTTCAGACATTTGTTCAACAGGTGGCAGCATTTCCCGTATAATTTTACGTTCACGTAAGTGCCGATCAACCTGAATGGCTAATGACATAGAATCGTCAAGACCAGAGGGAACAGGAAATCCCACCATAGTATCTTTTACAGTTTCTGATAAACCCTTCTGAAAGAGAGCTGCCAAGGCACCATCATTCCAAGCGGTGTGGACCGCCCACTTTCGGAATTTTTGACAGTACAGTTCTGCAGAATCTTGACCCTGGCTCAATGCCAACAGGGTCTTTTCAGCTTGATCAATCGCATTAGGTTCATCATACAACAACCCCAAGGCCTGAAAAAATGCATCCACATTAGTTAGAATAGGATCATCTGGTACTAAAGAAAATGCCCAATCCTGGGGATCGCTGCGCAGCAAGGAGATGACAATTTTAACCTGCTGCGCAGAGCTCCCCGATGAGTTAGGCTTCAAGGCAAGAAATAATTTACAATTATTCTTAAAATTCGAAAATTTAGACTGATCACCAAAAAACACATCAGGAGTGGGGATTTTTGGTTCAGCAGCATGTGAGCGAGCAAGACAGGCGGAAATCCCTCGCACTTCAGCAGCAAGCTGCTCCACACGATCAGACAATTGCTTAAACTCCATCAGAAAAAAAAAATATTCCTCCTACGGCCTCAGAGAAAAAGAGGAAAAAATATACACAAAAAATAAGTTCTGACACCTTTTTTTTTCCCTTTTTTTTTTTTTTTTAAACAATTCCTTCCTGCTTTTGAGTACCCTAGAATCTGCGGTATGGCTGGTGATTCTGTTATGATTGAGTCACCGAGGAGGAAAAAACAAAACACAAGCTCAGCCCAGAAAATCTGAGAGGTTGGAAACTAGCGGATTGCAGACCCCTAATCCTATCACACAACTAGCAGTAGCCGTGGAGTGTTCCTACGGTGATCCTAGACACCTCGTCACAGCCGGAGTTCTAAATAAGCCTAAAGAGAGAAAAGGGAAAATCTGACTGCCCCAGAGCAGACCCCAAAGCAATAGGCAGCCCCCAACATATAATGACGGTGAAGCAAGATGATAACACTAACACAGATAGAAAGATAGGTTGAGCAAACGATGGGGCCCAAGCTAACTAAAAAGGACAGGACAGAAAAGCTGCTGTCTGCAATCCGAGAAAACCCTGCTAAAAATATTACCAACCAACTGATAAGCAAAAAGGACCCTTAAGTCACTAGACTTCAAACCCTATATCAGCACTCAGAATATTCTGGAAGCAGAGCAAAAGAGAACACTGATCAAGGAAAAAGAACCCAGCACACCCCCGGCCGGGGATGGCTGAACTCAAAAAACAAGGTAAACAAAACCAAAACTAATATGTTCAATAGCAGAGCAAAAACTTATCTTTGGGAAGCAGGAATCAGACTGGTCTCCAAGAATCCAGCAGAGAAATCACCAGTGACTCAGAAGGGCATCGGCTGCCTTATATCCAGTCTGAAGTTCCCGTTACCCAGTCACAATTCACCTGATCAGGTGTTTGGTTTCTTTCATCCAAATCAGCCTCACTATCTTCCTTCACCAGAAGAGGGAGATCCTCGGACACAAAAGATGAATGAACAGATGAGCTCACAACTCAATTCATTTTTATGTATCTTCGGGATTAAATAAAACGTAGGCAATTTCGGATGACTGTTTCGAATCTGGTCCAATAGTTTTTTGTAATAATGCCTTCTGCAAAAGGCCTTGTCCAAAATATCCATTAAAGAACTATGAAAGGAGGATAAAGGATTAAAAGTCAACCTGTGGTAACATTTCACATCACTTAAGAGTTTATTCGCCTGTTTCTCATACTGACTAACCGGCCAAATGACCGAGTTACCCCCCTTATCCGCTGTCTTAAATATGACGTCATTCCAAGATTTTAAATCTATAAGAGCAAATCTTTCCATTTTAGTTAAATTAAATGGACCCTTCTGCTCCTGAGCCAGTTTTTCAATATCAGATGATACCAATTTAGTAAACAAGTCCACTGCAGGACAAAGTCCCAAAGAAGGAAATGTGTTACATTTAGTAAATAAATGGCTGGGAATCATATTCACCTCAGCTCGAGCATTATTCTCTTCTTCTAATGATGTCAAAGCCTCCAAAGCTTCCTTTTCAGCTGTCGTATAAATCGGTTCATTATCAGTTTTTGCTGCATGCAGCCTTTTTAGGATTATTTTTCTAGAGAACAGATGAATATCCTTTACCAATTCAAACGGGTCTAGATTGTTAGAGGGAGAAAAAGTTAAACCCCGTTGCAGAATTGACTGTTAAACCGAGGTAAGTACATGATCAGACAAATTTATTACCTGATACCGATCTCTCTGATCCCTCCCCTTTTGAGCCTTTTGAAATATTTCCAGAAATTTCTTCTTATCCCCTATTTGAACCTGGATATCATGTGAGGAATCAACATCACTGTTTGAAACGTTGCTCCCAATCTCTGAAGTGTTAGATTGCGTTCTCAACCTCTTCCTTCTGTTATCCTTATTTCCATTCAGTTGCTGTCTATATATCTTGTTGGAATCATAATCATCTACATCACGTTGGTATTTTTTAAGTTTTTCCTGGCAAACCTTATCTTCCCATTTAGAAATTTCCACCTCAAGGTCCTTAGGCCATTTTGTGAATTGATCATTTGACATATCCTTATTCAGAGATTTAGACAAAACTTCCAACTCTTTATCAATTTCCAACAGTGACGCTGTGTTACTGTCAATATCTGTATAAATTCAAATGAACATTTTGAAGCAGCCGATGTCCATCTTGTAACTAGATCTTTATCCCCTAGTTCAAATGTGGGGTACAGTTGAACCCTCAGACCTCTGGGAATAATCTTTTTATCAAGATAGTTCTCCAATGAAGACCTGTTCCACCATAGCTTGGTTTTCCGTTGCAGAGCATGTCTAAACTTATGCATGAGATCCTTGACCTCATGAGAGGTATCTTCCGAAACTATTGGGGTGTTCCGAGAAAAAATGTCAGTAGCCTTAGAATGCCAGGCATTTTCCCTGGCTCTTAAATCCATTATTAGAACAATCTGCTTAAGAAAAAGAGCAATAGAATCAGACCACAAATTTGCCAAGTATTGAATAGGCACTTCAACTATACAATTCCACACAAATGGAAAAGAAGAGCATTACTCTCTTCCATCCAAGTGAAGCGAACCTCAAGAATAAAAATAAGTAATTTTATTAAACAAATATAAAAAAAATATAAAAATAGGCTACAAATTCATCTTATACAGGTTACATACCCCAAACAGGGATTAATAGCAGAAAACAATGTTGGAGGTTTTTTCCACAACATTATTTTATATACAATTGCAAAAAATACATCTTTATTAATGCACTGAAAATAACCTCCAATTTAAACACTATTATATCCAGGCAATATTACCCTATTGCTGCATAGCACATATCCCTAAAGGGTTAATACACCCCAGCTTGCCTAATGTGTATAACAGCATCACTCTGATATACTAGTCCTATATATTGTTCCCTAAAGAGATTCCTGAAGTCCACAGATAGACAAAAAATCTAATAAGGGTGATAGTGCCAAGTACCTGAATCAAAAGGAGATGCCCGTGATCTGCTATTCAAATTCCCGCGCCCTGACGCGCGTTTCGCCTTCTTGCTTCTTCCGTGGTCATGTCCTAACTGGGTTAAGGACGTCTCTTTAGGTAAACCAAGGGCCAATGAAAGCGCTACAAACGTAGTCACGTGTAGAGTTGAGCGACTTTTGTTTTTTTATGGTCGAGTTTCGTTTCGTGAAACCCGACTTTTCCAAAAGTCGGGTCGAGCAAGATCGGCCGATTATAGGGAAAAGTCGGGGTCGTCCCGAAACACGAAACCCAATGTAAGTCAATGGGGAATAAAAGTCGGCAGTGAGAGGAGGACAGGAAACACAACTACAGTGCTCATTTGAATGCAAAAGCATCAATTCTTCTTAAGCTGGTCAACCTTAATTAACTTCATAATACAAGTTACGCACTGAAAAATGGGGGTTATTTGGCTAAAGTTGTGGGGGGGTAGGGCTGGCTCCAGGTTTTCATGTGCCCTGGGCGAAAGAGTGCCCCTTTAACACATAATACCACAACTCATCATGCTCCGATACGGCAGAGAAATAGCGGTATAGTACAATGAAAAATACTTCACTTTTTACATCTCATGACGAGGCCCATCTATTTCTCCATACAGAATCATTGGTCCCATATAATGTTTGAAACAGTATATGATGAGCTCCACATAATGCTACAGTATATGTTGGTCCCCATGGATGAAGCTCCACTGTCTTATGGGCCCAAATAATGCTCCAAACATAATGGGCCCCATTTCTAATGCTCTAGTGTATAATGGGCCCTGTAAATGCTGCTCCAGTGTCTGATGTCCACCTTTGGAATGTTCCAGTGTATGGTGGGCCCCATCTATCATTCTCCAGAGTATAGTGCTCCCCAAAAATTGCTGTCCCAACATTGAAAACAATCAAATAAGTCTCCTCGCTAGGGAATCCCTGTACTAGTCTGGACTCCTCGTCGTCCCCATCTTCCATCTCACTGCACAGTATTTCAACCTTGCAAGTGCTGTGATCCTGAGCAAGCAGGGGGGGCCCACTCGTTGGCAACGGCACTGGCACAGGGCCCCTGATAGTACGGTGGTGTGTCTGATGGCGGGTGGGCCGAACCTGCACTTTCATCTGCAGCTTCCTCTTTGTCACCGTGTAAGATGGAACTGTATATGGGAAGGGTAACCTGAGTTTCATCAGGGTCAGATACAGGCCGGGTAGCGTGCGAGGGGAATGTAGTGGTCTGGGTCAATGTACCAGCAGATTCATCGAGCAGTGGCTGGGCATCAGTGCACTTGTGTCGCCCCCAGGAGTACGGTCGCCACAGTGGCATTACCTTCCTCCTAGTGAGTGTGATGTCATGTTTGGGAGAAACGAAGGCTCTCTCTAGCAGGTTAACTGATTGGGCGGTGTTATTCCCACGAGTCATGACCCTCCAAACAGCGTTCATGAAGGCAAAGTGTTTGTTTTACGTGGGCAGTATGGTTGCAAAGCTGAACCTTAAAGGAATGTCCAGAAGGGCACCACCAGGAGTGGAGCCTACGGCGTAATTTGACTCAACACGGGCAACCTCAACCATGCCAGCTACAGAACAGATGCACACATGCAAGCTTAATTCCGTTAACGAACGAGACTCCGTCATGCCCCGCGGTCCGAGTCCGGCTTACTAGAGGGACACGTGAGGCTCTGGAACATGAGATTGGCCAATAACTGGTGTGTCATGCCCTTACATGTCCGTGGCTGCATGTGCGCTACACTGAAAAGGCCAGCGTTTGTAGCTTACAGGTGCAGATAACCCGCTGAACAACGTTAGTGATGGGGATCATTGATTACAATTATTACTCGCGAACGATGATTTTCCAGTAAGTGCAGGTCAACCGCAGTTCCGGAATTAGGCCTAACCGTCATTCCTGAAAAAAATGAAAAACTTACGTGTGCAAACCACAGGTGCTGTAGCTTGCTTAACAGCTCGCCAGCCGTTCTCACGCCCAGTATGGGTTACACGTGATTGCACAAAGGTGAGAAAGGGTACCGTATCCCCGGATAACATGTATGGATAGCGTACACATTCAAAAGATATGTCTATACATCAGGAGGCAGGTTCAGACGGTGTCAGGCACAGTATGGCTTGCAAGTGATTGCACAAAGGTGAGAAAGGGTACCGTATCCCCGGATAACATGTATGGATAGCGTACACATTCAAAATATATGTCTATACATCAGGAGGCAGGCTCAGACGGTGTAAGGCCCAGTATGGCTTGCAAGTGATTGCACAAAGGTGAGAAAGGGTACCGTATCCCCGGATAACATGTATGGATAGCGTACACATTCAAAATATATGTCTATACATCAGGAGGCAGGCTCAGACGGTGTTAGGCCCAGTATGGCTTGCACGTGATTGCACAAAGGTGAGAAAGGGTACCGTTTCCCCGGATAACATGTATGGATAGCGTACACATTCAAAAGATATGTCTATACATCAGGAGGCAGGCTCAAACGGTGTTAGGCCCAGTATGGCTTGCATGTGATTGCACAAAGGTGAGAAAGGGTACCGTATCCCCGGATAACATGTAGGGATAGCGTACACATTCAAACTATATGTCAATACCCCAGGAGGCAGGCTCAGACGGTGTCAGGCACAGTATGGATTTGATGGCCCAGACTACACAGCGGAGGAGCAGGGAGAGGTAAAGATTGCAAATGCTGGGGCCCTGCCCAAGCAAGGGGGGCCCACTCGTGGGCGTCGGTACTGGCACTGGGCCCCTCATAGTACGGCGGTGTGTCTGACGGCGGGTGTGCACCACCACCATCAGAGACACTTGATTGCACTATGAGGGACCCTGTGCCAGTGCCCGCGCCCAAGAGTCGGCCTACCCACCTGTCCAGGGCAATGGCACTCGCACGGTGTTGTGCGCTAGGTGGTGACCCCGGCCATGGGGGGGAGGCAGCACAGTTAGGGAGTTTAAGAAAGTGGCATATGCTGATGTTGGACATTCAGCTGATGCAAAAGGCGAAATAGGTCAAGTCCCAGGAAGAGGTGGACCAAAGCAAGCCATTTTTCTGTCACCCTATGTGTCATCAGGGGAAGGTGGGACAAAATCCTTGGAAACCCATGCATGGTTCATTTTAATGAAGGTTAGATCATCCACATTTTGGGTTGACAGACGGGTCCTTTTTTCTGTCAGGATTGATCCAGCTGCACTGAAGACTCTTTCCGATAGCACACTTGCAGCTGGGCAAGCGAGCTCCTGTAAGGCATATTGTGCCAATTCAGGCCAGGTGTCCAGTTTAGCAGCCCAATAGTCAAAGGGGAATGACCTGTGTGGGAGAACATCGATATGGGAGGAAAAGTAGTTTGTAACCATAGTTGACAACTGCTGTCTCCTGTCACTTTCCATCGATGCTGTATTACCAGTTGTGTGAGCGGTACTTGAAAAATCAGTCCACAACATTGTCATGAAACCCCTGTCTCCAACGCCACTTCTGCTGTGTGCACCATGAACACCTCTGCCAAGCTGCCCCCGGCCCGTACGGCTCGTGTGAGAACCATCACACGATGTTCTGTGTGCTGGGAATGCCTCAAGCAACCGATTTACCAGAGTTGCTTGTTTATTAGCCAATATTAGGTCAAGGTTCTCCTGTGGCATGATGTTTTGTAATTTGCCTTTATAGCGTGGATCCAGGATGCTGGCCAACCAGTAGTCGTCATCGTTCATCATTTTGGCAATGCGGGGGTCCCTTTTTAGGATCCGCAAGGCATAATCTGACATGTGGGCCAATGTTCCCGGTGTCAATGATGCACTGCGAGTGCTGGTTGGAGGAGCACTTTCTGGCAAATCCACATCCCTGCAGTCACGCACAAACCCTGTACCAGACCTTGCCACGCCAACATTTTCACTTGCCCCACGAGATGCATCCTCCTCCCCTAAGTAATCATCCCCATCATCATCCTCCTCCCCTAAGTAATCATCCCCATCATCATCCTCCTCCTCCTCTTCTTCCTCCAACTCGTCCGGGAGAGGTCCCTGAGCAGACAATGGCTGAATGTCATCAAGGATTCCCTCCACCTCTTCCTCCTCGTCAACATTGGCTGCAGACGCCTGCTCCTTAAGGTGCGTCAAAGTTTGCATGAGCAGACGCATAAGTGGGATGCTCATGCTTAGGATGGCGTCGTCTGCGCTTACCAGCCGTGTGCATTCCTCAAAACTGAAGGACTTTACAGAGGTCTTTCAGCTTCGACCACTGCACACCTGTCAACTCCATGTCTGCTCTCAAAGTGCCTGGCCGTGTATCCTCCCACAAATGCATTATGGCCTGCCTCTGCTCGCACAGCCGCTCCACCATGTGCAGGGTGGAGTTCCACCTTGTTGCAATGTCGATAATGAGGCGGTGGTTGGGAAGGTGGAGCAATCGCTGCAGCTTCTGCATACGAACGGAGTGTACAGGCGACCGGCGGATGTGCGCGCACAGTCTTCGCACCTTATGGAGCAGGGCTGTTAACTCCGGATAATTTTTGAGGAAGCACTGCACCACCAGGTTCAAGGTGTGAGCCAAGCAAGGTATGTGGCTGAGTTTTGAAAGGGCTATGGCTGCCACAAAATTACGGCCGTTATCACTAACTACCTTGCCTGCCTCAAGATGTACACTGCCCAGCCATGACTCAGTTTGTCGCTTCAAGTACTCGACCAGCACCTCGGCGGTGTGTCTGTCGCCCAAACACATCATCTGCAACACAGCCTGCTGACGCTTTCCACTAGCTACTCAATAGGGGGACACCTTGTGTGCAACAGTGGCAGCTGCAGATGGAGTGCTCGTACGACTGCGCTCTGTGGACGAGCTTTCGCTTCTGGAGGAGGAGGAGCGTGGAACGCCTACAGCCAACTATTTCCTATACCGTGGGCTAGGCAGCACTGTCCCACCACCGCTGTCCCCTGTGGACCCTGCATCCACCACATTAACCCAGTGCGCAGTGATGGACACGTAACGGCCCTGGCCATGCCGACTGGACCATGCATCAGTTGTGAGGTGCACCTTTCCACTCACTGACTGCTTTAGTGCATGAACAATGCGGTCTTTCACATGATGGTGGAGGGCTGGGATGGCTTTGCGAGAGAAGAAGTGGCGACTGGTTAGGTCATAGCGTGGTACTGCATAGGCCATGAGTTCGCGGAAAGCTGCGCTTTCCACCAACCGATAGGGCATCATCTCAAACGAGATTAGTTTGGCAATGTGGGTGTTCAAACCCAGTGTACGCGGATTAGAGACTGAGTACTTTCTTGACCTACTCATAGTGTCTGGGAGGGTGAGCTGGACTTGAGAGCTGCATATGGTAGAAGTAGCGGTGGACAGGGCGGACTGAGAGAGGGTTGATGATGGTGATGGAGTTGGTGTTCTTTCTGATGGCCTAGATTCAGTATTTCGTTGATATAACAGTGGGATTCCCTGACTGCTGTGGCCTTGCAACGACACCTCAACATTTGCTGCTGTGCTAACCGGTGGGCTTACAGTGGGGGAAACAATGTAGCGTTGCTGACTACCTTCTTTGTGATCAGTTGCACATGTGGCACTTGAGGTTTGGTGTTGTGTCCACACTTACAAGTGCATGCTGGTTAAATGTCTAAGCATGCAACTGGTATTCAAATTTTTCAGATTTTTCCCTCGGCTAAAGGTCTTTGCGCACTTCTTACAGATAACCTTGGCCTGATCATGAGGATTTTGTTCAAAAAAGTGCCACACTGCACTCTTCCTACTTTGGCAGACATTTTGCGGCCTAGCACGCTGTGATGTTTTGACCCTCTGGACAAGCTGTCCAGCAACTCTTTTGATTTTTGGAACCTGTCTTTGGAGTGCTCCGGGCCTGCCAGATAACAGCTGTTGCGATGTTGATGTCTGCTGTGGATGCTCCTCATCTGAGCTATTGGAAGCAGCACCCTCTTCCCCCAATGGATGCCAATCTGGGTCAACAACTGGGTCATCCATCACCTCCTCTTCAATGTCATGTGCACCTTCCTCTGTGTCACCGTGTATGGTGGTATAGTGTGCGGGAAGGGGCACCTAAGTCTCATCAGGGTCAGAATCAGGCTCTGTACACTGCGAGGACAATGTAGTGCTCTGAGTGAATGTACCAGCAGAATCATCTATCAGTGGCTGTGCATCAGTGCACTCCATGTCAGATTCATCTTGGCCTGGGTAATTCACCATTTCACTTGATAATCCAGGCATGGTATGTGAAAACAGCTCCATGGAGTAATCAGTAGTATGGCCTGCGTCATCCTTCAATCTTGGTTGGGGTGAAGGACACAAGGAAAGGTGTGGTTCATGAACATGAGCCTCCAATGACGACTCAGTGCTTTTACTTTTTACAACTGAAGAAGAGGAGGCGATAGAGCTGGAGGCTGAGTCAGCAATGTAAGACAAAACTTTTTCCTGATGCTCTGGCGTTAAAAGCGGTTTGCCAACTCCTAGAAAACTAAGCCTTCGAAGCCTTATGGAGCCAGACGATGACGCAGGCTCAACACCTCCTGCATTCGGTCCTATTTTGCTTTTGCCACTACCATCAGATCCACCACCAACACCATCATTACCAGCTGCCAACCCCCGCCCAATTCCACAGCCTCTTCCACCAGCCTTCCTCATTTTTGGTAGAAATGTAGACAAAATCCAACAAACTATATAGTAATATAAAACAAGGTACAAGGTGTCTATAGGACAGGGGAGATTTAGATTTTCTGCACACACTAGTGGACACTGGACACTTTTGGATTGTGTGAGACCCACTGAATATCTGAGCGCTATGTCACAGGCTCGATGGCACAGGTGTGAAAAAAGTGACTACAGGATAAGGGAGATTTTGAATTTCTGCAGACACTTGTGGACACTGGACACTTGGATTGTGTGAGGCCCACTGAATATCACAGCGCTATGTCACAGGCTCGATGGCACAGGTGTGAAAAAAGTGACTACAGGATAAGGGAGATTTTGAATTTCTGCAGACACTTGTGGACACTGGACACTTGGATTGTGTGAGGCCCACTGAATATCACAGTGCTATGTCACAGGCTCGATGGCACAGGTGTGATAAAAGTGACTACAGGATAAGGGAGATTTTGAATTTCTGTGAGATTTTGAATATCTGCAGACACTTGTGGACACTGGACACTTGGATTGTGTGAGGCCCACTGAATATCACAGTGCTATGTCACAGGCTCGATGGCACAGGTGTGAAAAAAGTGACTACAGGATAAGGGAGATTTTGAATTTCTGTGAGATTTTGAATTTCTGCAGACACTTGTGGACACTGGACACTTGGATTGTGTGAGGCCCACTGAATATCACAGTGCTATGTCACAGGCTCGATGGCACAGGTGTGAAAAAAGTGACTACAGGATAAGGGAGATTTTGAATTTCTGTGAGATTTTGAATTTCTGCAGACACTTGTGGACACTGGACACTTGGATTGTGTGAGGCCCACTGAATATCACAGTGCTATGTCACAGGCTCGATGGCACAGGTGTGAAAAAAGTGACTACAGGATAAGGGAGATTTTGAATTTCTGTGAGATTTTGAATTTCTGCAGACACTTGTGGACACTGGACACTTGGATTGTGTGAGGCCCACTGAATATCACAGTGCTATGTCACAGGCTCGATGGCACAGGTGTGAAAAAAGTGACTACAGGATAAGGGAGATTTTGAATTTCTGCAGACACTTGTGGACACTGGACACTTGGATTGTGTGAGGCCCACTGAATATCACAGCGCTATGTCACAGGCTCGATGGCACAGGTGTGAAAAAAGTGACTACAGGATAAGGGAGATTTTGAATTTCTGCAGACACTTGTGGACACTGGACACTTGGATTGTGTGAGGCCCACTGAATATCACAGTGCTATGTCACAAGCTCGATGGCACAGGTGTGAAAAAAGTGACTACAGGATAAGGGAGATTTTGAATTTCTGCAGACACTTGTGGACACTGGACACTTTTGGGTTGTGTGAGGCCCACTGAATATCACAGCGCTATGTCACAGGTTCGATGCAGCAGGTGTGAAAAAAGTGACTACAGGATAAGGGAGATTTTGAATTTCTGCAGACACTTGTGGACACTGGACACTTGGATTGTGTGAGGCCCACTGAATATCACAGTGCTATGTCACAGGCTCGATGGCACAGGTGTGAAAAAAGTGACTACAGGATAAGGGAGATTTTGAATTTCTGCAGACACTTGTGGACACTGGACACTTGGATTGTGTGAGGCCCACTGAATATCACAGTGCTATGTCACAGGCTCGATGGCACAGGTGTGAAAAAAGTGACTACAGGATAAGGGAGATTTTGAATTTCTGCAGACACTTGTGGACACTGGACACTTGGATTGTGTGAGGCCCACTGAATATCACAGCGCTATGTCACAGGCTCGATGGCACAGGTGTGAAAAAAGTGACTACAGGATAAGGGAGATTTTGAATTTCTGCAGACACTTGTGGACACTGGACACTTGGATTGTGTGAGGCCCACTGAATATCACAGTGCTATGTCACAGGCTCGATGGCACAGGTGTGAAAAAAGTGACTACAGGATAAGGGAGATTTTGAATTTCTGTGAGATTTTGAATTTCTGCAGACACTTGTGGACACTGGACACTTGGATTGTGTGAGGCCCACTGAATATCACAGTGCTATGTCACAGGCTCGATGGCACAGGTGTGAAAAAAGTGACTACAGGATAAGGGAGATTTTGAATTTCTGCAGACACTTGTGGACACTGGACACTTGGATTGTGTGAGGCCCACTGAATATCACAGTGCTATGTCACAGGCTCGATGGCACAGGTGTGAAAAAAGTGACTACAGGATAAGGGAGATTTTGAATTTCTGTGAGATTTTGAATTTCTGCAGACACTTGTGGACTCTGGACACTTGGATTGTGTGAGGCCCACTGAATATCACAGTGCTATGTCACAGGCTCGATGGCACAGGTGTGAAAAAAGTGACTACAGGATAAGGGAGATTTTGAATTTCTGCAGACACTTGTGGACACTGGACACTTGGATTGTGTGAGGCCCACTGAATATCACAGCGCTATGTCACAGGCTCGATGGCACAGGTGTGAAAAAAGTGACTACAGGATAAGGGAGATTTTGAATTTCTGCAGACACTTGTGGACACTGGACACTTGGATTGTGTGAGGCCCACTGATTATCACAGTGCTATGTCACAGGCTCGATGGCACAGGTGTGAAAAAAGTGACTACAGGATAAGGGAGATTTTGAATTCTGCAGACACTTGTGGACACTGGACACTTGGATTGTGTGAGGCCCACTGAATATCACAGTGCTATGTCACAGGCTCGATGGCACAGGTGTGAAAAAAGTGACTACAGGATAAGGGAGATTTTGAATTTCTGCAGACACTTGTGGACACTGGACACTTGGATTGTGTGAGGCCCACTGAATATCACAGCGCTATGTCACAGGCTCGATGCAGCAGGTGTGAAAAAAGTGACTACAGGATAAGGGAGATTTTGAATTTCTGCAGAAACTTGTGGACACTGGACACTTGGATTGTGTGAGGCCCACTGAATATCACAGTGCTATGTCGCAGGCTCGATGGCACAGGTGTGAAAAAAGTGACTACAGGATAAGGGAGATTTTGAATTTCTGTGAGATTTTGAATTTCTGCAGACACTTTTGGACACTGGACACTTGGATTGTGTGAGGCCCACTGAATATCACAGTGCTATGTCACAGGCTCGATGGCACAGGTGTGAAAAAAGTGACTACAGGATAAGGGAGATTTTGAATTTCTGCAGACACTTGTGGACACTGGACACTTGGATTGTGTTAGGCCCACTGAATATCACAGCGCTATGTCACAGGCTCGATGGCACAGGTGTGAAAAAAGTGACTACAGGATAAGGGAGATTTTGAATTTCTGCAGACACTTGTGGACACTGGACACTTTTGGATTGTGTGAGGCCCAATGAATATCAGAGCGCTATGTCACAGGCTCGATGCAGCAGGTGTGAAAAAAGTGACTACAGGATAAGGGAGATTTTGAATTTCTGCAGACACTGGACACTTGGATTGTGTGAGGCCCAATGAATATCACAGCGCTATGTCACAGGCTCGATGCAGCAGGTGTGAAAAAAGTGACTACAGGATAAGGGAGATTTTGAATTTCTGCAGACACTTGTGGACACTGGACACTTTTGGATTGTGTGAGGCCCACTGAATATCAGAGCGCTATGTCACAGGCTCGATGGCACAGGTGTGAAAAAAGTGAATTGTAGAATTGGGCAGAATAGGAATCTCCCTAGAGTGTACGTCTGTAAGAACGGAACAAGTCCTCCACAGTGACACACAGATAGCTTCACTGTGGCTGTGATAACAGCCGTTACACGGTACTGTGTGAGGAGCGTACACCGCTGTATGGTGTGAATAAATGCACGCTCAATACCTTAGCAGGACAAAAAAAAATTGGGATTGCTTTTAAAAAAGCAGTTTGCAGAGCAGTGGGGAAACAGCAATGCAGCTGTCAGAAGCCTTAGAAGGCAGCCTAACAACCAACACCGCTGATCCACCACAATATAGCCTCCCCTTGCACTGCACACACAGTGACTGGTGTGTTGCACAGGCAAAATCGCTAGCGGCAGAAGCAGTTTTTTTGTCTTCTTCCCTGCCTAACGCTCTCCCTACAGAATCAGCAACCTCTCCCTATGCTAAGATCGGCAGAAGTAAGATGGCGGTCGGCGTGCACGCCCTTTTATAACCCCTGTGACGCCCACCAAAGCAAGCCAATCACTTGCATGCCCTTCTGAAAGATGGTGGCGACCCCTGCCTATGTCATCACGTTGCCCACAGTGTCCGTGGATCCTGATTGGCTGAAAAAGAGCGCTAAACAAACTTTTGAAACGCGACTTTGGCGTGTAAGTCGCCGACCTCGTGGCCGACCTCATCCTAGGGTCGGGTTTCGTTTCATGAAACCCGACTTTGCCAAAAGTCGGAGACTTTTGAAATTTTTCGACCCGTTTCGCTCAACTCTAGTCACGTGTAATGACTTGATCATGGAGCTATGAGTGAACTCCTCCCCACCTCATATCCGAAAGTGCACAGTGCAATAGAAGTCTGTTTCCAGAAACGATTCTATGGCACATGCGTCTGTCAAAATACCTCCGATGATTGCCGTTTGTTTTGTAGCCCACCCCAGTCTTGTGCAGGTCTACAATTTTGTCCCTGGTGTCTTTAGACAGATCTTTGTCCTTGGCTACAGTGCAGAGGTTGGAGTATGATTGAGTGAGTGTGTGGGCTGGTGTCCCTTATACAGGTAAGGAGTTCAAACAGGTTGAATTAATGGAGGCAATGAGTGCAGAGTTGGAGGTCTTCATATAGAAAAACTAATAGGCCTGTAAAAGCAAGAAATCTTGCTGGTTGGTAGGTGATCAAATACTTATTTCATGCAATAAAATGCAACTTGGTTATTTAAAAATCATACAATATGATTTTCTGTCTTTTATTTTTAGATTCTGTCTCTCACAGTTGAAGTGTGTCTATGATAAAAATTACAAACCTCTCCATTCTTTTTAGGTGGGAAAACTTGCAAAATCGTCAGTGCATCAAATACTTATTTTCCTCACTGTATGTACTTGTGGCTCCCCTTTTTGAATGGCATACCTGGATTAGATCTAGTGACTTACTCCCTGCCTTATTCTGCTTACTCGGGTGTGTATGTACATCATTATATTTGGTTATACTTTGTGAACCTTTACAGGCCAGTTCTTAATATTTATTTTTTGTACTTACCTGTGAAGTTTCAATGTCATTATAATAGTACATATATAATAGGTTTTTTTTTTAGTTTTTTTTTATTTAATAATAAAAATCATTCTCTTTTATTTTCTTGGGATTGCATTTTCCCATTATTAGTATTACTAATAAAAAAAATATTGAAAATTAAAAAAAATACATATAGCACAAAAAACCTGATTTAAAGAATAAGTAATTTTCTACTGACAGATTCCCTTTAAGCAGATGCTAGTAGACAATCAGGCTACCGCTATACGAATTATATACTATTTATGTTCTGCCTTCGTGTTCCCCTTTATAGAAGTGTAACTTATCATAGTAAAACTGAGGATTGGGCTCAGCTTACCTAAAATGGTAACATCATGAAAAATAAAGGCATGTTTTTGTATCCTGGGGAAAAATAGGAACAGCATTTGCATCACAAGATTATACTTTTGCATATTTGCAAATACCATTCTTTTCTACACAAATCATAGGGTTTCATGTGATATACACACATTATAAAATGTCATGTTAGTTGATGTACAGTACTTAGCAACTAAAAATTGTCTCCTGAAGATAACCTTTAGTAGAGCATATGGATGTCATACAGAGGGTTCCTGCTTTGGTACCTCTTCTCGCACAGTGAGTCGGAAGAGAGAATTATCCCATTATAGTATACTCAAGCTGTATTTGTAGTACATTGACGACAAATCATCTAAAATTGCTGCCATGTAATGCTACTTTCCTGGCACTATTCTGAAAACAGTTGTAGCAAACTGTCAAACATTGTGTATGAAGTGCTAAGAAGAGGTATATCAATATGTTTCCTCCATGTTTACTCTGTGCTGTAGAAGTGATGGACACTTTGAAAATTGGCACAGGTTTACATGATTATTATTAGATGCTGCCATGTAATTTTGTTATGAAATTTTAATTTAAAGCAGACCTGTCACAAGGTCAAAAGTGACCAGTTTTTGCTCTTATATTACTAGAGTTGAGCGAAACGGGTCGAAAAATTTCAAAAGTCGCCGACTTTTGGCAAAGTCGGGTTTCATGAAACGAAACCCGACCCTAGGATGAGGTCGGCCATGAGGTCGGCGACTTACGCGCCAAAGTCGCGTTTCAAAAGTTTGTTTAGCGCTCTTTTTCAGACAATCAGGATCCACGGACACTGTGGGCAACGTGATGACATAGGCACGGGTCACCGCCATCTTTCAGAAGTGCATGCAAGTGATTGGCTTGCTTTGGGGGGCGTCACAGGGGGTATAAAAGGGCGTGCACGCCGACCGCCATGTTACTCATGCTGATCTCAGAATAGGGAGAGCTGCTGCTGCTGCTGATTTTGTAGGGAGAGCGTTAGGCAGGGAAGAAGACACCAAAAACTGCTTCTGCTGCTAGCGATTTTGCCTGTACAACACACCAGTCACTGTGTGTGCAGTGCAAGGGGAGGCTATATAGTGGTGTATCAGTGGTGTTGGTTGTTGGGCTGCCTTCTAAGGCTTCCTAACATTCCTGCATTGCTGTTTACCCACTGCTCCGCAAACTGCTTTTTTAAAAGCAATCCCAATTTTTTTTTTGTCCTGCTGAGAAGAAAAAAAAACTGCTTCTGCTGCTAGCGATTTTGCCTGTACAACACATCAGTCACTGTGTGTGCAGTGCAAGGGGAGGCTATATAGTGGTGTATCAGTGGTGTTGCTTGTTGGGCTGCCTTCTAAGGCTTCCTGACATTCCTGCATTGCTGTTAACACACTGCTCCGCAAACTGCTCTTTTAAAAGCAATCCCAATTTTTTTTTTGTCCTGCTGAGAAGAAAAAAAAACTGCTTCTGCTGCTAGCGATTTTGCCTGTACAACACATCAGTCACTGTGTGTGCAGTGCAAGGGGAGGCTATATAGTGGTGTATCAGTGGTGTTGGTTGTTGGGCAGCCTTCTAAGGCTTCCTGACATTCCTGCATTGCTGTTTCCCCACTGCTCTGCAAACTGCTTTTTTAAAAGCAATCCCAATTTTTTTTTGTCCTACTGAGGTACTGAGCATGCATTTTTTCACACCATACAGCGGTGTACGCTCCTCACACAGTACCGTGTAACGGCTGTTATCACAGCCACAGTGAAGCTATCAGTGTGTCACTCTGTGAGAATAAAACGAGGACATGTTACGTTCTTACAGACCTGCACTCTAGGGAGATTCCTATTCTGCCCAATTCTACATACACCTTGTAGTTTGTGATACACTAGCCAATTTCTGCCTGTGACATAGCGCTGTGATATTCAGTGGGCCTCACACAATCCAAAAGTGTCCAGTGTCCACAAATGTCTGCTGAAATTCAAAATCTCCCTTATCCTCTAGTCACTTTTGTCACAGCTGTGCCATCGAGCCTGTGACATAGCGCTCAGATATCAGTGGGCCTCACACAATCCAAAAGTGTCCAGTGTCCACAAGTGTCTGCTGAAATTCAAAATCTCCCTTATCCTCTAGTCACTTTTGTCACAGCTGTGCCATCGAGCCTGTGACATAGCGCTCAGATATCAGTGGGCCTCACACAATCCAAAAGTGTCCAGTGTCCACAAGTGTCTGCAGAAATTCAAAATCTCCCTTATCCTCTAGTCACTTTGGTCACAGCTGTGCCATCGAGCCTGTGACATAGCGCTCAGATATCAGTGGGCCTCACACAATCCAAAAGTGTCCAGTGTCCACAAGTGTCTGCAGAAATTCAAAATCTCCCTTATCCTCTAGTCACTTTTGTCACAGCTGTGCCATCGAGGCTGTGACATAGCGCTCAGATATCAGTGGGCCTCACACAATCCAAAAGTGTCCAGTGTCCACAAGTGTGTGCAGAAATTCAAAATCTCCCTTATCCTCTAGTCACTTTTGTCACAGCTGTGCCATCGAGCCTGTGACATAGCGCTCAGATATCAGTGGGCCTCACACAATCCAAAAGTGTCCAGTGTCCACAAGTGTCTGCAGAAATTCAAAATCTCCCTTATCCTCTCGTCACTTTTGTCACAGCTGTGCCATCGAGCCTGTCACATAGCGCTCAGATATTCATTGGGCCTCACACAATCCAAAAGTGTCCAGTGTCCACAAGTGTCTGCAGAAATTCAAAATCTCCCTTATCCTCTCGTCACTTTTGTCACAGCTGTGCCATCGAGCCTGTCACATAGCGCTCAGATATTCATTGGGCCTCACACAATCCAAAAGTGTCCAGTGTCCACAAGTGTCTGCTGAAATTCAAAATCTCACTTATCCTCTAGTCACATTTGTCACAGCTGTGCCATCGAGCCTGTGACATAGCGCTCAGATATCAGTGGGCCTCACACAATCCAAAAGTGTCCAGTGTCCACAAGTGTCTGCAGAAATTCAAAATCTCCCTTATCCTCTAGTCACTTTTGTCACAGCTGTGCCATCGAGCCTGTGACATAGCGCTCAGATATCAGTGGGCCTCACACAATCCAAAAGTGTCCAGTGTCCACAAGTGTCTGCAGAAATTCAAAATCTCCCTTATCCTCTCGTCACTTTTGTCACAGCTGTGCCATCGAGCCTGTCACATAGCGCTCAGATATTCATTGGGCCTCACACAATCCAAAAGTGTCCAGTGTCCACAAGTGTCTGCTGAAATTCAAAATCTCCCTTATCCTCTAGTCACTTTTGTCACAGCTGTGCCATCGAGCCTGTGACAGAGCGCTCAGATATTCAGTGGGCCTCACACAATCCAAAAGTGTCCAGTGTCCACAAGTGTGTGCAGAAATTCAAAATCTCCCTTATCCTCTAGTCACTTTGGTCACAGCTGTGCCATCGAGCCTGTGACAGAGCGCTCAGATATTCAGTGGGCCTCACACAATCCAAAAGTGTCCAGTGTCCACAAGTGTGTGCAGAAATTCAAAATCTCCCTTATCCTCTAGTCACTTTGGTCACAGCTGTGCCATCGAGCCTGTGACAGAGCGCTCAGATATTCAGTGGGCCTCACACAATCCAAAAGTGTCCAGTGTCCACAAGTGTCTGCAGAAATTCAAAATCTCCTCTGTCCTATAGACACCTTGTACCTTGTTTTACATTACTATATAGTTTGTTGGATTTTGTCTACATTTCTACCAAAAATGACGTAGGCTGGTGGAAGAGGCCGTGGAATTGGGCGGGGGTTGGCAGCTGGTAATGATGGTGTTGGTGGTGGATCTGATAGTAGTGGCAAGAGCAAAATAGGACCGAATGCAGGAGGTGTTGAGCCTGCGTCATCGTCTGGCTACATAAGGCCTCGAACGCTTAGTTTTCTAGGAGTTGGCAAACCGCTTTTAAAGCCAGAGCATCAGGAAAAAGTTTTGTCTTACATTGCTGACTCAGCCTCCAGCTCTATCGCCTCCTCTTCTTCAGTTTTAAAAAGTAAAAGCACTGAGTCGTCATTGGAGGCTCATATTCATGAACCACACCTTTCCTTGTGTCCTTCACCCCAACCAAGATTGAAGGATGACGCAGGCCATACTACTGATTACTCCATGGAGCTGTTTTCACATACCATGCCTGGATTATCAAGTGAAATGGTGAATTAACCAGGCCAAGATGAATCTGACATGGAGTGCACTGATGCACAGCCGCTGATGGATGATTCTGCTGGTACATTCACTCAGAGCACTACATTGTCCTCGCAGTGTACAGAGCCAGATTCTGACCCTGATGAGACTCAGGTGCCCCTTCCCGCACACTATACCACCATACACGGTGACACAGAGGAAGGTGCACATGACAGAAGAGGAGGTGATGGATGACCCAGTTGTTGACCCAGATTGGCATCCATTGGGGGAAGAGGGTGCTGCTTCCAATAGCTCAGATGAGGAGCATCCACAGCAGACATCGACATCGCAACAGCTGTTATCTGGCAGGCCCAGAGCACTCCAAAGACAGGTTCCAAACATCAAAAGAGTTGCTGGACAGCTTGTCCAGAGGGTCAAAAGATCACAGTGTGCTAGGCCGCAAAATGTCTGCCAAAGTAGGAAGAGTGCAGTGTGGCACTTTTTTGAACAAAATCCTCATGATCAGGCCAAGGTTATCTGTAAGAAGTGCGCAAAGACCTTTAGCCGAGGGAAAAATCTGAAAAATTTGAATACCAGTTGCATGCTTAGACATTTAACCAGCATGCACTTGCAAGCGTGGACACAACACCAAACCTCAAGTGCCACATGTGCAACTGATCACAACGAAGGTAGTCAGCAACGCTACATTGTTTCCCCCACTGTAAGCCCACCTGTTAGCACAGCAGCAAATGTTGAGGTGTCGTTGCAAGGCCACAGCAGTCAGGGAATCCCACTGTTATATCAACGAAAGACTGATTCTAGGCCATCAGAAAGAACACCAACTCCATCACCATCATCAACCCTCTCTCAGTCCGCCCTGTCCACCGCTACTTCCACCATATGCAGCTCTCAAGTCCAGCTCACCCTCCCAGACACTATGAGTAGGTCAAGAAAGTACTCAGTCTCTCATCCGCGTTCACTGGGTTTGAACGCCCACATTGCCAAACTAATCTCGTTTGAGATGATGCCCTTTCGGTTGGTGGAAAGCGCAGCTTTCCGCGAACTCATGGCCTATGCAGTACCACGCTATGACCTACCCAGTCGCCACTTCTTCTCTCGCAAAGCCATCCAGCCCTCCACCATCATGTGAAAGACCGCATTGTCCATGCACTCAAGCAGTCAGTGAGCGGAAAGGTGCACCTCACAACTGATGCATGGTCCAGTCGGCATGTCCAGGGCCGTTACGTGTCCATCACTGCGCACTGGGTTAATGTGGTGGATGCAGGGTCCACAGGGGACAGCGGTGGTGGGACAGTGCTGCCTAGCCCACGGTATAGGAAACAGTTGGCTGTAGGCGTTCGACCCTCCTCCTCCTCCTCCTCCAGAAGCGAAAGCTCGTCCACAGAGCGCAGTCGTACGAGCACTCCATCTGCAGCTGCCACTGTTGCACACGAGGTGTCCCCCTATCAAGCAGCTAGTGGAAAGCGTCAGCAGGCAGTGTTGCAGATGATGTGTTTGGGCGACAGACACACCGCCGAGGTGCTGGCCGAGTACTTTCAGCGACAAACTGAGTCATGGCTGGGCAGTGTACATCTTGAGGCAGGCAAGGTAGTTAGTAATAACGGGCGTAATTTTGTGGCAGCCATAGCCCTTTCAAAACTCAGCCACATACCTTGCTTGGCTCACACCTTGAACCTGGTGGTGCAGTGCTTCCTCAAAAATTATCCGGAGTTAACAGCCCTGCTCCAGAAGGTGCGAAGACTGTGCGCGCACATCCGCCGGTCGCCTGTACACTCCGTTCGTATGCAGAAGCTGCAGCGATTGCTCCACCTTCCCAACCACCGCCTCATTATCGACATTGCAACAAGGTGGAACTCCACCCTGCACATGGTGGAGCGGCTGTGCGAGCAAAGGCAGGCCATAATGCATTTGTGGGAGGATACACGGCCAGGCACTTTGAGAGCAGACATGGAGTTGACCGGTGTGCAGTGGTCGAAGCTGAAAGACCTCTGTAAAATCCTTCAGTGTTTTGAGGAATGCACACGGCTGGTAAGTGCAGACGACGCCATCCTAAGCATGAGCATCCCACTTATGCGTCTGCTCATGCAAACTTTGACGCACCTTAAGGAGCAGGCTTCTGCAGCCAATATTGATGAGAAGGAAGAGGAGGAGGGAATCCTTGATGACATTCAGCCATTGTCTGCTCAGGGACCTCTCCTGGACGAGGTGGAGGAAGAAGAGGAGGAGGAGGAGGATGATGGGGATGATTACTTAGGGGAGGAGGATGCATCTCGTGGGGCAAGTGAAAATGTTGGCGTGGCAAGGTCTGGTACAGGGTTTGTGCGTGACTGGAGAGATGTGGATTTGCCAGAAAGTGCTCCTCCAACCAGCACTCGCAGTGCATCATTGACACCGGGAACATTGGCCCACATGTCAGATTATGCCTTGCAGATCCTAAAAAGGGACCCCCGCATTGCCAAAATGATGAACGATGACGACTACTGGTTGGCCAGCATCCTGGATCCACGCTATAAAGGCAAATTACAAAACATCATGCCACAGGAGAACCTTGACCTAATATTGGCTAATAAACAAGCAACTCTGGTAAATCGGTTGCTTGAGGCATTCCCAGCACACAGCAGCGGTGATGGTTCTCACACGAGCCGTACGGGCCGGGGGCAGCTTGACAGAGGTGTTCGTGGTGCACACAGCAGAAGTGGCGTTGGAGACAGGGGTTTCATGACAATTTTGTGGACTGATTTTTCAAGTACCGCTCACACAACTGGTAATACTGCATCGATGGAAAGTGACAGGAGACAGCAGTTGTCAACTATGGTTACAAACTACTTTTCCTCCCATATCGATGTTCTCCCACACAGGTCATTCCCCTTTGACTATTGGGCCGCTAAACTGGACACCTGGCCTGAATTGGCACAATATGCCTTACAGGAGCTCGCTTGCCCAGCTTCAAGTGTGCTATCGGAAAGAGTCTTCAGTGCAGCTGGATCAATCCTGACAGAAAAAAGAACCCGTCTGTCAACCCAAAATGTGGATGATCTAACCTTCATTAAAATGAACCACGCATGGGTTTCCAAGGATTTTGTCCCACCTTCCCCTGATGACACATAGGGTGACAGAAAAATGGCTTGCTTTGGTCCACCTCTTCCTGGGACTTGACCTATTTCACCTTTTGCATCAGCTGAATGTCCAACATCAACATATGCCACTTTCTAAAACTCCCTAACTGTGCTGCCTCCCCCCCATGGCCGGGGTCACCACCTAGCGCACGACACCGTGCGAGAGCCGTTGCCCTGGACAGGTGGGTAGGCCGACTCTTGGGCGCGGGCACTGGCACAGGGTACTTCATAGTGCAATCAAGTGTCTCTGATGGTGGTGGTGCACACCCGCCGTCAGACACACCGCCGTACTATGAGGGGCCCAGTGCCAGTACCGACGCCCACGAGTGGGCCCCCCTTGCTTGGGCAGGGCCCCAGCATTTGCAATCTTTACCTCTCCCTGCTCCTCCGCTGTGTAGTCTGGGCCGTCAAATCCATACTGTGCCTGACACCGTCTGAGCCTGCCTCCTGATGTATAGACATATATTTTGAATGTGTACGCTATCCATACATGTTATCCGGGGAAACGGTACCCTTTCTAACCTTTGTGCAATCACGTGCAATCCATACTGGGCCTAACACCGTCTGAGCCTGCCTCCTGATGTATAGACATATATTTTGAATGTGTACGCTATCCATACATGTTATCTGGGGATACGGTACCCTTTCTAACCTTTGTGCAATCACGTGCAATCCGTACTGGGCCTAACACCGTCTGAGACTGCCTCCTGATGTATAGACATATATTTTGAATGTGTACGCTATCCATACATGTTATCCGGGGATACGGTACCCTTTCTAACCTTTGTGCAATCACGTGCAATCCATACTGGGCCTAACACTGTCTGAGCCTGCCTCCTGATGTATAGACATATATTTTGAATGTGTACGCTATCCATACATGTTATCTGGTGATACGGTACCCTTTCTAACCTTTGTGCAATCACGTGCAATCCGTACTGGGCCTAACACCGTCTGAGCCTGCCTCCTGATGTATAGACATATATTTTGAATGTGTACGCTATCCATACATGTTATCCGGGGATACGGTACCCTTTCTAACCTTTGTGCAATCACGTGCAATCCATACTGGGCCTAACACCGTCTGAGCCTGCCTCCTGATGTATAGACATATATTTTGAATGTGTACGCTATCCATACATGTTATCCGGGGATACGGTACCCTTTCTCACCTTTGTGCAATCACGTGTAATCCATGCTGGGCGTGAGAATGGCTGGCGAGCTGTTAAGCAAGCTACAGCACCTGTGGTTTGCACACGTAAGTTTTTCATTTTTTCAGGAATGACGGTTAGGCCTAATTCCGGAACTGCGGTTGACCTGCACTTACTGAGAAATCATTGTTCGCGGGTAATAATTGTAATCAGTGATCCCCATCACT
Organism: Dendrobates tinctorius; assembly: GCF_039654945.1. NCBI lineage: Eukaryota > Metazoa > Chordata > Amphibia > Anura > Dendrobatidae > Dendrobates > Dendrobates tinctorius. The sequence continues at coordinate 3,123,375 of NW_027361672.1, forward strand.
AACGTTGTTCAGTGGGTTATCTGCACCTGTAAGCGACAAACGCTGGCCTTTTCAGTGTAGCGCACATGCAGCCACAGACATGTAAGGGCATGACACACCAGTTATTGGCCAATCTCATGTGCCAGAGCCTCACGTGTCCCTCTAGTAAGCCTGACTCGGACCGCGGGGCATGACGGAGTCTCGTTCGTTAACGGAATTAAGCTTGCAATGTGTGCATCTGTTCTGTAGCTGGCATGGTTGAGGTTTCCCAGGTGGAGTCGAATTTAACCGTAGGCTCCACTCCTGGTGGTGCCCTTCTGGATATTCCTTTAAGGTTCAGCTTTGCAACCATACTGCCCACGTAAAACAAACACTTTGCCTTCATGAACGCTGTTTGGAGGGTCATGACTCGTGGGAATAACGCCGCCCAATCAGTTAACCTGCTAGAGAGATCGTTCGTTGCTCCCAAGCATGACATCACACTCCCTAGGAAGAAGGTAATGCCACTGTGGCGACCGTACTCCTGGGGGCGACACAAGTGCACTGATGCCCAGCCACTGCTCGATGAACCTGCTGGTACATTGACCCAGACCACTACATTCCCCTCGCACGCTACACGACCTGAATCTGACCCTGATGAAACTCAGGTTACCCTTCCCATATACAGTTCCATCTTACACGGTGACAAAGAGGAAGCTGCAGATGAAAGTGCAGGTTCGGCCCACCCGCCATCAGACACACCACCGTACTATCAGGGGCCCTGTGCCAGTGCCGTCGCCAACGAGTGGGCCCCCCCTGCTTGCTCAGGATCACAGCACTTGCAAAGTTGAAATACTGTGCAGTGAGATGGAAGATGGGGACGACGAGGAGTCCAGACAAGTACAAGGATTCCCTAGCGAGGAGACTTATTTGATTGTTTTCAATGTTGGGACAGCAATTTTTGGGAAGCACTATACTCTGGAGAATGATAGATGGGGCCCACCATACACTGGAACATTCCAAAGGTGGACATCAGACACTGGAGCAGCATTTACAGGGCCCATTATACACTAGAGCATTAGAAAAGGGGCCCATTATGTTTGGAGCATTATTTGGGCCCATAAGACAGTGGAGCTTCATCCATGGGGACCAACATATACTGTAGCATTATGTGGAGCTCATCATATACTGTTTCAAACATTATATGGGACCAATGATTCTGTATGGAGAAATAGATGGGCCTCGTCATGAGATGTAAAAAGTGAAGTATTTTTCATTGTACTATACCGCTATTTCTCTGCCGTATCGGAGCATGATGAGTTGTGGTATGTGTTAAAGGGGCGCTCTTTCGCCCAGGGCACATGAAAACCTGCAGCCAGCCCTCCCCCCCACAACTTTAGCCAAATAACCCCCATTTTTCAGTGCGTAACTTGTATTATGAAGTTAATTAAGGTTGACAAGCTTAAGTAAGAAGAATTGATGCTTTTGGCATTCAAATGGGCACTGTAGGTGTGTTTCCTGTCCTCCTCTCACTGCCGACTTTTATTCCCCATTGACTTACATTGGGTTTCGTGTTTCGGGACGACCCCGACTTTTCCCTATAAGCGGACGATCTTGCTCGACCCGACTTTTGGAAAAGTCGGGTTTCACGAAACGAAACTCGACCCTAAAAAACCAAAAGTCGCTCAACTCTACATATTACTGATGTTCCCCTGAGTCTGCCATTATTTTTTTTTTTTACTCCGCCATACGGTTACAAAGATATGGATTTTTTTTTTAATACTAATTTTTATGGTCTATACCAAGGGATCGTAGCTCACAGAATTAGCTGGGGGGTGTCTTTTGGTTGCTCTGCATAAAAACTCTACGAGCACTTCCCCTTTAGAAAAAAGTATAAAAATGAGCACTAAATAAAAATGCTCATATTTCTGGCAGATTATTTTTTCAAATTTTTTTCTCAGGAGACCATTGGGAATAAAACAGCATAAACTGACGACTTTTGTCATGGTGACAGGTCTTTTTAACTTGAAATTGTCCTATTATTATCTTTGCATGTTTTTATAGCTAACATAGACTGTAGTAGACATCCTTGTGTTGCCATAGGATAGATTACAAGCTGTAAAGCAATTTATCTCTTGACCCTAAAGCTATGAAAGGGTTAAACAATATACTTCAATGATTGCATTCTGGAAGACTTCATCAATTATGTCAAGTCACTTGACCTGTCTGCCATAAGCTCCAGCTTACCTTGTATCAAGCTCTTGTCAGTTGCAATATAAATTTACATTACACATGTATTTAGTTAGCTCAGATGCAAGAGTCAGCTGATAAGACACATAGCAAACATGCACACATTATTATCTATGAACTCTAGCTCATGGTCTTACAGTATAAATGAAATCCTTTTGCCTCATAGTTGCTTTCATTTATTTTTTTTACAATGCAATACAAATAGTTACTGCTGTGTATAGATCTTTATGTAAAATAGGAGATCTAAAGCAAAATACATGTTCGTTGTCATATTAGTAATTTTCCGAAATCATAATCAGTCCTCGGTGTCACCTTTGAGTGCTGTGTGAAGGACACAACACTTATAGAAAGCAATGATATATCCATCTGGTGCTGCCGATCCTGCCAGTGCAAGTATTGAGTAGGAATTCCAATGGATATTAGACATGCAGCTCCCCTGCCAATTTATCCTGCAGTGGAGCGGAGCTGCAGGGATCCGTCCTCTGCTTCCTGGCCGGCGCTTTCTTTCTGACACAGTCGCACGGCTAGATGACGTCAACATTCAACGCGCACTTGTGTCAGAGAGGGTAGTGGAGGAGAACAATGATTGGGGTGCTGAGGAGGGCAATGATGGAGGTGGTGGGGGAGAACAATGATTGCGGAGGTGGAGAGAGCAATGATGGGGGTGGTGGAGAGGGCAATGATGGAGCTGGTGGAGAGGGCAATGATGGAGGTAGGGGAGAACGTTATGATGGAGGTGGGGGAGAAGACAATGATGAAGGTTGTGGAGAGCGCAATGATGAAGGTGGTGGAGAGGACAATGATGAAGGTGGAGAGAGGACAATGATGGTATGCGAGGGACAATGAGGGATGTGGGGAATTGAGATGGGAGGAAGGGGGACTTATAATGGCTTAGGGGAGGGGGAGGATGTTAGATGTAGATGTAAAATTAATTGAGTGGTTGAGGAGGATGCTAAGTCTCGGATAGCATACTACCCCATCTCACAATACATTGTGATGCTATCGGCAACTTAAAGTTTATTGGGGAGTGGGAGAATAGACGATAAGTTGCATAGGACACTTTATAATGAATTGAAAGGTCGGAGAAGACGCTGTCAAAGACTCGTGTGGCACCCTAGAGTCCGGTTGCCACGATGACATTGCCTCCCTCTAAGGGGTGATGTCATGCCTGGAGGCAGGGGGGGGTCCCCATGCCAGATAACACAGAGTACTTGTCAATTCCTGCTGTAGGCCAAAAAGGGGAGCTTCCTTATAAATTCTGGCCAGCAGGTGGGGTTAGTGAGTCACTAAGAAGTGAGTTGAGATAATAAACAAGGGAGTTGTCATGGAAACGGGAGCAGTTGTAGCTCATGACAAAGACAGATGACGTTGGTCTGTGGAGAGGGAAGGGACAGGAGCAGAGACAAGGGATCTGGGGAACTAAAATTGCATATAGCTGACCCCAGAGCAAAGCGCTGATAAAAAGGGATGCCAGAGTCCTTGGCTGGGCAGGAGCTGTACGCCCTGACAGCCGAATCAGGAGTGCAGGGGACTGCAAATTCCTTGGCCACACTGAACACCTGAAGGCATGGCAGCAGACCAAGAGCCAGGGACTGACAGTGAACAGGACAGTGCCCGTAATATAGGCTCACGCTGTCTGCCATACAGATTAGCAATTATCATGCAGGAGCAGGCCGCAGCTTAGCTATAAGCAGCAGGGCCTCAAAAAGAGAGCGCAGAAGGAAGGTCCCCAACCCCACCTGGCAGGGTGGATCCCCTGAATGCCTCCAGGCAAGCCGGACTCAATCCATCATCTGTATGTGGTACCCCAGATTGCATTTACGTTCAAGTAAAAGGTAAAGAAAATTGCACCTCTCTGTGTCCTTCACTTTTCCTCTGCACCCCAACGTTCACCACCATCTGAACAATCAAATGTATTTGCCCGGGGCCCTGCTCTACCCATGGGGAGCTGAACCATCTTTGCTGCGTCACCATCAGCCCCAGTGGACCAAAACCGCAGTGTAGGCCGCCCATTGCCGAACACCACAGGTGGCTTCATGACCAAACACCACATAACTTTCCTCTATTTCTTACTGGACGCCCAGGGCCATGGACCGGGTCACTGACACCATGACATCCCCTTTAAAGAACCTGACCGGCCCAGTACCGGGTAACCTAAAGCCCTGTGGGGCGCTCCACTTGTAATGAACTGGAAGGTGGCGGAAGATGCTCAGTACCTAATAGCATCTTCTCCCTCCCCCAAATTCATTATGATGCTATCAAAGACTTATAATGAATGGAGGGGACACAGGACAGGGACTAAGGTTATGTGTCCACGTTCAGGATTCGCAGGAGAAAATTCTGCTGCATATCCTAATGTGTTGGTAGGAAGAACACTGTGTAAAATACATTTATTTTTCTGCAACGTTTTTGATATTCTTTTGTTATGTATTTTCCCCCACTCATTAGTAAAGGTGAAATAAGCTGCAAGAATTCACATTATGCAGATTTGAATTTGCTGCAAATATGCAAGAAAAGATATGTAATGTGAGCATGAGACTTCAGGGATCTCATTGACTTTACTTGTACTGTAAAACCTTGCATGTACAGTATTCTGTGTGCATGTAGCCTTAAAGTTAATTGGGGAGAGTCACAGAAACTTAATAATTTATATTTTTGGGTGGCAGAGATTATAGTTAATGGAGGGAACAGTGTTGCTTATCACTCTATAATTTTAATGCTAGGGTACATATGTGTATTCAGGGGGGAGACACATGTATGTATACAATGTTCTGTATGTAGCCTTGTTATTTTCAGGGCTGCGAAGATCATCGTGACAAGACGAGTCGTGACTAGACGATATCGACTTAAAGGTCTGACCGGACGGAGAAGAAATAGCAGAAAACCATTCTAATTAGACAGGATGTCAGTGGTTAGTGCCTGAATGTAAATATTATTCTGTATGGCTTGGAGTAACAATGTTATGTGTAAAATCCCTAAAGCCCCCTTTACATTTAGTGATGCACCAGCGATCTCGACCACGATATGACCCGGTCAGGATCACTGGTGCATCACTAAATGGTCGCTAGTGAGCTGCCAAACAGGCAGATCTCACAGCGATGCAGCGACGCAGCAGCGGTCATTACTTACCTTTCAGACGTGGGGATGATGACGTCCTCCCTCCCGCGTCCACGCGTCGCTCGTCGGTGCCAGCAGGAAGCAGCCGATGAGAAATGGACGTGGACGATCTCTCGAGCCGGTCGAGGTATCACATGTAGTGATATCGCTAGCAATATCGCTGCTGCATCACAAAATCGGTGGCGCTTTAGCGATATTGCTAGCGATATCACTATGTGTAAAGCCCCCTTTAGTCTATATTCTCACATTTGTGTGAAATGTTCATTTGCTTCCAGGTAATTTTTATCAGATGGCACATGGACCATTCAAACATCGGTGAAAATCACGGATCTGAGAATGGGATCAGAGAATGTTCTCTTCTGATCCGGTTTTGAGGATCAGGATAGGACATACTTGATGCATCTGTAAAACCGCATAGCACACTGACACTGCACACAGATACAGGAATGTAGCCTTATTATGTATAGCACAGTCCCTTAGTATATAGGGTACTCACTTATTATGTATAGTGCTGTCCTTAGTTACATAGTTTCTTCTATTATGTATAACGCCATCCCTTATTTTTACCATCCTCTCTAGTTATATATGGTGTGTCCCATATTGTATAGCTTCCTCTGCAGTAATGTACAGCACTGTCTCTTACATAGTGCATTCTTCTTATTTTTGTTATTGACAGCACCCTCTTTTATTGCATAGTCCTCTCGTTAGATATAAAATGATTGCTGATGGAGCAGCCGGTGACCAGATGACCAGTCCATCAGCTCCTCCATTAGAAAAGAAGCTTTCCCATGCTCCATCAGCCATCATTACATTATATACTATATCTTAGAAGACAGGACGGTATGTAAAAAAAACAGGGCTCTGTATAATCCAATGTGTAAGGGACAGAGCTGTACATAACAAGAGAAGGCACTGTGTAATAAGGGACGGAAATATACATAATAAAGGAGACTATGTAATTTATATATAGGTACAGGTGCTTCTCATAAAATTAGAATATCATTAAAAAGTTAATTTATTTCAGTTCTTCAATAGTGAAACTCATATAGAGTAATCACAAATAGAGTGCTCTATTTCAAGTGTTTATCTCTGTTAATGTTGATGATTATGGCTTAATCATCAACATTAACGGAAATAAACACTCAGAGAGCACTCTGTTTGTAATGACTCTATATAATATATGAGTTTCACTTTTTGTATTGAAGAACTGAGAAATTAACTTTTTGATGATATTCTAATTTTGCGTGTAGCACGTGTGGCTATATACTGTACATATATCTGTAGCTTTGTCGTCATAGAAGGAGGAGGGCCTCGATACATTTCTTTCACAGAGGCCCCAAGCTGTCAGTGTCCGCCCATGGAAGAAGGTATTTACTTCCATGTAAAATCAACCCTAAAACCCATTTGGTTTGGTAATATATGTGAGGCCAAAGGAAATGTAGAGTCCTTGTGGGTGGAGATAAGAGGAGGGAGAAAGAATAATAAAAATACTGATAGGAGTTTGTTATAGGTCTCCGAAAATAATGTAAGCAGCAGAAAATATAATTATGAAGCAAGTAAATGAGGAAGCAAATCAGGTAGAAGTAACTATGTGGGACATCTCTTATCCTAATATAAATTTGAAAACCTGCAGGTCCAGGAACAGAATCAGGTTTTTGAGCATAATAACTGACAATTACCTCTCAAAACTGGTGTAGGACCGAACTGGAGAGGGGAGGATGCAATTCCAGACCTAATCTTAACCAATAGGTCTGAGAGAATATCAAATGTATGGGTTGGGAATGACTTGAGTAGTAGTGATCACAAAATAATACATTTTCACTTATCTTTTAATAAGATGTATAGAAAAGGGGCTACAAGGGCAAAAAAACCTCAGGAAGGCTAATTTCTAATTTCCATCGGCTAAGAGATTATCATAGTGCCATAAACTGGGACAATGTCATTGAAAATAAAAGTACTCAAAGCAAATTTGTCACTTTGATAAGGATCCTGAATAGTACCTGTGCCCAATATATACTCTATGGGAATTAAAAAGCTAGAAATAGGAGAAAACCCTTGGGCTAAATACAGTGGGTAAAAAAAGTGTTTAGTCAGTCAACAAGTGTGTAAGTTCTGCCACTTAAAAAGATGAGAGAGGCATGTCATTGACATCATAGGTAGACTACAATTATGAGAGTCAAAATGAGAAAACAAATCCAGAAAATCACCTTGTCTGATTTGGCAAGATTTATTTTGTAAATTATGGTTGAAAATAAGTATTTGGTCACCTAAAAACATGCAAGATTTCTGGCTCTTACAGACCTGTAACTTCTTCATATAATGCTATTCTGAAGTATCTCCATAAGAATAACCTCATAACCTAATATCAACATGGATTTATGAGGGATCAGTCGTGTCAAACTAATATGATAAGCTTCTATGAGGAAGTAAGTAGCAGACTGAACCAAGGTAAGGTTGTGGATCTCTTCAATCTGTACTTTTCAAAGGTGTTTGCTATGGTGCCACATACAAGGTGGGCACAAAAAATTAGAGCAATGGCACTAGGGGAAAATATGTGTAAATAGGTTAACAACTAGCTCAATTACAGGAACAAGAGGGTGGTGAATAATGGAACATACTTTGGTTGGATCACAAGGGGTCAGTATTGGGCCTTTTTTGTGTTTGACATATTTATTAATAACCTTGTAAAGGGCATACGGAGTAGAATTTGCAAATGATACTAAATTCTGCAAGGTAATCAATAGCGAGGAGGATAATTTAATATTACAGAGGGATTTATGGAAGCTTGAGACTTGGCGTGAGAAATGGTGAATGTAAGGTAGTGCACTTGGAAAGAGGAAATAAAATGTATTACTGTCATATTTGCGGACTATAAGACCATAAGATGCACCCCAAATTTGGGGTAGTAAAATAGGAAAACAATTTTTTAATTTTTTAAAAAAAATAGTGGGGCATCTTATAGTCCCATTTTACGGTAGCTTACTGGGGAGGTCGGCTGCAGTGGAGCGGGGTCACATGAGGCAGAGTCACTGCTTCAGGAGGCCTGCGGTGGCAGGAATAGGGCAATGCTGCGGGCCCCGGGATGGGAGAAGGGGGTGTCCTGGTGCTGTAAGGCTGCGGGCCCTGGGCTCTCCTAAGATGTCGGTACTGTCTGGAGTCCCCTTTCCAATTTATTTCCCTGTGGTGTGCTCTCCTGAGATCACAGTCTGCGCATTGCTGTCTCTGGAAGCCATTTTCCCGAAGGCCACCGCAGGGTTATCAATGGGAAGGAGGTCTCCAGTCAGCACCGACATCATAGGAAAGCCCAGAGCCTGCAGCTTCGCAGTGCTGAGACACTCCTTTCCCTCGGACCAGGGCCTGTAGCATCACCCCACTCCTGACACCATCAGCCTCCTGAAGTATTACACTCCTAAGATGTTAGCACTGACTGGAATCCTCCTTTCCATTGATTTCCCTGACGTGGGCTCTCCCGAAATCTCAATCGGCCCAAGGGAAGGAGGGCTCCAGTCAGTGTCAATATCTTAGGAGGGCCCAGGGTCCGCTGCCTCACAGTGCTGGAACACCCACTCATCCCAACCCTGGGCCCGCAGCATCACCAGACTCCTGCCGCCACTGGCCTCCTAAAGCAGCGACCCTGCTCCATCGTAGTTGTCGACCCCCGCCCCGTTAGCTACCTTCAGTTTATAAGATGCACCCCCATTTTCCTCATATTTTTTTATAATCTGAAAAATACAGTATATACTATATGGTAAACTACTAGTGAAACTTTTACTGAAATAGCATTGGATGTGTGGGTGGACTGCAAACTTAACTTTAGTGGGCATCACCAAACAGCTGCCTCCAAGGCCAATAAAATCATGGGATACATTTAGAGAGCCAACAAAGTTTATGACAAGGGAAGAAGGAAATAGTTGAACTAGACTCGGAGGAAAGAAGAGCAATCGAGGTTATTAAGGGCATGGGTGAACTACAATACCAATACAGATTATCAAAAATGCAAAAATGTTTTTTTTTCAATTTGGAAAAATTAATGCTTAGGGGTGATCTTATTGCAATACACAAATATAGTGGCATGTAAAAGTTTGGGCACCCCTGGTCAAAATTACTATTATCGTTAATGAGAACAGTTAAGCAAGCTGAAGATGAAATGATCTCTAAAAGGCCTAAATTCAAAGATAACACATTTCCTTTGTATTTTAGGCAAAAAAAATGTATATATACAGTATATATGAGGGGAGATATGTGTCACTGCGCATATTGGCATCAGTGATGTGAAACCAGGATATTTTTCCTCCAGTTGTATACATGGGCTGGTTTTATGTGGGCACTCATAGAGTGGGTGGGAGGATGCTCACCATATCTCCACCAAAAGAGCCGACACTTGCCTCTGACAGGACCTGGAATGATAACTAACAAGGATGCTGGATGCACTACAATATGATCACTAAAATTTACAAGGTGCCACCAAATGCATATGAAACAAACCTGGGGAACATATGCAAAAAAATGGTCTTTTTTTCAAGCTTGGTCTTGCTTTCCAACTCGGTGACCCAATCATAACACACTGACTCTCTAGAACAGCTTTTTAAGCCAGACCATGTGATGATCACCTGACCGTGACATCATTCCAGGTCCTGGGGAACATATGCAAAAAAGACCATGACATATAATCAGTGCACACTTGAATATCCATAAACGTATAATTTTATTAACATCACAAAAAACACTCAAGAGTTAAAAACAATTAAAATCAACAATCCGTGCCCATGTCCACTAGGGGACAGCTGTGACTATACTCTATGTGCAAACTATACATGTATACACATACACAATCTGATGAACACTTCTCAATTGAAGAATACCGTAAACTTGATTTCTATGTGCAAACTATACATGTGTACACATACATAATCTAATTAACAGGTGGAGCAGCTTGGCATATTTTTTTTGCAAAAAAACGTATCGACTAAATACCCTGTATTTGTTATTACCTTTTATCAGCACTTGCTGACTACTGTCATATTTCTTACTGCAAGGTATTTTTGCACATTTGTCATTCTGTGCTTTTTGTTTGTGTTTTAATCAGGGTGGTGTGAACATTGTCTAACAGACTTGTTCACATTTGTGCATGTCATGTGTGTTTTTAATCCAGTTTTTTTCGTGCTTATGCATGATTTGAGAGACCCCACCCCTCTCTTGTGTGACATGCACATAAGGAGCTGTCTTGCACCACGTGCCCATACTAGAAAGTGCCTGTCTTAATCCTGCTCATTTAGACACTGTTCATATGTTCAGGTTTTAAATACATTAGATAGGGACTGCTTCAATACGGGTTACCTTGACGAGGTGGAGCAGCTTGGCATACTTTTTTTGCAAAAAAACGTATCGACTAAATACCCTGTATTTGTTATTACCTTTTATCAGCACTTGCTGACTACTGTCATATTTCTTACTGCAAGGTATTTCTGCACATTTGTCATTCTGTGCTTTTTGTTTGTGTTTCAGTCAGGGTGGTGTGAACATTGTCTAACAGACTTGTTCACATTTGTGCATGTCACATGTGTGTTTTTAATCCAGTTTTTTTCGTGCTTATGCATAATTTGAGAGACCTCACCCCTCTCTTGTGTGACATGCACATAAGGAGCTGTCTTGCACCACGTGCCCATACTAGAAAGCGCCTGTCTTAATCCTCATTTAGACACTGTTCATATGTTCAGGTTTTAAATACATTAGATAGGGACTGCTTCAATACGGGTTACCTTGACGAGGTGGAGCAGCTTGGCATATTTTTTTTTGCAAAAAAACGTATCGACTAAATACCCTGTATTTGTTATTACCTTTTATCAGCACTTGCTGACTACTGTCATATTTCTTACTGCAAGGTATTTTTGCACTTTTGTCATTATGTGCTTTTTGTTTGTGTTTCAGTCAGGGTGGTGTGAACATTGTCTAACAGACTTGTTCACATTTGTGCATGTCACATGTGTGTTTTTAATCCAGTTTTTTTGTGCTTATGCATGATTTGAGAGACCCCACCCCTCTCTTGTCTGACATGCACATAAGGAGCTGTCTTGCACCACGTGCCCATACTAGAAAGCGCCTGTCTTAATCCTGCTCACTTAGACACTGTTCATATGTTCAGGTTTTAAATACATTAGATAGGGACTGCTTCAATACGGGTTACCATGACGAGGTGGAGCAGCTTGGCATACTTTTTTTGCAAAAAAACGTAGCGACTAAATACCCTGTATTTGTTATTACCTTTTATCAGCACTTGCTGACTACTGGCATATTTCTTACGGCAAGGTATTTTTGCACATTTGTCATTCTGTGCTTTTTGTTTGTGTTACTAATTCTCACTAGCAGACAGAAAACGGCTAAAATAGCCGGAAAATATGTTGAAAGTATAGAATGTTGCTGTATGCAGGAGAATCCCCCCATAAAATGTCCCAAGTGGGACAAGAAGATAGCAGCACAAGGATATAATTAACCGCACGCAGTCCAGGCCAAATATAATGGAGGCAAAACTCCCATATGAGTAAAAAGTCCTGAATGGGATTACCAAAGTGAAGTTATCGCTTGCAAGTACCGCCTGGTGGGGGGACGGGAGGTGGAGGAGCAGGGCACAGGAGAGCCCCACGCGTATTGCTGCCACACTGCAGCTTCGTAGGGGAAGTAAGGATGCGTGCATATTGTGATCTATAAATAGTTCAGTCTGACCAGAGATGACTCACCGGCATGTGGATCCTGCTATGGGAGGCTGCCTCTTTCCTGATAGCATTGTGCTGCTATGACATGCTGACTGGTTCAATCAGTGCAGCACCTGCCCAGGATCAGAATGCAGAGTTTGTTCCCCTAATATCACCTCTGTTAAGGATGGTCAAAACACAGAGGGCAGTATCAGCCATCTATGCAGAATTTTGCAGCATACTTAATTTTGCATTTGCTGTTTTTCATATTATTATTAACGTGCTGACAAAACAGGTTGTGTCCAGATGGACACACGAATAAAGGCGCATGCGTGATGTGCGGCCGCACAGGGAAGGGAAAGAGATAGCCCATTTATAAGAGTAGCAGTAGATTTAAAGAACACAAGGATGCTGGTGTGCTGGTGTATTCATGGGAAGGGGGTAAACCAGCTGACGTGACCCAGGACAAATTATAATAAGGGGTACAAATCTGTAAAGATGAAAGTATAAGGAGAAGGGGGAGAGCATGAAAAACATTGGCCTCCATACATATATGATAAGACCGGTGTGACCAATCAAACTAGTTCACACAAAGCAGGTTATATGCACGTGTGACCTATGCATAATTAAGACAAGATGGGGAAATATATGTACAGATATGAGTAAAGAAGCTAATAAACCACAGAAGAGGGGGAAATATTTTAGGAATTGATCATTTAGGAAATGATAAACAAATAAAGAAAAAAAAATGAAAAAAATGTATAAAAGTAAAGAAAAAGAAGAAAATAAAAAATAAAAAAATATTAAAAATTAATACCCGACCAGGAATCTTTTTAATAATCCACTTGATGGATGCAGTTATTGGCTTAACCATTACGTCAATTGTAAAACCACGCATGTCATTTATGCCCTTGTTTGTCCCTGTCCCAAGGTGTACGTCGGACAGACATCGCAAGAGTTAAGGAAACGGGCACTGAGGCAGGAAAAAATCACCAGCAGGGATAGAGGGAGCCGGCTGTTTTAAATCCAGTCAGAAACTCCAAACGTCCAATCGTCCTCCTCATTATCAGGTGGCAGGCCTCTGTTAATTAGATCAGCTCCATTACCTCCTGTAACCACCAGAGGGAGCCCAGAAAGAGAACTCGCAACCCCTCTGTCAATGCAACCAGCTCCACAACCTTCACTAGTAACCAGATGCAGGCCAGAAAATGAATTCACAACACAGTGTGTGTTATGTCTTGGGAGAGGAGGAACTCCCACGTGGCTCCCGTAGGAGAGGAAAATGTTGTGTGCTACCTGCTGGTGAATCCTGGAGGGTAAGGACTCTTTTGAACAGCATCTTTGTTTTGTTTTACCATTACACCAGAATGACTCTGTTTATTTTGCTGAACCTTGCTAAGGTTTTATGCTGTCCATAACAAAACCAACATGTGATCTACTACCTAAGACATTCCTATGTCTACCTTGTGAAGCAGCTGAGTGTGTCAACCCCTCCCAATATATATATTTTTTTTTTTCATTTTGAAAATTATAAAAAGGAAAATGGGCTGATGCAAATATTTAGGCACCCTTGGAGATTTGTGTGGTCAAATGACTTTGACCAATGTTTCAGACCTTAATTAGCCTGTTTGGGTTATGTGCCAACAAAGCAGCCATGAGTTCTTCTAAGCATCTGCCTAGCACTCTGAAATTGAAAATTGTGGAGCCTCACAAAGCAGAAGACTGTAAGATGATGGGAAAGCATTTTCAAGGTGCCCTTTTCTTAGTTTGAAATGTAATTAAGAACTGGCAGTTAACAGGAACAGTGGAGGTCAAGATAAAGTCTAGAAGACCAAGCAAAATTTCTGTGAGAGCTGCTCTTAGGATTTCTAAAGAGGCATAGAAGAACCCACACTTGACTGCAAAAGACTTTCAGAAAGATTTAGAGTTTTCTGGAGTTGTAGTACGTTTTTCTATTGTTCAGGGACACCTGCGCAAATATGGTCTCCATGGAAAAGTCATCAGAAGAAAACCTATACTACATCCTCACCATAAAATTCAGTGTCAGAATTATGCAAAAACACATCTAAACAACCCTGATGCATTTTCAAAACAAATCCTGTGGTTAAAATAGAACCTTTTGGCCACAATGATAAAATGCATATGTGGAGAAAAAAATCACAGAATATCAGGAGAAAAACATCTCGCCAACCATTAAGAATGGGGTGGATCAATTATACTTTGGGGTTGTGTTGCAGCTAGTGGCGTGGGGAACATTTTAGAGGTAGAGGGAAAAATGGATTCAATGAAATTTCAACAAATTCTAGTATGCAAACATAACACCATCTGTAAAAAAGCTGAAGTTGAAAAGAGGATGGATCCTACAAGTGCATAATAATCCTAAACACAAGTTAAAATCCACAATAATCTTACAATTGCCATCACAGTCTCCTGATCTGAAAAACATTGAAAATCTTTGGCTAAACCTCAAAATAGAAGTGCATGTAAGACATCCCAGAAACCTCAGAATTTTTCAATGACTAGAAAAAGTGGTTACAGGCTGTTATACATTTAAAAGGGGGTGCTACTAGGTACTAATCATGCAGAGTGCCCAAACCTTTGTATTGGCTCATTTTCCTTCTTTATTTTTTAAATGGAAAAGATGACAATATACAGTATATTTATTTTTCCTAAAATACAAAAATGTGTCATCTTTAACTTTAGACCTTTTAGAGATCATTTCATGTTCAACTAGCGTACTATTCACAATTACAGTGATTTTGACCAGGGGTGCCCACACTTTTATATTTCTTTGTACATTAAGGCACAGTATTTGGAATTGGGATGGAATTTTTCCCCTCATAGGGCAATTAGCATCTGCCTCATGGAGTTTTTGTCTTCCTTTGGTTTAACATGTTAGGTTATCGTTTAAATTCTATGTATTGACCTTATTTTTACCTTCAACCTTAAAAACTATGAAACTATGAGTTTATTAAACTACTTGAGCAACATTACCGATATATATTTATTACTATCAATTTCTCTTTAGAGCCCAACCCTTATTAGCAAAATGTATTTGACCTCCAGATGGCTTTATTGTTAGATCTTAGTTCTGTTTGCAGATGGTTAACAGGTATTCATATAGACAGTACAGTGCTTAGTAGTGCTGGTAATTTCAACATCTGCTTAACATGAACATTACTAGTGCATCAGTTCTTATGATATATGTAACCTTAGATTTTGGGTTTTTTTTATCTCTCAGATTATATTTACGTATTAAGGCATAATATAACTAATACAAAATAGTTTTATTTTACTCTTTTGTATACTACAATCAGGCTCGGACTGACCCATAGGGTAACAGGGGAATCCCCCGGTGGGCCTCTGTGCAGATCTGGGCCCCCAACCCCACTGCATTGGCAGCACTTGGAATAATTCACTTGCTTCACTCTGTACAGAGAAAACTCAGCATCTCATCATCCATTAACCAAACTACCTAGTTTATTTTTATATAGAGATATAAGTAAATTTGTGAACCAGGGTCCTGTGATATTTCTATTCAGGTAAAAAGTGGGCCCCCCCAAAAGTCAATGTTACTGGTGGGCCCAAGGCAACCCAGTCCGACACTGACCGCAATCATAGTTTTAAGTTATAATAAATAAGACCACCATATAAAGATGAGGTATATTAATATTATTTAGTTACTCTGTGGTATTATTATAAAAGTACTATAGAGTTACTAAATAATGGGAACATACTTTGACTGAATAATTCCATTGCACTATAATTAATGATCCGTATAATTAATGATATGTGTATACAGTGACATAGTAGTCAGAGGGCCCTACAGGTGGTCTGCAAGGAAATGATCACCCAATTAAAAAAACTGTATTAAACAGGTGATGTCAAAGGAATAATAAACAACAGTAAATTCCATTGATACAAGACCTCTAGCATCATTTGAGCTTGTAGTCATTTAGGAGGTGGTGTTGTTGCCTGACCCAATGTAACATTACTATTTGTCTGATATTATATAATGTCAACTATTACAATTTTCAATTATTTTACATAAGATAGCTACCTAAGCGTGATTACAAATACTATCAATTTTCTATCAATTTTGGCTATGAAAATAGAAAACGGGGTAGAAAGTAAGGTTGCGTACTGTAATATTTCCAGAAAACATGGAAAACCCCATTGGTCTCCAATAATGCTAAGTAGAGATGAGGGGATCTGGCAAAATTCAAATTCAGCAAATTGCACAAATTTTCCAGAGAACTTCGATTCACAGTGAAGTTATTCTCCGCACATTGATTGTTACTATAATTTGAAGTCTTGTGCATTCAGAAGTCCTGTTCTAGAGTAAGTATTCGTTTTTGGGGATTTTTTTTTTTACAGTTCAGCAAACTGGAGACCAGGCGGTCGCCATTTTGCTAATTTCGTGGGGAACAAATTACAAAGCATCCATATTATGGAGAATACAGATTTTTGTAAAATTTAAGTTGTATTCAATTCTACTCGAATAAATTCAACCATCTCTAATGTTAAGTTCTCTCTTTACAGGCCTCGAGTTCTGACTGGTATAAATAATAAAAAACAGTAGGGTTTGTATAAGCCTGATGAAATACATTAATTTTATATGACGAAAATGTTTTATACATTAGCACTTAGTTCTAATAAAATGAACAACTATCAAAGAAGTTGATGCATTATTGCATGAAAAAGTCAGGAACTGCTAGAAAAAAAAGGAACAGAAAAGCAGTAACAGTAAAGTAGTCACAGAAAGACTTACAACTACGTAGCAAAACTGGGTCGGGAACAAAAGATCCAATAAAACAGGAAAAAAGAAGGAATGAATGAAAAAGAATTCTGAGCAGTCTGAATAGGTAACTAGGAAATCAAGAAAACCAAGAGTACATAGGATCAGAAACCAGGTCAATGAATGTCCAATCCAGTGGCAACCTGCCAACAAACAAGATTGTTGTTTACCCCAGTTTTTCTCTAAGGAACTTTCTTTAACAAAGGGATAATCAGGTGGCATGCTGGTAGAAGTTCAGGCAAAAATAGCAAAGAAAGAGCCACCTGCAACTGCCTATGGCTTCAGCTGCTATATAGCATCTACTTAGCCAGGGGCTATGGCTCAAATTATTGCAATTATGATGTTATATGTTTTGTTTTAAATATGAAAAGTATCTTCTTAAATAACATCTTACATAAGTACAGTTGTTGCTGTATTTTAACTGATGCGGGTATAGTATGGGGTATTTTGCACCTTCAGGACCAGACACAGTCCCACTAATTTTAGTATACGTTTAATGCCTATAATTTTTATTTGCTGGGATATTTTATGAGTTTTTGCAGCTTTATTTGTGGGAATTGCTGAAGTGTTTTTGAATTTATTTCGATTTGTTGGTATTTTAATGGTTATTTTATAACCTGTCCCTCGAATTCCAGAAAAGACAAGTTGGAAAATCCTCTTATAGTTTTTATGGTCACTGTTGGTTAGACCAAAGTAGCAACTTGCAGCATTAAAGATCACAGTGATCACAGGACCAGTCACATTAAGACCTCTAGTATTAATATAGGTATTGGTACTGGTAGAAGTGAGTGAAACTAGCTACTGTATTTTCCCTATGGTTGCTGACTGCATCTCAATGTGAGGTACCCAACAAATAGTTGCTTGTTAATTCTGGCAATGAGCTCAAACTAGTGCCATAATTATGGAACAGAGAATTGGAAAGTGCCAGTAGCAAGATTAACTTTAATGAGTTAAATATTATCAATTACATTTAGAGCCAAGGGCATACATACAAAAAACGTGAAAAAGCGCTATAATGTATATCTAAACACTGAATATATGAATTTTGAACTGATATTTATTCTGTTCTTATACATTTAAGGCTCTTATTGCTCATTTTGCTCAAATTGTGTATCCCCATCTGACTTCAACAATGTAACCTCTTCAGATAGGACCCTATAATAACAGACTTACCTTTCCTGAGCTTATGCCTTCAAATTTAATAGGTAAGTAGGATCTAGCTAGATTGATCTTTAACCCTTTCACAAGAGAGCCTGTTTTTGCCTTCGTGACCGGGCCAATTTTTTTCAATTCTGACCAGTGTCACTTTATGAGGTCATAACTCTAGAATGCGTCAATGGATTCCGGTGATTCTGAGATTATTTTCTTTTCTTTTGACATATTGTATTTTATGGTAGTGAAAAAATGTCTTTGATATGACTTGCGTTTATTTATTTAAAAAAAAGGAAATTTGGCGAAAATTTTTAAAATTTTGCAATTTTCAAGCTTTGAATTTTTATGCCCTTAAATCAGAGTGATATCACATAAAATAGTTAATAAATAACATTTCACATATGTCTACTTTACAGCAGCACATTTTTTGTAACATAATTTTTTTTTGTTAGGAAGCTATAAGGGTTAAAAGTTGACCAGCGATTACTCATTTTTCCAACAAAACTTACAAAACCATTTTTTAGGGACCACCTCACATTTGAAGTGAGTTTGGGGGGTCAATATGACAGAAAATTCCCAAAAGTGACACCATTCTAAAAACTGCACCACTCAAGGTGCTCAAAACCATATTCAATAAGTTTATTAACCCTTTATGTGCTTCACAGAAACTGAAGCAAAGTGGAAGGAAAAGATGAACATTTAACTTTTTTTCACAAACATTTTAATTCAGAATCAATTTTTTTTATTTTCACAAGTGTAAAAAGAGAAAATTAACCACAATATTTTTGTGCAATTTCTCCTGAATACGACGATACCCCATATATGGGGGTAAACCACTATTTGGGTGTATGGCGGAGTTCGGAAGGGAATGAGCGCCGTTTGACTTTTTCAATGCAGAATTGGCTGAAATTGAGATCGGACGCCATGTTGCATTTGGAGAGGCCCTGATGTGCCTAAACAGTGGAAACCCCCACAAGTGACACCATTTTGGAAACTAGACCCCCCAAAGAGCTTAACTAGATATATGATGAGCACTTTGAACCGCCAAGTGCTTCACAGAAGTTTATAACGTAGAGCTGTGAAAATAAAAAATCATTTTTTCCACAAAAATTATTTTTTTGCCCCCAAATTTTTATTTTCCCAAGGGTAACAGGAAATATTAGACCAGCAAAGTTGTTGTGCAATTTGTCCTGAGTACACCAATACCCCATATGTGGGGGTAAACCACTGTTTGTACGCACGGCAGAGCTCAGAAGGGAAGTAGCGCCATTTGACTTTTTCAATGCAGAATTGGCTGGAGCTGAGATCAGATGCCATGTTGTGTTTGGAGAGCACCTGATGTGCCTAAACAGTGGAATCCCCCCACAAGTGACCCCATTTTGGAAACTATACCACTCAGTGAACTTATCTAGATGTGTGGTGAGCACTTTGAACCCCCAAGTGTTTCGCTAAAGTTTACAATGTAGAGCCTTGAAAATAAAAAAAAATCATTTTTTTTCTACAAAAATGATCTTTTAGCTCCCAATTTTTATTTTCACAAGAATAATAGGAGACATTGGACCCCAAAAATGATTGCCAATTTGTCCTGAGTATGCTGGTACCTCATATGTAGGAGAAAACTACTGTTTGGGCACACGTCGAGGCACGGAAGGGAAATAGTGACGTTTTGAAATGCAGACTTTGATGGAATGGTCTGCTGGCGTCATCTTGCATTTGCAGAGCCCCTGATGTGCATAAACAATAGAAACCCCCGACAAGTGACTGCATTATGGAAACTAGACCACCCAAGGAACTTATCTAGATGTGTGGTGAGCACTTTAAACCCCCAAGTCCTTCACAGAAGTTTATAAACATAGAGCCATGAAAATAAAAAATCATTATTGCCCTCAAAGTATTATTTTCCCAAGGGTAACAGGAGAAATTAGACCCCCAAAGTTGTTGTGCAATTTGTCCTGAGTACGTCAATATCTCATATGTGGGGGTAAACCACTGTTTGGGCACACGGCAGAGCTTAGAATGTTAGGAGCACCGTTTGACCTTTTCAGCGCAGAATTGGCTGGAATTGAGATCGGACGCCATGTCGCATTTGGAGAGCACCTGATGTGCCTAAACAGTGGAAACCCCCCAATTCTAATTACATCCCTAATCCCAACATACCCCTAACCCTAATCCCAACCCTAACCATAACCCTAACCACAGTCCTAACATCAACACACTCCTAACCTTAGTCCCAACCATAACCCTAAATACAACCCTAACCTCAACACACCCCTAACCCTAATCCCAACCCTAACCATAACCACAAAAATAACCCTAACACACCCCTAACCCTAATCTCAACCCTATCACTAGCCCCAACGCTAATGCTAATTTTAGCCTCAATCCTAACCCTAACTTTAGCCCCAACCCTAACCCTAACTTTAGTCTTACACTAGCCCTAACTTTAGCCTAATCCAAACCCCAACTTTAGCCTAACCCTAACTTTAGCCTAACAATAACCCTAAATTAAGCCTAACAGTGACCCTATCTTTAGCCTACCAATAACCTTAACTTTAGCCTAACAATAACCCTAACATTAGCCTAAACCTAACCCTAACTTTAGCTTAACAATAACCCTATCTTTAGCCTAACGCTAACCCTAACTTTAGCCTAACCCTAACTTTAGCTTAACCCTAACTTTAGCCTAACACAAACCCTAACTATAGTACTATCCCTAACCTGCTGTATGTTTTTTTTTACTATACAACAAGATCGCTGACTGATACAGCTCTTGCCAGCAGCACTTGTCACACTGTTTCTCCTCTAATCTCTCACTGACAGGAAATCAGAGGAGAAACAGCATTATTATGAGTCAGATCACCCAGGAAAGTCTGTTGCTACAACAAACTTTCCCAGTGATCTGTCTCATTGGCTGGTGTGACGCTGATGTCATCAGGACCTGAACCAATCAGGTCTCGATGAAGTCGGGGGTCACAGGAAGCATTTTGCACAGGAATCCCCTCGTTATGAGGTACGAGGGGGTCCTGATCAGCACAAAACCGCCGACCATAGAAAAACGTTAGTGCTGCACAAAGCCCTGCTAGTGCTGACATTTATCTACCATGGATGGTCATGAAGAAGTTAATTAAAAACAGCCACAGATATATATGAGAGATTCACATGCGTCAAGTTTGAGGCAGCCCACACCCCAAATCTACAATCCGACAGATGAAATTGATCATCACATTTTAGCAAAATAAATTAAATGTACTGGTGAAAGTTACATATACTATAAAGCACTCAGAGTCCTGTTGCACATGTTTGTACCATTCTGCAATATGGTCTGAGCTGCTTGCATTTTTACATCTACTGTGTTTCATTTTGCTAGGATGCGCTAATTATTTTTTCTGTTGCCTCTTTAAAGGGAATTTTGCTTTCCTAAACCATATTTTTTTTCCTGGATGATGAGAGTGTGAAGGACTTAGGCTAATTTCACACTAGCGTAAGGCCGAGATGCGGAGGGCGGCGGACTTCCTCCGTGAAGCTCCTCCCATGGCCGCACCTACTCCGGTCAGCTCCACCTACGTCGGCATGTGGCCTGCGTACCCTATCTTTAACCTTAGGTACGCAGGCCTTGCCGATGTATGCAGTCGTTTTGATGGTGCTGCAAACCGCGTCGAACGCAACAAGTTGCAAAAGTACTACAAAACACGCACCAGGCCTGAAAAAGTGGTTTTAGGGCTTAAAAATACCGAGGTGGCTGGTGCAATATATTGATTTGCAAAACTACTAGAATACACACACCAGGCCTGAAAAATTATTTTTTGGGGCATACTAATAGCAATGAGACAAGTGATAGAAATAATTTATTTCTCAGACTAATAGAAAACACATACTGGCTTCAAGAACAGTACTTCCACAGATGGGGGTGCAGAGTGCATACAGCCTCATCAAGGACAGTACTCCCACAGGCAATGAGGTGCAGAGTACACACAGCAGCTTCAAGGATAATACTCCCACAGGTGAGGGGGTGCAGAGTATACACAGAGGCTTAAAGGACAGTACTCACAAACTAGACATACAGTAAAATGTCCATGTTCGGTGTTCGGTAGTGGACATTAGGTGTCCATCATGAACCCTGAACTTTCCGGTTGGGGTTCGCTCATTCCTAGTAACTATGTTGTTACGTCCGTCTGCAAGTCTGGGCTGCAGAAAGACAGCGCCCCGAGTAGCACCGACACCCTTTACCCCTATACAGGGATCTGGATTTACTGCAGAGCCCAGGAAGTGCTGTCTGAACAGGAGCAGAGTGCCAGAGCAGAACGGTCGCAATAGAAAAGCAGTGAGGGAGCCAAAAATGAAGTCGGAAACCAGGCGAGCAATGGAGGTACAGAAACGGCAGGCAGAGGCAGAGTCGAGAGTCCAGGCAGAGGTCACAAACCGGGAGAGTAGCGGAGGTACAAAATTGTCAGGCAGTAGAGGGGGGTCTGGAATCCAGGCCAAGGTCAGCGTCAGTAATCAGGAGAAATGCAAGGTACAAAAACGTCAGGCAATAGAGTAGTCAGAAATTCAGGCTGGGGTCAGAGTTAACGATAGGAAATCACAAAGTAACACGTAGGGGAACCAAGAATATATCCGGCGGCTTGCAAGACCAGTCCCAAAGTATTTGAGGGATCAGGTCATCCCTCACAGGCTCCCGGACTGCTGATGTCATCAGAACCGCCCTCAGGATCAGACCCGATGATGATGCACAAACCCCTTCATGACAGATAGCGGAGCGGAGTCTGCGTCCACTAGACGCCTGCGCAGGAACCCTTTCACTGTTGCTGCCATCCCTCGGGTGCGAACCACGGCGCCTCCCAATGGCCGAGACGGGAACAGCAGGCCCTGAGCTCGACGGCGATGTGTCAGTCCGGCGCCTCCTGGTGGTCGAGGCACGGACCGCAGCCCCCGAGCCCACGGGCAGCGTGACCGTCCGTCGCCTCCTTGTGGCTGAGGGCGGAACAGCAGGCCCCGAGTCTGATGGCGATGTGACATATGTATAAAGTAGTGAGCACCTTCCAAATGGAATCCGTCAGAAGAATGAACAGGTTATTTATTTTAGCCACTTCACAGCTTTCGGAGCCTGAAGTACCGTATATACTCGTGTATAAGCCGAGATTTTCAGCCCATTTTTTGGGGCTGAAAGTCCCCCTCTTGGCTTATACGCGAGTCATATACAGGGGTCGGCGGGGGAGGGGGAGTGAGGGTTGGCAGAGACCATGCTCACTCCCTTCTGGCATGGTCTCTTCTGCCCCCGTGCTTGCCCCATGATCTCAGCATCCCAGCTGTTCCTGCATTCAGCGGTCACGTTAATGAGCGGTACCATGTGACCACTGAATTTCCGGGTCAGCTGGGATGCCGAGATCATGCTGGAAGCAGGGGCTGAAGGGACCATGTGCCAAGAGGGGGGTGGGGAGGACGGGGAGGAGAGCCATATTTACCAGTCCCCGTTCCATTGCTGTCTCCGGGGTCTTCTGGCTGTGAGTCCCCGTTCCATTGCTGTCTCCGGGGTCTTCTGGCTGTGACATTCAGTGGAGGGCGCGATGACGTAGTCAGTGCACGCCCTCTGCTAACATCACTGCACAGGACCCGGGAGCGGGGAACGGTAAATATAGCCAGTGCAGTGGGCCTGAGCCAGCGGCAACACCGGCACCTGGCCCCCAGTGACAGAGAGGTGAGTATGTGTGTTTTTTTTATATATAGCAGCAGCAGCGGCAGCAGCATATGGGGGGGTATTGATGTATGGAGCTTGTACTTGGGACACCATTAACCCTTGTGCAGCATATGGGGGGTATTTTATGTATGAAGCTTCTACTTGGGACACCATTAACCCTTGTGCAGAATATGGGGGGTATTTTATGTATGAAGCTTCTACTTGGGGCACCATTAACCCTTGTTCAGCATATGGAGGGTATTTATGTATGGAGCATTTACTTGGGACACCATTAACCCTTGTGCAGCATATGGGGGGTATTTATGTATGGATCATCTACTTGGGAAACCATTAACTCTTGTGCAGCAATATATGGGGGGTATTTATGTATGGAACACCCTTGTGCAGCATATGGGGGTATTTATGTATGTAGCATCTCCTTGGGCCGCCATTAACCTTTGTGCAGCATATGGGGGGTATTTATGTATGGAGCATCTACTTGGGATGCCACTAACCCTTGTGCAGCAATATATGGGGGGTATTTATGTATGGAGCATCTACTTGAGAAACCATTAACCCTTGTGCAGCAATATATGGGGGTATTTATCCTTGGAGCATCTTGTTGGGCCACCATTAATCCTTGTGCACCATTTTATGGGGGTATTTATCTATGGAGCATCTTTTTGGACCACCATTAACCCTTGTGCTTATACATGAGTCAATAAGTTTTCCCAGTTTTTTTATGGCAAAATTAGGGGGTCGGCTTATACGTGGGTCGGCTTATACACGAGTATATACGGTACTTAAAAGAAGCTGAAAAAACAACATATGCAGGGTAAGTTGTTTTGACATTGCTGTTCATTTTACACACATATTTAGGGATTTTTCAAGTGGGTTCCAGGTGGAATTTCCCTGAAAAAAGATGTGGTGTGAACATACCTTGGTACTTTTTATTTTCCAAGGCGAGGTTCTTAACTCCTTTTATCCTTTAACCCCAAGCCTGTTTGCATCTTCATGACCAGGCCAAATTTACAATTTTACAATTCTGACCAGTGTCATTTTATGAGGTAGTAAATCTGGAATGCTTCAACGGATCCCACTGTTTCTGAGACTCCTTTTTGTGACATGTAGTACTTCATGATAGTTGTAAAATTTCTTCAATATTACTTGGGCTTATTTGTGAAAAAACAATTTTAAAAATTTGACAGTTTTCAAACTTTTAATTTTTATGCATGAGAGTTATGTCACACAAAATAGTTAATAGATAACATTTCCCACATGTCTACTTTACATCAGCACAATTTCTGAAACATAATTTTTGTAGTTAGAAAGTTACAAGAGTTAAAAGTTGACCAATGATTTCTCATTTTTTCAACAAAATTTACAAAACCATTTTTTAGGGCCCACATTATATTTGAAGTGACTTTGAGAGGTCAATAAAACAAAAAATACCCAGAAGTGACATCATGCTAAAAACTGCACTCCTCAAGGTGCTCAAAACTAAATTCAAAAAGTTGATTAACCCTTCAGGTGCTTCACAGGAATTTTGGAATGTGGAAGGAAAATAATGAACATTTCATTTTTTCACATAAATTTCACTTTAGACCCAATTTTTTCGGTTTTCACAAAGTTAACAGGACAAATGGACTCCATAATTTGTAGTACAATTTCTCGTGAGCACAGAGATACTCCATATGTTGGGGAAAAGCACTGTTTGCCCGCATGGCAGGGCTCAGAAGGAAAGGAGTGTCATTTGACTTTTTGAGTGCAAAATTCTTGGAATAATTAGCAGATGCTATGTTGTGTTTGGAAAGCCCCTAATGTGCCTAAACAGTGGAAAACCGCCCCCACAAGGGACATCATTTTGGAAAGTAGACTCCTCTGGGAATTTATTTAGATGTCAGGTGAGCACCATGAACCCTCAAGTGCCTCTCAGAAGTTTATAACGTTAAACCGTGAAAATAAAAAAAAATCGAATTTTTCACACACAAATGTTTCTTGGCCCCAAATTTTGCATTTTCATAAGGGTAACAGGAGAAATTGCATCATACAAAATGTTTTGCAATTGCTTTTGCGTACGCTGATACCACATATGTGGGGGAAAACTACTGTTTGGGTGCACAGCAAAGTTCAAAGAGGAAAGAGTGAGGTTTTGGAACGGAAGCTTTGATGTCATGTCGTGTTTGGAGAGACCCTGTTGTGCCTAATTAGGGGAAAATCCCCACAAGTGACCCCATTTTGGAAACTAAACCCCACAAGGAATTTTTCTAGATGTGTGGTGAGCACTTTAAAACCCCCATGTGCTTTACAGAATTTTGAACTTTGATCTGTGAAAATGAAAAAAAAAAACCTACAAACTGTTGTTTTAGCCCTAAATTGTTTAATTTTCATAAGGATAGCAGGAGAAAATGGACGTAAAATTTGTGTTGCAATTTCTCCTGAGTACAATGATACCCCATATGTGCTTGAAAACTACTTTTGAGGCACAGAGCAAAGCGCAGAAGGGAAGAAGCACCATATTGGAGTTCAGATTTGGCTGGAATGGATTGAGGGGTACCATGTCACATTGGCAGAGCCCCTGAGGTGCCAGAATATCAGCAACCTCCATATATGACCTCATTTTACAAACTACACTAGAAAATTAAATCATCTAAGAATGCAGGTGTAAAACCTTGGCCGCCAGGGGGTAGCCTCCTCATCCGCATCAGTACTCAAATGACTTCAGGCAGAGGCTGGAAACAACTTAAACAGTTCAACTTTATTTTTTTCTTCAGGGCACAGCACACCTGCGACCAACTTCAGCCCACGAAGGTAACTGTCTACTCCATTATAGTTCACCCCTTTGCGGCACTGTTGCTCCTGTACGTGTACTAGGCTAGTAGCTCACTTGACTCTTGGAACAGCTCCCGTACTCTCGCTGTCACTTCCACAGGGACTCACTCACTGACCTTCCTGGCTTGACCGCTTTCAGACACGGGCTGGTTTCACAGACTGGCTTCACTGTCACTTTAGCTCCATGATTCTGACTGACTTGACTTCAGAAGCTCTCCTATTAGCCTACCTTGCCCTTTAGCTCCCAGTCTCTAGCTAAAGGGCCTCCAGTGACCCTCCTCACTGGCTGCTGCTGTAGGCACTCTCTTCAATCTTCTGCTCAGAATGGCTACCCCCGGCTCAACTAACTCAAGCATGAAATCTCTCTCCTTTTGCTCCCGGCTAGCCACTCCTCTCATGTCCCTCTAGTTAACCCTTCTAAAGGCTCCCATCTGGATGTGCTCAGTGCCCCCATCTAGTGTCCCTTTACTAATACTACACTATCTCTGCAAAGTATATGTCAATCTAATGCCATGTGGCCACAAACACATATGTACATATTACATATAATGCACACAAACATGTCAATCATAGCAAGGTAAACATTGGCAGCAAATTAGCCAGGCCTAAGTCCTGGCACCCTCTTACACAGGGATCAAATTGACACCAAGTGTGCCTCACAGATTTTTATACTATTGGGCAGTGAAGAATGAATAATTAAATTTTTACCACTAAAATGTTGTTTTAGCCGCAAGTTTTTAATTTGTCTAAGGGCTAGTATGAAAACATGCACCTTAGTTTGTTGTAAAAATTTCTCCTGAGTGCGACAATACCCTAGAATTAAACAAGAAATACTTTTCAGGCACAGTACAAAGCTCAGAAGGGAAGGAGCACCATATTATTGGGCAGATTTTACTGTTAAGGTTTGTGGATGCCATGACCCACTGGAAGAGCACCTGAGGTGCCAGATAAGCAGAACTCATAAGTGACCCCATTTTACAAAATAAACCTCTGGATGAAGTAATTTAGGGTTGTAGTGATCATATTGACACCATAGTTGTATTACAGAATTTCATATCATTGGGCAGTGAAGAAAAACATTTTCACCACAATAAAATTGTTTTAGCACAAGATTTTACATTTTCACAAAGATAAATATGGCACCAAAATTTGTACCACAATTTTTGTTGCATGTAGAAATATGTGGCTCTTCATTACTGCTTAGCCATATGGAGAGACTTGGGAGGGACGGAGAACTATTTGCCTTCTGAAACGTAGATTACCCGAGAATATTTTGTGAACTCCATATACAGAGCCCCTAAGTGCTAGAAGAGCAGAATCCCCACTCAAATTACCCCATTTTGGAAATTTTACCCCTTTGGGAATTTCTCTACAGGTGTGTAATAATTATGAAGGTACTATGGAATCTGATTGTGTGGGATAAAATGAACCTGAGACCAAGGTTTGAGACAAACTGTATTAACAAAGCAAAGAGTATAACATAAACTAACGGAGAAATTCCTGAAATTACAGCGAAGTGCAACCAGCACAAAATGGAAATGTCCAGCAACTGTGCTAGGCGACCGCTAACACAAGCAAGTTCAGAAATTATATGTGGCAAGAGTGTGACCTGCACTCATATGTGATAGTCCTGAAATATGCAAACAGTGAAGCTGCCACCTTTTATGGAAGTCCAGAAATATGGAGATGGTGAACTGCAAGGAGAAGGTTTTCCAGTGTACTTCTTTTGGGGCTGAAAAAGTCCCGCTAAAGTCCAGGTACCGCATCCTGCACAGACACAGTCCAGGAGTAAATACTCAGATAATAATAATGTCAAAAAGTCTTACAGACCACAGCAGTTCCAGAGATGTGTAGCTCCTCTCCTTAGAAGTCTGTACAATAGGTATCACAGCCTGGATCAGGTAGCAGCGCAGAGGACTGAAGGCAGCTGGTAGTGATGTGGCAGAGCACAGAGTAAACGAGCAGCAATAGGAACTCCAGAAGCAAGTCAGGAGGAAACTCAGAAGCCACCAGCAACAAAATACTCAGGCAAGGAATAATTCCTGACCTGGACTTAAACAGCAGGACAGACAGGAAGTTCAAGGACAGGGTGAAGTACCAGACTCCTTCTTGGACGAGGGCAAAACAGGCTCCATGGAACATCCGGAAACCTTACAAGGTGTAGAGACGATTTTGACTCCATGGGTGTTTTCCATAAACAAGCAGCAGTGGATGATACTGAGTAAATTGCGAACTGCTTTTGTAGTGACCAGCACGTTGCAGTTGTGGTAATAGCAGGTACGCAGGATGCAATGACGAGTCGCAAGACAATTTGGTGCTTTCTATAATAACGTTTATAAGACTAGAGGGAACTTTCCTCAGTCACGGCTTGATCACCAAAAGGGGTAACAAGGGTTGCCCTCGCAGGGGCTCTAAAACAAGCAAACACAAGCGGGTAGAACACGACTACTTACGGCAATAGCCGGTCACTATATGGCCACGGTATGGCCGACAATGGGTCCATAAATATATAGTCAACTTAGCCATCCAGACGTCCCTCGCCATTCGGGATGTTGGTCTTTTGGCGTAGTAGTCGCTGGGCCCAGTTGCTGAGACGTTGGCGAAGTCTTTGCACGCTCCAGCGCTCTGATGACACTGGAGCCCCACAGGCCCCAGCGGAGTCCTTGGATGGATGGGCCGCAGTCCCCGGACTGGGGCAAGTGGCAGCGATGTAGGGTGGCGAATCACAGACCACCTGCGCAGCTAACGGCTGCGACGGGGAGTCCGTGGCCAGCAGAGGCTTGGCCCCTGCTGCGGACCGGAGCGGGACAGTGGTGGCCGGCGGCGGCACTGTACTTGCCGCGGCCACTGGTGAGAGCAGGGCGGCTGCAGATGGTGGGGAACAGGCCACAGCCGCGGGCTGGAGCGAGATGGCAGCGGCCGCGGGCGACCACAGGTAGGCCGCAGCCACGGGCTGGAGCGAGATGGCAGCGGCCATGGGTGACCGCGGGTAGGCCACAGCCGCGGGCTGAGGTGAGGCGGCAGCGACCATGGGTCAAACTGGGGCCGCAGTGGCCGTGGGCTGGAGTGAGACAGCAAATTCAGATGATCGCCCTGGCGCCATCCCTCTGGAGTCCTCAGTCAGCGTCTTCCCTGGCACTGGTAGGTCGCTCTATCTTGCAGTCGCTCCCTCAGTCTCCTGCTACCTCTGTCCCGGTCTGCTGACTCATCGTCCCGGGGATTCCCCGCCTCCATTATACTGGTCCCTCCCCCAGCCCATCTGTCTGTCACAACGGTCCGTCCTCAAACTCTGTCCCCCGGGGACAGTTTCCCCCGGAACCCAGATGACGGCTCCCTTGGTTCCGGCCCGGACACTCGACGGGGGCTGTTCCTCCCACACTCCCCTGCCCTGTATGCTCGCCAGACCTCGGGCGAGGGTTTTCGTAGACTCGGGTTAGTTTTTTGGGATGACAGTCCTTGTCGCCATACGAACAGGTCCTGTTTGTAACGTTCAGGGGGTTTGCCAGCTGTTGACCGCTCGGAGCGTCGAAGCTCGGGTGTAGTGGAGCTTTAAACTAGAACAACATGGGAAGGGAAGCAAAAGACCAGAAAAAGCCATACACCTGACAAATGCTATTGAGAACTCTGCTATTAGAAGTGGAAAGGAAGAACAAAGACGAAAGAATCTAAATAATAAAAATATTGGAGAAAGAGAAACCAATCACAAACTAAAATGTTTCTATACTAATGCACAAAGCATGGGCAACAAACAAGGAGAATTGGAACTACTAACACAGGAAAAGAAATATGATGTCATTGGAATCACTGAAACTTGGTGGGACAATACACATGATTGGAATACAAGACTAGAAGGATACAACTTATTTGCAAGAAACAGACTTGATAAACGAGGAGGGGGTGTCGCATTGTATGTTAGAAACGCGTATATCTGCACAGAGATTGAAGCTTCAGAGACTGGGAGTTCTGTGGAAACTGTTTGGGTAAGAATACAAGGACAGAACAATGGAAAGGACACCATTGTAGGCATTTACTACAGGCCGCCTGTGCAAGCTGAAGCTATGGATGAACTCTTTATGCATCAAATGGCCAAGTTCTCCAAAAAATATGACATAGTTGTCATGGGAGATTTCAACTATCCAGACATTTGTTGGGAATCTCTCTCAGGCAAAACTAACAGGTCAAGGAAATTCTTATCCTCTCTTGCTGACAACTTTATCTTCCAAAAGGTAAGGGAGAAAACAAGGGGAACTGCTACCTTGGATCTAATCCTTATAAACAGGGAGGAAATGGTTAAGGAGGTAAAAGTGGCTGGGACCCTAGGAGGTAGCGACCATGCTATTTTAGAATTTTGGATAACTAGAGGCGGAAGACCTGTGAAGACTCAGACGTCAAGGTTAGATTTCAGAAAGGCAGATTTTAAGGGATTCAGAAAGAGAATTGGAGGGATCCAATGGCTGGATATCCTTAAAGACAAAAATGTCCAGGAAGGATGGGAAATCTTGAAAAATGAAATTCTCAAAGCACAGTTGTTAACAATTCCGAAAAGAGGGAAGAATAGGAAGCAGTTAAGGAAACCAGGATGGATGAACACAGAACTTAAGCACATGCTAAAAAGGAAGAAAAAAATGTTTATAAAATGGAAAGAGGGAGGCATATCTAAAGAAGAATATAATGCTGTCTGCAGAACCTGCAGGACACAAATCAGATTAGCTAAAGCTGAAAATGAATTGAGGCTTGCAAGAGATGTCAAAAGCAATAATAAAGGATTTTGGGGATATGTCAAAAGTAAAAGAAAAGTCAAAGATGCTATAGGATTTTTACAGGATGAAAATGATGAAATGGTAAGACAGGATGTTGAGAAGGCTGAACTTTTAAATTCCTATTTTGCATCTGTTTTCTCTCAGAAAGGAAATGTAACATCAACTGTTATTCACTGTCCTATTAAGGGAATAGAAGAATCCAGGATATCTATAAACAGAAAGATAGTGAGGAAACACTTAGCTAGCCTAAATGAATTCAAGTCTCCAGGTCCAGATGAATTACACCCCAGAGTACTGAAGGAGATAGCAGAAGAAATTTTTGAACCCCTCTCTATAATCTTTGAAAATTCTTGGAGAACAGGAGAAGTGCCAGAAGACTGGAGAAGAGCAAATGTTGTTCCTATCTTCAAAAAGGGGAAGAAGGTGGACCCAGGTAACTATAGGCCAGTGAGTCTGACTTCTATACCAGGAAAGATCTTTGAACAAATTATTAAACAACATGTATGTCAATACCTGGATAAGAATGAAGTGATTAAACAGAGTCAGCATGGGTTTGTAACTAATAAGTCATGTCAGACTAACTTAATTTCCTTCTATGACGGTATCACTGATTGGGTGGATCAAGGAAATGCTGTAGATATAGTATATCTTGACTTCAGCAAAGCATTTGACAAAGTCTCTCATACAATCCTTATTGAAAAAATGATTAAGTATGGAATGGACAAGGCAACTGTTAGGTGGATTCATAACTGGCTTAGTGATCGGACCCAAAGAGTGGTCGTAAATGGCTGCACATCCAGTTGGAAGAATGTCTCAAGTGGGGTACCACAGGGCTCTGTCCTGGGCCCTGTATTGTTCAACATCTTTATCAACGATTTAGATGAAGGAATTGAGGGTAAACTGATTAAATTTGCTGATGACACAAAGCTAGGAGGGATAGCTAATACTAGAGAAGAGAGAGAGAGGATTCAAAAAGATTTAAATAAACTGGAGAAGTGGGCAGCAACTAACAGAATGGTTTTTAACAGGGAGAAATGCAAAGTACTACATCTGGGCAATAAAAATGGAAAAAGCATATATAGAATGGGAGGAATAGGGCTAAGTGACAGCACATGTGAAAAAGACTTGGGTATACTAATAGATCACAGACTGAATATGAGTCAACAGTGTGATGCAGCAGCAAAAAAGGCAAATGCAATTCTAGGATGTATTAACAGAAGCATACAATCTAGATCACGTGAAGTCATTATTTCCCTCTACTCCTCTTTGGTCAGACCTCATCTGGAATATTGTGTCCAGTTTTGGGCACCACATTTTAAAAAAGACATCAACAAACTGGAGCAAGTTCAGAAAAGAGCGACCAGAATGGTGACCGGTCTGCAAACCCTGTCTTATGAGGAAAGGTTGCAGGATTTGGGAATGTTTAGTTTGCAAAAGAGAAGACTGAGAGGAGACTTAATAGCTGTCTACAAATATCTAAAGGGCTGTCACATTGTAGAAGGATCAACTTTATTCTCATTTGCACAAGGAAAGACTAGAAGCAATGGGATGAAACTGAATGGGAGGAGACACAGATTAGATATTAGAAAAAACTTTTTGACAGTTAGAGTGATCAATGAGTGGAACAGGCTGCCACGAGAAGTGGTGAGTTCTCCTTCAATGGAAGTCTTCAAACAGAGGCTGGACAGACATCTGACTGGGATGATTTAGCGAATCCTGCTTTGAGCAGGGGGTTGGACCAGATGGCCCAGGAGGTCCCTTCCAACTCTACGATTCTATGATTCTATGATTCTATGATTCTGGGGTGGTGGAGGGTGGTCGCATAGTTGGTTCTGATGGAATTCCCGGGTCTATTGTCGTGCCACTACTGGGGCGACCCGCAGCTATGACGGGGAAGTCCTCTTCGTCATCCAGGTCCCAGACCGTGGGTGGGGTTCAGGGACCTGGAGGGTCGGTTCGAGCCATGGGGGATTGGTAGACGTACAAGGCCGTAACATGTTATGGTGCACAACCCGAGTGAGGGGCGCGTTGCTTCCTTCAGATTGTATTTCATACACAGGCCCGTCGGGGCTTATTCGGCGCAACACTCGGTACGGGTTCACCTCCCACCATGGTTCTACCTTGTTTTGGGGACGTTGATCAAGTACGAGTACCCGATCCCCAGTCTGAAAGTCAATGGGCAAGGGCAGTGCTCCCCCTTGGTGTTCTAGATCCTGGAGCTTCGTATGGACGATACAGTGGAGAGTCTGCAGCTGGTGCCGGTGGTTGCGGACCCAAGAGGATACCCCGGTCCAGGGTTGGGGCTCCTCCGGGTTCAATTCCACTTCCGTAATTCCTTTGCCTTCTCGGCCGAACAGCAATGAGTAGGGGGTGTAACCAGTCACTCGATGCACCCGATTGTTATATATCCACACCTGCTCGGGGACATATTCAGGCCAGCGGGCCTTGCAGTCACTCTCCAGGGTGCGCAGCATTTGGATCAGTGTGCGATTGAATCGTTCGCAGGCTCCGTTTCCCTGCGGGTGGTACGGCATAGTCCGCGATTTATCGATACCATAAAGATGGTGTAGCTCTTCCATGACTTTTCCTAAGAAGCATGCTCCTTGGTCCGAACGTATTCATTGTGGACAGCCATACACTTGAATAAAGTTCTTACAAATCGCATAGGTGGCCGACTCTGCTGTTTGGTCTCGAGTGGCGGTGACCACGGTGAACTTGGTGAAATGGTCCACCATAACGAGACAATGTTCATATTCCTGATAGGCAGGACCTATGGTCAGATAGTCCACTGGAAGAAGCTCCAGAGGGGCTGATGTTACGATAGTTTGCACCGGGGCTCATTGCGCGGAGGGTTTTGCGAGCTCGCACGAGCGGCAGGTTCGGCAATCTTCTTCTACAGCAGTGTGCAAGCGTGGGTAGTATGCTATCTGCTGCAACCATTGTAAACTCTTTTGAGCCCCAAAATGAGTCCCCTTCTCATGGGCTTCCCAGACCAGTTGGTTGAGATGGGCTCCCGGCACAATCACCTGCCATATTGTTGCTGACGTGGTTCGTGACATGGCTTTTTGATGATTAGTTTTTCCCATTGGCGCAACATTAGCAACATACACTCACTGGCCACTTTATTAGGTACACCATGCTAGTAAGGGGTTGGACCCCCTTTTGCCTTCAGAACTGCCTCAATTCTTCGTGGCAGATATTCAACAAGGTGCTGGAAGCATTCCTCAGAGATTTTGGACCATATTGACATGATGGCATCACACAGTTGGCGCAGATTTGTCGGCTGCACATCCCTGATGCGAATCTCCCGTTCCACCACATCCCAAAGATGCTCTATTGGATTGAGATCTGGTGACTGAGGAGGCCATTTGAGTACAGTAAACTCATTGTCATGTTCAAGAAACCAATCTGAGATGATTCGAGCTTTATGACATGGCGCATTATCCTGCTGAAAGTAGCCATCAGATGTTGGGTACATTGTGGTCATAAAGGGATGGACATGGTCAGCAACAATACTCAGGTAGGCTGTGGCGTTGCAATGATGCTCAATTGGTACCAAGGGGCCCAAAGAGTGCCCAGAAAAAATTCCCCACACCATGACACCACCACCACCAGCCTGAACCGTTGATACAAGGCAGGATGGATCCATGCTTTCATGTTGTTTACGCCAAATTCTGACCCTACCATCCGAATGTCGCAGCAGAAATCGAGACTCATCAGACCAGGCAACGTTTTTCCAATCTTCTACTGTCCAATTTCGATGAGCTTGTGCAAATTGTAGCCTCAGTTTCCTGTTCTTAGCTGAGAGGAGTGGTACCCAGTGTGGTCTTCTGCTGCTGTAGCCCATCTGCCTCAAAGTTCGACGCACTGTGCGTTCAGAGATGCTCTTCTGCCTACCTTGGTTGTAACGGGTGGCAATTTGAGTCACTGTTGCCTTTCTATCAGCTCGAACCAGTCTGCCCATTCTCCTCTGACCTCTGGCATCAACATGGCATTTCCGGCCACAGAACTGCCGCTCACTGGATTTTTTTTCTTTTTCGGACCATTCTCTGTAAACCCTAGAGATGGTTGTGCGTGAAAATCCCAGTAGATCAGCAGTTTCTGAAATTCTCAGACCAGCCCTTCTGGCACCAACAATCATGCCACGTTCAAAGGCACTCAAATCACCTTTCTTCCCCATACTGATGCTCGGTTTGAACTGCAGGAGATTGTCTTGACCATGTCTACATGCCTAAATGCACTGAGTTGCCGCCATGTGATTGGCTGATTAGAAATTAAGTCTTAACACACAGTTGGACAGGTGTACCTAATAAAGTGGCCAGTGAGTGTATCTTTGGTCAAAGCCTTTCTCTGTGAGCCCGTGGGCAATTTACCGGTGGCCACCCATCGGCGCAGGAGTCCAACTTCTGTATCTTCCTGTTGCTGCTGAATCTATTTGTCATGGGGCTGTTCCAGCATCCCTCCTTGGAGCCCCGGATGAGGCACTTCCTGCGCGTTGACTGTAGGCGCGGCGGTGGTGAGGGCGAACAGCATCTCATCTGCCTTCTAATTTGTCGTCTCGACTTCTTCCTGGGGTGGTGTGTCGGATTCTGGAGAGCGTGTTGGCATGCATGTTTTCAGCACCCCATTTATAGATGATCTTATACTTGAATTTGACCATCCGAGCCACCCACCGCTGCTCTAGGGCCCCTAGTTTGGCATTCTCCAAATGGGCTAAAGGGTTGTTATCGGTCTGCACTACTACTTCGGAGCCCACCAGGTACTCTGCGAATCGCTCCGTCATTGCCCACACTACTGCGAGGAACTCGAGCTTAATAGAGCTGTAATTGTCCGGGTTACGTTCTGAGTCGTGCAGCGACCGGCTACCGTAGGCTATCACTTTCTCCCGGCTGTCCTGCACCTGTGACAACACAGCTCCTAGTCCCTGGAGGCTCCCATCAGTATACAGGATGAACGGTTGCGAGAAATCCGCATACGCCAATACCGGAGCGTCCGAGAGAGCAGCTTTGAGATCTTGAAACGCATCCTCTTGCGGTTGCTGCCATTGGATCTTCCGTCCATTCACCCCGGCGGGAACCCCCTTCAGCAGGTCTTGCAGGGCTCGAGCTCGGCGTGCAAAATTCTTCACGAATCGACGGTAGTAGCCGGCCAACCCCAAGAAGGCCCGCACATCCTTTACTGTTTCGGGGGTAGGCCACCCCCGGATGGCAGCGACCTTTTCCAGGGATGGTCGGACGCCCTCTGCCAAGACGGTGTGCCCCAGGTATTCGATCTGGGTGCGGAACAGGTGGCATTTCTGGGACTTTACCTTTAACCCGTACTTCTGCAGCCGGCCAAGCACCTGCCCCAACCGCTTCAGGTGGTCCTCGAACGTGGCAGAATAGATGATAATATCGTCCAGGTATATCAACGTGGCTTCAAAGATGAGGTCTCCTAGACTGCTCCATCAACCACTGAAAAGTACCTGGGGCATTGGCCAGCCCAAACGGCATCCGATTGAACTCGAACAGTCCCATGGGAAGGATGAATGCCGTCTTGGCGCTGTTTTCCTCTGACATCGGCACCTGCCAGTACCCACTGGCCAGGTCTGGGGTTGAGAAGTACGTCGCGTTCCCCAGGGCGGACAGAGACTCTTCTATTCGGGGCAATGGATACGAATCCTTGATGGTGCAGGCGCTCGACTTCCGATAATCCACGCAAAAACGCAGAGTGCCATCTTTTCCGAACCAGGACAATATGGGCCGCCCAAGGGCTCTGGCTTTCTCGTATGACCCCCTTCCGGAGCATTTGGGCTAATAGAGTCTTCACTTACTGGTATAGCTGTGGTGGTATTTGCCGATATCGCTCCCAGATGGGGGCCGGTCCTGCCATGGGGATCCCATGTGTGATGCCTGTGGTACATCCGAAGTCGTCCTCGTGGCTGGCGAAGACACTAAAATTGTCCAAGAAGTGTCTACCTGGAGAAGTTGGGCTGGCGCTAGGCCAGAAAGTTCGGCCCGCATTCTCTTCAGGATGGCTCGACCTTTCTCATCGGTCGAGGATACGGCAGTCTGTTGGGTTCGTACTGTTACTGCGCAAGGATCTTTGGGCTGCACCTTCAACTGGACCGCAGGGACCAGCAGCATCTCCTCCAAAGGCCTCACTAGTTTGGCCATTTCAGCCCGGGGCTTCAGGGCGATATCTTGTTCTTCCAGGTTGACACAATGCACCAGGACGGTCCCCTCCCGCACCGTGGCCAGGGAGCGGGCTACCAGTATGCCAGGGTGCAGGCGCTCCAAGTAACATGGTTCCACCTGCACTTCCACGCCCTCCAGTGGTATCGGGGCACGGATCGGCAGAGCTACCACTGTCTGCCCTGGAGGAAGCATGAGCGGGGGGCCGCCAGTGCGGTGACCTTGCCCAGCGCCTCACCCTCCTGGCACTCCTGGAACACTCACGCCTCCCGCACAACCGCTGGAAGACCTGCCCTTGGGCCGTGCGAGAACCCCAGTGGCTCAGAGTCTCTTGTGTGGGTTCATTGAGGAGAAGGTTGCCGAACTCTCATAGTATGTTCATACCCAGAATAACGGGATGTTTGCTGTTTTTGTCTCCCTGGATCAGGACCACTCCCCTGCGGCCGAGTGATTTGCCGCTTATCGAAATCTGCATCCAGGCTACTCCGACGATAGGAACTGGTAGCTGGTTGGCGGCTACCAACTTTATTACTGTCCCCCACTGAGGTCTCACTGCTTCGGGAAAATGCTGCTGAAAATAAGTCTCTGGCATGGTCGTAACTTGCGATCCAGTATCTACTAGGCATCGCATGGCACGGCCTTCGATCTCTGCCCATACCACTGGGCACCGCGTGACCAGGTCTTCGTGACTTCCTCCACCCCGTGTGATGAGCTCCAGCTCCGGGCGGCTTCCCCACGGCTCAGGGTCCTCTGCTCCTCTTAGCCAGCGGGGCAGGTTCCCCCGAAACGTGGGCACTCTCGGACGGAGTATCCCAATTCTCCACAATCGTAACAGGCAAATGGTCATGGGGACTGACTTGGGTGGGGGCCGCGATGGTTCATGCCTCCTTTACCCGGCCCTTGCCGACTCCTTGTGGCCGCTTTCTTTGCTTCGGCCAGTTCACCCTTAATACTCTGTATCTCTTGCTTCACCTCTTGTACCCAGTGGGGTTCGCTCAGGGCGCTTACGGATGCTTCGATACTCTGAGCCATCCCCACGGGGACCATCACCTCTTGCTCCTGCTCCCGAACCCGTGCCTCCTTCCCTATCTCTGAAAAGGTCAGACGTGGGTCCACTCACACCAGCTCTCGCAAAGCCTGTCTTTTTAGGGTGTCTCGTAACCCGGTCACTAACAGGTCACGTAATGTTACGTCCACGGTCCCCACATCGACTCCATCCTTCCTTGCAATGGCTAAAAACAGTTCCTGCAAAACATTCATATACTGGGTCACTGTTTCCCCCTCTTTCTGCATGCGTCTAAACATCTGGGTTCTCAGTTCCCCCACATCGGTCGGGTCCCCATAGGCCTCTTCTAAGACCTGTAACACCCTGACGAAGGTGTTTTGCTGCCCCTGGAGCCTCAACATTACTGTATCCCGGGCTTCCCCGTTAAACGCCATCAGGGCCACTTCTGCCTCTAGGTCAGGGGTAAGCGGATGCATCCTGAATAACCCACGCATTCGCTC
Organism: Dendrobates tinctorius; assembly: GCF_039654945.1. Taxonomy (NCBI): domain Eukaryota; kingdom Metazoa; phylum Chordata; class Amphibia; order Anura; family Dendrobatidae; genus Dendrobates; species Dendrobates tinctorius. The sequence goes on from NW_027361672.1 coordinate 3,162,284, forward strand.
CATCCAATTCCACAGCAGAGTATTGCTGCCGGAGAACCTGGGTAGATTGCTTAGCATGGCCCCCAAAGAAATGCTGGGCCGGGGGCCCTCGTTGTCCACGCTCGGAGACTGCATCCTGCCGACTACGCCAAATCTGGTAATTGCAGGTACGCAGGATGCAGTGACGAGTCACGAGACAATTTGGTGCCTTCTATAATAACGTTTATAAGACTAGAGGGAACTTTCCTCAGTCACGGCTTGATCACCAAAAGGGGTAACACGGGTTGCCCTCGCAGGGGCTCTAAAACAAGCAAACGCAAACTGGTAGAACACGACTACTTCCGGCAATAGCCGGTCACTATAGGGCCGCGGTATGGCTGTCTACGGGTCCATAAATATATAGTCAACTTAGCCGTCCAGACGTCCCTCGCCGTTTGGGATGGTGGTCTTTCGGCGTAGTAGTCGCTGGGCCCAGTCGCTGAGGCGTTGGCGAAGTCTTCGTGCGCTCCGGTGCGCTGATGACACTGGAGCCCCACAGGCCCCGGCGGAGTCCTTGGACGGATGGGCCGCAGTCCCCGGACTGGGGCAAGTGGCAGCGATGTAGGGTGGTGAATCACAGACCACCTGCGCAGCTAGCGGCTGCGACGGGGAGTCCGCGGCCAGCAGAGGCTCGGTCCCTGCTGCGGACCGGAGCGGGACAGTTGTGGCCAGCGGCGGCACTGTACTTGCCGCGGCCACTGGTGAGAGCAGGGCGGCTGCGGGTGGCGGGGAACAGGCCGCAGCCGCGGGCTGGAGCGATATGGTAGTGGTCCCTCCCCCAGCCCATCTGTCTGTCACAACGGTCCGTCCTCGAACTCTGTCCCCCAGGGACAGTTTCCCCCGGAACCCAGATGACGGCTCCCTTGGTTCCGGCCCGGACACTCGACGGGGGCCGTTCCTCCCACATAGTGACCAGTATGTTGTAGTGACTAGTACGTTGTGGTGCACAGCTCATGCTTCTGCAGCACGCACCTGTAAATTAGGCTGGTTTCACATTTGCGTCTGTGTGCGCAGCGTTTCATCCGCAGCAATCCTAATGCGTCATGTGTACCTATCTTTAACATGCTGTACACAGGGGAATGTGTTTGCATCAGTTTGCATGTGTCATCGTACGCATACGTCATATTTCGGTGTGCGGTTGTGTCCGGTGAGCTCAACATGTTGCATTTTTGGAAGCGGCAAAAATCCGTCAAATATGCGCAGTCATGCGTAGGCGGATGAGTGCATAAAAAAAACATTATTGTCTATGGAAATGCATGCGTACGCAAGGACATGCATATGCATGCATTCGATATGCATGTGAAATCTCATGAGACACGCCCATTTTTGTCTGATGTCGTATCGAATGCATGCGCATAAACAACGCAAACGCAGCGTTTTTTTGCTGTCATGCGTAAGATGATGCGGATAAAAAATGCTGCGTAAACATTTGTTTGCTTGCGTTTGTGGATGCGGATCATACGCTGCGGACTCCAACGCTAATGTGAACCTAGCCTTAGGCAGGCTATCATCAACACAGAAATATCAAACAGGTGGAAGCTAAATGTGGTTTAGGCACACTGGGGCTCAGAAGAGAAAGGGCATTTGGATTTGGGAGTGCTGGATTTCTTTTGGGGTACGAGAAGCCATAGTGCTATTCCAGAGCCTTTGTGCTACCAGTAACGTGGAAGCCCCCTATATTTCCATTGACAGGTGACGGACCTGAATGGCGACTTGCTATTTTTGTGGATTGAGTTAAAGCTTTTACTGGGAACATTTTACCTCACATTTATCCTGTGCTTTAAGCTGAGCACTTACTTTGGGGTTTCCATCTAAATTGCGGAGTGACGTGATTCAGATGCAACCCCCGAGGGATCCACTCACTATAATGAGGTAGCAGAGTTACTCTGGACTCTGTCTGGCCCCTGTTCAGCAGATTCTTTCTTTTCAGAAGTGAACAAAACTGTGGGGGACTACGTTTTTTTGCAGGCCTAAAAAGATGTACACCGCCAGATCATAGGCCAGACAGTGTACACAGTGCCTCCATCTGCCTTGTTATAAAGAACCTTCTTCTGGGAGTTCTGACTGAATCACATATTTAGGAGAATTACACGGAAACCCTGCTGTAAGCGCTTGTGGCGCCCCTGAGGCTCAGTCGCCACAGAGGTACTGCACCTTCTCCTAAGGTGTAGTGCCCCACCATCCGGGTAAGGTGGGAACTCCTTTCCGCACTCCAACACTCGCACCCCACACAACAGGGTAGTTCTGCACAACCACATTGAGGTGTCTCTCTCCTCCTAGACATTAGGAGTGCTTTGGTGGTTCCCTGCTTGGAACACTGGATGTGCTGGGAGGTGGGTGGAGATCCATATAAAAGAGTGGGAAGGTTTAGAATTACAGGTCAGTCTGACGGGAGGTCAGGCGAGGGAAGGACAGTCAGTCAGGAGAGTCTAAGGACGGGTCTGAGGAGGAGTTTGTTGTGTCCATTAATAAAATTGATACTTTTTGATTATCATATCTTTGTGGTGATCCCTATCTGTGTGCATATACTTTCTTTTCTTCATGTGTTTTCATGTCAATCCATTTATATGCACTAGGTGATCCCACCTAAATTGACATTGTGGTTGGTGCCCGTTTATTCTATATCTTGTCGGGTCTGAGGAGGAGTGCTTCAGCTGCCTCAGTGATCTGAGCTAGCTGGCACGGGAAAGGAACAGAAGGAGAAAGACGTAGAACTGCAACCTAGGCGTCCATAAGAGAGAGAAAGAACAGTGCGGAACGAAGGAGTAGGAGAACAGAGAGGAGACGTGGGTCGGAAGAGGAACTCTGCCTATAGGTTCTCAGTGCAAGGCCGGGGCCCGGTACCCGAGGTTGTATGGACACTTATGGTTCTGCAGCAGACACCGGTGGAGTAGTTGGCTGTAAATGCACTACTCCCATCTAAGACTTGGGGCACAACAGCAACTGAATAGAGAGCCAGGATTCCGGAGAAGGGAGTCCCCGAGAGAGGCTACAGCTGTCTGCCATACGAGTAGCGTTGTTAGGAACATCTGACAGGAGGAACTTCAGAGTACCACGGTACTGGAGTTCTTCACACCTTAAGGCGCAATAGAGGAGTCGCTCAGGAAAGGTACATGTTGGCGGAGTGTTGTAGAGGAGAATCCCGACTTGCTTGGGAGGTTGATTGAGTCTCTGCCCCGGAGGACACGGCACGGAGGCAGGCACCAGTGTGTGCCACGGACTGTGAGTAAGCTTTGGAACTGCAAGCCCTGGTGTCTTCCATTCATTTGTGCGCTAACACCGTCCGCACCGCTACATCTGGGTACCAGCATTCCTCACACCGCCTGAGCCTATCCTCATCTATTGCAATTACACTGCCCTGGGGTTACAGCTTCACCTGTGGGGAGCTATACCATCTATGCTGCCACACACCATCAGCACCAGAGGATCTGCACGCAGCGTTGGCTTAATATCTTGCTTGCCAAACACCACAGGTGGCGTCACAAACTATTCCACTTAAACTACATCACATTCCACCATTACTTGGTGCCCAGGGCCACGGACCGGGTCGCCGCTGCTGTGACACATCCCGCTGACACCGGCCCGGTACCGAGTACCCCGCGGCCCTGGGAGGGCGAACCATGCTTATAGCAGAGCACAGGATACATGTGAGCCGAGCCTTACTGTGATCTTTGAGAGGCAGAATGAACAAATCAACAGCAGGTGAAGAATGGGTATAATTAATTTTTTACACCATTCTTCATGTAGTATAAATGATTAGGCGACTTTATTCTTCGGGTTCATTTCGATAACAGCAATACCAGGTTTATGTAGCTTTTTTATGTTTGGCTGCTGACACACAATAAAAGACACTTTTTGCATCGCCATTTTTTGAGAGCCATAATTTTTCCATATTTTGTCCAACAAAGTCAAGTAATTGCTTGTTTTTTGTGCGATGAGTTCACGTTTTTATTGGTACCATTTTTGGTCACATGACTAAGGATGAGCAAATAGCTTTAGATAACTCCTTATATCAATAGCTACAGCGCTTTTTGCATCACCACATTTTGAGAGCTATAATTTTTCAATATTTTGTCCAACAAAGTCATGTAATGGCTTGTTTTCTCCAGGATAAGTTCACGTTTGCATTGATACCATTTTTGGTCACATAACTAGGGATGAGCGAATAGCTTTGGATAACTCCTTATATGAATAACTTATAGTGCTTACCGAATAGCTGCATTGGGAACCTGGATACCTGGAGCGCTCAGGATTATCAGCTGTTCGGCGCTGCAGCATCATGTGTTGCGGCTGTGAGACAGTCACAACACATGCATGGAGAGCCCAACAAACAGGAATTATCCAAAGCTATTCACTCATCCCTACACATAACATCTTTTGATTGCTTTCTATTGTGATTTTTTGGAGACATAATGAACAAAAACCAGCAATTCAGGATTTTTTTTGTTTTTTTTATTATGCCGCTCTGTGTGTGGTAAAATTGACAAGGCAGTTTTGTTCTTCGGGTCAGTATGATTACAGCAATAACACAGTTATATCTTTTTTTATGTTTTGGTGCTTTTACGTAGTTAAAAACTATTTTATAGAAGAAATAATTATTTTTGCATTGTTGTATTCTGAAAGCTATAACTTTTTTATGTTTCCACTGATGGAGCTTTGTCGTGGCTTATTTTTTGCAGAACAAGATGATGTTTTCATAAATACCATTTTTATTTACGTTCATCTTTTTGATCGAGTCTTATTCCACTTTTAGTTGGGTGATATGATGAAAAAGCATGGTTCCCCCTGATCTTTTTTTAATGCTGTGTGACAGTTTTATGTGACAGGTTGTCACCGACGCATGATCAGGGCCGATTTTAGATAAGATGGGGCCCTGGGCAAAATTCAAAGTGGGCCCCCAATCCTGAAATATTCCACCAACAACACTGTTAGACCCCTTCACATGTCCATATAAAACGCATATGCGTTACACCGATGTGTCACCCGTGTTTTGAATCAGTGTTGTCATCTGTCTGCCATCCATGTTTTTCCGTGATGGATACTAGAAATGAAATTACAAAGCTTCTCATATACTTTCCATGTTAATAGAAAACTTTAGCAGAATTGCCGTCTTTTTCTATATCCTACCTCACAAACAGCAGAATAAAAAGGGATAAAAAAAAGTCTTACATGTCACCCCAAACTACTCTGCTAAATCCCCTCTCGCTCCATAGCTGATGGTTCGGGGTCCCTGATGGTCATGATTCACTTTGCAAGTATAATATAAGGTGGAGCCACAAGACCGCTGCAGCTGAGTGCTGAGACTGGCGAAGACCCCCGGAGCAGCGGTGCTGGAGCAGCGAGGATTTATCATTTCATGCTAATTAATTTTACATTATCAGAAAACCCCTGTAGTGTCTGTTCACATGCACCATTTTTTCTGCAGATTGATCTGCAGTGTGCTGGCAGGAAAGATTCTGCTTTTTTGCAGCCTTTTCACTTGCATTTTTGTGTCCCATTCATTTGAATAGGGAAAAAAATGCTGCAGAAATGCTGAAAGACAACAGCAACAGATTTGTAAAAAAAAATTTATTCTGGACGGTGTCCATGTCTGTCTGCTGTACTAGGACTGTTTGGAATAGTATAGTAGACTGCACTATTCCATACAATAGTATATTATTATTATTTATTTATTATTATAGTGCCATTTATTCCATGGCGCTTTACATGTGAGGAGGGGTATACATAATAAAAACAAGTATAGTAATCTTAAACAATACAAGTCACAAAGGGTACAGGAGGAGAGAGATCCCTGCCCACGAGGGCTCACAATCTACAAGGGATGGGTGAGGATACAGTAGGCGAGGGTAGAGCTGGTCGTGCAGTGGCTTGGTCGATCGGTGGTTACTGCAGGTTGTAGGGTTGTCGGAAGATGTAGGTCTTCAGGTTCTTTTTGAAAGTTTCCTTGGTAGGCAGGAGTCTGATTTGTTGTGGTAGAGAGTTCAAGAGTAGGGGTGATGCGTGGGAGAAATCTTGTATGCGATTGTGGGAAGAAGAGATAAGAGGGGAGTAGAGAAGGAGATCTTGTGAGGATTGGAGGTTGCTTGCATGTAAGTACCGGGTGACGAGTTCTCAGATGTATGGAGGACACAGGTTGTTGATGGCTTTGTATGTCATGGTTAGGGTTTTGAACTGGAGTCTTTGGGTAATGGGAGCCAGTGCAGGGATTGACAGAGGGGAGAGGCCGGGGAATAGCGGGGAGACAGGTGGATTAGTCAGGCAGCAGAGTTTAGAATAGATTGGAGGGGTGTGAGAGTGTTAGAGGGGAGGCCACAGAGCAGGAGGTTGCAGTAGTCAAGGCAGGAGATGATGAGGGCATGGACTAGGGTTTTTGCAGATTCTTGGTTGAGGAATGTACGGAGTGTGAAATATTTTTGAGTTGAAGTCGCCAGGAAGTGGAAAGGGCTTGGATATGTGGTTTGAAAGAGAGATCAGTGTCAAGTATTACCCCGAGGCAGCGAGCTTGTGGGACTGGGGAGAGTGAGCAGCCATTTACTTTAATGGATAGGTCCATTTCGGTGGGTCAAGTGAGATGGGGGAAAGATAATGAATTCTGTTTTGTCCATATTAAGCTTTAGAAATCTAGTGGAGAAGAAGGATGAAATAGCAAACAGACATTGTGGAATTCTGGTTAGTAGGGAGGTGATATCTGGTCCAGAGATGTAGATCTGTGTGTCATCAGCATAGAGGTGATACTGAAAGCTGTGAGATTCTATGAGCTGTCCCAGGCTGAAGGTGTAAATGGAGAAGAGCAGGGGCCCTAGGACTGAACCTTCCGGGACTCCAACAGATTGGGGTGAGGTGAGGAGGTGGTGTGCGAGTGTGAGAAGCTGAATGTCCAGTCTGTTAGGTATGACAAGATCCAAGATAGGGTCAAGTCTGTGATGCCAAGAGATGAGAGGAATGGTTCACTGTGTCAAAGGCAGAGGACAGGTCCAGGAGGAGGACAGAGTACTGTCGCTTGGCTTTGGCGGTTAATAGGTCATTGGTGACCTTAGTTAGGGCAGTTTCAGTGGAGTGGTACGGCCGGAAGTCAGATTGTAAGCAGTATATTAAGCCCTGTTCACACTGCGCTTCTGCAGTGCATCCGGGGGCTCTGCCTGAATCCCCCTAAAATAGAATTCATATAAATCCTTGACAGGGCCATAGACTGCACTGACACAAACAGAGGTCAAATGAATTTGTTTTTTTTCTGAAATTGAATGATTCATTTTTTTAGGCCAGGTGCACATGGTCAGTAATTGGCAGCGCTTTGAACACAGCACATGTTCGCTGCGTCCAAAGCACTGCCGTCTATTGGTCACAGGTGATTCCGCATGTGATTACTGAACCGAGTGGATTCACTGCACCCAATACATTGCATGGGTGAAATATGGAAAAAATTCCAGCATCCAGATCAGTAATTAAATTTAAAAAAAATTTTTTATTCCTTTATTCCAAAATTAAAAAAATCATAAGATTCTCCATCATGATAAGAGATGCACCAGGACGTGTAGTTGGACGCGTTTCGGACAAAAAACCAGTCCTTATTCTAAGACTTAGAGAGAGACTTGGTCTTAGAATAAGGACTGGTTTTTTGTCCGAAACGCGTCCAACTACACGTCCTGATGCGTCTCTTATCATGATGGAGAATCTTATGATTTTTTAAATTTTGGAATAAAGGAATAAAAAATTTTTTTAAAATGTAATTACTGATCTGGATGCTGGAATTTTTTCCATATCACGCTTTGCTGCAGAGGGATCCTGTTTCCACATTCCGTGCACCAATTGGACTTATAGCTGTCTTCTTTGGGGTGAGCTGAAAAAATTCTCTTTTTACCTTATTGCATGGGTGAAATGTATCTTCCGGAGACTCTCATCTCCGCATAATAAATAGACATGCTGCAGTCTGGACAGATCCACCACATGTCCATCTCCGTGGGTTATCTGCTGGCGTAAGTGGATGCATAGTTAACATGGAATTTCTTGAAATGCCATCCACTATTCTGTAACATCTGGACGCTGCACAAGTACGCAGCATCCAACCCGCAGCGTTTACTGATCATGTTCACATTCCCTCAGAGTTTGTGTTTCTCTTTCCCCCATGACGGCACCACGGAGAGAGGGGATCCGCCCCACGGGGACAGGAAACCTACAGACAAAAAGGCGGTACCTCTCTCCCGCATCAGTTGGTTTCCTGTCCCCATAGGGAACCTATGGACTCACCAGTTGTCGTTGGATGCCGGGGCCGACCAGTCTGGAGAGTGATAGCGGGGGTTCCCTCTCCCGGCTGGGGTGGTGACCTGAGACGCCACCGCTGGAAGGTCAGCGGGCCTTCAGGGTGTGCGGAGGAGGGTGAGGTGGCAGAAGTATTGCTGAAGACCGCCTCACCCAGGAGTCCCCAGGAAGGGGGAAAAAGCGCTCCAGGGACAGCGGCATCAGCGGGCGCTGGAAGCCCCGGTGGAGTGGGGCCACCGCAACGCTGGGGGTGGCGGCGTGCAGAGGCCTGCAGATGTTACCACCATCGCTATGCATCTCTGGGAAGGATCTCAGAACACACGCATGGGGGGCGGAGCCTTGTGATGTCAAACGCCGGTTGCGCGCAATGCATCTCTGGGAGCCCCCAGAGTGCTGGGGAAAGATGCAGTAGCAGCGCACACCCGGGCACAGAGAAAAAAAAAAAGAAGTGCACTCCCCCATACGGTAGGGACTGGGGGGAGGGGGATGCCGAGAATATAAAAAAAAGGGCCAGATCGCTGCATCTCCTGGAAGAATGAGTGAGCCTCCAGAGGAGCAACTGCAGCCGGACATGCCCTCAGACACAGGGCACCAGCGGCAACCGCGGCAGTCACCGCAACAGCAGCAACGCCAGACCATTAAATCCCTTCAGAGAGGAAGCAAAAAGCATAGGAAAGCTAAGACCAGAGACCCCGAGTCAGACCTCAGCGATTGGGAGAGCGAACCTCCATCATCATCAAACTCGGAAAGTTCAATATCCGACTCCTCGTGCTCCGAAGAAGGGGTCGCAGCTTTTTTTCTTCCCCAATGAAGAAACAGATAACTTAGTAAAAGCAATTAAAACGACTATAGAAACACTAACCAACCTAGGCTGGCTGCTAAATCTGCCAAAATCCCAGACGACCCCGAGCCAAGTACAAGAGTACCTGGGCATCACCATAGACTCGCTCAGACATGTGTCGCCTCCCAGAAGGCAAAATGATACACATGAAGCAGATAATGACAGTCGTGAACTCATACAGCAACAACACTAAGGAAAGCCATGTCCCTGCTCGGCTCAATGACAGCCTGCATCCCGGCTGTACGGTGGGCACAAGCCCATACAAGGGATCTCCAGTGGGAGATACTAGCCGCAGAGGTTTCTCTTCACAAAGATTTAGAAGGGCGGTTAGACATTACACCCGAAATAGCCCACTCACTGGAGTGGTGGGCAGAATCATCCAACCTTGCCTGTGGAGTCCCTTGGGTATTGTCGATATCTCGAGTCCTTACCAAGATGCAAGCCCCAGGGGGTGGGGGGCCCATTTGGACAACCAGGAAGCACAAGGGGTTTGGACGAGGGATGAAGAAAGAGCCTCCTCAAATATGAAGGAGCTCTTAGCGGTAAAACTCACCCTCCTGTATTTTCTGAACTCCCTCAAGTCCCACCACATAAGGGTATTTTCAGACAACCGCACAGTAGTAGCCTACTTGAACCATCAGGGGGGACAAGATCCCATGCCCTAAGGGAAGTGACAAAATCAATTTTCCAGTGGGCAGAGGGAAATCTAGGCTCACTGATGGCACTACACATAAAAGGAACAGACAACATGACGGCAGACTTCCTAAGTCGCACACAGCTAAGACAGGGGGAGTGGGAGTTAAACCAGGGAATTTTTACTCAGATCATGACACTATGTGGAAAACCTAGCATAGATCTATTTGCCAACAGAACAAACCAAAAGGTGGGAACCTTCTGCTCCATAGACCCCTCCGGGAACCCGGTAGCCCTGGAAGCCCTTATAATACCCTGGCACTTCCCCCTTGCCTATGCATTCCCACCGATAGCCCTAATTCCATCAGTTCTGAGGAAGATTCGGGAGGACAAGGAAAGGGTAATATTAATAGCCCCCTTCTGGCCGAGAAGGACGTGGTTCTCGTGGTTGAGGAGAATGTTCATCTCCGACCCTTGGGTCCTCCCAGATATTCTGAACTTGCTCTCACAGGGCCCAGTACTGCACCCCCAGGTGGAGAACCTAGATATGACGGCCTGGAATTTGAAAGGGCGCTGTTGACCAACAGGGGCTTCTCCAAAAATTTAGTGTCCACTCTCCTACGGTGTAGGAAACCAGTAACCACCAGACTGTATGGGAGGATATGGAGGAAGTTCCTCTCAGTATAAAACACCAGCGCAGGGGGGTAGTACCTCTATCAAAGATCTTAGCATTCCTGCAGAAGGGCTTAGAGAAAGGCTTAGCTACCAGCACATTGAAAGTTCAGGTGGTGGCCCTAGGGGCCCTTTACAACTATGACTTGACAGGGAACCGTTGGGTGGCCAGGTTCATCAAAGCAGCCGGAAGATCCAGGCCAATACCTTCCCTAAATACTCCTTCCTGGGACCTAAACTTGGTACTCTCAGCCCTGTCCAAGCCTCTCTTTGAACCATTACAAGAGGCCCCTCTAAAACTGATATCGCTCAAGACCTCCCTCTTGGTAGCCCTGACATCGGCCCCCAGAATCAGTGATATCCAAGCCCTGTCAGCCTTCCCTCCATTTACTCAGATCCTAGAGGATAGGGTGGTACTTAGGACAGGCCCAGCCTACCTGCCGAAGGTAGCATCCCGATTCCACAGAACCCAGGAAATCTCCCTCCCTTCATTTTGCCCCAATCCCAAAAACAGGGTAGAAGAGGTATTACAACATTAGATGTTAGGAGATGCCTAATTGAATACCTAGCGGCCACCAGGGAGTGTAGAAAGTATAGGTCTCTTTTTGTGTGCTTCCAGGGGCCAAGAAAAAGGCAGAAGGCATCAAAGAACAGGCTGGCGAGGTGGATAAGAGACGCCATCACCTTGTCATACTCGCCGCAGGGGGCGAACTTCCCAGACAGAATAACAGCCCACTGCACAAGAGCGATGTCAACTTCCTGGGTAGAGAGAGCAGGTGTCTCCATTGAGCAGATATGTAGAGCCGCTACTTGGTCCTCTCCTTCAACTTTCTTCAACCATTATCGGCTGGACCTAGCCACCTCCTCAGATCTAACCTTTGGTAGAAGGGTGCTGGAGGCAGTGGTCCCCCCCTAATAGATAGTCTCTACAATTCTCTCCGTGGTGCCGTCATGGGGGAAAAAGAAAATCGTAGTTACTTACCGTTAACGGTATTTCTCTGAGCCCATGACGGCAGCCATATATTCCCTCCCTACACGCGTGGGGTGCGCACTTATTGTAAATACAGCTTAGTCAAATAGTCACATGGTGTCTCCTCTACGCAGTTTAATGTTTATAGAAATGTTCTTTTTCTTAAAGTTGTTCATGTTATAGGCCAAAGTTCCGTTAAAACAAGTTCTGTAAAACAACTGATGCGGGAGAGAGGTACCGCCTTTTTGTCTGTAGGTTTCCTGTCCCCATGTGGGAAGATCCCCTCTCCGTGGTGCCGTCATGGGCTCAGAGAAATACCGTTAACGGTAAGTAACTACGATTTTTTTGTCTAAAAGTGTCCACTTTTCTGTGGCTGTTGGAACAGATGGACACATTCAGAAAAAAAAAGCATCACATGTGGAATTCATTTGGTCTCCATTCCTGTCAATGCAATGTATGGCTCTGTAGGAGATTCAGGCAGAACCCACCGGGCGCATTAAAGACAAGCAGTGAAAACAGGCCCTAATGTGTAAAACACAGGCATTAGACATAAACTGCTGATCCGTATTATGGCGACACTACAGTTACAGAACTATATATGCAGAACATATACACGGGTATACACTATACATGTACACACATTATATATACAGTGGGTACGGAAAGTATTCAGACCCCTTTTAATTTTTCACCCTTTGTTTTATAGCATCCATTTGGTAACTTCAAAAAAGTTCATTTTTTCTTATTAATGTACACTCTGCACCCCATCTTGACTAAAAAATATAGAAATGTAGACATTTTTGCAAATCTATTAAAAAAGAAAAACTGATATCACATGGTCATAAGTATTCAGACCCTATGCTCAGACACTCATGTAAGTCACATGCTGTCCATTTCCTTGTGATCCTGCTTGAGATGGTTCTACTCCTTCATTGGAGTCCAGCTGTGTTTAATTAAACTAATAGGACTTGATTTGTAAAGGCACACACCTGTCTATATGAGACTTCACTGTTCACATTGCATGTTAGACCAAATAAGAATCCTCAGTCAAAGGAACTGGCCAAGGAGCTCAGAAACAGAATTGTGGCAAGGCACAGATCTGGCCAAGGATACAAAAGAATTTCTGCAGTACTCAAGGTTCCTAAGAGCACAGTGGCCTCCATAGTCCTTAAATGAAAGAAGTTTGGGTTCACCAGAAGTCTTCCTAGACCAGGCCATCCAGCCAAACCGAGCAATCGTGGGAGAAGAGCCTTAGTAAGAGAGGTAAAGAAGAACCCCAAGATCACTGTGGCTGAGCTCGACAGATGCAGTAGGGAGGTGGGAGAAAGTTTCACAAAGTCAACAGCAGTCCTCCACCAGTTGGGCCTTTATGGCAGTGTGGCCCGATGGAAGCCTCTCCTCAGTGCCAGACATATGAAAGTCCGCATAGAGTTTGCTAAAAAACACATGAAGGACTCCCAGATTATGAGAAATAAGACCGCATTCGGGGGTGCGTCATGAAGTACAGCATCATGCCGATTTTGGTATGCGTTTGGATGCGTTAGTATCATTGCGGCCAAAGGGTGCATTAACGCATCCGTTACATAGCGTTAGTGCCGCTATGTAACGGATCCCGTTGAATGCAGGGCCATTAACGCAATGTGAACCCACCCTTAGATTCTCTCATCTGATGAGATGAAGATAGAACTTTATGGTGATAATCCTAAGCAGTATGTGTGGATAAAACTAGGCACTGCTCATCACTTGCCCAATGCAATCCCAACAGTGAAACATGGTGGGGTGGTGGCAGCATCATGCTATGGGGGTGTTTTTCAGCTGCAGAGACAGGACGACTGGTTGCAATTGAAGGAAACATGAATGCGGCCAAGTACAGAGATATCCTGGATGAAAACCTCTTCCAAAGTACTCTGGACCTCAGCCTAGATATATATATATATATATATATATATATATATATATACACTCACTGGCCACTTTATTAGGTACACCTGTCCAACTGTGTGTTAAGACTTAATTTCTAATCAGCCAATCACATGGCGGCAACTCAGTGCATTTAGGCATGTAGACATGGTCAAGACAATCTCCTGCAGTTCAAACCGAGCATCAGTATGGGGAAGAAAGGTGATTTGAGTGCCTTTGAACATGGCATGATTGTTGGTGCCAGAAGGGCTGGTCTGAGAATTTCAGAAACTGCTGATCTACTGGGATTTTCACGCACAACCATCTCTAGGGTTTACAGAGAATGGTCCGAAAAAGAAAAAAAATCCAGTGAGCGGCAGTTCTGTGGCCGGAAATGCCATGTTGATGCCAGAGGTCAGAGGAGAATGGGCAGACTGGTTCGAGCTGATAGAAAGGCAACAGTGACTCAAATTGCAACCCGTTACAACCAAGGTAGGCAGAAGAGCATCTCTGAACGCACAGTGCGTCGAACTTTGAGGCAGATGGGCTACAGCAGCAGAAGACCACACTGGGTACCACTCCTCTCAGCTAAGAACAGGAAACTGAGGCTACAATTTGCACAAGCTCATCGAAATTGGACAGTAGAAGATTGGAAAAACGTTGCCTGGTCTGATGAGTCTCGATTTCTGCTGCGCCATTCGGATGGTAGGGTCAGAATTTGGCGTAAACAACATGAAAGCATGGATCCATCCTGCCTTGTATCAACGGTTCAGGCTGGTGGTGGTGGTGTCATGGTGTGGGGAATTTTTTCTGGGCACTCTTTGGGCCCCTTGGTACCAATTGAGCATCGTTGCAACGCCACAGCCTACCTGAGTATTGTTGCTGACCATGTCCATCCCTTTATGACCACAATGTACCCAACATCTGATGGCTACTTTCAGCAGGATAATGCGCCATGTCATAAAGCTCGAATCATCTCAGATTGGTTTCTTGAACATGACAATGAGTTTACTGTACTCAAATGGCCTCCTCAGTCACCAGATCTCAATCCAATAGAGCATCTTTGGGATGTGGTGGAACGGGAGATTCGCATCAGGGATGTGCAGCCGACAAATCTGCGCCAACTGTGTGATGCCATCATGTCAATATGGTCCAAAATCTCTGAGGAATGCTTCCAGCACCTTGTTGAATCTCTGCCATGAAGAATTGAGGCAGTTCTGAAGGCAAAAGGGGGTCCAACCCCTTACTAGCATGGTGTACCTAATAAAGTGGCCAGTGAGTGTATATATATATACATATTTATTATTATTATTATTTTCTTAAATATTTTTTCAATTTTTCGTTTTGCTTTTTTCTTTTACTTTTTTACTTTGTTCTACTATGGGACTTTCACTTTCACCAGCCTGATCACAGTTCTAATCCTCAAGCCTTATCGCAGTTATAATCCAATGCAATGCACGAGCATTGCAATGGATTATAACTATCAATGCTGCACTGACACAAGCCCCTGAGACCGTGCTCTGTGCATGGTTTGAGGGGTTTGCTGTAACCTGGTGACCCGGATGTCATCATGACAACATCGGGTCATGGCAACAATCGGGCCTCCGAGATGATGTCTCCCTCCCTCTGCATGCCTGACAAATTCTGCTATCGCTAGAGATCGCAATACTGAAAGAGTTAAAGTGTCTGGAGAGGTGCAGGCAATGCTCTTGCACTGAGTGCCTGCTGTCAGCTGTCAGAACCAGCTGACAACTAATAGCCTTTGTGCCCATAAAATCGCAAGGAAGTAGTCAGTAGGTCTAAGGTTGGTAAGTACCAGCCAACCAAGATGTACTGATTCTGTCCAAGGTCGGTAAGGTGTTAAAAACTTATTGGAAAAAAAAAACTCAGAAAAGCTCACTGTATGAAAATCAGCGTGGATTTTCCATTGAAATGAATAGTAAGAATATTCAAAGAGTATTTAAAACCATTTCTGAAGAGGAGTTTGGAGTGGATCTGTTTGAAAAGCATCCTTAAAATTTTTTGTGTGATTCTACCTAGTCAAATGCACACTATTAAAATGTCATCAAAAGGCTTCTTATGCTATATTCACATGTCTAACAATCATCAGAATGGATCCAGCAGCAATATATTGACAAAAAAAATTGTGCATACACAACTTTTTGGTCCCCTTGAAAAAAACTGATTTCAAATCCACCTGTTTTTTTGCATTGAAGTCTATGGAGATCTGTTAAATAGTAATACGTTTTTCTCCCATTTGAAAAGGATACAATTTATGTACTGGACCAGTTTCAAACAGATGATTACTTGAAAGATCATCTAGTGCTATATGTTAAATATGTATATTTTTTGCATTTTTTTTATCAATTACACTCCTGGAAAAGCATAAGCTATCATACTACTATACAGACTCGTAATAGAGAGTACTGATTAGTAGATAAAATTGCATAAAACAGTTTGTTTAGTTTGATCAGTGGCTGAAGGGTATGTTCAGAGGTAGTTGATATGTTTTGGATTTTTTATTTAGATTTCTAACTATAGCTTTAACAATTATTTCAGTTATACTGTATATGCAGTCTTACCTCTATACACAGCTGATAACACAAGATCCACCAGTCACAATGAGTGATGTCACAGGTGACCCTTCATAATAACTTTTGCTCATGCTCATTAGATGGTTCAATATAAAAGACAAGATCTGAGTTGAGTCTGCTCATTGCTGCAAATGTAGATGTGGATTTCCTGAAATAACACTCAGTATGAGTCTAAAAAAGCCCTAGTGGCCAGTGTGAAAATTGCAATATTACCATATATTTCTTTTGTAATAAAGATTGTGATTTAGAAAACAAACAATTGTAAAAAATTCATTTAATATAAAAACCTGATTTAAGCAGTCATTAACTGATGACACATTCCCTTGAAATGGAGTCCGTCAGTCCCAAAATGCAGGTGCTATTGTGTTGTTGTAGAGGTCTTAGGCCCTATAACAACCATACTAGCACTATACCTGTTACTGGTGCAGTGTTGAGAAAATAACTTTTAATTAATATGCAAATAAGGAGGCTTAGGTTTACCCTTGTCATGGACAAGAGTTTAGGGCACCGTTACACCTCGTCATTTGCATAATGGGGTCCTTTCTCCGCTTTTGACAGTGTTCTCTTACCAGAGCGAGCGTTGTCTGAATGCTGCTAGCATATGTAAGTGACATCACATTTGGGTGTGGGGCTGGTCTGTGTTCACCTAGTATCCTCCCTACAATGCGCACTTACAGTGCACTTCCTTGCCGGTTCTTCACTTCTCATAAGGGCCAGTGAGAGAGTGTTAGGTGTCGGGTTCCTGTTGCTGCACAGCAGGAATCCCGAGCCTTGCATTCGGCAGTCTCCCATTCCTCTCCGGTCGCAGAGGAGGCTGCTCAGCAGACTCGTCGATCCAGGTGCTCTGCTCAGACAAGAACAGTAGGTTTGGTTGCTGCTGCCACCTCTGGTCCAGCTATAGCATTGCATGCTGGTCAGCAGCGAGCTACTCCAGGGACTAAGTCCTCCTTTCGGTCCACTGAGCATGCCGTGGGACGATCTCTCATTGGAGATCAGAGGTCACATGCTCAGGTCCTTCTCCAGCTCAATTTGGACCATCAGGAAGGTCCCGGAAGGACGCAGCTATAAAAGGTTTGCTTGGCTGCTCGGCCATGCGCCAATATAGTGAAAGATTCAGACCATGTGGAGTGAGAGTTGTATGCATGTATGAATGTCTCTGGTGAATGACTCATTGGAAACCCCTACCCTTTGTACGCATGTGTTGTGTAGCCTAGCCTGTTAGCGCCCAGTCTGAGGAGCAAGTAGGAGGCAGAGTCAGAGACTGGCATCAACGCCAAGTGGTGACTTGGTCTGTACACCACGGTTCACTTGGTCGACACTTCACGCCAGCATCACTTAGTGGCGTCCGCAGTTGCGATGCCGCACGCTTAGTAGGTCTAGAGGGACTCTGACTCTGTGTCCTTGGGGTTGAGTTCTGTGACCTGATACTGAGCGTTTACCTTGCCGAGCTCTGTGAGCTTTAACAGGCTGCGGCATTTATGTTCAGCGGTAGTGCGGCTCTGTGAAGCAACAGAGTCCGCCCCTGTACACACCGAGTGACGTTAATTTGCATGTGTTCCTCTATTATACCGCCATATAGCGTCCGCCATTACTGAGCAGCAGTTTACCACCCCTGCACGGGGGACCCCGGGCTGCGAACGCACCTTATTACCATCTTTATTATTTGGTGCATTCCGCCAGCCCTAACAGAGAGTGCATTGTCACTGCATTGAAAAGAATGATGGACAAGATGCTACTGAGCGAGCTTACGTCGGAATTTACAACTGGCTCATGCTCCGTAGAGCAGGGACTAACCAAGCCCCCTGAAAAGGACATCACTGATGACGCTGCATATCAGGATGGGGGCAGAGGCTGCAGCAGGTTCTCCTGATGATGACTCATTTGAGTATTCCAGCATGCAATGGGATTCTCAAACAAAGCAACATCAAACAGGAAGAATTAGAAGACAAAACTAAAGCAGTTAGTGTAATTAGAGAAGGATAGACATTTTTGAATTAAAGTGTATTAGAAAGGAGATTAGATTATAACATTAAATAGCCAGACATTTAGAACTAAATTACATGTTAGTTTCGGACCACCCCTTAAGCAATGGAATGAACAGGATGTGTTTTTAATTCACAAAATTTAATTCAAAGCTCACACTCTTTAGCATAGCTTAACTTCATGCAAGACACAATATAACAAATTATTTTATTTATCTTTATTTAACTACCCTGGTGCACCGAGTTCTGTTCAGGTATTTCCACGTTTTAATTTGACATTCAAGGTGGTGATATCCCTGCCAGATTCCTTAGAAAGGGAACATTTGAATGACAAAAGCAGTAATGTAAAGCATTGCAAGAAATCCTAATTCTGCTACAGGAAAGATTTATATCTTTGTTCCGTGTTAGCCAGTAGATAGAAAAATATTCAGAATTGAGAGTTCTCAGTGGTTGATACCTTTTAATGGCTAACTGAAAAGATGGTAACACATTGCAAGCTTTCGAGACTACTCAGGTCTCTTCATCAGGCATAGACTAATACTAATACTAAGACTCTTCAGATTTTGTATTAGTCTATACCTGATGAAGAGACCTGAGTAGTCTCGAAAGCTTGCAATGTGTTACCATCTTTTCAGTTAGCCATTAAAAGGTATCAACCACTGAGGACTCTCAATCCTGAATATTTTTAATTCTGCTAGTCTACATTAGTCACAACCACAGGACGAGGTCCCCAAATGGTAGCACAATTGTGTGATAAATGAAGAGAAAGCCTCAGAATACTTGGGGGGTGGGTAGACTAGGCGTGGATAAGAGATGTCTTGAGAAACTCAATTTTCAACTCTCCTACCAAAAGCGAGAGTTAAATCCTATGTTCTGCTCTCCTCCACAGGCTTCCTATCTGCTAGGAAACCATGAATGGCATGTACTTTTCTCAGAGGTCAATCATTAACCTGCCCTAACAAGATTTTGTAGAACGATTAAAAATCAAGCAAGAGGCTAGGGAGACAGATATAAAGAGGGTAGGAGGGGACTGGAAGTAGATTTGCAGGACTTAGGGCTGAATGCATGCAGATATTCTCAGCATTACAAGAATACGTATGGCTTTTTTACTAATGTGCTAAAACAAAGCAATCCAACACATTCCAATGAACGTCACGTCATCCTGGCAGCGATGGGATTCATTTTAAATGCAGTTATCCCTCATCTGGTATAATGGCATGCTTTGCTTTTTTTCCCAGAGATGTGACCTCAGGTTTATTCAGCCCTCACAACCACAGAAAATTTCATAAATTATAAATGCTGCTCATGTGTATGGAGGTACTGTCAAGCCAGCCTGGTAATGCTACCTTGTACTTGAGACATACCCTTATGAATAAATGATAGAATTGACTCTGGGAAATAGATGCCTGTAGGGAAAAGAATATATGATCATCATTAAAAAAAAAAAATCCAGATCATTAAATTATAAAATAGAGGAAGGAGCGGCGCGTATAGGTGGTTGCTGCTTTCCTTGCTTGTGGCTCGCATTCGTACACATCATGCAAATAATATATGTAAAAATAAAACAACAAAAGAAGAAAGCCTAGCTCCTGTGTGTGTAAAGCCATCACAAAAGCGGAGATAGATGTAGTGCAAGGGATATGTTTGATGAAGTGAAGTGCAACCAAGTGTGCATTAAAAGCTATAATTTATTAGAGGGACTGTGGTGACATTTATAAACCACCAAGCGAGACTTAGGTGATTTATATTTGTCACTAAAAGCCAGGAGATAGATTGCTTTCTGTGATGTAGGGTTTTCTACCCTTTAGACAATACAAGGAAACAGCATGCATCTACCCTGCCTTTCATTTCTGGAAAAAAAAAATACTAAAGTGGATCATTGCATATCATTTACATATACAGTGCTTCGCGCACATTTGCATATACATATATATTTCTATATGGCATACTATATGCTAATGAGGATGCCTCCTGAAAAACATTTGCATATTTTTATGCTTTGTTTCCGGATCGATTTAATAAGAGGTATTGCACACCGCGGTCTATTGTGTAGCTTGTATTATCTGACACAGTCGCGTCTATTACAATTTTCTTGCCGCTAATGGCCTAATAGTCCTCTGATAAGATGAGAAAAAAGAAAAAACCTTTTAGTATAAGCACTGTATGCATATTCATCTTACGTGTATGGGAAGCATATGTATTTTATATTCCATTACCGCTGGGAACGTTGCGCATGACATAAATGGCTTTTTTTTTTATTTGCATAAAATATTCTGATTTTCGAAAAGTATATAAAAAGCAGAAAAAAATGGGAAAAAATACCTTTGTCCAAAGTGGACTTTTAATTCGCCATTTACAGGTGAAGTGATCAGGAGCGAAGAATTTCCTGTAGCGCTAATCCTAAAACGTTTCCTCTCCTTGTCATACAAAAGCGTAGAAACATTGTCAATTTTTTTTTACTGCAGTAAAAAATGATAACTGTGATCTTTGGCGTACTCCGGATTCTTGTTTCTGTAATTCTTGGCTGCATTTCATCTGGTGAGCCTCTTTTGGTGTGACGTTGAGTGGGTACTTGTTGGCGCACTTACTTCTTGCAATTAGGAGCCATCAAATTGTTACAATACTTTTCAGATCTTTAATTGTGAGCGATCTTATACTGAGAATTCTCCCGGTTGTCCATGCTAATGAATCTTCATATAATGTAGCACTGGAATCATTGCCCTAATGGGCTTTGTAGAAGTAAAGGTGCATAATTTGCTATATCTCATAAAAACACATGTAAATATACTAGTAAATAGGTAGAGATACCTGTTCACTTAAGTCTGTTCTAATGGGACTCAATGATGTGGTATTTGTTCCACTTCACAAAGGATACTGAACTCTACCTATGGTGACAAAGCCATAAAAATGAGGAAGACTGCTTATATATCACAGTATGACAACGAGCATGATGAATATAGCGCTGTGAAAGGCTGATATATATCTACAGTCTTCCAATATTGGAATAATGATAAAAAATGAAATTATTTATGTGCTATATGTGGAAAGGGGTGTTGAATATGATATAAATGTCCAGCAACAATTCATGCAGAATACTTGATACCAAGGTAATAGTAAGCAATAGCATATAAGATATAAACATAATGTAATGGATAAGGTAAATTCATTAAAACAGAAAACTGTTCTATATTAATTTGCAATATTCTCAACCTGTCTTACAACATATCTGCTTTAATAAAGATTACCGCCCCTATACATACATACAATTCTATCAAATACAATTAGCATTCTGCATGCCAATGCTTCATGTTCCTATGGATCCGCACCAACAAATATTTTCAATGATAAAAGTATGGCATGTAACATTTATACGGCCACCTGACCTGAAGCAGATTGTCAAATTGATTCTAAAATCTATACCTTCAAATACCAAGAATGGATTTCCCATACGGATCTTCAGGCTAATATTTATAAGAAACGCTAAAGCTGTGGAATTTCCTTCTATCCCTAATTGTCCACACAAGGGTCATTTCTTACTGCTGTCAGCGCTGGGAGATTGCAATCATGTTTTATTAAATTGTTTTATGAGCTGTGCAGGACTAGAAAAGGATTTTATAGTGTTATAAGGCGACGGTTGTTGTAGTGGTTTTTTGTATGTATGTCTTGTTAAAAAAGAAAAGAATAATTACGGTGCAATAAAGCAAGTTCTTATCAGTTCAATAAGGATCTGTTTTTTTTTTTTTTCAGATTAAAAAAAAAAAAACATTTTTACCTATTTGGTTTTTCAACATAGAACGAGATAAAAAAAAAAATAATACAAGAGAAATGATGCAATATATATCTATAGATATATGTATATATACATATATCTATAGATATATCTATACAGATATATATATCTATAGATAGATAAATATATAGGAGCTGAGCACGTGGAATTTAAGTTATCCACATACCGTATATATCTATATATCTATCTATATATATATATGGATAACTTAAATTCCACGTGCTCAGCTCGTTACGGACCATTCTAATCTGTTTTATTAATGGCCATAAGTAGATATGGGTTTAAACCTCTAAATAGATCCTTTCTAGTGCATGTCTGTGTTTTGTTACAATGGTTTCCAGTTCCTGTTTTGACATTAGCGCCAGTTCTTGCACTCATGTTAGTTTGGTGCAGATAACATTGAGTGGTGCCATGATTTTACTTATCTGCTTGCTTAATGTTGGTTTAGCTAATCATGGATTGGAGACAGCAGGGGTCCATGTACCAATATCTACTGATGATGAGATTATTTTATTAAAAATACTGCATTTGTTTCTGTTATTTGCCATACGTAGCAAACACATCAATATAAGGTACCCAACCCAGAAGGTTAGATTAGTTAATAATGTGCTACATATATAAAATAGTAAGTCTTAATATTAAACAGTATGCACATTTGTTATTAACTAATTATACTTAATTAAGCTGGGACCCATCAAGGCGGATTGTCTTTATGACGTTACTTGCATGACAAAAAAAAAAAGCACTTTATCAATATTGTTTGTACCCCATAGTGTAGAAGCCCTGGAGGTCTGCTGTGACAATACTTGCATCCAGTGGACACAATCTTAGGCACGTATCTAATATACTAAATGAATACATTTCACCAAACAGAATAAAATCACAAGTGCATGCCGAATTCCTACAGGAACCAGTTCAGATGATCTGATCATACTAGATAGCAGTACAAAGGAGGATGTAAATTGAGCAACTAGAGGATGTAATGTGATGCTTCATTTATCTCAGGACATGTTCGAGAACATAGAGACCGTAGAATGGATACATAGGGCAAGTGTAATTTATTTAGAATTTGTCACATACGATATAGCAGCAAAAGGAAATTAATGCATAATGGAAAAAAGTTAAAAAAATGCTTAATCACATCTTCCATGAGCCGAGGCAATGAAGGAGCATATCCCAATCTTTTACTTGAGGAGAAGCCTTTAGGGTCATGTTTGCAATGAGATATCGTACCTACTTCAGGGATCAATAGATTGATGGATTCCTGCTGCAGCCGTCCATTGTCTTGTTTCTCATTATCACTCTCAGTTTTCTGTTGTAAATCATACAGCTGCAATAACTTAGTGTTCATTAGGCGAGTTCATTTAATTTTCACTTTTTTTAGTTTTCTTCTCCATATATTCTCTACTATTGAATTAATACTGTGGCTAGTTTAGCTGTTGCCTATCCTAAATATATTATATACCTGTTAGAATTATGTACTGGGTGGGCCATTTATATGGATACACCTGAGTGGGCTGACTTCAAAATGGCCACCATGGTCACCACCCATCTTGAAAAGTTTTTCCCCTCCCATATACTAATGTGCCACAAACAGGAAGTTGATATCACCAACCATTCCCATTTAATTTAGGTGTATCCATATAAATGGCCCACCCAGGTCCAACCTTATAAATGGCCCACCCTGTAAATCTATTATTGTTGTGAAACTGAACCAATATAGTTGATCTAACCATTTCAATATAACTGATACCTTCTAGTAGTGTGCACACGTATAGTGATAAAACACGTCATGTCATGACTCATGTTCCTGTTCACCATATGGAAACCAGTACTAGAAATGTTATTTGTTAAAGGTAGATTGTCACCTCCAAACTAATGAAACCACAGGTTGGGGATCCTAGCACATATACAAAACACACCAGTAATAAACCTTTGTGGTTTAGTTCACATGACAAAAATATTTTGTATGCAAATTAGGTTTGATGCACTCTTGGTGTGGCCAAGAGCTCAGAGCCACCATCAATTTGCATATCTTGGCTGACAGTTCACTCTGCACCCGAGCTCGAGCTCTCATAGTTTTACTGCCAACTCTCATTGCTTGCTCCTAGCTGCAGTACAGTACCATACAGTGGTTGCAGATAGGAGCCAACGATGAGAGATGGCAATAGCAGTATGTGAGGTTAGCAACAGAGTGCGCTGACAATATATGTGTTCAGTATGCAAATTAAAGAGGAATAAAGGTGCATTGAGCCATTTGGCCAAGTCAACAGTGCCCCCTTTATTTGCACACAAAATAAATTCGATTTTTGTTATGCCAACTAAACACTAAATTATGGGTATGTTTTTAATAAGGTGTAAGACCCCTAAATATGTGATTAGCAGGTTTAGATAGCATTTTGACAGGACCCCTGTAACTGTAATTTCACTCCTTATATCAAGAGAAGGCCCTTGGAGTCCAGCGCAGGGTTTTGATGATTTGCCTGGTATACTGTATAACAACATGAATACTCAAAAATAAGTCTTCACTGATCAACACTAAATTAACAAAAATATATTCTGGATACATGAAGTTCTAAAAGTAGTGGCAAGGCAACCAATATCTTGCCTATTGTCTTGTATGAGTCAACATTAATTTAACCTTAATCATTGTAGAGTAAATATTTTATGGGATCTCTGTCTTTCTAAGCATTATACTGTATACAATATGTCAAAAAACCTTGTTACCTCGTCTCACTACAGGATCCAACTAAACAGATATCCCTTCTATTAGGTGAAAAATATTGAGTTTATTAGTACTTTTACAAGGGGGAAAGGAGAGATGGGGGTCATTAGGGCATTCTTAAGACTCTGGGGCAGTTTCAAGAGCAGCAACTGTTCCAGACCACAGGAATTTTATTCTGCTACAGCCTTTGTGGCCTCACCCCCATTGACTAGACATATGATGTAAAGGTTAAGAGAAGATGCTTTATTGCATCAACAATAAATTAATTCTCTATGAGGCCTTAACCTGGATTGCAAAATAAGCTGCAGAATACTGTCCTCTGGACCTAAATTCAGTTCTGTGTGTGACCATAGACATATGTTCTTTGATATACAAACTGCCCTTAAAAGGCCATGTCTACTGCCCTAAGAACTTGTGACCTGAAATGGAATTCATCAATGCTATCAGCAATTGTGTCTGGGACAGACTGAGACCAAAAATATATATCTTAGGGTAAAGGTACATTTATACCTGACAACTAGCGAAACATAACGATCAGCTACTTGTTTGTTGGTTGACATTCATTTAATAGTCTGTTCACATAGAAAGAGCGCTCTTCAGGTGGTCACAAAACGATCGGTAATAAATCATTCAGTGCACGTAGGCTGCCATGGTTCTTGGAAGCACAGGTCCTGTTGAAAA
Source organism: Dendrobates tinctorius (assembly GCF_039654945.1). Taxonomy (NCBI): domain Eukaryota; kingdom Metazoa; phylum Chordata; class Amphibia; order Anura; family Dendrobatidae; genus Dendrobates; species Dendrobates tinctorius. The sequence goes on from NW_027361672.1 coordinate 3,187,345, forward strand.
AAAATGACTTGAAAGATTAGAAATGATCTTTGCATTCCAGTATAGAAAGTATATACTGAAAAGAGATTATTAGAGTTATTCTTAGCACTGTGATAAAAAAACTTCTGTTTGTAGGTAGAAGACTTACAAAGATTGTTCAGTTAAAACAAGTTATCACTAATCTGTGGCTGTCCCACTGAGATATGCACCAGTCAGCAGATCAGGGAATTTTAGTTCCAGATGGAGAAATTTTATTACCTTTAAAAATTTCATGGCAGTTCATACACCCAACCACCACTCCATTAACTCTCTATGAGGATACAGGAAAAAGCCAAGTAAAGTGCTCAGCAGCACCATAGGGAATGAACGGAATGCAGTTGGGCATGTGCAGATTGTGAGGTTGTGAATAGGGTCACCTTGATGTGGTGGGATGGCTTTTACATTTTTTTATCAAAATTATGTTAACTAAATACCCTATATTATGTTCATGTACTATTGCTATTTTTTTATTTATTTACTGCAGGGTATTGGCTTATTTTGTTTTTATCTTGGGTTTTGTCTGACAAATACTGATGTAAAATTGTTATGACTTCCAAAGCACATTCACACAGGTAACGTACAAACAAGGAAGACGAATATCTGAACCTGACAGGTCCCTGTTCAGATTAGGAAAAGCACTTCTGTGACTCTGGTCTGTTCCTGCCTGACCGCAGAGGTTGTGACCTTAAGGTAACGCAATGGTGCTTACCCTGAATATCCTTAGCAGCACCTAGGATTGCTAGTGGAAAAGGAAACACACACAAAGCCACTGCAACCAACGCAAGCTACAGCACACTGGATGAATCCAAAAAAGGACAATCGCAAGCAGGAAACACTAGTAGGGGAAGGTATATAAAACCGTACTGGAAAGGCGGTAGGACAGACAAACAGAGTAAACGAAAAACACCTGTTACCCAAAACTGACAGAAAGAAAGATAACAGAACTTAAACACCTAAAGAAAAGGTGTATCAGCTGTCCCTCAGTAGAAAGAGACGTCGACCACAAAATACAGAATCAGGGGCTCAAATGCAGACCCCTTACAAAAATACTGACCAAATACTGAACACGTGAACATGGTCTAACAGTGCCCAGTTTTGCAGATTGTGTTGGATCCTCACCACTCAAAAAGTTATCACCTAGCCTGCCAATAAGTGACAACCGGTTTAAATAAGTTATCAAAGTTTCATCGCACATTGCAGCATAAAATTGATGCAGATATTGAAACATAGATTCCTTACTGAGTGCTGTGACTTAAAAAAAGTGCCCAAAATCAATAAATGAAAACAATTTCAAAAAGCTTAAAAGCAGGGGCGTAACTACCACGGTCGCAGCAGTTGCCACTGCGACCAGGCCCGGGGGGAGTCAGGGGCCCGGCAGGTCAGACCGTATCTCTCAACCGTCCCGATTCTCATGGGACAGTCCCGTTTTTTACCCCCCCGCATCCCGCCCAGGAGTTAATTTTTCCCGCACTGCTCTGAGCCGCCATGACCCCCCCTTTTACCCCATCCTCGCCCTCCCACATAAACCCACCGCAGCCCCCCACAGCCTGCAATGGTGTCGCTAGGCTGTTCTCTAATGTGTGCACAAGACCTGTGATGAGGTCACTGGAAGGGAAGAGTCAGGGGTCACATGGTCAGGGGCCTCGGTGTATGCAGGACTCTGCTGTTCTGGTTGTCATGGTGCTGGTTGAGGTGAAGTTTATGTGTGGGGTCAGGAGGGGTTTACAGTGTGGATGGAGCAGAGCCGTGTGTGTACAATTTTGGAAGGAGCCGAGCCATGTGTGTACGAGGTGGATGGAGTGGAGCCGTGTGTGTACGAGGTGTATGGAGCCGGACGGTGTGTGTATGAGGTGTGCAGAGCGGAGCCGTGTACGAGATGTGCAGAGCAGAGCCGTGTGTGTACGAGATTTGCAGAGCCGAGCCGCGTGTATACGAGGTGTGCGGAGCCGAGCCGCGTGTGTACGAGGTGTGCGGAGCAGAATCGTGTGTGTACGAGGTGTACGGAGCGGAGTCGCGTGTGTATGAGGTGGACGGCGCGGAGCCGCGATTGTGTGAGGTGGACGGAGAGGAGCCGCATGTGTATGAGGTGTACGGAGCGGAGATGTGCATGTATTTTGGCATGGGGGGCCCCATTTGAAAGTTCGCACCAGGGCCCATAGCTTTGTAGTTACGCCAAAGCTTACAGTTGTGGCCAAAAGTATTGACAAAAGTATTGACATCCCTGCAATTTTGTCAGATAATACTCAGTTTCTTCCTGAAAATTAATGTAAACACAAATTCTTTGTTATTATTATCTTCATTTATGTATGTAAGATGTTTTCATGTATAACTACTGTGTATAGAATATGCCCATAAATTACTACTGTATATAGGATGTGTTCATGTATAACTACTGTAAATAGAACACATAATGACATAATGATCCTCTAGAACCGATTCAATCCCCACATATGAATCAATATATAGAACCAATTGAGACCAAAAAGAGTACTGGGATCCAAATGTAGTGAATGCAGTTTCAAAAATATTTATTAGGTATATTACACATAATGGTATACCTATATACAGTTGTGGCCAATAGTATTGACACCCCTGCAATTCTGTCAGATAATATTCAGTTTCTTCCTGAAAATGATTGCAAACACAAATTCTTTGGTATTATTATCTTCATTTAATTTGTCTTAAATGAAAAAACACAAAAAGAATTGACCTAAAGCCAAATTGGATATAATTCCACACCAAACATAAAAAAGAGGGTGGACAAAAGTATTGGCACTGTTTGAAAAATCATGTGATGCCTCTCTAATTTGTGCAATTAACAGCACCTGTAACTTACCTGTGGCACCTAACAGGTGTTGGCAATAACTAAATTACACTTGCAGCCAGTTGACATGGATTAAAGTTGACTCAACCTCTGTCCTGTGTCCTTGTGTGTACAACATTGAGCATGGAGAAAAGAAAGAAGACCAAAGAACTATCTGAGGACTTGAGAAACCAAATTGTGAGGAAGCGTGAGCAATCTCAAGGCTACAAGTCCATCTCCAAAGACCTGAATGTTCCTGTGTCTACCGTGCGCAGTGTCATCAAGAAGTTTAAAGCCCATAGCACTATGGCTAACCTCCCTAGATGTGGACGGAAAAGAAAAATTGACAAGAGACTTCAACGCAAGTTTGTGCGGATGTTGGATAAAGAACCTCAACTAACATCCAAACAAGTTCAAGCTGCCCTGCAGTCCGAGGGTACAACAGTGTCAACCCGTACTATCCGTCGGCGTCTGAATGAAATGGGACTGTGTGGTAGGAGACCCAGGAAGACCCCACTTCTTACCCCAAGACATAGAAAAGCCAGGCTGGAGTTTGCCAAAACTTATCTGAAAAAGCCTAAAACGTTTTGGAAGGATGTTCTCTGGTCAGATGAGACAAAAGTAGAGCTTTTTGGGCAAAGGCATCAATATAGAGCTTACAGGAGAAAAAAAGAGGCATTCAAAGAAAAAAACACGGTCCCTACAGTTAAACGTGGTGGAGGTTCCCTGATGTTTTGGGGTTGCTTAGCTGCCTCTAGCACTGGACTGCTTGACCGTGTGCATGGCATTATAAAGTCTGAAGACTACCAACAAATTTTGCAGCATAATGTAGGGCCCAGTGTGAGAAAGCTGGGTCTCCCTCAGAGGTCATGGGTCTTCCAGCAGGGCAATGACCCAAAACACACTTCAAAAAGCACTAGAAAATGGTTTGAGAGAAAGCACTAGAGACTTCTAAGGTGGCCAGCAATGAGTCCAGACCTGAATCCCATAGAACACCTGTGGAGAGATCTAAAAATGGCAGTTTGGAGAAGGCACCCTTCTAATATCAGGGACCTGGAGCAGTTTGCAAAAGAAGAATGGTCTAAAATTCCAGCAGAGCATTGTAAGAAACTCATTGATGGTGACCGGAAGCGGTTGGTCGCAGTTATTTTGGCTAAAGGTTGTGCAACCAAGTATTAGGCTGAGGGTGCGAATACTTTTGTCTGGCCCATTTTTGGAGTTTTGTGTGAAATGATCAATGTTTTGCTTCATTCTCTTTTGTGTTTTTTCATTTAAGACAAATTAAATGAAGATAATACCAAAGAATTTGTGATTGCAATCATTTTCAGGAAGAAACTGAGTATTATCTTACAAAATGGCAGGGGTGTCAATACTCTTGGACACAACTGTAAAAGGGTCATCCCATAATCACAAATAATCAAGTGGGGTCCTATAGCTGACAGTACAGTGTCCATTTAAAAAGGCAACTTTGGATCCTTATTCTTGTGACAGTTGGACATGCCACCCAAAGGCCAATTTAATGTGACCTATTTGCTAATACTGTAAACTACACAGCTTAATGCTAATCCAGGCAAGACCTCCTCCTACCTACTGGCATCTCTTGTGGTTTATGGGGCCGGTATGACATTATACTTACATTATGCCACAACGAGGACATTGCACTGGACCTACTAATAAGAAGAAGCACCCAAGATTATGGCCCATAGGAGGAGGTTCACAGCTCCTCTGCTACAGCAGGAATATCTTTTGAGTCATCTTTAATAAATATATAAAAATGTCAGTCTTTTTAAAATGTGATATTTTACAGAGAATAATGCATGACCAGCATATCGAAACTGTGAAATATAGAAATTTTCGTCACTTTATAAAATATTTCTCGATACTGTATATCTATTTGCATGCAAAACATATCTGTGCCCCGGGTACTAATATACATAATGTTATACAATTACTGTACATTACCCATGATATAATGAGCAAAAGCCCCATCCACCATAGATATTCTGTCTGTCAGAAAACATTTTCTTCAAACACAGCTATGTGACAGCCATTGAACAAATAATATAGAAAATCCAAGGACTTGTGCATTGTCTGCGCTGCCTCTGGCCGTAATTAGCACATCTAGCTGATCATTTCCTTGTCCGTGTACCTGCAATATATGGTTCTTGTAGACAGGGGACATGATTCCTTTGTAATCACAGACATTTAGCACCTTAACATTGATGATTTTTACCCAATTGAATTAATATGAAACCTCTATCGGTGACCGATATGTCTAGCATGCCCTAATACCTACTAATGTTCCTACAAATACTTCCTTCACAAGTGAAAGTGATCCAATAATATTCCTGCAGTGAATTCAGATGTAGACTCCATTTTTTGATAATGAAGCCTTGCAGGGTTAGCAGTGGGGGATTATAATTCCTCGTAGCCTTGCAAGGTTATTACTGGACTGATCTAATTGGTTGAATACGTAGAGTATGTTAAAATGGGGGAATATGGCAGTTGTTGGTTGACGCCATTGCACCTCACTATACCAGTTGCAAGAGTGACCACAAAAAAATCTATCTGTTGTGATTGACGGACATCCATAGGAAAGGAGGATAGGACCTGGCAAACTGCCTCGATTTATATGTAGAGGTTGAAATTCTAATACCATTACATTGAGAATTCTCTAATTATCAATTAATCATTATAACATTTCTTCTGTTCTGTGTTCTGGCATGCCTCATTCCACCATACATTTACAGATCACTTTCTAATTTACTGCTTTTGTAGCTCTGATTATTGGTTATGGAGTACAACCATATTGGTGATCCTTTTATGTGACTGCATTTAAGCTGCAAAAACATATAAGTCATTTATGTCTTTGGAATGTCAACTGTACCTGGTATTGTAATGATGAATCTCTATCGCTGACCTCCAGCTGTATTTTTAGATTGATGTGAAGTTAGAAGCCAGTGATAGAGAAAAATAAATCACTCACTGTTTTCACTTATTTATTTAAAGAAGCACTCCTCCTCCCATCAAAATTTGTATCCTCTTAAAATATTGCAGTCTTCGTATTATACAGCTCTGTGTACTTACAATTGCTCATTTTGCTTTTCTACCCAGTTAATCCTTCCTTTTCCACTAGGTCTATGAAATAATGTGATTAAAAACTGACCAGATAAATCCTTCTTAGCTCTGTGTAGAAACAGGAAATCTCTTTTGCCCGCATGAGTCATCATTAGAACTACAAACCTACATGGCTGCAAAGTCCATTGCAGGTGGAAAGAGTGGAGCAGCTGGTTCATGAGTTGAAGAAGGGAATGAGATGGGGCAAAATGAGCAATTGTAAGTACAGAGTGCTGTATAATATAATGATTGCACTATATCAAGAGGATAAAAACTCTGATGGCAAAATTTCTTTAAGAAATTTATTTTATGTTTACAAAGTCTGAGATCCATAGACAAGTTCATTGGTATTTGGGTCATCTGAGATTAATCAAAAGTGCTTTTTTTCTGAAAACAGTGCCACAACTCTCAATGGGTTGTTTCCAGGATTGCCATAATAAATCACAACCGCACAGGGGCCCAAGAGTTAAGGGGGGTCCAATACCAACTCTAAATTCTAAAGCAGGTGGAATTGTGCATTATGATGAGCTATTGGACTGAAAGGAGTCCTTATACTGTTCTTTCATGGGGGCTTTCTCCAGCCTGTATCTGCCACTGTCATAATAATAGAATTGACTAGCGCAACAGTGCTCAGTGATTCTATTATCATGCCACAGAGACATACATTTGTCAAAGTGAGATAATTGAAATGAATAGCATAAGGCATAAGACATAAGAGGTACCTAAAAATTAACCCAGGTGGTGGGCACCTCATGTATTCAACAGTAGCTCCAAGAGGAGTTTATGTAAACATAAATGTGCACCCATTATCGAGATTAAAGCCCCCGTCACACACAGCGAGATCACTAGCGAGATCGCTGCTGAGTCACAAGTTTTGTGACGCAACAGCGATCTCACCAGCGTTATCGCTGTCTATGACAGGTATCAGCGACTGGCCCCCCGCCGGGTATCGCTGATAGTTCTGGAAAGCCCTGGACATTTTTTTGATCGTTGGTCTCCCCTTGGCCAGCATGCATCGCTGCGTGTGGCAGGCGGGAGACCAGCGATCAGCGAGCTGGAGCTGGTATCCAAGGTAAAGCGCGGGTTTCTAAGCGCCACGCGGCGCTTAGAAACCCGCTGTGTACCTTAGATACCAGCGTGCTGGTGCAGGGAGCTGGTAACCAAGGTAAACAGCGGGTTTCTAAGCGCCGCGTGGCGCTTAGAAACCCACTGTTTACCTTGGTTACCAGCTCCCTGCACCAGCATGCTGGTATCTAAGGTACACAGTGGGTTTCTAAGTGACGCCCTCTCTTGTTACCCGCATCGTCGCTGGTCCTCATTGCTGGTGAGATCTGCCTGTTTGGCAGCTCACCAGCGATCATGTAGCGACACACCAGCGATTCTGACAAGGTCATATCATTGTCGGGATTGCTGATGCGTCGCTATGTGTGACGGGGGCCTTAGTTGTATTTACTTGAATACAACTCAATGGCACCTAGTGGCGCTGTTTTGGAACACTACAGGTCTTTTCTTTTCCTTTACCCGGTTCCGGTTCAAAACACTTGAAATAGTGGTTCTGACTGGCAGAGGCTTTATTATTTTGATTTATTTACTTTTTTCTTCTCTTTCTTACTTTTTTCATTCATATAAGACCTTTAAGGTTATTTAAACATTGAAGCTGATTTGGTCCATAACATATTAGCCTCAATTACAGGACAAGGTCAGCTTCCTGCCAGCACTATGGAGCTGAGCCGTGTCTGCCAAGACTCAGCAGGTTCTGATACCTCTCACACCCAGCAATCATATGATCACTAAAAGGAAGGAAGAAAGAGCTGATAGTACTCCCTAAACTGTATACACAGTGCTTATTCATCCGGCTCCCTGTAGATGCACAAAATTTCATGAAGCTGCAAGGGCATTAGGCAGTCCACAGGAAGGTAATATACACCTGTAAATAATAATATTTACATTGAATAAGAATATGAGCATATGTGTGGCAAGACAGAAGCCTTTTCTTACAAACAAAAACATCCAAGACAGGCTATGTTTTGCCAAAACTTACATCAAGTCTGCCAAAAGCATGTAGGAAAACATGTTGTCATCTGATGAGAACTTTTTTTGCCATGATCCCAAAATATGTGTTTGCCGCAAATGCAATATGGCACATCACAAAAGAACACCATGCCCACAGTGCAGCATTGTGGAGGAAGCATTATACATTGGGGCTGTATTTCGACAGCCAGAACTGGAGCTTTAGTCAAGATGGAGGGAATCATGAACACTTCCAAATATGTGTAAATTTTGCAACAAATCATTCAGTTCTCTGCTGAAAATGTGAAGATGAAGAGATATTTCACCTTTCAGCATAACAACAACCCTAAAAATGTATCCAAATCATCAAAAGAATGGCTTTGTCAGAGGAAGATTAAATTATTGGATTGGTCCAGCCAGATGGCTGTATACAGGAGATGCCCTTTGACAAATTCAGAGCTACTGCAAGGAAGAGTGGGCAAAGATTACCAATTCTAGATGTGTGTGCTGATAGAGTCCTCCTTACCCAAAAAGACTGAATGCTGTGAAAATTTAAAGGGTACTACAAAGTATTAGTTTAAGGGTGTGCAGATTTATGCAACCACATTATTTTACTTATTTCATTTTCTTTTTCCAAGCAAAAATATTTTTTTTTTTGATTGAATTGTACAAAATATTGGGGACAATAAAGATGGAAAAAAATTCTGAAATGATTCTCGTTATGATTTTTTTTTTTACATGCCAAAAACCTGCCATTGTAATAGGGTGTGTAGACTTTTTACAATCACTGGAAATATATATGTATATACAAATTTATCTATTCCGCTATTATCTTTGTTTTACATTTATCAAAGACATTGAGGCATAAAATATAGACCACAGAAGAGCACAATGCGTCTAAGAGGCAGGTGCTTCCCTGTCCACAAAAAAACCTTTTGGTAAATAAAGCCTGACATGGACATGTGTGTCACCACAAATGGCACTAAGCAGGCCTCCGTGCTCCTTGGGAAGTAATGTCTCATTACTATGTGATTATGTTTCACCTGCACACCAAACACTAAATTTTAAACCCCTCTTAGTGATATGTGCTTGACAACAGGAGCATCTATCATTCAGCGTTCCCTTTGGCATGCCTTAATGACATGGTTCAAAAGATAACCCACCAACATTCATCTTGATTGCTTTTATCTTGTCATGGATTCTTTGCTTTTTCAAAATAATCAAGGCAAATTTTATATCATTATTACAGAGTAAAAATATATAAGGAAAGAAACAAAAATCATATTTTAAGTTAAAAAAAAATAATCATACCGGTGAAAATAATAATTTGTTAGGACATTTTTATATGTGTTATTATTATTATGGCTGATTAATAATATTTACATGTACTGAACTGTTGTAGCAATATGAAAGTCAATATTGCAAAGTGGTCGTAATGTTCTGACGTTCGCATACTGTTATGTAACATTGCTCAAATCATACAATACCACTCACCATCATTTTGCCCATGTCGAACGGAAGACTTTCTGATAAGCAATCAGCTGATAGTGACATCTCTGCTGAAATGTCCTGGATCGTTACGTGTATGAGCGGCTTCTAATTCTGCCCTAACGCAAAGAACAGGTAAACCAAAGAAAGGATAAAAATGTTGTATATTACTATATATACTATATATTGGAAAAACCTGCCGTTTTTGAACACATCAATGGGAGAATCTTATTTTTATCTTCTAGCGGAGTCTGATGGGAAAAACCTTGGATTGCCTTGATTTTCTGAGACAGATATGTCAGCATTAGTCCTGATAGCTATATGAGAATTTCCAGTACCTTTTTATTAATGGACAGTAAACCTTTTCATATCGGGGCAGCTTTGCTAATACAATTTATTAATATATCCACTTATTTTTTTTTCTCCATCTTTTCTAGGAAGTGTGTTTGGCTTAGAACTTGTGATAAGAGAGAGCCTGCTGGTGTGCTCATGCTGGATGGCTCTCCTCCCTCCATCGCTGCGCCCGCCCTCCCTTCCAGCTCTCACCCTCCCTGCTAGATCCCTGCCTTAAATATGTGAGCTCAGAGGCTGCAGACCAGGGAGTTGTGAGTGACTGGCTGACTGGAGACACTGCTCTCTTCTTCTGTGTGCATCCATCTGTCACCCAGAACCAGTGCAGGTTATCTCTAACCTGGTACCAGCTCCATCCTATTAAGGACCTAAGACTACCACCCAGTGATCCTGTGTAATATAGGCGTACTCCCCTCCTTGCATTGGATATAACATTTGCACGCTGCATCTTTGCTGTTCTTCACTGTCTTAGCAGATAATACCTGGTCGCTACCGGCAATGAAAGCTGTGAGCCCCATGCGTCCCCACAGCCGGAGAACCCCAGTGACGGGGGGTATGTGTGGGGAGCTGGCACTGCACTGCCTCTCTGAGCACAGCCTTGGTGTAGCTCGCTACAAGATGGAAGAAGAAGAGTCCTTGTGTCTGCAATATGACATGAATGACTGTTACAGCCGCCTCAAGAGGTTGGTGCCAACCATCCCCCAGAACAAGAAAGTGAGCAAAGTGGAGATCCTGCAGCATGTTATAGACTACATACTGGACCTTCAACTGGCACTGGACACACACCCTGTGTTGCTCAGGCAGCAGGCACCTGCCAGGACCCCACTGACGGACCTCAATGTAGACCCGGTAAGAGGCGCCCCCTTCTATATACTCTATTTGTGTTGAGTAAGCATGCCACATGTTAGCTGATGGCACGACCTGATATATGTGGCCTATCGGCTCGCTTGTATTGGTGCCCACTGGAGTCAGTGGTATCTCAGTAGGGTGCGATGACAGCTCTGGCATCTGAAGAAGGACAGATCCACCTGACAGCCTCCACTGCTTCATATCAGTCCCACACAGGGATCATAGCACTCAGAGATGTGGTGACTGCTGTCCAGATGGCAGGTGATGTTCACTGTTATGGCTTATTTCTTGTCATTTCCTCTTAGTAGTTGTGTTCCCGATGAGTGGAAAGCAGCTGTCTCTTCCTTGTTTATGCATTGAAAATGTGTTGCAATCATGTTCATCATTATCAAATGCCATAAATTCACCGGCGCACAGCCTGCGATGGCCTTTTCCCAGCTGAAGAGAATAGGCAGCTATGCCCCTCACCCTCTCTTCAGAGCCCATAGCTGGGAAACCCTCTGCTACATGCCAATTGCCTGCAAGTTAAGTGTATGTCAGATTTTAATTAGGAGCAGCAGCCTGAAGGTGATCAGTCTTTTGTGCGCCTCATTCTGATCCCTGAAGTGTGACCTGTCACTGCCCCTGCAGCCAGTGCCCATTCTAGAAGACCAACGAGTGCAACGTTATCCCTGATCCCTTTGTCTATTATTTTTCTATTTGCTTCACCGTTATTTAACCTTTTCTATGTACTATCATAATTAATATGGATTTTATTTCTCTTTTCCAGGCTACGGCAGTGGTAAACCAAGAAGGAGACAGTATACTGTGTCGCTAGTATGCCCTTAAGGTAAGCATTGTACTGTATATTATGGACATTTATTGGGCAGCTTTAGTAACCATATGGGGAGTCGAGATAGTTTATCTAAGTGACATTATATTTTTTTCATTTTATATTTTGCTTTCCTTATTAATAATAATAATAATAATTTGAATACTAAATCATATCCATGACAAAGTTAAGACTACTCTTCCAGAATATTATTTATCCTAATGGAAGGTTTACGGTAAACGTAGAGGTTGCACGTCACTAATATCCTTTTCCGTATTCCTATCACGAGTCACGAGGGGGGAGTTTGTAGGGATGAGGGTCACAGATGATAGCCCAAAGCACAGTATGAAAGCAGGGACTGAGCAGTCCATTGCAGCTGCGTTCCTATGCTTGGACTAGCTTGGGAGCTGTGCTTGTAGTTTGACCTGGTTTGTTTTGGGTTGTTGATCAAGCATGTCTTGTGTTTTGTTGGTGGCGCCAGTAAGTCTGGAGCAGAATGGTTCACACACCCCCTCTATTCATTCCTCTTCCACAGGTGTGCAGCAGGCAAATCCAGAGCCAGGAGGAGCACAGAGAAAGAGAGAGACAAATTAGAGACTAAGGGAGGGGAATGAAAACCAGTCACCAGACAAAAGAGGGGAAAAAACATCCTTCACTTCGCTTTTCCACACTACACGAAGAATCTAATCCTTCACCATGTGTCCACCTTGTATCATCAGACATGCACTGTGGAAGTCCCTGACCTGATGACATAGGGGGCACTGCTTAGAGAGAATATACCATTAAATGAAGAACTGAATATGAAGCTTTACTAATATACCAGAGTATTGTAGATATTTTGTCTTTACATCTATTGTTTAAAATAGATGATTTTATCTCTCCGGGGAATTTTCGTCTCCCTGCAAGAATGTTACATATTGTATAGAAGAAAACATGAGTGACATTTCATACTGTACATATAGAGATGTTCTATAAGTGTAAGTGATACAAAGTATATGCTTTAATAGACTACTGTAATTATGAAGTATTTTTAATTAAATATTTTCTGTAAATATGAATGTCTCTTTTTTTTTTGTTGTTTTTTTTGTTTCGTCCCGGGGGATTTGATTTGATTTTTTTTATTTGTCACAAAAATAAAAATAAAAAATAAATGATTAACTAAAGAGACATGAAAAGATGAACTTGTAACTTCCCACTTACTTGAATCAGATGATAATTGACTTGCAAGATTGCATGGGACGTATTCCTTTGATCAGTCCAGATCGCAATATTAAGCTGCATCCTAAAGTTTTATCCACTCGTGTGACGCCCAAATTTTTTATTCGACCCATCACCGAGTGTATCCGAAATTCTATAATCACCTTTGCACTCAGCTATAGTCATTGAAAAGTGGGAAGGAAGAAATGGTGAATAATCACATTTTCATGTCTCTCAGAAATTTGCTGAATACAGGCTGTTAAAGGTGATTTTATTTGTTTGTTTGTTTTTTTCTGCATTAATATATTGTCAGTGTTACAAAAAGAAAATCCAATATCTACCGTTACCTGTCTAGTGAACACTGGGTTGTCTCACTTTCTAAGCCCCCTGATCTACGCCCTCCTTTCGAAATATAATGGATTGTGTAGAAAACGCTGTCACCATATACTTGTCAAATATAGTGTGACATCATATCTGTCATTGGCATGGCCATAACTGGCTTTGCTTAGCAATGGGACCTTAAACAGAACTATTTTGTGGGAAGAGAAGTTGCATTTGAATAAAATGACTATATATGTACACGATCCAATGTGCGGAATTTGGCATTCATATTTGGTGCACACAGTGTAAATGAAAGAAAATCTGAGTCCTCGCTATACATAATCTCATTAGTCTCTAAGGCAGATTCGACTTCCTTGTTCATTCCTTGGTTTGTGTGTATTCAATTAGCTTATGAATATGGCCAATTATGGTCATTTATCCCCACTGATTCTGCTCTATTTCCACAGAAGCCGTCTCTGATTTTTATCCCATAGCAGAGGGTTAAATCCTAATTCCATGTACACGTTGGTGCTATTATATTTGTAACAGGGGGTGGTTTAAAGGCAAAAAGCATTTTCTTTCTCTTGCTTTGTGTGGATTTTCTTAGTGGACCCTGTGCTAGGTAAGCAGACAGTTCATTGCTTGCAACCAAAGGAACCTTACTGTATTCTTTCTAGCTGTATCTATACTGACTTCAGCTGATGGAGGGAGACAAGCAGAAACCTTTAATACCAGTAATGTGCTTGGTTTTCCTGAAGTTTCTACTGTAATCTCATATGTATTTTTTACACATGAGTATTAAAACATTTTTTACGTGTCTCAACCTTGTCTTTCTTACTCGTGTAATTAATCTTACTGAAAGTGAGAGTATTTTATTGTCATGTCATGCTTTGATTTGTCACATTTTTTGGACACTGTAGACAAATAATCTGTTAACCAATCTTCTAATTCCTAACATGATTTTTTTTTGTTTTCCACTGATGTCCTCAAAACTTACGCTTAAATAAAGGAATGCATTTCACATTTTGCATGCACTTTTCCTGACTTCTGTTGACACAACTGACAAGGGAAATTTATGCATGTGAACTTGAATGGGTATTGGAGCAGTGATGTCAGGTCAGGAGAAACTAGTTATGACTGTAAGAAACACAACTAATTATTCCTATCCATTAGAACATAGTTGATTTTCATTATGCCTGCGCTATGAATACATGCTAGAATGATAAGTGCGTTTGTGGCCTGACAGTGGATATTGATTACAATTCATCATCAATTCATATAACTGCAAGCAGAAGCCAGTTCACCTTGCCGGAAAGCAATCTCTTACATAAAAGTGTATGATGTGCGGGAAAGAATAGTAAATGAGCATTGTATATGACATATTTTTCTGGATTCCAATACCAAGACGTTACTAAATCTGTATAACTCCCAAACCCTAATATAGTATTGGTTAAAAGTTAATTATTTGCTTGATAATATATTTTAAAGGCAACAAAATTGGGAATGATATTGTATGTGTATCCCATGATCAGGACCTTTATCTATTTCCTGCAGACGCCACTATAATTTTGCTTTCTTCAGTAGGTCAGCTTTGACCTTAGCAATGACCTTAGGCAATTGGAAAAAGCTGTGACCCACTAAAGTTAATGGCTAAATGTGTTTTCTGTTCCTATTGGTAATGGAGAAAATGTTCACAAGTATACAGCATGATACCCACAAGAAAGAAGGATATGACCTGACTGTAGATTTGTCCAGTGGTTATAGGATGTAGAATAAGTATTTTGGCATACTGAAGGCTGAAAACATTTGCATTTTTAAATATGACATCAATGAATGGTATAGCGGGAAAGAGCAGGTCATACCCTGATACAAACTATTAGATGTTCTGCCACAATTATAATGGTATTTATAGTGACTTAGCCCAATTATTCTTAGCTTGTCATTGGCCTTATCCTTGACTTAACGCCCAATCGTTCATACTGGTCAACCTTCTCATTCTTTGGAAATTAGTTCCATGACACTGATATTAATAATCAGCAAAGTCCCATGACACTAACATTATCTATTGCAATGGTACTTGAACAACATTGAGATATTAAAAAAAAATGATGCCGTACCAGCCAGTAATGAACATAATGATATCCCACGTTTAATATTGTCATATATATATAGTTGATTAAAAAATTCCAAAATAATATTAAATTATGAAAACACCCCATTATAGGAGAGGGGTAATTTGAAATGAATGTACCGGCAAATACTTTCACAGAATTTCTAATACACGTTTATGAAATCGAGAGACGTATTTCTCAGTTTTAGACTAGCGGATTTAATTAGTAGCATTTCCACTAATTTTGCCAAAACATGTCACAATTTCATGATTTTATTATATATTTTCAATCAAAATAGTTCATCATCCAAGTGATAAATCGTCCATTGACTTTTCCATGAGAAAGATTTCACAAGCAGAAATACATTACTGGTAACTTAGGTACTAAACCTCATTTATGGCTGGTTCTATATACTGCAATATCTACTTGTCCACTTTTATTTAATGTCATACTTAGGATTTTCTACGCATGACTCTACTATGTCAACCTTTCCTTGTTTAATCTGTAGATTATAAGTGTGCAAATAGTAATAAGTAGAGCACATCTCTACTGTAGGATACAGGTTGTGTGACCTTCTTTCTGCTTAGCTAAATGGATTTAGTAGACAATAATACTAATAATAGCACTAGTATCGGGCTTGCCAAATCTTATTTTAATAAAATTATGTTTTGCCAACATTTAAGCCGATAAAGGAACTTTTGTTAACATCTTAAGATGTTAAAGTCACCAGACTCAATCGCTGCATGAAGGCAAACAGTTTACCAGAGTTTATTTTAGCAGCATATGGAAAAATCAAATCGGACAATTATTTATTTAAAGAATGGTTCACAAATATCTTAAAGGGTTATTAAAGGGGAAATCTGATTCTGAACACTTTCCCATCAGAAGGTAAGCAGGACCACTGATCAGTGTCAAATGTACAGACATCTGCTAGCTCACATAATCAAACAGCAGATAATGTGTACCTGTCCTACTCCTTATGGCAAGTGCACAATAGGATGGATGTGTGACATGGTAGATATCTGTAGATATGTTTATGTTACCATCTGCCTTAGGGTCCCGTTTCACATAGCGACGCTCCAGCGATCCCGACAACGATATGACCTGGTAAGGATCGCTGGTGCTTCACTACATGGTCGCTAGTAAGCTGTCAAACAGGCAGATCTATTCAACGATGCAGCAATGATACGGCGATCCATATAACGACCTCGCCGGTCATTGATACCTTGTCACACAGCAGCTATTCTGACGACTCACACCTGCGTCCCTGAGTTCTGTGTCACCTACGAGGTCGCTCGTCGGTGTCAAACACAGCTATGCATGCTGGCCAGCGGGACACCAACAATCAAAAAATGGCCTAGAACATTCGAGCACGATCAGCGATATCCAGCAGGGGGGGCGAGGTTGCTGTTGCGTCAGAAAATCTGTGATATTTCAGCGATCTGGCTAACGATTTCGTTACGCGAGACGGGGCCTTTACTCATCTCCGAATATGGTAGTGAACAGAGTCACATTACTCCTTTAATATATTCTATTTAGGCTGTGTGCCCACGTAGCGTTTTTAAGCGTTTTTGCCGCGATTTTCGGCGCGGAAACGCAGCGAAAACGTTTAAAAATCGTGTACAGAACGCCCCCCATGCATTCCTATGGCATTCTACACATGCTGTGCTAATGCTGCGCTTTTTTCCGCAGCGGAATCGCATCGCGGAAAAAATCGCAGCATGCTCATTCTTTTGTGCGAAATCGCAAAGAATTGCCGCGATTCCGCACCCATAGGAATGCATGAGAATCGCTTACTTCCCGCATGTGGCTATGCCCACCATGCGGGAAGCTAAGCGTCTCATGTGCGGTTGGTACCCACGGTGTGGAGGAGAGGAGACTGTCCTCCAGGCCCTGGGTGCCATACCCCTGTAAAAAAAAGAATAAAAAATAAAAAATCGGGGTATATTTACCTTCCGATGTCCCGCGCTGCATTCCCGGCCTAGTGTTCCCAGTAATGCCTTGCGGCAACGCCCTGTAATGACGTAGTCTCGCGTGACTCTAGCGGTCTCGCGAGATCACTATAGCAACGCGAGACTACGTCATCACAGGTCTCGCAAGGCATTACTGGGAACGCTGTGGCCCGGGAATGCAGCGCGGGACGCCGGAAGATAAATATACCCCGATTTTTTAAATTTTTTTAGCATTTTAACATTCTATCTTTTACTATTGATGCCGCATAGGCGGCCTCAATAGTAAAAACCTGGTCACACTTGTCAAACACTATGTTTAACGAGTGTGACCAACCTGTCAATCACATTCCAAGCGATGCTTCAAATCGCTTGGAAAGTGCTTGAATATCGCACGTGAAAATCGCGGCAAAATCGCGATCATAATCACGGTAAAATCACAGTGAAATCGCAGTGAAATCACGCAGAAAAAAACGTGCGATTTCTGGGAAGGAGTCCGGTTTTTAGTGAGCATTTTAAAACGCTACGTGGGCACATAGCCTTAAAGAGATTTTAGGAAAAGTCTTGTTTTTCTCCAAAAATTAATGACCATCAGGTGTATCCAGACCTTTTGTGGAAAGTCTACAGAATAAATAGCAGAGGTTTGGAGAGGTGACATTCAGGATTTCAGCTCTAAGATCTAACCTTCTGTTAAAGTATAGGTTGATCATGCATTATTATCCAATGTAGTAGACTTACAGGCCTCATTTAAAGAAGCCTCCCATAAAATTGTGTATCCTCTTAATATATTGCAGTCATCATATTATATAGCTCTATGTAC
The DNA here is from genome assembly GCF_039654945.1 of Dendrobates tinctorius. NCBI lineage: Eukaryota > Metazoa > Chordata > Amphibia > Anura > Dendrobatidae > Dendrobates > Dendrobates tinctorius. The sequence continues at coordinate 3,205,190 of NW_027361672.1, forward strand.
CTACAATTGCCTCTTTTGCCTTTCTACACTGATTCTTCTCTTTCCATTAGGTCTATGACATAGTATGATTAATAACTGACTACCTGAATCGTTCTGAGCTCTATGCAGAAACAGGAGGTCAATTTTCACTGAATGAGTCATAAGTCACAAAAGTCCCTGGCAGGGGGAGTAGCAGAGCAGCTGGTTAAGGAGTTGAAGAGAGGAATGATAAATGCATGGAAAAGAGACTTCCTGTTTCTACATAGAGCAAGGAAAAGAGAAGAATTAGCTGTGTAGAAAGGCAAAATGAGCAATTGTAAGTACACAGTTCAATATAATATGATGATTGCAATATATTAAGAGGAATAAAACTTTGATGGTAGGAGGAGTGCTTCTTTAAATAAATAAGTGGAAACAGTAAGTGATTTGTTTCTTGATCACTGGCTTCTAATTTCACATAAATCTGAAACTACAGCTGGAGGTCAGTGGTAGAGACTCGTCATTACAATACCAAGTACAGCTGATATTCCAAAGACAAAATAATACATACTATTAATTTGTAATTAAACCAATAGTTCATGTATTGATAGAGAAATTTGATTTTCTGATCTATTGGAAACAGGTGCTGATGTACAGAACTGCGGTATATGTTCATACTATAAACACAACTTGAAATAAATAAAAAGGTAAAGGAACCAGTGCTATATTTTACAGTACATACAGCATATATTTAATGAATAAAAGCCATCCTCACTTCACTTTATGACTCAGAATTAGCGTTGAGCGAAACGGGTCGAAAAAATTCAAAAGTCGCCGACTTTTGCCAAAGTCGGGTTTCACGAAACGAAACCTGACCTTAGCATGAGGTCGGCCACGAGGTTGGCGACTTTAGCGCCAAAGTCGCGTTTCAAAAGATGCTTTAGCGTCCTTTTTCAGCCAATCAGGAAGAACGGACACTGTGGGTAACGTGATGACATAGGCAGCGGTCACCACCATCTTGGAGAAGGGCATGCAAGTGATTGGCTTGCTTTGTGTAGCGTCACAGGGGGTATAAAAGGGTGGGGACGCCGACCGCCATGTTACTCATGCTGATCTCAGAATAGGGAGAGCTGCTGCAGCTGCTGATTCTGTAGGGAGAGCGTTAGGAAGGCAAAAAGAAAAAAAGAACAGCTTCTGCTGCTAGAGCTTTTCACTGTAGTTACTGTGCAGTGAAAGGTGAAAATTTTTGCTTTTGTGCAGCAGCGCTGGTGGTGATTAGCCTGCCTTTTAAGGCTAGCTGCATTGCTGTGTGCACACTGGTGTTCAAACTGCTTTTTTAAAAGCAATCCAAATGGTATTGTTTTGTCCTGGTGAGGTAGTGAGCGTTCATTTTTTCACACACCGTACAGCGGTGTACGCTCCTCACACAGTACCGTGTAACGGCTGTTATCACGGCCAAATTGAAGCTATCTAAGTGTGTGACTCTGTAAGGAAAAGTCGAGGAGTTTGTCCGTTCTTACAGACCTACACCTTATAGTTTTGTCCATTTTTCAAACAGTTTAGTATATTTGCTGTTTGATTACATTCAAAACTAGAGAGAGACACCGTGTGTCAGTCCGTATACAAAAAACTCAGAGCTTGACAATTTTACATACACCGAACAGCGGTGTACGTGCACGCTCCTCTCTCAGTACCGTGTAACGGCTGTTATCACGGCCAAATTGAAGCTATCTACGTGTGTGACTCTGTAAGGAAAAGTCGAGGAGTTTGTCCGTTCTTACAGACCTACACTCTAGGGAGATTCCAATTCTGCCCAATTCTATATACACCTTGTAGTTTGTCATACACTAGGCAATTTCTGCCTGTCACATTGTGGTGTTATAGACACAGGGCCTGACAGAATCCAACTGTGTCCTGAAGAGAAGAGAGATTCCAATTCTCCACAGTCCTCTATCCACCTTTCTTACAACATCCAGAATCTGCCGTTCACATTGCGGTATAAAATAAACAGGGCCTGACAGAATCCAACTGTGTCCTGAAGTCTACAGAGATTCCAATTCTCCCCACTACTATATACACCTTGTACCTTGTTTTACAGTACCATATAGTTGGTGGTCTTTTGGGTACATTTTCCCCAAAAATGAGGAAGTGTGGTGGAAGAGTCCATGGAAGTGGGCGGGGGTTGGCAGCTGGTAATGATGGCGTTGGTGTTGGTGGTGGATCTGCTGGTAGTGGCTAAAGCAAAATAGCACCTAATGCAGGAGGTGTTGAGCCTGCATCATCGTCTGGCTCCACAAGGCCTCGAAGGCTCCCTTTTCTGGGAGTAGGTAAACCGCTTTTAAAGCCGGAGCTTCAAGAACAAATTTTGGTGACATTGCTGACTCAGCTTCCAGCTCTATCGCCTTCTCTTCTGAAGTTTTAAAAAATAAAAGCGCTGAGTCATCATTGGAGGCTCATGTTCATGAACCACACCTTTCCTTGTGTCCTTCACCCCAACCAAAATTGAAGGATGCGGCAGGCCACACTACAGATTACTCCATGGAGCTGTTTTCACATACCATGCCTGGGTTATCAAGTCAAATCGTGAATTACCCAGGCAAAGATGAATCTAACATGGAGTGTACTGATGCACAGCTACTGATAGATGATTCTGCTGGTACATTCACTCAGAGCACTACATTGTCCTGGCAGTGTACTGAGCCAGAATCTGACCCAGATGAAACTCAGGTGCCCCTTCCCGCATACTATACCACCATACACGGTGACACAGAGGAAGGTGCACATGACATTGAAGAGGAGGTGATGGATGACCCAGTTGACCCAGATTGGCATCCATTGGGGGGTAGAGGGTGCCCCTGCCAATAGCTCAGAAGAGGAGGAGGAGCATCCGCAGCGGGCATCGACATATCGACAGCTGTTATCTGGCAGGCCCAGAGCAGTCCAAAAAGGGTTACAAAAACCAAAATAGTAGCAGGACAGCTTTGCCAAATGGTCAAAATAGCACAGCGTGCAAGGCCTCAAGATGTCTTCCATAGTAGGAAGAGTGCAGTGTGGCAGTTTTTTGAACAAAATCCTAATGATCAGGCAAAGGTTATCTGTAAGAAGTGCGCAAAGACCTTTAGCTGAGGGAAAAATCTGAGAAATTTGAATACCAGTTGCATGCTAAAACATTTAACCACCATGCACTTGCAAGCATGGACGGACCACCAAAACTCACATACCACATGTGCTACTGCTCCCAAAGAAGGTAGTCAGCAACGCTACATTGCTTCCCCCACTGTAAGTCCACCGGTTAGCACACCACCAGCAGCAAATGAGTTGTCGTCGCAAGGGCAAATCAGTCAGGGAATCACAATGATATTGCAACAAAAGACTGAATCTAGGCCATCAGAAAGAACACCAACTCCATCACCATCATCAACCCTCTCTCAGTCCGCCATGTCCACCGCTAGTTCCACCATATGCAGCTCTCAAGTCCAGCTCACCCTACCAGAGACTATGAGTAGGACAAGAAAGTACTCATCCTCTCATCCGCATACACTGGGTTTGAACGCCCACATTGCCAAACTAATCTCGTTAGAGATGATGCCCTATCGGTTGGTTGAAAGCGCAGTTTCCGCGAACTCATGGCCTACGCAGTACCACGCTATGACCTACCCAGTCGGCACTTTTTTTCTTGCAGAGCCAGCCCTCCACCTTCATGTGAAAGACCGCATTGTCCATGCACTCAAGCAATCAGTGAGTGGAAAGGTGCACCTCACAACTGATGCATGGTCCAGTAGGCATGGCCAGGGCCGTTACGTGTCCATCACTGCACACTGGGTTAATGTGGTGGATGCAGGGTCCACAGGGGACAGCTGTGATGGCACAGTGCTGCCTAGCCCACGGTATAGGAAACAGTTGGCTGTAGGCATTCGACCCTCCTCCTCCTCCAGAAGCGAAAGCTTGTCCACAGAGCGCAGTCGCACGAGCACTGCATCCGCAGCTGACAGTGGTGCACACGATGTGTCCCACTATCGATCAGCTAGTGGAAAGCGTCAGCAGGCTGTGTTGCAGATGATGTGTTTGGGCGACAGACACACAGCGGAGGTACTGGCCGACTACTTTCAGCAACAAACTGAGTCATGGCTGGGCAGTCTACATCTTGAGGCAGGCAAGATAGTTAGTGATAACGGCCAGAATTTTGTGGCAGCCATAGCCCTTTCAAAACTCAGACACATACCTTGCTTGGCTCACACCTTGAACCTAGTGGTGCAGTGCTTCCTTACTAATTATCCGGAGTTAACAGGCCTGCTCCATAAGGTTCGAAGACTGTGCTCGCACATCCGCCGGTCGCCGGTACACTCCAGTCGTATGCAGAAGCTGCAGCGATTACTCCACCTTCCCAAGCACCGCCTAATTATCGACGTTGCAACAAGGTGGAACTCCACCCTGCACATGGTTGAGCGGCTGTGCGAACAGAGGCAGGCCATAATGCATTTGTGGGAGGATACATGGGCAGGCACTTTGAGGGCAGACATGGAGTTGACAAGTGTACAGTGGTCGAAGCAGAAAGACCTCTGTAAAGTCCTTCAATGTGTTGAGGAATGCACACGGCTGGTAAGCGCAGACGACGCCATCATAAGCATGAGCATCCCACTTATGCGTCTGCTCATGCAAACTTTGACGCACATCAAGGAGCAGGCGTCTGCAGCCAAGGATGATGAGGAAGAGGAGGAGGGAAGCCTTGATGACAGTCAGCTATTGTCTGTTCAGGGAACTGTCGTGGACGAGGTGGAGGAAGAAGAGGAGGAGGAGGAGGATGATGATGGGGATGATTATTTAGGGGAGGAGGATGCTTCTCGTGGGGCAAGAGAAAATGTTGGCGTGGCAAGGTCTGGCACTGCGTTTGTGCGTGACTTGAGGGATGTGGATTTGCCTGAAAGTGTTCCTCCAACCAGCACTCGCAGTGCATCACTGACACCGGGAACATTGGCCCACATGTCAAATTATGCCTTGCAGATCCTAAAAAGGGACCCCCGCATTGCCAAAATGATGAACAATGATGACTACTGGTTGGCCAGCATCCTGGATCCACGCAATAAAGGCAAATTTCAAAACATCAAGCCACAGGAGAACCTTGACCTAATATTGGCTAACAAACAAGCAACTCTGGTAAACCGGTTGGTTGAGGCATTCCCAGCACACAGCAGCGGTGATGGTTGTCACACGAGCCGTAGGGGCCGGGGACAACTTGGAAGAGGTGTTGGTGGTGCACACATCAGAAGTGGCAAGGAGACAGGGGTTTCATGACCATGTTGTGGACTGATTTTTCAAGTCCCGCTCACATGACTGGTAATACTGCATCAATTGAAAGTGACAGGAGACAGCATTTGTCAACTATGGTTACAAACGACTTTTCCTCCCATATCGATGTTCTCCCTTACAGGTCATTCCCATTTGACTATTGGGCAGCTAAACTGGACACCTGGCCTGAATTGGCACAATATGCCTTACAGGAGCTCGCTTGCCCAGCTGCAAGTGTGCTATCGGAAAGAGTCTTCAGTGCTGCTGGATCAATTCTGACAGAAAAAAGGACCCGTCTGTCGACCCAAAATGTGGATTATCTAACCTTCATTAAAATGAACCATGCATTGGTTTCCAAGGATTTTGTCATACCTTACCTTACCCTGATGACACATAGGTTGACAGAAAAATGGCTTTCTTTGGTCCGCCTCTTCCTGGGACTTGACCAATTTCGCCTTTAGCAGCAGGTGAATGTCCCACATCAACATATGCCATTTTGTAAACCTCCCTAACTGGGCTGCCTCCTCCCCCCATGGCCGGGGTCACCACCTAGCGCATGCAACCGTGCGAGTGCCGTTGCCCTGGACAGGTGGGTGGGCCGACTCTTGGCACAGGCACTGGCACAGGGTCCCTCATAGTGCAATCAAGTGTCTCTGACGGTGGGGGTGCACACCCGCCGTCAGACACACCGCCGTACTATGAGGGGCCCAGTGCCAGTACCGACACCCACGAGTGGGCCCCCTTGCTTGGGCAGGGCCCCTGCATTTGCAATGTTTACCTCTCCCTGCACCTCCGCTGTGTAGTCTGGGCTTTCAAATCCTTCACTGGGACTGCCACTACAAATTTGGTGAACTGATAGAAGATGATGGTTAAGACGTAGCTATGCCCTGTCCCGCTGGCCGGGATCTAGCTTCAGATGATCAATGGCTTCCATTTCTTATGGATGTCGACTCACAATGAGATGCAATGGTGGTTTCTCATCAGCTTTCACAGTTTTCCTACCCACAGACGTGTGACATTCCAGTGCACATTTTTAAATGTGCCCTCTCATGCCAATCCAAATGAATCGCCTACGGCCTGTGGCTTCGGTCTTTTGCACTCCAAAGTTACGTGACAGAGCATGATAGGCAGTGAGCACCATGTTTACATCTCTCCCTGTGATCAAAATTATATCAAAATTATATGGATATGAGTAATGGCGATGGGATCAACAGTACTGCAATACAGCAACACTTTCTTCACAAAGAAAGGTTTTCGCTGTCTCCACACACTAATTAATTAAGGGCCTGCATCACCTCTGAGAATTGTGACGGAAGTGAATAGGAATTCCTAGATTTCTGCAATCACTAAAATTTATGTCAGTAATTGTATGCATCTCATTTCCTATTGCGGAGAGTCTGGACTGTCTTACTGAGACAGAAATATATATGAAGATTTAAAAATACCACCAAAAGTGTATACTGGTGTACGCTTCAAATACATTTGAATTTTTTCTACTTTTTAGATTGTTGTCTAATCCATACTGAGAACATGGAGATTTTAAATATTTAAACTATGCTATATATACCTGCTATCCAGTGATAATGCACCCTTTCTCAACTTTCTACAAGCTGGTCAAATACATACTGGGCCTGAGACCGTCTGAGCCTGCCTCCTGATCTATAGACATAGGTTTTTAATGTGTAAACTATGCTATACATACCTGTAATCCGGTAATACGTTACCCTTTCTCACCTTTGTCCAATCACGTCTAATCCATACTGGGCCTGAGACCGTCTGAGCCTGCCTCCTGATCTATAGACATAGGTTTTTAATGTGTAAACTATGCTACATATATACGTGTTACCCGGTGAAACTGTACCCTTTATCAACTTTCTAGAATCTTGTCGAATCCATACTGGGCCTGAGAATGGCTGCCGACCTGTTAAGCAAGCTACAGCAACTGTGGTTTGGACACGTAATTTTTTGCATTTTTTCATTAATGCCGGTTAGACCTAATTCAGGAATTGCGGTTGACCTGAACTTACTGGGAAATCATTGTTCGCGGGGAATAAGTGGACTCACAGATCCCCATCACTAATAGAGTTCTGCTGGTTATCTGCACCTGTAAGCGACAAAAGCTGGTCAGTGTAGCGCGCATGCAGCCCTGGACATGTAACTCCATGATAGACCATGATAGTGCCAGAGCCTCGCGTATCCCTCTAGTAAGCTTGACGCGTACCATGGGGGCATGCCGGAGTCTCGTTCATTAACGGAATAAAGCTGACAAATTGCTAGCACAACTACAAACGGACATACCACACCACACACACAATCGACAAAGCTTTCAGTATGTGCATCTTTTCTTGAGGTGGCATGGTTGTGGTTTCCCGGGTGGAGTCCAATTAAGCCGCTGACTCCACTCCTGGTGGTGCCCTTTTGGACATTCCTTTAAGGTTCAGCTTTGCAATCATACTGCCCCCGGAAAGCAAACACTTTGCCTTCATGGACGCTGTTTGGAGGTTCGTGGGAATAACGCCGCCTTATCGCCAGTTGGCATAATTTATTGGTGGGAAGTCCGACGGTATATGATCGTGTTCGATTTCAGAATTTTTTTTTTTTTGTTGGTATTTTACATTTTTATTCCAGCCTTTCTTGACTTCATAAGGGAATGACAAGCCTATATCTGTGTCTCCTCCACCTCCTCCTTTTACTCCTCCACCTCTTTTCTAAATGTAGTTGCCCTTTTCCATATGTAATTTTTGTCTTCTGAGCATTTTCTCTGCTTTGGGATACCTTTTAAGGTGTTTTGTAATTGTTTTCTATGTGTTTGTATGTGTTTGTGTTTGCCTGCCATTGTTTTCAATGGGGTTCGACGAACATTCGACGAACTTGCCTCCTGTGTGACGAACCAAAACACTAGTGTGGTGGCTCAACACTACTCCTGATATATAGACGTACATTGTTAATGTTTAAACTATGCTATATATACCTTCTATCTGATGATACTGTACACTTTGTCTACTTTTTATATTCTTGTCTAATCCATACTGAGCCTGTGAGTGTCTCTGTGTGACTGATGGAATATATATGGAGATTGACAATTATCCTTTGACTGAATAGAGCTGTACATTTCTGATACAGTGCCATATATCTGATGTTATTTTGTGTCTATTTTGTGCAAAATTTTGACGTTTGGTGGAAGAGGCCGCGGACGTGGGCGCGGGGGGGCCAGCTGGTGATGATGGTGGTGGTGCATCTGCTGGTAGTGGCAAAAGCACAATAGCAGCTAAGGCAGGAGGTGTTGAGCCTGCGTCATGGTCTGGCTCCGGAACGCCTGGAATGATACCTTTTCTGGGAGTAAGTTAACCACTTTTAAAGGCGGAGCATGAGGAACTGGTTTTGGCTTACATTGCCGAAACAGACTCCATCAAATATGCCCACCTCTTCTGAAGTTTCAAAAAATGCAAGCACTGAGTGGTCAAGTGCTGGCTCCTGGTCAGGAAGAACCCCTTTCCTTGTGTCCTGCACCCCCACCCAAACTGAATGAGGCAGCAGGCCACACTTCACATTAGTCCATGTAGCTCTTTCTATCATACCATGCCTGGGTTATCAAGTCAAATCGTGAATTCCCCAGTCCATGATGAATCTAACATGGAGTGTGGGTGGCCAGCCAGGGCAGTGGGGTTAATCGGTACCGGGCCGGTGTCTCACAGGGATGTGTCACGGTGGTGGTGACCCGTTCCATGGCCCCGGGCATCCATGCATAGGGGTGAATTACATTTATAGGTGAATGATACGTGACGTCACCTCTGGTTTCTGATTAGATTGACCAGCGCTGCAGTGTTGCTTCTGTGGGACAGATGTTGTGGTGCAGCTAAGATGTATAAGACCTGCACAGGTAGGGCCGTACTCGCAGGGCAGATGAAAGAGTTGGGAGATGGTGTGCAGTGCAGGATGTAGCTGAGCCGTGCGCCAGGCGCAGGAGAAAGATGACAGACACAGTCATGCAGTTCCTTTACATGTACTTGGTAGGTGCTGTCCAGGACCCAGAGTACAGATGGAGAAGGAGTTGGTCAGCCTGGAAGCCAATTTGGATTTCTCTCTCTGCAGATAGGTAGTGTGGCCTCCGTTCTAGCGCTTATCTGAGGTACTCGCAGTGCTGAGTTCAATGAAGTTCCCCCTGTTGACTCTCTTTTGGAACTTTCTCGTATGGCTGGCAGCCGTAACCTTTTCCTTCTGGCTCACACAAGTCGATGCTGGGGCCTCCGAGCCTCAGTTGGGTACAGAGCATTTACAGCTGCTACTTCCTCCGGTTTCTGCTGCAGGAACGTCAGTGTCCCTACAAACTCGGAGATCGGAATCCGGACCATGCGCTCCAGCTAGGAGTGAGCCTTAACTCTGCTCATCCTCCAGCTCCCCTTCTCACATCCACACACTTCCCCTTCCCTGCACAGAATGGCCTAACTTACCTCCTCCCGACCACAGAGAGCAGCTCCTCAGCAGTCATGTTCATAGGTCTCCCTGCTGGCATGGAGTGGGAAATGTGTTGTGTGTTGGTTTAACTGCTAGAGAGATCTTTTGTTGCTCCCAAGCATGACATCACACTCCCTAGGAGGAAGGTAATGCCACTGTGGCGACCATACTCCTGGGGATGCCACAAGTGCACTGATGCCCAGCCACTGCTAGATGATTCTGCTGGTACATAGACCCAGACCACTACATTCCCCTCACACTCTACACAGCCAGAATCTGACCCAGAGGAAACTCAGGTTCCCCTTCCCGCATACCATACCACCTTACACGGTGACAAAGAGGAAGGAGGTGCAGATGAAAGTGCAGGTTCCTTGAGCTGGTGGGGGGGCATACTCATGGGCGACGGCACTGGCACAGGGCCCCTCATAGTATGCAAAAGTGTCTCTGCCAGTGGGAGGGCCCACCCGATGGCCCACCCGATGGCCCACCCGATGGCCCACCAGATGGCCCACCCCCACACCCACCCGCCATCAGACACACCGCCACACACCGCCGTACTATTAGAGGGGCCCTGTGCCACTGCCGTCGCCAACGAGTGGGCCCCCCCTGCTTGCTCAGGATCACAGCACTTGCAAAGTTGAAATACTTACCTCTCCCTGCTCCACCGCCATGACGTCTTCCGCGTTTCCTGACAGTGATAGTCTGATCAGAGAGCACAATGACATCACGTCTGTACGCCCTCTGCCTAAACAGCCAAGTGCAGTGAGATGGACAATAGGGACGACGAGGAGTCCAGACTAGTACAGGGATTCCATAGCGAGGAGACTTATTTAATTGTTTTCAATGTTGGGACAGCAATTTTTGGGGAGCACTATACTCTGGAGAATGATATATGGAGCCCACCATACACTGGAGCATTCCAAAGGTGGACATCAGACACTGGAGCAGCATTTACCGGGCACATCATACACTAGAGCATTAGAAATGGGGCCCATTATGTATGGAGCATTATTTGGGCCCATAAAACAGTGGAGCTTCATCCATGGGGACCAACATATACTGTAGCATTTTGTGGAGCTCATCATATACTGTTTCAAACATTATATGGGACCAATGATTCTGTATGGAGAAATATATGGGCCTCATTACTCTGTATAGTGCACTATGCGGTGGCCATAATACTGTATGGAGTAATATACTGTCCATTTTTGGAGCTATTAAAAATGGATATCAGTCATGAGATGTAAAAAGTGAAGTATTTTTCATTGTACTATGCTGCTATTTCTCTGCGGTATCGGAGCATCATGAGTTGTGGTATGTGTTAAAGGGGCGCTCTTTGGCCCAGGGCACATGAAAACCTGGAGCCAGCCCCACCCCCCCACAAATTTAGCCAAATAATCCCCAGTTTTCAGTGCGTAACTAGTATTATGAAGTAAATTAAGGTTGAAAAGCTTCAGTAATCAGAATTGATGTTTTTGGCATTCAAAAGGGCACTGTAGGTGTGTTTCCTGTCCTCCACTCCCTGCCGACTTTGCTTCCCCATTGACTTGCATTGGGTTTCGTGTTTCAGTCGGCCTTCGACTTTTCACGATAATCCAACGATTTCGTTCGACCCGACTTTTGCGAAAGTCGGATTTCACGAAACCCAACACGACCCGAAAAAAGGCAAAGTCACTCATCTCTACTCAAAATCTTTCACTGAAAGTCGTTCTCTCCTGTTCTCCTCTGCTTTTGGCTAGACACTTATCCTCCACAGATGTTCTATTCCAGTAAATCAGAATCTGTGAATAATAATCTGGCTAATAACTTCAAGTTATAGTGCAAATACCACATTTTAAATGTTCTTTTCATAGAAAAAAATTATATACTAAATAAACTTATATGGTGTATACTGCCCTACAGTAGTTCCAATAACACAGAATCAGTATCACAATGAAGAATTAAAGGTCTATTAAGAAATCTGTGTAGTGATTTTTTATAGTCAGGTCTGTACAACAATGGGGCATTATATAGACACAGAGGAAAGGTGGTTTTATTAACTGTGTTTAGGGGCAGTCAGACTGAACTTGTTGTCACAGGATGTTGTAACGGTTATTTTTATTTAAGGATGTGGCACAGTTTGAGTCTTAAAAGAGCTCTCGGGGACAAACATATTGATTACCTATCTACTCTTATTAATATTGAAATCCAAAACCAAGAAGGAAAGGTCATATCATTGTAGAAATCACAGGATGGATAGGCATGTTAATGATATTGAAATGATGAAATAAAAATTAACATATTGATTTATTCAGTATCAAGTATGAGCATCACGTGCAGAAAAATATGGACGTACACACCTTGGCTGCCATTAATGTAATCCATGGTTATTTAATGAATGTTCTGCTATGTAGAATGCACTTGGCACTCAGATAATCAAGATTTGTTGCTGGCAGTTGCCTTTGCAATTGCCTACCAGTGACTTCTCAGTTGTGCTCGAGGGGCAACAAGTGCGGTTATGTTGCAGGTCATGGTAACATATTTAGACCGTGCAGGCTGCTCACAGTTGCACTTGCTACAAGCCGTCTGGCATTGTCAAGTTGAAAAACGTCTCCTGAGTACTTTGGACCAATGTTCTTACCAGTGGTTGCACGCCTAAATCAATGTAAGGCCGAGCTGTTAGTGTACCTGATAAGAAGACATAGAGGGGTAAAGCTACAGTACACCATGTGACACCCACATCATAATCCCAGGAGTAGGACTGGTATTACATTCACTCCCATTTCATGTTGAGACTCATGTGGTCTCCAGATGAAGACAATCAGGTGGAATGGAAAATGAAATGGAGCAATGTAGGCTGAAATGAAGTCTATACTTTTCAGCATTGATTTCCTCTTTTTTGGATGCAATAATAATGCAAGATTGGTCTGGAAACTTTGTGGGCAACGCTATAATGAGGCCTTAAAGGGAAACTGTCACCAGATTTTTCCCATATAAAGTAGGGCCAACACCTGTACACCCTTATGTACAGCATGCTAGAATGCTGTATATAAGTCCCCAATGCGCTCTGGATAACACAAAAAAGTCCTTTTATTATACTCACGAACGGCGCAGCCCCTTCTGATGGGCATCACTGGTCTTGATCCGGTGCCTCCTCTCTTCATGTGATCGATGTCCTCCTTCTTGCTTCATGTGGATGACGCTCCTGCATAGGCGTACTTCTCTTTGCCATGTCAAGGTCAGAGCAAAGTACTGTAATTCATATGCATGGAGAAAGGCCAAAGAGATCCGTTACAGGTGCACTACAATGCTTTGCTCTCGGCAGAGAGAAGTGCGCCTGTGCAGAAGCGCAATGGGGGAAACAGTGTGGATAATGCAAGACACATCATCCACATGAAGCAAGAAGGAGGACGGCAATTGCAAGAAGAGAGGAGGTGCTGGATCAAGACCAGAGACGCCCATTTGACTGGATCAAGGTGAGTATAATAAAAGGTCTTTTTTGTGTTATGCACAGGGATTGGGGACTTATAAACAGCAATGTAGAAGGCTGTATATAAGGGTTTGCTGCAGGTGCTGGCCCTACTTTATTTGGGAAAAACCTGGTGACAGGTTTTCAATAATGAGAGAATATCATACGAGTCCTACTCCATGGATTATGGCTGGGGTAAGCATAATGAATGGTAGCCAGACACTTCAAGTCTTCATTCCAGGTACACTAAGTACACTAAAAGCTAGGCTTTACAATGATTTGGTTATAGAACCCGTGGTACAGCGATTTCTCCGTTAAAGTGCAGCAGAGTGCAGCTCTGGTGACTGCTGTTAGACTAAGATGCTGACTATGTAGTAGATCCAGCATCTACTGTGGTTGGTGATAATTCCTTGGTCATTTCACACATGGGAGACCCTGCTATCACGTACAGGTATGTAATTTTGCATAAAGTAGTTAAGGGCCCAGATATTTTGTATTTTAGCATCAGCAAAATCTCATGAGGGATATTTTTGTGGGACAAATTGTAGTTTTCTTTGTTGTACATGTAGTCTATTTTTTAAAAGGTACATATAATTTATTGATTAAATTATTAATTTATTATTGGAGAAGTGGAAAGAAACAGCAATATCATATTTTGTTCTGAATTTGTTTTCATGCGATATAAAATGTAATCTTCACTAGGGATGAGCGAACGTGCTCGGTAATACTCGGATATCACTTGAGAATCTGGGTGCTCGGATGTGCTCAGAACTCGACGAACATTGGCAGTTGCTCAGGTTAGAACTCAAATCCCCTCTCCACATTTGGCGCCTGTTGCATAGCCAATAAGCATGTGAGGATTGCCTGCCAATCACTGTAATGCTGAAGCCATCTTGGTAGTGGCATTACTGTGATTGGCTGGTCGCATTATCTCATCAGAGGTTATAAAAGAACTGGCGCTGCCACCCTTGGCTCACTGATGACATTGCATAGCTCAGGGACAATTTTGATTGGAAGGAGAGAGCAGTTATCCAGGCCGGTTGTGCGCAATTCAACTAATCAGAGTCCTCTAGTGTTGATACTGATGCTGAACCATCATATTAACAGTCCTTCTAAGGGCTAATCTTATGCTTTGATGTTTGTATCAGATACATTGGGCATTTAGCCTAGTGTAGTGCAGTGGTAGCACACGTATGCAGTGATGAGGCAGTGACCCAGCAAAGTTCAAAGCAAAACGTCTCTTTAACCCCTTTACCCCCAAGGGTGGTTTGCACGTTCATGACCGAGCCAATTTTTACAATTCTGACCACTGTCCCTTTATGAGGTATTAACTCTGAAATGCTTCCATGGATCCCACTGATTCTGACATTGTTTTCTCGTGACATATTGTACTTCATGTTAGTGGTAAAATTTCATTGATATAACTTGCGTTTATTTGTGAAAAAAATGGAAATTTGGCAAAAATTTTGAAAATTTTGCAATTTTCCAAATTTAAATTTTTATGCCCTTAAATCACAGAGATATGGAACACAAAAAACTTAATAAGTAACATTTCACATATGTTTACTTTAGATCAGCACAATTTTGGAACCAAAATTTTTTTTTGTTAGGAAGTTATAAGGGTTAAAAGTTGACCAGCGATTTCTCATTTTTGCAACACCGTTTTATTTTTAGGGACCACATCACATTTGAAGTCACTTTGTGGGGTCTATATGATAGAAAATACCCAAAAGTGACACCATTCTAGAAAAACTGCACCCCTCAAGATGCTCAAAACCACATGCAAGAAGTTTATTAACCCTTCAGGTGCTTCACAGGAATTTTTTGAATGTTTTAAAAAAATGAACATTTAACTTTTTTTCACAAAAAAAGTACTTCAGGTCCTATTTTTTTATTTTACCAAGGGTAACAGGAGAAATTGGACTGCAAAAGTTATTGTCCAATTTGTCCTGAGTACGCTGATACCTGATATGTGGGGGGAACCACTGTTTCTGCGCATGGCAGAGCCCAGAATGGAAGGAGGGCCGTTTGACTTTTTCAATGCAAAATTGGCTGAAATTCAGATCGGATGCCATTTCACATTTGGAGAGCCCCTGATGTGCCTAAACAGTGGAAACCCCCCACAAATGACCCCATTTTGGAAACTAGACCCCCCAAGGAACATATCTAGATATGTGGTGAGAACTTTGAACCCACAAGGGCTTCACAGAAGTTTATAATGTACAGCGGTACAATTAAAAAATCATATTTTTTCCACATAAATGATCTTTTCACCCCCAATTTTTATCTTCCCAAGGGTAACAGGACCCTAAAAGTTATTGTCCAATTTGTCCTGAGTACACTGATACCTGATATTATGGGGGGAACCACTGTTTCTGCGCATGGCAGAGCCCAGAAGGGAAGGAGCGCCGTTTGACTTTTTCAATGCAAAATTGGCTGGAATTCAGATCGGATGCCATATCACGTTTGGAGAGCCCCTGATGTGCCAAAACAGTGGAAACCCCCACAAATGACACCATTTTGGAAACTAGACCCCCCAAGGAGCTTATCTAGATGTGTGGTGAGAGCTTTGAACCTCCAAGGGCTTCACAGAAGTTTATAACGTACAGCCATACGATTAAAAAATCATATTTTTTCCCCAAAAATGATCTTTTCACCCTCAATTTTTTATTTTTCCAAGGGTAACAGGACCCCAAAAGTTATTGTGCAATTTGTCCTGAGAACGCTGATACCCCATATATGGGGGTAAACCACTATTTGGGCGCATGGCAGAGCTCAGAAGGGAAGCAGCGCCATTTGACTTTTATGGCTGGAATTGAGATCGGACGCCATGTCGTGTTTGGAAAGCCCATGATGTGCCAAAACAGTGGAAACCCCCCACAAATGACACCATTTTGGAAACTAGACCCCAAAGGAATTTACCTAGATGTGTGGTGAGAACTTTGAACCTCCCAGGGCTTCACAGAAGTTTATAACGTACAGTCGTACAATTAAAAAATCATATTTTTTCCACAAAAATGATCTTTTCACCCTCAATTTTTATTTTTCCAAGGGTAACAGGACCGCAAACGTTATTGTGCAATTTGTCCTGAGTACGCTGATACCCCATATGTGGGGGTAAACCACTATTTGGGCGCATGGCAGAGCTCAGAAGGGAAGCAGCGCCATTTGACTTTTATGGCTGGAATTGAGATCGGATGCCATGTCATGTTTGGGAAGCCCCTGATGTGCCAAAATAGTGGAAACCCCCCACAAATGACACCATTTTGGAAACTAGACCCCCCAAGGAACTTATCTAGATGTGTAGTGAATAGAGTTGAGCGAAACGGGTCGGTCAATTTCAAAAGTCGCCGACTTTCGCAAAATTCGGGTTTCATGAAACGAAACCCGACCATAGCGTGAGGTCGACCACGAGGTCGGCGACCATGGCGCCAAAGTCGCGTTTCAAATGCTGCTTCAGCCCCATTTTTCAGCCAATGATGGAAGACGCACACTGTGGGCAATGCGATGACATAGGCAGCGGTCACCACCATCTTTGAAAAGGGCATGCAAGTGATTGGCTTGCTTTGTGTGGCGTCACAGGGGCTATAAAAGGGTGTGCATGCCGACCGCCATCTTACTTCTGTTGATCTCAGAATAGGGAGAGCTGCTGCTGCTGCTGATTCTGTAGGGAGAGCGTTAGGCAGGGAAGAGGATACAAAAAACTGCTTCTGCTGCTAGCGATTTTGCCTGTACAACACACCAGTTAGTGTGCAGTGCAAGGGGAGGCTATATTTTGGTGCATCAGCTCTGTTGGTTATTAGGCTGCCTTATAAGGCTCCCTGATAGCTGCATTGCTGTTTTCACACTGCTGTGCAAACTGCTTTTTTAAAAGCAAAAATACTTTTCATCCTCTTTTTTGCCCAGTTACCAAGCGTTCATTTTCCCACACTTTTGTGTGCAGCAGTCCTGCTTATTAGGCTGCCTGCTGCCATACTTGGGACTGAGAGCATCATTGTCAGCTTGCTAAAATCTCTAGGGAGATTCAAATTCTCCCCAGTCCTATATAGACATTTTATACACCATCCAATTTCAGCCTGTTATATTGAGGTGTAATCTACACTGGGCCTGAGATATTAGTTCAGTGTCCTCAAGTCTGTAGGGAGATTCAAATTCTCCCCAGTCCTATATAGACATTTTATACACCATCCAATTTCAGCCTGTTATATTGAGGTGTAATCTACACTGGGCCTGAGATATTAGTTCAGTGTCCTCAAGTCTGTAGGGAGATTCAAATTCTCCCCAATACTATACACACCTTGTTCTTTGTTTTACAGTACCATATTGCTGGTGGTATTTTGGGTACATTTTCCCAAAAATGAGGAAGTGTGTTGGAAGAGGCCGTGGAAGTGGGCGTGGGTTGCCAGCTGGTAATGATGGTGTTGGTGGTGGTGGTGGATCTGCACCTAATGCAGGAAGTGTTGAGCCTGCGTCATCATATGGCTCCACAAGGCCTCGAAGGCTCCCTTTTCTGGGAGTAGGTAAACCGCTTTTAAAGCCGGAGCTTCAGGAACAAGTTTGGCTTACATTGCTGACACAGCCTCCAGCTCTATCGCCTCCTCTTCTGAACTTTCAAAAAATAAAAGCAATGAGTCGTCATTGGAGGCTCATGGTCAGGAACCACACCTTTTCTTGTGTCCTTCACCCCTACCAAAAGTAAAGGATGCGGCAGGCCACACTACAGATTACTCCATGGAGCTCTTTTCACATATCATGCCTGGGTTAACAAGTCAAATCGTGAATTACCCAGTCTAACCAGTCCAAGAAGAATCTGACATGGAGTGCACTGATGCACAGCCACTGCTAGATTTATCTGCTGGTACATTCACTCAGAGCACTACATTGTCCTCGCAGTGTACTGAGCCAGAATCTGACCCTGATGAAACTCAGGTGCCCCTTCCCGCATACTATACCACCTTACATGGTGACACAGAGGGAGGTGCACATGACATTGAAGAGGAGGTGATGGATGACCCAGTTGTTGACCCAGATTGGCATCCATTGGGGGAAGAGGGTGCCGCTGCCAATAGCTCAGAAGAGGAGGAGCATCCGCAGCAGGCATCGACATCGTAACAGCTGTTATTTGGCAGGCCCGGAGCAGTCCAAAAACGGGTTACAAAAACCAAAAGAATTGCAGGACAGCTAGGCCAGACGGTCAAATTAGCACAGCGTGCAAGGCCTCAAGATGTCTTCCATAGTAGGAAGAGTGCAGTGTGGCACTTTTTTGAACAAAATCCTAATGATCAGGCAAAGGTTATCTGTAAGAAGTGCGCAAAGACCTTTAGCCGAGGGAAAAATCTGAGAAATTTGAATACCAGTTGCATGCTTAGACATTTAACCACCATGCACTTGCAAGCGTGGACGGACTACCAAACCTCACGTACCACATGCGCAACTGCTCCCAATGAAGGTAGTCAGCAACGCTACATCATTTCCCCCACGGTAATCCCACCGGTTAGCACACCACCAGCAGCAAATGTTAAAGTGTCGTTGCAAGGCCAAAGCAGTCAGGGAATCACAATGTTATGGCTACGAAAGACTGAATCTAGGCCATCAGAAAGAACACCAACTCCATCACCATCATCAACCCTCTCTCAGTCCGCCATGTCCACCACTAGTTCCACCATATGCAGCTCTCAAGTCCAGCTCACCCTACCAGAGACTATGAGTAGGACAAGAAAGTACTCATCTTCTCATCCGCGTACACTGGGTTTGAATGCCCACATTGCCAAACTAATCTCGTTAGAGATGATGCCCTACCGGTTGGTTGAAAGCGAAGCTTTCCGCGAACTCATGGCCTATGCAGTACCACGCTATGACCTACCCAGTCGGCACTTCTTTTCTCGCAAAGCCATCCCAGCCCTCCACCTTCATGTGAAAGACCGCATTGTCCATGCACTCAAGCAATCAGTGAGTGGAAAGGTGCACCTCACAACAGATGCATGGTCCAGTATGCATGGCCAGGGCCATTAAGTGTCCATCACTGCGCACTGGGTTAATGTGGTGGAAGCAGGGTCCACAGGGGACAGCCGCAGTGGGACAGTGCTGCCTAGCCCACGGTATAGGAAACAGTTGGGTGTAGGCATTCGACCCGCCTCCTCCTCCTCCTCCAGAAGCGAAAGCTCGTCCACAGAGCACAGTCGCACAAGCACTCCATCCGCAGCTGCCAGTGTTGCACACTCGGTGTCACACTATCGAACAGCTAGTGGTAAGCGTCAGCACGCTGTGTTGAAGATGATGTGTTTGGGCGACAACAGACACACCGCGGAGGTACTGGCCGACTACTTGCAGTGACAAACTGAGTTATGGCTGGGCAGTCTACATCTTGAGGCAGGCAAGGTAGTTTGTGATAACGGCCGGAATTTTGTGGCAGCCATAGCCATTTCAAAACTCCGACACATACCTTGCCTGGCTCACACCTTGAACCTGGTGGTGCAGTGCTTCCTCAATAATTATCCGGAGTTAACAGGCCTGCTCCAGAAGGTCCGAAGACTGTGCTCGCACATCCGCCGGTCGCCCGTACTCTCCAGTCGTATGCAGAAGCTGCAGCGTTTGCTCCAACTTCCCAAGCACTGCCTAATTATCGATGTTGCAACAAGGTGGAACTCCACCCTGCACATGGTTGAGAGGCTGTGCGAACAGAGGCAGGCTGTAATGCATTTGTGGGAGGATACACGGCCAGGCACTTTGAGGGCAGACATTCTTTCTGGAATGCCATTTAGAACTTATTCCGGAATTACGGTTGACCTGCACTTACTGGGAAATGCTTGTTCGCAGGGAAGAATTGTAATCCCAGATCCCCATCACTAACGGGGTTCAGCGTGTTATCCGCACCTGTAAGCGATACACGCTGGTCCTTTCATTGCAGCACGCGTGCAGCCATGGACATGTAAGGGCATGACAGACCTGTTATTGGCCGATCTCGCGTGCCAGAGCCTCGCGTTTCCTTCTAGTAAGCTGGACGCGGGCCGTGGGGGAATGCCTGAGTCTCGTTCGTTAACGGAATTAAGCTTGCAATCTGTGCAGCTTTTTTGTGGATGGCATGGTTGAGGTTGCCCGTATTGAGTCCAATTAAGCCACAGGCTCCTCTCCTGGTGGTGCCCTTCTGGACATTCCTTTAAGGTTCAGCTTTGCAACCATACTGCCCCCGTAAACCAAACATTTTTCCTAACCGTGACATTCTGGTCAAAGAGCGCGATGGCATCACGTCTGTATGCCCTCTGCCTAAACAGTCCAAGTGCAGAGAGATGGAAGATGGGGATGACGAGGATTCAAGAGTACAGGGATTCCCTAGTGAGGAGACTTATTTAATTGTTTTAAAGGTTGGGAGCAATTTTTGGGGAGCATGATACTCTGGAGAAAGATATCTGGGGCCCACCATACACTGGAGCATTCCAAAGGTGGACATCAGTCACTGGAGCAGCATTTACAGGGCCAATTATACACTGGAGCATTAGAAATGGGGTTCATTATATATGTAGCATTATTTGGGCCCATAAGACAATGGAGCTTCAACCATGGTGAACAACATATACTGTAGCATTATGTGGAGCTCATCATATACTGTATGGAACATTATATGGGACCAATGATTCTGTATGGAGAAATATATGGGACTCATTACTCTGTATGGTGCACTATGCGGTGGCCATAATACTGTATGGAGGAATATACTGTCTGTTTTTGGAGCTATTGGACAATTTAAAATGGATATCAGTCATGTGATGTAAGAATTGAAGTATTTCAATGTACTGTACCGCTATTTCTCTGCCGTATCAAAGGATCATGAATTGTGTCATGTGTTAAAGAAGCCCAGTGACACTCTTTGGCCCTGGGCCCACGAAAATCTGGAGCCAGCACTACCCCCCCCCACAACTTTAGCCAAATAAACCCCAGTTTTCAATGCCTAACTATTATTATAAAGTAAATTAAGGTTGACAAGCTTAAGGAATAAGAATTTATGTCTTTGGCATTAAAATGGGCACTGTAGGTGTGTTTCCTGTCCTACACTCACTGCCGACTTTTCTTCCCTATTGACTTACATTGGGTTTCGGGTTTCAGTCGGACTTCGACTTTTCACAATAATCGGCAGATTTCGTTCGACCCGACTTTTGCGAAAGTCGCGTTTCGTGAAACCCGACTCAACCCGAAAAAAGGCCAAGTCGCTCATCTTTAGTGGTGAACACTTTGTTTATAACGCCTTGGCGTGAAAATAAAAAAATAATATTTTTTCCACAAACATGATCTTTTAGTCCCCAATTTTTTTATTTTCCCAAGGGTAACAGGAGAAATTGGACCCCAAAAATTGTTGTCCAATTTTTCCTGAGTATGCTGATACCCCATATGTGGGAGAAAACTACTGTATGGGCACACGTCGGGGTTCGGAAGGGAAGTAGTGACGTTTTGAAATGCAGACTTTGATGGAATGGTCTGCGGGTGTCATGTTGCCTTTGGATAGCCCCTGATGTACCTAAACAGTGGAAACCCCCACATATGACCGCATTTTGGAAACTAGACCCCCTAAGGAACTTATCTAGATGTGTGGTGAGCACTTTGAACCCCTCAGTGCTTCACAGAAGCTTATAACGACCGTGCGTGGAAATAAAAAAATCATATTTTTTCAACAAACATGATCTTTTTGTCCCCAATTTTTTTATTTTCCAAAGGGTAACAGGAGAAATTGGACCCCAAAAGTGGTTGTCCAATTTGTCCTGAGTACGCTGATACCCCATATGTGGGAGAAAACTACTGTATGGGCACACGTCGGGGCTCGGAAGGGAAGTAGTGACGTTTTGAAATGCAGACTTTGATGGAATGGTCTGCGGGTGTCAAGTCGCGTTTGGAGAGCCACTGATGTGCCTAAACTGTTGAAACTCCCCACAAGTGACCCCATTTTGGAAACTAGACCCCCACGGAACTTATCTAGATCTGTGGTGAGCACTTTGAACCCTCAGTGCTTCATAGAAGTTTATAACGCCCGGGCGTGAAAATAAGAAAATCATATTTTTTTTTAAAAAAATGATATTTTTGCCAACCCTAACCCCAACACACCCCTAACCCTAATCTCAGCCCTAACCCTAACCCTAGCCCTAAACCTAGCCCTAACCCTAATGGGAAATTGGAAATAAATACTTTTTAAATGTTAGTTTTTCCCTAACTAATGGGGTGATAAAGGGGGATTTGATTTACTATTTACGGCGGTTTTTACGGTTGGCAGCTGTCATACGCTAAAAGACGCTTTTTATTGTAAAAATAGTTTTTGCATCACTACATTTTGAGAGCTATAATTTTTCCATATTTTGACCCACCGAGTCATGTGAGGTCTTATTTTTTGCGGGACGAATTGATGTTTTTATTGGTACCATTTTCGGGCACGTGACATTTTTTGATCTCTTTTTATTCCGATTTTTTGGACGCAGAATGAACAAAAACCAGCATTACATGAATTTCTTTTGGGGGGTGCGTTTACACCGTTCCGCGTGCGGTAAAATTGATAAAGCGGTTTTATTGTTCGGGTCAGTATGGTCACTGCATTACCTCATTTATGTCGCTTTTTATGTTTTGGTGGTTTTATGCAATGAAAACAATTATATATAAAAAATAATTATTTTTGCATCGCTTTATTCTGCGAGCTATAATGTTTTTATTTTTTTGCTGATGATGCTGTGTGGTGGCTTGTTCTTTGTGGGACAAGATGACGTTTTCAGTGGTACCATGGTTATTTATATCCGTCTTTTTGATCGCGCATTATTGCACATTTTTTTTGGCGGTATCATAATAAATGTCACGACCACTACCGCAACGTGGGGCAAGCGTCCCAGGTGGGGACGGAATGTGGACCCACTGGACCACAGGGAGGACCTGGGCCTACCCAGACTAGGGAAGAGTAGCGACCGAGGTCTATGGCAGCTGAGCATGTGGACAACGAGGCAGAACGACACCGCACAGCTTCAGGTATAGACAAAGTTTACTTGAACAAGACATGGAACATAAACGAAACAGTTATGCAAGGCTCCCGGTTCCGCACATCAGGGAGGGGTACACGTCTCAAGATAACAGACGAAGGCAGGAGGACATCACGGGTTGATGCAGTCCAGGGTTGTCTGGCACAGGCATACTAGGGCGGCCCCTTCCTCAGGCCTCAGGCGCAGCACAGGCTCAGCAGGAGAACATCAGACACCGACCTCAGACGATGGCAGGGGTCATCACGGGTTGATGCAGTCCAGGGTCGTCTGGCACGGGCATATCAGGACGGCCTATCTCTCAGGCCTCAGGCATAGCACTGGCTCAGCTGGAGAACATCAGACACATAACCAGGACAGACATCAGACAATGGCAGGAGTGATCACGGGTTGATGCAGTCCAGGATCCTCTGGCATGGGCATACTAGGACAGCCTCTCTCTCAGGCCTCAGGCATAGCACAGGCTCAGCAGGAGAACATCAAACACTGATCCCAGAAGGACGTCATCACTGGGTGGACCTCTGGGAATTGGCGGAACATCGGGACACAGGCAGGACATCAGGAACACGGGCAGGACATCAGGAACACGGGCAGGACATCAGGAACACGGGCAGGACATCAGGAACACGGACAGGACATCAGGAACATGGGCAGGACATCAGGAACACAGACATCAGGACACCAGGAATATGGACTGGACATCAGGACACAGGCAAGGCATCAGGACTCGGATCTCAGATAGAGCATCAGCACACTGGCATCGGACTCCGGACATCTGGCAGCGATCGACAGGATCTGGACATCAGGCTGCTGGCATCAGCTCCGGACATCAGGCCGCAGTCATCAGGCTCCGGACCACTGGCAGCGATCGGCAGGCTCCGGATATCGGGCAGGGAAGCATATGTGGTGCCCCTGAGGCTTCAGGCGCCACAGAGGTACTGCACCTTCTCCTAAGGTGTAGTGCCCCACCATCCAGGTAAGGTGGGAACTCCTGACCATGCTCCACACCTGCATTCAACACACAGGATAGTTCAGTGGGGCCACCTAACAGCTTCAGGCTGGGGGTTAGCAGAGCACCCCTCGTGGAACCCTGCTTCGTAACACGAGATGTGCTGGGAGGCGGGTGGAGTGAGATGATACAAAAGAGTGGGAAGAGTGAGAGTTAGGGGGTTAGTTGGAGAGGGAGAGAGAAGAGTGAAGATGGGTGTCTGAAGGACGTGCTGCAGCAGGTCCCAGTGATCTGGGCTGCTGGCACGAGAAAGACCAGAGAAAGAGACTGATAAGATTGATAACCTATCCTTCCATAAGAGAGATAGAACAGATCGGAACGAAGGAGAATAGAAGGATGGTGGGAAGCTGGTTGAAGAAAGATATACAACCCTTCCAGTCCAGAGCGCAAAGGCAGGGGCCCGGTCCCGGAGGTTGATTGGATCTTTATATCCAGCAACAGACACCGGAGGAGTAGTGAGCCACTAACGCCTTGCTCCCATCATAGACTTGGGACACAACAGCAACTGAATAGAGAGCCGGGACGCAGTGAGGAGTCCCCGAAGCAGGCTACAGCTGTCTGTCATACAAGTAGAGACTAGGAACACCTAGAGAGAGGCATTCCAGGGTAACTAAGTACTGGAGTGCTTTGCACCTAAAGGCGCATTGGAGGAGTCATTCAGTGAAGGTACATATTGGCGGAGTGTGGAAGGGATGAACCCTATCTGGCCTGGAGGTTGGCTGGAGCCCTGACCTGGAGAACACAGTACGGAGGCAGGCGTGTGTGTGAACTGCACCCTGGTGTCCTACAGTTATTCCAGCACCACTACACCTGGGTAACATCTATACCATTCTGCGCCTCTCCTCATCCATTGCACCTACACTGCCCTTGGACTACAGCTCTACCTGTGGGGAGCTACACCATCTTTGCTGCACCACACCATCAGTCCCAGTGGATCTGCATGCAGCATTGGCTCAACATCTTACTTGCCAAACACCACGGGTGGCGTCACAAACTATTCTAATAAACTTTAACACCATTAACATCACCGCCATTGATATTGGGCGCCCAGGGCCACAGACCGGGTCGCCGCTGCTGTGACACATTCCCGCCTTGACACCGGCCCGGTACCAAGTACCCCGCTGCATTGGGTGTGTGAGGGCGACCTGTTGTGAGTTCATTTTCCCCTCCGTCACTGAGGCCTGGTGAACTCCCTATTCTAGTGAAGGAAGGTAGTGAGCCTGATTATCAGGCACCTGGGACTAATGAAGACGATTTGCTGAGTGGAGTCACTGACTGGATTTAAGGCAGCCTATGCCCTTTCTGCCCTGCGGGTGATTTCTCTGTGGACTCTTGGACACCAGTCTGATTCCTGCTCTCCTAAAGCTAAGTTTTCTGTTTTGCCTTTTTGCATCTAAGATTTGTTTTTGTTTTTCTTGCTTTTTGGATTCTGCCACTCCCTGCTGGAGTGTGCAGTGTTCCTTGAGCTCTGTCTTCTGAAAGTACCTGAGTGCTGATTTAGTTTTTGAAGCTTAGTTGCTTCAGGGCCATTTTTATATCAGCTTGTTGGCTTTTGTCTCTGATAGGGTTTTGGCAGATTGCAGACAGCAGCCTTCCTATCCGTTCCTATCTAGGTAGTTTTTGGGCCCCGTCTTTGCTCAGCCTGTCTTTCTGTCTGTGTAAGTGTTTTCATCTTGCTTCACCGTCATTATATGTGGGGGGCTGCCTATTGCTTTGGGGTCTGCTCTGGGGCAGTTAGATTTCCCATTTCCTTCTTTAGGCCTATGTATCTCTCCGGCTGTGATTGAGGGGTCTAGGTCTTCGTAGGAACCCCCCACGGCTACTGCTAGTTGTGTTGATAGGTTCAGGGGTCTGCAATCTGATAGTTGCCAACTTCTCTGGTTTTCAGGACTTGGCTAGCATTTCTGTTTTTGCCTCCTACGGTGACTCAATCATAACAGAATCACCCTCCCAACCGCAGATCCTGGGGTACTCAATAGCAGGAAAGAATTGTGTTTAAAAAAAAAAAAAAAAAAGGTGTGTGTATATTCTTTCCTCTATATCTCTGAGGCCGTAGGGGGAATTTTTTTTTCTCTCAATGGAGATAAAGCAAGTGTCTGATCGTGTGGAGCAGCTCGCTGCTGAAGTGCGAGGAATTTCTGCCTATCTTGCTCGTTCACATGCTGTTGAACCAAAGATCCCCACACCTGATGTATTTTTTGGGGATCGATCTAAATTTTTGAGTTTCAAAAATAATTGTAAATTATTTTTTGCTTTGAAGCCTAACTCGTCAGGGAGCCCCACGCAGCAGGTTAAAATTGTCATCTCTTTGCTGCGCGGCGATCCCCAGGATTGGGCGTTTTCTTTGAAACCAGATGACCCTATTCTGACTAATGTGAACGCATTTTTTCAAGCCTTGGGGTTGCTGTACGACGAACCTAATGCTATTGATCAGGCTGAAAAGACCCTGTTAGCATTGAACCAGGGTTGAGAATCTGCAGAGTTGTACTGTCAAAAGTTCCGAAAGTGGGCGGTCCTTACTACCTGGAATGATAGTGCCTTGGCTGCTCTCTTTCGGAAGGGTTTGTCAGAAGCCGTAAAAGATACTATGGTGGGATTTCCTGTTCCCTCTGGTCTGGACGATTCTATATCTTTAGCCATTCAGGTTGATCGGCGTTTACGTGAATGCAGGATTACACGAGAGGTGTTGCCACCGGTTGAACAGACGTCTGAACCTATGCAATGTGATAGAGTTTTGTCTAAGGCGCAACGTCAGGAATTCAGAAGGCGTAATAAGCTGTGTTTTTTCTGTGGAGATGCCTCACATGTTATTTCTGTTTGTCCTAAACGTGAGAAACGCTTTGCACACACGTTTTCTGTTGGTGGGGTTCAGCCTAAGTTTCTTTTGGCGATTACTCTGATCTGTTCCCTGTCCACATTTTCCGCCAAGGCTTTTGTGGATTCGGGAGCAGCGCTAAACCTAATGGACTTGGATTTTGCTAAACGTTGTGGATTTCCGTTGACACCTCTGCAGACGCCTATCCCTTTGAGGGGGATTGATGCTACCCCTCTGGCTAAAAATAAACCTCAGTTTTGGACCCAGTTGGTCATGCGGGTCGCCCCAGACCACCAAGAAAATTGCAGATTTTTGGTGTTGCATGGTCTGCATGATGCCGTTGTTCTGGGGTTCCGCTGGTTGTAGATTCATAATCCAGTTTTGGATTGGAAGTCTGTGTCTGTGGTGAGTTGGGGTTGCCGGTGTACCTTTAGTGAGGCTCCGTTTTTTTCCACCTCTCCTCAGTCGCATGAGGTTCCTGACTATTTGGCGGACTACTATGATGTATTTAGTGAGAATGAGTCTGCGTCCTTGCCTCCTCATAGGAGTTAT
Organism: Dendrobates tinctorius; assembly: GCF_039654945.1. NCBI lineage: Eukaryota > Metazoa > Chordata > Amphibia > Anura > Dendrobatidae > Dendrobates > Dendrobates tinctorius. Next base: position 3,232,714 of record NW_027361672.1, read on the forward strand.
GACTGTGCAATTGAACTAAACCCGGGGTGTAAATTTCCTAAGGGTCAGCTCTTCAATTTATCTGTACCCGAGCACGAGGCTATGCGGTCCTATATTAAGGAGGCGTTGGAGAAGGGTCATATTAGACCATCCTCTTCACCCTTAGGTGCCGGTTTTTTTTTTGTGGCCAAGAAGGATGGTTCTTTAAGGCCTTGTATTGATTATCGTGCCCTCAATAAAATTACTATTAAATATCAGTATCCGTTACCCCTGATTTCGGATCTATTCTCGAGAGTCAGAGGTGCTTGCTGGTTTACCAAGCTTGACCTCAGGGGGGCGTATAATCTTATCCGCATTAAGCAGGGGGATGAATGGAAGATGGCGTTTAATACTCCGGAGGGACATTTTGAGTACCTGGTGATGCCTTTTGGGCTCACTAATGCCCCTTCTGTCTTCCAGTGCTTCATGAACGATATTTTCCGAGACTTTGTCGATAAATTTTTGATTATCTATCTGGATGATATTTTGATCTTCTCCAAGGATTGGGATTCTCATGTGGAACATATTCGGACTGTGTTCCGGATCTTGAGAGAGAATTCTCTGTATGACAAAGGATCAAAATGGTTTTTTGGAGTACAGAGAATTTCTTTTTTGGGATTTATTTTGTCTCCATCAACTATTGAAATGGACCCAGCCAAGGTACAGGCCTTTTATGATTGGGTTCAGCCCACTTCTTTGAAGGCCCTCCAGAAGTTTTTGGGTTTTGCTAATTTTTATCGGAAATTTATAGCAAAATTTTCTAGTATTGCCAAACCATTGACTGACCTGACCAGGAAGGGTGCGGATGTGTTGAATTGGTCTCCGGAGGCGGTTGCTTCCTTTCAGGAGCTGAAGCGTAGATTTACCTCCGCCCCGGTTCTGCGGCAACCTGATGTCTCACTCCCGTTCCAGGTAGAGGTGGATGCTTCTGAGATTGGTGCAGGAGCGGTGTTGTCCCAAAAGGATCCGGTAACATCTAAAATGAATCCCTGTGCTTTCTTTTCCCGTAAGTTCTCTTCATCTGAACGTAACTATGATGTGGGGAATCGGGAACTGTTGGCCATGAAATGGGCATTTGAGGAGTGGAGACATTGGTTGGAGGGAGCCAAACATCAAGTTGTGGTCCTCACTGACCACAAAAATTTGATTTACCTAGAGTCGGCTAAACGCTGGAACCCTAGACAGGCTAGGTGGGCCTTGTTTTTTACACGTTTTGATTTTGTGGTCTCTTTCCTTCCTGGAACTAAGAATGTCAAGGCAGACGCCCTCTCTAGGAGTTTCTTTGCTGATTCTCCTGTGGTGACCAAGCCTGCCACCATCTTAAGCGAAGGGGTAGTTCTTTCTGCCATCTCGCCCAATTTGAGACTTGCTCTGCAAGAGTTCCAGGAGGACAAACCTGAGCGTTGCCCCAGTGGAAAGTTGTATGTTCCTGACCAGTGGAAGAAGAGAGTGATGTCTGAAGTTCATTGCTCTGCATTGGCTGGTCATCCAGGTATTTTTGGTACTAGAGATCTGGTGAGTCACTCTTTTTGGTGGCCCACCTTGTCTCATGATGTCAGGAATTTTGTGCAGTCCTGTGGGACTTGCTCCCGGTCTAAATCTTGTTCTCGCTCTAGTGGGTTGTTGATGCCTTTGCTGGTCCCCAGGAGGCCATGGACCCATATTTCAATGGATTTCATTTCTGATATGCCGGTCTCTCAAAGAATGACTGTTATTTGGGTGATTTGTGATAGGTTCTCTAAGATGGTTCATCTTGTACCACTCCCTAAGTTGCCATCTTCCTCTGAGTTGTTGCCTCTGTTTTTGCAACAGGTGGTTCGCTTGCACGGGATTCCTGAGAACATTGTATCTGACAGAGGAGTTCAATTTGTGTCTAAATTTTGGAGGACGTTCTGTTCCAAGTTGGGAATTCAGTTGTCCTTCTCCTCTGCTTTTCACCCTCAGACCAATGGGCAGACAGAGAGAACAAACCAGACCTTGGAGTTGTATTTGAGATGTTTTATTTCCGCTGATCAGGATGATTGGGTTTCATTTTTGCCCTTGGGCGAATTTGCTTTAAATAATAGAGCTAGTTCTGCCACTTTGATGTCACCTTTTTTTTGTAACTTTGGTTTTCACCCTCGATTTTCTTCAGGGCAGGTGGAGCCTTCTGCCTGCCCAGGTGTTGACACTGTGGTGGAGAGAATGCACCAGATCTGGGACCAAGTGGTGGATAAGTTATCTCTCTCCCAGGAAAAGGCCCAGCGGTTTTCCAATCGACATAGGACCATTGGTCCCCAGTTTAAGATTGGTGATATGGTGTGGTTATCATCAAAAAATATTGCTATGAAGGTGGCTTCTCCTAAGTTTAAGCCTAGATTTATTGGACCTTACAAGATTTTGGAGATTATTAATCCGGTCTCTTTTCGTTTGGCTCTTCCTGTCACATTTAAGATCCATAATGTATTCCATAAGTCCTTGTTGAAGAGGTTTGTTGAGCCAGTTGTGCCTGAGGTGGCACCTCCGGACCCTGTATTGGTTGAAGGTAACTTGGAATATGAGGTAGAGAAAATTCTGGATTCCCGTCTGGCTAGACGGAGACTCCAGTATTTGGTTAAGTGGAAGGGTTATGGTCAGGAGGATAATTCCTGGGTCTCTGCCTCTGATATTCATGCCAAAAGATTGGTGCGTGCCTTTCATCGGGCTCACCCTGATCGCCCTGGTAGCGTTGTTGAGGGTTCGGTGACCCCTCCTCAAGGGGGGGGTACTGTTGTGAGTTCATTTTCCCCTCCGTCACTGAGGCCTGGTGAACTCCCTATTCTAGTGAAGGAAGGTAGTGAGCCTGATTATCAGGCACCTGGGACTAATGAAGACGATTGGCTGAGTGGAGTCACTGACTGGATTTAAGGCAGCCTACGCCCTTTCTGCCCTGCGGGTGATTTCTCTGTGGACTCTTGGACACCAGTCTGATTCCTGCTCTCCTAAAGCTAAGTTTTCTGTTTTGCCTTTTTGCATCTAAGATTTGTTTTTGTTTTTCTTGCTTTTTGGATTCTGCCACTCCCTGCTGGAGTGTGCAGTGTTCCTTGAGCTCTGTCTTCTGAAAGTACCTGAGTGCTGATTTAGTTTTTGAAGCTTAGTTGCTTCAGGGCCATTTTTATATCAGCTTGTTGGCTTTTGTCTCTGATAGGGTTTTGGCAGATTGCAGACAGCAGCCTTCCTATCCATTCCTATCTAGGTAGTTTTTGGGCCCCGTCTTTGCTCAGCCTGTCTTTCTGTCTGTGTAAGTGTTTTCATCTTTCTTCACCGTCATTATATGTGGGGGGCTGCCTATTGCTTTGGGGTCTGCTCTGGGGCAGTTAGATTTCCCCTTTCCTTCTTTAGGCCTATGTATCTCTCCGGCTGTGATTGAGGGGTCTAGGTCTTCGTAGGAACCCCCCACGGCTACTGCTAGTTGTGTTGATAGGTTCAGGGGTCTGCAATCTGATAGTTGCCAACTTCTCTGGTTTTCAAGACTTAGCTAGCATTTCTGTTTTTGCCTCCTACGGTGACTCAATCATAACAGCGACCCACATAGGATCCAGACATCTGGCAGAGGATATCAGGCACAGCACATCTGGAAGAGGTCGTCAGACACCGGACATCAGGCCGTGGTCATAAGGCTCCAGATGAGAGGCCACGGTCATCAGGCTCCGGTCATCTGGCAGCGACCTAGAAAGGAACCCCAACGGTCTGGTGCAAACCCTGCCGGGTTGGACTGGAATTGCACCGAATCCCCAGCTGAGCACAGAGCGGCAGAAACTCAGCTGTCACACCGGACTCCTACTTCCAAGATGAACCCAGGTTAAATCACAGCAAGTCAGGTAGCAAATGTCAGGGACCTGACAGCGCCGGCGTACAGCCTCCGCTAAGCAGGGACTCACCCGCACCATAGGGACCCCTGGGGACAAGAACAGCCGGAAAATAAAGATGCACAGGACCTGAATGTAGAAGTTTAGCAAGCCGGCACAGGACCTACGGTCATGTGACTGCAAGGGGCGGGGCTTAGCATCCTGCTTTCAAAGAGGGTAGAAAACTCAAAGTTGGGCAAAGCGGAGGTCATGCACAATACAGGCAAGCGAGGTACAGGAGGGATAAACAGATGGGAGGTCAGACAAAGCCAAAGGTCATACACAAGATATCAGTAAAGTACCAGAGATGAGACAGAACGGATAGTCAGGGCCAAGCAGAGATCAAAACCAAACAGACGTAGAAGGTACCAAGCAGAATCCAAAGCAATATCCAGAGAACAGACCGAGTCATACACAGAGAATCATGCAACCAGAACACAGCATTAACACACTCAGGGGTCACCACACAATGCCAAGGGCGAAAGTATAACTGACGGGGGATGGGAGCTTCCTGAGGCTATAAGAAGCCTCCCCAGAACCAATGAGAGGCCACCATAATAGGTCCCAGGTGTGTAGGTGAGAGTCTGCACTGAGGTCAGAACATTAACCCCAGCAGTGCCGGTCACCCAGCACTGGTATCATGAAAGCAAACAGTCACAGTCACTGGGCACAGGGTTCATGACATGGAGGGACCTCAGGAACATCCCACAGAGAACACAGTTCAGACAGGGTCAGGTAAAGGAGCAGGTCCAGAATTCAGGGAAACAAGACACAACATAGACGGACCTGGATATGCTGCCTCCAGGAAGGGCGATCTGGGTATTACTGCCCCCAGAGCAGGCGAAGAAACAAGACACTTCAGAGAGGGTCAAGTGCAGGAACAAATCCAGGATCCAGGATTCAGGAAACAAGACATATGTGCAAGGCAAGACTCCACACATAAACACAGGGACCAGGATATTCTGCCTCCTGGGAGGGCGGACAAGGGCCAGGATATTCTGCCTCCTGGGAAGGTGGACAGGAACGAGGGCCATGATATTCTGCCTCCTGGCCGGCGGCAAAAACACAGTTCACACAGGGACAAAGAGCAACAGCTCCCCCAGAACTGATCACAATCAGAGCAGGAGCTGAACACACATACTCACATCGCTAGGTTCAGGAACTCAATGCAAAGCTCTGGTGACCCCCAAAGGGGGAGGGAACTTTATATAGCAGCTGCCTCACAGCGATAGGCTGGAGCAGCAATTGTAGCACACACCCATACCTCATAAAAGCAGGGGAGGTGTGGCCGCGCGCACCCTAAGCAAGGCCAAACAGAAATCAGCATTGCAGAGGACACCTGGCGAGAGCTGCAAGCCTGAACAAACATGGTAAGCCATATACAATGTAGAGGACCTATTAACCCACAGATAGCTTTCCACAGCAGCAACCAGGGACCGCACCAGCGGGTGGTCTTGCAAAGCAGCGGAGCCACGCACGCATGTACGTCTACGCAGCGGGACAGGGAACTGAGCAGCATCCATAACGGTAACAGACAACAGTATCCCTGCTAGTTAGGAGGAGAGGAGCAAAGGGTTAATGCAGACATGCAGAGTAGCACCGGGGAAGCAAAGTACAAACACACCGGCGTAACAATAAAGCATTATTTTTTGCTTTGTTTTTTATTTTTATTTTTGAAGGGGTTCGCTAAAGGGGTTAACTAATGGGACAGTTTTATAAGGCGGGTCATTACGGACACGGCGATACTAAATATGTGTACTTTTATTGTTTTTTTTTTACAAAAAATGAATTTATTAGGGAATTTCTTTTTTATTTATTTAGCGATTTTTTATAAATTATTTTTACACTTTTTTATTTTTTATTTTATTACATTGTCCCAGGGGGGACATAACTGTCATGTGACAAATCGCTGATCTGTCACATCACAGATCGCTGTGACAGATCAGCGATCAGTCACAGGCGCTTCACAGGCTTTCTCATGCCTGCGCTGTGCAGGCAGTGAGGAAGCCGGCTCCGTGCAGGCCCCCGAAGGTCCCCGCCGCCATATTGGATCCGGGGACCTGCAGGGAAGCAGGCCCGCGCAGCAGCGCTGCACATCGCGCTGCTGCGGGGGTCTCAGGGAAGCACGGAGGGAGCCCCCTCCCGATGCTTCCCTAAACCCCCGGTACACTGTGATCATGTTTGATCGCAGTGTGCCAGGGGTTAACATGTCAGGGGCGGTCCGTGACTGCCCCGACACATAGTGCCGGGTGTCAGCTGTGATGATCAGCTGACACCCGGCCGCGATCAGGGGCGCTCACCCCGCGCTAGTCACGCTAGTCGCACTATACCGTCCATGGGCATAGGGACCCGGGTCCCATGGACGGTATAGTACATCTCATGACAGAAAGGGGTTAATCTTCAACTTATCAAAATACAGCACACAATTTCCTCCAGGTCACAGCTGGGAAACATATCCTCTGGATTATAGTTACTAAACACGCCAGTCCACCTCTGACCAGTTGGCATGGGCGACTACACCGCTGTGTTAATGTTCTACTCACAGCATTACACAGTACATGATATCCCTTAGTTTACAGTCACTAAACATGCCAGTCCTCCTATTGAGACTTGTTGCCGTGGGCGACTGCTGCACCGTTTTAATGTTCTACTTACAGCATTACACAGTACACAATATCCTCTGGATCACAGCCGGGAACCATATCCTTCAGTTTACATTCACTAAACATGCTAGTTCTTTTCTTGAGACTAGTTGCTATGGGCGACTGAACTACTGTGTACCCTGTGGGTGCCAGGCCTCTGAGCTGCTTTGGCTATGCTTGTCTGTGTTGCATAACACAGATGGAGCACTGCAGATCTGACTGCTCTGCTCTCTAGCACACACCAGACTGACACTCAACCTGACACACCCAAACCCTATACTGTAGGGTTTTTAACTAAAAATCTGTGGCCTTCAGCCACATGGAAAACCCAGCCAGGAATGAAATAGACTGCAACACTACCATCTGCAGTCTGTTTCAAAACACCAAAACTCAGAGCAGGTTTCCCTAAATCTGCCTTGGACAACCAGCATATCCAAGATCTATACTCACTTTAGTCTGCATTGCAACCACAGCTAAGACTGTGACTCCAATGCACTCTCATGGCCTCAATATGTCTCCGTGCGCATCCTGGGGGGAACCTACAGTGACTCTCACATGTAACACCCGTCACAGCCTCACACTAGGGACAGTTGCAGGACCAGGTAGAGTGGAAGAATGCAGCCTCTGGGCAGGGCTTAGGCCTTTCCTGTCTGTTGCTACATTTAAAGCTCCTGCACGTGACCAAATTCCTTTGTTTTTGGGTTAAAATATTGACTATATTGTCATTCATAAAATAGAGTATTACGTGCTTTGTGTTACATTTTGGTGTTATATAACACTCCAAAAAAAGCATTCAATTTTTTTTATGGATTCAATCAGTCATCCATAGAGTATTCCGTGCTTTGTGTTACATTTCTGTGGTAAATAACACTTCAAAAAAGCGTTCAAAAATTTTTCTGGATTGAATTTGTCATCCATAGAGTATTACTTGCATTGTATTACATTTCGCTGGTATATCACACTCCAAAAAAGCATTCAAAAATGTTTTGGGGATTCAGTTTGTTATCCATAGAGTTTTACATACTATGTGTTACATTGCGGTGATATTAAACTAAAAAAAAAATTTACCTGCTGCATGTGATAAATTTTATGTTTTCATTGAAAATTAACTTGGTTGCCAGAGATCTAGCAATTAGAAATTGTGCAGCATACAGTTAGAGAAGTGGAAATAGAAGTGCTGATGATGGTGCTTGCAGACGACATGGACGTTGAGCAGTTGCGACTACGCCTGTTGCTGGAGGTGGTCGGTTGAATCACAAATAATGCTTACAGCATAATTGCCAGCTGAACCAGTCTTCCGCATGGTTCAGTCTCATCAGCCAACAGTCTGGATCACTTAAACCTCACCCTGATCCTCCTTCCTCCCACTATGTTGATTCCCAGGAGACCAGTGGTCCCACACTAGGACACTCTGATGAGCTCTTTACGACATAATTCTTGATTGTGATCTCTCATCCTGCATGTTCCAAAAGGGGAATGAGGAGATGCTGTTTAGTGAAGCCCAAAACTTAGAGAAGTCAGGTCTACAAGAAGATAACTGTGGGGAATGGCAAATTTTATCTAAGAAGGTAGATAATGATGAGACACAGTTGCCTATAAGACAGGTTGAAGTTTACTCACCAAGTCAGCTGAACCAGGGTGCAGCGATGGATGACGAGGTGGTGGATGACGAACTCAGCGACCCAACCTGTTAAGCTGTCATTCACAGCGAGGCCAGCATCACTGTGGGGGAGAGACTGGTAGCATCAAAACAGTTAGGAAGAGACAGTGGGGTTACCAAAGTGAAAAGGCTGGAAATTGTTCAGCAGAGCACAGACACTCGTGAATTTGTCCGTCAAGAGATAGGTGTTCCCAAGTCTGTGACTTTTTTAAAGAGAGTTCTGAGTAAAAAAATGGTCATTTGAAACTTGTGCCATGCCAAAACCAGCAGAGGCCTGACCAATATGAGGTTGATCGCCACCAGCATGATCAGGTACATGTTATCCAAGCACCCAACTCGGTTGGCCAAACGCCTGGGTTCATGATTGGCACCAGCGGGTGACACCACTGCCACTTCCCCTGTGCTAGGTGCTTCCCAATTCCCCGTCCATGACACTGGTGCAGATGGCTTCCACCCTGCACCTGTCCTTGCACATTCTGAAGCACCATTATCTGGCACTGAAAAAAACTTGTCCCAGTACAGCGTTCAGCTGTCCCTACCCCGGGCCTTTGAATTAAAAAGAAAGTTTCCATCCACCCACCCACTGAAAGATCTAAGGACTGGGTACAAAAACGGGTCACCTCCTAATAGAAAACAAAGAGAAGGCTGCAGAAACAAACAGAAAACAGAAACTAAGACTAGCAGAACCAGAAATCCCAGAACTGCACTAATTAAACACACAGAAGGCAAAGCAAGGCTCCAAGCAAGACTTCAAGCGGATTAACACTGATGTCCAGCAAGGAATGGGAGACAGGTGCAGGTTAATAAAGGGTGATGCAATCACCTGACCCAAGACAAACCCAGCACCAGGAGAAAAAGACCAGCAGCAAGAACACTACAAGAATATGGCGGATAGTCACAAACAGAACAGATTCTAAGAGTTACTGGGATTGAACACTTAACGACCGACATGTGGACAAGCACTTGTGGCCAAGGATGCTACATTTCCCTGATGGCACACTGAATGAACATTCTGGAAGCCGTGGTAGTACTCATTTGCACAAGTATGCTACAGCTGCAGCCACTCTGGCAGTGCTGCAGCAGGGCATGTAATTGCTAGAACACTGACTGGTGTGTGACATCACCACATGCTGGAACTCTAAATTGCACATGCTGGTAAGGCATTGTACGCAGCAAAGGCCAGTTTTCAAATACCAGCTCCAAGATGCCCGTTGGTATTCTGGGCAGCTTCCGTACATAACAACTGAAGAGTGGGCATGAATGTATCACATTTGTGTGGTTTTCCAAGACTTTGAGAACTCCACAAAATGGTGATTATCGATGATGCCATAATCAGAGCAACAATCCCGCTTCTGTGCCTACTTAAACAGTTAATGATCACAATTAAAGCTGAAGCTTTGTATACAATGTTTACCTGGTAGAGATGGAGGAAGACATGAGAGAGGGAGATACTACTCATCTCAGCCTCATTTCATCTGCTCAGAGCAGATTGAGTAACAATGAGGAGGTGGAGGCAGAGAAAGAGGAGCAGGAACATGTCCCGTCTCTCCTACATGGATGGGCTGAGGAGAGGAAAGAGGAGGAAGAGATGTAGGAGGAGGAGATGGAGAGTAGTCATGGTGGAGACAGGGAAGTGTTGGCTGTAAGAAGCTTGGCACCTATAACCGACTTTATGTACTGCTGCCTTTCCTGTGACCCTTGCGTCAGAATTATCTTGGCCAAAAAAGAGTACTGGTTGTTCACCCCGTTAGACCCATGCTACAAGGAGAAGCTTGCATCTCTCCTTCCTGAGGCAAAGAGGTCTACTAAAATGGTTCTAGAGCAGAAGGCCATTGTGGAAAACATTTTCAAAAAAATTCCCATCAGACAGGGGGCAAGCTTCCTCACCCAACCAAAGTTTAGAGTCGAGGGAGACTCACAATAGGTACAGCAGAGGCAGGGGTACATTGTCAAAGGCCTGGGCCAATTACATGGCACTCTCCCAGCATCCACGCCCTGATGATTGGGTATTTTTGACAAGGAGGGAACAGTTTTTAAAGATAACCTGTCAGCAGGATTGTGCACAGTAACCTACACACAGTGTCAGGTCGGCACTGTTATACTGAGTAAAATAATACCATGGTTAATTGAATCCATCTTGTGGTTGTTCTTTAATCTTTAGTTTCAGTTTTGTGTTAATGAGATTCTCGTGAGCTATGGCGGGGTTAATGTATGTGGTGCTCTGATTAGATATTCATAATGCAGGCTGCTGACAATTCACTGATCCCTCAGTGACCTGCCCCCTAGTTTGCATAATGTATATACTTATAAAAAAAGACGCTTATGCAGGCAGGTGCCAGCCGGGGCACCTGCTCTGTAGCAAAATCGCATGTTTTATGTGCCAATATTACATTGGCAGGTGGAGCTGTAGTCCCAGGGCAGTGTAGGTGCAATGGATGAGGAGAGGCGCAGAATGGTATGGAGGCTGGTACCCAGGTGTAGTGGCGCGGGAATAACTGGAGGACACCAGAGCATGCGGTTCCAAAGTTTTACTCACTGCTTGCAGTTCGCTCAACTGCCAGCCTCCGTACTGTGTTCTCCAGGTCAGGGCTCCAGCGAACCTCCAGGCGGGATAGGATTCTCCCTTCCACACTCCGCCAACATGTACTTTGCTGAACGACTCCTCCAATGCGCCTTTAGGTGCGAAGCACTCCAGTACTTAGTTACCCTGGAATGCCTCTCTCTAGGTGTTCCTAGTCTTTACTTGTATGACAGACAGCTGTAGCCTGCTTCAGGGACTCCTTACTGCGTCCCGGCTCTCTATTCAGTTGCTGTTGTGTCCCAAGTCTATGATGGGAGCAAGGCGTTAGCGACTCACTACTCCTCTGGTGTCTGTTGTCGGACATAAAGATCCAATCAACCTCGGGGACCGGGCCCCGGCCTTTGCACTCTCTGGACTGGAAGGTTCTCTATCTTTCTTCAACCAGCTTCCCACCGTCCTTCTATTCTCCTTCATTCTGATCTGTCCTATCTCTCTTATGGAATCTGTAGTCTCCAGTCTACGTCTCTTTCTCCTTCTCTTCCTTCCCTAGGGAGCTCGTTCCACTAAGACCAGTCCTCAGCCTCTCCTGACTGACTGCCTTCCTCCGCCTTGAGCTCCTCTCAGGCTGACCTGCTGTCAGCCTGCTCTCTTTCTCTCTCCTTCTCTGGGACTCACTCCAGACTGACCTGAAATCCTACACCTTCCCTCTCTTTTATATCTAACTCCACCCGCCTCCCCAGCACCTCTCGTGTTACGAAGCCAGGGACCACAAAAGGCACCCTATGACCTTTCCAGCATAAAGCATGGATGGGTCCCTGCTGAACTATCCTGTGTGTGGGGTGCAGGTGTTGGAATGCGGAAAGGAGTTCCCAGCCTACCTGGATGGTGGGGCACTACACCTTAGGAGAAGGTGCAGTACCTCTGTGGCGACTGAAGCCTCAGGGGCGCCACAGAAAGACAAGACCAAACTCCCCTATAAGCACTGTCCACTGCAAGTATTGTGGGAAAAGACATGAGAGCGGTAAAACCAAGTGTTCAGCATATGGTGAAACCTGCAGATTGTGTAGAAAGAAGAATCATTTCTCAGCTGTCTGCAGGCAAGACCAGACACTGACAGTGCAGAGGACATTACATGGCTAAAACTGCAGCCTGCAGCAGAGAAAGTCAATGTAGTCAGGCAGTCAGTAGGCAAGGATGCCAAGCAGCTTTATGCAACATTCTTGTTGGATGAAAAGACCATTAGATTTCAGTTGGATTGTGGAGCAAGCTGCAATGTAATTCCATCTCCTCTGCTGAACAAACAGATTTCTATTGAGCCAACTGACAAGGTACTGGTGATGTACAACAAAAGTGTTCTGAAACCGATGGGGACATGTAAGCTCAAAATACGGAACCCATGTAACAGAAACAGTTATAGAGTTGAATTTACCGTGTTGCATGGTGGTAACCATGTACCATTTTTGGGAGTAAAAGCTGTTCAGGCAATGGACTTAATAAAAGTACAGTCTCAGAATATTATGTCTGTTGAAGTTTCCCAGGATATACCAAATCCCAAACTAAATGCAGAGCACAACTTGGATATTCAGAAAATAAAAACGAAGTATGCTGATTTATTTGAAGGTGATGGGTGCTTTGAAGGTAAATATAGGCTAGAAATTGACAACACCGTGCAGCCTACCCGATTACCTACAAGGAGAGTGCCTGTAGCTTTAATGCAACCGCTGAAAGTAGAACTGCAAGATATACAGAGAAGAGGCATGATAGCACCAGTCCATAAGAGCACGGATTGGATCAGCAGTTTGGTGATAGCGCAGAAACCATCTGGCAAGTTAAGAATATGCATTGATCCTAAGTCACTCAACAAGGCGCTGAAAAGAAATCATTACCCCATGCCGACATTAGATGATGTTCTACCAGATCTATCAAAAGCTAAAATATTTTCTGTATGTGATGTGAAAAATGGATTTTGGCATGTGGCACTGACTGAAGAATCAAGTTTATTGACAACATTTTCTTCACCGTTTGGACGCTTTAAATGGCTGAGAATGCCCATGGGACTAAAACCTGCTCCAGAGGTGTTCCAGCAGACATTAATGCAGGCTTTGGAAGGACTTCCTGGAGTGAAGACAATAGCAGATGATATACTAATAGTGGGAGAAGGTGAAGATATGGAATCTGCAATCAAGGATCACGATCAGAAGATGATGCAATTTTTGGACAGATGCAGAGCAAAACACATAAAGCTGAACTTGGACAAATTCAAACTGAAAATGACAGAAGTGGCCTATATTGGACATCGTCTGACTTCAAACGGTGTAAAAGTGGATACTGAAAAGGTGAGAGCAATACAAGATTTGCCTACCCCTACTGATGTTTGTGGAATACAATGATTTTTGGGCATGGTAAATTATCTCTCCAAATTTTGCAGCCATCTGTCAGACATGTGTGAGCCACTGAGACAGCTAACCCACAAAGATGTGCTCTGGGAATGGACGGAAATCCAGGAGACTGCTTTCCAATCAGTAAAGAAAGCTATTGCAGATGCAGCAACCCTAAAGTATTTCGATCCAGATCAAGAAGTAGTGGTACAATGTGATGCTTCAGAAAAAGGCCTTGAAGCTACATTAATGCAGAACAAACAGCCACTCACATTTGCAAGCAGAGCCCTTACAACAACAGAGCAGGGATATGCTCAGATTGAGATGGAACTACTGGCTGTGGTATTTGGGTTGGAGAAGTTTCACCAATATACTATGGTCGACGGGTAAGAGTACAGGCGGATCACAAACCTTTGGAGAGCATTACAAAGAAACCACTACTGAATGCCCCAAAGAGACTACAGCGTATGCTGTTACGACTTCAGAAATATGATTTTGACATCGGGTACTGTCCAGGAAAAGACTTACTGATTGCAGATACACTAAGCAGAGCTTATCTTCCTATCACAAATGATGAGAAAGACATTGAAACCATCAATATGTGTAACTATCTTGCAGTGTCAAAAGAAAAGTTGAAGAAAATCCAGACTTTCACAGAGAAGGATAAAAGTCTCCAGAGTTTAAAGACTGTCATCTTGCAGTGCTGGCCAAAATACAAGCAACATGCTCCAAGGCAAGTTTCACCATTCTTCCACATAAGAAATGAATTGTCAGTGCAGCAAGGAATCATCTTTAAAGGAGACAGGGCGGTTATACCAGAAGTTCTCAGAAGAGACATACTGAAAACATTGCACTCTTCCCACTTAGGCATGGAAGGATGTCTACGTCGAGCGCGAGAATCTGTTTATTTGCCAGGTATGAATGACCACATTAAAAATTATATAGCACAATGTGAAATATGTGCATCCCGCAGTGATAAGCAACCAAAGGAGACATTGCAACCACATGAAATTCCACATAGGCCATGGTCAAAAATAGGAACGGACTTGTTCACATGGAATGACAAAGAATACTTGATTACAGTGGACTATTTCTATAACTTCTGGGAGGTTGATTTGTTGCAGGACACAAGGGCGGGAACAGTGATTAAAAAACTCAAGGCCCATTTTGCCAGGTATGGCATTCCAGATGTCGTTTTCTTGGACAATGCGGCTCAGTTTACTTCGGAAGAGTTCAAAACCTTCAGCAAGAAATGGGAATTTGAACACTAGACGTCTTCTCCCTGATATCCTCAGAGTAATGGGAAAGCAGAGTCAGCAGTAAAAACAGCCAAAAGACTTATGCAGAAAGCAAAACAAGCAGGTACTGATGTATATCTGTCTATACTGGATCATAGAAACACATCCACTCAAGGCCTAGACAGCAGTCCGGCACAGAGGCTCATGGGTAGGTGTACAAAGACACTCTTACCAGCTGCTAGTCATCTGTTAAAGCCAAAGTTGCTGGGAAACATCAAAGCTAAATTACAGAAGAATCAAGTTAGGCAAGCTTTCTATTAGAATAAATCTGCAAAGGATCTGCCTGAGCTCCAGAGAAATAACAACATTCGGCTGCAGCCAAGCTGCACGTTTGACAAACACTGGCAAAAGGCAAAAGTTGTCCAGAAACTAGGACCTCGGTCCTACGAAATTCTAACAGCGGAAGGAAGAAGACTAAGGAGAAATCGGAGATATCTGGGGAAATCACAAGAAAGAGATAATTCATTTTCATGGCCTTTTGAGCAGTATCTTGACACCCAAGACGAGGCAGCAAGTACAACTCAAGTACCAACAGTGACAGCTGACCATCAGGGTGAGGATTCTGGCCAGAGACAGACAATATCAGAAGGCATATTACCAGAATCAGAAGAACTATCAGATGTAGGCAGTGACACATCTTATGTTACTAGAGCTGGCAAAATTATCAGAAAGCCGGTGCACCTCAAGGATTATACCTAACTGGACTTATTATGTTATAGCTCTAACTTGGTCATGGTATACATTGTTTATTAAAAAAAATAACTTTTAACTATAGCAATATGTTATATGTTGATGTGGCCTCTAGGGGTCTCACTACTTTGATGTGTGTAATATAGAGTGTAAGAACTTGTTGGTTAGTTGTTGTTAGCAGACATCTTGTAATGGAGGAATGTATCACAAGTCTCATGTAATAAACTAGCCTGGAGATATCCAAGGAGTGTGATCCTTGACCGGAAACACATAACAGAACATTAACCATGCCAAAGGAGTTGAAAAGAAAAGTCTTGAGTGAGGAAAAGAACTACTCAATTCTGGCTTTACTAGCAGAGGGATACAGTGAGCGTCATGTTGCCTCCATCCTTAAAATTTCTAAGATGACAGTCCAATGCAACAAGGTCAAGCAACAGACATTGGGGACAACATAGCTACAGACCGGCAGAGGAGTAAAATGGTGTCACTTGTGTGGGGGATTTCCACTGTTTAGGCACATCAGGGCCTCTCCAAATTCGACATGGCGTCCGATCTTAATTCCAGACAATTTTGCGCTGAAAAAGTAAAATCGCGCTGCTTCCCTTCCAAGCTCTGCCATTCGCCCAAACAGTGGTTTACCCCAACATATGGGGTATCAGCATACTCAGAACAAATTGCACAACAACTTTGGGGTCCAATTTTTCCTGTTACCCTTGGGGAAAAAAAAATTGTGGAAAAAATATGATTTTTTATTTTTACGCCTCTACGTTATAAACTTCTGTGAAGTACCGGGGGTTCAAATTGCTCACCACACATCTAGATAAGTTCATTGGGGGTCTAGTTTCCAAAATGGTGTCACTTGTTGGGGGTTTCCACTGTTTAGGCACATCAGGGGCTCTCCAAACGCAACATGGAGTCAAATCTCAATTCCAGGCAATTTTGCATTGAAAAGTCAAACCGCGCTCCTCTTCTGAGCTATGCTATGCACTCAGACAAGGGTTTACCTGCATATATGTGGTATCAGCATACTCAGGAGAAATTGCACAACAACTCTTGCGGTCTAATTTCTCCTGTTACCCTTGGTAAAAAAAACAATAGGATCTTAAGTAAATTTTTTGTGAAAAAAAGTTAAATGTTCATTTTTCTAAACATTCCAAAAATTCCTGGGAAGCACCTGAAGGGATTATAAACTTCTTGAATGTGGTTTTGAGCACTTTCAGGGGTGCAGTTTTTAGAATGTTGTCACTTTTGGGTATTTTCTATCATATAGACCCCTCAAAGTGACTTCAAACATGTGGGAAATGTTACGTATTAGGTATTTTATGTGACATATCTCTGTGATTTAAGAACATGAAAATTCAAATTTGGAAAATTGTGAAATTTTCAAAATTTTTGCCAAATTTCCATTTTTTTCACAAATAAACACAAGTCATATCAAAGATATTTTACCACTATCATGAAGTACAATATGTCATGAGAAAACAATGTCAGAATCACCAGGATCCATGGAAGTGTTCCAGAGTTATTACCTCATAAAGGGACAGTGGTCAGAATTGTATAAAAATTGGCCTGGTCATTAACATGCAAACCACCCTTGGGGGGTAAAGGGGTTAAATAAATGCAGATAATACAGATTATTAAGGAATGGCAAAGCCAATAAAATTAGACACTGTCAAGTATAGAATACCAACAGAAAAAAACGCCATACATAAATTAGCTTTGCAATAAGAATACATATGGTAACTAATAGCGATAAAATGCATGTGCAGTTATTAATATTGTTCCCCACATAGGATGTAAGGCCAAAAATGTAAATATGATCACAATAGGGGTAAATAGTATGTGAAAGATGATGATAATTATTGCTTACCCATGATGATAGAAAAATGGTGCTCACCTGCCATCTATCCCAAGGCGCGTTTCGCCACAGCTTCTTAAAAGAAAAAAATGGACACAATTCTTTAATCCTTGTTGCGGATCAAACTCAGCAATGCAAGTTATTGACTCACAAAAAATTAGGATAACACACATTTATGTGCTTGTATGTATTTTACTGTGGGTAAGAGAAGGTTAGGATTTTTTCATATGAGAAAAATAGATGCAGCAAGGATTTTAAAAACTGTTATACAACAAAAAAAATTGATCCAGCACACAGAAAAAATAACTATTTTTACACATGAGAAAAAAACTGATTTGTGAAACAGCCTTAGTGTATTTTATTACTATTGTGGTTTCATATAGAACTTATAAATAACAGTTCTTGATACATTAGGGAAATTGCCTTTTTTGTGCATAATGAAGAGATCAAAAGGCTGCCTGCAGAGCTATAGCAAAGATTTATTGTAAATCCATTTATAGACTGTTTCCACTCTGTTAATGAACTATTCAGCAAATTCAACTTTAGACTCAAGTTATGTCAGCAATTTTTTGTAGCTTGCAATAAATGAATGAATCAATCAATCAATCTATCAATCCTATTCTTTAGAATATACATGTTTGTTCTGGGACATGATAGCCAAGTAACTGGGAATCACACGATCATGCTTTTGATGTAGTGACCAAATGCTGAATTGTCTTAAAAGTAGTAGGACACTGCAATTTACTTTGCTTATACTTTATTAAGGAAAAATGGGTATCATATTCAAGAGGTTGTCACTGTGGTTATATTTTAGGACTATCTCTAGACCACAAGCTGTCGATAGGGTGTCCCACTTTTTGACTATCCGTCAGGGTTTCAAACTGTGTAAAAACTCCTGGACAGTCCGTAAAAATAGGCCACTTTTTTACTCTAGCCCTCAAAAACACTTGATGCGCCCATCAGTTTTTGGAAGTTTAATGAATTTATACAGATTATTATGTATGTAATTATCATAATTTTACAGTTCACATTGAATGCAATGCATTTGTATCAGAATTACAGGCTGTAGACATATATCTTAATCATTTATTATAGTTTTCCTATGTGTCTGTAAATAATGTTAGCTGTCCTTGATTTTTTTTGATAAGCCATCCAGAAAAAAATAAATAAAAAGTCAAGTTTGCAACTCTGCTCCCTGTGGTCACTTATATGTGTAATATTCAGTAGTAATATTTACCAAAAAGTCTGCAGTATTTCTGCAGTGCCTCCACAGGAAAAAATAAGCATTACACAATTTGTATTAAAATTAAATGTTCTGTCCATGTAATGCACTGACATATCCATTGATCTAGATTGAGCGATTCTTTTTGTATCCATTCTTTAATCTGATTAATAGATTGAGTTCTTAAAAAGGGAACCTTCTATAGTTGATTAAATTTTTTACTAATAAGGTATTTTATTATTTCAAGCCTAACTCTATAAGATGTATGTTCCATATTTAGGATAGGCTGACAATATTATATCAATGAGGGTCCAACTCTAGGCCTCTC
Organism: Dendrobates tinctorius; assembly: GCF_039654945.1. Classification (NCBI taxonomy): domain Eukaryota; kingdom Metazoa; phylum Chordata; class Amphibia; order Anura; family Dendrobatidae; genus Dendrobates; species Dendrobates tinctorius. The sequence goes on from NW_027361672.1 coordinate 3,251,195, forward strand.
CTCCAACCAGCGGTATAAGGTAGCCATGATGATTCATTGCTTATTCAGTAAAGATCCATCCAAACTAGTACCATCTATTTCTGGTATGATAGCTAACTATAGGCTTATTTTATTGTCAGAAACAAGATCAAGCTGTAATACCAGGCACAGCTGCTGCTAAAAAGAACAGAAATGTGCCTGCTAAACATTTAACCCCTTATAGGAAAATTGAGTATATGTACATCATTTTGGGTGTGACCGCATGTGGGGAGGACTCCGGCTTTGCATTCTGGTCATTGCCGTTACTCATTTAAATGCCAGTATAAGTCCCCGACAGCGGTGTTTAAATGGTGCGGTTGCCAATGCTCATACACAAAGGTTCCCATTGGCCCCCATGATGCATTTGTGGGGCACTGATAGGTTACCCTGACAGTCGTGGGCCTGCTAAAGGACCCTGTCACTGCCACCTTGGTACTCCTGTGAAACATAGCCACAGGCTGAGAATGCAATTTTCACCATACACTGCAATACTGTGGTATTACAGTGTATAGTATGAGCGATCTGATAATCTAAGCTTTAAGTGTCTATGGAAACTAAGAAATCAAATAAAAATTGAAAAAAAAAAGTTTTGAAATATCTGGAAAGAAAAAATAAAAAGAATTCAAATCATCTTAGTTGTTCCCCATAAAAAAATGAAAAAAATCAACAAATAAATATAATAGGTAACATCGCATCCATACAAGTCTAGCAAAATATAAAATTAATTAACCCATACAGTAGGTGCCATAAAGAGAAATAAAAACAAAACTGTCAAAATTGCAGTTTGTTGGTCAATGTACCTCCTAAAAAAATGCAATAAAATGTGATCATAGCATCATATACTGTATACCCCAATAAAAAGTCAAGCCCTACACAGCTCTAAAGAAAAAAAAATGCTTCATCTCTCAAAAAAGGGTGACACACAAATTTTTTTTTTTTTACGAATTTCAGATTTTATTTTCACCACCTGAAGCACCACTCCTGCACCACTTTTTTATTTCAGTGTCGAAGTGATGCGACTAATATAATGTTCCTGACCCTAGTATCATACTTGCCAGATGTTGTCTGCAGCTGTACAGCGGCTTTGGTCCTGCACCACCATCAAATAAGCAATAGATAAAAAGGCCCATCTCTTTGAAATCATATGGCAATTTTAGAAAAAAAAATCTAATTATTCAGGGGAGCAGCAGAAATTAAATAGGAGCAAAGTTTGGCCTCTGATGACGTGGTAATGGATCCTCTTTAAACATTAAATCATAATAATTGTAGCAATAAGATTACCTATTAAAAACGCTTGCTTAACAATCTCACAATGATCACACTATATTATTTTTAAATAAATTATATATATATATATATATTTAAATCACACTGCAAAAAAAATCTCCTGTACAGTAGCAGTGTCCATATTCTTAAAGGGATTTTCCATTGCTATGATATTGATGACCGATCCGAATACTGCATATCGACTTTTATTCATTGAATAGGAATTAATTGGCCGTGCTCTGAAGCTACTAATTAATACTGTATGGACCATCTTGGTGTTCCATTTTTTTCATTGTTTAAATCAGGTCACTTTAGGAACAGGTCACAGCTATACAATGGGGCAGCATGTTGTTGAGCCCCCACCGATCTATTATTCATGTTCTATCCTAAGGATCATCAATGTAGTGTAAAACCCCTTTAGGAAAAAAATCTGCAAATATATTTATATATCTTTATAACGATGAACTTCAGTATGCAGAAATTATTGCTCTTAAAGGGAGTCTGTCACCCCATTTTTGGCCTATAAGCTGCAGCCACAGTCAGCAGGAGCTTATCTACAGCATTCTGTAATGCTGTAGATAAGCCTCCAATGTAACCTGAAAGATAAGAAAAACGAGTTAGATTATACTCACCCTGGCGTTCCGTCGGTACGATGGGTGTCGCAGTCCGGTCCGGTGCCTACCATCTTCATAGTGCAGTGCGCAGGCGCGGGACCTCTCTGACCTTTCCCGGCGCCTGTGCACTGCAGTACTTTACTCTGCCCTCAAAAGGGCAGATAAAGTATGACTGCGCAGGAGCCGAGGGAAGAGCAAGGAGGAGGACATCATCGTATGAAGATGGGAGGAGCCGGCCCGTACCGCGACACCCATCGGACTGGACCGAACGCCAGGGTGAGTATAATCTAAGGGTACCGTTACACTTAGTGATGCACCAGCGATCCCAACAACAATATGGATCGCTGGTGCATCGCTAAGTGGTCGCTAGTGAGCTGCCACACAGGCAGATCTCACCAGCGACAGCAGGGGTCGGGGGTCGCTACTTACCTGTCAGACACGGCGATCCTGACGTCCTCCCGCCCGTGTCCACGTGTCGCTCGTCGGCGCCACAGGAAGCCCAGCAGGAAGCGCCCGACGAGAAACGGTCCAGGACGTTCTCGCGCGACCAGCGATGAGCAGCGGGGGAGCCGGTCGGAGGTAAGCATCAGACATAGCGATATCGCTAGGAATATCGCTGCTACGTCACAAAATCGGTGACGTTACAGCTATATATGATATTGCTATGTGTAACAGGGGCTTAACTCGCTTTTCTTATCTTTCAGGTTACATCTGGGGCTTATCTACAGCATTACAGAATGCTGTAGATAAGCCGCTGATGGCGGTGGCCGCAGCTTATAGGGCTAAAATGGGGTGACAGATTCCTTTTAAGGCCTTTAACCATATTATTTAAAAAAGGTTGTCCTGTTTCCAGCAGGTCTATAGAGAATTAATGGAATGGTTGTTTTTTTTTAATGGGGATGAAAAATTCCCCATTTTGCCAATCAGTGAGGTATCCAGCGATCGAACCCCTCACTTATCAGAAAGTTATCACTTATATTGAGGAAACGTAATACCTTGTTTTCCCCATTTAAGTGATATTTACTGATGACTGCACAGAATGCTTGCCACAACTGCACATTTTACCATAAAACATGTACATTACTGTTTAGCTTCATCCAACCACAGCCATTTATTGTATAATGGGTATCAGCGAAAACAAGACTCCAGGATGGCGGCATAAGGAAGTTACATTTAATTTTAAAAATGAAACTTCCTTCTCTAAGTTAGGATACTTCCAAATTTGCATACAAAATATACAGTTGTGGCCAAAAGTATTGACACCCCTGCAATTCTGTCAGATAATACTCAGTTTCTTCCTGAAAATGATTGCAAACACAAATTCTTTGGTATTATTATCTTCATTTAATTTGTCTTAAATGAAAAAACACAAAAAGAATTGTCCTAAGGCCAAATTGGATATAATTCCACACCAAACATAAAAAAGAGGGTGGACAAAAGTATTGGCACTGTTCGAAAAATCATGTGATGATTCTCTAATTTGTGTAATTAACAGCACCTGTAACTTACATGTGGCACCTAACAGGTGTTGGCAACAACTAAATCACACTTGCAGCCAGCTGACAAGGATTAAAGTTGACTCAACCTCTGTCCTGTGTCTTTGTGTGTACCACATTGAGCATGGAGAAAAGAAAGAAGACCAAAGAACTGTCTGAGGACTTGAGAAACCAAATTGTGAGGAAGCATGAGCAATCTCAAGGCTACAAGTCCATCTCCAAAGACCGGAATGTTCCTGTGTCTACCGTGCGCAGTGTCATCAAGAAGTTTAAAGCCCATGGCACTGTGGCTAACCTCCCTAGATGTGGACGGAAAAGAAAAATTGACAAGAGATTTCAACGCAAGATTGTGCGGATGTTGGATAAAGAACCTCGACTAACATCCAAACAAGTTCAAGCTGCCCTGCAGTCCGAGGGTACAACAGTGTCAACCCGTACTATCCGTCGACGTCTGAATGAAAAGGGACTGTATGGTAGGAGACCCAGGAAGACTCCACTTCTTACCCCGAGACATAAAAAAGCCAGGCTGGAGTTTGCCAAAACTTACCTGAAAAAGCCTAAAACGTTTTGGAAGAATGTTCTCTGGTCAGATGAGACAAATGTAGAGCTTTTTTGGGCAAAGGCATCAACATAGAGTTTACAGGAGAAAAAAAGAGGCATTCAAAGAAAAGAGCACGGTCCCTACAGTCAAACATGGCGGAGGTTCCCTGATGCTTTGGGGTTGCTTTGCTGCCTCTGGCACTGGACTGCTTGATCGTGTGCATGGCATTATGAAGTCAGAAGACTACCAACAAATTTTGCAGCATAATGTAGGGCCCAGTGTGAGAAAACTGGGTCTCCCTCAGAGGTCATGGGTCTTCCAGCAGGACATTGACCCAAAACATACTTCAAATAGCACTAGAAAATGGTTTGAGAGAAAGCACTGGAGACTTCTAAGGTGGCCAGCAATGAGTCCAGACCTGAATCCCATAGGACACCTGTGGAGAGATCTAAAAATGGCAGTTTGGAGAAGGCACCCTTCAAATATCAGGGACCTGGAGCAGTTTGCCAAAGAAGAATGGTCTAAAATTCCAGCAGAGCATTGTAAGAAACTCATTGATGGTTACCGGAAGCGGTTGGTTGCAGTTATTTTGGCTAAAGGTTGTGCAACTAAGTATTAGGCTGAGGGTGCGAATACTTTTGTCTGGCCCATTTTTGGAGTTTTGTGTGAAATTATCAATGTTTTGCTTTTTGCCTCATTCTCTTTTGTGTTTTTTCATTTAAGACAAATTAAATGAAGATAATAATACCAAAGAATTTGTGTTTGCAATCATTGTCAGGAAGAAACTGAGTATTATCTGACAGAATTGCAGGGGTGTCAATACTTTTGGCCACAACTGTATATTAGAAATTGCCAGCCATATTGGCAGAATTACAAGTCAAAACAGGATATGTACAAAGAGCTAAAGCTTTCCTGATCAGCAGTTAATGAAGCTTTTTCAGCAGTATACTAAATATTATATCACAGTATATAAAGAGAGTCATTTAAATACAGTATAACCTATAGTAAATATATATATGTACAGTATATACAGCCAATGGATACAATGGCACATTCTTTACTACTAGCTTCAGTGCTTTGTATTGAATACATGTCAACATGATTTTTTTTATTGATCTGTCTGTTGGATGGATCCATTAAAACAGGTGTACAGTTGCATTCTGATGAAATCCATTTGACAGGTTTAGTTTTCTAAGTGAAAATAAACATTGCTTGCTTTATATTCTACACAGAGATACCAACCTATGCAATATTAAAGAGGTTGTCCACTACGTTATCATTAATGATCTGTCCTTGGGATAGGTCATCAATGTCTGATCGGTGGGGGTACGATACCCGGTACCCCAGACGATTAGCTGTTCTCGGTGCTGGCAGCGGCAGTAAGTGGTCAGTTAGGGAGCTGCTTCACCTACCGCTAATGGTCATGACCCAGCACAACACATCCACCCCCTTCTGAAATCAAAAGGGAGCGGCTGTGCAGAACCCAGCTGCAGCCACTGTCAGTAGTCAGAGCAACTTTGTAACTGACCAATTCCGTTCACCACCAGCACCAAGAACTCGGTGAGAGTGCCGGGTGTCCGTACCCCCACTGATCAGACAGAAATGACCTTGCATAAGGATGTATCATCAATATTAAAGTAGTGGGCAACATCTGTAAACTAAAAAATAAATGGTATAAAATGTAGAATTGTGTAATTTTATGTAAGAAAATAGAAATAGTATCACCCTTACATAAAACTATAATGCTATTGATTATTACAACATTCACTGTGAAGGTGAACATAGACAGTGCTTGAGAGTATTCCCTTATGTTTACCTATAAAAAAATGGTGATTTTCAGGTAAGAAATTCAGTCACTTAAATTAAAATGAATAGATATTAGAAAGCTAAATAAGGTATATTGGGTCCCCTAACCTCATTTGTCCCTGTGTGTTATATGGAAAGTGATATGGAGAGTTGAAAAACTAGCATTAAAATAAAATATATATATATATATATATATTTATTTAATATAAAAACCTGATTTAAGAAGAAAGTCATTTTCTGATTCCTTTAACAGACCAAATCCTTTGTTCAGCAGGGAGAAGTATACTATCTGGCATCTGTTTATTCTCTTCCCAATGGCAATAAACATGCAAACAGGCAGAAGCATGGCATGCCAATACTAAGGAATAAATATAAAATATTAATAAAATCGGAATACCGGTAAATTTTTTTCTGCTGCTAATGTCTGCGAAGGGCTAAAGTGAACTGTGTATTAGGATCTGGCAGCAGTGATGTCACGACCACAGAACACATGACCTCGGCAGCCAATCACTGAGCTCAGTGGCTTGTGCTGTCTGTATCTACTAGGTCCAGTGATTGGCTGCAGTGGTCACCTGCGCTGTAGATGTCATGTCACAGCTGCAATCATTGGGAGAACTGGCAGAGAGCCGACTCTGGAGCAGAGTTGGTAAATAACGCTCTGCTCGTTATTTTAATTGAGAGCAAACAAGAGAGAAATCTGATAGACTTTAAAAAGTTATAGAATTATAGATTGAATGATGTTTGACAGATGGATAATAGGTAGATAGATAAAAGATAGACAGATAATAGGTAGATAGATAAATGATAGATACGTAGATAGATATAGATAGATCGCTAGATAGATAATAGATACATAGATAATAGATAGATAGGCAGATAGATAGATGATAGATAGATAGATAGATAGATGATAGGCAGATAGATAAATAGATAGAGGGATTTATAGATAATAGATAGTTAGGCAGATAGATAAATACATAGATAGGCAGATAGATAATAGATAGATATATAGCTAGATATTGCAAACAAAAAAAAAATGGAACAGCACAGTACCAATAATCAGGCGCTCAGGGCTCCTCAGCAAAGCATCCAATACTTGACCCAATTGGGGCAAATGGCCATATGGGTCGGAATAAAATCCACATTTTTTACCTTAAAAGTCTATGGAGTGCTGCCTGCCTTTTTACTTTTTTTATATATATATCTAGATAGACAGATAGGTAATAGATAGATAATAAATAGATATGAGATAGATAATAGCTATATAGATAGAGATAGATAGATAAACATAGTAGATAGATAATAGATAGATAATAGATAGATAGTTTGATTGATAGATTGATAAATAGATAATAGATAGATCGGTAGGTAGATAGATAGATAAATAGAAATTCTTTCCATAGATAGATAGATAATATGTTTCAAAGTCTTTTAGAACAGACCTGGGCAAAGTGCGGCCCACGGGCCACATCCGGCCCTCTGGCTGTCTCAGTGCAGCCCTCAGATTGAGACAGCCGTGGGGCTGGAAACTTGAGGTCTGCAGGCCGCACCGTGCCCGCCCGCTCGCTCGCTGTCTCCCGCAGTCAGTATTGGTGGAGGAGGGGCCTCCGGCCACTACCTCTACCAATCAGTGTGTGAAACAGCTGACGCAATGACGTCATTTCATCGCATCAACTGTGTACTGCAGGAGAGTCAGTGCTCCGGAAGCAGAAGCAGGGCGCTTGGGAATGGGACTGAGGTGAGTATGTGGTGTTTTTTTTTCCTCATGTGTATGAATATGGGGGTGAACATGGGGATTCTATGGGGGTGAACATGGCATTTCTATGGGGGTGAACATTGGGATTCTATGGGAGTGACAGCACATGGGGATTGTATGGAAGTGAACATGGGGATTGTATGGAAGTTAACATGGGGATTCTATGGAAGTGAACATGGGGATTCTATGGTGTTGATCATGGGGATTCTATGGGGTGAACATGGGGATTCCATGGGGGTGAACATTGGGATTCTATGGGGGTGAACATGGGGATTCTATGGAAGTGAACATGGGGATTCTATGGGGGTGGACATGTGGATTCTATGGGGGTGAACATGGGGATTCTATGGGGGTGAACATGGGGATTCTATGGGGGTGACGTACAGCACATGGGGATTCTATAGGGGTCACGTACAGGACATGGGGATTCTATGGGGGTGACGTACATCACATGGAGATTCTATGAGGGGAGGCTGTGTGGGTCTCATGCCACATATGTGGTAGGCTGTGTGAGGCTCATGCCGTATATAAGGGGCTGTGGGGGGTTTAAAGATACATAGGGGGGTCAGCATACTTAATACTGCTCAATATTAAGTGACACAATTAACATTAATAAATTAATATTGAGTAGAATTAATTTCAAGCTATTGGTTCGGCCCTCCACAACAGTTGTGGTCTCTCATGTGGCCCCTTGGGAAAATTAATTGCCCACCCCTGTTTTAGAAGATACACCACATTTTCTCTGAAAAAAAAAAAACTAAAGTAAGGGTCAAAGCTTTCTTACTCAATCCTTAATATTTTATAATGCATATTGGTTGTGCAACATGACTGTTTCCTCTACAATACAATAAAATCCAAAGTCAGCATGTTCAAAGTGAAATAATGTGCAGGTGTATGCTGCTGTGGATGCTACTCAAAACCGAACAATAACAAAAGATATAATGGCATTACACAAAAGCTAAAAATGTGCTAATATTTAATATTTGCATTTTGAATTTGATTATTTTTATATTTCCAGGACATATAAAGGTGAGGCTCCTGACAAACATTTTGATCAAATGTGTGAGCCCAACTGCCAGTGACAAGGTGATCTCCTTAAATATGAACCTACAATACAAAAGAAAAAGAGTTAACCCAGTTTAGCCAGATGATGCCCAAGTCAATTTAAACTGTAGCCTTTGTTAGCATTGGTGAAACTGTATTATTTTCTTATATAGTGCTGGCAGCGGATTACTCACGATACTCTCCAAGCGTGTGACAAATGAGTTTCTTTATTCAGGAACAAACAGGAACAATATATGATAAGCTTAATAGATCAGGAATAAATCATTTGTGTGTCTCAATATGTGCAGCATCTACAGCAGGTGTAAAGATTCCGGACTTTCCTTTGTGCCTGTTTGCCGTTATCCAAGATGAAGTCTTGTATCTCGCCTTGTCATGGAACTTCCTGTCTGTTCTGATTATTTAAGTCTGGGTCGTATGTTCCTCTTTGCCTGAGTATTTTGTTGCTGTTAGCTCCTGAGCTCCTGCCTGTCTACTGGTGGACTCCCTGCTGCTGCTGCTCCTTACTTGGTGCTCTACCTCTCCACATTATGCTGCCTACAGTCCTCTGTGCATCTCTCTAATGCTGTCTGTGCTTATCTACTGTCTGGACTTGTCGTGTGGAACTATTCGCCTCTGGATCTGCTGTGGCCTGTACAGAATCCTGACATCACCATCTCCTCTAGGTCTTTGTTTATTGGGCTGCGGTGCTGGACTTGTGCGAGACTTTCAGCCCAAAAAGGTACATATAGTGACCTTCTCCTGTTAATGCCACTCCTGTATAATGCTAGTCTTCTACATTTAAGTGCTGTGTGCATTTCCACCCATATGATTGCTGGACTGCTACACTTTAGTGCTATGTGCGTGTTCATTCATATAGCTGGAATTCCATAGAAAACGCGGTGTGCTTACTCTCATACCGCTTGACTCCCACATTTAGTGCCTTGTACACACCTGCGTCATATTACTGTTGGACTGGTTCATATTAGCGGCAGCACCTTGCTCTAAAGTTACACTGGACATTTCCATATTGTGCTGTGCATTTGTTACTGTTGCAAGAAGTGCTCTGTTAGTTTTGATTTACTTGCATCATTCTATATTGTGCTGTGTTTTCGTTACTATTGCAGGAAGTACCCTGTTAGTTTTGTATCACTTGCATTATTCTATATTTGCTGTATTTTCATTCCTGTTGCAGGAAGTGCTCTGTTAGTTTTATTTCTCTTGTTAATATACTCATTTGCATCAACTTTGATCTCAGTTTCGCATTAGCCCACGCAATCAGATTCCGTAGTACCCATATAATTGTTACAGCAGGCTGCTTCTCTCATTCACAGACACAAGAAAACAGGAAATACAGTCACATGCTCTCCCCGCGTGAGCCTCTTGGAGTTTTTTTTTTTTGTTCTAGCTTTATAAACTGCATACAAATCTGGCAACTAAACACTCATAGACAGGAATGTAGTTATTGCACCAAACATATTCCAACAGGTTTGATAATAGTGCTTACAGCAAAGAAGTAGTCTTTAGCCCATCATATAGAATAACATAGCCAAGGTCATTTCAGTTTCTTTTGTATTTACAATGTTAACATCTTTGTACAGAAAGAGTCATGCCTTCATGCCTAGTTTTAGCATTTTTACCATGCAACAATGTGCATCCACTAACATAAAACTGTTGGTTTTGCTTGTTTTTGGAATTTGAGAAAGTATGTTCATCTTGGTATGTACTGTTACTTAAGATCACTACAGGCAGATTATAAATAATGCATAAAGTTTGCCCATATTGCTTCCAACGCAACTCTCCATGCTTAAATTTTTAATAATATTCCTATATTTAAAGGGTAGAGAGATCACTTTACTGCTTTATTTATATTGTTGTACATTATTGTAAGTTTCTTAAAATTATATAGATTAATAATTATTAATGGAAAGATGTTTGATGGATAGATAACAGATAGATAGATATGAGATAGATAGATGTTAGTATAGATAGAAAGATAGATAGATATGAGTTAGATGCATAGATAGATAGATAGATAGATAGATAGATAGATAGAAAAAAATGGAACAGCACTTCTAGTAAATGGGTGCAAAGCCTCCCAGCAGTTAATCCATATACTTGTCAATAATCAAAAAAAAAAAATGGAAAGCAGCACTCCAAAGTTTTCAAAGTTAAGGTGGACTTTATTAGGTCCACATGGCGTGGACTCGTTTCTGCTTCAAAAGCCTTTTTCAAGCAGTCTGAAGTCTTGAAGCCTAAATGTAGCCACGCCATGTGAACCTAATAAAGTCCACCTAAACTTTGAAAACTTTGGAGTGCTGCTTTCCATTTTTTCTATTTTAGATAGATAAATGATAGATAGATAGATAGATAGATAGATAGATAGATAGACAGATAGATAGAAAAAGTGTTTAAAAATGTTTCAATAACAGCATTTTATTTTGATCTAGTCACGTAACAACAAATAATCATTAACCGTTGCTTAATAAAAGAATACTATTCATCTTCTATATGCAGCAAGATCTTGATGTTTGAACATTTGCTAACAGCCATCATACATCATTTAACTAGATGCTAAGCTAGAAAACAAGAACTTACAGGAAAAGCAGCTTACTACTGCAATATAACAGTCCTCAGAGGCCCCTGGAACTCTGGATCAACCTAAGGCCCCTGGTTCATTAAGTGAAAATCAATACAATGTTGAAAGGCTCAAACACAAGACTGCATTGATGGGTAAGCCAACCGTGCATAAAATGCACAAACAGCATAAATCCTGTAGCAAAATTGAATTCTTAAGGTAAAAATAGCCGCCTTAACGCTCTCACAGAAGTTGGTCTGTAGATTTTAAGGGAATAAATTCATGGACTTCAGTGCGCTGCTTGACAAATTTCACGAATCCAGATTATGAGAAAGATTAACTGTTTATTTCCCACGCGTTTCAAAGTGTATACCACTTCTTCCTCAGGGGATGACATATGCGTGGGAAATAAACAGTTAATCTTTCTCATAATCTGGATTCGTGAAATTTGTCAAGCAGCGCACTGAAGTCCATGAATTTATTCCCTTAAAATCTGAAGTTTTAGCGGTCACAGAGCTGACCTTTGGATGTGCAGCAAGCTGACTACGGATCTTATATGCCTGAACCTCTCCTGAAAAGGGTGAGTAAATTCTAATTTATTCTTCTAACAATAACCCGGATAAGACCCTATTGCGCTTTTTGTTCCTCTAGTTTAATTGCATAGAAGTTGGTCTGTGACAGAGACACTTGTATGTTAGTGTCTATGCATATGATGGTAAAATGATTAGTTTTGACCAATAGAGATTTGTTCCATCATTTGTAGCAGATTGAGGAGTTGAAAAATCCTATGTGTAACAAAGAACAAGAAGAACAATAAATATAGTTTGTCATCTCAAAAACACTAATAAACTAACCACATGGTCATATAGGGGCCTCTCTAAAAAATTATACATTTGGTGTCATAAACAATGCCTTTCATGTGCAGAGAAAGCAAATGCGATTGTTAAGTGTATGCTTGGTTTGGCTCAGTCAGGGCTGCCATCAGGTCAGTATTGTTTGGGCTTTGTCCCAAACATAAAAACTAAGGGACCCACGTTCCGTCACTGCCTGCAACTTTAAAGCCAGACTTACTTGGTGGGACCTGTCCGGATCCTCAGCGGGCTCCACTTTTATTTGTTAAAATATGTGGTAGAGAGGGTAATATGGGCTCTCAGCCACACTACTCTATGTCTCGTCGTTTGCATTCTGCTTTAGGCCTGTGAATTACAGAATAGCGGGAGTTATGTACAGGACATCAGTGTCCCAGCACAAGCTGAGCGCTGACATCACCACATTGCGCCACCTGGCTTGCCTCCTAAATACATAGAAGACGATTCGGATGCTGCATTGCCATAGGATAGATGAGTATAAATTTTTATTTTTTTTCCTCTGGGACATTTTTACTTTTATAGAGCAGTAATGGGGCATTATTGAGTGAGGGGCAGTAAAGGTGCAATATGATATAGTAAGGCACAGACCGGAGGAATTATTATTCACAAAGAAGTTAGGGGCAATATAATTCAATAAGGAGTAGTCAAGGGGCATTATTATTCAGTAAAGAGCAGTCAGGGGCTTTAAAATTCAGTAAGATCAGTCGGTCGGTATTATTATTCACTAAAGAGCAGTCAAGGGGCGTTATAATCAAAAAAGAGCTGTCAAGGGTAGAACCGTATTTTCAACTAGGCACCCGAAATCTAGTGCCTATTGCAGAAGGTTGTAGGGGGCGTTGCCAACATGAAAGATGGATTATAAAAAATTAAAGACCAATTTACAAAAGTGGCAGTTTTGCAGATGGGTAGGAGCATTGAACATTTAATATATTAATCTGTATTTATGTTTTAACGTGCGAATACAAATTAAGTTGTTAGCGCACTTCCTGGGTCACAGTGCATCAATCAGCTCCCCGACATACACTGACATGCCCACACTGCTGACCTCATTACTGCATAAAAATATCATCTCATCATGCTGCAGATATTGCTGCAACGCCACGGAGGAGGAGATGCCAGAGGCGGAAGAAGGTAAGCACTCATAAAAGCGAAGATACAGTTGGTTTTTACTATAGATAGGCGTTAGAGGGGTATATTTTAAAGAATGAGAGGACAGCATGGAGAGAAGTGAGAGAAAGGAGCTCTGAATATACATTGGGGGCAGTGTGGAGGGGGTTCAAAATAGAGAGGGGACAGTGCGAAGGGGTCTCAGAATGGGGGGGCCGGCAGAGAGAGAACGGTGTAAGGAAGGGACTTAGAATGGAATGAGGTAGTATGACGTGGGACTCAAAATTAAACATGAAGGGACTCGGAATAGAGAGGGGTAGTGTAGAGGCACCTCAGTATGGAGAGAGTGCAGCATTGATGGCACTCAGTATGGACAGGGGCGGCCTGGAGGGGATTCAGTACAAAGAGAGAGCTCAGCATCGATAGAGGGTAGTGTGAATAGGAAGCTCAATATTGGAAGGATGCAGCATAGGGAAACAGTGTGTAGAAGAGGTAAAGTACAGTGGGAACGGAAAGTATTCAGACCCCTTTACATTTTTCACTCTTTGTTTCATTGCAGCCATTTGGTAAATTCAAAAAAAGTTCATTTTTTCTCATTAATGTAGACTCTACACCCCATCTTCACTGAAAAAAACCCATAAATGTAGAAATTTTTGCTTATTTATTTAAAAAAAACTGAAATATCACAAGGCCATAAGTATTCAGACCCTTTGCTCAGACACTCCATTTCCTTGTGATCCTTCTAGAGATGGTTCTACTCCTTCATTGGAATCCAGCTGTGTTTAATTAAACTGATAGGACTTGATTTGTAAAGGCACATAATCTTTAAATGGAAGAAGTTTGAGACCACCAAAAGTCTTCCTATACCTGGCTATCCAGCCAAACTGAGCAATCGTGGGAGAAGAGCCTTGGTGAGAGAGGTAAAGAACCCCAAGATCACTGTGGCTGAGCTCCACAGATGCAGTAGGGAGATGGGAGAAAGTTCCACAAAGTAAACTATCACTGCAGCCCTTCACCAGTCGGGCCTTTATGGCAGAGTGGCCCAACAGAAGCCTCTCCTCCGTGCCAGACATATGAAAATGCACATAAAGTTTGCTAAAAACACATGAAGGACTCTCAGACTATGAGAAATAAGATTCTCTGGTCTGATGAGGCGAAGTTTGAACTTTTTGGTGATAATTCTATGCGGTATGTGTGGAGAAAACCAGGCACTGCTCATCACCTGCCCAATACAATCCCAACAGTGAAACATAGTGGTGGCAGCATCATGCTATGTGGATGTTTTTCAGCTGCAGGGACAGGAAGACTGGTTGCAATTGAAGGAAATATGAATGCGGCCAAGTACAGAGATATCCTGGATGAAAATCTCTTCCAGAGTGCTCTGGACCTCAGACTTTGGCGAAGGTTCACCTTCCAACAAGACAATGACCCTAAGCACACAGCTAAAATAACAGGAGTGGTTTCGGAACAACTCTGTGACCATTCTTAACTGGCCCAGCCAAAGCCCTGACCTAAACACAATTGAGCATCTCTGGAGAGACCTGAAAATGGCTGTCCTCCAATGTTCACCATCCATCCTGACAGAACTGGAGAGGAGCTGTAAGGAAGAATGACAGAGGATCCCCAAATCCAGGTGTGAAAAACTTGTTGCATCAATCTCAAGAAGATTCATGGCTTTACTAGCTCATAAGGGTACTTCTACTCAATATTGAGCAAAAGGGTCTGAATACTTATGACTATGTGATATTTCAGGCTTTTGTTTAAATAAATTTGCAAAAATTTCTACATTTCTGTTTTTTCAGTCAAGATGGGGTGCAGAGTGCACATTAATGAGAAAAAATGAACTTTTTTGAATTTACCAAATGGCTGCAATGAAACAAACAGTGAAAAATTTAAAGGAGTCTGAATTAGTGATGAGCAAGTATACTCGTTGCTCGGGTTTTCTTTAGCATGCTGGGGGGAGTTTTTTGGCACGCTCGGAGATTTAGTTTTCTTCGCCTCTGCTGCATGATTTGCGGCTGCTGGACATCCTGAATACGTGTGGGAATTCCCTAACAAACAGGCATTCCTCACATGTATTCAGGCTGTCCAGCAGCCGCAAATCATGCAGCTGCTTCGATAGAAACTAAATCTCTGAGCACACCAAAATGCTCGTAGGTCACTCGTGCATGCTCGGAAAAACCCGAGCAACGAGTATACTCGCTCATCATTAGTCTGAATACTTTCCATACCCACTGTATGTAGATGGGGTAGTGTGTAGTGGGACTGTATGGAAATCTGGCAGCAAGGGAGAGACAGTGTGATGAGGTGGCACAGTATTAAACGAGGACAGTGTGGAGGTAATTGTTCAGAAAGGTGGACTGTGTGGTTATTATAGTTCATAAGGGAGGACAATGTGGCGGGTATCATTCATAACGAAGAACATTATGATGCTTGTAGTACATAGGAGAGGATGGTATGCCACTCATAGTACATAAGGGGATGGTATGGCGGACATAATACATAAGGGGGATGGTCTGGATGGAATATTTTATAACAGAGGATAGAGTGGGGACCATAAATTGATGTGGGTGTATTTTTGGTGCACAGAGCACAGTGAGGGACAATTATTTAGTCGAGAGCACAGCATAGGGCTTATTTAGGGCACTGCAAGTGCATATATTTTTATTCAGGGGGAATTATAATGACACAGCTATTTTAAGGGCACTGTGTTCTGTTATACTTCAGAAGGGCAAAAAAGATGGAAGTCGTCAGAGAAAAGCTGTGGCTGTGAAAAGTCACCTCTTACCTGTGACAAGACTAGATAAAGAAAAAAGGATGACAATAACTCCAATCAATGGACATGTCACTTATAAAGTACATGGATCTAATGGTGCATTTAAATTGGCTGCTCAGAATTAAAGGACCTAAAACATAGAAGATATGTCCCAAAGTTAAGGTACTCTTTAATATTTAAAAGTACTACTGCCTGCATCATTATGGCAACGTCATTATTTCTTTACCATTGTTAAGAACATTCTGGGAGTTGCAGGTTCATGCAATACAACTATATATGCAGAAGCTGACGAGACATTGCAATTGATCACTGTTGGTGCTGTATGCATATATTGATGGTGGTTCTGGCGATGTATTTGTGTACTGATGGTGGTTCTAGGGTTGTATTCATGAACAGATGGTGGTTCTGGTGTTGTATTCGTGTATGTATGGTTCTGGCACAATATTCATCTACTGGTAATGGTTTTGGTGATGTTTTCATGTATTGATGGTGCTTCTGGCAATGCATTCAAGTACTAATGGCGCTTCATGTACTAGTGTTGGTTCTGATGCTGTATTGATGTACTGATGCTGGTTTTGGTATAGTATTTATGTACTGATAGTAGTTCTGATGCTACATTCATGTAGAGATGGTGGTTCTAGTGCAGTATAAATGTAGATGTAGCAATCCTTAATTTGTTAGCCTTAAATATACAGTATATCATTAAAGGGTCAGTGTGCTGACCGGTGTACACATGGAAAACTACTTACTAAAACTACTTACTAAAGCACTCCATACACTTTAGACAGCTCTTGGCCAAACATTGGTTCCGTTGTCTCGCTTGTCTAATTTGTATGGATGCCTTACTACTAATCAAACTCATATATTAAATCCCTAAAACGATACTTTATTGTTTAAAAACCACAAATGTGGTACACACCAGAAAAAATGTGACAGAAAATGAAAAAAAAAAAAAAAAAGTGTTCAAAAATAGCCCACACTAGGGTGACCCCTATGACTCCCTAATTGTTTACTGAGCTGTACCCTGCCTGGCTGCGGAGGTTGGCACCCTAAGGGGGGAACGTTATGGCGCCCCCGCTCACGATGGCTATCCCTGGGGGCCCTGACAAACCCTACAGCCACTAGTGGTCCCTTCTACCCGATACAAGGGAACCCCTAGTTCTAGACAGAGATCAAGCCTGCTCTATAGAGGACCCTGTGTCCCAAGAAAAGAGGTTAAAAACAATTTAGAACACACATGGCATGGGGTGGCATGTTAAAGTCCCACAAAAAAAAAATATACAGACAACTTCAAGGCAGCCAAGTGGGATAACTCAGTTCAGATCATGCCTAAATCTTATACACAGGATAAGGAAAGGCATCTTTTACTCAATTGAAAGCCATAGCTCAAAAAAATGATTGAGAAATGGCTAAAAAATTGCCATCAATAGTCTCCCACTAATGGAAATATATGGGGAACGCAGAGCTGCAACAGCGGTACTTATCTGCGTTTTTCGCCACCTGCCATCAAATCATGAATGCCTCAACGTGTTTCGCCTTCCAGGGCTCATCAGGAGGCCCGATGCTACGATAATTCGTGTCCCATAAAGGTGCAAATAGCTTACCCTTGGTAATTATCGTAGCATCGGGCCTGCCTTGAAGTTGTCTGTATATTTTTTTTTGTGGGACTTTAACATGCCACCCCATGCCATGTGTGTTCTAAATTGTTTTTAACCTCTTTTCTTGGGACACAGGGTCCTCTATAGAGCAGGCTTGATCTCTGTCTAGAACTAGGGGTTCCCTTGTATCGGGTAGAAGGGACCACTAGTGGCTGTAGGGTTTGTCAGGGCCCCCAGGGATAGCCATCGTGAGCGGGGGCGCCATAACGTTCCCCCCTTAGGGTGCCAACCTCCGCAGCCAGGCAGGGTACAGCTCAGTAAACAATTAGGGACTCATAGGGGTCACCCTAGCGTGGGCTATTTTTGAACACTTTTTTTTTTTTTTTTTCATTTTCTGTCACATTTTTTCTGGTGTGTACCACATTTGTGGTTTTTAAACAATAAAGTATCGTTTTAGGGATTTAATATATGAGTTTGATTTGAGAACCCTTTAAGGATTATATTTCAGAATGCCTTACTACTAAGTAAAGGGTATGGGCACTTTAATCTAATTTACCAGTAGTAGGCATGACCATTTAAAGTGCCTAGGGCAGCATGAACTTTAAATAGGCTCCTGATCAGAAGAATTATTATTAGCATTATTATTCAGTAAAGAGCAGTCAGGAGGCATTATTATTCAGTAAAGAGTTGTCAGAGGCATTATTAATCAGTAAAGACAAGTCAGGAGGTGGGGATGGTGGGGTTGTTTTTTCGTAAAGTGCACTTGACACATTATTATTTAAGGGGTCACATGGGACAATATTATTCATGAAGGGGGCATTATATTTCCTTGAACAATTCATGACGTGTCAATTTTTTATTTTTTGTTTTTCATATTTTTCCTCCCCTTCTTTCAAGAGCCTTCACATTTTTACTTTTCCATTTACATAGCTTTATGAGGACTTAATTTTGTAATTTTGTTGTGAGACAAGTTATAGCTGTGAATTAAACCGTTCACTTTACCATATCATGTATTAAAAAGTCTGAAAAAATACCAAATGACGCAAAATGGGGGGAAAACACAGTCATTCCATTGCTTTTTGGAGTTTTATTTACATGATTTCCATTGTGACATAAAATTGACCTGGGAATATATTTAGTTAGGTCAGGGTGATTACGTCATTACCGAACTTTATATTTTAAAGATTTAAATTTTTTTTAGAACTTTGTAAAAAAAATGTTTGGGGTATTATCTGAGATCCTGATATTATTATGCAATTGTTATGGCATAAAGCAGACATCATTCCTTTTTAATGGCATTTTTAGTGAACAATATAGGTTGGGAGTGTTTATTTCAAATAAAGGACTTTACTCTGTGTCTTTTTTACATTTGACTATGAGGTTAGTAATGGAGGTGTCTTATAGATGCCTCTCCATTACTAACCCCAGGGCTTGATGTCAGTGGCCATAAAACAATTGACATGCATTTCTATGCTGCATTTCATTCCATACATTACATGTCACACTGACAGCGCACAAACACATGGACAGCACATGGACACACGGATTTCACTTGGATATCACATACATATACACGGAAGACACACGGACGCGGGCCACGGATCTCACCAGTACTGTTTTTTCCAGTACCAAAATTACCAGGATGTGTGAAGGAAACCTAAAATAGCAAAAAGTTGCACCTTTCTCCACAAGAATCGTGCATGACAAAACACTTTATTGTGGCGCCCCCAGGAGTATGGCCGCCACAGTGGCTTTGCCTTCCTCCCAGGAGGGTAATGCCAGGCTTGGAGGCACTGAAGGTTCTCTCTCGCAGTTAACCTATACATGCAACATAGTTCCACTCCGGGCCAGCAGGGGGGACTCTGAACCGGAATTAAGGGGAGAAGTGCTCTCTGAGGGTCAAGAGGAAGGAGTGGTTAGTGTGAGGAGGGTGAAGTGTGCAGACGTGGGAAAGAAGCACGGAGATCGAGCAGAGAGGAATGGCTCATCTCCAGTGAGAGCGCATGAACTGGAGCCTGGTCTCCACAGTTGTATGGATACTAACGGTCCTGCAACAGACACCAGAGGAGTAGGAGGCTGTAAATGCACTACTCCCATCTAAGACTTGAGGACACAACAGCACATTGATAGTGAGCCGGGACTTAGGAGCAAGGAGTCCCCGAAACAGGCTACAGCTGTCTGCCATACAAGGAAAGTTCTTGGGAACATCTGTCAGGAGCAACTTCAGTGTAACTCGGTACTGGAGATCCCTCAAATAGGCGCTAGTAAGGAGACTGCACAGCCCATCTGCAGAGAGAGAATCCTTGAGTTGCTTCCAGGCTAGCCTGCTCCGGTACCATCTGTAATCAGGACCCTGGACTGCATTTGTCAAGTAAAGGTACAGAAACTGCACCCCGCTGTGTCTTGTCTGCTTCCTACCCTTCCATCACCGCTACATCCCCATGCCAATCACATCAACACTGCCCTGGGACTACAGTTCCACCTGTGGGGAGCTTCACCATCTTGGCTGCAACACACCACCAGTCCCAGAGGATCTGCACGCAGCGTCGGTTTAACATCTCCCTTGCCGAGCACCACAGGTGGCGTCACGAACTATTCATTTAACCACATTCCACCATTTCAATTTCCCCATTACTTGGGTGCCCAGGGCCACGGACCGGGTCACCGCTGCTGTGACACATCCCGCTGACACCAGCCCGGTACCAAGTACCCCTCTTCCCTGGGAGGGCGACCCAATTTGGTGTCACGAACAGGATTACGGAGCCCGGTATCCCCGGGTCCTGTGTGCCATAGTCTGTGTTTGTGTAAAAGACTGTGTGAAATTGGCACCATTGCCGCCATTATCCCGCTGATTGGCGTGCGCGGGAAGAAAAGGGGCAGGCCTTCGTGGGAGGAGCCCCTCCGAGAGCGCGAAGCAGTGAAGTCCCGCGCGGGAAGAGGAAAAAGCGCCCGAGAGATGGGAGGAGCTGAAGCCTACAGCCCGGACCATCGGCCCAGCGAGGCGGCCGCCGGTAAGCTCACCCAACCCCCGGCCCTGGCTAACGTTAACTAGAGGGGGAAGAGAATGTCCATGCCACACAGCAATGCAGCGGCGGACGCCGCCGCCAACCCCTCCGCGCTGCAAGGAGTAGCGCCCACTGCAGCGGTCCCCATAATGCCGCTGTCCATGCCCTACATACCGGGAGCGGCCTGGCTACCGCAGTACTCGGGTGAGTCACATACCCTGAGTGAGTTTAAAGAGAGGCAGAAAGTGCACATCCTTATTGGACAACTAACGGGTGCAGCACAGAGAGAGGTGAAAGCCTGGCAGGACACTGATAAAGATACTGTTAAAAAGATTCTGGCCAAGCTGAGAAGCACCTTTGACACCCGACTGCAGCTGAAATCAAGATGCAATTCTTTGGATGCAAACAGAAAGCGCAGGACAGTATAAGGGACTATGCTCTTAACCTGCAGGAGACGCTGCGAGCAGTTAAGCAAGTTAATCCTGACAGTGTGAAGGAGGAAGATAAACTGTTAAAGGACTCCTATCCAGTACACAACTGACAGCCGTCCAGCGCCCCTGAGGAGCCCAGCGATCACCTACCACCAGGAAGCAACATCTTTCCCTTCCAGCCCTGTGGAGGCTGATGCACAGACTCTGGATAAAGATCCAACTGAAGATCTGCGGGTCCAGGTGTCCAGGAGTTGACCAAAGGAATGGCCGCCCTTACTAAAACTGTGCAGTCCCTGCAAGTGTCCTCCAAGGAGAAGATCCAGCTGGCTTCCGGTCCAGAGAATGTCCCGTGGCTCCGAAAGAGGAGAACCCCGCCACTCCGAGGGAGGAACAACGACCGCTATGACCAGGACGGACGTCCCATCTGTCGTCGCTGTTACAAGGCAGGCCATCTTGCAAGATTCTGTCCTTTAAACGAGCAACCCCTGGAGCAGAGGGCCAACCCCCAGGAATAGGATCCCCAGGCCCAAAGAACTGGAGATCCACGTATGTTGGAGGAAGACCAATCCTTCCAGTGGTGATTGACGGCATCCCCATGAAAGCTTTTCTGGACACTGGCTCCCAGGTGACCACTATGCCGTATATTCTTTACAAGAGGTATTGGGCTGATTCTGAACTTACCTGTGGCCCAACTGATGAACTGACAGTAGTTGCCAGTAATAGTCAGTCTTTGCCGCAGATTGGATGTAAAGAGATTACTGTTAAAGTGGGTCAGGTAGAGCTAAAATCTCAAGGTCTGATAGTTGTGGATATTGATCGACGAGAATGTAATCCCATGATGACTCTTGGTACAAATGTAATTGAAAACTGTCTTTCCAAGGTTATTGTCTTGTTGAACAGGTGGCTGAGACTGCTGGTTCCAGTGAACAACGAGTCCTACAGAAGGAGATCAGAGCCCTGATGCAAAGACAGCAGGTAGAACTCTCTGGCGGAGAAATTGGCAGCGTCAGAGAGAGTGATGCTTTTCCCATTGCAATACCCCCCAGATGTGAAATGTTGATTTGGTGTCGGGCAGCTATAGGTCTTAGAGGGAGAGATTACCAGGCATTGGTAGAACCAGCATACTCTGAGAGCAGGCCCACTGTCCTGACAGCCAGAGGGGTGGTTGATGTACGAAAATGGAGAGTACCTGTACGCCTCTTGAATTGTGGGGAGGAGGAGGCCACAATACCTCGGTACGCCAAAGTTGCTAAGCTGCTCACTGTTAATAACATCTCATTGCAGGCAGCAGAGCCCTTGGTCTCATCTGATCAGGTGGAGGACAATGGCTCCGTGAAGCAGCTGGAGGAGTGGTGTCAGCAACTGCAGGTGGGGACTGACTCTACACCTTCATACCAGAAAAATGGGGTTTACAGAGTGACACAAGACTATGAGCGGGTATTCAGCAAACACCCACTAAATTTTGGGCAGGCCAAAGGGGTCCAACACCATATTCCCACTGGAGATCATCCACTCATTAAAGAAAGGTACCGGCCTACACCTCCAACACAATACCAATGTGCTAAGAGTATTTTGAGAGAGGTGAAGGAAGCTGGGGTTATCAGAGACAGCTGCAGCCCCTGGGCAGCTCCCATAGATTTTGTAAAGAAAAAGGATGGTACCATGAGAATGTGTGTTGATTACAGGAAAATTAACAGCATTACACATAAAGATGCTTACCCATTACCTAGAATTGAGGAATCATTAGCTGCACTTAAGACTGCTAACTACTTTTCCACCTTGGATCTCACTAGTGGGTATTGGCAGGTTCCTGTGGCAGAGGCAGACAAGGAGAAAACAGCATTTACCACTCCGATGGGTCTCTGTCAGTTCAACTACATGCCATTCGGGCTCTGCACCGCTCCAGGAACATTTCAACGGCTGATGGAGTGCTGCCTGGGACACATGAACTTTGAGACAGTCCTGTTGTACCTTGATGATGTCATTGTTTTCTCCAAGACGTATGAGGACCATCTGGAACACCTGGCTGAGGTGTTTGAAGCTTTGTCCAATTTTGGCCCGAAGGTGAAGCCTTCCAAATGTTACCTCCTGAAGCCTAAGGTACAGTACCTCGGTCAAGTAGTGAGTGCCGAAGGTGTGGCACCAGATCCGGACAAAGTCACAGTCATCCGGGACTGGCCGAAGCCCAGCAACCTCCATGAAGTACACCAATTCCTTGGACTGGTAGGCTACTACTGAAGATTCATCAAGGGCTTTACCGAAGTAGCCTCCCCTTTGCAAAATCTTCTGGTGGGGCAGTCCAAGAAGACTAAACAGAAGAATTCCACCTTTGAATGGACTGAGGAGTTGGAGAGATCCTTCACTCGACTGAAGATGGCTCTCACAGGTGATGAAGTTCTGGCCTACCCAGATTATGACAAGCCGTTTGTGTTGTATACTGATGCCAGCAACGTGGGACTTGGAGCAGTGCTGTCACAGGAACAGAATGGAAAAGAGAGAGTGATCTCCTACACCAGCAGGAAGCTGCATCCCACTGAAAGGAACCCTGACAACTACAGTTCCTTCAAGCTGGAGTTCCTTGCCATAGTCTGGGCTGTCACTGAAAGGTTCAAGCATTACCTAGCTTCAGCCAAGTTTACTATCTTCACGGACAACAATCCGTTGACCCACTTGGAAACTGCGAAACTAGGTGCACTGGAGCAGCGATGGATGGCTAGGCTGTCTAACTATGAATTTATCATCAAGTACCGGGCAGGGCACAAGAATGCCAATGCTGATGTGCTGTCCAGAATGCCTAATCTGCCGGATGCAGGAGAAGACCCTGAGGCTCTTGAAGAAATAGTTACCTCCCTTCCACCGGCCACTTGCGGCCCAACGTGCTCAAGGAGTGAGAAACAGATGGTCTGGCTTGAAAGAGGTCACCCTAAATCCATTGCTCCATCATGACTGGGCAGAAACTCAGGATGATGACCCCACAGTCTGCCTGGTGAAGGAGCTACTGTCACAAGCTGACTCACGCCCAGAGTTGGATGCTCCGGAAGAAACCCAGCAGTTGTGGAAGGAAAGAGATCAGCTGTTCATCTATGAAGGAAAGTTGTGTCGAAGGAGTATCAATGCCCGCACTCATGAGCTGGTCTGGCAGGTGGTAGTCCCAAAGAGAGAGGCATCAATGGTCTTGGAAGCATACCACAATGGAGCTGGACACTTTGGATGGAAGAAGTTAGAAGCATTGCTCCGGGAGAGGTTCTACTGGGCTGGTATGAGGAAAGCCATTGAAAAGTGTTGCCGGGAGTGTGGACAATGTAACCTGCGCTGAAAGGATCGAGACAGCCAGAGAGCTCCTCTACAGCCAATAGTAACCAAACAGCCACTCGAGTTGGTAGCCCTGGACCATGTGAAGCTGGTTCCAAGCCGGTCAGGCTACATCTATGCTCTTACCATTGTGGACCACTACTCAAGATTCCTGTTAGTTGTGCCTGTCAAAGATCAAACAGCCAGGACAGCAGCCAGAGCATTCCAACAACACTTCTGTAGACCACATGGTTATCCCGAAAGAGTACTTAGAGATCAAGGTCCAGCTTTTGAAGCAGAAGTATTTCAGGAATTATGTAACTTGTATGGTTGCAAGAAGATCCGGACAACACCCTACCATCCACAGACCAATGGCATGTGTGAGAAGATGAACCAGGTAGTGATTGACCTACTGAAGACATTGCCTTTGGAGGAGAGAAATCTGTGGCCATAAAAGTTGCCAGATCTGGTAGACCTCTACAACCATATTCCAGTGAACTCCACCAACTGTACCCCAGCCTACTCGATGAGAGCAAGACCTGGCAAGTTGCCTATTGATTTGGACATGGGAGTCCTGACACCTGAAGTAACGTCACCAGATGCTGACTGGGATACAGAAAGACAACAATGGTACAGAAAAGTACAAGAGTGTGTGGAGAAGAGTCTATCTCAGGCAAGACAAAAGCAAGAAAGGCACTACAATCAGCATGCACCTGCAGTCCCCTTGTCACCAGTAGAACAAGTCCTCAAGAGGAAAAGAAGATTGCATAAGTTGGATGACCAATGGGAAGCTAAACCTTACACCATTTTACCCTCAAACTTTGACAATACCAAGGTGTGCCTTATTAGCAAAGATGGAGGAGAAACCTCAGCAGCTGTATCAAGGGATCATTTGAAATTATGCCCTGACCAGTTAAGAGAAAGAATGGGAGAACAAGATAACATCCAACCCCTAGAAGAAGAAAAGGTCAGCACTATACTTGGAGAATTCCCTGCAAGTTGGGCTAAAGTAAATTATGCTATAGTGGTGTCAGTGTTGACGTTTCCCCAATCGGTAGCACAGGAAGACATGATTCAAGAAAATCCTGAAGATCAGGAAAATCAGGCAGCAGATGCTACACCAGCAGTGGAGTCAGAGAACCCTCGCCCTGCCAGTAGTGAATCTGACATGCCCACAGTGACTATAAGATCTAGTAGACATATGCTACCCAGTTCACACACAACACCAGTAGTTAGAACCAGACAACCAGTCCAGTCCATAACAGCACCAGTGTTACGCAGGTCTACCCATACTACAGAAGGTATACTACCCATTAGATTCCGCATATAAAGTAATATGACTGCTAAAATGTATGTATATATGTAACTGTTCTCAAGTTTTGTGCCTACAGGTAATCTGTAAGAAACCTTTTTGAAGTTCTTGTTTCACGTTTTATGGACATTGGATCACAAGACTTGTGTGGTCAAAAACTTTCTTTGTAAATAGTTTACCATTTGCCCAGGAATGGACCATGGACATTGATGCCGGACTTATCATCATAGGACTATTTTTGGAGCTCTTGGTTTTTGTACATTTTTCCTTTTTCAAATATTGTACAATTATACTTGTTCACCTTGTTTAACTGTTTATATGTTTTTCATGTTTTGTTCAGCCCTGGCGTGCTGACTTGCACTAGGGGGGAAAGTGGCACCCCAGGAGTATGGCCACCACAGTGGCTTTGCCTTCCTCCCAGGAGGGTAATGCCAGGCTTGGAGGCAATGAAGGGTCTCTCTCGCAGTTAACCTGTACATGCAACACAGTTCCACTCCGGGCCAGCAGAGGGGACTCTGAACCGGAATTAAGGGGAGGAGTGTTGTGAGTTCATTTTCCCCTTCACTACTGAGGCCCGAGGAACTCCCTCTTCTGGTAAAGAAAGGTAGTGAGCCTGATTATCAAACACCTGAGTCTGATGATGATGACTGGCTGAGTGGAGTTACTGACTGGATATAAGGCTGCCGACGCCCTTCTGCCCTGCGGGTGATTTCTCTGTGGGATCCTTGGAGACCAGTCTGAATTCCTGCTCTTCTAAAGCTAAGTTTTCTGCTCGGCTTTTTCATTTGTGCTTTGACTTTTTTGCTTTGTTTTTCTGGATTTCTGCCATTCCCTGCTGGGGTGTGCTGAATTCCTTTAGCTCTGTCTTCTGTAAATACCTGAGTGCTGATTTAGTTTTTGAAGCCTAGCTGCTTCAGGGTCTTTTTCATATCAGCTTGTTGGCTTATGTCTTTGATAGGGTTTTGGCAGATTGCAGACAGCAACCTTCCTTTCCTGTTCTGTTTAGTTAGCTTGGGCCCCGTTTTTGCTCAGTCTATCTTTCTATCTGTGTGAGTGTTTTTTCATCTTGCTTCACCGTCATTATATGTTGGGGGCTGCCTTTTACTTTGGGGTCTGCTCTGGGGAAGTTTAGATTTCCTTTTCTGTCTTTAGGCTATTTAGCACTCTGGCTGTGATCGAGGGGTCTAGGGCATCGTAGGAACCCCCCACAGCTACTGCTAGTTGTGTTGATAGGTTCAGGGGTCTGCAATCTGATAGTTGCCAACTTCTCCGGTTTTCTGGAGGTAGCTTCTATTTTTGTGTCTGCCTCCTACGGTGACTCAATCATAACAGAGGAGTGCTCTCTGAGGGCCTAGAGGAAGTAGTGGTTAGTTAGTGTTAGGAGGGTGAAGTGTGCAGACGTGGGGAAGAAGTGCGGAGATCGAGCAGAGAGGAAAGGCTCATCTCCAGTGAGAGCGCATGAACTGGAGCCTGATCTCCACAGTTGTATGGATACTAACGTTCCTGCAACAGATACCACAGAAGGCTGTAAATGCACTACTCTCGTCTAAGACTTGAGGGCACAACAGCACATTGATAGTGAGCTGGGACTTAGGAGCAAGGAGTCCCCGAAACAGGCTACAGTTGTCTGCCGTACAAGGAAAGTTCTTGGGAACATCTGTCAGGAGGAACTTCAGTGTAACTCGGTACTGGAGATCCCTCAAATAGGCGCTAGGAAGGAGACTGCAAAGCCCATCTGCAGAGAGAGAATCCCTGAGTTGCTTCCAGGCTAGCCTGCTCTGGTACCATCTGTAATCAGGACCCTGGACTGCATTTGTCAAGTAAAGGTACAGAAACTGCACCCCGCTGTGTCTTGTCTGCTTCCTACCCTTCCAGCACCGCTACATCCCCATGCCAATCACATCTACACTGCCCTGGGACTACAGCTCCACCTGTGGGGAGCTTCACCATCTTGGCTGCAACACACCACCAGTCCCAGAGGATCTGCACGCAGCGTCGGTTTAACATCTCCCTTGCCAAGCACCACAGGTGGCATCACAAACTATTCATTTAACCACATTCCACCATTTCAATTTCCCCATTACTTGGGTGCCCAGGGCCATGGACCGGGTCACCGCTACTGTGACAGATCCCACTGACACCGGCCCGGTACCGAGTACCCCACTGCCCTGGGAGGGCGACCAATTATTAATTCCCAAATTCTTAAAGTGTCCTGATTTATAAACATTTTGGGTAAGAAAAATGTTAGGGTTGGCGGAACGCACTAAATAAAATATTATAATGAAATGCGTTCGCAACCCGGGGTCCACCTTGCAGAGGTGTAAAACTGCAGCTAATGTGAACAATAGCGACGCTGCACTGCAAGCGTTCACAAAGGCACGCTGGGTTAAACGCACACAGTGTGAATGGAATGCAAAGGTACTGCGCTCTGTTGCTCCGCAGAGCGGTACGATGCTATAGAGCACCTAAGGATAAGCACACTGCGTCAAACGTCACGCCGTGTGAACTGAACATAAAAAACCTGCCCTGTTACTCCACAGAGCAGTAAAAAGCAATGTGCCAGAACACGTGGATAAACTGTGCTCTATGTACAGCACATGCTAACAGGTGTGTGCCACAGCGCATGGCTAGACTGTGCCCTGTACTGCAAGTGCTAACTAACAGGTGCGTGCCACAGTGTGTGGCCTGGCTGTGCCCTGTAAACTAACTGGAGCGTGCACCAGCACATAGCCTGACTGTGCCCTGTGTAATAACTGATGCATGCCATGACGTGTGGCTAGACTGTGCCCTGTGTAGAGGATAACCTGCCTCACCAGAAACAACTAATGCACACACTCACAGACACAGGCCATTAGAGGCAGAGCCGTAGCCCCAAGAACACACGGCGCAAAAATGAATGTGATCATAGTGCGCCGACGGGTGCCTCAGAGATCCTTTTGTAAACTAGGCCAGTCAGAAAGGACCTTCCTCGCTGGCCAATCCATATTGCAGCGGGACCAGAGCAGCTGATGACCGACCACCAATGGGAGGTCACCACCTCATGAGCATGTGGAGCGCCCCGCGGTGCCTGGGGGTACTCGGTACCGGGCCCATCAACTTCCATGGGGGACGGTGTCACGGCGGCGACAACCCGGTCCGTGGCCCAGAGGTGTCCAGTAATAAAATAGGGGAAAGTTGTGTGGTATTTTTGTGGTTAAACTAAAGATAATGTTTATAGATGGTGAAATACGTGATGCCACCTGTGGTATTCTAGTCAGAGGTGACCAGCGCTGCAGTGTTGTTCCTCTGGGATGGATGTTGGGCACAGCTATGATGTTGTAGCCCTCCACAGGTAGGGCTGTAGTCCCAGGGCAAAGATGTTAAATAAATAGTAAAAGTGGCTGTAAACGTTGGGATGCAGATAAATGAAAGAAAGACACAGAGAGGTGCAGTTTCTTTACCTTTTACTGGTAATAGGTTGCAGTCCGGAGTACCACATAGAGGTGATGGAATGAGTCCGGCTCGCCTGGAGGCATTCAGGGGATCCACCTTGCCTGGTGGGGATTTAGGACCTTCCTTTCTGCGCTTTGCATGTGGGTCTCCACTGTATATAACTATGCTGCGACCCTCTATTCGTGATGGTTTCACTAACCTGTACGGCTGTCAGCGTGAGCCTATTCCACGGGTACCGTTCTATTTACCATTGGCCCCGGGCTCCTTATCCACTGACGTGCCCTCAGGTGTTCAATGTGCACAGGAATTTACAATCCCCTTTACTTTCAGATTCGGCTATCAGGGCGTACAGTTCCTGTCAGCCTAGGACTCTGATGTCCCTTTTCTCATTATTAGCACTTCACTCAGGGGTCTGCTATATGCAGTATTTTAGCTTCCCTAGAGTCTCTCAATCTCTGCTCTTGTGCTTTCCCTCTTCACAGATCAGCTCTGCCTATCGAGCTCCTCTCAGATCAGCTCCCTGTCTTCATCTCCTCTCAGATCAGCTCCCGTCTTCATCTGACAGGATCTTCCAGAAAGATCTCTTTTTTACCTCACGTTCTCATGTTTAACTGTCATTTTTCCTCACAGCTCACAGCTGCTTCGTTTCCATGACAACTCCCTCAGCTGATTTCTAGCTGACTCACCAACCCCCTCTGCTGGCCAGAATTTATAAGGAATCTCCCTTTTCTGACCTGCAGCAGGAAATTGTGATTAAATCTATGCTGCCTGGCATGGGGGTCCCTTTTCTGCCTCCAAGCATGACTTTACCCATTAGAGGGAGTTAATATCACTGTGACAACCGGACTCTGGGGTGTCACACATGCTCAGTAGAGTGAAATCTGGACTTAGCCTCATTAGTGACTGCTTGCCGCTGACTATTGCCAGTTACTATAGCTGAACCTGGAGAGATAGCAGTAACCAAGTGCATAGCCCGAGTCTAAGCAAGACACTGAGATTGATGTCTTTGCTGAGCAGCTTTCACTGTGGCCAAAACTGAATAGGGGACCACAGGAGAAGATAAGGCTTGGGATTCATCCTGTGCAGAGGGAGAATCCTGGCGCCTAACAAAAGATCACCTATTCCCATACCTCTCCCTAATTAGCTGGAATTGCCAAACAAAGCAATGACCGCAGGTTTTGCATACAAGTGACGTCATAGCTGAAATGTTTGCTTCAATCTTTTGTCATTACCTGCTGAGTAATGGTGCTTTAGATTGACTGTAGTCTGCTACAGAAAATACCAGGGTACTTTCAGAAGGCCCCCACACAGATTAGATTCTTTATGACGCCTCCAATATCAGAGGATTCAGAATAATTTGATCTAATATGTATGGTATCTCAACTCAAGTGGTGTGCTATTCTCCATGCCTACAGTGGCTTCAGAAAGTATTCAGTCCCCTTTGCATTTTTTCGTGTTTTGCTACCGAACAACATAGAATTTCACTGGGTTTTTTTTAGAGTTTGCATCAGTTCATGTAAAAAACATGCCTACGACTGTGAACATTTCATAGAATCATAGAATGATGGAATGGTATAGTTGGAAGGGACCTACTGGGTCATCTGGTCCAACCCCCTGCTCAATGGAGGATTCACTAAATCATCCCAGACACATGTCTATCCAGCCAGTGTTTGAAGAAGACTTCCATTGAAGGAGAACTCACCACCTCTCATGGCCTGTCCCACTCGTTGACCACCTTCACTGTCAAAAAGTTTTTTCTAATATCTCATCTGTATCTCATTCCCATTCAGTTTCATCCCATTACTTCTAGTCTTCTCATGTACAAATGAGACTTTGAAGACTTAGGCAAGAAAGTGAAAGAACTGGGAGCGCAGGTGGTCTTCTCTTCCATCCTCCCAGTGGATGGCCATGGAACAAGGAGGTGGAATAAGATTCTGCAGGTGAACAACTGGCTACGTCGATGGTGCCGTCAGCAACGATTTGGATTTCTGGATCACGGAGTGAACTACTTATACGATGGACTACTTGCTAGAGATGGGGTGCACCTTACGAAGACTGGTAAGCATGTATTTGGAAGTCGCCTTGCTACACTTGTAAGGAGAGCTTTAAACTAGAACAACATGGGAAGGGAAGCAAAAGACCAGAAAAAGCCATACACCTGACAAATGCTATTGAGAACTCTGCTATTAGAAGTGGAAAGGAAGAACAAAGACGAAAGAATCTAATTAATAAAAATATTGGAGAAAGAGAAACCAATCACAAACTAAAATGTTTCTATACTAATGCACAAAGCATGGGCAACAAACAAGGAGAATTGGAACTACTAACACAGGAAAAGAAATATGATGTCATTGGAATCACTGAAACTTGGTGGGACAATACACATGATTGGAATACAAGACTAGAAGGATACAACTTATTTGCAAGAAACAGACTTGATAAACGAGGAGGAGGTGTCGCATTGTATGTTAGAAACGCGTATATCTGCACAGAGATTGAAGCTTCAGAGACTGGGAGTTCTGTGGAAACTGTTTGGGTAAGAATACAAGGACAGAACAACGGAAAGGACACCATTGTAGGCATTTACTACAGGCCGCCTGTGCAAGCTGAAGCTATGGATGAACTCTTTATGCATCAAATGGCCAAGTTCTCCAAAAAATATGACATAGTTGTCATGGGAGATTTCAACTATCCAGACATTTGTTGGGAATCTCTCTCAGGCAAAACTAACAGGTCAAGGAAATTCTTATCCTCTCTTGCTGACAACTTTATCTTCCAAAAGGTAAGGGAGAAAACAAGGGGAACTGCTACCTTGGATCTAATCCTTATAAACAGGGAGGAAATGGTTGAGGAGGTAAAAGTGGCTGGGACCCTAGGAGGTAGCGACCATGCTATTTTAGAATTTTGGATAACTAGAGGCGGAAGACCTGTGAAGACTCAGACGTCAAGGTTAGATTTCAGAAAGGCAGATTTTAAGGGATTCAGAAAGAGAATTGGAGGGATCCAATGGCTGGATATCCTTAAAGACAAAAATGTCCAGGAAGGATGGGAAATCTTGAAAAATGAAATTCTCAAAGCACAGTTGTTAACAATTCCGAAAAGAGGGAAGAATAGGAAGCAGTTAAGGAAACCAGGATGGATGAACACAGAACTTAAGCACATGCTAAAAAGGAAGAAAAAAATGTTTATAAAATGGAAAGAGGGAGGCATATCTAAAGAAGAATATAATGCTGTCTGCAGAACCTGCAGGGCACAAATCAGATTAGCTAAAGCTAAAAATGAATTGAGGCTTGCAAGAGATGTCAAAAGCAATAATAAAGGATTTTGGGGATATGTCAAAAGTAAAAGAAAAGTCAAAGATGCTATAGGATTTTTACAGGATGAAAATGATGAAATAGTAAGTCAGGATGTTGAGAAGGCTGAACTTTTAAATTCCTATTTTGCATCTGTTTTCTCTCAGAAAGGAAATGTAACATCAACTGTTATTCACTGTCCTATTAAGGGAATAGAAGAATCCAGGATATCTATAAACAGAAAGATAGTGAGGAAACACTTAGCTAACCTAAATGAATTCAAGTCTCCAGGTCCAGATGAATTACACCCCAGAGTACTGAAGGAGATAGCAGAAGAAATTTTTGAACCCCTCTCTATAATCTTTGAAAATTCTTGGAGAACAGGAGAAGTGCCAGAAGACTGGAGAAGAGCAAATGTTGTTCCTATCTTCAAAAAGGGGAAGAAGGTGGACCCAGGCAACTATAGGCCGGTGAGTCTGACTTCTATACCAGGAAAGATCTTTGAACAAATTATTAAACAACATGTATGTCAATACCTGGATAAGAATGAAGTGATTAAACAGAGTCAGCATGGGTTTGTAACTAATAAGTCATGTCAGACTAACTTAATTTCCTTCTATGACCGTATCACTGATTGGGTAGATCAAGGAAATGCTGTAGATATAGTATATCTTGACTTCAGCAAAGCATTTGACAAAGTCTCTCATACAATCCTTATTGAAAAAATGATTAAGTATGGAATGGACAAGGCAACTGTTAGGTGGATTCATAACTGGCTTAGTGATCGGACCCAAAGAGTGGTCGTAAATGGCTGCACATCCAGTTGGAAGAATGTCTCAAGTGGGGTACCACAGGGCTCTGTCCTGGGCCCTGTATTGTTCAACATCTTTATCAACGATTTAGATGAAGGAATTGAGGGTAAACTGATTAAATTTGCTGATGACACAAAGCTAGGAGGGATAGCTAATACTAGAGAAGAGAGAGAGAGGATTCAAAAAGATTTAAATAAACTGGAGAAGTGGGCAGCAACTAACAGAATGGTTTTTAACAGGGAGAAATGCAAAGTACTACATCTGGGCAATAAAAATGGAAAAAGCATATATAGAATGGGAGGAATAGGGCTAAGTGACAGCACATGTGAAAAAGACTTGGGTATACTAATAGATCACAGACTGAATATGAGTCAACAGTGTGATGCAGCAGCAAAAAAGGCAAATGCAATTCTAGGATGTATTAACAGAAGCATACAGTCTAGATCACGTGAAGTCATTATTTCCCTCTACTCCTCTTTGGTCAGACCTCATCTGGAATATTGTGTCCAGTTTTGGGCACCACATTTTAAAAAAAGACATCAACAAACTGGAGCAAGTTCAGAAAAGAGCGACCAGAATGGTGACCGGTCTGCAAACCCTGTCTTATGAGGAAAGGTTGCAGGATTTGGGAATGTTTAGTTTGCAAAAGAGAAGACTGAGAGGAGACTTAATAGCTGTCTACAAATATCTAAAGGGCTGTCACATTGTAGAAGGATCAACTTTATTCTCATTTGCACAAGGAAAGACTAGAAGCAATGGGATGAAACTGAATGGGAGGAGACACAGATTAGATATTAGAAAAAACTTTTTGACAGTTAGAGTGATCAATGAGTGGAACAGGCTGCCACGAGAAGTGGTGAGTTCTCCTTCAATGGAAGTCTTCAAACAGAGGCTGGACAGACATCTGACTGGGATGATTTAGCGAATCCTGCTTTGAGCAGGGGGTTGGACCAGATGGCCCAGGAGGTCCCTTCCAACTCTACGATTCTATGATTCTATGATTCTATGAGAATAAAGCTGATCCCTCTACAGTGTGAAAGCCCTGGAGATATTTGTAGACAGCTATTAAGTCTCCTCTCAGTCTTCTCTTTTGCAAGCTAAACATTCCCAAATCCTCTAACCATTCCTCATAAGACATTGTTTGCCGACCGGTCACAATTCAGGTTGTTTTTCATAGAATTTGCTCCAGTTTGTTCATGTTGTTTTTAAAATGTGGTGCTCAGAACTGGACACAGTATTTCAGATGAGGTCTGACCAAAGAGTAGAAAAGGGGGAAAATTACTTCACATGATCTAGACTGTATGATTCTGTTAATGCAACCCAGAATTGTGTTTGCCTTTTTTCCTGCTGCTTCACTCAGTTGACTAATGTTCAGTGTGTAATTTATTAGTATACCTGTCTTTTTCATATGTGCTGTTGCTTAGCCCTATTTGTCTGATTCAGCTTTTTTCATTGTTCATGCCCAGATGTAGGACTTTGCATTTCTCCCTGTTAAAAACCATTCTGTTAGTTACTGCCCACAATTACATCGTGTTTAGATCTTTTTGAATTCTCTCTTCTCTAGTATTAGCTATGCATCCTAGCTTTGTGTCATCAGAAAATTTAATCAGATTACACTCAATTCCTTCATCTAAATCATTGATATTGATGTTGAACAACATAGGGCCCAGGGCAGAGTTCTGTTATACCCCACTTGAGACATTCTTCCAACTGGATGTGCAGCCATTTATAACCACTCTTTGGGTGCGATCACTAAGCCATTATGAATCCACCTAACAGTTGCCTTTTCCATTCCATAATTGGTCATTTGTTCAAAAAGAATGGTATGAGATACTATGTCAAATGCTTTGCTTACGTCAACATATACTATATCTACTGCGTTTCCCTGATCCACCCAGTCAGTTATTCTGTCTTAGAAGAAAATTAGTTTAGTCTGACATGACTTATTAGTTACAAACCAATGCTGACTCTGGTTAATCACTTCATTCTCATCCAGGTACTTCCATACATGTTATGTAATAATTTGATCAAATATCTTTCCGGGTATAGAAGTCAGGTTCATAGGCCTATAGTTCCCAGGGTCCAACTTCTTCCCATTTTTGCTCTTCTCCAGTCTTCTGGGGCTTCTGTTCTACAGGAATTTTCAAAGATTATGGAGAGTGATTCAATAATTTCCTCTGCTATCTCCTTCAGTACCCTAGGATATGATGCAACTGGACCTGGAGACTTGAATTCATTTATGTTAGCTAAGTATTCCCTCACTATTTCTCAGTATATTGATAGTGTGGATTCTTCTATTCCTTCAACAGTGCAGTGAAGATCACTTGATGTTGTTGATGTTTACTTTCTGAGAGAAAACAGAGGAAAAATGGGAATTTAACCCCTTACCGACTGCTGATACGCCTTTTAACAGCGGCAGTTAAGGGTACTTATGCCTCAAAGCAGATTTTTAATGACGCTGAGAAATAAGTGTATAGCGCCCCCAGAGTGGGAATTTATCTGGGGTCTTAGCTGTCAGGAGTAGCTGAGACCCCAGAGAACTTGATTCAGGTTGGTTTTTACCGACCCCAGCATATTAATGGAATAACCGTGACCGCAAAAAAATGTCCAATTTCTCATTTAATTTGTCTGTCCTCTTATGAGATTGCACATCAGAGGAGTGAAAAATGGGGTCCCCCGATTCCCCTCTGGTACCTCCGGTATACCTGGACCCTCCTGCAGCCCCCAGTCCTGTCCACCGGCCACCAGTGTCTTCTTCCGGGAAGAAAATGGTGGGCAAATGCGTAGTGCGCCCGCCGAGATCTGCTGGCCACCAACTGGCAGCAATAGGAAATTTTTCCTCTTGATTCATTTTGATCATTGTGATAGACCCTATCACAGTGATCAAAATAAAAAAAAATTGTAACTCAAACCCCCCTCTATTAGCCCCTTAGTTAGGTAAAAATGATAAAATAAAAAAGTATTTATTTCCATTTTTCCATTAGGGTTAGGGTTGGGTGTTGTGAGCTCTCTTGATCCAACTTTTGAGGCAAGGCTCCATCTGGTGGATACTGCTGGTAGTGGTGCTGGTCAACATGATGTTAAACTAACAGCTGCAAAAGATAATTGGAGGAGTGGTGGTAGTGACTGGGACTACATAAGCGAGCAGACTTCTCTCAGTGACTGCCGGTGATACTCCTTTCTTTGCTTACTGAGGATTTCTGTCTGCTGCCTGATCCTGCATTTTTTCAGCTAAGTGTCATTTGCTAAACCCTTTGCATCTGTTTTTGCCTTGCTGTCAGGGGTCAGCTTGCTCCCCCTGGGGCTGCTGGCTCCTGCCCTGTATTTTTGTATCTTGTGTTTGTTTGCTTAGTCCCCTGCTGTATTAGCCTGTTGTAGCCGCCAGTTCACACCTGAGTGCTGATATAGTGGGGGCCAGGTTGTTTAAACCTCAGTATTTTTGTACATCAGTCGTGTTGGAATTATTAGGGTTTTTGCGTGATTGCAGACAGTGCCTTTTCTGTCCTGTCCTATCTAGTTAGTGTGGGCCCCATCATTTGCTCAGTCTATTTTCTGTCTGTGTTTGTGCTTCATCTTGTCTCACCAACAATATATGTTTGGGGGCTGTCTATTCCTTTGGGGATCTGCTCCGGGGCAGTTTAGACTTCACCTTTCTGTCTTTATGCTTAGTAGTCCTCCGGCTGTGACGAGGCATCTAGGGCAACGTAGGAACGCTCCACGGCTACTGCTAGTTGTGTTGTTAAGATCAGGGGTCTGCAATCCGCTGAGCGACCAACCTCTCTGGTGTTCTGGTGGCATAGCCTATTACGCTCTCCTCCTCCATGACCCATTCATAACAGAATCACCGGACTAACTGTAGATTCTAGGGTACTCAAAAGAAGGAAAGAATTGAAAAAAAAAAAGGTGTCGAATTTTTTATATATTTTTTTCCTCTTTTTTCTCTGGGGCCATAGGAGGATTTTTTCCTTAATGGAGACTAGGCAATTGTCTAATCGTGTTGAGCAGCTCGCTGCTGAAGTGCGGAGAATTTCTGCTTATCTCGCCCAATCATCTGTTGTAGAACCAAAGATCCCTACTCCTGATGTGTTTTCTGGGGATCGGTCTAAATTTCTGAACTTTAAGAATAATTGTAAACTATTTCATGCTTTGAAGCCTAACTCCTCGGGGAGCTCGGTGCAGCAGGTTCAAATTGTCATTTCCCTGCTGCGTGGCGATCCCCAGGACTGGGCCTTTTCTCTGACACCTGGAGATCCTATTCTGGCTAATGTAGATGCATTTTTTCAAGCCCTGGCATTATTGTATGATGAGCCTAATGCTACTGATCAAGCTGAGAAAACCTTATTGGCATTAAAAAAGGGTCAAGATGCTGCTGAGTTATATTGTCAAAAATTCTGAAAGTGGGCGGTCCTTACTAAATGGAATGATGATGCCCTAGCAGCTCTCTTTCGGAAAGGTCTGGCAAAATCCGTAAAGGATGTTATGGTGGGATTCCCTGTCCCTTCTGTTCCTGACAACTCTATGTCATTGGCCATTCAAGTTGATCGACGTTTACGAGAACATAAAACTACACGAGAGGCGGTGCCGCCTTTTGAACAAACCTCTGAACCCATGCAATGTGATAGGGCTTTGTCTAGGGCGCAACGTCAAGAGTTTAGAAGACGTAATAAGTTATGCTTCTTTTGTGGAGATGCTTCTCATGCTATTTCAGCCTGCCCTAAATGAGAGAAATGTTTTGCTCACTCATTTACGATGGGCAGTGTGCAGCCTAAGTTCCTTTTGGCTGTTACCTTGATCTACTCCTTTTCTACATTTTCCGCTAAGGCATTTGTGGATTCAGGAGCAGCTTTGGATCTGATGGATTTTGGCGTTGTGATTTTCCTATGGTACCCCTTCGGACCCCTATTCCTTTGAGGGGTATTGATGCTACCCCTTTGGCGGAGAATAAGCCCCAGTTTTGGACCCAGGTGATTATGCGGGTCGCCCCGGACCACCAAGATAATTGTAAATTTTTTGTGTTGCACAATTTACATGATATTATTGTATTAGGTTTTCCGTGGTTGCAGACCCATAATCCTGTGTTGGATTGGAAATCTGTGTCTGTGGTGAGTTGGGGTTGTCAATGTGTTCTTAGTGACACTCCTGTTTGCTCCACCTTTCCCCAGTCTCAAGATGTTCCTGACTATTTGGCTTATTTTTCTGATGTATTTAGTGAGAGTAAGTCCACGTCTTTGCCTCCTCATAAAAGTTATGATTGCGCAATTGAGTTGATGCCCGGGTGTAAATTTCCCAAAGGTCGGCTTTTCAACTTATCAGTACCTGAACATGATGCTATGCGATCTTATATCAAGGAGTCATTAGAGAAGGGTTATATACATGTAAGACCATCCTCTTCACCTTTAGGTGCTGTTTTTTTTGTGGCCAAGAAAGATGGCTCATTAAGGCCATGTATTGACTATCACTCCCTTAATAAGATCACTGTTAAATATCATACCCATTGCCCCTGATTTCTGATTTATTTTCCAGGATCAAAAGTGCTTGTTGGTTTACCAAACTTGACCTTGGGGGCATATAATCTTATTCGCATCAAGCACGGGGATGAATGGAAGACGGCGTTTAATACTCCGGAGGGACATTTTGAGTACCTGGTGATGCCTTTTGGGCTCACTAATGCCCCTTCCATCTTCCAGTCTTTTATGAACGATATTTTCCGGGACTTTGTGGATAAGTTTTTGATCATTTATCTAGATGATATTTTGATTTTTTCCATTGATTGGGATTCTCATGTTGAACATGTTCAGACTGTGTTCCCGATCTTGAGAGAAAATACTCTGTATGTTAAGGGATCAAAATGTCTCTTTGGTGTACAGAGGATTTCGTTTTTGGGATTCATTTTGTCCCCACTTCTCTGAAGGCTCTTCAGAAGTTTTGGGGTTTTTCGAATTTCTATCGTAAATGTATAAGTAATTTTTCTGGTATTGTTAAACCACTGACGGATGTGACCAAAAAAGGCACTGATGTGGTGAATTCGCCTCCAGAGGCAGTCTCGGCGTTTAAGGAGCTTAAGCGGAGATTCACTTCTGCTCCGGTTCTGCGGCAACCTGATGTTTCACTCCCATTTCAGGTGGAGGTAGATGCTTCTGAGATTGGTGAAGGAGCCGTTTTGTCTCAAAGGGATCCGGTAACCTCTAAAATGAATCCCTGCACCTTCTTTTCTCAAAATTTTCCCCATCTGAACGTAACTATGATGTGGGGAATCGAGAGTTGTTGGCCAGGAAGTGGGCATTTGAAGAGTGGAGACATTGGTTGGAGGGAGCTAGACATCAAGTTGTGGTCTTTACCGACCACAAGAATTTGATTTATCTTGAATCAGCCAAGCGCTTAAATCCTAGACAAGCTAGATGGGCCTTGTTTTTAACGCATTTTAATTTTGTGGTCACCTTTCTTCCTGGCACTAAGAATGTTAAGGCGGACGCCCTTTCTAGGAGTTTCGTTGCGGATTCTCTTGATGTGACCGAGCCTACTACCATTCTGGGTGAGGGATTGGTTCTTTCTGCCATTTCACCCGATTTGAGACTTGCCCTGGAGGAATTTCAGGAGGACAAGCCTGAACGATGCCCTGTGGGGAAATTGTATGTCCCTGACCAGTGGAGGAAAAGAGTGATGGCTGAAATTCATTGCTCTGTGCTGGCTGGTCATCCGGGTATTTTTGGTACCAGAGATTTGGTGAGTCGGTCTTTTTGGTGGCCTGCCTTATCTCGTGATGTCAGGAATTTTGTGCAGTCCTGTGGGACTTGTTCCAGGTCCAAGTCCTGTTCTCGTTCTAGTGGTATGTTGATGCCCCGGCCAGTGCCCAGCAGGCCATGGACCCATATTTCAATGGATTTTATTTCTGATCTACCTGTCTCTCAGAGAATGACTGTTATCTGGGTGATTTGTGATAGATTTTCCAAGATGGTCCATCTTGTACCACTCCTGAAGTTGCCATCTTCTTCTGAGTTGGTGCCCCTGTTTTTACAACAGGTGGTTCATTTGCACGGGATTCCTGAGAACATTGTGTCAGACAGAGGAGTCCAGTTTGTTTCCAGATTTTGGAGGGCCTTTTGTTCTAAACTGGGAATTCAGTTATCTTTCTCCTCTGCATTTCATCCTCAGACCAATGGACAAACTGAGAGAACAAACCAGACTTTGGAATCCTATTTGAGATGTTTCATATCTGCTGATCAGGATGACTGGGTCTCATTTCTGCCATTGGCCGAATTCACTCTAAACAATAGAGCTAGTTCCGCCACTTTGATGTCTCCGTTTTTCTGTAATTTTGGTTTTCATCCTCGATTTTCTTCGGGCCAGGTGGAGGCTTCTGCTTGCCCAAGTGTGGATTCTGTGGTGGACAGAATGTAGCAGATTTGGGACCAAGTAGTGGACAAGTTGTCCCACTCTCAGGAAAAGGCCCAACGGTTTTCCAACCGGCATAGGACCTTTGGTCCCAGGTTCAAAGTGGGTGATATGGTTTGGTTGTCCTCAAAAAATATTCTGATGAAGGTTGCGTCTCCAAAATTCAAGCCAAGGTTCATTGTACCTTATAAGATTTTGGAAATCCTTAACCCCATTTCTTTCCATTTGGCTCTTCCAGGTATGTTCAAGTTTCATAATGTTTTTCACAAATCATTGTTGAAAAGGTTTGTGGAGCCAGTAGTTCCTGTGGCGGCTCCCCCTTACCCTGTATTGGTTGAGGGTAATTTGGAGTATGAGGTAGAGAAAATATTGGACTCTCATCTGGCTAGACGGAGACTCCAGTACTTGGTCAAGTGGAAAGGTTATGGCCAAGAGAATAATTCTTGGATCTCGGCTTCCGATATTCATGCCGAGAGATTGGTTTGTGCTTTTCTCCGGGCCCATCCTGATCGGCCTGGTGGTGTGGATGAGGGTTCGGTGACCCCTCCTCAAGGGGGGGTACTGTTGTGAGCTCTCTTGATCCGACTTTTGAGGCAAGACTCCCTCTGGTGGATACTGCTGGTAGTGGTGCTGGTCAACATGATGTTAACCCAACAGCTGCAGAAGATAATTGGAGGAGTGGTGGTAGTGACTGGGACTACATAAGCGAGCAGACTTCTCTCAGTGACTGCCGGTGATACTCCTTTCTTTGCTTACTTAGGATTTCTGTCTGCTGCCTGATCCTGCATTTTTTCAGCTAAGTGTCATTTGCTAAACCCTTTGCATCTGTTTTTGCCTTGCTGTCAGGGGTCAGCTTGCTCCCCCTGGGGCTGCTAGTTTCTGCCCTGTATTTTTGTATCTTGTGTTTGTTTGCTTAGTCCCCTGCTGTACTAGCCTGTTGCTAGCCGCCAGTTCACACCTGAGTGCTGATATAGTGGGGGCGAGGTTGTTTAAACCTCAGTATTTTTGTACATCAATCGTGTTGGAATTATTAGGGTTTTTGCGTAATTGCAGACATTGCCTTTTCTGTCCTGTCCAATCTAGTTAGTGTGGGCCCCATCATTTGCTCAGTCTATTTTCTGTCTGTGTTTGTGCTTCATCTTGTCTCACCGACAATATATGTTTGGGGGCTGTCTATTCCTTTGGGGATCTGCTCCGGGGCAGTTTAGATTTCACCTTTCTGTCTTTAGGCTTAGTTAGTCTTCCAGCTGTGACGAGGCATCTAGGGCAACGTAGGAACGCTCCACAGCTATTGCTAGTTGTGTTGTTAAGATCAGGGGTCTGCAATCCGCTGAGCGACCAACTTCTCTGGTTTTCTGGTGGCATAGCCTATTGCGCTCTCCTCCTCGGTGACCCATTCATAACAGTTGGGCTAAAGTTAGGGTTGGGCTAAAGTTAGGGTTGGGCTAGGGTTAGGGTTGGGGATAGGGTAATGGTTGTGCTAAAGTTAGGGTTGTGCTAAAGCTATGGTTGGGCTAAAGTTAGTGTTGGGATAAAAATAGGTTTGGGCTAGGGTTAGGGTTGTGGTTATTGCTAGGATTAGGGTTAGGGGTGTGTTAGGGTTAGGTTTGTGTTTAGTGTTAAGGTTAGGGTTTGGATTAGGATTAAGGGTGTGTTGAGGATAGGGTTGTGGTTAGCGTTATGGTTAGGGTTGAGATTAGGGTTAGGGGTGTGTTGGGGTATGGGTTGGAGTTAGAATTGGGGGGGTTCCACTGTTTAGGTACATCAGTGGGTCTCCAAACGCGACATGGGATCACCATTGATTCCAGTCAATTTTGCGTTCAAAAAGTCAAACGGTGCTCCCTCCATTCTGAGCCCTGCCATGCTCCCAAACAGTGGCTTCCCCCCATATACGGGTTTTGGCATACTCAGGAGAAATTGCACAACAAATTTTGTGGTCCATATTCTCTTGATACCCTTGTGAAAATAAAAAAATATTCCAAAGTAAACTTTTTGTAAAAAAAATTAAAATGTTAATTTTTTTCTTCCACATTGCTTTAGTTCTCGTGTAGCACCTGAAGTGTTAATAAACATCTTGAATGTGGTTTTGCGCACCTTGAGGAGTGCAGTTTTTAGAATGGTGCCACTTTTGGGTATTTTTTGTTATATTGAGCCCCCAAACTCCAAATGTGAGGTAGTGCCTAAAAAAAGGTTTTGTAAATTTTGTTGGAAAAATGATACATCGCTTGTCAACTTTTAACCCTTATAACATCCTAGCAAAAAATGTTTTCAAAATTGTACTGATGTAAAATTGACATGTGGGAAATGTTATTTATTAACTATTTTGTGTGACACCACTCTCTGATTTAAGAGTACAGAAATTAAAAGTTTAAAAATTGCAAAATGTTCAAAATTTTTGCTAAATTTCCTATTTTTCATAAATAAGTACAAGTCAAATCAAGGAAATTTTAACACTAACATGAAGTTTAATATGTCTTGAAAAAACATTCTCAGAATCAGTGGGATCTGTTGAAGCATTCCAGAGCTATAACCTCATAAAGTGACAGCGGTCAGAATTGTAAAAATTGGCTTGGTCATCAATTACCAAATTGGCTATGTCACTAAGGGGTTAAAAGTTTGGTCTTCTCAACAGCATTTTTTTATCACTTCACCATTTTCATCCTGTAAAACTCCTATACCAGCTTTCACTTTTCTTTTACTTTTGACATACCTCCAAAATCTTTTTTATTGCTTTTTATGTCTCTTGCAAGCATTAATTCATTATCAGCTTTAGATCATCTGATGCGTGCCCTGCAGGTTCTGCAGACAGCATTATATTCTTCTTTAAATATGCCTCCCTCTGTTTATATTATGTGTATATCCATTGTGGTTTCATTAGATTCTTCCTATTCTTCCCTCTTTTTGGGATTGTTAGCGATTGTGCTTTGAGAATCTAATTTTTCAAAACGTCCCATCCTTTCTGTACATTTCTGTCCTTAAGGACATCCAGCCATTGAATACCTCCTGTCCGCTTTCTGAGGAGTTGCCAGTGACAGTTCGTACTGCCTGGTTAGGAGTTGGAGGTAAAATTTATGTATGGAGTAGGCGTTTGGAGAGTCGTTCAGGAGATTGCAGGACTTTGTGTGGCTATTCTCATCCTCTTCTATTTGGTTACACCTTACTATACCTCTCATGTGTTCCACTCTGTTGTTTGTTATTTTGTGTGATTGTAGTTTTCATTTACCCCTGGCCATCTTGACTTGTTTGTCTGGTTAGTATTATCCTATACACTTCGACATCACATCTCCTTGCGGTGGGGGAGGGAACAGATAAGGATTAATATAGAAGTATAGCAAGTCACCTGACCCCGGTGTCTCCACCTTCAAGAGTAATCCGGGTTGCAGGGATAGATTAGTTCGAGGGATTAGGTAGGCGCCCACTGTCCCTAGTCACTATGTGACAAGTATAATACGCATTTTCAGTAATTTTTTTGTATTGTTAGTATTGTTTTGCCCAATTTTTTTAAAATTGCAGCACTTTGGTTCTACTGCGCAAAAGAAAAAAATCACAACACGGCTGATACATGTGATTGCAGCCTATCAGTCAATTAAAAATGTGCTGCGGCTGCACCAAGACCATGACATGACCAATCAGCCAAGGCTAATGCTTCAGCTGTGTATAGAAGCATCAAATTCAATTTCTGCCCCTGTGCAAGAAAACCTAGATTCGCTTCTCCATATGTATATTAAAAAGTCTATTTATTGTAGGATTATCCAAAAGTGTACAATTCCTTTTCATGGTTCCTCCACTACACTGATTTGATTATATTTTACTAAGAATAGGTTTACAATATTAAATCAGTGGGATTTCAAGACCTAGTATCGACCACCACTCAGCTCTTCTCAGCTCTGGCTCAAAAG
Source organism: Dendrobates tinctorius (assembly GCF_039654945.1). Lineage (NCBI taxonomy): Eukaryota > Metazoa > Chordata > Amphibia > Anura > Dendrobatidae > Dendrobates > Dendrobates tinctorius. Next base: position 3,295,528 of record NW_027361672.1, read on the forward strand.
AAGCAACTATGGAGCTATATAGTGCAGCTCCAACTAATTGTGTCACTGATGCTTCAGTACCTGAAGGCACTCACTAGACTGGTTGAAGGAGCTGTGTTGTTCAGCTTCATACCTGCTTACATATGGTCACTGCTAGAGCTGAAAACAGCTGATCGGTAGGGGTGTTCCTGGTGTCAGATCCTACTGATATGTTAATGATGACCTATCCTGAAGATAAGTTATGTATCCTAAAGATAGGTCATCAATATCATTGTAGTGTGACAAGCTTGTTTATAGCTAACATTGTATTAAAAGTAACATAGCTGATAAAAATAACATTATCTAAATTTTATGGATACTATAATTCTGTAAACTGATCAATAAACTATTGTAATTTTAACTTCAACACTTGATTAAGTAATTGATATTAGTATATATTCTTTAAAGAAGCCTCAGTAAGGGGTCTATGCATCTATTCCCGATTTAGCAGGACGGTGCTAGTTTGGATTCACTGAAACTTTTAGACAAACAGCACAGTGTGTATGCTGAGGAAATGTTGTCTGACTACTCGGGTAATATGCATATTGAAACAAATCGTATTTGTTCTCCATGAAACAGGTGTTATTGTGGAACACCTGTGGAACCTGTAGGAGGGGGATCCTGCTGAACAAGGATGTCATCTCAGCTTTATCAAAAGTATATGTGGTAACATACTGAAAGCAGATAAACAAACAGGCTAGGTTACCACTAGATGTTCAATTTGCAATTCAACAGCAACTATTATTATAATGTAGAGAAAAAGGGTGGACATGGTGTCAACAGGAGGCAATAGTTATATTATTTGTACAGGTGTGTGGACTGTTACTATTGTTAGACAACAGGAAAGAAACTAGGATCAGTCGCTTCAGGAAAGGCAGGTTGGAATCACGGTGTAGAGGCATTTTAGTATTACTGTACTTAAATACAGAAACAATTTAGCGGGGGGGTGGGGATATATTTATACCTTTTCTTTCTAAAGATATTATTATTAGATGGCTGACTACATCTCGGCACACAAAGAATGCATCTGTCTGATGTCACCATAAGTCCTAGGTTAAATCAAATATTAATCTAGTTCACCCTTAAATGAGTGGTTAGGTTTAGAAAATGCCTGTAGTAGTAGTGCTGCCTCATGGGCTGTCCTCATAAAATATTATTTTGCATAGTTGGCAAAACCCTTTCTAACCCATGTGTTGGCAGATGTGCCTCTTATTTTGCTGTGTTTTTTTCTGTTTTTATAACTCACGATGAATAATGATTTTTTTATGCACTGAATTTGATTTATAATATTTTACATAATGTATAATTTTAGCAATAATAATATAATGAATGTGAGCCTCCACTTTCATAGTGCTGTATAATTGTTTTTATAAATCATTCTATTAGAGGCTTTGGTGTTAATTTGCAGCACCGATCAGCTGAGGTCTGTGCAGAGGGCTGCATTAAACAAGTCAGCGTCCTCCTTGTCACTCTCAGCTACCATCTCCAGCGCAGGAGTGAGTACTATAAAATCCTATGATGCTTGCTTTAGCACTGACCCCAGCATCCTGCTCCTGCTTAGTTTAATGCAGCTGCAGCAGGGTTGATCTTTGCTGCAGTTTAACAGCAAAATACTCTTTTAGAAAAAACAATTATGCTGCAAAGTTCTGTACCATTGTAATGAAGTGGAAAACCTGGTGATAATCCTTTGAAGATCTTATGCTTATATAATGAATTGCCATGTTTTAAATGTTGTTTAGTTTGTTTTGTGTCCAGCAACAGTTAGTTAGCTGCCGACAGGGTTAACTAATGAGGCCTTCCCATGGTAGGAGGAGTTAAGTAGGCAAAAGGAACTTAGTTTCTGTTGTTAGGGTGTTAGGGAAGAGTATTGAAAAGTGGAAAGACCTAAGTTCCTAATGTAGCAAACCTGCATTGAAACAGTTGTTTGTATGTGAAGAGGTGAGACCATATATCAGAGAACATGTTAGCAAAACAAGGACTAAGTGCCAGAAGGATTCCTTTTCTCAGGCAAGGGGGCCTAAAGCAAAGACTAAAGGTACTGTCACACTAAGCAATATCGCTAGCAATATCGCTATAACTTGTGACGTTATAGCGATATTGCTAGCGATATCGCTATGTCTGATACTTACCTACGACCTGCTCCCCCGCTGGTTATCGCTGATCGCGCGAGAACGTCCTGGACTGTTTCTCGTCGTCAGCTCCCTGCGGCGCTTCCTGTGGAGAGACGAGCGACGAGCGTGGAGTCGGGCGGGAGGACGCAGGATCGCCTAGTGTGACAGGTAAGTAGCGACCCCCGTCCCCAGCGATGTTGCTGGTGAGATCTGCCTGTGTGGCAGCTCACTAGCGACCACTTAGCGATGTACCAGAGATCCTGACCGCGTCATATCGCTGGTCGGGATCGCTGGTACATCGCTAAGTGTGACAGTACCTTAAATGGAAGAAGGATTCCTTATCTCAGGCAAGCGGACCTAACGCAAATGATATCTATACAACATAAATAGCTGGAATGAAGCCAGACCTGAGGTTGATAAAAGAAAACGTGGCCAGACTGGGATTCGAGTTCTCCTTCGGGGAACTACAGATTCAATAGCAAAGGAAAGAGCTTGTGGTTCTTAATGAATGGACTGAGAATAGTAGTGGGGAGTCATACCAATGCACCTCAGCCAGTAAGGTCTTCACAAATCAACTAGCAGTTGACACTAGCTGTGAGGGGACATAGCGTAGTGGTCGTCACAGGGAATATGTTACCATAATGACTTTCTAGCCTGAAGTAACATGTAATAGTAGTAATGTACCACCTGTAGTACAGTAAAGGGTGTTTTACTGGATGGGAGATACATTTCTCCCAGCAGATTAATGTTTGGCCGTGTTTTTCCCTAAAGACAGGACCTGCGATGATGTAGCATAGTAACATAGTAACATAGTTAGTAAGGCCAAAAAAAGACATTAGTCCATCCAGTTCAGCCTATAAAATTCTGTCAGAATAAATCCCCAGATCTACGTCCTTCTAAAGAACCTAACAATAACTGTAAGATACAATATTGTTATGCTCCAGGAAGACATCCAGGCCTCTCTTGAACCCTTCGACGGAGTTCGCCATCACCTCCTCCTCAGGCAGGGAATTCCAGATTCTCACTGCCCTAACAGTAAAGTATCCTCTTCTATGTTGGTGGAAAAACCTTTTCTCCTCCAGACACAGAGAATGCCCCCTTGTGACCGTTACCTTCCTTTGTATAAACAGATCCTCGGAGAGGTATTTGTATTGTCCCCTTATATACTTATACATGGTTATTAGATCGCCCCTCAGTCATTTTTTTTCTAGACTAAATAATCCTAATTTTGCTAATCTTTCTGGATATTGTAGTTCCGCCATCCCCTTTATTAATTTGGTTGTCCTCCTTTGTACCCGCTCTAGTTCCATTATATCCTTCCTGAGCACCGGTGCCCAAAACTGTACACAGTACTCCATGTGCGGTCTAACCAGAGATTTGTACAGAGGCAGTATAATGCTCTCATCATGTGTATCCAGACCTCTTTTAATGCACCTCATGATCCTGTTTGCCTTGGCAGCCGCAGCCTGGCACTGGCTGCTCCAGGCAAGTTTATCATTAACTAGGATCCCCAAGTCCTTCTCCATGTCAGATTTAACCAGTGGTTTACCATTCAGTGTGTAATGGTGATATTGATTCCTTCTTCCCATGTGTATAACCTTACATTTATCATTGTTTAACTGCATCTGCCACCTTTCGGCCCAAGTTCCCAACTTATCCAGATCCATCTGTAGCAGAATACTATCTTCTCTTGCATTGACTGCTTTACATATTTTTGTATCATCTGCAAATATCGATATTTTACTGTGCAAACCTTCTACCTGATCGTTAATAAATATGTTGAAGAGAATAGGTCCCAACACCGACCCCTGCGGTACCCCACTGGTCACAGCGACCCAGTTAGAGAATATACCATTTATAACCACCCTATGCTTTCTATCACTAAGCCAGTTACTTACCCATTTACACACATTTTCCCCCAGACCCAGCATTCTCATTTTGTGTACCAACCTCTTGTGCGGCACAGTATCAAACGCTTTGGAAAAATCAAGATATACCACATCCAATGACTCACCTTGGTCCAGTCTATAGCTTACCTCTTCATAAAAACTGATTAGATTGGTTTGACAGGAGCGATTCCTCATAAACCCATGCTGATATGACGTTAAACAGTTATTCTCATTGAGATAATCCAGAATAACATCCCTCAGAAACCCTTCAAATATTTTACCAACAATAGAGGTTAGACTTACTGGCCTATAATTTCCAGGTTCACTTTTAGAACCCTTTTTGAATATTGGTACCACATTTGCTATGCGCCAGTCCTGTGGAACAGACCCGATCGCTATAGAGTCTCTAAATATAAGAAATAATGGTTTGTCTATTACATTACTTAGTTCTCTTAGTACTCGTGGGTGTATGCCATCCAGACCCAGAGATTTATCCATTTTAATCTTATTTAGCCGGCTTTGCACCTCTTCTTGGGTTAGATTGGTGACCCTTAAAATAGGGTTTTCTTTGTCTCTGGGCATTTTACCTAGCATTTCATTTTCCACTGTGAATACCGTGGAGAAGAAGGTGTTTAATATATTAGCTTTTTCCTCATCATCTACAACCATACTTTCCTCACAATTTTTTAATGGGCCTACACTTTCACTTTTGATTCTTTTACTATGATATACTTGAAGAACAGCTTGGGATTAGTTTTACTCTCCTTAGCAATGTGCTTCTCTGATGTCATGGTCACGTGATCAGCCCATGTGATGTCTACCTCACTTGTGGGAGGAGCTAGGGGCTATGTAATGGAGGTTGGTGTTTGGCACATGATGAGTGTGTGTCTGGAAGTTACAGGAACTTGGCTGGATTTAGCCTGAACTTGTATACAGTATCCCCGTACTGCAGGACTATAGCAGCAAGACTCTCAACAACCTTGGGAATGACACCTGGCGGATGCTGCAGGACCTGTCAGCCGCTTAGTTAAGCCCATCCTGTGCAAGGGGTAAGTTTGGGACAAGTGGTTCTCCAAGCTGGAATACATTTATGTTTTTCCCTTATTTTCTGTTAACCTGCTGTTTGCAAAGTGACATTAAACCACTGAAAGTAGACTTTAAGCCTGTGTGTTGCCTCGTTACTGCAGCCCTGCCATTACCTACCAGAGCGAATCCCTACAATTGGTTGACTGAATGTGGGCAAATGCAGTGAGGCCAGGCTGTTTTTGCTTATTTTTGATCTGTACCCCAGCCTATGTATTGGGTGAAACAAGTGGCACAGACCCAGGCGGGGAACTTTCCAGAAATAGAGGCCACGGCCAAAACACTCATAGAGGCCATGCGACAGCAGCAGCAGGCTATGCAGCAGCAGGCTGCGCAGCAGCAGGCTATGCAGCAGCAGCAGGAGGCCATGCGGCAGCAGGAGGTCATGCGACAGCAGGCTATGCAGCAGCAGGAAGCCAATCAGCTGTTGATACAGCATATCACGACAGCACAGGCAAAAGGAACTAACCGGGGAATCCATGAAGTCCAGAAAGTGGTTCGTACAGCGGTTCCCAAAATGGAGAAGTCGGACGATGTGGAGGCGTACCTGGAGCTGTTCGAAGGAGTCGCTTAGAGGTAGAAGCTACTCCGGGACCATTCGGTAGAAATCATCACTCCGTTTCTGGCCCCAGGACCTTTGAAAGCATATCAGGACCTACCCACGGAGCAAAGGGCGGACTACACGGTCGTCAAGGGTGAGATACTGGCACGTCTTGGGGTAAATGTGTTAGTTCGGGCCCAGCGGGTACACCAGAGGGAGTTTACCCCCTCCAAGCCAGCACGGTCCCGGTATTACGACCAGTTGCACCTGTTACGAAAGTGGTTGCAGCCTGAGGTGTTGTCCCCCATGGCCATGCTGGACCGCATAGTGACTGATAGAGTTTTGGAGAGCTTTGCCCCACTCCCTCCAGACATGGGTCGGACAAGCATCCCTTACTAATGCCATGCAGATGATAGACCTCATAGAAAGGTATAGGGCTACCAAAGAGCTACAGGGAGGGACTCCCCAAAAGGTAACAGGAAGGTTCCCTAAGTCTCCACCCCTGGTTCGGTGAGCGGAGCCCAGGAAGGCCGCTCAGGACTTATCTGGGGAAGTAAGGAGCCCCATAATCTGCTGACGGTGCCAGGAACCAGGGCGTATGAGAGCTGATTGCCCCCACCTGGCTGAGTCCATGTACACCAACTTTGGGTACCGCCAATCTCACTATGCCAAACCGATGTGTGCAGTGGGCACCCTGAAAGGTCCCAATATGGAACATTTGTGTCAGGTTGAAGTGGAGAGCACCGTGGCTGTGGCCTTATTGGACTCAGGGAGTCTTGTAACCCTTGTAAGAGCCAGCTGGATACAAACCAGCAAGTATATGGGTCGGAAAATTGGGGTGTTGTGTATACATAGGGACTTAAAAGACTATCCCACCGCACTTGTGGTGGTCAGCACGCCAGCGGGGAGGCGGTGCCACGAGGTGGGGGTTGTGACTAATTTGCTTTATGAGGTGATAATTGGAAGAGACTTTCCTTTATTTTCTATGCTGTGGCCATCTGTTGTCTCACCCACGGAACAAATGCCGACACCAGAGGCAACCAGGTTACATTCTCCAGAAGTGGGGCATGAGCCTGGTGGCCCGGAGGGAGAAGTGCTGGCAGTAGGGGTAGCCTTCCCTTCATTGGATGAGGGGAAGAATTATCCCATAGAAGTATTGGCTGGAGAGGTGGAAGACTTGCCGCCAGGACCTGAGTTGTCAGACTTGAATGTGTCAGGTGACAATTTTGGTACGGCGCAACTCCGAGACCCTACTTTGGCCCAGGCCAGGGAAAATGTACTGTTTGTCAATGGGGAATCCCAACAACCTGGGGCAGCTACAGTGCTGCCATGCTTTGAGCTACACCAAGGTTTGTTGTACCGAGTGGAGAAAATACGTGGGGAACTGGTAGAACAGTTTCTCGTACCTCAGACATATCGCAGGCTGGTAATGAACTTAGCACATGCGCATGTACTAGGTGGGCATTTGGGCCAAAAGAAAACCCTAGACTTAATTGTACAGTGGTTCTACTGGCTAGGGGTCCATGAAGAAGTTAAACGGTACTATAATTCCTGTCCAGGGTGTCAGGTAAACAGTCCCCAGCCTCACTTTCGGAGTCCTTTGGTGCCTTTTACCAAATATAGAGGTACTCTTCAAGAGAGTGGCAATGGATCTGGTGGGGCCTCTCAATAAGTCAGCAAGGGACACCAACACATCCTGGTAGTTCTAGATTATGCTACCCGATATCCTGAGGCCATTCCTCTGCGCCACACATCAGCTAAGCTTATAGCAAAGGAATTCATGGGTATGCTTTTGCGGGTGGGAATTCCTCAAGAGATTTTAACAGACCAGGGAACCCCCTTTATGTCAAAAATTATGAAGAAACTCTGGCGTTTGCTAAATGTTAAGTAGTTGCGCACATCAGTCTATCATCCCCAAACAGATGGTCTGGTAGAAAGGTTCAATAAGACGCTGAAGAGCATGTTAAAAAAGGCAGTTTCCAAAGATGGGAGGGACTGGGATCTCTTATTGCCATATTTGTTGTTTGCAGTGTGGGAGGTGCCTCAGGCATCTACGGGGTTCTCACACTTTGAACTATTGTACGGTAGACATCCACGGGGCTTACTCGATATGGCCAAAGAGGCCTGGGAGAACCAACCTACCCCCCACAAAAGTGTGATAGAACATGTTGCAAAAATGCAAGAAAGAATGGAGACAGTCCTACCCTTAGTCCGGGAACATATGGAGGCAGCACAACAGTCACAGAGTCGTGTCTATAACCGGGAGGCTCGGGTAAGAACCTTTAGCCCTGGGGATCGGGTGTTGGTACTTGTGCCTACTGTAGGTAGCAAATTCCTTGCAAGATGGCAGGGACCCTACAAGATCATGGAAAAGGTGGGGCCAGTAGACTACAAGGTACACCAGCCAGGACGGAGAAAGCCAGAACAGGTTTACCATGTTAATTTTCTTAAACCATGGAAAGATAGCGAAAACCTTGGTGGGGATAGTCTGCTGCCTGCGTTTCAGATGGAGAAGGCTCCATTACCTCGGGGAGAGGCAGGAGAAGCGCAACCCGCAGTCAAAATTGCAGATGCTTTGTCTCCTAGACAGGTTCAGGAGGTCCGGGAGTTCATTAGCCGAAATACAGATGTTTTTTCGGCGCTCCCCAGACGCACCTCCCTAATCCAAAATGACATTGTCATGGAGCCACAGGCCAAAGTCCGACTAAAGCCACATCAGGTGCCTGAGGCCCGGCGACAAGCCATCTCGGAAGAGGTAAAAACTATGCTACAGTTAGGGGTCATAGAAGAGTCCCAAAGTGAGTGGGCCAGCCCAATAGTCCTAATACCCAAGCCTGATGGGTCTCTAAGATTCTACAATGATTTTAGAAAGCTTAATGACATTTCAAAGTTTGAAGCCTACCCCATGACCGGGGTTGACGTGTTGATAGAGCGATTTGGGCAGGTACGGTATTTTACAACTCTGGACCTCACAAAAGGTTATTGGCAGGTACCCCTAACAGAGGCGGTGAAGGAAAAAACGGCTTTTGTAATGCCCGAGGGGCTGTTCCAGTATAAGGTGTTACCCTTTGGGTTGCATGGCGCACCAGCAACGTTCCAGCGATTAATGGATATTGTTCTCTGTCCCCATCGCCGCTATGCCTCAGCCTATCTAGACGATATTATTGTGTACAGCACCGACTGGGAAAGTCACTTAGCAAAAGTACAGGCAGTGATAGACTCTCTGTGACAAGCAGGGCTAACTGCCAACCCAAAGAAGTGTTCCATAGGGTTGGAGGAAGCTCGGTACTTGGGTTACATCATAGGGAGAGGAGTTCTCAAGCCTCAAATAAACAAAGTGAGGCAATTCAGAACTGGCCCCGTCCTCTCACAACAAAACAGGTAAAAAGCTTTTTTAGGTTTGGTGGGATATTACAGGCTGTTCATTCCCAACTTTGCAACCCTATCCGCGTCTTTAACAGATTGCTTAAAAGGAAGGAAATCTGTGATGGTCCATTGGAATGATCTGTTAGAGGGGGCCTTTACAAAGTTAAAAGAGGTACTGTGTGGTACACCAGTCCTGATCACTCCAAATTTCAAAAGAGAGTTCCTTGTGCAGATTGATGTCTCTGAGATAGGGCTTGATGCCGTGCTGTCTCAGGAGGTTAACGGGGAAGAGCATCCTGTTAGTTTCCTAAGCCAGAAGCATACCCCAGATGAAACCAGGTACAGTATTGTGGAGAGAGAGTGCCTGGCCATCAAGTTGGCACTGGAGTCATTGTGCTACTATTTGCTGGTGAGAACATTTTGGTTGGTGATAGATCATTCCCCTCTTACGTGGATGAGTCAAGCTAAGAAGAGGAATGCCCGAGTCACCAGGTGGTTCCTGTCCCTGCAAAATTTTAAATTTTCAGTAGAACATCAGGCAGACTACAGGGGAATGCAGATGCCCTGTCCAGAGTTCACTGTATGTCATGTGTCCACCCCTCTAGGGTTGAACATAGGAGGGAGGTATGTGGTACAGTAAAGGGTGTTTTACTGGATGGGAGATACATTTCTCCCAGCAGATTAATGTTTGGCCGGGTTTTTCCCTAAAGACAGGACCTGCGATGACGTCAAGGTCACGTGATCAGCCCATGTGATGTCTACCTCACTTGTGGGAGGGGCTAGGTGCTATGTAAAGGAGGTTGGTGTTTGGCACATGGTGAGTGTGTCTGGAAGTTACAGGAACTTCACTGGATTTAGCTTGACCTTGTATACAGGATCCCCGTGCTGCAGGACTATAGCAGCAAGACTCTCAACAACCCTGGGAATGGCACCTGGTGGATGCCGCAGGACCTGTCAGCCGCTTAGTTAAGCCCGTCCCGTGCAAGGGGTGAGTCTGGGACCAGTGGTTCTCCAAGCTGGAATACATTTATGTTTTTCCCTTATTTTTTGTTAACCTGCTGTTTGCAAAGTGACATTATACCACTGAAAGTAGACTTTAAGCCTGTGTGTTGCCTCATTACTGCAGCCCTGCCATTACCTAAAAGAGCAAATCCCTACACACCACATATAACTGTGAAGTACCTGGCTCTGGATTGTACACAAGAAGTGTTCTTTAAATGTTATGTCTGCCATCTGATGTATATGCTTCTCAAGTTGATAAGTAAAGAAAAGTTTATTTATGGACTCTGGTCTCCCTCATTCATTTCTGTTCCATCTTTTCCTGGCCTGCCCTGTCAAGCAGAAGCATGCGGTCTGCAGAGTCTTATTCCCAAGGTAACAGCAGCACACACCCAGCCAGGATCCCCATTTTCCTGTAGCACTGCTGGGTACAGAGGACATCTGATACCCTGCCTGTTACACTATATTCATTTTTCTTTTGAAAATAAATGTATGATTTAAAGAAGCATTCCCACCAAACTTTTCATTGCCTAAACTTTTGTAAATGTCTATGTTGTGCAGTGTAAGTGCAGTACTATATTGATTGATCGCTGTCTTCCCTGGTTTTGAGCACCTCTTCTAGTCTTCCTCTTTTTGGTCACATGAAAACTCAGACTTGATCACACTGCGCTCTGAGATGGAAGTTGCTTTTACAATGTAAGTCTATGATAAGTCAGATTGAGGCTCTATAGAGTTACATTGTAAGAGCGACTTCAGGCCTTCACATTGAATCCAATGTGATCCGGTACATCAGAATAGCCATCGCATGACTCAGAAGAGGACAGGCGCAGCGCTGGAAGCCGGGGAAGATGAGAATTGTGAGTACATTACCAAACTCACGTTTTACTACATATACATTTAGACAGATTTAGCCAATAACAGTTTGGCAGACTGCTTCTTTAAGCATCTTCATATCATGTCTACAGTGTTTTCAAGGTGCATGAAATCTTCTTACACCTTTTGTTCCCATAGACTTGTCAAATATGTAGAGCACTTGGAAACCATATACAGTATCAAAAATGTTCCATGACTTTTCAGTTAGTGATTGGAAAGTCTTTAATATTAAGATTAGAGTTGAGCGAAACAGGTCGGTCATTCAAAAATCGCCGACTTTCGCCAAAGTTGGGTTTCGCCGATCGAAACCAAACCCTAGCGTGAGGTCGGCCATGAGGTCGCCGATCAGCGCGCCAAAGTCGCGTTTCAAATGATGCTTTCAGCGCCTTTTCTCACCCAATGATGGAGGACGCACACTGTGGGCAACGCGATGACATCTTAGAGAAGGGCATTGAAGTGATTGGCTGGCTTTATGTGGCGTCACAGTGGGTATAAAAGGCTGTGAACGCCGACCGCCATCTTACTTCTGCCGATCTTACAATAGGGAGAGGTGCTGCTGCCGATTCTGAACAGGGAGAGCGTTAGTCAGGGAAGAAGAAAAAAAAACTGCTTCTGCTGATAGCGCTTTTCACTGTGCAGTTAGTGTGCAGTGAAAGGGGAGGATTTTTGTTGCGTGCAGCAGCGCCGGTGGTGATTAGGCTGCCTTTTAAGGCTACCTGCTAGCTGCATTGCTGTGTGGACACTGCTGTTCAAACTGCTTTTTTCAAAGCACTCCAAATTTTATTATTTTATCCTGGTGAGTTACTGAGCGTTCATTTTTTCACACACCATCTAGCGGTGTACGCTCTTCACACACTACCGTGTACCGGCTGGTATCACGGACAAATAGAAGCTATCTGGGTGTGACTCTGGAAGAAAAAGCCGAGGAGTTTGTCCATTTTTCCAGACCTACACATTAGAGTTGTGTCCGTTTTTCTAACAGTTTCGTATATCTGCTGTTTGATTACAGTCAAAACTAGACAGAGACAGTGTGTGTCAATCCGTATACAAATACACAGAGCTTGACAATTTTCCATACAGACACCGTCTAGGGATGTACGCTCTTCACACACTACTGTGTACCGGCTGTCATGATCCAGGTTGGATTATGACAGATTTTGCACAAGTAACCTTTTTTTTTTCCTTTAAGCTGTTTGCTTAAAGGTAGTTTTGCCCCCGGTGGCCATTAGGGTCGTTACACTGTGGTTGTTTTAGTTCTAGTTTTGCCCCCGGTGGCCTTTAGGGTCATTGCACTCTGGTTACTCTAGTTTAGTTGCCCCCAGTGGCCGCTAGTGTTATTGCACGTGATTATGAAGCAGGTGTGATTCCCTGGCTCCTACCTATAAAGGAGTTGCAGGTGGTCTCACTCACTGGTGGTGAAATTGCTCATCTCCAACCAAGTCTGGTGAAGGAAGGAACTACAGAGAGGAGTTCCTGGCAGCTCACGGGAGCTCTGGTGTAATAGCTTTAGGCGGAAGCTGAATTCAGGTGTTGAGCTTCAGGGGTGAAGCTGAACTTTGGTGTTGTACTCTATTGCTGGGAGCAATAGTAACAGAGCTAAGCTAAGTGGTGTTTTTCCCTGTTTGTTACTTTCCTTGTGTGTGTATTAGTGCAGTGGTGGGATTAGTTTCTGCACTGTATAATTCACTAGAAAGGGATAGGTGCAGGGCGAGCTAGAGATTTGAGGTATCCAGCTCGTCGCCAGGTGCGGAACCTGCCTAGGGATCGTCAGGAGTGTAGGGACACTGACTCAGGGCAGTGCAGGAGGTCTCCACGTCCCTGTTCCCTAATGCAGGGCCCTCCATTGTAATGGTTTCCCCGGGGTTTCCCTTAACTATGTTTAAATTTGCCCTGCTGGAGGCGGTGTATCCAGCCACACGTGACATTACACCGGCTGGTATCACGGACAAATAGAAGCTATCTGAGTGTGACTCTGGAAGAAAAAGCCGAGGAGTTTGTCCGTTTTTCCAGACCTACACCTTAGAGTTGTGTCCGTTTTTCAAACAGTTTCGTATATCTGCTGTTTGATTACAGTAAAAAATAGACAAAGACAGCGTGTGTCAGTCCGTATACAAATACATGGAGCTTGACAATTTTCCATACAGACACCGTCTAGGGATGTACGCTCTTCACACACTACTGTGTACCGGCTGTCATGATCCAGGTTGGATAATGACAGATTTTGCACAAGTAACCTTTTTTTTTCCTTTAAGCTGTTTGCTTAAAGGTAGTTTTGCCCCCGGTGGCCATTAGGGTCGTTACACTGTGGTTGTTTTAGTTCTAGTTTTGCCCCCGGTGGCCTTTAGGGTCATTGCACTCTGGTTACTCTAGTTTAGTTGCCCCCAGTGGCCGCTAGTGTTATTGCACGTGATTATGAAGTGGTTGTGATTCCCTGGCTCCTACCTATAAAGGAGTTGCAGGTGGTCTCACTCACTGGTGGTGAAATTGCTCATCTCCAACCAAGTCTGGTGAAGGAAGGAACTACAGAGAGGAGTTCCTGGCAGCTCACGGGAGCTCTGGTGTAATAGCTTTAGGCGGAAGCTGAATTCAGGTGTTGAGCTTCAGGGGTGAAGCTGAACTTTGGTGTTGTACTCTATTGCTGGGAGCAATAGTAACAGAGCTAAGCTAAGTGGTGTTTTTCCCTGTTTGTTACTTTCCTTGTGTGTGTATTAGTGCAGTGGTGGGATTAGTTTCTGCACTGTATAATTCACTAGAAAGGGATAGGTGCAGGGCGAGCTAGAGATTTGAGGTATCCAGCTCGTCGCCAGGTGCGGAACCTGCCTAGGGATCGTCAGGAGTGTAGGGACACTGACTCAGGGCAGTGCAGGAGGTCTCCACGTCCCTGTTCCCTAATGCAGGGCCCTCCATTGTAATGGTTTCCCCGGGGTTTCCCTTAACTATGTTTAAATTTGCCCTGCTGGAGGTGGTGTATCCAGCCACACGTGACATTACACCGGCTGGTATCACGGACAAATAGAAGCTATCTGAGTGTGACTCTGGAAGAAAAAGCCGAGGAGTTTGTCTGTTTTTCCAGACCTACACCTTAGAGTTGTGTCCGTTTTTCAAACAGTTTCGTATATCTGCTGTTTGATTACAGTCAAAAATAGACAAAGACAGCGTGTGTCAGTCCGTATACAAATACATGGAGCTTGACAATTTTCCATACAGACACCGTCTAGGGATGTACGCTCTTCACACACTACCGTGTACCGGCTGGTATCACGGACAAATAGAAGCTACTGTATCTGGGTGTGACTCTGGAAGAAAAAGCCGAGGAGTTTGTCTGTTTTTCCAGACCTACACTTTAGAGTCGTGTCCGATTTTCAAACAGTTTCTTATATCTGCTGTTTGATCACGGTCTAAATAGACAGAGACAGCGTGTGTCAGTCCGTATGCAAATACACGGAGCTTGACAATTTTACATACACACACCGTACAGCGGTGAACGCTCCTCACACACTACCGTGTACCGCCTTCTAGCACGGACAAATAGAAGCTACCTGTGTGTGACTCTGGAAAAAAAAAGCGAGGAGTTTTTCCAGACCTACACCTTAGAGTCATGTCCGTTTTCAAACAGTTTCGTATATCTGCTGTTTAATCACGGTAAAAACAAGACAGAGACAGCGTGTGTCAGTCCATATACAAATACAGGGAGCATGACAATTTTACATACACACACCGTACAGCGGTGTATGCTCCTCACACACTACCGTGTACCGCCTTCTAGCACGGACAAATAGAAGCTACCTGTGTGTGACTCTGGAAAAAAAAGCCGAGGAGTTTTTCCAGACCTACACCTTAGAGTCGTGTCTGTTTTTCAAATAGTTTTGTTTATCTGCTGTTTGATCACGGTCTAAACTAGACAGACACAGCGTGTGTCAGTCCGTATACAAATACACGGAGCTTGACAATTTTACATACACACACCGTACAGCGGTGTATGCTCCTCACACACTACCGTGTACCGCCTTCTAGCACGGACAAATAGAAGCTACCTGTGTGTGAATCTGAAAAAACAAGGAGTTTTTCCGTTTTTCCAGATCTACACCTTAGAGTTGTGTCCATTTTACAAACAGTTTCGTATATCTGCTTTTTGATCACGGTCAAAACTAGACAGAGACAGCGTTTGTCAGTCCGTATACAAATACACGGAGCTTGACAATTTTCCTTACACACATCGTATAGAGCTGTCTGATTCTCCAACAGTATTGTATATCTGCAGTTCGCATTACAGTCACTTTTATACCTAGTCAGCGTGTGTGTGTCACACTCTGTAAATACATATACGGAGATTGTTAGTTGCACAAAAATTGTATACAGCTGTACATTTCTGATACAGTTCCGTATATCTGCTTTTGTTGGATTACGGTCCAATACATACTGTGAGAGCGTCTGTGACTAGCATAATATATACATTGATTTAATTTGTTTAATACACCTTACACAGCTGGATGCTCCTCATACAGTACCATCTCTCTGCCGGTATTTTTGGTACATTTTCCCAAACATGAGGAAGTATGGTGGAAGAGGCCACGGACGTGGGCAGGGGGGCGCAGCTGGTACTGATGCTGGTGGTGCATCAGCTGGTTCTGGCAAAAGCACAATAGCAGCTAAGGCAGGAGGTGTTGAGCCTGTGTCATCCACTGGCCCAAAAAGGCCTGTAAGGGTGCCTTTTCTTGGAGTAGGAAAACCGCTTTTAAAGCCGGAGCATCAGGAACAGGTTTTGGCGTACATTGCCAAAACAGCCACCAGCTCTATTGCCTCCTCTTCTGAACGGTCGAAACCTGAAAGCGAGTCAGTCAGTCATCAGTGCAGGGTTCTGGTCATAAAAAAGCCCTTTCCTTGTGTCCTTCACCCCCACCAAAAGTTAAGTATGCGGCAGCCCACACTTCAGATTACTCTATGGAGCTCTTTTCACATACCATGCTTGGGTAATCCAGTCAAATCCTGAATTCCCCAGTCCAAGATGAATCTTACATGGAGTGCACTGATGCACAGCCACTGCTAGATGATTCTGCTGGTACATTGACCCACAGCACTACATTGCTCTCGCAGTCTATCGAGCCAGAATCTGACCCTGATGAAACCTAGGTGCCCCTTCCCGCATACTATACCACCTTACATGGTGACACAGAGGAAGGTAAAGAGGAAGGTGCAGATGACTTTGAAGAGGAGGTGATGGATGACCCAGTTCTGGACCCGGATTGGCATCCATTGGGGGAGGAGGGTGGTGCTGGCAATAGTTCAGATAAGGAGAAGGATCCGCAGCAGGCATTGACATCGCAGCAGCAGTTACAGTATCTAGCAGGCCCGTAGCTGTCCTAAAACGTGGAACAAAAACTAAAAGAGTTGCAGGACAGCTGACCAGATGGTCAACTTAGCACTGCGTGCAAGGCCAGAAAATGTTTACCATGGTAGGAAAAGTGCAGTGTGGCACTTTTTTGTCCAAAATCCTACTGATGAGGCAAAGGTTACCTGTAAGAAGTGCGGAAGGACCTTTAGCTGAGGTAACCAACTCAGAAATTTGAATATCAGTTGCATGCTTAGACACTTAATCAACATGCACTTGCAAGCATGGACGGACTACAAAACCTCAGTTAGCACATGTGCACCTGCTCCGACTGAAGGTAGCCAACAACGCTCCATCGCTACCCCCACTGTTAGACCACCGCCACCATTAAGCACACCACCAGCACTAAATGTGGAGGTGTCGTCGCAAGGCCAAAGCACTCAGGGAATCACAATGGTTTTGCAGCACAACACTGAATCTAGGCCATCACCACCAATGCCATCACCACCAATGCCATCACCAACCCCCTCCCACTCCTTCCGGTCCACCGCTACTTCCCCCATATGCAGCTCTCCAGTCCAGCTCACCCTACCAGACACTCTGAGTAGGACAAGAAAGTACTCATCCTCTCATCCGCGTACACTGGGTTTGAATGCCCACATTGCCAAACTAATCTCATTAGAGATGATGCCCTACCGTTTGGTTGAAAACGAAGCTTTCCGCGACCTCATGGCCTACGCTGTCCCACGCTATGACCTACCCAGTCGGCACTTCTTTTCTCGAAAAGCCATCCCTGCCCTCCACCGGCATGTGAAAGACCGCATTGTCCATGCACTAAAACAGTCAGTGAGTGGAAAGGTGCACCTCACAACGGATGCATGCATGAGTAGGCATGGCAAGGGCCGTTACGTCTCCATTACTGCGCACTAGGTTAATGTGGTGGATGCAGGCTCCACTGGGGACAGCGGCGGTGGGACAGTGCTGCCTAGCTCATAGTATAGGAAACAGTTGGCTGTAGGCTTTCGCTCCTCCTCCTCTATCAGCGAAAGCTCGTCCACAGAGCGCAGTCGCACGAGCACTACATCCGCAGCTGGCAGTGTTGCACACGAGGTGTCCCATTATCGAACAACTAGTTGTAAGCGTCAGCAGGCTGTGTTAAAGATGATGTCTTTGGGCGAGAACAGACACACCGCGGAGGTACTGGCCGACTACTTGCAGCGACAAACAGAGTCATGGCTGGGCAGTCTACATCTTGAGGCAGGCAAGGTAGTCAGTGATAACGGCCGTAATTTTGTGGCAGCCATAGCCCATGCAAAACTCACACACATACCTTGCCTGGCTCACACTTTGAACCTGGTGGTGCAGTGCTTCCTTAATAATTATCCGGAGTTAACATCCCTGCTCCATAAGGTGCAAAGACTGTGCTCGCACATCCGCTGCTCGGCCGTACACTCCAGTCGTATGCAGAAGCTGCAGCGATTGCTCCATCTCCCCAAGCACCGCCTAATCATAGACATTGCAGTAAGGTGGAACTCCACCCTGCACATGGTTAAGAGGCTGTGTGAACAGAGGCAGGCTGTAATGCATTTGTGAGAGCATACACGGGCAGGCAGTTTGAGGGAAGACATGGAATTGGGTGTGCAGTGGTCAAAGCTGAAAAACCTCTGTAAAGTCCTTCAGTGTTTTGAGGAATGCACACAGCTGGTAAGCGCAAACGATGCCATCATAAGCATGAGCATCCCACTTATGCGTCTGCTCATGCAAAGTTTGATGCACATTAAGGATCAGCCGTCTGCAGCAGAGGAGGAGAAGGGAAGCCTTGATGACAGTCAGCCATTGTTTGGTCAGGGAACTGTCCTGGACGAGGTGGAGGAAGAAGCGGAAGAGGAGGAGGATTAGGATGAGGGGGATGATTATTTTGGGCAGGAGGATGTTTCTCAGGGGGCAAGAGAAAATGGTGGCGTTCCAAGGTCAGGGACAGTGTTTGTGCATGACTGTAGGGATGTGGATTTGCCAGAAATTGCTCCTACACCCACCACGGGCAGTGCATCATTGACACCTGGTACATTGGCCCACATGTGCCTTGCGGATCCTAAAAAGGGACCCCCGCATTGCCAAAATGATGAGGGATGACGACTACTGGCTGGCCAGCATCCTTGATCCAAGCTACAAAGGCAAATTACACAACATCATGCCACAGGAGAACCTAGAGATAATATTGGCAAACAAACAAGCAACTCTGGTAAACCGTTTGTTTGAGGCTTTTCCAGTACACAGCAGCGGTGCTGGTTCTCCCACGAGCCGTAGTGGGCACAATGGAAGAGGTGTTTGTGGTGCACACAGCAGAAGTGACGTTGGAGACAGGGGTTTAATGGCCATGTTGTGGAATGATTTCTCAAGTACCGCTCACACGACTGGTAATACTGCATCGATTAAAAGTGACAGGAGGCAGCAGTTGTCAACTATGGTTACAAACTACTTTTCCTCCCATATCGATGTTCTCCCTCACAGGTCATTCCCCTTTGACTATTGGGCCTCTAAACTGGACTCCTGGCCTGAATTGGCACAATATGCCTTACAGGAGCTCGCTTGCCCTGCTGCTAGTGTGTTATCTGAAAGAGACTTTAGTGCTGCTGGATCAATCCTGACAGAAAAAAGACCCGTCTGTCGACCCAAAATGTTGATGATCTAACCCTCATTAAAATGAACCATGCATGGGTTTCAAAGGATTTTGTCCCACCTTCCCCTGCCCAATTACACCCTTTGCAGCAGCTGAATGTCCAGCCAACACATCTGCATATGCCAATTTTTAAACCTCCCTAACTGGGCTGCCCACCCCTCCCCCAATGGCTGGGGTCAAGACTTGGCGCACCCGGGCAAGTGCCATTGCTCTGAACAGATGGATGGGCCTACTGATGGCCGACGGCAATGGCACAGGGCCCCTCATAGTACAATACAGTGTCTCAGATGGTGGGAGGGCCCACTCGCCGTCAGACACACCAGCATACTATGAGGGGCCCTGTGCCAGTACCATTAACCACGATTGTGCCCCCCCTGCTTGGTCATGGCCACAGCACTTGCAAGTTGCAATACTTACCTCTCTCTGCTCCACCGCTGTGTAGTCTGGGCAGTTAAATCCTTCACAGGGACGGCCACTAGAAATTTGGTGTATTGATCGATGATGGTTAAGATGTAGCTATGGCCTGTCCTGCTGTCCTCTACCTTCAGATGATCAATGGCTACCATTTGAAATGGACATCAACTTACAAGCGGATGCAGTGGTGGTTTGTGATCACCTTTCACAGTTGCGATAGTCACAGACGTGTGACATTCCTGCCACCATTTTTCAATGTCTCCTCTCATGCCAATCCAATAGAATCGCCTACGGCCTGTGGCTTCTGTCTTTTGCACTCCAAAATGACCAGACACATCATGATAGGCAGTGAGGACCATGGGTACATCTCTCCCTGTGATCACAATTTGATGGAGACGAGTAACGGTGATGTGATCCACGCTACTGCGATAAAGCAATCCTTTCTTCACAAAGAACCTTTTTCTCTTTCTCCACAGACACAGTAATTGAGGGTCTGCATCGCCTCTGCAACATCTACCGGGAGGTTTTCCCGCGATGAGTAATTCCAAAATTTCTGCTAGCACTCGACTTTGCGTCTATACTTGTATCCATGTAGTTTCCAGTAGCGGAGATTCTTGACTGGCTTACTGAGATTGAAATATATATGAAGATTTAAAAGTACCACAACACTGTATACTGGTGTACGCTATGAATACTTTTCCCTTTTTCTACTTATTTAATTCTGGTGTAATACATAGTGAGCCTGTGAGTGTCTGTGTCTGACTCCGGAAGTATAGATGGAAATTTAACCCTAGACTGGACACACCTGGTATGTGCTGATACAGTGCCTTGCTTCAAAAATTTGTATTAAGGTTTCATCTGTAGGATAACCAACTGTGGGGGGGACCCTCTTCTTGCCGCAGACAAACATGAGACTGAGACAGCGTTTGTATTGAACAGGTCTGTTTTTAGTGCCCATCCTTCTGTCAACAACAGCAATTCACCACAGCCGTTTCACATTTCTCTGTAAACAGGCCCCGGTACCTTCATTTCCTTTGTAACTCGTGGTATCCTCTGTGGCTCTTCCACTGTGGCTGGCCTAGGCCCAACCACCACAGCGCTGCACCAGTCTGAGCACACCATCCGTATGATAGCCCCAGGCCGTCTTCGTCTGCGGCTACCGTCCTCTGAGCCATCCCCCCGTAACCGCTTCAACTGTCAGTCCTCTCTGGAGCCTTTCCACTGTCTCTATTTCCTCAGCAGAGCTTCCTCTTTACTGTGCTCCCTTCGCTGACTGACTCTTCCAGAACCTTCCCTAAGCCTTTTATACTTCCAGTTCTGGTAACTCCGCACACCATCACCTAACAGTTTCTCTGACCAATGGCAGTTATTCAGTCCCACTCCTACACTCTCCACTGCCCTCCAATGGGCAAGCTAAAACACTGCACCCTTTCACTTTATCTTAGTGGTTTCACACCTACACTGCGCTATACCTCTGCTTCTCATTACAGGCTGGTTTGTCTGTCAGTCCACCTTCCCTACATCATCCATAGTGAGTGAGTGTGTGTGGGTTACGCCTTCTATATATGCGGTGAATCGGAGAAACAAATTTTTACACTATACTCGATACAGCTTGTATCTTGTTATACAGTACCTTAGTTCGACATTTAGCATTATGGTCAAATCCATACTGTGTAAGCGTCTGAGAGTGACTACGGGACTATTTATACATACATAACATAGTAACATAGTTTTGAAGGCTGAAGGAAGACTTTATGTCCATCTAGTTCAGCCTATTTTTAGTGCAGCTGTTCTGCATTGTTGATCCTGGGGAAGGCAAAAAAACCCAGAGTAGAAGCCAATTTTCTCCATATGGAAAAAAATTCCTTCCCCCTAAGCTGGGTCAACAATCTACCTATAATATTATGTTCTTCGTAACCTTCTATACTGTTACTAACAAGAAAAGCATCCATTACTTTCTTAAATTCATTCAGTGAGTTGGCCATCACCACTTCCTCAGGAAGAGAATTCCAGAGCCTCACTGCTCTTACCGTGAAGAACCCTCTTCTATGCTGGTGCAGAAATTGTCTTTCCTCCAAATGAAGAGATGGAGGAAAGATTTCAATTGTACCCTAAAAAATATATACTTGCTATCTGGTTATCCAGGACCTTTTTTTACAACATTTTTTATTATGGTCAAAACCAAACTGAGTGAGTGTCTGAGGGTGAATACGGAAATATATACCGATATTTTCAATTTGGCCAACACTGTATACAGCAGAACGCTTCTGATATGGTAACCTTTATAGCTATTTAGATTCTGGTGTAATCCATAATGAGCCTGTAAACGTCTGTCTGTTACTCCGGCAATATATTTGGAACTTTAAGATTACCCCAACACTGTATACAGCTGTACGCTTGTGTTACATAACCCATTTACAGCTTTTCATATTCTTGTGTAATCCATACTGGGCCTGAGAGCGTTTGTGTCCGCCTCCTGAAATGTATACGAAGAATCAGAATGTTTACACTATACTATATATACCTTGTATCTGGTGATACTGTACCGTTTTTCAACTTGTTATTTTATTGGGTAATCCATACTGAGCCTGTGAGCATCTGTGTATGCCTCATGAAATATATACGGAGATTTACTGTTATCCATAGACTGTATAGAGCTGTACGCTTCTGATACCATATATCTGCTGGTATTTTGGGTCCATTTTCCAAAACATGAGGAATTATGGTGGAAGAGGACGTGGCCATGGGCGTGGGGGGCCACCTGGTACTGATGGTGGTGGTGGTGCATCTGCTGGTAGTGCCAAAAACACAATAGCAGCTAAGGCAGGAGGTGTTGAGCCAGCGTCATGGTGTAGCTTTGGAAGGCCTGTTAGGCTCCCTTTTCTGGAAGTAGGTAGACTCCTTTTAAAGCCAGAGTATCAGGAACTGTTTGTGGCTTACATTGCTGAAACAGCCTCCAGCTCTATCGCCTCCTCTTCTGAAGTTGTAAAAAATGCAAGCACTGAGTCGTAACTGCAGGCTTCTGGTCAGGAGCAACCCCTTTCCTTGTGTCCTTCACCCACGCCAAAAGTGAAGGATTTAGAAGCGCACACCTCAGATTACTCCATGGAGCTCTTTTCACATACCATGCCTGGGTTAATTAAAAATAGGGCCCATCATGTACTGGAGCAATGTAAATGGGGCAGATCAGACACTGGAGCAGCATCTAAGGGGCACATTATACACTGGAGCATTACAAATGGGGCCCATTATATATGGAGCATTATTGGAGCCCATCACACACTGGAGCATCATCCATGAAGCCCATCATGTACTAGAGCAATGTAAATGGGGCAGATCAGACACTGGAGCAGCATCTAAGGGGCCCATTATACACTGGAGCATTACAAATGGGGCTCATTATATATGGAGCATTATTGGAGCCCATCATACACTGGAGCATCATCCATGAGGCCCATCATGTACTGGAGCAATGTAAATGGGGCAGATCAGACACTGGAGCAGCATCTAAGGGACCCATTATACACTGGAACATTACAAATGGGGCCCATTATATATGGAGCATTATTGGAGCCCATCATACACTGGAGCATCATCCATGAGGTCCATCATGTACTGGAGCAATGTAAATGGGGCAGATCAGACACTGGAGCAGCATCTAAGGGGCCCATTATACACTGGAGCATTACAAATGGGGCCCATTATATATGGAGCATTATTAGGGCCCATGATACACTGGAGCATCATCCATGAGGCCCATCATGTACTGGAGCATTGTAAATGGGGCAGATCAGACACTGGAGCAGCATCTAAGGGGCACATTATACACTGGAGCATTACAAATGGGGCCCTTTATATATGGAGCATTATTGGAGCCCATCATACACTGGAGCATCATCCATGAATCCATGAGGCCCATCATGTACTGGAGCAATGTAAATAGGGCAGATCAGACACTGGAGCAGCATCTTAGGGGCACATTATACACTGGAGCATTACAAATGGGGCCCATTATATATGGAGCATTATGTGGAGCTCATCAGATACTGTATGAAACATTATATGTGACTAAATATTTGGTATGGAGAAATATATGGGGCTCATTATTATTCTGTATGGCGCACAATGTGGTGGCCATAACACTGTATGGAGTAATATACTGTCCTGTTTTTGAGCTATTGTACAATTTAAAATAGATCAGTCATGTCATGTAAGCAGTGAAGTATGTGTCATTGTACTATATCTATATTGCTGTGGCATATCGGAGCATCATGAGTTGTGGTATGTGTTAAAGGGGCGCACTAACACTCTTTGGCCCAGGGCACATGAAAACCTGGAGCCAGCCCAACCCCCCCACAACTTTAGCCAAATAACCCCCAGTTTACAATGCGTAACTATTATTAGGAAGTAAATTAAGGTTGACAAGCTTCAGTTATAAGAATTGATGTTTTTGGCATTGAAATGGGCACTGTAGGTGTGTTTACTGTCCTCCACTCCCTGCTGACTTTGCTTCCCCATTGACTTGCATTGGGTTTCGTGTTTCAGTCGGCCTCTGACTTTTCCCTATAGTCGGCTGATTTCATGAAACCCGACTTGACCCGAGAAAAGGCAAAGTCGCTCATCTCTAATTAAGATATGATTTGCCAATAAACGGCAAGTGAATGTTCATAAGAAAGCATGTTCCTAATTATCAACTGGCATGAATATGATGCCGATCAACTGATGAATCGATGATAAGATTGTTCTTTTGTCAAATGATTGGATCATTTATGCTGGCATAAAAATCATCGCTGTTGAGATTATGGTTGGAAACAAGGGATATGCTGTCATCACCATGATGTTGTATGGGGACAGAAAGATCGTATTAATATTATTCTTCCCCATACATTAGGTCTTGCGAGGCTATATGGGTGGGCTAGTAAATGAATGACAACTTACAGCAAGCCTCATTCAGACATCTATTTTGTATATATGGGTTCTATCCCTGTTTATTTACAAATAGATCTGGTACTGATTGTGGGCTATTGGGCTGTTCACATGTCCATATTTTTTTATAGACTGAGAGTCTGCTTGAAATAAAGAAGAGACGTCTATTTTTGAAACAAATCACAGATCTCACTTGCCATTGAAAGTCTATTGGTCTGTGAAAAACTTGGGCAACTCATGGATGGCATCCTAGTTGCATTCTAGTGTGTCAGCTTTCCACTCACTGTTTACTAGGAGAAGCATGAGAAATCTCCATCAGGTTTTTCTTTTACATACAAGGAAAACTGATGCAAATACTGATGGTTAAAACTGATAATTTGGTCTGCTTTTTCACATATTAAAAAAAAAACAACAGATGTTTGAATGAGGCCAAAACCCGGCCATACACACATATACATTAAATACTCACAGCAGTTGACCAACTGCTATGTTTCCTGGTTCTCCAATACACAGGAACTCTCGTCTTGGCTGAATGTTCCTTTGTTCTCTATGTGAGAGCCGCTGGTAGACTCCTCTGACTGAGGATTGAAATTTAGAAAGTGAGATCCTTCTCTACCCCAACATCATCTCTTAGCTTAGTGGAGAGTCATGAGAAGCCCATACACAATAGATGGCTAGATGATTCTACTGAAATCATATAACTTTAATTTGTTTGGTGGCCTTTATAAGAACTGTACAAGGGTTGTCAACTTACAGCTGCGGTCCCATGCTGTATACTCTTTTGTGTCCTCTCCTGCCCAGGAGCTGTGGTATAATCAGGCCATGTTCCTGTACGGTCAGACACAGCCATTACACAGTACACAGCAGGCGCATATTTATAAGATTATCTCAGCACAGGAAGATTTTTTTAAACACATCCAATTGTGGAACTTATTATTATTCAAAGATCTATTGACTAAAATATTGATTAAAATTAACTTTGATAGTGGGGAAAACCCCTTTAAATGAAAAACCACTGCAAAGCTAGCAGCAGGTTTAGTAGAAATAAGAATCTCTAGTAAAGTAAAAACCAGCATTAGTCTTCTTAAAGCAGGTTGAATTGTAGAACATCCAGTGTAAAAAGATTGATTTAGTGAAATACATCCTGATGTATAATTAAAATGAATATATTTTATGTTGATTGTTGAATATTTATATCTGTGATAAGATCAACAAATTATGAAAACTAAAGTGTTCTGTCACTGTCATAAATGGTCATGCAAATTAATTTAAAATATTCATCTTTAATTTCCTGTACTCAGCTGGTTTACATAGATTTTTTTAAAAAACTAATTTAACAGTGTTCATTACATGGGTGACATAAATCAAGGAATAGGAAAAAAAAATGCGACACCTCGGCAGCACATGCAATACATCGTGCTCAGCTCCTGGTGTTGTGTGTACAACCCTAAGGCTACTATCATTCACAAAACGTATCTGAGTTCAAATTTGGCATTGCAAAAAAAGATAATATATAGATGATAGATAGATAGATAGATAGATAGATAGATAGATAGATAGATAGATAGATAGATAGATAGATAGATGTTCGGATTGCTCAGTTGCGCTGCTTAACAAAAGCGATGACTGAATATTATTATATAACCTTCGATATATTACAGTAAAGATTGCATTCCGCTAGATAACATGTATTATCCCAAGATTGTCAGGTAGTAGTCTTAGACTTGAATGGAGCATCCATTTTAGTCAGGGAGAACAATAGTACGGGCACTTTCTTTAAAAAAAAAAAGGCTTCTTGAAATGTTTCTTCAAACCGTCAAGGTCTTGTTCAATCTTGCTGGAAGGAACATTTCTTTAGGTAACATACTGCCCTCCTTTGCTCTGCCGAAGTACTGCGGAATACAAACAAGTACTACAGAATATAAAGCTAAATTGGTAGCACACAGCGCTGTTCACATACAGATTGTCCAATAATTTGATGAAAATGTAAAAGGATTTTGATAATAATAAGGACTGTGCAATGTAATATCCTATTTGTTACCTTAGTGAATTTATAAAGTTTTGAGCTATGATCTCCATTTCCTACCTAGAAAACAACATTATTAACATCCTGTGGGGTTTAATTGACATAGATGTATACATTGCTGACATTAAAAATGCTACTGTACATCTCAGACTAAAATAAGCCTTCATTTGAAAGCAGCAGCCTTTTTTATCTTGCACAGGTAAAAAAGATTTGCTTGTCTGTCAGTCCACATGCATATAAATCAGATCTGGTTTTGGTCCAATCATGTCAAGGAACTTATTTTTATTAATTGTGAGTGAATCTGCCTAGATTCAAATTCATCCAGGCTGCTCGAATTTGGCAGGGAAATTCGATTAGCATTCTATTATTATTTTCTAGAGACCACAGAGCAGCGGTCCCCAACCTTTTTTTACCGCGAGAGCCACATTCAACTCTAAGAGATGGCCACAAGCCACATCCAGCTCTCCCTCGCCCCCACAGTATTGACACAGAATCCACCATGACCAATGTGATGGTCAAAGCTTTCCCACAGAAAGCAAACTAAAACATTTTGCCCTTATCTCATATAGGCAGTGTACTTTCATCCAAGGGAGCCCACTTAAAACCTATTCGGTATTCCTGTATCATGATCATTCACCTCACTATTGCATACAGCTTCAAGTACATGTAAGGGTCGGCCAGGACTATAGTCGTGGCCAGAGACACTAAAGCATCAGTGTCCAGGCCTTCCCTCACAGAAAATTGCAAACCACTGTACGACGTACCTGCTTCTCCTGGTTCGGGTCCCCCTGGGCACTTCCAAGCGGCGATGGCCCCTCTCCAAGGCGACTCCCAGTAATTGAGACACAGTCCATAGTAACTTGAAAGGTTTCTTTACTGATAATGGGTCGCCCTCCCAGGGCTGTGGGGTTTCTCGGTACCGGGCCCGATGAGCTTCAATGGGAGATGTCACGGCAGCTGGAACCCGGCCCGTGGCCCTGGGCGCCCATTGTAAAAGGGGAATGTTCAGTGTGCTTATGGTGATGAAAGTTTATGAGTGATTCGTGACACCACCTGTGGTGTTCGGCAATGAAGGTGTTAAGCCGACGCTGCAGACAGATCCTCTGGGACAGATGGTGTGGTGCAGCAGTGATGTTATAGCCCTCCACAGGCAAGGCTGTAGTCCCAGGGCAGAGTAGGTGAAGTGAAACTTAAATGATGTAGTGTCGGGCGCAGGGGATGTAGCAGTGCTGGGCAGGTTGACGCAGGAATAAGTGGTGGACACCAGGGCATGTAGTTCCAAAGCTTTACTCACAGTCTGTTGTGGCACAAGAGCCCGCATCCGTGCCATGTTCTCCAGGTCAGGAGCTCAGCCAACTTCCAGGCAAGATGAAGTACTCCTTTCCAACACTCCGTCAACATATGTGCCTTTTCTGAACGTCTCCCTCTTCGTGCCTCTAATGAAGTACTCACAGTACTGAGTTACACTGGAGTTCCTCCTGTCAGATGTTTCTATGAACTCTACTTGTACGGCAGACAGCTGTAGCCTGCTTCGGGGACTCCTTACTACCTAGTCCTGGCTCACACATGTTGCTGTTGTGCCCCCAAGTCTGGTGTGGGAATAAAGTGGTGACAACTTCTATTCCTCCGGTGTCTGCTGCAGGACCATTAGTATCCATACAACCTCGGGGACCGGAAGGGTTCTCCTCTAACCCTAATCCTTAGTTCTCTTCTTTTCCTCACGTTCCGTACTAATCTTTCCCTTCTTATGGAGAGTCAGGCTTTCTATCAAAGTTCCTTTCCTGTGCCAGCGGACCCAGGTCACTGAGGTCGGCTGCAGCACTTCCTTCATCCATCCCACTCAGGGGATCTTCACTCCTCCTCTGACTCTGTCAGACTGACTGAATCCTAAACTATTCCTGCTCTTTTGATGCAAAACTAAACTCCACCTGCCTCCCAGCACGCTTCGTGTTCCAAGCAGGGAGCCACCAAAGGGTGCTTTGCTACACTACTATGTTGTGTGGGATGCAGGTGTTGGAGAGTGGTCAGGAGTCTCCACATTACCTGGATGGTGGGGTAACACACCTCAGGAGGAGGTGCAGTACCTCTGTGGTGACTGAACCCTCAGGGGCACCACAATAACTTCACAAAATATATCCACAGTTGGCACATCATTGATAGCACATTCGTCTTTACTTGTTTCTTCAGCTCTCCCTACTTTGCTGAAGCTTCTATACGGCACGTGCCCGGACCGTCTTAGGCTGCTTTGCAGCTTCTTCCTGGCCTAACCTCACCATGATGATAATTCCTTCTGCCTGTTTCACCCCAGACTTGAAATCATCCTCCACCTGGTTTGGTTGCCTCTGGAAAAGCATCCGACCCATATGTGCTGCTCCCTGCGAAATGACAGCATTTTTCTGTTCCTCACTCTGACCAACTCCCACCCTAAGAGAGTCCACCCAGGCTACGTGTCGCCACATCTTCTCTACTGCTTTCGTCCACTAAACTGATGTCAAATGGACGTGGATAAATTGGACTGTCAATGCTTAACTTTGCGTGGCTGCCGAGCCGTCCTGGGACTATAGCCCATGTGGACACTTCGGGCACCCTGACCCAATCTGAACTAACTTCCTTCTCATCTAACCTTAACTCCCGGTAGACCCTCCTACACTTATCCCTATCCTACTATGAGCTCTATATACTAGAGTGCCCCCCCTCTAGTGTCCAAAGGGAGCCTTACGTTTTCCCTATTCTGTAAATGGTAAAACTTGAAATGCAGTAAATATCATCACAACTATGTGCAAATAAAAGCAATAATAACAATAAAACATAAATACAAACGTAGTACCCAGAAAGGTGCAGCAGTAGCATTCCATATATATGGTAATACATGTGAACATGTAGAGGTACCATTTAGCAATGAGTAATAAATACAACGTGGAACATCTTACTTAACCCTTTACACTCCTCCTTTCCTTAAATTTGGTCATCCCCAACCAAACACTTTTCAAAACTTTATTATTTACAATGCATACTCCAAGCAGGGAGATCATATGAGGTAGTCACATCCGGTACGCACTGAAGTTTGTGGCCTACGTGTGTGACAGCAGTCCTGGGAGTAAGCTCCCCCTTTCCTTGAGGGAAGTACAGCCTTTTTTCCCTTTAGTCTCCAGCTGAGAAGACAGTCTGCTTTTCCAGCAGAATTGGCGCAACAGCCACAACAAAAACAATGAGTCCATGGGCTCCAGATATAATGCCTAGCTCGCAGTCCTCCAGGCCAAAATAAATAAATTTATAAAACAAACAAAAAAATAAACAATGCTTTGCTTCAATGTTGTCAATGGGCCACAATGGCCGTGTGGCTCTTGAACTGCAGAACATAACAGGGCTCCCTGCCCTTATGGGGACGCTTGACAGCTTAGGGTGCAACGTGCACAATTTTTAGCAAACGGACTTGTTCACATCAGCAATGTTCAACAGCACGCATCTCGTGTTGCTCCTTTTATATATGAAATAATCTCTGAAGATGCAGAGGATGTAGACTGCTGCAAAGCAGCACAAGCAGTAGTGCTGGTAGGATCCTGGGTGCTAGGTGTCGTTTGGGCCTGCACCGATTCTGGGAAGAGCCCCATGTCATCTTCGTCATCTTCATCATAGTGAGTGACCACTACCGTGAAGTACCCACAGGGACTGTCCTCCTTAAAGAAGGAGACCCGATTCACCCCTTCTTCTGCAACCTGCCAAATTTGATGGATGCCACGTTTACGTAGACTTTGGCATCAGTCCCTTCCTCCCTGTTGAAACCATACCCTTGCTTGGTATCGGTATTAACCAGCCATCCACGGGTACATCGCCCTGCCAGAGCGACCCGCCAGGCCATCGCAGCTCCATCCAGACTTCCCTCTCCCCTTACTTTTAATCTTTAATGACTTCTTCCACCCAGGCAGCCTGCCTGGGAGTGGGAAAGGGACCCTTTGTTGCTGGGTGCGAATGGGTGGCTCCCAGTGCCATAGTAGCAGGCCGAACCTCCGACGGCTGGGGTTGAGAGGAGGACTCCTGTTACAAATTCACTTTCTAGCCTACCTATGGTTACTAGTGAAGGTAGTGGAGCTGGTTATATTGACAGAGGAGTCGCGAGTTCTCTTTTCGGGCTCCCTCTGGTGGTTGCAGGAAGTAATGGAGCTGATCTAATTAACAGAGGTCCGCCACCTGATAGTGAGGAGGACGATTGGACATCTGGAGTTCTTGACTGGATTTAAGACAGCCGACTCCCTCTATCCCTGCTGGTGATTTTTTTCCTGCCTCCTGAGGTCTTAGTTTCCAGCTCAGTCCCTGCATGCACAAGCTAAGTGTTCTTTTGCTGTAGTTCACATTTGATTTGGTTTTGTCTATTCAGTTTTGTGTGGTCAGCCAGCCCCGACTGGGGCTGTGCTGAATTTCCATCCTTATGTTGCTGCTTGTGCCAGTTTGTTTTTGTCCCTTATTAAATTGGCCTCTTTTTGCTCTGCTTTCAGAATATGCCAGAGTGCTAATATAGTGGGTGAAGTAGAGTGACTTCAGTATTTTTCTATCACACGTGTTGGACATTTTTTGCAGGGTTTTTTGCATGATTGCAGACAGTGTCTTTCCTTTCCTGTCCTGTCTAGTTAGTGTGGGCCCCATCATTTGCTCAGCCTATTTTCCTACCTGCGTTTGTGTTTTCATCTTGTCTCACTGACAATATATGTTTGGGGGCTATCTTTTCCTTTGGGGTCTGCTCTGGAGCAGTCTAGATTTCCCCTTTCTTACTTTAGGCTTATTTAGTTCTCCGGCTGTGTCGAGGCGTCTAGAATCATCGTAGGTATGCTCCACGGCTACTGCTAGTTGTGTGGATAGGATCAGGGGTCTGCAATCCACTTAGTTACCAACCTCTCTGGTTTTCTGTGGCTTAGCTTGGTCTTGCTTTCCTCCTCGGTGACCCAATTATAGCAGACTCCCCTATTGGGACGCAGGGGCGGACAACAGCCTCCGGGACAGGGCTCTGTGGAGATAAACTTCCCTCAGGGATCAGGGACGAGGGCACACTCACCCACTCAGATGAGGATGTGATGGTCGTGGCCTTCCCGGGAATGCTGGCCCCCTCTGCAGGGATGCATGCTTGCTTGGCGGACTATTGGAGTGTCAGCTCGATCTTCAACTCCGCTCGCAGTTCCTCCAGGGCAGATTCCTGTTCCAGTCTCCGCTGAACAAACAGCAAAGGCTCCGGATCACCTGCTTCTTGGGTCTGACGCTGCACCGCTGGCTCCGCATGTGAAAAGTCCAGCTCCCGAATAGATGGTAGCTCCATTAGCTGCTTAATCCATGGCCGAAGCAACTCCGCAGGTGGACAGGTGGGGACCTCTGCCGATTTCTTGCTTTTCTTGCCAGGCTGTACTTCCACTTTCTCCTGCAGCCACCTCCACTCAATGTGGCCCATGCCCAGGCAGCTATGGTTGCAGGAGTGCTGCATCGTGGCCGGTTCAAGTTCACAAAATGGCATTGCACAGATTCTTCTGGGATTTTTTTCTGGGCCCCACCCATTTCAAGGGGGGTCCACCTCCAACAACTCCACCCATTTGTTGTTAGTCAGTGGAAGAGGTCGGAGTTTTCTCCTCTTCATCCGCACCCAGCAGGGATGGACTGGGGCATACTGACAGGCAGGTTTTGGCACCGGGGGATGGCTGCAATGCCCACGAAGGACGCGGTTCTTGTTGTTGTCTACTTCTTCTTCACCATCTCCCAACAATTCCACAGCTGCCATTTTGGTCACAGTAGTGGTGTCAGACTTTCTCATCAAATAAGCCAAGTTCAACTCAGTAGTCAAGTCTGGTGTTGTCACTGAATCTTTAGTAGTCAAAACCAGTGTTTTGTCCATGTCCAGAAAATCTCCAGATCCAGCGACCACTTGCTCCTTTTTCCAGTCATTTTCCAGGGGCACAGCAGTTGCACACACATCATCATCAGCTCTTTTCTTTGCTGGTTCTCCGCACTGCGAAGTAGTCGCATCCTGCCAACTACGCCAAATGTAAGGGTCGGCCAGGACTATAGTCGTGGCCAGAGACACTAAAGCATCAGTGTCCAGGCCTTCCCTCACAGAAAATTGCAAACCACTGTATAGCGTACCTGTGTCTCCAGGTTCGGGTCCCCCTGGGCACTTCGCAAGTGGTGATGGCCCCTCTCTGAGGCGACTCCCAGTAATTGAGACACAGTCCATGGTAACTTGAACAGTTTCTTTACTGATAATTTCACACAATATATCCACAGTTGACACATCGTAGATAACACATTCATCTTTACTTGTTTCTTCAGCTCTCCCTACTTTGCTGACGCTTCTATACGGCACGTGCCCAGACCAGACCGTCTTAGACTGCTACCCAGCTTCTTCCTGGCCTAACCTCGCCATGATGACAATTCCATCTGCCTGTTTTGCCCCAGACTTGAAATCATCCGCCACCTGGTTTAGTTGCCACTGGAAAATCATCTGACCTGTCAGTGCCGCTCCCTGTGAAGCTACAGCATCTATCTGTTCCTCACTCAGTCCCACTCCCACCCTAAGAGCATCCACCCAGGCTATGAGTCGCCATATCTTCTCTACTGTTTTGGTCCACAAAACTGATGTCCAATGAACGTGGATAAATTGGACTGTCGATGCTTAATGTTGCTTGGCTGCCAAGCTGTCCTGGTCCTATAGCCCATGTGGACACTTTGGGCACCCTGGCCCTGTCTGAACTAGCTTCCTTCTCATCTAGCCTTAACTCCCGGCTGCCCCTCATACACTTAACCCTATCATACTATGAGCTCTATATACTAAAGTGCCCCTCCTCTAGTGTCCAAAGGGAGCACTACGCTATCCCTATTCTATAAATGGCAAACCTTGAAATGCAGTAAATATCATCACAACTATGTGCACATAAATGCAACATTAACAATAAAACATAAATACAAACAATGTTAATACCCAGAAAGGTGTAGCAGTACCATTCCATATGTGTGGTAATACATGTGAACATGTAGCAGTACCATTTAGCAATGAGTAATAAATGCAACGTGGAACATCTTACTTAACCCCTTTACATACCTGGTTCAACTATCATTATCATCATTTCTCCAGCTCACCATAATTATCTCCCTATCGCATAGGATAGTATACGCACATCAAGATCTGCTTTTCTGTGTCCAGGGCTGCACACAAAAATCACCATTTGGAGACCTTTTCTTCATAACTGGTTCATAGATGCATCAAGCTGGCA
The DNA here is from genome assembly GCF_039654945.1 of Dendrobates tinctorius. Classification (NCBI taxonomy): domain Eukaryota; kingdom Metazoa; phylum Chordata; class Amphibia; order Anura; family Dendrobatidae; genus Dendrobates; species Dendrobates tinctorius. Next base: position 3,329,030 of record NW_027361672.1, read on the forward strand.
GACAGCCCTTGAGCCACACATATGGGCCTGCGAGCCATAGGTTGGGTACCCCTACCCTGTGGCATAATAAATGTAGGGTGTAAAAAAAATACCTTCCGATCTCCTCTTTTTGTCTTCCCATTGTATATATCTTGTTCATTCATCTTCATTCTGCACCAGATCCTCTTGCACACCATTTTACTGAATTTGCATAAAGTGAATTGTAAAAAAAATCAGATTCAGGAAATCTGTAAAATTCAAGATGGATTTAATTCCACTAGAACAATGCACTCATCTCTGATATGTGTATAAAATTTTGCAAATAAATGACATAATAGTGAATATTATAACTATAGCGTGCACATAATAGATACTGTACGTGACTGTGGCTTCCCTAGGACCATAATGAACTTCTGTAGTATGTACTATATTTCATTCAGACCATATACAAACTGGATGCAGTATGAACCTCGCCCTTTGTGTAGGCCAACAACATATGATCAGCATAAGGCCACGTTCACACGTTCAGTATTTGGTCAGTATTTCACATCAGCATGTGTATGCCAGAACCAGGAGTGGGTGATAAATACAAAAGTGGTGACGTGTTTCTGTTATACTTTTCCTCTGATTGTTCCACTCCTTATTTTGGCTTACAAATACTGAGGTAAAATACTGACCAAATACTGAGCGTGTGAACGTAGCATAAGGTTCAAACACCGGCACCCACACTCATCAGCAGATGGAAGGGGCAATTACACTCAAGCCATTCAACGCCTTTCAAGAGAATAGACAAAGCTGCAACAACAACTACACTCAGATTAACTTTGATGTGTCAGATATTGCACTGAAAGAGATGGAGTGATCCTCATGTGAGAATTGCTACCCATCGTTGTGCTATATCCCATTGATAGGCCATCAAAACTCGTCAAAACCCCTTTAAAAGCTGAATGAACAGGGAGAAGGCAGTAATGGTAATTTTAACTGTTCTTTTTTTGCAGCATTTTAGAATAAAACAAAGATGTTTGAAATACAGGAGCTTATGACCCTAACCACGAGCATCATCAATCAGCTGACACACTGGTGGTCATAGACAGAAGAGTCCCCTGTGCAAGAACAGTATATAGGCCCTTTCCAGTCCAATAGCCATTCATAATGCACAATTCAACCTACTTTAGAGATTGAAGAAAGCTCCCTTACCTCTTGGGCCTCTGTGCATCTGGACAGGTTGCACCAATAGAGTATGTCCGCCACTGAGCTGACAGGTTTAATTTAAAGAGGAGTCAATTTCATCCAATCTGTTTATGTGTTCATCCAACTGGATCCAATTTCTCTTAATTCAGCAGCATGTCATAGAAAACATAGTTTGAGGAGCTGGCCGGGCACCATAGGAATAGACAAGAGTAGTCCATCTTCTCCCCACATGGCTCCCGGTGATTGACAGGTCTCTCCCAATGTACAAGTGAAGAAGAGACTTGTAAACCAACTAAAGCAAGGTGAAGGGAAGCCAGTTGGGGATGCTGCTGGGCTAGTCTCATGGACTGGAATGTTTCTAAGTAAAAAATACTTGAATGCAATTGCACAGCCAGGCTTTGATTTGTGCTGCCTGTGGTCTTAACAACATGAATCTAATGACAGGTTGGTGTCAATATAGTTAGCATAACTGAACAAACCAAAAAGATCAATTATCCAGTTGGCAGTAAACATCATTATATGCATGGCGTCACATCCTTGTTTGAACTTGCTGCTTCTACCTCTGCTTTGGTCACTAGGCGGTGCTGCACTAACACTTTGGATGTTGCTGGGCAATGACAAAGTATGGATGTTTATCTTTGATTGATGGAACTAGTTGTTCTTCTCCTGTTCACCTGTGTCTTGCTGCAGTAATATGTTTATCTGATGTAATTAGTCATGGGATTGGGCTACTCCCTATTTAAACCCCAGCAAGCAGTCTTTGACAGCCTATTATTAAGTTCAGCTCCTGTGTTGTTATTTAGATTATTCTACTGTATTTTCTGACCTTGGCTCCTATTCTGACCACCTGCATGCTTTGCAATTCTGTTCTTGACTTTGATATTCTGGAAATGACCTCATTTGACCCTTCTTGCCACTCACTTACTCCATCAGCCAGCAGCCTATTCCATGGCCTAAACACATGGTCCCAGGACAGTGGGGAAAATAAGTATTTTATACCCTGACAATTTTGCAAGTTTTCTCTCCTACAAAGATTGGAGAGGTCTGTCATTTTTATCATAAATACACTTCAACTGTAAGAGACAGAATCTAAAAATAACAAAACAGAAAATCACATTGTATGACTTTTAAATAATTAAGTTGCATTTTATTATATGACCTGTTAGTGTTTCTTTAAGAAGCCCTCCTACTCTGTACTCATTACCTGTATTAATTGTACCTGTTTGAACTTGTTACCTGTATGAAAGACACCTGTCCACACACTCAATCAATCACACTCCAACCTCTCCACTGTCCAAGACCAAAGAGCTGTCTAAGGACACCAAGGGCAAAATTGTAGACCTGCACAAGGCTGGGATAGGCTAGAGGACAAGAGGCAAGCAGCTTGATGAGAAGACAACAACTGTTGGCACAATTATTAGAAAATGGAAGAAACACAATATGACTGTCAATCTTCGGTCTGGGGCTCCATGAAAGATCTCATCTCTTGGGATAAGGATGATTCTGAGAAAGGTCAGGAATCAGGACCTTGTTAATGACCTGAAGAGAGCTGGGACCACAATATTATCATTAGTAACACACACGCCGTCATCGATTTATATCCTGCAGGGCATGCAAGTTCCCCCTGCTCATGCCAGCACATGTTGAGGCCCATTTTGAGTTCACCAATGACCATCTAGATGATCCAGAGGAGGAATTGAGAAAGACATGTGGTCACAAGAGACCAAAATAGAACTTTTTGATATCAACTCTACTCACTGTGTTTGGAGGAAGTAGAAGAACACCGTCCCAACAAGGGAGCATGGTTGGGGAAACATCATACTTTGGCGGTGCTTTTTTGCAAAGGGGACAGGACAACTGCAATGTACAGAAGGGAAGATGGATGGGGTCATTTATCGTGAGATTTGGGTCAGCAACCTCCTTCCCTTGGAGGAGTGGGTCAAAATCTCTGCATCAGTGTGTGCAAACTTGGTCAAGAAATGTCTGACCTCTGTAATTGCAAACAAAGGTTTCTGTATCAAATATTATGTTCTGTTTTTCTATTGTATCAGATACTTATTTCATGCAATAAAATGCAAAATAATTATGTAAAAATCATACAATGTGATTTTCTGTTTTTGCTGTTTAGTTTTTGTCTCGCACAGTTGATGTGTAACTATGTTAAAAATTACAGACCTCTCGATTCTTTGTAGGTGAGAAAACTTACAAAATTGACAGTGTATCAAATATTTATTTTCCCCACTGTATGTTTAAGTCCAGATCTCTGTTCAGGTGTTAAAGAGTGTCATCCTGTCTGTGGAAGCATAAATAAGTGCTGCCAGGCTGCCACAAATAGTTACCGTGACACGGGGAGGGGGTAATAAATATTGGAACTGCTTATCTTTTTTCTCCTTTGGTAGAAATAGAACTCCCCAGGTAAGACTTCATTCACATTTACGTTTGGTCTGTCCATACCAACGGATTACAGCACAGATAACAAACAGGCAAAGAGAAATGATCTCATGCAAAAGATTTATACTGAAACCATCAAATAGAAGGCTCAGATATGGCCAACACAGTCCAAAATTTGTATAAAAATTGAATATCTATTAGATAATGCAATAACAATACAATTAAAATGCAATAAGAGAGAGATTTCACACTTTACTGATTACTGCTCATTGCCTAGGCTATTGGCTATTATAGCAGTCTATCGGTGGTTTTAGCTTCCTAGGCAAAGATTATGGTGCTTACACTTATTTCACTGATTTCAATGTCAGAAAACGCACACTTTGGCCCAGGAACAACAATGCCGCAGGTTTGAACTGTCCCTTAATTAGGAGAGCCCCACCTGCTGGCAGAAAGTCAGAAGGCAGGGGAGCAGTACACTCTTAACTAGTGAAGATAAGACAACCCATTCTTAATATAACACATACAACTAACTAATGTCAACTTAGGTGTCAATTTACATTTTTTTGTGCCGTGATATCATAATTTCATAGTGCTGTGATCTATGTTTTCAATATGCTAAGTCTCTACTTTGTCTATGCGCTTCTTTAAAATAGAAAGTCAATGTCTTTTTCTAACTAGAGACTAAAACCTCATTCAGACATCCACATTTTATCTCGTACACAAAAATACGGGCCATTATTCATCAGCGTTTTGGATCTGAGGTTCACACGTATTCGGTCACTGTGTCGGTTTTCACCATGAGTGTAGTGATTTTCACTGCTGAAAAAATAAATATATATATTTCAAAGCTTCTACTATTCATTGCAGTGTTAATCACAGATACAACATGGACCGTACACTGATGTCATCCGTGTGATGGCTGTGATTTTCTCAGACCCATAGACTTGTATGGGCAATTTTGATTCATGACTCAGATCAAAAACAAACATGTCTCCGTGATTTTTTGTGGACCATTCGGGGTGTAAAAAAATCATAAATGTGTGAACAGTTAAATCAACTATAATCGTACGTGTTCTATCCTTAAACACATAAAACAGGAACATACTTCATGGATGTCAGAGTTAGGCCTCAGGTTGCTTTCACAATGTACTATGTACTATGAGCACATTTTAGCCAGCTAAAGCTTTATATATAAACTTGATATACCTCTGATCTAGAAATAATTGAACAGTAATTTAATATATAAAAGGTCAGCTTCAATGTGCTCAGATGGTCAGTAGATGTCAGTTTTTCACGTACAAGTACCGTTGAAATGTCGCTGATTTTTTGCATACCAACAAGCGGTCCGCACCAGAACATGGAGACATGTCTAATTTTGATCCAACTTGTCCAAGCAAGTCTGAAGAGTCCATGGAAAAATCATACAGCATTTGAATGCCATCTATGTGCCATCCACGTGCTGTCCAGTTTTTATATTTGTTTGATAGAAGTTTGAGGAAACTTCTCCTAAGCAAAAAAGAAAAAATATGATGAAACTCGGATGGTGAAAATTGATACATGAACCAATCACTGATGAAACTCTGATCCTAAAAACTGATTTAAATTGGGATGTTCTTTGAGTTCAAGAAAAATCATTGATGTCTCAAGAAGGTCTTGGCCAGGTTGGAGAACCCACCTGCCCTTTAATAGATTTGGTACCTCAAATGAATGAATGAATGAATGAATAATTGATATTTTTGGCAACAAGTGATTATTCTCCAGAAAAACAAAAGCCAAAACTTTTACTGCCTACCAAACATTTGCAAGTGCGAATAAAAACAGTGGTGACATCCAAAGCAAATAATAAGGAGGACTGGAAAGTAAAGGCAACAAGTAATGATTGCCATGGATAACCACCATAAATTATTCCTTTCTTTTTCTTTTAGTTTTTCGTCTTCTCCCAATCATTAATTTTGAGTTTGATTATGAAATGCCGCCTTCATTTCTGTAGTCCACCTTTTCATTCATATACATTGCCATTTTCTTTTGGTTTCATGCCCACAGAATAAATCCTCCGACAATTAATTCACATGAATAACCCTTGTAATTAAATGCTAAGTGAAACATATTCCCAGATTACAGATGAATCACACTCAGGTAAGTGGCTTCTTTTAATTTCATTTTTGCACACTATTAAGAACACAGTCAGACCATCTGCATGGTGTTTTAGTCAAATTGGAAATTACAGCTATAGCCGTTTTTTTTACATATCAATAAATGAAAACAACATGATTTCAAAGGCAGCTTTCTCTAGCAGGCTCAATAACAGTCTGCTTGTCCCATGCCACACCATTGCTTAATTGCGCACTAATTGGACAAACGTGATTAAATATTTCAAGATCCTTACTAATTGCCTCTATTTAAAGAAGCTGTTAACTTTAAATTTTGCTTGCCACCAACAAATTTAATGACATTGGTGTCTAGTCATCAGCAAAAAGCCCAAGAGTTGCTCTTTAAAATGTACCTAGTCGGAATATTTACTGATTGTGCATTGTTTCCAATGTGGCTTAATTAGAAATCCAATCAGTTCTCCGAGTCTAATTATACTTGATTTGTAGATTCAGACTATGATAAATAATGAAGCTAAGCAGCTACCACCAGACGTGCCTGAAATATAACTAAAAAGAAATATTTTTAATGTTGCATGTCATAGTTTTGGGTAACTTTGTGTGATTTATGACATCAAATAAGATGGAAAAATGTCCCTAATTTGGATTTATTGACACTAGAATTTATAGTAAAAAAGACAGTATGACAATCTTCTATCACCATCATGTTGTAAATGGAAAATTCTTACATATGTAGTGTATGCAGCCAATCTCATAAAGGATAAAATATAGTCCTCCATAGTTCTTAACAAAACAAAACTTTTTAATGAGGACTGAAAGCTCATGATAACGTTTGTTTCTAGTATTTTCAATAAGGCTCAGCATTTTTATAGAAATGTTGCCATATATTCTCATGCTACGTTGAAAATCAAAGCGCCATTTGCTTCTTTCAGTGTCAGACGGGCTCATTGGAGAACTAGAGAATACACAGAGTAAAAAATTCACCAAAAAATCATCACAGGAATATAGCATTTCCAAGTTGCCAACCATCCAGAAATTCCAGGACAGTAAAAAAAAAATAGGGCACCTTTTACCCTTTCTGTAAAAAAATGGCCGGATGCAAACAGTGTACAATGTGGAACTCAAAAGCTTCAGACACTATTTATTGGCCCCTTCTGGGTAATGAAGATCAGTTCCTTGTCTACTAAATAAGATCTGATCTACTGTACCAGGAGAGACCACTAAACATTGTCAGAAGGTTTGGTGTTTCACACTCTTTACATTTGTCCACTGTCAGAACTAGTAGCAGCTAATAGTTGGTGGTACTGGACTTTCACCAATCTAATATTGATAGGTAATCTATATTTTAGTAATTGAAAATCCCATTAACCTATTCCCATGTACATCACATCTACTGAAAGAACCCATTGTCGTTATCTTGGTACTCCTAGAAGCTCAGCTACAGACTTGGCTTGATAGGAGACCATAATTTGTACCCTGTACTGCAGCTTCACGACACCTATGGAGATTTAAAAATATATGTTTTTAAAAATTTAAAAGACTATAAAACATAAATATTCCAATCACCCCTTTTTCTTCCTCAATTAAAAATAAAAAAAATATTTGGTTTCCCCACATTTTCAAAACTGCTTCATAACAACATATAAAGTAATTTAGCCCATAGGGTAAAGAAAAATAGTCAAAATGCCAGAATTATGCTTTTGTTTGCTTATCATCCCCCCAAAATACAATAAAAAGCAATTTAAATGTTGTGTGTACTCCAAAATGACACATAAACTTGTCAGCTCTATGCATGGTAGAATAAAAAAAGCACTTTTACAAAGTTTGAACATTTTTATTATCACTTAAATAAAAAATATGGTATTGTTGTAAGCAGTAAGCATACTGACCTGAATCATGTTGACACGTAATTTTTATTGCACTGTGAATGCTATGAAAGTAAAGCCCAAAAGCAATGGCTTAAAAAAATAAAATCCAAATGGTTTAAAAAAGTAAAACCCAACACCAATATTTTTTTTTTCAGTTTTAAAGGGGGGTTATAATTCATTTTTTGTATAGTTTCACCTCACTTTTTTCCTGGTTTTTAGTAAATAGTATGGTAAAATGAATGGTACTAATGAGAATTACAATTCGTCCCACAGAACACAAGCCCTCATATGGTTAAATAAAAAAATATTGATTCTTGAAGGGGAGGAAAGTTAAATAAAAATGCAAAAATTAAAGTGTGCCTTGGCGAAAAGGGGAAAAAATGTTAAAGTTAATGTATTACTGATATTTTTTTATTAAGCAAATCCATATACTAATAAATATCCATAGAACAATCTTTATTTATAATAATAATCTTTATATTTATATAGCGCTAACATATTTCGCAGCGCTTTACAGTTTGCATACATTATCATCGCTGTCCCCGATGGGGCTCACAATCTAAATTCCCTATCAGTATGTCTTTGGAATGTGGGAGGAAACCGGAGAGCCCGGAGGAAACCCATGCAAACACGGGGAGAACATACAAACTCCTTGCAGATGCTATCCACCGAGCCACCGTGCTGCCCATATTTTTCCTACTCTGTTTTTTATGTAGATGTACATTCCTCTGTACATAGTAATGAGGGTAACCATAATTATGAGGGTGAAGCTAGTGCCATGGATTTAAACAAAATTCTTTCTTAAAATATAAAAACTTTAGTTAAACTATAGCTCATTTTGTGCTAACACATTCTATTTCAGGATATAGTTGCTCACGCGCTATAACTAATTATTTAACTCTCATCCACAGAACTAGGTACAAGCCTCCAGCAGTTTTAACAATGTAGGAGCTCTCAATATTTTAGCTTCTTGGTATTTTTTACTAAAAGTATGTCATTGGGAAATAGGTTTCATATATTGATGTTGGTCCCTCTGAAACACGGATAACTGCTGCAATATATATTTGTCAAGGTAATTGACATTGATCAATTGCTCATGGGAATAACTACTTTTGTAAAACTATTGTTCTGTTTCTACAATTGTTCACAGGCAAAAAATATTTGTCTTGCGTGTGTTTTTTGTGTGATTAGTTTTAAATGTTAAAATTCCCCCATCATAAAGCAACTAATACAACCAAACCTACAATTCACAGCACAATATTGATTTGATGGATACACATCACGCAAAGAATGCCAATAGACAGAAAGGCAATCACTGGAAGACAATATTGTTAATGCCTTAGCACTGTTTACACTGGAATGGTATCTATTTTGCAGGCTCTGTTAGATTTGCTTTAAACCTTTGATGCATTGAAGGGTTCTCCTGTTTATATTTTTTTAGGGAGGCTGTAGGGGGTAATGAGACATTATTTTGTGTAATAGACAAAAGAAGATCCAGGAAAAAAATACATTTTATTTATTGCATAATTTAATGAATGGCATTGGGGTCCAATAAGAATCTGGAGTCGGTCATCGTCTGTGATTGTTTTTGTGTATTGACATTGCAATCTAACAAAACTAATCCATTTGAACAAATATATATGGCAGGCCCTGTGTTAATGATTTGATTATGTTTGTCACTCATATATTGAACCCTTAGGTCGGCATTTTTCACACCAGTGTTAAGGAGGGACATGACGGAGTCAGACTCTCCAGATTCATCAAAAATTTGCACATGACTCTTAATGAATTAAGAACGCATGAGTGACATTTAGCTGCATATGACATGCCGCAAATCTTACTCCAGTTGAGCAACGTTTCAGTCTCAATGAATGCCACAGCTCGTTATGCATTAGTCGAGCTGTGCTGATGCTGCATCCCAAACCACCCCAGCTCTGTCCACTTTGAAGAAGCTTTGAGAAACCGGCATGAAAATAACAAATGTTGCAAATTTTGGGCGCAACTCTGAGTTGTGTAAAAATACTGTGCCTTTCCAAAACAATTTACTAAAGAATTCTGGCAAAATTGCTTTGAAGAATCGGGGCCTTCAGAAACAGAATGTTCATGGTTTCTCTGACGATCAGTGATTACATGGAGACCAATTAGCAGTAAATACTGAATGTGCCTTGTATCACCAGACAGCAAGTGACCCTGACTACAAAAGTTAAATATCAGTTACTCTTCTGATCTCCTAAAACTGACCAATGAATGTTTCACTGACTGTGAAACCATTTTTTTCTCTCCCATCCAAAAACTTGTTACCCAATGCAAATACAATTTATTTTAAATTATTGGCTTTCCAGCAAACAAGTGATATGCAATGTCACTGTGAAATATGTGAGTCAAGTATAGGACCTAAGGGTGCATTTACACACAAAATTATTGTAAATGAGCTGGTTTCACTGTAATCTTTCAAAGTAAATGGGCTGCCTATCATCGATCACTCAACGAACTAGCAAAATGCTCGTTCGTCAGGTGAAATTATTTTAAGCATGCTTAAAGAATCCTCATTCTTGGCAGCACATCGTCCTCTGTAGATAGGACTTATGCTGCCAAGTGCAAAGGCAACCTATGCGCACTGAATATTACAGATAGTTCAGTGCACATCATTTACCGTGGTCTGCTTCTGCAAACAGTCTATTAAACGACTGCTGGTCAATGAACATTTATTGCTAGTGCCACCAGTCAGACCTTAATAGAGTAACCATGTCCATTCTGACTATACAAGTTGGAGAATGACTTATTTCTTTGTAACCAAAGAGCAACTTATACTTGACAGCCCCTATGTACGCTTCTTCTCAACTAAATCAGTTTTTTCACCCCTTCTGTCAGGTCATTGGGACATATGGAGGTAAATGGCAACACTAACAGCTTTTTCTGGGATTTATTTGATAAACTGGAAATCAACTATTAACGGTATGGGACACCCTACTGTATAAATATCCAAACATCTATAGGAGAGATTACACAAAATTGGGAGAAATACCCAAAGGAAGCCAGTAAAGGGTTGCATAAGATAAATACTGCATGTATAGGAGATTAAATTACAATGCAAGCTACTCCTGACCACCCAGGTTATAGATTATGTGCATATCAGTACTAGAGAAGATGTCTATGAAAACTAGTGGGGAAAAAATTTTAAAGACAGTTAACAGACTAGATATACTATTAAGCAAGGAATGAGCACCGTCTATGCATTAATAAAGATAACATCAATTTCGATACATTCCAGTTGTCCAAATTTTTTTCTATAGCGCATACATATACACAGAGATTATACAAGAAGACTCAATCTCTGAGGATGATTTCCTAGCTGCTAAGAATATGCATAATTTTCCAGAAATTATATTTGCTAAAAAAAAATAAGGCCTGGACTGATCAAGACCAATGTTTTGTACTCCAGTGATAATGAATAGTGCACTGGATTAAGATGCACCAAATTATTTAAGTGGCACACTCCTCCATCTTTCAAATACCATGCACAACCGCAAGAAATTTAATGAAGTCATGGACTGGAATACATTTCAGCCATATTATACGCCACTTGTGTGGTTTAAATTTGTCGGGCGTGCTTTTCCATGCCCTGACCACTTTTAAAAAAATCCAAAAATGCTTTTGCAGTTTCAAAATGTACAGAATATTTAGCAAAAAAGAAACCTGCTTGATAAATAGGGGTCCAGAAGTACCGTTTATTTTTCTGTAATGACTAGTAAGTTTGTAGAGATTTATGTTATTGTTTTTTTTTAATTTCCTACTGCTTATGTGGTGTCTACATTTTCTCCTGTCGTGTACAGACATTGTATTTACTCATATCAGAAAATTAGTCTCTGTTCCAGCTGAGGCTCTCAGTGTAATATAAGGTCAGTTTAACTATCTTGTTTTTGGAGTACAGTATGGCCCGATTCACAAAGCTTTTACATCACAAAACTGGAATAAAAAGCTTTGAAAAGTGTAATTTTTTTTGCGCAATGTGAGTCTGCACAAATACTTAGCAACTTTAGATGTTTTCATTCTATTTTTGATGAACTTCGATATAGTGAGCATAGCTCGGGAAGTCCAGGGGCATGATGGGGCGTGGTTACCCCGGTCATTCCTTACAACACAGATCTCACTCCAGTCACTGACGGGATTAAGATTTTGCCCTGAGGCGTGCATTTCACCTGATTTATTAAGAGGTGGGCATCTTACAGACCTCCACGCCGGCTCATCAAGAGTGGACTTTATGATTTGGGACCTATGTCTTTGGTTGAATTCAGATCTAGGAAACTAATGCCAATGATTTAATAGTAGTGCCCATGCTACATACTAATACTAAATTGTTTTTTTCATTAGAAAATAATCTTGTCCATCTATATCCAGTTGAAAGCAATGCCCAAGAATCAATGACTTATTTTTATTTTTTTAATAATTTTACATGGTAAGTTCACAGTATTTGCAAGATACTGGAGGGTCAAATCATGGATCATTGATCATTCCTCTATAAGGGAACATAAATTGCTAATAATGGTCATCAGGGCTTTATTCCAAAAAGTATACCTGGAATCTTTCTAGACTGATTCACTTTAATAGGCTTTATATATTATAACATTATATATACACATGAATATATACATACATATCAATGCTTGACGCTCTCATTTACCAGCAGAATAGCATAATACAATGTTGCTGGTTGATTTAATGAAAGAATCTGACAGGTAATGCTGTGCAGTGCCGAACAATCTGTTCTAGATGGCTGCTTGCGCTTTTTGTTGTAATTCACCTAATTAAAGCAACCCCAGAAATAAATGACAAATGTGAGCACCATCTCTAGAACAGAGTTACTAAATAAGTGTGCATATACTATTCCTCTAAGATACATAGACAAACACTTTAGTTGGATAAATACATACGCCATACATTTTGGAACAGGATATTTAACTCATGGGAGAGTGTTCAAATATTTGCACAGATTGCTTTACATCTGCCATATGGTTTATTTTCCATCATTCAATATGCTTTGCAAAGTTTAAACTTATTTGTATTAATTAGAGAAAAAAAGTTGTTCATTATACTTTGAAATGTTTATTTTAAAATTTCGAAATTCCACAATTCAAAGCAAACTTTTTGTCCATTTGTGGAGTTTTGTGACCAATTATCTGTAGTATTTTTTAATCTAAAGTCAAGGAAAAATATTTTAAGTTACAAAAGAATAGCGAGCTGGCCATAAGTAATGAGATTGGGGGTGGCATTAGGGCAGGGATCCCCCAACCTGTAGCTTGGGAGCCACATGTGGCTCGTGATCCCATGAATTGTAGCTCGCGGCTGGCTGCCAGCTTGGTGCATTAGCTCCAGGTCTAGCAAAGAGCTATAAAGTGCACATCTCAAAATGGTGATTTTGTGAGTAGACCGGCACAGAAGAGCAGATCTGGATGCACATATAATGGTCTTAGGGGTTTAGAGATGATTTAAGGATGGTGTGCTGGAAATAGGATGATACTACCAGTTAGAGGAGGTGCTTGAAGCTGGATGCGACAGTGTGGTGGGAGCTCTTGATGGGAGAATACTGTAGGTGGGATTGTGGGAACCCTTGGATCTTGGTATACAGCTTCTGTTGAAAAGCTTTGGCTGTCATTGTACCCATAATAGGGGCTTTGGTTGCCACTAATGTGAGGGAGTGTGGGAGCCGGAAATGGCTCACGACAATCTCTCAAAGCTGAACATGGCTCGCGACCCTCTCTCAGAGCTGGATGTGGCTCTTAAGGTCAGAAAGGTTGGGGACCAATGCATTAGGGGAAGGGAGAGGACAGTCATTTTACTAAGCAGGAATAGAGGTATAGAGAAATACATAAAATGTCTGGACGCTAATGGCAGAAGCTTCACCAACAAGGTGGGGGATTTAGAAATAATATTGTTGGAAGAAAATTATGATATGATAGGGATAACAGAGACGTGGCTGGACTAGAGCTATGACTGAGCAGTTAATTTAAAAAGCTAAAGCCTGTTCAAGAATGACTGTTCACATAAGCAATGGGGATGAGTTTGTTTGTATGTAAATTTGTCTCTAAAACCCATCTTTCGTGATAATATATATGAGGCTAATGAAAATGTAGAGTCCCTGTGGGTGGAGAAAAGGTAAGAAAAAATAATAAAATACAGATAGCGGTTTGTTATAATTCTCCGACTATAATGGAAGCAGCAGAAAAGAATCATATAGCAAATAAATGAGGTAGTGAATCAGGGAGAAGTCATTATTATGGGGGACTTCGGCTTACCTGATATAAATTGGAAAACCTGCAGGTTCAGCAGTGGTAACAGGTTTTTGACAACAATTTATAAACTTAATTTTGACCAATAGGACAGACAGAATATTAAATGTACGGGCTTGGGTAATTTGGATAATAGTGATAGCAAAATAATAAGTTTACACATATTCTTTAATAGGATGCATAGTAGAGGGGCTTCAAAGACACTAAAATTCAGCGAGGCAAATTTTGAATGGCTAAAAGAAGACCTCAGTGCCATGAACTGGGACAATGTCCTGAGAAATAAAAGTGCACAAAGCAAATGGGACAGTCTTATATGTATTCTGAATAGCACTTGTGCACAATATATACCCTACGGGAATTAACAGACTAGACGTAGACGGATACCACTATGGCTCTAAATAGAGCTGAAAATGGCCCATGCAAGAACTAAAAGGACGGGTTTAGAGAAATAAAGCAAGAGGTTTGAGTGTGGGAAAGTTCTCATGCTCCCGGTGCCTTTAGAAAGGTCTTGGGAGTTCACAGGAATGAACTCACTTCACCTATCTGATGTTAGCGCAAGAGTCATTAGAAATTTTCCATGGCGCTAGCACTAACGTCAAAATATTACCGGAGATATCAGTGTCTGTGTGTGTAATACTTGTGGCACACATGTGGTAACCGTGTGCCGCCCGTGTGCGGCATCAGTATCACACAGACAGGCACCAGGAAAGAAGCTCTACAGTGAGCAATGTTCCCTGGCATCGGGTGCTGAAGATGACTCTCATCATTCTCCCCTGCTCTGCCGGCGATCATCACGAGCAGAAGAGAATCAATCCCACAAATATGAACCCCACTTGCCACCACTACAGGGCAAGTGGGAAGAGTTGGGCAAAGCACTAGAATTGGCGCTTCTAATAGATGTGCCGTTTCTGGGTGGTGGCAGGCTGCTATTTTTTGATTGGTGGGCCTAAATCCACGGCCCCTTACCATCCTGAGAATACCTGCCCCCAGCTGTCTGCTTTAGCAAGACTGGTGTCTTGATCCAGACCAGGTTTTGAATCCTGTTTTCCCCTTTTTCCGGTCTGGTCATACAGGGGATAACTTTCTCAGCCTCAGTCTGGTCTCAGGTTTGCTATTTATCTCCACTGCGTTCTGAAGACCATGTCAGTTATAGTTTCTGCCTACGGTGTGTGTAGCTGACCCCGTTTGCCCTTATTTGTCCTGCTGCTTGCTTACTGAACCCACGGGTTTGTTTATCCCCTCTTCCCTTCCCGACTCAGTGTTTCCCTTTCGTGTATTGGCTCCCTGGTTTTGATTTGGCTTGGACTCTGACTTGTTATTTTGTCTCTTGTCTTTGGCATATCTGCTCCTGAACGGTACTGACCCATTTGGATTGTTTTTTGACTCTGTTTGCTTATTTCTTTTGTACTGCGCTACAGTCTTATATCTTGTTTGACTATTCTGCTGCCACCTGGTGGTGGCCTTGCCGCTGTATTGCAGGTCTGGCCCTGCTGTTTGCAGTCCTCCCTCCACTCTATTGCCATCTAGTGGAGCTTGCATTTACCTACATTGCAGCAGCGTGATAGCTGGTTGTCAAAAATGGGGGGGACCTCATGCCATTTTTAAATTATTTATTTAAATAATTAAAAAATATGGAGTGGGAACCACTCTATTCTTGATAGTCAGCCTTGCTGAAGCTGACAGCTGAGGGATGCAGTTCCCAGCTGTGATTTTTGCCTGGCTGGTTATCAAAAATACAGGGGAACCCAAGCAGGGTTTTTAAAAAAAATTATTTATTTACAGTGCAGGAGGGGCTGATGAATACTCTCATCCACCACTCCTACTCTCACTGCTATTAGCAGCAGCAGGTGTCAGCTGTAGTCCCATCAGCTGACACCAGTGACCGGAGGTAAACTTTATACCTCCAATCACAGCTGAGTTCTCACACAGCATGGGAAACACCGGCTTTTGTGCTGTGTATGTTCAACTATATTTGACGATTAAATTGACAATTAAATTGGCGAATATTGCAAATTCGGCGATCGTGAGCCAAACCAAATATTGAAATATTCACTCATCTCTAGTAGTTACGAGGCATTAAAACATTGTATAAAAAATTGTGCAAAAAGCAAATCAAAGCAGCAAGCAGCAAAAATTTAGACAGAGAGACTCATTACCAAACAAAGTAAAAATAATCTATGACAGATGACATGATCAGGGATACCAGAAATTCTCCAATTATTGTCCCCTTCTTAACCTAGTAAGAATTACTGCGCCACTCAAAATCACTAAAGTAGACTGAGCAATAATGGCATGCACTCCTGAGTACTGCTAGAATTAAGCACTGTGATAAACAGATCATTATTTTACAGTGAAAGAAATACCGTATTTTACGGATTATAAGACTCATTTTTTTCCCCAGATTTTGGGGAGGGGAAATGGGGTTGCATCTTATAATGTGTCTATACCTTATTGGTAGCATTGCTGTAGGCTGGGATGAGGGGGTGTCCAGCGGTGCTGCTGGGGTGTCCGGCGGTGCTGCTGGGGTGTCTGGTGGTGCAGCTGCGGGGGGCTATGCCGACATTTTGTGAAAGGCCAGAGCCCCCACAGTTCTGTGGTTTCCTGTGCGGTGGACTCCAGGAAAATGACCGCCGGGGGCGGTGCATGTGCAGATAATGATCTCGGCATCAAGATCTCAGGAGATGAGATTTCAGCGCTTTCAAAACTTACAAAATCAGCAAGAGATCAACTAATTATTTACTTTACAGATTCAATAATAACCAGGTCTGTACTAAAGATGAGTGAGCTTGTTTGGAAAACGTTCGCCAATCTCAAATTCAGCACGAGCATTACATATTCGGATTTGCAACCTTTTTTCCTAAAAATTGCCAAAAGTTTGCCAAAGTTCAGTAAATGACCGAGTTCACTAAGGGCTCTTTCAGACATCAGTGTTTCTGGTAGCAGCATGGGCCGCAAAACATCCTGCACACATGCACACTGATGACACATGGATGACATCAGTGTGTCATCATTGTGACACATACCGATGCCTGTTCGAATCTGTTCCCCAGCGAAGGACGCTGAAGTGAAGACATCTCACATCACTGTCTCCTGCTCGCACTGCAATCAGCGCTAGCAGGTGACAATGTTGAGAGTTGTATTCAACTGTTAACAGCAAGAGCAGGTGGCAGCTGATGAAAGTATTTGTCAGCCGTGACCTGCGCTATAAATAAATAAATAATTTTAAAGAAATGATGCAGGGTTCTTCTGCATTTTTGATATCCTGATAGGCAAAACTGACAGCTGAGGGTGGCAAGGGATATCAAGAATAGAGAGGTCACCAAGCCATATATTTTAAATATTTAAATAAATAATTAAAAAAAAACACTTGACAAGTGGAAAGATTTTAAATACAAGTGTTAGGACTGTCCCACAAGGGTTGACGTGACGGGATGGCTTGTACATTATTTTGATTAAAATTATGTTTACTAAATACCCTTATTATTACTACTATCGTCATGCAATTTTTGCAATTTATTTTTAACTTTTTTATTTCAGGATATTTGCTTTTTGTTTTTGATTTTCGCAGAATTAGTATGGCAGAAAAATTTGGCCACCTGAGATGGACTGGTTACAGTGCAGGTGCAATATAGCGATGCCATTGATAACCAACCAAGTCTGGTTGCATGCTTTTGATGCACAACTGGCACAGTATAGGTGGTGTTTAATATTTCCCTGCTCATAACAAATTGCAGAATTAGGAGCAAGAAGAATATTATTAACCCTGAGAACTTGAACTTTTGGTTGGCCAGTTGCAGCAGAAAGGACGTGCAATTATCACTATCCTGTCCCACACTGTCCCTTCTGTACAATCTCTCCCTAAGTGCTGCTATTATCAGTATGAATATTGATTATAATTAGCCCTTATAAGGGCTGTTGTTGCAAATGAAAGAAAGATTACAGTTGTCTAATCCCTGCTTATACACAGCTACAATTCTGTCTGTAGCTCAGCAGCGCAACTCCTCTCTCTGCTCTGCCTGTGTCCGCTAGTACATTGTGTCAAGCATGGTGTCACGGGTCTTATATAGACCCGATGACACTATGAGGCCAGCCAATCACAGTAATGCCACAACCAACATGGCTATGGCATTACAGTGACTGGCAGGCAATTCCAGCATGTTTCTTGGTTGTCTAAGAAGCCTCAAACATGCAGGGTGGGGACTTGATCTTGCGTGCAAGCATTCAAAATACTTGCTCAGTAACGAGCATCTTGAGCACACTGATGTTTGAGTAACAAGCAGTGAGCAGCATGCTCTCTTATCACCACTGACCAATGTCACTTTTCATGTTAATTTCTCTGGAAGGCTTCAACATATCCCAGTGATTCTGATGGTTTTTTTCTGACACATTGAACTTTATGCTAGTGATAAATTTAGGGAGATATGTTTTGGGCTTATTTGTGAAAACATTGGACATTTTGGTGAAAATTTTGAAAAATTTGCACTTTTCAAATTTTACATTTTTATATCCTTTAGGCTGTGTGCCCACGATGCGATTTTTAAGCGTTTTTGCCACGATTTTCGGCACGAAAACGCTGCAAAAACGTTTAAAAATCTTGTACAGAACGCACCCCATGCATTCCTATGGCATTCCGCACATGCTGTGCTAATGCTGTGCTTTTTTCCGCGGCAGAATCGCATCGCGGAAAAAATTGCAGCATGCTCATTCTTTTTTGCGGAATCGCAAAGAATTGCCGTGATTCCGCACCCATAGGAATGCATGAGAACCGCTTACTTCCCGCATGTGGCTATGCCCACCATGCGTGAAGTTAAGCGTCTCATGTGCGGATGGTACCCACGGTGTGGAAGAGAGGAGACTGTCCTCCAGGCCCTGGGTACCATACCCCTGTAAAAAAAAGAATAAAAAATAAAAAATTGGGGTATATTTACCTTCCGGCTTCACGTGCTGCCTTCCCGGGCCTCAGCGTTCCCAGTAATGCCTTGCGGCAAGGTCCTGTGATGACGTAGTCTCGCGTTACTCTAGCTGTCTTGTGAGATCGCTATAGCAACGCGAGACCAACGTCATCACAGGTCTCGCAAGGCATCGCTGGGAACGGGAGCGTCGCTGAGACTGCGCGGGACGTCGGAAGGTAAATATACCCCGATTTTTTATTTTTTTATTATTTTTTACATTCTATCTTTTACTATTGAAGCCGCATAGGTGGCCTCAATAGTAAAAAGCTGGTCACACTTGTCAAACACTATGTTTGAAGAGTGTGACCAACCTGTCAATCACTTTCCAAGCGATGCTTCAAATTGCTTGGAAAGTGCTTGACTATCGCATGCGAAAATCGCGGCAAAATCGTGAACATAATGGCGGTAAAATCGCGCTGAAAAAAATGTGCGATTTCTGGGAAGGAGTCCGGTTTTCAGTGTCCGGATTAAAACGCTACGTGGGCACATAGCCTAAATCAGTTAATCATGCTATACAAAATAATTAATAAATAATGTTTCCTATGTGTCTACTTTATATCTGAATCATTTTTTCAAATGTAATTTTATTTTGTTAACATTTTAGAAAGTTTAAAACCTGTTTTTAGGGTCATATTCAGATTTAAATGGACTTTAAGGGTCCTATATATTGGAAAATCCCCAAAAGTGATGCCATTTTAAAAACCCCAGCAATCAAATACTTCAAAACAAATGTCAGGAATTTTTTGAACCCTTCAGATACTACACAGAAATTAGTCCAAAGGGGAATGGAAAAAAATAGTACTTTTTCCTCTAAAATGTTGCTTTAGCCCAATTTTTTCACTTTTGCTAGCAATAGCACGAGAAAATGGACCCCTAAATTTGTTACCCAGTTTCTTCTGAGTTTGCTGATACCCCACATGTGGCCAGAAACCTCTATTTGGACATAGGTCAGGGCTCATAAAGCTGTACACTACTGTCTGAGCACACGGCAGGGATCAGATGGGAAAGAGTGTTACTTGGTTTTTAGAATGCAGATTCCCTTTGAATAGAATGTAGGCACCATTAGCAGAGCCACTGAGATGCCAGATCAGCAGAACCCCCCCAAGTGACCCCACATTGCAAACTTGACTGCTTAAGGAATTCATCTATGGGTGTAGTGAGTAATTTTAACCCACAGGTGCCTCACAGAAGTTTATAACATTAGGACATGGAAATATAAAATAATAGTGGAAAAATTTATTTTTTATTTACTGTAAATTTATGAGTTACACAAGGGTTAATATGTGAAACTGGACCTGACAATTTATTGCACAATTTCTCCCTAACTTGGTGAAGTCCTATATTTGATCAGAAACTACTGTTAGGGCACATACCCATTTTTGAGAAAAATAACGGTCTGATTTCCGGACCGAAAAGCGGACTGTCATGATCACGTGTGTCTGGACGCAGATGTTTCCGCAAGGCGAACCCATGTGACACACGTGACCCTGGATACACTGCCTCCAGTGGGGCGCATTTAAATAATAAAACGTGCAGGTGGATACGCCGCCTCCACCTGGCGAATTTGGGAATTACACGTTATACATAAAATTTGGAAACCCCGCCTCCAGTAAGGCGAATTTAAATAATAAAGGGGGAACCTGGGAAACTTTAACAATGGTGGGCCCTGCGATAGGGAATGGGGACATGGAGACCTCCTAAGCTCCCCTGAGCCAGTGTCCCTGCACTCCTTACATTCCCTAAACAGGCTCCGCACCTGTCGCCGCACGCGTACCTTAACGCCCTTGCTCACCCTGACCCTAAACCCTCACTAGGGAATGGGTCGGTGCGGAGACTAATCCCACCACTGCACTAATAACACACATGAGGAAAGAGACAATACAGGGGAAACACCACTTAGCTTTGCTCTGTTGCGAGCCCTCCTAGCAACAGAGCCCTCCACCTGAGTGCATCTTCTCCTCCACCTGAATCCATCACCATAACAGGATCCTTCACCTTAGTGCAGCCTTGGAGCAGAGTCCAACACCAGTTGCAGCTGCTTAGTACCAGAGTCCCAAGGAAGTGTTCAGCTTCTGCCACGAAGTCAAGCATGCTTGAGTCCAGCTCAGCAACCAAGTCCCACATGGTGAGTGCCACTCTCCATAGTAGCCACTCCACCAGCCCATGCAGACACTTCCCGCTGACACCATCACTGCGACTCCACCACGCCATGCCAGCCCTTCGTCCAGACACCATAGCTGAAACACATCCCCCCTGGCTAAGCTGCGCAGGACTCCTCACCAGCTCCATCCTTCCTCCAGGCTCTCCAACTCAAAGTGAACAATCTCACAATATCACAGGCCGTGAGTGAACACCCTGAGCACACCTTTATAGGGTGTCACACCTGATCCATAATTAAGTGAATATTAACCTAAAGTGCGATACCATTCCCCACCACCGGGCAACTTAGAATGAACGACACCACGTGATGATTCTAACGGCCACCGGGGGCAATCACGACACACTTTGGAACCAAAGGAAAAAAAGTTCACTTAATGCATTTAATACCGCCAGATCCAACACTGGATCATGACAGTACCCCCTCCTTAATGAGGGGCCTCTGGACCCTCAAGACCACCCCTCATTAGGGAAACACCCACAGCGGGGACGCCCAGACCCTGAGTTCGCCCACCATTCCATGACACTTCAGGTTTATGACAAACACAGCTGATATTGGCAATATATGTTCCTTTTGGAGGCACCACTCATCTCCACAGCGCCGACCTGGGGAACGAGTTAATGTATGTGTAGGTTTGCTCAGAACTGATCAGACTCCACAACACATTTCCACAAGATGTATTTTGGTGGCACCCATACATGCTCGTTCACACACAGGTCCGGACCTGAACGTTTATTGCACACATACATATGTCATAACTTGGTGAACTCACTCTGGACTCAACAGAGGCGTCCCCCTGTGTCACCACACTCACACCCCCACTATTCACCAAGGGACACCACCCTCCAACCCTTTCACCATGAGGACTGCGCCTCCTAGGGTTGGTTAATGGAGAGGGTAGAGATTTGTCCCTACTCCCCCGCAGCACACCTGCTGCACACACCAGGAGGAGAAGGAGACCGGGAAATGGAGGAAATATACTCTCGCTGGTCACCTCCACACGACCAGGAGGGCGGCTTCTTCGATGGTATGAAGATTTGGCGTAAAACCCCGCGGACTCTCACACCAGTCAGTTCACCACAGGGGCGTACCCCTTCACCTCGGGGAATACCAGGCAGCTCCGTGGGGCACCATTCCTCCCACCTGCCTGGGTGCGCCCGCCTGCATGAACCAGTCCTGCTCCCCAGCAGCGACTCTAGGGGGATTTAGTACCATAGCCGCAGGAATATGGAGGAAAATATATATACTCGCTGGTCGCCTCCACACGACCAGGAGCAGCGGCATCGAAGATTTGGCATGAGCCCCGCGGACTATTCACCAATCTGCTCACTACAGGGACGTACCCCTTCACCTCGGGGAATACCAGGCAGCTAAGTGGGGCACCATTCCTCCCACCTGTCTGGGTGCGTCCCCTGTAAGAGCAAGTCCCGCTCCCCAGCAGTGACTACACACCTAGTCTGCTCACCACAGGGATGTACCCCTTCACCTCAGGGAGTACCAGGCAGCACCGTGGGGCACCATTCCTCCCACCTGCCTGGGTACCTCCCCGTGCGAGAGCAAGTCCCGCTCCCCAGCAGCGACTCTAGGGGCTTTTGCCAGACCGCAGCCGCCATTTTTTTTTTTCTCTGGTTATCTGAGCAGAGGCCCCAGACCGTGATAACTGCTGCTGCAGCGGCTCTAAACACCTTGCCGCTCCCCACTGCACCTCAGTGAGGCCCGGCAGCAATTACTCAGCGGTCTCCACATGGCCAAAGCTCACCAGAAAAAAAAAACTGTATGGCCTGTGATAATGTCATGATCATGTGTGTCTGGACACAGATGTTTCCGCAAGGCGAACCCATGTGACACACGTGACCCTGGATACACCACCTCCAGTGGGGCGCATTTAAATAATAAAACGTGCAGGTGGATACGCCGCCTCCACCTGGCGAATTTGGGAATTACACGTTATACATAAAATCTGGAAACCCCGCCTCCAGTAAGGCGAATTTAAATAATAAAGGGGGAACCTGGGAAACTTTAACAATGGTGGGCCCTGGGATAGGGAATGGGGACATGGAGACCTCCTAAGCTCCCTTGAGCCAGTGTCCCTGCACTCCTTACATTCCCTAAACAGGCTCCGCACCTGTCGCCGCACGCGTACCTTAACGCCCTTGCTCACCCTGACCCTAAACCCTCACTAGGGAATGGGTCGGTGCGGAGACTAATCCCACCACTGCACTAATAACACACATGAGGAAAGAGACAATACAGGGGAAACACCACTTAGCTTTGCTCTGTTGCATGCGCTCCTAGCAACAGAGCCCTCCACCTGAGTGCATCTTCTCCTCCACCTGGATCCATCACCATAACAGGATCCTTCACCTTAGTGCAGCCTTGGAGCAGAGTCCAACACCAGTTGCAGCTGCTTAGTACCAGAGTCCCAAGGAAGTGTTCAGCTTCTGCCACGAAGTCAAGCATGCTTGAGTCCAGCTCAGCAACCAAGTCCCACATGGTGAGTACCACTCTCCATAGTAGCCACTCCACCAGCCCATGCAGACACTTCCCGCTGACACCATCACTGCGACTCCACCACGCCATGCCAGCCCTTCGTCCAGACACCATAGCTGAAACACATCCCCCCTGGCTAAGCTGCGCAGGACTCCTCACCAGCTCCATCCTTCCTCCAGGCTCTCCAACTCAAAGTGAACAATCTCACAATATCACAGGCCGTGAGTGAACACCCTGAGCACACCTTTATAGGGTGTCACACCTGATCCATAATTAAGTGAACATTAACCTAAAGTGCGATACCATTCCCCACCACCGGGCAACTTAGAATGAACGACATCACGTGATGATTCTAATGGCCACCGGGGTCAATCACGACACACTTTGGAACCAAAGGAAAAAAGTTCACTTAATGCATTTAATACCGCCAGATCCAACACTGGATCATGACACGGACGAGTGCTTTGCGAGTGTCATGTGAGTGTAATGCAATTTCCGTGCGATTTTTCAACGGAACATCCGTGTGACATGTGTATGCAATCCATATGCAATGCGATTTTAACATACGCTTTTACATATAGCAGTTCTCTCTATGCAAAGACTCATATCAAAATAGCATTGCATATGGATTGCATATGCATGTCACACAACTGTACACATCGTTTAAAAACCAAATAATCCTCAAAATATATATATATATATATATACAGTATATACATATACATATATATATGAATAGATAGATAGCTAGATAGATAGCTTAAAAGCCGGCAGATGCCTGATACAGTATAGAATAGAATAGGTTACAGTAGAATAGATAGAATAGATATACAGTATACATGTAGAATAGGTGTATATATATATATATATATATATATATATGTCAGTGACACACATGTATATCTTTATATTTCATAGAGAGATACATAGTAGTATAGCCGGTAATTCATTTGTCGGCTTCTGTAAAATCATTACAGACCGCGACAGGATATGAGACATGGTTTACATACAGTAAACCATTGCATATCCATTAGATTTATATATGTCCCTCACTAATAATGTTAGTAGTGTGTGTGTGTGTTTAAAATTTTGGAGCAGTAGGTGTTAAATTAAAGAATTAATTCACGTAAAAGAATTGCGTGGGCTCCCGCGCAATTTTCTCTGCCAGAAACGGAAAGCCAGTGACTGAGGGCAGATATTAATAGCCTAAAGAGGGACTATGGATATGGGACCCCCTGGCTGCAAATACCAGCCCTTAGCCACCCCAGAAATGGCACATCTATAAGATGTGCCATTTCTGCCCTTAGCCACTCTCTTCCCATTGCCCTGTAGTGGGTGGCATATGGGGTAATAAGGGGTTAATGTCACTTTGCTACTGTAAGGTGACATTAAGTCTGGTTAATAATGGAGAGGTGTCAATAAGACACCTATCCATTAATCCAATAGTATGTAAGGGTTAAAAACACACACACATTAAGAATAAAGACTTTTAATGAAATAATTAAACACACATTTTTGCCATCTTTATTAAACTCCCAATCCAATCGAAGCCCTTGTTCTCCCATAAAAATAAAAAATATAAGACCGATTTATTCTTCGGGTCAGTACGATTACAGCAATACCAAATTTATATTTTTTTATTCTTTTCTACTATTGCACACTAAAAATAATATTTTACAAAAATTAATTTGCTGTTGAATCGTCATATTATGAGAGCTGTAACTTTTTATCTTTTTGCCGAATGAGCCATATTAGCACCTAATTTTACTACAAAACACATGGAATACTTACTGACTCGAGTATAAGCCTGGTATGCATGGCGCCCTCATCCCAATCCTGGAATGCATGACCTCATCATTCCCATCCTTGTATGCATGGCCCCCTCATCCCTATCCTGGTATGCATGGCCTCCTCATCTCTAACCTGCTATGCATGGCCTCCTCATCCATATCTTGGTATGCATGGCTCCCTCACCCCCATACTAGTATGCATTGCCCCCTCATCCCTATACTGGTATGCATGGCCTCCTCATCCATATCCTGGTATGTATGGCCCTCTCATCCCTATCCTTGTATGGATGCACCCTCATTTCTATCTTGGTATGCATGGCCCCTTCATTCGTTATCCTGGTATGCCTGGCCCCCTCATCCCTATCCTGGTATGCATGGCCTCTTCATCCCTATTCTGGTATGCATGGCCTCCTCATCCCCACCCCCTTACCCTATTCTGGTATGCATGCATAGCCCCCTTATCCCTATACTGGTATGTATGGAGCCCTTATCCCCATACTGGTATGCATGGCCCCTTAATCCCTATCATGGTATGGATGGCCCCCTCATCTCTATCCTCGTATGCATGGCCCCCTCATCCTTATTCTGGTATGCATGGCTCCTTCCCTATCCTGGTATGCATGGCTCATCATCCCTATCCTGGCATGCATGGCCCCCTTCAGAAAAGCATTAAAAAATTAAACCATCCTACTTACCTTCCCTGCGCTCCCTCGCAGCGTCTTGTTCTGATGCCAGCAGCTGATTAATGCTTGTAAACTGCACATGGCAGTGACGTCATGCGCTGCCTACAAGCACAGGGCAGCTGCTGGAATACTAAATGCTCTCCACACCGGGACTATGGGCGCATAGGGCAGTGAATATTCATTGCTCATTAATAGCAAGCACAGTAGTCGCAGTCGCTGACTTGCTGCAGTGGCCAGGAAATCATGTGTGCCCACTACTAAAGGGATTGAATATTCACTGCTCTCCATTCCCATGGGAGTGGAGGGCAATGAGTATTCATTCCCTTAAGTAGAAGGTACACATTATCACTCAAAAGCTGCGGGAAGCCAGCGGCTGTGATTACTGTGCCTGCTATTAAAGAGAAATGAATATTCACTGCCCTCCATGCCTATAGGAGGGGAGAGAAGAGAAAATTAATTTCTGTTTAGCAGCGGGCACAAGTGTTAGCTGCAGCAGCTGGCTCCTGCCTCCTGTGACCCACTGCTCTGCCTCTGCCACTCCCCCTCTGTCTTATGGGGACTTCACTCGAGTTTAAGTCAAGGGGGGCTTTTACAGCATAAAAAAGTGCTGAAAGCTTGGCTTATACTCTAGTATAAACGGTATATATATATATATATATATATATACATAGTATAAACGGTATATATATATATATATATATATATATATACATACAGTATGTACACACACAAAATCTTTGTGCCCTAAATGGAGGTACTTCACCACATAGTAAAATTGCTGCCTTTCTTGCTCCAAAAAATAAAGGGAACCTGTCAGGTCCCTGGTGCCCCACAAAGCCCCCTGCAGTTGTGTCTCCCCTGTATTACATTACACACATAAACACTATCTTTAGAAAAAGTATTTCTAAAGTCCGTTTATGATATGTAATGCTGGGGGGATTATTGAGAGTTCATGCTGCAGCATCGTCACACTACTATCCAGAACGGCAAACACCCTGATAAGTGCTCAGTGCTGTTTGAGGATAAGAACACTTGCAATTGTCCCTTATTATCCGAAATTTTAAATTCCTATTTTGCATCTGTTTTCTCTCAGAAAGGAAATGTAACATCAACTAATCCTCACTGTCCTATAAAAGGAATAGAAGAATCCAGGATATCTATAAACAGAAACATAGTGAGGAAACACTTAGCTAACAAATGAATTTAAATCTCCAGGTCCAGACGAATTACACCCCAGAGTACTGAAGGAGATAGCAGAATAAGTTTTTGAACCACTCTCCATAATCTTTGAAAATTCTTGGAGAACAGGAGAAGTCCCAGAGGACTGGAGAAGAGCAAATGTTGTTCCTATCTTCAGAAGGGGAAGAAGGTGGACCCAGGGAACTATAGGCCATTGAGTCTGACTTCTATACCAGGAAAGATCTTTGAACAAATTATTAAACAACATGTACATAAGTTCCTGGATAAGAATGAAGTGATTAACCAGAGTCAGCATGGGTTTGTAACTAATAAGTCATGGCAGACTAACTTAATTTCCTTCTATGACAGAATCACTGATTGGGTGGATCAGGGAAATGCTGTAGATAAGGTATTTCTTGACTTCAGCAAAGCATTTGACAAAGTATTTCACACAATCCTTATTGAAAAAATGACTAAGTATGGAATAAACAAGGCAACTGTGGATTCATAACTGGCTAAGCTATCGGACCCAAAGAGTGGTCGTAAATGGCTGCCCATTAAGTTGAAAAAGCTGCCCAAGTGGGGTACCACAGGGCTCTGTTCTGGGCCCTGCATTGTCCAACATCTTTATCAATGATTTAGATGAAGGAATTGAGGATAAACTGATTAAATTTGCTGATGACACAAAGCTAGGAGGGATAGCTAATACTAGAGAAGAGGGAGATGATTCAAACAGAATGTTTTTAACAGGGAAAAATGCAAAAGTACTACATCTGGGCAATAAAAATGAAAAAAGCATATACAGAATGGGAGTAATAGGACTAAGCAACAGGATATGTGAAAAAGACTTGGGTATACTAAAAGATCACAGATTGAACATGAATCAACAGTGTGATTCAGCAGCAAAAAAGGCAAATACAATTCTGGAATGTATTAACAGAAGCTTACAGTCTAGATCACGTGAAGTCATTATTGCCCTCTACTCCTCTTTGGTCAGACCTCATCGGGAATACTGTGCCCAGTTTGGGGCACCACATTTTAAAAAAAGACATCAACAAGCTAGAGCTAGTTCAGAGATGAGCGACCAGAATGATGACTAGTCTGCAAACCTTGTCCTATGAGGAACAGTTACAGGATTTGGGAATGTTTAGCCATCAAAAATGAAAACTGAGAGGAGACTTAATAGCTGTCTACAAATATCTCAAGGGCTGTCACATTGTAGAAGGATCATCTTTATTTTCATTTGCAAAAGGAAAGACTAGAAGAAATGAGATGAAACTGAATGGGAGGAGACACAGATTAGATATTAGAAAAAACCTTTAGACAGTTAGGGTGATCAATGAATGGAACAGGTTTCCACGAGAGGTGATGAGTTCTACTTCAATACAAGTCTTCAAACAGAAGCTGGACAGACATCTGTCTGGGATGATTTAGTGAATCCCACTTTGAGCAGGGGGTTGGATCAGATGATCCAGGAGGTCTCTTCCAACTCTACCATACTATGATTCCCTAACAACAACATTGGTAATACAAAGAAAACACCCACACCACTGCCAGGTTGCTCGTCACAGAGGTTTAGTGATGTACTCTCAATTATGGCATGTTATATGAAAACATTTTGCATTTAGAGTATATGAGCAGTTGATATCTGTATGACAGAACATTGTTTCTTTTCTCACCTTGTCCTGCTTGTCAAATATAATTACAAACCCCAGTTATCAAACATTTACCAATTTAGGATTATGATGAACAAAAGTCTGTATTCACAGTCATCTGTGATTAAATACATTTAGGTAGGAGCATAACCATGTTCAGGAAAGGTGAGAAAGGCACTGGATGAATTTGGAAAGAATGGAATATAATTTCATTTAGTGTCATATATTTTTGTTTAAAAAAAACTAAACATTATGGATGAATTTGATGAATATACCTGTCTAATTAGTTACAGCTCTTATGATTGATCCACGGAGGATGAAATTTAATTTCAATTTTCTAAATATTTTGGTTTTACGTAAATTGAAGCATTTTTAGAGTAGATTTGTGGTTTGTAAAATAAAAAACTTGTCAGGCACCACTGCTACAGCATCAGAGAGCAGGCTAATGACATTTTAAATTGCTGAAATTAAAACACTTCTTTCTTTACGTGTTTTTACTTATATAGCAACATAGTGTTAGGGTCCTGTTTTACTTAGCGACACACCAGCGATCCTGACAACGATACGACCTGGTAAGGATCGCTGGTGCTTCGCTAAATGGTCGCTAATAAGCTGCCAAACAGGCAGATCTCTTAAGTGATGCAGCAACCATCCAGCGATCCTCGGCGGTCGTTGGTACCTTGTCACACAGCAGTTTTTCTGAACGATTCCAGCCTACGTCCCTGAGTTCTGCGTCGCCAATGAGGTCGCTCGTCGGGTCAAACACAGCGATGTGCGCTGGCCAGCTGGACACCAACGATGAAAAAATGGCCCAGGACATTCTAGCACAATCAGCGATATCCAGTAGGGGGGGCTGGTCGCCACTGCATGTCACATGTAGCGAGATCGCTGGCGAGGTCGCTGTTGTGTCACAAAATCGGTGAAATAACTGTGTTGAGGCTATAGAGCCTGTTTTCTGGACATGGCACTCAGTGAGCGCTACCTTACATATGGTGGAGAATGCGGGCACTTTTGTAGCCTTATTGCTAGGGGCAATGGACGAGGTCTAGAAACTCGGTTGCTAGGGGCAATGATCCAGGAGGTACGTATGAGGTGTTTTGCTGTGACTTGGCGGGGTCACAAAGTATTTTTTCTTCAAGTCAACTTGCAGTGGCTCGGGGGGGGTCACAAAGGTGAAAAGCGTGTGGCAGTAACTCGGCGGGGTTACGAAGGTTGCTGTGGATCGGCGGGTCCATGAAGATGGCGCAGTGGAAGCGTGCATGGACTTGTGGCAGTGGGAGCTGCAGTTGCAAAGTTGCAGAAAGAGGTTCTTCAGCAGCAGGAGCTGCAGTGACACCATCAGCTGCTTGTGATCAGCAGCCGGAGGTGCCAGTGGTTGTGGCTACAGCAGGAGCTGTGGCAGTGCCAGCAGGAGCTGGTGAAGTGTCATTAAAAGACATCATAGGTACAGACTGTGCAACCTCTTAAAGGGCCAGTACAAGTCCCAGAAAAACATAAGGAACTGTGTGAACCCGGTCCTGAGAGTGCTGTGGGGGAGTCCACAGAGTGTACCCCAGAGAGGGATGGTGTCCCTAAACAGGGTGGTGTCCCAAAAAAGGGGGTGGTAACCCAAAACAGCGATGGGTGCCCAAAAAGGGGTGGAGTCCCAAAAGGAGGCGGTATCCCAAAAGGGAGTAGTTGCCCAAAAAGGGGTGGAGTCCCAAAAGAGGGCAGTATCCCAAGAGGGAGCAGTTGCCCAAAAAGGGGTAGAGTCCCAGGGAATGGGGGCGGAGCATCCCAAAGCTAAAGGGGTGGCGCAGACAGATGTTGCCAGTGGCAAGGGTACTATGTGTGTCCAGTCTGCTATATAAACTACCCACCTGGCAAGAGGCTACGTGGGTGTGCCCTGCAGATGAACGAGGAGGAAATGTGTGGACTGGTCAATTCTGGGAGCTCGGTGACTCTAGTGAGGGTGGTGCCCCAAGGATTTGTAATATCCAATAGGAAGGTCGGGGTCACTTGCATCCATGGGAGCACTAAGGACTATCCAGTGGCCAGGGTGATCCTTGAGATGATCTGGGACAGTACAGGACAGTATGTCGCTATAGTCCTGAATTTATCTTGTTCGGTAATCATAGGCCAGGACTCTAAGATGTTCTCGGACATCTGGGAGAAGGGAATTCCTCTACAGCAAGAGGATGGAGGACTCACACCTGATGGAGCTGCGTACATAAAGGCAGTAACATCCTCCAACCTGGATGGGTCAGACGTTGGGGTGACCAGAGAGAAGGATGAGTCTGCCCAACTTACGGACGTGATGTCACCTGACGGGTACCACAGTGTGACTGATAATGATGTGTTATTGCCATTAGCAACCACTAGGGCTGAGGACAATGTTGTGCAGACAGAAGCCCGGACCCAGTGTAATGACAGTGCTCCACAAGGTGAAGGCAGGATGACGCTGGCAGACAAACCAAAATGTGTGACCGTTGAAGACGGGGAAGCTCCGAGAGTGGGGTCCAACACCGTTAGAAATGGGGACCGCTGTGTACAGGATGACCAATCAGGTGGTGGTGACTCCCATTCAGACGGTGACGACAGTGGAAAGGAGTGCAGTAAAACTGACTCAGGTCTAAGTAGCAAGTTTCAAAAGTCCTGATAGCACCCGGCGACCAAACCTTGAGATTCTCCCCCTTATGTGTAAGGTCTGTAAGTGGTTTAGCAATTTGTGAAAACCCCTTGATACATTTTCTATAATACCATAGTTGGCGAATCCCAGAAAATGCTGCAAAGCCTTAAGATCATGAGGTGGAACCCAATTAATTATGGCCTGCACCTTCCCAGAGTCCATCTTAAACTCTTCTGCTGAGAAGATAAACCCCAAGAAAGAGATTTCCCGAACAGAAAAAACACATTTCTCTAATTTATGAAAAACCGGAGGAATAAAGTCTAGGCTAGTTTACAAAAAAATACCAAATTTTATTAATCATAGAAAATGACATAAAATGTCAATGTATACAAAAAGACACTATACACAATACATTGGTGAGCAGACAATATGAAAAGGGGTACTTATATAATTTAAAGTGACCTCAATACCCTAGAACATAGCATGAATATCCTACTATCACAGTTAGTACATGTGGGACAAAGAATGTATACATGTACTGCCACTAGTCACAACAATCTTGATGAACAAAATAGTCCCAGATGTAACAAGCATGATGCTAAACCTCAGTGTCCAAGGTTCCCCCAAATATAATCAATATTGTAGGTGGATGATATTTCTGCTGATCTAATTACTTTAATTGTTCTGCCCTATATATTTTTATATGCAGTTACTGATCGTTAGTCTCTTCATATGCCGCAGTGTCTGGTGCTCCTCCATTCTGTTTAATGTTACTGGGTTCCTCCACCTACGATATTGATTATATTTGGGGGAACCTTGGACACTGAGGTTTAGCATCATGCTTGTTACATCTGGGACTATTTTGTTCATCAAGATTGTTGTGACTAGTGGCAGTACATGTATACATTCTTTGTCCCACATGTACTAACTGTGATGGTAGTATATTCATGCTACGTTCTAGGGTATTGAGGTCACTTTAAATTATATAAGTACCCCATTTCATATTGTCTGCTCACCAATGTATTGTGTATAGTGTCTTTTTGTATACATTGACATTTTATGTAATTTTTTATGATTAATAAAATTTGGTATTTTTTGTAAACTAGCCTAGACTTTATTCCTCCGGTTTTTCATGATCTATCAATGAGTCGTTGCGGCTATGCAATTTTCCTTCTAGTAATGTGGTAACTATGCCACTAATAAGTAATTAAATTATGGTTTGGAGATTTGCTCAATTTCTCTAATTTAGCAAACAGAGAGTTTTCTCTCAGTCTCTGTAACACCACACAGACATGTTCCTGGTGAGTGTCCAAGTCTGGCAAGAATTTAGAATGTCATTGAGGTACATTTTGCAACAAATCTTCCAATGCAATCTGAGAAAATATCATTCATAAAATTTTGAAACACAGCAGGTGCATTAGATAATCCGAAAGGCATGACAAGGTTTTCAAACAAACCCTCAGATGTTAAAAATGCCATTTTCCACTCATCACCCTTCTGGATGCGTATCAAATTGTAAGCCCCTCTAAGATCAAGTTTAGAAAACACCCTGGTCCCCAGAAGCAGAAGCAGGTTATATAGGTCAGGGATGAGTGGAAGTGAGTAAGTATTTTAACCGTGATCTTGCTAGGTTCTCGGAAATCAAGGTAAGGACGGAGACCCCATCTTTCTTTTTAAGAAAGAAAAATCCTGCAACTACAGGGGAGGAGGAAGGATGGATATGACCCTTCCGTAAACTCTTGTCAACATATTCTTTCATGGCGGCCCACTCAGGCCCCGACAAATTATAAAGGCGAGCTTTTGGCAATTTGGTGCTAGGAATAACAATCATAGGGATGACGGGGAGGTAATATCTCTGCCTCTTTTTCCAAGAACACGTCTCTGAAGTCCTTCAGGTACCCTGGAAGACCCTCCAGACTAGCGGAGCATATTTGTACATTTTTTAGACATTTCTTGGAACAGTTGGGACTCCATTTCACAATCTCCTTCAGACACCAATCAATAACTGGATTGTGAGTCTGCAACCATGGAAACCCCTGTACCAATCCAGCAGTTAAATTATCCAACACAAAACAGGAGATGGATTCAGAGTGGAATGCTCCACTTGGAGAGTGAAATCCATCTTTGCTCTCTTGACCAAATTGTGAGCTAACGGTCTCTTGTCAAGGGCGATGATTTGAATGGGTCTTTCTAAATTAACTGTCCCTAAGCCTAACTTCAGAACTAGTCCTAAATCAATAAAGTTAGCAGCAGACCCACAGTCAATGAATGCCAATGTTGATAACACCTGGTTCTTGAAGGAAATCATTGTATTTATCAGTACTTTATCAGAGGAAGAAAAAGGTACCTGGGAGTCTGGGTAATGTTCCAAGGTCAGAGGATAATGGATCAGAGCTGAAGGGGTTAAACAGGCGGATAGTCAGAACAAAGTCCAAGGTCAGAAAACAAATCCAGCATATAGAACTCAAGGCACAGGGAGCACAAAGTACAAACCTCACAAGATGAATGTACGTCTGGCAGTGGTCTGGTAGAAGCTGCTCAGTTAAGCAAGCATGGCATTTACCCGGGATAGTGAACACCTGAAGACTACTAATGCCTCCCAGTCACCGATTGGCTAGTTGAGCCATCAATTAATACACTTCCAAATGGCGGTGGATACCGCGTTCAGCCCTGCACACTTGCAACCTACTTCTATAAGCCCCATATTAGCCTTAGGCTGCCGGTCTCACCTGCACACCTGCAAGCTACTATTATATGCCCCATATAGGCCTTTTGCTACCAGTCTCAGTACAGACATTTTCTACAGGTATATTTTTACACCGGTCTCAGTACAGACATCTTCCACAGGCAAATTGCTTCAGCAATCCAGCGGGAACCTCTCCTCATTTCCTTATGGAATATATTGCATCTAATTGAATTACCAGCACAGCACACCTTAAGGGTAGCTGGAAGCCTGCTATATGCCTACACCATATTTGGAAGCAGGAATTTACAAAAAAATTATTTTGCTCATGGACATACGTTTGTTCATACTATATAGACAGCAGTTGGACTGACGAAGGCCAAGTGTAGGCCAAAACGTCTTTTTGTAGGACTGCACATAAATAAAAACTTCACTTAAAAAGGACAGTTCAGTTGAGTGCCAAATTACTTTATTATTATTCACTTGGGTCTGGGTAAACTACTTGCGCACTTTGTGGTAGTGCCACGCTATACTTGACACAATCAATTAATACACTGACAGCTCAGCTGAACCAGACTGGATGGCCATGCTGTCAATCAAAGTACTGACAGCTACAGCATGCCCTTGTACCGGATTGGATGGCTGAGCTGTCTGTAACGGCATTCCAGACACCCTGAGGGGTGGAACTGTGACACCTATGAGCCACACTGATATTGTGGTGTTGTACTAGCTTTTTTAGCCATCATATGTATCATATCTAGCATTTGTAGTTGATCCCATATTCTTTCAAACTTGAATAAGATTGTTAAAAACATTTGGGAAATGTTATACTTGCTTCTAAATTACATGATAAGCCAAAAATTGGCACTGCTAATGGAATGGGTAGTGATAGATGAAAAAAAAAACATACCATGGCAAAAAATATGAGACCGGTACTGCTGGCACCATCTATCCCAACAGTTGTAGCACCAAATGTAAATTACACCTGCCCTTTTTTTCCTCTTGCAAGTGTATTAGAGAGGAGGAAGCAGAGGGCACAATGGAATCCAGTCTATGTCACATTACTCGTCTCAATCACAGCAGGATGATGTTACCTCTGACAGCGACACCATTAACTTGAATAATTGTTCTGCTCAGTCTACCTGCTCCCCCATCATAACAGTTAAAAGAAGTATGTCACCTACTTGTCTTCTATGCACCTCTCTAGCTCCTGTCATTTGAGAGGGAGGAGATAGAAGGAAAACAAGGTTGGAAAATGCACTGAACTGCACAGTCATGCCAGGGGTACGCCTAGCGCTTATGCTTGGCTTGAACATTCATTTTGTGCTGATAGACTCCATTTAATGTTCTATATAGTGGAATTTCAGTTCTGTCAGCGACACTTGTTTTTGATCTGCCTGTTTGTCCTCTAACCCACATTACCTGGGGATCTAAGGAAGAACGTCTTCCTATAGATTTATTTGAAAATATGAACAGTTAGCCTTTGTACTCTGATTATGTGGGGCCAGAGGTGAACAAGGAAACATTTTTAAATGCCTAGCTTAGTATCTGGCTATACAAGCCATTGTAGTAGGTGCAGTGGTAATCGTAGTAGCACTCAGAACCAGAGAAAATCTTAAGACTCTGGTGCAGGGGTATCGAGTGCAGGCCATTTTCCCCCAGAGACAACTGTGAGCCAAGTCATAAATAATGCTGATAATTATTGGGATTCAAGGTAATGTCATCAGAAAGGGAGGGAGGTGGAGCCGGCTATAAAATGCAGAATTGAAGTCCAACCAAAAGATCTTCTGGAGGAAGATCTGCTTGTGGTGATCTTGTAAGCTGGTGATATCACAATTAATATTGGTGTGGTAGGCTCAACAGTGCCCAATTCCTTTGTGTACACGTCTCAGGTGTGGGAATTCTTTTTCCATGTGCACCTAGAGAAGTGAAGGGGCACCAACTTCTTGATCTGTAAACATTGGTATGGATGGCCGCCCATATACGACTTCTTATAGGATACGTCTGGTTGGTGCACAGCTCAAAATATAGCATAAATTCAAAAAGTAGGAATAGAAATGCAGCACTCACCCATATCCTTTGAATTAAATGTCCTTTATTCCACACTCATGGACATCATTCTTCACGGTGAGCAGGTAAAAACATGGGTTAAAGCAGGGGAGAGGAGAAACAACAGACTACAGCAATTTTGCGTTTTAACTGACGCTTCTACGGGTCCATTCTCATTAGTCTCGCTATGTGGTTATGCTCAGCCAGGCTAATGGGTGTGTTGCTATACAGTAGCCCAGCAAGTATTATCATCTCCCTGCTGTGGCCTAAGGGGTTGTACCACACTCTCTATATAATTTCACAGCTTCCTGTTTCAATTGCCAGATAACATACCTGAAAGCTCCCTGGACTCCAATATTTGCTTCTTTATGGATTCCTGTGATTGACCCAACTTGTACCTTGATCTGTTCTGACTTTGGCGTGTTTGACTGCCCTCTGATGATTGTCTAGCATTTGACCCCAACTATCCCTCTGACTACAGCATTGATTTCAATTTCTGTTCTGGTTTTATCTCTTGTTTTTCTGACCTGGCTATGTACAATTGCGTGAAAAAATGTTTGCCCTGTAGGTTTGCATTTATTTTTCCCTTAATAATAAAGACCTTCATTTAAAAACTCCATTTTATGATTACTTGTGTTATCTTTGTCTAATATTTAAATTTGTTTGGTGATCTGAAACATTTAAGTGTGACAAACATGCAAAATAATTGGAAATCAGGAAAGGGGCAAACACTTTTTCACACAACTGTAGGATTCTCTCACATCTGGTTCACTCCTCCAAACAGCAGCCCTTCCGTGAAAGCAATCCAAAGGACCTCATTGTAAGACCAGATTCTTGTATAGAAGTTTAAGGGAGAACGCCGAGGATCCTCTGGAATCTTCCAGAGTGGCTAATGTCGTCTTACCGAGATACACTACTGCCTCTGACAGATGTTACATCTTCCCTTCCCCACCAGCAATAGGGCATAATGTATCAAATGTAACAAAGAACAACTCCCAGTCATCTGCAACCAGGCAACCTAGTAATTTACATTGCTAAAAATATTGTGGTTGCCATGCAGGGCTGGTTTTAGACAAAGTGGGGCCCTAGGCAAAAGTTTAAAGTGGGGCCCCAAATGTTAACATTGTAAAATCACACACTTAGGTTACATTACATGAGCAGTATGCGGATACAGGTGGCAGAGGGACCTGTGCTGGCACTGTGGCCCCCATATTCAGGGGCCTTATATCAGCCAACGGGTCTGCCACTATTAGCATTACACAGGAGCGTTGCTATGGTCAGAAAAGATTGGGGGGCCCAAGCCCCAAGACAAAGAGTTGTAACCCAACCCCCTCTTAATTTTTTTTTTAACACTGCAGATAGCACAGCAGGGCTCCCAACTGTCCTGGATCCAGCGGGACAGTCCCGATTTTGACCTTCCCACCCGCTATCCCAGCCGGGATTGTAGTTTTCCCGCACTGCGAATCAGCCACCACGCCCACATGTCATTTCAGAAAGGAGTGTGTACCGATCACCATACAATTCCCTCAGCACAGCACACTGCAGAACAGAAGCCCTCCCCGGCTCATGTGACTAGTCACATGACTGTGACCTCATCCTATGTAACACCACAGATAGCACAGTGATAACTCTTTGAGAACAGATAATGTAGTACATGTCACCTGCAGTCCTATATAACACCACAGATAGTCTTACTCTGAAACGCTATGGCTATGTTCACAAGCATTTTTTCAGTAGCCAAAACCTGTTCTGTTGCGTTGCTTGTTTTCTTTATACTTTTTTCAGCTTTTTTTAAAGTGAGGATGTTTGCTTTGTCTGCAGTATGTGTAAGGCCACGTTCACACGTTGAGTATTCGGTCAGTATTTCACATCAGTATGTGCAAGTCAAAACCAGGAGGGTGATAAATCCAGAAGTGGTGCTGCGTTTCTACTATACTTTTCCTCTCATTGTTCCACTGCTGTTTCTGCATTACAAATCCTGATGTGAAATACTGACCAAATACTAAACATGTAAACGAGACCTAATAGTTTAATTCACCAAAACCACTTAAAAAATTGCAGCGAAAAATGCCGTTCAATATCTGCATTTTTCTTTCTTATATTCTTTCATTGCTTTCTACGGGTGAAAACACACTGAAAGAAGTGACACGTTGCAGATATAAAAAGCGCTACAGTTCTGAAATTCAGTCAGAAAAAAAAACAAGCGCATGCAGGAGATTTCAGAAATCTCATATGTTTTGCTGGCGCTTTAAAAAGCCGCTCTTGGCCATGTTCATAGGCAGGATTTCTGAAGCTTTTTCTTCTGCAAATAAGAAGTTTACAGCATTTTACAGCACAAGCAAAGACTGAGATTTTCAGGATTCTCCTGCACACCCTTTTATTTTCTCCTGACTGAATTTCACAACTGCAGCGTTTTTTAAATTTGCAGCGTGTCACTTCTTTCAGCAATTTTTTTCACCCGTAGAAAGCAATGAAAAAGTTTTAGAAAAGCTGCAAATGTCGCAACGTTGTTTTTCCGCTGTGTTTTTGGTGAATAAAACTAACTTTATTAAACATGTACTGTAGACAAAATGCATATTGTAAAAAAAACAGCAAAAGCTCTAATGGTATGTGTCCACAATCAGTAAACTCTGGATGCTGCGTACATCCGCAGCATTCAGCCCGCAGCGGCCAGATGTTACAGCATAGTGGATGCTGCGGTTCAATGAACACATGCGGAATCACCTGCGTTCAAAAGATGGCAGCACTTTAGACGAAGCACATGTCCGCTGTGTCCAAACTGCTGCCATTTCCGGATCATCTGCACATACCCTAAAAAATGGGCATTTTGAAAGCAGTGTTTTTACTGCCAAGAGAGCCAACTTTGGCTGCAAAAAAAAATGCACCAAAAATGCTGATTCCTATGCACACCTGTACTGTATATGTGTATGGTGTACCCTTATTATTTCACATGGGAATTCATTTATTTCTATATCATAAATATCCCCTGATTCAGCAGACAATATCCCTGTCTTGTGTCATCCAGACAGTAGTGACAGGAGGTCGCCCTGTCACATTACAAGCAGTGATTAGTGATTGTGGTCAGAGCTGATGCTGATCGCTGCTGTATGTGGCTGTGGATCTTGATCCTGCAGCGATCAGCACAGAGCTCCAGACCACAGTGAGTAAATCACTGCACTCAGACCTGTTATTGCTGCTGTTACTAGGTTCTGTGGCTTCACTTAGGCATATCCATTCTCAGGACAGTGCTAGGAGCAGCCATGATCAGGACTCAGGAGGAGACATACAGTTTCACTGTGCTGTAATCGGCCCCTCCCCCTCACTCTCAACTTTTAACCTGACTGCAGGGAGAAAGAGACAGGGGGGCTCAAGGGGCTTTGCGAGAGACACTCCAAGACTTCAGAGCAATGCACAGCATTATTCACTGCTGTACACCCTCTGGGCACTTCTTAAATGGACTGCAGATGCAGGGGGCCCCCTTTGTAGGTAGGGGCCCCAGGCATCTGCCTAGTCTGCCTGGTCCAAACGCCGGCCCTGCTGCCATGTAATTTTCACAATAAAACACATGCTTGCTGTATGGCATACACCCTCATTTTGATCATGAAGTATTTATATAAAATGTATACTCACTTGAAAAAGATTATGATCATTGTCAGATTTGCAGTGAAAGAACATTTTTTACTTAGCCAACAGCTTGTTAGCAAAAAAAACAGCATTATGGAATTCACAACTGCATATGTTGTATCATATGTAAAAGCAATATCAGGCTGTTAGTTGCTAGTTACTATTACTTAGCATAGAAACTGGAGCTTGTGTTACTTTTCAATCCACCACTGGTAAGCTATTTAATGCTGCTTGTTACTTAATAAAGCTTTTCAAAAAGAGTGTGAAAATGTCTGTCTTCCATAACTCAAATTTTTACTTAAACTAATTTTGGGAAGTTCAATATCTGGGGTGACTTTCTTGGCAGGACCTTGCACAGGATGCAATGATGGGCAAAATAGGAAATGCATCCTCAGTAACTGGCGATGATGTCACTGAGTCTGCTTTCCCAGCCAGGAGAGTTTACCAGGAGATTTTCACTGCGGTAAATTTTAACTGCGATGAACTCCCCTCTGCACAATGTGACTTTCTCACGGTGCTAGTGGGGAACTCACTGAGGTCACCGCAGTTCAGCCCGGCTCAGAACGCAGCCTCAGCGACATCACCAATAGTCAATGAGGCTGCGCTAGCAGCAGTTAAATCACCAGTGACAAAAAGTCGACCATCCAGGCTGAAAACTATTTCTCCCCAGACATGGATTACGGCATGCGACAGAACGATGGACAGGTATGGTATATTGTTGTTTTTTAATTGTAGTTTTATTACAGGAGAACGAGTGCTTCGGTGTAATTAGGCAAGGTCATAGGTATGGTTTAATTATTAAAAGAGTGTGTCATTTTTTCAATTAAAGGACTTTATTCTGGCTGTGTTTTTATTTAGCATATAAATATAGGATTGGTAATGGATATGTCTTATTGACGCCTCTCCATTACTAACCTCGGGGCTTTATGTCACCTGACAATACAAAGGTGACATCAACCCCACAAATATGAACCCCATTTGCCTCCGCTACAGGGCAAGTGGGAAGAGCGATGGTAAGTGCCAGAATTGGCGCGTCATATAGTACCCTAATTTCTGATATTTTTAGCCTAGGGGGCCAATATCCATGGCCTTTTCTTTGGCTATTAATATGAGCCTGCAGCTGTCTGCATAGCCTTTGCTGGTTGTTAATTATAGGGGGACACTGCGTCACTTTTTAG
Organism: Dendrobates tinctorius; assembly: GCF_039654945.1. Lineage (NCBI taxonomy): Eukaryota > Metazoa > Chordata > Amphibia > Anura > Dendrobatidae > Dendrobates > Dendrobates tinctorius. The sequence goes on from NW_027361672.1 coordinate 3,369,903, forward strand.
GGTTACTCATTTTAATAGCCAGTAAAAGCTAAGTATACAGCTGTGAGCTGATATTAACAGCCTGGGAAACTCCATGGGTATTACCCTCTTCCCAAGCTATAAACATCGGCCCCCAGCTGTTGGCTTTCCCTCTGCTTGTTACGAAAATTATGCAAGAGCTTATGCCATTTTTTTCAGAAAAATAATCTTTTATTAATTAAATACATGTATGGTAAGCTGCACACAAACTGTACTAATTGTATTTGTCATAGACATCTATATATCTACCTATTCTATTTGTATTTATCCATCTTTTTTAACTTGTCGACTCCTGCTTTGATTTTACACTACCGCCGCTGCTGAATTGCCAGCTTTTCTTCGTTCTATCTACATTTATGTAATATATATACATATATACAGTATGTGTGTCTGTCACTGACATCTATATATCTATGTGTATATATCTATTCTATCTATTCTATTCTAACCTGTTACGCTGTGATTTTACTGAACGCGGCACATGAATTGCCGCCTTTGGGGGGACCCCTCTATTCTTAATAACCTACCTTGCTGAAGCTGACAGCTGAGGGTTGCAGCCCCCAGCTGTGAGCTTTGTCTGGCTGATAATAAAAAATACAAGGGAACCCATGCAGGTTTTTTTAAATTATTTATTTACAGTGCAGGAGCAGCTGATGAATACTCCCATCCGCCGCTCCTGCTCTCACTGTTATTAGCGGCTGCAAGTGTCAGCTGATGGGAGCTGTAGTCCCAGCAGCTGACACCAGTGATCGGAGGTAAACTTTATGCCTCCGATCACAGCAGAGCGCTCATGCTGTCATCTGACAGTGTGGGAACCGCAGCTCTCTGACTAGCGGGGATGATCACACAGCTTGGGAAACACCACATTTTGTGCTGTGCATGATCGGCTATATTCGTCGATTTAATCGACGATAAAATTGGCGATCGTGAGCAGAACCAAACATTGAAATATTTGATCATCTCTAATTACAATACTTACATTATCACATTACATAGGCAAACATCTTACAATTTACATGACATAAGATGTACACAAAACACAGGACATTATTAAGATTACACATCACATTATACACATCAATGATTTCTTAAAGGGGAACAGGGCAATATGTCCATCTCCTTTCCCTTCCCCATCTTTTAATGATGGTCATCCTCAACCATTCAAAATACCTGGAAAACACCAATGCACTATACCACACATATCATAACATTTTAATCAAGATGACGTCTTAGTTCTTCTTTCTTCTGAAGTGACATGGAACCAGTCCTACTTGGTTATGACCTTGGAACTACAACTACCCAAGTCTCATTAAATTGCACAGTCCACAGGGCCAGAAAAGGGTTTCTGGCCCATTAAGAATTCACAATCTCGCAATCCAGCAGGAAGGGGAGGAATAAGTAAGGGGAAAGCCAACCTTCATCCGTCTGTGGCTACTTTAGGGCCACCTCAAAGATAACTTGAACAGTTCCTCCAATTTCTTTTAGGAAAAACACACAGGCCTTCTAGCCATGAAGGTAACAACAGTCCTTCCAAAAATAATAAAGGCGAGGCATAAACTTTGTTTCCTGAGACTTGACTGGTCTCCAGCCTTTAAATAGGAGTTTCTCAAAACTCAATCCCTAAAAATAGCGTGCTGGACCAGCCGTGTAACTGCAATTGCCCAGAGAGCACCTTGGTCACTGCTCAGGTGTTTTCTGGAATATCTCCATCTTCTTCCAGACTCCTCTCAGGCAGAACCAAGCCACTTGCAGATGAAGTGATCACTGGAATTACCTGGACATCTGCAGCAGGCTCCCAGAGCACACAAAAGACTCCAAATCCCCACCAGTACTCATCCACTGCATACGGGTACCTATATTGACTCACCCTCATGTCCTCCATCTCCTCCTTGTTATCACCAATGCTCATTTGCCATGCAGGCTGTGCTCTTGCCTCATGATCACTGATGTCTTCCCCAGTGTCCCTCATGTGCTGGGACAAAAATGGCCCTGGTCGCTCTCTGACTTTGCCCTTCCTGCACATCCGACTCCTCCTCTTTCTGGGCCTGACTCCTGACATGACTGCCGTGTCACACTTCATTCTTGGCGGCTTCACATTCAGCCACGTCCCCTTCCATTTCAATCTTCCATGCAGTAGGCCACGCCTCACACTGCACCACGCTTTCATCCAGGATGTATCTCCTATTCTGTGCTGACCTCCAATCACTGGGCCCATCCTTTGGGCAGTCACTCGTGGGGGCTGAACATCTTTTCATGCTCTCGGGAACTGTCCATGCCCCGATAGGAGGCATTTCTTCTTCCCTTCACTGCCACGTCATCATCTTGGAATCCATGCTCCGGGCCACCATATTGGGCCGCATGTGTTCCGGTGCTCTTCCATCGGTGCCATTTGCTGTATCTTCCCCGCTTTCTCCATGCAAGGTAGTTGCATCCTGCTGACTATGCCAAATGTAAGATGCCCAAGTGAGGTAATCATGGGCGAGATTCTGTCGCCACTCGCTTTGGCATCCTACAGACAATTTTGGGTCCTGGCTGGGTGTTAGTCTTGGGAGGCCCTTGTGCCCGTGCAAGCCACTGGTAGACAATGGAATTGGCTGGCTAGGACCACAAGTTTCACAGATTAGCAAATGAGTCTTCTGTTCAAACATGGGAACTTTACTGAAGTTGATGAGGGTTATATACAAGGGATAGCGAGTACACAGTCGTAAGCACTTTTCATTCACAGTAAGAAACCTTCTCACTGACATCATCCTTCCACTGTAGTCTACTCCAGAGCCGGTATAGCACACTGTTTCACTGTACTTCGTCACAGTCTAGCTTGTCGCAACAGTACTGTACATCGAGTTCTTTTATACCCACTCAGCAGCTTTGCGTCCTATTGCTATGGACGCCCTGGATCTACCGCGTGGGACCTTCACTAGTCCCACAGTCTCAGTCCTCTTTAGGTCCGTACCTTTGGCGATTCTCAACCTCAGGGTTTGTAGTGACGCCTCATCCTATCCAAGGACCCCTTTACAGTAGAAGGCCACTCTGCCTCTTCTGTCAGTTCTTAGTCACGTTGCCTCATCGTCCCGTCATCTCATTTGCCGTAGTTCACCCACACGACAGCTCTGCACACTGTCACTTCATATTTTAACTCTGCTCTGACTAACTTCAGGAAGCAGGTCACTTGTCCTAGCGCTAAGCCCTCCCTGTGTCTGTTGCTGGGAAACCCCTTCATCTACATTCTATGCAAACACTAACTTATGTCCTAAGTCCTAACCCATGTCTTTCATGCATGACATCACTATGCATTATACCATACATTATCACATTACACAGGTATTAGGCAAACATCTTACAATTCACATGACATAAGATGTACACAAGACACAGGACATTATTAAGATTACACATCGGTGATGTCTTCAAGGGGGAGCAGGGCAATATGTCCATCTCCTTACATTGCCACAAAACTTGATGGCTGCTATTAAGTCCAGGACTTTGTGTGCATTGTTTATAAAATACATCGTCAATCAGATTTGGCATAGACCACAGGCCTAGGAGGATGAATTCTGAGTGGGAACCATTTCATTCATTTTCATGGACTTACAGGCGATGATAGAATGGTGATCCAGATCCCAAAAGAAAGAGTGATCATTTTTGGACTCTTTTTACATTTAAAAAGCATGAAAAGGCCACCTGTGCTGTGTCTTATTAAATGAGATATTTCCACCTGTTGCCAAGTCATAGCAATACACTGTATGTTAAGGTCACTTTGACATACCCTAGTCTATGTTTGCATTAAAGAGCGAAAAGACAGTTCAATTTAGTCCAATGAGACCTCAAACATTTGCATATATTGTCTGGGCAATTATAGGCATTAACAGCATTTGAGATTCACGGCAAATGGATTTGTGAAAAAATTTTGAAATTTGAGTTTACAAAGATTCTTCAGTGATGATGCAGTACACTAGCAATCTGATGATTGTTAGCAGAACCTTTGTGATGGAAAGGTTTTTATAATTTTTATAATAAAATCAAGCCAGCCCATCTTCGAAAGCCCTGTTTTTTTTGTAATCAATCTTATATTAATCAAACACCCCTTTAATATCTGCATTTATAACAATTCTGTATGTTTAATAGCTAAGTTATAGTCTAGATGTAATGGCTTTTATACTGGTGCACAAGTATTGGCAGTAGACAAAATATGAAGTGTATGATCTGGGATACATTTTAATTACCTAACCATTTAAATAAGATCTGACCAGACATAGTGCAACCATGAGGCCCCTCAATTTTTATGTGTACCTATGGAAACCAACATAAAACCATCAAGAGCTACTTTATTAGTGCAAAGATTCAGATGGCTTTAAAATTATTAAGTGACAGTCATTACTTGCGCTATGGCTCTTTTTTGTCTTTTTTGTCTTCCTATTAGCCATTTAGGTGACAGCTGCTGCATTACACATAAAGATGAACCATTCCTTCAGGAATGATTGTAGTTCCACTGTGACACTACTGGCATAAAATATTATCAGACCATAGCTGTGCTCAGCGCCATCAGTGTCTCCTAGGCACCTATCAGTACCCTCATTATCTGCATCGCAGAGTGTCTAGAAAAAAGACTGCCAGGCTTCACAGCTCTGCAGTTCATTTGAAGAGAGGAAATTAAATATCCCAGGAGAAAGCCAAACACATTGTAATGGCAGTTATGCTATATAACAATAACATGTTGACTGTTGTAGCACTGTCTTCTATCTCATTAATTTAATAGGCTCCTGGAATGAGATTTGGAAGGTACAAAATCAGCACTTACTGGGAACATCAGCAATTCACACATTTTCACCCATTATTTCTTCTACGAAATATTAAGATTGGGTTACATTTTATACCCAAAAGAAAGACATTATTAACTCCAATATTTTACCTTTTAGATTGTATTTCTATGTTTTGTTTTCAGAAAGTGCAGTAGCTATTTGATAGTAGCAAAAAAATGAGTGTTATAGTCATGATTATTTTCATAACTACATATTTATATGGTACAGTATTTTTTAGTAAATTCAAGTTAAATAAAATAAAACTAAATATATACCAAAAGGCAAAAAAATCTTTATTGGAATAAATACTATAATATACAACAACAATAATGTAAGAAGTTCTATACTTGTTATCAATGCCATAAAGTTTGTAGCCATTCATAAAAATTTTCTGTTTGCAATATTCATGACGGTTTAATAGTGACATCCCAAATACTTTTCAGGCTGACTGTAACATAGTAACATAGTAACATAGTAAAGAATCCTCTTCTATTCTGGTGGAAAAACCTTCTCTCCTCCAGACGCAGAGTATGCCCCTTGTGACCGTCATCTTCCTTGGTATAAACAGATCCTCAGAGAGATATTTGTATTGTCCCCTTATATACTTATACATGGTTATTAGATCGCCCCTCAGTTATTGTTTTTCTAGACAAATAATCCTAATTTTGCTAATCTTTCTGGGTATTGTAGTTCCCCCATCCTCTTTATTAATTTTTTTGCTCTTTTGTACTCACAATAGTTCCATTATATTCTTCCTGAGCACCGGTGCCCAGAACTGTATACAGTACTCCATGTGCGGTCTAATCAGGGATTTGTACAGAAGCAGTATAATGCTCTCTTTATGCGTATCCAGACCTCTTTTAACCCCTTCCTGACATCAAACGTACTATCCCGTCCATGGGCCCCGGGCCCCTATGCCCATGGACGGAATAGTACGTCTCAGCGATAAGCGGCGCCCACGTGGTGAGCGCCGCTGATCGCGGCCGGGTGTCAGCTAATTATCACAGCTGACACCAGGCACAATGTGTCAGGGGCGGTCACGGACTGCCCCCAACACGTTAACCCCTTGCACACCGCGATCAAACATGATTGTGGTGTACCGGGGGTTAAAGGGAAGCATCGGCAGGGAGGGGGCTCCCTCCGTGCTTCCCTAAGCCCCCCATGGCAGCGCAATGTGCAGCGCTGCTGTGGGGGGCTCCTTCCCTGCAGGCCCCTGAATCCAAGATGGCGACGGGGCCTTCAGGGGCCTGCAGGGAGCCGACTTCCTCAGTGCCTGCAAAGCGCAGGCATGAGGAAGTCTGCAGCAGTGCCTGTGACAGATCGCTGACCTGTCACAGTGATCTGTGATGTGACAGATCAGCGATTTGTCACAGGACAGTGAAGTCCCACCTGGGACTATGTAATAAAGTTAAAAAAAAAAGTGTTAAAATAATTTTAAAAAAATCGCCAAATAAATTAGAAAAAAATCCCCCCATAAATCCATTTTTTGGAAATAAAAAAGAACAATAAAAGTACACATATTAGGTATCGCCGCGTCCATAACGACCTGCCCTATAAAACTGTCCCATTAGTTAACCTCTTTAACGAACCCGTTAAAAAATAAAAATAAAAAACCAAGCAAAAAATAATTATTTATTATCATACTGTCAAACAAAAGTGCAATAACGTGCGATCAAAAAGACACAGATAAATATCCATGGTACCGCTGAAAACATCATCTTGTCCTGCAAAAAACGAGCTGCCACACAGCATCACCAGCGAAAAAATAAAAAAGTTACAGCTCACAGAATAAAGTGATGCAAAAATAATTATTTTTTAGATAAAATAGTTTTCATTGCATAAAACCAACAAAACATAAAAAAACAACCTAAAAGAGGTATCGCTGTAACCGTACTGACACGAAGAATAAAACCGCTTTATCAATTTTACCGCACCCCCCCAAAAGAAATTCATGAAACTCTGCGTCACAAAAATCGGAATAAAAAGCGATCAAAAAATGTCACATGCCCGAAAATGGTACCAATAAAAACGTCAACTCGTCCCGCAAAAAATAAGACCTCACATGACTTGGTGGGTCAAAATACGGAAAAATTATAGCTATCAATATGTGGTGATACAAAAACTATTTTTACAATAAAAAGCGTCTTTTAGCGTATGACAGCTGCCAAATATAAAAACCACCATAAATAGTAAGTTAATCCCCCCGTTATCACCCCCTTAGTAAGGGAAAAATGATAAAATTAAAAGAAAATGTATTTATTTCCATTTTCCCATTAGGGTTAGGGCTAGGGTTAGGGCCAGGGCTAGAGTTAGGGTTAGGGCTAGGGTTAGGGCTAGAGGTAGGGCTGAGATTAGGGTTAGGGGTGTGTTGGCGTTAGGGTTGGAGTTAGAATTGGGGGTTTCCACTGTTTGGGCACATCAGGTGCTCTCCAAATGCAACATGGCATCTGATCTCAATTCCAGCCAATTCTGAGTTGAAAAAGTCAAATGGTGCTCCTTCCCTTCCAAGATCTGCCATGCACCCAAACAGTGTTTTACCCCCACATGTAGGGTATCAGCCTACTCAGGACAAATTGCAAAACAACTTTTGGGGTCCAATTTCTTCTGTTACCGCTAGGAAAATAAAAAAATGAGGGCAAAAATATCATTTTTGTGGAAAAAAATTATTTTTTTATTTTCACGCCCGGGCGTTATAAACTTCTGTGAAGCACTTTGGGGTTCAAAGTGCTCACCACACATCTAGATAAGTTCCGTGGGGGGTCTAGTGTCCAAAATGGGGTCACTTGTGGGGAGTTTCAATAATTTAGGTACATCAGGGGCTCTCCAAATGCACATGACACCCGCAGACCATTCCATCAAAGTCGGTCACTACTTCCCTTCCGAGCCCCGACGTGTGCCCATACAGTAGTTTTCTCTCACATATGGGGTGTCAGCGTACTCAGGACAAATTGAACAACAACTTTTGGGGTCTAATTTCTCCTGTTACCCTTGGGAAAATAAAATAATTGGGGACTAATTGATCATGTTTGTGGAAAAAATAAGATTTTTTTATTTTCTTGTCCGGGCGTTATAAACTTCTGTGAAGCACTGGAGGGGTCAAAGTGCTCACCACACATCTAAATAAGTTCCTTGGGGGGTCTAGTTTCCAAAATGGTGTCATTTGTGGGGGGTTTTCACTGTTTTGATACATCAGGGGCTTTCCAAACGCGAAATGGTGTCAGATCTCAATTCCAGCCAAAAACATCAAATGGCGCTGCTTCCCTTCCGAGCTCTGCCATGCACCCAAATAGTGGTTTACCCCCACATGTGGGGTATCAGCGTACTCAGGACAAATTGCACAATAACTTTTAGGGCCCTGTTACCCTTGAAAAAATAAGAATTGAGGGTGAAAAGATGATTTTTGTGGAAAAAATATGATTTTTTAATTGTACCGCTGTACGTTATAAACTTCTGTGAAGCCCTTGTGGGTTTAGAGTTCTCACCACATATCTAGATAAGTTCCTTGGGGGTCTAGTTTCCAAAATGGGGTCACTTGTGGGGGATTTCCACTGTTTAGGTACATCAGGGGTTCTCCAAACGTGACATGGCGTCCGATCTGAATTCCAGCCAATTTTGCATTGAAAAAGTCAAACGGTGCTCCTTCCCTTCTGAGCTCTGCCATGCGCCGAAACAGTGGTTCCCCCCCACATCAGGTATCAGCGTACTCAGGACAAATTGCACAATAACTTTTGCAGTCCAATTTCTCCTGTTACCCTTGGTAAAATAAAAAAAATTGAACCTGAAATATTTTTTTGTGAAAAAAGTTAGATGTTCATTTTTTTTTTTAAAATATTCCAAAAATTCCTGTGAGTCACCTAAAGGGTTAATAAACTTCTTGAATGTGGTTTTGAGCACCTTAAGGGGTGCAGTTTTTAGAATGGTGTCACTTTTGGGTATTTTCTATCACATAGACCCTCAAAGTGGCTTCAAATGTGATGTGGTCCATAAAAATAAAATGGTGTTGCAAAAATGAGAATTCGCTGGTCAATTTTTAACTCTTATAACTTCCTAACCCAAAAAAAATTTGGTTCCAAAATTGTGCTGATGTAAAGTAAACATGTGGGAAATGTTACTTATCAAGTTTTTTGTGTGCCGTATCTCTGTGATTTAAGGGCATAAAAATTCTAAGTTGGAAAATTGCGAAATTTTCCAAATTTTCACCAAATTTCCATTTTTTTCACAAATAAACACAAGTTATTTGAATGAAATTTTACCACTAACATGAAGTACAATATGTCATGAGAAAACATTGTCAGAATCACCGGGATCCATGGAAGCGTTTCAGAGTTATAAAGGGACAGTGGTCAGAATTGTAAAAATTGGCCCGGTCATGAACGTGCAAACCACCCTTGGGGGTGAAGGGGTTAATGCACCCCATGATCCTGTTTGCCTGGCACTGGCTGCTCCAGGTAAGTTTATCATTAACTAGGATCCACAAGTCCTTCTCCATGTCAGATTTATCCAGTGGTTTCCCATTCAGTGTGTAATGGTGATATTGATTCCTTCTTCCCATCTGTATAACCTTACATTTATCAATGTGAAACCGCATCTGCCACCTTTCGGTCAAGTTTCCAACTTCTCCAGATCCATCTGTAGCAGAATACTATCTTCTTTTGTATTGACTGCTTTACATAGTTTTGCATCATCTGCAAATATCGATATTTTACTGTGTAAACCTTCTACCAGATCGTTAATAAATATGTTGAAGAGAATAGTTCCCAACACGGACCCCTGTGGTACCCCACTCGTCACAGTGACCCAGTTAGAGAATATACCATTTATAACCACACTCTTCTTTCTATCACTAAGCCAGTTACTTACCCATTTACACACATTTTCCCCAAGACCCAGCATTCTCATTTTGTGTACCAACTTCTTGTGTGGCACTGTATCAAATGCTTTGGAAAAATCAAGATATACCACGTCAAATGACTCACCTTGGTCCTGTCTATAGCTTACATCTTCATAAAAGCTGATTAGATTGTAGAATTGTAGAAGATGACCACTTAACATTTTTTATATTGCACCATAAAAGATACATACTTTAAGGTTAGCCATTGCAGCTGTTAATGGATCTCCTAGCAGAGGAGGCAATTTCAATAGTGATGAGCGAGCACTAAAATGCTCTGGTGCTCATTGCTCGGGTCGAGCAAATTGGAATACTCGGGTGTTCGGACAGAACAATGAGCCCAATGTAAGTCTATGGGAGACCCGCGCATTTTTACCATGATCCTCCCGGGGGTCCTTTTAAGGTCTAAAAACGTCTGAAAATGATGGAAACACTGCTCAAATGACACACGGACAACATGGGGATCACCCCTGGAAGCATTTTTGACTCCTAGTTAACAGCTTTAAACAATGTTGTCAGAGTTTCATGCCATTTTTACCTGTGCACCAAAAAACATACCAAAACAAAAACAAAACAGATTTTGCTGGGAAATATGTTAAGGTACATCCTTCCCAGGTTAATGACTTGTATATAAGGCAAAATAATTAACCTCAGACCAAAATGTTCCTCCGCCACTTGGGCTATATTCAGACCCAATGTTTTTGAAGCGTTTTTCAACTTTAACATTGCTTTCAACCAATACGTAGAAATGCATTCACTGGGAAATGTCATTGTAACGTTCAACAACCCTAGCTGGCCATGTGGTGTGTGATACATAAGCAGACACATCTTGTTTCATTTATGAAGGAGGGACTCTTAAAGTCACAGAGACTATTTTTACCAGGGCATCAGGTGGCATTAATCTTCTTAAAGGGCCATTATTAAACAGTGGATCTCCTAAACTGTTATTGTCTATGCAGTGAGTGGATGGGCTGCCAAGAATTACGATGCACCCCAATACCCCTTTCACGAGAGGTCCAGGAGGGCTTTCAGAAAAATGTTGCATTGCATGCAAGGTCTGGCTTGTCCCAAAGTTAAATGCAGCCCAATAAGCCTTTGAACCCACATACTAGATGGGCACAGGAAAATCCACTTCACATTATTCATACTGTACTCCCATTCTGTTTTCTTATGCATTGACTGCAAGGCCTGCCCTGCTACCAAGTCATATGCACCCCAATAAGTCTTTGAACCCACATACTGGATGGGCAAAGGAAAATCCACCTCACATTATTCATACTGTACTCCCATTCTGTTTTCTTATGCATTGACTGCAAGGCCTGCCCTGTTACCAAGCCATATGCACCCCAATAAGCCTTTGAACCCACATACTGGATGGGCACAGGAAAATCCACTTCACATTATTCATTTTGTACTACCATTCTGTTTTTTATGCATTGACTGCAAGGCCTGCCCTGCTACCAAGTCATATGCACCCCAATAACCCCAATCCCCCCTTGGAAGAAACATGGAGGAGGGCCTCTTTACAAAACATGTTCCATTAAAAAGGAGCGGGTCTCCTAGACTTGGAATGCCCATACAGTAAGTGTGTTGGCTGGCAAACATTTCCCCTGTGGGGTACACCTCAACCTTTTTCATAACAAGTATTTTACACCCAGCATAACCACCCACTCTTGTTCAGAATTCAACACTGGCTGTAGCAGCACAGAACACGGTAACGCTGTTGATCTAGTGGGGATGTATAATGAGGCGTGGAGGAAGACCTGATTAAAAAATAGGTCCAATTTATGTGGGGCTCATAGACTTGAAATGCCCAGACACTAAAGGCCCCGTCTCACATAGCGAGATTGCTAGCGAGATCGCTAATGCGTCACCAATTTTGTGACGCTACAGCGATCTCACCTGCGATCTCGCTACATGCGACACATAGCGGCGACCAGGCCCCCCCCGCTGGATATCGCTGATCGTGCTCGAATGTCCTGAGCCATTTTTTCATCATCGGCGTCCCACTGGCCAGCATGCATTGCTGTGTTTGACGCCAACGAGCGACCTCGTTGGCGACGCAGAACTCAGGGACGCAGGCTGAAATCGTTCAGAATAGCTGCTGTGTGACAACGCACCAGCGATCCTTACCATGTCGTATCGTTGTCGGGATCGCTGGTGCGTCGTTGAAGAGATCTGCCTGTTTGACATCTTACTAGTGATCATTTAGTGACGTACCAGCGATCCCTACCAGGTTGTATCATTGTCGGGATCGCTGGTGCGTCGCTATATGAAATGGGACACTTATTGTATGGACTGGCAAATATTTCCACTCTGGAATACACCTCAACCTTTTTTCAGAACAAGTATTTTACGCCCAGCATAACCACCCACCCTTGTTTGGAATTCGACACTGGTTGTAGCAGGACAGAACACATTAACCCTGTTGATCTAGTGGGGGTGGATGATGAGGTGTGGAGGAAGGCCTGATTAAAAAATAGACCCAATTTCTAGGAGCAGGGCTCATAGACTTGGAATGCCCATACACTTAGTGTATGGGCTGGCAAACATTTCCCCTTGGGGGTGCACATATTTTTTGTATTTTGGTGACGTGCATCATAACACCCTTGCCAAAAAATAGAAAGGCTGGAGCATGACGGAATACGTTCACTGAGGTGTTCGAGTGGTGGTGGACGGTGAGGATGAGCAGAAGGAAGAGGAGGACACCAAATAGCCAAAATCAGGAAGCGTATACACATGTTTGGTTGTGAAGAGATGCATGGAAATACATCTCCTAAAAAAACCTACATTGGAGTTTATGTTTCACTGTCATCATTTGGTGGTGTTGAGAAGTCAGGCCCAATCCATCCCTTGTTCATTTTTATTAGAGTCAGCCCGTCTGCATTTTCTGTTGAAAGGCGAATACGCTTATCTGTGATAATGCCACCAGCAGCAGTAAAATCCAGCTCTCACAGTTCAAGCCACATGTCCAGCTTGGATATCCAATAATTAAAAGGCACAGAGGAATCATGGAAGATGTTGGTACGGTCAACAAGGTACTCCCTCAGCATCTTAGAAAACATTGCATTCCTTGTGAGATTACCCCGTGCCTCAGTGCCAGGGTGATGGGAGGGTCTTAGAAAACTGTCCCAGAATGTTGCCAGTATTCCCCTGCCTTTGCTGGAGTGGACTTGTGTCTCTTACACCTGTCCTCCTTGGTTGGCCAACAAAATGTTATCTCTGCCGCCAGCTTTTTGAGATGAGAATTTTTTTAATATTTCTGCAACAATGGCACTCTGGTACTGCACCATTTTGGTACACCTGTTTGCCTCTGGAGCAAGAGATTGAAAGTTATCTTTGTAGCGTGGGTCTAAAAGTGTCACTAGCCAGTAATGACTGGTACCCAATATTTTGACAATACAAGGGTCACGGGAAAGGCAGCGCAACATAAAGTCAGCCATGCATGCCAGACTGCTAACAGGCAAGCCTTCCGTGTCCTCACCAACAGGACAACTGACCAAGGTGTCCTCCTCCTCCTCTTCCTCTTCGTCCCTGTCGTCAGGCCATCCACGATGAACAGACGGTATGACAGTTGTGGTTGTAGTCCCGTCTATAGCGTATGCATGTAGCTCCTGCTCTTCCTCCTCCTCCTCTTCCTCATTGTCAACCCATCCACTTTGGGATGACATGAGGCTGGGCTGCGTGTTATCACCCTGTATGGTTCCTTGATCCATGTCCTTGTGCTCTGCCTGCAATGCATCCTTTTTCATTGTGAGCAGAGAGCTTTTCAGAATGAAGATGAGCGGGATGGTGACGCTAATTATGGCGTCATCGTTGCTCACCATCTTGGTGGACTCCTCAAAGTTTTGGAGGGTGTTACATATGTCTGACCCTCCTGAGGTCTTATGTGTGAAGTCAAACCTGAAAAACAATGGCCTTGTTGAGGCTGGTATTCAACAACTGCCCGCTTCTGCTCACAAATGCTTTCTAACATATGTAGTGTAGAGTTCCAATGCGTAGGGATATCACACACCAGTCGGTGAGCCATAATCTGCAATCGCTGCTGAAGCATGGCAAGGGAGGCTGAAGATGTAGCTGACTTTCTAAAATGGGCACACAAGCGGCTTACTTTCACCAACGGATCCGGCAGCTACAGATAGCTTTTTAGAAAAAGTTGAACAACGAGGTTAAGCACATGGGCCAGGCATGGTATGTGTGTCAGTTCGCCTCACCTCAGAGCCACCACCAGGTTTCTGCCATTGTCACACACAACAATGCCTGGCTAGAGTTTCGGCAGTGTCAGCCACACATCTGCCTGCTCTTCAGAGCTGTCAACAACTCTTCAGCATTGTGCGGTTTGCCACCTAAGCAAATTAGCTTCTGCACAGCCTGTTGCCGCTTGGCTTTGGCAGTGCTGCTGTGGTTCCAGCTTGTGACTGATGTGCTCTTTTCGGAGATGGAGGCTGAAGAGGAGGAGGAGGTGGTGCAGGTGCTGTACACAGTGGGGGCAACCCTGATTGACTCAGTGCCCACAATCCTTGGCGTCGGGAGGACGTTTTCCATCCCAAGGTCTGACTGGGTCCCAGCTTCCACTATGTTAACCCAGTATGCCGTCAGCAAGATGTACCGTCCCTGGCCACAAGCACTTGTCCACATGTCCATGGTTAGGTGCACTTTCCCAGTAACTGCATTGTTGAAGGCACGGGTAATGTTGTGGAACACGTGCTTGTGTAATGCTGGGAGAACACAGAGGGAGAAATAGTGGCGGCTGGAGACCAAGTACCTTAGGACGGTCGCAGCCATCAAGTTGAGGAAAGCTTCCATCTCCACGAGCCTAAAAGGCAACATTTCGACTGCAAGCAGATGAGAAATATGGGAATTGAGTACTGTGACCTGTGGGGTTTTGGCTGCGTATTTCCACTTACGTTCCAATGACTATGGTATAGACAACTGAAGGCTGCGCTTGGTCAAGGACATGGACGTGCTTGATGATGGTGCTATGTGACTAATGGCAACGGCAGGTGCAGGGCAGGAGGCATATTCACATGCACCGTGGACAGGGGATTGGTTTGCACGCACAACACTGGAAGAAGCTAAGCTGCGGTGTCACCCGCAGACATTGTTCCTGCAGCATGGGGTTGGGCCCACAAAGTCGGGTGCTTTGCTGCCATGTGCCTGATCATGCTGGTGGTGGTAAGGCTGGTAGTTTTGCTACCCCTGCTGATGCTGGCATGAAAGGTTTTGCAAATGGCCTGTTTGGGGTTATCGTCCGAGTCTTTAAAAAGTAGCCAGACTCGTGAAGACCTAACAGTTGGACTGGCAACTTCCATCAGGTTGGTGTT
Source organism: Dendrobates tinctorius (assembly GCF_039654945.1). Classification (NCBI taxonomy): domain Eukaryota; kingdom Metazoa; phylum Chordata; class Amphibia; order Anura; family Dendrobatidae; genus Dendrobates; species Dendrobates tinctorius. Next base: position 3,384,932 of record NW_027361672.1, read on the forward strand.
ACGGGGAACAGTTGCACACCTTCTGCTTGCAGCCACCACACTGCTTCTTCCTGACTGGAGTGGTGCGACGTCTACCTCCCTTTGTGTGCTACTGTCCTCTCTCTGCATGTCCTCCTGCCAGGTTGGGTCTGTTACTAGATCATCCACCACCTCATCTTCCACTTCCCCATCCTGGTCCTCCTCCTGACTTTCTGGCAATTGTGTCTCATCATCGTCCACCACTTGTGACTGTAGCTGCTCAAATATTTGTGCATCTCAACATGGAAAATCATCTTGCTCCGCTTCAAGTAGACCGGGCGAGAGGCACGAATCTCCAATTGGAGAACTGAACAGCTCTTCGGAGTGTCCAAGTGTGGGATCAGTTGTCTCAGGGCACTTAGCATGGTGGGAGGAAGGAGGTTCAGGGCAAGGAATATGCTGTCCAGATTCACGGCTACTGTGACTTGACCGTGTGGAAGACAGGGTTCTGGTGGTGGTGGATAAGTAACTGGAAGTATTATCCGCTATCCAACTAACAATCTTTTCAAACTGCTCGGGCTTCAATAGTGCTGTCTTGCCGCGGTCCCCTAGGACTTCGAACACTAAGATCCAACGAGAAGATGTGGTTGTTTTTGGTGGCCCAATTTCAACTTTCCTACGGCCTCGGCCTGCACCATCACCATCACGTCCACTTCCTCATCCCTTGCTATGCGCCTTGCCTATTGTAAATAAACTAGAATATTATACACATTCACTAGAAATGGCTGATTTGGGAGGCAACTTGTGTGTGTTTCGTGTGCTGAAAAACCACACTTTTACCTATCTGGACTGTAGATAAAAATGTGTTTTGCCTTATCAGATTTGTGCCAATAAGTACGTCAACAGACTGCAAAAAAACACAATGTGTAGGCCTACAATGGCCAAATTTGGCACTGATAAATGAGACCTGTTAGGGAGATACCACACCGACAAATGTGTGGCCTGTATTTTTTTTTAATTTTTTGGCTAAATAGTGCTGTATATAAGTACAGTGACACCCATGGCAAAAAAGGAAAACCGGACGAAACTGGCCAAACTTTGAGGATGCACAGATATGAGCTGGCACAGAGATACCACACCGACAAATGTGTGGCCTGTATTTTTTTAATTTTTTTGCTAAATAGTGCTGTATATAAGTACAGTGACAGACAGCAAAAAAAATTGAATTTAGGGCTAAAAAGACCAAACTTTTTAGCAGATGGATGAATGAGGCATGTCACAGATATACCGCACTGTAAAATATGTGGCCTTTCTTTTGGGGGGGGGGTTCAGCAAAACAGTGTCAAGAAATTGTGTAAGACACTCAAAAAAAAATCTACTCAACTGTGCCACATAAAAATTAAATATTTCTCTGCGCACTCAAAAGAGATTTTTGGGACCCCTTTAAAATTGCTGGATTTTCACACTGTGCTGGGAAAAGAATCTGGCTGTATTGTGCACTTTCAAAAAGCAAATGGAGAAAAAAAAATGGACTCTGGATTGCTTTGCAATAAAAAAACTCTATTAACCCTGGCCAAAAAATTTTTCAAAGACAATTACACCTGGGGCTAGGTATATACAGGCAATATATCCTACAGGTAACAGCAGCAGCACCAGAACACAGGAAGGGAATGGGCCCTCTTGATGTATGCAATGATAAGTATATACACACATACAGTGCCTGAATGTCTTGCACTGATGTGTATAGAGCGGCGTAAACTCCCCTGCCTACCTAACACTGGAACCTATATACTCCGGAATTAGTCCTTAGAAGGACTGTTGGTTTAGCTGGATTTGAGCAGTTTACGATGGTAGACCCCACACTCACTAATAAATCTCCAAACCTGACCCTATCTCGGCAGCAGCTCTCCCTACAATATCTAAATCCAGAGCTGAATGCGCCAAGCAGGGCAGCTCCCAGTCTCTTATACCCCTGATGATGCTGTGCGGCTACCCAATCACTGCACAACCACAACAAAGATGGCTGCAGTGTTTCATTGTCTGGCAGACAATCCCTGCATCGTGATTGGGTCTCTAAAGTTCGCCAAAAAGCTGGGTGGAGACCCGAGTTCCCGCTGAGTAATCCTGGAAATGCTCGGTGCTCGTCAAGTACACCGAGTACTGTAATACTTGGGCGAGTAACGAGTAGTGGCGAGCACGTTTGCTCATCACTAAATTTCAACTTTACAGATTGGCCTCATCATCATTTTAATAGACCCTTTATTCCATAAAATACTCCATAGTGTCTCAACCAACTGTATTCTTTGAATTTCTAATTCCAGTAATATATAACATTTCTTCTAATTCATGTAAGTACTCTTGAAAAACCATAGTGTGTTTAGGCAGCATAATAGCGGTTGGAGGATGTGAGGATGAGGGTCTTCCGTAGATATGTATGGAATAAATACTGGAGATAGTGTATAAAAAGTGGGAGTACAATTGAGAGATTAGATGTAGGTGGAACTACAGCTTGAATAGTTGATATGTAGCTTGAATAGTTGATATGTGCCACTTGTACTAGACTTGATAATCCGATTCATTGATTTCAATGGGTCAAATCCATGGTTAAAATGGAAATAGAAAAAAATTCATATATTTCTTTCTTCAAAAATTTCTTTACAACTGTATAGCTAGAAACAATGGCTAAAAAGCAGTTTTTGCTCCAATTTATTTTTTTTTTTTTACAATTTGGGAATATTAATGAGTTTGTTCTCGTTCCCAATGGTTAACCTAAGTGATAATATACTGTATAAAGCTGGTATGACTGTAAAAGGTAACATACCAAATATTTATGCAATATTTGAAATAAACACAGTATTATAAATTGCCTGGCAAATCTTCAGAATCCTAGAGTAAAAAGGAATAAAATAAATTGTATACATTCATACCCTGCGGCTTACTGCATAATACATATACATTCAATAAATATTGGTAAACTATTTAGGATACGAAAGTCAACAGGCAAAGTAGAAGTATAGTGATGTTGTTATGGAAAGACAATATTGTGTTCCCTGTGCCAAGCTGTCAAGACTTTATTAAAGTTGCAGGCCTGTTAAAATTTAATTAGGAGCAGAGATTCATTCACATCTAGTCCCAGAGTACATATATGCATCCGTATATTTAACACAGATTAACAGGGCGGCAATTCTGTCCCTGTCAATTCTTGTTACCTTGTCTGTTATTCTCAGAACAAACACAGGCAGATGTCCATTAGGTCAGAGCCTGAGTGTTGTCTAAATAAAAAGAAAATAAAATTTCAACCCAATATTGTTTCAAAATGCATTGGTCCCTAGCAACACAGTATTGGAAAGTGATGTCATATGGTGTCTTCGGATGGCATTGATAACAGATGCGTAGTTTCTCAAGGTTTATAATCTGTACATTATTTAAATTGTATGTTAATCAAACTGAGAAGTCAATTAACCCCCTTCATGACCTTGCAATTTTCCATTTTCGTGCATTCATTTTTTTTCCTCCGCTTATTCTAAGAGCCATAACTTTTTAATTTTTCCTCCCCTATTTCCATATGAGGGCTTCTTTTTCGTTGGACGAGTTGTACTTTTGAATGAAACCATTCATTTTATCATATGATAGACTGGAAAGCAAGAAAAAAAATGTGCGTTCAAATTGCAATAAAAGTGCAACTCCACAATAGTTTTGTTGAGTTTTTTATTTACCATAATATTTTTGTTTACCAAGGTAAAACTGACTCGGCAATATGATTCTCCAGGTCAGTATGAGTGTGCAGATACCAAACATGCATCAGTTGTTTTTTTTATTTAAGTAGTGAAAAAAATTCATAAATTTGAAAAAAAAAAAAAGAAGCTTTGCTTATGTTACCTTTTTCCGAGACACATTGCGTTTCTGTTTTTAGGGATATGAGGCTAGGTGATGCTCTCTGAGTTGAAGTTTTCATTGATACCATTTTATGATAGATAAGATGTTTTGATTCACTCTTATTGCATTTTATTGCAAAGTTGCAGAGGCCAAAAATACGTAATTCTGTCCTTTTGATTTTTTTTTCTCGTTACGCCACTTACCAATCAGATTAATTTACTTTATATTTTCATAGATCGGACATTTATAGATGCAGAGATACCAAATATGTATATTTTTTAATTGTTTTAATTTTAAAGATGTAAAAAAGGGGTGCTATGACCTTTTTTTTCTTTCTTTTTTTCATATTTTAAAAAACTTTGTTTTTTTCACTTTTTACTGACTTGAATAGTTTGCTTAGGGGACTTGAAGCAGCAATTGTCTGATCACCTGTGCTATAGGTATCAGTACTGAAGCTCTGCTATGTATAGCAGACATCATGATCTCCCATGAATGCCGAAATGGACCAGCGTTCACAGGAGGATCATAATGTCAGGCATGGGGCTCTTATGAACGGGGGTCTTCTTCTGTCATGACAACCCATTAGTACCTCGTGATCAAGTGACAAGGGCACAGATAGGTGGGATATCTGACCCGCTTCCTGCTGTGCCAGTGTGCCGTGTTAAATCCCACTGTCAGTGATTGACAGCATGATTTAGCTGGTTAACATCCACGGGTGGAGCACTATTCCACCCGCAGCTGTTTAAGGAATTTAATAGCTTATTAAATCAGTTATCATGCGCAGGGAAAAATGATGCCCACATCAAAGGTAGGGACATGGCCTTACATTGAAATATATGTCAAAAGTCATGAAAGGGTTAAGGCTAGGATCACACAACCGATTTTTCTCTTACCTGAGAAAATCATTCCCACCATGTTACTCACACTCTAATCAGAATGTGCATCTTCTACATGCAGTCTGTAAAAATAAGACCTCACTCGGATGTTTTCCGCAATGTATGTCTGCAACTTGTGTATGCTGCAATTTTTTTTCTCAGACAGATTTGATTCAAGTTAAATAAATATCGGACATGTGCACAGCCCCATAGAATAAGATTGGGGCGAGTGCACAATTTTTGTGATTGTGTGCTCGAGCCAAAACAAAGAAAATGTAACTAACTACCCTTTCATTTGTTAAAAAGAAAGAAGTACCAGGGAGAAGGCATGTGTCGCACAATACGAACATATATTGTCAAATAACTATGCCATCAATGTCTACTGTTATGGTTGATATTTTATAGCTTGCTTTGGTTATCGTTTGAACAATGCATGTTTCATATGTACAGTATGTGTTTTTGTATGCTCAGCATAGTTCTGATTTTAGAAATAAGCTGAGAAATTGCTTAAAATCGTTGATAACCAGTTTAGAGTGGATTTGAAGGAACATATGCCTTGCTGCTGATATACTAACCTTAATTGGTAATGTACTTTAAGGGTCCTGTTTCACATAGCGACGCACCAGCGATCCCGACGACGATACGACCTGGTGGGGATTGCTGGTGCATCTCTACATGGTCGCTAGTAAGCTGTCAACCAGGCAGATCTCTTCAACGATGCACCAGCGATCCCGACAACAATGCGACCTGGTAAGAATCGCTGGTGCATTGTCACAGAGCAGCTATTTTGAACGATTCCAGCCTGCGTCTCTGACTTCTACATCGCCAACGAGGTTGCTCGTCGGTGTCAAACACAGCGATGCATGCTGGCCAGTGGAACACTGATGATGAAAAAATGGCCCAGGACATTCGAGCACGATCAGCGATATCCAGCGGGGGGGCCGGTCGCCGCTATGTGTCACATGTAGCGAGATCACAGACGAGATCGCTGTTGCGTCACAAAATCGGTGACACATCAGCGATCTCGCTAGTGATCTTGCTATGTGAGCCGGGGCCTTAAGTTCCTCTTTTCCTGACAGACAATTAAGCTCTCAATGATGCTGAGGGTCTGACAGTCAGGCTCTGTACACAGACACTTGTGTTTATTGTGGCTTTGTCTCCGTGACTGATCAACACCCTGATTTGGTAAAAACTGGCAAACATGTTAAGATCCCTAGTGCCTCCCCCAAAGCTCTACCTTAAGTGTGGTTTTCCATAACACTACATAATATTACTATGGTCCCTGGATAGTGCTGTAATATAATGCCCAAATAATAATATCAGACATTGCCGGAATGAACCAATCATACAGGGCAGAAAAGAGTGGTCATTTGCAGTTCAAATTTGCAACTTCACCAAATTTTCCCAAGAAATTCTATTTGTGTGCTGGACCTTGTAATGTGATAGCTGCAGGACATCATGGGGAAGCCTACAAGACTGCACATGATGTCATTAGCAATTCTCTGAATATTCAACAGTATGTGAAATGACGCCTGGCATTTTTTTTGTCCAATCCTCACAAATTAATTTAATTTGCAGAGTGTTCAAATTTGAGAGGACTTGTGAATTTTAGGGCATTTGATTTAGACTTAATCCTCAGCAGATCCACTGTTCTACATATTTTCAAAAGTTGTCAGGTTCAGTTATGAAACAAGCCATTTTTTGATGATTTTGACCTCCTGAATTCAAATCTGACTATGAACATTTTTAGTTCTCTCTTGTTTCTATGATATCAAAGAGTTTTCCTTTTACTGTTACATATAATTAATGCATAAAAGTTTCAGTACTTTGAAACATTGTTACTTTTGCAAATATAAAAATGCAAAATATTTTGTTATGCCAATTATCTGATATTTATTTTGAGGAAACTTAGCAACAATTCAAATAATTAAAACATGTCAAAACATTATTGCATATTATATACAGTTTCAGAACTTGCACTACAAACTGTGGTCCTCTTTCAGTGACAACCCTTTTTTGCTTGTCTCTTGTACTCCTGCATCAGATCGTCTCTTACAATTGTCTAACAGTAGTCTGTAAGCATTGATGAATTCAATTTTCTTTGAAATCTTTTCTCTATAGCCACAATATCTTGGTGAAATTTCTCAGTGTGCTCATCGTTCTCAGCTCTGTAGTTTGAAGGACAAGAGTCTAGATGTGAATGCAAGAAATTATTTTTTAAGGACATGTTACAGCCAAGATCCTTATATATTTTGAGGAGACTTTGCAACAGAAATTAGTTAAAAGTAATGTGAGTGTCACGGTTTCATCATTTACTGTGGCCTAGGATGCAGTGAGGGACAGCTAAGCTGCCCTATAAGATCTGGATTGTGCTGGACTGTCAGTATTGTGAATGACAGTCCAATTGTTTAATCTGACACTAGGGCATGCTGGACTCACAGTGTTTTAATTGATATCCCTACTGCACAATCTGGCCTAGCCTGTGAGCATTCATCCAGGTGTTTGATTATTTGTTAACTATTTAGCTGGCTAGCTATGAGCATGCATTGTCAATTGTAGATTTGTTCTGTTAGGTGTGCACTTTGCTCTGTGTCTGATTCCCTGATCTTTTTGCCGGACTGTGGATTTGTTGTGACTATTCACGTGTGTTATCCCTTTTGCTCTTGATGCTCTGTGACCTTAGGTAACTGACCTTGTACTTGGCCTCTGACTATCTGTTTATCTTATCCCCTTATCTTGATGTACCTTTCTAGCATTGGACCCTGGACTGTTACTTGGCCACACCTTTGTATTGCCCCTCTGTACTACGAGCCCTCCTAGTATCTGACCTCAGAACTGCTGACTACCCTGTTTCACAGCTTATCTGTGAGCAGTGACTCAGCATCAAACTGAGGTCCAATAAAGACTCCTTCCTTTATCTTTGCTTGAAAATGGAAATTTATCAATTAAATACTTGAATACTTTTGCTTTTTATCCATTGCCTTTACAAAGTTCTTAATTAGGTTCAACTTAATATGTAATGGTGGGAACAAAAGCGTATGTGGGTCATCAAGTGCTGAGTACAGGACATTTTTACTCCCTGGCTGAAGTGAACGTCAGAGATGTCAGTATCTTTTATTGTAGTGATATTGTTAGGGTCGGCGGAACGCACCAGATATAAATAATAGGGGGTGCGTTCGCCGCCCGGGGTCCACCGTGCGGTAGGTGACAAGACCGCTGCTGAGTAATGGCGAATGCACCAAAAGGTGAAGTACTGCGCTCGGGTTAACGTCACCCGAACGCTAAGAGCGGCTCTGTTCACACACAGAGTCGCTAACACAAAAGACTTATGAGGACGCTGGCCCTGTTCACTTCACAGGCTAACCAGCGAGTGACGTTGCAAACGCAGACGCCAAGGACGCTGCTACTGCAGCGCGGCAATTACTATGGCAGCTGAACGACGGCGCCGGAATGACCGAGCACCGTCGGACGCTAGTGTGCAGTGCAGGAGGCACAGTGGCGTGTAGCTTGCCACAATCTGGAGCTGACTACCCAACAATCTGTCACCATTCGTAATAACCGAGGGAAGGGGTTTCAAATAAGTCAGCCACCAGTCAATGCATCCATCACCATACACACACAGCATAATATGCTACACTAGCGCATGGCCGAGCCGCCATGCGGGCTTTTTATAGCCATGCGCTTCCGGGACCTTCCAGTACTATAGGAAGGACCAATCAGATCCGACATAGGACCTGCACATGTGACCCCTGCTCTCCACTGAGAAGACAAGTTGCGGGCATGCCCAGTAGCACGGCACGAGGACTTAGCCTCCGGAGCAGTTCCCTGCAAAGCAGGTTGCGCCACCATTGCTGCACCAGAGGTGGCAGCAACATCCTGGCTCACAGAACAAGTCTGAGGGAAATGCCTGGTTCGCCGAGAATGCTGAGCAGGAGTCTGAGCGGTCGGAGGAGAATGGGAGACCGCAGGATGTCTGGCTCTGGATTCCTGCTGTGCAGTGCCAGGAATCCGACGCCTAACATTACCCCCCCCCCTAGGGCCCCCCCCTCTGAGCACCGCCGCGATCAGGAGCGGTGCGTGAATGTTTTCCACCGGCTCCCAGGTCCGAGCCTCGGGACCATGACCCTTCCAGTCCACCAAATAAAATTTTTTGAAACGGACAAACCTGCGCCCCATGATGGCGTTAACCTCAAACTCGTCAGACGATAAGTCTGATGATCCGGCAAATGGCTCGGAAAACCGGGCCATGTGAACTGGTTTGAGGAGGGACACATGGAACACGTCCGAGATGGCCACATGTGGAGGAAGAGCCAGGCGGTAGACCACCGAGCTAAGTCGCTCAAGGACCTTGAATGGTCCAATGTATCGTGGCGCGAACTTGGGTGACTCAACCCGTAGTTTAATGTTTCGGGTGGAGAGCCATACCATGTCGCCAGGGGGGAAGCTTGGAGCCGGACGCCGGTGTGCGTCAGCGGAGATCCTCATTCTCTCCTTGGAAGCTCAGATAGCATTCTGGGTGCGATCCCAAATGTCACGTGCCTCCACCGCCCAGTCTGCCACCCTGGAGTCGGTGGAAGACACGGGCATGGGCACAGGGACGCGCGGATGCTGACCGTAATTTAGGAGGAATGGGGTTTGACCGGTGGAGTCGGCCACAGCATTGTTCAACGCGAACTCTGCCCACGGCAGCAAGGATGCCCAGTCGTCCTGTCTGGCTGAGACAAAATGTCGAAGATATGTTATTAGGGTCTGATTGGCTCTCTCTACCAACCCATTCGTCTCGGGATGATAGGCCGAGGAGAGATTCAGCTCAATGCTGAGTAGAGAACAGAGCTCTCTCCAAAAACGGGAAGCAAACTGAGGGCCACGGTCACTGACAATCTTGTCCGGCATGCCATGCAGGCGGAAAACATGCTTGATGAACAAGACTGCCAGGCCCCGCGCTGAAGGTAACCGGGAGAGAGGTACCAAGTGCACCATCTTAGAGAAATGGTCGGTGACAACCCAAATGACCGTGCTGCCGCTGGACTTGGGTAGCCCCACCACAAAGTCCATACCGTCCATCTCCCAGGGCCTGTCTGCTATCGGCAGAGGAAAAAGAAGCCCAGCGGGCCGCTGCCGAGAGGACCTATTCCGGGCGCAAGAGACGCACGCCTCAATATAGTCCTTGACGTCACGGGCCATATGTGGCCACCAGTACGTCCTCGCCAAAAGCACAGAGGTCCGTTTTGTCCCAAAATGTCCACCCACTCTGGACGAATGGGCCCAAGAGAGGACCTCCGGTCGCAAATGTCTTGCCCAGAGGTACTGACTCAAGGGCAACCGGAGAGACAGTCCTCAGGCTCTCAGATGGGACGATCAGCCGAGGCTCCTCCTCCTCTTCCTCCGATGAAACCACGGAGCGGGAGAGAGCATCGGCCCGGACGTTCTTCTCCCCGGAGAGAAAGTGGAGGGTGAAATGGAACCAGGAAAAGAACAAAGACCATCTGGCCTGGCGAGAGTTTAGCCGCTGGGCTGTTTGTAAATATACCACGTTTTTGTGGTCGGTGAACACCTGGAAAGGGTGGCGAGCCCCCTCCAGGAGGTGTCTCCACTCTGAGAAGTCCAACTTCATCGCTAGCAACTCCCTGTCCCCGATGGCATAATTCCTCTCCGCCGGTGTGAAGGTCTTGGAGAAAAAGAAGCATGGATGCTTCCGACCTTGCGTGTCCTTCTGGAACAGGACCGCTCCAGCACCGACGGAAGAGGCATCCACTTCCAGAATGAAGGGCTTGTCTACATCGGGGCGATGTAGAATGGGAGCACTAGCGAAATGGGACTTAATGGTGGAGAAGGCCTTGGAGACCGGTTCCGACCACAACTTGGGATTTGCACCCTTCTTGGTGAGGGCTACCAAGGGTGCTACCAAAGTCGAGAAGTGGGGAATGAATTGGCGATAATAGTTTATGAACCCCATAAAGTGCTGCACCGCTTTGAGAGAATGAGGTTCCTGCCAATCCATCACCGCCTGTAGCTTGGCAGGATCCATGGCCAATCCCTGGGCGGAGATGATATAGCCCAGGAAAGGCAAGGACTCCTGCTCAAACACACACTTCTCCAACTTGGCATAGAGGGAGTTCGCCCGCAGGCGATCGAAGACTTTGCAAACCTCTCTCCGGTGGGAGTCAATATCTGGAGAGTAGATGAGAATATCATCCAGATAGACTACAACCGAGGTGGTAAGCATATCCCGGAAGATATCGTTTACAAAGTCTTGGAAGATGGCCGGGGCATTGCAGAGGCCGAAGGGCATCACCAAGTATTCATAGTGCCCGTCTCTGGTGTTAAATGCCGTCTTCCATTCATCCCCATCACGGATGCGAATCAGGTTGTAAGCCCCCCGCAGATCAAGTTTGGTAAATACCCTCGCTCCTCGTAGCCTATCAAACAGTTCAAATATCAGGGGCAGTGGATACTTATTCTTAACGGTGATGGCGTTAAGACCCCTGTAATCAATGCAAGGACGTAGTTCCCCACTCTTCTTCTGGACGAAGAAGAATCCCGCCCCCGCTGGTGACACTGACTTCCTAATGAATCCTCTTGCCAGATTCTCCCTGATATATTGAGACATGACCTCAGTCTCTGGGAGAGATAGGGGATAGACTCGACCCCGGGGTGGCTCAGCACCAGGCAAGAGGTCAATAGGACAGTCATAGGGGCGATGCGGTGGAAGGGTCTCCGCCGCCTTTTTGGAGAACACGTCTGCATACTGTCGATAGTGTTTGGGGAGCGAGGAGAGATCAGCGGGAACCTCGGTGGAGGCAACCTGAACGCACTCCCTCAGACATCTACCCTCACATGATTTACTCCACCCAATAATCCTCCCTGAGGACCACTCTATATGGGGGGAGTGATACCGCAGCCAGGGAACCCCTAGAAGTACTTGGTCAATACCCTCGGGCATGACGAGGAGGGATATCGTCTCCTGATGAGACGGGGCCACTGAGAGTACTAAGGGAACGGTCTGGTAAGTTATCTGTGAGGGTAGGGTAGTGCCGTTCACCACTCTGACGGTGACTGGTGTAGACATCATAACCAGGGGTATAGCGTGCCGTTGGGCGAAGACTGACGACATAAAATTACCCTCTGCCCCGGAATCCACGCAAACCTCCACCGCCAGAGTGGAAGAATCAAACCCAAGAGTCCCCTTAAAGGACAGCTTGGAGGAAAACGTCGCTGACTCTAGTGCGCCGCCTCCTACGGCCACTAGGCGCGAGCGTTCTCCCTGCTGCTGTGGGCACCGGTTGGCACGGTGACCGGACTGCCGACAAATATGACTGCTCACAGGAGCTCGAGCGGACCGGAGCCTAGATCCCTCACGGGAAGCCCCCTGACGCTCGGACGCCCGATCGGAAGATTCCAGAGGTTTAGAAAAACAAGGTGCCAACCTAAACCTCTGCCTACACTGGTCCCGCTCCAACCCTCGCTCGGTAAAGCGAAGATCTATTCGGGTGGAGACACTGATAAGCTCCTCCAGTGTAGCGGGAATCTCCCTGGTGGCCAGAGCGTCCTTCACATGGCCAGCCAAACCTCTCCAGAATGCCGGAATGAGGACCTTATCTGGCCACTCTAATTCTGAGGCCAGCATCCGGAACTGGATGGCTAAGTGACTGACCATGGACGAGCCCCGTGATAATGCCAGCAGCCGGAGCGCGGTGTCATGAGTGACTCGTGGTCCCAGGAAGACCTATTTCAGCGTGTCTAAGAACCGCGAGACACACTGCACCACATGATCACCACGCTCCCACAGCGGTGTGGCCCACTCCAAAGCCCTGCCCGACAGAAGGGAAATGATAAATCCCACTTTAGCCCGCTCAGAGGGGAATCGGGCGGCCAGCAGCTCCAACTGTATAGAGCACTGGCTTACGAAACCCCTACAAGCAGCACTATCACCCGAGAACTTTTCGGGCAGCGGGAGGTGGGACAAAGTCGGGACAGGGATGGCTGTGGTCACACGGGAGGCAGCCTCTGTGGCTGCCTGAACAGCGACTGTAGTAACATCCGCAGCTGAGGCTGAACGCTCGAGAGCCGCCAACCTGCCCTGCAGCTGCCGGATGTACTGCAGCAGTCGCTGTTCATCCACCATTACTAGCCAGACCCTGGCGCTAGTGTAATGTTAGGGTCGGCGGAACGCACCAGATATAAATAATAGGGGGTGCGTTCGCCGCCCGGGGTCCACCGTGCGGTAGGTGACAAGACCGCTGCTGAGTAATGGCGAATGCACCAAAAGGTGAAGTCCTGCGCTCGGGTTAACGTCACCCGAACGCTAAGAGCGGCTCTGTTCACACACAGAGTCGCTAACACAAAAGACTTATGAGGACGCTGGCCCTGTTCACTTCACAGGCTAACCAGCGAGTGACGTTGCAAACGCAGACGCCAAGGACGCTGCTACTGCAGCGCGGCAATTACTATGGCAGCTGAACGACGGCGCCGGAATGACCGAGCACCGTCGGACGCTAGTGTGCAGTGCAGGATGCACAGTGGCGTGTAGCTTGCCACAATCTGGAGCTGACTACCCAACAATCTGTCACCATTCGTAATAACCGAGGGAAGGGGTTTCAAATAAGTCAGCCACCAGTCAATGCATCCATCACCATACACACACAACATAATATGCTACACTAGCGCATGGCCGAGCCGCCATGCGGGCTTTTTATAGCCATGCACTTCCGGGACCTTCCAGTACTATAGGAAGGACCAATCAGATCCGACATAGGACCTGCACATGTGACCCCTGCTCTCCACTGAGAAGACAAGTTGCGGGCATGCCCAGTAGCACGGCACGAGGACTTAGCCTCCGGAGCAGTTCCCTGCAAAGCAGGTTGCGCCACCATTGCTGCACCAGAGGTGGCAGCAACATCCAGGCTCACAGAACAAGTCTGAGGGAAATGCCTGGTTCGCCGAGAAGGCTGAGCAGGAGTCTGAGCGGTCGGAGGAGAATGGGAGACCGCAGGATGTCTGGCTCTGGATTCCCGCTGTGCAGTGCCAGGAATCTGACGCCTAACAGATATTCTCTTGCATGACTCTCCCACATAAAGCAGCAGTACTTTATGTATCATCCCTGTAGACCAAATAAAAGGGCAACCACCTTTATATCATCACAGAGGGGCCATAAATGTTGGTCACAGTTCAGGCACCTCTACTGCTGTTTCATGTTGTCATAGTTTATTTTTTCCTGTGGACTGTATAACTGTCACAATTCCACTCCTCATTGTGTCTGGGATGCAGTTACTGATGATTCAGCCATACAATCTGGTACAGGGGCATGCTGAAGCTGTCAGTACTTTGATTGACAGCTCACTGTCCAGTCTGGTGCAGGGGCGTGGTGAGCTGTTAGTATTTTGATTGACAGCTTAGCCGTCCAATCTGAGAGTAGGAGGGGCTGGCTCTTTCCAGGAATTCATTGTCCCAGGTGATTGCCAGGCTACTTAACTGGGCTGTTAGTTCCAGACCTCTGCCAAATGTACATTCTTTCTGACCATCCATCTCTTTAACCCTTTTGCTTTGATCCACTATCCTCCTGATATTTTGACCTTGGACTGTTACCTAACTATGCCTTTGTCTCTTCCTTATGTTTAGGATGTACTTTCCTGGCTTTTGACCTTAGATTATCCTGACTCAGCTTATCTGTGAGAAGTGACTAAGCGTCATAATAGCCAACTGTAATTGATGGTATTGTCATTATTCAAATTACACAGCAGAAAAAAGGCAGTACTGCTTACCTGCTCAGATCTTAGATCAAATGCACTACAGGGTGCAGCCAGCCCATATAGCAAGATGTTAGCAACACAGATGCAAAATACTAAATTAACAGCCACTCTCCACCTACCCATTCCTGGAGGGGGCGACTGCTTTTGCACAATGAAGGCCCGCATAGGGTGCTGTTTACATAAGGGTACTGCACACTGCCTGGTTCACAACCTATTAGTCACGCCCCTACTATTCGATCAGGCGGGCTGGCCAGCACACCCTCAATGCATCCCAGTGTGAACACCTCACATGCCCACCTGATCGAATATTAGGGGTGTGACTAAAAGGCTGTGAACCAGGCACTGTGCAGTACCCTTATGTGATACAGCGCCCTATGTGGGCCTTCTTTGTGCAAATGTATGCTAAGCAGTCGCCCCCTCCAGGAATGGGTAGGTGGAGAGTTGCTGTTAATTTAGTATTTTGCACCTGTGTTGCTAAAATCTTGCTATATGGGCTGGCTGCACCCTGTAGTGCATTTGTTCTAAGATCTGGGCAGGTAAGCAATGCTGCCTTTTCATCTGGTGTGTAATTTAAATTTTTGGAGGCTTTAGTCTTCTTTTGTGGCTTTGCTATTAGTTTAGTATAGGGACTCGCAAGTGTGGGGATCCTTGACACGGATTGCAAGCTTGTGTATTTTGGCCAAAATATCAACCAATACCTCACTATTTTTGTGTATTTTGTGCACTGTTTTTTTCGGGGTGCAGCCAAGCCCAAACACGTCTGGCCTCGTATGTGGATGTTCACACTGGGATGCTTTGAGGGTGTGCTGGCCAGCCCGCGTGATTGAATATTAGGGGCGTGACTAATAGGCTGTGAACCAGGCACTGTGCAGTACCCTTATGTGAACAGCGCCCTATGTGGGCCTTCATTGTGCAAATGTATACTAAGCAGTCGCCCCCTCCAGGAATGGGTAGGTGAAGAGTGGCTGCTAATTTAGTATTTTGCACCTGTGTTCATTCTATTTGCCATTCCCAATGTTTTGGGCTTCACCAAATTTAAGAAAATTCTTCCTCTTCCACCTACAATTCCACGTCCATATCCAACGCCTTCTCAACTTGGACCTCCGTATCCTGGTTCAAAATTGTTATTTTTCTTTACTCTGTTATTTTTAGTAATTTCTCTAAAAAAATACAAAACAAAAACAAAACAAAAAATACAAGCACAAAAACTGTATTGGCTACCTCCTCTGCCTCTTTGACCTACAACGCCATGTCCATCTCCACCTCCTGCTTAGCCGCCCCCTCAACTTGAACCTACGCATCCTATTTCAAGATTGTTATTTTTTTACTCTGTCATTTTCTGAAAAGAATACAAAAACCTTGCCAAAAAGCAAAAAAACAGTGTTGGTCACCTCCTCATCCTCCTGTTCCACCCACAACACCACGTCCATCTCCATCTCCACCTTTTCCTCCACTTGGACCTCTGCCTCCTGGTTCAAGATTATAATTTTATTATTGTTTTTTTATTCTATATTATTTTAAGTCATTTTCATATCCACATTTGTTTGCATGGCTATCATCCTGCTCTTATCCCCATTTTGTTTCCTTTTGTAGCCCGTTAGCCCTTACTACGACCATTTTGCATTACTTTTACAGCACCAAAGTTCGGGTTTCCATTGACTTCTAATGGGTTCGGGTTTGGAGTAAAGTTCTGGTCACATTTTAATACCAGAACCGAACTTTGGACTACAGTTTGACCGAACCTGACGAACCCGAACATTCACGGGTCCGCTCATTGCTACCAAACAGGACTACATAATACTACTTTGAAACCAAATTAAACCACTACACAATATTTTATCAAAACTCAAACACCACAAATTAAGATGTGGTTTCTTCTTTTAGTTTTACATGACAATAATTTTCCATATATATTTCTATGCCACTTTTTATTATGCTATAGCATAAGCATTCTGTTTGACCTTTAGCTTGATGTACTCTCTGGCACCCTGCAGGGCAAGAACATAGTGCGCTTTCTGCAGTTCCCCAGTAACATATGAAACTAAGACCTCTGCCCATTGCCCTGGGGCAGTTTCTCCCTGCATACCACCCTTTCAAAGATAGTCAAGAAAGCCTCATCGCCATCTTCTAGAATAATTTTCTTCAAGGGGCGGCACGGTGGCTCAGTGGTTAGCGCTGCAGCCTTGCAGCGCTGGGGTCCTGGGTTTGAATCCCACCAAGGACAACATCTGCAAGGAGTTTGTATGTTCTCCCCGTGTTTGCGTGGGTTTCCTCCGGGTACTCCAGTTTCCTCCCACATTCTAAAGACATACTGATAGGGAATTTAGATTGTGAGCCCCATCGGGGACAGTGATGATAATATGTGCAAATTGTAAAGCGCTGCGGAAAATGTTAGCGCTATATAAAGATTATTTATTTATTATTAAGGCCTTCTGTACTCCTCGCCTCCCAAGACTACCTTCACTTTGACTAGCGGAAATATATGCAATCAATCAGAAGGCAGTCACAGTTTGCAAAAAAAGTTTTTTGCTATTTTTTTAGTCAGTTTCTTTGCTCAAAATCTTCATTTATTTGTGAATTATTAGTAAAAAGATCACACTTTTAAAGCGAACCTATCAAGCAGTCACAAGAGGACAGTTCTTTACTCTTATTTTACTCCTGCTGTTACCCTGAGTATTCTGTTTTTTGTTTTAATTTATTGGGTTCAAATCTTGCCAAAGACGACATCTTCAAGTATGTTCTCCCCATGTTTGCTTTGATTTTCTCTGGGTACTCCAGTTTCCTCCCATACTCCAAAGAAATGACCATTGGGAAATTAGATTGTTTGCCCAATAGGGACACTGATGATAAAAAATTTATTGTAAGATTGCCGCCTGATGCATCATTAATGGGAGATATGTATCACACTGGTGGTTGTCCTCAGTGATGTAAGCCCGGAAGCAAGTTTAAGCACGTATAGTGCTGAGAGTGTTAAAAGGGCGTGGCAAAGGCCGGATCTATGAGCAATCAAAGAGATGGGTGGGACTGACTGCTCACATATTTCTACCCTGGGCTGTAGTATGGCAGATATAAGGAAGTCCAGCTGTATAATTAATGCACAGTGAGTGGAGGGAAGAATGCCTCCTGTGTGTTGTCAGACAAAGTTTGTATATCCATCCCGAGAGTACTGGTCTGTCTTTAAAGTGCTGTTATTTGAACCGTTTATTTGGTTTTGCCTGTACTGAAAAGCCATTTATTTCCTTTGCTTGTGGCATGGTCTATGGAATCTTAACAAACCAACCTGAACCTTTTGCTAAGGCCAGGGTCAGACTTGCGAGAAACTCGGACGAGTCTCACACGTCAATACCCGGCACTGCCGCCAGCACTCAGATCGGAGTGTTCAACTGCATGTATTTCTATGCAGCTGAATGCTCCGATCCGAGTGCCGGCGGCAGTGCCGGGTATTGAGGTGCAAGACTCGTCCGAGTTTCTCGCAAGTCTGACCCCGGCCTTAAACTGCTTTAATAAATTAAAAAATAATAATTGTTTTTACTTCTATAGTTTTTATCAAGGGGGTGTGACTTATAGGGTAACAATGCAGAGCATGTTCACACGTTCTGTATTTGGTCCGCATTTTACATCAGTATTTGTCAGCCAAAACCAGGAGCGTGTGATAAATACAGAAGTAGTGACGTGTTTCTATTATACTTTTGTTCTGATTGGTTTACTTCTGATTTTGGCTCACAAATACTGATGTAAAATACTGAACGTGTAAACGTGGCCTATATACGATTTTATCTTTTGCTTTTTTTGTCTAGTCTGTCTTGTTTGTTTCAATCAATTTCTATATTTGAAGTAGAAACTGAAATTAGCTATTTTACCATTGTGTTTCCATCACTATATAAGGCCTAATTCTGAGCGCCAAAGAAAACAGAAGCAGAATTATATTAGGAAACATTACACTGTGCCAAATGCCAGCAATTGCTTGAAAGCTTTGCTTGTTCATCGTTCCTTCCTTGGACAATTCCTCTGAAAGGACCCTACACATTTAATGTTTCCATTTCTTTAACTTACCACCAGCGGTAATGACAAAGCAATAGCACAGCTGGTCTTACTTAAAGGAATAAATGCAGAGTGAAGAGTCTACAGACGTGTTGCTTGGAGCTTTCTACGTGCTTTCTATTTCACTTGAAGTGAAGCACTGTTAACAGAAGACTGCTTTTAAAAACAGCAGTCATGCCAGAAGCCTATAATAGTTTAACTAACATAATGCTGATGCCTCAGCACTTCATTTAGACGAAAATGTCCTGGCACTGTTTATAGGCATAGGTCATTTACAGAAAGCTGGAAGCCATTAGCGATAGTGAACATGACTATTATATATGTTTTTTTTCTTTCATAATAATATTTTTAGACTATAAAACTTTACTTCATATGGGATGTCTCATCAAAATTGCACCCCTGCAAACAGCTGATTTTTCTGGATATGTGGCTGCCAGCAAGTCATTTGCTCTGATTGATTTGAATGTATTTGTTTTTTTAATCTTTTTAAAAGCATAAATAAAAGCATTTTATTTTTACTTCTTATTTGTCCCCTTAGATTGACAGCAGCATTTAAGAAGTTAACGGCAGCGGGCGTATCTTGGTTTCACCCACGACTATTAGAGGCAGATAATGGCTGAATAACACAGCCATCATTTGCTGCTAAAAAATGCAGGCTCAACTCCTAAGCCGGCATGAATGACAAGGATCCAGTATTGAACATGCCAATTTATCCAGTGTTGGTATGGGGTTAAAATTCCATACTTTCCAACATCACAGTTGAGATGTTTAAAGCGAGCCTGTCAGCTGTTTTGGCCGCTATAAGATGTGGCCACCGCCTTTCAGGGCTTAATTACAGCATTCTATAATGCTGTAGAAAAGCCGCCGATCCTACCTGAAAGATAAGAAATATAAGTTTTATTGTACTCACCTGGGGGGGTGGTCCGGTCCGATGGGTGTTGCTTGGATATGATACAGAAGAAGCACAGTTACCTCTGGTCAATTTCTTGGACAACTGGTCTGATCAATTCCTTTCAGCAGCTGTATTGCTTTATGCTGTATATGCAAATTGCCTCTTCAGAGAGGAAGAGGACAAGATTTCTGTAGCGCCACCTATTATAAGCAGCAATCCTACAAATCACTATCGACCCTTTAATGTGACTTGCTATATGACTTAGGATAAAAGCCAAATCAGAATCTCAATTTGCAGACACGGTGTTTCTATGCAAAGTATGACGTGATTTAGCTGGGAAGAGACTCTGGATTGAGGTCTAAAGGGTAACGTTTCTCTTTGTGGAGAGTCACATACTGGCCCTATGCTGTATAGTTTCAGATGATATACAGTATCAGTCAGAAGTTGTTCTTTATCGAAGTGTTTACATTGTAGATTAAAAATTAGGGCACCAAAACCACATAGGAACACACATAGTAGCAAGGAGTGAAGGAGTAGCCTGCATCAAGCAAGAATGTGTGACGCCCCTGAGGCTTCAGTCGCCACAGAGGTACTGCACCTTCTCCTAAGATGTAGTGCCCCACCATCCAGGTAAGGTGGGAACTCCTGACCACACTCCACACCTGCATTCCACACACAGGATAGTTCAGTGGGGCCACCTAACAGCTTCAGGCTGGGGGTTAGCAGAGCACCCCTCGTGGAACCTTGCTTCGTAACACGAGATGTGCTGGGAGGTGGGTGGAGGGAGATGATATAAAAGAGTTGGAAGAGTGAGAGTTGGTGGTTAGTTGGTTAGAGGAGCGAGAAGAGAGAAGATGGGTGTCTGAAGGACGTGCTGCAGCAGGTCCCAGTGATCTGGGCTGCTGGCACGAGAAAGACCAGAGAAAGAGACTGATAAGATTGATAACCTAACCTTCCATAAGAGAGAACAGATCGGAACGAAGGAGAATAGAAGGACGGTGGGAAGCAGGTTGAGAAAGAGAGAGAACCCTTCCAGTCCAGAGCGCAAAGGCCGGGGCCCGATCCCTGAGGTTGATTGGATCTTTATGTCCGGCAACAGACACCGGAGGAGTAGTGAGCCGCTAACGCCTTGCTCCCATCATAGACTTGGGGCACAACAGCAACTGAATAGAGAGCCGGGGCACAGTGAGGAGTCCCCGAAGCAGGCTACAGCTGTCTGTCATACAAGTAAAGACTAGGAACACCTAGAGAGAGGCATTCCAGGTTAACTAAGTACTGGAGTGCTTCGCACCTAAAGGCTTATTGGAGGAGTCGTTCAGTAAGGTACATGTTGGCGGAGTGTGGAAGGGAGAATCCTATCCTGCCTGGAGGTTGGCTGGAGCCCTGACCTGGAGAACACAGTACGGAGGCAGGCAGTTGTGTGAACTGCAAACAGTGAGTAAAGCTTTGGAACCGCATACTCTGGTGTCCTCCAGTTATTCCAGCACCGCTACACCTGGGCAACAACATCTATACCACCCTGCGCCTCTCCTCATCCATTGCACCTACACTGCCCTGAGACTACAGCTCCACCTCTGGGGAGCTACACCATCTTTGCTGCACCACACCATCAGTCCCGGCAGATCTGCATGCAGCGTTGGCTCAACATCTTACTTGCCAAACACCACGGGTGGTGTCACAAACTATCCAAATAAACTATTACACCATTAACATCACCGCCATTGATATTGGGCACCCAGAGCCACGGACCGGGTCATAGAATCATAGAATCGTAGAGTTGGAAGGGACCTCCTGGGCCATCTGGTCCAACCCCCTGCTCAAAGCAGGATTCGCTAAATCATCCCAGTCAGATGTCTGTCCAGCCTCTGTTTGAAGACTTCCATTGAAGGAGAACTCATCACTTCTCGTGGCAGCTTGTTCCACTCATTGATCACTCTAACTGTCAAAAAGTTTTTTCTAATATCTAATCTGTGTCTCCTCCCATTCAGTTTCATCCCATTGCTTCTAGTCTTTCCTTGTGCAAATGAGAATAAAGTTGATCCTTCTACAATGTGACAGCCCTTTAGATATTTGTAGACAGCTATTAAGTCTCCTCTCAGTCTTCTCTTTTGCAAACTAAACATTCCCAAATCCTGCAACCTTTCCTCATAAGACAGGGTTTGCAGACCGGTCACCATTCTGGTCGCTCTTTTCTGAACTTGCTCCAGTTTGTTGATGTCTTTTTTAAAATGTGGTGCCCAAAACTGGACACAATATTCCAGATGAGGTCTGACCAAAGAGGAGTAGAGGGATATAATGACTTCACGTGATCTAGACTGTATGCTTCTGTTAATACATCCTAGAATTGCATTTGCCTTTTTTGCTGCTACATCACACTGTTGACTCATATTCAGTCTGTGATCTATTAGTATACCCAAGTCTTTTTCACATGTGCTGTTGCTTAGCCCTATTCCTCCCATTCTGTATATGCTTTTTTCACTTTTATTGCCCAGATGTAGTACTTTGCATTTCTCCCTGTTAAAAACCATTCTGTTAGTTGCTGCCCACTTCTCCAGTTTATTTATATCTTTTTGAATCCTCTCTCTCTCTTCTCTAGTATTAGCTATCCCTCCTAGCTTTGTGTCATCAGCAAATTTAATCAGTTTACCCTCAATTCCTTCATCTAAATCGTTGATAAAGATGTTGAACAGTACAGGGCCCAGGACAGAGCCCTGTGGTACCCCACTTGAGACATTCTTCCAACTGGATGTGCAGCCATTTACGACCACTCTTTGGTTCCGATCACTAAGCCAGTTATGAATCCACCTAACAGTTGCCTTGTCCATTCCATACTTAGTCATTTTTTCAATAAGGATTGTATGAGAGACTTTGTCAAATGCTTTGCTGAAGTCAAGATATACTATATCTACAGCATTTCCTTGATCCACCCAATCAGTGATTCCATCATAGAAGGAAATTAAGCTAGTCTGACATGACTTATTAGTTACAAACCCATGCTGACTGTTTAATCACTTCATTCTTATCCAGGTACTGACATACATGTTGTTTAATAGTTTGCTCAAAGATCTTTCCTGGTATAGAAGTCAGACTCACCGGCCTATAGTTGCCTGGGTCCACCTTCTTCCCCTTTTTGAAGATAGGAACAACATTTGCTCTTCTCCAGTCTTCTGGGACTTCTCCTGTTCTCCAAGAATTTTCAAAGATTATGGAGAGGGGTTCAAAAATTTCTTCTGCTATCTCCTTCAGTACTCTGGGGTGTAATTCATCTGGACCTGGAGACTTGAGTTCATTTAGGTTAGCTAAGTGTTTCCTCACTATATTTCTGCTTATAGATATCCTGGATTCTTCTATTCCCTTTATAGGACAGTGAAGAACAGTTGATGTTACATTTCCTTTCTGAGAGAAAACAGATGCAAAATAGGAATTTAAAAGTTCGGCCTTCTCAACATCCTGTCTTACCATTTCATCATTTTCATCCTGTAAAAATCCTATAGCATCTTTGACTTTTCTTTTACTTTTGACATATCCCCAAAATCCTTTATTATTGCTTTTGACATGTCTTGCAAGCCTCAATTCATTTTCAGCTTTAGCTAATCTGATTTGTGCCCTGCAGGTTCTGCAGACAGCATTATATTCTTCTTTAGATATGCCTCCCTCTTTCCATTTTATAAACATTTTTTTCTTCCTTTTTAGCATGTGCTTAAGTTCTGTGTTCATCCATCCTGGTTTCCTTAAATGCTTCCTATTCTTCCCTCTTTTCGGAATTGTTAACAATTGTGCTTTGAGAATTTCATTTTTCAAGATTTCCCATCCTTCCTGGACATTTTTGTCTTTAAGGATATCCAGCCATTGGATCCCTAGAATTCTCTTTCTGAATCCCTTAAAATCTGCTGCTGTGACACATTCCCACCTTGACACCGGCTCGATACCGAGTACCCCGCCACCCTGGGTGTGAGAGGGCGACCCAAATGTGTAAAACCCTAGATTCTTCAAAGTATCTCCTTTTATTCTGATGACAACTTTACACCTTCGTTAGTATTCTCCCAAACAACTTCAGCAGGTAGTTATCTGGAATGGCTTTCCAACATTCTTGAAGGAGTTCCCAGAAATATGAGACACTTTTAGTCTGTGATCCAATTCATTCCAAACCATCTCAATTGGGTTGACGTCAGGTGACTTGTAGAGGTCTTGTCATCTGACGCAGCACTCCATCACTCTCCTTCATAATGTATCCATATAATAGTCTGGAGTTGTGTTTTGTGTCCTTGTTCTGTAGCAATGAAGGGGGGACAGGGCCAGTTGCGGTGGGCCAGAACTGATTTCTCTTTGACCTGAAACCCCTCTTCTAAACAGGAATCAGAGTTGAGTGTGATGTGCTGTGGGGTGCTTTATTTTACTCACTTGTTGTTCAGAGTCCCTGTTACCTCCCCATCAATGAGACTGGATACATCTACAGACATGACAGGAGACCTTAGGTCTGGTTCAACATGTTCAGCTTTACTGTGCAATTCGAAGACATTCATTTGCAGAACATAGAGTGAGACAGAATCCCTTCTGGATGTTGTTCCCTTTGCCCAGTGTACTTTAAGTTCTTGACTCCATTCTGCCTGACCTGCCCCTGCTTCAACAACTACTGTTGGTACCAGAGACCTTCTAACCAGCATAACTGCTTCCCTGAGGCCCACCATTCTTCCCTCTCGCTGAGAACCGGCCAACATCTTCCTCAGAGGAGAGACAGGAATCAGAGATGAGTGTGATGTGCTGTGGGGTGCTTTCTTTTACTCACTTGTTGTTGTTATTATTATTATTATTATTATTATTATTATTTATTATTATAACGCCATTTATTCCATGGCGCTTTACATGTGAGGAGGGGTATATATAATACATACAAGTACAGTAATCTTAAACAATACAAGTCACGACTGGTACAGGATGAGAGAGGACCCTGCCCGCGAGGGCTCACAATCTACAACGGGATGGGTGAGGATACAGTAGGTGAGGGTAGAGCTGGTCGTGCAGCGGTTTGGTGGATCGGTGGTTACTGCAAGTTGTAGGCTTGTCGAAAGAGGTAGGTCTTCAAGTTCTTTTTGAAGGTTTCCATGGTAGGAGAGAGTCTGATATGTTGTGGTAGAGAGTTCCAGAATAGAGGGGATGCACGGGAGAAATCTTGTATGCGATTGTGGGAAGAGGAGATAAGAGGGGAGTAAAGAAGGAGATCTTGTGAGGATCGGAGGTTTCGTGCAGGTAAGTACTGGGAGACTAGGTCACAGATGTACGGAGGACTCAGGTTGTGGATGGCTTTGTATGTCATGGTTAGGGTTTTGAACTGGAGTCTTTGGGTAATGGGGAGCCAGTGCAGGGATTGACAGGGGGGAGAGGCCGGGGAATAGCGGGGGGACAGGTGGATTAGTCGGGCAGCAGAGTTAAGAATAGATTGGAGGGGTGCGAGAGTGTTAGAGGGGAGGCCACAGAGCAGGAGGTTGCAGTAGTCGAGGTGGGAGATGATGAGGGCATGGACTAGGGTTTTTGCAGATTCTTGGTTAAGGAATGTACAGATCCGTGAAATATTTTTGAGTTGAAGTCGGCAGGAAGCGGAAAGGGCTTGGATATGTGGTTTGAAGGAGAGATCTTGTTCAGGAGTCCCTGTTACCTCCCCATCAATGGGACTGGATACATCTACAGACATGACAGGAGACCTTAGGTCCGGTTCAACATGTTCAGCTTTACTGTGCAATTCGAAGACATGCATTTGCAGACACAGAGTGAGACAGAATCCCTTCTGGATGATGTTACCTTTGCCCAGTGTACTTTAAGCTCTTGACTCCATTCTGCCTGACCTGCCCCTGCTTCAACAACTAGTGTTGGTACCAGAGACCTTCTATCCAGCATAACTGCTTCCCTGAGGCCCACCATCCTTCCCTCTCACTGAGACCCGGCCAACATCTTCCTAAGAGGAGAGACAGAGAGATGACACGCAATGCCTCTTTCAGGCCCTAGGTCCAAGACTGCCCCAACATCCTCACATAGCTTAAGATGTGACATCATACTGTTTGGAGACTTGCACTCACAGGACCTTTTCGCCTCTTCTGCATTCACATCCTTGAAGCCTGTAGAGTGCTGTCACTATCTAGCACTTCCTTAGAACTCCACTCACACACTTGACTCTGAATTTGACTCTCTTCTAAACTCCACTGACTAAGGCTATGTTCACATTAGCATTTGGGAGCTTTGCAGACGGCTGCGTACCTCCTCCGTTAAGCTCCGCCTACTTCTGCAAACTTCTTCATGCCTCCTGCGTACCTATCTTTA
The DNA here is from genome assembly GCF_039654945.1 of Dendrobates tinctorius. NCBI lineage: Eukaryota > Metazoa > Chordata > Amphibia > Anura > Dendrobatidae > Dendrobates > Dendrobates tinctorius. The sequence goes on from NW_027361672.1 coordinate 3,410,635, forward strand.
ACATTGGGTATGCATGACATGCGGATATATATGGATGCGTTATTTTGACGCGCCCGACAAGTTGCGTTTTGTGCGGACAGCGGGTGCGGCAAAGCAACGCATCCACATACATCCACATGTCCTGCGTACCCAACTTTAAAGATAGGTATGCAGGACGCATGCAGAAGTACGCGGAGATTAACGGAGGAAGTATGCAACCCTTCGCAAAGCCCTCGAACACTAATGAGAACCAGCCCTAAAGCAGGGCATGCTTGCTTTAATAACTGATCTAACCCCTCCTAGTGTATGAGCTAATCCCAAGTTGTTAATTATATACTACCCTGAGAGATGCACACTATATCCCTATGTTTTGTAATGGTTCTCCTAGTGGACAGACCTCGCCAATCCCCGGGAATGGCCTTGAGGCAGAGCCTCCAGGAGAACCAAGATACAAACCAGCCATAAGGATAAAATGCAAAACTCTTTATCAAACACATATAACCATAAAATATTCATATAAAATACTATTCATAATAACCCTTTTCTTGACCTAACGTCTTCTTCTACCCCCTACAGCAACACAAATGATGGTTCCACTAAGTGAAAACCAAGTGGGTTTGTGTTAGGAGTCAGATTTCTTCCTCTCCTATGATGAAATCTAGACCCTTACATTCTGCAGTCTCCTGCGCTTCATCTGCTGCAGAGGAGATTGCAGAGGAGAGTGCCTTGCGGCAACTCTCTCCAAAGGCTAAGTCCTTTGTTCCCTCAACTGAGCATGCTCATGGGATGAATTCCCATTGGAGTTCAGAAGTCAGGTGCTCAGGTCCTGTGTCGAATCCTATTGGCTCCTCCTGGAGCCTTGGAGATTTCCGGAAGGTCCCGTTTGGTATAAAAAGCGAGCATGGCTGTTCCGCCATGGGCTAGTATTTTTCATACTTGCTGCTGTATGTATGGTGATGGATGCTTGGACTGTGACTGACTTATTAAGAAACCCCTTCCCTCTGATAATACGATTGTGTGAGTGTTTGGGTTCAGCCAGTAGCAGTGCTAGTGCCAGCGCGCCTTAGCTCCATCTTGCTCAGCAGCTTAGCATCTGCATTGCACCAGCGTTAATGCAGCGCCTTGCCAGTGGCTCAGTTCTTGCCGCGCTGCAGTTGCAGCTTAACTCTGCGTCCGCAGTTGCGACGCCACGCACCTCATTTTACGGTAGGTCTAGACGGAGTAGTCCTGCTGTCTAAAACTACTCCTGTGACCCTTAATACCGTGTCTGCGTTGCTGAAAGTCTGTGACCCTGAACAGACTCAGCGTTTAGTTTATGCTTTGTTCCTGCAGCTCTTTGAGCATAACAGAGCTTGCTTCAGTGCACTGGGTGGAGTTAAAACCCTGTGCACATTACCGCCATAGTGCTCTGCCTCTTTTAGCAGTGGTTTCTCCATCCACCGCACGGTGGACCCCGAGTGGCGAAGGCACTTTATTTATTTTTATTTAGTGTCTTTCGCCACTCCTAACACAACACTAGCGCCAGGGTCTGGCTAGAGATGGCAGAACAGCAGGAACTTCTGCAGTGTGTACATCAGCTCATGACTCGCTTGGTTACCCTTGAGAGGTCCCTCGCTGCTGCGCAAGCCTCAGACTCTGCTGTTCAGGCACTCACAGATGCGGTAGGGCGTATGTCCATGTCTTCCCTTGCGCTGACAGTTACCCGCCTCCCATTGCCCGATAAATTCTCTGGGGATGGTGCCTCCTGCAGGGGTTTCATCAGCCAGTGCTCAATACACCTGGAGCTGCTGGCTGCGCAATTCCCTACAGAGCGGGCTAAGGTGGCCTTTATTATCTACTGTCGGGCAAGGCCTTGGAATGGGCTACACCTTTATGGGAACGTGGTGACCTCGAGATTCGGACCGCTGACAACTTGCTAACAGCCAACAAGCAAGTATTTCTCGGTCCTCGGGTCACGCATGATACGTCTCTGCAACTACTCGCCCTTACTCAGGGGTCACTCTCGGTTAGCCAGTATGCCGTCCATTTTCGGACACTGGCGTCCGAGTTGGAATGGTCCAACAAAGCCCTCATCCCCGTTTTTTGGCGAGGTCTAGCAGAGCACGTGAAGGATTCTCTCTCCACTAGAGAGATCCCCACCAGCTTGGAGGAGTTAATTTCTGTCTCCTCACGTATCGACCTCCGTTTTTCAGAGCGCGGTATGGAGCGGGCTCACTCCAAGCGAAGAGCTGTTTCGGCTTCTAAATTTTTTGAACCTCTTGAGCTGTCTGAGCCAGAAGTTCTACCCCCTGAGCCCATGGAGGTGTCTCGTACCAATCTTAATACAGACTCAGATCAGGAATCCATTTGCGGTTGTCACCATGTATGTGCGATTTCTCCAGAAGCCAGCTCCCCGCAATGGTCAGAGTCTGAACCAGTCATCAAGACCTTTGTCCCTCCTCATCTTAGGGCTCAGGTTCTCGCATGGGCGCATGCGTCCAATGCGCCTCACCATCGGGGCTACATGCAAATCTCGAAGCTTTTGGCTGGAGCGTATTGGTGGCCCCATAGAGCTCAGGACTTTAAAAAATTTATCCAGGCTTGCACCTCATGTGCTCAGGACAGCCTTCCTAGGCAGAGAGTGGTGACAGTCACTGATTCGTGGCGGCGTTCTGTTATCTCGCCTGCTCCTGCCATCTCTCAGGTGTCTCTTCTGAAACCTGGTGACTTTACTTCCTCTGATGCCTTCCAGGTCTCTCAGTTTACTGTAACACCTTCCAGGACACTAAGCTCGCCTTCGGTCGAGTTTGAGGCCTATGCCACCATAGGGTCCAGGTTGTTAGTCCGGAAGGCTCAGGGAGGAGGAGGCCCTAGGAAGGGGGGTAATGTTAGGAGTCAGATTTCTTCCTCTCCTATAATGAAATCTAGACACTTACATTCTGCAGTCTCCTGCACTTCATCTGCTGCAGAGGAGATTGAAGAGGAGACTGCCTTGCGGCAACTCTCTCCAGAGGCTAAGTCCTTTGTTCCCTCAACTGAGCATGCTTATGGGATGAACTCCCATTGGAGTTCGGGAGTCAGGTTCTCAGTTCCTGTGTTGTATCCTATTGGCTCCTCCTGGAGCCCTGGAGATTTCCGGAAGGTCCCGTTTGGTATAAAAAGCGCGCATGGCTGTTCCGCCATGCGCTAGTATTTTTCATACTTGCTGCTGTATGTATGGTGATGGATGCTTGGACTGGTGACTGACTTATTAAGACACCCCTTCCCTCTGATAATACGATTGTGTGAGTGTTTGGGTTCAGCCAGTAGCAGCGCTAGCGCCAGCGCGCCTTAGCTCCATCTTGCTCAGCAGCTTAGCGTCTTCATTGCGCCAGCGTTAATGCAGCGGCTCAGTTCTTGCCGCGCTGCAGTTGCAGCTTAACTCTGCGTCCGCAGTTGCGACGCCACGCACCTCATTTTACGGTAGGTCTAGACGGAGTAGTCCTGCTGTCTAAGGCTACTCCTGTGACCCTTAATACCGTGTCTGCATCGCTGAAAGTCTGTGACCCTGAACAGACTCGGCGTTTAGTTTATGCTTTGTTCCTGCAGCTCTGTGAGCATAACAGAGCTTGCTTCAGTGCACTGGGTGGAGTTAAAACCCTGTGCACATTACCGCCATAGTGCTCTGCCTCTTTTAGCAGCGGTTTTTCCATCCACCGCATGGTGGACCCCGAGTAGCGAAGGCACTTTATTTATTTTTATTTAGTGTCTTCCGCCACTCCTAACAGTTTGCATGTCGTTGCAGAATGCTGTTGTAACCCATCCTAGGACATGTACCTTGGCATAAATCACCAACATCGTTGCCAGCAAAATGCTATCACATGATGACACCTCATCTCTATGCTTCACGGTGCACACAACACAGGTAAAAGCTATCCGCTCATCTTTTCTCTTCATCACAAAGACACGTTGGTACAAATATTCTGAAATTTTTACTCATCAGGTCACAGTACAGATATCCACTGATTTGATGTCCAGTTTTCAGTTGCTTGGCCTAAACAAGTCACTTTTTCTTGTTTGCAGTCCTCAGTAGTGACTTCTTACAATCTCTTCTGGACAGTTTTTGTTGAATGTGTCTGCTACTTTATGTCTGTGCATCATTTATGAAGGTTGTTATGTAATACTAGATGTGGCCCGATTCTACCGCATCCGGTATTCTAGAGTGTCTCTCTCCCCCCCCGCCCCGCAGATGGGGTCCACTCTCCTGCCAGTTGGAGACCCCTTTAATTCCATGTGTGCTGTTCTTCTCGGGGAGGGTTGTCTCCAGTCACAGCCTTGGCTCTCCGCCATTACAGCAGTAGTGATTCACATACACTGCATGTACCTTCCTGCACACAGCAGCCACATCCAGGCCGTGCTCACATGAAGCCGCACTGCTGTGGTGTTGCTCTGTCCCTATCCGGTCTATGACCCTCCAGCGCTGCTCTGGCCCGGAGTCCACCTAGCTGTATGTAAAAACAAAAAATTAAAATAAAAAAAATTATATACTCACCTTCCGACGGCCCCCGATCTCCACTCCACGCTCCCAGCATCTTCCACTCCCAGGAATGCTTAGCGCGAAAGACCGGAGATGACATCACTCTTGCGAGAGCGTGACGTCATCGGCTGTGTTTTGCGCAAAGCATTACTGGGAACGGAAGATGCCGGGCACGTGGTGAGAGGAGGGAAAGAGTACGGGGGCCGTCGGAAGGTGAGAATATGACTATTTTTTATTTTAATTCTATTTTTTACAGGTTTATGGTACCTGAGTCTCCTCTCCTCCTGACCCTGGGTACCAGCTAGCGCCGGTCATCTCCCGGCTGCTTCGCAGCTGACGTCTCTGCGGCCGGAGATGACCGGTGGCAGAGCGGTGGCGTGTGTCCTTCGAATTCCGAACTGCGCCTGCGCACTACGGGATTTTCATTACAGCCAGACAGAAAAAGATGATTATATAGAAGATGCTGGCATTTTATGGTTTCTGAGGCTGATCACTCTGATGAAAGTATCCTCTGCAGCTGAGGTAATTATTGGTCTTCCTTCAATGTTACGGCTCTTATCAGATCCAGCTTCATTAAAGAAATGGACAACTTTCATGACTGCACTGCATTTTCCAGATTGACTGACCTTCCTGTCTGAAAGAAAAAATGGGTTGATGGGTAGTCATTTCACTTTGCTTTTTTCAGTGTTTGCTGCCATAGTGTAGCTTAGAACAGTTGTGGAATAGGGTTCCATCAGTATTGTATGGAACTGCATATTAATACTGAAAACCACATCCGATGGTTGCAATTACTTTCCGTAGACCAGTGATTCCAGAAATTAACTCATGATGAGGCATATCTAATATTTTGAAGCTATTTTAGGTGACTACCTGATGAAGCAACTTGAGAGAATGCCAAGGTTAGGTAAACTTGCCATCAGGGTAAAATGGGGGGGTACTCTGAGGACTGGTTTAACACATATTCTAATTTTTTTTCAAACATGTTTCCTTTCTCCTTGTGACCTTATGTGTTTCTTTGTGGTTTTGCTTCCTTCAGTCTAAATATACATTGTGCGCAGCACATTCCAATATGAATAAGGAAAATTATGGCATAAACAGGTGCATCCAAACTTTTGACTATGTGGAATTATCACAGAGAATACAATAACTGTGCTATATGACACTTAAGAAAATCTGTATAGGAGAAAAGTTGTCATGAGAGTAGAGATGAGCGAATATGTTCGGGTCCCTGCTTATTCAACAGGCTATAGCGTTTGCCAAATAAGCTATAGCGGGAATGTGGATACATGGAGCATTCCCGATAATCAGCTGTTTGGTGCCGCAGCTGCATGTGTTGCTGCTGTGTGACAGTCACAGCACATGCATGGAGAGCCTGCCGAAGAAGCAGGGACCTGAACATATTCGCCCTTCTCTAGTCATAAGTTTTGTACACCTTCCAATTTGGACAAAGCGGTGATCTGACCCGCATAGACTGCATATAGGATATAGCAGAAAACGATTTCTATGCCTCTGTGTGAGATTTGAATCCTCCATTTGTCCCATATTCCATCAGATGCCAACTAATAACCCTAATATGGTATTATATCATATTATATCATATTGGTTCCAAATCTGTGTGAATTTTGCATATAATCAGTGGCGGATCTTATTAGGGGCAGATGGGGCGGTCGCCCCGGGCCCAAAGTTTTTTGGGGGCCCAGGGGCCAATCCGGAGCCGCCGCCACCGCAGCACAATTTTGGCTTCCCCCAATAGTCGCGTGTCGCGGCAATTGTCGGCGGCTGCGCTGCGCTGAATGGCTGGCTCAGTCACCTGATCCTCCTCCCCTCTCTCCGCAGCGTCCGCGCTCATTCCGGCCAGCAACTGGCATCACGTGGCTGCATCAGAGTGACGCTGGCCACTCACACTCTGGCAGCGGCTCCTCTGTTCCCTCCCCTTCGTTGGTGTCCATAGATACAGCGGGGCCCGGCAACTGACAGCCCAGCCGACGCCGTGTATCACAGGAGGAAGAAGAACTCTCTGGTGCCTGGTGGACAGTGTTGCAGCAGCAGCAGCACTGCCTGTTCCTCACCTCTCCGAACTTGGTGGTAAGTCGCAGCAGGGTGGGGTGGAGGTATGTCATGACTGACTCATGTGGATGTGGGGAAAAACACTCTTTGTTATACATGTATTTTAGCCCTATGTTGATTGCTCATTAAATATTAAAATATTCAGGATTGAGAGTCCTCAGTAGTTGATACCTTTTAATGGCTAACTGAAAAGATGGTAACACATTGCAAGCTTTCGAGACTCCTCAGGTCTCTTCATCAGGCTAGACTAATACAAAATCTGAAGTCACATATTTATGCACAATACAGCACAGAAAAAATGCAATAGATAAGACAAGTGACGTGAAGCAGAAAAAGGTATCAACTACTGAGGACTCTCAATCCTGAATATTTTTCTATCCACTGGCTAACACGGTACAAAGATATACATCTTTCCTGCATTAAATATTATAAACTGAATGTACATTTCCTGCCTATTGATGATTACCCTCTAAGAGTACACCACATAACATCTGGGCCTCCGTCCTTGATGGCCGGCACACGTGTTTTAGCCCTTAGTTGCCTACCACATCTTTCTCTCACCTACTTTATGTGGATGTGGGGGGCATGGGGGGGTGGACATGGGGGGGTGGGCAAGGGGGGCCTTGGTCAAGAGGGGTGCCGGGTGCCCAGACTTTAGGAACAGCCTCGGACCAGTGAGCAGTGCACTGCACGCATTATGTAATGTAACCCATTCAGGTCCTCACATCACGTCCCATATGGCAAGGTTCACGTTAGGCGATTTTGTGGGTATTGGCCGTAGGCCTACAGCTTATGTGCAACGTCTTTTTAGGCCATGTCCACACGTGGCGGAATGGTGGCGGGTTTTCCGTACGGACCCGCAGCAAACCAAGTGCTGCGGTCCGTACGGCTGTCAATTCCCACACGGGGACCGCAGCACTCAGCTAGCTGTATTTATGCATGATGGTTTCAAACTGCACAGGTGAGAGATCCTTTTCAAAACTTAAACGAATTAAAAATGAGTTGAGGAGTCAAATGGGACAAGACAGACTCAATCATCTCTCTTTAATGAGCATTGAACAAGAGCTTTTGAAGAGTCTAGACCTCTCAGAAATCATCAACGACTTTAGCACCAAAAAATCTCGCCGAAAAAGTCTGTGAGCAGTTTATGATCTTCAGAGTCAAAAAAAATCCGAGTTTCTAGTCCATTAATAAATTGTTGCCTGTGCTCATTGCACTTTTCCTGTTAGGCCGGGGTCACACTAACCGACGCAAAATATGGTCAGTATTTTACATGCGTAATACGGATGAATGGCCCCTAAACAGTGCTCCGTATGTCATCCGTAATCAAGGTGTGGTCGCGTATTTTGCACATGTAAGCATCCGTATGTAATCCGTATGGCATCCATATGGCGAGATTTTCTCGCAGGCTTGCAAAATGGACATATATTGGAGCCCTATGACAGGGTTTCTAACAGAAACCAAAGAATAGATATAGACACATAGAATGCATATATATATATGTGTATTCTATGTGTCTATATCTATTCATTCGTTTCTTTATTAAAACTGTCAGTGTGAGTTTACTGTATAGCACACTGAATTGCCGGCTTTGCTAAAAGACACCTGGTCATGTGTGGACATGTGTGGTCCGTGTGTAATCCGTATTTTTTACGCACCCATAGACTTGCATTGGCGTACTACGGGTGTAGTACGCTGACAATCGCAGCAAGCTGAGATTGGCATGGACCGTAGAATATGGATGAGAAATATACGGCTGGTGTGAGGGACCCCATAGAGAATCATTGGTCCGTGTCTAATGCGTGCTTTTCGCGCCTCTCACTCGGCCGTATTCCTTGCCAGTGTGACCCCGGCCTTAGGCTACCACCCACACAGATATACATCTGTATAGATAAATAATTATGTTGAATTATTGTTTAATATTATGTTTACATGTTCTTATTTGCACTTATATGTGGTACGGTGAATGTAGCCTTATGTTTACCTTGTATGAAGAAATACAGGCCAGTATATACCACATTATATATTTTGACTGTTGATTTTGAGGAATATTTAATATTATTTATATTGTTTGACCATACAATACAATTTCTTGTGAGAAAAAAGTAATTTTTCTTTGTTTTTATGGTCTAATAAATGTTACAATTTGTATACCTAAAAATCAGCATATGCAGTGTTTTTGTGAGAAGAGCCACAAAATTTTGACAGAAAATGTTTTCCTGGGAAGGGGGGTATTGGGGCCCAGGTTTTATGAACAGCCCCGGGCCCATGGTCCACTTAATCCGCCACTGCATATAATGTAAATATATATAGATCTAGAATCAGAAATTCCATTAATTGTAACCGAGTGCATGTGCATGGGTGTGCATGAGCATGTGTAAATTATATTTTCTTTGCTGCACAAATTGAAACATTTCCATTAATTCCCAGCCGCGTAAATGTATTTTTATCATGTCTAGCTATACCTTTCTCTTAAATGTAAGTGGAAATGCTCAAGACTCAACTGGATTAACCCAGCCCTCTTACCTATACTGCTGCCAGGTATTTAAACACTGCCAGCCACTGGAGTCATGCTGATACAATCTTTTTACTGCTCTGGAGACATTTCAGCCACACTATTTAAAGGATTTCAGTAGGGGATGGTTGAGCGCATACATACAATGAGAGCTTCCCTACCTCACAGCAAAAATAAATTCTTTAATAGTACTAGTGCTACAGAAGGGAAAATAAAGAATAAGCAATCAATCAAAATGCAGTCACAATTTGTGAAAAAAAATTTTTGTAAGTTGTTTTAGTCAGTTACTTTGCTCAAAACGTGTATTTATTTGTGAATTATTAGAAAAAAGATCACACTTTTAATGTGGACAATTTGTGCTTTTATTTTGTTCTGCTGTTTCCCAAAATATACTTTTTTAATTGCTTTTGTTTAATCCAGCATAAAGTTCCAGCAATATGGGCTTTTTTTAATCTAGTTTCAACGTATTTATTTTATTTATGCCTATGTTATTTATGTCTTATTTTACTTTTATTTATTTCTATGTTATTTACTTTACTAAGAGGGTGTGACTCACGGAGTAATAAAGAAAATACGCTAACCAAACAACAGTGAAACACAGGGGAGGTATAGGAAGCTGAAACCAAATAGGAGAGGATGAGGATGAACACAAACAAACTCCACGTAACAATCTTCTGAACAACTCTTGAAATGCAAACTCCAAGAACGAACTTCACCACCAACTCCTAAACAGAAAAGTCAGCGAAATTGATCTGATTCCACCTAACATCAGAGGTATTAAGATCAGCAATCTACTTGCAAAACTTGAGCCAAGGTGGATCTGGACACTTAAGAATGTACACACCTCAGCTTCAACGAGAACCTTTGGTTTGTTTACTTTCTGTAAGCCTCTTATGTCCATCAAACCCATCCAATATTTATATATACATATATGTAATTTTTGTATTATTTGATTTTAATGTCTTAATTTTATACTTACCATTGTTTTTAGTTTCACCATTTGTGATATTGGCCTACATGGCTTCTGGGGAGTCTGTCCGATCGAACCACATTGATGTCCAAGCGTGATGTGTTCCAGAGATTGGTTATGCGGCGACGTCAATCATGCAGATTGCTTCCTATGTGCCATCTATCAATATCTATGTAGTATTTTTCCTCCCCCCACTCCCTTCCCTTTATCTGTGGTTCAACGTTTTTTTCTGTATATCACACTCACACCAATTTATGCAGTCATCACATTATACAATTTACACACTTACCACATTACACACATTTGTTTGTATTTCTACCCATTTATTCCTCGTGATATATCTTATAGATTGATATGTGTAATTGTTATCCATTTGATAACCATCGATATAGTAATTCCCCCCCCCCTTTCCCCATATTCACATTCACATCATGTTTAACCTTAGTGACCGGGCCAATTTTTTAAATTCTGACCATTGTCACTTTATATGGTGATAACTCTGGAACGTTTCAACAAGTCCCATTGATTTTGAGATTGTTTTTTCATGGCACATTATAATTTATTAAGTTTTGTGTTTATTTATAAAAAATGTCAGAAACTTGTCAAAAATGTAAAAAAAATTGCAATTTTCAAACTTTGAATGATTATCCCTTTAATCCAGATAGTCATTCCACACAAAATCATTAATAAATAACATTTACCACATGTCTGCCTTACATCAGCACCATTTTTAAAACGCTAATTTATTTTGTTAGCCTTTTAGGAGGTTTAACAAAGTAGCAGCAAATTTTCATTTTTCCAAGGAAATTTACAAAATTTATTTTTTTGAGGGACCTATCAATGTTTTAAGTGAATTTTTGGGTGCTATATATTGGGAAACCCCAAACATGATACCATTTTAAATAACGGCACCCCCTGACACATTGAAAACTGCTGTCATGTAGTTTATTAACCCTTGAGGTGATTTTCAGGAATTAATGCAAAGTGGTATAGCAGGAATGAAAAAGTGTTTTTTACCACCTAAATGTCGATAGCTTCTGAACTGACCTCTATAGCCGGGAGACTCAAAGTCCGCTGTTTGGCCATGAAATGCTATGGCAAACATCAGGACCACACAATCATGATCTCTGTGTGTCAATTAAATTAAAGCAGAAGCCCCCACAATCTATTAACCATTTATTTGATGTAGTCACTTTTGACAGCAGCAACTAAGGGGTTAAACAGATATGAACAGTGTCAACACTGATCGTTTGTGATACAGCAAGTTGTCACCTGTATGGGGATGCTACTCTCTTATATCTGAGGTCAGTTAAAAGATGTATTGGCTGTCATTAAGGGGTTAATCACACTAATATTTCTCTAACTATTGTTATCTTTCATCCCCTTTATATATTTCTACACACTTCTGTGTTGTTCTATTCATCCAGCAATCCACCACCATTACTTCACTGTTTAATTCTTTGCATATCATCTCCACATTTACACTGGTCATTCACCCTTTCCCTCCTTTTTTGCCTTACTTACTATTCATTTACTTGCATACCAGTATACTCGATTTTTCACCTTGGCATTTACTTATTTATTATTATTTTTTACCACCCATTCCATCATTCACACACCCCCTTTTGTTCATTTTTGTAATCATCATACTGTTTGTTATCCTTTATAATCCATGGATACCGCTATATTTTCCTCTCCTCCACCCTGCCTTTTACTATGCCACCTCTGGTCCAGACATCTCGGTATCCACCTGGATTTACCAAATGGCTGCAATGAAACAAAAAGTGAAAAATTTAAAGGAGTCTGAATACTTTCCGCACCAACTGTACATTTACATATCTCATACTAGTTGATATATCCCTTACAGGTGCTCAGTATCCCTGATATGCATGACCTAGTTTTTGCATTATTTATTGTATTATATTCTTACATATTGTCACTTTTTACCCTCAGTCCATCATTTTTGATCCATCAACTGTCTCACATGCTATACTTTATTGTATTCATTTTTCTTTCTTCTTTTTGTGTTGATATTGCCACCTTTCAAGTCACCTCTTTTTGTTTCAATATTAAACCTACTCAAAATATGTGAATAAACCAAAATGAATCCAAGAATAAGAAATATACATAGTTTTATTGAATAACAGTGTTAAAAACATGAAAATCAGGGGAAACAGAAAAACAACATCAAAATACCATAGTACAAAGAAAAAAATCATTATTGGGAAAACTGACCATACAACGTGATTCAATATAAAGAAACACTCCTTGAGAAAGCCATTGGGCGAAATGTATGTATGAGACACAGGAGCCACGGGTTACTGACCACTGGTATATACAGCTATGGCAAAAATTAAGAGACCACTTTCAAATGTTCAGTTTGTCTGATTTTTCTCTTTATAGGTATAATTTTGAGTAAAATGTAAATTGTTCTTTTATTCTATAAACTACTGACAACATGTCTCTGAATTTCCAAGCAATACATTTTTTTTTTCTGAAAAGGAGAAATAGTCAAAATAAAAAAAACAGTGCTTTCAGACCTCAAATAATGCAAATAAAACAAGTTCATAATCATTTAGAAACAACAATACTAATGTTTTAACTCAGAGAAGAGTTCAGAAATCAATATTTTGTGGAATAACCATGATTGTTAATCACAGCTTTCATGCGTCTTGGCATGCTTTCTACCAGTCTTTCACACTTCTTCTGGTGCAAAAATTTAAGCAGTTCTTCTTTGTCTGATGGCTTGTGACTAGCCATCATCCTCTTTATTACATTTCAGAGGTTTTCAATGGGGTTCAGGTCTGGAGAATGGGCTGCCCATGACAGGGATTTGATGTGGTGGTCTCTTAATTTTTGCCAGAGCTGTATTTATTTATTATATCCCTTCTCTGTATGCTCTTTATGCACTTTACCTGTAGACAACTATTTTGTCTATTAAGCTTTTGCACTTTATAAAGGCTACTTGTAAGGGGTTTTCTTTATATTGAATCATGTTCTTTGGTCAGTTTTCCCAATAATGATTTTTTCTTTGTACAGTGGTATTTTGATGTTGTTTTTCTGTCTCCCATAGTTTTCATGTTTTTAACATTGTTATTCAATAAAACTATATATATTTCTTATTCTTGGATTCATTTTGGTGTATTCACATATTTTGAGTAGGTTTAATATTATTGTTCTCTGTGAATATCCAAAACTAATGTTATTTCTTTATAGTAAGTTTATCTCACATAGGTTTTTTTGTATCAATTTTATATCCTTTACATCGTTCTTTTTTGATCTCCTGTTCAGCTATTCCTCCTTGTCTATCTATCCTCTGTCCGAATGGTCTGCCATTTACATTCCACGAGCAAGTATATATGGGTAACTAATTCTACTACCATTGCGTTACCTTTTACATTGCTTTCCATTATATACTATTGCTTTTCTCAGTGTGTATTTTTGTCAACTCCTAAACAGGCAGTAAGGACTGTCACTGCCAATTCCCAAGTGTCAGTGGCCAGTATATATAGTAGAGGGAAGTGGCCAGCACTAGACAGCTTAGACAGAGGTGTAGCTAGGGCTTTGGTTCGGGGGAGGCGAAACTTCTGAGTGGGCCCCTAACCAGGTAACCTTGATTACAACTCAGTGACGCACCCTAAGGGCTCAAACTCACTTGCGAGAGACTCGCATGATTCTCGTGCGAGCCTCTCGCATGAAAACCTGGCACAGCCACCAGCACTGGGGCCAGAGGGTGCAGCCAGTCCTTGGTGGGATTCGAACCCAGGACTCCAGTGCTGAAAGGCTGCAATGCCATCCACTGAGCCACCATGCTGCCCTTGCATATAATGCAGCCCCCCATAGGCAGACTGATAGGTAAGAGGCAGCACCCCCCCATAGACAGACTGATAGGTAAGGCAGCACCCCCCATAGGCAGACTGATAGGTAAGGTAGGATCCCCCATAGGCAGACTGATAGGTAAGGCAGCACCCCCCCATAGGCAGACTGATAGGTAAGGCAGCACCCCCCCCATAGGCAGACTGATAGGTAAGGCAGCACCCCCCATAGGCAGACTGATAGGTAAGGCAGCACCCCCCCATAGGCAGACTGATAGGTAAGGCAGCACCCCCCCATAGGCAGACTGATAGGTAAGGCAAGATCCCCCATAGGCAGACTGATAGATAAGGCAGGATCCCTCATAGGCAGACTGATAGGTAAGGCAGCACCCCACATAGGCAAACTGATAGGTAAGAGGCAGCACCCCCCATAGGCAGACTGATAGGTAAGGCAGGATCCCCCATAGGCAGACTGATAGATAAGGCAGGATCCCCCATAGGCAGACTGATAGGTAAGGCAGCACCCCCCCATAGGCAGACTGATAGGTAAAGCAGCACCCCCCCATAGGCAGACTGATAGGTAAGGCAGGATCCCCCATTGGCAGACTGATAGGTAAGGCAGCACCCTCCAAAGGCAGACTGATAGGTAAGGCAGCACCCCCTCATAGGCAGACTGATAGGTAAGGCAGCACCCCCATAGGCAGACTGATAGATAAGGCAGCACCCCCCCATAGGCAGACTGTTAGGTAAGGAAGGATCCCCCATAGGCAGACTGATAGGTAAGGCAGCACCCCCCATAGGCAGACTGTTAGGTAAGGCAGCACCCCCCCATAGGCAGGCTGTAAATAATGCACCCCCATAAAAATAAATAAATAAATACTCACCTCTCTTCCTCCTGGCTCCTGTGCTGCTCTGAGTTCCCGCTGTTCTCCTGACAGCGGGTGCCAGGTAGAGACATCATCGCACCCCCTGTCAGCATCTGCATCAGACGCTGAGAGGGGGATGATGGGTGATAAAGCGCTCGCTCCTTCTCTCATCCGTCAGTTGTATCGGCTAGATGCCAATACAGCTGACCCTGCGATGACGGGCGGGGGGCCCACTGCTGGCACAGCCCCCCCGCCCGCTCAGGGACCTCGTAGCGGTCAGGCGGCAGAGCAGGGAGATCGATTCTCCCTGCTCTGCCACAGAATGTAGAAAATGTAGCTGTATCGGTGCGCTGTGCACACCAATACAGTTACAGTAGCGTAGCTTTGGGTGGGCCACCGCCCTATCTGCCCCCCTGGTAGCTGCTCTACTGAGCTTAGACAATCCAGGTTAGAGAGCTCTAGGAGATCAACTAAACTGATTAACCTTTGCACTTCCAGCAAGGAAAAAATCTGCACTGTTTAATAAGCATCTAAAGCAGTTCTAATCAGTGAAGGAGTTCGTGAAACCAGACGCTGTGATCTTCTGGCCCTTCTCTGTCATGGTATCCCTGTGACAGTAGGGCTTGACTCTCTCAGGTAGGAACTAAAGTTCCAGCAGCCATCGGATTCTTGTGTCAAAACAGAGTGAGGTTTGTTGAACTCCATAAGCTTGCACAGTTCTTTATATGGAACAGCCTTTTCCTGGCACACACATAATAACAAAAATCACAGTACTTTTTCAATGAAGACAAAGCAATAACAGGGTCTCACCTATGTAGCAATTCAGATCCTGCTTTAGGTTCAGTGTGCTCACATACAAAGGTTAATGACTATCTCTAACACCTCACATTGCTCAGTTCCCCTAGCTGACATCCACAAGTGAATACTCAGCCTGGTTTTACTTATAGCAAGTCAGGTGCCTCTTATCAGAAGGACCTGTAGTACTAAATTTGAACACTATCCTTCCTGACTTTTCTACATACCCCCTTCCTCCCAAAGCCTGGGGCTGGACACTGTTATGATTGGGTCACCGAGGAGGAGAGCAAGCCTAAGCTAAGCCACAGAAAACCAGAGAGGTTGGTAACTAAGCAGATTGCAGACCCCTGATCCTATCCACACAACTAGCAATAGCCGTGGAGCGTACCTACGATGATCCTAGATGCCTCGGCACAGCCGGAGAGCTAACTAAGCCTAAAGCAAGAAGGGGAAATCTAAACTGCCCCAGAGCAGACCCCAAAGGAAAAGATAGCCCCCAAACATATACAGTATTGTCAGTGAGACAAGATGAAAACACAAACGCAGGCAGGAAAATAGACTGAGCAAATGATGGGGCCCACACTGACTAGACAGGACAGGAAAGGAAAGACGCTGTCTGCAATCACTCAAAAAACCCTGCAAAAAGTCCAACACATCTGATGCAAAAAACACTGAAGTTACACGACTTCGCCCACTATATCAGCACTCTGGTATATTCTGAAAGCAGAGCAAAAAGAGGCCAATCTAATAAGGGACAAAAACAAACTGGCACAAGCAGTAACATATGGAACTGGCTGACCCACACAAAACTGAGACAGACAAAACCAGATCAAATGCAAACAGAATAGCAAATGAACACTTAGCTGAACATGCAGGGACTGAGCTGGAAACATCAGACCTCAGGAGGCAAGAAGAAAGTCACCAGCAGGGATAGAGGGAGTCGGCTGTCTTAAATCCCAATCTGAAACCCCAGATCTCCAATTGTTGTCCTCATTATCAGGTGGCAAGCCTCTGTTAATCAGACCAGCTTCATTACCTCCAGTAACCACCAGAGGGAGCCCAGAAAGAGAACTCACAACCCCTCTGTCAATCTGACCAGCTTCACTACCTTCAGTAATAACCAGAGGGAGGCCAGAAAGCGAATTCACAACAGTACCCCCCCTTGAGGAGGGGTCACCGAACCCTCATCCAAGCCACCAGGCTGATCAGGATGGGCCCGGTGACAAGCACGAACCAATCTTTCAGCATGAATGTCAGAAGCAGAGACTCAAGAATTATCCTCCTGGCCATAACCCTTCCATTTGACCAAGTACAGGAGTCTCCGTCTAGCCAAACGAGAATCCAATATTTTCTCTACCTCATATTCCAAATTGCCTTTAACCAATACAGGGTCAGGAGGAACCGCCATAGGAACTACTGGCTCCACAAACCTCTTCAAAAAAGATTTATGAAACACGTTATGGATCTTAAACGTAACTGGAAGAGCCAATCGGAAAGAAACGGGATTAAGGATCTTCAAAATCTTATAAGGTCCACTGAATCTTGGCTTGAATTTTGGAGATGCAACCTTCATAGGAATATTCTTTGAAGACAACCAAACCATATCACCCACTTTAAACAGGGGACCAATGGTCCTATGCCGATTGGAAAACCGTTGGACTTTTTCCTGAGTGGGACAACTTATCCACCACTTGGTCCCAAATCTGCTGCATTCTCTCTACCACAGTGTCCACACTTGGGCAGGTCGAAGATTCCACCTGCCCTGAAGAAAATCGAGCATGAAATCCAAAGTTACAGAAAAAGGGCGACATCAAAGTGGCAGAACTAGCTCTATTGTTTAACGCGAATTCGGCCAAGGGCAAAAATGAGACCCAGTCATCCTGATCAGCAGATATGAAACATCTCAAATAGGACTCCAAAGTCTGGTTTGTTCTCTCAGTCTGCCCATTGGTCTGAGGATGAAATGCAGAGGAGAAACGATAACTGAATTCCCAGTTTGGAACAAAAAGCTCTCCAAAATCTGGAAAAAACTGAACTCCTCTGTCCGACACAATGTTCTCAGGAATCCCGTGCAACCGAACCACCTGTTGTAAAAACAAGGGCATCAACTCAGAAGAAGATGGCAACTTTGGGAGTGGTACAAGATGGATCATCTTAGAAAATCTATCACAAATCACCCAGATAACAGTCATTCTCTGAGAGGCAGGAAGATCGGAAATAAAATCCATTGAGATATGGGTCCATGGCCTCCTGGGCATCGGCAGTGGCATCAACAACCCACTAGAAAGAGAACAGGGCTTGGACCGAGAACAAGTCCCACAGGACTGCACAAAATTCCTGACATCACGAGATAAGGCAGGCCACCAAAAAGACCGACTCACCGAATCTCTGGTACCAAAAATACCTGGATGACCAGCCAACGCGAAGCAATGAATTTCAGGCATTACTCTCTTCCTCCATTGGTCAGGGACATACAACTTTCCCATAGGGCAACGTTCAGGTTTGTCCTCTTGAAATTCCTCCAGGGCATGTCTCAAATCGAGTGAGATGGCGGAAAGAACTACACCCTCATTTAGAATGGTAGTAGGCTCGGTCACATTAAGAGAATCTGCAAAGAAACTCTTAGAAAGGGCGTCTGCCTTAACATTCTTCGTGCCCGGAAGAAAAGAGACCACAAAATTAAAACGCGTGAAAAACAAGGCCCACCTAGCCTGTCTAGGATTCAGGCGTTTGGCTGATTCAAGATAAATTATCGGTGAGGACCACAACTTGATATCTAGCTCCCTCCAACCAATGTCTACACTCTTCAAATGCCCATTTCATGGCCAACAATTCCTGATTCCCCACGTCATAGTTACGTTCAGATGGGGAGAATTTTCGAGAAAAGAAGGCACAGGGATTCATCTTAGAGGTCACCGGATCTTTTTGGGACAAAATGGCTCCTGCACCAATCTCAGAAGCATCTACCTCCACCTGAAATGGGAGTGAGACATCAGGTTGCTGTAGAACCGGAGCAGAAGTGAATCTCCCCTTAAGCTCCTGAAATGCTGAGACTGCCTCTGGAGACCAATTCACCACATCAGCGCCCTTTTTGGTCAGATCAGTCAGTGGTTTAACAATACCAGAAAAATTACTTATAAATTTACGGTAGAAATTAGCAAAACCCAAAAACTTCTGGAGAGCCTTTAAAGAAGTGGGCTGAGCCAATCATATATGGCCTGTATCTTGGTCGGGTCCTTTTCAATAGCAGATGGGGACAAAATGAATCCAAAAAATGAAATCCTCTGGACACCAAAGAGGCACTTCGATCCCTTAACATACAGAGAATTTTCCCTCAAAATCTGGAACACAGTCTGGACATGTTCCACGTGAGAATCCCAATCACTGGAAAAGATCAAAATATCATCCAAATAAATGATCAAAAACTTATCTACAAAGTCCCAGAAAATATCATTCATAAAAGATTGGAAGACAGAAGGGGCATTATTGAGCCCAAAAGGCATCACTAGGTACTCAAAATGTCCCTCCGGAGTATTTAACGCCATCTTCAATTCATCCCTGTGCTTGATGCGATTAAGATTATACGCCCCCTGAGATCAAGCTTGGTAAACCAACAGGCACTTTTAACTCTGGAAAATAAATCAGAAATCAGGGGTAATGGATACTGATATTTAACAGTGATTTTGTTAAGGGAACGATAGTCAATATATGGCCTTAATGAAGCATCTTTCTTGGCCAAAAAAAAAACTCAGCACCTAAAGTTGAAGAGGATGGTCTAATAATCCTTTCTCCAATGACTCCTTGATATAAGATCGCATAGCATCATGTTCGGGTACCGATAAGTTGAAAAGCCGACCCTAGGGAAATTTACACCCAGGCATCAACTCAATTGCACAGTCATAACTCCTATGAGGAGGCAAAGACACAGACTTACTCTCACTAAATACATCAGAAAAATCAGCCTTATAGTCAGGAATATCATGAGACTGGGGAGAGGTGGAGAAAACAGGAGTGTCACTAAGAACACATTGACAACCCCAACTCACCACAGACACAGATTTCCAATCCAAAACAGGATTATGAGTCTGCAACCAAGGAAAACCAAGAACAATAGAATCATGCAAATTGGGCAACACCAAAAATTTACAATTTTCTTGGTGGTCCGGGGTGACCTGCATTATCACCTGGGTCCAAAACTGGGGTTTATTCTCCACCAAAGGAGTAGCATCAATACCCTCAAAGGAATAGGAGTCCGCAGGGGTATCATAGGAAAACCACAACGTTTAGCAAAGTCTAGATCCATCAGATTCAAAGCTGCTCCTGAATCTACAAAAGCCTTAGCGGAAAATGTAGACAAGGAGCAGATCAGGGTAATTGCCAAAAGGAACTTAGGTTGTACACTGCCCACAGCAAATGTGTGAGCAAAACGCCTTTCTCATTTAGGGCAGACAGAAATAGTATGAGAGGCGTCCCCACAGAAAAAATACAGCTTATTACACCTTCTAAACTCCTGATGTTGTGCCCTAGACAAAACCCTATCACATTGCATGGGTTCAGACGTTCGTTCGAAAGGCGGCAACGCCTCTCATGTAGTTTTACGTTCACGTAAACGCCGATCAACTTGAATGGCCAATGACATAGAGTCGTCTAGACCAGAGGGAACAGGAAATCCCACCATAACATCTTTTACGGTTTCTGCCAAACCCTTCCGAAAGAGAGCTGCTAGGGCATCGTCATTCCATTTAGTAAGGACCACCCACTTTTGGAATTTTTGACAATATAACTCTGCAGAATCCTGACCCTGGTTCAATGCCAATAAGGTCTTCTCAGCTTGATCAATAGCATTAGGTTCATCATACAACAACCCCAAGGCTTGAACAAAAATGCGTCCACATTAGCCAGAATAGGATCTCCAGGTGTCAAAGAAAAGGCCCAATCCTGGGGATCGCCACGCAGCACGGAAATGACAATTTTAACCTGCTGCACAGAGCTCCCAGAAGAGTTAGGTTTCAAAGCAAGAAATAGTTTACAATTAGTCTTAAAATTCAAAAATTTAGACCGATCCCCAAGAAAACACATCAGGAGTAGGGATTTTTGGTTCAACAGCAGATGATTGAGCGAGATAGGCAGAAATTCCCCGCACTTCAGCAGCAAGCTGCTCAACACGATCAGACAATTGCTTAGTCTCCATTTAGAAAAAGAAAAAATAAATATCTCCTCCTGCAGCCCCAGAAAAAAAGAGGAAAAAATATACAAGAAAAAAAAAATTCTGACACTTTTCTTTTTTTTTCTATTTTTTTTTTAAATTCCTTTTTTACTTTAGAGTACCCTAGAGTCTACAGTTAGGCTGGTGATTCTGCTATGATTGGGTCACCGAGAAGGAGATCAAGCCCAAGCTAAGCCACAGAAAACCAGAGAGGTTGGTAACTAAGCGGATTGCAGACCCCTGATCCTATCCACACAACTAGCAGTAGCCGTGGAGCGTACCTACGATGATCCTAGAGGCCTCGGCACAGCCGGAGAGCTAACTAAGCCTAAAGCAAGAAAGGGGAAATCTAAACTGCCCCAGAGCAGACCCCAAAGGAATAGATAGCCCCCAAACATATATTGTCAGTGAGACAAGATGAAAACACAAACGCAGGCAGGAAAATAGACTGAGCAAATAATGGGGCCCACACTGACTAGACAGGACAGGAAAGGAAAGACGCTGTCTGCAATCACGCAAAAAACCCTGCAAAAAGTCCAACACATCTGATGCAAAAAACACTGAGGTCGCACGACTTCGCCCACTATATCAGCACTCTGGTATATTCTGAAAGCAGAGCAAAAAGAGGCCAATCTAATAAGGGACCAAAACAAACAAGCAGTAACATATGGATGGTGATTCAGCACAGCCCCAGCCGGAACTGGCTGACCCACACAAAACTGAGATAGACAAAACCAGATCAAATGCAAACAGAATAGCAAATGAACACTAAAGGCCCTTTTACATTTATCGATGCACCAGCGATCCCGACCATGATACGACCTGGTCAGGATCGCTGGTGCATCACTAAATGATCGCTAGTGAGCTGCCACACAGGCAGATCTCACAGCAATGCAGCAGCGATACAGTGGTCGTTACTTACCTTTCAGATGCGGCGATCCTGACGTCCTCCCGCCCGCCTCCAAACATCGCTCGTCGGCGCCGCAGGAAGCGCCCGACGAGAAATGGAGCCGGTCGATCTCGCGCGATCAGCGACAGACAGCGGGGGAGCCGGTCGGAGGTATGTATCACACATAGCGATATCGCTAGCAATATCGCTATAACGTCACAAAATCGGTGACGTTATAGTGATATTGCTAGCGATATCGCTGTGTAAAACCCTCTTTAGCTGAACATGCAGGGACTGAGCTGAAAACATCAGACCTCAGGAGGCAAGAAGAAAGTCACCAGCAGGGATAGAGGGCGTCAGCTGTCTTAAATCCCAATATGAAACTCCAGATCTCCAATCATCGCCCTCATTATCAGGCGCAAGCCTCTGTTAATCAGATCAGCCCCATTACCTCCAGTTACCACCAGAGGGAGCCCAGAAAGAGAACTCGCAACCCCTCTGTCAATCTGACCAGCTCCACTACCTTCAGTAATAACCAGAGGGAGGCCAGAAAGCGAATTCACAACAGGACACTATTTATTAAGGCCTCTTTCACATTTCAGTTTTTTGCCATCAGTCAAAATCCGCCAAAATTTGAAATTGGCGGATCCGCTTTTTCTTGTTGCGGATCCGCCATTTTCCCCATTGGGATACATTAGTGGCGGATTTTGACGAATGGTCGTCCGTTGCGTCCGATATTTGGCGGATCCGCAAAATTCTTTGCGGATTCTGTCTGAGGGGGACGGAGCTTGTAACGTTTTTTTTCGCCGTCAAATTGGCAGATGAGGGCGGATCCGCCGTCATCCGCCATGCGGTAGAATGGGCGCCTATGGGCGGCGGATCCGCCGGGATCCGCGATTTTGCGGAATCCGCCGGCAGGATCCGCAAAATCGTACTGGGCATGCCCAGAAAAAAAGATACTTTTCCAGACAGTCCCAAAACTATATAAGGTGGGCTAATTGGGCCCAGACATGCAGTGTCAGCCAGCAAGCCTGCCAGAGGACACCCACCAGCCTGCCAGACGACACCCACCAAGCCTCTGCCAGACGACACCCACCAAGGCTCTGCCACAGGACACCCACCAAGGCTCTGCCACAGGACATCCACCAAGGCTCTGCCACAGGACACCCACCAAGGCTCTGCCACAGGACACCCACCAAGCCTGCCAGTACCAGCTCACCTACAAGTGTGAGTATACCTATTTATGACATTTCTGTGCGTGTGTGTATGGCCTGCTAGTGTGTGGTCTGCGAGTGTTGCATGTCTGTTTTTTTTTTTTTCATACTTTTTTTTTCTGTTGCTTGTGTACTGCATTTTATTTTCATACAACTGTAATTATATTGTATTTTTTATGCTGTGATTGAGTGGTGTATGGTATGTGGTGTAATTGGGCCCAGACAATCCGGCACCAGCAACACAAGACACCAAGCAAGATATCCGACTCCAGCCTGCCTGACAGAAGATTCAACTAGAGCTATAAAACCTGTCTGCCCAGCTGCAAGTCTACCACCTGCAAGACCCTTGGAGCGTGTGTGTGTGTGTGTGTGTGTGTGTGTGTGTGTGTATGTATGGCCTGTGTGTCTGTAATGCATTTTTTTTTTTATTTTACATTTTTTTTTCTGTTGCATGGGTACTGCATTTTATTTTCATACAACTGTAATTATATTGTATTTTTTATGCTGTGATTGAGTGGTGTATGGTATGTGGTGTAATTGGGCCCAGACAATCCGGCACCAGCAACACAAGACACCAAGCAAGATATCCGACTCCAGCCTGCCTGACAGAAGATTCAACTAGAGCTATAAAACCTGTCTACCACCTGCAAGACCCTTGGAGCGTGTGTGTGTGTGTGTGTGTGTGTGTGTATGTATGGTCTGTGTGTCTGTAATGCATTTTTTTTTTTATTTTCCATTTTTTTTTTCTGTTGCATGTGTACTGCATTTTATTTTCATACAACTGTAATTATATTGTATTTTTTATGCTGTGATTGTGTGGTGTAAGGCCGGTTTCATATTTGCACTTTATAGCGCAGCGATGACCCGCACACGGCCGCCGCTAATCCCCGTCCCATCCGGTCATCGCCGCCTACTAGCACACATGGACGCTTGGGATCTGCGCACCCTATGTTTAGTATGGGGTGCACAGATGGTGCGCTGGCAGGATTTTACTGTGTGCTGCGCACTTTTGAAGGTGTGCCATGCGCGACAAAATGCAACATGCTGCATTTGGCGCACAAGGGCACACCTTCAAAAGTGCGCAGCACACAGTAAAATCCTGCCAGCGCACCATCTGCGCACCCCATAGTAAACATAGGGTGCGCAGATCCCAAGCGTCCATGTGTGCTAGTAGGCGGCGATGACCGGATGGGACGGGGATTAGTGCAAATGTGAAACCGACCTAACTGGTATTGTATGTGGTGTAATTGGGCCCAGACATCTGGCAACAGCCACACTGAAGACACCGAACCAGACATCAAACTCAGCTGCAAATCTTCCACCTGCAAGTGTGTGTGTGTGTGTGTGTGTGTGTGTGTGGCCTGGCTGTGTGTGGGTTTTTTTTATTTTATTTTCAGATTTGCAATTGTGGTGTTATTAATGTATCTGTTGTAAATTGGTGTTTTTTTATTTTTCATTTATTGTGGTATTTAAAATAAAGAGCAGAGGAGCTCCTATTTGTTGGAAAAAAAATTATAAAAAAAAATAAATAACAAACTGTTTTTAAAAAATCTCCTTTTGTATCATTTAAAAAAAGGTAAAATTAAGTTACCATAAAGGTACATAAGTGTGGTTAAAAGTGAGATTGCAACATGAAAATAATCTGGGTATACACAGCTGAGTTTTTAAGGGAATTCAAAAACATCCAAACACAGTGTGGGTATACACAAAATAAACACCTTCAATCACTGGTTACAGTCTCGGTGAGAGTTTGAGGGAATGCAAACACTGGTTTACACACTTTAATCACTGGTTACACTTGGTAACACCTTCAATCACTGGTTACACTCTCAGTGAGAGTTTGAGGGAATGCAAACACTGGTTTACACACCTTAATCACTGGTTACACTTGGTAACACCTTCAATCACTGGTTACTCTCTACACTGGTTTACACACCTTCAATCACTGGTTACACTTGGTTACACTTTTTCAGGGAATTCACATGCAAAAAAAAGTGATTTTACACAAAATATTACACACCTTCAATCACTAGTTACACTCGGTGAGAGATAAGGAAATGTAAACATGAAAACACTTAACATCATTTTCTTAATACTTACAGATCACTTCATAATGAAGAACCAAAAAAGCAGCAGAGATGGTCAGCCAGACCGCAGAAGGGATCTTCAAAGAGACAGCAGCAGCGATGAACGGCGAGAGAGCAGCAGAGAGGAACGGCGACAGTGCAGCAGAGAGGAACGGCGAGTGCGCAGCAGACACGAACACCCAGGCCGCGGCAGAGTAAACGCAAGTTTCCCTGTAAGTATAAAGACCTGAAAGCTTATTATGATCGTTTGTATAGTAGCTTAACAATTATCTTTATAGTTCCAGATAACTTCAGCAAGCACCACCAACCAGACCACAGCGGAGACTGTGAGGAATGCAGCAGCGAACACGGTCGGACAGGCCGCAGCGGAAACAGTCGGACAGGCCGCAGCGGAGAAAGTCGGACAGGCAGCGGAGATGGTCGAACAGACCGCAGCAGAGACGGCCAGCCAACCTTTATTTTCCCTGTAAGTATAAAGGCCTGAAAGCTTATTATGATCCTTTGTATAGTAGCTTAACAAGTGTCTTTATACTTGCAGATCACTTCAGGAAGCACCGCAGCTGCCAACGCAGCTGCCAACGCAGCAGCCACAAACCATAATGTCTTCTCCTGAAAGCTCCCCCTCACATCATCAGCGAGCTGAGGTAAAAAAAAATTTTTTTTTTAATTTAAACTAATTTTTTTTTTTTGGGGTTAAAAACACTATCCTATTATGTTTTAACAGGAAGCTGATTCAGAGGAGCTTCCAGGAGGAGACGTGCAGGGTGGAGAGACGCAAGGAGGGGGTGCGCAGAGTGTAAGTTTAGCACATACACAGATACATAATGCTACACCCAACACAAACATTCATCACAGTGCACACACCATAACTACGCATCCATCGAAACAACATTTTTTTTTTTTTTTCCCACAGTCTTCAGAATCCGGTGCCCGTACTAGAGTGACTCCCAGGACATCCCAGGGTCGTCAAGGTGATGCATCTGGTGGTCGGCAAACGGTAAGTAACCCTATTTGGATAATTGTTTAAATGAACATCATGTGTTTGAATAGAATGTAATTTTTTGTTTTTTCTTTTGTTTTTTATCTTCACAGGTTTCACAGCGTGCTCCCCGCAGACATCTGGAGGAGGGTGTGGTCATCGATACTGATGACCTAATCCGTGAGGTGGAAAACCGGGAGCCGCTGTGGAACATGGCAAACCGTCTACACGCCGACCAACCAACCACCCGACGGCTCTGGGATGAGGTGTGTTCCGAGGTTATTGACAACTGGGAGGAACTCAATGCGAGGGCCAGGGATTTTGTGCGTAAGTATTACAACTTCAGTAACTTATATTTCCAGCATGTGAAGTGTTGAATACTAAACCTTTTTTTTTTTTTTTTTTTTTTTTTTTGCTTCACAGGTGACAGGGTTATCACACGGTGGCGGCCGCTCCGGGATCGCTTCAAGAGGGACTACAACAAAGAGATTCAGACCCCGAGTGGATCGTCGGGAGGACGCCGGGGACCCCAGTACAAAAACTACAAAGCCCTGGCGTTCCTGCGATCTACAATGGTGTGCAGAAGGTAAATATTCCCCAAACAATTTCTGTAGTAGAAATGTTTAACCAAATTTTTTTTCAGCAGACTTAAATTAAATATCAATATTTTTAATATACATTTTTTTCTCCTTTTTTTTTAGCACCATCTGCAGCACTCGGGAGTCTGCATCAGAGTTGCGTCCCTCTGGAGTGATCCCTAGTGAGACCGCCCCCGGTGACCACATCGAGGTATCCGACCCCTCTGTACCTACCCTCTTGTCTCATCCCTCTATCCCCTCCACCAGCACTGGAGCAGCAGGGCAGACTTCATCACATGAAGCTGCTGGTGACGACTTGTTCCCTGTTCCCCACCCCTCAGACACTGCCGCAACATCTCGACCAACTTTTGGTTCTGGCCGGCAGCGTCTGAGGAGTCAGGAAAGGATGACCTTGTCTGACTGTTTGAGTCTAAACTCATCTGTTCAACACGGTTTCCACACTTATGGACAACGGTTATCTTCTGGGTTGACCATGATCAATCAAAGTATCATGGAACTCAGAAGATACATGGAACAGATGAATTTAGAATCAAACCAGACACCGAGACATACCTTTTTTCAATCTGTTGTCCGGCAAATGGAAGATTTAAGTACTCACCAGCAGATGCGTGTGATGCAAGCCTGTCAGAATGCTCTAGTGGAAGTGCTTGCTGAAGCATCTCATCCTCCCCCTGTCCATCCTCCCCCTGTCCATCCTCCCTCTGTCTATCCTTCCACAGTCCATCCTTCCCCCGTCCATCCTTCCACCACCATCCATCACACAGCCGTCCCTCCTCCTACCACTCCCTCTCCTTTCTCTAGTTCCCCATTCCATTCTTCCCAGTACCTACCTTCCCCATTGCATTATACCCCAATGCCCTCACCATACCTACCCCCACATACACCTTCAATGTACCCACAAACCTCGTCTGTCCATCCACTCCCGTCCCAACCACATGTGTTAAACCCCTTCAACTTCTGGTCCTCACCAACTCCCTCCCCAGTCCTCTACCCCCCCCTCGATGTGGTCAACCCTGTTAACCCCTCCAATACTATCTCCGCCCAACATTATCACACTCTGTGATGTTTTCTTAACAAAAAAAAAAAAAAATTACAAAAAAGGTAATATATACCAAGAAAAAAAAGTTACAAAAAGTAATATATCAAAAAAAAATTACAAAAAAGGTAATATATACCAAGAAAAAAAAGTTACAAAAAGTAATATATCAAAAAAAAATTACAAAAAAGGTAATATATACCAAAAAAAAAAAAAAAAATTGCAATATTACAAATTCAGAAATAAACTGGGTTTTTTTTCAAAAAACTTTATTGTGTTGTTTCTTTTTTGCTTCTTTCTTTTGAAATATTCAAATTACACCAGTGGTGTAAAAGGTAAACACAACACTTGGTAACACAACACACAACAATATTTCACAGTACACCGGTGGTGTACAAGGTACAAAAAAACACTTGGTAGCACAACATTTGGTACCATTTCAAAGTGTTAAACGCTTGGTACACAACACTTGGTAAAATTTCAAAGTGTCACATTTTACACTTGGTACCCAACACTTGGTAACATTTGTAAGTGCAAAACAACACTTGGTAAAACTTTATGCTTGGTACCCAACAATTGGTACCCAACAATTGGTAACACTGGTAAAACTTTATGCTTGGCACCCAACAATTGGTAACACTGGTAAAACTTGGTAACACTGGTAAAACTTTATGCTTGGTACCCAACAATTGGTAACACTGGTAAAGTGTAAAACTTGAAGAAAAAAAAAAAAAAAAGTAAACCAAATCACATGGTAACAATGCTTGGGAAAGCCAAACACTTGGTAACATTTCAGTTAAAAAAAAAAAAAAGAAAAGTTACTCACAATTGGTATAGAAAATTATATCATGTCATCTTGCCAGTCCACTTGTCCCTCTGGTGTCACAAAATAGTCTGCAAAGGTGTCCCTGATTCTTGCCACTGATCCAGTACTCCGAAAAGTTTGTTGCTCATAATCCCACAAGGTGGTTCCAGACAGATTATCATTGATGGAAACTGGTTCCTTTGAAAGGACAAAATTGTGCAGGATTACACAGGCCTTCACCACCTCATCCACAGTCTCTGTTTTCATTTTCATGGCTATTAACAGGACTCTCCATTTGGC
The DNA here is from genome assembly GCF_039654945.1 of Dendrobates tinctorius. NCBI lineage: Eukaryota > Metazoa > Chordata > Amphibia > Anura > Dendrobatidae > Dendrobates > Dendrobates tinctorius. The sequence goes on from NW_027361672.1 coordinate 3,439,252, forward strand.
AGTTAAAATTCCAAACGCGCACTCCACCACTCTGCGCGCTCTAGTTAACCGATAGTTATAGATTCTTTTCTGGTGTGTTAATCCACGACTACCGTATGGTTTGAGTAGGTGTTTAGATAGCTGAAAAGCATCGTCGCCAACGCACACAAAAGGCATTGGTGGGCCTGTTGTTCCAGGGAGTGGTCTTGGAGGTGGGAAGTTAAAATTGTCTCCATACAAGCGACGGCCCATGGTGGAAATCTTGAACACCTGAGAGTCATTAGAACGACCGTATGCACCAATGTCCATGGCAATGAATTTGCAGTTTGCATCCGAAATGGCCATCAGCACAATAGAAAAGTATTTCTTATAGTTGTAAAACTGTGAACCAGATCCCATAGGTTTTACAATCCTGATATGCTTGCCATCCACGGCACCGATGCAGTTTGGAAACTGGCAGATTTCTTGAAACTTCTCTGCAATCTCCAGCCACCTCTCCTGTGTTGGCTCTGGAATGTATTCCTCCTGTAGAGAATCCCATAATGCCCGGCAGGTCTGTTGTACAATTCCAGCAATAGTGGAAATCCCAATCCGGAACTGGAAATGGAGGGAGGTGAAGGATTCTCCAGTTGCCAGGAATCTGTTAAAAAAATTGAAACAGTAAAATTAATACAAACTACAAGCCATAACATAACAATAAAATCCTGCAGAATCTGAAACATTTTAAAAGGTAGATAACTTACCGAAGGGTCACCATCAAACGCTCCGCCGGTGATATAGAAAACCGCATTTGTGTGTCCCTTCTCCGGATTTGTTCTCCAACACGATCCACCAATATCTCAAAGAATTCCAGCCGCATGCGCACGTAGTTGAAGAACTTGTGCGGATTATCCCTCAATTCCAGGTACAATGTGGAAAAAACACCACGAGTGAACCTCTGCGCATTAATGGGATGAATCCACTGGCGCCGTCTCCTCATACGCAGGATTCGCAATCTTCTTTTCTCCGTCTCGAGAGCAATAATTGCCAACTGATTCAAGTGAAGATCCAATTCCACACTGAAGCTGTCAATACTCGCAATAACTCCTTCCAGACTCGCACTAACTCCTTCCATCGCTGCCACTAGCTCTAAAACCTTTCAAAGAAATTGTATCACAACACCCTAGATATATTTCTCCCTAGTTTCCAGCATCCAATCACATTTGAGAGCATTTTCCAAGAGCGAATCATATTTGGGAGCATCCCATTTTGGAGGTGTGGAAAAACGGATCCGCAAGAACACGGATCCAACGGATGTACAAAACGGATACCAATGGATGGAACGGATCCATTTTGTTGAGGATCCGCAGTAAAATCGGTATGGCGGATCCTTAAAAAAACGGATCCGTCCCATCAGCTTGCATCCGTTTTATACATTTTTTTGCGGATCCGCCATTTTCAAATTTTGGCGAATTTTGACTGATGGCAAAAAACTGAAGTGTGAAAGAGGCCTAACACAAAGTGCCTACAGGGCTTTAAATTGACCCGAGCTGGATGATCATTCCTGAAGACACGAAAGTGACCTAATTACTCCAAGAACCTATTCCTATTTTTGGGACTTATTTCCAGGCATGCTGATTTTGACAAGGTAAAAATTTTTCTGCCATATTGATGCTTAAAATATTGGCTTGTGAGAGGGTCAACAAGCAGAGGTTTCTAAGAGGTCCCTATCCTCCTAGGTGAGTCTGTGGTTAGTCAAAGTGCCAAGATGTGCTTACAGCATGGTGACTGTAGCCACTCCAGCATGCCTGTATGACTAAAAACTAGCAGCTCCAGGGAGGAATGAAGTTAATATTCTCATGGGTTTCACACTTTCAATACAATCGCTAGGTACTTTCATAACTATATCAGCCTGCAGATTAACCCTATATTTACAGGTTTATATTGCTATACAGCCTGACAGGCTTCCTTTAAATCCATTAAAGTATTGAGTAAAATTCTAATGCAGAAAACCTCCCACCTTTCAATTCATTATAAAGTGTCCTATTGACCATACCACCTCCTCTCCCACTTCCCAATAAATTTTAAGTCGCTGATCATGTCATAATGAATTGTGAGATGGGGAGGACGCTATCAGGGACATAGCACCCTCTCCACCACGCAATTCATTTTACATCCATATCTAACATCCCCCCTGTTCATAAGTCCATTATAAGTCCCCCGTACGCCCATCCCAATCACTGACACCCTCATTGTCCTCTTCCCATCCCCTCTTTGTCCTCTCCCCACATCCCTCATTGTCCTCTGTCTTCTTTTCCACCCCATCATTGTCCTCTCCCCCACATCCCATGATTGTACTCTCTCCCACATCCAATTATTGTCCTCTAACTCACATCCTATTACTGTCCTATTCCCCACCTCCATCATTATCATAACCCTCACTTCCATCATTGCCCTCCCCCCACCTCCATCATTATCCTCTCCTCACCTCCATCAATGTTCTCCCCTACTGCCATCATTGTCCTCTTCCCCACCTTCATCATTATCCTCTCCACCACCCATATCATTGTTATCCCCACCACTCCTCATTGACCTAAACCTCTCTCAAGTGTATTGGTAAAAAAAATAAAACAACACTCACCTCTACATCCGTTATCCCACAGCATCATCGTCACTGGCAACTTTCCCTATGACACAGGTGTGCGCTGCATGCTGATGTTATCCAGCTGTGCATGCCTATGTCAGTGAGAAAGCACCCGGCAGGAAACAAAGGACAGATTCCTGCAGCTCTGCTGAAATTATTTCCTGTAGGCAGCAGAGCAGCAGGGATTGCTCCTTGCCCACCACACATGATGAGGGCAATCTGGCCATGAGCCCCATGGAGCCTCAGACTCTGAGAAACAGGCCAGATTACCCTCACTATTAGCCACCCTGCAAGGGCCCCCGTCCACCTCTGGGCCCCTGTGCAGCTGCACCAGCTGCACGGGCGGTATGTCCTCCCTTGGATAAGCAGTTATCATACAGTCTCATCACTCGTTATAATAGTGCAGTGTATATGGAGTTATCATACTATCTCATCACTTGCTGTTCTACTGCAGTGTATAATGATCTATCAGACAATGTCATTAATTGTTAGAAAATTGCAATGTATCATATTGTCTCATCACTTGTTATAATACTGCAATGTATAAGGATGAGTTATCATACAGTCTCCTCACTTCAAATACTGCAATGTATAAGGAGTTATCATACAGTCTCATCACTTCTAATACTGCAATGTATAAGGAGTTATCATAGTCTCATCACTTATAATACTGAAATGTATAAGCAGTTATCATACAGTCTCCTCACTTCTAATACTGCAATATATAAGCAGTTATCATACAATCTCCTCACTTCTAATACTGCAATGTATAAGGAGTTATCATACAGTCTCATCACTTCCTTCAAAACTTCAATGTTACTATAAGGAGTTGTCTAAAATCAAACATTTGCTTTCTTTCATTGTTCCAAAATGAGCTTGCAAACAAGGCAGTGGGAAACGTATCGTTATTTCCTACTCTTTGTGAGATTAGCACCTGTGAAGGGAGGAGATTTGGCTAGCGTATCTTTGAACAGGTGAAGCAAATAGAAACTAAAGTTAACAGCAAATTGTCTGGAGCAGAGCACGGGGAACAAGTCTGGGGCACAAAACAGTTTATATCTTTGAGCCTCTTGCCAGACAGCATACATGAGATTCCATAATACCTACTAGACTTATAGAAGTGTATACGGTGTCAGTCATTCGATTGTTGCGTTCATGTCTGACACCTTTATAGAATTAAGCCGAGTATATTTCTAGAGGAACTGCTGTTTTTTTTCTCTTAAACAAACGGAATAAATGACTACGGCTGAAGTGTTTTTGTGTGCTCATTCAAAAGGGTGTGTGAAAAGTTTGTTGAAGGTTCTTCACTTTCTATGCTCTATGATCTTGAATAAAAAGAGGAAAGTTGGATAAACATGAGAGTTACACGAACCACTCACCTCAATGTTTTTTTTAAAAGTCACTTAAGGGCTCTAGACTTCTGTACATAATAACCAAAGCTCCCTTGTAAATTTGCATTCATGATGATTTCTATCACTCATAGTTAAAAGTACTATTAGGGTGTGTGCACACGTTAAGTATTTTCAGCAGATTTTTCTGCAGCAAAAACAGGAGTGTTAACAGGAAAAATGCTCTGTAAGTAGACCTGCTTTTTTACCCACTTTTTTTTTTAATATTTATTTATAACCGTCTGCAGACAAGATAAGAATCAGTAATATACATAGCATATAAAGACAAAGAAGGACATAACAAAATCAAGAAAGTGTTAGGCGTCGGAATTCTGGCTCTGCACAGCAGGTATCCAGAGCCGTACATACAGCGGTCTCCCATTCCGCTCCGACCGCTCAGGGCCCTACTCAGGAATCACGGCGAGCCAGGTGTGCTGCTCAGACTTGTTCTGTGAGCCTGGATGTTGCTGCCACCTCTGGTGCAGCAATGGTAGCGCAACCTGCTCCACAGGGAACCGCTCCAGAGGCTAAGTCCTCGTGCCGTGCTACTGGGCATGCCCGCAACTTGACCTCTAACTGGAGAGCAGGGGTCACATGCTCAGGTCCTGCGTCGGATCTGATTGGTCTCTTCCAGGGTACTGGAAGGTCCCGGAAGCGCATGGCTATAAAAAGCCCGCATGGCGGCTCGGCCATGCGCTAGTGTAGCATATTATGCTGAGTGTGAATGGTGATGGATGCATGTTCTGGTGACTGACTTATTAAGAAACCCCTTCCCTCTGATATTACAAATGGTGACAGAGTGTTGGTGATAGTCAGCTCCCATTGGTGGCAAGCCAAGCGCCACTGTGCTTCCTGCAATGCACACTAGCGTCCGGCGGTGTCCGGCCTTCCGGCGCCGTCATCTAGCGGCTGTACACTGTGTTCCAAATTATTATGCAAATGATATTTTTCTATGATTTTCCTAAATAGTCAGTACAAATGACAGTCAGTCTAATAAAAGTCATCACCCGTTAGAGTATACATCAAATTTTATTGAAGAAACCTCCCAATGATAACAGTATAATCTCCAAAATGAATAAAATCTCAAATTGCACTGTTCCAAATTATTAGGCACAGTAGAATTTCTAAACATTTGATCTGTTTTAAAGAACTGAAAATGTTCATTTGTGGATTTTGCAGCATTAGGAGGTCACATTCACTGAACAAAAAAGCTATTTAACTCAAAAACATCCTAACAGGCCAAGTTACATGCTATCATAGGAACCCTTCTGTGACATCACCTTCACAATTCTTGCATCCATTGAACTTGGGAGTTTTTGGAGAGTTTCTGCTTGGATTTCTTTGCATGAAGTTGGTATAACCTCCCAGAGTTGCTGTTTTGATGTGAACTGCCTCCCTCATAGATCTTTTACTTGATGATACTCCAAAGGTTCTCTACAGGGTTGAGGTCAGGGGAAGATGGTGGCCACACCATGAGTTTATCTCCTTTTATGCCTATAGCAGTCAATGACTCAGAGGTATTCTTTGCAGCATGAAATGGTGCATTGTCATGCATGAAGAGGATTTTGCTCCTGAAGGCACATTTCTGCTTTTTATACCATGGAAGACAGCTGTCAGTCAGAAACTCTATATACAGTACTTTGCAGAGGTCATTTTCACACCTTCAGGAACCTTAAAGAGCCCTACCAGCTGTTTCCCCATGATTCCGGCCCAAAACATGACTCCTCCTCCTCCTTGCTGAAGTCGCAGCCTTGTTGGGACATAGTGGCCATCCACCAACCATCCATCTGGACCATCCAGGGTTGCTCGACGCTCATCAGTAAACAAGACTGTATGAAAAATAGTCTTCATGTATGTCTGGACCCACTGCTACAATTTCTGCTTGTGAACACTTTTTAGGGGTGGCCGAATAGTAGGTTTATGCACCACAGCAAGCCTTTGAAGGATCCTACACCATGAGGCTCGAGGGACTCCAGAGGCACCAGCAGCTTTAAATATCTGTTTGCTGGTTTGTAATGGCTTTTTAGCAGCTGCTCTCTTAATCCGATGAACTTGCCTGGTAGCAACCTTCCTCATTCTGCCTTTATCAGCACAAACATGTCTGTGCTCAGAATCAACCACAAATCTCTTAACAGTACGATGGTCACGTTTAAATTTTTGGGAAATATCTAATGTTTTCATCTCTTGACCAAGGCATTGCACTATTTGATGCTTTTCAGCAGCAGAGAGGTCCTTTTTCTTTCCTAAATTCCTTGAAACCTGTGCCCTGCTTAATAATGTGGAACATCATTCTTAAGTAGTTTTCCTTTAATTGGGCTCACCTGGTAAACTAATTATCACAGGAATTTGAGATTGATTTCAGTGATCCAAAGAGCCCTGATACACAATACCATCTATGAGTTTATTTGAAAAACAAAAAATTACATCTTTATGACACTTAAATCCAATTTGCATAATAATTTGGAACGCAGTGTAGTTATTGCCGCGCTGCGGTAGCAGCGTCCATTGGCGGTTGCGGTTGCAACGCCACCCGCTGGTTATCCTGTGAGTCTAACAGGGCCCGGCGGTGTCCAGCATTCCGGTGCCGTCATCTAGCGGCTGTAGTTAATGCCGCGCTGCGGTAGCAGCGTCCATTGGCGGTTGTGGTTGCAACGCCACCTGCTGGTTATCCTGTGAGGCTAACAGGGCCAGCGCCTTTGTGTTATTTACTGTGAAGTGACTCTGGGTCTGAACAGAGCCGCTCTTAGCGTTCGGGTGATGTTAACCCGAGCGCAGTACTTCACCTAGTGGTGTATCTGCCATTATCCAGCAGTGGTCTTATCATCTACCGCACGGTGGACCCCGGGCGGCGAACGCACCGTTTATTATTTATGTCTGGTGCGTTCCGCCGACCCTAACATTACACTAGCGCCAGGGTCTGGCTGGTAATGGCAGACGTGCAGCAGTTGCAGCGCTATATTCGGCAGCTGGAGAGCAGGTTGGCGGCTATTGAGAGCGCCAACTCAGCTGCGAATACTGCGCTAGCTGCCGCTCAGAGAGTCGCTGAGGCTGTCTCACGTGTGCCCACACTTTTGCCCACGCCGACAATTACTTGCCTCCCGCTTCCCGATAAGTTTTCGGGTGACAACGCCACCTGTAGGGGATTCGTGAGCCAGTGCTCAATTCAGCTCGAGTTACTGGCTGCACGGTTTCCTACAGAGCGGGCTAAGGTGGGCTTTATTGTGTCACTCTTGTCTGGCCGGGCATTACAGTGGGCTACACCGTTGTGGGAACATGATGATCCTGTGGTCCAAGGTGCTTCTCAGTTCCTCACGGCCCTGAAGCAGGTCTTTTTGGGGCCACGGATCACACACGACACCTCCCTGCAATTGCTATCCCTAACACAGGGCTCACTCTCGGTCAGCCATTATGCCGTCCGGTTCCGGACACTGGCTTCCGAGTTAGAGTGGCCGGACAAAGCTTTAGTCCCGGTGTTTTGGAGAGGGTTAGCTGAGCACGTTAAAGACGCTCTAGCTACCAGAGAGGTTCCCGCAAGTCTGGAGGAATTGATTGCCATCTCCACCCGCATTGACCTCCGGTTTACGGAGCATGGGTTGGAACGAGCACAATCCAGACATAAGGTTCACTTGGCTCCCACATTCACCGAGCCGCTAACATACCCCGCACAGGAGCTTTTACCCTCCGAACCTATGGAGGTGTTTCGCACTGGCTCAAAGCCACGGCCGATGCGAAGCTCTGTACGTTGCTATCAGTGCCGACAGTTTGGTCATCCAGCTAGCACGTGTCCTCTGCAGGCGAAAAAACGTCCACGTCCAGTGGCCGTAGGTGGTGGGCAGTTCAATATGAAACCCTTCTCACCCAAACCGGTATTCTGGGGCATCTTAGACAGTGGGTCCTCCACCTGGGAGGCAGAGGTTACCGTGGATTCCGGGGCAGAGGGGAACTTTATGTATTCTACCTTCGCCCAGAAACACGCCATTCCCCTGGTACTATTGCCACAGCCTCTGACCATCAGGGTGGTTAACGGAGCACCGTTACCCTCTCAGGTGACCCATCAGACAGCTCCACTTGAGCTCTTTATCTCACCCTCTCATCGTGAGACTCTGTCCCTGCTCATTTTGCCCGATGGCATCGATCAGGTGCTTCTCGGGGTTCCCTGGCTCCGTTGCCACTCTCCTCATATCGAGTGGGCGACAGGGAAGATACTCGCCTGGAGCAAGGACTGTGAGGGAAGGTGTCTGAGGGGCAGTCTTCAGGTGTCCTCCACTGAAGTACCTGCGGATCTCTCCGCGCTACCTAAACCCTACCACCAGTACGCGGATGTCTTCTCCAAGAAATCTGCGGAGACGCTCCCCCCGCACCGTCCATACGATTGCCCGATAAACCTCATGCCAGGCACAGAACTTCCTAGAGGCTGTGTGTATCCACTATCACTCCCTGAGACTGAAGTTATGTCACAATATATCCGGGAGAACCTGGCTAGGGGTTTTATTAGAAAGTCGGTGTCGCCGGCTGGTGCAGGGTTCTTCTTCGTTCAGAAGAAGAGCGGAGAGTTACGTCCCTGCATTGACTACAGAGGTCTCAATGCCATAACTAAAAAATAAATACCCTCTTCCGCTGATCTCTGAACTGTTTGACAGGATGCGAGGGGCCCGGATCTTTACGAAACTAGATCTACGGGGGGCATATAACCTGATCCGCATTCGCGAAGGAGACAAGTGGAAGACAGCCTTTAATACCAGGGATGGCCACTATGAATATCTGGTCGTGCCCTTCGGCCTTTGTAATGCGCCTGCTGTCTTACAGGATTTCGTCAATGACGTCTTCCGAGACATGCTCTCTACCTCGGTGGTGGTCTATCTGGATGACATTCTCATCTTTTCTCCAGATTTGGCCACTCACCGAAGAGACATCTGCAGGGTCTTCGACAGTCTACGGGCGAACTCCCTTTTTGCCAAGCTGGAAAAGTGCCAGTTTGAGCAGGAGTCCTTGCCGTTCCTGGGCTACATCATTTTGGCCCAAGGTTTGGCTATGGATCCTGCCGAACTGCAAGCGGTAATGGTTTGGCAAGAACCTCATTCACTCAAAGCGGTGCAGCGCTTTTTAGGGTTCGTCAATTATTACCACCAGTTTATACCTCACTTTTCCACACTGGTTGCTCCTTTGGTTGCTCTCACGAAGAAAGGAGCTAACCCTAATGCTTGGACCGAACAGGTCATAGAATCGTAGAATCATAGAATCGTAGAGTTGGAAGGGACCTCCTGGGCCATCTGGTCCAACCCCCTGCTCAAAGCAGGATTCTCTAAATCATCCCAGTCAGATGTCTGTCCGGCCTCTGTTTGAAGACTTCCATTGAAGGAGAACTCACCACTTCTCGTGGCAGCTTGTTCCACTCATTGATCACTCTAACTGTCAAAAAGTTTTTTCTAATATCTAATCTGTGTCTCCTCCCATTCAGTTTCATCCCATTGCTTCTAGTCTTTCCTTGTGCAAATGAGAATAAAGTTGATCCTTCTACAATGTGACAGCCCTTTAGATATTTGTAGACATCTATTAAGTCTCCTCTCAGTCTTCTCTTTTGCAAACTAAACATTCCCAAATCCTGCAACCTTTCCTCATAAGACAGGGTTTGCAGACCGGTCACCATTCTGGTCACTCTTTTCTGAACTTGCTCCAGTTTGTTGATGTCTTTTTTAAAATGTGGTGCCCAAAACTGGACACAATATTCCAGATGAGGTCTGACCAAAGAGGAGTAGAGGGAAATAATGACTTCACATGATCTAGACTGTATGCTTCTGTTAATACATCCTAGAATTGCATTTGCCTTTTTTGCTGCTGCATCACACTGTTGACTCATATTCAGTCTGTGATCTATTAGTATACCCAAGTCTTTTTCACATGTGCTGTTGCTTAGCCCTATTCCTCCCATTCTGTATATGCTTTTTTCATTTTTATTGCCCAGATGTAGTACTTTGCATTTTTCCCTGTTAAAAACCATTCTGTTAGTTGGTGCCCACTTCTCCAGTTTATTTATATCTTTTTGAATCCTTTCTCTCTCTTCTCTAGTATTAGCTATCCCTCCAAGCTTTGTGTCATCAGCAAATTTAATCAGTTTACCCTCAATTCCTTCATCTAAATCATTGATAAAGATGTTGAACAATACAGGGCCCAGGACAGAGCCCTGTGGTACCCCACTTGAGACATTCTTCCAACTGGATGTGCAGCCATTTACGACCACTCTTTGGGTCCGATCACTAAGCCAGTTATGAATCCACCTAACAGTTGCCTTGTCCATTCCATACTTAGTCATTTTTTCAATAAGGATTGTATGAGATACTTTGTCAAAAGCTTTGCTGAAGTCAAGATATACTATATCTACAGCATTTCCTTGATCCACCCAATCAGTGATTCCGTCATAGAAGGAAATTAAGTTAGTCTGACATGACTTATTAGTTACAAACCCATGCTGACTCTGTTTAATCACTTCATTCTTATCCAGGTACTGACATACATGTTGTTTAATAATTTGTTCAAAGATCTTTCCTGGTATAGAAGTCAGACTCACCGGCCTATAGTTGCCTGGGTCCACCTTCTTCCCCTTTTTGAAGATAGGAACAACATTTGCTCTTCTCCAGTCTTCTGGGACTTCTCCTGTTCTCCAAGAATTTTCAAAGATTATGGAGAGGGGTTCAAAAATTTCTTCTGCTATCTCCTTCAGTACTCTGGGGTGTAATTCATCTGGACCTGGAGACTTGAATTCATTTAGGTTAGCTAAGTGTTTCCTCACTATCTTTCTGTTTATAGATATCCTGGATTCTTCTATTCCCTTAATAGGACAGTGAAGAACAGTTGATGTTACATTTCCTTTCTGAGAGAAAACAGATGCAAAATAGGAATTTAAAAGTTCAGCCTTCTCAACATCCTGTCTTACCATTTCATCATTTTCATCCTGTAAAAATCCTATAGCATCTTTGACTTTTTTTTTACTTTTGACATATCCCCAAAATCCTTTATTATTGCTTTTGACATCTCTTGCAAGCCTCAATTCATTTTCAGCTTTAGATAATTTGATTTGTGCCCTGCAGGTTCTGCAGACAGCATTATATTCTTCTTTAGATATGCCTCCCTCTTTCCATTTTATAAACATTTTTTTCTTCCTTTTTAGCATGTGCTTAAGTTCTGTGTTCATCCATCCTGGTTTCCTTAAATGCTGCCTATTCTTCCCTCTTTTCGGAATTGTTAACAATTGTGCTTTGAGAATTTCATTTTTCAAGATTTCCCATCCTTCCTGGACATTTTTGTCTTTAAGGATATCCAGCCATTGGATCCCTCCAATTCTCTTTCTGAATCCCTTAAAATCTGACTTTCTGAAATCTAACCTTGACGTCTGAGTCTTCACAGGTCTTCCTCCTCTAGTTATCCAAAATTCTAAAATAGCATGGTCGCTACCTCCTAGGGTCCCAGCCACTTTTACCTCCTCAACCATTTCCTCCCTGTTTATAAGGATTAGATCCAAGGTAGCAGTTCCCCTTGTTTTCTCCCCTACCTTTTGGAAGATAAAGTGGTCAGCAAAAGAGGATAAGAATTTCCTTGACCTGTTAGTTTTGCCTGAGAGAGATTCCCAACAAATGTCTGGATAGTTGAAATCTCCCATGACAACTATGTCATTTTTTTTGAGAACTTGGCCATTTGATGCATAAAGAGTTCATCCATATCTTCAGCTTGTACAGGCGGCCTGTAGTAAATGCCTACAATGGTGTCCTTTCCATTGTTCTGTCCTTGTATTCTTACCTAAACAGTTTTCACAGAACTCCCAGTCTCTGAAGCTTCAATCTCTGTGCAGATATACGTGTTTCTAACATACAATGCGACACCTCCTCCTCGTTTATCAAGTCTGTTTCTTGCAAATAAGTTGTATCCTTCTAGTCTTGTATTCCAATCAAGTGTATTGTCCCACAAAGTTTCAGTGATTCCAATGACATCATATTTCTTTTCCTGTGTTAGTAGTTCCAATTCTCCTTGTTTGTTGCCCATGCTTTGTGCATTAGTATAGAAACATTTTAGTTTGTGATTGGTTTCTCTTTCTCCAATATTTTTATTAATTAGATTATTTTGTCTTTGTTCTTCCTTTCCACTTCTAATAGCAGAGTTCTCAATAGCATTTGTCAGGTGTATGGCTTTTTCTGGTCTTTTGCTTCCCTTCCCATGTTGTTCTAGTTTAAAGCTCTCCTTACAAGTGTAGCAAGGTGACTTCCAAATACATGTTTTCCAGTCTTCGTAAGGTGCACCCCATCTCTAGCAAGTAGTCCATCGTAAAGGTAATTCACTCCGTGATCGATAAATCCAAATCGTTGCTGACGGCACCATCGACGTAGCCAGTTGTTCACCTGCAGAATCTTAGGTCTCCAAGGCCTTCTCGGCTATAAAATCTCATTTTGCTGGCGCTCCCATTTTACATCGTCCCGATGTGAACAAACCATTTATACTGGAGGTAGATGCCTCTTCTGTCAGTGCAGGAGCAGTCCTTTTCCAAAAGGATGCTCAAGGTCAGAAGCATCCCTGCTTCTTCTTCTCAAAGACCTTTGCACCGGCGGACAAGAATTACTCCATCAGGGACAGGGAGCTGCTAGCAATGAAGTTGGCCTTTTCAGAGTGGAGACATCATCTGGAGGGAGCTTGATTTCCCTTCCAGGTCTATACGGACCATAAAAACCTGGTCTACTTACAGACGGCCCAACGCCGGAACTCTCGTCAGGCCAGGTGGTCGCTCTTCTTCTCCCGCTTCCACTTCACCCTGCATTACCTATCAGGAGAGAATGTCCATGCGGATGCTCTCTCATGCTAGGTGGTTTCGGCGGAGGAAGGGGAGGCTGAGCCTCGGTTAATCCTCCCGCCGGAGAGTTTTACGACCGTGGCTCCAGTGGCTCTTGAGTCAGTGCCACCAGGCAAGACCTTGGTGCCTCCTCAGCTACGGCCTGAGGTCCTTGCCTGGGCACATGCCTCTAGGGTGGGTGGTCATTTTGGTAATTAACGGACCACTGAACTCCTGGCAAGGTCATATTGGTGGCCACATATGGCTCGAGATGTTAAGGAATACGTGCAAGCATGCATCTAGTGTGCTCGAAACAGACCCTCTAGACAGAGGCTGGCGGGGCTGCTGTATCCCCTGCCAGTGGCGGATAGACCTTGGGAGATGGTTGGCATGGATTTCGTCATTGGCCTGCCCAAGTCTGCTGGCAGTACGGTCATCTGGGTGGTCACCGACCATTTTTCCAAAATGGTGCATTTGGTGCCACTCGCACGATTGCCTTCCGCTCGTGGTCTTGCCACTTTGTTCATCAAGCACATATTCCGCCTACATGGCATGCCAGACAAAATCGTTAGTGATCGAGGTCCCCAGTTCGCATCTCAGTTTTGGAGGGAGCTCTGCAGCTTACTCAGCATCGAGCTAAATCTGTCCTCCGCTTACCATCCTGAGACGAACGGATTGGTCAAGAGAGCCAATCAGACCTTGGTCACCTACCTACGGCATTTTGTCTCTGCCAGGCAGGATGACTGGGCATCCTTGCTACCATGGGCCAAATGTGCCCTAAACAATGCGGTGGCTGATTCCACTTGTCAGACGCCCTTTCTCCTAAACTACGGCCAACATCCACGCGTCCCTGTCCAGATGCCAGTGTCCTCCACTGACTCCAGGGTGGCAGACTGGGCAGTGGAGGCCCAGGACATTTGGGATCGCACTCAGGATGCTATCTGTGCTTCTAAGGAAAGGATGAGGGCGTCTGCCGGCACGCATCGACCCGCTCCAAGCTTCTTCTCCCCTGGCGACATGGTGTGGCTCTCCACCCGAAATATCAAACTGCGGGTCGAGTCCCCCAAGTTCGCGCCGCGTTACATTGGACCATTCAAGGTCCTCGAGCGAATTAGCTCGGTGGTCTATCGCCTTCCTCTTGCTCCACATTTAGCCATTTTGGACGTATTTCATGTGTCCCTCCTCAAACCAGTGCACATGGCCAGTTTTGTGAGTCATCGGCCGGGTCGTCAGACTTATCGTCGGATGAGTTTGAGGTTAATGCCATTGTAGGGCGCAGTGATCGTGGCCTTTGAGCACAGTGAGGCACAGAGGGGGGTAATGTTAGGCGTCGGAATTCTGGCTCTGCACAGCAGGAATCCAGAGCCGTACATTCAGCGATCTCCCATTCCGCTCCGACAGCTCAGGGCCCTGCTCAGCAATCACGGCGAGCCAGGCGTGCTGCTCAAACTTGTTCTGTGAGCATGGATGATGCTGCCACCTCTGGTGCAGCAATGGTAGCGCAACCTGCTCCACAGGGAACCGCTCCAGAGGCTAAGTCCTCATGCCGTGCTACTGGGCATGCCCGCAACTTGACCTCTAACTGGAGAGCAGGGGTCACATGCTCAGGTCCTGCGTCGGATCTGATTGGTCTCTTCCAGGGTACTGGAAGGTCCCGGAAGCGCATGGCTATAAAAAGCCTGCATGGCGGCTCGGCCATGTGCTTGTGTAGTATTTTATGATGAGTGTGAATGGTGATGGATGCATGTTCTGGTGACTGACTTATTAAGAAACCCCTTCCCTCTGATATTACGAATGGTGACAGAGTATTGGTGATAGTCAGCTCCCATTGGTGGCAAGCCAAGCGCCACTGTGCTTCCTGCACTGCACACTAGCGTCCGGCGGTGTCCGGCCTTCCGGCACCTTCGTCTAGCGGCTGTAGTTATTGCCGCGCTGTGGTAGCAGCGTCCATTGGCGGTTGCGGTTGCAACGCCACCTGCTGGTTATCCTGTGAGGTTAACAGGGCCAGCGCCTTTGTGTTATTTACTGTGAAGCGACTCTGCGTCTGAACAGAGCTGCCCTTAGCGTTCGGGTGACGTTAACCCGAGCGCAGTACTTCACCTAGTGGTGTATCTGCCATTGTCCAGCAGCGGTCTTATCATCTACCGCACGGTGGACCCCGGGTGGTGAACGCACCTTCTATTATTTATGTCTGGTGCGTTCCTCCGACCCTAACAGAAAGACTCAAAGGAAGACGGGGCTATTCAGTATAACAGTCAGTCCTGACCCCAACTCCCCCCATCCCCCCCAGGCACGTCTGAAACCCTGCAGGTTTAATCAGGTAAGCCTAATAGGTGTGTTACCAGATATAAGCTCTCTCATATACCAATCGGTGTATTGAAAGCAGCCATGTAATGTTTGATGCACTGATAGTGGCTGCAGATCAATAAAGCAGGACCATGTGAGGAAAAAACATTCCATATGACTTTCTTTATGAAGTATGGACTCAATCCAATCCATTTTAAACAAGCATGTTACCTTCGAAGAAATTAGATTTAGTGAAGGGGTTGTATCCTGTGCCCACAAATGCAGAATACTCTTGCGGATAGCCGTCACCCAAATAGTTAAAACACGTCTTTGCTGAATAGAGAGTCCGAGTAGTTGATCCCGTGGGAGAATATTAAATAACGCCCATTCTGGAGATAATGTAAAGGTGTTAGTGAGAAGGCGAAGAAGCATATCCCAAACCTCCTGTATCTTTGGACAATCCCAGAGACAATGAAAGATGTCTGCTGGAGAGTGGAAACATTTGGGATAAGAGGGATTAGCCGATAGAGACATCCTAGATTTGACCTCCGGGGAGATGTAAGCCCTATGGAAAATCATGAGGGCCATAGTTGACTAGCTGTCATATGGCAATAAAGAGATTAAATCTAGAGTGGCTTTCAAAAGATCAGTCAGTCTATAATTAGATAGTTGTGATACCCATCTGCCCGGGCCTGGTGAAGAATCTGACCATGATATAGAAGGTTTTGTTGATTTATAGATAAGACTTAGCGAATAAACTCCTGCACGCCAAGGGAGATGAGATGGAGAGGACAGGTTCTGACACTGTCTGGTATGTCTCGGAAGACCGAGTCAATGTAATGCTTAATCTGAGAAGTAATAAAAATATTACCCACTAAGATTGAATATTTGGAGAAAATACCCTCCAGAGAAAGAGGACATTAAGCAGTTGTCAGAAGATCGCAGACCAGTCTGCACCCTCTCTCCCCCAGCAATCGGTAAATTGGGGGTGGTCTGCCTTCTAAAAAGAAAGGGTTACCTTGAAAGGGAAGGAAAACTGAGGTATAAGGTCTAGTCCGCTGATTTTTCTAGCATGACGCCATGCCAATACCACAGACCATAGCAGTGGATTATCGCTTATTGCAGTGGGAACTCTATTTTGTTGTAAATGGAGTAAGGCAGGAAGACTGATCGGTCCAGACATTGCTTCATCTGATGGGGTGTTGGCAAATTTAGTATGGGCCCAAATCCAATCAAGAGAATGTCTGAAAATGGCTGCAGCACTATACAATCTTAAATTTGGAAAATTAAGGCCCTCCAAAGATTTAGCCTGTTGCAATTTAAAAATACTGATCCTAGATCTCCCCCTCAAGCCCCATATAAATTGGCAACAAATCTTAGTTAGGAGTTGATCATCAGCTTTACATAATAGAATAGGTAGCGTTTGTAAAGGGAAAAGTATTTTAGGAAAGGAAACTGTCATGGTCACATGTGTGTCTGGACGCAGCGAGTACCGCAAGGCGAACCCATATGACACACGTGACCCTGGATACACCGCCTCCAGTGGGGCGAATTTAAACAATAAGACGTTCAGCTGGATACACCGCCTCCAACTGGCGAATTTGGATATTACACATATATATACAAAAGTCTGGAAACCCCGCCTCCAGTAAGGCGAATTTAAATAATAAAGGGGAAACCTGGGTAACAATAACAATGGAGGGCCCTTCGATAGGGAATAGGGACGTGGAGACCTCCTGTACTCCCCTGAGCCAGTGTCCCTGCACTCCTAACGTTCCCTATGCCGGTTCCGCACCGGGCGACGCACGCGTACCTCAAACCCTGACTCGCCCTGCACCTAAACCCTCACTATGGAATTGGTCGGTGCGGAAACTAATCCCACCACTGCACTAAACACACATAAGGAAAAATGACAATACAGGGGGACACCACTTAGGTTTGCTCTGTTGCTTATGCTCCCCGCAACAGAGCCCACCACCTGCGTGCATCTTCTCCTTCAACCGGATCCATCGCCGTAACTGGATCCATCACCATAGTGCAGCCTTGGAGCAGAGTCCACCACCAGTTGCAGCTGCCCAGTAAACAGAGTCCCAAAGATGAGTCCAGCTTCTGCCAAAAAGTCCAGCATGCTTGAGTCCAACTTTTCTGCCAATAAGTCCAGCATGCTTGAGTCCAGTTTTCAGCAACCAAGTCCAGCATGCTGAGTGCAACTCTCACCATAGTCGCCACTCCACCAAGCCATGCAAGCACTTGATGCTGACACCATAAACTGCGACTCCACCACGCCATGCCAGCCCTTCCTGCAGACCCCATCGTTGGACTCCTTGCAGACTCCATAGCTGACTCAACCCCTCTGGCTTGGCTGCCCAGGACTCTCATTCAGCTCCTTCATCACCCAGGCTTGCTTCCCAAATGACGAACTATCAATATCACCAAGGATCATCAAACACACCTGAAACTCTTTTATAGAGCCTCACTCCTGATTTGTAAAACATGCACATTAAAACTAAAGTGCAATACCACTCACCACCACTGGGCAACTTAGAACAAACGACACTACGTGTAATAATTCTAATGGCCACC
Organism: Dendrobates tinctorius; assembly: GCF_039654945.1. Classification (NCBI taxonomy): domain Eukaryota; kingdom Metazoa; phylum Chordata; class Amphibia; order Anura; family Dendrobatidae; genus Dendrobates; species Dendrobates tinctorius. The sequence continues at coordinate 3,456,923 of NW_027361672.1, forward strand.
GGGGGCAATCAACCCACTTTGGCACCAAGCCAAAGGAAAAAAGTTCACTTTGTCCATTTACTTGTCAGATCCACCTTTGATCATGACAGTACCCCCTCATTAATGAGGGGCCTCTGGACCCTCAAGACCACTCCTCATAAGGGAAACACCTACAGCTGGGACACCCAGATCCTGGGTTCACCCCAACACCACCTGAAACTTCAGGTTTATGACAAACGCACCGCTGGTATTGGCAATACATGTTCTGGAGGCACCACTCATCTACACAGCGCCGACCTGGGGAACAAGTTTATGTATGTGTATGTTTGCTATGAGCTGATCAGACTCCACAACACACTTCCACAAGCTGTTTTTTGGTGGCCACCCATACATGCTCGTTCACACACAGGTCCGGACCTGAACGTTTATTGCCACACATTCGTTTGTCATATTTTGGTGAACTCATTCTGGACTCGACAACAGAGGCGTCCCCCTGTGTCACCACACTCACACCCCCGCTATTCACCAAGGGACACCACCCTCCAACCCTTTCACCATGAGGTCTGCGCCTCCCAGGGTTGGTTAATGGCGAGGGGTGAGATTTGTCCCTACTCCCCCGCAGCACACCTACCGCTCACACCTGGAGGAGAAGGGGACAGGAATATGGAGGAAATATACACTCGCTGGTCACCTTCCTCCAAACAACCAGGAGGGGGCGGCCTCTTCGGTGGTATAGAAGATTTGGCATCAGCCCCCCGGACTATAAAACCAGCCTGCTCACTACAGGGACGTACCCCTTCACCTCGGGGAACCCCAGACAGCACCATGGGGACACCAATTCCACCCACCTGTCTGGTTACGTCCGCCTGTATGACCAAGTCCTGCTCCCCAGCAGTGACTCTAGGGGGCTTTTTGCCAGCACCGCAGGGATATGGAGGAGAAATATACACTTGCTGGTTGCCTCCACACGACCAGGAGGGGGCGGCTTCTTCAATGGTATGGAAGATTTGGCGTGAGCCACGCGGCCTATACACCAGTCTGCTCACCACAGGGATGTACCCCTTCACCTGGGGGAACACCAGGCAGCTCCGTGGGGCACCAACTCTTCCCACCTGCCTGGGTACCTCCCCATGCATGAGCAAGTCCCACTCCCCAGCAGCGACTCTAGGGGCTTTTTGCCAGACCGCAGCCGCCATTTGATTTTCTGGTTAAGCCCAAGGAAAGGCCCCAGACCCTGAATACTGCTGCTGGAACTGCTTCACACCATGCAGCTTCTCACACACCTCAGTAGCAATTACTCACAGGTCTCCACATGGCCAAGGCTGACCAAAAAAAAATGTAAGGTTGGTGATAATGTCATGGTCACACGTGTGTCTGGATGCAGCGAGTACTGCAAGGCGAACCCATATGACACATGTGACCCTGGATACACCGCCTCCAGTGGGGCAAATTTAAATAATAAGACGTGCAGCTGGATACACCGCCTCCAACTGATGAATTTAGATATTACACGTATATATACAAAAGTCTGGAAACCCCGCCTCCAGTAAGGCGAATTTAAATAATAAAGGGGAAACCTGGGTAACAATAACAATGGAGGGCCCTGCGATAGGGAATAGGGACGTGGAGACCTCCTGTACTCCCCTGAGCCAGTGTCCCTGCACTACTAACATTAGTTCAGCCTTGGAGCAGAGTCCACCACCAGTTGCAGCTGCCCAGTAAACAGAGTCCCAAAGATGAGTTCAGCTTCTGCCAAAAAGTCCAGCATGCTTGAGTCCAACTTTTCTGCCAATAAGTCCAGCATGCTTGAGTCCAGTTTTCAGCAACCAAGTCCAGCATGCTGAGTGCAACTCTCACCATAGTCAACACTCCACCAAGCCATGCAAGCACTTCCTGCTGACACCATAAACTGCGACTCCACCACGCCATGCCAGCCTTTCCTGCAGACCCCATCGTTTGACTCCTTGCAGACACCATAGCTGACTCAACCCCTCTGGCTGGGCTGCCCAGGACTCTCATTTAGCTCCTTCATCACCCAGGCTTGCTTCCCAAATGACGAACTATCAATATCACCAAGGATCATCAAACACACCTGAAACTCTTTTATAGAGCCTCACACCTGATTTGTAATATGTGCACATTAAAACTAAATTGCAATACCACTCACCACCACCGGGCAACTTAGAACAAACGACACCACGTGTAATAATTCTAATGGCCACCTGGGGCAATCAATGCACTTTAGCACCAAGCCAAAGGAAAAAAGTTCACTTCGTCCATTTACTTGTCAGATCCACCTTGGATCATGACAGAAACCATTTTAATAAGGTGAGCTTTACCCGCGAAAGATAATTTAAAAGATGTTCAAGATTGTATTTCCTGAGTAATGGCAGATATTAAGGGTCGGATATTAAGTTGGTAAATAGTATGTGGTTGGAGGGTAGAATAATACCAAGATATCGTAAAGAACCATGCCCTGTTATGAGCTCATTTTCTCCTTCACCTTTGATGTCCGATGAACTCCCTCTGCTGGTGAAAGGAGGTAGTGAAATTGATTTGGATGGGAAACACCTTTCATCTGAACAGGTGGAGTGTGATTTGACATCTGGAATCTCTGAGTGGATATAAGGTCGCCGACGCCCTGCTGGGTTGCTGGTGATCCTCTCTGCTCTGAGCTCTGGCCTCCAGTTTAGTCCTGTCTACTAAAGCTAAGTTTTTGCTCTGCTATTGTTCCATGAGATTTTGTTTGTTTACTTAGTGTTTGTGTTCAGCCAGCCCTGGTTGGGACTGGCTGAACTCCATTTTTTGTCTCTGATCAGTTGATCTCTTTGCTTTGTTTTCAGAATATATCTGAGTGCTGATATAGTGATTTTGAAGTCTAGTGACTTCAGGGCCTTTTCTATCAGACGTGTTGGACATTATTTTTGGCAGGATTTTTGCGTGATTGCAGACAGTTGCTTTTCTTTCCTGTCCTATCTAGTTAGTGAGGGCCCCATCGTTTGCTCAGCCTGTCTTTCTTTCTGTGTTTGTGTTTTCATCTGTTTTCACCGTTAATACATGTTGGGGGCTGTCTATTGCTTTGGGGTCTGCTCTGGGGCAGTTTAGATTTCCCCTTTCTTTCTTTAGGTTTATTTAGTTCTCCGGCTGTGATCGAGGTGTCTAGGACCACCGTAGGAACACCCCATGGCTACTGTTAGTTGTTGTGAATAGGATCAGGGGTCTGCAACCAGCTAGCTACCAACCTCTCCGGTTTTCTAGACTTAGCTTGTATTTTTGTTTTTTTCCTCCTCCGGTGACTCATTCATAACAGAATCACCAGCCATACCGCAGATTCTAGGGTACTCAATAGCAGGAAAGAATTGTGTAAAAAAAAAAAAACAGTGTCGGAATTTATTTTTTTTTATGTATATTTTTTCCTCTTTTTCTCTGGGGCCGTAGGAGGAATTTTCTTAATGGAGATTAAGCTATTGCCTGATCGTGTGGTGCAGCTGGCTGCTGAAGTGCGGGGAATTTCCGCCTATCTTGCTCATTCACATGCTGCTGAACCAAAGATTCCTACTCCTGATGTGTTTTTGGGGATTGGTCTAAATTTTTGAATTTTAAGAATAATTGTAAATTATTTCTTGCCTTGAAGCCTAACTCATCGGGGAGCTCTGCGCAGCAGGTTAAAATTGTCATCTCTTTGCTGCGCGGCGATCCCCAGGATTGGGCGTTTTCCTTGACACCTGATGATCCTATTCTAACTAATGTGGACGCATTTTTTCAAGCTTTGGGGTTGTTGTATGATGAACCTAATGCTATTGATCAAGCCGAGAAAGTCCTGTTGGCATTGAGCCAGGGTCAGGATTCTGCAGAGTTATACTGTCAAAAATTACAAAAGTGGGCGGTCCTTACTACCTGGAATGATGGTGCCTTGGCAGCTCTCTTTCGGAAGGGTTTATCAGAAACCGTAAAAGATACTATGGTGGGATTTCCTGTTCCCTCTGGTCTTGACGATTCTATGTCATTAACCATTCAGGTTGATCAGCGTTTACGTGAACGTAAAAGTACACGAGAAATGTTGCCACCTGTTGAACAAATGTCTGAACCTATGCAATGTGATAGAGTTTTGTCTAGGGCGCAACGTCAGGAGTTCAGAAGGTGTAATAAGCTGTGTTTTTTCTGTGGAGATGCCTCTCATATGATTTCTGTCTGCCCTAAACGAGAGAAACATTTTGCACACACATTTGCTGTGGGTGGTGTTCAACCTAAGTTTCTTCTGGCAATTACTCTGATCTGCTCCCTGTCCACATTTTCCGCTAAGGCTTTTGTGGATTCGGGAGTGGCTCTGAACCTGATGGACTTGGATTTTGCTAAACGTTGTGGGTTTCCTATGACACCTCTGCGGACGCCTATCCCTTTGAGGGGTATTGATGCTACTCCTTTGGCGAATAATAAACCTCAGTTTTGGACCCAGGTGGTAATGCGGATCGCCCCAGACCATCAAGAAAATTGCAGATTTTTGGTGTTGCATAATTTGCATGATGCCATTGTTCTGGGATTTCCCTGGTTGCAAATCCATAATCCAGTTTTGGATTGGAAATCTGTGTCTGTGGTGAGTTGGGGTTGTTGGTGTGCCCTTGGTGACGCTCCTGTTTTCTCCACCTCTCCCCAGTCGCATAATGTTCCTGACTATTTGGCTGATTTTTATGATGTATTTAGTGAGAATAAGTCTGCGTCCTTGCCTCCCCATAGGAGTTATGACCGTGCAATTGAGTTGAGCCCTGGGTGTAAATTTCCCAAGAGTCGACTTTTCAATTTATCTGTACCCGAGCACGAGGCTATGCGATCTTATATTAAGGAGTCGTTGGAGAAGGGTCATATTAGACCATCCTCTTCACCCTTGGGTGCTGGGTTATTTTTCGTGGCCAAGAAAGATAGTTCATTAAGGCCTTGTATTGACTATCGTTCCCTCAAGAAAATTACTGTTAAATATCAGTATCCATTACCCCTGATTTCTGATCTATTCTCCAGAGTTAAAGGTGCTTGCTGGTTTACCAAGCTTGACCTCAGGGGGGCGTATAATCTTATTTGCATTAAGCATGGGGATGAATGGAAGATGGCGTTTAATACTCCGGAGGGACATTTTGAGTACCTGGTGATGCCTTTTGGGCTCACTAATGCCCCTTCTGTCTTCCAGTGCTTCATGAATGATATTTTCCGGGACTTTGTGGATACATTTTTGATCATCTATCTGGATGATATTTTGATCTTTTCCAGGGATTGGGACTCTCATGTGGAACATGTTCGGACTGTGTTCCGGATATTGAGGGAGAATTCCCTGTATGTTAAGGCATCGAAATGCCATTTTGGTGTACAGAGGATTTCATTTTTGGGATTTCTTTGGTCTCCATCAACTATTGAAATGGACCTGGCCAAGGTACAGGCCATTTATGATTGGGTTCAGCCCACTTCTTTGAAGGCCCTCCAGAAGTTTTTGGGTTTTGCTAATTTTTATCGTAAATTTATAGCTAATTTTTCTGATATTGCCAAACCATTTACTGATTTGACTAACAAGGGTGCTGATGTGCTGAATTGGTCTCCAGAGGCTGTTTCTTCCTTTCAGGAGCTGAAGCGGAGGTTCACTTCTGCTCCGGTTTTGCGGCAACCTGATGTCTCACTCCCGTTTCAGGTAGAGGTGGACGCTTCTGAGATTGGTGCAGGAGCTATTTTGTCCCAAAAAGATCCGGTAACATCTAAAATGAATCCCTGTGCTTTCTTTTCCCAAAAGTTCTCCCCATCTGAACGCAACAAGGATGTGGGGAATCGGGAACTGTTAGCCATGAAATGTTCATTTGAGGAGTGGAGACATTGGTTGGAGGGAGCTAAACATCAAGTCATGGTTCTTACTGACCACAAGAATTTGATTTACCTGGAGTCGGCCAAACGCTTGAATCCTAGACAGGCTAGGTGGGCCATGTTTTTCACACGCTTTGATTTTGTGGTCTCTTTTCTTCCGGGCACTAAGAATGTCAAGGCAGACGCCCTCTCTAGGAGTTTCTTTGCTGATTCTCCTATTGTGACCAAGCCTGCTACCATCTTAGGTGAGGGGGTAGTTCTTTCTGCCATCTCGCCCGATTTGAGACGTGCTCTGGAAGAGTTTCAGGAGGACGAACCTGAGGGTTGTCCCATTGGAAAATTGTATGTTCCTGACCAGTGGAGGAAGAGAGTAATGTCTGAAGTTCATTGCTCCGCATTGGCTGGTCATCCAGGTATTTTTGGTACTAGAGATTTGGTGAATCGGTCTTTTTGGTGGCCCGCCTTGTCTCGTGATGTCAGGAATTTTGTGCAGTCCTGTGGGACTTGCTCCCGGTCTAAACCTTGTTCTCGCTCTAGTGGGTTGTTGATGCCTTTGCCAGTGCCCAGGAGGCCATGGACCCATATTTCAAAGGATTTTATTTCTGATATGCCTGTCTCTCAGAGAATGACTGTTATTTGGGTGATTTGTGATAGATTCTCTAAGATGGTCCATCTTGTACCACTCCCTAAGTTGCCATCTTCCTCAGAGTTGGTGCCCTTGTTTTTGCAACAGGTGGATCGCTTGCATGGGATTCCTGAGAACATTGTGTCTGACAGAGGAGTTCAGTTTGTTTCTAGATTTTGGAGGACTTTTTTTCCAAGCTGGGAATTCAGTTGTCCTTCTCCTCTGCGTTTCACCCTCAGACCAATCGGCAGACGGAGAGAACAAACCAGACTTTGGAGTCTTATTTGAGATGTTTTATTTCTGCTGATCAGGATGATTGGGTTTAATTTTTGCCCTTGGCCGAATTTACTTTAAATAATAGAGCTAGTTCTGCCACTTTGATGTCACCTTTTTTTGTAACTTTGGGTTTCATCCTCGATTCTCTTCAGGGCAGGTGGAGTCTTCTGCCTGCCCAGGTGTTGACACTGTAGTGGAGAGAATGCACCAGATCTGGGACCAAGTGGTGGATAAGTTGTCTCTCTCCCAGGAAAAGGCCCAGCGGTTTTCCAACCGGCATAGGACCATTGGTCCCCGGTTTAAGGTGGGTGATATGGTTTGGTTGTCATCAAAGAATATCTCTATGAAGGTGGCTTCTCCAAAGTTTAAACCTAGATTTATTGGACCTTACAAGATTTTGGAGATTCTTAATCCGGTCTCTTTTCGATTGGCTCTTCCTGTTACAATCAAGATCCATAACGTGTTTCATAAGTCTCTGTTAAAGAGGTTTGTTGAGCCAGTAGTTCCTGTGGTGGCACCTCCTGACCCTGTATTAGTTGAAGGTAATGTGGAATATGAGGTTGAGAAGATACTGGATTCTCGTCTGGCTAGACGGAGACTCCAGTATTTGTTTAAGTGGAAGGGTTATGGCCAGGAGAATAATTCTTGGGTTTCTGCATCCGATATTCATGCCGAAAGATTGGTTCGTGCTTTTCATCGGGCCCATCCTGATCGCCCTGGTGGCGTGGATGAGGGTTCGGTGACCCCTCCTCAAGGGGGAGGTACTGTTATGAGCTCATTTTCTCCTTCACCTTTGATGTCCGATGAACTCCCTCTGCTGGTGAAAGGAGGTAGTGAAATTGATTTGGATGGGAAACACCTGTCATCTGAACAGGTGGAGTGTGATTGGACATCCGGAATCTCTGAGTGGATATAAGGCCGCCGACTCGCTGCTGGGTTGCTAGTGATCCTCTCTGCTCTGAGCTCTGGCCTCCAGTTTATTCTTGTCTACTAAATCTAAGTTTTTGCTCTGCTATTGTTCCATGAGATTTTGTCTGTTTACTTAGTGTTTGTGTTCAGCCAGCCCTGGTTGGGACTGGCTGAACTCCATTTTTTGTCTCTGATCAGTTGATCTCTTTGCTCTGTTTTCAGAATATACCTGAGTGCTGATATAGTGATTTTGAAGTCTAGTGACTTCAGGGCCTTTTCTATCAGACGTGTTGGACATTATGTTTGGCAGGATTTTTGCGTGATTGCAGACAGTTGCTTTTCTTTCCTGTCCTATATAGTTAGTGAGGGCCCCATCGCTTGCTCAGCCTGTCTTTCTGTCTGTGTTTGTGTTTTCATCTGTTTTCACCGTCAATACATGTTGGGGGCTGTCTATTGCTTTGGGGTCTGCTCTGGGGCAGTTTAGATTTCCCCTTTCTTTCTTTAGGTTTATTTAGTTCTCCAGCTGTGATCGAGGTGTCTAGGACCACTGTAGGAACACCCCACGGCTACTGTTAGTTGTTGTGAATAGGATCAGGGGTCTGCAATCCGCTAGCTACCAACCTCTCCGGTTTTCTGGACTTTGCTTGTATTTTTGTTTTTTTCCTCCTCCGGTGACTCATTCATATCAATGCCCCCACCGAAATGGAAAAGGGAAGGGACACTTTTGTCAAGCATCCCTTAAGATCGCTAAAGCCTTGGATTTGTTAAAATTTATGCAGAACCCAGAGATTTCTCCAAACTCATGGAAAGCCCCCATTACGAAAGAAATGGACTCCTTGGGATTGGCTATCATGAGTAGTATGTCGTCAGCGAATGCCAAGGACTTGAGTGTAAGGTGGCCTATCCCAATTCCCTCAATGGAAGGAATCATCTCCAGATATCTAAGTAGAGGGTCTTGGGCAATATTAAACAATAAGGGGGATAAAGGACATCCCTGCATCATACCTCTGCAAATTGAGAAAGGGGATGACTATATACCATGGAGCCATATTGCGGACTGAGGAGTGGTGTAAATCATCTGGGTAAAATTGAAAAAGGAAAATCCAAACATTCTGTATTTAAGAGTTCGGAAGAGGTTGGACCAAGATACCCGGTCAAAAGCCTTATAGGCATCAAGGCTAACCAAGATGATTCATTTAGCTTTGGTTTGATGACTATGAATAACAGCGGCTAATGCCGTTCTAATATTGTAGGTGATGGATCGGCCATGAACAAAGCCCGTTTGGGATGTGGTGAGGATATTATAATTGCCAGACCTGAATTAACAAGCATTTCTCACCTACTGTGTCCCCCCATTTCCTTGTAGATTGTAAGCTTGCGAGCAGGGACCTCACTCCTAATGTCATTGTTTGAATTGTCTTAACTTGTATTGAATTTATTGTCTGTACATGTCCCCGCTTAATTGTAAAGTGCTGCGGAATATGTTGGCGCTATATAAATAAAAATTATTATTATTATTATTATTATTATTATTATTATTATTATTATTAGGAAGTATAGATTGTAATCTGTTGGCCATAATTTTGGTGAGCAATTTGAAATCTATGTTTAATAGGGAGATTGGGCGGTACGAAGCAGGGAGAAGGGGGCTTTACCCGGCTTTGGTAGTAATGAAAGTCTCAGTTTATTGAAGCAGTCAGGAAGGGAGCGTGAATCTATAATATGATTAAAAAGAGAAGTAAGTAAGGTGGGGTATAAGTAATGGTCTCAACATTTTATAGAATTCTGCTGAGTAACTGTCCGGCCAGGGGCTTTAAGCAATTTAAGAGACTGGATGATCAATCCAACTTCCCCAGGAGATATAGGTTTATTTAAAATTTCTCTTTGAGAGATGGAAAGTTTTGGTGGAACAACCTTGTGAAGGAAATTATAGCCTTCTTCCTGAGAATTGTTGGGTGGGTCATACAGATCTGCATAAAAATCTCTGAAAACCGTGCATATTTGAACTGGGTCTTGGATAATGGAACCATTAGGATGTTTGATGTTGGTGATTTTAGTAGCCTTTTTGAAGGGTTTCGTTAGTGATGCCAAAAGGCACCCAGGTTTATTGCCACAATGAAAGAAGTGGTTACATTGTAGGCACGTTGGTTATGCACTTGTTCATGCAGTAAGGTGTCTAGATTATGTTTAGCAGTGAGGTAAGCCTCCTTGGATGAGGAGGTATTGTGTAACCGGAAATCTCTATAGGTTTGAGTGAGCTGGTCAAGAATAGACCGCAAGGAGGACAACAATTTATTATTTTTCTGAGACAAATAAGAGATAATATGTCCTCTGAGCACTGTTTTAGCTTTAACCCAGAATAAACTGATGTCTTCTAAGTGTTCCAAGTTATCCTCCATGTATGTCTCCCACCAGCCAGCCAAACATTTTTTTAAATTATCCATCGTATAAAGATATGAGGGAAAATGCCAACGAAAGGAGTGAGTTTTCCTTGTTGGAAGGTCTAGGGTAAGTAGGACAGGAGAGTGATCTGAAATAACCATTTGAAGAATCTCAACTGATTTTAAAGATGAAGAAAGAAGGGTAGATGTTATCCAGTAATCAATGTGAGTGTGTACATCGTGAACCCTAGAGTAAAACATATATTCTTTTTCCATAGGATGGCAGCAGGAATCTAATAAGTCAAGCCTATCTAATCAGATGGGAATCATTCCAACTGGGGAGAGGGATGCAGGCGGTGAGGTAGACCTATCTAAAAAGATATAATGAAGTGCATTTAAATCCCCACCTAATAATATATTAGTAGGATGCCAGCTATGGATGACTTCTGCAAGCTTAGAAAAAAGGAAGCGCTAGCCACATTAGGTGTGTAAACATTAATAAGGCAGTATTCCCTCCGCTCAGCAAGGATCCTAATCAGCAAATATCGTCCCGCCTTGTCTCTTACCACATCTTGAATGAAGTATTCAAGGTCTCTATGGAACAGGACGGCAACCCCACGATTCTTCCTTGAAAAATAAGCCTCTATGCTGTCCGGGTAATGCTTGTTACCGAGCGGAGGATGTTTTCCACGAATCCAGTGAGTTTCCTGCAAAAACACAATGTGTGGGCGTATACTGGTAACATGGTCTAAAACTTTCCTGCGTTTCACCGAAGTATTGAGCCCAGCCACGTTCCAAGATAACAATTTGAGAGAGTCTACATTAAAGTGAGGAGCTACAGTATTAGAGTCAGCCATATTAGCCTATGCCATATTGAGGCTATAAAAGAGTAATATCATAGAAGAAACAACTGGGCAAAGACTAAGAGCTCCCATAATCATAATGCAGTAAAAAATAACAAACAACGTGCATTAAGTAGAAACCGAAAGATTAATCATGCAGGCATATAAAAACAGATGTAACATGGCTTATCAACTAGAAAAAAATTACAAAAACCATGAAATTGAAATCAAGTGGCCAGAGAAGAGTCTCGGGAGGACTGCTTCACCCCCTCCATGGCTTTATTAGGGTCAACAAAAAACATCATCGTTCCTCGGAGTTCCACCCTCAGACGTGCCGAGTAGAGAAGGGCAAAATGGGAGCCTCTGTCATGCAGAAGTTTACAAAGGTGATTATTCTTGACCGCCACCACGGCGGAATAATCTTGAAACATAAGAAGAGAGTCTCTCATATTTCACAGCAGACATAGCCCGAAATGCCCGAAACATTAGCATTTTGTCCTGAAAATTAAGTAACTTAAAAATAACAGGGCGAGGGTGGGCATTGGATTCTGGAGATGGAGGTCCAAGTCTGTGGGCTCGTTTGAATATCATGGAGCCAGATCAGTCAGGCAAATTAAGTGCTCATGGGAGCCAGGAGGAAGTAAAGTGGTGGTGATCCTTTACCGACTCGGGAACGCCAATGACGCGGAGATTGTTTCTGCAGCTCCGATTTTCCAGATAATCAAATTTGTCTTGGAGCTGCTCTATCATATGGTCCTCATCTTTAAGCTGAGCAGCATAGGACTGTACAGTGTCCTCCAAATCACTGATCTGCTGTTCTGCTGCTAAAAGTTTGGTGGAATGGTCGGACAACTGGGATGTGATCGAGTCCAATGATGATTGAAAGGAAAGAAGTCTTGCATCTATTTTTGGCATAAGTTGCTTTGTGATAGAGTCAGCACTCAGCAATGGTTTGTAGGGATTCCTTAGACATAGCGGAGTTAGAATCTGGTGATTCAGGAGAAGATTTGGTGGCCTGTGCCCTGGTTTTAGTAGCCTTGGAGCTACTGGGATTTGCTAATTTTTCCATGTAGATGGAGAGAGATAGAAAATGAATAGAAATGCACTTGTAAGGAAAGAGGAGACGTCTCAGTCGAGATTTAAGTGCAAGAACCTACATAACTAAGTAGTTTAGGTAGGACATCACGGAGAATTGGTCCCGAGGAGATCCAAGATGGTTTAAAGGATACAGACCACTCAGAAGATCATAAAGGTAAACAGGCTGAAAAGGGTCCCCAGTTGGGAAAGCATCTGCAGCAGTTTAGAAGACGAACCCTTAAAAGAGGTGTCTGTGTATAAAGCAGAGCACTGAGTGCCACTCAGCAGTGGTATCCAGAGTGGTAGTATATTGCAGCCCGTGTCAGTGCGTTATTTTATGAACAGTAGATGGCAGCAGAGCTCCAACTTAACTGGTATGTTGGATGAAATAGTAAATCAGGGATCAGGTGGCTTTTGGAGTAGATAGTCTCCTGCTTTATATGTGTCCTCTTGGGGTGAGGGGGTGTGTGGGGGGTCAAGAAAGTTCTGTCCCAGTAGCTGCCCCCACCAAAGTTAACCAATGCCACAAATAATAGGTCAATGCCTGGATCCTCTCAAAGCCCCTCACTCACAATTATTGGTGTTTCTTAACAAGTTCCTCTGGCCACTGTTGGGGAGAGGCAGCAGCACTGCTCAGGCTACAGTAGAGGAAATCTCCTGCAGTGTCCTTCTTAGGCCCCAGGCTGCTGATAGCAATTTTCACTGTACAACACAAAATTTAATGTGCAGTGACAGGGGAGGATATTTTTGTGTGCATCAGCTCTGGTAGTTATTAGGCTGCCTTATAAGGCTACCTGATAGCTGCATTGCTGTGTGCACACTGCTGTGCAGACTGCTTTTTTCAAAGCAAAAATACTTTTCTTCCTTTTGTCTGCACAGTTACTGAGCGTTCATTTTTTCACACTGTTGTGTGCAGCAGCTCTGGTGGTTCTTAGGCTGCCTTACTAGGCTACCTGATAGCTGCATTGCTGTGTGCACAGTTAGTGAGCTTTCATTTTTTCACACACCGAATAGAGCTGTCCGTTTGTCAAACAGTATCCTACATCTGCTGTTTAATTACGGTCCAATCTATACAGAGACAGCACGTGTGTGTGGGAGTCTGTAAATACATAGACGGACATTTCCATTTTTCCATACACCGCATAGAGCTGTCCGCTTGTCAGACAGTATCCTATATCTGCTGTTTGATAACGGTCAAATCTATACCGAGACAGCGTGTGTGTGACTCCGTTAAAAAATAGACAGAGAACTAAAATTTTACATACATACACCGTATAGAGCTGTCCGCTTGTCAAACAGTATCCTATATCTGCTGTTTGATAACGGTCCAATCTATACAGAGACAGCACGTGTGTGTGTGAGTCCATAAAGACATAGATGGACATTTCCATTTTTCCATACACTGTATAGAGCTGTCCGCTTGTCAAACAGTATCCTATATCTGCTGCTTGATTACGGTCCAATCTATACAAAGACAGCACGCGTGTGTGTGAGTCCGTAAATACATAGACAGACATTTCCGTTTTTCCATACACCGTATAGAGCTGTCGACTTGTCAAACAGTATCCTATAGCTGTTTGATTATGGTCCAATCTATACAGAGACAGCACGTGTTTGTGTGTGTGAGTCCGTAAATACATAGACGGACATTTCCATTTTTCCATACACCGTATAGAGCTGTCCGCTTGTCAAACAGTATCCTATATTTGCTGTTTGATCACGGTCAAATCTATACAGAGACAGCTCGTGTGTGTGAGTCCGCAAATACATAGATGGACATTTCCATTTTTCCATAAACTGTATAGAGCTGTCCGCTTGTCAAACAAAATCTTATATCTGCTGTTTGATCACGGTCCAATCTATACAGAAACAGCACATGTGTATGTGAGTTCGTAAATACATAGATGGACATTTCCATTTTTCCATACACCGTATAGAGCTGTCCATTTGTCAAACGGTATCCTACTGTATATCTGCTGTTTGATTATGGTTCAATCTATACAGAGACAGCACGTGTGTGTGTGTGAGTCTGTAAATACATAGACGGACATTTCCATTTTTCCATACACCATATAGAGCTGTCTGCTTCTCATACAGTACCATATCTCTGCTGGTATTTTTGTTACATTTTCCCAAACATGAGGAAGTATGGTGGAAGAGGCCGCGTACATGGGCAGGGGGCACGGTTGGTACTGATGGTGGTGGTGGTGCATCTGCTGGTTATGGCAAAAGCACAATAGCAGCTAAGGCAGGAGGTGTTGAGCCTGCGTCATTGTCGGGCACAAGAAGGCCTTTAAGGTTCCCTTTTCTGGGAGTAGGTAAACCGCTTTTAAAGCCAGAGCATCAGGAACAGGTTTTGGCTTACATTGCCGAAACAGTCTCCAGCTCTATCGCCTCCTCTTCTGAAGTTACAAAAACTGAAAGCACAGAGTCGTCAGTGCAGGCTTCTGGTCAGGAACAACACCTTTCCTTGTGTCCTTCACCCACACCAAAAGTGAAGGATGCTGCAGCGCACACTTCAGATTACTCCATGGAGCTCTTTTAACATACCATGCCAGGGTTATCAAGTCAAATCCTGAATTGCCCAGTCCAAGATGAATCTGACATGGAGTGCACTGATACACAGCCACTGCTAGATGATTCTGCTGGTACATTGACCCAGAGCAATACATTTGCCTCGCAGTCTAGTGAGCCTGAATCAGACCCTGATGAAAGTCAGGTGCCCCTTCCCGCATACTATACCACCTTACACGGTGACACAGAGGAAGGTGCAGATGAAATTGAAGAGGAGGTGATGGATGACCCAGTTGTTGACCCGGATTGGCATCCATTGGGGGAAGAGGTTGCCACTGGCAATAGCTCAGAAGAGGAGAAGGATCCGCAGCAGGCATCGACATCACAGCAGCGGTTATCTGGCAGGCCCATAGCTGTACCAAAACTTGTTATAAAAACAAAAAGAGTTGCAGGACAGCTTGGCCAGACGGTCTTTATACCATAGTAGGAAGAGTGCAGTGTGGCACTTTTTTGTCCAAAATCCTAGTGATGAGGTAAAGTTATCTGTAAGAAGGGCGGAAGGACCTTCAGTCGAGGTAAAAATCTCCGAAATTTAAACACCAGTTGCATGCTTAGACATTTAACCACCATGCACTTGCAATCATGGACAGACTACAAAACCTCAGGTAGCACATGTGCACCTGCTCCAACTGAAGGTAGCCAGCAACGCTACATTGCTTCCCTCACTGAAAGGCCACCAATAAGCACACCACCAGCAAGAAATGTTGAGGTGTCGTCGCAAGGCCAAAGCAGTCAGGGAATCACAATTTTTTTTGCAAAAAAACACTGAATCTAGACCATCACCAACACCACCATCACCAACCCCCTCTCAGTCCTTAATTTTCACCGCTAGTTCCCCCCTATGCAGCTCTCAAGTCCAGCTCACCCTACCAGACACTCTGAGTAGGACAAGAAAGTACTCATCATCTCATCCGCGTACACTGGCTTTGAACGGCTACATTGCCAAACTGATCTCATTAGAGATAATGCCCTTCCGTTTGGTTGAAAGCGAAGCATTCCGAGAGCTCATGGCCTACGCTGTCCCACGCTATGACCTACCCAGTCGGCACTTCTTTTCTCGAAAAGCCATCCCTGCCCTGCACCTGCATGTGAAAGACCGCATTGTCCATGCACTCAAACAATCAGTGAGTGGAAAGGTGCACCTCACAACAGATGCATGGACCAGTAGGCATGGCCAGGGCCGTTACGTGTCCATCACTGCGCACTGGGTTAATGTGGTGGATGCAGGATCCACAAGGGACAGCGGCGGTGGAACAGTGCTGCCTAGCCCACGGTATAGGAAACAGTTGGCTGTAGGCGTTCGACCCTCCTCCTCCTCCAGAAGCGAAATCTCGTCCACAGAGCGCTGTCGCACGAGCACTCCATCCGCAGCTGCCAGCGTTGCACACAAGTTGTCCCACTATCAAACAGCTAGTGGTAAGCGGCAGCAGGCTGCTTTAAAGATGATGTCTTTGGGCGACAAAAGACACACTGCGGAGGTACTGGCTGACTACTTGCATTGACAAACTGAGTCATGGCTGGGCAGTCTACATCTTGAGCCAGGCAAGGTAGTCAGTGATAACGGCCGGAATTTTGTGGCAGCCGTAGCCCTTGCAAAACTCAGACACATACCTTGCCTGGCTCACACCTTGAACCTGGTGGTGCAGTGCTTCCTCAATAATTATCCGGAGTTAACAGCCCTGCTCAATAAGGTGCAAAGACGGTGCTTGCACATCCGTCGCTCGCCCGTACACTCCAGTCGTATGCAGAAGCTGCAGCAATCGCTCCAACTCCCCAAGCACCGCCTAATCATAGATGTTGCAACAAGGTGGAACTCCACCCTGCATATGGTTCAGAGGCTGTGCGAACAGAAACAGGCTGTAATGCATTTGTGGGAGGATACATGGGCAGGCAGTTTGCAGGAAGACATGGAATTGTCGGGTGTGCAATGGTCAAAGCTGAAAGACCTCTGTAAAGTCCTTCGGTGTTTTGAGGAATGCACACGGCTGGTAAGCGCAGACGACGCCATCATAAGCATGAGCATACCACTTATGCGTCTACTCATGCAAACTTTAACGCACATTAAGGATCAGGTGTCTGCAGCAGAGGAGGAGGAAGAGGAGGAGGGAAGCCTTGATGACAGTCAGCCATTTTCTGCTCAGGGAACTGTCCTGGACGAGGTGGAGGAAGAAGAGGAAGAGGAGGAGGATGAGGGGGATGATTATTTTGGGGAGGAGGATGCTTCTCAGGGGGCAAGAGATAATGTTGGCGTACCAAGGTCAGGTCCAGGGTTTGTGCGTGACTGTAGGGATGTGGATTTCCAAGAAAGTGCTTCTCCACCCACCACTGGCAGTGCATCATTGACACCTGGAACATTGGCCCACATGTATGAATATGCCTTGCGGATCCTAAAAAGGGACCCTCGCATTGCCAAAATGATGAAGGATGACGACTACTGGTCGGCCAGCATCCTGGATCCATGCTATAAAGGCAAATTACAGAATATCATGCCACAGGAGAACCTAGAGATAATATTGGCGAACAAACAAGTAACTCTGGTAAACCTTTTGTTGGAGGCATTCCCAGCACACAGCAGCGGTGCTGGTTCTCCCACGAGCCGTAGAGGTCAAAATGGAAGAGGTGTTTGTGGTGCACACAGCCAAAGTGGCGTTGGAGACAGGGGTTTCATGACCATGTTGTGGACTAATTTTTCAAGTACCGCTCACCCAACTGCTAGTACTGAATCGATTGCAAGTGACAGGAGACAGCAGTTGTCAACTATGGTTACAAACTACTTCTCCTCCCATATCGATGTTCTCCCTCACAGGTCATTCCCCTTTGACTATTGGGCCTGTAAACTGGACACCTGGCCTGAATTGGCACAATATGCCTTACATGAGCTCGCTTGCCCTGCTGCTAGTGTGTTATCTGAAAGAGTCTTCAGTGCTGCTGGATCAATCCTGACAGAAAAAAGGACCCGTCTGTCGACCCAAAATGTTGATGATCTAACCTTCATTAAAATGAACCATGCATGGGTTTCAAAGGATTTTGTCCCACCTTCCCCTGATGACACATAGGTGGCATTAAAAATGGCTCGTTTTGTCCTCCTCTTCCTCGTACTTCACTTCCTCCATTTGCAGCTGCTGAATGTACAGCCTTCACATCAACATGGCATTTTTTCCACCTCCCTAACTGGGCTGCCCCCCCATGGCCGGGGTCACCACCTGGTGCACCCGTGCAAGTGCCGTTGCCCTGAACAGGTGGGTGGGCCCACTCTTGGGTGACGGCACTGGCACAGGGCCCCTCATAGTATAATCAAGTGTCTCTGACGGTGGGGGGCCCACTCACCGTCAGACACACCGGCATACTATGAGGTCCCTGTGCCAGTACCGCCGCACACGAGTGTGCCCCCCTGCTTGCTCAGGGCCCAAGCACTTGCAAGACTTTCCTCTTCCTGCTCCACAGCTGTGTAGTCTAGTCTGGGCAGTTAAATCCTTCACAAGCACGGGCACTACAACTTTGCTGAACTGATCGATGATGGTTAAAACGTAGCTATGGCCAGTCCTGCTGGGCTCTACCTTCAGATGATCAATTGCTACCATTATATACCGAGGTATAAAATAAGCCCAACACTGTATACAGCTGTACGCTTCTGCTACAGTTCCCTTTTTTGCTATTTAGATTCTGGTGTAACCCATACTGAGCCTGTGAATGCCTGTCTCTTACTCCAGAAGTATATTTGTAGATCTATGATTACCCCAACACTGTATACAGCTGTACGCTTGTGAGACATTACCCATTTACTGCTTTTTATATTCTGGTCTAATCAATACTGAGCCTGTGAGAGTCTGTTTCTGACTCTGGAAATATATACGGAGATTTACAATGACCCCTACACTGTATACAGCTGTACAGTTCTCATCCATTACCCTTTTACTGCTTTTTATATTGTGGTTAAATCCATACTGAGCCTGATAGCATCTGTGTCTGCCTCCTGAAATCTACACTCACTGGCCACTTTATTAGGTACACCATGCTAGTAAGGGGTTGGACCCCCTTTTGCCTTCAGAACTGCCTCAATTCTTTGTGGCAGAGATTCAACAAGGTGCTGGAAGCATTCCTCAGAGATTTTGGACCATATTGACATGATGGCATCACACAGTTGGCGCAGATTTGTCGGCTGCACATCCCTGATGCGAATCTCCCGTTCCACCACATCCCAAAGATGCTCTATTGGATTGAGATCTGGTGACTGAGGAGGCCATTTGAGTACAGTGAACTCATTGTCATGTTCAAGAAACCAATCTGAGATGATTCGAGCTTTATGACATGGCGCATTATCCTGCTGAAAGTAGCCATCAGATGTTGGGTACATTGTGGTCATAAAGGGATGGACATGGTCAGCAACAATACTCAGGTAGGCTGTGGCGTTGCAACAATGCTCAATTGGTACCAAGGGGCCCAAAGAGTGCCCAGAAAAAATTCCCCACACCATGACACCACCACCACCAGCCTGAACCGTTGATACAAGGCAGGATGGATCCATGCTTTCATGTTGTTTACGCCAAATTCTGACCCTACCATCCGAATGTCGCAGCAGAAATCGAGACTCATCAGACCAGGCAACGTTTTTCCAATCTTCTACTGTCCAATTTCGATGAGCTTGTGCAAATTGTAGCCTCAGTTTCCTGTTCTTAGCTGAGAGGAGTGGTACCCAGTGTGGTCTTCTGCTGCTGTAGCCCATCTGCCTCAAAGTTCGACGCACTGTGCGTTCAGAGATGCTCTTCTGCCTACCTTGGTTGTAACGGGTGGCAATTTGAGTCACTGTTGCCTTTCTATCAGCTCGAACCAGTCTGCCCATTCTCCTCTGACCTCTGGCATCAACATGGCATTTCCGGCCACAGAACTGCCGCTCACTGGATTTTTTTTCTTTTTCGGACCATTCTCTGTAAACCCTAGAGATGGTTGTGCGTGAAAATCCCAGTAGATCAGCAGTTTCTGAAATTCTCAGACCAGCCCTTCTGGCACCAACAATCATGCCACGTTCAAAGGCACTCAAATCACCTTTCTTCCCCATACTGATGCTCGGTTTGAACTGCAGGAGATTGTCTTGACCATGTCTACATGCCTAAATGCACTGAGTTGCCGCCATGTGATTGGCTGATTAGAAATTAAGTCTTAACACACAGTTGGACAGGTGTACCTAATAAAGTGGCCAGTGAGTGTATACGGACATTTACAATGTTTAAACTACACTATATATACCTTGTATCTGGTGATACTGTACCCTTTTTCAACTTTTTATATTCTTGTCTAATCCATACTGGGCCTGAGAGCGTCTGTGTCTGCCTCCTGAAATATATACAGGGATTTAGAATGTTTAAACTATACTATATATACCTTGTATCTGGTGATACTGTACCGCTTTTCAACTTTTTAGATTCTGATCTAATCCATACTGGGCCTGAGAGCGTCTGTGTCTGCCTCCTGAAATATATACGGAGATTTAGAATGTTTAAACTATACTATATATACCTGGTATATAGTGCTACTGTACCCTTTTTCAACTTTCTAAATTCTTGTTGAATCCATACTGGGCCTGAGAGCATCTGTGTCTGCCTCCTGAAATATATACAGGGATTTAGAATATTTAAACTATACTATATATACCTTGTATCTGGTGATACTGTGCCGTTTTTCAACATGTTATATTCTTGTCTAATCCATACTGGGCCTGAGAGCGTCTGTGTCTGCCTCCTAAAATATATATGGAGATTTAGAATGTTTAAACTATACTATATATACCTGGTATGTGGTGTTACTGTACCATTTTTCAACTTTCTATATTCTTGTCGAATCCATACTGGGCCTGAGAGCGTCTGGGTCTGCCTCCTGAAAAATATACAGGGATTTAGAATGTTTAAACTATACTATATATACCTTGTATCTGGTGATACTGTACCCTTTTTCATATTTTTATGTTATTGTCTAATCCATACTGAGCCTGTCAGCGTCTGTGTCTGAGTCATGAAATATATACGGAGATTTACAGTTATCCCTAGACTGTATACAGCTGTACGCTTCTGATACAGTACCATATATCTGCTGGTATTTTGGGTCCATTTTAACAAAAATTAGGAAGTATGGTGGAAGAGGCCACAGATGTGGGCGTGGGGGGCCAGCCTGTACTGATGGTGGTGGTGGTGCATCTGCAGTTAGTGCAAAAGCACAATAGCAGCTAAGGCAGGAGGTGTTGAGCCTGCATCATTGTCTGGCTCTGGAAGGCTCCCTTTTTCTGGGAGTAGGTAAACCGCTTTTAAAGCCGGAGCAACAGGAACTGGTTTTGGCTTACATTGCCGAAACAGCCTCCAGCTCTATCGCGTCCTCTTCTGAAGTTTAAAAAAATGCAAGCACTGAGTCGTCAGTGCAGGCTTCTGGTTAGGAACAACACCTTTCCTTGTGTCCTTCACCCACACCAAAAGTGAAGGATGCGGCAGCCCACACTACAGATTACTCCATGGAGCTCTTATCACATACTATGCCTGGGTTATCAAGTCAAATCCTGAATTCCCCAGTCCAAAATGAATCAGAGATGGAGTGCACTGATGCACAGCCACTGCTAGATGATTCTGCTGGTACATTCACCCACAGCACTACATTCCCCTCGCACTGTACTGACCCACAATCTAACCCTGATGAAACTTAGGTGCCCCTTCCCGCATACTATACCACCTTACACGGTGACACAGAGGAAGGTGCAGATGAAAGTGCCGGTTCCTGAGTAGGTGGGGGGGGCCTACTCGTGGGCAACGACACTGGCACAGGGCCCCTCATATTCCGCAAAAGTGTCTCTGCTGGGGGGAGGGCCCACTCGCCATCAGACACACCGGCGTACTATGAGGGGCCCTGTGCCAGTGCCGTCGCCCACGAGTGGGCCCCCCCTGCTTGGTCAGGGCCACAGCACTTGCAATACTAACCTCTCCCTGCTCCACGCCGTGACGTATTCCGCATTTCCTGACAGTGACACTCAGGTCAGAGAGCGCGATGACATCACGTCTGTACGCCCTCTGCCTAAACAATCCAAGTGCAGAGAGATGGAAGTTGGCGATGCTGAGGAGTCCAGAGTAGAGCAGTGCCCAGAGAGGAGAGGTATTTAATTTTTTTAAAGATTGGGAGCTATTTTTGGGGAGCACTATACACTGGAGAATGATATATGGGGCCCATCATACACTGAAGCATCATTCATGAGGCCAATCATATACTGGAGCATTCCAAATGGGGGACATCAGACATTGGAGCAGCATTTACAGGGCCCATTATACACTGGAGCATTATACATGGGGCCCATTATATATGGAGCATTATTTGGGCTCATAAGACACTGAAGCATCATCCATAGGGCCCATCATATACTGGAGCATTCTAAATGGGGCAGATCAGACACTGGAGCAGCATCTATGGGGCCCATTATACACTGGAGCATTATACATGGGGCCCATTATATATGGAGCATTATTTGGGCCCATAAGACACTGGAGCATCATCCATGGGGACCATCATATACAGTAGCATTATGTGCAGTTCATCATATACTGTATGGAACATTATATGGGACCAATTGTTCTGTATGGAGAAATATATGGGCCTCATTATTCTGTATGGCGCACTATGTGGTGGCCATAATACTGTATGGATTAATATACTGTCCAGTTTTTGAGCTATTGTAGAATTTAAAATAGATATCACTCATGTAAGAAGTGAAGTATTTTTCATTGTACTATACCTATATTTCTGTGCTGTATCGGAGCATCATGAATTGTAGTATGTGTTAAAGGAGGGCACTGACACTCTTTGGCCTGGGGCACACGAAAACCTGGAGCCAGCCCTACCCCCCACAATTTTAGCCAAATAAACCCCAGTTTTCAATGCGTAACTATTATTATAAAGTAAATTAAGGTTGACAAGCTTAAGTAATAAGAATTGATGTTGTTGGCATTAAAATGTTTACTGTCCTCCACTCCCTGTCGACTTTGCTTCCCCATTGACTTGTATTGGGTTTCGTGTTTCAGAAGGACAACCGACTTTTCCCTATAGTCGGCCAATTTCGTTCGACTCAACTTTAGAGAAAGTTGGGTTTCATGAAACCAGACTCGACCCTAAAAAAGGCAAAGTCACTCATCTCTACTCATTTCTAGTCAGCTTCCAGCACAACACTTCCGGTGGAACGTCATGTGCGAGTTATAAAGTGCTCTCAGGGCTCCGCCGTGTACTCCTGTGCCCGTGGGAAAAGCCCGCTTTGTTTGCCTCGTACACACTTGGCTCCGCTCCGAACAATCCGTACACACATGGCTCCACTCCATACACACACGGCTCCTCTCCACACACCCCATACACACACGTCTCTGCTCCGCATACCCCATTCACACGCGGCTCCGCTTCATACACCAAGTACACACACGACTCCGCTCAGGACACTTCATATACATACGGCTCCGCTCCGTACACCTCATACACACGTGGCTCCGTACACATCGCACACATGGGGCTCCACTCCGTACACCAAGGACACGCGCGGCTCCGCTCCGTACAACAAGTACACGCATGGCTCCGCTCCGTACACCAAGTACAAGGGCGGCTCCACTACGTACACCAAGTACATGCGCGGCTCCGCTCCGTACACCTCGTATATGTGTGGCTCCGCTTGGTACACCTTGTACACGCATGGCTCAGCTCCATACACCTCGTACACGTGCGGCTCTGCTCCGTACACCTCGTGCACACACAGCTCCGTACACCTCATACACATGTGGCTCTGCTCCGTACACCTTGTACACACACGGCTCCGCTCCGTACACCATATACACACACAGCTCTGCTCCGTGCACCTCGTACACATGCGGCTCTGCTCTGTACACCTCGTACACATGCGGCTCCGCTCCATACACATCGTACACACACGGCTCCGCTCCATGCACCTCGTACACCTCGTACACACGTGGCTCCGTGCACCTCATACACACGTAGCTCTGCTCCGTACACCTCATACACACACAGCTCCGCTCTGTACACCCCATACAAAAATGGCTCTGCTCCGTACACCTCGTACACACATGGCTCTGCTACGTACACCTCGTACACACTCAGTTCTGCTCCGTACACCTTCTACACACACAGCTTTACTACATCCACCCTGTAAACCCCTCCTGACCCCACACAGAAACTTCACCTCATCCAGCAGCACCATGACAACCAGCACAGCAGAGTCCTGCAGAGTGCAGGCAGTGACATGGAAGCCCCTGATCATGTGACCTTGACTCCTCCCTTCCTGTGACCTCATCACAGGTCCTGTACACACAGCCACAGAAAAACATCCAAGGACATCATTGCAGGCTGCGGTGGATCTCTGGGACGGCGAGGATGGGGTCGGTGCATGGGGGTGTGTGGCAGCTCAATGCAGTGTGGGAAAAATAGCGTCCCTGGGAGGGTCAAAAACGGGACTGTCCCACGAGAATCAGGATGGTTGGGAGCTATGGGTTAGGTCCTAAGCTGTAGAATCTGGATTTCATACAATGTTCAACAGAGACTTATATAATAGAGCCACCAAAAAGAAAGCGTCCACGATACATGTTGACAGGAACTTGTGAAAAGAAGAAATGCGCTCTGTATATCTAAATATATGATTATTATTTGGTCTGCTGACATTTCTGATATTCACAAATTCATGAGTTATCTGAATAATAACAACTATAACCTTTTTTTACCCACACTTACTTTATAATTAAACCAAATTCAGTTTTTTGGACCTATTGATCTCTGTGGATGATAGGAATAAGGTAAAAACTACTTTTTGCAAGGAAACTATGGGAAACACCATTTTGAGAGCTGATTCCTGTCATCCCAAACATGTGAGGGTTAATATTCCAAGGGGAGAATTATATAGATCCAAAAGAAACTGCAGTGACCATGAATCTTATATTCAAGAGAGAGAAGAAATTTGTGCACATTTGAGGGAAAGAGGTTATCAAAATTGGTCTTTAGAAAAAGCAAAAAACTGTGGAAAAATTTCCCAGAACTGACATGGTAAAATTGCATAAAAAAGACAGAAAAAACTGGAGAATCAAAAACCCATATTTGTTACCACCTATAGCAAAGAATACAACCAGATAAAGATGATTATCCAAAAATAATTGCCAATGCTCAAAAGCGATCCTGCTTTGGAAATTATTCTTCAGGAAGGATGTTTATATTCCGCAAGGAAATCTCCTACCCTTTCTAATCTGCTAACACCTAGTATGGACAATCCTGTTAAAAAGTCCTTGCTATCTACTAAGGGCTCATACTCACTGATGAGAAAATCAGATCAGTGCAATCAGATTAAAAATCGGATTGCACTCTGACCAATGTTTTTCAATGTGTGACATCTCATTTGCGATTTTTTTCTCAGCCGAAATCGGACTGAGAAAAAAATTGCAGCATGCTGCGATTTGCTGCGATTTTTGGGTGAAAATCGCCAATGCAAGTCAATGGGTGCGTGTAAAAATCTGACAGCACTCGGATCATGCGAGTGCTGTCCGATTTATACGCACCGGTGTCCTTTGAAAAGCCGGGAATTCATGTGCGGCTACTGTACAGTATAATCACACTGACATGTTAGGATAGAATAGATATATACACACAGAATACATATATATATATACATGTCAGTGACACACACATATATATGTATTTATATTAGATAGATAGATAGATAGATAGATAGATAGATAGATAGATAGATAGATAGATAGATAGATAGATAGAAGAAAAGCCGGTAATTCATATGTGGCTATACAGTAAAATCACACTGACATTTTAGAATGAAAAAGATATAATACATGTATACTCGTAGAATAGGTGTTTGTATATATATATATATATATATATATATATATATCCAAATGAAGTCAATGCAAGAAAGCGGACGGCACCGCTGTTTCCGTGCTAAGGTCCGTGGCTGGCAGCAGGCGGAGAGCTCACATCCAGGACTCCCGGGTGCTTGACCTCGTAGCAAGACGAATGTAGTTTCCAAGAGAAAAAGGTCGCACTCTGCGGGATAATGATGAATGTTTATTGACACTGAATTACATGTCACGTCGGAGATGTGAAGGAGAGTGTGTCAAATGGCTGACTACGGCCGTTTCACGCTACTCGAGCGCTTCCACGGACCCGTGGAAGCGCTCGAGTAGCGTGAAACGGCCGTAGTCAGCCATTTGACACACTCTCCTTCACATCTCCGACGTGACATGTAATTCAGTGTCAATAAACATTCATCATTATCCCGCAGAGTGTGACCTTTTTCTCTTGGAAACTACATATATATATATATATATATATGTCAGTGAGACACATATATATATATATCTATTTAATAGAGAGATACATAGTAGATTAGGTGATAATTCATTTGTCGGGTTTAGTAAAATCACACTGACAGCTCATAACTTAGTTCAGCTCTGCGCAGCCTCACTGGATGCCCAGAGATGAACTAATAAACGTGGGAAAGTTTCTGACTTTTTTCCCATGCTCATCAGTTCACCTCTGCTGTACAGCAGGACTTTGACCTTGTGGAGTGAAGGGTCCTTGGACTAATGGACTGGGCATGGCTGTAGCAACAGACTGTGTTCTTGGACCAAGCAGCACGCGCACGGCTACGGGACCATACTCTGCACAAAGGGAGGGGGAGGGTAAAAACCCCTAAAGATTGTAGACCCAACGGATGGGCCACAATGTTGTACATACAGTTAGGTCCATATATATTTGGACAGAGACAACATTTTTCTAGTTTTGTTCTAGACATTACCACAATGAATTTTAAACAAAACAATTCAGATTCAGTTGAAGTTCAGACTTTCAGCTTTCATTTGAGGGTATCCAGATTAAAACTGGATGAAGGGTTTAGGAGTTTCAGCTCCTTAACATGTGTCACCCTGTTTTTAAAGGGACCAAAAGTAATTGGACAGATTAAATTGTAAATAAAATGTTCATTTCTAGTACTTGGTTGAAAACCCTTTGTTGGCAATGACTTTCTGAAGTCTTGAACTCATGGACATCACCAGGCGCTGTGATTCCTCCTTTTTGATGCTCTGCCAGGCCTTGACTGTGGTGGTTTTCAGTTGCTGTTTGTTTGTGGGCCTTTATGTCTGAAGTTTAGTCTTTAACAAGTGAAATGCGTGCTCAATTGGGTTGAGATCAGGTGACTGACTTGGCCATTCAAGAATATTCCACTTCTTTGCTTTAATAAACTCCTGGGTTGCTTTGGCTTTATGTTTTGGGTCACTGTCCATCTGTAGTATGAAACAACAACCAATCAGTTTGGCTGGATCTGAGCACACAGTATGGCTCTGAATACCTCAGAATTCATTCGGCTGCTTCTGTCCTGTGTCACATCATCAGTAAACACTAGTGACCCAGTGCCACTGGCAGCCAT
Source organism: Dendrobates tinctorius (assembly GCF_039654945.1). Classification (NCBI taxonomy): domain Eukaryota; kingdom Metazoa; phylum Chordata; class Amphibia; order Anura; family Dendrobatidae; genus Dendrobates; species Dendrobates tinctorius. Next base: position 3,483,869 of record NW_027361672.1, read on the forward strand.
GCATGCCCAAGCCATCACACTGCCTCCGCCGTGTTTTACAGATGATGTGGTATGTTTTGGATCATGAGCTGTACCACGCCTTCGCCATACTTTTCTCTTTCCATCATTCTGATAGAGAGGTTGATCTTGGTTTCATCTGTCCAAAGAATGTTCTTCCAGAATTGTGCTGGCTTTTTTAGATGTTTTTAGCAAAGTCCAGTCTAGCCTTTTTATTCTTGATGCTTATGAGTGGCTTGCACCGTGCAGTGAATCCTCTGTATTTACTTTCATGCAGTCTTCTCTTTATGGTAGATTTGTATATTGATACGCCTACCTCCTGGAGAGTGTTGTTCACTTGGTTGGCTGTTGTGAAGGGGTTTCTCTTCACCATGGAGAGTATTCTGCAATCATCCACCACGGTTGTCTTTCGTGGGTGCCCAGGCCTTTTTGCATTGATGAGTTCCCCAGTGCTTTCTTTCTTTCTCAGGATGTACCAAACTGTAGATTTGCCACTCCTAATGTTGCAGCAATTTCTCGGATGTTTTTTTTTTCTGTTTTTGCAGCTTAAGGATGGCTTGTTTCACCTGCATGGAGAGTTCCTTTGACCACGTGTTTCCTTCACAGCAAAACCTTCCAAATGCAAGCACCACACCTCAAATCAACTCCAGGCCTTTTATTTACTTAATTGAGAATGATATAACAAAGGGATTGCCCACACCTGTCCATGAAATAGCCTTAGAGTCAATTGTCCAATTACTTTTGGTCCATTTAAAACAGGGTGGCACATGTTAAGGAGCTGAAACTCCTAAACCCTTCATTCAATTTTAATGTGGATACCCTCAAATGAAAGCTGAAAGTCTGAAATTCAACTGCATCTGAATTGTTTTGTTTAACATTCATTGTGGTAATGTCTAGAACCAAAATTAGAAAAATGTTGTCTCTGTCCAAATAGATATGGACCTAACTGTATGTTTTAAATCTTTGAATGGGACCAGAGTCTAATAGACTGTGGGTGTGACCTGGGGGACTGTGAGCCAGGCACCCAGGACCAGAGAATGAACACCTACTTGAAAGGACTCGGCTCATGTTGAGCTAAGGTCTCTACTTCATTTAACCGTATTTCTCCCTGCATCGAGTATTGTTTGTATTTAATAAATGTTGCAGGACTTGGTCGGGGACGACCATGATTAAGGAGAGGAGGAGTGTAAGGGGTGTACCTGGATTGTTGTCTTATGTTGTTATATGCATGTACATATATTTATATGTTGCATAGATAGGGACAGTACAATTATTAGATTGCCCACTAGAGGGGGGCCTCATACTGTATATTTTGGTGTAGCCAGGTTAGGTAATAGTTAATATAGGAGGGGTCAGCTGTAGTTTAGTTAGGGAGGACTTCCTGTAGGCAGGCAGTCTGGCCAAGGAGCCCAGATAGTCCTGAGGGGCTATAGAGCTCGGGGACAAAGCATTGACCATGCAACATTTTAATGGAGACCCCAGCTGTTCAGGGCCTTAGGGCCTCAGATTATAGCAGTATAGATGGTAGCAAGACAACTTACAACAGTACAACACCACAGGTAGCTCACCATGTAGAAGCTTACTATGTGGGCTGATGCCCTTTTGTCTGGGCGAAACGGACATGGGAACTCCTGAGGGTGGTGAAGCTGGACAGGGAGGATTCTGTGATGCCAGTCAGAATGGGACAACCCGGGTACATGCTGAAGGATGTCGGGGAGAGCACAGGGAAAGTAAAGAAGGCAAGCTGTTATGATTGAGTCACCGTAGGAGGCAGACACAAAAATAGAAGCTACGTCCAGAAAACCAGAGAAGTTGGCAACTATCAGATTGCAGACCCCTGAACCTATCAACACAACTAGCAGTAGCCGTGGGGGGTTCCTACGGTGCCCTAGACCCCTCGATCACAGCCGAAGAGCTAAATAGCCTAAAGACAGAAAAGGAAATCTAAACTGCCCCAGAGCAGACCCCAAAGCAATAGGCAGCCCCCAACATATAATGACTGTGAAGCAAGATGAAAAAACACTCACACAGATAGAAAGATAGGCTGAGCAAACGATGGGGCCCAAACTAACTAAACAGAACAGGAAAGGAAGGTTGCTGTCTGCAATCTGCCAAAACCCTATCAAAGACATAAGCCAACAAGCTGATATGGAAAAAGACCCTGAAGCAGCTAGGCTTCAAAAACTAAATCAGCACTCAGGTATTTTCAGAAGACAGAGCTAAAGGAATTCAGCTCACCCCAGCAGGGAATGGCAGAAATCCAGAAAAACAAAGCAAAACAAAGTCAAAGCACAAATGCAAAAAGCCGAGCAGAAAACTTAGCTTTAGAAGAGCAGGAATTCAGACTGGTCTCCAAGGATCCCACAGAGAAATCACCCGCAGGGCAGAAGGGCGTTGGCAGCCTTATATCCAGTCAGTAACTCCACTCAGCCAGTCATCATCATTAGGCCCAGGTGTTTGATAATCAGGCTCACTACCTTTCTTTACCAGAAGAGGGAGTTCCTCGTGCCTCAGTAGTGAAGGGGAAAATGAACTCACAACAGCAAGCTGTGTAGAACATGATGTGTATGCTGTAATTGACTTGAACGGGCTGAGAACAAATAACAGTAAAGTTACTCATTTAAAGTTGGAGTTGGACTGTGTTTCTGTTTGTGAACAAGTGTCCAGAGGAAGCCTTGATGATGTGGAGCATGGAGCAACAGGTATGCTGACAAAGAACTGTGAAATGCATGTGACGGGAGATCAGAGCATGAATGAACCATTAGCCTCAGCCACAACTACAGCTCTGGCACTCCCTCACAGCTGCACAACATGAAATCTCCGGCAATGCATCAGTGAACACCTTAGGGTTTCAGTGAACAGAGATGCACTTAATCCCTCTAATGTATCAAAACATTTTTAGCAAGTGCAAGGTGGTGATTTGAGCGGTTTCCAGTTTTTCAGAATGGAGTGTCAGTAAGCTCAGAAGGGGCGGAGCTTAGCAACAAAAACTTCTTAGCCAAGAAACCCATTGGATCCTGATGATGGAGACCGCCCATTCCACCAGTTTAAATAAGGACACAGATATAATATTGATTTATTAAACCCTTCCTGCCATCCGACGTACTATCCCGTCCATGGGACCTGGGCCCCTATGCCCATGGACGGGATAGTACGTCTCAGCAATCAGCGGCGCCCACGTGGTGAGCGACGCTGATCGCGGCCGGGTGTCAGCTGATTATCACAGCTGACACCCGGCACAATGTGTCAGGGGCGGTCACGGACCGCCCCCGACACGTTAACCCCTTGCACACCGCGATCAAACATGATCGCGGTGTACCGGGAGTTAAAAGGAAGCATCGGCAGGGAGGGGGCTCCCTCCGTGCTTCCCTGAGCCCCCCACGGCAGCGCAATGTGCAACGCTGCTGCGGGGGACTCTTTCCCTACAGGCCCCCGGATCCAAGATGGCGACGGGGGCCTTCGGGGGCCTGTAGGAAGCTGGCTTCCTCAGTGCCTGCAAAGAGCAGGCATGAGGAAGCCTTCGGCACTGCCTGTGACAGATCGCTGATCTGTCACAGTGATCTGTGATGTGACAGATCAGCGATCTGTCACAGGACAGTGATGTCCCACCTGGGACTATGTAATAAAGTAAAAAAAAAATAAAAATAAAGTGTAAAAATAATTTTAAAAAAATCGCCAAATAAATTAGTAAAAAAAAAAAAAAATATTCCCCAATAAATTCATTTTTTGAAAAAAAAAAAAATAAAATAAAAGTACACATATTAGGTATCGCCGCGTCCGTAACGACCCGCTCTATAAAACTGTCCCATTAGTTAACCCCTTTAGCGAACCCCTTAAAAAATAAAAATAAAAAACGAAGCAAAAAATAATGATTTATTATCATACCGCCAAACAAAAAGTGTAATAACGCGCGATCAAAAAGACACATATAAATATCCATGGTACCGCTGAAAATTTCATCTTGTCCCGCAAAGAACGAGCCACCACACAGCATCATCAGCAAAAAAATAAAAAAGTTATAGCTCGCAGAATAAAGCGATGCAAAAATAATTATTTTTTATATAAAATAGTTTTCATTGCATAAAACCAACAAAACATAAAAAAAGACCTAAATGAGGTATCGCTGTAACTGTACTGACCCGAAGAATAAAACCGCTTTATCAATTTTACCGCACGCGGAACGGTGTAAACGCACTCCCCCAAAAGAAATTCATGAAACGCTGGTTTTTGTTCATTCTGCGTCCCAAAAATCGGAATAAAAAGCGATCAAAAAATGTCACGTGCCCAAAAATGGTACCAAAAAAAAACGTCAACTCGTCCCGCAAGAAATAAGACCTCACATGACTCGGTGGGTCAAAATATGGAAAAATTATAGCTCTCAATATGTGGTGATGCAAAAACTATTTTTACAATAAAAAGCGTCTTTTAGCGTGTGACAGCTGCCAAACATAAAAACCACCATAGATAGTAAATCAAACCCCCCGTTATCACCCCCTTAGTTAGGGAAAAATAATAAAATTAAAAAAATGTATTTATTTCCATTTTTCCATTAGGGTTAGGGTTAGGGCTTGGGCTAGGGTTAGGGTTAGGGCTAGGGCTAGGGTTAGGGCTAGGGTTAGGGCTAGGGTTAGGGCTGAGATTAGGGTTAGGGGTGTGTTGGGGTTCGGGTTGGAGTTAGAATTGGGGGTTTCCACTGCTTGGGCACATCAGGGGCTCTCCAAATGCAACATTGCGTCTGATCTCAATTCCAGCCAATTCTGAGTTGAAAGAGTCATATGGTGCTCCTTCCCTTCCAAGCTCTGCCATGCGCCCAAACAGTGTTTTACCCCCACATGTAGGGTATCAGCCTACTCAGGACAAATTGCAAAACAATTTTTGGGGTCCAATTTCTCCTGTTACCCTTAGGAAAATAAAAAATTGGGGGCAAAAATATCATTTTTGTGGAAAAAAATTATTTTTTTATTTTCACGCCCGGGCGTTATAAACTTCTGTGAAGCACTTGGGGGTTCAAAGTGCTCACCACACATCTAGATAAGTTCCATGGGGGGGTCTAGTGTCCAAAATGGGGTCACTTGTGGGGAGTTTCAATAGTTTAGGTACATCAGGGGCTCTCCAAACGCACAGGACACCCGCAGACCATTCCATCAAAGTCTGCATTCCAAAACGTCACTGCTTCCCTTCCGAGCCCCGACGTGTGTCCATACAGTAGTTTTCTCCCACATATGGGGTGTCAGCGTACTCATGACAAATTGGACAACAACTTTTGGGGTCCAATTTCTCCTGTTACCCTTGGGAAAATGAAAAAATTGGGGACTAATTGGTCATGTTTGTGGAAAAAATACGATTTTTTTATTTTCATGCCCGGGCATTATAAACTTCTGTGAAGCCCTTGGGGGTTCAAAGTGCTCACCACACATCTAGATAAGTTCCTTAGGGGTTCTCGTTTCCAAAATGGGGTCATTTGTGGGTGTTTCCACTGTTTAGGTACATTAGGGGCTCTCCAAAGGCAACATGACACCCGCAGACCATTCCATCAATGTCTGCATTCCAAAACGTCACTACTTCCCTTCCAAGCCCTGACGTGTGTCCATACAGTAGTTTTCTCCCACATATGGGGTGTCAGCGTACTCAGGACAAATTGGACAACAACTTTTGGGGTTCAATTTCTCCTGTTACCCTTGGGAAAATAAAAAAATTGGGGACTAATTGATCATGTTTGTGGAAAAAATACGATTTTATTATTTTCATGCCCTGGCATTATAAACTTCTGTGAAGCCCTTGGGGGTTCAAAGTGCTCACCTCACATCTAGATAAGTTCCTTAGGGGGTCTAGTTTTCAAAATGGGGTCATTTGTGGGGGGTTTCCACTGTTTAGGTACATTAGGGGCTCTCCAAAGGCAACATGACACCCGCAGACCATTCCATCAATGTCTGCATTCCAAAACGTCACTACTTCCCTTCCGAGCCCCGACGTGTGCCCATACAGTAGTTTTCTCCAACATATGGGGTATCAGCATACTCAGGACAAATTGGACAACAACTTTTGGGGTCCAATTTCTCCTGTTACCCTTGGGAAAATAAAAAAATGGTGACTAAAAGATCATGTTTGTGGAAAAAATACGAATTTTTTATTTTCATGCCCGGGCGTTATAAACTTCTGTGAAGCACTGGGGGGTTCAAAGTGCTCACCACACATCTAGATAAGTTCCTTTGGGGTCTAGTTTACAAAATGGTGTCATTTGTGGGGGGTTTCTACTGTTTAGGTACATCAGGGGTTTTCCAATCGCGACATGGTGTCCGATCTCAATTCCAGCCAAAAACGTCAAATGGCGCTGCTTCCCTTCCGAGCTCTGCCATGCGCCCAAATAGTGGTTTACCCACACATGTGGGGTATCAGCATACTCAGGACAAATTGCATAATAACTTTTAGGGTGCTGTTACCCTTGGAAAAATAAGAATTGAGGGTGAAAAGATCATTTTTGTGGAAAAAATATGATTTTTTAATTGTACGGCTGTATGTTATAAACTTCTGTGAAGCCCTTGGGGGTTCAAAGTTCTCACCACGCATCTAGATAAGTTCCTTAGGGGGCCTAGTTTCCAAAATGGTGTCATTTGTGGGGGGTTTCCACTGTTTTGGTACATCAGGGGTTTTCCAATCGCGACATGATGTCCGATCTCAATTCCAGCCAAAAACGTCAAATGGCACTGCTTTCCTTCCGAGCTCTGCCATGCGCCCAAATAGTGGTTTACCCCCACATGTGGGGTATCAGCATACTCAGGACAAATTGCACAATAACTTTTAGGGTCCTGTTACCCTTGGGAAAATAAAAATTGGGGTGAAAAGATCATTTTTGTGGAAAAAATATGATTTTTTAATTGTACCGCTGTACGTTATAAACTTCTGTAAAGCCCTTGTGGGTTCAAAGTTCTCACCACATATCTAGATAAGTTCCTTGGGGGTCTAGTTTCCAAAATGGGGTCACTTGTAGGGGGTTTCCACTGTTTAGGTACATCAGGGACTCTCCAAACGTGACATGGCGTCCGATCTGAATTCCAGCCAATTTTGCATTGAAAAAGTCAAACGGCGCTCTTTCCATTCTGAGCTCTGCCATGCGCCGAAACAGTCGTTCTCCCCCACAAATCAGGTATCAGCGTACTCAGGACAAATTGCACAATAACTTTTGCAGTCCAATTTCTCCTGTTACCCTTGGTAAAATAAAAAAAATTGAACCTGAAGTTTTTTTTTGTGAAAAAAAGTTAGATGTTCATTTCTTTTTAAATATTCAAAAAAATTCCTGTGACGCACCTAATGGGTTAATAAACTTCTTGAATGTGGTTTTGAGCACCTTAAGGGGTGCAGTTTTTAGAATGGTGTCACTTTTGGGTATTTTCTATCATATAGACCCCTCAAAGTGGCTTCAAATGTGATGTGGTCCTAAAAATAAAATGGTGTTGTAAAAATGAGAAATCGCTGGTCAACTTTTAACCCTTATAACTTCCTAACAAAAAAAATGTTGGTTCCAAAATTGTGCTGATGTAAAGTAAACATGTGGGAAATGTTAGTTATCAATTTTTTTGTGTGCCGTATCTCTGTGATTTAAGGGCATAAAAATTCAAATTTGGAAAATTGCGAAATTTTCAAAATTTTTGCCAAATTTCCGTTTTTTTCACAAATAAACGCAAGTTATTTGAATGAAATTTTACCACTAACATGAAGTACAATATGTCACGAGAAAACAATGTCAGAATCACCGGGATTCATGGAAGCGTTCCAGAGTTATGACCTCATAAAGGTACAGTGGTCAGAATTGTAAAAATTGGCCCGGTCATGAACGTGCAAACCACCCTTGGGGGTGAAGGGGTTAATACTGTTCACTGACCTTTTGACTGTATAGAATGACAGCATCATATTGTTGGTTTTAAGTTTGCATTTTTCTACTCGAAAAAGATTTTTGATGTTTGAGGATGTGAAAAATTTGAACCATGTGATGGGGGCGGGGTTTCTTTGAATCCTTGGTCAATATAAAACCCTGACTCACTGGTATAATACTAGGTTATGACTACGGGGCATATTGAGCCCTGAAAGGCGTAAACCGATGTCTGGGACCTCTGCTATTTCTGACATTTTTTCTGTTGTCGGTTGTCTATGCTTTTATATGAAGATTTTGGAATAAAGTTTGCTGGAGTGCAACCTCTTGGATTTTTTCACTACGTATTAGATTTTCCTGGTATGCCAGCCATGCACAAAGTGGACAGGTGAGCTGAAAAATACTTTTTCATTTACTTATTTGGAACGAATACGCGATTTTTGCAAAGTATTCATTACGAGTATAGCGAATGTGAATATTACGGTACTCGCTCATCACTAGCTGCAAGTAGTGGAGGTGGGGAGGAACTGCTGGACCCTGTATTCAGAAGGAATATTCAGCTCCAGTGTTTTATCTCCTATCAGCTGCTAGGAAGATCCAGAGAGATGCAATGGCTACTAATTATCTGCTCTCCCTGAACATAAACTGCTGTCCCACAACTTTTATTCCACATTGTGAAAGGAGGCAATGCATGTGCTGTGACCTAATCAGCACAGCAGACACACTATGCAGCTTCCCAGGTGGTATCTTGGCTCCACTTAGAAGCTACTTGCCCATTATCTATAGCAGATGGATGTTGTAGTCCCTGCTTCCCTCCTCCTGTCCTAACCGCTCTGCCTCCTGCACAGGTTCCATCAGCTCTGCAAGCCAGGAACTGAGCAGCCCCGAATCCACCAATGAGAAGTCTGGGGCGGGGCTACAAAAGTAATGATGATTCTGAGAAAGATCAGAATCATAGATCATTCCCTCTCCGGCCTTCTGGCTGTGAGTGGCCGCAGTTTGCCCAGGCCTGGTCTAGCCCCGCTCTGTGTAGCACAAGCGATTGGATGATTGCAGCTTCTAGTCTCCCATGGAGACTATTGTAGCAAGGGTAAAGTAAAATAAAAAATGTTTTTAAAAATACTAAAAAATTTAAAAATATTAAGGTTCTAATCACCCCCCCCCCCATTCACCCCATTCAAAATAAAAAAAATGCACATATTTTGTTTCACTGCTTTCAGAATCTCCAGATCTATCAATAAATGAAAATAATTAATGTGAACGGTAAACAGCACAATGAGAAATAAAATCAAAATACCAGAATTACGTGTTATGGTCGCTGCAATGTTACATTAAAATGCAATAACGGACGATCATAAGATTTTATCCACACCAAAATAAAAACGTCAGCTCAGCACACAAAAAGTCAGGAGAGTCAAATAGATATAAAGCAGTAGGAAAGGATAAATAGAATTAGTGTTATCTGTTAAGCCCACAGGCCCTGCAGTGGCGAGGTGCCTAACAAAGTAGTGTGACTGTCGCTACCAAGTGGAGTGATGAATCCCCACCATTGGGGAAGAAACGCGTAGGGAGCTTTTCTGTCTATTTTTCTCCTTATCAGTGGGGGTGTCCACTACAGGATCCACTTGGGGCCTGTCCTTGTTAGGACAGGAGTAATGCTGGGGCACGACAGGGAGTGTAGGGGAATACTTTACATTAACACTGGTTTTCCCATGTCTCAGCTCCCCATGAGTGGATCGTCTCTCCAGCAGGATACGCCCTGATGCTCTAATGCTATATCTAATACCAATGGTGAGACCAAACCATTTTTTATTTTGCACTGGTTCACATGAGCACTTTTTTGTAATGTTTTTGTGTGCTATGTCCTTTTAATGGTTCATTAAGGGTTATGTTTTAATTTACTTTAGGTGGGATACTCTTTAGTGAGCGTGGTAAACAATACCTATTGTGGAATTGACCTTTTTGCAATTTCACCACACTTTGAATTTTTTTTCCCCATTTTCCAGTACACTATATGGTAAATCCAAAGGGGTGGTTCAAAACTACAACTCATCCTGCAAAAAACAAGCTCTCACATGGCCATTTGACGGAAAAATAAAAAAGTTATGGCTCTGGGAAGAAGGGGAGAGAAAAACAGAAACTCAAAAAGGGAAAAACCCAAGGTGGTGAAGAGGTTAATAATGAATGTACTATAAAAAGAAGGATCTGCAATTACTGCTTATTGCGCATCTAATGATTAAATGATTTGTGCACTATAAAAGATGAAAAAATAATACTACTGAAATTAATAAAAATAAAAATTAGTAAGAATAAATTGTGCAATTACTGTTTGTAAGTGCAAATACAATTACCGTAAATATGTGAATAAAAGTGCAAGTGCTGGTTAAAAAAAACCCTTCCATCTCTTACTTCTCTCCACATAATAAACAATCCAAAAAAAAGATAAAACACTATAAAACATGAGGGCCCCTCCTTTGAATCTTTAAAATTAAATAAAAAATCATACAAACTAGGAACCTAAAAAACAACAGGCCAATAACACAAATATTATTATGCAAAAATGAATACATATGCAGAATCCAAACATCCCATCCCACAAGAGACACAGATCACTGGAATGGCAGAAAAGTGATTCATATAAACTGTATAGTTTAGTGATATCTATCATCATAATACACTTGCATTCTTTTTGTACAAGTTTTGTCTTTGTCACCTCCTTGTGCTCCTAAGTGAACCTTACAAATGCCTCAGAATTTCAACAATCTCCAATTCCCATAATGATACTCTCTGAAATGTTTAGGAATGGGTTTTAGTTTGCAAAGCTGTTTCTGCTCATTAATCGATTTTGCATGCTTTGCATGTTTAATGTTTCGAAAATGCTCCAAAATCTTCACTTGCAATTTTTGTGATTTCAATCCGACATTTATAAGTTTTCATAGACAAAAAACACAGTAAACTACCGCTGTATCTTCAGTTTATAAGATGTGTGATCTTAACAGAACATTGACAGGAGAAATCATGGAATTTAAATGATCTTTCTGTAATGTGGCACAAGGTGGTAGCAGTGGTTGAGATACTGATCTCCCATGCCCCAGCACGTTAAAAGAAAGTGGTAGTCCTGACTGGGTGTGTGGACGCGCTACACCGATGCAGACCACATGTAACTAATGTTACTGGTTTGCCAGGACCAGGTGTTGGACAATTCAATGAGGGACACCGACACCACCATTTGAAAATAAATATTTCATGCAACGGGAACTTGGTAGGGAATATATACAAGGGATAGCGATCACACAGCCTTTTGAACATTGCTTTTACAACTTGTTGCATTTTTCACTCAGTTTCCTTCCTTAGTTTCTCTATTGCTTGCCTTCCCTATTACTTGTCCTCTGTCACCAATGTTTCTCACTACTTCACCACAACTTCCCTCGAGACTACAATCCTGCTTCGCAAGAGTCCTTTACTTTACCTGCGGTTCTGATGCTTTTTTTCCCCTCAGGTTGTCAGTATGACAGGTACTTATTTTCTCTAGTGCTAGCGCTCAGGAACTCCTGACGGGGCCAATCTATTCATCTCACTCAGTCCTGTCTGGGCCCGTTACCTTCAAGAACTATAAGCTACTCGGGGCCTTACTGCTAGACGTCCTCTCCTAGGACTCATCTCCATTCAGTCACTCTGTCTCTTAGTCACTTCTGGTTTGAATCATGCTATCTTTTTCCTTCGGTCTCCACTCACTTTAGAGACACCTCAGAATGCGGCATTATTCACAATGGAGCTTGGGTCCCAATTAGTTAATATTGCTCAAAGGTAACCTTGCTCAATAACCTTAGTTTTGTAACAACATGTGCTGAACCATTTCTTCAGTTTCACAGATTGGCCTCAAAAATGGTGGGGAAGCTATGATTTTGAATTTAGGAAAGAATTCACAAAAGTTACTTTCCTATAAATATCTGTGGAGATTATTGCCTCCTTGACTTTACAGATTTTCAGTTCCAGAGTGTCAGTAACATTGTTATTATATCTAGAGGAGGTCAATTTAAAATGTTATCATTGAGAGAGGCAAGAAAGGAGTCCAGGTAATCCAGCCTTTCTTGACAACAGAAAGTACATAGTAGATGTAACTCATCTAATTAAGTACTTCACCATGAATGTCCTTGAAAATTGAATATCTTTTTCACAAAAGACAAGGAGATTTGCATATGAGGGTACAAAAGATTCCCCCATAGCAGTACCTCTGTCTTGTAAGAAGTACCAATCTTTAAAAATGAAGTTACCAATGTCAGCACACAGCTGCAACTCAATCAAATTAATGTGCAAATAAGTAGTCCAAAGGAAAGACTCAGTGGCTTTCAATCCATGAGCATCTTCAGTTGAGGTATGTAAAGCCTCCATATCACAAGTGTTGAAACGGTATCCCTGCTCAATAGCCTTAATTTTGTAACCGCATATGCTGAATCACATGGTTCAAAGGTAATACCATGTTATCTATTCAACACCTGTTGAATTGCAAAAATATTATGGTAAGGTACATACTAAATGCTTCAGATAGCTATGTAAAAATGTACAGACAGGTTTGCACTCTCACAGTCTCTCATTGCCAGAAACAATGGGACATCTAGATGGGTCATCAATTTTTTTATGTACCTTTAGGAAGAGAGTATATAGTTGGGATAGTTGGACATTCAAGCCACATTCCTTCTTATACTGAGTGTGGAATAAAGTTACACTAAACTACCTACATCAAGATTTTATTAAAATCTTTTTTATTTCATATTGTGGTATTACTCTCCAATCTCTTATAGCATGTTTTATCATATAGTTGCCTAAAAGCGTCGGACAAAGGGGAAATGTATTTTTTCTCAATGAGAGGAAGAAACTTTGTATCAACCTACTGTTTCTCGAGTTATAATTCTAACACCGAAAGGGCTTCTCTGTCTGCACCAGTGCCATTAAGGAAGAAATGTTAATCTGTCAGGAAAAATGTTTCTTCAGGACAAGTTTTCTACTGAATAAATGTACATCCTTAATTGCAGGTAAACAGGCAGTTAGAAACCGGAAAGTTAGAGCCATAAGCAAGACCTACATACATAGTAACATAGTAACATAGTTAGTAAGGCCGAAAAAAACATTAGTCCATCCAGTTCAGCCTATAAAATTCTGTCAGAATAAATCCCCAGATCTACATCCTTCTAAAGAACCTAACAATAACTGTAAGATACAATATCGTTATGCTCCAGGAAGACATCCAGGCCTCTCTTGAATCCTTCAACTGAGTTCGCCATCACCACCTCCTCAGGCAGGAAATTCCAGATTCTCACTGCCTTAATAGTAAAGAATCCTCTTCTTTGTTGGTGGAAAAACCTTTTCTCCTCCAGTCGCAGAGAATGCCCCCTTGTGACCGTCACCTTCCTTGGTATAAACAGATCTTCGGAGAGATATTTGTATTGTCCCCTTATATACTTATACATGGTTATTAGATCGCCCCTCAGTCTTCTTTTTTCTAGACTAAATAATCCTAATTTTGCTAATCTCTCTGGGTATTGTAGTTCCCCCATCCCCTTTATTAATTTTGTTGCCCTCCTTTGTACCCGCTCTAGTTCCATTATATCCTTCCTGAGCACCGGTGCCCAAAACTGTATACAGTACTCCATGTGCGGTCTAACCAGAGATTTGTACAGAGGCAGTATAATGCTCTCATCATGTGTATCCAGACCTCTTTTAATGCACACCATAATCCTGTTTGCCTTAGCAGCCGCTTCCTGGCACTGGCTGCTCCAGGTAAGTTTATCATTAACTAGGATCCCCACGTCCTTCTCCATGTCAGATTTACCCAGTGGTTTACCGTTCAGTGTGTAATGGTGATATTGATTCCTTCTTCCCATGTGTACAACCTTACATTTATCATTGTTAAACTGCATCTGCCACTTTTCGGCCCAAGTTCCCAACTTATCCAGATCCATCTGTAGCAGAATACTATCTACTCTTGTATTGACTGCTTTACATAGTTTTGTATCATCTGCAAATATCGATATTTTACTGTGCAAACCTTCTACCAAATCGCTAATAAATATGTTGAAGAGAATAGGTCCCAACACCGACCCCTGCGGTACCCCACTGGTCACAGCGACCCAGTTAGAGAATATACCATTTATAACCACCCTCTGCTTTCTATCACTAAGCCAGTTACTTACCCATTTACACACATTTTCCCCCAGACCCATCATTCTCATTTTGTGTGCCAACCTCTTGTGTGGCACAGTATCAAACGCTTTGGAAAAATCAAGATATACCACATCCAATGACTCACCTTGGTCCAGTCTATAGCTTACCTCTTCATAAAAACTGATCAGATTGGTTTGACAGGAGCGATTCCTCATAAACCCATGCTGATATGGCGTTAAACAGTTATTCTCATTGAGATAATCCAGAATAACATCCCTCAGAAACCCTTCAAATATTTTACCAACAATAGAGGTTAGACTTACTGGCCTATAATTTCCAGGTTCACTTTTACAGCCCTTTTTGAATATTGGTACCACATTTGCTATGCGCCAGTCCTGTGGAACAGACCCCGTCGCTATAGAGTCTCTAAATATAAGAAATAATGGTTTGTCTATTACATTACTTAGTTCTCTTAGTACTCGTGGGTGTATGCCATCCGAACCCGGAGATTTATCTATTTTAATCTTATTTAGCCAGTTTTGCACCTCTTCTTGGATTAGATTGGTGACCCTTAATATAGGGTTTTCTTTGTCTCTCGGCATTTCACCTAGCATTTCATTTTCCACCGTGAATACCGTGGAGAAGAAGGTGTTTAATATATTAGCTTTTTCCTCATCATCTACAACCATACTTTCCTCACAATTTTTTAATCGGCCTACACTTTCACTTTTGATTCTTTTACTATTGATATAGTTGAAGAACAGCTTAAGATTAGTTTTACTCTCCTTAGCAATATGCTTCTCTGTTTCCTTTTTGACAGCTTTAATTATTTTTTTAGATAAAGAATTTTTCTCCTTATAGTTTTTTAGAGCTTCAACAGTGCCATCCTGCTTTAGTAGTTTAAATGCTTTCTTTTTACTGTTAATTGCCCCTCTTACTATTTTGTTTAGCCACATTCGGTTTTTCCTATTTCTTGTCCTTTTATTCCCACAAGGTATAAACCGCTTACAGTGACTATTAAGGATGTTCTTAAACATTTCCCATTAATTTTCTGTATTCTTATTTCTGAGGACATTGTCCCATTCAACCAGATTAAGGGCATCTCTAAGCTGGTCAAATTTTGCCTTCCTAAAGTTCAGTGTTTTTGTGACTCCCTGACAAGTCCCCCTAGTGAAAAACAAGTGAAACTGTACACTATTGTGGTCGCTATTTCCTAGATGCCCAACAATCTGCAGATTTGTTATTCTGTCAGGTCTGTTAGATAGTATTAGGTCTAACAGTGCTGCTCCTCTGGTTGGATTCTGCACCAATTGTGAAAGATAATTATTCTTGGCTATTAGCAGAAACCTGTTGCCTTTATGGGTTTCGCAGGTCTCAGTTTCCCAGTTAATATCCGGGTAGTTAAAGTCCCCCATAACAAGGACCTCATTATGGGTTGCAGCTTCATCTATCTGCCTTAGTAGTAAACTTTCCATGATTTCTGTTATATTTGGGGGTTTGTAACAGACCCCAAAGAGAATTTTGTTACTATTTTTCCCTCCATTTATTTCGACCCATATGGACTCGACATCCTCATTCCCTTCACTAATGTCTTCCCTTAAAGTGGACTTTAGACAAGACTTTACATAAAGACAAACCCCTGCTCCTCTCCGATTTTTACGATCCTTTCTAAACAAACTGTAACCCTGTAAGTTAACTGCCCAGTCATAGCTTTCATCTAACCATGTCTCGGTTATTCCCACTGTCATAGTTACCTGTAGATATTTCTGCTTCTAGTTCTTCCATCTTGTTTGTCAGGCTTCTGGCGTTTGCGAGCATGCATTTTAGAGAATTTTGCTTTGTTCCAATCTCCTCCCTGTTGATTGTTTTAGAAATTTTCTTACCTCCCTTCTGAGTATGTTGTTTTAGATCTTCTTTGCCACACCTCATATCATTCATCAGTATAATATCTGGTTTCATGTTCGTTTCTAACGTTTTTCTTCCCATCCCCTCTTCTTCTAATTTTACGCTCTCCTGATGAGTGTAGCAAGTCTTCTGGCGAATGTGTGTTTCCCAGGTTTGTTGAGGTGTACTCCATCTCTGGCGAGGAGTCCATCGTACAGGTAATTCACACCGTGGTATAGGAATCTGAATCCTTGTTGTCTGCGCTATCGTCTTAGCTAGGTGTTCGCATCAAGGATCCTGTTCCATCTCCTGGTGCCATGCCCGTCTACTAGAAGGATAGAAGAAAAAACTACCTGTGCATCCAATTCCTTTACTTTCCTCCACAACTCTTCAAAGTCCTTGGAGATTGTTTATAGGTCCTTCCTTGCCGTGTCATTGGTGCCAACATGTATCAGAAGAAATGGGTGGACGTCCTTGGAACTGATGAGCTTTGGTATCCTATTGGTCACATCCTTGATCTTCGCACCTGGGAGGCAGCATAAGTCTCTTGCTGTTATATCCGGTCTGCAGATGGCTACTTCTGTGCCTCTCAATAGTGAGTCTCCCACCACTACCACTCTTCTTCGCTTCTTGGCTGTACTTTTTGTTGTCACTTCTGGGTGTTGCTACTTGCCCTTTTCTTCTTTGCTTGCTGGTAGTGCCTCATCCTTAGATGTACCATCGTCATCCTCCACAAGGCCTTGGTATCGGTTTGTCAGTTGTGTGGTTGGTGATGTCTCTATGGTCTTCTTGCTTCTTTTGGTCACATGCTTCCACTCGTCTGCTTTTGGAGGTTCTCTGACACTTTCTTCCCCTTCTGTGACCAGTAGAGATGCTTCTGTTCTGTCTAGGAAGTCTTCATTTTCTTTGAGTTTCAAAGTTGCAATTCTTTTTTCCAGACCACGCACCTTTTCTTCTAAAAGGGCCACTAATCTACACTTCTGGCAAGTGAAGTTGGATTCTTCTTCTGGTTGATCTGTGAACATGTAGCACATGTTGCAGCTCACCATGTAGGTTGTCACATCTGCCATGTTGCTCCTAGATCCTGCTGACTTTCTGCGTGTCTTCCTTCTTGTGTAATCTACTCAGACAAGCTTTCTTGCAATAATGTCCTAGAGGCATAAATTCAGTTCAGCGATGCTTTCCAAGCAGCTCTTCCCAGCTGTATCCAACAATCCTCTTGCTTAGGGAGACTCTTCACTTTTCCCAGAAGGCACCTGGAATATGCAAATTATCTTCCTCAGGCTTCAATCCCTGGGTCTCACATAAGACAAACTTGGATAGATTGATCACCTTTAGTTGATCCTTATTTCCTTGTCTTTTATTATTCACCCATTTTTTTTATCATGCAGACACCTTGTTTGTTACCATTGAAAAATTGTTTCTTGAACCTGGATCATGTTTTACTGCAGGGTACTTGTTTAAGAAACGATCGGCTAAAGAACTGTCACTGAAAAGAAGAAATGAATGTCTATTCTTTGATAATTGTCTCTTCAGAGAAGAAGAGGACCACAACTCTAGTGCCACCTATTGGAAATAGCAATCCTAAAACTCAATGTCAACCCTTTAACCAGCATTGTCACTTGATTTAGAGTAAAAGCCAAACCAGAATCTCAATTTGCAGACACTCTGTTTTGGGGATACTGCCCCTCATCCGTGCAAAGTGTGAGATCTGGTTTAGCTTTATGAGAGGCATCTGACCAGGATCCAAGAAGTATAATTTCTCCTTGCAGAGAGTGACATGTTAAGCATGCCGAGATGAGGAGACCTAAAGCCGCAATGCTCCTCTGGGAAATATGCAAATTGTTTCTTCAGAGAGGAAGAGGATTAGAACTCTAGAATCTTTGATATAGATCTTGACCTTGCATACGCATATCTTGTTTGCTGCCATCTAAAAATACGATTATTATAATGACCTTCAAGATTATTTTAAATGTATTAATAATAATAATAATAATAATTATTATTATTATTATTACTATATTACAATTTGTATTATCCCAAACGATTTGGATAATGAAATGAGGCATGAAGCCTGCAACACATTATTAGCACAAAGGATTTATGTTATAAAATGTGTGCTGATGCCTGCACCAGAGTATTATCCAAAACGATTTGGATTATGAAATGAGGTATGGTGCCTGCACCATAGTGTTAGGCAAAATGATTTGGATTATGATATGATGCCTGGTACCTGCACCATAGTATTATCCAAAATTATTTGGATTGTGAAATGAGGTCTGGTGCCTGCAACAGAGTATAATCTAAAACAATTTGGATTATGAAATGAGGTCTGGTGCCTGCACCTGACTATTATTCCAAATGATTTTGATTATGAAATGAGGTATGGTGCCTACACCAGAGTATTATCCCAAACAATTTGGATTATGAAATGAAGTCTGGTTCCTGCACCAGACTATATTCCCAAATGATTTGGATTATGAAATGAGGTCTGGTGCCTGCACCAAATTATTATCCCAAATAATTTGGGTTATGAAATGAGGCCTGATGCCTTCAATACATTATAAGCAGAAAAGATATATATTGCAAAATATTGGCTGTTGCCTGCAACAGAGTATTATCCAAAACTATTTGAATTATGAAATGAGGTATGGTGCCTGCACCAGAGTATTAGGCAAAATAATTTGGATTATGATATGATGCCTGGTACTTGAACCCCATAGTATTATCCAAAATTATTTGGATTATGAAATGAGGTCTGGGTACCTGCACCAGACTATTTTCCCAAATGATTTGGATTATGAAATGTTGTCTCATGCCTGCACCAGACTATTATCCCAAACAATTTGGATTATGAAACAAGACTTGGTGCCTGCAACACATTATTAGCACAAAGGATTTATATTATGAAATATGGGCTGGTGCCTGAACTAGAGTATTATCCAAAACAATTTTGATTATGAAATGAAGTATGGTGCCTGCATCAGAGTATTATCCAAAACTATTTGGATTATAACATGAGCTATGATGTCTGCACCAGAGAATTATCCCAAGCAACTTCGATTATGAAATGTGGTCTGGTTCCTGCACCAGACTATTATCACAAACAATTTGGACTATGAAATGAGGCCTGGTGCCTGCACCAGAGTATTATCCCAAACAATTTGGATTATGAAATGAGGTCTGGTGCCTGCACAAGACTATTATCCCAAATGATTTGGATTATGAAATGAGGCCTGGTGCCTGCAACACATTATTAGGGCAAATAATTTATATTATGAAATGTGGGTTGGTGCCTGCACCACAGAAAGATCCCAAACTATATGGATTATGAAATGAGGTCTGGTGCCTGGACCAGAATATTATCCCAAAATGTTTGGATTATGAAATGGGGTCTAGCGACTGCACCTCAATATCAGGCAAAACAATTTTGATTAGTAAATTTGACCTCTTGAATCCTGATTATTAGCCCAAACAATTTAGATTATGAAATAGGGCCTGGTGCCTGCACACCAATATCTGCACAAACTTTTTGATTAGGAGATGTGGACTCCTGCCTGCACCCCAATATTAGCCCAATTGATTTTGATTAGTAAATGTGACTTTCTGAGTCATGACTGTAACACAGTATTAACCTGTCAGGATCCTGTCAGCGCTGGCGTGCAGCCTCCGCTGAGCAGGGACTCACCCGCACTGTAGGGGGGCCCAGGGTCAGGTACAGCCGGAAAGTACAGCTACACAGGACCTGTGGACGCTGAAGTTTAGCAAGCAGTCACAGGACCTACGGTCCTGTCACTGCAAGGGGGCAGGGCTTAGCATCCTGCTTTCAGAGATGGCAGGACACTATACAGAAATACTCAGAGTCAGGCAAAACAGCGGTCATACACAGAGATAGCAGTAAAGTAACAGGGATGAGACAGAACGGATAGTCAGGGCCATGCAGAAGTCAAAACCAAATAGACATAGAAGGTACCAAGCAGAATCCAAAGCAATATCCAGAGAACAGACCAAGTCGTACACAGAGAATCAAGCAACCAGAACACAGCACAAACACACTCAGGGGTCACCACTAGAGTTGAGCGACTTTTGGTTTTTTAGGGTCGAGTTTCGTTTCGTGAAACCCGACTTTTCCAAAAGTCGGGTCGAGCAAGATCGGCCGATTATAGGGAAAAGTCGGGGTCGTCCCGAAACACGAAACCCAATGTAAGTCAATGGGGAATAAAAGTCGTCAGTGAGAGGAGGACAGGAAACACACCTACAGTGCCCATTTGAATGCCAAAAGCATCAATTCTTCTTACTTAAGCTTGTCAACCTTAATTTACTTCATAATACTAGTTACGCACTGAAAAATGGGGGTTATTTGGCTAAAGTTGTGGGGGGGTAGTGCTGGCTCCAGATTTTCATGTGCTCTGGGCGAAAGAGCGCCCCTTTAACGCATACCACAACTCATGATGCTCTGATACGGCAGAGAAATAGCGGTATAGTACAATGAAAAATACTTCACTTTTTACATCTCATGACGAGGCCCATCTATTTCTCCATACAGAATCATTGGTCCCATATAATGTTTGAAACAGTATATGATGCGCTCCACATAATGCTACAGTATATGTTGGTCCCCATGGATGAAGCTCCACTGTCTTATGGGCCCAAATAATGCTCCAAACATAATGGGCCCCATTTCTAATGCTCTAGTGTATAATGGGCCCTGTAAATGCTGCTCCAGTGTCTGATGTCCACCTTTGGAATGTTCCAGTGTATGGTGGGCCCCATCTATCATTCTCCAGAGTATAGTGCTCCCCAAAAATTGCTGTCCCAACATTGAAAACAATCAAATAAGTCTCCTCGCTAGGGAATCCCTGTACTAGTCTGGACTCCTCGTCGTCCCCATCTTCCATCTCACTGCACAGTATTTCAACCTTGCAAGTGCTGTGATCCTGAGCAAGCAGGGGGGCCCACTCGTTGGCGACGGCACTGGCACAGGGCCCCTGATAGTACGGTGGTGTGTCTGATGGCGGGTGGGCCGAACCTGCACTTTCATCTGCAGCTTCCTCTTTGTCACCGTGTAAGATGGAACTGTATATGGGAAGGGTAACCTGAGTTTCATCAGGGTCAGATTCAGGCCGGGTAGCGTGCGAGGGGAATGTAGTGGTCTGGGTCAATGTACCAGCAGATTCATCGAGCAGTGGCTGGGCATCAGTGCACTTGTGTCGCCCCCAGGAGTACGGTCGCCACAGTGGCATTACCTTCCTCCTAGGGAGTGTGATGTCATGCTTGGGAGCAACGAAGGATCTCTCTAGCAGGTTAACTGATTGGGCGGTGTTATTCCCACGAGTCATGACCCTCCAAACAGCGTTCATGAAGGCAAAGTGTTTGTTTTACGTGGGCAGTATGGTTGTAAAGCTGAACCTTAAAGGAATGTCCAGAAGGGCACCACCAGGAGTGGAGCCTATGGTTAAATTCGACTCCACCTGGGAAACCTCAACCATGCCAGCTACAGAAAAGATGCACACATTGCAAGCTTAATTCCGTTAACGAACGAGACTCCGTCATGCCCCGCGGTCCGAGTCCGGATAACTAGAGGGACACGTGAGGCTCTGGCACATGAGATTGGCCAATAACTGGTGTGTCATGCCCTTACATGTCCGTGGCTGCATGTGTGCTACACTGAAAAGGCCAGCGTTTGTCGCTTACAGGTGCAGATAACCCGCTGAACAACGTTAGTGATGGGGATCTGTGATTACAATTATTACCCGCGAACGATGATTTTCCAGTAAGTGCAGGTCAACCGCAGTTCCGGAATTAGGCCTAACCGTCATTCCTGAAAAAATGAAAAACTTACGTGTGCAAACCACAGGTGCTGTAGCTTGCTTAACAGCTCGCCAGCCGTTCTCACGCCCAGTATGGATTACACGTGATTGCACAAAGGTGAGAAAGGGTACCGTATCCCTGGATAACATGTATGGATAGCGTACACATTCAAAATATATGTCTATACATCAGGAGGCGGGCTCAGACGGTGTTAGGCATAGTATGGATTGCACGTGATTGCACAAAGGTTAGAAAGGGTACCTTATCCCCGGATAACATGTATGGATAGCGTACACATTCAAAATATATGTCTATACATCAGGAGGCAGGCTCAGACGGTGTTAGGCCCAGTATGGAATGCACGTGATTGCACAAAGGTTAGAAAGGGTACCGTATCCCCGGATAACATGTATGGATAGCGTACACATTCAAAATATATGTCTATACATCAGGAGGCAGGCACAGACGGTGCTAGGCCCAGTATGGATTGCACGTGATTGCACAAAGGTTAGAAAGGGTACCGTATCCCCGGATAACATGTATGGATAGCGTACACATTCAAAATATATGTCTATACATCAGGAGGCAGGCTCAGACGGTGTCAGGCACAGTATGGATTTGACGGCCCAGACTACACAGCGGAGGAGCAGGGAGAGGTAAAGATTGCAAATACTGGGGCCCTGCCCAAGCAAGGGGGGCCCACTCGTGGGCGTTGGTACTGGCACTGGGCCCCTCATAGTACGGCGGTGTGTCTGACGGCGGGTGTGCACCACCACCGTCAGAGACACTTGATTGCACTATGAGGGACCCTGTGCCAGTGCCCGTGCCCAAGAGTCGGCCTACCCACCTGTTCAGGACAACGGCTCTCGCACGGTGTCATGCGCTAGGTGGTGACCCCGGCCATGGGGGGGGCAGCACAGTTAGGGAGTTTTAAAAAGTGGCATATGTTGATGTTGGACATTCAGCTGATGCAAAAGGTGAAATAGGTCAAGTCCCACGAAGAGGTGGACCAAAGCAAGCCATTTTTCTGTCACCCTATGTGTCATCAGGGGAAGGTGGGACAAAATCCTTGGAAACCCATGCGTGGTTCATTTTAATGAAGGTTAGATCATCCACATTTTGGGTTGACAGACGGGTCCTTTTTTCTGTCAGGATTGATCCAGCTGCACTGAAGACTCTTTCCGATAGCACACTTGCAGCTGGGCAAGCGAGCTCCTGTAAGGCATATTGTGCCAATTCAGGCCAGGTGTCCAGTTTAGCGGCCCAATAGTCAAAGGGGAATGACCTGTGTGGTAGAACATCGATATGGGAGGAAAAGTAGTTTGTAACCATAGTTGACAACTGCTGTCTCCTGTCACTTTCCATCGATGCAGTATTACCAGTTGTGTGAGCGGTACTTGAAAAATCAGTCCACAACATTGTCATGAAACCCCTGTCTCCAACGCCACTTCTGCTGTGTGCACCACGAACACCTCTGCCAAGCTGCCCCCGGCCCGTACGGCTCGTGTGAGAACCATCACAGCTGCTGTGTGCTGGGAATGCCTCAAGCAACCGATTTACCAGAGTTGCTTGTTTATTAGCCAATATTAGGTCAAGGTTGTCCTGTGGCATGATGTTTTGTAATTTGCCTTTATAGCATGGATCCAGGATGCTGGCCAACCAGTAGTCGTCATCGTTCATCATTTTGGCAATGCGGGGGTCCCTTTTTAGGATCTGCAAGGCATAATCTGACATGTGGGCCAATGTTCCCGGTGTCAATGATGCACTGCGAGTGCTGGGTGGAGGAGCACTTTCTGGAAAATCCACATCCCTCCAGTCACGCACAAACCCTGTACCAGACCTTGGCACGCCAACATTTTCACTTGCCCCACGAGATGCATCCTCCTCCCCTAATTAATCATCCCCATCATCCTCCTCCTCCTCCTCTTCTTCCTCCACCTCGTCCAGGAGAGGTCCCGGATCAGACAATGGCTGAATATCATCAAGGATTCCCTCCTCCTCTTCCTCCTCATCAACATTGGCTGCAGAAGCCTGCTCCTTAAGGTGCGTCAAAGTTTGCATGAGCAGACGCATAAGTGGGATGCTCATGCTTAGGATGGCGTCGTCTGCGCTTACCAGCCGTGTACATTCCTCAAAACACTGAAGGACTTTACAGAGGTCTTTCAGCTTCGACCACTGCACACCTGTCAACTCCATGTCTCCTCTCAAAGTGCCTGGCCGTGTATCCTCCCACAAATGCATTATGGCCTGCCTCTGCTCGCACAGCTGCTCCACCATGTGCAGGGTGGAGTTCCACCTTGTTGCAATGTCGATAATGAGGCGATGGTTGGGAAGGTGGAGCAATCGCTGCAGCTTCTGCATACGAACGGAGTGTACAGGCGACCGGCGGATGTGCGCGCACAGTCTTCGCACTTTCTGGAGCAGGGCTGTTAACTCCGGATAATTTTTGAGGAAGCACTGCACCACCAGGTTCAAGGTGTGAGCCAAGCAAGGTATGTGGCTGAGTTTTGAAAGGGCTATGGCTGCCACAAAATTACGGCCGTTGTCACTAACTACCTTGCCTGCCTCAAGATGTACACTGCCCAGCCATGACTCAGTTTGTCGCTTCAAGTACTCGGCCAGCACCTCGGCGGTGTGTCTGTCGCCCAAACACATCATCTGCAACACAGCCTGCTGACGCTTTCCACTAGCTGCTCGATAGGGGGAAACCTCGTGTGCAACAGTGGCAGCTGCAGATGGAGTGCTCGTACAACTGCGCTCTGTGGACGAGCTTTCGCTTCTGGAGGAGGAGGAGGAGGAGTGTCGAACGCCTACAGCCAACTGTTTCCTATACCGTGGGCTAGGCAGCACTGTCCCACCACCGCTGTCCCCTGTGGACCCTGCATCCACCACATTAACCCAGTGCGCAGTGATGGACACGTAACGGCCCTGGCCATGCCGACTGGACCATGCATCAGTTGTGAGGTGCACCTTTCCGCTCACTGACTGCTTGAGTGCATGGACAATGCGGTCTTTCACATGATGGTGGAGGGCTGGGATGGCTTTGCGAGAGAAGAAGTGGCGACTGGGTAGGTCATAGCGTGGTACTGCATAGGCCATGAGTTCGCGGAAAGCTGCGCTTTCCACCAACCGAAAGGGCATCATCTCAAACGAGATTAGTTTGGCAATGTGGGCGGTCAAACCAAGTGTACGCGGATGAGAGACTGAGTACTTTCTTGACCTACTCATAGTGTCTGGGAGGGTGAGCTGGACTTGAGAGCTGCATATGGTGGAAGTAGCGGTGGACAGGGCGGACTGAGAGAGGGTTGATGATGGTGATGGAGTTGGTGTTCTTTCTGATGGCCTAGAATCAGTCTTTCATTGATATAACAGTGGGATTCCCTGACTGCTGTGGCCTTGCAACGACACCTCAACATTTGCTGCTGTGCTAACCGGTGGGCTTACAGTGGGGGAAACAATGTAGCGTTGCTGACTACCTTCGTTGTGATCAGTTGCACATGAGGTTTGGTGTTGTGTCCACGCTTGCAAGTGCATGGTGGTTAAATGTCTAAGCATGCAACTGGTATTCAAATTTTTCAGATTTTTCCCTCGGCTAAAGGTCTTTGCGCACTTCTTACAGATAACCTTGGCCTGATCATGAGGATTTTGTTCAAAAAAGTGCCACACTGCACTCTTCCTACTTTGGCAGACATTTTGCGGCCTAGCACGCTGTGATCTTTTGACACTGTGGACAAGCTGTCCAGCAACTCTTTTGATTTTTGGAACCTGTCTTTGGAGTGCTCCAGGCTTGCCAGATAACAGCTGATGCGATGTCGATGTCTGCTGTGGATGCTCCTCATCTGAGCTATTGTAAGCAGCACCCTCTTCCCCCAATGGATGCCAATCTGGGTCAACAACTGGGTCATCCATCACCTCCTCTTTAATGTCATGTGCACCTTCCTCTGTGTCACCGTGTATGGTGGTATAGTGTGCGGGAAGGGGCACCTGAGTCTCATCAGGGTCAGAATCTGGCTCTGTACACTGCGAGGACAATGTAGTGCTCTGAGTGAATGTACCAGCAGAATCATCCATCAGCGGCTGTGCATCAGTGCACTCCATGTCAGATTCATCTTGGCCTGGGTAATTCACCATTTCACTTGATAATCCAGGCATGGTATGTGAAAACAGCTCCATGGAGTAATCAGTAGTATGGCCTGCGTCATCCTTCAATCTTGGTTGGGGTGAAGGACACAAGGAAAGGTGTGGTTCATGAACATGAGCCTCCAATGATGACTCAGTGCTTTTACTTTTTACAACTGAAGAAGAGGAGGCGATAGAGCTGGAGGCTGAGTCAGCAATGTAAGACAAAACTTTTTCCTGATGCTCTGGCTTTAAAAGCGGTTTGCCAACTCCTAGAAAACGAAGCCTTATGGAGCCAGACGATGACGCAGGTTCAACACCTCCTGCATTCGGTCCTATTTTGCTCTTGCCACTACCATCAGATCCACCACCAACACCATCATTACCAGCTGCCAACCCCCGCCCAATTCCACGGCCTCTTCCACCAGACTTCCTCATTTTTTGTAGAAATGTAGACAAAATCCAACAAACTATATAGTAATGTAAAACAAGGTACAAGGTGTCTATAGGACAGGGGAGATTTTGAATTTCTGCACACACTAGTGGACACTGGACACTTTTGGATTGTGTGAGGCCCACTGAATATCTGAGCGCTATATCACAGGCTCGATGGCACAGCTGTGACAAAAGTGACGAGAGGATAAGGGAGATTTTGAATTTCTGCAGACACTTGTGGACACTGGACACTTTTGGATTGTGTGAGGCCCACTGATATCTGAGCGCTATGTCACAGGCTCGATGGCACAGCTGTGACAAAAGTGACGAGAGGATAAGGGAGATTTTGAATTTCTGCAGACACTTGTGGACACTGGACACTTTTGGATTGTGTGAGGCCCACTGATATCTGAGCGCTATGTCACAGGCTCCATGGCACAGCTGTGACAAAAGTGACTAGAGGATAAGGGAGATTTTGAATTTCTGCAGACACTTGTGGACACTGGACACTTTTGGATTGTGTGAGGCCCACTGATATCTGAGCGCTATGTCACAGGCTCGATGGCACAGCTGTGACAAAAGTGACGAGAGGATAAGGGAGATTTTGAATTTCTGCAGACACTTGTGGACACTGGACACTTTTGGATTGTGTGAGGCCCACTGATATCTGAGCGCTATGTCACAGGCTCGATGGCACAGCTGTGACAAAAGTGACGAGAGGATAAGGGAGATTTTGAATTTCTGCAGACACTTGTGGACACTGGACACTTTTGGATTGTGTGAGGCCCACGGATATCTGAGCGCTATGTCACAGGCTCGATGGCACAGCTGTGACAAAAGTGACGAGAGGATAAGGGAGATTTTGAATTTCTGCAGACACTTGTGGACACTGGACACTTTTGGATTGTGTGAGGCCCACTGATATCTGAGCGCTATGTCACAGGCTCGATGGCACAGCTGTGACAAAAGTGACTAGAGGATAAGGGAGATTTTGAATTTCTGCAGACACTTGTGGACACTGGACACTTTTGGATTGTGTGAGGCCCACTGATATCTGAGCGCTATGTCACAGGCTCGATGGCACAGCTGTGACAAAAGTGACTAGAGGATAAGGGAGATTTTGAATTTCTGCAGACACTTGTGGACACTGGACACTTTTGGATTGTGTGAGGCCCACTGATATCTGAGCGCTATGTCACAGGCTCGATGGCACAGCTGT
Source organism: Dendrobates tinctorius (assembly GCF_039654945.1). Taxonomy (NCBI): domain Eukaryota; kingdom Metazoa; phylum Chordata; class Amphibia; order Anura; family Dendrobatidae; genus Dendrobates; species Dendrobates tinctorius. Next base: position 3,511,363 of record NW_027361672.1, read on the forward strand.
GACAAAAGTGACGAGAGCATAAGGGAGATTTTGAATTTCTGCAGACACTTGTGGACACTGGACACTTTTGGATTGTGTGAGGCCCACTGATATCTGAGCGCTAAGTCACAGGCTCGATGGCACAGCTGTGACAAAAGTGACGAGAGGATAAGGGAGATTTTGAATTTCTGCAGACACTTGTGGACACTGGACACTTTTGGATTGTGTGAGGCCCACTGATATCTGAGCGCTATGTCACAGGCTCGATGGCACAGCTGTGACAAAAGTGACGAGAGGATAAGGGAGATTTTGAATTTCTGCAGACACTTGTGGACACTGGACACTTTTGGATTGTGTGAGGCCCACTGATATCTGAGCGCTATGTCACAGGCTCGATGGCACAGCTGTGACAAAAGTGACTAGAGGATAAGGGAGATTTTGAATTTCTGCAGACACTTGTGGACACTGGACACTTTTGGATTGTGTGAGGCCCACTGATATCTGAGCGCTATGTCACAGGCTCGATGGCACAGCTGTGACAAAAGTGACGAGAGGATAAGGGAGATTTTGAATTTCTGCAGACACTTGTGGACACTGGACACTTTTGGATTGTGTGAGGCCCACTGATATCTGAGCGCTATGTCACAGGCTCGATGGCACAGCTGTGACAAAAGTGACTAGAGGATAAGGGAGATTTTGAATTTCTGCAGACACTTGTGGACACTGGACACTTTTGGATTGTGTGAGGCCCACTGATATCTGAGCGCTATGTCACAGGCTCGATGGCACAGCTGTGACAAAAGTGACGAGAGGATAAGGGAGATTTTGAATTTCTGCAGACACTTGTGGACACTGGACACTTTTGGATTGTGTGAGGCCCACTGATATCTGAGCGCTAAGTCACAGGCTCGATGGCACAGCTGTGACAAAAGTGACAAGAGGATAAGGGAGATTTTGAATTTCTGCAGACACTTGTAGACACTGGACACTTTTGGATTGTGTGAGGCCCACTGATATCTGAGCGCTATGTCACAGGCTCGATGGCACAGCTGTGACAAAAGTGACGAGAGGATAAGGGAGATTTTGAATTTCTGCAGACACTTGTGGACACTGGACACTTTTGGATTGTGTGAGGCCCACTGATATCTGAGCGCTATGTCACAGGCTCGATGGCACAGCTGTGACAAAAGTGACTAGAGGATAAGGGAGATTTTGAATTTCTGCAGACACTTGTGGACACTGGACACTTTTGGATTGTGTGAGGCCCAATGATATCTGAGCGCTATGTCACAGGCTCGATGGCACAGCTGTGACAAAAGTGACAAGAGGATAAGGGAGATTTTGAATTTCTGCAGACACTTGTGGACACTGGACACTTTTGGATTGTGTGAGGCCCACTGATATCTGAGCGCTATGTCACAGGCTCGATGGCACAGCTGTGACAAAAGTGACGAGACCTCCTCCGTCCCGACTGCAACATAGTAGTAACCCAAACTATTTTGAGTAGGAAATATGCACCCCTGCCTGCACATTTCACACAGGACAGGATCCTATCTAACTATATGACAACTTGCAGCAGCAGTAGCAGCCTCTCTGTGCTGTTACAGTGAGAAAATGGTGGTAGAAAAACAAAATGTCCGCTTTTTATATCTAGAGGTACATGTGATTTTGGCAGCCAATGACAGAAGCCTTTGTGTCTGAACATTGGAGATGGTTTCTGTGCCCTGATTGGCTGCCGGAATGTACGCACATTAAATTAGTAAAAACAAAATTGCACTCTGCCGCTTCTCTGACCTACACACACCCCCTCCCCTCATAAAATATGTCCTCCCCGCTCCTCATACACCACCACTATCTTAACCAAAGTACCAACAAAAGCATTAGTGGAAACGTGATCATTTGCCTTCCTTACACTTAGCCCAGGGTGCTTTGAGGCCTCCTCATAAGCAGTCTCTCTAATTGACCAGTCTAGTCAAATTGCTACCAGAGGCATGACGATCGCAGTTGCAGTGGCTGTGACAGTGGCCAAGCACATGCCGGAGTGTGGCTGCCGAAGACAACTTTTGTTTTAGGCAGATGTGCGTTAGATTATACACATTCACCTGAAGTGTCTGAAGTGTAGTGCAGCGCATATACCTGCTGGTTACCTGCACTGCAATATACACCACCAATCAGAGGCCATCAGCTGGCGTCGGCGCATGCGCTGTGTTGGGCAACCTGAAGTCAGCTGCCAGCTGCTGCTAGGCTATAGAAGAGTACATCACATTTCGTGAGAGTGGAAAAAGGTAAGAAGAATCATTTTGGTTTTTTTTTACTTGCTGGAGAAGAACGTGGAACACTTTTACTAAAAAGGGTTCAGAATGGGTGGGGGACTTTATACCAGAATGGTGAACATTACATCATGAAAGGGCTCATCATGGGGAAAATTACACCAAGAAAAGCCCCAGGATAAGGGGACATTATTATAGGAAGGTGCCAGGATGGGGGACACTATACCAGGAAATGGCCCAGGATAGGACATTATATTATGGATGGGCTCAGGATGGAAGACATTATACCAGGAAGGGGCCAGGGATGGGAAACATTAAATGAAGGCTCCAGGATGGGGGACATTATTGTACTGTGTACAGTTTTGGGCACCGGTGCTCAGGAAGGATATAATGGAACTAGAGCGGGTACAAAGGAGGGCAACAAAATTAATAAAGGGGATGGGGGAACTACAATACCCAGAGAGATTAGCAAAATTAGGATTATTTAGTCTAGAAAAAAGAAGACTGAGGGGCGATCTAATAACCATGTATAAGTATATAAGGGGACAATACAAATATCTCTCCGAGGATCTGTTTATACCAAGGAAGGTGACGGTCACAAGGGGGCATTCTCTGCGTCTGGAGGAGAAAAGGTTTTTCCACCAACATAGAAGAGGATTCTTTACTGTTAGGGCAGTGAGAATCTGGAATTCCCTGCCTGAGGAGGTGTTGATGGCGAACTCAGTTGAAGGTTTCAAGAGAGGCCTGATGTCTTCCTGGAGCGTAACAATATTGTATCTTACAGTTATTGTTAGGTTCTTTAGAAGGACGTAGATCTGGGGATTTATTCTGACAGAATTTTATAGGCTGAACTGGATGGACTAATGTCTTTTTTCGGCCTTACTAACTATGTTACTATGTTACTATGTATAGGAGTAGAATACAAGTACAAGTAGTATGAATGCCAAAACATCTGATCAACATGTAGATAAGGGCCAGGACCAACGTTTGCACCGGGGTCCTTTTGAACTCTTGTTATGGCACTGATTGCACTATTCCAGTAGGAAAAGTCATGCATTATAGAGCCTCGTACATTAAGAATCTGTCATGAAAAACAATCTCGGAATTACTGAGTTATATAGAAGCATTCCTGAGTAATTACCATATAAAGCGAGACATTACAGATTTGAAAAATGGTGCCTGTGAGGAAAATGAAAACTGGCTTTGATGGGAAGGGGTTAATGAACAAGTCCTTATAGGAGAAAATTGAGTTGGGCTTCACTAATAGGTCCTTTAATTCTTCTCAATGTTCATCCAAAGGGTGTGTGATTTTTTCAGTTCCTAAGTCTATGCATGCAGTACAGCTGACAAGATGCATCAAACTTGAGCTAGAAATGGCCCTACGCTGCTCTTGCTGAAAAAAATCACCATATAGATAACCCTATAGAGCATTAATGAACACAAGCTAATATTCTCAATTGTATCCCAAATATTTATTGTGAGGCAGGTTGCTTTAGTTAGGAAATATATAGAACATTATTTCCATTATCATTTCTTTTAAGAGCATTACACATACATTACAGTATATTTTTCTGCACAGTTTGCTCTGGTAGCATAGGAACACCTGAGTTAACATAGAATAGAGACATATGTCTCCATTGACATTAGCAAGCAAGACACACTTACACATATTGATCTAAAGTAAAGCAAACAACCTACACATAGTAATATTTGCGAGCGATGTTAGATGATTTCTCTCCATGAATCAGCTGTCCACCTGGTCCCATAAACTGGTTTTCAAATAGAATATAGAATGGTTTTATATTGTATTAAATGACTGGTAATATTAATAATTCTAATAAAGATTATAAAATATCTTAAAATTCCAGAGACTAATCTGAGTTCATAGCTGCTGTGTAAGGGTATTTAAAAGGACCTATCAATTCTGAGAAAGTGAAATGAAGTGACAATAGATGAAAATTATGAGACTTTTCTCAAATGCATGTCAATTGCAAATTAAATAATTTCCCTTTCATTTTACCAGGAAAAGCACAAAATCTGGTGATATTCTCTTCTCTGGGAGATACCAACTGTGAGGGACAAGGACCAATTCTGTATCAAATCCAAAATGTAAAAAGGAGCATTGTGCTTAAATCTGCAGAATTTAGGATCTACTCTCCATTTTGTAAAGATGCTGGAATATAAAACAATGGAAGAATTGATTAGATTAACATTTTGTACCCTAAATTCACTACAGCAGGTTAACAACATGAATCATTTCAACTATTCATTCCAATAGTCACTGTTAAAAGTTGAATACAACTCTCAACATTATCCTCTGCTAGCACTGATCGCAGCATGACCAGTGACCGTGATGTGAGCTGTCTTCACTTTAGCACCCGGCACAGGGAAACAGCACGAACAGTACCACTGATTCCCAGACACTTGTGCATGTCACGCTGATGACACAGGGATGTCATTTGTGTGTCATCAGTGTTCTTGTGTGTGGGATGTTTTGCTGCCCATGCTGCTAGCGAAAACACTGACGTCTGAAAGAACCCTTAGTGAACTCGGTCATTTACCGAACTTTAGCCAACTTTTGCAGATTTTTAGGAAAAATTTTCTGGAATCCGAACACAAATCCAAATGAGCTGCGTTCATGCTGAATTTGAGATTGGCGAACATCTTCTGAATAAGTTCGCTCATCTCTATAATGACACAGGGGTAAGGGTGTGAAGGGTTTACCTCTGCTACTACTTCTATCTCCCTTTGTCTCAAATTATGCATGAAATCATCTTAGGATAAAACATGTGATTAGCCCCATAGATCATAATGGGTACATATGCTATCCGTAAAACAATGGATAGATTATGTATGCGCAACACGGACATCAGAATGAGGCCTTACATTACTTTTAAAATTTCACCCAGCATTAACCCCTTAGTGACAGAGCCAATTTGGTACTTAACCCCTTCACGACCCATGACGCCTACGTAGGCATCATGAAAATCGTGCCCAAACGACCAACGGCGCCTCCGTAGGCGTCATGCTATAAATAGCGCTCCTGTGGGTCGGGTGACCGAGGTCACTGAAATGTCACCCGAACCGCAGATACAGGACAACATGCAGTTAAGGCCAGGGGGGAGGCTTTGCACCCACGTAGTTAGTTAAAAAATAGAAGTCACGGACGGCACCGCTATTACCATATATCAGCTGATGGTATGCGTCTGGCAGCAAGCTGTCATCCAATGCTCCTGGGTGCTTGACCTCGCAGTGATCAAATAATTGAATCCATATGAAGAAAAAGGTCGCACTCGACAGGATGAAATATAGCTCCTTTATTGACACGTAGTTACATGTCAGGTCAGAGTTGAGTGGCAAGAGTGTTCACAAGCTGACAACGGCCATTTCGCGCTGTTCTAGCGCTTCCATGGGTCAAAGAGCAGGAGGAAATGACGGGCTCATATACTACTCGCCTCATCTCGTCTGCCCTCCTGCTACAGCTGATTCATAAGTGATAAGTGAATTAAAAACATGTGCACTATACAATTCACAAAATACACCTTGAAGCAAAAATTCCTCATAGAGATTGATAACAACATTAGCCCCATAGATCATAATGGGTACATATGCTATCCGTAAAACAATGGATAGATTATGTATGTGCAACACGGACATCAGAATGAGGCCTTACATTACTTTTAAAATTTCACCCAGTATTAACCCCTTAGTGACAGAGCCAATTTGGTACTTAACCCCTTCACGACCCATGACGCCTACGTAGGCGTCATGAAAAGTTGTGCCCAAACGACCCACGGCGCCTCCATAGGCGTCATGCTATAAATAGCGCTCCTGCGGGTCGGGTGACCGAGGTCACTGAAATGTCACCTGAACTGCAGATACAGGACAACATGCAGTTAAGCCCAGGGAGGGAGGCTTTGCACCCACGTAGTTAGGATCGCTCTGATTGGCTGTTAAAAGTGAAACAGCCAATCAGAGCGATAGTAATATTTCATCAATGAAAATTGATGAAATATTACAATCCAGCCATGGCCGATGCTGCACTAGCATCGGACATTGCTGGAGACACTAACATGACCCCCCCACACGGCTGGCGGGGGCGATCGGCCCCCCGCCACGGACTGACAGCAGCGATGGGCCACTGCTGTCATGATCTACTCCCCCTCCCCTTCCCTCCTGTCCCCCCCACTGTCCGATCCCCCCTCACCCTCCCCAGTACCTCCTATGTCCCGCTCTGCCTCCCGGTGTCCCGCCATCCCTCCTGTATGGGCTCCACCATCTTGGAAAATGGCGGGCACATGCGTAGTGCGCCCGCCGGAATATGCCAGCCGGCAGATTCATTCACTTATTTTGATCACTGTGATAAACTCTCACAGTGATCGACATAAAAAAAAGTAAAGCATCCCTAGCCCTAGCCCTAACCCTAGCCCTAACCCTAGCCCTAACCCTAACCCTAGCCCTAACCCCAGCCCTAACCCTAACCCTAGCCCTAATTGAAAAATAAAAAAATTTCTTTATTTTATTACATGTGCCTGCCTATGGGGGTGATAAGGGGGTATCACCCCCATAGGCAGGCACATGTAATAAAATAAAGAAAAATTTTTATTTTTCAATTAGGGCTAGGGTTAGGGTTAGGGCTAGGGTTAGGGCTAGGGCTAGGGTTAGGGTTAGGGCTAGGGTTAGGGTTAGGGCTAGGGCTAGGGTTGGAGTTAGGGTTAGGGTTGGAATTAGGGTTAGGGTTAGAATTAGGGTTAGGGTTGGTATTAGGGTTAGGGTTGGAATTAGGGTTAGGGTTGGAATTAGGGTTAGGGTTGGAATTAAGGTTAGGGTGGAATTAGGTTTGGGATTAGGGTTAGGGTTGGAATTAGGGTTAGGAATAGGTTTAGGGGTGGGTTGAGCTTGGGATTAGGGAAAGGCTTGTGGTTAGGGTTAGGGGTGTAATGGGGTTAGGGTTGTGGTTAGGGTTATGACTAGGGTTGGGATTAGGGTTAGGGGTGTGTTGGGGTTAGGATTGGAGATAGAATTGAGGGGTTTCCACTGTTTAGGAACATCAGGGGGTCTCCAAACGCGACATGGAGCCACCATTTATTCCAGCCAATTTTGCGCTCAAAAAGTCAAACAGTGCTCCCTCCATTACGAGCCCCGACGTGTGCCCAAACAGTGGTTTACCCCCACATATGGGGTATCAGCGTACTCAGGAAAAATTGCACAACAACTTTGGGGGTCTAATTTCTCCTGTTACCCTTGGGAAAATAAAAAATAGGGGGCTAAAAAAATTATTTTTTTATTTTCACGCCTGGGCGTTATAAAATTCTGTGAAGCATTTGGGGGTTCAAAGTGCTCACCACACATCTAGATAAGTTCCTTGGGCGGTCTAGTTTCCAAAATGGGGTTACTTGTGGGGGATTTCCACTGTTTAGGCACATCAGGGGCTCTGCAAACGTAACATGACACCCACAGACCATTCCATCAAGTCGGCATTTCAAAACGTCACTACTTCCCTTCCCGAGCCCCGACGTGTGCCCAAACAGTGGTTTGCGCCCACATATGGGGTACCATCGTACTTGAGACAAACTGTACAACAACTTTTGGGGTCGAATTTATCCTGTTATCCTTGTTAAAATAAAATATTGTGGGTTAAATAATCATTTTTTGAGGAAAAAAAAAAAATCTTTTATTTTCACGGCTCTGCATTATAAACTGCTGTGAAGAACTTGGGGGTTTAAAGTGCTCACCACACATCTAGATTAGTTCCTTCGGGGGTCTAGTTTCCAAAATGGGGTCACTTGTGGAGGAGCTCCAATGTTTAGGCATACAGGGACTCTCCAAACGCGACATGGCAACCGCTAAATATTCCAGCATATTTTCCATTCAAAAAGTCAAATGGTGCTCTTTCCATTCTGAGCCCTGCCGTGCGCCCAAACAGTGGTTTATGACCACATATGAGGTATTGATGTACTCAGGAGAAATTGCCCAACAAATTTTAGGTTCCATTTTACCCTGTGGCCCACGTGAAAATGAAAAAAACTGAGGCTAAAAGAAAATTTTTGTGAAAAAAAAGTACTTTTTTTTTTTACGGATCAATTTGTGAAGCACCTGGAGGTTAAAAGTGTTCACTATGCATCTAGATAAGTTCCTTGGAGGGTCTAGTTTCCAAAATGGGGTCACTTGTGGGAGAGCTCCAATGTTTAGTCACACAGGGACTCTCCAAACGCGACATGGCAACTGCTAAATATTCCAGCATATATTCCATTCAAAAAGTCAAATGGTGCTCCTTCCATTTTGAGCTCTGCCGTGCGCCCAAACAGTGGTTTATGACCACATGTGAGGTATCGGTGTACTCAGAAGAAATTGCCCAACAAATTTTAGGATCCATTTTATCCTGTTACCCATGTGAAAATGAAAAAATTGATGCTAAAAGAAAATTTTTGTTGGAAGAATTAAAATGTCCATTGTTTCCTTCCATGTTGCTTTAGTCCCTGTGAAGCACCTGAAGGGTTAATAATCTTCTTGAACGTAGTTTTGAGTAGCTTGAGGGGTGCAGTTTTTAGAATAGTGTCACTTTTGGGTATTTTCTGCCATATAGACCCCTCAAAGTGACTTCAAATGTGAGGTGGTCCCTAATAAAATGGTTTTGTATATTTTGTTGTAAAAATGAGAAATCACTGGTCAACATAATTTTTTTGTTAGGACGTTATAAGGGTTAAAAGTTGACCAGCGATTTCTCATTTTTCCAACAAAATTTACAAAACCTTTTTTTAGGGACCACCCCAAATTTGAAGTGAGTTTGGGGGATCAATATAACAGAAAATACTTAAAAGTGACACCATTCTAAAAACTGCACCCCACAAGGCGCGCAAAAACACATTCAAGAAGTTTATTAACACTTCAGGTACTTCACAAGAACTAAAGAAATGTGGAAAGAAAAAATTAAAATTTTATTTTTTTCATAAAAAATTTACAAAAGGGTATCAGGAGAAAATGGACCACAAAACTTGTTGTGCAATTTCTCCTGAGTATGTCAATACCCATTATGTGGGAAAAAGCCACTGTTTGGGAACATGGCAGGGCTCAGAAAGGAGGGAGCACCATTTGACTTGGCTGGAATCAATGGTGGCGCCATGTCACGTTTGGAGACCACCTGATGTACTTAAACAGTGGAACCCCCCAATTCTAACTCCAACCCTAACCCCAACACACCCCTAACCCTAATCACAACCCTAACATAACCCTAACCACAACCCGAACCCTAACACACCCCTAACCCTAATCCCAACCATAACCACAACCCTAACCCTAGCCCAACCCTAACTCCCAACCCTAACTTTAGCCCAACCCTATCCCTTGCCCCAGCCCTAACTTTAGCTCAACCCTAACCCTAGCCCAAGCCTAACCCTAGCCCAACCCTAACCCTGACTTTAGCCCACCCTAACTTTAGCCCAATTCTAACCCTAATGGAAAAATGGAAATAAATACATTTTATTTATTATTTTTACCTAACTAAGGGGGTGATAAAAGGGAGGTTCGATTTACAATTTTTTTTTATTTAGATCACTTTGTTAGGGTCTATCACATTGATCAAAATGAACGAATAGGAAAATTTTTGTTGTTGTTGCAGGGTGCCAGTTGGCAGATCTCAGCGGAAGCACTGCCCATGCGCCCGTCATTTTCTTCCCGGAAGAAGATGCCTGCGGAAGGTGGAATTCACAGGGGGACGCAGGGACTCCGGAGGTTCCGGGTGGGGATCGGGGGACTCCATTTCTCTCTCACATCAGAGGATAACATCAGAGGAGAGAGAAATTAAATGGGAAATCTGACCTTTTTTTTCACTGTCGCCGTTATTCCATGAATAACGGCGATCGCAACACCAGGGTCAATAAAAACCGACCCGAATCATGTTCTCTGGGGTCTTAGATACCCGCGTTAGCCAAGACCCCGAAGAATTACAACTCTGGGGGCGCTATGCACTTATTTCTCAGCGTCGTTAAAAAGCGGTGCTGAGGCATAAGTACCCTTAACTGCTACCTTTAAAAGGCATATCGGCTGTCGTTAAGGGGTTAAGTAAGACAGAAGCACACATCTCACCTGTATTCCCATGCAACACAAACACTTAAAATTTTCCCCACACATTGGTATCTCTCAGGTCAGAATACGGAAGTCTCACACTAGTCAAAATAATAAGAAAGTAAAGAACCTCAATTTAGCCAACTTCAGACTCCCTCTATTAAAAGGCCAGAGCGTTTATCATTAAATTAGTTTTTTTATATATACATCATATCTATCTTTATCTCAATCTAAATTTACTATGTTATTACATCAAAGTGATTTTTAAAATTAGCTAATTCATATACAGTATTTCAATGAATAATGTTAAAAACAATTAAAATGTGATGTAAGCACTAATTTAGATACATTATTTAGACAAAGGTATTGGAAAACCTATGCATTACACCTACAGGAGCTTTTATGACATCCCATTTTAAATCCATAGGCGTTATGGAGTTGGTTTGCCCTTTGCAGCTAAAACAGCGACCAATCGTCTTATAAAGCTTTCTACAAGATTTTTAAATCTGTGGGAATCTTTGTCCATCCATCCAGATGAGCATTTATGAGGTAAGACAAATATGGTCTTATGTTGGATGAAAGGGCCTACCTCACAATCTGTGCTTTAGTTCATGACAAATTAGTTTGATGAGGTTAAATTTAGGCCTCTGTGCAGGCCTGTCAAAGTTTTCCACACCAAGCTCTCCCGACCATACCGAAAAGGGCCTTACTTTGTACACTGGGGCACAGTAATAGTTGAAAAGAAAGGGCCTTCCTCAAATTGCTCCAACAAAGTTGGATGCTACAATTGTCCAAATATCTCGATATACTGAAGCATTAAGCCTTCTCTTAGCTGGAACTAAAGGGCCTATGTCAAATCGATCTTCCCCCCAAAAAAAACAACTACATCCGCCAAACTTTTATAAGATACATCCAATGATCATAGTGGGTATATAGAACAATATAAAGAGAAAATATTAAAGTTTCACACCCACAATAAGTAGAGACAGAAAAGACCAACTGTAATCTGAAATCACAAACGAAGGGCAAACACAGTCATAGGTCAAGATAAAAACTGGAGAAATTTTATTGATACATAAAATTCATACAGACAAACAAATACAGATGGGGGCTGGAAGATGTAAAGGTCATTCAAACCACATATGTGAGGCCCAGGGTAGGTATGTAGGAAGGCAGATATATAGTAATGTCATAGTACAGAGACCATATGTGCACAGTGGCAAAATAGAAAAAAGCCGCAGGTACGTGACAACATCATATAGTCCAAGTAACCAGCACAACAACCATAAACGCGCGTCGGAGCGGGTGGGACGTGGAGGAAGGCGGCTATTCATTTGCAGGTACTTTAGCTCATGTTTGTTTCCTTAAGCACATTTATTTGCTACCTACGTACCTGACGTGTATGGCCATGTTTAGGCCTTGGTGATTTCACTTATGTCAGGTTTTTGCTTGTGCTATTATGCACTTATGGTTGTTGTGCTGGTAACTTGGACTATATGATGTTGTCACATACCTGCAGCTTTTTTCTATTTTGCCACCAGCGTCGGACTGGCCCACCGGAGAACCGGTGGATTCTCCGGTGGGCCCTGGCATCTGGTGGGCCCTGGCACCTGCTGGCATACAGGGCCAGCAGTTGCCTAGGGCCCCTGCTGCTCCAGGGGCCCCCAGCCAGTGGTGTGTCGCACACCATGCAGCTGCTATGGGGGCCCCTGCCAGCGGAGCAGCAGCGGGTGTCAGTAGGCAGGAGCCCCTGTCCCCGCTGCTAAAGAGAAATGAATATTCACTGCGAAGCAGTGAATATCATTTCAGGTCTCCACACCCCCAGAGGCCCCGCCCCCAGCCCAGTAAGCCGCTCTGCATCAGGGCCGGCGCCGCCCTCAGTCCTCTCTGCTCCTGACTCACAGCCAGTGCGCGATGACGTCACTACATCGCGCACCCGCTGTGTGTCTGGCAGAGGGGGCAGCTCCTGACACTGAAGCCGGGATCAGCGTGGGAGCGAGGAGGAGAGGTGAGTATTGTGTTTTGTTTGGTTTTTTTATATCTCTCTCGCTCTCTCTATCTGTCTCTCTCTATCTATCTATCTCTCTATCTCTATATATCTCTCTTATATCTATCTATCTCTATATCTATCTCTATCTATTATCTATATCTATCTATTTCTATATCTATCTCTATCTATCACTCTATCTTTATATCTATCTTTCTATCTCTACATCTATCTCTATATCTATCTATCTCTATATCTTTCTATATATATCTCTATATCTATCTATTATGTCTATCTATCTAGCTATCTCTATATCTATCTATCTTACTCTATCTATCTCTATATCTATTATCTCTATATTTATTATCTATCTAGCTACCATCTATATCTATCTTTATCTATATATCTCTCTCTATCTAATATCTATATCTATCTATCTCTATACCTATCTATCTATTTATCTATCCGTTATCTATCTCTATATCTTTTCTCTGTATCTATCTCTATATCTATATCTCTCGCTATCTATCGCTCTATCTCTATATCTATATCTATCTCTATATCTATCTTTATATCTATATCTATATATCTATCTCTATCTATCTCTATATCTATCTCTATATCTATATCTATTTCTCTCTATATCTATCTCTATAGCTATCTATCTATATATCTCTATCTATCTCTATATCTATCTCTCTGTATATCTATCTATCTTTCTATCTCTATATCTATATATCTATCTTTCTCTATTTATCTCTATATCTTTTCTCTGTATCTATCTCTCTCTATATCTATATCTATCTATCTATCTATCTATCTCTATATATATCTATTATCTCTATATCTATATCTATTTCTCTCTATATCTATCTATCTATTTATCTCTATATCTATATCTATCTCTCTGTATATCTATCTATCTTTCTATCTCTAAATCTATCTCTATATCTATCTATCTTTATCTATCTATCTATTTATCTCTATCTATTATATATATCTCTATCTATCGCTCTATCTCTATATCTATCTTTCTATCTCTACATCTATCTCTATATCTATCTTTCTATCTATATCTATATCTATATCTATATCTATCTATTATGTCTATCTATCTAGCTATCTCTATTATCTATAGCTACCTATCTCTATATCTTTCTATCTTACTCTATCTCTATATCTATCTGTTATCTCTATATTTATTATCTATCTTTATCTATCTATCTCTATCTATTATCTATATCTATATCTATCTCTCTATCTATTTATCGATCTCTGTATCTATCTCTCTATCTGCCGCTCTCTCTGTCTCTATCTATCTTTATATCTATATCTATCTCTATATCTATCTATTATCTCTATATCTATCTACCTATCTATCTCTATATCTATATCTGTTTCTCTCTATATCTATCTCTATATCTCTCTCTCTATAGCTATCTATATATTATCTCTATATCTATCTATCTATATATTATCTCTATATCTATCTATCTCTATATCTATCTATCTATCTATCTCTATATCTGTTATCTCTATATCCATATCTATCTCTATATCTATCTATCTCTATATCTATCTTTCTATCTAACACTATATCTCTATATCTATCTCTATATCTCATTATCTATCTCTATCTCTATCTCCATCTCTCTCTCTCTTTATCTATCTATCTATTGATCTATCCATCTATCTCTATATCTATCTCTATATCTATCTATTATATCTATCTATTATCTCTATTATCTATATCTATCTATCCATCTATCTATCTAGCTATCTCTATCTATCTATATTTCTAACTCTATATCTATCTATCTCTATACATATCTCTATATCTAGCTATTATCTCTATATCTATCTCTATATCTATCTTTCTATATCTATCTGTCTCTATATCTATCTCTATATCTATCTATCTATCTCTATATCTATTATCTCTATATCTATCTCTATATATATCTCTATATCTATTTTTATTTATAGCCATCTATCTATATATATTTATCTCTATATCTATCTATATATGTCTATATTATTATTATTATTATATCTGTATATCTCTATCTATTATCTATCTCTATCTATATATCTATCTATCTCTATATCTTTCTATCTATCTCTATATCTATCTATCTATCCATTATCTATTTTCTATCTATCTCTATATCTATCTACCTATCGATCTATCTATCTATCTATCTATCTATATTTCTTTCTATATCTATCTTTATATCTATCTCTATCTATCTTTATCTATCTCTATGAATCTTTCTATCTATATCTATCCATTATCTACTTTCTATCCATTATCTACTATCTATCTCTATATCTATCTATTTCTACATCTATCTTTCTATCTATATCTATCTAACTCTATATCTATATATCTATATAGCATTATACCCTATGATGGGGCAGCGTTATACCCTATGAGGGGGGCAGTAGTATACCCTATGAGGGGGCAGCATTATACCCTATGAGGAGCCAGCATTATACCCTATGAGGAGGGCAGCATTATACCCTATGAGGAGGCAGCATTATACCCTATGAGGGGGCAGCATTATACCCTATGATGGGGGCAGTATTATACCCTATGAGAGGGTGCATTATTCCCTATGAGGGGGTGCATTATTCCCTATGAGGGGGGCAGTATTATACCCTATGAGGGGGGCAGTATTATACCCTATGAGGGGGCAGCATTATTCCCTATGAGGGGGTGCATTATTCCCTATGAGGGGGTGCATTATTCCCTATGAGGGGGTGCATTATACCCTATGACCTATGAGGGGGGCAGTATTATACCCTATGAGGGGGGCAGTATTATACCCTATGAGGGGGTGCATTATACCCTATGAGGGGGTGCATTATACCCTATGAGGGGGTGCATTATTCCCTATGAGGGGGGCAGTATTATACCCTATGAGGGGGGCAGTATTATATTCTATGAGATGGCTGCATTATATTCTATGAGATGGCTGCATTATACTATGTGAGGGGGCTGCTTTATATTCTATGAGGGGGCTACCCCAACTCCTGCTACATAATTAAGACATGTACAACCTTATATTATACCCGGATATTAGCGTGTTTTACCGCATAATTGGTGGTCTGGTATTTAACTCTATGCAGCTACATAGTGGGCCCCAAGAATGATTTTCTCTGGTGGGCCCAAGGTGTTCCAGTCCGACGCTGTTTGCCACTGTGCACATATGGTCTCTGTACTATGACATTACTATATATCTGCCTTCCTACATACCTACCCTGGGCCTCACATATGTGGTTTGAATGACCTTTACATCTTCCAGCCCCCATCTGTATTTGTTTGTCTGTATGAATTTTATGTATCAATAAAATTTCTCCAGTTTTTATCTTGACCTATGACTGTGTTTGCCCTTCGTTTGTGATCAGCCAAACTTTACAGTTGGCACAAAGCTGTCAGACAGGTAATGTTGTTCTGGTATTCAGCAAACTAAGACTCTTCCATCACACATCAGATAGAGAGAGAAACATGATTTATCACTCTGCAGAACACATTTTAACTGCTCCAAAGTCTGATTGCATGCTTTAAATCACCCCATCCGATGTTTGTAGTTGTACTTAGTGATGTAAGATGTTCAAGGCAGTGAACTTCAGTGTCTCAGTGTGTTCTCGCTGGTTTGCTGAGCGGCCGCATCATGCCACCGCTCAACAATCCATCTGGATGTAGCAGAGATGGAGTTCTTCGTGGGACAGGTGAGGGCAGGTGAGGATTACTTTGTGTTTTTTTAACTTTGATATTAATAATAGGGTAAAAGAGGGTTGGCAGTTTTTATTTTAAATAAAGGACTTTACTTTGAGTTTGTCTTTGTTACATTTAACAATGGGGTTAGTAATAGTCTTATAGAGGCCTCTCCATTACTAACCTCTGGGCTTGATGTCAGCTGACATTACAAAGCTGACATAAACCCTAATACTATTACCCCACTTGACACCACACCAGGGCAAGTGGGAAGAGCAGTGGCTAAGCGTCAGAACTGGTGCATCTAATAGATGCGACATTTCTCGGGTGGCTGAGGGCTGATATTCTCAGTTTGGGAGAGGGCCAGTATCCATGGCCCTTTCCCAGACTATTAATATCAAGCTGCAGCTTTCTGCCTAGCCTTTGCTGGTTATTAATAATAGGGGGAACTCCACATCATTTTTTGGGGGGGTCATCCCTTGTTAATAACCAGTTAAGGCTAAATAGAAAGCTGTGAGCTAATATTAATAGCAAGGGAAGCTCCATGTTTATTACCCCCTTCCTAGGCTATGAAGACCACCTCTCAGCTGTCTGCTTTCCCTCAGCTGGTTAATAAAAATTAATGGGACCCCACACCATTTTTCTTTTTATTCTATCTATATATCTATTCTGATGTTTCGGGCTGTGAATTTACTGCACTTGGCTGATAAAATGTTGTGTTTCCTATGAGATGTGTGCATAAAAATCACACAGCACATGCACGGTCTGTGTGCCGTGCAATTTTTTTTCTCGCTCTCATTGACTTGCATTGCTGAGTCTTGTTCGATATACATGGCCACTCGCAGAATGCTGCAATTTTTTTCTCAGTCTGATCCAAGCCGAGAAAAAATTACAGATGAACACAGAATCATTAACTAACAGTAGTCAGAATCTGATTTTTTTTATTGGATTGTACTTGTCTGTTTTAAATGCGAATGAGTATGAGCCTTAAAAAGTAAAGTAAGTAGTCAGTAGGATGAATGAGAAGTGTGGAAGGCAAAGGCTGATAATGAAAGACATGGGTATTAATGAAATATTATGACACTGGAAATAATTGCTGTAAGAGCAGAGAACTCATCTACAATGTAAAAACCTAGCAATCTTAATCTCACATCCTCTTCTGAGTTCATCACACAAGATTTATATGTGAAACTATACAGTCGGGTGTAATGAAGTTAAAAGGGTTGTCTGGTATAAATTGATAAGTTTGCAGTCACTCTGTGTGACTGCAGACATATGAATCCCACCCAGCGCACATGTAAGAGGATGTGACAATAATCATGAAAATCCTCAGAGGAGTTCATCGTTGGTGTGAGAAGACTGCCACCTACCATTCAAATGGGACCATGTGGAATCAACTGGAAGAGGAAGAATTTCAGGGGGATGAGTTTACATGCAGAACCTAGTCATTGATGATGGAGTTCCTCAGTACAAAAGGTGTGCGCCAAACTGGAGCCAAGAAAGAGAGCGGACCAGACGTGCACAGGAGAAGACTCTGCAGCCGGAATGGCCTCAGTAAGGAGGGAGTGCCAGTGGGCTGCTGCCCACTTGCAAACAGGACCCAAATGGCACTAGATCAGACCCGGAGTTCATACTACGATTTTCACATCTGTGCCAGTTAAGATCCAGAGTCTAGGCAACTCCAATAAAAAGCCACAGCCCAGCCCCCTTTCCCCCAGAGATGGGAGACAGCTGCCGTCAGACAAGCACTGAATATCCGATAGGAGAATATATCCAGAAGAGGGCGCCTGCAGTGGTGAACGGGAAACACGAGTGAGCCAGACCATCACTTCCAGCACTGATGTATGGTACAGGGGTTGGCCTGGGCTAGGACAAAAGACATGGTGGGGGTCGATTAAAGTGATGGAGGCTCAATATGCTTTGGTACACTTTGTGAGGACTTGTGGCTTAGTGGGAAAAGCCGGCGAAAGTTTACAGGAAGCAATCTATCACTTTGGGATAGGGTGGAGTGACTGAAAAGCATGCTGCACACGTACCACATAAACCCGGCCATACAGGTGAAGTTGGTCCTTTTGACCCTGGATGGAGAGGCCCATCAGACGCTCATGTGCCCACAGCTGAGAGACCATGATACTGTGGATAAAGTGTTTAGAATTTTTGAGGACATGCACGATGACACCACAGATTTAGGCCACCTACTTATGCATTTGTTCTGTTGGGTCCAAAGGGAGGGCAAGACTTTGGCCCAGTAGGTAAACGCTTTGCAGGAAGTGATGGCACACATCAGCAATAAGGCCCAAGACAGATACAGAGGGCTGGGGCCACTAGATGAAGTGCTGCGTGATCCACTTGCTTGTTGGACTGAGAGGCCTCTACCTAAGTCAGGCCTTGCAAGCGTCACTTGTTTAAAAGAGAATTTGAATATATGGGGCACACAGTTTCCATAGATGGAGTGTATCCCACCACTGAGAAAGTGGTCGCAGTGCAGTGCAAAAGTTGCCCGCTCCTACCACAGTGAAAGAGATGAGAGCGTCCTTGGGGCTGACCGCATACTACCAGAGATTTATCAAAAACTTTACTAAAATTGAGGCACCACTCAACGAGTTGCTAAGAACCACAGGGGTAGCTAAGCAACAGCCAATCCGGGGGGACCAAAGCAAGAAGAAGCTTTCCAGACTTTGAAGATGGCATTGATGGATGGTCTCATCTTAGCCTACACTCATTTCTCTAAGCCCTTCATGATGTTTACTGACAGAAGCCTGTATGAACCGGGGGCAGTGCTGGTCAACATGAAAGAGGGAAGAGAAAGGGTGATTGCTTATGCCAGCTGGTCGCTGATAGAACCTGAAAAGAACCAAGACAACTACAATTTGTTTAATCTGGAGTTGTTGGAACTGTTGTGGGCTATGACCTAAATGTTTGCTGAATACTTGTCAGGGTTGGTAATACATGTGTGAACTGATAACAATCCCCTTGCCCACCAGGAGAATGTAAAGCTAGGTGCACTGGGACAAAGATGGGTCACAAGAATATTCAAGTACAGGTATAAGATCTCCTATCAGTCCAAATCCAAGAACAAATATGTGGACATTTAAAGACCCTACAAGGATGTGAGCACCTCTCTGCAGATCTTGAGCCAGTGGGAAAGGTTCTTCATGAGAGATGGGCTATTGTATCAAAGGATCCAGCTACCTTGAGAATTTGTCATCACCTGACAAATGATGGCCCCCGAAAAGGGTTGATGGTGCGTCTAGCCAAAGAAGCACACAAGACGGGTGCCCACTTTGGTGCAGAGATGAACTTCTAGTGGTTACAACAGCTGGTTTTTGGGATCAACAATGACAGATGGTTTAAGAAGCATGCAGAAGATGTTGCTGGTGTAAGCTGAACAAGCACCCAGAGCAAAGGGCCCCTGCCCAGGCTATCCGAACCTCCACGCCCTTGGAGTTATTAATGATCGAGACGTTCCAAAATGGTGAGGTGTCTGGTAGAGCAGAAGTTTTGGGAGGAGGAACATTCAGGCAGGTTCTCAATGCTGGGCGAACAGCACCACCAGTAGACCATGAGCTAGTGCAAGCCAAACTGCCCATGAATAAGCTGGAATACCGCTACAAGGCAGTGCCTTACTGAGTGAGTAGTGAGGTTGATTCACCCAGATATTACAGTCTATGAGGTCTGGCTTCAGGGAGACAAAGAGGCGCTGCCTCAGGTGTTACACCGAAATATGCTCCGTCCCTGCTCATCGGCAGAGGAAGGGTCCGTTGAAACTGGTTCCCCGAGGCAACCGTCTGAAGCCACTGAAGAAAAAACTTTTGGAATGAGAAAGAGTGGGTTACATTGCCCATGAGACAACAGAAGTTGCCTATATTGCTCTTGAGGGGGGAGAAGAATGAAATTCCAAAGGGTCAAGAAACAACCTTTATAGGAAGAACTCCAAAGGACCGAACACACCAACATCGGCATTCCCCTTAACTGATGCACGCAAAATGAATTTGTTTGGGAACAGATAAACCAGAAAACCTGGGAGTGCACTCAAGTTTAGCCAAAATTGGGCTATCTTCTGGGAAGCTCCAAACCTTCAGAGGTCCTTCTCGCCCAAGGACTGGCGAGTTAAAAGGGAAGGGGAATGTAAGAGGATGTGACAATAGTTCTGAAAATACTCAGCGCTGTGCATCATTGGTGTGAGAAGACTGCAATTCCAACAGGAAGAGGAAGAGTTTCAGAGGTAACGAGTTTGGATGCAGCATCGAGTCATGTGCCATTGTTACTCAGTAAAAAAGGTCAGTGCGCCACCCCGGAGCAGGATTTTGATGCCATAAAAGAGAGATTGGATCAGACTTGCACAGGAGAAAACACTGTAGCCAGAGTGCCAGGCCTCAGCAAGAAGTACGTGCCAGCGGGCTGCTGCCCGCTTTAAAACAGGACTCAAGAGGCATCAGATCAGACCCGGAGTACAGACTAACCCAGTCAACACCTGAGGACATGAGCTGCACCACTCAAAACCCAGAGTGCAGACTATGCCAGTCAAGGCATGAATTCCAAACCTGCGCAAGTCAAGACCCTGAACCCAGAAGATGCAAGTCAAAAGCCAAGGGCCAGCCCTCTTTCCCTCAGACCTTGGAGACATCTGCTGTCACTCAAGCACAGAGGGGCTGGGAGGAATCTCTATCCAGAAGAAGATGCCTGTGGTGGTGAACGGAACACGTGAGTGAACCGGGTCGTAGATTCCAGCACTGACGTACGGTACAGGGGTCGGCCTGGGCTGGGACAACAAACAGGGTGGGGGTCAATTGAAGTGAAAGCTGCCCAATGTGCTTTGGTGGACTTTATCAGGAGGACCTAATGGGATGTAACTTATTGGAAAGAACCAGCTACCCCTGCTAGGCCTATTACCACAGGAGGAGCCAGTACATTAGCTCCCAAGTGAACGAATGTACAACCCCTGTTAGAGGGTTAAGATAATAATCAATAAGAGACTTCCATAACATTTAAAAGTTAATTCTAGGACTCCTTATATATTCTGTATTGTATAATCCATTTTTGATTGTTCTGTTTTACATTGTTTATCTGTTAATATAACTACCGCAATTTCTCACCATATCAAGAGAAATAAATAGTTCATATGCTGTTCCTGCCTCATGTCTATTTTTATCTGGTCACCTGCTTTACACACATTGTGGGTTGCAGGGATTCACTGGTTTCTGAGCCAGGACTGGTGGGTATGTATACGTTATGTACATTACCCGCCACAGCCTGACTAGTGGGTGCGGCCTCACTCTATAACCTTGTACAGAGCGAGGCCGCACCACATCTAGTGATGCAGCCATCCAGTGGGCATGGTCCACTGGTGGGCGTTGCCTCGCTCAATACAAGTGTATGGAACTAGACCAAGCCCACTAGTTGGCTGTGGCCTGGAGTATGCATAACGCAAATGTATCCACCGGTCTTGGCTCATAACCCGGTGAATCCCTGTAGCGCACTGTGCGTGCACTAGGGGGGATTTATAAGTCTGTGGTCAAACAGACTTATCATTTTGGTCTGCACAGCGCCTTTAATATTAAAGCTATAAGTGGCAAGTAAGGTTTTGACAGGTGTGTTTGCTTATAATATATTCTTGTCATGTTAGATGAATAAATGTTTTAAATGATGACAAATGTCACGATTCCTTCATAAAAACTTCAATACTTTGTCAATGTAATCTCTCATTTTGAAAAAGCAGTTAAATAAAATTTTACATAAATAAGTGAGTGACTAATGACAATTAACTCAATGAAGATAGGGCAAAGTTATAATAGCAACAAAATAATGCAGAATTAAGACTACATAATACAAAGGCTTTACAGGGTTCCCATAGAGGTACACAGTGTCTCCAATCTAATATGGGCACATGTGAAAGCGTACTCCATATGTACGGAGATATTCTTCCTGAGTAACATTGTGAAAATGCACACCCAACAGAGTCTGTACATTAACACATCAAAGACTATCATCTTTGTACTAGGGAACCATATTAATAATCATAAATTCTACTTTCCATACCACTTCACAATTCACAATGTACATATACAAGAAAAGGACATGTGGCCTAGCGGTGGATTAATCTTTTACATCCTAAAATGCAGATCAAATTAATACCATACGCCTGTATTGTTTAAGATTCCTTAAGATACGTTAGAAAATGTATATCAGCCCCATATGCTTCAAGTTAATAAAACATGACAAGATCTTACACTCTACAGCAGGACTTCTAGAATAAATCATAAAATAGTAAAAACATCACAAGGAAATAGTTTGATTCAGAAGCTTTTCTTGGTTCTCCTGAGATCTAGGGCATAAGTCTCCAGTGAAGCAATTATCAGAACACTACTGCTGAGTCAAAATAGTCTTGAATGAGTTCACACTTCCTAGTATACATATTTTTTATCCATGAATAGCAAATGAATTCCAAATGTGAGAATATAGAACTTTTATTGGAAATCTTTTTCTTCTATTATCCAGATTTTTTTTGCTAATAAAATAGAATTGAATAGACTGTTTTGCCAATGGAGAAAAAGGGCAGTACATGTAGGAATAAATAAAGACGTTCAATAGAAGCAAAATTACACTCACTTAGAAAACTCAACACATATTCTTAGGTTCCATTTAAATTATTATGAATTGTGCCTACATCTGTATCAAGTGTGATAGTGTCTTAAAGAAAGGCAAAATACTATGGGAACCAATCATCATTTGCAATATTTTTTTTTTTTTTAAATTTGCCTTGTGGTATTCACTAATGTTTTTGTGCTACATTCAAAAATGTCACATAAATTTTGCACATAATAAAAATTACTCTTTATTTTTGTAATTAACTAGTTTTGTTCCAACAAACTGAATGTTCCGCTAAAATGTTGCAAAATTTGCTCCACAATATCTGGTGTACATGAAGTCACTCCAGGGGGTGACTGGGGGACATTTGTGACAAATGAGGAATAAGGCAAAAACATATGGAAAACTCTAAACTCTGACTACAGTAGCAAAACAAAAAAAAAATTGCAAATGAAATAAGACAAAAGCAGTGGAAAAAAATTGACCTCAGAAATGAAAAGATGCACATGGCACAAAAAAATGGAGCAACACATAAAAAAACTGGTGCAGATGCATTTATGAACCAGGCCCTATATGTCCACCCATGTAAATATAATGGGTAGTGAAGAGCGAGCATATTCAGTAATGCTCGTTACTCGCCCGAGCATCGCTGTACTCACAGTACTCAGCGAATGCTGAGCATTTCCGGGTTTGCTTGGTGGGAATTGGGGTCCCTGCCCTGCTTGTTTGGTGCTCTTTAGAGCACCAGTCAACATCCAGGGATTGTTTGCCATGCACTGTAATGCTGCAGCCATCTTGATGTGGTATTGGCTGGCCGCACAGCATCATCAGGTCTATAAGAGACCTGCCGCCGCCCTGCTCGTCGCATTCAGCTCCAGATTCAGACAGTGTAGGGAAAGTTGCTGTCTAGATACGGTCAGATTGTGGGTTTTTAAGTTATTGTGGGTATGCACAAATCCAGCTAAACCAACAGTCCTTCTAAGGACTAATTACAGGGTATGTAGATTGCAGTGCAAGGCATGCATGTGCTGTATGAGGGTATATAGATATCATTGCATTCATCAAGAGGGTCCATTCCATTATTGTCTGGTGCTGCCTATTACATATATTGACCGTATATACCTAGCCACAGGTATCAAAGGCCAGGAACATTTTTTTTCATCTTAATCCTGATTATTTTATTCCAAAGCAATCCAGAGCCCCCTTTTTTCTCCATTTGCTTGTTGAGACTGCAGAATACAGGCAGATCCTTTTCATAGTAGAGCGTGAAAATCCAGCTATTTTAAACGGGTTTGCCCATCCCAGCCATCACATCTGTGTCTTATACAATTTCTTGACATCATTTTGCTGCCCAAAAAATATTTAGCTTCCCAAAAAATATTTAGCTACAGTGCAGATATTTTAAACTGGGTTTTGTCCGCCACACGGAACGCACATAATTGCGCTCAAAATTGTGCCATTTCAGGCCTCCGTAGAATTTTTTTGTTGTGTCTTAGCCTGCTTATTGACACAATTTAGCTGGGCGAAAAAAAACAAAAAAATGCATGCCAGATATTTGAAAGTGGGTTATGTCCGTCAGACGCCTCATCTATCTGTAGGCTACAGATTATGGCATTTGAGGCCTCCATTCAACTGCTTTTGCTGTGTGTTACCCTAGTTCTATTCACTATTTTGTGGTTAAAAAAAATACTGGCCACATATTTTACAATGTACTGTAGTATCTCCGTTAAATGCCTCATTTATCTGTGGGCTACAAATTGTGGCATTTCAGGCATCCATTCAGCTGTTTTTGCTGTGTCTTACCCTAGTGCTATACATTATTTTGCTGTAAAAAAAATAAAAATACAGGCCACATATTTTACAGAGTGATATCTCCGTCAGATGGCTGATCTATCTGTAGTCTAAAAATTGTGGCATTTCAGGCCTCCATTCAACTGTTTTTGCTTTGTCTTACCCTAGTGCTATACACTCTTTTTCTGTAAAAAAAATAAAAATACAGGCCACATATTTTACAGTGTGGTATCTCCGTCAGGCGCCTCATCTATCTGTGGGCTACAAATTGTGGCATTTCAGGCCTCCATTCAACTGTTTTTGCTGTGTCTTACCCTAGTGCTATACACTATTTTGCTGTAAAAAAAAAATGCAGGCCACATATTTTACAGTGTGGTATCTCCGTCAGACTCCTCATCTATCTGTGGGCTACAAATTGTGGCATTTCAGGCCTCCATTCAACTGTTTTTGCTGTGTCTTACCCTAGTGCTATACACTATTTTGTTGTATAAAACTAAAAATACAGGCCACATATTTTACAGTGTGGTATCTCCGTTAGACGCCTCATCTATCTGTGGGCTAAAAATTGGGGCATTTCAGGCCTCCATTCAACTGTTTTTGCTGTGTTTTACTCCAATTATTAACACTATTTTGCTGTAAAAAATATAAATACAGGCCACATATTTTACAGTGTGGTATCTCCATCAGATGCATCATCTATCTGTGGGCTAAAATTGGGCCATTTCAGGCCTCCATTCAACTGTTTTTGCTGTGTCTTACCCTAGTGCTATACACTATTTTGCTGTAAAAAAAAAAATACAGGCCACATATTTTACAGTGTGGTATCTCCGTCAGACTCCTCATCTATCTGTGGGCTACAAATTGTGGCATTTCAGGCCTCCATTCAACTGTTTTTGCTGTGTCTTACCCTAGTGCTATACACTATTTTGCTGTATAAAACTAAAAATACAGGCCACATATTTTACAGTGTGGTATCTTCGTCAGACGCCTCATCTATCTGTGGGCTAAAAATTGGGGCATTTCAGACCCCCATTCAACTGTTTTTGCTGTGTGTTACCCTAGTTCTATACACTATTTTGCATTCAAAAGCAAAAAAGACAGGCCACATATTGAGCAGTGTGGTTTCTTCGTTAGATGCCTCATCTATCTGTGAGCTAAAAATTGGGGCATTTCAGGCCTCCATTCAACTGTTTTTGCTGTGTCTTACTCTAGTGCTATACTCTATTTTGCGGTAAAAAAATAAATATACAGGCCACATACTTTACAGTGTGATATCTCCATCAGATGCCTCATCTATCTGTGGGCTAAAAAATTGAGGCATTTCAGGCCTCCAGTTAACTGTTTTTTCTGTGTCTTACCTTATTTCTATACAATATTTTGTGGTAAAAAAAATAAAAAAATAGAGGCCACATATTGAACAGTGTGGTATCTTGGTAAAAATACTTCTGTTTCAAATTCTTATGGCTGCTTCATGACTGGGTCTCAAATGCAGCAACTACTACCACCATCATCATCTTATGCCTTGAGGCAGTTACTGCGCAGTTAGAAAGTCTGAGGAGCAGAGGGTGAATGCTTGGGCGGTGTTGTACTCTGTCAGCGGATTACGAAGGCGAAAGCTTCTAGATTAAATCATGACTGGAAAAGCCAGAGCAAGAGGAGGTGGAAGAGTGCAGGGCCAGGACTCACACCTACCCAAGCCTGGTGTTCCTGGGCCGGATTCTGACAATCCATCACCTACTAATACTGAACTTGTTGGACGAGGAGGTAAAAAAGGAGCCCCTGCAGTTTTTAGAACAGAAGCTAGAGATTTTGACATATCGGCTGGATTTCAAAATGTGTCAATTGGAGAGCATGGTGGTCATAGACTTGACTTCCATGATTTGGGTGTTTCCACTAGACAATCCATCCAACATGTCATTGAATCAAAATCTGTTTTTACTTGCAACTCTATTCAGCTGTGCACAAACTATGTCAAATTGGTAGCTAGACCCCAGTGGGTCTTGTCAGAGTACCATGTTGGCTGCAGTCCACAGATGTTATCTAGATCCCTAAGGTCACCTCTACAGGGTGGGCCATTTATATGGATACACCTAAATAAAATGGGAATGGTTGGTGATATCAACTTCCTGTTTGTAGCACATTAGTATATGGCAGGGGGGAAACTTTTCAAGATGTTTGGTGACTATGGCAGCCATTTTGAAGTCAGCCATTTTGGATCCGACTTTATTTTTTTCAATGGGAAGAGGGTCATGTGAGACATTAAACTTATTGAGAATTTCACAAGAAAAACAATGGTGTGCATGGTTTTAACATAACTTTATTCTTTCATGAGTTATTTACAAGTTTATGACCACTTCTAAAATGTGTTCAAAGTACTTCCCATTGTATTGGATTGTCAATGCAACCCTCTTCTCCCACTCTTGACACACTGATAGCAACACCACAGATGAAATGCTAGCACAGGCTTCCAGTATCCGTTGTTTCAGATGCTACACATCTCGTATCTTCACAGCATAGACAATTGCCTTCAGATGACCCCAAAGATAAAAGTTTAAGGGGTCAGATCGGGAGACCTTGGTGGCCATTCAACTGGCCCATGATGACCAATCCACTTTCCGGGAAACTGTTCATGTAGGAATGCTTGGACCTGACACCCATAATTGATGGTATGGTGTTGTATATGGGGTACAAAGATAGTGGGGCCATTCTTCATCAATGGAAACCTCAATGCCACTGGATATCTGAAATTGCTACATGACGATGTGTTGCCCTCTTTATGCACTGAAGATGGCATGTTCCCTGAGTTTTTCTGCAAGATGGTGCACCCCCACATTATGGGTGTCAGGTCCAAGCATTCCTACAAGGAATCTGACCCTTAGGCTGGTTTCACATTTGCGTTTTTTAGCGCTGGAAAAAAACGCATACCTGCGCATGCGTTTTTTCCCCTATATTTAACATGGGTGCGCATACCTGCGCGCTGGTTAGCGCATGTATGCGATTTTCATGCGCTGCGTTTTTTTGGGGTGTGCGTTGGTATTTTCCAGACGCAGCATGTTGCATTTTTTGGCCCTGCAAAAAAGCGCATGCGCACATATGCGCACGTTTTGCGCTAAAAATGGCCATTATAGCCTATGGATGCGCATATGTGCGCACTGGCATGCTCATGTATGCGTTTTTTTGCATATGCGTTTTTTTTTTTAAACCATGGAATTTAGGGGTTTGGGTTAGAGTTAGGGTTAGTTAAGGGGGTTTAGGGTTAGGGTTAGGGTCAGGGTTAGGGTTGGGGTTTGGGTCAGGGTTAGGGTTAAGTATGGTTTGGTTAAGGGTTAGGGTCAGGGTTAGGGTCAGGATTAGGGTTAAGTATGGTTTTGTTAAGGGTTAGGGTCAGGGTTAGGGTTAGGGTTAGGGTTAGGGTCAGGGTTAGGGTTAGGGTTGGGGTCAGGGTTAGGGTTAGGGTCAGGGTTAGGGTTAAGTATGGTTTTGTTAAGGGTTAGGGTCAGGGTTAGGGTCAGGATTAGGGTTAAGTATGGTTTTGTTAAGGGTTAGGGTCAGGGTTAGGGTTAGGGTTAGGGTTAGGGTCAGGGTTAGGGTTAGGGTTGGAGTCAGGGTTAGGGTTAGGGTCAGGGTTAGGGTTAAGTATGGTTTTGTTAAGGGTTAGGGTCAGGGTTAGGGTCAGGATTAGGGTTAAGTATGGTTTTGTTAAGGGTTAGGGTCAAGGTTAGGGTTAGGGTTAGGGTTAGGGTCAGGGTTAGGGTTAGGGTCAGGGTTAGGGTTAGGGTTAGGGTTAGGGTTAGGGTCAGGGTTAGGGTTAAGTATGGTTTTGTTAAGGGTTAGGGTCAGGGTTAGGGTTAGGGTTAGGGTCAGGGTTAGGGTTAGGGTTAGGGTTAGGGTCAGGGTTAGGGTTAGGGTTAGGGTTAGTTAGGGTTTAGGGTTTGGGTTAGGGTTAAGTATGATTTGGTTAAGGGTTAGGGTCAGGGTTAGGGTTAGGGTTAGGGTCAGGGTTAGGGTTAGGGTTAGGGTCAGGGTTAGGGTTAGGGTTAGGGTTAGGGTCAGGGTTAGGGTTAGGGTTAGGGTTAGGGTCAGGGTTAGGGTTAAGTATGGTTTTGTTAAGGGTTAGGGTCAGGGTTAGGGTTAGGGTTAGGGTCAGGGTTAGGGTTAGGGTTAGGGTTAGGGTTAGGGTCAGGGTTAGGGTTATGGTTAGGGTCAGGGTTAGGGTTAGGGTTAGGGTTAGTTAGGGTTTAGGGTTTGGGTTAGGGTTAAGTATGATTTGGTTAAGGGTTAGGGTCAGGGTTAGGGTTAGGGTTAGGGTCAGGGTTAGGGTTAGTAAAGTCATGGTTTGGGTAGTGTGAGGGGCCACCTAAAAATGTTGGAAAAAAACGCAAACGTGGTAAAAACGCACTAAAAACGCATACAAACGCATAAAAACGCTGCGTTTTTTTCATGCATGCTCATAAAAATGCTTGAAAAAAACGCAGCAGTTGTATGCTTATGTATGCGTTTTTTCAATGCGTTTTTTTGCGGGAAAAACGCGCTGCAAAAAAAAGCAAGTGTGAAACTAGCCTTAGACTAGTATTTCTTCTGCAGTGTTGCTATCAGTGTGTCAAGAGTGGGAGAAGAGGGTTTCATTGACAATCCAACACAATGGGCAGCACTTTGAACACATTTTATAAGTGGTCATAAGCTTGTAAATAACTCATGAAAGAATAAAGTTACGTTAAAACCAAGCACACCATTGTTTTTCTTGTGAAATTCTCAATGAGATTGATGTGTAACATAGAATCATAGAATCATAGAATCATAGAATCGTAGAGTTGGAAGGGACCTCCTGGGCCATCTGGTCCAACCCCCTGCTCAAAGCAGGATTCGCTAAATCATCCCAGTCAGATGTCTGTCCAGCCTCTGTTTGAAGACTTCCATTGAAGGAGAACTCACCACTTCTCGTGGCAGCCTGTTCCACTCATTGATCACTCTAACTGTCAAAAAGTTTTTTCTAATATCTAATCTGTGTCTCCTCCCATTCAGTTTCATCCCATTGCTTCTAGTCTTTCCTTGTGCAAATGAGAATAAAGTTGATCCTTCTACAATGTGACAGCCCTTTAGATATTTGTAGACAGCTATTAAGTCTCCTCTCAGTCTTCTCTTTTGCAAACTAAACATTCCCAAATCCTGCAACCTTTCCTCATAAGACAGGGTTTGCAGACCGGTCACCATTCTGGTCGCTCTTTTCTGAACTTGCTCCAGTTTGTTGATGTCTTTTTTAAAATGTGGTGCCCAAAACTGGACACAATATTCCAGATGAGGTCTGACCAAAGAGGAGTAGAGGGAAATAATGACTTCACGTGATCTAGACTGTATGCTTCTGTTAATACATCCTAGAATTGCATTTGCCTTTTTTGCTGCTGCATCACACTGTTGACTCATATTCAGTCTGTGATCTATTAGTATACCCAAGTCTTTTTCACATGTGCTGTCACTTAGCCCTATTCCTCCCATTCTATATATGCTTTTTCCATTTTTATTGCCCAGATGTAGTACTTTGCATTTCTCCCTGTTAAAAACCATTCTGTTAGTTGCTGCCCACTTCTCCAGTTTATTTAAATCTTTTTGAATCCTCTCTCTCTCTTCTCTAGTATTAGCTATCCCTCCTAGCTTTGTGTCATCAGCAAATTTAATCAGTTTACCCTCAATTCCTTCATCTAAATCGTTGATAAAGATGTTGAACAATACAGGGCCCAGGACAGAGCCCTGTGGTACCCCACTTGAGACATGACCCTCTTCCATTGGAAAAAATAACGTTGGATCCAAAATGACCGATTTCAAAATGGTCGCCATGGTCACCACCCATCTTGAAAACTTTCCCCCCTCTCATATACTAATTTGCCACAAACAGGAAGTTGATATCGCCAACCATTCCCATTTTATTTAGGTGTATTAGGTGTATCCATATAAATGGCCCACCCTGTACTTTACCAGCATGATGAATTAATAGGAGAAGCACATGGCTTTGATGAAAATGTTCTTTTCTTGCCAAAGAAACTAAATAAGATCAATGAGGTGGTTAGCCGCACACGCAATGGAGAAATAGAAAAGATTACAATTACTTTCACAAATGAGTTACCACCAACTTCACCAACTTGCTTTCAATTTTGCAACATTATATTCTGAAGGCAGAAGAAGATGATGAATAGGAAGCAAATATGTATGAATTACTCCCACCCAAATGATGTTACAGAAGTTACAACAAACAACCTACCTGTGTGGTATTGATTTACCACTGACATTTTGAAGTATGAGACTAGTATCATGTTGTGCATTGATGTGAGCAACAAAGTTCTTCAAAGTGAAACTGTTCTGGATTTAATGTACAATTTACACTTGAAAATTGGATCACATGCCTTCTATGATGCTTGAATGAAAGAACTGATTCGACAGATGTGTAAGGAGGAAGACTGGGCTGCGGGTACCTGCGCTGCACCATGTTAGGGCTGGCGGAATGCCAGATGGTAATGAGGTGCGTTCGCAGCCCGGGGTCCACCGTGCAGAGATGGTAGACTGCTGCTTGGTAATGGCGGACAAAAACTGGCGGTATAGCAAACACACATGGGTTAACTTCACCCAGTGAATAGGAGGCAGACCCTGTTGCTTCACAGGGCCGCGATACCGCAGAGTGAACACTAATGTTTTGGTCACAGGACCCTGCCCCAAGGACACGGGGTTAGAGTCCCTTTAGACCCACTAGCGTTCGGCACCGCAACTGCGATGCCAGGGAGAGACCCTTACTGAATGCTGCACCCTGTTATCAGTCACAGGGTGCAGCTGATAGATGAATACTGCACGAAGTACGTACAGCGCAGTTCTGGCGGATGCCACTAACCAGCCTAAGCTTTGGTCTGGAAAGCGTATTAATGGAGCACGGCCCCGCTCTGACTGATGTTGCTGAACATGTGGTACCGTAGTGCCTAATGTAGCTTGGCGCACACTGGCGCTAACATGTGATAGGAGCTGGGAGCACTGCGGCGCTAGGCAGTGCCACTACTCGGCGCTGACTCGAAACTCTAAACCCTACTAACATGCGTATCAGAGGGAAGGGGTTTCATAATGAATCAGTCAGTGGTTCACAAGCATCCATCATCACACACACCACTACAAATTACAGACTATACTAGAGCACTGCCGTGCGATCCTTTTATAGGTGCAGCGTTCCGGGACCTTCCTGATGGCCCAATCAGAGCTGCTTGAGGACCTGAGCGTGTGACCCCCGACCTCCAATGAGAGGTCGTCCCCCAGGCATGCTCAGAAGGCTGCAAAAAGGACTTAGCCTCTAGAGCTGCTCGCGGCTGGCTAGTGCGGATTGCCAAAGCTGACCCAGAGGTGGCAGCAGCAACCAACCTGACAGCACTAGCCTGAGCAAGACGCTGGGAACGACGTCTTTGCTGAGCAGACTCCTCTGTGGCTGGGACTGAATGGGAGAACACAGAAGGCAAGGCTCGAAATTCCTCCTATGCAGAGGCACGAATCTGACGCCTAACAACCGGGTCTGGAACTGTCGAGGCAAAATCCCCTGTTTCCGCTTGGAGGAAGGAATAGGGGACCAGATAGGCCCCATTACTGAGGAAGAGGTGGCGCGTTTAGACAGGAAACCCGGCCGGAAGCTGAGAGAAAAATCACGCAAAGCAAGAGTGAGTCCCCTGCTGTTAGCGTGGGAGCAGCAAGGGGGCAGCGCACTAAGCACCAGAAGTGCTGGCGCTGTGACGGACTGCAGCAGACAGACCCGGGGTGAGGCTAAGAGAAAGCATGCATGACAGCAGAGAGTTTTTGCGGGGACAATCAGCGCGTAGGAGGCTGAGCAGCATGCTCCATCCTTAGAGCACTGGCGCTGCAAAGGAATGTTCCTGTCACGCGGACCCGTCCTGTGTGACACGACCCGCAGGCCGGTAACTAAGACAACAAGACACGGCACGTGTAACTGTCCTGTGTGACATGACCCGCAGGCCGGTAACTAAAACAACAAGACATGGGGAAAGGGGAAACAGTAACAACGGTGGGCCCTGCGATAGGGAACAGGGATGTGGAGACCTCCTGCACTCCCCTGAGTCAGTGTCCCTCACACTCCTAACGTTCCCTATACAGGCTCCTCACCTGTTGCCGATCCGGAACCTGTCACCCTAGCACACCCTACACCTATCCCTTGCTAGGGAGCTGGGTGGGGCAGGCACTGGCCCCACCGCTGTACTAATACACACCAGGGAAAAATACAAACAGGGAAACACCCCTTAGCTTTGCTCGGTTGCTATTGCTCCCAGCAACAGAGTCCACCACCAGAATGCAGCTTTCCTCCAGAATAGCTGCTACTTCTCCAAGTTTTGTTGGAGCTGCAAGGAACACCTCTCTGTAATTCCCTCCTTCACCAGACTTTACACCAGAGCTCCCCTGAGCTGCTCTCTGTAGTTCCTTCCTTCACCAGTCTTGGTTGGAAATGAGCAATATCACCAACTGTAAGTGAAACCACCTGCTACACCTTTATAGGCAGGACCCAAGGAATCACATATGCTTCATTATCATGTGCAATAACACTAACCACCACCGGGGGCAAACTAGAACAAAAGACACCACCGTGCAATAACTCCAATGGCCACCAGGGGCAAAACCAACTCCAAGCAACCAGCTCAAAGGAAAAAAAGGTTACTTATTCAAAACCTGTCATAATCCAGCATGGATTATGACAGTTCCTTTCGACTCCCGCTGCTAACAGCGGTACTGCCAGAGAACGAGGCGCCATGGGGCCAATGACTGCCAGAGAGCGAGGCGCCGTGCACTCCATGACCATGAGTACAGCGCACGTACTGTACACAGTAGAGAGAGCCAGGTCATGTCCCGTGTCCAGCTTAGATAGTCAATAATTATAAGGCACAGAGGAATCATGGAGGACATTGGGATGGTCAGCAAGGTACTCCCTCAGCATCTTCCAAAACTTTGCACTCCTTGTGAGACTACCCCGCACCTCAGGGCCAGGGTGATGGGAGGGTCTGAGAAAACTCTCCCAGAACTTTGCCAGTGTTCCACTGCCTCTGTTGGATTGGAGTTGTGTCTCTCTCACCTGTACTCCTTGGTTGTCTAACGAACTGTGACCTCTGCCGCCAGCGTTTTCAGATGGGAATTTTTTTAAGAATTCTGCAAGAAGGACATCTGGTATTAGAAACATTTTAGTACATCTGCCTGCCTCTGGAATAAGAGATATAAAGTTCTACTTGTAGCGTGAGACTAGAAGTGTCACCAATCAGTATTGCCTGTCACCCAAAATTTTGAGAACACGAGGGTCATGGGAAAGGCTGCGTAACACAAACTCAGCCATGCATGCCAGACTGCTAACAGGTAAGACTTCTGTGTCCTCACCAAGAGGACAACTGAGCATGCTCTTCTCCTCCTCCTCCCTGTCCTCAGGCCATCCACGCTGAACAGAGGGTATGACAATTGTGCTTGCAGTACCGTTTATAGCACATGAAACTAACTCCTGTTCTTCCTCCTCCTCTTCCTCATTGTCACCCAATCCACGTTGGGATGAGATGAGGCTGGGCTGTTTGTAATCACCCTGTATGATTCCTTGCTCCATCTCATTATGCTCCGCCAGCAATGCATCCTCTTTGATTGTGAGCAGAGTGTTTAATGCTCTATTAATTGCCCCCCCCACTCGACTTTCCCCTAACCAGTTTATCCTTAATGCAACAGCCAGGGTCATCCATCTGGCTAATCGGTACTCAGATGCGTTCGCTCTTCACCAGTGATTGCACTGGCTGCCCATTCATTATAGGATCCAATTTAAAGTACTTGTTCTCACCCACAAAGCTCTCCACAGTGCGGCACCCCCTCACATCTCCTCCCTCATTTCTGTCTATCGGTCTAGCCGATCGCTGCACTCTACAAACGATTTTTTACTAACCTCTGCACTAATCTGTAACTCTTGCTCCCGACTCAAAGACTTCTCCTGCATTGCGACAATCCTCTGGAATGCTCTACCCTAAGAAATTTGGACCAGCAACAACTTGCAGTTTTAGGCGCTCCCTCAAAACATATTTGTTCAGAGCAGACTTTCACGTTCCCTAATCAAAGTCATTTTATGTGTAAGTGTGTGTGTGTAGCCCATTCACTATCTCTATCTACCCCCCACTCTCTCAAGATGGCTGGACCATCATTGTAAATACATCGTTATAAAATCACACCTGTACTTTGTATCTCCCCCACCTCATTGTAGATTGCAAGCTCTCACGAGCAGGTTCATTTTATTTTGCTTTAATTATTGTATTGTTAATGTTGTTACTTATGACTGTATTGTTTGAAGCTGTTAAACTGTAAAGCACTGTGGAATATGTAGGCGCTATATAAATAACAATTATTATCATTATTATTAGAACACAGAGAAGCGGGATGGTGACGCTAATTATGGCGTCATCGCCGCTCACCATCTTGGTGGAGTCCTCAAAGTTTTGGAGGATGGTACATATGTCTGATATCCATGTCCACTCCTGAGGTCTTATGTGTGGAATCTGAACTGAATACTGCCGGCTTTGCTGATGCAGGTAGTCAACAACTGCCCTCTTCTGCTCAGAAATCCTTTCCAACATCTGCACTGTAGAGTTCTAACACGTGGGGACATCACACCAGTCGGTGAGCTGGAAACTGCAAATGCTGCTGAAGCACGGCAACGGTGGCTGAAGCTGTAGCTGACTTTCTAAAATGGGCACAGAGGTGGCGTACTTTCACATGAAGATCTGGCAGCTCCGGGTAGTTTTTGAGAAACCATTGAACAGAGAGGTTAAGCACATGGGCCAGGCATGGTATGTGTGGGAGCTTGCCCCGCCTCAGAGACGCCACCAGGTTCTGGCTATTGTCACACACGACCATGCCTGGCTGTAGGTTCAGTGGTGTCAGCCACAAATTTGCCTGCTCTTTCAGAGCTGTCCACAACTCTTCAACATTGTGTGGTTTGTCACCTAAGCATATTAGCTTCAGCATAGCCTGTTGCCACTTGGCTGAGGCAGTGCTGCAGTGCTTCCAGCTTGTGAATGATGTGGTCATTTCGGTGATGGAGGCTGAATAGGAGGAAGAGGAGGTGCAGGAGCTGTAGACTGTGGGAACAACCCAGAAGGATGTAGGGTCTGCAAGCCTCGGCGTCGAGAGGACATGTTCCATCCAAAGTACCATTATTCCACAGCCTCTCCTCTCTGCCAGGCCCTTCACTGGCTTCCTATTGCCCAGAGGCTACAGTTCAAAATCCTAACTATGACATACAAAGCCATCCATAACCTGTAACATGGTCTCACAAGGTCCGACTGGGTCCCAGCTTCCACTATGTTAACCCAGTGTGCCGTCAGCGAGGTGTACCTTCCCTGCTCACAAGCACTTGTGCACGTGTCTGTGGTTAGGTGCACTTTCCCAGTAACAGCATGCTTGTGGGCCCGGGTAATGTTGTGTGACACGTGCTTATGTAATGCTGGGATGGCACAATGGGAGAAATAGTGGCGACTGGGGATCGAGTACTTTGGGACGGTCGCCGAAATCATGCTGCAGAAAACTTCCGTCTCTATGAGTCTAAAAGGGAACATTTAGAGAGCAAGCAGTCAAGAAATGTGGGAATTTAGTAGTGTGGCCTGTGGGGTGTTGGCTGCGTATTTTTGCTTGTGTTCCAAGGACTGGGGTAGGGACAACTGAACGCTGCGCTGCGACAAGGACGTGCACGTGCTTGTTGATGATACTAGTTGAGTGTGTGCAATGACAGATGCAAGGCAGGAGGCATCTCGCATGCACCATGGACAGGGAATTAGCTTGCACGCACAACAACGGAGGAAGCAGTGGTATCACCCGCAGATACTGTTCCTGGACCCTGGGTTCAGCCAAAAAAGTCAGGTGCTTTGCTGCCATGTGCCTGATCATGCTGGTAGTGGTCAGGCTGGTATTTTTGCTAGCTGTGATGATGCAGGCATGGCAGGTGGTGCAAGTGAACTGTTTGGGGTTATCGGCAGAGTGTTTTAAAAACAACCAGACTCAGGAACACCTAACAGTTGTACTGCCAACTTCTGTTGTGTTGGTGTTACAGGGACATTCTGTGTCTCCCTTTCCCACACCACCTCCTCAGCTCACTCCCTGTCTATCGGTGGTCCACAAGGCTCAGTTCTAGGACCCCTACTCTTCTCCATCTATACCTTCCGTCTGGGACAGCTCATACAATCTCACGGTTTGCAATATCATCTCTACGCCAATGACACGCAGATCTACCTATCTGGACCTGACATCACATCCTTACTGACAAAAATGCCACAATGTCTGTCCGCTATTTCATCCTTCTTTTCTGCTTGCTTTCTAAACCTGAACATGGACAAAACAGAATTCATCATCTTTCACCCATTGGATGAATTCTACGACTAAGGGCTATGGCCAGAAACGCGTAAGAATGTTACATGATTTTACAATTTGTCTGGACTACTTTTTTTTAAAAGAATGAAATAAAGAAGAATTTTTTTTATTGAAATTCAGTTTGCTGATGCAATTTTCTTTTCTAATTCATCCGATGGTAAAACGGAATCTGGATCCTAACTGCAGTATCAGAGGCTTTCTACCACATAACACACGGTGAGGCACTATTCCCTTTCTTTTGTTGGTTAATCTTTCACCCATATCACTCTACCCCTCCACTAGACCTATCCATCAATGTCAATGGCTGCTCACTTTCCCCAGTCCCACATGCTCGGTGCCTCGGGGTGATCTTTGACTCTGCCCTCTCTTTCAAGCCACATATCCAAGCCCTTGCCTCCTCCTGCTGACTACAACTCAAAAACATTTAATGCATCTGTACATTCCTTTACCAAGGAACTGCAAGAATGCTTGTGCATGCCCTAATCATCTCCCGCCTCGACTATTGCACCCTTCTACTCTCTGGCCTCCCCTCTAGCACTCTTGCACCACTCCAATCTATCCTAAACTCTGCTGGCCAACTAATCCTCCTGTCTCTCCATTATTCCCCAGTCTTTCCTCTCTAAACCCTAAAGCTATGACATGCAAAGCCATCCACAACCTGTCTCCACCATACATCTGTGGCATGGTCTCCCGGTACTTACATACACGCAACCTTCAATCCTCTCAAGATCTCCTTCTCTACTCCCCTCTTATCTCTTCTTCCCACAACCACATACAAGACTTCTCCCGTGCTTCACCCATACTCTGTAACTCTCTACCCCAACATATCATACTTTCGCCAACCATGGAAACATTCAAAACAAACCTGAAGAACCACCTCTTCCGACAAGCCTACAACCTGCAGTGACCCTCAGTCTATTGAACTGCATTACGACCAGCTCTACCCTCCACTTGTCTATCCTCACCCATCCTCTGTAGACTGTGAGCCCTCGCAGAAAGGGTCCTCTCTCTTTCTGTACTTGCATGTGCCTTGTATTGCTCATGTACTTGTCTATGTATGCCCCTTTTTCACATGTAAAGCGCTATGGAATAAGTGGCGCTATAAAAATGACTAATAATAATAATAATACCTTCCACACATTGTCTTCCACTTACGCACCCTGGTCCTCCTCCGGACTTTCTGGCAATTGTGTCTCATCATCGTCCATCTCTTGTAACATGTTCCCACCGTCGCCTTAGTGTGAGGGTAGCTGCTCAAATATTTGGGCATCGCTACATGCGATATCATCTTGCCCTACTTCAAATGGACTGGGCGAGAGGCCCAAATCTATAAATGGAAAAGTGAACAGCTCTTGGGAGTGTCGAAGTGTGGGATCAGTTGTCTCCAGGCGCTCTGCATGGTGGGAGGAAGGAGGCTCAGGGTAAGAAATATGCAATCCAGACTCACGGCTACACAGACTTGACT
This sequence comes from Dendrobates tinctorius, assembly GCF_039654945.1. NCBI lineage: Eukaryota > Metazoa > Chordata > Amphibia > Anura > Dendrobatidae > Dendrobates > Dendrobates tinctorius. The sequence continues at coordinate 3,549,636 of NW_027361672.1, forward strand.
GTGTGGAAGACAGGGTGCTGGTGGTGGTGGCAAAGTGACTGGAAGTATTATCCACTATCCAACCAACAACCTTTTGACACTACTCTGGGTTCAATGGTGTGCTGCTCTGGTCCCCTAGTAACTGGGACAGGAAGGTCGAGGGAGAAGATGTGGGTGTTTGTTGTGGCCCAATTTCAGCCTGCCCACTGACTTGACCTCAGCCTCTGCATGCATCATCACCATCACGTCCACTTCCACATCCCTTGCCACGTGCCTTAGCCATTTTAAATGGACCACAATATTTTCCATGTTCACTACAAATGGATAAATTTGGAGCGAACTAATATGTGATCCGTGTGCGTGTAAACCACAGTTTAAAATACCGGGCCTGTTGGTCAAAAAGTTTTTTTTTAGCAAACTGGTGTCAATAACTAGGGTAAGACACAGGAAAAACAGTTCAATGGAGGACTCAAATGCCACAATTTGTAGCCCACAGATATATGAGGCATCTGACAGAGATAACCTACTTTCAAATATCTTGTCTGTATTTTTTTGAGGGGGGGGAAAAATTTGTGTGAATAAGTAGGCTAAGACACCACGAAAACAATTCTATGAAGGCCTGAGGAGTTCAAATAAATATCAATTTTAAAAAAATTATAGGGGTGCACAGGAAGAGCAAATAGATAGTCGTGGTATGGCACTGCACCCTGCCAACACTAGAGTAACTTTTTTTATTTACCAGCATTACATAAAAAAATGTAAATGCAGATGAAGTTGATAGAAAACCACAATCTGCGTCCTCCCAGCATTCCGCTGTACACATCTCAGTATTTAGATCACTATTAGCATGATCTATTACCCTTTAGCATTTCTCTGTCTTTAGATCACAGATATCACAAAATGCTTCAGCCGCAGGTATTGCCTACAATTTGATCAGTTCTGGATTACATTTGTACAGTGTGAAACATTAATTAGGCATAAAAAATATATTTGTCTAAAACACAGTCGGTGGACACTTAGTAATTCCCCCCATTTAAAGGAATATGAAGGTCTTGAGATCCATTTGTAGGAATCCAGATATTAAAACTACAAAGTAACAAAGATTATCTTTTAAGTTGAAACAGATTATTGAAGAAATTTAGACAAGTTCTTCAACATTTATTTAGCCTCCCATGACAGAACAGTAGAACCATAATCGTGCTGTATCAAAATACTAGAGCAAAATGAAAACGCAAATTCATGATGCAATAACGCAACTGCCCCTCAACGAAGGTGAACTGTACTACATTGCTGGGAACAGGATAAATTATCCAATGCCTAATGCCAGACTCCTTCAAACATCAACTACCTGCTGTTGATCATCAGCGCTAAACAAAAACAAAAAAGAAAAATTAAGGGTTGTTTTTTTTTAAAACTTGTCTCTGGGCCCATATGTGAATTGTGAATCTCTCTTATTACAGTCTCCAAGTTGTGTTGGTGTCATCAGAGTTTAATCTTAAATGCAGATGGTTGGATGACTGATGATGACCCTGAGGATTTAAAGAGTGCTTTTAAGATAGTATCAGTATCAACCTCAGTTGGAGGATTTTAAGCAACACTGAAGGAGGGGGAGGTTGTGTTTCTTCTAGATTCACCTTCCTTCTTTGATGAGGTGTCACTTAATCTTAGAAGTATGAGCTGGTTTGATATTATCACTCTACCATTCAAAGGAAAGATTGCACTTCATTAGTTGTCCATCTAGGTATCTGTTGTTGTATTTTTTGTAGGCACCAACTGCATCCTTCTTTCTTACAAACGCAACCTCGGCAACTCCGGAACTCAACAAGCAGGTGCGCTTCAAGGCACCGCATACACAGAAAAGCTCCACGTTATCTTACTCTGTGACTTTTGGATGCACATTATTAATGGTCTTTTTTTGCCTTCTAAAGGGCTAAAGACAGACTTTTTTGGAGTGGGCCCTACTGATAAACTGGCCTCCTTTGTAACAAGTGTCTGTGACTCGTTGGTTAGAGCTTTTGGGTGCAATAAAGGTGTTGAAGTCTCGTGCTGAGTAGACATGGGAGGTGTGTATGCATCATTCGGTAGCACTTTAGGCTGGTTTCACATTTGCGTATCTGTGCACAGCGTTTGATCTATATAGATCCGCATGCGTCATGCGTACTTTAACATTGGGTATACAGGAACATGCATTTGCATGCGTTCGCTTGCATGTTGCATTTTTTGAGATGTCAACTATGCGCAGCCATACGCATGCGGATGATTGCGGATGAAGTGAGTCAAAACAACGCATTATTGTCTATGGGAACACATTGGTATGCAAGGACATGCGTACGCATGCGTTCGATACGCATGCGTTCTTCAGAATGAGCAGGTCCAGGAAGTGTTAAATTAAACATTGTTTTTATTTTTGTTAGTAAAATTATTTTTTTTCACAATCCCTGTCTTCCTGTGTTTTCTTTATCTCTTTATTTAAACATATGTGTATTGTTGAGTGAAGTATTAATGGGTGTTACAGTCAAGGTGTTTAGTATTACAGTTACAGCGAAGGTGTTAGTATTAAAGTCAGGAAACATTAAAGGTACATTTTACTTATTAGCGGCTTAAACCATTTCGTCTTGCCATGCCACACGTCCAATATCAGAAACAAAGTAGGCAGCAAATTTATCCCTCATTTGGGCAACTTCCACTGTTGTCTTCAGTTCATCAAGTTCTAAATTGGGACGGTCTTTTGCCAGGATGTAATTGTGCAGAACAACACATGCTTTTACAACCTCAATTGTCACAGTTTTTAGATTGATGGGTGATCCCAAAATGTGCCATTTAGATGCCAGCAAACCAAAGGCACACTCCACAGTTCTTTGTGCCCTTGTCAGTCAGTAGTTGTAAATCCGTTTGGTGTAATTCAAGTCCCGACTTGAGTACGGTTTTATGAGGTTGGCACACATTTGAAACGCCTCATCCCCAACCATAACAAATGGCATTTGCGGTCTTTCAGTGTTCGGAAGAGGTCGTGGCTGTGGAAAATTGAAATTATTCCCATATAAACCTTGGCCCATGTCAGAGATTTTGAAAGTCTGTGAGTCATTTCCTTGTCCAAATGAGCCAACGTCCATGGTGACAAATCGACAGTCAGCATCTGCAATCACCATGAGAACAATAGAAAAATATTTTTTGTAATTGAAATAATCGGATCCACTTCCAACAGGTTTCCTAGTCCAAATGTGCTTGCCATCCACAGCCTCCAAACAGTTTGGAAAATTACAAATGTTCTGGAATTTTGCAGCATTTTCCAGCCTGAGTTCAGTTGTGGGTTGGGGGAGGAATTCCTCACACAGAACGTGGCATAAAGCACAGCAGGTGTCTCCAACAATTCCAGAAAGGGTGGACACTCCAATGCAGAATAAAAAATGTAGAGATGATAAGGTCTCTCCAGTAGCCAGGAATCTGCGGAACAGAAAATGGGACAAAAAATCAGTACATGGCTTTTATAACAATAATATTAATCACAGGTGTTTCGTTTTCAAAATTACGCACCTTAGGGTCACCAACAGATGTTCCTCAGCAGGAATTGCTCGATGTAGCTGTGTATCCTGCCTGGTGATGGATCCTCGGACACGTTGCAGCAAGTCATCGAAGCTCTGTTCCGACATCCTCGTGTAGTCGAAAAACTTCTATGGATTTGCACGCAGCTCAGAGTACAACGAGTGGTAGGCTCTATGGCTGTCTCGGACTTCAACAATGGGGTGTTCTTAGTAGCGACAATGACATATTTTCCGTCTTTCTCTTCTTTCTTTTTCACAAGCCACAGCAAAGGCAACAGCCAATTTCAAGTCCAAATCCAGATTACGATAGAAGCTCTCCATGCCAAGATTCATCTTGCAGCTGGATACAGCAGCAAAAGTTGAGGATTTCATCTGTACAAGGATCTATATACAGAATTTCCATGAGACACGCCCATTGGACATGGCTTGTGTCAAGGAAATTCTCCTGGAAAAGCATTGTCCTATCGAACGCATGGGCATAAATAATGCAAACGCATGCAAAAACACATGCAAACATATGCAAACACCACCTTTTTTTTGCGTCATGCATAAGCTGATGCGGATAAAGAACGTGTCTTGGCATGCGTTTGCACATGCAGATGATACGCAGCACACATATACACAAATGTGAACTTAGCCTTAGTAAGAGGTAAAGTTTGTCCAAGAGAAAATGAATTTCCAAACATTCACGGCCTTTTTTGCACATTGTTGGCAGCTGTGATCTTTATCTTCTTGGTGGGGATGTTGGAAAGTTCCAAGTCGTCATCGATACCATCATTGTCCGTATCTTGTCAAGAGGAAATCTGTTGTTTCACAGAGTCGTGGTCAACTACGTTTATTGGCATTCCTTTAACAGTGTTCGTTACACCAGAAAAAATATTTTTGGGCTGTGACATTTCTGGATTTCTGTAAGTACCTGGATAGGAATGAAGTGATTAAACAGAGTCAGCATGGGTTTGTAACTAATAAGTCATGTCAGACTAACTTAATTTCCTTCTATGACAGAATCACTGATTGGGTGGATCAGGGAAATGCTGTAGATATAGTATATCTTGACTTAAGCAAAGCATTTGACAAAGTATCTCACACAATCCTTATTGAAAAAATGGCTAAGTGTGGAATGGACAAGGCAACTGTTAGGTGGATTCATAACTGGCTTAGTGATCGGACCCAAAGAGTGGTAGTAAATGGCTGCACATCCAGTTGGAAGAATGTCTCAAGTGGGGTACCACAGGGCTCTGTCCTGGGCCCTGTATTGTTCAACATCTTTATCAACGATTTAGATGAAGGAATTGAGGGCAATCTGATTAAATTTGCTGATGACACAAAGCTAGGAGGGATAGCTAATATTAGAGAAGAGAGAGAGAGTATTCAAAAAGATATAAATAAACTGGAGCAGTGGGAAGCAACTAACAGAATGGTTTTTAACAGGGAAAAATGCAAAGTACTACATCTGGGCAATAAAAATGAAAAAAAAGCATATACAGAATGGGAGGAATAGGGCTAAGCAACAGCACATGTGAAAAAGACTTGGGTATACTAATAGAATACAGACTGAATATGAGTCAACAATGTGATGCAGCAGCAAAAAAGGCCAAAGCAATTCTAGGATGTATTAACAGAAGCATACAGTCTAGATCACGTGAAGTCATTATTGCCCTCTACTCCTCTTTGGTCAGACCTCATCTGGAATACTGTGTCCAGATTTGTCGCCACATTTTAAAAAAGACATCAACAAACTGGAGCAAGTTCAGAAAAGAGCGACCAGAATGGTGACCGGTCTGCAAACCCTGTCTTATGAGGAAAGGTTGCAGGATTTGGGAATGTTTAGCTTGCAGAAGAGAAGACTGAGAGGAGATTTAATAGCTGTCTACAAATATCTCAAGAGCTGTCACGTTGTAGAAGGATCATCTTTATTCTCATTTGCACAAGGAAAGACTAGAAGCAATGGGATGAAACTGAATGGGAGGAGACACAGATTAGATATTAGAAAAAACTTTTTGACAGTTAGAGTGATCAATGAGTGGAACAGGCTGCCACGAGAGGTGGTGAGTTCTCCTTCAATAGAAGTCTTCAAACAGAGACTGGACAGAGATCCGTCTGGGATGATTTAGCGAATCCTGTTTTGAGCAGGGGGTTGGACCAGATGGCCCAGGAGGTCCCTTCTAACTCTACGATTCTATGATATTCTTGGTAATATGTATGGGTGAAGATGAAGAACCTTTTGCAATGGGTGTGTTGATAGAGTTATGGCCTGTGCAGTCCTCTTTAAATTTAGTTTTTAACGAGCATCCATCAGTTTGTTTGGTTTTCCTCCAACACTGTTCTGCTGCTTTCTAGAATGCACTTTACCCTCTATACGGACACATGCATCTTTGGCAACCTATTTCTCATGGGCATTTTTTATTCCAAGCGTCAGACGCGCATCTGTTACACTGATCTTCTGACGAGCATCAAACACATTCTGGTAATTGGGGGTGGGTAAACGACTAATCATTGTGGGCTGGATCCTTTATCTCATACCTCCCATAGCCCCATTCCTGCCGTCACCATGCCCCTTTTCCTGATCACTTCATCCAACGATTCATCCACAATATATCTGCTAAAAACCTGCACCTACCCAGCAGCGACTGTGTAGGAAACCACATTGTTGTTTTCAATTGTGTTTATGATACCTGTAAAAAAAAAAAAAAGTTTACACAATATGTTGATGTGTACCCCCCAGGGGGAAAGGTTTGTCAGCCCATACTAAAGTGTATGGCCATTACAAGTATAGGAGACCCACTCCTTTTTAATGGGAAATTTTTTTATGCGGCCCTCCTCCAGGTTTCTTCCTAGGGGGATTGTGGTGCATGCAAATTTGGGGCAGGCCTTGCATTCACTTCATGGGCAAACTTTATGGGAGTACAAAATTTATAATAATGGGAACTTTGGTTTCATGTGGCCATCCAGGATGTCAGTTCCAAGTGTTATTTGGGTGCATGTAACTTTGTGGCAGGGCAGGTCTTGCATTTAATGCATAGGCTAACAGTATGGCAGTACCAAATGAAAAAAAAATGGGAACTTTCGTTTCATGTGGCCATCCAGGATGTCGGTTCCAAGGGTTATTGTGGTGCATGTAACTTTGGGGCAGCACAGGCTTTGCATTCACTGCACAGCCAAATAGTATGGGAGACCCAGTTCCTAATAATGAGAACTGTAGGGATTGGTCAGCTGCTTCAACAATGCAATTCTCCACTTTTGGGTCTTCATCCTCAGCACTGCAATTCTCCACTTCAATTTATTCAGCCTCAACACTGCAATTCTCCACTGCCAGGTGTTCTTCAGCCTGAACACTGCAATTCTCCACTCCAGGTTCTTCAGGCTCACCACTGCAATTCTCCACTCCAGGTTCTTCAGGCTCACCACTGCAATTCACCAATGCAGGTTCTTCAGCCTCAACATTGCAATTCTACATTGCCAGGTGTTCTTTAGCCTCAACACAGCAATTCTCCACTTCAGTTCTTCAGCCTCAACACTTCATTTCACCAATGCAGGTTCTTCAGCCTCAACACTACAATTCTCCACTGCCAGGTGTTCTTTTGCCTCAACACTGAAATTCTCCACTCCAGGCTCTCCACTGCAATTCACCAATGCAGGTTCTTCAGCCTCAATATTGCAATTCTCCACTGCCAGGTGTTCTTTAGCCTCAACACAGCAATTTTCCACTACAGTTCTTCAGCCTCAACACTTCAATTCACCAATGCAGGTTCTTCAGCCTCAACACTGCAATTCTCCACTGCCAAGTGTTCTTTAGCCTCAACACTGCAATTCCCCAATGCAGGTTCTTCAGCCTCAACACTGCAAATCTCCACTGCCAGGTGTTTTTTAACCTCAACACTGCAATTCTCCACTGTCAAGTGTTCTTTAGCCTCAACACTGCAATTCACCAACTCAGGTTCTTCAGCCTCAACACTGCAATTTTCCACTGCCAGGTGTTCTTCAGCCTGAACACTACAATTCTCCACTCCAGGTTCTTCAGGCTCACCGCTGCAATTCAAAAATGCAGGTTCTTCTGGCTTAACACTGCATTTCACTGCATAGTCAAACAGTATGGGTGTACCAACTTCCTAATAATGGGAAGTTTTGTTTCATGTGGCCTTCAAGGACGTCTGTGTTTTGGGTTATTGGGGTGCATCCAAATTTGGAGATGGCCTTGCATTCACTTCATGAGAAAAATCTATGGTATTAAAAAAAATTATAATACTGGGAACTGGTTTCATGTGGGCATCCAGGACGTCAGTTTTTTTGGTTATTGGGGATGCGTCAAAATTTTGAGCAGGTCTTGCATTCACTTCATGGGCAAACTGTATGGGAGTACAAACTTTGGTTTCATGTGGTTATCCAGGACATATTTTCCAAGTGTTATTGGGGTGTGCGTAACTTTATGGCAGGGCATGCCTTGCATTCATTGCATAGGCAAACTTTATGGGAGTAAAAAAAAAAAAAGAATAAAGGGGAACTTTGGTTTCATGTGTCCATCCAGGACGTCAGTTTAAAGGGTTATTGTGGTGCGTGTAACTTTATGGCAAGGTGGGCCTTGCATTCAATGCCTAGGCAAACAGTGTGGCAGTACCAAATGAAAAATAATGGGGCCTTTGGTTTCACGTAGCCATCCAGGATGTTTATTCAAAGGGATATTGAGGTGCATGTAACTTTGTGGCAGGGCAGGTCTTGCATTCAATGCATAGGCTAACAGTATGGCAGTTGCAAATGAAGAAAAAATTGGGAACTTTGGTTTCATGTGGCCATCCAGGACGTCAGTTCAAAGGGTTATTGTGGTGCGTGTAACTTTGTGGCAAGGTGGGCCAAGCATTCAATGCAAAGGCAAAAAGTGTGGCAGTACCAAATGAAAAATAATGGGAAGTTTGATTTCATGCAGCCATCCAGGACTTCTGTTCCAAGGGTTATTGGGGTGCGTGTAACTTTGGGACAAGGCAGACCTTGCATTCAATGCATAGGAAAACTTTATGGGAGTTAAAAAAAAGAATAAAGGAGATCTTTGGTTTCATGTGTCCATCCAGGACATCATTTCCAAGTGTTATTGGGGTGTGTGTAACTTTGTGGCAGGACAGGCCAAGCATTAAATGAATAGGCAAACACTATGGGAAACACTCTTTCTTCTAATGGGAACATTTTTATCATGAGGCCTTCAAATACATCTGTTGAAAGGGTTATTGGGGTGAGTGCTACTTTGGTGCAGGGCAGGCCTTGCATTCAATGTACTGTATAAGCAAACAGTATTTGAGCACCAAATGAATAATGGGAACTTGGTTTTCATGTGACCATCCAGTACGTGAGTTCAAAGGCTTATTTGGGGTGTATGTAACTTTGGTGCAGGGCAGACCTTGCATTCAATGCATAGGCAAACAGAATGGGAGTACCAAATGAATAATGTGAACTTGGTTTTCCTGTGGCTATCCAGTACGTGGGTTCAAAGGTTTATTGGGGTGCGTGTAACTTTGGTGCAGGGCAGGCCTTGCATTCACTTTATGGGCAAACTTTACGGGAGTACAAAATTCATAATAATGGGAACTTTTTTTTCATGTGGCCATCCAGAACATCGGTTCAAAGGGTTATTGGGGTGCGTGTAACTTTGGGGCAAGGCAAGCCTTGCATTAAATGCATAGGCAACCACTATGGGAGACCCATTTTCTTATAATGGGAACATTTTTTCATGAGACCCTCCTGTACGTCTAGTCAAAGGTGTATTGGGGTGCGTCCTAATTTTTGGAAGCCCAGCCACTCACTGTATAAGCAAAATCAGTATAGGAGACCTACTGTTTAATAATGGGAACAACAAAGCATAGCCAGCTGATGGCCCTTCAAGAAGATTAATGCCGCCTGATGCCCCTATAAAATTAGGCTTTGTGACTTTCAGAGTCCTTCATTCATAAATGAAACAGGATGTGTCAGATGATGTGTCACACATCACATGGCCAGCTAAGGTTGTTAAATGTTAAAGTGACATTTCCCAGTGAATGCATTTGTATTGGTTGAAAGCAATTCTATAGTTGAAAAATGCATCAAAAACGCTATGTGTGAACATAGCCTAAGTGGTGGAGGTACATTTTTTTTGGTTCTCTATTTTGCCTTGCATACAGAATCATTACCCTGAAAAGGATGTTCCTTAACATATTTCCCAGGAATATCCATTTTGTTTTTGTATGTTTTAGTGTGCGCCTGTAACACTCTGACAACATTGTTCACAGCAGTGACATAGGAGTCAGAAATCCTTCCAGGGTATACCCCATGATGTTCCTGTGTCATCTGAGCACTGTTACCATCGATTTCAGATGTTTTAAGACCTAAAAGGTCCCCTGGGGGGATCGCAGCAAAAATGCTCGGTTTTCCCATAGACTTTCATTGGGCTCATTGCTCAGGTTGAGTACCCGAGCATTCCAATTTGCTCGACCCGAGCATTGAGCACCCGAGCATTTTAGTGCTCGCTCAACACTAATAGTGAGTGATAGGTCAAATATTTTAAAAACATATAAAAGACTTACTTTGCCAAGCAAAGACATCTCATAATCTAAGCATGCACTCTATGTCTGATTTATAGCATGTGGTAATCTCAATAATTTTTAACTTTCTGCTTCGGTATAATTGACCTTGCAAAACTCCTTGCTTTACCTTTAAATATTTGTATTTATATTGATATTTTCAGATAGAGTTTTGACATACCATAATACTGGCATCTTCTCGTATTTCTTGTATGTTCTCCTCAGGCTCCATTGCCCTAGTATTACTGCTAATTGCACGACCTGCAGCTTCGCACCTTTCTGTTATGTTTTATTGAGACAATAATACTTTACAAGCTATCTACAGAAGGTAAAAGAACGGTGCTCATTACTGAGACATACTCCGCCTGTACATCTACACATACCAGTTGCATAGTCATGTGACTGCTGCACCAATCACTGACCACAATAGTTATGTGTTGGTCACCTCTGTGGTCAGTAGTCATATAACTATCTTAAAGGCACGTACAGTAAAACGGGCAGTATGAGAAGAGGACTGGTTGAGACTGATGAGTGGATTAAGCTCTATTCTTTTAATTTTACGCTATGCTGGACAGTTTCAGTAACGAATTTTGAGGTGTAGAAAACCCTTTTAAAGAAGACGTTTCATCATTTTCTATATGCTAAACTTGCCACATCATGATATCGTATCTGCAGAATTATATAAAACATTTTTTTGTAATTTTATTATTATTATAAATATATTGGGGGCACTAATACTATGAGAGGAATATCCGCTGCAAGACAAAGCAATACACCACTAGGTCGTTTGATTATGATGCAGATAAGATAGAAAATGTCTGCCCTGGATAAACCACACGGATTAGGGAACAACACAAAAATTATAAAGATAAGTGGCAGATAAATATGGAAGTCTCAATAGACAAGTATATCCAATGAAAAACGAAATATTCACCAAACTGACATATTCTGAAAAAAAAAAAATCACGATCCCAGAGATCAAACTAATTGAGACCATATACCAACACCATACAAAAGGATTTAAAAATCAAACATGTAAAATAGGCATATAAAAATGGAGACACTACAAGGGAATATATATATATATCTTAGGTGCATTCAAAAAATGTGCAAGGCCACATAAAGGAGCCCAGAATGTAGCGATTATATAGGAGCTAGTGAAGTTGAAGCTCCGTCACTGCAGTGGTAATCAAATGCTGTGTTATGCACTTGCAGGGTCCAAAAACAGGATAAAGTACGTTTCAAGCACTGAGTCCAGCAATAACTGCTGAGAAAACTGTCCCGGCCGGTGACAGTCGCTTAATTACTCACTGTACGCTGCTCCCTCGGTGCGCCGGCTTTTATTGGGATTAAATTATTTATGAGACGCCTTACCGTTAAAAAACATTTTATCAAAAATGAGAAACCTATGATTACTAATCATGATCCAGTAAGCAACCCATACTGTCACACCAACTTACGCACTAAATCTATTTTTAATCCACTAAATGAATATTCAGAATCTTTTGAAGCCTTCCAAAAAATTTTTATTAATGACATTAGGAAGGTAAGTAATAAAAGGTGCCCTAATTTTAGATATAATTTGAGTTTTAATGAACGCAGAGCTATAAAGGAACTACAAGATAATAAAGATTTAACTATTCGCCCGGCGGATAAAGGGGGAAAGATAGTAGTTCTAAATTCTGAAGATTACAGAAAGGAATGTACACATCTATTAAGTGACAAACAAACATATTTAAAACTGAAGTCTGATCCATCTGACAAATATGGTAAGGAAATGAAGACCCTCATTAAGAGGGGTTTTGATTTGGGGATTATAAATAAACATGAATTTGAATTTATTGATACCCCACAACCACGTATATCTTGTTTTTATTACCTACCAAAAATACATAAGTTTGGACAATCCCCAGGGAAGACCTATTATCTCAGGTATCCAAAGCTTAACGGAAAACATGTCTAAATATGTGGATTGCCACTTACAAAGAATAATTCCTAAGTTGCCGTCATATTTGAAAGATAGTAAACAAATTTTACAAATTTTAAATAGTATACATTGGCAGGAGCACTTCATTTTAGGAACATTGGATATAACTTCTCTTTACACAGTGATCCAACATGAAAAGGGTCTAAAAACAGCTATGCACTTTTTAAATCATTTGACCACATTACCTCCGGATCAAATATTTTTTATATCGGAATGTATGCATTTTATTTTAACACATAATTACTTTCAATATGAGGCGGACTACTACTCCCAGCAATGGGGGACTGCCATGGGTACCAGGTTCGCGCCCAGCTACGCTAACCTCTATGTGGGGGGATGGGAAGAACAAACCATCTACACGAATGGGGTGCTGCATGCGAACCTGGTCCTATGGCACCTCTTCATAGATGATGTGTTTTTTATATGGTCTGGTGGCCCCGAAACACTTGCAGAATTTTTAACGGATATTAATAAAAATGATTATTTTTTAAATTTCACAGGGACCACCAGTACTGAGTTGATCAACTTTTTGGATTTAAGTATTTTTATTGACAATGGATGGATCCACACATGCACATACCACAAATCAACTGACTGTAAAAATTACATATCTATGGAAAGTTGCCATTTGCCACAGTGGCTTATTAATGTTCCTAAAAGTCAATTTGTCCGTGCCCATAGGAATTGCTCTAGAGAGCAAGATTATTGAAAAGAAAGGGATTTTTTGATCACTAAGTTTAGGAACAGGGGGTATGATGACCAATTCCTTATTGAGGAAAGTGACAAAATACAAAGAAGACCTAGAGAAACCCTGATTCTGGATAAAGATAGAAATAATGCTGTTAAAGGGGTTAAGGTTGAGGACAGACATTTTGATTTTTCTATTATAACTCAATTTAATGCTAATACCCATATTCTTCGTAATATTGTGAATAAATACTGGGGAATATTGAAGGAGGACAAAATAATAGGAGAACTATTACCTGTATACCCAAAATTTATATATAGGAAGGCAAAGAATTTAGGGTATCTCATAGCGTCATCTAATCAATACAATACCAGAAAAGGATATACAAAAAACCTTTTTAATGAACCTGGGTTTTACCCCTGTCGTAAATGTAAAGCGTGCAAAACATTGAAAATCAGAAAACAACACACTTTGTTTAATATACACTCACTGGCCACTTTATTAGGTACACCATGCTAGTAACGGGTTGGACCCCCTTTTGCCTTCAGAACTGCCTCAATTCTTCGTGGCAGAGATTCAACAAGGTGCTGGAAGCATTCCTCAGAGATTTTGGACCATATTGACATGATGGCATCACACAGTTGGCGCAGATTTGTCGGCTGCACATCCCTGATGCGAATCTCCCGTTCCACCACATCCCAAAGATGCTCTATTGGATTGAGATCTGGTGACTGAGGAGGCCATTTGAGTACAGTGAACTCATTGTCATGTTCAAGAAACCAATCTGAGATGATTCGAGCTTTATGACATGGCGCATTATCCTGCTGAAAGTAGCCATCAGATGCCTGTTCTTAGCTGAGAGGAGTGGTACCCAGTGTGGTCTTCTGCTGCTGTAGCCCATCTGCCTCAAAGTTCGACGCACTGTGCGTTCAGAGATGCTCTTCTGCCTACCTTGGTTGTAACGGGTGGCAATTTGAGTCACTGTTGCCTTTCTATCAGCTCGAACCAGTATGCCCATTCTCCTCTGACCTCTGGCATCAACAAGGCATTTCCGGCCACAGAACTGCCGCTCACTGGATTTTTTTTCTTTTTCGGACCATTCTCTGTAAACCCTAGAGATGGTTGTGCGTGAAAATCCCAGTAGATCAGCAGTTTCTGAAATACTCAGACCAGCCCTTCTGGCACCAACAATCATGCCACGTTCAAAGGCACTCAAATCACCTTTCTTCCCCATACTGATGCTCGGTTTGAACTGCAGGAGATTGTCTTGACCATGTCTACATGCCTAAATGCACTGAGTTGCCGCCATGTGATTGGCTGATTAGAAATTAAGTCTTAACACACAGTTGGACAGGTGTACCTAATAAAGTGGCCAGTGAGTGTAGATACTGAGTTTATTATTAGAGACCACATTTCATGTAAGACAACAGGGGTCATTTATGTATTAAAATGCCCATGTGGGAAATTATATGTGGGGAGGACTAAACATCAACTGAGTGTAAGGATAAATGAACATTTAAGGAACATAAGACGTAGGTTTGATGGACACCCATTATCAAAGCATTTTGCTGATTATCATATGGGATCTACTGAAGGGATCATCTTTACCGGGCTACAAATTGTCCGAAAAGACAGCAGGAGAGGGGACTTTTTTAAGAAACTGTCCCGTGCTGAAAGTCAGTGGATTTTCACTCTAGATTCTTTAGCCCCTAGGGGACTTAATTCTGAAGTGGAACTTTTTGCTTTCAATTAGCAATATGAACAGAGTGATATGAGGAGCGTCTAATGGGTTAATTCACTGAAATTAGAACCGTAGGTTTAAAAGGGAACCACGCCTATGACAGACCATCCCTGATGAAGGAAGCCGTGCACTTCTGAAACCGTTTGGAAGGATTTGGTCTGTATTACTCGCTGGTCTCAGCCACGTGACCTTCTGACATCACCAAGGTCCTGCAACTCCACTGCAGCCGGCAGCATCATGCTGCGAAGAACGCCGGCGCACCAAGGGAGCAGCGTACAGTGAGTAATTAAGAGACTGTCACCGGCCGGGACAGTTCTCTCAGCAGTTATTGCTGGACTCAGTGCTTGAAACATACTTTATCCTGTTTTTGGACCCTGCAAGTGCATAACACAGCATTTGATTACCACTGCAGCGATGGAGCTTCAACTTCACTAGCTCCTATATAATCGCTACATTCTGGGCTCCTTTATGTGGCCTTGCACATTTTTTGAATGCACCTAAGGTATGTATATATATATATATATATATTCCCTTGTAGTGTCTCCATTTTTATATGCCTATTTTACATGTTTGATTTTTAAATCCTTTTGTATGGTGTTGGTATATGGTCTCAATTAGTTTGATCTCTGGGATCGTAATTTTTTTTTTTTTCAGAATATGTCAGTTTGGTGAATATTTTGTTTTTCATTGAATATACTTGTCTATTGAGACTTCCATATTTATCTGCCACTTATCTTTATAATTTTTGTGTTGTTCCCTAATCCGTGTGGTTTATCCAGCGCAGACATTTTCTATCTTATTATTATTATAATTTCTCATCTTTGTTGTGCAAAATCAGCTGATAAAATTTCTATAGTAATCTTCCCTATAATCTAGGGGACATTGGAAGAAATTCTTCTCTGGGGTATATACTGTTTCTCCTATATAATGCTGCCCAATCATAAGCAGGAAGCCTCATGCAGGGAAAAAATAATGTCCCCACAGAAGCTTAGAATGCAACATTCTCTGTATGCTCTGGTAAGACTGTAAGGGATTCAAGAAGATTATCCCTTTAAATTCCACCTCCCTTTTAAGGAGTTCTAATATAAATATGTATTGTAAATAATGTACAGATCTTATGATGTTTCGGTACTGCTGCACTACGGTGTATTACCTCTTGTTCACTGGTACTGCCACATTATGTGTTACCATGATGTAATATATTGTATTATATATTATATTAATGCTTAGATTAGGGTAAGCCAGTGCATCTTTCGGGTTCAATAGTGGAGAGCACTGTTAGTATATAGTTCTATAGACTGGGTAAGCGTAGTTCTGTTGTGGGCCACTAGATGGGGGTATACTAGTGAGCTTTGTTAGGTATAAGTAGTTCACATAAGGGTTAACTGTAGGAGGAGCTGCTTTGGGGTAAGCAAGTGTAGGTTATAGGAATAAGTCAGAAGGGTGAGCATGCCAGAAGTGTCCACAAGGGCTCTAGGCCCTGGACACCATAGCAGCTATGAAACATTGTGGAAAAGTAGAAAAGCACAGGCACTGTCAGACAGGTGCTGGAAATGCTTGGGGCACCCATGGAAATTACAGTTTATGACAGCAGCAGGGACGGAAAGGAAAAAGTGGTCCAAGAGTCATGCAAGGTGCAGAGTATTCGCCATGTAGCAGACCTTAAATAGTGCTGAAACCTGCAAATCTGACACGAAGCGGATGAACGGGATCCCCTATGTCTTGAGGTCCTACAGGAGTGATGCTGCGCCTATTGCGCTGCTACCCCAGAATGTGCGTGAGGACATAGAAAGTAAGCAACGGAAAGTGCAGGAGGAAGGCTGGGTGAACTGTAATGTACCTGATGTGTCCGGGACCATTGAAGAAAGTAAAATCTTTGATTTGGCATCAGAACCAGTATCTGTGTCCGTTACTTCAACCCTAAGCACTGGAATCAAGAGTGCAGGAGCTGGGTCGCACCACAGTGGAATCCCTAATGGCGGACCAGCACCTCGAACAGGTCAGGGAGGTCAGGACACCAAAGCCCCGGTGTCCTCGGCTACGACTACCATCCTGGCCCCCTCTAACAAGACTGATGTGTATAACAAAGGCATCCAGATCTCACTGCCAGCACCTACTATAAGTACAAGTGCTGGGAGGAGTGCAGAGCCGCCATTTTGATTAAGTGCCTTTTTTCAAATACACACATTAGTATATTCATTATGCAAACTAAGTGGCAGGTCAGTGAGGGATCAGTGACCTGTCAGCAGTCTGCATTATGAATGGCTATTCAGAGCACCATATACATGAACCCTGCCTTATGACACGAGCATACTGTATCATTAACACAAAACTGAAAATAAAGAAACAACAAGACGGATTTCATCGACCAAGGTATTATTTTATTCAGTATAACGGCGCTGACCTGACCCTGTGTGTAGATTACAGTGCACAACCCTGCTAACAGGTTCCCTTTAAAATAGGGCAATGTCATAGGAGGGTTAAAGTAAATCAGAGAAGAATCCCTTGATAATAATGCATATTACCTTATACATTTTACCAGCTAATATATTAGCAACAGAGATAACAAATATGCTCTATAACAATCCATATAGAGGTGCACCATGTTCCAAAACATATTGCTTTTATAATAGGAGAATATCTTCATGGTAAAGTATGTGGGAGAATAGAATATGACTATTTTGTTATAGATAATGCCTTTATTCATATGAAATCAGAGGCCACCAAAATAACAGTATGAGCCAATGGTTCTCTACATGTGCTACTTTATGGTTTCATACAACACGGAGCAATAATACGTGCACTGTGCTCAGAAATGATGTTAGTGTAGCGTCTCTGAAAATGTACTGTGGGTTTTGCGATCGGGTATTGTTTTATATGAAGCGTGAATTCTTTTGCTGACTCTAGCTATGCCTTTCCTTCCTCAATCGCGCACCGAGGCTGATTATACCAAATGCTCAGGCTGATTATAATCATTCTTTATGAGCATTATAGTGAGTCTGTCTAGTTGAAATGAATAAACAGTTGCTGCTTTGCAGATAAAAGGTTAAATGAAATTTCTAAGAAAATTAATTATTTTTTTTCTTCTTTTTTTATTATTCTGGGGTGGCACAATGTATCGTCAGCCATGAGCAATCAATAGAGCCTTAAGTACAATTTTGCTGCAAAGTAAGTTTGAAAAGAAGTAAATACATGAAAGGATAATTTAATGGTTTAATCAGAAACAGATTTTTCTAGAATCCAGGGGGAAAAGTGTGATCAAAGGAAGAAAAACTTTGACACACTTCTCTTTCCTTGATGCCATGTTTTCTCTGCCTGTTATTGAAAGACATTTGTTAGGACGACAGAGTCGATGAATTATTTCTATAGCTTGGTAAAAAAAAAAAAGAACATTAAAAAATGTCTTTTTCCTATGCTTCTACAACTTGTTAGCATTCCTGGATGATAATGTGGAGATATTGACATGCATCTGATAAACGAAGATCCTGAGCAGTTCACTGATGCCAACTGAAAAGAAGAATTATTAATGAGGGTTGGCTCTCTCCTACAGAACAGATTAATTATTTATGAAAATTCTCGGTTTCGCATTATTAAAATATTTTTTTTTTTGCACTTAGCTTCCCAGAAAATTATCTTTCAGAAATCTTGATTTTTTTTTTTTTTTTTGTCTGATAGGAAAGAATGCTTTTTGTAGATTTATTTTACTAGAAGATGAATATAGTCGTGGGTTATTAAACTGGAATGAAAAAACACATCTCATTAGAACTTACATGGTGATTTTTATTCTCACTAGTTTCAAATAAACTTAATGATGCAGAATACATTTTTAAGCTCATACTATTTTAAAATGGTGCCTGGAGCAAAATAGCTTCCATTACTGCCAGTCTGGTATTTCAAATACAATTTGATGTAATTTACTTCAAATATATATGGATGATGGAGGATAATAGTAAATGTTTTTTTTTTTTTTTTCAAAAGTGGATGTAGGTTATGTAATGGAAGCGATTTGTAAAACCATGAATGTTCAGACTAAAGTGTTTTCAACACTGCACACTATTAACCCATTTGCATCTGCCTTCCGTAAACTTACATCCTCCCATGTATAGAGGACATTATTTTACATCCCTTCAAAATCACATCAATAGGAATCCATATCATACAGACTGTATGTCAGGAAAGTATACAAAAAAATACTTTTAATTCCTGACTGCCTAGCCCAGGAAAGGTCTGCACCAATGACCATCTTGCCATCACCCAGGTCAGACTGCCATAGCAATTGCCCAATTTTAGTAATTTGTCAAAACTTTGCAATAGTTGCTCCCTGTTACTGGAGTTGTAACACACTGGGCTATGCTATCTGATACAAATATTGGAATAGCAAGGCTTTTCGGTGAACATTTATCTAATTTATGCCACAGGACAGGCGTATGATCATGGGCTTCTCATTTTCTGGAACATCCACAACCCTAAGCTCAGGTTCCCAAATTCCTGTGTTAATAGAGGGGCAGTGAGCATGTGTGATCACTTCTCCATTTAGTTTTATATATCGATGAAAGTGGTATAAAGCACTGCACTACCACTCCATCATTCACATAACACAGGTCTACAAAACATATATATTTTTTGTAATCATCGCAGGTGACTTTATACTTTTCTGAATCATCTTTTTGTCCTGATTTAAAAAATGTATATAGTTTTTCTGTAGCACATATAGTTTCCATGGAGCAGCATCATTATTATAAGGTATAGGAAATATACTGGTGACATTAAGAAAACAGTAATTTACATATCACAAAAAAAGCTTCACCCTACAAAACAGTTTTTATTGAACCAAAATAATTTCACATGCAAAATATAAACCAAAATATGAGCAAAAATGAAAAGTGCTTGACATAAGACTGTCATTGATACAATTTTTCATGGTTGTCGCTATATAACATCCAACAGTAATCTGCCATCATTGAGACATTCCAAAAACCCTGCTGACAGTGTTCCATTACTTTAATGTCCTCGTGAAACCTCTCGCCTTGTTCATCGCTTACATCCCCAAGATTTTGAGGGAAGAAATCTAAATGTGAATGCAAAAAGTGCATTTTCAGAGACATGCCACATCCAAGACTCTGGTATACATTTAGCAGTTCCTCAACACCGTCAACATATTCTTTAGATTTTTTTTCCTAAAAAGTTTTCACAGATCCACTTGCAGCTCTTCCAAGATCTCAATTCCTTATCATTTAGAGTTTCTTCAAACACATCATCTCTCATAAGCTCTTTGATCTGAGGACCAACAAATATCCCTTCCTTCCTTTGCTGGTGAAATGATGGAAAATTTCTGTGAAATTTACTGGAATTCTTGTGAATTTGTCCATGGCTTTCGCAAAGTTTTTAATCAATCCCAACTTCATATGTAGTGGAGGAGGAAAGACTTTTGTTGTAGCAACTAAAGGATTATGCTGAACATTGTCTCTACCTGGAGCATAGATGTTTCTCTGTCCCCAATCACGACAAACATAATGCTCTACTGTATTTGTACTGTCCCATAAACACAAGAAGCCACAATATTTTGTGAAACCTCCTTCCATTCCCATTAGCAGACCAATCACCTTCAAATCTCCACAGATATTCCATTGATGAAGCTTATATTGTATAGCTTCCAAAACAACTGACAGATTTTTATAACTTTCCTTTAGATGACACGAGTGAGCAATAGGGATTGGTGGTTTCATATTTCCATTGTGAAGCAACACTGCTTGCAAACTTCTCTGGGATGAGTCAATAAACAATCACCAATCTGCAACAAAATACTCTTGATTCAGTTCCTTAAAGAGGCCATTCACATTGTTGCAGTACACCATTAGTCCATCAACTGTGAAAAAAATGTGTTAAAGTGTTACTTCTGTTTCGGTAATAACACACTTTGACATCACCATGAAGAAAATTCTTCTGCTTCAACCTAGATGCAAGAAGTTCTGCTTTATCTTTTGACAGTGAAAGGTCTCTGATGAGATCATTTAATTCATGTTTAGTAAAGCGTTCTGCCTGCTAGGCTGCTCAATCAGGTACATACTCATCTTGACTTGAGGTATCCATGTCTTCGCCAGTAGCTTCAGCTACAGAGTCTTCATATTCTACTTCATTTTCATCCAATCCAGACAATGGTGGTACAGGAACTGGCAAGGTACCATCATGTGGAACTGGCCTAATCGCAGATTCAAGTTCAGGGTAAATAATCTTATGTTTATTCTTTGTAGAAAAACCCTTCAGTTTGACAAAACAAAAGTAGCAGCCATCACTATGATTTTAGGGTTCTCACCAAGTCATGGGAACAGCAAATGGCACAGCCACTTTCCTCATATTCAACCAGTCATGATGACCATTTGAACAACTTGAGCACATCACATGAGGGGCCAGCTTTTGCCTTGATCACCAAGTGGACACTTAAAGTACATCTGGTACATCTTTTTAATATAATGAGTGATTGAATGTGCTTGGCCTTTTGGTGTAAAAGAACCACACACATAGCAGAATCTGTTCAGATGATTGATACACTGTCGGGGCATTTTTCTCCTTTAAATCAGATCAAACAGTAGAATCAGTTCAGTTCAATGTTGGTGACAAACTCAAAAAAAATGCGATAAGCCGACCGAATATATGTAGATATTTCCCCAGAGATGAGAGAGGCAGCATGCATTTAGAACTGATTTTACTGGAGGTAATCTGGTAGATATCTATATACATTTGTGAGGTAACCCCGTCAGCCTATTCCTTACAGATGAAAATTTGCACACAGGCAGTTTCTCAGTGTGATATTGGCTGCTTTCAGGTTCTCTCTCTGTGGAGACGCTCACTCAGTTAAACCTCAGTGGCTGAGCTGTTTTCTTCCCTCTGAGGCAACTTGCCCTCCCAGAAATGCAGTGAAAATCCTCTCACAATGTCAGCTGTCTGCTGTCTTCCCTTCTATCTCCCTGTGGTATGGCTCAGATCCATGTAGAGTCCTGTCTCCTGTCAGAGTCTCACATACCAGTCCTTGCTGCGATCACCTTCCTTTTCTGACTGACTCAAATCTTACCGCCTCATAACAGTTAGCTCCTCCTCATAACATGTGACTTTCCGAGAAGCAGTCATTGCTTGATTGCAATGTCAATACTCCTTCCCATAAAACTCACTAAAACCTTTACTGATGTTGTTCCTATAGGAAAATTCACAATTAAGTGAGACAAACAAAGAAATGGGAATAACATAGGAAAAAGTACATACATTTAAAATGCAGAAATAATGTAATAACAAAATTGCTTCTATCTCAGAAACTTTATGTGATAGAACAAAACTAAGCATATTTTTAAAATCACCATATCAAACTCCATAAAACAGACATATTACCTTTGCTGATGATTTTTTTGTGTTGACCAGTGATTATTATAGAGATCAGTGTCAGCGGTGTGACTAGAGTCTGACGTGCCCTGGTGTAAAATTTGGACCTGGGACCCACCATTGCTCCCTGAGCCCCCCCGCATGTCAGATTGTTTTGCGCTGTAAATCCTATAAGGACATGCAATTTGCCCTCCTCCTCCATTATGTAGTAGTGTCCCCCATCTTGTGCTCCTTCCTGCTATTTATAACTCACATCCTGTATCAATCCTATTATTTATGTCCCCCATCCTGGTATATATGTCTGTCATCCTGGCCCCATCCTGTTATGCATACACACAGTCATGACCTAAAGTGTTGGCAATCTTGAACTTGTTCCATAAAAAATTGAGTGTTTTTCCCAGAAATTTATTGCTATTACACATTTTTTGTTATACACATTTATTTCCCTTGCGTGTATTGGAGTAAGAGAAAAATACAGAGGAAAAAAAGGCAAATTGGACATAATTTCACACAAAACCGCAAAAATGGGTTTGACAAAATTTTTTGCACTTTTCAAAAATTATGGGTAAATAATTTGTTTCAAGCATGTGATGTTCGTTCAAATTCACCTGCGTCAATTAACAAGTGTTGGCAATATGAAAATCACGCCTGAAACCAGATAAAAAGAAAAGACGTTAGCTCAATCTTTGTATTATGTGTCTGTGTATGCCACACTAAGCATGGAGGGCAGAAATGAAGAGAACTGTCTGTGGACTTGAGAAGCAAAATTGTTGAAAAATATAAACTATCTCAAGGTTACAATTCCATCTATAGAGATCTTTATGTTTCTTTGCCCACAGTGTGCAACAAAAAAGTTTATAACCCATGGCACTGTAGCTAATCTCCCTGGACGTGGAAAAATTGATGAAAGATTGCAATGCAGGATAGTCCAGATCATGAATAAGCAGCACCAAACAAATTTCAAAGAAATTTAAGCTGTCCTGCAGGGTGCATTAGTGCCAGTGCAAACTATCATCATCATTTCAATGAAATTACATGCTATGGCAGTTGACCCAGGAAAACCCCACTACAGTTTGCCAAAATGTACATGAGTAAGCCAAAATCCTTCTGGGAAAGCATCTTGTGGACAGATGAGACCAAGATAGAGCTTTTTAGAGTACATCATTCTACTGTTTAGCAAAAATGGCATGAAGCCTACAAGGAAAAGAACACAGTACATACAGTCAAATATGGTGGAGGTTCGGGGTTGTTTTACTACATCTGGCATAGGGAGCCTTGACTATGTGCAAGGCATCTTGAAATCTGGAGATTACCAAAGGATTTTGAGTCGCAATGTAGTGTCAAGTGTCAGAAAGCTGGGTTTGCTTCCTAGATCATGGGCCTTCCAGCAGGACAATGACCCCAAATATACTTCAAGGAGGTCCCAGAAATAGATGGAAAGAAAGCATTGGAAAGTTCTGAAGTGGCTAGCAATGAGTCTAGATCTAAATCTCATTGAGTACCTTTCAAATACTTTATTAGAGACCTGAAACAGTTTGTAAAAGAAAAGTGGTCAAAAAATCCAGTTGAGAAGTATAAGAAGCTTGTTCATGGTTATAGGAAGTGATTCATTTCAGTTATTTATTCCAAAGGGTGTGCCACCAAATATTAATTTGAGGGTGCCAACAATTTTGTCTGGCCCATTTTTGGAGTTTTGCGTGAAATGATGTCCAATTTGTCTTTTTATCTCTGCTTTTTTGTGTAGTTCCAATACACACAAAGGAAATAAACAAGTGTATAACAACACTTGTGTAATTGCAATAATTTTCTGAAAGAAATACTTAACTGGACTTTTGGCCATGACTGTATATGTTTTCAATTCTGGTATATACAGTATAGTTTCCCATTCTGGTATATATGTTCCCCATTGTGGTATATATGTTTCACATCCTGGGTCCCACACTTGTGTATATGTTCCCCATCCTGGTATCTATGTCCCCCATCTTGGGCACATCCTAGTATACATACCCCTCATCTTGGTATATATGTCCCTTATCCTGGGCCCCATGCTGGTATATATGTTCCATACCCTGGCCCTTCCTGGTATACAGTGGGGAAATTAAGTATTTGATACACTGCCAATTTTGCAAGTTTTTCCATCTACAGAATGGATGGGCCTGTAATTTTTATCGCAGGTACACTTCAACTGTGAAAGACAGAATATAAAAATAAAATCCAAAAAGTCATATTGTATGATTTTTAAATAATTAAATTGCATTTTATTGCATGTATTAAGTATTGATCACCTACCAATCATCACGAATTATGGCTCTCACAGCCATGTTACTTTTTCTTTATTTGCACCTGTTTTAACTTGTTGCATCTATAAAAGACACCTGTCCACACATTCAATCAATCACACTCCAACCTCTCCACCATGGACAAGACCAAAGAGCTGTCTTAAGACACCAGGGACAAAATTGTAGACCTGCACAAGGCTGGGATGGGCTACAGATCAATAGGCAAACAGCTTGGTGAGAAGGCAACAACTGTTGGCAAAATTATTAGAAAATGGAAAAAACACAAAATAAGTGTAAATGTTCCTCTGTCTGGGGCTCTCTACAAGATCTCACCTCATGGGATAAGGATAATTCTCAGAATGGTCAGGAATCAGCCCAGAACTACATGGGAGTACCTGGTAAATGACCTGAAATGAGCTGGGACCACACTATCAAACATTAGTAATTCATTACATCCTCATCAATGAAAATCCTGCAGGGCATGCAAGGTTCCTCTGCTCATGCCAGCACATGTCCAGGCCCGTTTGAAGTTCACCAATGACCATCTGGATGATCCAGAGGACATGGGAGAAAGTCGTGTGGCCAGATGAGACCGAAATAGAACTTTTTTTATATTAACTCCACTCGCCGTGTTTGGGGGAAGGAGAAGGTTGAGTCCAACCCCAAAAGCATCTTCCCAATTGTTAAGCATGGTGGGGTGAACATCATACTTAGGGGTGTTTTTATGCAAAGGGGACAGGACAACTGCACCGTATTGAAGGTAGGACAGATGAGATGATGTATCACAAGATTTTGGCCAACCTCCTACCCTTTCAACATATCAGGTACATGAAACACGCATCAGGGGCTGTAGAGAGGGTGTCAGTGGTCAAGACCTATTATGGGTAAGCAAACATGACTAGTTTTGACAGTTTACATTGACGCTACACACTATGCACTTTACTACTTAGCATTCTTACCTCTAATGCTAAGAGGTGAAGTTGAACAAAATTTATTGGTTATTTTAAATTTGCATGGAAATTCAAAAACTGAAAAGTGGGGCGTGCAATATTATTCAGCCCCTTTACTTTCAGTACAGCAAACTCACTCCAGAAGTTCATTGTGAATCTCTGAATGATCCAATGCTGTCCTAAATAACTAATGATGATAAATATAGTCCACCTGTGTGTAATCAAGTCTCCGTATAAATGCACCTGCTCTGTGATAGTCTCAGGGTTCTGTATGATACACAGAGAGCATCATGAAGACCAAGGAACACAACAGGCAGGTCCGTGATACTGTTGAGGGGAAGTTTAAAGCCGGATTTGGATACAAAATGATTTCCAACACTTTAAACATCCCAAGGAGCACTGTGCAAGCAATCATACTGAAATGGAAGGAGTATCATACCACTGCAAATCTACCAAGACCCGGCCGTCCCTCTAAACTTTCATATCAAACAAGGAGAAGACTGATCAGAGATGCAGCCAAGAGGTCCATGATCACTCTGGATGAACTGCAGAGATCTACAGCTGAGGTGGGACAGTCTGTCCATAGGACAACAATCAGTCGTACACTGCACAAATCTGGCTTTTATGGAAGTGGGAAGAAGAAAGCCATTTGTCAAAGATATCCATAAAAAGTGTTTAAAGTTTGCAACAAGCCACTTGGGAGACACACCAAACATGTGGAAGAAGGTGCTCTGGTCAGATTAAACCAAAATTGAACTGAGCTCGAGCTGTTTGCCAAGGAAGAATGGGCAAGAATTTCAGTCTCTCAATGTACAAAACTGATAGAGACATACCCCAAGCGACTTGCAGCTGTAATCGCAGCAAAAGGTGGCGCAACAAATTATTAAAAATTTAAAATAACCAATAAATTTCGTTCAACCTCACAATTGTGTCCCACTTGTTGTTGATTCTTCACCAAAAATTTACATTTGGTAACTTTATGTTTGAAGCATGATATGTGGGAAAAGGTTGAAAAGTTCCAGGGGCCGAACACTTTCGCAAGGCACTGTATATGATGTTAATTGTTGATTTCACGAGGACAGAGTTCAAGCGTTCAGTAGGATGAGCCCTGACCCATGCAGTCTTTCTAAAGACAGCCTGCCCAGCGGACGAGAGCACCCACTGACCCTCATTTCTCCATTAGCTCTAGACAGAAGTCTTTTATGTAATAATGCTTCTTGTAAGAATGCGCCTTTTGGAAGTGCATTGAACAGCAGGGTGGATTGCTGCTGAGGGAAAAAAATCTATTTAAATCTGCTTTAGTGAGTGTGAGCGAGCTGAGTGTGACCGGAGCGTAAGTGCAAATGGTGGTAAGTGTGTGACTTGTGATTCAGTGACTTTGGTTTCAGGGAGTTTACAAGGGAGGAATTACTGAATTGTGGCTTGTATTTTATTAATACTTTGAATTTATTTTTGTTTAACATTTCTGTCTGGTGCAATTCCGATTAGGAAATGTCTCCATTATTGGCAAAGCCATCCAGTGTACATCTTGCCATATGTATGCAATTCTTGAACAGCCTGGTTGAGGGTGCATACTGCTATGTGAGATGTGAGCATGTTGTGCATTTGGAAGCCCAGATACTGGATCTAAATGTGCAGCTGGCAACACTGAGCTCTATAGACAATATGGAAAGGAGTCTTCTGCTCACTGAACAGATGCTCAATGGGATAGATGAGGGGGAGGATGCTAGGATGGAGCTGCAGGGCAGTGAAGCAGCAAGCTGGGTGACAGTTAGAAGGCGGGGCAGAGGAAAGCGTGCCAGGGAGGCTAGTCCTAATCTGGCACACCCCAATAAGTTTGCTAAGCTGGTGGATGAGGTAGTGCCAGTACAAGGGTAGCACTGATGCATCAAGGCATGTCCTCTGAAAGTCGGAGGAGCGTCTGCTCCAGTAAGGGGGGAAATAGGAGAGCAGGGCAGGCCAGACAGGTGCTGGTAGTGGGGTACTCAATTATTAGGGGAACAGATAGGGCAATCTGTCACAAAGACAGGGATCGTTCAACGGTGTGCTGCCTACCTGGCGCTCGAGTCCGACACATCGCTGATCGGGTTGGCAGATTACTGGGAGGGACTGGTGAGGGCCCAGCGGTCATGGTGCACATTGCCACAAATGACACAGTTAGAGGTAGCTGGAAGATCCTTAAAGATGAAATCAGGGAATTAGGCTGCAAGCTTAAAGCAAGGACCTCCAAGGTGGTATTTTCTGAAATACTGCCTGTACCACATGCCACGTCAGAGAGGCAACGGGAGATTAGGGAGATAAATAAGTGGCTCAGGAATTGGTGTAGGAAGGAGGGGTTTGGGTTCCTGGTGAACTGGGCCAACTTCTCAGTTGGCTATAGGTTCTACGCTAGGGACGGGGAAGGTGCAGTTGTGCTGGGGGAGAAAATGGCAAAAACGTAGGAGGAGTCTTTAAACTAGGGATTAGGGGTAAGGTATTCATTTTATAGGAGGGGAAGATAGTGCAGATAGAGACCTGGGCGCAAATAATGAAATTGGGGGTAGGGGTGTCATGGGGGTGGGGTTAGAACAGTTACTAATTTAAAGAAAGAATAGTGGTAGAGAGAGATACATAAAGTACATGTATACTAATGCCAGAAGCCTTGCCAACAAAATGGAGGAATTAGAATTAATTTTGTAGGAACATAATTATGACATAGTGGGGATATCTGAGACATGGCTGGACAAGAGCCATGACTGGGCTGCTAATTTACAGGGCTATAGTCTATTCAGAAATGATCATAGAAATAAGCGAGGAGGAGGTGTGTGTTTATATGTAAAATCATCCTTTAAACCCCTCCTGCATGATAATATATGTGAAGCTAATAAAAATGTAGAGTCTCTGTGGGTGAAGATAAGGGGAGGGGGAAAAAATAATAAAGTACTGATAGGGGTTTGTTATAAGTCTCCAAAAATAATGGGAGCAACGGAGAATATCCTCGTAAAGCAAATAGATAAAGCAGCGACTCAATGGGAAGTCATTGTTATTGGTGACTTTAACTACCCCGAAATACATTGTGGAACCGAAACCTGCAGTTCCAGCAAAGGTAATAGGTTTCTGACAAGTATTAAAGACAATTACCTTTCACAACTGGCTCAGGACCCAACAAAAAGGGGGGCACTGCTAGACCTAATATTAACCAACAGGCCAGACCTCATATCAAATATAAGGGTTGAGGGTCACTTGGGTAATAGTGATCACAAAATAATACGTTTTCAAGTATCTTTTAATAAGATGTGTAGTAGAGGGGTTACAAGGACACTTAACTTCAGGAAGGCAAATTTCCAGCGGATGAGAGATGATCTTGGTGCAATTAACTGGGATGATATCCTGAGACATAAAAATACACAAAGAAAATGGGAGATGTTTATTAGCTTCCTGAATAGGACCTGTGCACAATATATACCGTATGGGAATAAACATGCGAGAAATAGGAGGAAACCACTATGGCTAAATAGCGCTGTAAGGGGCGCAATAAGTGACAAAAGTAAAGCATTTAGAGAAATAAAGCAAGTAGATAGTGATGAGGCATTGAATAAATACAGAAGATTGAATAAATTCTGTAAAAAGCAAATCAAGGCAGCAAAGATTGAGACAGAGAGACTCATTGCCAGAGAAAGTAAAAATAATCCCAAAATATTCTTTAACTACATAAATAGTTAGAAACTAATAAATGATAGTGTTGGTCCCCTTAAAAATAGTCTGGATGAAATGGTGGATAAGGATGAGGAAAAAGCCAATATTGCTAAATGACTTTTTTTCAACAGTGTTTACACAAGAAAATCCCATGGCAGACAATATGATCAGTGATAAAAAAAATGCTCCATCACCTGCTTAACCCAGCAGGAAGTACGGCGGTATCTAAAAATCACTAAAATTGATGGAATACACCCTTGAGTACTGCAGGAATTAAGTACAGTCACAGATAGACCATTATTTTTAATCTTTAAAGATTCCATAATAACAGGGTCTGTACCACAAGACTGGTGTACAGCAAATATGGTGTCAATATTCAAAAAGGGGACAAAAACTGAACTTGGAATTATAGGACAGTAAGCTTAACCTCAACTGTGGGTAAATTCCTGGAAGGTTTTCTAAGAGATACGATACTGGAGTATCTGAAGAAGACTAACCTCATGACCCAATATCAACATGAGTTTACGAGGGATAATTCCTGTCAGACTAATCTGATAAGCTTTTATGAAGCGGTAAGTTCTGGACTGGACCAAGGAAATGCAGTGGACATGGTGTATATGGACTTTTCAAAAGCTTTTGATACGGTGCTTCACAAAAGGTTGATTTATAAAATGAAAACAATGGGGGTGGGGAAAATATGTGTAAGTGGGTTAAGAGCTGGCTCAGGGATAGGGAGCAAAGGGTGGTTATTAATGGAGCACACTCGGAGTGGGTCACAGTTAGCAGTTAGGTACCACAGGGGTCAATATTGGGCCCGCTTCTTTTTAACATATTTATTAATGACCATTTAGGGGGCATACAGAGTAGAATTTCAATATTTGCAGATGACACTAAACTCTGCAGGGTAATCAATACAGTGGAGGACAATTTTATATTACAGGAGAATTTATGTAAACTAGAAGCTTGGGCTGATAAATGGCAAATGAGCTTTAATGGGGATAAATGTAAGGTCATGCACTTGGGAAGAGAAAATAAGCTGTATAATTATGTGCTTAATTGTAAAACACTGGGCAAAACCATCAATGAAAAAGACCTGGGTTTATAGGTGGACGACAAATTCACATTTAGTGGCCAGTGTCAGGCAGCTGCTTCAAAGGCAAATACAATAATGGGATGCATTAAAAGAGGCATACATGCTCATTAGGAGAACATAATTTTACCTCTATATAAGTCACTAATACGACCACACTTAGAATATTGTGTACAGTTCTGGTCTCCGGTGTATAAGAAAGACATAGCTGAACTGGAGCGGGTGCAGAGAAGAGCGACCAAGGTTACTAGAGAACTGGGGGGTCTGCAATACCAAGACAGGTTATTTCACTTGGGGTTATTTAGTTTAGAAAAACGAAGGCTTAGGGGTGATCTCATTACAATGTATAAATGTATGCGGGGACAATACAAAGACCTTTCTAATGATCTTTTTACTCATAGACCAGAGACAGGGAGAAGGGGGCATCCTCTATGTCTGGAGGAAAGAAGGTTTAAGCATAATCACAGACATGGATTCTTTACTGTGAGAGGAGTGAGACTATGGAACTTTCTGCCATATGATGTTGCTATGAGTGGTTCCCTACTAAAATTTAAGAAGGGACTGGATGCCTTTCTTGAAAAGTATAATGTTACAGGGTATGTACACTAGTTTCCTTGATAGGGCTTTGATCCAGTGAACTAGTCTGATTGTCATATATGGAGTCGGGAAGGAATTTTTTTCCCCAATGTGAAGCTTACTGTTGCCACATGGGGGTTTTTTTTCCTTCCTCTGGATCAACATGTTAGGGCATGTTAGGTTACGATATGGGTTGAACTAGATGGACTTTAAGTCTTCCTTCAACCTTAATAACTATGTTACTATGTATGTTACTAACATCTTGTAACACTTTGAGAAATTTGGCTTAAATAAAGGCAACAGAGCCTCAAGCAAAACTGACTTAAAAATTTCCCATCATGATTAATTCCCCTATGTCTTTTCTCAGATATGTATGATTGAAATTTCTTGAAGATACTATTATTAAAAAAGACAATTCATTTTTGTCAATACAATTTTTATTTGGCCAAAATATATAAACTACTTTCTATCTAATGATATGTGTCAAAATATGTCACTTATTCTCTAAAGCATTTTATATTATTTAAAAAAAGACCTTTTTGCTCTTTTGACATGACTATTAAATTACATATCTGTGAAACCCATTAAATAACAATTCTGTATCATCTTTTTTAAGAACTCTACTTTGTGCTTTTCTTCTGTAATTTCCCCTTGAAATATATGCAAAAATAAATTACCACTCAATGTTGCTATTTATGGGGACATAACTCCTTATAATGTTTTAAGTTCATTCATAAATATGTGAGAGGAATTATTGAGTAACAACATAACCTAATGTCCCAAAAAGATGTTTCAAAACTGTTTTTTTATGGAAGATTTACTAAAACTAACAAGTAAGAAGTGCTATCAGATTCTTTCTAACGAGGTTGCGCTCAACCTCTGTTTTCCTCATCCGACATTAAAGTCCCTGTCTCATATAGCGAGATCGCTAGCGAGATCGCTGAAGCGTCACCGATTTTGCGACACAACAGTGACCTCACCAGCGATCTCGCTACATGTGACACGCAGCAGCGACCGTCGCCCCCCCCCCCGCTGGATATCGCTGATCATGCTCGAATGTCCCGGGCCATTTTTTCATCGTCGGCGTCCCACTGGCCAGTGCGCATCGCTGTGTTTGACCCGACGAGCGACCTCGTTGGCTATGCAGAACTCAGGGTAGCAGGCTGGAATCGTCCAGAAAAGCTGCTGTGTGACAAGGTACCAACAACTGCCGAGGATCGCTGGATGGTTGCTGCGTCACTGAAGAGATCTGCCTGTTTGGCAGCTTACTAGCAACCATTTAGCGACGCACCAGTGATCCTTTCCAGGTCGTATCGTTGTCGGGATCGCTGGTACGTCGCTAAGTTAAACCCTAAGAAATCACAGGCAAGACAGATAAAGCAGGAACTGTCTGATGCTCAGCATTTGTTGTGCACATTGAATTGGGAGGAATGTTGTGCAACAAGTACAGAAGCTTCTGTTCTATAAGTCCGGGGTCACACTTGTGAGTGTGATGCGAGAAACTCTTGCGAGTCTTTCACATCAATACCCGGCACAGCCGCCAGCACTTGGACCGAAGTGTGCGGCTGCATGTATTTCTATACAGTCACACACTCTGGTCCCGAGTGCCGGCGGCAGTCCCAGGTATTGATGAGAGAGACTTGCGCAAGTTTCTCGCATCACACTCGCAAGTGTGACCCCGGACTAAGACAGAAAAAAATATGTGCTTCACAACCACTTATTCTAAAAGTTTAACATTTTTCATTTTTCAATATTTGATGCAAACCAAATGATTATGTTCATTCACAAGACTATAAATGTGTCTCTTTGGGCTCTGAAAAACAAATCTAAAAGTATGCAATATTTGGTAAGATCATCTCACCAATGAATCACTTTCTCCAGAATAAGAAATATGTTTAATAGAATAAAAATGGCTAATTATTTGAAGGTACAGATGTTCTTATTAAATGAAATACAATTCCATAGATTTGGAACATGGAGAGCAACCAAATTATCACCCCTCTATCAAGCTGTGAGATCTTATTATTCATTAGCCAGTCAGCGAGGGGTACAGAAGAGATTCGTTCTTCTACCAATGTTATTTAATGACAATCAAAGCTGATTTATTTATTTCTAAGATCATACCAGCCTTGTGTCAAGGCTTTTCTTCTTGGGAAAATTATCACCTTACAGACCAAAAAGATATATAAAAGACTAATAAATAATAGCAAAGTAAGGCATTTTAACAGCACTAAAGACATACAAAAGCAGGTTTATACATCTTAATTACTGTGTAGCAGTAGGTACACTTCACAATAGTATATCAAAGATAAGAAAAAGGCTAAAAAAAAAAGGTTGTGTTGACCTATATAAAAAAACAAACATTTTGCTTTTGTAAAATAATAGAACAGCCATCAGTACACAATGGGTTAAAAAAAATCTCTGATTTCTAATATATTTCTAAGATGGTGATAAATAAATATTAAATGGCACCTGTCACCATGAATACGCAGTCCAATCTACAGGCACTGTGCTATAGAACAGGAGGAACTGAGCAGACTGATATAAAGTTTGTGAGACAAGATTCTGTATAACCTGGGTTTTAATCATTTGATCCTTGCAGTTTCTGTGACTTTTGGTCAAGTGATTGGAGGATTTCATTGTATTAGAGTGCATACAGTGGTGGCTGTCAGTCACTGATAAGACTGCTCATTGGACTGAAGATCCAAGAAACATCAGAGTTTTAAATGATGAAAACACAGGTTGCACTCAATCTTTTTTCACAAAACTATATATCAATCAACTCAGCTTCCCCTGCTCTACAACATGGTGCCTGCAGATTGGACTGCATTTTACATGTGACAGATTCCCTTTAAAAATAAAAAGTAAAATAGTCCAAGGTAGATCCCTACTGTTAGATAATATATGGGTATTTTATTTGTTTTGTTCATGAGTTAGCCTGAAAAGGAAGTGGAATTATAAGGTGATTGGTATAAATAAATTCAGACATAGAACTATGAATTATGTCTGCCCAGGTAATTCCAATAATATTGATCACCAGGATTTTGGAAACTTCATTTTTTTTGTTAGGAAGTTATAAGGGTTAAAAGTTGACCAGCAATTTCTCATTTTTCCAACAAAATTTGCAAAACCATTTTTTTAGGGACCACCTCACATTTGAAGTGAGTTTGAGGAATCTATATGACAGACAATACCCAAAAATTACACCAATCTAAAAACTGCACCCCTAAAGGTACTCAAAACCACATTCAAAAAGTTTATTAACCCCTCAGGTGCTTCACATGAACTTTTGGAATGTGGAAGGAAAAAAATAAACATTTACTTTTATTTCACAAAAATTTCCCTTTAGACCTATTTTTTTTTTACTTTTGCAAGGGTAACAGGAGAAAATTTACCATACATTTTGTTGTGCAATTTCTCCTGAGCATGCCGATACCCCCATGGGGACACTTGGAGGAAATCTACTGTTTGGGCACATGGCAGGGCTCAGAAGGGAAGAAGTGCCATTTGACTTTCTGAATGTAAAATATGCGGGAATAATTAGTGGTTGGCATGACGCTTTGGAGAGCCCCTGATGTGCCTAAACAATGGAAACCCCCAACAAGTGACACCATTTTGGTAAACTAGACCATTTATGAAACTTATTTAGATGTGTATTGGGTACCTTGAACCCGCAGGTGCTTCACAGAAGTTGATAACGTAGAGCCATCAAAATAAAAAAATCACATTTTTCCCAAATAAATCTTTTAAGCTCGAAATTTGCATTTACATAAGGGTAAAAGTAGAAATTGCGCCATACAATTTGTTGTGTAATTTCTCCTGAGTATGCCGATACCCAATATGTGGAGGAAAACAACTGTTTGGGTGCATAGCAGGGCTTGGAAGGGAGGGAGCGCCATTTGACTTTTGTAATGCAAAATTTGATGAAATAATTAGCAAAAGTCATGTCATATTTGAAGAGTCCCTGATGTGCCTATACAGTGGAAACCCCCCAAAAGTGACACCATTTTGGAACTAGACCCCTTTAGGACCTTATCTAGTTGTGTATTGAGCACCTTGAACAGACAGTTGCTTCACATAAGTTTATAACGCTAAACCGTGAAAATAAAAAAATCACATTTTTCCCACAAAATTTTTTTAGCTGCAAATTTTGTATTTTCATAAGGGCAAAATAGAACCCAAAGTTTGTTCTGCAATTTCTCCTGAGTTCGCCGACACCCCATATGTGGTCGAAAACTACTTTTGAGTCACAGTGCAAAGCTTAGAAAGGAAGGAGCGCCATATCACAGAGCAAACTGCTACAGCTGTCTCATGTTTATTATTATTATTATAGCTCCATTTATTCCATGGTGTTTTACATGTGAGGAGGGGTATACATAATAAATACAAGTTCAGTAATCTTAAACATTACAAGTCACGACTGGTACAAGATGAGAGAGGACCCTGCCCGCGAGGGCTTACAATCTACAAGGGATAGGAGGATACAGTAGGCAAGGGTAGAGCTGGTCGTATAGCGGTTTGGTGGATCGGTGGTTATTGCAGGTTGTAGGCTTGTCGGAAGAGGTAGGTCTTCAGGTCCTTTTTGAAGGTTTCCATGGTAGGAGGGGGGGGACAGGTGGATTAGTCGGGCAGCAGAGTTTAGAATAGATTGGAGGGGTGCGAGAGTGTTAGAGGGGAGGCCACAGATCAGGAGGTTGCAGTAGTCAAGGCAGGAGATGATGAGGGAATGGACTATGGTTTTTGCAGATTCTTGGTTGAGGAATGTACGGATCCATGAAGTGTTTTGAAGTTGAAGTCGGCAGGCATTGGAAAGGGCTTGGATATGTGGTTTGAAAGAGAGATCAGTGTCAAGGATAACCCCGAGGCAGCAAGTTTGTGGGACTGGAGAGAGTGGGCAGCCGTTTACTTTAATGGATAGGTCCGTTGGGGGGGTCGCGTGAGATGGGGGAAAGATAATGAATTCTGTTTTGTCCATATTAAGTTTTAGAAATCTAGTGGAGAAGAAGGCTGAAATAGCAGACAGACATTGAGGGATTCTGTTTAGTAGGGAGGTGATATCTGGTCCAGAGCTGTAGATCTGTGTGTCATCAGCATAGAGGTGATACTGAAAGCCGTGAGATTCAATGAGCTGTCCGAGGCCGAAGGTGTAAATGGAGAAGAGCAGGGGCCCTAGGACTGAACCTTGTGGGACTCTGATGGATAGGGGGTGCGGTGAGGAGGAGGAGGTGTGCGAGTGGGAGACGTTGAATGTCTGGTCTGTTAGGTATGACGTGATCCAAGATAGGGCCAAGTCTGTGATACCAAGAGAAGAGAGGGTCTGTAGTAATAGGGAATGGTCCACTGTGTCAAAGGCACAGGACAGGTCCAGGAGGTTGAAGGTTGCCTTTCCCAAGATGCTCAATAGGATTTAGGTCATGGCTCATAGAGTGCCACTTCAGAATAGTCCAATGCTTTCCTCTTAGCCATTCTTGGGTGTTTTTAGCTGTATATTTTGGGTCATTATCCTGTTGCAAGATCCATAACCTGAAACTGAGACCAAGCTTTGTGACACTGAGCAGCACATTTCTCTCTAGAATCTCTTGATAGCCTTGAGATTTCATTATACCTTGGACAGATTCTAGACACCCTGTGCCAGATGCAGCAAAGCAGCCCAAGAACATAACAGAGCCTCCTCCATGTTTTACGGTAGTGACAGTGTTCTTTTCTTGATATGCTTCATTTTTCCATCTGTGAACATAGAGCTGATGTGCCTTGCCAAAAAGTTCCATTTTTGTCTCATCTGTCCATAGGACATTCTCTCAGAAGCTTTTTGGCTTGTCAACATGTAGTTTGGCAAATTCCAGTCTGGCTTTTTTATGAATTTTTTTCAACAATGGTGTGCTCCTTGGTCATCTCCCATGAAGTCCAATTTGGCTCTTACAACAACGGATGGTGCAATTTGACATTGATGTTGCTTGAACTTGAAGTTCACCTTTAATCTGTTTTCTGAAAGGCCACAGATGCTGCAACACCATTAAGCAAGATGCACCACTAACCAAACAACACCATGAAGACTAAGGAGATCTCCAAATAAGTCATGGACAAAGTTGTTGAGAAGTGAAGGTTAAGTTATAAAAAAATATCCTGATGATTCCCAGGAACACCATCAAATCCATTATCATCAAATGGAAAGAATATGGTACCATAACAAACCTGCCAATAGAGGGCAACCACCAAAACTCTCAGCCTGGGCAAGGAGGGCATTAATCAGAGAAGCAGCACAGAGACCAAATGTAACCCCGAAGGAGCTGCAGAGTTTCCAAACAGAGACTGGAGTGTCTGTCCATATGACCACACTAAG
This sequence comes from Dendrobates tinctorius, assembly GCF_039654945.1. NCBI lineage: Eukaryota > Metazoa > Chordata > Amphibia > Anura > Dendrobatidae > Dendrobates > Dendrobates tinctorius. The sequence goes on from NW_027361672.1 coordinate 3,586,396, forward strand.
CCACACACTAGATAGTGGGCAGAAAAAAGCCTTAACTTACACACAAAAATTATAAAGCTCATTTGGAGTTTGCCAAAAAAACATGTGGGTGACTACATATGGTACGGTATGGTATGGAGGAAGGTGCTGTAGTCAGATGAGACTAATATGGAACCTTTTGGCTGCCAGCAAGGTAAACGCTATGTTTGACACCAAACCAACACAGCTCTTCACCCCAAGAAAGCAAATCAGCACAGTGAAATATGGTGGTGACAGCATCATGTTGTGGAGATGTTTTTCGGCAGCAGGTACAGGGAAAATGGTTTTGTAACGAATGGAAGCGGAGGCAGAGATGGTGAAGATCACATTCGTTTTTATTTTTAAAGTGGAACCTCGGGACCACGGTCCGGGTGGCTCCGAAGTGGGCGTGACAAGTGAACCCTGGGCACCCGTAGTAAAGCCCCTCAAACAGGGCCAGAATGGAATACCCGGAGGACACAGGTGCTACCTCCAGTTAGACCCCGAACACGTGGCAGCTGTCCCAGCAGGACCAAAAGGGATAACAGTAGTTGCAGCAGAGTCTGTAATGAGACGGGTCCTGGATCCAGGTAGTTGGTAAGGAGTCGGTTCCAGTGACCTTCACACAGTCCTTGGACTCGGATGGCTGTTGGCGGAGCGGGATGGCTTTCACCCAGATGGTTTCAGATATAACCAGGAAGCACAGGATACTGATACTCTGTGGAGACAGATAGCATTAGACAATGCACAGAGACTGCAGACGCAGCGCAGACAGGTTAGCATAAGAACCGGATGTAGCAATGATTAGTACTCGTTGCTCCGGCTCTCTCCCTCTGGAGGAGAGGCCAGAAATAGCAGCCAGTGCGCTGCCATTGGATAATTGCACTTTTTGAAAAATGCACGCTGTCCTTTTAAGAAGGCAGGAGAGCACGCGGGCGGGCCCTAATAGCTCTAGTTGCAGATTTGCCAATAGGACGCCAGGAGGTAGAAGCAGGGGAGCGACCTGAATGCTGAGCAGCAGCATGAGACACAGAGGAGGCAGGCTGCTGCCTAAGGACAGCGTGCGAGGTACGAGATGAGTGCCCAGAATGGGGAGCAGTGGCAGACCTGGACGCAGCGCCAGGACGGGGACCAGGTGTAACAGTAGCAGACCTGGGCGCCACGCCAGGACAAGGACTGGGTGTAACAGGTTTGTGCTGCTCCCATAAAATTAATTTATAGAGGATGCAACTGCCCCACACTTACATATAGCCAAGTCCCCATCCACCATACATAGCATATACAGGCAAGTCTCCCTCCTCCATGTATAGCATATACACTGGGGAAAATAGGTAATTGATACACTGCTGATTTTGCAAGTTTTACCACCTACAAAGAATGGAGAGGTCTGTAATTTTTATCTTAGGTACACTTCAACTGTGAGAGTCTGACTCTAAAAGTAAAAAGCTGAAAATCACATTGAATTTGATACACTGCAAAATCATCAGTGTTTCAAAGAGTTATTTTCCCCACTGTATAGAAAAGGACAATCCTCCCTTCCCCACATATAGCACAGAGAGCCAAGTCCCCCTCCCCCACACAAACCATACAGTACATAGATCAGTCCCCTCTCCCACACATAGCAAACAGTATATTGACAAGCCCCCTCCCCCACATATAGCATATAGAGCCAATACCCCCTCCTTCACACATAGCATACAGTATGCAGACAAGTCTCCCTCCCCCACATGTAGCATATATAGTGAAGTAATACTCCTCCCACACATAGCATACAGTATAGAGCCAAGTCCCCCTACCCCACACATAGCATACAGTATATACAGTAGGTAAGTCACCCTCCCCTTATGTAGCATTTATATCAAAGTCCCCCTCCCCCACATATAGCATATATAGCTAAGCAATCCTCACCCACACATAGCATACAGCATATAGACAAGTCTCCCACCCCACACACAGCATATATGACCAGGTCCTCCTCCACCACATATAACATATAGAGTTAAGAAATCCTCCCCCGCACTGCATACATTATACAAGCCCCTCTCCCCCACATATAGTATATAGCCAAGTCTCCCTCAACCAAAATTGATACATGTAGATTCACTATTCTGTTACACATATTAATTACACATAAAATAATATTTAATAATGTAAACTGTTTCCATTAAGGCTAAGTGCACACGTTGCATAAAATTTCTGCTCAAAAACCTGAATCCCTTCCCAGAATCTGCACATATTTTTCCGCGGCGGTTTTTGCGCGTTTTTGATGCGTTTTTTTCAGCAGCGGTTTCAAACCGCATGGAAGAAGCCAAAACCGCGGAAAAATCCGCAAAATTAATGAGCATGCTGCGTTTTTTTTACAGCGATGCGTTTTTTTCGCTGTAAAAAACGCATCAATGTGCACAAAAAGTGCAAAATGCATAGAAATGACTGGGAAGCTTATTATTAGCGGTATTAGCGGTAAAAAACGCTAAAAAAACGCTGTGTGTGAACACAGCCTTACAGTCTTCTGCACTCACATGACTTTTCGCAATAACTTTAGCAACAGAGAGAAGATGGAGGACATCCTGCAGCTGTGGCACTCTGGGTAATGATGCAGCACCAATCACAACAAAGCCACATCAAGCTCCTACTCTAAAGGGCATGTCACACTAAGAGATATCGCTGGCAATATCGTTATAACTAGTGACGTTATAGCGATGTTGCTAGCGATATCTCTGTCTGATACTTACCAGCGACCCGCTCCCCCGCTGGTTATCGCTGATCGCGCGAGAACGTTCAGGACCGCTTCTCGTCGTCAGCTTCCTACGGCGCTTCCTGTGGAGAGACAAGCGACGAGCGTGGAGCCGGGCGGGAGGACGCAGGATCGCCTGGTGTGACAGGTAAGTAGCGACCCCCGTCCCCAGCGATGTCGCTAGTGAGATCTGCCTGTGTGGCAGCTCACTAGCGACCACTTAGCGATGTACCAGCGATCCTGACCGCGTCATATCGCTGGTCGGGATCGCTGGTACATCGCTAAGTGTGACAGTACCTTTAGGTGCCTTCCCCCAGCCCCATGCCACAAGATCTCATTGTACTTGGTGGGGAAGGGTCCCTTGAAACTGGTCACATTGACACCTCTGCAGGAGAGTTGTCATTTAGCATATTCATTAGCTATGCACTGCTCAGCTAATGCATATCTATAGTGTAGCACTCCCTCATTCCCCTGCTGTGCTGGAGCTAGGGTTTGAAGTTAGACTGATACCTGTGCAGGAGAGATGTTACTGTCAGTGGCACCTCTCCTGCACTGGTGTCAGTCTGACTCTAACACCTAGTGCAAGCACAGCAGGGAAAGGAGGGTAAAGGTACTGTCACACTTAGCGATGTACCAACGATCCCGACCAGTGATATGACGCGGTCAGGATCGCTGGTGCATCGCTAAGTGGTCGCTAGTGAGCTGCCACACAGGCAGATCTCACCAGCGACATCACTGGGGACGGGGGTCGCTACTTACCTGTCAGACCAGGCGATCCTGCGTCCTCCCGCCCGCGTCCACGCGTCGCTCGTCTTCACAGCAGGAAGCACCGCAGGAAGCTGACGACGAGAAACAGTCCTGAACATTCTCGCGCGATCAGCGATAACCAGCGGGGGAGCCGGTCGTAGGTAAGTATCACACACAGAGATATCGCTAGCAATATCGCTATAACGTCACAAGTTATAGAGATATTGCTAGCGATATCTCGTAGTGTGACTGGCCCTTTATACTGGTATGGACACAGATTAGCTGAGCAGTGAATAGCTGTGCTAGGGCTGGAGGGGAGGAACCTTCTTTCTCTTTTCAGTGCTAGTCCTACAGCAGGACCCTCCAGGGATCCAGGTTGAAAACTATTAATCCCCAGACATGAATTACAGCATAGGACAGAACATAGGACAGGTTAGGGATAGGGCTGTTTTTTATTTTTGTTTTATTACAGGAGACAATTACTTCAACGGAATGGGCATTAGTAGAGTATAACTGTGCTTTTTATCTATATATAGAAAGCTGAGTGTATGTATGTGTGTGTATATGTATCAAGTCATGCCCACTCCACATAGACCCACACACTAGCGGATGGAGAGCGGGGGTTGCAAAGGGAAAGGGCAGGATGGAGGTGGAGAGCGGAGATGCGAGGGATAGAACGGGACATGGATGGAGAGTGGGACTGCGGAGGGATAGAGTGGGATGACGCGTGGAGAGTGGGTCTGTAGAGGAAGAGAGCGGGGCTGTGGAGCGAGAGTTGGACACGGATGAAGAGCAGGGCTGCAGAGGGATAGAACAGGACAGCGCATGGAGAGCGGGGTTGCAGAGGTGGGTGGAGAGCGGGGCTGGGGAAGGAGATAGCGTGATGGCGGGTGTACAGCGGACTACTAAGGGAGAGAGAGCGGGATGCGAGTGAAGAGCTGGGCTGCTGAGAGAGAGAGCAGGTCAGCCAGTGGAGAGCAGGGCTGCAGAGGGAGAGAGCGGGATGGCCAGTGGAGACAGAGGCTGCTGAGGGAGAGAGCGGGGCTGTGGAGGGAGAATGCGGGATGGCGATTGGAGATTGGGACTGCGGAAAGAGAGAGTGTGACGGTGGATAAAGAGCTGGGCTGCGGAGGGAGACAGCGGGGCTGCGGAGCTGCTGAGGGAGAGAGCGGGATGGCCAGTGGAGACAGGGACTGTGGAGGGAGAGAGCAGGATGGTGGATGGAGAGCGGGGCTGCTGAGGGAGAATGCGGGATGGTGGGTGGAGAGCTGGGCTTCGGAGGGAGAGAGCGGGATGGCGAGTGGAGAGCGAGGCTGTGGAGGGAGAGAGTGGGCCGGCAGTTAGTTACTATACTCGGGCAATGCTGGGCTCCTCAGCTAATTTTTAAATAGAAATGGAAAAGTGTGTTTTGCTTCTTTCAGATAAAAGACTTTATACTTACTGTGTGTTTATTTGTCATACAACAATAGGATTAGTAATGGAGAGGCATCTTATAGATGCCTCTCCATTACTAATCTGTGGGTTGGATGTCACCAAACAATACAAAGGTGATATCAACCCCACAAATATTACCCCACTTGCCACCTCCACAGGGCAATTGGAAAGAGCCAGAATTGGCGTTTCTAATAGATATGCCTTTTCTGAGCAGCTTCAGGCTGATAATTTTAGGCTGGGAGGATCAATATTCATTGCACCTTACCAGCCTGAGAATACCAGCCCCCAGATGTCTGCTTTTGCAAGGCAGATTGTCAAAAATTAAGGGAATACCATGCCATTTTTTTAAATTATTTATTTAAATACCATAATTAAAAAAAACAGCCTTGCTAAAGCTGACAGCTGAGGGTTGCAGCCCGAAGTTTTCCCTGGCTGGTTATCAAAAATACACAGGAACCTACGCCTTTTTTTTTAGTTTATTTAATTATAGCGCATGCGGCGGCTGATGAATATTCCCATCAGCCACCACCTGCTCTCACAATTATTAGCAGGTGCAGAAGTAGGCTGATGGGACTAATAGTCCTATCAGCCGCCGCCTGCTCTGGCTGTTATCAGTTGAATATACAGTGGGGAAAAAAGTATTTAGTCAGCCACCAATTGTGCAAGTTCTCCAACTTAAAAAGATGAGAGAGGCCTATAATTGACATCTTAGGTAGACCACAACTATGAGAGTCAAAATGAGAAAACAAATCCAGAAAATCACCTTGTCTGATTTAGCAAGATTTATTATTCATATTATGGTGGAAAATAAGTATTTGGTCACCTAAAAACATGCAAGATTTCTGGCTCTCACAGACCTGTAACTTTTTCTTTAAGAGGCTCTTCTCTCCTCCACTCATTGCCTGTATTAATGGCACCTGTTTGAACTTGTTATCAGTATAAAAAACACCTGTCCACAACCTCAAACAGTCATACTCTAAACTCCACTATGGTGAAGACCAAAGAGCTGCTGAAGGACACCAGAAACAAAATTGTAGCCCTGCACGAGGCTGGGAAGACTGAATCTGCAATAGGCAAGCAGATAGGTGTGATGAAATCAACTGTGGGAGCAATAATAAGAAAATGGAAGACATACAAGACCACTGATAATCTCTCTCGATCTGGGGCTGTACGCAAGATCTCACCCCGTGGGGTCAAAATGATCATAAGAACGGTGATTAAAAATCCCAGAACCACAAGGTGGGAACCTAGTAAATGACCTGCATAGAGCTGGGACCACCGTAACCTCTGAGGGGCTGTTCCAAAATTTTGTTATGCCTTTCGGTTTGCCTAATGCATCGGCTGTTTTCCAAATTTCATCAACCATGTCTTTTCTGACTTTATTGGGTGCTTCATGGTAGTGTATCTTGATGATATTCTGGTGTACTCTGGGGAGAAACAGGCCCACATAGGTCATCTTCATGCGGTTCTCCAGAGATTCCGGGAGAACTGAACCTTTGCTACACCAGAGAAATGTTTGTTTTTGTCCAGGAGTTGTCCTTTCTGGGGTACATCTTGTCGGCTGAAGGATTTCATATGGACCCCAGAAAGGTTCAGGCCATTGTGGACTGGGTCCAAACCAGAGATCTTAAAGGTCTCCAGCGTTTCTTGGGGTTCACCAATTATTATAGGAAATTTATAAGGGGGTTTTCTCAACTTGTTAAGCCTCTCACTTATTAGACTTGAAAGGGGTCTGATATTAAGAATTGGCCTGCTCAAGTCACAGTGGCATTTTCAGCGTTAAAGAAATGTTTCATGTCTGCCCCTGTATTAATTCAACCGGATCCATCTGAACCGTTTATGGTGGAGGTTGATGCCTCGGAGATGGGGGTAGGGGCGGTATTGTCCCAGGGACCTGCCACTTTAACCAATTTAAGACCTTGCACCTTCTTCTCGAAAAAATTCTCTTCTGTGGAAAAGAATTATGATGTAGGTAACAGAGAGTGGTTGGCCATTAAGCTGGCATTTGAAGAATGGAGGCATTTTTTTGAGGGGGCGGTCCATCGAATCACTGTGATTACAGATCATAGGAATCTGGCTTTAATAGAGTCTTTCAAGAGGTTGACATTATAAATATACTGTATGTGGATGATATCCGCGCTGCTGTGACAAGTGAATCCAGATATGGTTGTAATACTCTCTGGTGGTTTATTCAACACGTTTCAAAGCCTATGACTTCTTCTTCAGGAATTACCACAGAGACATTATACAAGGTTATTAGCTCGCTCCTCAGTCGTCTTTTTTCTAGACTAAATAATCCCTTTATTAATTTAGTTGCCCTCCTTTGTACTTGCTCTAGTTCCATTATATCATTACTGAGCACTGGTGCCCAAAACTATACACAGCTAACCTTAAGCTTAAGGTTCCTTCTGCGAAGTAGGGGCCCAAGTTTATGAGTTTGTGGAGGTAGTCAACTGTGGCCTTCCGTTTGCGCCTTCCCCTGTCTCTACGGATCCCCAACGTGTTTCATAAAGCTCTTTTGAAGCCGTTGGGGTCTTCCTCTGGGGAGTCTCCATCACCTATTTTAGTGGATGGCCAGAAAGAGTATGAGGTAGAACGAATTGTGGACTCTCACATGGTCCGTCTCTCACTCCAATATCTGGTCCATTGGAAGGGTTACGGTCCTGAGGACTGGTCGTGGGTGCCGGCGCATTCGGTCCATGTGGATCGGTTGGTCCAGGCCTTTCATGCTCATTATCCAGAGAAACCTGGGGGTCTTGTGGCCCCCATTGAGAGGGGGCTACTGTCATTATCCAGTCCGAGGTTTGTTTTCTGCTATCCTCTCCCTGGACTGGTCATGCGGGGGTTAATCCCCTCTGCCTCATTTTGGATCTGTTTTTGCTATTTCAGTTCATTGCGGCCTGCAGGCGACGTCAGTGATAGTTCATGCTTCCAAGCTACAGCAGCTGACCCGTATACCCTAGTGATCCTTCTGCCTCTGACTTCCTGTATTAGTGTCCTTATCCCTGACTTTGTGTATGTTTGGTGGTTTCCTTACAGCATGGGTCCTCAAACTACAGCCCGCGGGCCACAAGCAGACATTTATCTGGCCCGTAGGTCCCGCCGACATTGAACATCACTACCTGATTTCAATGCCGGCGGGCCCTTTATTCCTGGGCGGAGCTACAAGGCGGCGAGGAAGGACTTGCGGCCTTCCATATGTGGCACAAACGACGTGATCATCATCACGCTGCCTGCGCAGCCTGATGACGTCCCGCCACCTGCGCAGCCTGATGACGTCCTGCCACCTGCACAGCCTGATGACGTCCCGCCACCTGTGCAAGAAGACGGAGAAGAGCGCGTGCTTCTTAAGAGCAGTGGAGGACATAGGTGAGTACTGGCTTTTTTTTTTTAACGCCGGGCCCGGCCTATGGGGGACTACTATGCCGCCTATGGGGGGACTACTATGCCGTTTATGGGGGATTTTGCTGTTTATGGGGGATTATGCTGTTTATGGGGGATTATGCTGCTTATGGGGGACTACTATGCCGCCTATGGAGGACTACTATGCCGCCTATGGAGGACTACTATGCCGCTTATGGGGGATTATGCTGCTTATTGGGGACTACTATGCCACCTATGGAGGACTACTATGCCGCTTATGGGGGATTATGCTGTTTATGGGGGATTATGCTGCTTATGGGGGACTACTATGCCGCCTATGGAGGACTACTATGTTGCCTATGGGGACTACTATGCTGCTTATGGGGGATTATGCTGTTTATGGGGGATTATGCTGCTTATGGGGGACTACTATGCCGCCTATGGAGGACAACTATGCTGCCTATGGAGGACTACTATGCCGCCTATGGGGGACTACTATGCCATTTATGGGGGATTATGCTGTTTATGGGGGATTATACTGTTTATGGGGGATTATGCTGTTTATGGGGGACTACTATGCCCCTTATGGGGGACTACTATGCCGCCTATGGAGGACTACTATGCCGCCTATGGGGGACTACTATGCCGCTTATGGGGGATTTTGCTGTTTATGGGGGATTATGCTGTTTACGGGGGATTATGCTGCTTATGGGGGACTACTATGCCGCTTATGGGGAACTACTATGCCGCTTTTGGGGGATTATGCTGCTTATGGAGGATTATGCTGCTTGTGGGGGATTATGCTGCCTCTGGGGGATTATGCTGCCTATTGGGGACTACTATGCTGCCTATTGGGGACTACTATACTGCCTATTGGGGACTACTATGCTGCCTATGGGGGACTACTATGCTGCCTATGCGGGATTATGCTGCCTATTGGGGACATTTACCTGCCTATTGGGGACTGGCAAGGCTGCATTGAAAGGCACTGATCACATTGCACTGATGGGCAGTGCAGTTTGTATGTCTCTGTGTGGGCAATTTTATTGCTGGTATATTGTTTTTGTAGCACTGTATATATATTGGTATTTTACTAATAGCAATTTTGAATCCCTAGGAAACAATGACATCGAGAGAGAAAAATTGACTCGGAGTGTAGGATATTCAAAGAACAGTGGACTTATGATTACTTTTTCATGCAGTACAAGGAAAGAGCTGTGTGTTTGATATGCCAGAATATAGTGTCTGTGTTCAAAGAATACAATTTGCGTTGACACTATCAAACTCAACATAAAGATAAATATGATTGTCTGGTCAGAGAAGTGAGAAAACATAAAATATTAAAACTAAAAAATATATTGACAACTCTGCAAAATACTTTTGTGAAGCAGAAGCAGCAAAATATTTCATCACTGTGAGCAAGTTTTCAAGTTGCCAAGCTAAGAGCGTGCACTGGCAGACCATTCGTGGAGGGAGAATTTGTTAAAGAATGCCTTCTTTCTGTTGCCAAAGAGATGTGTCCAGAGAAGGTAGATTTATTTAGTACAGTGAGTCTTTCAGGACCTACAATTACACGAAGGATTGAAGAAATGGGAGACAATTTGCATCAGCACTTGCAAAACTCCGCAAAAAAACTTTCTTATTTTTTCCTTGGCACTCGACGAAAGTAATGATATTCGTGATTCTGCACAACTTCTATTTTTTATTCGTGGGACGAATGATTATTTCGAAGTCACAGAAGAGCTTGCTGCACTGTAAAGCATCAAAGGAACAACTACAGGAGAGGATATCTATGAAAAGGTTTGCCTATCTGTGAATGGTTTGGAGCTGGACTGGGCTAAACTAGCCAGTGTGACAACTGATGGTGCTCCTAGCATGGTGGGGTCAAAGAAATGAGTAACTGCTCACATTAACCAAGAGATGAACAAGCATAACCATTCTCATCCAATAGCCATACACTGTCTCATCCACCAACAGGCGCTGTGTAGTAAATCACTGAAGTGGGACTCTTATGAAAATTGTGGTATCTTGTGTTAACTTCATTAGAGCTAATGGATCTGACAGATTAAATGGATAAGTGAAGGTTTTATTCCTTTGGCTAGGTGCCAAAGTGATGTGATTGCCCCCGCTGGCCAGTAGAATTATTATACGTGGTGTCGTTCATTCTAAGTTGCCCCGGTGATGGTGAGTGGTAGTGCACTTTAGTTTCTTTGGTTTAGTGCACGTAATTATAAATCAGGTGTGAGGCTCTTTAAAAGAGTTCAGGTGTGTTTGATGACTGTTGGTGATATTGTGCGTTAGTCATTCACAAGGAAGCCTGGGTGAGGAAGGAGCTGAACATGAGTCCTGCGCAACCCAGCCAGAGGGGACGAATGGCAGCTATGTGGTCTGCAAGAAGGGCTGGCATGGCATGGTGGAGTCACAGCTTATGGTGTCGGCAGGAAGTGCTTGCATGGCTTTGTGGAGTGACGACTATGGAGAGAGTTGCACTCAGCATGCGGGACTTGGTTGCTGAAAACTGGACTCAAGCATGCTGGACTTTTTGGCAGAAGCTGGACTCATCTTTGGGACTCTTTTTACTGGGCAGCTGCAACTGGTGGCGGACTCTGCTCCAAGGCTGCACTATGGTGAAGGATCCAGTTATGGTGATGGATCCGGGTGGAGGAGAAGATGCACACAGGTGGTGGGCTCTGTTGCTAGGAGCGTACGCAACAGAGCAAAGCTAAGTGGTGTTTCCCCTGTATTGTCATTTCCCTCATGTGTGTTTAGTGCAGTGGTGGGATTAGTTTCCGCACCGACCAATTCCCTAGTGAGGGTTTAGGTTCAGGGCGAGCTAGGGTTTTTAGGTTCCTGTGCGTCGCCCGGTGCGGAACCGGCATAGGGAACGTTAGGAGTGCAGGGACACTGGCTCAGGGGAGTACAGGAGGTCTCCACTTCCCTATTCCCTATTGCAGGGCCCACCATTGTTAATGTTACCCAGGTTCCCCCTTTATTATTTAAATTCGCCTTACTGGAGGTGGGGTTTCCAGTCTACTGTATGTATACGTGTAATACCTAAATTCGCCAGTTGGAGGCGGTGTATCCAGCTGCACGTCGTATTATTTAAATTCGCCCAACTGGAGGCGGTGTATCCAGGGTCACGTGTGTCATATGGGTTCGCCTTGCGGTACTCGTTGCGTCCAGACACACGTAGCCGTGACATAATGCATTAAACCACAGACAATTTCAGGAATTTCTGTCTGAGCTAAATGTTGCATATGAAGATGTTCTGTACCACACAGAAGTCCATTGGCTGAGTCGAGGGAGAGTTTTGAAACGTTTCTATGACTTACTTCCACAGATTACAGAATTTCTGCTTTCAAAAAACAAAGAAATACCAGAGCTCAAAGATGCAGAATGGAAATGGCACCTTGCCTTTCTGACAGATGTAACAGAGTTACCTAACAGTTTAAATGTGCAACTTCAAGGAAAGGGGAAGCTCATCTGTGATATTCAATCACATGTGAAAGCATTTGAAGTAAAATTAGGCCTCCTCATCAAGCAAGTGAAGGAGGAAAATTTCTGCCATCTCCCCAAAACTCAAAATTTGTTAGCGGAAAAACCATTGGTTGCATTCCCAAACAAAACATGCGTGGATTCACTGGAAATCTTGCTAAAGCAGTTCCAATTTAGATTTAAAGAGCTTCATCTCCATGGACAGGACATACAGCTTTTCCGTAACCTATTTTCTATTGACATTGAAAATGTGGATACAGTTTACCAAATGGCACTGGCTGAATTACAGAATTGTGACTCTATGATAGACGCATTCAAGTCAAGCAGCCTTCCTAATTTCTATGCATCTCTCCCCTCTGAGACATACCCTAATCTCAGGAACCATGCACTCAAAATGGCAACGATCTTTGTCAGCACTTATGTCTGTGAACAGACTTTTTCCAGAATGAAACATCTGAAATCTCCAACCAGATCTAGACTAACTGATGAACACTTGCATCACTTGTTACGACTAGCAGTGACAAATATGGAACCGGACATTGACCATCTCATTAGCCAGAAGCAGGCCCACAGTTCCCATTGAAATATTGGTAAGTTTGTTGATTTAACTTTTAACACTTTACTTGTTCTTCATTTTAAATATTGTATTTGTACCTGTTTTGTTTCTTTTTACTTCTAAATAAGATAGGTGCAGTGTGCACAGGAATTTGTTCATAGTTTTTTTTAAACTATATTCCGGCCCTCCAATGGTCTGTGGGACCGTGAACTGGCCCCCTGTTTAAAAAGTTTGAGGACCCCTGCCTTACAGTGTATGACTCGGCTTGAACTCTGAACCTCGCTTCCTGTTTTTCTGTCTCTGATACCACTTTACCAACCAGCTTATGACTCCCTAGCTTGTACCCTGACTCCCCTTTCCATTTCACGTCTTGGATACCGCATTCCCATCTGGCTCTGACTTCAGGCTTGTCTGTGACTACATGCATTGCTATGACCTCTGGTACTTTGCCTTCCTGTTTGTTGCTGACCCGGCATGTCTGACTACTCTGTCACCTTCTAGTGGCAGCCTGCATATCTGCACTGTGGTACTACACGGTGAGTGCAACCCTTTTTCCCTTACCAGCACCCCCTGGTGCAGGTTGCATGCAACTGAGGAGCAGTTGCATTACATCGGAGCCGGGGAACAATGCTAACTGTACCGCTGCTTCCCAGGCACCGGTACGTGTCACACAGATGACACATGGATGTCATCTGTGTGTTATCTGTGTGCATGTGTGCGGTACATTTTGCGTCCCATGCTGCTGTTATAAAAAGATCCATGGAAACGTACTGACATGTGCACAGCCCTATTCACTTTGGTACGTGCGAAAACTGTCACCACACGTACTGGACACATTGAAATCTGGAAGAGCCCTTAGCGTGAGTTCACCAACAGCTGTTACATGCACCTGACAGCTAATCAGATCAGCTGTCATGTGCAGAGAAAGATGTTGGCTCAGCACCAGAGCTGGCATCAAAGACAGGGACATGACCAATGACGTATCTATTATCTAATGTTAGTGATGTATGATTGAATATGCAGAGAATCAATTTTTCTGACATTTGCAGGTCAGTGTTATGAATGGGCCACCGAGGAGGATAGCAGGCCCAGGCTAAGCCACAGAAAACCAGAGAGGTTGGTAACTAAGCGGATACAGACCCCTGATCCTGTCCACACAACTAGCAGTAGCCGTGTAGTGTACCTATGATGATACTAGACGTCTTGGCACAGCCAGAGAGCTAACTAAGCCTAAAGCAAGAAAGGGGAATCTAAACTGCCCCGGAGCAGACCTCAAAGGAATAGATAACCCCCAAACATATATTGTTGGTGAGACAAGATGAAAACACAAATGCAGGCAGAAAAATAGACTGAGCAAATGATGGGGCCCACACTGACTAGACAGGACAGGAAAGGAAAGACACTGTGTGCAATCACTCAAAAAACCCTGCAAAAGTCCAACACGTCTGATGCAAAAAACACTGAAGTTACACGACTTCGCCCCCCACTATATCAGCACTCTGGTATATTCTGAAAGCAAAGCAAAAAGAGACCAATATAAAAGGGGACAAAACAAACAGGCACATGCAGTAACATATGGGTGGTGATTCAGCACAGCCCCAGCCAGAGCTAGCTGACCTGCACAAAGCAGAGATATGCAAACAGAATAGCAAATGAACCACTTAGCTGAACATACAGGGAAAGTACAGGAGACATCAGACCTCAGGCGGCACAGGAAGAAAATCACCAGCAGGGATAGAGGGAGTCTGCTGTCTTAAATCCCAATCAGAAACCCCAGATCTCCAATCATCTTCCTCATTATCAGGTGGCAAGCCTCTGTCAATCAGATCAACTCCAGTACCTCCAGTAACCACCAGAGGGAGCCCAGAAAGAGAACTCTCAATCTGACCAGCTCCACTATCTTCAGTAATCACCAGAGAGAAGCCAGAGAGAGAATTCACAACATGTCATCACAATAAAACTGCCCTGCACTATTTCACACACTGAAGAGTCACAGAGAGGTTTAGTCCCCATAATGCCTTGACGCTATCACATCTCATGGTCTAGCGCATAGAATCAGGGGGGACTATCACAGCCATTATAAAATATGGGGGCTGTCCAAGCAATGTTATGCTTTGCATTTCCAGCATAGCGATAGGAATTCAGAGTGCACACCTCTTTTCACAGAGAGACAGAAAAAGGCCAAAACTGGAATGCATTGTACTAATGAACAGTGAAGCACATTGAAAATGAGAGTGGTAGTCATATCCTATTCTCCCTTAGAATTTTAATGGCAACAGATGCAATTTTTTTCTATAACTTCCTTTTAATTTTACTGTACAGACTCGCAACCCAAGACAATGAGGACCCTTGACGGGGATTGCAAGTGTATATAAAAATATCATCTACTGTAGTATCTCATGTATTTTTTACATCTTTGCATGATGCAGCGAAGCCATGCAGTGTTGATATTGTGAATTGTAGTTTTTGTCATTGTTGTGGTGTACCTGTGTAGTGCTGGGCAGCCCACCTGATCTAATAGTTTTGGTGTCACTAATAGACTATAAGCTGGCATGGTGCCATGAGTTTTTTTGGGGGGACATGACCTAAATAGGAATGAATGCAGTGTTTGACCCGAAATTTAGCATAGTGCAAGTGAGACTATGATGAACTAACTTCTAAATTGGTGAGTACAGCTTCTTTTATTATTTCATGATTAATCCTGACTATGTTCACAATTTCAAAAACTGTAAAAGCCCCATTTTAGAACTTATTGGACCCCAATATATGCACAGGAGAAAACACAAATTGTATACAATTATTCTCTAGGTCAGTTGTCATCTGAGCGCCCAATCTAAGTTAGTTAATTATAAAGTCCTCCATTTAAAGCCTAAATGTGAGTCATT
The DNA here is from genome assembly GCF_039654945.1 of Dendrobates tinctorius. Lineage (NCBI taxonomy): Eukaryota > Metazoa > Chordata > Amphibia > Anura > Dendrobatidae > Dendrobates > Dendrobates tinctorius. The sequence continues at coordinate 3,601,607 of NW_027361672.1, forward strand.
TTTCTAAAAAATACCGTTGCTATTCATATTCAAAGGCTTCTTTATTGTCAAGACCTGTATTTTAGTTGGAGGTCATTGCATGTTAATATTCTTCTTTGCTTACTTTTATAAGCTAAAAACATATTGAACGAAAAAGGTCACAGATTTATTAACATTTTACATCAAAGAATGTTTTCCCGAATAATGCTTTATCTATTTAGTGTATACAAAAAATAATTGCATACCTAACTAAGGCTTTCATGTGACTGCGCTCAAGAATAAAATTTAAAAATGGTATTTGATCTCTGGCACAAATACACCCGTGTTCTGATTTTTAAAATGCCTTGTAAATATTTCATAGCAATATATTCATTTTTTAAAATTACAACATGATTTTTCACTGTCGGAATAGACTTTCTACTTTAGAAGTGTTACTTATGACTGATAGTGCTAGCCCTTCCATTCTTATGCGTGCGCTTGCACCTTTATAACAAGTAAATGTTAAAAATGCATAAATTATATACCTCTTAGGTGGCTGATCCTTCTGACTTATGAGCCCAATATTAAATTAAGAGGAAGGGTACTAAATGATACAGGCTTATTAATCATGTACCTTTGAAGATAATTTATGAATGCGGTAATGGAAGGCATTCAGTGGATTAACATATTAAGTTGGTAATAGGCTATTTTATTAAGAAAGAAGATGGGTTGCATTGCTTTGCATCATTAAATGGCAGTAGCTGGAAAACAGCAAGAAAAGTAAAGATTTATTGAAAATAATTATAAATACATTTTTATCATCTTGCACTGAATACATTTGTCAAACTAAATGTTATATTTCAGGTCAAGACATTAAAGAAATAAAAGAAACAGCATTAAATTTAAGCATATGAGTTCTCTTTATTTAGTGTTGCAATTATTTTTTTTCTCACTAATGCATATCAGCTTCATTCAGTTTACCGTATTTTTCGGACTATAAGACGCACCGTACCATAAGACGGAAGGAAAATTTCAGAAGGAAAATAGGGAAAAAAAAATGTGTCAAATGGGTGTTCGTCTTACAGTCCGAATTCAGCTTACGAGGGAAGGTGGTCAGGCTGGTGCAGTGACCTTCGGGAAATCTCATCCCAGGCTGGTGCAGTTGGCACTGCTCTGTGATGTGGCAGTGCTCTGTAGGGTGGCAGTGCTCTGTGGGGCGGCTGTGCTCGGTGGGGCGGCTATGCACTGTGGGGTGGCTGTGCTCTGTGGGGCGACGGTGCTCTGTGGGACGGCAGGGCTCTGTGGGGTGGCTGTGCTCTGTGCGGTGTGGAGCAACGGGGCTCTGTGGGGCAGTGGTGTCGGGGCCCTGTGGTGTGGAGGCAGAGGCTCTCTGTGCTGCATGGGGGGCTCCGCCGGCATTTCGTCAAAGCCCGAAAGCCCCCGCAGCTCCATCGCTGCGACGCAGAGGACTCCAGAAAGATGGCCGCCAGAGGCCTCTGGAAAGTTGGCCTCCAGGGGTTGCACATGCTCGGATTCAGATCTCAGGAGACGAGATCTCGGGAAGAGATCTCATGGCCAAGATTTGAATCCGAGCATGCGCCGCCCCCGGCGGCCTTCTTTTCTGAGCCAACTACATTGCAGCGACGGTGCTGTGGGGGGGTATTTAAAAGGTAACATGAAATAGCAGGTATTATGTTATACTTTAAATAGTCCTAATGACATGGAGTCAACCCTATATGTTACAATTAGATTTGACTTAGCGATGAACCATGAGAGTCTAATGAATTTTACAATTTTTTTATAAAAAAAGTGTGCAGAGAACTCTTGTTCCTGAAGCTGTGTCTGATGGCAGTCCAGGTCTATTCCAGTATAGCTTGTGTAAGGGGTTGACATGCTTAGCTGCTTCTCCAGGAAGACACAGGAACACTTTGACAGTGAAACACCTGCTGGTTTACTAGGCTGCGTTCACACGTTGAGATTTTTTCGCATTTTCGCGGTGGTTTTTAACGCGCGATTTTGCAGCGAAAATGCAAAAACACAGCATTGCATCCTATGGGATTCAGCAATGCTGTGCTAATGCTGCGGATTTTCCCGCGGCGGAATCGAATCGTGGAAAAATACGCAACATGCTCATTAATTTTGCGGAATCGCGGCAGTTCCGCCCACATAGGAATGCATTGTTCTGCTTACTTTCCGCATGTGGCTGTGCCCACCATGCGACAAGTAAGCAGAACATTTGCGGATGGTACCCAGAGGGTGGAGGAGAGGAGACTCTCCTCCTGGCTGCGGGTACCATATCCCTGTAAAAAATAGAATTAAAATAAAAAATCTGGTTACATTCACCTTTCGGGGTCCCGCGCAGTGGTACCGATGCTCCCGCCAACTCCCGTTCCCAGTAATGCCTTGTGGCAAGGTCCTGTGATGACGTAGGCAGCCTCAATAGTAAAAAGTTGGTCACACTAGTCAAACACTGTGTTTGACGAGTGTGACCAACCTGTCAATCAGTTCTCCAAGCGATGCTACAGATCGCTTGGAAAACGCTAGCATTCTGCAAGCTAATTATGCTTGCAAATAGCTAGTTTTTCGCGGGAATTTATATTCCGGAATTCCCACGGTAACTTCCGCAGGAGTTCTGCAACGTGTGCACTTAGCCTTAAAGTCAGCATAGACCAAGGCAGGGTTCACAACAACAAAAGCGGAGCCTTCCTGGCTTAATATAAAACAAATAAGGTATGACAGAGTCCTTTCTCTGCAGGTGCACCTGCAGTTTTCTTGCACAGTCCTTTAGCTCCTCTGGGAGCTATGTGGGAGTTCCTTCTCTCCCAATACACAACACCACACTGACTCTCATGGCCAGGTAATTAACACTCATGTGATGGTCACATGACCTTAACCTCACAAAGGTCCTGGCAGGACTCTGCATATGGAGATACAGTGGACCTTCGCCCATCTGCTCTATGAAGGTCCACTAAAACCAGTCCAAAATATACTTTCCTATTAACCCTCTCAGCACTAGAGAAAAAAACACATCACTGACCGCAGTATGCGGAGTGACACATATCTCCCTTCACATACTATGCCAGTAACTCTGTCACACTTGAAATAAAGCTAAAAACCATGTTGTTCAAGTGAAAAGGCATATTTAGATAGGAATGTTCAGTCATAGGCTGAGAATTGCCCTTATTTTGGCTCTTTAAGGGATCAGCGAACAAGCTTTTGTACAGAAAATGAGTGATCAACTGGTGTTAGACATTGTACAGTAGCCCATTTAGGGATTTGTTTATTTTTTTATATTATCAAATAAAATATCCTCAGTAATGCAATGATCATAGGTTTAATCAAAGCAGCAATGCAAAACCAACCTTTATAGGATAAATAACAGCAAACATTTTTTTATTTTTATTTTATTATTTTAAAGGGAATTTGTTAGTAAGATCTTAGGATCAACCCTTCTAAGCCATATATCTGCATGAAAATCTGGCCCAGAGATTATTTTTTAATAAAAGGTGGAATTACCAGTAGGAGACATGTAACTAAAACAGTAAAGAAACATTGTGAACTCCAATAGTATGCAAAAAAAAATTTTTAATCAGATAATCCACTTATAGAAGTACCATATATACTCGTGTATAAGCTGAGATTTTCAGCACTTTTTTTGTGCTGAAAACGCCCCCCTCGGCTTATACACCAGTCATTGTCCAGAAAGCCAGTGGGGGAGGGGAGCGGTGAAGCAGGGGAAAAGTCGGCGGCTGTGACATCATAGTCACCCTCTTCGCGCCATCTCTCAACGTCCCTGCATCTCCGTTGTCGCAGTGCGGCAGCTCTTTCCCTGCGCTGAGCGGTCATGTGGTACCACTCATTAAGGTAATGAATATGCACGTGTCTCCACTCCCATAGGTGTGGAGCGTATATTCATTACCTTAATGAGCAGTACCACTGAGCACAGGAAGAGCTGCCACACAGGACAACGGAGATTCAGGAACGTGCAGCGACGGCGTGAGGAGGGTGAAGAAGGTGAGGAGGATGGAGGAGGATGGGGCAGGACGAGGGAGGACGGGGGAGAGCCGAGCCAAGCAATGCATACAAGGATGGGATAGGGGATCCCAGCCATGCATACAACTTGGAGATTTAGTTTCTGTCACAGCAACTGCATGATTTGCGGCTACATGACAGCCTGAATACATGTGAGGATTGCCTGTTTGTTATGGAATTCCCACATGTATTCAGACTGTCAAGTAGCCATAAATCATGCATCTGCAGCAATAGAAACTAAATCTCCGAGCACTTCCAAATACTCGGAGATCACCCGAGCATGCTCGGGAAAACCCAAGCAACGAGCATACTCGCTCATCACTACTTGGCACTAGATATTTACTTGTGCACTATTTGACATACATTAATTGCTTTGTCCAGTGTTTTTCTTTACCTCACAGGGGGTACTCTGCAAAGCAGCCTGTGTGGGTGTACTCTGCAAAACACCCCCTCTTATTTTTTTAACTTGGGTAGGCCCTAAACATTGTGAATGGAAAATACAACAAACTGTGATGCAGTGTAACAATGGCTGGGAGCGCCAAGTATACTTCTATATTCATCAAAGGTATGGACAATTTTTTTGGGCTCCATGCCTGGTTCATTTTAATGAATGTGAGCTTGCCCACCTTGGCTGTGGTCAGGCACCACAGTGTATGACAGTACACTTTTTGCAGGCAGGCCAGCACCTCCAAGGCATAAAGGGCAAGCTCAGGCCATGTGTCCTATTTGGAGATCCAGAAGTTAAAGCAGCTAGACCATTTACTCAGTATGTGGAGACATGTGGACACATACTCTTCCACCAAGTTGTTGGAACTGTCATGTTCATGTATTTGATCCCTTGTGTTTTGCTATTGGTTTCTCTTTCTATGTTCTATTTTTTCTGTTAGCTGTTTTGACATTAGTGTTAGGGACCTGCAATATTATGAGGAGACTTGACGTTGGCTTGCAGGCTCTATCTATTTTGGCCAAAATATTAACCAATACCTCATTTAATGTACTTATTGTATGCATTAATTTTTTGCACTTATGTCATTTTTTGCAGGATGCAGCCAGGCCTCTTTCTGTTGGCTTGGTCTATTGGGGCATCTGTCACTGTGTGTTGCATATTATAGTGCTGTAGCAGCCTGCCTGATAATACTATGGGCGTCATTAATAGGTTGTAAGCCAGACACTTTGCATCACACTTACATGTGTGACTGACGTCCTATGCAATCCTTATCTGTGTGCATTTTTCCTACTAGGCAGCCAACCCCTCCATGGTTTGTTAGGTGTGGGGTGGTTGTTTTTATCAGTAGTTTGCACCTGAGCTGCCCCTTGCCTTTATTAGTGGAGGCCCGCTGCATCCTGCTATATGTGCATTTGTCATCAGACAGGGTTTTGGTAAGGCCATATCTTGTGGTGTGAGTTTTTTTGAATTTTTTCTATGTTAGCTGGTTTCTCTTTCTGCCAAGCCACAGGATACACACCTTTTTTCTGAGTGTTTGGGTTCTATTTTCTGGCTGCAGTATATCTAGCCGAACACAGGTGTTTTCAATTGTCCACCTAGAACTTTTTTGTTGTCTAGCCTATTAATCCCCAGTGAGTTGCTACGCAGACATAACTTGAACACTGCAGTGTGCTAATAGGGAGTGTATCAGATGGTGTTGCTGGGTTTTGCAACTTGCTAAGTAAAAGTTTTCCACATTTCTGCCATGCTAACCATTTCTTCCAAGGTTGTGCCAGTGACCCAGCTGCGCTGATGACTGCCTCTGCCTTGTGCTTCCAATCAACCCTCGCCATAAGGTGAAGGCACCGTCAGTAGTGCGTCTACCAGCATGAGCTTATATTTCAGCATTTTCTGATCTCGCTCTAATGACAGAAGCAATGATGGCACATTATGCTTTTAGCAAGGATCCAACAGGGTGCCACACAGTAATCAGCACTTGTAACAATCCAATATATAATGAGCCCCATAAGATGCTCCATATATAATGGACCCCATGTAATGCTCCATATATAATGGGCCCCTTATGATCCTCCATATATAATGGGCCCCATATGATGCTCCAGTATATGATGGGCCTAATATATTATGCTCCAGTGTATGATGGGTCCTATATAGTGCTCCATATATAAAGGGCCCCATATATAATGCTCCAGTGTATGATGGGCTCAATATAATTCTCCATATATAATGAACCTCATATATGATGCTCCAGTGTATGATGGTCCCAACATATTGCTCCAAATATAAAAAAATGAAACACTCAGCTCTTCTCGCAGGCTGCTGCTCTGCTTCGAACTCCTCAGCATCAGTGTCTTCCGTGTTAGGAGTCGGATTCCTGCGTTTACTCAGCAGGGATCCGGATCCTCACATTCTGCACTCTCCTCTATTTTTCCACTGCGGAGGAGATTGCAGAGGAGATTGCCTTGCAGCAAATCTCTCCTGAGGCTAATTTCTTCTGCCCTCTTACTGGGCATGCTCATGGGACGATCTCCCATTGGAGATCGGGAGTCATGTGCTCAGGTCCCGCTCCAGTTCTCATTGGTCCATCTCAGAGATCTAGAAGCGTTCAGAAGGTCCCGGCTGCTATAAGAGGCACGCATGGCTGTTCCGCCATGCGCTAGTATAGTCATACTTGCTGCTGTGTGTGTGAGGATGGATGCATGATTCTGGTGACTGACTCATTTGAAACCCCTTCCTTCTGATATTACGTATGTGAATAGGGACTGAGTTAGTTTCAGCGCCAGCGCTCCTCTACTTCAACTTGCACAGCTGCTAGCGTCCGACATTGCGCTTGCGCCCTGCCTTTGTTGTTTGGTGGCAGTGTCCACGCCGCGCTGCAGTAGCAGCCTCCTTTGCGTTCGCAGTTGTAATGCCATGCACACGGTAGGTCTAGACAGACATAGTGCCGCCGTCTTGGGCTACTCTTGTGACTGTATACCGTGTGTGCGTTTTGTACTGAGTACTGTGACTACAACATGCTCAGTTATTTGTGTTTGTACTTTTGGCATCTCCGTGAGTTTAACTGAGATTGTTCTGCGCACCTGGGTGGAGTTTAACCCTATGTGCAATTCTGCCATATTGCTCCTGCCACCACTTAGCAGCGGTTATTTCACCTACTGCACGGTGGACCCCGAGCGGCGAACGCACTTTATTTATATTTTTATTTAGTGCATTCCGCCGTTCCTAACATTACGTCTCTCTCCACTGTGACTGCTCAGGCAGAGAATTCACAGATGTGACATCATCAGGCCCTCTAATATAGAAAAATCAACCAACAGCACTTCAATATTTGGATGCAGGTTCAAGGTCCAATGGCCCAATTGGATAGAAAACCGTCAGAGTAAGAAAAGAACAGCATTCCATCCGGGTGATTAAGAATTTCATGAAGACTTTATTCTGCCATGATGCAACGTATCGACCCTGACAGGTCTTTATCACACCACCATGTTCATCATCACCACCCACACATCTGTCTGTTGTTTCATCCCCATTCACAGCTCCTATGTGGTATGGGTTTTTCCAACAAATAGATGAGTTTCATAACAGCCTGCTGTAATTTACCCCTGGCTTTGCTGATGTTAGTGGTGGTGTTGGTATTGTGCTGCCCAAATGAGGAGCCGTTGGAGGAAACAGAGTAGGACATGGCCAGAGAAACATGCCAAACACATAACATGCACCAAAATGCTTTTTGCCTCAGGCCTAGCTGCCAGTTAGAGCGATATAATGTCACTTCCTGTGCTTACTGGTCCATGTATCGGTGGTTTTGTGGACCTTTACACTGATGGCATTGAGCAGTGCACTCCTGATTTTGTCTGCAACATGTTCATGCAAGGTAGGGGTGAGCCGCCGGGAAAAGTAGTGGCAGCTGGGAAAAACGAAGCTGTGATTCCCATGATCCCAACATATTGTTAGCCCTTTAGAAAGTACTTATAAGGTCACATATAGAACATGGGATCCAGTGTTTGGGGGTATGTATAGCTGAACACTTCAATGGGATGGTGTGGAGATGCTGGTGGTGCTGTCACATCTTCACTTTGTGGGGAGATAGGTGGTCATGTTGCTCGGGAGAGGGAGGAAGAGGCTGGTATCAAAGCAGAAGAAGGAGGCTCAGATCTTTCCTGTTTTTTTCAGACGTGTACTGCACTGCAGCTCATGCTTTGCACTCAGGTGCCTCATCATGGAGGTGATGCTAATGTTAAAAACATTTATGCCTTGCTTCAATCTGTGACAGGAGAGCATGCAAACCACCCATGTATTGTCAGGGAGCTCCTTTGAACTGGATTTGGTGTTCTCAGTTTGTTGGCGTGGTGCACAGAAGCAGTAGAAGTACTAGCTAGGGGTGCTTTTGTATCTTGCTCCCACTTTTGTTGTGAATCTGGGGCAGTGTGACCACCACCTCTTCCTTCGAACAGCCCATGTCACTCATGTGGCCTTGACTCCGTGATGGGTCCAGGACCTCATCATCCCCCATCGCATCATCGGACCTCTCTGGTCTTTCCTAAACTCTGCTCTACTAATCCACTTCTGTCCTCGCTATGCCTCCACTTCTCCCCTCTGCAAATCTCTTAATTGTCTCCAAATTCAGCAATGTATCCACTTCAACTAACACTGACCTGCAAAGCCATCTATATTATGATTCTTTCATATATCTCTGAACTAATCTTAATTCTCTTCTTTTTGTGCCACCACCTGATCCATCATCGCCTGTAACACGTTTTCAAGGAAGCATAGAAGTTGGGAGAGTAACGCTGTTGATGGCATCATCAGCACTGGCCATGTTCGTGGAGTACTCAAAGCAGCACAACACGGCACACATGTTCAGCATTGAGGCCAATTTGTTGGTCTTGAAGTGGTGTTGTTTTGCAGAGTGACTCATTTGTTCGTGCGGTAGCTGAAACTCCACTATCGTGTGCTGCTGCTCGCATAGTCTCTCCAACGTATGTAAGGTAGATTTCCACTTTGTGAGTATGTCGCATATGAGGCAGAAGTGATGCTGCATCGCAAATAGGGGAGCAGCAGCAGAATGAGAATGCCAAAAGCAGCCCACATTTTCTGACTGGATGAGGAAAAGGTGGAGGAAGTGGAGTAGCATAAAGAGACAACATGGCCAGAGAAAAGGCTAGGGCCAGATGCGGTGGACAGTAGCAGGAAACTTAATGGTTAGGTTGCCATCTTGGCGCTTTTGCAACTTGCTCTCGTTTATTGTGCAGCTGGTGCAGCGTGAACACCTCTTCTTTCCTCCGGACATGACCATATCACTCGGATGGCCTTGACTCCATGTAGGGTCTAGGACTTCATCATCGCCATTGCATCGTCACACCTCTCAGGTCTTTCTGTAGCTCTGCTGCTCTTCTATCCTCGCTACTCCTCTGCTTTTCCTCCCTTGAAGTCTCTTCATTTTCTCCCAATTTCACTATGTATCCACTTCAAGCTACTAACACTGACCTACAAAGCGGTACAGAATTTGTTTCACCATATATCTCTGAACTAATGTCCCAATATCTCCCACTATGTAATCTCCAATCCTCCCAAGACCTTCTTCTCTCCTCCACAATTGTATATTCCTCATTCAATCACCTGCAAGACTTCTCCTGACTATCCCCCATCCTGTAAAATTCTATGGTCCAACACATCCAGTTATCCTCTATATTCTAAACTTTCTAGCGGAACTTGAAAACCCATGTCTTCAGAACAGCATACAGCATGCAATGACCCCACTGCCATTTCACTACAACCACAGCTGTTGCAACCCCCAAACCTACTATTTCCTTCTCCATTATCGTGTAGAATGTAAGACCACAAGGATTAGGTCCTCTCCCCTCTGTGCCAGAAAATACAGAGCACATCCTGTCGGCTGCATGCACCATAGGAAAGTGTTTCATTTGGGTGAATATCAGACACCGATCGACCATGGCCTCTCTCTATGTTTATTTGATGCTTTCTTCATTGTTTTTACCGAAAAAAAAGTGCATGCAAAGAGAGATTGGACAGCAGATTATTACACTGCCTGTTTTCAGAGTACCCCCAAAAAATTCAATAAAAAAACAACAATATAAAAATAGTGTTGGCTACCTTCTCCTCTGCCTCTTCTACCTACACCGCCACCTCCACCTGCACCACTTGAACCTCTCCCTCCTGGTTTAAGATTATGTTTTTTTATTTTTTTATTCTGTTATTTTAAGTAATTTTAGCTTCTGCTTGCAGGCTCCTATCTCTTATTATAACCATTTTACAGCCATTTTAAAGCATCGACGTTCAGTTCACCAGTGACTTCTGTTGGGTTCAGGTTCGGGGTCAGGTGTGGGGTTAAGTTCAGATAACTGAACCAAACTTTAAAAAGTAGTTCAGCTGAACCCGACAAAGCTAAACATCCATGGGTACGTTCATCCCTATTTTTCTACAGTTTAGAGTCACTTGCAAAAATATGGTATTCATGGAAGAGTCATCAGAAGAAATCCTCTTCTGTATCCTCACCATAAAGTTGAAAAAAGGATGGCTTCTACAAAAGGATAATGATCCAAAACACACATCAAAATCCACAATAGACTACCTCAAAAGGCGCAAGCTGAAGGTTTTACAATGGCCCTCACAATCCCCTGATAATCATCATTAAAAATCTGTGGCTAGACCTCAAAAATAGCATTGTTTTGCCTAAAAGAAATATATAATCTTTAAGCATTTTAGAGATAATTTCTTGCTTAACTGTTCACATTAAAAGTAATTTTGACCAGGGTACCCAAACTTTCACATGCCATTGTATATCTTGATCTAATAAAGCTTAATATATGTTTTACCACCATATTGGCCTTTTGTTGGTTTCTATTTTAAAATAAGTATAGGAATGATCACAATACAATATAGATTGGTTGCCAGTATGTCATGTCTGTTAACAGCACTCTAGCCAAATATAAGGCCTCTTTCACACATCAGGTTTTCGCCGTCAGGCGCGATCCGGCGCTTTTGACAGAAACCGGATCCGGCGAAATGCAATGCCGGATCCGGTTTCCCCCCCATTGACTTGCATTTGCGCCGGATCGCGCCGGATGGCCATGCGTTTCATCCGGTTTTCGCCGGATCCGGCAATGTGTCGCGATCCGGCGTCTGGAAAAAACGGCAACTGTAACGTTTTTTGTCTCCGGCGAAAAAGCCGGACACGCCGGATCCGGCGCGTCCGGCTTTTTCACACAATGAAAGCCTATGAGCGCCGCAATGCGCCGGATCCGGCGAAAGCCGGATCCGGCGGCCGGATCCGGTTTTTTGGTCTGAGCATGCTCAGTAGCTCTGCCCACAGGAGATATATAAAAGCAAGACAATGGGACCCTCAGCCACACCCAACATGCCACCCAAGCCAAGAACCAGGAGCAGGAGAAGGCAGCAGACATCTGCAGCAGCAGCACCATCAGCACCACCCCAAATGGAGCAGCAAATGGAACATGCTGAGGAGGGGAGTCCAGCAGCAGATGAGAGACGGTAATTATCAAATCCCCCATTCCTCCAAACTAGGGCCATGGAATATCAAGATATTCATTGGCCCTTTGTTTCTCTTTATTCAACAGCCGCCAAAGAGATGCAGCAGCAGCAGCAGAAATGGCATCACTGGCAGCAGCAACAGCAGCAGCAATACCCACAGCCATGGAGTCTGGCCATCAACAGGACAGCACATCTTCTTCTGGGAGCCCTCCCTCGCATCGTCAGCGTTTGACGGTAAGTTTTTATTTCCAAAATCCATCATCTCTGTAATATATGTCTATTCATTGCCTTTTATTTCAAAACAGGAATCACAAGATGAAGAGGAGCTCCCAGAAGAAGAAGGAAGGGGTGGACAGACACCTGGAGTGGGCTCACAATTGGTAAGTTTTTTGCATCAAACGCAGAAACACAACATCACACTACACACAACACATAGAAAACAATGTTCTGCAGACCACACACAGCAAACAAATGCCTACATCCAAAGACATAACATTTTTTGTTTTTTTCTCTAGTCTTCCCAATCTGGTGCTCGGCCAAGAGGTCCTCGCAGTGCCTCCCAGGGTCGTCGGCGACAGCAACGCGGCGGTCACCAGCGTGTAAGTATAAATATTTTTGCTTTGTTTTTTTGCACTTTTTATTTCATTTCTTTTGTGGAGGCTAATGTTATTTTTGTCTTTTTCTTTAACAGCCTTCACAGCGTGCTCCCGACTCTGACGGTGAGGATGGAGGACTCGATGTGGACCACCTCATCGATCTCGTCAGACAAAGGGAGCCGCTCTGGAATATGGCTGACCGCCGCCACGCTGACCTTATCGTTACCCGACGACTCTGGGAGGAAATCTGTTCGCTCCTTGTGGGCCGCTGGGAGGACCTCGATGTTCGGGCCCAGATTAAAGAGCGTAAGTATATACAGTACCGGTTGCTTGATGTAAACCAGTGTTTCCCGAACTCCAGTCCTCGTGGTCCCCACGGATCATGTGTTCAGGATTTCTATTTACTATGGAAATCCTGAAAACATGACCCCTGGGGACCATGAGGACTGGAGTTTGTGAAACACTGATGTTGTATACTAACCACTCCTTTCTCGTTTCAGGGAACAGAATTGTGAATCGGTGGCGGTCTGTGAGGGATCGTTTCAAGAAGGAGTGCAATAAAGAGATGCGGGACCCGAGTGGATCTGGAGGACGCAGGAGCAAGTACAAGTACGCACAAGCCCTGTCGTTCCTCCGGGAAACAATGCTCACCAGAAGGTAAATATTACACACCACATGTGAAAAAAATTAGATGTAACTTTTTTTTTTCAGCCAGGGCCATACCATGTCAGTATTTTAATTGTTTTTTTTTCTCTTTATTCCACAGCACGGTGAGCAGCACTCGGGAGCCTGCATGATTGGACCCTTCTGAGGCGATCCCTGAGGAGACCGGCACCGAGGGACACTTCGACCGCCCCGGTACATCTGCACCTTCCCAGCCTTCCCACACATTCGACCCATCTGTCCCATCCACCAGCACAGGAGCATCGTGGCCGCCTACATTACATGAAGCTGCTGGTGAGGAGATCGCTTTCCCTTTACCCCACCCTTCTGCCCCTGCCACCTCTAGTACACCTGCGGGTACTGGGCGGCAGCGGCAGAGGGGTCAGGAAAAGAGTTATGCGCAAGAGTTCTTGCATCTGAATGCATCTTTCCAGAACTGTCTAAAAGTCTTGTCAGAGCAAATCTCCGCAGGCTTTCAGCAGATCAACTCCAGCATTCTGGAGGTGAAGACACTTCTGCAAACCATGCATTCAGAAGCAAGATCTTCGCCAAACCACACCTTTTTCAGGTCTGTTGTGGAGCGCATGGCAACACTATCTCCTACCCAGCAGATGCATGTAATGCATTCGTGACACGGTGCTCTACAGCAGGTTACCTCCCAACCTCCACCTCCCACCACTGTAGTTCCTCCACCTGCACCCCCTCCAGCCACTTTCCATCCTCCCCCTCCTATTACATCTGCACCCCCTCCAGCCACTTTCCATCCTCCCCCTCCTATTACATCTGCACCCCCTCCAGCCACTTTCCATCCTCCCCCTCCTATTACATACCAGCAACCTCACCAGTACCAGCAACCTCCCCAGTACCAGACATCTCCCCACTTCCAGCAACCTGCCCCGTACCAAACTCCTTCCCCGTACCAAACTCCTTCCCCGTACCAAACTCCTTCCCCATACAACTTTCCATCAACATCATCTGCTCCTACAGTCCCTGCCCAACCCTCCACTCCACTGCCCACCACCTCTTCTGCCTCCAACATGTCCACCCATTCTGTAGCTTTTTCCACACCTTCACCTCTAACTGTTCCTTCCCCACCACGATCCCAGTCCTCTCTCCACACACCCAGTGTCGAAGTGTCCCGCAGCCCCTCCAGCAGTATTTCCACCCCACGCTACACAGATTTGTAATGTGTGTTTTTTAATAAAATTGCCCATTGGGTTTAAAACCTTTATTAAAAAAGTTTTTTGCACTTTAAAAACATTTTACAAAAAAAAAAAAATTTTAAATAAAAGTTAAATTATCGTTTCACAATGGTTGTCTGTCTTTTCTTTCTGCGGCGAACTATGTTTAAAAAAAAGGTTAAATACAGGGTATTTCAAAGGTAAAAAGGTATTCAAAACCAGGTATATAACTGTGGGTAAATTTTAGCTTTTTGCCACAGTTGTGTTCCTGGTTGTGTTTGAAGCAAAGTATTTCACCTAAAAAGTTGTGTTTATTGTTGGTGATTTCCTAACAATGTACACAACTTTTGTTAAAAGGTGAAATACTTTGCATAAAACACAACCAGGTACACACCTGTGGCCTAAAGCTAAAAATAGTAGACCATGACAAGATAGCCAACTTTGGTTGGCAAAGGTATATACTGTTGGTCCAGAAGGTACACAAGTTTGGTTAGGGCACAAATCTTTCACACTCTGTCATCCTGCCAGTGTACTCTGCCTTGAGGGTCAATTTTAAAAACCGGATCCGGCGTAATCCGTCGAAAAACGGATAGAAAAACGGATGAACCGGATGAGACGGATCCGGTTTTGTCTGTCAAGAACAAGACGGATCCGGCAGAAAACCGGATCCGGCACATCAGGTTTTACAAAACATTTGCCGGATCCGGCATTCCGGCACGACGCCGGATCGCGCCTGACGCCGAAAACCTGATGTGTGAAAGTAGCCTAAGCTGGTAAAGTACACACAGGTTTAGGAAATTCCTATGTATTCTACATTTAATAACTGTGTTTCCTTACCAGAGTTTCTAAAATCTGTTTAAGGATTGCCCAGAAGACAGCAGTTATAGGTTGAGTTCACATGTGGGCTAAGGCATTATTTTTGTCTGTTTCATTTAAGAAACTAAAATCCCAATTCATCAGAATTCTGTTGTAAATTGCTTTGAAAATTCACTAAATTTTTGATCAAAGGGGATGTTGCAATCCGGTCTGAATTGGAAGTTTAGATGCTCGGAGCTCAATAATCTCACAAGGAGGTGTTAGGTTGAACAATAAGAAATGGTCACTACTTGCCTGCTCCTGGCCGAATGGATATTGATCAGTGCGCACTAAAGAAATCACACCAGAGGCACACTCTTATGTAACCTCTCTTTGATCAACTTATGGCACAGCTCCAAGCGAGAGCTTTATTAATTCAAACATAGGTTTATATATTCAATGTAAGGGGGCTCAGTTAGCTCTAAAATGGGATTGATCGGATGTATTCCATTGGTTAGTGGGTTGGGCAGTGAGCTAATCTGAGGGTGGATCCATGAAGTCATCAGGCTGGGTTGGTCCATGAGGTCATCAGAATGGGCGTCAACATGGGCGGATCCATGAGGTCATCAGGATAGGCGTCATCTTGTATACCAGCACATGGTCCACATGGTGTGTGGTGAAACAGGAAATGGCAGCCATCTTTAGTGTCACACTTTGATCTGAAAAAGCTCATGTAAGGTGAAATAATAGACTTTATGGCTAGTTCCTCTCAATCTCTTATGTCTTGAGGTTAATTAAGTAGTTGATCTTAAGACTCTCCTCAAGAGAGGTAGGTGTCAAGCCAGGTTTATATAGGGTGTTAGATCACAGAATGAAGCCAATCAGGAGCAACACGGGGTGGAGCTTTACAAACTGCAGGAACGTGGGATGTTGTCACGGACAGGAGGCAGATCAAGAGTTAACAGGTTTATTGCCAACATGTAAACTCTTCACAGGGAGTAGCAGGACAAGGGGGAGGTGGTCAGGAGAAGGGCAGAACTAGCAGCTAGGAAGGGGTAGGACAGGGATGAATGATAGTTCAATAGGAAAAGGCAAAAACTTAGCAGTCTGTAGTCTTCTTGATTGCAGCATCTCGGTTCTCCAACAATGGCACCAGCAACAGTGGCACGTGATATCTTGGATGTGTCTGTAGAGGACAGGATTCCAATCCATGGAGCAGGAGAAGAGTCTTTGAAGAATGCGTGGAGCTCCCACACCCAGGAACTCCAAACACAGTGCTAGTCCAGTACAAGTAACCGCTGGAGCGAGGCTTCATTCCGCGGTATATTAGGAACTTGGCTGAAAGGCTCTAGCCTAGTCAGATGCAGCTTAGAGTGGAGTGTGGACATTACAGTCTCTTGTCTTGACTGTGAGTCACCTCCCGACACGGAGGATAGTGGGTAACCAGCAAGCCGTCATCTACTTTCAGCGGACCTGTACACAGGTAATCTGTCACATCGGCCTGCGCTCATGGGATGTTCTGCCTTCACAGCCGACACTGTCCCTGACTGCCTTCTTCAGTTTCCCGCCTGCACTCTGACCCTCTTCAGGCACGCAGCGCTTTTTACCTCAGCCCCGCCTACCTTAGTCACATGCCAGGGTCGGTTCCTCTCTAGAAGTCTAACCCCTTGCAACATTGGTGACAGTCACAGCAGTTCTGGAACTGAAGTGAGAAAGGTACTTCCGATCTTGTTTCTCCTCTTACAGAGCCACTCAGGAAAAACACAGGTACTGGTATATGGATTAGCAAAGGACTGTCCAGAGAGTTGAGTTGCTCAAGTGGAAGAACTTCTGCTTGGTGCACAGGAGTCGCTGGGTTTGAGTCCTGACAGCAGAGTTGCACAAAAATGTTTTGTTTTTTGGTATTTTCATGCCTGTTATGTCCAAGATGGGTGAGCTAGGGCAAGACTGGAACTGGTGGGATTGCATGAAGCTACAGCTCGTCTAATTCATGATGTGCTGTGGCATTCTTAACGCCATAAACCTTACTCCATCCCCGACTGCAGTAAAATCTGTGCTGAGGGTCACGGAGACGCACGCCACTTGTCAGATGCTGTGTGTGTGCCACTTTATGATCAGGAGGGTCTGTCTCTAACACCTCCTCATAAACATTGGCAGTCTTGATGAACTGGCGCTTATGTGATCTTTTCCATCAGTTGTGTAAACAAAAGCAGAAGGGCCCCATTTATAATTAAGGGAATCATTTAGTGCAGTGTTCCCCAACTCCAGTCCTCAAGGCCCACCAACAGGTCATGTTTTCAGGATTTCCCTTGTATTGTACAGCTGATGCAATTATCACCTGGGCAATACTAAGGAAATCCTGAAAACATGACCTGTTGGTGGGCCTTGAGGACTGGAGTTGGGGAACCCTGATTTAGTGTTCATTTTCTAGAAAAGAAAAAAAAACCTGCATGCACAACTGTTTCTTCCATTTCAAAGCACATGTCCAGTGTTTTTTTATTTTACCACTGGAGTGGTGCTTCTAATTTAAAATCTCTGCCCAAGGTCTTAAACTCACCGCATGCTGCCTTCACCTTCTATCACCTCTGCACCCGCCAGTGTCTGGCAGTTTGAGACCTGCTGGATTGCTACAGTGTTTCATGGCATGAACCAGAGGTCAAAACTCAATATAAGTCTATGAGAGCCTGGTTCTGGCTCTTGATATGAAAAATTAGATCAGAGCAATAGCAGTACTATACAAGAGCTGACACCGTCAGATGTGGCTCAGTGTGCCAGTATGACAGAAAAACTCCCATAGTCTAAGTAGAACACGAGAAGGAAGTGCCCAAGTCAGGTATCCAACCAATCGTATAGAACTTAAAACAACTTGGCACTCAATCCGTGAAATGATTTTAACAGATCCTTTATTTTATGTGCATCCAAAATCAAAAACTTGAACGTTTTCGGTCCTACAATGGACCTTCATCAGAATAAAGTTTTCATAGATGATTGCTAAAGTGTATATACAAAGAAAAAACAAGAACAAGAATTTGAAATTAACAATGGTCAAAAGCATTATTATACACATATACTGTATGTCAAAAGCTATTGAAAATTCTGCATAGAGAGTAAAACTAAAATCGATAGGTGATATACGTGTGGAGAAGAGAATCCGGAAATTTAAGTCCAAGTGAGCTCAGTGAGAGTCAGACGATTCTTTGGGCAAGATATAGTCCATGCTGTGATGGTAGTTACGGGAAAAGAACAACAATATCATGTACCTTGAGGAATATCATAGTGATGTTGTAAAATGCATGTACCAAGATGAGAAAGGGTATCGTGGAGACCAATCTAGATGGAGCTCTAGGGTTTATATTGCGCCATACGAGGAGCAGTGACAACAAGGTAAACATCGGGTATCTAAGAGCCGCGCGGCTCCTGGAAACGTGTACGCCGGTTTCCAAGGTAAACAGCGGGTATCCAAGAGCCGCGGCTCCTGGATACCCGATGTTTACATTAGAAACCAGTGTCCAGCGTCGCTGATCGCTGGTCTCTCGCTGCCACACGCGATGCGTGCTGGCCAGCGGGTGAAAAGCGATCAAAAAATGGCCCAGGCTGATCGAGCACGATCAGCGATACCCGGCGGGGGGGGCAGTCGCTGATCCCCATCACACACAGCGATCTCGCTGGCGAGATCGCTGTGGCGTCACAAAATCAGCGATCTCGCTAGCGAGATCGCTGTGTGTCACGGGGCCTTAACTGTTGTCACTTTTATAGTAGAGATAATCTTGCCACGCTCAAGGGAAGAGATACAAAAAACACATTTTTCTCAAAGAAGTAAAAGACTAATCCTAATTTTTGCTAACTTTTAATAGCATTCATTATAAATATGTTGTTTTATTTTAAAAGACTTCCTATGGTTTAGTTAATATATTTCTCTGTATTCATTTTTAATATTTTCATCAAACTGAAGGCTTGTATTAATCACACAGCAGAACAAAATTAATTCATCTATGGATAAATAGGCTTAAGGTATAAACACATTCATTTCAGCTACCAAAAGAGCTTCATATTATAAATATCTCTTATCCTCAAATAGCATGGGATCATATGCACGAATTTAGTGACACGTACCATAGTTCTCTTTTGTTGAAGTCATATTTTCTTTCAATAAGGAGACATTCTTGTAAAAAAATTACTTTTAGAAGTGGAAAATCTTGCAAAAGACCAAACAGTACTGTCAGTACATGCAGTTTTTGCCAACATAGCAGTCCTGTTTGTTAGAAACAAATCTACTTCTTTTGGAAACTATGATCACTGCATATTTTTTATATCGAGTTTTTCCACTACAACCTCTCTTTAGTTGAAGTCAAAATGAAAAAGAATCATAAATGCACACGATAGCATATAGTGTGGTTTGAAAAGTATATTCAAGAAAAATATGCACAATGGAAATGGGATACTTAAAACCCAGATTGTATAATTTTTTTGTCATTGAGGTAAAATAAAACAATCAACTAGAAACCACAAAACAAGTATATTAGAAAATGTCGGTTTTCAAAGTTGCTGGTTCTAAAAAGCAATAGATCAAACAGTCTGCAGGCATAAAAAATGACTAAATAGAATTTTGGTTAAACAATTAATACTTGTGCGATTCATGGTGTGCAATATTTATTATTTCTAACTCTAAGGCTAGGGTCACATGATCATTTTCTCTCCATGCAAAAAAATAGTCTGATTATGTTAATCATATTCTGATCAGAGTTTGATCAGAATGGGATCCATTTATTTTGGAGTTTGGCCCAGAAAAAAAAGTTTCTCCATGTGCTTCATTCACCAAGTTTGTGAAAATTGTACCATACTCTGATGTCATCCACGTGCAGTCCGATATTTTCCATGGACTCATAGACTTGCATTGCCGATTTTGATTCTACACTCAGATCAACGAAACACAAGTGCCCAGCCCCATTGAATAATAGACTTACATGAGTATGAGTGATATCCAACAAAAGCATGAATAGGACTCATTCGATTTAAAGGGAACCTGTCACAAGGACTAATGCTGTAAACCTACAAATATGTAGTTTTTCTGCAGGTTAACAGTGTCATTATGCTGCCTGGCACCTGCATGTAACCGAATGCAGTGGGGAGAAAGTGAAATTTATTCTCCCCGCCAGCATTCAGTACTCAGTCATAAAGGCAGGGGCGCCACCGGTTCAGTCACCGTTCTAAATATACAGAGTGGCCGTTGTAACTACGCCAGCCCTGACTGACACTGGGTCTACATTGCGGCCGACTGTGAGTCAGGGCCAGGGGTGCAGTTACAGCAGCTGCTCTGTGTTCTCAGTGCGGTGACTGAATAAAGTTAATTTTCTCCCCGATGCAATCAGCTACATGCAGGCACCGGGCAGCATAAAAAGGCTTTTAACCTGCAGATTAACTGCATATCTGCTGGTTAACAGGGCTATTCCTGGTGATAGGTTCCCTTTAAACAGTCAAGTGCATGATCTCTAAGGTTAAGGCTCAATCTAAAAAATATTACTAGTATAAGAAATTCTATCTCCCTGATACATGCAAAGCATCACATGAAAAGTCTTATGTTCCAGTTTGATTAAATATCTAACTGTTGCGGGGTTCTCGCAACAACATTAAATACAAACGTCCAAGCAAAATAGTTGTCAAATTTCGATTCCATATTGGCAAAGTATATAATGCTAGTACTACAAATAAAAAAATGCTGATATTATGTGCCATTACATCCAAAATATATCTAGATTATATGCATAATGCACAATCCGGTTTTGTCCCTTAGTAGCATAACATTTCCAGGTCATGAGAAATGTCTAGAGATTATTTATGGGAGCTTCAGATTACTCACAGGTTTCAGATAGTTTTTGTATTAGATGTTAAAGAATTCCTACTAACTGCTTGTCGCCCCTTTGTGTTCAGTCCATTTTTTGCAGATTAAGCACAGCTCAAATCCGTCTTGCTTAGACACGGCGGACTATAGCATATAAAGATTGAAGGAGTAAAGAACACATTGAGAAAAAAAAAGCAGAAAGGTCAGCATGATTTTTCAGTGTTTCTATCTAACAAGTCTTGTATCTCCCCCCCACCTCGAGCTGGATTCATACCTACACTGATCACTTCCACTGTGTAATTTCCTCCATGTTACTGTTTCTTCATTCTGTGTGCTAAAAAATGGAAAGAAGAGCAGGAATGCATCTCTCTGTGTGCTATTTATGGGAGAAATCACTGCAGCTAGTCTCCTCCCACCAGCTCAGAGTGGATTGCAAATTAAGACATAAATGCTGCAATGGGGAACACTGGTGAAAAAGCAAGATTTACATAATATAATGGCCAGATATAATAATATTTTTAATATATGTTGTATCTTGTAAGATTATGATTTAGGGCACAATGCGACTTTTTGCAGCTCATCTGATTTATGCTAACGATACAGCTACAGTTGGTGTCCAAAGAGACACATTGAGTTGGACTACATATGAGATTAAATAGTTAAAGTTAATCAGCAATACTACAAAATGTCTCTGTGTATCCCAGGTTTTGCGTGTTTCCTCCTTTTTGTATACAGCTCTATGTTTGCTATAAAAACATCAAAAGTTAATGCAAAAATGGCATCTGTGATTTTGACTTGATACTGTGCAATAAATAAATTTATTGGTAAATAGATAATGAAAGAAAGGAAATAGAATTACATTGCTGAATTCATCATATTTTTCTGAAGATGGTTCGAGCGTCACTTTACATCATGAAAATAAGTTTCATACATTCATGTAACACAAGCCCATCTAAAATTGGAATACCAGACCTGACCACGATTGTGACATTTGTGCCTATGAAGAAGATAACTAAGGTTGGAAGAATCATACCGGGTCTTGTGATCTAAGCACAGTGTGAAACCAAAAACTATTTGTTTACCAATAATTCAGAAGAACAAGTAAGCAAAAAATAAGATAAGACCTAACCAAGAAGAAAGTTAGGTCTATTAAGCCTGCAGTATACCATTAAATCTGAAATAAATCCCCTAGTCATTTAGTGTGGGAAATGTTTACTATTTCAATTTAATGCAATTTTGTGTTTTAGGGACTTTCCTAGAGGATAAAGCATTCCTATAATATAATATTATGGCATGTCATTGCTAGCTGCATAACATTAGTATTTCTGAATTTTTAATCTCTGTGAGCGTTGATTCCAAAAACAAAGTGTCATGATTCCACCTCTCAGTGTGTCTGGTATGCAGTTATTAAAAGTCAGTGATAAGCGGTCATAGAGGAGCGCTAAGGAAGCAACCCAGGGGCAGACAAAAATGTCAGGTCTCCACCGCATCTCCAGCCGAAAACCTTCAATGGAGGATAGGAGCAATGAGAAAATGGAAACAGTCTTTCTTAGGAGCGCAGGAAAGAGACTCAGACAAGAGATGGGGTTAAGCCACAACGCGTTTCGACGGAGAATCCGTCTTCATCAGGTGGAAGTTTCCATTTTCTCATGGTATGCAGTTATTGACAGCTTAGTCTTCAAACTTGGTACAGGGGCATGCTGAAGCAGTCAGTACTTTGACAGCTCAGTGTACAGTATGGTGCAAGGCTGTGATGTTTTGATTGACAGCTTTGCCATCCAATCTAAGACTGAGAGGTGCTGGCTGTCTCCAGGTGTTCATTGTCCTAGGTGATTGCTTTGCTATTTAGCTGGGCTTTTAGTCCCTGACCTCTGCTAGACATAGCTTCAGCTTAGTGTGGTTGGTTTTCTCTGTGTTTAGTGTTTTGCTTAATGACCTTTCGTTGCTTGACTTTGGACCTAGTTTTGACTGTCTATTTAACCCCTTTGTTCTGATTTGCTATCTTTCTGGTATTTTGACCTCAGACCATTACTTGACTACACCTTTGTCTCGTCCCTCTGTTTATGATGTACCCTCCTGGTTTTTCACCTCAGACACCTTGACTATCCTGACTCACATCTTGGCCGTGAGAAGTGACCCAGCATTACACAAAGGCCCTCCATCATTATTCATAGACTTCCAATTGAGCCAATATCAGAAGGAAAGACAACCTATGGAGCGCCCACCAGGACTGTGGGGGTACTCTGTACCGGGCCGGTACTTAAGGGGATGTGTCATGGCAGCAGTGACCCGATCCGTGGCCATGGGCGTTCAGCAAAATTGATGGAGAGGGGAAATGATAGTTTATAAGGGATAATTTGTGACACCACCTGTGGTATTCGGCAAATTAGGTCTTAGCCGACGCTGCAGATTCAGTCCGCTGGGGCCGTTGTTGATGCTACAGAGTGGGTTCAGCTCTCTACAGGCAGAGCTGGGCCAGGGTAGTTGTAGTGATATGATTTACGATGGTGGTAGTGGTGGTAGTATAGTGCAGGGTGGATGATGCAGTAAATGATTATGAGGACACAGCAGAGTGCAGTCTTCACACTTTTACTCACAGTTCAATTGTTACAGTCCCCAGCCGGGGTGCTGTGTCCTCCAAGCTTGTGATCCAGACAGCTCTCAGGTAGCTTGAGGTGTGCATTTCCAGGGCTTACTTTGATATTCCTTTCCTGGCCGTCTCACTATGCTGGCTACCACCTCAAATGCCCTGCGTCTTCACACACAGTGTACCGAGCCAGCATACTCGGATCTTGTCGGGCGACGTTGGTCAGACCCCTGGATCCTATTTGTCTGCATTTTCAGCAAATGAGTGTGGGGTCAGCTGCAGCACTTAAAGATACTGCCACCTCTAGTTTCCTAGCTGAGTACTTAGTTTCTCCACTAGTTTTGGGGCCGGTCCCCTAACTGCGACCTGATCCCTCCACCGACCACGCCAGTGGATGCGGGTCCCACGGATGGATTGCTCACTATCCATGCCTTTAAGACCTCTTCTTCCTCTCCTCCTGGAGCTTTCCTTCTTTTCTTCTCTATCTTCACTCCATCTCTCTCACTCTCTTTAGTATGGAGACAAGCTGCACTCATCTTCAATCTCCACAAGGGACTCCTTCTCTCTCCCTCCTGAATGACTCTTTCCAGAACAATCTCTTTCCCTCAGCACTATCTCCTCCCACCAACTGCCACTCCCTTAAGCTCTGCCCCTTCTCTACTTTCTCCACCCACACCCTCTACTTAACTCCCCCCTGGCCAGATGGGGACTAGTGTTGGGTGCTGGTGTGTGAGTTCTGGCAGTGCCCCTCCCTTCCTGAGAGCAGAGTACCACACCTCTGGATGAAGTGCAGTACCCTGTGGCAACTGAGACCGCAGGGGCACCACATCTACCATTCCAAAAATTATTACGTACTCAACAGTCTCCATTAAGGCATCGGACAAGCAAGCCCTGGCCCTATTTAGTTGAGTGTTACTTCATCAGACAAAGTGAAGGAAATTGGAAAATGTACACTGCAAGAATATTGCAAGACTTTGATCATCTGCATTCATTTCTAAAGGGATTGTCCACTACTCCGACAACCACTTTTTAATTTATATGAATTAAAAACAGTCTATATTCCTGCAACATTGGCACATAGTCTTCCTGGGCTCAAATTATGTTGTTATGTTACGTGAGCCCTGCACCCAATCTGCTGCTGCCTTTCTCTCACTTCCTGTGTATGAAACTGACATCCAGATGAAGTGAGAGTCACTGCTGTTGTTTGATGTCATCCAGATGTCAGTTATATCCAAAGGAAGTGAAAGGGAAGCGGCCCCTGAGTGGGTGCAGGGCTCACCTGGCATAACTAACAACGTCAGGCAAGCCCAAGGAGGCAAAGTGCCAACGCCGCTGGAACACCACCAGCACCTGAGGTGTTTATAGGCTGCTTTATTTTATACCGGGGAATATTGAAATTGAGAAAGGATTGTCTGAGTAGTGGATAACTCCTTTAGGATTCCTAAAAATTGGTGTCAACACTATACCTCCAGTTAGCCTGCTGTTATTTTCCACACCAAAATATATATGACTTATTAGCGTCAAGGCTTTCAATCCTAAATTTTGAAGTGGACCCACTAAAATCTGATGATATCCTTGACCAATAATGAGTTGTAAAAAAGAAAAACATTAGCATTTTGAACTGACGAAGACGGACCTAAACTAATTCGCAAGGCTAACTTTGACATTTGCTTTGTGTAGTCTGTACAGTTACGTATGACTATATGTTGGTCATCATTCAAAGGTGGAAGAAGACTGTGTGTCCTTCACGCTAGCTTTTAATATACAGTTCTGGTTCATTTTATTTGGTTTGAGACAAGAATCAATTTTGTGTGTATATTCTGAAATTGATTTTAACTATTGAGTTTATAGTAAATGTAAATTTTTTAATACTTTTTATTATCTCTTAAACATGGGAATGTTGCGATCTGTAATAGACTACTAAACATTTAGCTGGTTTTTATACTGATTTTTAGAGGGCAATGTTTTTTTGCATAAAGTGACCTATTTCACTGAAATCATGATTAAAATAAATTATGTTCTCTTTTAGTACAAACACAGTAATAGTCAAACTGGGCATTAGGCTATACATATTAAGCCTTGAAAACAAGTGATGGAATCAAACCAAAACATCTCAATAGGAAAATGTCAACACATAGATGAAACGCTGATGAGATATTATGCCACACTGGATTATACTCAATAAGCCATGAAACTGCTAATCTGGAGGATATTGTTCATGCATATAGGAGAATAGCCGACTGCTGCTTGGGTAAAGTCATTAGCAACATAATCACAACTAGATCAATGATACTCGAAACATGTCTGGAGAACTAGGCCCAACTCTGGATAAATATAATAACGGTAATGATGGCAATTGGCATTTGGTATGGAAACACGTTCAATTTCAGTTTTCTAACTTAGTATTATGTTATACACATGCATTATCTTTATTTTTATGTCCTAAACAACCGGTTCCTAACCAATTTAGTGGGAGTATAGATAAGCAGATCTTTTAGGATTCAGTTTTGCCTGCTTTGCCAAGTTGTCACAAAAATTGGATTTGTGTTAAAATAAACTGTATGAATCTCAATACGGGAAAGCTTGCAATTGCTCAGAAAATTCACATGTGTGAGAGAATAGAGCAAAAGAGAGAACCTTTCTGACCATAAGCGCTTACACTCTATAGATGAGAGAGGACTCTGCTGACTATAAGAACCTATAAACTACCAAAAAGATAGAGAGAGAGGGGACCCTGCTGATCATAAGAACTTAAACTTTACAGGAGAAAGGACCCCGCTGACTGTAAAGGCCCCGTTACACATAACGATGTCCCAGCGATCCCACCAACGATCCGACATGGATGGGATCGTTGGGACATCGCTAGGCTGATCGCTGGTGAGCTGTCACATAGACAGCCCCTCCAGCAATCAGAACCAGCGAGCAAGCTCGTTTCCAATGTAAACAGTGGGTATCTAAGAGCTGCACGGCTCTTGGATACCCGCTGTTTACCCTAGATACAAGCGTGCCCGCTGGTTTCCAACGTAAACATCGGGTAACTAAAAGCCGCGCGGCTCTTGGATACCCGCTGTTTACATTGGAAACCAGCGTGCGCTGGTATCGAGGGTAAACAGCAGGTATCCAAGAGCCGGGCGGCTCTTAGATACCCGATGTTTACATTGGAAACCAGGGTCGCTGATCGCTGGTCTCTCGCTGCCACACGCAGCGATGCGCGCTGGCCAGCGGGAGACCAGCGATCAAAAAATGGCCCAGGACGATCGAGCCCGAGATCGCTGTGTGTGACGGGGCCTTTAGAGTTTAAACTCCACAGGAGAGAAAGAAAGAGAGATACAGAGCGAATCCAGCTGACCATAGGAGCAAACACAAAACTGAAGAGCGTACAAGTGTAGGGAGGAGGGCCCCCACAGAGTGTCCGGGCCGCAACCAAGGGGACCGCCATCTAGGTTCCTAAGGGAACTATACCCGGGGAACGGAGGAGGAGAGTGCACTGCTGGCAGTGACAAGACAGCAAGGGGAGGGGCGAATATAAAAGGGACAGGGAGCGCACAGGGGAGTCAGTTGGCGGAATGGCAGACACAAAGCAAGAGACTTTGGGAGTTTGAGAGAGCCAGAATGACAGACGGTGACCAGAGAGGAGA
The DNA here is from genome assembly GCF_039654945.1 of Dendrobates tinctorius. NCBI lineage: Eukaryota > Metazoa > Chordata > Amphibia > Anura > Dendrobatidae > Dendrobates > Dendrobates tinctorius. Next base: position 3,628,352 of record NW_027361672.1, read on the forward strand.
CCAGCGGCAGAGGGGAGACTTACCGTGGTCTGCGGAGAGTAAGCGCTGAACTTACCAACAAGAGACTGGCATTTCACTCCAATCCGTGGTCACTACCTACCCACGGTCGTCCGCAGCTGTTACTGCTGTGGTCCAGCCTGTTGCAGCCTGTCCGCCGCCCCTTGCAGCCACTGCCGCTTCACTCCAGCCTACGGCTGCGGCCTGCCCGCTACCGCCCCGCTTCAGGACACGGCTGCAGCCTGTTCATCATCGCCCAACTCCAGTCCACTACGCGACGTGTTGGTGACTGGACTGCGGGACCCGTTAATAAAGCAGGCATTATGGGAGCAGGTCAGAATGAATCCCCGTATAGACTTTTCAGAGGTGGGAAGTCAAGCACGTGCTCGGGAGCAGGAGCAGGTGATGGCGGTCCCCGTGGGAAAGGTCTGGAGTGTGGAGGCTTCTGTGAACACAGTTGAGGAGCCTCAATGGGTGGAGGAGATGAAACAGGAATTGAAGAACATCAAGGGCGAGTTGGCAAAAGTGAAGAGAAGGACTGAGTCTGGGACTGGACGGACTAATTTCAATCCCGGCCCCTGGGGGCCCTGCTCCACCCGGGGCGGTCGGTCTGCACAGGCCCGGTGCTATGAGTGCGGGGAGCCGGGCCACTTCGCCCGAGAGTGTCCACGGCGTGGGAGATACCCACCTCAGCGGCCATTAAACTAGAGGGCTCCGGGCTGGAGGGACGCCTCTCGGAGCCAGAAACCACGATTAGGGGTGGTGGAAGTCCCGAAGATTTGGTCGCAAAATGTCCAGTGGTATGGGCAGAAGTAGAGGGCCAGGCCGTCCGGTGCCTAGTGGACACGGGGTCACAAGTGACAACTCAACTATGCCTGCTACTTATTTACGGCAAAATTTCCCCAAAGCAGCAAGACCCCAGTGGGGACCCATGATCAGACTAGTAGCCGCCAATCAATTACCGGTCCCTGTTGCCGGGGTGGTGTGGGTACAGGTGACGCTGTGCGGTAAATCCCTCGGTCACAGAGGAGTGGTACTAACCCAAGGGGAAACCGATAAGCAGCATCCAGTCATTCTGGGCATGAACATACTATGGGAGTTCGGCAATCTGCTCTTCAATGATCCCACGCATAAGATCCTGAAGCAGTGGGGTTCTCGCACGGCCCAAGGACAGGTATTCCAGCAGTTGGTGTGGGGAGCGCGAGTACATCAGGACTGCCGGGAAGGCGAGGCTCTGGGCAAAGTCATCGTGCCAGCGGCTCCCCTGCTTGTACTGCCCCCTGGACAGACGGTGATGGCCCTGCCAATTCGAGCCTCGATACCCTTGGAGGTCGTAGAGATGCAGGTGGAGCCATGCTACTCGGAGCGCTTGCCTCCTGGCATGCTGGTGGCCCGCTCCCTGACCACAGTGCAAAAGGGGACCGTCCTGGTGTGCTGCGGCAACCATGAAGACCAAGACATCGTCCTGAGGCCCCAGACCGAACTGGCCAAGCTAGTAAGGCCTTTGGAAGAAGTGCTGCCGGCCCCTGTGATTCAATTGAGAGTGCAATCCGAGGACCCTTGGGAAGTAACTATCCGGACTCTACAGGCTACCGAAATCTCGAATCAGGAGAAGGGTCGAAACATCCTGGAACAAATGTGGGCCAAGCTCTCTGGACTAGCTTCAGCTCAGCTTTCCCAGATAAAAACACTGCTCGGACAGTACCATGAGGTATTTGCTAGTCATGAGGAAGATTTTGGATGTACCACCGCCTTCACCCATGGAATTCCCACGGCAGGAGCGGCCCCCATCCACGAACGATATCGACAGATTCCTCCACAGCTCTACCAAGAGGTAAAAACTTTGCTGGCCCAAATGCTACGAAAGGGAGTTATTCAAGAAAGCCAAAGCTCCTGGGCGGCTCCCATTGTGTTGGTTCGCAAAAAGGATGGAACCCTATGGTTCTGCGTGGACTATCGAAAGCTGAATGCATGCACCATCAAAGACTCGTACCCACTACCCCGAATAGAAGAATCCTTGTCCGCCTTGGGGAAGGCGGCGTATTTTTCGACTTTGGACCTAGCCAGTGGGTACTGGCTTGTGCCCATGTCAGAAGAAGACAGGGCTAAGATGGCGTTCATACTTCCTATGGGACTATTTGAGTTCAATAGAATGCCGTTCGGACTGGCCAACGCCCCGGGGACCTTTCAACGGTTGATGGAGCGGTGTCTGGGAGATCTCAATTTCGAGGCCACGTTGATATACCTGGATGATATCATCATCTATGCTGCTACGTTTGAGGACCACCTGAAGCGGTTGGGGCAGGTACTCGGCCGGCTGCAAAAGTACAGGTTGAAGGTAAAACCCCAAAAAGTCACCTATTTCGCACCCAGAACAAATATCTGGGCCATATCGTCTCGGCGGAGTGCGTAAGGCCGTCCCGGGTAAAGGTTGCTGCAATTCAGGGATGGCCTACCCCCGAGACGATAAAAGACGTGCGGGCCTTCCTGGGGTTGGCCGGATACTACAGTCGTTTCGTAAAGAATTTTGCATGTCGAACTTGAGCCCTGCACGACCTGCTGAAGGGGGCTCCCGCTGGGGCAAATGGATGAAAAATCCAGTCGCTGCAACCTCAAGAAGAGGCCTTCCAAGACCTTAAGGCTGCACTCTCGAATACTCCGGTGTTAGCTTATGCGGATTTCTCGCAACTGTTCATCCTGCACACTGACGGGAGTTTTCATGGGCTGGGGGCTGTGTTGTCACAATTTCAAGACGGCCGGGAGAGAGTGATCGCATAAGGAAGACGCTCACTCCATGATTCCAAGCGCAACCCTGGCAAGTACAGCTCCTTTAAGCTCGAGCTCCTCGCAGTAGTGTGGGCCATAACGGAGCGGTTCGCAGAGTACCTGGCGGGCTCCAAAGTAGTGGTGCAGACCGACAATAACCAGCTGGCTCATTTGGAGAATGCCAAACTGGGGGCTCTGGAACAAAGATGGGTGGCCCGGATGGTGAAATTCAACTATAAAATCATCTATAAAAGAGGGGCCGAGAACGTACATGCTGACGCCTTCTCCATGATTTGACATACAACCCCAGTGAAGAGTTGGGACTACGAACTGGAAGGGGAAGAGATACCATTCGCCCTCACCACTGCCATGCTCACAGCTGCCACCCAGAAAGTACTCCCCTCGGAGACCCTAAGTTGCATGCTGGAACAACCTCGTGATAAATGGATCCAACAGCAGCAAGTAGATGAAGAAACTGGGCTTCTCCGGAAATGGGTCGCCGCTGGCAAACTGCCCACTGACTCCCAAATACAGACTGACTCAGGACATGTCGCTGACGTTACGACAATGGGAGAGGCTGGTTATCCGAAAGGGACTATTGTAGCATAAAATGACATTAAGGACAACATCTATGACGATTTGGAAGGTAGTTTCGCCCGGAGCCCAACTTAACGAACTGGCTCGAGAAGCCCACGAAAAAGGGGCTCATTTCGGAGCTCAAAAGACCTTGCAATGGTTACAACAGATAATTTACCATCCACTCTTACATGCTGTTGTGGACGAGACTTGCCGGGCCTGCCACCTATGCAAATTATCCAAACCGCCCACACAGCGAGCCTCAGTACAAACAATCGTGACCTCAGCGCCCCTCGAGCTTGTGACGGTGGATTACATGACCATTGGTCCCGCATTCCATGGGTACGAATACTGCCTCGTCATGGTAGACCATTTCACTAAGTTCGCTGTGGTCACTCCCACTCGAGACCAGACCGGGGAGTCGGCCGCATCCGCAATTTGTAGAAACTTCATACAAGTAAACGGCTGCCCTCAACGGACACATTTCGACCAAGGAGCATGTTTTTTGGGAAAAATTATGGAGGAACTGCACCGTCTCTACGGTATTGACAAATCCCGGACCACGCCATACCACTCGCAGGGAAACGGGGCCTGCGAACGATTTAATCGAACATTAATCCAAATGTTGCATACTCTGGAGAGTGACAAGAAGGCCCGTTGGCCCAAATATGTCCCTGAATTAGTATGGGTTTACAACAGCCGGGTACACCGAGTTTCCGGCTATACCCCCTACTCCCTGCTATTCGGACGAGAAGGCAAAGGAATCACGGAGATAGAGTTGGACCCAGAGGAAACCCAGCCCTGGACCGGGGTATCATCATGGGTACGAAATCACCGGCACCGACTGCAAACTCTTCATCGAATTGTACATACCAAATTCCAAGACTTAGAACACCCAGGAAAGAATTTATCTCCACCTCCCAACCTCCAAAGTGGAGACCAAATGCTCGTACTAGACCAACGCCCTCAGAACAAATTAGAGCCACGCTGGGAGCCCCTATCGGGTCCTACGCCGTATAAACCCTGAAGGACCTGTGTACGAAATACGACCCGAGAAAGTCGGAACGCTGCCTACTCGCATTGTGCACCGTAATATGTTACACCCATGTACTTCCACTGACCCGATACAACCTGAACCTACTCCTCAGGTCTCTGAACCATTGCCAGTGTTCTGGGACCCGGATGATGAAGAAGACTTCCCCACAATATCCAGGGACTCTTTACTCAAATACAAACGAACTGACACAATTAACCTGCCCAAATCAGCTAGCCCACCAATGTCCACCACCCCAGAAAACTCCACCCTAGTCGAACTAAGACGCTCGGAGCGGTCAACAGCCGGCAAACCCCCGAACGATACAAGCAGAACCAGTTCATATGGCAACAAAAATTGACATCTCCGCAGACTAACCCAAGTATACTGAGGCCCTCACCTGAGGACTGGCGAGCATACAGGATGGGGGAGTGTAGGGAGGAGGGCCCCCACAGAGTGTCCGGGCCGGAACCAAGGGTGCCGCCATCTAGGTTCCTAAGGGAACTGTACCCGGGGAACGGAGGAGAAGAGTGCACTGCTGGGAGTGACAGGACAGCAAGGGGAAGGGCAAATATAAAAGGGATAGGGAGCGAGCAGGGGAGTCAGTTGGCAGAACAGCAGACACAAAGCAAGAGACTGTGGGAGTTTGAGAGAGCCAGAGTGACAGACGGTGAACAGAGAGGAGACCAGCGGCAGAGGGGAGACTTACAGTGGTCTGCGGAGAATAAGCGCTGAACTTACCAACAAAAGACTGCCGCTTCACTCCAATCCGTGGTCACTACCTGCCCACGGTCGTCTGCAGCTGTTACCGCTGTGGTCCAGCCTGTTGCAGTCTGTCCGCTGCCCCTCGCAGCTGCTGCCGCTTCACTCCAGCCCACGGCTGCGGCCTGCCCGCTACCGCCCCGCTTCAGCCCACGGCTGCGGCCTGTTCATCATCGCCCGGAGTTAACGTCACCCCGCTGCAGTCGGCAGTTGGGGCCTACTCCTCACCTACAGAGAAACTCTTTGCCTAGGCCCAGGCCGTGCACGTGGCCTGAGAACCGCCACTCCTGGTAACTGCGACACAACCCTGCTTGGAGACTGGAGTCTTATTGAACTCGCTTACGAGCAGAACCCCGCTGTTTCTACAGGGGGTTACGTCATCAAAGGACTTCCTCAGGCCCTGTTGTGCCCCAACTCCTCCTGGGCGCCCGAAGATTACGATAGTTCTTCAGCAGCTGGGCCCAGCGGCTGCGACACCAAAGCAGCCTCATAAGAGACGCAGAGGGACGTCAGGATGGATAAGTGACGCTACAGGAAATAAGGACCCGTAGTAGCTATTATTGTGTTTTGGTTGCTTATCATAGCCCTAGTTGCTTAAATTTATAAAAGTTCTCTAGCCAAAGTTCAATCCAGTCTCGCGTCTCGTCACTGCATCCTGCGTACCTGCTGTTACATACACAAGGACCCTGGTGATCATAAGAACTTAAACGTTACAGGAGAAAGGACCCCGCTGACTGTAAGAGTTTAAACGACAGCGGAGAAAGAGTTAGCGTGGACCCAGCTGAACACAGGAGCATACACAAAACAGAAGCGCGCACAAGGAACCTGCTGATCACAATAGCTTACAATCTATGGGAGAGAAATGACCCTGTTGATCATAAGAGCTTACAATCTACAGGAATGAAAGACATATGCCGCGCCTTTGGAGATGGAAAACGTCACTGCCATGCAAACCGTGCTTCACTGGGAACTGTTAATATGTGATGGATCAGGTACTGACCACTACTGTACGAAGTTGATAAGCCATTAAATGTCGTAGCTGCAGGGCATTATAAGGAAGCCCACATAGCCATGTAAAGAGACTTTAGCCCACCCTCTGATTCTTCAATAGCATGGAAAATTATGCAAGGGCAGATTTTTTTTGAGAACCACAAATCAAGTCTCAAAATGTTCGAATTTACATGAAACTAAGAATTTAAGGAAATTCAACTCAACTCGATCCTCCACAAATAAATCTGCTCCTCTGTAAGTGGGAGTCATATGTGGATTATGACCCCCAACTATGTGGCTCACCATTGGATATCTGAGTTATGACTATATGCAGTAGCAATTGAAAATATTACAGACAGCATTAACAAGTGCCATTTTTGGATTACACATCATAGTCAAAACCCATACTGAAATATTGATTTCCAAATGCTTGCAAATTCATGAGGTCTTGTTTCTCCACATTTAAATTTAATATTGAGTTGATTGTGGCTCACAAGGCATAAAAAGTCGGGAAACACAGCCCACTATGTTTTTGTGCCCACCTGAAAAAGTGGATTCTATAGAATATAAAGTCATACAGAGCACTTAGTGACTCTCTCTGCTACATTAAAATCAATGGCCCTATTGGTGGATAATCCTTAATCCCATTTAACAAGGATTCAAACAGGAGTCACAATGGAGCCACTGATGTGTGGCCAAGAACAGGATGTAAACATAACCATAAATGGCTATTCTCATCTTAGAGGAAAAAAAATGCAAAGTGTAAAAACAAGCAACTGTGCATTTAAGGCTGTGTGACCACGATGCGATTTTTAAGCGTTTTTGCAGCGATTTTCGGTGCAAAAACGTTTAAAAATCTTGTACAGAATGCACCCCATGCATTCCTATGGCATTCCGCACATGCTGTGCTAATGCTGCGCTTTTTTCCGCGGCGGAATCGCAATGCAAAAAAAATCACAGCATGCTCATTCTTTTGTGCGGAATTGCAAAGAATTGCCGCGATTCTGCACCCATAGGAATGCATGAGAACCACTTACTTCCCGCATGTGGCTATGCCCACCATGCGCGAAGTTAAGCGTCTCATGTGCGGTTGGTACTCACGGTGTGGAGGAGAGGAGACTGTCCTCCAGGCCCTGGGTACCATACCCCTGTAAAAAAGAATAAAAAAATAAAAAATCGGGGTATATTTACCTTCCGACGTCCCTCGCTGCATTCCCGGGCCTCAGCGTTCCCTGTAATGCCTTGCGGCAAGGTCCTGTGATGACGTAGTCTCGCGTGACTAGCGGTCTCGTGAGATCGCTATAGCAACGCGAGACCAACGTCATTACAGGTCTCGCAAGGCATTACTGGGAACGCAGCGCGGGACGTCGGAAGGTAAATATACCCCGATTTTTTATTTTTTTATTATATTTTACATTCTATCTTTTACTATTGATGCCGCATAAGCAGCCTCAATAGTAAAAAGCTGGTCACACTTGTCAAACACTATGTTTGACGAGTGTGACCAACCTGTCAATCACTTTCCAAGCGATGCTTCAAATCGCTTGGAAAGTGCTTGAATATCACACACGAAAATAGCAGCAAAATCGCGATGATAATCGCGGTAAAATCGCGGTGAAATCGCGCTATTTCTGGGAAGGAGTCCGGTTTTTGGTGTGCGTTTTAACACACACCGTGGGCACATAGCCTTAGAGTGATTTTTTGTTTATTGTTTATAAACAAACAGCAGTGGCCAAATAGGTGTAGTGCTTACAAATTCTTTTTAACCCCTTAGTGACAGAGCCAATTTGGTACTTAATAACCAAGCCAATTTGTACAATTCTGACCACTGTCACTTTATGTGCTTATAACTTTGGAACATTGTAACATAGTTTTGAAGGCTGAAGGAAGACCTTATGTCCATCTAGTTCAGCCTATTTTTAGTGCAGCAGTTCTGCATTGTTGATCCTGGGAAAGGCAAAAACCCAGAGTAGAAGCCAATTTTCTCGATAGGGAAAAAAATTCCTTCCCCTAAGCTGGGTCAACCATCTACCTATAATATTATGTTATTCGTAACCTTCTATACTGTTACTCACAGCGGAACGATTCAACGGATCCCACTGATTCTGAGAATGTTTTTTCGCGACATATTGTACTTCATGGAAGTGGTAAAATTTCTTCGATATGACTTACGTTTATTTATAAAAAAACGGAAATTTGGCAAAAATTTCGAAAATTTTACAATCTTCAAAATTTTAATTTTTGTGCCCTTAAATCAGAGTCATATCGCACAAAATAGTTAATAAATAACATTTCCAACATGTCTACTTTCCATTAGCACAATTTTGGAAGCATAATTTTTTATGCATCCCCAGATCCCATCCCGCAGTGTGTTATGAAGTATTCACACTGCGGGGCTGGGGTCTCCACAACACGCAGGTGCGATAGCCTGATGGCAATTCCCGGGCAGCGCACACTGCGCATGCCCGAGTACAGTTGTCACAGTGCAGGCGCCCGACAACATGTAACGGCAAATACAAAAGAAGGAGGTGGTGCAGGTGTAGGAGGAGAGGCCTCCGCCGAGTACCCGGGCCGGAACCGAGGGGACCGTCTTCCAGGTTCCTGGGGTATCTGTTTCAAGGGAGCAGAGCTAGGGGATGGACTTCTGAGACTGACAGGGCAGTTGGGGGAGGAGTCCAGAGAAGAGGGGCGGAGAGGGCCAGACTGTGTGAGTCAGCAGAACGAGGGAGAAGGAGGTGGAGACTTGGGGAGGGCCAGAGAGCGAGAGCCACGAGCAGCTTCCAGAAAGGAGGACAGCGACAGGAGGGAGACTCTCGGTGGACCGCAGGGAGACGGTGCCGAGCTTAACGACAAAAGTAGACTGCTGCCTCACTTCAGCTCTCGGCTGCGGCCTACTCGCAGCTTTCTGAGGCCGACGCTGCCCCACTCCAGCTCGCGGCTGTGGCCTCCTCGCTGCTGTCCGCAGCCACCGCCGCTTCACTCCTGACCACGGCGGTGACTCCTCCTTTGCCACCCGCAGCTGCCACCGCCCCGCTCCAGTCCGCGGTAGAGACTGGGCCTGCACCCACTGCGGATCCTCCAGTGCGGCCTCAGACTACGCCTGTGGCCTATCAACCGCCACTTATCACCTCCGCTGCCAGTCCCTGTCAGGGAGTTGCGGCCTCCACTCTCCCACAACCAGGCGGTATTCCGCTGTTTCCGCTGGGGGACATCCCGCCAAAGAGCACTCCATGGGCCTGTTGTGCCCCTACTCCTCCTGGGCGTCGGAACGCCCGAAAACTACGCCAGATCTTCAGCAGCTGGGCACAGTGGCTGCGACGCAGACACACCATGGAACAGAATGCTGAGGGATGTCAGGACGGATGAGTGATACATAGTGACTAAGGACCCGTAGTCGGCCATTCCACGGCCATATAGTGACCGGTCTTTGCCGGATTAGTCGTGTTCTCCCAATCCTTGTTTATGTGTATTGGCTCCCTGCGAGGACAACTACTGTTATTCTGTTGGTTGCGTAACAATAGCCCTAACGGCATTAATCTATAAAGGTTAACATTTAAAGTCATTTCGGTCTCGCGTCTCGTCACTGCATCCAGCGAACCTGCTATTACCACATTTGGCGTAGTCGGCAGGATGCAGTGTCCGAGCGCGGACAGTGGCACCCCAGGCCAGAGCGGGGCCATACACACAGCAAGCATTCAGGTACCCCGGTCCTGCATTTCTCTGGGGGCTATGCTAAACAACCTGCGCAGGTTCTCAGGCTCCAACACCATGCTGTGGAGCTGGGCAGAGCGAATGCGAGGCCTCTTCCGAATGCATCCCATGACCCCTGGCCTGGAAGCCGTGGTAGCTCTCATGGCATTAGAAGGGGAGGCCCGGGATTCAGTAATGTTGAGGCCACCGGGACACCACAACACCTTTGCTAGGGTCTTGCGGATACTGGAAGAGACCCATGGGAATCCAAAAGATGTGGGAGAGTTGAGGACCCGGTTGTTCAGTCGAATGCAGGGAGAGGGGGAGACTATCACCCAGTATATGAATGTCCTCCAAGAGTTATACATGACCATCGAGCGGAAGGACGGCGTAGGGGTAGGACCCATCGACATTACCCTACACGACTTGTTAGTGACTGGACTCCGAGACCCGTTGATAAAGCAGGCACTACGGGAGCAGGTCTAAGTGAACCCACATTTAGCTTTCTCTGAGGTGGGGAGTCAGGCGCATGCATGAGAGCAGGAGCAGGGAATGACGGTCCCCGTGGGGAAGGTCCAGAGTGTGGAGGCTGCTGTGACTGCTGTCGGAGAGCCCCAATGGATAGAAGAGATGAAACAAGAGCTGAAGAACATCAGGGGCGAGTTGGCCGAAGTGAAGAGAAGAACCGAGGTCATGTCTGGGCGGCCTAGTTTCAATCCCGGGCCCTGGGGGCCTCGCAATGCTAGGAGCGGCCGGCCCTCACAGCCCCGAGGGCTATGAGTGCGGGGAGCTGGGCCACTTCGCACGAGAGTGTCCGTGGCATGGGAGGTGCCCACCCCGGCCTCCGTTAAACTAGAGGGCTCCAGGCTGGGGGGACGCCGCTCGGAGCCAGAAGCCATGACATGGGGTGGTGGAAGTCCCGAAGTGCCTAGTGGACACGGGGTCGCAAGTAATGACCATGCCTGCAACTTACTTTCGGCAGCATTTCCCTGAGGCAGTGAGACCCCAGTGGGGACCTATGATAAAACTGGTAGCCGCCTATCAATTAACGGTCCCTGTCGCCGGGGTGGTTTGTGTGCAGATGACGCTGTGTGGCAAATTCCTCGGACGCCAGGGAGTGTGTTATGATTGGGTCACCGAGGAGGATAGCAGGCCCAGGCTAAGCCACAGAAAACCAGAGAGGTTGGTAACTAAGCGGATTGCAGACCCCTGATCCTATCCACACAACTAGCAGTAGCCGTGGAGCTTGCCTATGATGATCCTAGACACTTCGGCACAGCCGGAGAGCTAACTAAGCCTAAAGCAAGAAAGGGGAAATCTAAACTGCCACAGAGCAGACCCCAAAGGAATAGATAGCCCCCAAACATATATTGTCGGTGAGACAAGATGAAAACACAAACGCAGGCAGGAAAATAGACTGAGCAAATGATGGAGTCCACACTGACTAGACAGGACAGGAAAGGAAAGACACTGTCTGCAATCACGCAAAAAACCCTGCAAAAAAGTCCAACACGTCTGATGCAAAAATTACTGAAGTTGCACGACTTTGCCCACTATATCAGCACTCTGGTATATTCTGAAAGCAAAGCAAAAAGCGGCCAATCTAATAAGGGACAAAAACAATCTGGCACAAGCAGTAACATATGGATGGTGATTCAGCACAGCCCCAGCCGGAGCTGGCTGACCACAAAAACTGAGATAAACAAAACCAGATCAAATGTAAACAGAATAGCAAATGAACAATTAGCTGAACATGCAGAGACTAAGCTAGAAACTAAGACCTCAGGAGGTAGGAAGAAAATCACCAGCAGGGATAGAGGGAGTCGGCTGTCTTAAATCCCAATCTGTAACTCCAGATCTCCAATCGTCGTTCTCATTATCAGGTGGCAAGCCTCTGTTAATCAGATCAGCTCCATTACTTCCAGTAACCACCAGAGGGAGCCCAGAAAGAGAGCTCGCAACCCCTCTGTCAATTTGATCAGCTCAACTACCTTCAGTAGTAACCAGAGGGAGGCCAGAAAGAGAATTCACAACAGGAGTGGTCCTGACTCATGGAGAAACTAATGACAAACATCCAGTTATCCTGGGCATGAACATCCTAACATACATAGTAACATAGTTTTGAAGGCTGAAGGAAGACCTTATGTCCATCTAGTTCAGCCTATTTTTAGTGCAGCTGTTCTGCATTGTTGATCCTGGGGAAGGCAAAAAACCCACAGAGTAGAAGCCAGTTTTCTCCATGGGGAAAAAATTCCTTCCCCTAAGCTGGGTCAACCATCTACCTATAATATTATGTTATTCGTAACCTTCTATACTGTTACTCACAAGAAAAGCATCCATTCCTTTCTTAAATTCATTCAGTGAGTTGGCCATCACCACTTCCTCAGGAAGAGAATTCCAGAGCCTCACTGCTCTTACCGTGAAGAACCCTCTTCTATGCTGGTGCAGAAACAGTGGGGTTCCCGAACGGCCCAAGGGCAGGTCTTCCAGTAGTTGGTGAGGGAGGCTCGAGTTCTCCAGGACTGCCAGGAGGGCGAGGCACTGGGCAAAGTCATTGCGCCAGCGGCTCCCCCGCTCATACTGCCCCCTGGGCAGACAGTGGTGGCCCTGCCCATCTGGGCCCAGGTGCCTTTGGAGGGCGTGGAGATGCAGGTGGAGCCATACTACTCGGAACTCCTGCCTCTTGGCATACTGGTGGCCCGCTCCCTGGCCACTGTGCGGAGAGGGACCATCCTGGTGCGCTGTGTCAATCTAGAAGACCAAGACATTGTCTTAAGGCCACGGGTCAAGATGGCCAAGCTGGTGAGGCCATTGGAAGAGGTGCTGCCAGCCCCTACGGTCCAATTGAAGGTGCAACCCGAGGACCCTTGGGCAGTGACTATTCGAACTCTGCAGGCTGCCAAGTCCTCGACTCAGGAAAAGGGCCGAAACATCCTGGAAAGAATGCAAGCTGAACTCTCCGGCCTGGCTCCCGCCCAACTTCTCCAGGTAGAAACACTACTAGGACAGTATCATGGGGTATTCGCTAGCCAGAAGGATGATTTTTGGATGCACTACAGCCATCACGCACGGAATTCCCATGGCAGGAACAGCCCCCATACGGGAACAATACAGACAAATTCCCCCACAAATATATCAGGAGGTAAAAACTTTACTGGCCCAAATGCTGCGGAAGGGGTTCATACGAGAGAGCCCCTGAGCGGCTCCCATCGTGTTGGTCCGCAAAAAAGATGGCACCCTGCGGTTCTGCGTGGACTATAGAATGCTGAATGCCTGTACCATCAAAGACTCGTACCCGTTGCCTCGTATAGAAGAATCCCTGTCCGCCTTGGGGAAGGCTAAGTACTTTTCAATGTTAGATCTGGCCAGCGGGTATTGGCAGGTGCCGATCTCGGAAGAAGACAGGGCTAAGATGGCGTTCATTCTTCCTATGGGACTGTTCGAGTTCAATCGAATGCCGTTTGGGCTGGCCAATGCCCCGGGGACCTTTCAGCAGCTGATGGAGTGGTGTCTGGGGGATCTCAAATTTGAAGCCACGCTGATATACCTTGACGACATAATCATCTATGCCGCCACGTTTGACGACCACCTGCGGCGGTTGGGGCAGTGCTCGGCCGGCTGCAGAAGTACGGGTTGAATGTGAAGCCCCAGAAATGCCACCTGTTTCCACCCAGATTGAATATCTGGGGCATGTCGTCTCTGCCAAGGGTGTTAGACCGTCCCTGGAAAAGGTTGCTGCCATTCAGGGATGGCATACCCCCGAGACGATAAAAGACGTGCGGGCCTTCCTAGGGCTGGCTGGATACTATCGTCGTTTTGTAAAGAATTTTGCACGCCGGGCCCGAGCCCTGCAGGACCTCCTAAAGGGGGCTCCTGCAGGGGCAAATGAACGGAAAATACAGTGGCAACAACCGCAAGAAGAGGCCTTCCAAGACATTAAGGCTGCGCTCTCACGTGCCCCAGTGTTAGCTTATGTGGATTTCTCGCAACCGTTCATACTACACACCGACGGAAGTCTACACGGGCTAGGGGCTGTTTTGTCACAAGTTCAGGACGGCCGGGAGAGAGTGATCGTGTATGGTAGCCGATCACTTCATGACTCCGAACGAAACCCTGACAATTACAATTCCTTTAAGCTCGAGTTCCACGCGGTAGTGTGGGCCATGACGGAGCGGTTCGCAGAGTACCTGGCGGGCTCCGAAGTGGTGGTGCGGACCGACAACAACCCGCTGGCCCACCTGGAAAATGCCAAATTGGGCGCTCTGGAGCAGCGAAGGGTGGCCCGAATGGCCAAGTTCAACTACAAGATCATCTACAAAAGAGGAGCAGAAAATGTGCACGCGGATGCCCTCTCCAGGATCCGGCACACAACGCCAGGGAAAAGAGACGACGAATTGGAAGAAGAGACATTGAATGCCCTCACTGCTGCCATGCTCATGGCTGCCACACAAGAAGGACCCCCAAGGGGTGTGTTGGAGCAATCACGTGACAGATTGATCCAACAGCAGCAAGAAGATGAAGAAATTGAGCTCTTAAGCCGATGGGTGACCACCGGCAGACTACCCACCGATGCCCAGAGACAGACTTCATCTCAGGATATGTTGCTGATGCTACGCCAATGGGAGAAACTAGTCATCAAGAAAGGACTGTTGTATCGTAAGACAGTATCACGGGCGACGTCTGCAACAACTTGGCAGGTAGTCATGCCCAGAGCCCAACTCAGTTAACTGTCACGGGAAGCCCACGAAAAGGGGGCTCACTTCAGAGTCCAGAAAACCTTGCAATGGTTGCAGCAGATAGTTTACCATCCGCACTTGCACGCTGCTGTGGAAGAAACTTGCCGGCCCTGCCGCCTATGCGAACTAGCTAAAATGGTGCAAACGATAGTGACATCAGGACCCCTCAAGCTCTTGACGGTGGACTATGTGACCATTGGCCATGCATAACAGGGGTATGAGCATTGTCTCGTCATGGTGGATCACTTCACCAAATTTGCCGTGGTAACCCCCACCCGAGATCAAACTGCGGAGTCAGCCGCCTCTGCACTCTGCAAGAACTTTATCCAAGTGTACGGCTGCCCTCAATGGATACATTCAGATCAGGGAGCATGCTTCCTGGGGAAGGTCATGGAGGAGCTACATCGTCTCTCTGGTATCAATAAATCTAGGACCACACCATACCACCCACAGGGAAACGGGGCCTGCAAGCGCTTTAATCGGACACTAGTTCAAATGTTGCATACCCTGGAGAGTGACCGGAAGGCCCGCTGGCCTGAGTATGTCCCTGAACTAGTGTGGGTCTATAACAACCGGGTACACCAAGTTACCGGCTATACCCCCTACTCACTGCTATTCGGGCGAGAAGGCAAAGGGATCACGGATGTAGAACTAAACCCGGAGGAACCCCAACCCTGGTCTGGAGTGTCATCATGTGTCCGAAACCACCGACACCGGCTTCAGACCCTTCACTGCATTGTCCAGACAAAACTCCAGGACCTAGAGCACCCAGGGGGGACTCTACCTCCACCCACGGACTTTCAGACTGGGGATTGAGTACTCATACTAGACCAGCGACCCCAGAACAAGCTAGAACCCCTGTGGGAAGAGAGTCCTTACCGAGTATTGCGCCGAATAAGCCCTGATGGGCCTGTGTACGAGATACGACCAGAAAGGGACGGGGCACTTCCCACTCGTACTGTGCACCGTAATATGTTGCGGCCCTGTACATCCAACGATCCCATGCAACCCGAACCCACTCCTCAGGCCCCCGAACCAATGCCCACAGTCTGGGACCTAGATGACGAAGAAGATAGCCCAGCCGTACAAGCGGGCCATCCAAGGAACAATATCTCAGCAAGTCACGCCAGCCCACCAGAATCGGCCAGTCCACCACCGGCCACCACCACAGAAAGCTCCACCACAGTCGAACTAAGACGCTCCGAGCGGTCAACAGCCGGCAAACTATCCGAATGCTACGAACAGGATCAGTTCGTATGGCAACAGGAACTTTTGTCTCAAAAGACCAACCAGTGCCTACCAAGACCCTCGCCCGTGGACTGGCGAGGATACAGGATGGGGGAGTGTAGAAGTAGAGGCCTCCGCCGAGTACCCGGGCCGGAACCGAGGGGACCGTCTTCCAGGTTCCTGGGGTATCTGTTTCCAGGGAGCAGATCTAGGGGATGGACTGCTGAGACTGACAGGGCAGTTGGGGGAGGAGTCCAGAGAAGAGGGGCAGAGAGGGCCAGACTTTGTGAGTCAGCAGAACGAGGGAGAAGGAGGTGGAGACTTGGGGAGGGCCAGAGAGCGAGAGCCACGAGCAGCTTCCAGAGAGGAGGACAGAGACAGGAGGGAGACTCTCGGTGGACCGCAGGGAGACAGCGCCGAGCTTACCGACAAAAGAAGACTGCTGCCTCACTTCAGCTCTTGGCTGCGGCCTACTCGCAGCCGTCCGAGGCCGACGCTGCCCCACTCCAGGTCGCGGCTGCGGCCTCCTCACTGCTGCCCGCAGCCACCGCCGCTTCACTCCTGACCACGGTGGTGACTCCTCCTTTGCCACCCGCAGCTGCCACCGCCCCGCTCCAGTCCACGGTAGATCCAGTCCACGGTAGAGACTGGGCCTGTGCCCGCTGCGGATCCTCCTGGCCAGAGGCAGGCAATATCAAAAGGCATATTGCCAGAATCAGAAGAACAACCAGTGACACATCTTATGTTACTAGAGCTGGCAGAATTAGCAGAAAGCCGACGCACTTCAAGGATTATATCTAACTGGACTTATTATGTTATAGCTCTAACTTGGTCATGGTATCCATTGTTTTATTATTTTTTATTGTTCCTCCAGTTAAAAGAGAAAGGATGTAGCAATATGATATATGATGATGTGGCCTCTAGGGGTCTCACTACATTTATGTATGTACAGTACTATAGTCATTTTTGGAACTTGTTGGATCGTTGTTGTTAGGAGATACCTTGTAATGGAGAATTGCACCTCATGTAATTAACAGCCTGCAGATACCCACAGAGTGTGATCCATGACAGGAAACAACAAACAGAACAGCAAGGTAGTACAGCACTGTCCTAATAACTTCAATAGAATAGCAATGCAATATGGACAGTTAAAAAGAAGTACAACACAGGCAGGGCCTGTAAGTTGCTATATACGTGGTCAAAATTGTTGGTATGCCCCTCGCTTAATGACAGAAAGCCCACAATGTGTCACAGAAATAACTTAAATCTGACAAACGTAATAATAAATCAAAAATCTATGAAAATGAACAAATGAAAGTCAGACATAGCTTTTCAACCATGCTTCCACAGAACTTTTAAAAAATAAAACTCATGAAATAGGCCTGGACAGAAATGTTGGTACCCTTAACTTAATATTTTGTTGCACAACCTTTTGAGGCAATCACTGCAATCAAACGATACCTGTAACTGTCAATGAGACTTCTGCACTGGTATTTTGGCCCACTCCTCAAGAGCAAACTGTTCCAGTTGTCTCGTGTTCGAATGTTGCCGTTTCCAGACGCCATGTTTCAGCTCTTTCCAAAGAAGCTCAATAGTATTTAGGTCAGGGCTCATAGAAGGCCACTTCAGAATAGTCCAGTGTTTTCCTCTTAGCCATTCTTGGGTGTTTTTAGCTGTGTGTTTTGTGTCATTATCCTGTTGCAAGACCCATGACCTGCGACTGAGACCAAGCTATCTGATACTGGGCGGCTAGTGTTGAGCATTCCGATACTGCAAATATCGGGTATCGGCCGATATTCGCTGTATCGGAGATCAGATACCGAGTTCCGATATTTTTGCAATATTGAATACCGGAATCGGAAGTTCCCATAATGCAATGAGCCAGTTGTGTTAGCCATGTTAACTAATGGCATGGCTGTGATTGGCTGCTGAAATAATGTCATCATGATGTGCGGTCTGTGCGGGCCTGCCGGGAGTCTGTGCGGGCCTGCCGGGGGTCTGTGCGGGCTGCCGGGGGTCTGTGTGGGCCTGCCGGGGGTCTGTGCGGGCTGCCGGGGGTCTGTGTGGGCCTTCCGGGGGTCTGTGCGGGCCTGCCGGCGGTCTGTGCGGGATGCCGGGGGTCTGTACGAGCCTGCCAGGGGTCTGTGCGGGCCTGCCGGGGGTCTGTGCGGACTGCCAGGGGTCTGTACGGGCCTGCCGGGGGTTGTGTGTGTGTGCAGGCATCGTCCGATGGGACTACAAGTCCCATCGGGCAATGCCTGCTACAATGACAGTGATTAACAAATTAGCAAATGATGGGACAGTAGTAGACCCATCATTCAGCTAATGTGTTGAATGTAAAAAAAAAACATACATACTACATACATACTACATATATACAACATTCATACAACATACATACATACTTCATATATACTACATTCATACAACATACATACATACTACATATATACTACATTCATACAGCACACATACATACTACATAATACATACTACATATATACTACATTCATACAACATACATACATACATACTACATATATACTACATTCATACAACATACATACATACTACATATATACTAAATTCATACAACAAACATACATACTACATACTACATACATACTACATATATACTACATTCATACAACATACATACATACTACATAATACATACATACTACATATATACTAGATTCATACAACATACATACATACATACATGTTACATACATACTACATATATACAGTTGTGGCCAAAAGTATTGACACCCCCGCAATTCTGTCAGATAATACTCAGTTTCCTCCTGAAAATGATTGCAAACACAAATTCTTTGGTATTATTATCTTCATTTAATTTGTCTTAAATGAAAAAACACAAAAGAGAATGAAGCAAAAAGCAAAACATTGATCATTTCACACAAAACTCCAAAAATGGGCCAGACAAAAGTATTGGCACCCTCAGCCTAATACTTGGTTGCACAACCTTTAGCCAAAATAACTGCGACCAACCGCTTCCGGTAACCATCAATGAGTTTCTTACAATGCTCTTCTGGGATTTTAGACCATTCTTCTTTGGCATACTACTCCAGGTCCCTGATATTTGAAGGGTGCCTTCTCCAAACTGCCATTTTTAGATCTCTCCACAGGTGTTCTATGAGATTCAGGTCTGGACTCATTGCTGGCCACCTTAGAAGTCTCCAGTGCTTTCTCTCAAACCATTTTCTAGTGCTTTTTGAAGTGTGTTTTGGGTCATTGTCCTGCTGGAAGACCCATGACCTCTGAGGGAGACCCAGCTTTCTCACACTGGGCCCTACATTATGCTGCAAAATTTGTTGGTAGTCTTCAGACTTCATAATGCCATGCACACGGTCAAGCAGTCCAGTGCCAGAGGCAGCAAAGCAACCCCAAAACATCAGGGAACCTCCGCCATGTTTGACTGTAGGGACCGTGTTCTTTTCTTTGAATGCCTCTTTTTTTCTCCTGTAAACTCTATGTTGATGCCTTTGCCCAAAAAGCTCTACTTTTGTCTCATCTGACCAGAGAACATTCTTCCAGAACGTTTTAGGCTTTTTTAGGTAAGTTTTGGCAAACTCCAGCCTGGCTTTTTTATGTCTCGGGGTAAGAAGTGGGGTCTTCCTGGGTCTCCTGCCATACAGTCCCTTTTCATTCAGACGCTGACGGATAGTACGGGTTGACACTGTTGTACCCTCGGACTGCAGGGCAGCTTGAACTTGTTTGGATGTTAGTCGAGGTTCTTTATCCAAGATCCGCACAATCTTGCGTTGAAATCTCTTGTCAATTTTTCTTTTCCGTCCACATCTAGGGAGGTTAGCCACAGTGCCATGGGCTTTAAACTTCTTGATGACACTGCGCACGGTAGACACAGGAACATTCTGGTCTTTGGAGATAGACTTGTAGCCTTGAGATTGCTCATGCTTCCTCACAATTTGGTTTCTCAAGTCCTCAGACAGTTCTTTGGTCTTCTTTCTTTTCTCCATGCTCAATGTGGTACACACAAGGACACAGGACAGAGGTTGAGTCAACTTTATTCCTTGTCAACTGGCTGCAAGTGTGATTTAGCTATTGCCAACACCTGTTAGGTGCCACAGGTAAGTTACAGGTGCTGTTAATTACACAAATTAGAGAAGCATCACATGATTTTTCGAATAGTGCCAATACTTTTGTTCACCCTCTTTTTTATTTTTGGTGTGGGATTATATCTATTTTGGCTTTAGGACAATTCTTTTTGTGTTTTTTTCATTTAAGATAAATTAAATGAAGATAATAATACCAAAGAATTTGTGCTTGCAATCATTTTCAGGAAGAAACTGAGTATTATCTGACAGAATTGCAGGGGTGTCAATACTTTTGGCCACAACTGTACTACATTCATACAACATACATACATACTACATAATACATACATGCTACATATATACTACATTCATACAACATACATACATACATACTACATACTACATACATACTACATATATACTACATTCATACAACATACATACATACTACATAATACATACATGCTACATATATACTACATTCATACAACATACATACATACTACATACTACATACATACTACATATATACTACATTCATACAACATACATACATACTACATACTATATGCATACTACATATATACTACATTTATACAACATACATACATACATACTACATACTACATACAACATACATACAACATGCTACATACATACAACATACATACTACATACAATACATTCATACATTCATACAATACATACATATAGACATACAGTACATATAACATAGAGTACATACTCACCATCACTTGTCACTTTGATCCCCGAAGCCAGTGTCATCTCACTGTAAAAAAAATTAAAATAACAAACAACCAATATACTCCCTGATCGGCAGAAATCCACGAGTGTCCCACGACAATCTCCTGCAGTGCATCACTGAGAGGTTACTATAGTTCACTGGTCTCACTTTATGGCAAAAGCTGAGTGGGAACTTTCTCACACAGCAATGCCAAAAGTGAGACTAGGGACTATTTTTTACAGTGGCGGAGGAATACAGTGCGGAAGGATACCTACCTCCCGTCATTTTATTCCTGGTGCCCCTAGAGAGCGGTCGCATCAGCTGATGCTGCTGTTCTCCACAGGAGATCGTTGTGGAACACTCGTGGATTTCTGAAGATCAGGGAGTATATTGGTTGTTTGTTATTTTAATATTTTTTACAGATGACAAT
This sequence comes from Dendrobates tinctorius, assembly GCF_039654945.1. NCBI lineage: Eukaryota > Metazoa > Chordata > Amphibia > Anura > Dendrobatidae > Dendrobates > Dendrobates tinctorius. The sequence goes on from NW_027361672.1 coordinate 3,649,383, forward strand.
GGCTTCGGGGATCAAAGTGACAAGTGATGGTGAGTATGTACTCTATGTTATATGTACTGTATGTCTATATGTATGTATTGTATGAATCTATGAATGTATTGTATGTAGTATGTAGTATGTATGTAGTGTGTATGTAGTGTGTATGTTGTATGTCTGTAGCATGTTTTATGTATGTTGTATGTATGTATGTAGCATGTATGTAGTATGTACTATGTATGTGTGTATGTTATATGAATGTAGTATATATGTAGTATGTATGTAGTATGTATGTATGTTGTATGAATGTAGTTTATATGTAGTATGTATGTATGTTGTATGAATGTAGTATATATGAAGTATGTATGAAGTATGTATGTAGTATGTATGTATGTTGTATGAATGTAGTATATATGTAGTATGCATGTATTATGTAGTATCTATGTTTGTTGCATGAATGTAGTATATATGTAGTATGTATGTAGTATGTATGTATGCTGTATGAATGTAGTATATATGTAGAATGTATGTAGTATGTATGTATGTTGTATGAAGGGGCACCAATGAGCCGACACTTAAACATACAGTGTAAAGGGGGTGAATAAACAACCCAGATGTTGACATACCAGGATGCCAGAATATCCTATACACATTATAATCTCCCATGTTTCAAACATTCACAGTGTATTTAAAAAGACATGATATAAAGTCCCAAAGATGCAAAAAGAGGTAGGCAAATTAACCCCATCCTCCTATGTTCGACGTGGTTCCCAACATCATGATGAAATGTCATAAGCGATGTACAGATTAGATACGTCCTATAACCTTGAGGGAGTCGGGGGACTCAGCAGCACCTCTCGAATATTATGACGGCACGGTCAGATAGGGGTAAGGGGAAACCGTTGACTTCTGTGGCCACCCATTTCCTTGATATTCATGGGGGTTCCCCCGACTCCCTCAAGGTTATAGGGCTAGAGGGGGTTTGTGTTAACATCAGGGGGGGCAATATCTCAGATGAGCTTCTCCGTCGGGAAGCCAGGTGGATCTATGTCTTGGACTGTTTATTGCCTCGAGGTCTTAATGAGGAGTTGCTTTACAACGGCTTCTATAAGAAGATGTAAACCGTGTTGTGTCATCTTACTAATATATATTTTTGTCTCTTGCCTTTTGTTCTTTCCAGCATCTAGTTCCTGGCTCCTATTATACATTGGACCTCGGGACGTCTCTCTTTCACTTGGCTGGACTCTGAGATTTCCCGTTTCGACGTATCTAATCTGTACATCGCTTATGACATTTCATCATGATGTTGGGAACCACGTCGAACATAGGAGGATGGGGTTAATTTGCCTCCCTCTTTTTCCATCTTTGGGACTTTCTATCATGTCTTTTTAAATACACTGTGAATGTTTGAAACATGGGAGATTATAATGTGTATAGGATATTCTGGCATCCTGGTATATCAACATCTGGGTTGTTTATTCACCCTCTTTACACTGTATGTTTAAGTGTCGGCTCATTGGTGCCCCTTCCCCCTCCCCTCCCCCCCCTTTTTTCTCAAATCTGTACTAATACATGACATTAAGATATGTTGTTAGATACTTATGGTTATGTCAGTAAACTCTGACTTGCTGTTGTTCAAATCGGTTCCATTCCTTCCCATTTTTGGGTTTAATGGGTCATCAGTAGAGTTGAGCGACTTTTGGTTTTTTAGGGTCGCGTTTCGTTTCGTGAAACCCGACTTTTCCAAAAGTTGGGTCGAGCAAGATCGTCCGATTATAGGGAAAAGTCGGGGTCGTCCCGAAACACGAAACCCAATGTAAGTCAATGGGGAATAAAAGTCGGCAGTGAGAGGAGGACAGGAAACACACCTACAGTGCCCATTTGAATGCCAAAAGCATCAATTCTTCTTACTTAAGCTTGTCAACCTTAATTAACTTCATAATACAAGTTACGCACTGAAAAATGGGGGTTATTTGGCTAAAGTTGTGGGGGGGGAGGGCTGGCTGCAGGTTTTCATGTGCCCTGGGCGAAAGAGCGCCCCTTTAACACATACCACAACTCATCATGCTCCGATACGGCAGAGAAATAGCGGTATAGTACAATGAAAAATACCTCACTTTTTACATCTCATGACGAGGCCCATCTATTTCTCCATACAGAATCATTGGTCCCATATAATGTTTGAAACAGTATATGATGAGCTCCACATAATGCTACAGTATATGTTGGTCCCCATGGATGAAGCTCCACTGTCTTATGGGCCCAAATAATGCTCCAAACATAATGGACCCCATTTCTAATGCTCTAGTGTATAATGGGCCCTGTAAATGCTGCTCCAGTGTCTGATGTCCACCTTTGGAATGTTCCAGTGTATGGTGGGCCCCATCTATCATTCTCCAGAGTATAGTGCTCCCCAAAAATTGCTGTCCCAACATTGAAAACAATCAAATAAGTCTCCTCGCTAGGGAATCCCTGTACTTGTCTGGACAGGTGCCGTAGCTTGCTTAACAGCTCGCCAGCCGTTCTCACGCCCAGTATGGATTGCACGTGATTGCACAAAGGTTAGAAAGGGTACCGTATCCCTGGATAACATGTATGGATAGCGTACACATTCAAAATATATGTCTATACAGCATGAGGCAGGCTCAGACGGTGTTAGGCCCAGTATGGATTGCACGTCATTGCACAAAGGTTAGAAAGGGTACCGTATCCCCGGATAACATGTATGGATAGCGTACACATTCAAAATATATGTCTATACAGCATGAGGCAGGCTCAGACGGTGTTAGGCCCAGTATGGATTGCACGTGATTGCACAAAGGTTAGAAAGGGTACCGTATCCCTGGATAACATGTATGGATAGCGTACACATTCAAAATATATGTCTATAGAGCATGAGGCAGGCTCAGACGGTGTTAGGCCCAGTATGGATTGCACGTCATTGCACAAAGGTTAGAAAGGGTACCGTATCCCTGGATAACATGTATGGATAGCGTACACATTCAAAATATATGTCTATACAGCATGAATCAGGCTCAGACGGTGTTAGGCCCAGTATGGATTGCACGTGATTGCACAAAGGTTAGAAAGGGTACCGTATCCCTGGATAACATGTATGGATAGCGTACACATTCAAAATATATGTCTATACAGCATGAGGCAGGCTCAGACGGTGTTAGGCCCAGTATGGATTGCACGTGATTGCACAAAGGTTAGAAAGGGTACCGTATCCCCGGATAACATGTATGGATAGCGTACACATTCAAAATATATGTCTATACAGCATGAGGCAGGCTCAGACGGTGTTAGGCCCAGTATGGATTGCACGTGATTGCACAAAGGTTAGAAAGGGTACCGTATCCCTGGATAACATGTATGGATAGCGTACACATTCAAAATATATGTCTATACAGCATGAGGCAGGCTCAGACGGTGTTAGGCCCAGTATGGATTGCACGTCATTGCACAAAGGTTAGAAAGGGTACCGTATCCCTGGATAACATGTATGGATAGCGTACACATTCAAAATATATGTCTATACAGCATGAGGCAGGCTCAGACGGTGTTAGGCCCAGTATGGATTGCACGTGATTGCACAAAGGTTAGAAAGGGTACCGTATCCCCGGATAACATGTATGGATAGCGTACACATTCAAAATATATGTCTATACAGCATGAGGCAGGCTCAGACGGTGTTAGGCCCAGTATGGATTGCACGTCATTGCACAAAGGTTAGAAAGGGTACCGTATCCCTGGATAACATGTATGGATAGCGTACACATTCAAAATATATGTCTATACAGCATGAGGCAGGCTCAGACGGTGTTAGGCCCAGTATGGATTGCACGTGATTGCACAAAGGTTAGAAAGGGTACCGTATCTCTGGATAACATGTATGGATAGCGTACACATTCAAAATATATGTCTATACAGCATGAGGCAGGCTCAGACGGTGTTAGGCCCAGTATGGATTGCACGTGATTGCACAAAGGTTAGAAAGGGTACCGTATCCCTGGATAACATGTATGGATAGCGTACACATTCAAAATATATGTCTATACAGCATGAGGCAGGCTCAGACGGTGTTAGGCCCAGTATGGATTGCACGTCATTGCACAAAGGTTAGAAAGGGTACCGTATCCCTGGATAACATGTATGGATAGCGTACACATTCAAAATATATGTCTATACAGCATGAGGCAGGCTCAGACGGTGTTAGGCCCAGTATGGATTGCACGTCATTGCACAAAGGTTAGAAAGGGTACCGTATCCCTGGATAACATGTATGGATAGCGTACACATTCAAAATATATGTCTCAGGAGGCAGGCTCAGACGGTGTCAGGCACAGTATGGATTTGACGGCCCAGATTACACAGCGGAGGAGCAGGGAGAGGTAAAGATTGCAAATGCTGGGGCCCTGCCCAAGCAAGGGGGGCCCACTCGTGGGCGTCGGTACTGGCACTGGGCCCCTCATAGTACAGTGGTGTGTCTGACGGCGGGTGTGCACCACCACCGTCAGAGACACTTGATTGCACTATGAGGGACCCTGTGCCAGTGCCCGCGCCCAAGAGTTGGCCTACCCACCTGTCCAGGGCAATGGCACTCGCACGGTGTCGTGCGCTAGGTGGTTACCCCGGCCATGGGGGGGGAGGCAGCACAGTTAGGGAGTTTTAGAAAGTGGCATATGTTGATGTTGGACATTCAGCTGATGCAAAAGGCGAAATAGGTGAAGTACCAGGAAGAGGTGGACCAAAGCAAGCCATTTTTCTGTCACCCTATGTGTCATCAGGGGAAGGTGGGACAAAATCCTTGGAAACCCATGCGTGGTTCATTTTAATGAAGGTTAGATCATCCACATTTTGGGTTGACAGACGGGTCCTTTTTTCTGTCAGGATTGATCCAGCTGCACTGAAGACTCTTTCCGATAGCACACTTGCAGCTGGGCAAGCGAGCTCCTGTAAGGCATATTTGGCCAATTCAGGCCAAGTGTCCAGTTTAGCGGCCCAATAGTCAAAGGGGAATGACCTGTGTGGGAGAACATCGATATGGGAGGAAAAGTAGTTTATAACCATAGTTGACAACTGCTGTCTCCTGTCACTTTCCATCGATGCAGTATTACCAGTTGTGTGAGCGGTATTTGAAAAATCAGTCCACAACATTGTCATGAAACCCCTGTCTCCAATGCCACTTCTGCTGTGTGCACCACGAACACCTCTGCTAAGCTGCCCCCGGCCCGTACGGCTCGTGTGAGAACCATCACCGCTGCTGTGTGCTGGGAATGCCTCAAGCAACCGATTTACCAGAGTTGCTTGTTTATTAGCCAATATTAGGTCAAGGTTCTCCTGTGGCATGATGTTTTGTAATTTGCCTTTATAGCGTGGATCCAGGATGCTGGCCAACCAGTAGTCGTCATCGTTCATCATTTTGGCAATGCGGGGGTCCCTTTTTAGGATCTGCAAGGCATAATCTGACATGTGGGCCAATGTTCCCGGTGTCAATGATGCACTGCGAGTGCTGGGTGGAGGAGCACTTTCTGGCAAATCCACATCCCTCCAGTCACGCACAAACCCTGTACCAGACCTTGCCACGCCAACATTTTCACTTGCCCCACGAGATGCATCCTCCTCCCCTAAGTAATCATCCCCATCATCATCCTCCTCCTCCTCTTCTTCCTCCACCTCGTCCAGGAGAGGTCCCTGAGCAGACAATGGCTGAATGTCATCAAGGATTCCCTCCTCCTCTTCCTCCTCATCAACATTGGCTGCAGACGCCTGCTCCTTAAGGTGCGTCAAAGTTTGCATGAGCAGACGCATAAGTGGGATGCTCATGCTTAGGATGGCGTCATCTGCGCTTACCAGCCGTGTGCATTCCTCAAAACACTGAAGGACTTTACAGAGGTCTTTCAGCTTCGACCACTGCACACCTGTCAACTCCATGTCTGCTCTCAAAGTGCCTGGCCGTGCATCCTCCCACAAATGCATTATGGCCTGCCTCTGCTCGCACAGCCGCTCCACCATGTGCAGGATGGAGTTCCACCTTGTTGCAATGTCGATAATGAGGTGGTGGTTGGGAAGGTGGAGCAATCGCTGCAGCTTCTGCATACGAACAGAGTGTACAGGCGACCGGCGGATGTGCGCGCACAGTCTTCGCACCTTCTGGAGCAGGGCTGTTAACTCCGGATAAGTTTTGAGGAAGCACTGCACCACCAGGTTCAAGGTGTGAGCCAAGCAAGGTATGTGGCTGAGTTTTGAAAGGGCTATGGCTGCCACAAAATTACGGCCGATGTCACTAACTACCTTGCCTGCCTCAAGATGTACACTGCCCAGCCATGACTCAGTTTGTCGCTTCAAGTACTCGGCCAGCACCTCGGCTGTGTGTCTGTCGCCCAAACACATCAACTGCAACACAGCCTGCTGACGCTTTCCACTAGCTGCTCGATAGGGGGACACCTCGTGTGCAACAGTGGCAGCTGCAGATAGAGTGCTCGTACGACTGCGCTCTGTGGACGAGCTTTCGCTTCTGGAGGAGGAGGAGGAGGGTCGAACGCCTACAGCCAACTGTTTCCTATACCGTGGGCTAGGCAGCACTGTCCCACCACCGCTGTCCCCTGTGGACCCTGCATCCACCACATTAACCCAGTGCGCAGTGATGGACACGTAACGGCCCTGGCCATGCCGACTGGACCATGCATCAGTTGTGAGGTGCACCTTTCCGCTCACTGACTGCTTGAGTGCATGGACAATGCGGTCTTTCACATGATGGTGGAGGGCTGGGATGGCTTTGCGAGAGAAGAAGTGGCGACTGGGTAGGTCATAGCTTGGTACTGCATAGGCCATGAGCTCGCGGAAAGCTGTGCTTTCCACCAACCGAAAGGGCATCATCTCAAACGAGATTAGTTTGGCAATGTGGGCGTTCAAACCCAGTGTACGCGGATGAGAGACTGAGTACTTTCTTGACCTACTCATAGTGTCTGGGAGGGTGAGCTGGACTTGAGAGCTGCATATGGTGGAAGTAGCGGTGGACAGGGCAGACTGAGAGAGGGTTGATGATGGTGATGGAGTTGGTGTTCTTTCTGATGGCCTAGAATCAGTCTTTCGTTGATATAACAGTGGGATTCCCTGACTGCTGTGGCCTTGCAACGACACCTCAACATTTGCTGCTGTGCTAACTGGTGGGCTTACAGTGGGGGAAACAATGTAGCGTTGCTGACTACCTTCGTTGTGATCAGTTGCACATGTGGCACTTGAGGTTTGGTGTTGTGTCCACGCTTGCAAGTGCATGCTGGTTAAATGTCTAAGCATGCAACTGGTATTCAAATTTTTCAGATTTTTCCCTCGGCTAAAGGTCTTTGCGCACTTCTTACAGATAACCTTGGCCTGATCATGAGGATTTTGTTCAAAAAAGTGCCACACTGCACTCTTCCTACTTTGGCAGACATTTTGCGTCCTAGCACGCTGTGATCTTTTGACCCTCTGGACAAGCTGTCCAGCAACTCTTTTGATGTTTGGAACCTGTCTTTGGAGTGCTCCGGGCCTGCCAGATAACAGCTGTTGCGATGTCGATGTCTGCTGTGGATGCTCCTCATCTGAGCTATTGGAAGCAGCACCCTCTTCCCCCAATGGATGCCAATCTGGGTCAACAACTGGGTCATCCATCACCTCCTCTTCTATGTCATGTGCACCTTCCTCTGTGTCACCGTGTATGGTGGTATAGTGTGCGGGAAGGGGCACCTGAGTCTCATCAGGGTCAGAATCTGGCTCTGTACACTGCGAGGACAATGTAGTGCTCTGAGTGAATGTACCAGCAGAATCATCCATCAGCGGCTGTGCATCAGTGCACTCCATGTCAGATTCATCTTGGCCTGGGTAATTCACCATTTCACTTGATAATCCAGGCATGGTATGTGAAAACAGCTCCATGCAGTAATCAGTAGTATGGCCTGCGTCATCCTTCAATCTTGGTTGGGGTGAAGGACACAAGGAAAGGTGTGGTTCATGAACATGAGCCTCCAATGACGACTCAGTGCTTTTACTTTTTACAACTGAAGAAGAGGAGGCGATAGAGCTGGAGGCTGAGTCAGCAATGTAAGACAAAACTTTTTCCTGATGCTCTGGCTTTAAAAGCGGTTTGCCAACTCCTAGAAAACTAAGTGCTCGAGGCCTTATGTAGCCAGACAATGACGCAGGCTCAACACCTCCTGCATTCGGTCCTATTTTGCTCTTGCCACTACCATCAGATCCACCACCAACACCATCATTACCAGCTGCCAACCCCCGCCCAATTCCACGGCCTCTTCCACCAGCCTTCCTCATTTTTGGTAGAAATGTAGACAAAATCCAACAAACTATATAGTAATGTAAAACAAGGTACAAGGTGTCTATAGGACAGGGGAGATTTTGAATTTCTGCAGACACTTGTGGACACTGGACACTTTTGGATTGTGTGAGGCCCACTGATATCTGAGCGCTATGTCACAGGCTCGATGGCACAGCTGTGACCAAAGTGACTAGAGGATAAGGGAGATTTTGAATCTCTGCACACACTTTTGGACACTGGACACTTTTGGATTGTGTGAGGCCCAATGAATATCTGAGCGCTATGTGACAGGCTCGATGGCACAGCTGCTGTGACCAAAGTGACTAGAGGATAAGGGAGATTTTGAATCTATGCACACACTTTTGGACACTGGACACTTTTGGATTGTGTGAGGCCCAATGAATATCTGAGCACTATGCGACAGGCTCGATGGCACAGCTGCTGTGACCAAAGTGACTAGAGGATAAGGGAGATTTTGAATCTCTGCACACACTTTTGGACACTGGACACTTTTGGATTGTGTGAGGCCCAATGAATATCTGAGCGCTATGTGACAGGCTCGATGGCACAGCTGTGACCAAAGTGACTAGAGGATAAGGGAGATTTTGAATCTCTGCACACACTTTTGGACACAAGACACTTTTGGATTGTGTGAGGCCCACTGATATCTGAGCGCTATGTGACAGGCTCGATGGCACAGCTGTGACCAAAGTGACTAGAGGATAAGGGAGATTTTGAATCTCTGCACACACTTTTGGACACTGGACACTTTTGGATTGTGTGAGGCCCAATGAATATCTGAGCGCCATGTGACAGGCTCGATGGCACAGCTGTGACCAAAGTGACTAGAGGATAAGGGAGATTTTGAATCTCTGCACACACTTTTGGACACTGGACACTTTTGGATTGTGTGAGGCCCAATGAATATCTGAGCGCTATGTGACAGGCTCGATGGCACAGCTGTGACCAAAGTGACTAGAGGATAAGGGAGATTTTGAATCTCTGCACACACTTTTGGACACTGGACACTTTTGGATTGTGTGAGGCCCACTGATATCTGAGCGCTATGTCACAGGCTCGATGGCACAGCTGTGACCAAAGTGACTAGAGGATAAGGGAGATTTTGAATCTCTGCACACACTTTTGGACACTGGACACTTTTGGATTGTGTGAGGCCCAATGAATATCTGAGCGCTATGTGACAGGCTCGATGGCACAGCTGTGACCAAAGTGACTAGAGGATAAGGGAGATTTTGAATCTCTGCACACACTTTTGGACACTGGACACTTTTGGATTGTGTGAGGCCCACTGATATCTGAGCGCTATGTCACAGGCTCGATGGCACAGCTGTGACCAAAGTGACTAGAGGATAAGGGAGATTTTGAATCTCTGCACACACTTTTAGACACTGGACACTTTTGGATTGTGTGAGGCCCAATGAATATCTGAGCGCTATGTGACAGGCTCGATGGCACAGCTGTGACCAAAGTGACTAGAGGATAAGGGAAATTTTGAATCTCTGCACACACTTTTAGACACTGGACACTTTTGGATTGTGTGAGGCCCAATGAATATCTGAGCGCTATGTGACAGGCTCGATGGCACAGCTGTGACCAAAGTGACTAGAGGATAAGGGAGATTTTGAATCTCTGCACACACTTTTGGACACTGGACACTTTTGGATTGTGTGAGGCCCAATGAATATCTGAGCGCTATGTGACAGGCTCGATGGCACAGCTGTGACCAAAGTGACTAGAGGATAAGGGAGATTTTGAATCTCTGCACACACTTTTGGACACTGGACACTTTTGGATTGTGTGAGGCCCACTGATATCTGAGCGCTATGTCACAGGCTCGATGGCACAGCTGTGACCAAAGTGACTAGAGGATAAGGGAGATTTTGAATCTCTGCACACACTTTTGGACACAAGACACTTTTGGATTGTGTGAGGCCCACTGATATCTGAGCGCTATGTGACAGGCTCGATGGCACAGCTGTGACCAAAGTGACTAGAGGATAAGGGAGATTTTGAATCTCTGCACACACTTTTGGACACTGGACACTTTTGGATTGTGTGAGGCCCAATGAATATCTGAGCGCCATGTGACAGGCTCGATGGCACAGCTGTGACCAAAGTGACTAGAGGATAAGGGAGATTTTGAATCTCTGCACACACTTTTGGACACTGGACACTTTTGGATTGTGTGAGGCCCAATGAATATCTGAGCGCTATGTGACAGGCTCGATGGCACAGCTGTGACCAAAGTGACTAGAGGATAAGGGAGATTTTGAATCTCTGCACACACTTTTGGACACTGGACACTTTTGGATTGTGTGAGGCCCACTGATATCTGAGCGCTATGTCACAGGCTCGATGGCACAGCTGTGACCAAAGTGACTAGAGGATAAGGGAGATTTTGAATCTCTGCACACACTTTTGGACACTGGACACTTTTGGATTGTGTGAGGCCCAATGAATATCTGAGCGCTATGTGACAGGCTCGATGGCACAGCTGTGACCAAAGTGACTAGAGGATAAGGGAGATTTTGAATCTCTGCACACACTTTTGGACACTGGACACTTTTGGATTGTGTGAGGCCCACTGATATCTGAGCGCTATGTCACAGGCTCGATGGCACAGCTGTGACCAAAGTGACTAGAGGATAAGGGAGATTTTGAATCTCTGCACACACTTTTAGACACTGGACACTTTTGGATTGTGTGAGGCCCAATGAATATCTGAGCGCTATGTGACAGGCTCGATGGCACAGCTGTGACCAAAGTGACTAGAGGATAAGGGAAATTTTGAATCTCTGCACACACTTTTAGACACTGGACACTTTTGGATTGTGTGAGGCCCAATGAATATCTGAGCGCTATGTGACAGGCTCGATGGCACAGCTGTGACCAAAGTGACTAGAGGATAAGGGAGATTTTGAATCTCTGCACACACTTTTGGACACTGGACACTTTTGGATTGTGTGAGGCCCAATGAATATCTGAGCGCTATGTGACAGGCTCGATGGCACAGCTGTGACCAAAGTGACTAGAGGATAAGGGAGATTTTGAATCTCTGCACACACTTTTGGACACTGGACACTTTTGGATTGTGTGAGGCCCACTGATATCTGAGCGCTATGTGACAGGCTCGATGGCACAGCTGTGACCAAAGTGACTAGAGGATAAGGGAGATTTTGAATCTCTGCACACACTTTTGGACACTGGACACTTTTGGATTGTGTGAGGCCCAATGAATATCTGAGCGCTATGTGACAGGCTCGATGGCACAGCTGTGACCAAAGTGACGAGAGGATAAGGGAGATTTTGAATCTCTGCACACACTTTTGGACACTGGACACTTTTGGATTGTGTGAGGCCCAATGAATATCTGAGCGCTATGTGACAGGCTCGATGGCACAGCTGTGACAAAAGTGACTAGAGGATAAGGGAGATTGGATTTCTTTTAAAAAAGCAGTTTGCGGTGAAGTGGGTAAACAGCAATGCCAGCCTGTCAGGAAGCCTTAAAAGGCAGCCCAACAACCAACACCACTGATACACCACAATATAGCCTCCCCTTGCACTGCACACACAGTGACTGGTGTGTTGTGCAGGCCAAATTGCTAGCAGCAGAAGCAGGTTTTTTTTCTTCTCAGCAGGACAAAAAAAAAAATTGGGATTGCTTTTAAAAAAGCAGTTTGCGGAGCAGTGGGTAAACAGCAATGCAGGAATGTCAGGAAGCCTTAGAAGGCAGCCCAACAACCAACACCACTGATACACCACTATATAGCCTCCCCTTGCACTGCACACACAGTGACTGATGTGTTGTGCAGGCCAAGTCGCTAGCAGCAGAAGCAGTTTTTTTGTCTTCTTCCCTGCCTAACGCTCTCCCTACAGAATCAGCAGCAACCTCTCCCTATACTGAGATCGGCAGAAGTAAGATGGCGGTCGGCGTGCACGCCCTTTTATACCCCCTGTGACGCCCACCAAAGCAAGCCAATCACTTGCATGCCCTTCTGAAAGATGGTGGTGACCCCTGCCTATGTCATCACGTTGCCCACAGTGTCCGTGGATCCTGATTGGCTGAAAAAGAGCGCAAAACAAACTTTTGAAACGCGACTTTGGCGCGTAAGTCGCCGACCTCGTGGCCGACCTCATCCTAGGGTCGGGTTTCGTTTCATGAAACCCGACTTTGCTAAAAGTCGGCGACTTTTGAAATTTTTCGACCCGTTTCGCTCAACTCTAGTCATCAGCAGTGTTTGGTCTATACCTGCATTGGTCTGGCGTTTGTTTATCTATGCCTTGCATTTTCTTTATACATGTTTAGTAATTTGACATCAGGTATGACTTAAAAACACTTTTACATCTTCAGACTCTAGTACCGTCATTGATGGCTCTGGTGTGTATTTCTCCCTTATATTTTGCTGCATCAATTGGCATATGGGTCATTATAATGTGCCTCAATTTTACCATTGTTTTGACCTATTCTGGTGTGCTGTCTGGTATTGTTATACCTGCAGTCTGATGGTATAAGTTTAACAACAAGACAATCTCAAGTGGGGGATCTCTATGTTTCTATTACAGCATTAGGCTTGGCCTTTGTCATATTAAACTAGAACTTGTATTTATATCTGACTTAATTTCATTTAGCATTATTGTTATAGGTTTTTTCATGTAAGTTGTCCATTAAATGTTGATTTTTTTTCCGCAGATACAGCGACAGCATATTTCTAGTATTAATATACACGGTCTTGTCTATTGTTGATGCGTACTTATGAGATGTATCTTTGACTGCTATGATTATCTGACCATCTGAGCTATTGGTATATGGGCTACATTACCGCTTATTGCTACAGCCACACTATGTTTGTATGGGTTGTGTAAGTCCTATAAGAACTATCCTGTATCAAGCGCCGCCCTCTTGTCGCATTAGCGTTGGTATATCAAGCATGTGTGTCTAGTATTAATTTTGGCCATTCGCTTAGTTGTATTGTGCCTACACGTGATCTGTAGGCCCTATGAGTCTTTGGCTTACATTAACCCCTTCCTGACATGAGACGTACTATCCCGTCCACGGTACCCGGGCCCGTATGACCGGGGACGGGATAGTACGTCTACCGCGATCAGCGGCGCCCACGTGGTGAGCGCCGCTGATCGCGGCCGGGTGTCAGCTGATTATCACAGCTGACACCCGGCACTACGTGTCAGGGGCGGTCACGGACCGCCCCCGACACGTTAACCCCTTGCACACCGCGATCAAACATGATCGCGGTGTACCGGGGGTTAAAGGGAAGCATCGGCAGGGAGGGGGCTCCCTCCGTGCTTCCCTGAGCCCCCCACGGCAGCGCAATGTGCAGCGCTGCTGCGGGGGGCTCCTTTCCTCCAGGCCCCCGAATCCAAGATGGCGACGGGGGCCTTCGGGGGCCTGGGGAAGCTGGCTTCCTCAGTGCCTGCAAAGCGCAGGCATGAGGAAGCCTTGTGCACTGCCTGTGACAGATTGCTGATCTGTCACAGTGAGCTGTGATGTGACAGATCAGCGATCTGTCACAGGACAGTGATGTCCCACCTGGGACTATGTAATAAAGTAAAAAAAAATTTAAAAAAAAGTGTAAAAATAAATTTAAAAAAATCGCCAAATAAATTAGTAAAAAAAAAAAAAAATATTCCCCAATAAATTCATTTTTTGAAAATAATAAAAAAAAAAAACAATAAAAGTACACATATTAGGTATCGCCGCATCCGTAACGACCTGCCCTATAAAACTGTCCCATTAGTTAACCCCTTTAGCGAACCCCTTAAAAAATAAAAATAAAAAACGAAGCAAAAAATAATGATTTATTATCATACCGCCAAACAAAAAGTGCAATAACGCGCGATCAAAAAGACGCATATAAATATCCATGGTACCGCTGAAAACGTCATCTTGTCCCGCAAAAAACAAGCTGCCACACAGCATCATCAGCGAAAAAATAAAAAAGTTATAACTCGCAGAATAAAGCGATGCAAAAATAATTATTTTTTATATAAAATAGTTTTCATTGCATAAAACCGACAAAAACATAAAAAAACGACCTAAATGAGGTATCGCTGTAACCGTACTGACCCGAAGAATAAAACCGCTTTATCAATTTTACCACACGCGGAACGGTGTAAACGCACCCCCCCCAAAAGAAATTCATGAAACGCTGGTTTTTGTTCATTCTGCGTCCCAAAAATCGGAATAAAAAGCGATCAAAAAATTTCACGTGCCCGAAAATGGTACCAATAAAAACGTCAACTCGTCCCGCAAAAAATAAGACCTCACATGACTCGGTGGGTCAAAATAAGGAAAAATTATAGCTCTCAATATGTGGTGATGCAAAAACTATTTTTACAATAAAAAGCGTCTTTTAGCGTGCGACAGCCGCCAAACATAAAAACCGCCATAAATAGTAAATCAAACCCCCCGTTATCACCCCCTTAGTTAGGGAAAAATAATAAAATAAAAAAAATGTATTTATTTCCATTAGGGTTAGGGCTAGGGTTAGGGCTAGGGGTGTGTTGGGGTAGGGTTGGGGTAGGGTTAGGGCTAGGGTTAGGGCTAGGGCTAGGGTTAGGGCTAGGGTTAGGGCTAGGGTTAGGGCTAGGGTTAGGGGCGTGTTGGGGTTCGGGTTGGAGTTAGAATTGGGGGTTTCCACTGTTTGGGCACATCAGGGGCTCTCCAAATCCAACATGGCGTCTGATCTCAATTCCAGCCAATTCTGAGTTGAAAAAGTCAAATGGTGCTCCTTCCCTTCCAAGCTCTGCTATGCGCCCAAACAGTGTTTTACCCCCACATGTAGGGTAGCAGCCTACTCAGGACAAATTGCAAAACAATTTTTGAGGTCCAATTTCTCCTGTTACCCTTAGGAAAATAAAAAATTGGGGGCAAAAATATCATTTTTGTGGAAAAAAATGATTTTTTTATTTTCACATCCGAGTGTTATAAACTTCTGTGAAGCACTTGGGGGTTCAAAGTGCTCACCACACATCTAGATAAGTTCCGTGGGGGGTCTAGTGTCCAAAATGGGGTCACTTGTGGGGAGTTTCAATAGTTTAGGTACATCAGGGGCTCTCCAAACGCACATGACACCCGCAGACCATTCCATCAAAGTCTGCATTCCAAAACGTCACTGATTCCCTTCCGAGCCCCGACGTGTGTCCATACAGTAGTTTTCTCCCACATATGGGGTGGCAGCGTACTCAGGACAAATTGGACAACAACTTTTGGGGTCCAATTTCTCCTGGTACCCTTGGGAAAATAAAAAAATGGTGACTAAAAGATCATGTTTGTGGAAAAAATACGAATTTTTTATTTTCACGCCCGGGCGTTGTAAACTTCTGTGAAGCACTGGGGGGTCAAAGTGCTCACCTCACATATAGATAAGTTCCTTAGGGGGTCTAGTTTACAAAATGGTGTCATTTGTGGGGGGTTTCCACTGTTTAGGTACATTAGGGGCTCTCCAAAGGCAACATGACACCCGCAGACCATTCCATCAAAGTCTGCATTCCAAAACGTCACTACTTCCCTTCCGAGCCCCGACGTGTACCCATACAGTAGTTTTCTCCCACATATGGGGTAGCAGCGTACTCAGGACAAATTGGACAACAACTTTTGGGGTCCAATTTCTCCTGGTACCCTTGGGAAAATAAAAAAATGGTGACTAAAAGATCATGTTTGTGGAAAAAATACGAATTTTTTATTTTCACGCCCGGGCGTTGTAAACTTCTGTGAAGCACTGGGGGGTCAAAGTGCTCACCACACATCTAGATAAGTTCCTTGGGGGGTCTAGTTTACAAAATGGTGTCATTTGTGGGGGGTTTCCACTGTTTAGGTACATTAGGGGCTCTCCAAAGGCAACATGACACCCGCAGACCATTCCATCAAAGTCTGCATTCAAAAACGTCACTACTTCCCTTCCGAGCCCCGACGTGTGCCCATACAGTAGTTTTCTCCCACATATGGGGTAGCAGCATACTCAGGACAAATTGGACAACAACTTTTGGGGTCCAATTTCTCCTGGTACCCTTGGGAAAATAAAAAAATGGTGACTAAAAGATCATGTTTGTGGAAAAAATACGAATTTTTTATTTTCACGCCCGGGCGTTGTAAACTTCTGTGAAGCACTGGGGGGGTCAAAGTGCTCACCACACATCTAGATAAGTTCCTTGGGGGGTCTAGTTTACAAAATGGTGTCATTTGTGGGGGGTTTCCACTGTTTAGGTACATTAGGGGCTCTCCAAAGGCAACATGACACCCGCAGACCATTCCATCAAAGTCTGCATTCCAAAACGTCACTACTTCCCTTCCGAGCCCCGACGTGTGCCCATACAGTAGTTTTCTCCCACATATGGGGTAGCAGCGTACTCAGGACAAATTGGACAACAACTTTTGGGGTCCAATTTCTCCTGGTACCCTTGGGAAAATAAAAAAATGGTGACTAAAAGATCATGTTTGTGGAAAAAATACGAATTTTTTATTTTCACGCCCGGGCGTTGTAAACTTCTGTGAAGCACTGGGGGGTCAAAGTGCTCACCACACATCTAGATAAGTTCCTTGGGGGGTCTAGTTTACAAAATGGTGTCATTTGTGGGGGGTTTCCACTGTTTAGGTACATTAGGGGCTCTCCAAAGGCAACATGACACCCGCAGACCATTCCATCAAAGTCTGCATTCCAAAACGTCACTACTTCCCTTCCGAGCCCCGACGTGTGCCCATACAGTAGTTTTCTCCCACATATGGGGTATCAGCATACTCAGGACAAATTGGACAACAACTTTTGGGGTCCAATTTCTCCTGGTACCCTTGGGAAAATAAAAAAATGGTGACTAAAAGATCATGTTTGTGGAAAAAATACGAATTTTTTATTTTCACGCCCGGGCGTTGTAAACTTCTGTGAAGCACTGGGGGGGTCAAAGTGCTCACCACACATCTAGATAAGTTCCTTAGGGGGTCTAGTTTCCAAAATGGTGTCATTTGTGGGGGGGTTCCACTGTTTTGGTACATCAGGAGTTTTCCAAATGCGACATGGTGTCCGATCTCAATTCCAGCCAAAAACGTCAAATGGCGCTGCTTCCCTTCCGAGCTCTGCCATGCGCCCAAATAGTGGTTTACCCCCACATGTGGGGTATCAGCGTACTCAGGACAAATTGCACAATAACTTTTAGGGTCCTGTTACCCTTGGAAAAATAAGAATTGAGGGTGAAAAGATCATTTTTGTGGAAAAAATATGATTTTTTAATTGTATGGCTTTATGTTATAAACTTCTTTGAAGCCCATGGGGGTTCAAAGTTCTCACCACACGTCTAGATAAGTTCCTTAGGGGGTCTAGTTTCCAAAATGGTGTCATTTGTGGGGGGTTTCCACTGTTTTGGTACATCAGGGGTTTTCCAAACGCGACATGGTGTCCGATCTCAATTCCAGCCAAAAACGTCAAATGGCGCTGCTTCCCTTCCGAGCTCTGCCATGCGCCCAAATAGTGGTTTACCCCCACATGTGGGGTATCAGCGTACTCAGGACAAATTGCACAATAACTTTTAGGGTCCTGTTACCCTTGGAAAAATAAGAATTGAGGGTGAAAAGATCATTTTTGTTGAAAAAATATGATTTTTTAATTGTATGGCTTTATGTTATAAACTTCTGTGAAGCCCATGGGGGTTCAAAGTTCTCACCACACATCTAGATGAGTTCCTTAGGGGGTCTATTTTCCAAAATGGTGTCATTTGTGGGGGGTTTCCACTGTTTTGGTACATCAGGGGTTTTCCAAACGCGACATGGTGTCCGATCTCAATTCCAGCCAAAAACGTCAAATGGCGCTGCTTCCCTTCCGAGCTCTGCCATGCGCCCAAATAGTGGTTTACCCCCACATGTGGGGTATCAGCGTACTCAGGACAAATTGCACAATAACTTTTAGGGTCCTGCTACCCTTGGGAAAATAAAAATTGGGGTGAAAAGATCATTTTTGTGGAAAAAATATGATTTTTTAATTGTACCGCTGTACGTTATAAACTTCTGTAAAGCCCTTGTGGGTTCAAAGTTCTCACCACATATCTAGATAAGTTCCTTGGGGGGTCTAGTTTCCAAAATGGGGTCACTTGTAGGGGGTTTCCACTGTTTAGGTACATCAGGGACTCTCCAAACGTGACATGGCGTCCAATCTGAATTCCAGCCAATTTTGCATTGAAAAAAGTCAAACGGCGCTCCTTCCATTCTGAGCTCTGCCATGCGCCGAAACAGTTGTTCCCCCCCACATATCAGGTATCTGCGTACTCAGGACAAATTGCACAATAACTTTTGCAGTTCAATTTCTCCTGTTACCCTTGGTAAAATAAAAAAAATTGAACCTGAAGTATTTTTTTTATGAAAAAAAGTTAGATGTTCATTTTTTTTTAAATATTCAAAAAAATTCCTGTGACGCACCTAAAGGGTTAATAAACTTCTTGAATGTGGTTTTGAGCACCTTAAGGGGTGCAGTTTTTAGAATGGTGTCACTTTTGGGTATTTTCTATCATATAGACCCCTCAAAGTGGCTTCAAATGTGATGTGGTCCTAAAAATAAAATGGTGTAAAAATGAGAAATCGCTGGTCAACTTTTAACCCTTATAACTTCCTAACAAAAAAAAATTTTGGTTCCAAAATTGTGCTGATGTAAAGTAAACATGTCGGAAATGTTAGTTATCAAGTTTTTTGTGTGCCGTATCTCTGTGATTTAAGGGCATAAAAATTCAAAGTTGGAAAATTGCGAAATTTTCAAAATTTTCGCCAAATTTCCGTTTTTCTCACAAATAAACGCAAGTTATTTGAACGAAATGTTACCACAAACATGAAGTACAATATGTCACGAGAAAACAATGTCAGAATCACCGGTATCCATGGAAGCGTTCGAGAGTTATGACCTCATAAAGGTACAGTGGTCAGAATTGTAAAAATTGGCCCGGTCATGAACGTGCAAACCACCCTTGGGGGTGAAGGGGTTAAATGGCGTTTTGTATACTATGACAGTATCCGCATGTATTGCAATGGTTATTTCAGGGTTGGATGACGCATGCGTGAGATCTTTAAATCGCACGAGATTTTGACTTACACTAAACGCCGCTCTGCAGTCTGTGATAATGCTGACAAACAGCACTAAGGTTACCCGCCTGATTGCAGTGTGTTTGCGCGGGACTTTTTAATGAAATCCTGACCTATACCTAAAAAATACAGAACGTATGTACGGGCTGTATTAAGTCCATGAGATTCAATCTCTATCAAGCGCCGCCCTTTTGTCACATTAACATTTGTGTACTAAATCGTTTTTTATTATTCTCGGCCATCGTTTTCCGCAAGATAGCGGATACTATGACAGTGCTCACATTTTAAACATATGCGTCTAGCCTCTATTGCTTTAATCATATGTCCAGTCGAATTGTGCCTATATGTGATGTATGGGCCCTATGAGATTTTGGTTTACATCAAATTGCCGCCTTGTATGATGTGATAGCACCTGTTTGTATTGCTATGGTTACCTTAGGGCTTAATTGCGCATGTGCGAGATTTGCAAATCTCATGAGACTTTGACTTACAACAAACGCCGCTCTGCAGTCTGTGACAGCGCTTACAAATAGCGCTATGGTTACTCGCTCGGTCGTAGTGCGCATGCGCGGGACATTTAACTCTCACGAGATCTTGACTTATACCTTAACGTTTGTTTGTTATGCTGTGATGGCGCCTGCGCATTACACTCGAAACTTGTGATGCCATATCCGCCTACCTGTGCGTTTGCACGCTACTAGCTGCCACCTGGCAAGGATTTATCAGTGATTATTTTGACTTAAATAGCTGCTCTACTAAGCAACATTAACACTCACCTTGAGAAAGACAACTGCGGTGTCGGAACGCGTGGGTTACTGTATCCCGCTGTGGCTGCTGGCTCTTTACACAGACGTTGGGGCAACTTTGACTGGACTCTATGACTGTTCTGCTTCTGGGTGATGTATTGCACTCCAGTTTGGGGTGTGGAATTACCGCACTTCATTAGTTTTTTTCATTTTTGAGCTTCAGTGGCTCTTTTGAATAAGTGATTTCACTCTATGAGGAGCTCGACTTGTTACCCAGGTCTTTTCCCTACCTTTTTCCATCAGGTATTTACCAAACACTGCAGGGTTCTTATCAGGGATTATTGATTGTTTTTCCTTGCTGCTTTGTATGCATTTAGCATATTATATTACTACAGAGTTACAATAACTTGTCCATATGCAAATTGCCTCTTCAGAAAGAAAGAGGACTTTTACTCTACAGCGCCACCTATTGGTAGTAGCGATCCTACAAGTCACAATCAACCCTTTAACGAGTCTTGTAGTATGACTTAGGATACAAGCCAAATCAGAATCTCAATTTGCAGACACGGTGTTTCGAGCTGTTGGCTCTCGTCAGTGCAAAGTATGAGATCTGATTTGGCAAGGTGAGAGGCTCTGGACTAGGGTCTAAGAAGTAAGGTTTCTCCTTGCGGAGAGTGACATGCCAGCTATGGCTTGTCAAGGTAAGGAGACTTATTCGCCGTGCAATGCTCCTCTGGGAAAATAATATGCAAATTGCCTCTTCAGAAAGAAAGAGGACTTTTACTCTACAGCGCCACCTATTGGTAGTAGCGATCCTACAAGTCACAATCAACCCTTTAACGAGTCTTGTAGTATGACTTAGGATACAAGCCAAATCAGAATCTCAATTTGCAGACACGGTGTTTCGAGCTGTTGGCTCTCGTCAGTGCAAAGTATGAGATCTGATTTGGCAAGGTGAGAGGCTCTGGACTAGGGTCTAAGAAGTAAGGTTTCTCCTTGCGGAGAGTGACATGCCAGCTATGGCTTGTCAAGGTAAGGAGACTTATTCGCCGTGCAATGCTCCTCTGGGAAAATAATATGCAAATTGCCTCTTCAGAAAGAAAGAGGACTTTTACTCTACAGCGCCACCTATTGGTAGTAGCGATCCTACAAGTCACAATCAACCCTTTAACGAGTCTTGTAGTATGACTTAGGATACAAGCCAAATCAGAATCTCAATTTGCAGACACGGTGTTTCGAGCTGTTGGCTCTCGTCAGTGCAAAGTATGAGATCTGATTTGGCAAGGTGAGAGGCTCTGGACTAGGGTCTAAGAAGTAAGGTTTCTCCTTGCGGAGAGTGACATGCCAGCTATGGCTTGTCAAGGTAAGGAGACTTATTCGCCGTGCAATGCTCCTCTGGGAAAATAATATGCAAATTGCCTCTTCAGAAAGAAAGAGGACTTTTACTCTACAGCGCCACCTATTGGTAGTAGCGATCCTACAAGTCACAATCAACCCTTTAACGAGTCTTGTAGTATGACTTAGGATACAAGCCAAATCAGAATCTCAATTTGCAGACACGGTGTTTCGAGCTGTTGGCTCTCGTCAGTGCAAAGTATGAGATCTGATTTGGCAAGGTGAGAGGCTCTGGACTAGGGTCTAAGAAGTAAGGTTTCTCCTTGCGGAGAGTGACATGCCAGCTATGGCTTGTCAAGGTAAGGAGACTTATTCGCCGTGCAATGCTCCTCTGGGAAAATAATATGCAAATTGCCTCTTCAGAAAGAAAGAGGACTTTTACTCTACAGCGCCACCTATTGGTAGTAGCGATCCTACAAGTCACAATCAACCCTTTAACGAGTCTTGTAGTATGACTTAGGATACAAGCCAAATCAGAATCTCAATTTGCAGACACGGTGTTTCGAGCTGTTGGCTCTCGTCAGTGCAAAGTATGAGATCTGATTTGGCAAGGTGAGAGGCTCTGGACTAGGGTCTAAGAAGTAAGGTTTCTCCTTGCGGAGAGTGACATGCCAGCTATGGCTTGTCAAGGTAAGGAGACTTATTCGCCGTGCAATGCTCCTCTGGGAAAATAATATGCAAATTGCCTCTTCAGAAAGAAAGAGGACTTTTACTCTACAGCGCCACCTATTGGTAGTAGCGATCCTACAAGTCACAATCAACCCTTTAACGAGTCTTGTAGTATGACTTAGGATACAAGCCAAATCAGAATCTCAATTTGCAGACACGGTGTTTCGAGCTGTTGGTTCTCGTCAGTGCAAAGTATGAGATCTGATTTGGCAAGGTGAGAGGCTCTGGACTAGGGTCTAAGAAGTAAGGTTTCTCCTTGCGGAGAGTGACATGCCAGCTATGGCTTGTCAAGGTAAGGAGACTTATTCGCCGTGCAATGCTCCTCTGGGAAAATAATATGCAAATTGCCTCTTCAGAAAGAAAGAGGACTTTTACTCTACAGCGCCACCTATTGGTAGTAGCGATCCTACAAGTCACAATCAACCCTTTAACGAGTCTTGTAGTATGACTTAGGATACAAGCCAAATCAGAATCTCAATTTGCAGACACGGTGTTTCGAGCTGTTGGCTCTCGTCAGTGCAAAGTATGAGATCTGATTTGGCAAGGTGAGAGGTTCTGGACTAGGGTCTAAGAAGTAAGGTTTCTCCTTGCGGAGAGTGACATGCCAGCTATGGCTTGTCAAGGTAAGGAGACTTATTCGCCGTATAACTTGTTATAACGTAATAACTTGTCCAGTCATTTTTGATTGTCTCTTTCTATTGCTCCCACTGTATTGTCTGTATCATATGGAGCTTCATTAATAGCTTGATTGATTTATATTAAGTGCCATTATATTCTGCAGCCAGCGGTGTACATGTTGACTAGACTGTTTTTAATTGTTTTTAACGTGTGGTGTTTTTTGCTGCTTTTGTGCAATTAATAAAAATGTATATTTTTTCATAATTGTTTCATGCGTGGTGATCCCACATACATGCATAGTCTGTTTTCTTCTTTTGTTTATTAGTGTATATACCCTGCAATATTATACTTTTCAAGAAAGGCATCCAGGCCCTTCTTAAATTTTAGTAGGGAATCACTCATTACAACATCATATGGCAGAGAGTTCCATAGTCTCACTGCTCTTACAGTAAAGAATCCGCGTCTGTGAGTATGCTTAAACCTTCTTTCCTCCAGACGTAGAGGATGCCCTCTTTTCCCCGTCACAGGTCTAAGAGTAAAAAGATCATTAGAAAGGTCTTTGTATTGTCCCCGCATATATTTATACATTGCAATAAGATCACCCCTAAGCCTTCGATTTTCCAAATTAAATAACCCCAAGTGTAATAACCTGTCTTGGTTTTGCAAACCCCCCAGTTCCCTAATAATCTTGGTCGCTCTTCTCTGCACCAGCTCCAGTTCAGCTATGTCTTTCTTATACACCGGAGACCAGAACTGTACACAGTATTCTAAGTGTGGTCGCACTAGTTACTTATATAGAGGTAAAATTATGTCCTCCTCATGAGCATCTATGCCTCTTTTAATGCATCCCATTATTTTATTTGCCTTTGCAGCAGCTGCCTGACACTGGCCACTAAATGTGAGTTTGTCGTCCACCCATACACCCAGGTCTTTTTCAGTGACAGTTTTGCCCAGTGTTTTACAATTAAGCACATAATTATGCATCTTGTTCGTTCTACCCAAGTGCATGACCTTACATTTATCCCCATTAAAGCTCATTTGCCATTTATCAGCCCAAGCCTCTAGTTTACATAAATCCTCCTGTAATATAAAATTGTCCTCCTCTGTATTGATTACCCTGCAGAGTTTCGTGTCATCTGCAAATATTGAAATTCTGCTCTGTATGCCCCCTACAAGGTCATTAATAAATATGTTAAAAAGAAGCGGGCCCAAAACTGACCCCTGTGGTACCCCACTGCTAACCGTGACCCAGTCCAAATGTGCTCCATTAATAACCACCCTTTGTTTCCTATCCCTGAGCCAGCTCTTAACCCACTTACACATATTTTCCCCTATACCCATTGTTCTCATTTTATGTATCAACCTTTTGTGTGGCACCGTATCAAAAGCTTTTGAAAAGTCCATGTACACCACGTCCACTGCATTCCCTTGGTCCAGTCCGGAACCTACCTCTTCATAAAAGCTTATCAGATTAGTCTGACAGGAACGGTCCCTTGTAAACCCATGTTGATATTGGGTCATGAGGTTATTCGTCTCCAGATACTCCAGTATAGTATCTCTTAGAAAAACCTCCAGGATTTTACCCACAGTTGAGGTTAAACTTACTGGCCTATAATTTCCAATCTCTGCTTTTGTCCCCTTTTTGAATATTGGCACCACATTTGCTATACGCCAGTCCTGTGGTACAGACCCTGTTATTATGGAATCTTTAAAGAGTAAAAATAATGGTCTATCTATGACTGTACTTAATTGATGCAGTACTCGGGGGTGTATCCCATCCGGGCCCGGGGATTTGTCAATTTTAGTGATTTTTAGACGCCGCCGTACTTCCTGATGGGTTAAGCAGGTGACATTTAATGGAGAATTTTTATCCCTGATCATGTTATCAGTCATGGGATTTTCTTGTGTAAATACTGTTGAAAAAAAGTCATTTAGCATATTGGCTTTTTCCTCATCCTCTGTTAGGCGTCAGGTTCCTGTCGCTGCACAGCGGGAATCCCGAGCCTTGCTTCCAGCGGTCTCCCATTCCTCTCCAGCCGCAGAGGAGGTTGCGCAGCAAACTCGTCGGTCCCGGCGCTCTGCCCAGACCAGCTCCGTGGGTTTGCTTGCTGCTGTCACCTCTGGCACAGCTTTAGCAATGCAGGCTGCTCAGCAGCGAGATTCTCCAGGGACTAAGTCCTCATGTCGGGCCACTGAGCATGCCCGTGGAGTGATCTCCCATTGGAGATCGAAGGTCACGTGCTCAGGTCCTGCTCCTGTTCGGATTGGCCCATCCAAGAAGCCAGGAAGGTCCCGGACGCTCACGGCTGTAAAAGGTTTACATGGCCGCTCGGCTATGCGCTAGGATAGACTGTATTTTCAGACTATGAAGAGTGAGTGGTGTATGCACGTATGAATGTCTCTGGTAACTGACTCATTATGAAACTCCTACCCTTGGTACGCATGTGTTTTGCAGCCTAGCCTGCTAGTACCCAGGCTTAGGCGTAGGTAGGTCAGAGTTTGAGTCAGGCATTAGCCATCATCAGTGACTCGGCACGCCTCCATGCCCCGTGCTCCACACTCCATAGCCAGCGTCTAAAGCGGCACTCGTGGCAGCGACGCCGCGCGCCCAGTGGGCCTAGAAGGACTCTATCCCCGTGTCCTTGGGGTAGAGTTCTGTGGCCGCTTGCTGTGCGCTCTTTGGCCAGGCCCTGTGAGTTAAACAGGCTCCGGCATCCACGTTCAGTGGCTGTGCGGCTCTGTGAATTAACAGAGTCCGCTCCTGTTCACATTGGGTGACGTAACCCACGTGTGACTGTTTTTACGCCGCTCTATTCTTCCGCCATTACCTAGCAGCAGTGTACCACCTCTGCACGGTGGACCCCGGGCTGCGAACGCACCAGCTCTAACATTATCCTAGCGCCAGGGACTGGCTAATAATGGCGGACGAACAACGACTGCATAGATACATCCAGCAGCTGGAGGGTAGGTTGGCAGCGCTAGAGCGTTCCACCTCAGCTGCGGATGTTACTTCGGTCGCTGTTCAAGCAGCTACAGAGGCTGTCACCCGTGTCTCCACGGCCAGCCCTGCCACGACCTTGTCTCACCTCCCGCTGCCCGAAAAGTTCTCGGGTGATAGTGCTTCATGAAGGGGTTTCGTGAGTCAGTGCTCCATTCACCTGGAGTTGCTGGCCACATGATTTCCCCCTGAGCGGGCAAGGTGGGATTTATCATCTCCCTTCTGTCGGGCAGGGCCTTGGAGTGGGCCACCCTGCTGTGGGAGCGTGGGGATCCCCTGGTACAGAGTGCCACCCATTTTCTGGTCACTTTGAAGCAGGTGTTCCTGGGGCCTCGGGTCACGCATGACACCGCACTGCAGTTGCTGGCTCTAACCCAGGGTTCGTCTCTGGTCAGTCAGTATGCCATCCTCTTCAGAACTCTGGCCTCACAGCTTGAGAGGCCAGATAAGGTTCTCATACCTATATTCTGGAGAGGCCTGGCTGATCATGTCAAAGATGCCCTGGCCACCAGGGAGGTGTCCACCACTTTGGAGGAGCTCATTATGGACTCCACCCGAATTAACATTCGCTTCACTGAGTGAGGACTGGAGCGCTCCAAGTCCCACCAACAATATAGATTGGCTCCAAACTTTGCTAGACCGCTGGAACCTCTCGGTCAGCCGCCTGAGCCTCCAGAGGCCATGGAGGTGTCTCACATGGGGTCCAGTCCGCGCGGTTACCTTCAGTATGTTTCTGTTGTCGGCAGACTGGGCACCTGGCTAACCAGTGCCACCGCACCCAGGAAACGCTCCCGTCTAGTGGTTATCGGAGGGGGCCTACTAGACACAGCAACTTTCTCCTCCAAGCTCCTGTTTAAAGGGGCGTTAGAATTTAATTCTTCCACTCTGGTATTGGAGGTTTGTCTGGACTCTGGAGCAGAGGGCAATTTCATGTCGTCTGCCTTGGCCCTACAACGCGCAATCCCCCTGGTCCTGCTACCTCAGCCAGTCACTATCAGAGTGGTGAAAGGTGCGACACTCCCATCCCAAATCACCCAGCAGACGGCTCCACTGAGACTCTCACTGTCTCCTTCCCATCAGGAGATGCTGTTTCTTCTTGTCATGCATGAAGGTATCGACCAGGTACACCTAGGAGTTCCCTGGTTATCAGCTCACTCTCCTCACATAGAGTGGTCCTCGGGAAAAATCCTCGGTTGGAGCAAGTCCTGCGAGGGTAGGTGTCTGAAGGACTGCGTACAGGTCGCTACCTCTGAGGTTCCCGCAGATCTCTCCTCGCTTCCCAAGCTGTACCAGCAGTATGCAGATGTTTTCTCCAAGAAGGCGGCGGAGACCCTTCCGCCGCACCACCCTTACGACTGTCCTATTGACCTCTTGCCCGCTGCTGAGCCTCCCCGGGGTCGAGTCTACCCCCTATCTCTCCCAGAGACAGAAGCCATGTCTCAGTATATCAGGGAGAATCTGGCAAGAGGATTCATTGGGAAGTCGGTGTCTCCAGCAGGAGCGGGATTCTTCTTTGTCCAAAAGAAGAATGGAGAATTACGTCCGTGCATCGATTACAGGGGTCTTAACGCCATAACCATTAAGAACAAGTATCTTCTACCCCTGATATCGGAACTGTTTGACAGGCTACGGGGAGCGAGAGTGTTTACTAAGCTTGATCTGCGAGGAGCCTATAACCTGATTTGCATCCGTGAGGGGGACAAATGGAAGACGGCAATTAACACCAGAGATGGGCACTATGAATACCTGGTGACGCCCTTCAGGCTATGTAATGCGCCAGCCGTCTTCCAAGACTTTGTGAACGATATATTCCGGGATATTCTTACCACCTCGGTAGTAGTCTATCTGGACGATATTCTCATTTACTCTCCAGATATTGACTCCCACCAGAGAGATGTTCGCAAAGTTTTCGATCTCCTGCTGGCAAGTTGGAGAAATGTGTGTTTGAGCAGGAGTCCTTGCCTTTCCTGGGCTATATCATCTCAGCCCAGGGGTTGGCCATGGATCCTGCTAAACTACAGGTGGTGATAGATTAACAGGAGCCCCATTCTCTCAAAGCGGTGCAGCGCTTTATGAGGTTCATAAATTACTATCGCCAATTCATCCCCCATTTCTCAACTTTGGTAGCGCCCTTGGTAGCCCTCACCAAGAAGGGTGCAAACCCCAAACTGTGGTCGGAAACTGTCTCCAGGGCCTTCGCCGCTATTAAATCCCATTTCGCTAGCGCTCCCATTCTACATCGCCCCGATGTAGATAAGCCCTTCATTCTGGAGGTGGATGCCTCTTCCATTGGTGCTGGAGCGGTCCTGTTCCAATAGGACTCGCAAGGTCGGAAGCACCCATGCTTCTTCTTCTCTAAGACCTTCACACCAGCGGAGAGGAATTATTCCATCGGGGACAGGGAGTTGTTAGCAATGAAGCTGGCCTTCTCAGAGTGGAGACAGCTCCTGGAGGGGGCTCGCCATCCTTTCCAGGTGTTCACCGACCACAAAAATTTGGTCTATCTACAGATCGCCCAGCGTCTGAATTCTCGCCAGGCCAGATGGTCCTTGTTCTTCTCCCGATTCCATTTCACCCTGCATTTTCACTCCAGGGTGAAGAACATCCGGGCCAACACTCTTTCTCGCTCTGTGGTGTCATCGGAGGAGGAGGAGCCTCGGCTGATAGTTCCATCGGAGAGTCTGAGGACCGTGGCTCCGGTTGCTCTCGAGTCGGTACCTCCGGGCAAGACTTTTGTCCCTGCCCATCTGCGACTGGAGGTCCTCTCTTGGGCTCATTCGTCCAGGGTGGGGGGACATTTTGGGACCAAATGAACCTCTGATCTCCTGGCGACGACGTACTGGTGGCCGCATATGGCTCGTGATGTCAGGGACTATATTCAGACGTGCGTCTCTTGCGCCCAGAATCGGTCCTCTCGGCAGCGTCCTGCTGGGTTACTCTATCCCCTGCCGGTAGCGGACAGGCCCTGGGAGATGGTCAGTATGGACTTTGTGGTGGGTCTGCCCAAGTCCAGTGGCAGCACCGTCATTTGGGTGGTCACCGATCATTTCTCCAAGATGGTGCATCTGGTACCACTCTCGTGGCTACCTTCTGCATGGGGCCTGGCAGCGTTGTTTATTAAACATGTTTTCCACCTGCACGGCATGCCGGATAAGATTGTCAGCGACCGGGGTCCTCAGTTTGCATCTCGGTTCTGGAGAGAGCTCTGTTCTCTGCTCAACATTGAGCTAAATCGCTCCTCGGCCTATCATCCCGAGACGAATGGGTTGGTTGAGAGAGCCAACCAGACCCTGGTGACATATCTGCGACATTTTGTCTCGGCCAGACAGGATGATTGGGCATCCTTGCTGCCGTGGGCAGAGTTCGCTTTGAACAACACTGTGGCTGATTCCACCGGTCAGACCCCATTCCTCTTAAATTACGGCCAGCATCCGCGCATCCCCGTGCCCATGCACGTGTCATCCACCGACTCTAGGGTGGCAGACTGGGCGGTGGAGGCACGTGACATTTGGGATGGCACGCAGGATGCTATCCGGGCCTCCAAGGAGAGAATGAGGGTCTCCGCTGATGCACACATTCGTCCTGCTCTGACCTTCGCCCCTGGCGACTTAGTGTGGCTTTCTGCCCAAAACATCAGGCTGCGGGTTGAATCCGCTAAGTTCGCACCGCGCTATATTGGCCCTTTCAAGGTCCTCGAGCAGATCAACCCTGTGGTCTACCGCCTGGCCCTTCCACCACACTTGGCTATCTCGGACACGTTTCATGTGTCTCTCCTTAAGCCGTTCACATGTCCCGGTTTTCTGAGCCATCTGCCGGGACATCGGACCTGTCATCAGACGAGTTTGAGGTCAATGCCATCGTGGGATGCAAGGTGATGCGGGGCAAAAAGTTTTACTTGGTGGATTGGAAGGGTCATGGTCCTGAGGCTCGGACCTGGGAGCCGGTGGAGAACATCCACGCTCCTCTTCTCATTGCGGAATTTGAGCGCAGTGAGGCTCAGAGGAGGGGGCCCTAGGAGGGGGGGTAATGTTAGGCGTCTGGTTCCTGTCGCTGCACAGCGGGAATCCCGAGCCTTGCTTCCAGCAGTCTCCCATTCCTCTCCAGCCACAGAGGAGGTTGCTCAGCAAACTCGTCGGTCCCAGCGCTCTGCCCAGACCAGCTACGTGGGTTTGCTTGCTGCTGTCACCTCTGGCACAGCTTTGGCAATGCAGGCTGCTCAGCAGCGAGATTCTCCAGGGACAAAGTCCTCATGTCGGGCCACTGAGCATGCCCGTGGAGTGATCTCCCATTGGAGATCGAAGGTCACGTGCTCAGGTACTGCTCCTGTCCAGATTGGCCCATCCAAGAAGCCAGGAAGGCCCTGGACGCTCGCGGCTATAAAAGGTTCGCATGGCCGCTCGGCCATGCGCTAGGATAGACTGTATTTTCAGACTATGAGGAGTGAGTGGTGTATGCACGTATGAATGTCTCTGGTGACTGACTCATTATGAAACCCCTACCCTTGGTATGCATGTGTTGTGCAGCCTAGCCTGCTAGCGCCCAGGCTTAGGCGTAGGTAGGTCAGAGTTTGAGTCAGGCATTAGCCATCATCAGTGACTCGGCATGCCTCCATGCCCCGTGCTCCACACTCCATAGCCAGCGAGTATAGCGGCACTCGTGGCAGCGACGCCGCGCGCTCAGTGGGCCTAGAACGACTCTAACCCCGTGTCCTTGAGGTAGAGTTCTGTGGCAGCTTGCTGTGCGCTCTTTGGCCGGGCTCTGTGAGTTAAACAGGCTCCGGCATCCACGTTCAGCGGCTGTGCGGCTCTGTGAATTAACAGAGTCCGCTCCTGTTCACATTGGGTGACGTAACCCACGTGTGACTGTTTTTACGCCGCTCTATTCTTCCGCCATTACCTAGCAGCAGTGTACCACCTCTGCACGGTGGACCCCAGGCTGCGAACGCACCTACTATTATTTTATAATTTGGTGCGTTCCGCCAGCCCTAACATCCTCATCCACCATTTCACCGAGACTATTTTTAAGGGGGCCAACACTATCATTTTTTAGCTTCTTACTATTTATGTAGTTAAAGAATATTTTGGGATTATTTTTACATTCTCTGGCAATGTGTCTCTCTGTCTCAATCTTTGCTATTTTGATTTGCTTTTTACAAAATTTATTTCATTTTCTGTATTTATTTAATGCCTCATCACTACCTACTTGCTTTAATTCTCTAAATTCTTTATTTTGGTCACTTATTGCTCCCCTTACAGCTCTATTTAACCATAGTGGTCTCCTCCTATTTCTAGCATGTTTATTCCCTTATGGTATATATTGTGCACAGGTCCTATTCAGGATGCTAATAAACGTCTCCCATTTTCTTTGTGTATTTTTATGTCTCAAGATATCGTCCCAGTTAATTGCACCAAGATCATCTCTCATCCGTTGGAAATTTGCTTTCCTGAAGTTTAGTGTCCTTGTAACCCCTCTACTACACATCTTATTAAAGGATACATGAAAACTTATTATTTTGTGATCACTCTTACCCAAATGACCCCCAACCCTTATATTTGATATGCGGTCTGGCCTGTTGGTTAATATTAGGTCTAGTAGTGGTTTTCTTAATTTCAAACTTATACCATCTTAGTTTAAAGTAAGGCATGAACTTGGTATCTAGCAATAGGCTAAAATGAAAACCTGGCACTCAACTTAATGCTTGGTGAGGCAGTTTATTGTAGTACCAGAAAACGTTTCGGTCAATATAGACCTTCATCAGTTACTACAGTGTGAAAAAAATAAATAAACAAAAATAAATAAAGTATGTACAAAAATCACATAAAATGCAATTCGGTCGTGGATATATACAATATTATACAAGAAATACTACAACAGAGACCAAAAAATATATCTTGGGTGCTCAGATTGAAGGAGAAAAGAATAAGACATACCGTGCTAGTATGTTTGAAAGTAGCTTGAAGGAGGGCGCTTTTTATGTTATTCACTGATAACGCCTAAAAAGAAGTGATTGGCGCTGTTAAAGTGTATACATAAGGTCAATTAGGTGGTGTTACAGAATGGTACATACCAGTAATCAAATGGTCAGAATGCTGCTGTAACGCAGGATAATCTGTAAGGTAAACATCATGTAGGATGACATAAGACAGCGGTAAAGTACGCTGTATATCAAAGTTGTGAGTGTCGCTATAAATGGCAAGGTAGTTACCTTAATAGTTGAAAATATCAGCGCAGCCTGGTCCTCCTGGACGTGGACAAACACCACTTGTCAGTGGAGACAGAGGCGAGCTGAGCTTAAGTGGAGGAAGGGCGGGTCTATGGCCTTGATGGACAGGAGGGTAGGGCCAATGGGAGAGAGCTGGGTGGTGACGTCAGCTGAACTAAGATGGCTGTGCGCTCAGAAGCAAAATAGGATGCATTGTAGTGTAATAAAGGGTTATAGAGTGAGAATGCACTGTTTTTCTGTGTGAAATTCATAGCGGTATGGGGGGAGACTATGAGGAATGTGTATACATCAGAATGTATTAATTATGTGACACTGTTTTTATCCATATGATGGGTGATTATGTATCACTATGTGGGGGAAGAAAATATATGTACATGAATACATGAGAGACATTATTACATATGGAAACAAGCGGGAAAGAGGATGAGTAAATAAATACACCAAACATGGATACTGAGGATGGATCTAAGAATAGAGATGAAATTTTCCATGGAAAGCATATAGTATAAGATGGGTGCAGTCCAACAGAGCCATAGGTGCAGATCACATCAATATAAGTGACTCTATAAAAAAGAGATAAAAGTTAGTCATGTTTGAAAGGTAATCATAATCAACATTCTTATGAGACAATGGTACAAAATTATTATACAAAAGATAATAAATCATAATCTCGGTTTAAACCTTTAGGTTCAAGTGTCTCAAGGGTGTGCATCCAAAAGGCCTCATGGCGTTTTAGAGTGGTGATCCTATTGCCACCTCATCTGGGTTGAGGGACATGTTCAATGACCTGGAACTGTAACTGGGAGATATTATGGCCAAAGGTGAAGGAATTGGAAGCAGAAGGTTCTTGCACCGAATGGTGGATTTATGTTTTGAGATCCTATCTCGAATGGCCTGGGTAGTCTCGCCAACATATAGTCATCCACACGGACACTTTATAAGGTACACGACAAATGAGGTGTCGCATGTGAAAAATCCATTTATAGGAAAGCTTTTTCCTCTAAGGGGATGATGGAATTTATTGCCTTTTAATACGTTGCTGCACTGCGTACAATGCAGACAAGGGAAAGTACCTGTCTTTGATCTCTGTAGAAAATGTTGTGTTTTGTGAATGGTAGTGCCTATGTCAGCTTTGACTAGGCTGTCTCTGATGTTTGGTGCTCTCCAAAAACAGGGTAGAAAAGGATGCTGGAATTCTGGTATGTCAGGGTGGGCGGTAGAGAGAAGATGCCAATTTTTCCTGATAGACTTGTGGATGATATAGGAGAAAGGATGAAAGTAATGGACAAACGGGATCCGGTTGGTGGGTCTATTTTGGGAAGAGGTTCTTTCAGACCTTGCTTCATATAGTACTGCAGGGGGATAACCCCTTTCTGAAAATCGTGCAGACATCTCATTAAGCCGTACTGAACGGATAGTATTATCAGAGACAATCCTGCGACATCCTATGAAATTGTGATCTTGGAATCGCATTCTTTGTGGATGAAGGGTGTAGACTCTAATAATGTAACAAACTGTTATGGTCTGTAGATTTAGTATATAGATCAGAGGACAGTATGCCGTTAGGATCCTTGATGATCATGGAGTCCAGAAAATTCATCTTGTGTGAATCGTGACTAATTGGAAAAGAAATACCTGGCTAGGAGGAATTGAGTATATCAAAGAAGGAGAGAAGGGACTCCAACGTGCCCCCCACATGCAAAAGACATCATCGATATAGTGTTTCCACAGAAGAGCATTGGATTTGAATGTCATTTTTGTAGATGATGTTTTCTTCAAAATCTGCCATGTAACAATAGGCTGACATTTTGTTGCTAGAAATGTTATGACATTTTGGCCTTGTTACAGCTGCTGACATTTTTCTTATAATTTTCTGTACTTCTATAAGACCTGTTCAAAAAAAATTAGAATAAAATGTAAAACATTCATCAAATAGTCAAATTAAAAGAATTCATAAAAAGGCAATAAAAATGTGACTATGAGTTATAATTTATATAAAACATGTAACCTGCTCCTTGAAATGGGTAGAAATAGGTCAATAATACCAATGCAAAGTGTAGTGTGACATTTTGGTAGCAAAGTGTAGTGTGACATTTTGGTAAATATATAACACAGCATGTAAAGCATATGATAAATCTAAGGCTGGGTTCAAACAACCATATTGCTATACACGTGGTTAAAATTGTTGGTACCCCTCGTTTAATGACAGAAAAACCCACAATGGTCACAGAAATAACTTGAATTTGACAAAAGTAATAATAAATAAAAAATCTATGAAAATGAACAAATGAAAGTTTTTTCAACCATGCTTCCTAATATTAAAAAAAAATAAATAAAACCCATGAAATAGGCCTGGACAGAAATGATGGTATCCTTAACTTAATATTTTGTTGCACAACCTTTTGAGGCAATCACTGCAATCAAACGATTCCTTTAACTGTCAATGAGACTTCTGCACCTCTCAACAGGTATTTTGGCCCACTCTTCAAGAGCAAACTGCTCCAGTTGTCCCGTGTTTGAATGTTGCCTTTTCCAGACGGCATGTTTCAACTCTTTCCACAGATGCTCAGTAGGATTCAGGTCAAGGCTCATAGAAGGCCGCTTCAGAATAGTCCAATGTTTTCCTCTTTGCCATTCTTGGGTGTTTTTAGCTGTGTGTTTTGAGTCATTATTCTGTTGCAAGACCTATAACCTGTGACTGAGACCAAGCTTTCTGTCCCTGGGCAGCACATTTCTCTCTAGAATCCCTTGATAGTCTTGAGATCTCATTGTACCCTGCACAGATTCTAGACACCCTGTGCAAGATGCAGCAAAGCAGCCCCAGAACATAACAGAGCCTCCTCCATGTTTCACAGGAGGGGCAGTGTTCTTTTCTTAATGCTTCATTTTTTAGTCTGTGAAGATAGAGCTGATGTGCCTTTCCAAAAAATTCCATTTTTGTCTCATCTGTCCATAGGACATTCTCCCAGAAGCTTTGTGGCTTGTCAACATGTAGTTTGGCAAATTCCAGTCTGGCTTTTTTATGATTTTTTTTCAACAATGGTGTCCTCCTTGGTCGTCTCCTTTGAAGTCCACTTTGGCTCATACAATTATGGATGGTGTGATCTGAAACTGATGTTCCTTGAGCTTGAATTCTGTGGAAGCACGGTTCAAAAGCAATGTCTGAATTTCATTTGTTCATTTTCATAGATTTTTGATTCATTATTACTTTTTTCAGATTCAAGTTATTTCTGTCACTATTGTGGGTTTTTCTGTGATTAAACGAGGGGTACCAACAATTTTGACCATGTGTGTACATTTTCACATATCTACAGCATGTCAAAGGGTTGCCAAAACCAATTATTTTGTTCAAATATGTCAGTCAGTCTTTTGTCAGTTGCATGCATAGGCTTTCTGACTGAGCACTCCACCAATCATCCTCTGGTGGTTTTAATCACAGCAGGATCCTATCTACCCACTTACATTGATGAGCAAAAGAGTAACAATCTTTTGAACTTTTGACTTTCAGGCTCCATATCTCACCATCCACTATTGATTCGTAGTTGAGACTACCATCATTTTATAGACATTCATCTTGGCTATTTCATACATAAATTTGACTTGCAACTATTTAGCACATGATTAGTTATGCAGATTCCTGTCATGTCGCTGCATTGTTACTGCTTTGCTCCTAAAAACCTCTATCTTATTTTTTATTATTTTGTTAGTATTTTTAAATCCACATTTGACTTTCAACACTGTCTGAATCCTTCTGGGTATGCTGTTGATCAGATTGAAGCATGTCTTGACAAAAATCTGATCCCAGATCTCTTCTACACATTCCCAGAGTTGGTGCATGCTGGTTGAATCATTTGAGTATGTTTGCAAATTTTCTTCAACTCTACCCAGTATTGTTCATTTGGGTTGAGGTCCAGGGACCAAGGGGGCGAATCCAGCACCTCTACTTTTATCATTGAACCAGTTCTTGACGTATGCTTTGGATCGTTTTCCTGGTAGAACACGATGTCATCCTTTTCCTACCTATAGTAGTCAAGTGTATGTAGTAACTCATTTTGTAGGATACTGACATATAGCTCAACAATGAGACCACCATCGATCATGGTCAAGTATCCAACTCCTGTGGCTGTGAAACAACCTCATATCATAAGCCTTCTTCCACCAAACTTGACAGTTCCTTCAATTTCTCAATCAATTAGCCTTTTTTCCCTATTTTTTTCCAGATCCATTTGCACCAATCAAAGCCTAGTATATTGACTTTTGTCTCATCACTCCAAATCACCCATTTCCAATCTTCTACTCTCCACTTTTCAGATTTTCTTTTTGCAAACTGGAGCTGATGCTTCTTATGGCAACTTGAAGTCAAGGCTTCTTCACCTTTTTTTCAGGCCACCATTCCAGACTTACGTAATGTGCATTGCACTTGCATGTATGCCTGTGATTACAATATTATGAAGCATATCATAGAATCATAGAATCATAGAGTTGGAAGGGACCTCCTGGGCCATCTGGTCCAACCCCCTGCTGAAAGCAGGATTCGCTAAATCATCCCAGTCAGATGTCTGTCCAGCCTCTGTTTGAAGACTTCCATTGAAGGAGAACTCACCACTTCTCGTGGCAGCCTGTTCCACTCATTGATCACTCTAACTGTCAAAAAGTTTTTTCTAATATCTAATCTGTGTCTCCTCCCATTCAGTTTCATCCCATTGCTTCTAGTCTTTCCTTGTGCAAATGAAGAATAAAGATGATCCTTCTACAATGTGACAGCCCTTTAGATATTTGTAGACAGCTATTAA
This sequence comes from Dendrobates tinctorius, assembly GCF_039654945.1. NCBI lineage: Eukaryota > Metazoa > Chordata > Amphibia > Anura > Dendrobatidae > Dendrobates > Dendrobates tinctorius. Next base: position 3,686,210 of record NW_027361672.1, read on the forward strand.
GTCTCCTCTCGGTCTTCTCTTTTGCAAACTAAACATTCCCAAATCCTGCAACCTTTCCTCATAAGACAGGGTTTGCAGACCGGTCACCATTCTGGTCGCTCTTTTCTGAACTTGCTCCAGTTTGTTGATGTCTTTTTTAAAATGTGGTGCCCAAAACTGGACACAATATTCCAGATGAGGTCTGACCAAAAAGGAGTAGAGGGAAATAATGACTTCACGTGATCTAGACTGTATGCTTCTGTTAATACATCCTAGAATTGCATTTGCCTTTTTTGCTGCTGCATCACACTGTTAACTCATATTCAGTCTGTGATCTATTAGTATACCCAAGTCTTTTTCACATGTGCTGTGTAAAGTATAGCGTGGCACTACTACAGGGTGCACAAGTAGGTTACCCAGACCCAAGTGAATAATAAAGTAACTTGGCAATCAACTGAATGATCCTTTTTGAAAATAACTTTTTATTGTGGCAGTCACAAAGGACGTTTCGGCCTACAATTGGCCTTCGTCAGTCTGCCGACTGCTGCAGATGATGAAGTTAAAAGTGGAGAATTATATAAGATACTATTACAAGGCAGTGATTTTGGAGTGATCTAAATCGTTGATAAAGATGTTGAACAATACAGGGCCCAGGACAGAGCCCTGTGGTACCCCACTTGAGACATTCTTCCAACTGGATGTGCAGCCATTTACGACCACTCTTTGGGTCCGATCACTAAGCCAGTTATGAATCCACCTTACAGTTGCCTTGTCCATTCTATACTTAGTCATTTTTTTCAATAAGGATTGTATGAGATACTTTGTCAAATGCTTTGCTGAAGTCAAGATATGAGCCAACTCCACTGCTGTGTTTGTCACCCCAGAACTGACAGACCTTGTGAAGAGCCAACTCGTTGTCATCGATATTTTGCTTGGACATCCACCTCTTGGCTTTTGAATAAATGGATGGACTTTATTTCATATTCTTCCAACTGTCATGGCACTCACATGATGCAGTTTCACAATTTTTTGGGCGGAGGGACCATGATCTATGAGCTGGATGATACGGTTTCTCTTTTCTTGGGAAATCTTCTTCATGGCTGCTTCTCTTCTCAAACCAGTGACCTTTCACATAGGAATCAAAATAATAACACACTGAACTATTATGGAATGTGAGAACTAGTTGCATTTTGCAGTATACAAGAAGAAAAACATTTTTCCACCACCAGGAGCAAAACAGTAACAATGCAGTGACATGACAAGAATCTGCAGAACTAATCATATGCTAAATAGTTGCAAGTCAAATTTATGTATGAGATAGCCAAGATAATTGTCTATAAAGTGATAATAGTCTCACCTTCAAATCAATAGTGGATGGTGAGATATGGAGCATGAATGACAAAAGTTCAAAACATTGTTAGCCTTTTGCTTGTCTTGTAAATGTAGGCTCATGTCAGCCTCATATCAGCCCATGAGAGGATTCACATTAAGTTAGGTCTCAGCAAAGAGAATTGCCTTATCGCTGCTGCTGGCTATAAGTGAGTTGTCCAATTTACGCGCTAAGTATTCTTGTTTTTCCAATTGTCTAGAGTGGTAATGCAATTCATATTTCAGATATACTATGTTTTCATGCTATAGTGGTTCAGAATTCAATTTTTTTGCTAGTTAGATGGCTGCTCTTACTAAGCACCTGTTCACTCCAGGTCTTTGTTTGGAACTGACAGTCAGTCTTTTGGTACTTGGCTTATAATATAACAAAGCATGTAAAGCACATGATAAGTCTTAGGCTGGCTTCAGACAGCCTTAGACTTGTGCTATTTTCTCACAACTGTATTACGATATTCTCACATGTCTACATGTCTAAAGATTTCCGAAACCAATTATTTTATTTGAATATGTAATACACTCCAATTGGTGAAGTCTGTGATTTCCAGAATTAAAGGGCTCTGTAACATTTTAAACAGCTTAGAATTTGTTACTGGAAATCAGATACAACATTTTAAGCCAAAGGTAAATGAATGACTCATTGCTTAGAACATTGAGTCATGGATTTAGTAACAGAAATCTCTGCGCATTGTCAAAGGGGTATAAAAAATAGGTGGTAACTGGTTGATTGGTGGAAGTGTGACTGCTGGGATTCACACCAATCATCAGAATTGGGAACTTTTATTACTGTAAAAATGGATCGGCAATACACATGTTTGACCTGCTCTCCATTTATTACCTATGGGGCCGCCTAGCACCAAACTTGACTTTTTCTCCACCACCTCCCCAAAGAAAATGAATTGAACAGTAGTGTCTGGTCTGCCTCTTCATTTTGTAACAGGGATAAAAATTACCTGTTTTGCCAGTTCCAGTGGTCAGACACCCAGCAAGTTATCACTTATCCAAGCATAGGTGATAACTTTTTTTCACTGGACAGCCGCTTTAAATTCTGTCTAATGCAATGACAGCAATTCTAAAATACATATTTTTTTTTGTAAACGAAGAAAAAGAGATGCGGCACTCACCCAATTTGCAGTGCAGTGTTTCTTTATTCGACCATTAAAGGTCACACAATAGAGGGCGGGCAGATTACATGAGGCATGCGAGGAAAAAGCAGACAGCGGATTGGTAGGTATTTTTAATAGATACGTTTAAAACTTGTCCGATTGTTTGAAAGAGGCATATTAACGATCCCCAATTTTTACGTTCAGAATTACTCTCCTTTTTGGATTCCATTTAGCATTCATTGAATATTATCCAGTTTCTGAAAACTGTATATTTATTACTGTGATATTCATATGCCCAAAAAATGGCTTCTTCACTGTGAGGTCTCAGGTGTAGATTCATAAGCCAGTGTCACAGTTAGAACAGGTGCCTATCAATGTGTACATTGCAATTAGGCCTAAATGTAAAACTGTTTTTTTTTTCTTTCATGTTTTTTTCTACTAAATCCCTATCTGAGGAAAAGCCCAGGAATAAATAGTTGTTATAACAGCCAAGGGTATTGTGTAGCATTATAGTCTCCAGCTGGGCTATTACATAGACGGGTGAAGAATACAAGCACCTGACAGATGTGTTCTGTTAGCTTCATTAGGAAAGAAACAAAGAAACTCCTCGATTAATAGTGGTGTAGCTCAAGGGGGAGGGAGAGCACGGAAAAGCTGGGAAGAATCTAGCCTGTTATTTGAAGAGACACAGAAAGCTTTTAAAGGGGCAAACATATTTTATTCCATTTTTTTTCCACTAAATGTGTTGGAAAGGAAACATTTTAAATAGCCACAGTTCTATTTTTGGCAATGCCATTCATAAGCGATCAAAGCCTTTTTTTTTTTTTCTTTACTGGAGAAATAATGTGTAACTTTTCTATAAAGCATGTTGAATAAAAAGGTTTTTTTCTCTACCAACTGTCCAAGGATTTAGGTATTTAGGCCTATAAAAGCCATATTATTAGCTTGTCTAATATGTATTCAATTTAGACTTTATAAAGAATGTCAGACCACCAGCTGTCATTCTAGTAGCTTAGACTATGCAATGTAATTTTAGTTTTGCTATATTTCTGTGTAGCTCTTATCAGCGCCTTGTAGAACCAATAGGACATCACTAACGCTAGCCCCAGGTTACAGTCCTTTAGAGACTAGATTTTAGGCAGAATATGTCATACAAACAATTTTAAAATTGATCAAATAATCTACTTAGAGTTGTGCTCAAAAATTTACATATCCTGGCAGAATTTTTGCTTTCTTGGCCTTTTTTTCAGAGAATATGAATGATAACAACAAAACTTTTTCTCCACTTATGGTTAGTGGTCGGGAGAAGCCATTTATTGTCAAACTACTGTGTTTTCTCTTTTTAAATCATAATGACAAACCAAAACATTTAAGTGACCCTGATCAAAAGTTTACATACCCTGGTGATTTTGGCCTGATAACATGCACAGAAGTTGACACAAATGGGCTTGAATGGCTACTAAAGGTAACATCCTCACCTGTGACTTGTTTGATTGTAATTAGTGTGTGTGAATAAAAGCTGAGCTCCTGATATCCAGACAGACTCTAGCATATTTCATCGAGCCACTGACGTTTCTGGTAAGGTTAACGTAGTTGAACTGTATAAAACAGGAAAGATATACAAAAAGATATCCAAGGAATTGATAATGCCAGTCAGCAGCATTCAAACTGTGATTAACAAATAGAAAATCAGGAGCTTTGTAAAAAAAAAAAAAAACGCAGTCAGATAAACCAATAAAAATTTAGTTGACAACTTCCAGGAAAATTGTTAGGGATGCAAAGAAAAACACTCAAATAGCATCAGCTGAAATACTGGATTCTCTGAAAACTAGCATGTGACTGTTTCAAGATGCCCAATAAGGAGGCACTTGAGGAAAAATGGTCTGCAGGGTCAAGTTGTCAGAAGAAAGCCATTACTGCGCAAATACCACAAAGTATTCTGCCTACAATACGTAAAACAGCACAGAGACAAGCCTCAAAACTTCTGGAACAAGGTAATTTGGAGTGATGAGACCAAAATGTAACTTTTTGGTCACAACCATAAACGTTCCATTTGGAGAGAGGTCAACAAGGCCTACGATGAAAGGAACACCATTCCTACTGTAAAGCACAGAGGTGAATCGCTGATGTTTTGGGGGAATTGTGAGCTGCAAAGGCACAGGAAACTTGGTCAAAGTTGAAGAAAAGATGAATGCAGCACATTATAAGCAAATAATAGAGGGAAATTTGCAATCAGCCCGGAAGCTGCACATGGAATGTACTTAGATGTTCCAACATGACAATGATCCAAAACACAAGGCCAAGTCGACCTGTCATTGGCTACAGCAGAACAAAGTGAAAGTTCTGTAGTGGCCATCTCAGTCTGCTGACCTCAATATCATTGAGACACTCTGGGGAGATCTCAAGCACACAGTTCATGCTAGAGAGACAAGACATTTGCAGGAACTGCAGGCTTTTTGCCAACTCTGCTCAGCTTTACCATCTGAGAAAATAAAGAACCTCATCCACAACTGCCACAAAAGACTTCAAGGTAAGACTGATGTTAGAGGGCAATACACGATATTAAGAAATGGGATATGTAAACTTTTGATCAGGGTCATTTGGATATTTTGGGCTGTCATTATGATTTAAAAAGAGAAAACACAGTAGATTGACAATAAATGGCTTCATCTAACCTCTAACCATGAGTGGAGAAAAAGTTTTGGTGTTATCATTCATTTTCTCTGAAAAAAGGCCAAGAAAGCAAAAATTCTGCTGGGGTATGTAAACTTTTGAGCACAACTGTCTAATGTTTGAGATAACCCAGCAGCAAGTATCCTGGTACCCTTTCAGCACCACAACAATAAAGTATTACAGGGAATCAATCAGCAGGTTTTTTCTACCTCATCAGCAGCAGCCTGAAGTAGGAAAAGAGACCACGATTTTAGCGATGTATCACTTATTTTACTGCATGTAATCGTTCTGACACAATCAGAGCCTTTAGATGTAGAATGCAGCAGAGCTGAAAAAAAATTAACCCTGCCCACACCAGGCTCTGTATGTACAATGTCTATAGACAATATGCTGCAGGGGGAGGGGTGTGGTCGGGCTAGTGTAGTCCAACAATGCCAATCACAAGTGATAAAACCTTCACTATAAGTAAACAATGCCACACAGAGTAATAGCGACTCATCCTTCAACTCTATGGGTCCCATTACACATAGCGACTCTCCAGCGATCCCGACAGTGATATGACCTGGTAAGGATCGCTGGTACGTTGCTACATGGCCAATAGTAAGCTGACAAACAGGCAGATCTACTCAACGACTCAGCAACGATACGGCGATCCGTATAACGAACTCGGCGGTCGTTGGGACCTTGTCACACAGCAGCTATTCTGACGACTCAGACCTCGATAGGTGTGCTTCAGCGTTGCCTTTTCCACACCCCTCTGCTCCGATTGGTGGCCACTACTGCACTATCACTACGCGGTTTGCTTCAGCGTCCCTGTCTGAGTCGCTAGTGCGCTATTTATTCGTGGATCCACAGGCACTGACATGGGGACACGAGATTATTATAACTGTACTTGCTAAATGTTATGATTGCATATACAGTGGGGCAAAAAAGTATTTAGTCAGTCAGCAATAGTGCAAGTTCCACCACTTAAAAAGATGAGAGGCGTCTGTAATTTACATCATAGGTAGACCTCAACTATGGGAGACAAACTGAGAAAAAAAATCCAGAAAATCACATTGTCTGTTTTTTTTTCATTTTATTTGCATATTATGGTGGAAAATAAGTATTTGGTCAGAAACAAAATTTCATCTCAATACTTTGTGATATATCCTTTGTTGGCAATGACAGAGGTCAAACGTTTTCTGTAAGTCTTCACAAGGTTGCCACACACTGTTGTTGGTATGTTGGCCCATTCCTCCATGCAGATCTCCTCTAGAGCAGTGATGTTTTTGGCTTTTTGCTTGGCAACACGGACTTTCAACTCCCTCCAAAGGTTTTCTATAGGGTTGAGATCTGGAGACTGGCTAGGCCACTCCAGGACCTTGAAATGCTTCTTACGAAGCCACTCCTTCGTTGCCCTGGCGGTGTGCTTTGGATCATTGTCATGTTGAAAGACCCAGCCACGTTTCATCTTCAATGCCCTTGCTGATGGAAGGAGGTTTGCACTCAAAATCTCACGATACATGGCCCCATTCATTCTTTCATGTACCCGGATCAGTCGTCCTGGCCCCTTTGCAGAGAAACAGCCCCAAAGCATGATGTTTCCACCACCATGCTTTACAGTAGGTATGGTGTTTGATGGATGCAACTCAGTATTCTTTTTCCTCCAAACACGACAAGTTGTGTTTCTACCAAACAGTTCCAGTTTGGTTTCATCAGACCATCGGACATTCTCCCAAAACTCCTCTGGATCATCCAAATGCTCTCTAGCAAACTTCAGACGGGCCCGGACATGTACAGGCTTAAGCAGTGGGACACGTCTGGCACTGCAGGATCTGAGTCCATGGTGGCGTAGTGTGTTACTTATGGTAGGCCTTGTTACATTGGTCCCAGCTCTCTGCAGTTCATTCACTAGGTCCCCCCGCGTGGTTCTGGGATTTTTGCTCACCGTTCTTGTGATCATTCTGACCCCACGGGGTGGGATTTTGCGTGGAGCACCAGATCGAGGGAGATTATCAGTGGTCTTGTATGTCTTCCATTTTCTAATTATTGCTCCCACAGTTGATTTCTTCACTCCAAGCTGGTTGGCTATTGCAGATTCAGTCTTCCCAGCCTGGTGCAGGGCTACAATTTTGTTTCTGGTGTCCTTTGACAGCTCTTTGGTCTTCACCATAGTGGAGTTTGGAGTCAGACTGTTTGAGGGTGTGCACAGGTGTCTTTTTATACTGATAACAAGTTTAAACAGGTGCCATTACTACAGGTAATGGGTGGAGGGAAGAGGAGACTCTTAAAGAAGAAGTTACAGGTCTGTGAGAGCCAGAAATCTTGATTGCTTGTTTCTGACCAAATACTTATTTTCCACCATAATATGCAAATAAAATGAAAAAAAAACAGACAATGTCATTTTCTGGATTTTTTTTACTCAGTTTGTCTCCCATAGTTGAGGTCTACCTATGATGTAAATTACAGACGCCTCTCATCTTTTTAAGTGGTGGAACTTGCACTACTGCTGACTGACTAAATACTTTTTTGCCCCACTGTAATTGATAGCTGACCTATAAAAGGAAACGCTACAAAGATCCTAATTTGAGACCACCAATTGGAGCTGACGGGGCATTGAAAAGACAAAGCAAAATCACTCCTGCGTCCCTGAGTTCTGTGTTGCCAACGAGGTCGCTCGACGTTGTTATGGCATGGGACGTGCAATATGATTCGGCCCTTTTACTTTCAGTGCAGCAAACTCACTCCAAAGTTCATTGTGGATCTCTTATTGATCCAATGTTGTCCTAAATAAATAATGATGATAAATATAATCCACCTGTGTGTAATCAAGTCTCTGTATAAATGCACCTGCTCTGTGATAGTCTCAGGGTTCTGTTTGAAGCACAGAGAGCATAATGAAGATCAAGAAACACAACAGGCAGATCCGTGATACTGTTGTGGAGAAGTTTAAAGCCGGATTTGGATACAAAATGATTTCCAAAACTTTAAGCATCCCAAGGAGCACTGTGCAAGCGATCATATTGAAATGGAAGTAGTATCATACCACTGCAAATCTACCAAGACCCGGCCATCCCTCTAAACTTTCATCTCAAACAAGGAGAAGACTGATCAGAGATGCAGTCAAGAGGCCCATGATCACTCTGGATGTACTGCAGAGATCTACAGCTGAGTTGGGACAGTCTGTCCATACGACAACAATCAGTTGTACACTGCACAAATGTGGCCTTTATGGAAGAGTGGCAAGAAGAAAGCCATTTCCCAAAGATATCCATAAAAAGCGTGGTTTAAAGTTTGCAACAAGCCACCTGACAGACACACCCACACCAAACATGTGGAAAAAGGAGCTCTAGTCAGATGAAACCAAAATTGTACTTTTTGGCAACAATGCCAAATGATATGTTTGGCATAAAGGTAGCACAGCTCATCACCCTGAACACACCATCCACACTGTCAAACATGGTGGTGTCATCATCATGGTTTGGGCCTGCTTTTCTTCAGCAGGGACAGGGAAGATAGTTAAAATTGATGGGAAGATGGATGGAGCCAAATACAGGACCATTCTTGAAGAAAACCTGTTGGAGTCTGCAAAAGACCTGAGACTGGGATGGAAATTTGTCTTCCAAAAAGACAATGATCCCAAACATAAAGCAAAATCTACAATGGAATGGTTCAAAAATAAACGTATCCAGGTGTTAGAATGGCCAAGTCAAAGTCCAGACCTGAATCCAATCGAGACTCTGTGGAAAGAGCTGAAAACTGCTGTTCACAAAAGATCTCCATCAAACTTCACTGAGCTTGAGCTGTTTGCTAAGGAAGAATGGGCAAGAATTTCAGTCTCTCAATGTACAAACCTGATAGAGACATACCCCAAGCGACTTGCAGCTATAATTGCAGCAAAAGGTGGTGCAACAGAGTATTAAGTGAACGGGGCTGAATAATATTGCATGCCCCACTTTTCAGTTTTTGAATTTCCACAAAAATTTAAAATAACCAATAAATTTCGTTCAACTTCACAATGGTGTCCCACTTGTTATTAATTCTTCACCAAAAATATACATTTGGTATCTTTATGTTTGAAGCATGATATTTGGGAAAGGTTGAAAAGTTCCAAGGGCTGAATACTTTTGCAAGGCACTATATATATATATATATATATATATATATATATATATAAACTGTACATACATACACAAACACACACTCCATTCAGTGAAGCTTGCTTGACATATCCTTAGCAGATATATTACTGATGATTATAGATCGGTGTCGACTTGGAATAGGGGTACTCCAAGACCCTATTTAACCTTCATGTATTTCATTTGTAAACACCAGCTTATAAACAATATAAAGATGGATGTTATTTATCTTTTAATTAACACCATGTAGCAACACATTTTACAAAGGACAGGTTGAACAAGAAGTCCTTTGAGTAGACCATCTGGAGTAGATTGCCTGTGGCAGTATCCTCAGGACAAGGCTTAGCTAACGTGAGTAAAAGTTTCATGATCATGGAAATTGCACAGAGACAAGAATAATTCTGTTCCACCTGCTCTGGATAGCACAGCTGTGGTTTTCCCTTTGGGTATGTCAGTAAATATATCAGTGGTATCAAATGTGATACACTGGAGTCCACGCATTGCACCCTGCCAGTCTTAAAGTAAATAAGTTTTTGTCTAAGACACAATTACAAGAGCTCCATTGTAAATGTACAAGCAATTAACAATTCTTATCATCTGCTCCAGTGTCTGTCAGTTTTGTCTCTTAGAAAATAATTTTAAAGCTAAATATGACAGACAGCCCGCCTTCCCCAATCAAATGTAATGTAAACAGAAAATGTTTAGCTTCTTTTTCTAAATAAGAAAATGAATTGGAAATTAATTAAGAGAAGTTTTCTTAATTTAGATCTGATTGTCAATCACGTGTCTTAAGCAAATAGCTAAAATAAATAGATGGAGAAAGTAGGAGTGCATCTCCATGTATGAAACTACAATGACATCTGTCAAAACAAGTCTTGAAAACTCCCTTTGACATTATTTTGATAATGTAAGTATTTAAACCATACGTAGGTAAGTCATTAATTAAATCTCATATTTATTTCTTTTCATGAAATGACTTCAAAATCTTCACTCTGATGAGAATTCATGCTGCTATTTTTTCTTTTCCAGAATTTTCAGATACATTGTGGTTAATTTATCAACATGTCCCAATTATGATATTGGGATAAGAAACTCCTAAACAACGGCAAGACATTTAAAAATTATAAAATTAGATATTTTTGGAGAAAATAAATTTTCCTCCATCTGTTACCTCACCAATGAGTCACTGGAAGTTATAAATAAGAACACGTATTCAGACAAAGCAGACATTCCTCTGAGCATTGGATGTTATGTTACAGCCGTCTGTTTCTGCTGTTTATTTCACAGTGAGAACCTAAAAGGGAGCAATGATGGCTGACTAAGGTTGACTCTCCAGTTATGAAAGAGTAGATAATAGATTATATTACAATATTATAATTTCTATTAATTGTGAAAAATACAAAAGACAACTCAACACTTTCTCTTTGTTTATGATGAGCCCTCTTGGTATCTGACCCTGGACATCTGGAGGACCTAGCCTCACGACTTGTCATTGAGCAGTGACCAGCATCACAATAATATTGTGTGTGTTGGGCCCTCATACTGCCTGTGGAGGCTTCGTATTGGGGCATCATATTGTGTTTGTGGGCACTTATACTACCTGTTGTGTATTAAGGCCCTCATATTTATATTGTCTGCTTGGGTTGTGAGGGACATCAAATTATGTGTGTCGGGGTCTTATGTTGTGTGGGATGCTTTGTGGAACCTCTTACTGTGTAGGGGGTTGTGGTGGCCCTCAAATTGTCTGAGAAGCTGTAGGGACATTGTACTATTTGGTCATTATACTGTATGCAGGGGCTGGTGACACTCATACTGCCTGTGGGGGCTGTAGTGACCATCATACTGTGTGTGGGGCCCTCATATTGCCAATGGGAGACATCAAAGTGTGTGAATGGCCCTCAAACTGCCTGCGGGGGGGAGTTGGGTCATCATGTTGTGCATAGGGGGCTGTGGGGTGCATCATATTGTATGGGGTGGACACTTTATGGGCACTATGCTGTGCAAGGTATTATACTATATGGGGGTCACTGTGGCAATATCATAAGGGAAAGGGGAACTTTTGCTATGGGGTCCTGTGATTTCTATGTATGCCACTGCACAAGGTCTTTCCACACGAAGACAGCTCCTCATGTTTCCTCCACTATTACAGACTGGTCCTCATCTGCAATGATCCTCAGTTTACTGAACCACCGCACAACCAGCTCTACCCTCTCCTACTGTATCCTCACCCCTCCCTGTAGACTGTGAGCACTCGCGGCAGGGTCCTCTCTCCTTCTGTATTTGTGTGTCCCTTGTCTTGCACATGTTTATTGCACTTGTCTATATTTCCCCTTTTCACATGTAAACCGCCATGGAGTAAATGGCGCTATATAAATGTATAATAATAATAATAATCTCCTCTCTAAACAAAATGCTGCCCTCTTACCAAGACTTTTTATTCCCTCCTCCACATAGATTTTATGAATCACATATTTATATAAATATATTACATACTGTATGTGTTTACATTTAAAAAATGATAATAATACTTTTTACTATAATTTCAATAAATGGTCAGTATATAAGAGGGTGGGGCAAAATACACCAATTATTTCCTTTTTTTAATACTATGGATCTACAACAAATACCCTAAACATTATTATATTGTTACAGAAGAACATAATGTAAGATAATAATCCGGCACTGTTAACCGCAGAATACACTAAAAGAAATAAATAGACTAATGTAATTAGCATAGGATTAAGAGAATGAAAAAAGGCATGCTTATCGAACAGGAAAGTGAGCGAGCTGAAAGGAGACTGGAAAAGTACTAATAAGAGGAAGTTCCTTTCTTCTGCTGTTTCTAAAATAAGAATGTTAATATAATTTTGTAAGGCTTTGGTGCCATTTATTATCTCAAGTTAAATATTAATTATGCAGAAAAAGGTTTATAAAGAGTAACCCTAAATGCTTTTTATTTATCTTACTTTGTTGTCTTTTCCATTGTTTGCAAAAGAATGTTTTAAAATTGGACATGGGCTCACCAGTTTCATTATAAAACATTTTCCAGTAATTTTAATAATCAAATTTTTAATACAAAAAAATTTACAGCTCCAAAAATTAGACCTACATTTTCTAAATTTAACTATCGTAGTTGTGGTCTTCATCATTACCGTCTGCTATGTCTCTTTATTCCACACCCAAACTATATGGCACTATCCGTGCCATCCAGATTTCCCAATGTATTCATCCCCACTGCACATCCATTACCTACCTTTTCCTATTGTATTGCCCCACCTCTCCCCCTCCTCACCACCATTCCCAGTAGTAATATTGCTCTAAGAATGCTAAGAATCGAATGATCCAGTTAATGTCTGAAAGACTGTAATCTAATTATGGTATATTTATAAATTTACATGAAGGTTTTGTGAATTAATATATGGAAAAGAAGCCAACAATCAACACCCCAACCATTTGTCCACCACTTCTTGGCTTTTGGCATTCCTAACAAATGTAAAAGTAGAAGTATTGGTATTAGTAACAAATGTATAAGCCACACAACTAAATTTCACCTACATTTCTTGCAAAGCATATGGGTTATAAGAGAGATGACAGGTGCTTCGTGATGCACAGATGTTTGAGAAGGTCAGAAAGATGAATTGTTTATACTAAAAAGAACAGGTGCAAAAGAGGGAATATGCATAATTTACTTCTACCATCACTCTAATTCTGCGCTAATGCTATAAACAGTACTCACCAATGAAATTTCAACACCAATAAGGAATACTCATGGAATAAAAGGAATCTCAGAAATGATAGACATGTTAATAATATGCAAATTATGAGAAAAGGAGAGAAAATTTTCATAAAATTTTTTTTTTTTTTCCAAATTGTTAAGTATGGCGTCTGAGCACCACGTGGAGAAGTACGTGTGCCTACACACTATGGCTGTTATCAGAAAGGTTATTAATGGATGTCTGATGAATGTTCTGCCACAATAAATTAATTTTGTCACACAAATCATCAAGATCCACTGCTGGCAGATCCTTTTGCTATTACCGATCAACAATGTGCCAGATGTGCTCAAAGGAAGACAAGTCCAGAAACGCTAAAGGCCATGTTAGCACATTAAAGGGAACCTGTCACCTCGTTTTTCAGCTATAAGCTGCGGCCACTGCCTTTCAGGGCTTATCTACAGCATTCTATAAAGGAGAGGGTTTGAAAATATGGCTTCAAGCTCTCTGACTCTTAGAGATCTTCTCCCCAGGATACTCACTTTGTCTCACATTGTATTCCGTTCTGGCCCATTACCTTTAAGAGCTGTAAGCTACTTGGGGCCTACCTTCTACGGACTCTTCTTATTTTGTCACACTGCTCTCTGGTCAGTCCTCTGAGCTGACACTGTCCTTCCCTGTGAGTCTCTGTAAGTCTCACTCTCTGCTTCATTCTGTTCCTCATGATCATGCTATCTCTGTCTCGATCTCCTTTCCACCCCTGAAACACCACCAAGTCTTTAAGGTGCATTTTTCTCAGTATCAAGTCTCCTGAAATCAGCAACTGTGTGCAAAATATTAAAAATGAGTGTACTTATTTATCCCCATTAAATCCCTCTAAATATACTGATGGCATTGCATATATTATATTTACACTATTTCTTTTGGATCCAACATCCTGATATTCAATGTAACGTATGAGAAGCAGGAGTTGAGAATGCAATTTGGCATAAAAGCCCGAGGCTAATTTAGTCTTATTTAATGTGTTTTGTCAAAGTTAGGTCTGCTTCCAAAGCCGAAGATCCTGCTGCCATCCAGGTGGCTCATTCCCAGAAGCCAGCTGAAAAAAATCCTTTCTTTAGTGTTTACTGATGCTACATTAACTGGTTGCAGGATTGGTGTTATGAACACTTTACAAAGATGATTAACTTCTGTTCCTTCACTCAGGTATTTTTCGATCAAGGTGGGTAAAAAAATCAAATTTAAATTCTAATTAATTTTATCCTCCTAGCAGTAAAAAAGAGACCTCCAAGGACAGAGACCATCCGGCCGATAATAAAAAGACAAGATCATCTAATAATAACAGATAGCTGGAACATACCGGAATATAATGGGGTCACCTCTTTTAAAAGAGGAGAGAAAGAGTGTGTGATGATGCTTTCCTTTTTCTTTCTTTCCTGAATGCACTTTTCTTTTTGTTCGCTTTCTCTTCCTGATAAAAGAATGGACTCAGCAGCCGCCCGAGGGGCAGAGAGATGAATACAGAAATGCAGTATCAGCAGTCAGATTAGGCTGTCAGCCTCCAGAGCACTTCTCTGCACGAGAACTGATAAGAAGGAAAAGGTGAATGAGAACACTTGTCACAGCAGATGGTGGACTTGATTTGAGGGAGCAAAAGGGAGAAAGGAGGGGAGGACAGGTCCGCTCATGATGTACCATACAACAGAGAAAGGCCTTGTCCTTGACCCATCTCACTCTGTTTATTTAGCATACTGTATATACCGTAGCTATCAACCTCATGAACTAACCACCATGCAGTATCCTGCTATTCATATGCCAAAAAATGAATATGTTGGAAGAAATTTAAAAAAATTACAAAATTATGAGTTTTGCATTTGTGTTTATTTCTGTCAGTTGACATGACTATCATTACACTAATTCCCATTTTCATGCTAACTTTACTATTCTGAATTCCACCTATATTTATGCCCCTGTGTTATTGCTCTGTATTACTGCTCCCCTAGTAGACTTTGGATTCTTTTTACACACAACATACCAAAGAGCCCCCTTATTAAATTACATCTGAAGTATAGGTGCCTGGAGTGAAATGAAAAATCATTTGTCCTGCTCCAGATGTCCTCTCTTTTCGTTTTTTTTTCCTACTCTAACTAATTTCTGGGACTTACATATTTAGGGTATGTGCACACGTTGCGGATTCTGCTGCGGATCCGCAGCCGTTTTGGCTCTGCGGGTCCGCAGCAGATTCTGCTGCGTTGTACAGTACCTTTATTTCCTATGGGAAAAAAAAAGCAGTGCACATGCTGCAGATTTTTCCGCGCAGTTTTGCTGCGGGTTACAATCCGCAGCATGTCAATTCTTTGTGCGGTTTCCGCTGCGGTTTTACACCTTATCATTATGAGGTGTGAAACCACAGGCTAATGCGCAGATAGATTTACCTGTGGATTTTCCAACAAAATCTGCACACCCTAAAATCTACGTGTGCACTTACCGTTATTGATTAGACTTGATTTAAAGCACCACTTCACCTTTTTTTTTATTTGAACACCAGAGTTGTGCTTTTAATATAAGGTCCTGAGCCTTGTCTTGTACTTCTTTTAGTGACGCTCCAGTTGGTTTTCAGAAGGTTGTGACTTGTCAGATTGTTCCAGTGTTTGCTGCAGTGAGTCGGAGGTCACATTTAAATGTAAGTCTATGAGAGCCTCTTTCTGTCTCTCATAGACTTCTATTAAGAGCTCATGACCATTACCTCTGACTTCTGGTGAATTAGACTTTGCGATCACAAGATTGTGCCACGTACTAGAGCAGTGTAAAAAAAAAGTGAAGATGGCATTAAGTATAAGACTAAAGTCAAGAAAATTGTATTAGTAAGGCTGGTTTCACACTTGCATTTTTTGCGCTGTGTTTTTGCGCAAAAAACGCATGCGTTTTTTTCCTATACTTAACATGGGTGCACATACACATGCGTTTGTAAGCGTTTGTATGCGCATCCGTTTTTTTGTACTGTGCACCCGGGCGCCAAAATGCATCCTGTTGCATTTTTTGTGCGTCCGACCTGTCTCAAAAAGCCGCATGCGCACGCAATGCGCACAAAATTCACCCAAAAACACATTGTAGTCTATGGTTTTTTGAAAAACCATGCGCAAAAACTCAAAAAAATGCACACAAACGCATGATACATTTTTTATGTGTGTTTGCACTGCGCACGGTGCGCAGCGCAAAAAAACGCAAGTTTTCCTAGCATGCTCGTGTGTCCTCCGAGTATCTTGGGCATGCTCGGAGATAATGTTTGAGTTCCTGCAGCTGCTAGACAGCCTGAATACATGTGGGGATTGCCTGTTTGTTAGAAAATCCCCACATGTATTCAGGCTGTCTAGCAGCTGCAAATCATGTGGGAACTGAAACATAATCTCCGAGCACGCCCAAAATCCTCGGAGGATACCGGAGAATGCTCATAAAACTCGAGTAACAAGCACACTCACTCATCAGTATTTTCAATCCATCATATGCAATCATATAAGTTAGATAGTAACTTCTGACTTTCATATGTCTTGATTTAATAAATCTTAAATGTTTATACAAACTGTTTTTGATACAAGTCCCCAAAAAATGTGTAGCCAATGTGATCTAACAGCAATCATTACATTTCCCAAAAGCGTGAGCAGAGGATAGATAGAGCATTATACCTTTCCTATTACAAATTACATTGCCCAGCCACAAAATGCATAGACTTGCTACAGAAAAACAATTTGCAGCTGTGTTTAGATCTACCTTACAGATGAGGATATTTAACCCTTTAAAATCCCAAGCATTTTTACATTTTTGATCATTGTTTTTTCCTCCTCTTGTTCACAGAGCCATAACTTTTTAATTCTTCCACCAACATAGGCATATGAGGGCTTGCTTTCTGTGTGCCAAGTTGAATTCTCGAATAACATCATTCATTTAAAACAATAATGTACAGAAAAAGCGGAAAAATCAAAATGGGATGGCATGGTGAAAAAAATTAATATTTTTTTTGTGGCATTCATTGGTTAAAATCACATGGCAATATAATTTTCCAGATCATTATAATTACGGCGATCCTAAACACAAAGTTTATATACATATATATATGTGGTTTAAAAAAATTATAACTTTGTCAAAAAAGAAAAGTTTGTATCACCATATTCTGGTACACCCGTAACTTGTTTACGTTTCCATCCATAAAGCAGAGTGACAGCATTTTAATTGCTTTTTATTATATTTTGGGGAGGGAAATGTGGTGACCAAAAATGGCAATTCTGGTGGTTTAATTGTTTTCATCTTTTAATCTACAGTTTAAATAATTTGACATTATGAAAAATATGACCTCTTTTGGTCATGTCTATGCCCATTATGATTTTTTTTCATTTTTAATCTCTTCTTTTTGAATAGGAAAATTCCCCTTAATGAAGAAATTAAAAAAGACGATTGGCTTAAACTTGAACATATTTTTGAATTTTTTAAACATTTTTTATATTTTATTTTTTAGTTGATCCTTTCTAATATCTACTGTAATATCCTATAAAATCTGTGACGCTTCACAAGCTAAAACTAGCAAGAAACCACAGAGCCTTCAACAGTCCCTGGTTGCCATGGTCACTCACCTGCTTCTCGTGATCATGTTGCACAAGGGAAGATGGGAAACAGTGATTGACAGCGGCATTTAAATGGTTAACAGCAACAATCAGCGCTAGCTCTGGCCACTGTTGCTTGAAGCAGATGTCTACTATGAAACACAGCCAACATCTGCTGCATATGAAGCTGGCTCAGCACCTGAACTTGCTCCATACAACCCACAAAAACTAGTGTATGTTACATGTCATTAAGAGGTTAAAAATGTGTTTTCTATACTTTGTTTGGCAGAACAGTAGAATATGCTACAAATGTATGATTGATGAGACAGAAAACAAGGAGTTACAGTTATCTTCTGAGAGGCATGCCCTACTATGTAGATCATGTGTTAAAGTAACCTAGCATTTTCTGGGGACAAAGGATGGGGATCCTACATGGTGCAGTGTTTGGGGAGTGCAATATATTGTTAATTCGGGCATATAATTGCAGTTGTACTGCCTGAGCTACCATTAATTATATATTTGTTTTATAGATATCTTTAAGAAGGCTAGATTCACACTGTGTTCAGCAAAACTTTCATGACTTATGTCCAAGAGTTACATATGAATCCCTCAAAGGTAGGATTCACAGGTGCCCTTGATGGAGCCATTCAATATAAAGGAATCAATTGGTCTTCTTTGCACCAGTGTTTGTCCATTTAGATGGGCACAAAAATGTTGTCGACTTACAAGTAAATGGGAGATAAGCTGCAGTACTCAACTAAAACCAGTAAACAATGTGGGTAAAGCTATTGGAGCAAATCAGCTAATTTGTGAGGTTGTCGGGTGTCAAACACCCACCAATCTCATATTGTGGAGAGGTCATTAATATGTAGAGTAAGTTCCGGGCAACTCCGTTAAAGTTGGGTTTCAGGTCAGTTGTAAATACTGTATAACAGTGCTACTTAGCATTGGTATCTATCGATATGAAATTAGCAAGAAATGTTCAAAGGGTTTATTAATTGCTGTCAAATGTATACAATAAAGCTATTCAAAGCCCATAACTCATTGTTGGCTCCAAACCTGTACAGAACATACTGTATCAAGGAGAATTGAGAGAAATACAATGTATACAACAGGCATTTTGCAGTAATCTGATTTTCCAGGTGTAAGCAGAAAAGGCTGATACTTGTATGCTATTTGGGTTTGCAGTTGAATTTATGATTATAAAACAGAGATTTACTTTTCAATTATTAGTTTATTGGGCATTTCAGTAGCCCCCTTTTGCATCTGGATCAGTGGTGGGTCACCACCAATCATAAAGTTATGACATGTCCTAGCAGTAAAACATCACTTCAAAAGATCCTTGAATATATCCTGGAAATGCATTAAGAAAAGAATGATGGTAGAGTTGGTGCTAATTGATTCACAAGACTTGTCAGTAATCTCCAGCTGCTAGACTGGAGCCCTGAGAACTGCCTCTTACTTGACAGCAACCACGACTCTTCTTTTGATTAGCCAGCCTTGCCTAATGTGACATATGCGTCACCCCACAATGATGATGTCGTGACACGCCACCTAATCAAAAGAGAAGCGTGGTGATTGGAGGTAGGAGGCAGTTCTCAATACTCCTGTCTAGCGGCAACAGATTACTGTCCCGATGGACCATTTCATGCCAACTCTAAATGATGGCTTTTTCACAGGAATAGATGATTTTTGTAGAGGAAAGTGTTGGTTGACATATCCAATGATTATTGTTGTGAGTTCATTATCTGGTTCACGAGTTGTGAGTTCTCCTTCCAGACTCCGTCTGGTGGTAATAGGAGGTAGAGAGGCTGATTTGATCGGTGGAGATCTGCCACCTGAGAATGAGGATGACGATTGGATCTCAGGAGTCTCAGATTGGATTTAAGACAGCCGACGCCCTATTCAGTTGCTGGTGATTCCTTCTGGCTTGTCAGCTCTTGGTTTTCAGCTCTTTTCCAGTCATCTAAAGCTAAGTTTTTCTGCTAATGTTCACACTTGCTTTTGTTGGTCTATTGAGTTTTTTGGTGTGTTCAGCCATCCCCTGCTGGGGGCTGTGCTGAATTTCCACTCTTATTTATCAGTATTTTGCCAATTGGCTTTTTGTCCCTTACTAGTTCAGTCTCTTTTTGCTCTGTCTCAGAATATTTCAGAGTGCTGATATAGTGGGAGAAGTCTAGTGACTTCAGGGTTAATTTTGCTATCAGAAGTGTTGGACATGATTTTTGTAGGGTTTTTTGTCTAGTTAGTTTGGGCCCCGTCATTTGCTAAGCCTATTTTCCTGCCTGTATTTGTGCCTACATCTTGTTTCACCATCAATACATGTGTGGGGGCTATATATTCCTTTGGGGTCTGCTCTGGGGCAGTTAGTTTTCCCTTTTCTTGCTTTAGGCTTATTTAGTCCTCCGGCCGTGATGAGGCATCTAGGAACATCGTAGGCACGCTCCACGGCTAATGCTAGTTATTGTGGTAAGATCAGGGATCTGCAATCTGCATAGTTACCAACCTCTCTGGTTTTCTGTGACTTAGCTTGTTCTGCTTTTTTCTCCTCGGTGACCCATTCATAACAGATTATATTGTGCAATATACTGGGTGATTCAAAGGTATGGTACAAAATTAATATATAGCTCAACTTTATTAATAAGAATAGACTCACCATCTACCCAGGTTTTATCCATACAGTTGTGGCCAAAAGTATTGACACCCCTGCAATTTTGTCAGATAATACTCAGTTTCCTCCTGAAAATGATTGCAATCACAAATTCTTTGGTATTATTATCTTCATTTAATTTGTCTTAAAAGAAAAAACACGAAAGAGAATGAAGCAAAAAGCAAAACATTGATCATTTCACACAAAACTCCAAAAATGGGCCAGACAAAAGTATTGGCACCCTCAGCCTAATACTTGGTTGCACAACCTTTAGCCAAAATAACTGCGACCAACCGCTTCCGGTAACCATCAATGAGTTTCTTACAATGCTCTGCTGGAATTTTAGACCATTCTTCTCTGGCTCCAGGTCACTGATATTAGAAGAGTGCCTTCTCCATACTGCCATTTTTAGATCTCTCCACAGGTGTTCTATGGGATTCAGGTCTGGACTCATTGCTGGCCACCTTAGAAGTCTCCAGTGCTTTCTCTCAAACCATTTTCTAGTGCTCTTTGAAGTGTGTTTTGGGTCATTGTCCTGCTGGAAGACCCATGACCTCTGAGGGAGACCCAGCTTTCTCACACTGGGCCCTACATTATGCTGCAAAATTTGTTGGTAGTCTTCAGACTTCATAATGCCATGCACACGGTCAAGCAGTCCAGTGCCAGAGGCAGCAAAACAACCCCAAAACATCAGGGAACCTCCACCATGTTTGACTGTAGGGACCGTGTTTTTTTCTTTGAATGCCTCTTTTCTTCTCCTGTAAACTCTATGTTGATGCCTTTGCCCAAAAAGCTCTACTAATTATCTCATCTGACCAGAGAACATTCTTCCAAAACGTTTTAGGCTTTTTTAGGTAAGTTTTGGCAGTTATGTCTCGAGGTAAGAAGTGGGGTCTTCCTGGGTCTCCTACCATACAGTCCCTTTTCAGTCAGACGCCAACGGATAGTACGGGTTGACACTGTTGTACCCTCGGACTGCAGGGCAGCTTGAACTTGTTGGATGTTAGTCGAGGTTCTTTATCCAACATCCGCACAATCTTGCGTTGAAATCTCTTGTCAATTTTTCTTTTCTATCCACATCTAGGGAGGTTAGCCACAGTGCCATGGGCTTTAAACTTCTTGATGACACTGCGCACGGTAGACACAGAGGAACATTCAGGTCTTTGGAGATGGACTTGTAGCCTTGAGATTGCTCATGCTTCCTCACAATTTGGTTTCTCAAGTCCTCAGACAATTCTTTGGGCTTCTTTCTTTTCTCCATGCTCAATGTGGTACACACAAGGACACAGGACAGAGGTTGAGTCAACTTTAATCCATGTCAACTGGCTGCAAGTGTGATTTAGTTATTGCCAACACCTGTTAGGTTCCACAGGTAAGTTACAGGTGCTGTTAATTACACAAATTAAAGAATCATCACATGATTTTTCGAACAGTGCCAATACTTTTGTCCACCCTCTTTTTATGTTTGGTGTGGAATTATATCCAATTTGGCTTTAGGACAATTCTTTTTGTGCTTTTTCATTTAAGACAAATTAAATGAAGATAATAATAACAAAGAATTTGTGTTTGCAATAATTTTCAGGAAGAAACTGAGTATTATCTGACAAAATTGCAGGGGTGTCAATACTTTTGGCCACAACTGCACATTATAGATGTTCAAAGAGATTTCCATTGGTGATATGGTAGATATCTTTGCAATAGTAAAATTCTGTCCAAATAAGTCCCAGCATTTCGCCAGGCCTCCATTGTTTTAGTGATGCGTTATCTCAAGTTGTTCAAATCTTTGGCTGGTGTAATACTATTGTAGGCACTCGAGGATTCTGGTAGCGTGGGGCAATGAACAGACAGAAACGGGTTACACCATCTTACCATCAAACTTCGACAACACCAAAGTGTGCCTTATCAGTAAGGATGGAGGAGAAACCTCATCAGCAGTATTGAGGGATCATCTGAAACTGTGCCCTGACCAGCTAAAGGAAAGGATGGGAGAACAAAACAACCTTCAACCCATAGAAGAAGAAGAAAAGGTCAGCTCTGTACTCGGAGAATTTCCTGCAAACTGGACAAGAATGGATCAAGCCATCGTAGTTCCTGTCCTAATCTTTCCCCAGCCTACTGCAACTGAAGTAGCAGAGACTCAAGACAACTCTGAAAATGAGGAAGTTCAGTCAGCGGATGCCACACCAGCAGTGGAACCAGAGAATCCTTGCCCTGCCAGTGGTGAATCTGTTATGCCCACAGTGAGTCTAAGAATTCGTAGACGGCTACTACCCAGTTTGCCAACAGCAGTAACAAGCCCACTAAACCTAAATAGGCCATTAGAAGTACCCATGCTACGCAGATTTACCCATAGTACAAAAGGTGAGATCCCAGTTAGATATAGAGAGTAAATTGCAAATAGAAAATGTAAACTGTACCTGTAAATATGCAACTTTTCAAGTTTATGTGCCTACAGAGACTCTGTAAGAACCCCTTTTTGAAGATCTTATTTTGTTTTTGATGGACAATTGGGCCACAGGACTATGTGTCGTCAAAACTATCTTGTACATAGTTACCACTTGCTCAGGAAATGGACCATGGACATTGACGCATGGACTAATCGCCATCAGGACTATTTTTGAGCTTTGGCTTTTTTAATTTTTCTTTTTTTTTTAAATCTTGTTACATTTACAATTGTTCATTTGTTAATATGTTTGCATGTTTTCTTCAGTTCGGGAGTACTGAATTGCACTAGGGGGGAATGTGGCGCCCTAGGAGTATGGTCGCCACAGTGGCATTACCTTCCTCCTAGGGAGTGTGATGTCATGCTTAGAAGCAATGAATAGTCTCTCTATCAGGTAAACACAACACACAACACAGTTCCCACTCCAGGCCAGCAAAGGGAGCTCTGAACCAAAACTGGGGGAAGAGCTGCTCTCTGGGGGCCAGGAAGGGGAAATTAGTCAGTTCGTGTGAGGAGGGAAACATGTGTGGACGTGAGGAGAGGAGCTGGAAGATTGAGCAGAGGTCAGGCTCACTTCTAGCTGCAGCGCATGATCTGGAGCCCGGTCTCCAAGGTTGTATGGATACTGATGTTCCTGCAGCAGAAACCGGAGGAATACGAAGCTGTAAATGCTCTGTTCCCACATAAGACTCGGAGGCACAACAGCAACATGTGAGCCATAAGAAGAAGGCTACAGCTGTCTGCCATACGAGGAAGTTCTAAAAGAGAACAAGCAAGTGGAACTTCA
The DNA here is from genome assembly GCF_039654945.1 of Dendrobates tinctorius. Taxonomy (NCBI): domain Eukaryota; kingdom Metazoa; phylum Chordata; class Amphibia; order Anura; family Dendrobatidae; genus Dendrobates; species Dendrobates tinctorius. The sequence continues at coordinate 3,709,663 of NW_027361672.1, forward strand.
GTGTAACACAGTACTGCAAGTACCTCATATAAGTGCTAAAAAGGAGACTACACAACCCATCTGCATAGAGAGATTCCTAAGTTGCTTCCAAGCTGGCCAGCCTCTGTTCCATCTGTAATCTGGATCCTGGACTGCACTTGCAAAGCAAAGTAAAGGTAAAGGAAACTGCACCCTGTTGTGTCATTGTATTCTTCCTGCAAACCCTCCAGCACTGCTACATCTCTGTGCCAGACACTGCACCCTCTTCCTCAACATCTATTACCACTGCCCTGGGATCACAGCTCCACCTGTGGGGAGTTATTACTTCTTGCTGCCTTATACCATCTGTCCCAGAGGATCTGTCTGCAGCGTCGGATTAACCCCTTCATTGCCGATCACCACAGGTGGCATCACGTATCATCCACTTATAAACTTTAACCAGCCACTCTTATCCCATTTTACATGGATGCCCAGGTCCACGGACCGAGTCACCGCTACTGTGACACTTCCCTCTGAGATACCGGCCCGGTACTGAGTACCGTCTCCAAGGTTGTACGGATACTGATGTTCTTTCAGCAGAAACCGGAGGAATACGAAGCTGTAAATGCTCTGTTCCCACATAAGACTCGGAGGCACAACAGTAACATGTGAGCCAGAAGAAGAAGGCTACAGCTGTCTGCCATATGAGGAAGTTCTAAAAGAGAACAAGCAAGTGGAACTTCAGTGTAACACAGTACTGCAAGTACCTCATATAAGTGCTAGAAAGGAGACTACACAACCCATCTGCATAGAGAGATTCCTAAGTTGCTTCCAAGCTGGCCAGCCTCTGTTCCATCTGTAATCTGGATCCTGGACTGCACTTGCAAAGCAAAGTAAAGGTAAAGGAAACTGCAACCTGTTGTGTCATTGTATTCTTCCTGCAAACCCTCCAGCACTGCTACATCTCTGTGCCAGACACTGCACCCTCTTCCTCAACATCTATTACCACTGCCCTGGGATCACAGCTCCACCTGTGGGGAGCTATTACTTCTTGCTGCCTTATACCATCTGTCCCAGAGGATCTGTCTGCAGCGTCGGATTAACCCCTTCATTGCCGATCACCACAGGTGGCGTCACGTATCATCCACTTATAAACTTTAACCAGCCACTCTTATCCCATTTTACATGGACGCCCAGGTCCACGGACCGGGTCACTGCTACTGTGACACTTCCCTCTGAGATACCGGCCCAGTACCGAGTACCTCACCGCCCTGGGGGACGATCCATAAGCTCCTGCCCAGCCATGGACTCTTGCATCCCTTTTTACAGCGCTTCACTCTTGGGTCAGCTATACGCAATTTTAGTTCCCCAGAGCCCCATGTCTCTGCTTCTGTCCCTTCCCTCTCCACAGACCAACTCCCACTGTCTCTAACTGTCTTGTCATGAGCCCCAACTGCTCCCATTTCCATGACAACTCTCTTGCTTACTCCCTCAGCTGTCTTCTTACTGACTTACTAACCCCACCTGCTGGCCAGAATTTATAAGGAAGCTCCCCTTTCTGACCTGCAGCAGGAATTGTCATGTACACTGTGTTACATGGCATGGGGACCTCCCTCCTGCCTCCAGGCATGATATCACTCCTTAAAGGGAGGCAATGTCACTATGGCAACCAGACTCTGGGGTGCCACATATCCCCAAGGAAAAAAAGGTGCACAGTGTTAGATCTGGTGATCATGGAGGCCAGCGCAGCATTGATAAATAAACCTGAGAGAACATATCACTAACAGTGGAGTCCACAGCCGAGGATATGCTGACAGAACTAGTCTGCCACCAGCACATCTGCTGTGATATGCATTGTCACCAATGGAAATCATTTTGCACATTTGTTGTGTATAGATAAAACTCTGATCATGCAACATAGTGGCTCAGTGGTTAGCACTCTTGCTTTGCAGTGCTGGAGTCCTGGGATTAAATCATTCCAGGAACAACATATACAATTACTTTATATGTTCTCCCCATGTTTTTGTGGGTTTCCTTCAAAAGTCAATAGATATATTAATTGGGAGTAATATATTTAGATTGTGAGCTTTAATGGACACAGTAATAATAATGTCTTTAAAGCACTGTGGAAATAAATGGAGCTATATAATGTAAGGAAGCATAAACATAGTGTCTTTTCATGGTAATAAATTTGTGTTATGAATGTTGAGGCTATAATGTTGCCATTCTTTTTAAATTACACTGTATTTAGGCTAGGCACAAACTGTGTTGAAGGTATGAAAAGAAATGTGGAGAATCTATTACAGATAGGTATGTAAGGCATGATGTGGAAAGTAGAGAACAGCCTGTAGTTAAATTAAAGATTGTCCAACTGAGAGCTACATGTTTCAGGGACACAGTGAAGTTTATATAAGTTATTCGGGTTTTAATTGTTTCAGTTCCCGTATCGTTACTCTGAAAAAGGATGGCACAGAAACACAGGTAGACTCCATTCTGGAGCAAAACAACCTACACACGTGGTCAAAGGTGTTGGTACCCCTCGTTTAATGACAGAAAAACCCACAATGGTGACAGAAATAACTTGAATCTGACAAAAGTAATAATAAATCAAATCTCTATGAAAATCAACAAATGAAAGTCAGACATTGCTTTTCAAACTTGCTTCCACAGAATTTAAAAAAATAAAACTCATGAAATATGCCTGGACAGATATGATGGTACAAATGAAAATATTGTAACAAAAGGGACATGTTAAATCAAGGTGTGTCCACTAATTAGCATCACAGGTGTCTACAATCTTGGAATCAGTGAGTGGGCCTGTTTATAGGGCAACAGATACTCACTGTGCTGTTTGGTGACATGGAGTGTATCACACTCAACATGGAAGCGAAGGAAAGAGTTGTAACAGGAAAATAGAAAGAAAATTATAGAAAAATGTGTTAAAGGTAAAAGTTATAAGACCATCTCCAAGGAGTCTTGGAGTACATTTTTCCCATCAGGACCGATGACAAGGGCCAATACAAGTTTATGGGTCCGTAAAAAAATACAGCACACGGCGGTCACGTGGATGGCACACTGATGATGCACTGATGGAAAACACTGATGATACCGCTACCAGTTCTTCACGCACATGTTTTATACAGACGTGCGAAGGAGGCCTAGCTCAACTTGTAAATGCTAGGCAAACTATCAGCGCAGGTCAGTCTTAGTCTCTGGTTACACATGTTGGTAGAGGTCATAAGGCTTCCACCAAGTGTCAGTCAGGGGCAGACTAATGTAGGCTGGGAGCCAAATTGCTGGTCATCTTGTGGTACTCGCAGGTACGCGGGACGCAATGACGAGGTGCGAGATGGTTTAGTGCTTTTAGTATTAACGTTTATAGGCCTAGAGGTAACTGTCCTCAGTTGTAGCCTAACCAACCAAAGGGGAAACAAGAATGGCCCTCACAGGGGCTCTATATAAACAAACACAAACGGGGTGAACACGACTATGTCCGGCAAGAGCCGGTCACTATAGGGCCGCGGTATGGCCAACTACGGGTCCTTAATTATATAGTCAACTTAGCCGTCCAGATGTCCCTCGCCGTTCGGGATGGTGGTCTTTCGACGTAGCAGTCACTGGGCCCAGTTCCGGAAGCGTTGATGAAGTCTTCGAGCACTCCGGCGCTCCGATGACACTGGAGGACCACAGGCCCTGGAGGAGTCCTTGGACGGATGGGCTGCAGCCCCCAGACTGGGGCAAGCGGCAGCGATGTGGGGTGGCAAGGGGCAGGCCACCTGCGCAGCGACCAGCTGCGACAGGGAATCCGCGGCGAGCAACAGCCCCGCCCTTGCCACGGACCGGAACGGGACAGTGGTGGCGGGCGGCGGCACTGGACTTGCCATGGCCACGGGTAAGAGCAGGGCGGCCACGGGTGGCGGGAGACAGGCCGCAGCCGCAGGCCGGAGAGAGGCAGCAACAGCTGCGAGCGACCGCGGGCAGGCCGCAGCCGCGGGCAGAGGCAAGGCGGCAGCGGCCGCAGGCAGAAGCGGGGCAGCGGCTCTCGGACGGTCATCTGGGCGCCGTCCCTCTGATGTCCTTGAGGAACATCTCTCCTGGCTCTGATAAGTTGCTCTGGTTCTCAGTCGCTCCCACGGACTCCTGCTGCTTCTGTCCCAGTCTGCTGACTCGCGGTGACTAGCGTTCCCCGCCCCTTTTATACTGGATCCTCCCCCAGCCCATCTGTCCATCTCAACGGTTCATCCCTGAACTCTGTCCTCCAGGAACAGTTTCCCCTGGAACCTAAGTGACGGTCCCCTTGGTTCCGGCCCGGACACCCGGCAGGGGCCCTTCTTCCCACACTCCCCCGTCCTGTATGCTCACCAGTCCTCGGGTGAGGGTTTTAGTAGACTTGGGTTAGCCTTTCGATACGGCAGTTCTTGTTGCCATACGAACTGGTCCTGTTCGTAACGTTCAGGGGGTTTGCAGCTGTTGATCGCTCGGAGCATTGAAGCTCGGGTATGATGGAGTCTTCTGGGGTGGTGGATGGTGGTAGGATAGTCGATTCTGGTGGGATGCCTGGGTCCACTGTGGTGTTACTACTTGGGTGACCCGCGGATGCAGTTGGGGGGTCCTCTTCATCGTCCAGGTCCCATACCGTGGGCGGGGGGTCAGGGATCTGCGGGATCGGTTCGGGTCGAAGGGGATCAGTGGATGCACAAGGCCATAATATGTTACGGTGCACAACATGAGTGAGAGGTGCGTGGTTCCCTTCGGATTGTTTTTCATACACAGGCCCGTCGGGGCTTACTCGGTGCAATACTCGGTACGGGTTCTGCTCCCACCAAGGTTCTAACTTGTTTTGGGGGCGTTGATCTAGCACGAGTACTTGATCCCCAGTTTGGAAGTCAATCGATGGAGGCAGCGTTCCCCCCGAGTGTTCTATATCCTGGAGCTTTGTATGGACAATTTGGTGGAGGATCTGCAGCCGGTGCCGGTGGTTTCGGACCCACGAGGACACTCCGGTCCAGGGCTGGGGTTCCTCCGGGTTTAACTCCACTTCCGTGATTCCTTTACCTTCCCGTCCGAACAGCAATGAGTAGGGGTGTAACCAGTCACTCGGTGCACTCGGTTATTATATACCCACACCAGTTCAGGGACATATTCAGGCCAGCGGGCCATTCAGTTGCTCTCCAGGGTACGCAGCATTTGGATCAGTGTCCGATTGAATCGCTCGCAGGCTCCGTTTCCCTGCGGGTGGTATGGTGTAGTCCGAGACTTATCAATGCCGTAGAGGTGATGTAGTTCTTCCATGACTCTTCCTAGGAAGCATGCTCCTTGGTCCGAGTGTATTTGTTGCGGGCAGCCGTACACTTGGATAAAGTTTTTACAAATTGCGTAGGCGGCCGACTCTGCTGTTTGTTCTCGGGTGGGGGTGACCATGGCGAACTTGGTGAAATGATCCACCATAACGAGACAATGTTCATACCCCTGGTAGGCCGGACTTATGGTCAGATAGTCCACCGTGAGGAGCTCAAGAGGAGCTGATGTTACAATTGTCTGCACCGGGGCTCATTGTGCGGGAGGTTTAGCGAGCTCGCATGGGCGGCGGGTTCGGCAAACTTCTTCTACAGCAGCTTGTAAGCGTGGATGGTATCTGCTGCAACCATTGCCAAGTCTTCTGAGCACCAAAGTGAGCCCCCTTTTCGTGGACTTCCTGAGCCAGCTGGCTGAGGTGGGCTCCGGGCACGATCACTTGCCATATGGTAGCAGACATTGTTCGTGACACGACTTTCTGATATAAAAGTCCCTTTTTAATGATTAGCTTTTCCCACTGAAGCAATATCAGCAACATATCCTGGGTCATAGTCTGTCGCTGTGAGCAAGTGGGCAGTTTGCCGGTGGCCACCCATCGACGTAGGAGTCCAGTCTCTCCATCTTCCTGTTGCTGTTGGATCCATTGGTCATGCGGCTGTTCCAGCATTCCCCCTAAGCGTTACGAATGAGGCGCTTCTTGTGCATTGGCTGTAAGCGCGGCGGTGGTGAGGGCGAATGGCGTCTCTTCTCCTTCTAATTCGTCGTCTCAATTCTTCCCTGGGGTGGAGTGCGTCAGCGTGCACGTTTTCAGCCCCTCTTTTGTAGATGATCCTGTAGTTAAACTTGGCCATCCGAGCCACCCACCGCTGCTCCAGAGCCCCCAGTTTGGCATTCTCCAAATGGGCTAGTGGGTTGTTGTCAGTCCACACTACCACCTCGGAGCCCGCCAGGTACTCTGCGAACCGCTCCATCATTGCCCACACTACCGCGAGGTGCTCGAGCTTAAAGGAGCTGTAATTGTCCGGGTTGCATTCGGAGTCGTGCAGCGACTGGCTGCCGTAGGCGATCACTTTCTCTCGGCTGTCCTGCACCTGTGACAACACAGCTCCTAGTCCCTGGAGGCTCCCGTCGGTATGCAGGATGAACTGTTGTCAGAAATCCGCATATGCCAATATCGGGGCATTCGAGAGGGTGGCTTTGAGATCTTGAAACGTATCCTCCTGTGGTTGCTGCCACTGGACCTTCCATCCATTCGTCCCGGCTGGAGTCCCCTTCAGCAGGTCCTGCAGGGCTCGGGCTTGGTGTGCGAAATTCTTTACGAACCGACGGTAGTAGCCGGCCAACCCCAGGAAGGCCCGCACGTCTTTCACCATCTCAGGGGTAGGCCACCCCTGAATGGCAACAACCTTTTCCATGGACGGTCTGACACCTTCCGCCGAGACAGTATGCCCCAGATATTCAATTTGGGTGCGGAACAGGTGGCATTTCTGGGGCTTTACCTTCAACCTGTACTTCTGCAGCCGGCCGAGCACCTGCCCCAACCGCCGCAGGTGGTCCTCGAACGTGGCAGAATAGATGATAATATTGTCCAAGTATATTAACGTGGCTTCAAAGTTGAGGTCTCCCAGACACCGCTCCATCAACCGCTGGAAGGTTCCTGGGGCGTTGGCCAACCCGAACCGCATCCGATTAAACTCGAACAGTCCCATGGGAAGGATGAATGCCGTCTTGGCTATGTCTTCCTCCGATATCGGCACTTGCCAGTACCCACTGGCCAGGTCCAGAGTCGAAAAGTACGTCGCGTTCCCCAAGGCGGACAGAGACTCTTCTATGCGGGGCAGCGGATATGAGTCCATGATGGTGCAAGTGTGGCGCCCCTGAGGCTCAGTCGCCACAGAGGTACTGCACCTCCTCCTGGGGGCACAACAGCAACTTGGATAGTGAGCCGGGACTCAGGAGTGAGGAGTCCCCGAAGCAGGCTACAGCTGTCTGCCGTACAAGTAGAGTTCTTGGGAACATCAGTCAGGAGGCACTCCAGTGTAACTCAGTACTGGGAGTACTTCACACTTAAAGGCGCTGTAAGAGGAGACGCTCAGAAAGGTACATGTTGGCGGAGCGTTGGAAGGGAGCATTCCATCTGACCTGGAGGTTGATTGAGCCTCTGACCCAGAGGACACAGTACGGAGGCAGGAACCTGTGTGTACTACAGACTGTGAGTAAAGCTTTGGAACTACAAGCCCTGGTGTCCTCCATTGATTCTTGCGTCAATACACCCAGCACTGCTACCTCTGGGTACCAACTTCCACACAGCTTGTGCCTCTCCTCTAACTCCACATCTACACTGCCCTGGGGCTACAGCTTCACCTGTGGGGAGCTTCACCATCTTGTCTGTAACACACCACCAGCCCCAGAGGATCTGCAAGCAGCGTCGGCTTAACATCTCACTTGCCGAACACCACAGGTGGCGTCACGAACTATTCCATTAACTACATTCCACCATTCAAACTCCTCCTATTAATTGGGTGCCCAGGGCCACGGACCGGGTCACCGCTGCTGTGACACATCCCACCGACACTGGCCCGGTACCGAGTACCCCACAGCCCTGGGAGGGCGACCCACAAGCGTTCAACTTTCAGTAATCCACACAAAACCGCAGTGCCGTCTTTTTTGCGAACCAGTACAATGGGGGCCGCCCAGGGGCTCTGGCTTTCTCGTATGACCCCCTTCATTAGCATTTGAGCTCATAGGGTTTTCACTTCCTGGTATAGCTGCGGTGGTATTTGCCGATATCGCTCCCGGATGGGGGCCGCTCCGGCCGTGGGAATCCCGTGCGTAATGGCCATGGTACACCCGAAGTCATTCTCATGGCTGGCGAAGACACCATAATATTGTCCGAGAAGTGTCTCTACCTGGAGAAGTTGGGCTCACGCTAGGCCGGAGAGTTCGGCCCGCATTCTCTCCAGGATAGCTCAACCTTTCTCCTGGGTCGAGGATATGACAGTCTGTAGAGTTTGTACCGTTACTGGCCAAGAATCTTCGGGTTGCACCTTCAACTGGACCGCGGGGTCCGGCAGCATCTCTTCCAAGGGCCTCACTAGTTTGGCCATTTCAGCCCGGGGCTTCAAGGCGATATCTTGGTCTTCCAGGTTGACACAACGCACCAGGACAGTCCCCTCCAGCACTGTAGCCAGGGAGCGGGCTACCAGTATGCCAGGGTGCAGGCGCTCCGAGTAGTATTGTTCCACGCCCTCCAGAGTCATCAGGGTGCGGATCGGCAGGGCCACCACCGTTTGCCCTGGAGGAAGCACGAGCGAGGGAGCCGCCGGCGCGATGACCTTGCCCAGCGCCTCACCCTCCTGGCACTCCTGGAGCACGAGCGCCTCCCGCACCAACCGCTGGAAGACCTGCCCTTGGGCCATGCGAGAACCCCACTGGTTCAGGGTCTCCTGCGTGGGGTCATTGAGGAGTAGATTGCCGAACTCCCGCAGTATGCTCATGCCCAAGATCACTGGATGATGGTCGTTAGTTTCTCCTTGGGTTAGAACCACTCCCCAGCGGCCGAGAGATTTCCCACACAGCATCATCTGGAGCCACACCACTCCGGCAACAGGCACCGGCAGTTGGTTTGCGGCTACTAGTCGTATCATGGACCCCCACTGGGGTCTTGCCGCTTCCAGGAAGTGCTGCCGGAAGTAAGTTGCAGGCATGGTCATTACTAGCCACAGTACAGCACGACCCTCGACTTCGGCCCACACTATTGGGCACTTAGCGACCTGATCTTCGGGACTTCCACCACCCCTTGTTGTGGCTTCTGGCTCCGAGCGGCGTCCCCCATGCCCGGAGCCCTCTAGTTTAATGTCCGCCGGGGTGGGTTTCTCCCACGCCACGGACACTCTCGTGCAAAGTGGCCCAGTTCTCCACACTCATAACACCGGGGCGGTGAGGCCCGAGCACCCCGGGTATTGCAAGGCCCCCAAGGCCCGGGATGGTTGCGAGGCTGGCCAGGCGCAGACTCTGTTCTCTTCTTCACTTCGGCCAGCTCACCCCGGATACTCATCAACTCTTGTCTCATTTCTTCAATCCATTGAGGCTCTCCGACAACGCTTACGGAAGCCTCCATGCTCCGGGCCTTCCCCATGGGAACCGTCATCCCCTGCTCCTGCTCTCGCACCCGGGCCTGACTCCCCACTTCAGAGAAGGCTATGCGTGGGTTCACTTGGATCTGCTCCTGCAATGCCTGCTTGAATAACGGGTCCCGGAGTCTGGTCACTAACAGGTCACGCAGGGTAATGTCGATGGGCCCTACCCCTATTCCGTCCTTCCGCTCTATGGCTGTTTATAGCTCCTGGAAAGCATTCATGTACTGGGTGATGGTCTCTCCCTCCCCCTGCATCTGACTAAACAACCAGGTCCTCAACTCTCCCACGTTTGTTGGATCCCCGTGGGTTTCTTCCAGAATCTGCAAGACCCTGGCAAAGGTGTTGCGGTGCCCCGAGGTCTCAACATCACTGACTTCCGGGCTTCCCCTTCTAGCGCCATGAGGGCCACCTCTGCCTCTAAATCGGGGGTCATCGGATGCATGCGGAAAAGGCCCCGCATACGCTCTGTCCAGCTCCACAACAGCGTATCGGAGCAAGAAAACTGGGGCAATTTACTTAGCATAGCCCCTAGAGAGAGGCTGGAGCGGGGCCCCTCATTATCAGCAGCATCCGTGGCGCCACTTTGGTCGGGCGCACCGTCGTCTGCATTCGGAGACTGCATCCTGCCGACTACACCAAATGTGGTACTCGCAGGTACGCAAGACGCAGTGACGAGGTCGAAGATGATTTAGTGCTTTTAGTATTAACGTTTATAGGCCTAGAGGTAACTGTCCTCAGTTGTAGCCTAACCAACCAAAGGGGTAACAAGAATGGCCCTCGCAGGGGCTCTATACAAACAAACACAAATGGGATAGAACACGACTACGTCCGGCAAGAGCCGGTCACTATAGGGCCGCGGTATGGCCGACTATGGGTCCTTAATTATATAGTCAACTTAGCCGTCCAGATGTCCCTCGCCATTTGGGATGCTGGCCTTTCGGCGTAGCAGTCACTGGGCCCAGTTTCTGAAGCGTGGACGAAGTCTTCGAGCGCTCCGATGACACTGGAGACACTGGACACCTCCTTGTTTAGTGTTGGAGGAAAAATTCAGTGTTTGGAGTAGGCGGTTGGAGAGCTGTTCAGGAGATGTCTGCTTGGAGTTGGTTTGCATGCTTATCCTCATCCTCTCCTATTAGGTTTCTCCAACTTATCCATCCCTTGTGCTCCACTCTGTTGTTTTGTGAGCATATTTGTCTGATTATTATTATTATTTTTCTTTAATCACTGTCTGTCTTCCCTTGTCTGTCAGGTTATTGTAATCTAGTGTAATCCTAGTGTAATAGACTTCAGTCTGACACCTCCATGGGTGGGGGAGGTAACAGTTAACATTTAAGATATGAGCATAGCAAGGTACATGAACCTGGAGCATCCACTTTCCAGGGTAATCCGGGGAGAAGGAATGGTCTAGGGCACCCCCTATTTCGAGGGATCAGGTAAGCGCCCACAATCCCTAGTCACTGTGTGACATTTAGACATGTACAGAGGTGCTGAAAAGCAATGTACTATAAATGGGGGCTGTGTATAGGCAGCTTAGGAGTGATGTACCACAGATGGAGGCTATATATATATAGAGGGGCTAAGAAGCATTTGGTGAAGATATAGACTGTGTATATAGAGACTGAAGAGTGATGTACTGCAGACAGAATGTGTGTGTAAAGGAGCTGAGTAGCATGTACTGCAGATGGAAGCAGTGTATAGAAGGGCTAAGAAGCAATGTAATGCAGATGGGGCTGTGTATAGAGGGTCTGAGGAGTTATGTACTGTAGATGAAGACTATATATAGAGGGATTGAGAAGCATATACCACATATAGAGTCTGTACATAGAGGGGCTGAAAAGCATGAATTGCAGATGTAGACTTTGCATAGAAAAGCTAAGGACTGAAGTACTGCAGATGGGGGCACTGTACAGAGAACTTAAGGAATGATGGGGCTACAGTGATATTCAGACCCATTTAAATGTTTCACTCTTTGTTTCATTGCAACCATTTGGTAAATTAAAAACAAGTTCCCTGTTATGAATGGGTCACCGAGGAGGAGAGCGCAATAGGGTATGCTACCAGAACACCAGAGAGGTTGGTCGCTCAGTGGATTGCAGAACCCTGATCTTAACAACACAATTAGCAGTAGCCAAGGAGCGTTCCTACGTTGCCCTAGACGCCTCGTCACAGCCGGAGGACTAACTAAGCCTAAAGACAGAAAGGTGAAATCTAATCTGCCCCAGAGCAGATCCCCAAAGGAATAGACAGCCCACAAACATATATTGTCGGTGAGACAAGATGAAGCACAAACACACATGGAAAATAGACTGAGCAAATGATGGGGCCCACACTGACTAGATAGGACAGGACAGAAAAGGCACTGTCTGCAATCACGCAAAAACCCTAACAATTCCAACACGACTGATGTACAAAAATACTGAGGTTTGCACAAACCTCGCCCACACTATATCAGCACTCAGGTGTGAACTGGCGGCTAGCAGCAGGCTAATCCAGCAGGGGACTGAGCAAGCAAACACAAGATACAAAAATACAGGGCAGGAGCCAGCAGCCCCTGGGGGAGCAAGCTGACCCCTGACAGCGAGGCAAAATCAGATGCAAAGGGTTTAGCAAATGCCACTTAGCTGAAAAATGCAGGATCAAGCAGGAGACAGAAATCCTCAATAAGCAAAGAAAGGAGTATCACCGGCAGCCACTGAGAGAAGTCTGCTCGCTTATGTAGTCCCAGTCACTACCCCCACTCCTCCAATTATCTTCTGCAGCTGTTGGGTTAACATCATGTTGACCAGCTCCACTACCAGCAGTATCCACCAGAGGGAGCCTTGCCTCAAAAGTTGGATTAAGAGCGTTCACAACAGTTCCCTTTTTCTCATTAATGTATATTCTGCACCCCATCTTGACTGAAAAAAAACAAATGTAGAAATTTTTTCAAATTTATTAAAAAGAAAAGCTGAAATATCACATGGTCATAAGTATTCAGACTCTTTGCTCAGTATTGAGTAGATGCACCCTTTTGACCTAGTACAGCCATGAGTCTTCTTGGGAATGATGCAACAAGTTTTTCACACCTGGATTTGGGGATCCTCTGCCATTCTTGCTTGCAGATGCAGTCCTGTTCCGTCAGGTTGGAGGATGAACGTTGGTGGACTGCCATTTTCAGGTCTCTCCAGAGATACTCAATTGGATTTAGGTCAGGGCTCTTGCTGGGCCAGTTAAGAATGGTCACAGAGTTGTTCTGAAGCCACTCCTTTGTTATTTTAGCTGTGTGCTTAGGGTCATTGTCTTGTTGGAAGGTGAACCTTCGGCAAAGTTTGAGGTCCAGAGCACTCTGGAATTGGTTTTTATACAGGATAGCTCTGTTCTTGGCTGCATTCATGTTTCATTCAATTGCAACCAGTTGAACTGTCCCTCCAGCTGAAAAACTCCCCCATAGCAATATAGCATGATGCCACCACCATGTTTCACTGATAGGATTGTATTGGGAGGTGAGGAGCAGTGCCTGGTTTTCTCCACACATACCGCTTAGAATTATCACCAAAAAGTTCTGTCTTCTCATCAAATCAGAGAATCTTATTTCTCATAGTCTGGAAGTCCTTCATGTGTTTTCTAGCAAACTCTATGCGGGCTTTCAAATGTCTTGCACATAATACTGCTTCCTCCATGCATCACTGTTGGTATGATATTCTTTTGGTGATGCATAGTGTTGACTTTGCACTAAACATACCTAGAATTTTGGGCAAAAAATTCAACCTTGATAATTAAAAAAAAATATGGTACAGGTATGGTTTAAATAGAAAAAAAAAAGAACAAAGAAAGTCAAATGTAATTCAGAAATTCTACATAAGAACATTTTGTTTCATTAATAATTTAATAGTAACCAAAAATAAAAAAAATTGAAAACTTACTTTATTCTTGTAAGGCTTTTCTTTGTATAGTAAAAAGTAAAGTATAGCCGACAATACAGATCTATCATAGTAACATTATTATTTGTCATACTGATATTCACTGCTACTAGCTTACAATTCTCACTAAATCATTTCAGAAAATTACATGCAAAAATATTTAATTACTGTGTTTCAATGGAAATCAATAAAGTCATATACTTTACACAGGCAATAAAAGGTTCATATTTTTACTTTGCTTTTATAGTGAATTCAAGTGACAAGCAAGGAAAACGTCTTTCTAAAACAAAGTCAATTTTTGTATATAACGCTTCTGAATTTAATTATACCTTTGCCAATTTTAGGAAATAAATATAATACATCTACATGACAGGAATAAAATGATAGACCATCACATCAAATGAGCAGATAACACTTAATCAGCATGATACGTACCACTCGGCCTTCTATCAATGTCTGCAACCAGCATATTTGATGCAAAACAATGCCTCCTAATGGATTTTGCCATCAATATACCTGCATCAGTTTATTTGCATCATTATTTAAAAGCACTTTGAAAAATTGCTCTCACAGATTATACTAGGGAAATCAAGCATACTTACAGCATACAGAACTCTATTCTCCAGCACCTTGGAGAGCGCCTTCATTATCTGCAACTTGGTAGTGCTTTGTGAATACAACTACAATGGTTCCATTATATTCTCCTTTTTTGAGCAAGTGATCATGTACATGTTCCTACTATTAATATACAGCTCTGGCAAAAATGAAGAGACCACTGCACAGTTTTATAAAAATCAGGTTCTCTACATGTCTGACAGCCACTCCATTTCAGTGTCACTTGAATTCCAACCAGAGTAAAACAAAACAAGGATGGCAAAACAAGTGGTAGTAATATCCCAAAAGTAATAGAAATGAAAAAATAACGTTTAACCACGCCAAAGGAGTTGAAAAGAAAAGTCTTGAGTGATGAAAAGAAGGGCTTAATTCTGGCTTTACTAGCAGAGGGAAACAGTGAGTGTCATGTTTCCTCCATCCTTAAAATTTTTAAGATGGCAGTCCATTACAAGAAGATTAAGCAGCAGACATTGGGGACAACAAAGCTACAGACTGTCAGAAGGTGAAAATGACTCTCCATTGACCGGGATGACCGTCATCTTATTCGAATGTCACTCAGCAACCGCAGGATGACATCAAGTGACCTACAAAAGGAATGGCAAATGGCAGCCGGGGTAAAGCTCACGGCAAGCACAGTTCATAACAGGCTCCTAGAGGAAGGGCTCAAGTCAGGTAAAGCTAGAAAAAAGCCTTTCATCTATGAGAAGCAAAGGAGAGCCAGGCTGAAGTTTGCCAAAGACCATAAGGATTGGACCATAGAGGGCTGTAGTAAAGTGATCTTCTCTGATGAGTCTAATTTTCACTTTGCCCAACACCTGGTCCTTTAATGGTTAGATGGAGACCTGGAGAGGCGTACAAGCCACAGTGTCTTGCACCCTCTGTGAAATTTGAAGGAGGATCGGCGACGATCTGGGGATGCTTCAGCAAGGCTGGAATTGGGTAGATTAATCCTTGCAAAGGACGTGTGAATCAAGCCGCATACAAAGTTATCCTGGAAAAACAGATGATTCTTTCTGCTCAGGCAATGTTCCCCAAATCTGAGGATGCTTTTTTTCCAGCAGGACAATGTGCCATGCACACAGCTAGGTCAATCAATGTGTGGATGAAGGACCACCACATCAAATCTCTGTCATGGCCAGCCCAATCTCCAGACCTGAACCACATTGAAAACCTCTGGAATGTAATCAAAAGGAAGATGGATAGTCAAAAACCATTAAACAAAGAAGAACTGCTTAAATTTTTGTACCAGGAGTGACAAAAGGTCACTCAAAAGCAGTGTGAAAGACTGGTGGAAAGCATGCCAAGACACATGACAGCTGTGATTAAAAATCATGGTTATTCCACAAAATATTGATTTCTGAACTCTTCCTGAGTTAAAACATTAGTATTGTTGTTTCAAAATGATTATGAACTTGTTTTCTTAGCATTATTTGAGGTCTCCAAGCACTGCATTTTTTGATATTTTGACCATTTCTCATTTTCTGAAAATAAATACAAAATTTAGTGCTTGGAAATTCATTTATAGAATAAAAGAGCAATTTACATTTTACTTAAAAATATACCTATAAAGAGACAAACTGAAAATTTTGCAGTGGTCTCTTAATTTTTGCCAGAGCTGTATAGCTTGATAAATATGCATATTTATGAGTGTGTGTGTGTGCGAGCGCGTGTGTGATTGTGTGTGTGTGTGTGTGTGTGTATACAGATGCTTCTCACAAAATTAGAATATCATCAAAAAGTTAATTTAGTTCAGTTTTTTAATACAAAAAAGTGAAACTCATATATTATATAGAGTTATTACAAACAGAGTGATCTATTTCAAGTGTTTATTTCTGCTTATATTGATGATTATGGCTTAAAGCCAATGAAAACCCAAAAGTCATTATCTCAGTAATTAGAATATTTAACAAAAACACCTGCATAGGCTTCCTAAGTGTTTTAAAAGGTCCCTTAGGCTATTTCAGTATGCTCCACAATCATGGGGAAGACTGCTGACTTGACAGATGTTCAGAAGGCAATCATTGACACCCTCCACAAGGAGGGTAAGCCACAAAAGGTCATTGCTAAAGAAACTGGCTGTTCACAGAGTGCTGTATCCAAGCATAGTAATGAAAAATTGAGTGGAAGGAAAAAGTGTGGTAGAAAAAAGGTGCACAAGCAATTGGGATAACTGCAGCCTTGAAAGAATTGTTAAGAAAAGGCCATTCTAAAATTTGGGGGAGATTCATAAGGAGTGGACAGACATGGGCTACAAGTGTCGCATTCCTTGTATCAAGCCACTCATGATCAATAGACAATGCCAGAATTGACTTACCTGAGCCCAGGAGAAAAAGACCTAGACTGTTGCTCTGTGGTCCAAGGTGTTGTTTCAAATTAAAGTAAATTTTGCATTTCATTTGGAAATCAAGGTTCAAAAGTCTGGAGGAATAGTGGAGAGACACACAATCCAAGATGCTTAAGGTCTAGTATGAAGTTTCCACAATCAGTGATGGCTTGGAGAGCCATGTCATTTGCTGGTGTACTGTGTTTTATCAAGACCAAAGTCAGCGCAGCCGTCTACCAGGACATTTTAGAGCTCTTTATGCTTAGAGGGAAGCCGACAAGCTTTTTCGAGATTGAAATTTCATTCTCCAGCAGGACTTGGCACCTGTCCACATTGCCAAAAGTACCAATACCTAGTTTAAAGGGAAGGTGCCGCAATTTTATATAATTTGCCAAAAAAGAGTAAGTAACAAAACATGTTGTTTCAGCAAATGTTGTACTAACTAGGATTTATGGTTTGTTTGTAATAATGTTTTAATGTAGCCACTGGGCGCTGCCATCTTGATTTGCAGATCTGTGGAGGACTCATACAGTCTGCAAATATGGCCGTCCCTGGACATAGGAGACTGTGGTCAGTTCCCGACCCCATCTCTAACATTGCAGCCTCATTAGCAGTGAACTGGGCATGCCCCTGTGGGCTGCACCATTCACTGCTGTAGTTGTGGCTGGGCGCCATTTTACTGTAGCCCAGTGCTATCTGCTGAGCTCCACTTTCTGCACTGTGCTTCCTGCTCCACTGTCCTCCTGCTCTGTCTCCGCCTCCTCACTCACAGCCCCAGTGATCTCCGGTAATCTGACACCTTCCTTTTTATGACAGCTTTTATGGCTGTCTGAGGAGGACAGTGACTTATACAGCCCATAGTCTAGTGTATGGGGGGGGCAGTTACACCAGTGTGGGCATATCTGTAATACTGTCCTGTGTGATACAGTCTGCTGAGCCGTGTATCTAATCCTCTCCTGTGTGATACTGACTGCTGAGGCGTGTATCTAATCCTATCCTGTGTGATACTGACTGCTGAGGCGTGTATCTAATCCTATCCTGTGTGATACTGCTCTCCTGAAATACTCTGTGCTGCTGTCACCCTGCTCCATCCCCCATATATCTCCCTCTGTGCCCCCATAGACCAGCACACTGCTCTCCTGAAATACTCTGTGCTGCTGTCACCTGCTCTCAGAATCCTTTCTGCCTGCCATCCTCGGTGACTGTCTACTTGTCAGTATAACTGTTCAGTCACCTTCAAAATGTCTAATCACTGTGTTCCTAGATGTCATCCTCTCTTCTCCCTTAGCAAACACCCAGAAGGGGGGGAGAGGAGTGACATCACACCCATTTCAGCAGACTCCGCCCATAATTACTGCAGGGCAGCAATGTGAGCTAGTTGTACACTAGGTTTTTGTGTCAAATTTCAGTAGCTGCTCCCCCTAGTGTTAACAAGTGGAAATGCCAAACTTTTTAAAATTATTCTTCATATTTTGCTAAATTATAAACAAATGATATTATTTTTTAAAAAAAATTTAAACATTAATTCTTTAAAATGTTTTCAATTGCTGAAAAAAATTTTTTTTGATGGCACCTTCCCTTTAAAAACAACAGTATCACTGTGCTTGATTGTCCAGCAAACTTACCTGACCTTAACCCCATAGAGAATCTATGGGATATTGTCAAGAGGAAGTTGAGAGACACCAGACCCAACAATGCAGACGAGCTGAAGGCTGCTATCAAAGCAACCTGGGCTTCCATAACACCTCAGCAGTGCCACAGGCTGATCGCCTCCAAGCCACGCCACATTGATGCAGTAATTGATGGAAAAGGAGCCCCGACCAAATATTGACTGCATTTACTGAACATACATTTCAGTAGGCCAATATTTCAGATTTTAAAATCATCTTTCAAGCTGTGATTGTAAAGTATTCTATTTACTTTCCTTTATTGCTGCATAACCCGCCGGAGATCTCCGGTGGTCATCTACAAGCTCTGCTATCTCTGGATGGCATGCATCCAGATGTAGCAGAGCTGGACTCTTCGTGGGACACTAAAGGGAAACTGTCACCCCCCAGGGCCTTTTTAAATAAAAGAGCCCCCTTCAGCAGCATTAAGGCTGCATTCTGTGAAGGTGGCTCTTATGTTTATTATCCCTAGGAATGCTGAAATAAAGACTTTTATAAATTGCCCGCCATACCTCTATTGTGTCATGGAGATATGTTGTGTCAACCGCCTCGCAGCCGTCCATCATCCCTGTCTTGCCTCTGTGCGCCACCTCCTCTGTTCCTCATTACGTGACCTGCGCCTGCACTCTGCAAACATTTCTTGGGCATGCACCGTGTGCGCTGCCCGTGAACTTACATCAGGTGATGATGTAATGATATCGCGCCTGCGTGTAGCGGAGGCCCCAGAACCCGCCCCACAGTATGTTATGATGTATTCACACTGCAGAGCTGGGAATCTGGCACCTGCGCAGTGAGTATCTCTGTGTCTGTCCCCATCTCCCTCCTCCTCTTTCCTCCACCGTAATACGTCGGCACTTCAGCTCACTAAGATGCTATCGAGTGCCGACGTATTACGGTGGAGGAAGCGCGGTTGTTCCCTTTAAGGACTACGTCGGAAAGGAAGCATTTGTGTTTGTTTATTTATTTTTTTAGGAGATTGAGGGCTTCGGGGCCTCCCTTTACATACTATAGGATTAGTAATGGATAGGTATCTTATTGACGCCTTTCAATTACTAACCGGGCTTGATGTCACCTTACAATCAAAGGTGACATTAACCCCTTATTACTCCATATGCCACCGCTACACGGCAGTGGGAAGAGAGAGGCTAAGTGCCAGAATTGGCAGATTGACAGATGCACCATTTCTGGAGTGGCTGTGTGCTGGTGTTTGGAACCGGTGGGGCTGATATCCATGGCCCCTTCCTAGGCTATGAATATCATCCCGCAGCTGTATGCATAGCCTTTCTGACTATTAATTATAGGGGGACCCCACGTCGTTTTTTGGGGGGTCCCCCTATTTTAATAGCCAGTAAAGGCTATGCAGACAGCTGCAGCCTGAAATTCATAGCCTGAGAAGATCCATGGGTATTAACTCCTTCCCAGGCTATAAACATCGGCCTCCAGTCGCTGGCTTTCCCTCTCTGGCACAGAAAATTGTGCGGGAGCCCATGCCATTTTTAAAAAAAAATATTTATTAAAAAAAAAGGAAAGGACATATTAGGCCGGGGTCAGACATGCAAGAAACTCGCACGAGTCTTGCACCTCAGTACCCGACATTGCATTCGGGACCGGAGCATTCAGCTGTATAGAAATACATGCAGCCGCACACTCCATTCCCGAATGCCATCTATCTATCCCATATCTATCATCTATATATTATCTTTCTGTCTATCTATCTATCATATATCTGTCTATTTATCTGTCAATCTATCTACTATCTGTCTAGCTATCTATCTGTCAATCTATCTATCCCATATCTATCTATCTATTATTTGTCTATCTGTATATTTATCTGTATATCTATCTATCTATCTATCCCATATCTATCTATCTATCTATCTATCTATCTATCTATCTATCCCATATCTATCTATCTATCTGTGAGTGTAAACTTTCTTCAATGGAGTATGTAAAAGAAGAGGTTGGACAAGGAAATTACATCACAATTCTTTTTTTTTCTTAAATAATACATCTTTATTTAGCTTACAAAAAATTCATACAAATCCGCATGAAAAAACGCATAAAAAATGCATGTAAAAAACGCATCAAAAACGCAGGTGACCTGCCAGTGTCCTCTGATGCAGATTTGGTGCAGATTTCACCTGCGTCAAATCCTGAGCAAATACTGAACCAATCCTGACCTTGGAAACATACCCTAAGGATAAGTTCACACAGGGTGTTTTTGCAATGCTTTTTTGCTGCTTTTATAATGCTATTTTTAGCTGCTTTTTTCATTAGCAGCAAAGCCTATGAGAGTTCAGATATCTCATATACACAGATTTTTTGTGATTTTGTGCTTTAGAGCATTTTTTAGACATAGAGCATGGCACTTCTTTCAGCGTTTTTTTCAGCATTTTTGCAGAGTTTTTCACCCATTTTCTTGAATGGATGGTGAAAAAACGCTGCAAATACGCTGGTTGACTTTTCTTGCAGCGTATTTGCTGCAGAAAAGTCAAGGACAGCCGGATGTGACATCACTCGACTCTGCTACATTTAGATGGTAGTCTGCATGACGCGTCCATACAGCCTGTCATCCAGCAGAGCGGACCCGAACCCCATTCACTTGACTGAATGGGGCTCAGATCAGTACAATACAGTGTTTGACATGCTGTCATATGCATGACAGAGCAGCAAACACTGCTTCTGATCGGCAGGGAAATCCTCCCCGCCAGTCAGAGCCGCAGTTCCCACGCTGTCAAAAGACAGCGGGAGCCTGCAGCTGTGATCGGAGGTATGAATTTTACCTCCGGTCACTAGTGTCAGATGATGGGACTACTGCTGCCATCATCTGACACCTACAGCCGGGAATTGCAGTGAGTGCAGGAGCGGCGGATGGGAGAATTCATTTGCCACTCCTGCGCTGTATATAAAAATAACAGTGTGGGGTCCCCTTATTTTTGAATCAACCAGATGAATCTTACAGCTGGGGGCTGCATCCTCAGCTGTCAGCTTCAGCAAGGTTGGTTCTCAAGAATAGAGAGATCCCCACGCTGTTTTTTTAATTATTTAAATGAATAATTTAAAAAACGGCGTGGGAACCCCCATTTTTGACAACCAACCTGACTAAAGCTCACAGCTGAGGGCTGATATTCTCAGGCTGGTAAGAGGCCATTGATCTTGGCCCCCCACAACCTAAAAGCAGCAGCCCGCAGCTGCCCAGAAAAGGCGCATCTATTAGATGCGCCGATTCTTGAGCTTTGCCGGTTCTTCCTACTGCCCTATAGTGGTGGCAAGTGGGGTTAATAAGGGGTTAATGTCACCTTGCTATTGTAAGGTGACATTAAGCCGGTTTAGTAATGGAGATGTGTCAATAAGACACCTATCCATTACTAACCCTAGAGTTGCTAAAGGGTTAAATAAACACACACACAATAAGAATAAAGTCTTTTAATGAAATAATACAACACACAATTTTTCCATCTATATTAAGCTGCTATTCCAATATCGAAGTCCTTGTTCTCATGCAAAAAACTTAAAATAATAAACCAACAATATCCCATACCTGTCCAGCGTACAGTCAAGTCCCATGGCATAAATCCATCTCAGGGGGTTAATTAGTTTACAACCGGGAGCGGTCGCTAATGCGACCGCTCCCGGCTGTAAACTACTGGGGAATGACTGAGAAGCAGCACGCACAGGCACAGTGTGTAGAGGTGACGTCACTCAGTCTGTGCTCGCTGCCGGCATGAACTCCTGTGACCTCAGCACCATGGGAAAATGATGATGCTGAGGTCACAGGAGTTCATGCCAGCAGCGAACAAAGACTCAGTGATGTCACCTCACTGAGTCTGTGCTCGCTGCCAGCCTGATGTGGGAAAATGACAGTGAAGAGGGTACCTCATGCCATCCATCCATCCTTCCATCCATGTCAGTGTGATTTTACGATCCCTTCCCTGTCAGTCAGTATGATTTTACCATCCCCCTCCCTGTCAGTCAGTGTAATTTTACCATCCCTTCCCTGTCAGTCAGTATCATTTTACCATCCCCCTCCCTGTCAGTCAGTGTGATTTTACCATCCCTCTCCCTGTCAGTCAATGTGATTTTACCATCCCCCCCGTCAGTCAGTGTAATTTTACCATCCCTTCCCTGTCAGTCAGTATCATTTTACCATCCCCCTCCCTGTCAGTCAGTGTGATTTTACCATGCCTCTCCCTGTCAGTCAATGTGATTTTACCATCCCCCCCGTCAGTCAGTGTGATTTTACCATCCCCCTCCCTGTCAGTTAGTGTGATTTGCACTTGAATTGCCGGCTTTTCAAAGGAGGTACGGTTCTACAGGAAGTTTTTTTTTTTCTAGGGGCACTCAACTTTATTAGCTTGCGCAAAGAGACACAAAAACGCATGAAAAAAAGCACCAAAAACGCACCAAAGAGCGCACCTAAACCTGCGTTTTTGTGGCAGCTTCTTTCCTGCCAAGAAATCAGGTTTTGCTGCAGAAAAAAGCATGAAAAACGCCCTGTGTGAACTGACCCTAGTAGTGATTTTTATATTGCACTTCAATACTTCTACTGTGCAATACAAATGTACAATAACTAGTGTTGAGCTTTCCGATACCGCAAGTATCAGGTATCGGCCGATATTTGCCATATCGGAATTCCGATACCGAGTACCGATACTTTTTTCGTATCGGATACCGGAATCGGAAGTCCAAAATGCAATGAGCCACTTTTGTGGCTCTGATTGGCTGCCGAAATGACGTCATCATGATGCGCTGTCTGTGCGCATCATGATGCGCCGTCAGTTCGGGCCTTCGGGGGGGCTGTGCCGACTGTCCGGGGGTCTGTACCGGCCTGCCGGTGGTCTGTGCAGGCTCCGGTGGTCTGTGCCGGCCTGCCGGGGG
Source organism: Dendrobates tinctorius (assembly GCF_039654945.1). Classification (NCBI taxonomy): domain Eukaryota; kingdom Metazoa; phylum Chordata; class Amphibia; order Anura; family Dendrobatidae; genus Dendrobates; species Dendrobates tinctorius. The sequence goes on from NW_027361672.1 coordinate 3,732,437, forward strand.
GCTGTGCCGGCCTGCCGGTGGTCTGTGCAGGCTCCGGTGGTCTGTGCCGGCCTGCCGGGGGGCTGTGCCGGCCTGCCGGTGGTCTGTGCAGGCTCCGGTGGTCTGTGCCGGCCTGCCGGGGGGCTGTGCCGGCCTGCCGGTGGTCTGTGCAGGCTCCGGGGGTCTGTGCAGGCATCGTCCGATGGGACTACAAGTCCCATCGGGCGATGCCTGCTACCATGACAGTGATTGACACATTAGCCAATGATGGGACAGTAGTAGTCCCATCATCCGGCTAATGTGTTGAATGTAAAAAAAAAAAAAAAAAAATTTACATGCTACATACATGCTACATACGTACAACATGCATACTACATATATACTACATGTAACAAACATACTACATACATGCTACATACATACTACATACATAATACATATATACTACATGCATGCAACATGCATGCTACATATATACTATATATACTACATGTAACATACATACTACATATATACTACATGCTATATACATGCAACATACACACTACATGCTACATACATGCAACATACTACATGAATTTCCCACGCAGCAATGGCATAAAGTGAGACTAGGGACTTTTTTTTTTTAAAGTGGTGGAGGAATACAGTGCGGAAGGATACCTACCTTCCGTCATTGTATTCCTGGAGCTGGTAGAGAACGGTAGCATCAGCTGATGCTGCTGTTCTCCACGCAAGATGGACGTGGGACCCTCGTGGACTTCTGCGGATCGGGGTAAGTATATTGGTGTTTTTTTATTTTGATATTTATTCCTCAGGCGACAATGGCTTCGGGGATCAAAGTGACAAGTGACGGTGAGTATGTACTCTATGTTATATGTACTGTATGTCTATATGTATGTATTGTATGTAGTATATATGTATGTTGCATGCATGTAGTATATATGCAGTATATATGTAGTATGCATGTTGCATGCATGTGGTATATATGTAGTATGTATGTTGCATGCATGTAATGTATGTATGTAGTATGTATGTAGCATGTATGTAGTATGTATGTAGCATGTATGTAGTATGTATGTAGTATGCATGTAGTATATATGTAGTATGTATGTTACATGTAGTATATATAGTATATATGTAGTATGCATGTTGCATGCATGTAGTATATATGTTGTATGTATGTTACATGCATGTAGTATATATGTATTATGTATGTAGTATGTATGTAGCATATATGTAGCATGTATGTAGTATGCATGTTGCATGTAGTATATATGTAGTATGTATGTTACATGTAGTATATATAGTATATACAGTATATAGTATGCATGTTGCATGCATGTAGTATATATGTTGTATGTATGTTGCATGCATGTAGTATATATGTATTATGTATGTAGTATGTATGTAGCATGTATGTAGTATGTAGCATGCATGTAGTATGTAGCATGTATGTAGTATGTATGTTACATGTAGTATATATGTAGTATGCATGTTGTATGTATGTAGCATGTATGTAGCATGTAATTTTTTTTTTTTTTTTTTTTTTTACATTCAACACATTAGCCGGATGATGGGACTACTACTGTCCCATCATTGGCTAATGTGTCAATCACTGTCATGGTAGCAGGCATCGCCCGATGGGACTTGTAGTCCCATCGGACGATGCCTGCACAGACTACCGGAGCCTGCACAGACCCCCCGGCAGGCCGGTACAGACCCCCCGGCAGGCCGGCACAGCCCCCCGGCAGGCCGGCACAGCCCCCCGGAGCCTGCACAGACCACCGGCAGGCTGGCACAGCCCCACGGCAGGCCGGCACAGACCACCGGAGCCTGCACAGACCACCGGCAGGCCGGCACAGCCCCCCGGCAGGCCGGCACAGACCACCGGAGCCTGCACAGAACCCCCGGCAGGCCGGCACAGCCACCCGGAGCCTGCACAGACCACCGGCAGGCCGGCACAGCTCCCCGGCAGGCCGGCACAGACCACCGGCAGGCCGGCACAGCCCCCCCCGGCAGGCCGGCACAGCCCCCTGAAAGGCCCGTACAGACCCCAGAGAGGCTGTACAAGGAAAAAATAGGGTTTTTTCTTATTCCGATACCGGAAGTCCCATAGACTTGAATGGGACTTCCGGTATCGGAATCGGCGATACCCAATATTTTTTAGATCGGCCGATACCATCCGATCCGATACTTTTAAGTATCGGACGGTATCGCTCAACACTAACAATAACATAAAATCTGTCCTCTCTAGCAAGCAACATTTGTAGCATCTACAATGGAAACACTCTTAGCTTCAAAATCAGAGGCATAACTTGTAGTTCTTGGCATCATGGCAAAATCCATAACAAGGCCCTTTTAACCATGATCCAATCTTTCTAAAACTATGACAGAGTGGTAGTTGGTGCTGCATCTCCTCTAGCCAGGGCCCATGTTACGTACAGGCAGACTAGGTAGCTGCCTAGGGCCCAGCTCCCCCAGCCAGTGGCCGCTATGAAGCCAGTGAGTCAGGAGGGCCTGGTGCCAGCGCCACCACCCTTGCCCGCTGTATTCAACTGTATCAGCATCATAGACCATAAACCGGATCCGTCTCATCAGTTTCATCCGTTTTTCCATCCGTTTTCCGCCGGTTTACGCCGGATCCGGTTTTTAAAAACGCCCCTTGGGGGCTTCGAAATGGGATTAGCTGCTGAAATCTATATATACCGTGTTCCTACAGCCCATCTTTGACAGGTTGTAGAGGAGAAACTGCATGTTGGAGAGAAGAGCAAGTGACTGGCGAAGATGGATGTTGTGATTGCAAATATTTTGAAGAATTTGGTGGATTTTACAGCGGAGGCAAACCGTTTGAGGGTGATTGTTCTGGAGAAGAAGAGAGCAAGACAGCAGCGCATCAGGCATCACCGACGCCGTTTGTGGATCCACCCCATCACAGCCAAGAGAATGACGCGTGGGGTCTATTCTACACTCTGCATGGAGCTTAGACGAAACCCGGAGAAATTTTTTGGATATGTTCGGATGAAAATGGAGAATTTTGATTACTTGGTGGAGTGCATTGCACACCTCATAAGAAAATCGGACACCTATTGCCGCTTCTCCGTTTCACCCACAGGGCGTCTGATGGTGACTTTAAGGTAAGCCACATTTATTGGATATGCTCGCATGAGAGCACACTTTCACTGCAATCTTGTTGGTGGTAGTTTGTATCTCCAAGTATTATAGCTGAGTTTTGGTATGTAATGCTGTGATTTTTAACTAATTTATTGTTTTTTAATTCCCCACAGATTTCTTGCAACTGGAGAATCCCTTTCGTCACTGCATTTCCAGTACAGACTCGGGATTTCAACCATATCTGGAATACAGTCATATGTAAAAGTTTGGGCACCCCTATTAATGTTAACCTTTTTTCTTTATAACAATTTTGGTTTTTGCAACAGGTATTTCAGTTTCATATATCTAATAACTGATGGACTCAGTTATATTTCTGGATTCAAATGAGGTTTATTGTACTAACAGAAAATGTGCAATCTGCATTTAAACAAAATTTGACCGGTGCAAAAGTATGGGCACCTTTATCATTTTCTTGATTTGAACGCTCCTAACTACTTTTTACTGACTTCCTGAAGCACTAAATTGGTTTTGTAACCTCATTGAGCTTTGAACTTCATAGCCAGGTGTATCAAATCATGAGAAAAGGTATTTAAGGTGGCCACTTGCAAGTAGTTCTCCTATTTGATTCTCCTATGAAGAGTGGCATCATGGGCTCCTCAAAACATCTCTCAAATGATCTGAAAACAAAGATTATTCAACATAGCTTTTCAGGGGAAGGATACAAAAAGTTGTCTCAGAGATTTAACCAGTCAGTTTCCACTGTGAGGAACATAGTAAGGAAATGGAAGAACACAGGTACAGTTCTTGTTAAGCCCAGAAGTGGCAGGCCAAGAAAAATATCAGAAAGGCAGAGAAGAATGGTGAGAACAGTCAAGGACAATCCACAGACCACCTCCAAAGACCTGCAGCATCATCTTGCTGCAGATGGTGTCACTGTGCATCGGTCAACAATACAGCGCATGCATAACGCCTTTTTGTATGACCAAACAACTCAATCTTTGTTTCATCAGTTCACGGGACCTTCTTCCAAAATGTAACTGGCTTGTCCAAATGTGCTTTTGCATACCTCAGGCAACTCTGTTTGTGGCGTGCTTGCAGAAACGGCTTCTTTCGCATCACTCTCCCATACAGCTTCTCCTTGTGCAAAGTGCGCTGTATTGTTGCCGGATTTTGATAAATTTCTGCCCTTAACCAAAGTTGTGTACCTTCTGTACCAACAGTATATACCTTTTCCAAACAAAGTTGGCTATCTTGTCGTCTATCTTGTCGTAGTTTAACTATTTTTACCTTGACCACAGTTGTGTACCTGGTTGTGTTTTAGGCAAAGTCTTTCACCTTTTACCAAAAGTTGTGTACATTGTTAGGAAATCCCAAACAAGATACACAACTATTGGTAAAAGGTGAATTACTTTGTCTAAAACACAACCAGGAACACAACTGTGGCCAAAAGGTAAAATTTATTTACCTTTTACCCACAGTAATGTACCTGGTTTTGTATACCTTTTTACCTTTTGTATACCCTGTACTTAACCTTTTTTTATACCATAGTTCGCCGCAGAAATAAAAGACAGACAACCAGTGTAAACCAATACTTTAACTTTTATTGAAAAAATTTTTTTTTTAGTAAACTGTTTTAATTGTTAAAAATGTTTCTCTTTTTTATTTAAATACACACATTTATAAATGAGTGTAGTGTGGGGTGGAAATACTGCTGGAGGGGCTGCGGGACACTTTGACACTGGGAGTGTGGAGAGAGGACTGGGATCGTGGTGGGGAAGGAACAGTTAGAGGTGAAGGGGTGGAAAAAGCAAGAGAATGGGTGGACATGTGGGTGGCAGATCAGGTGGTGGGTGGTGGAGAGGAGGGTTGGGCAGGGAATGGAGTAGCATAGATGAACTCTTTATGCATCAGATGGCCAAGTTCTCCAAAAAATATGACATAGTTGTCATGGGAGATTTCAACTATCCAGACATTTGTTGGGAATCTCTCTCAGGCAAAACTAACAGGTCAAGGAAATTCTTATCCTCTCTTGCTGACAACTTTATCTTCCAAAAGGTAGGGGAGAAAACAAGGGGAACTGCTACCTTGGATCTAATCCTTATAAACAGGGAGGAAATGGTTGAGGAGGTAAAAGTGGCTGGGACCCTAGGAGGTAGCGACCATGCTATTTTAGAATTTTGGATAACTAGAGGTGGAAGACCTGTGAAGACTCAGACGTCAAGGTTAGATTTCAGAAAGGCAGATTTTAAGGGATTCAGAAAGAGAATTGGAGGGATCCAATGGCTGGATATCCTTAAAGACAAAAATGTCCAGGAAGGATGGGAAATCTTGAAAAATGAAATTCTCAAAGCACAGTTGTTAACAATTCCGAAAAGAGGGAAGAATAGGAAGCATTTAAGGAAACCAGGATGGATGAACACAGAACTTAAGCACATGCTAAAAAGGAAGAAAAAAATGTTTATAAAATGGAAAGAGGGAGGCATATCTAAAGAAGAATATAATGCTGTCTGCAGAACCTGCAGGGCACAACTCAGATTAGCTAAAGCTGAAAATGAACTGAGGCTTGCAAGAGATGTCAAAAGCAATAATAAAGGATTTTGGGGATATGTCAAAAGTAAAAGAAAAGTCAAAGATGCTATAGGATTTTTACAGGATGAAAATGATGAAATGGTAAGACAGGATGTTGAGAAGGCTGAACTTTTAAATTCCTATTTTGCATCTGTTTTCTCTCAGAAAGGAAATGCAACATCAACTGTTATTCACTGTCCTATTAAGGGAATAGAAGAATCCAGGATATCTATAAACAGAAAGATAGTGAGGAAACACTTAGCTAACCTAAATGAATTCAAGTCTCCAGGTCCAGATGAATTACACCCCAGAGTACTGAAGGAGATAGCAGAAGAAATTTTTGAACCCCTCTCCATAATCTTTGAAAATTCTTGGAGAACAGGAGAAGTGCCAGAAGACTGGAGAAGAGCAAATGTTGTTCCTATCTTCAAAAAGGGGAAGAAGGTGGACCCAGGCAACTATAGGCCGGTGAGTCTGACTTCTATACCAGGAAAGATCTTTGAACAAATTATTAAACAACATGTATGTCAATACCTGGATAAGAATGAAGTGATTAAACAGAGTCAGCATGGGTTTCTAACTAATAAGTCATGTCAGACTAACTTAATTTCCTTCTATGACGGTATCACTGATTGGGTGGATCAAGGAAATGCTGTAGATATAGTATATCTTGACTTCAGCAAAGCATTTGACAAAGTCTCTCATACAATCCTTATTGAAAAAATGACTAAGTATGGAATGGACAAGGCAACTGTTAGGTGGATTCATAACTGGCTTAGTGATCGGACCCAAAGAGTGGTCGTAAATGGCTGCACATCCAGTTGGAAGAATGTCTCAAGTGGGGTACCACAGGGCTCTGTCCTGGGCCCTGTATTGTTCAACATCTTTATCAACGATTTAGATGAAGGAATTGAGGGTAAACTGATTAAATTTGCTGATGACACAAAGCTAGGAGGGATAGCTAATACTAGAGAAGAGAGAGAGAGGATTCAAAAAGATTTAAATAAACTGGAGAAGTGGGCAGCAACTAACAAAATGGTTTTTAACAGGGAGAAATGCAAAGTACTACATCTGGGCAATAAAAATGAAAAAAGCATATATAGAATGGGAGGAATAGGGCTAAGTGACAGCACATGTGAAAAAGACTTGGGTATACTAATAGATCACAGACTGAATATGAGTCAACAGTGTGATGCAGCAGCAAAAAAGGCAAATGCAATTCTAGGATGTATTAACAGAAGCATACAGTCTAGATCACGTGAAGTCATTATTTCCCTCTACTCCTCTTTGGTCAGACCTCATCTGGAATATTGTGTCCAGTTTTGGGCACCACATTTTAAAAAAGACATCAACAAACTGGAGCAAGTTCAGAAAAGAGCGACCAGAATGGTGACCGGTCTGCAAACCCTGTCTTATGAGGAAAGGTTGCAGGATTTGGGAATGTTTAGTTTGCAAAAGAGAAGACTGAGAGGAGACTTAATAGCTGTCTACAAATATCTAAAGGGCTGTCACATTGTAGAAGGATCAACTTTATTCTCATTTGCACAAGGAAAGACTAGAAGCAATGGGATGAAACTGAATGGGAAGAGACACAGATTAGATATTAGAAAAAACTTTTTGACAGTTAGAGTGATCAATGAGTGGAACAGGCTGCCACGAGAAGTGGTGAGTTCTCCTTCAATGGAAGTCTTCAAACAGAGGCTGGACAGACATCTGACTGGGATGATTTAGCGAATCCTGCTTTGAGCAGGGGGTTGGACCAGATGGCCCAGGAGGTCCCTTCCAACTCTACGATTCTATGATTCTATGATTCTATGATTCTATGTGGTTGCGAAGTGGTAGGGGGAATGAGTTTGGTACTGGGAAGTAGTTTGGTACGGGGCAGGTTGTTGGAAGTGGGGAGGTTGATGGTACTGGGGAGTTTGCTGGTACTGGGGAGGTGGCTGGTACTGGGGAGGTGGCTGGTATTGAATAGGAGGGGGAGTATGGACAGTGGCTGGAGGGGGTGCAGGTGGAGGAACTACAGTGGTGGGAGGTGGAGGTTGGGAGGTAACCTGCTGAAGAGCACCGTGGCACGAATGCATTACATGCATCTGCTGGGTAGGAGATAGTGTTGCCATGCGCTCCACAACAGACCTGAAAAAGGTGTGGTTTGGAGAAGATCTTGCTTCTGAATGCATTGTTTGCAGAAGTGTCTTCAACTCCAGAATGCCGGAGTTGAGCTGCTGAAAGCCTGCGGACATTTGCTCGGACAAGACTTTGAGACAGTTCTGGAAAGATGCATTCAGATGCTAGAACTCTGGGGAATAGCTCTTTTCCTGACCCCTCTGCCGCTGCCGCCCAGTACCCGCAGGTGTACTAGATGTGGCAGGAGCAGAAGGGTGGGGTAAAGGGAAAGCGATCTCCTCACCAGCAGCTTCATGTAATGTAGGCGGCCACGATGCTCCTGTGCTGGTGGATGGGACAGATGGGTTGAATGTGTGGGAAGGCTGGGAAGGTGCAGATGTACCGGGGCGGTCAAAGTGTCCCTCGGTGTCGGTCTCCTCAGGGATCACTTCAGAAGGGTCCAACCGTGCAGGCTCCCGAGTGCTGGTCACCGTGCTGTGGAACAAAGAGAAAAAAACACAATTAATATACTGACATGACATTGGCCCTGGCTGAAAAAAAAATTAGACATGTAAACATTACTTTTGGACATGGGGTGTGTAATATTTACTTTCTGGTGACCATTGTTGCCTGGAGGAACGACAGGGCTCGTGCATACTTGTACTTGCTCCTGCGTCCTCCAGATCCACTCGGGGCCCGCATCTCTTTATTGAACTCCTTCTTGAAACAATCCCTCACAGACCGCCACCGCTTCACAATTCTCTCCCCTGAAACGAGAAAGCACAAAGTGGTCAGTATACGACATCAGTGTTTCACAAACTCCAGTCTTCGTGGTTCCCAACGGGTCATGTTTTCAGGATTCCAATAGTGTTGCTCAAAAGGAAATCCTGAAAACATGACCCGTGGGTACCACAAGGACTGGAGTTCGGGAAACACTGCTTGACATCAAGCAACGGGAACTGTATATACTTATGCTCTTCAATCTGGGCCCGAGCTTCAAGGTCCTCCCAGCGGTCCACAAGGAGCGAACAGATTTCCTCCCAGAGCCGTCGGGTCACAATTAGATCAGCATGCCGGCGGTCAGCCATATTCCAAAGCGGCTCCCTTTCTCTAACAAGATCGATGAGGTGGTCCACATCAATCCCTCCATCCTCACCGTCAGAGTCGGGAGCACGCTGTGAAGGCTGTTAAAGAAAAAGAGAAAAATAAAATAATTAGCCACCACAAGAAATCAAATAAAAAGTTCAAAAAAACCAAAGGAAAAATATTATACTTACACGCTGGTGACCGCCGCGTCGCTGTTGCCGACGACCCTGGGAGGCACTGTGAGGACCGCTTGGCCGAGCACCAGATTGGGAAGACTAGAAAAGAAAAGCAAAAAAATTATGTGGTTGGATGTAGGCATATGTGTTTGCTGTGTGATATCTGCGCTACATTGTTTTCTATGTGTTGTATGTAGTGTGATGTTGTGTTTCTGCGTTTGATGCAGGAAACTTACCAATTGCAAGCCTACTCCAGGTATCTGTCCACCCCTTCCTTCTTCTTCTGGGAACTCCTCTTCAGCTTGTGATTCCTGTTTTGAAATAAAAGCCAATGAATAGACATATATTCCAGAGATGATGGATTTTTTAAATAAAGACTTACCGTCAAACGCTGACGATGTGAGGGAGGGCTCCCAGAAGAAGATGTGGTGTCCTCCTGCTGGCCAGTCTCCACTCCTGATGCTGCTGCTGTTGCTGCTGGTGCTGCTGTTGCTGCTGCCGGTGCTGCTGCATCTACACTCACTGGCCACTTTATTAGGTACACCATGCTAGTAACGGGTTGGACCCCCTTTTGCCTTCAGAACTGCCTCAATTCTTCGTGGCAGAGATTCAACAAGGTGCTGGAAGCATTCCTCAGAGATTTTGGACCATATTGACATGATGGCATCACACAGTTGGCGCAGATTTGTCGGCTGCACATCCCTGATGCGAATCTCCCGTTCCACCACATCCCAAAGATGCTCTATTGGATTGAGATCTGGTGACTGAGGAGGCCATTTGAGTACAGTGAACTCATTGTCATGTTCAAGAAACCAATCTGAGATGATTCGAGCTTTATGACATGGCGCATTATCCTGCTGAAAGTAGCCATCAGATGCCTGTTCTTAGCTGAGAGGAGTGGTACCCAGTGTGGTCTTCTGCTGCTGTAGCCCATCTGCCTCAAAGTTCGACGCACTGTGCGTTCAGAGATGCTCTTCTGCCTACCTTGGTTGTAACGGGTGGCAATTTGAGTCACTGTTGCCTTTCTATCAGCTCGAACCAGTATGCCCATTCTCCTCTGACCTCTGGCATCAACAAGGCATTTCCGGCCACAGAACTGCCGCTCACTGGATTTTTTTTCTTTTTCGGACCATTCTCTGTAAACCCTAGAGATGGTTGTGCGTGAAAATCCCAGTAGATCAGCAGTTTCTGAAATACTCAGACCAGCCCTTCTGGCACCAACAATCTTGCCACGTTCAAAGGCACTCAAATCACCTTTCTTCCCCATACTGATGCTCGGTTTGAACTGCAGGAGATTGTCTTGACCATGTCTACATGCCTAAATGCACTGAGTTGCCGCCATGTGATTGGCTGATTAGAAATTAAGTCTTAACACACAGTTGGACAGGTGTACCTAATAAAGTGGCCAGTGAGTGTATATGGCGTCTTCTGCTGGTGAATAAAGAGAAACAAAGGGCCACTGAATATATTGATATTCCATGGCCCTATTTTTGAGGATTGGGGGATTTGATAATTACCGTATGTCATCTGCTGGTGGACTCCCCTCCGCATGGTCACCATGGTCCCTTCGCTCCATTTGGGGTGGTGGTGCTGGAGGAGCAGTGGTCTTCTGCCTTCTCCTGCGGCTGTCGACTCTCTTGGGTGGCATGTTGGCTGTGGCTGAGGGTCTCATTGTCATGGTTTTATATATGTTTGCTGTGGGCAGGGCTACTGAGCATGCTCAGACCAAAAAAACCGGATCCGGCCACCAGATCCGGCTTTGGCCGGATCCGGCACATTGCGGCGCTCATAGACTTTCATTGTGTGAAAAAGCCGGACGCGCCGGATCCGGCGGGTCCGACTTTTTTGCTGTAGACAAAAAACATTACAGTTGCCATTTTTTCCAGACGCCGGATTGCGACACATTGCCGGATCCGGCCTAAACCGGACGAAACGCATGACCATCCGGCGCTAATGTAAGTCAATGGGGAAAAACCGGATCCGACATTGTATTTCGCCGGATCCGGTTTTCGTAAAAATAGCCGGATCATGCCTGATGGCGAAAAACTGATGTGTGAAAGAGGCCTTAGGTGACGCTCCCTCATTCATCATTCCCCTCTGCCTCTGGCATAGCGGGTGCGTGATGATGTCACTTCATCGCACACCATGCTGTGTGCCAGATAGTGCAGCTGCTGAGATGTTCTGCAGTGCCTGGAGCAGCAGGGGAACGAGTAGGAGAGGTGAGTATTGTATTTTTTTATATCAGCGAAAGAGTGAGTACGTGGGGCCGTAATATGGTAGGACTGCATTATATTCAATGGGGGGCTGCATTATACAATATGGGGGCTACATTATATTCTATGGGTGAATGCATTATACTATATGAACAACTATGTGGTGCATTATACTATGGAGAGTGCATAGTACTACATGGAGGACTATGGGGTGAATTATACTTTATGAGGGACTAAGGGGAGGGTATTATACTATATGGGGGCCTAAGCGGAGTGTATTACACTATATGGAGGACTATAGGGGGTGTATTATACTAAATTGAAGGCTATGGGGAGTGTATTATACTATATGGAGGACTATGGGGACTGTATTACACTATATGGAGGGCTATGGAGAATGTATTATACTATATGGAGGACTATGGGGTGTGTATTAAACAACATGAAGGACTGTGGTGCACATTATACTATATGGAGGACTATGGGGTGCATTATACTATGTGAAGGACTATGGGGTGCATTATACTATTTGGAGGACTATGAGGTGTATTACACTAAACAAGCAAATGCTGCCTATACATTGAATGAGAGTATTGGAAATGCCAGAACAAAAATCATTGTTCTCAGCAGCATATTGTCCGGTGAAAACTGCAGATATGCTGCTGACAACATGATACTGTATGGGGACCGATTGATCTACTAGTGACTGTTCTGTCCCCATCATTGTTCCTCAGCCAGTGTAAAGAGGCCGGGAAACAAGTATTGAACGACTTCTATATTGTCGATCACACTCGTTTAGTAGCCTGAAATCAGCACATGTAAATACAACTGAAATGTTTCTGTGTAATGGTGCAATATGTTAGCATTTGGGACTTAATTTTAAACTTTTGCCCTGGGCCCCACCTTGCCTAAAACCAGCTAGCTATGTCCTTTTTTGTGGTATGAGCCTTGGAGCTCAAAGGGGCCAAATAATATCCTCTGTCCTATAGTTGGAGACCAGTAATATAGATGTACCTATAAAAAAAATCCTACATAAGAGCCCAGAAGCTAGAAGTTACCATAGCAAGGTGTAATTAAGAATAATAATATTCTATAAAAAAGACCTGTGTAAAGTTACCATTTTTGTTTGATTGGTTGTTTTATCTAGGACTAAATCAAATAGTAAGAATTTTTTTTAATCTAAAGCACATTCAATCAGAGCTCTTGTTTCTGTTCGTTCACATTGCAAAAGAAAAAAGCAAAGCTCTGCAAATCCGTAAATTATATTTCAAGTTGATTTAGGGTAATTAGTTAACTTATGGATGCATTATCTGATTACTATAATTGCAGTCACAACACAGCATGCTGATGACTTTTGGGATTCTGCACTGCACTTTGAAATTGTCCTAATTATATCTGAACATTCAAGTATGAAGAAGGTGGTCTGTATTTGGACTATTGCGCTGAATACGGAACCCTGCGATTCCGCTTCATTACGGATTAGCAGTGCGATTTGAGAAATAAATGACTCCTTTCCTCCTTCCATTCTTTTTTAAACCCAGACTCAAGCTGTTAAGCATTTTTACAGATGACCTTATCCGCCGTTTGTTGCGTGTCAATCACACATTAAAATGATGTCACTTTATTGTTGTTTTTTTATGTCACAAAGGCATTTCAAGGTTTGCCTTGCAGGAAAGCAAGTGCCCCTTAAACTGATAAGACTTTTCTGAACAGGTGAGTGACTTCTGTTGGAATGCACTGTCTGACCCCATTGTTTGCCACCCCTATCCTGCCTGCCTTCCTTTGTTCTTTCTAAATAAGGTTTTTAATAAACTGAAAGGTCTTTGGCTTCAGCCTGATGATAAAATGAAAGAAGGCAGTGAGGTATGGAACAACGTGGCGGCAATAGAAAAAAAGAAGCTCATCAGAAAATAACAAAGGTGCAAGTTAAAGATAAGGCAGCTGTCAGAGATTAATCCTACCGGCCTGATTGTTTTCTTTAATACCAAGGCATGCACTAGCAAGTGATAAGTTTGCTGAGTAATTTGGTTTTTGGTGTGAAAATAAAATTCAGGTAGACCTCATAATTGATTTCCTCTTCTTTCAGTTTCTAAACATAAAAAGGAAATCTGCATTGACTGTTTTGTTCCCATTTTTTTTCCTCTAACACGGACTTTTCTTATTGAAAAAAAGTTCCCAAGTCTTAAGAAATGAACAAAAGAATGCTGGCCTCTTTAACCACCTTCATTTCCATATTCCAAAGCCATTGAAAAAAAAAAATTAATCAAGGAATGACATTTTTTAATTAAAAAAAAAAATAAATTAAACCACTTGTCCTAAATTATCAAGTACATTTGCTCGCACGTTTCTTCAAGAAGCAAAATGACATCAAGTGATGGTTATTTATTGTGACAAAACAGTGCCCCCAAGATGCTCATCCACGAGTTAATTTTCAATCTTCTCTTCTAGGAGAATAGGATGTGAAAAGTTTTCTTCTGTTTTCTGAAGATATTCATGAAATATGCAGGAATAAAAATCTATTGAGGATAGTGGATTCACATACAGACAAAGTGCTGCTTTCAGTTACAGTGGATTAATGCATTCTGTCTCCCATTGATAGGAATAAGTAAATACACTGTCTTAGCAGCCACATTAATACATCTTAAAACACAACACTGGCACTAGATTTGACACTTCATATTTCGTTTTTTGTTGCTGGAACATGAGTCACCCTGCGGGATGTCCCTCAAGAAATGCTCTTCTTTCTCATTATATTATTTGTCATTTACTTTGAAAACAGTGGAAAAGTCATAAAAAACATTATACCAGTTAAAGGGTGGTAAATACGAGCTACGAAGCTGTAAATTAATGGTGCTGAATGTTTACTCCTGTAGCGAATTTCCAAAGTAAATTGGGTCATTTATCACCTAACATGTAAAAGGGAATGGGCATGATGTACCGTACTTTCATAAAACCTTTACCTACACAACACTGCTTTACTTACATTATTGCACATTTCAAAAGATTTTTTTTTCAACAAAAAAAACCTGCTACTGCGTTATGAAGATTTAAATCAAATTATCTATATGCTATTAATAAATACCAGCTGATACCAAGCAAATATCAAACACTAATTGCAAGATATATATACTACAGTTGTGGTCTGGAAGGTTTACGATTGAAAAAAAATTCCACAACAGTCCTTATTAATAATGACTTTAATTTTGGCATCATTACCTTAAGGCCGGGATCACACATGCGAGAAAATTGGACGAGTCTCGTATTTTAGTACCCGGCACTGCCGCCAGCACTCGTGAGCGAAGCGTGCGACTGCATGTATTTCTATGCAGCCGCATGCTCCACTCCCGAATGCCGGCGGCAGTGCCGGATATTAAGATGCAAGACTCGTCTGAGTTTCTCGCATGTATGATCCCGGCCTAACAAAGATAATCTACTGCCCCTCCAAATCCTGTTTATTTACCGAAACACATTATTTGTGCAAATCCTAAATGTTTTTATTGAAAGTGACTACAAACTGGAGTGCACACTGTACCTGTACTCAGGGCATCACTGCCAATACTGGTGTATGGGGCCCGGTGAGCAGAAGCAAAGAGGGGGCGCCCAGACTGGGTAAGACACACTGCACAGCCTGTGCTGAGGCAGCATGACTGAGCCACTGTATAAACGGCCTGGCAGACCGCCTGGCACACTGAGGCCCAGGTTAATTACTTTGCTTTATTAAGCCCCAGGGCCCCAGTCACTCACAACAGCAGCTACTTACATTGTATGGCCATAATACATGGGGCCATCAGCATCTGACCTCAGTGACATCAGACACTTTGTTCTGAAGCTGCCTGTGTGCCTCGGGCTCTTGCGGCACATTATATGCAAGAGTTGAGGGTCCGAAAATTATGAGTTGCACGCGCCCGCCCGCCTACTCGCCCATCCGACCTCCCATTATCACATCTGACCTCTCATTTAACCACCTGCTGACCCACCCACCCGCTACCCTTCTTGTGCCCTCCTCCCTGCTTGCACAGTGTTAAGTTGAAGGCCATCTCTGCCTGCTGCCTGCCTGGAAACTATTAAATACTACTGAGTTCAACCCTACTGACTGCTGCCTGCCTGCTTGCAATAAGGTACAGTTGCCTGTCTTAAAGGAGATATTCTAGTAACCTAATACTTATCCCCTATACATAACATATTAGCTAATTATTAGGTCCTGTTCACATGGTGGGTCTTCTGGCAGAAGCTTGGCATGGATAGCCATGCTGACCTTCTGCTGAATATCCACAGTGGCCGCTTCCTTTATGCCTCTCAGTCATCTCTATGGGAGACAGCAATGAGGATTGCAGAATGTCAGGTTTTAGCTGCAGCCGTGTCAACAAAAGACATGTCTGTACAAAAATTCTGCTTGAAAATCTACCAGGTGAGCTGGCCCTTACAATCGAGTGGCTGAACGCATGCCCAATGAGCTGCTCCACTCATTTCAAGGGGAGCTGAAATTTATGGGACCCTGTTCTTGTGATCAGTGGGAGGTCCCAGAAGTAGAACTTCCACTGATCCCAAAAACAGGAGCTCTGTAACTCTAACTGCCCCCTGAAATGAATGGAGCGGCTGGTCAGACATGCATGCAGCGCCTCGATTCATCTCAATGGGAGTTCCGAAAATGAGAGAGGCCTGTAATTGATATCATAGGTAGACCACAACTATGAGTCAAAATGAGAAAACAAATCCAGAAAATCACCATGTCTGATTTGGCAAGATTTATTTTGCAAATTATTGGTGGGAAATAAGTATTTGGTCATTAACAAAAGTTCATCTCAATATTTTGTTATATATCCTTTGTTGACAATGACAGAGGTCAAACGTTTTCTGTAAGTCTTCACAAGGATGGCACACACTGTTGGTGGTATGTTGGCCCATTCCTCTATGCAGATCTCCTTTAGAGCAGTGATGTTTTGGGCCTTTTGCTAGGCAACACAGACTTTCAAATCCCTCCAAAGGTTTTCTAAGGGGTTGAGATCTGGAGACTGGTTAGGCCACTCCAGGACCTTCATATGCTTCTTACGAAGTCACTCCTTTGTTGCCCTGGTGGTGTTCTTGGGATCATTATCATGCTGAAAGACCCATTCACATTTCATCTTCAATGCCAATAAATGTACGGAAAACAATACAATAATCTGCAGTAAAAAATACAGATTCTAAAAAAATTATTACAATCTGGTTTAAATTAGTTCAAAAATGTATGAAACTCATTCCCTTAACCCCTTAGTGACCGACACGGTCAGACTGGCCCACTGGGACACCGGTGAAATTCCCGGTGGCCCCCAGAGAGGAGGAGGAAGGAAAAAACATTTTTAAACATCTTTAAAATTGAAGGAGGCAGTCCCGACCCACCGCCACAACCAGGGCCGGCGGCACCACCAGGCGAACCCAGGTAAGCGCTGGGGGCCCTGGGCTTACGAGGGGGTGGGACCATGGCATGGGGTCTGTGAGTCGGTGGAGACTGATGCCTGCGCTGGCTCAGGCCCCCACAAATACTCACCTCTCCTCGTACCGGCAACTGCAGTGTCTTCAGCACCCTCGGACTCTGAGATGTCTCAGGGCAGAGGGCATTATGACGTTATCACCACGTGCTCAGCCTCTCTGTCCTGAGCATTGCAAAGCCAGGAGAGACGCTGAGTATACCGGATCTGCTGTGGGAATGGGAGAGGTGAGCATTTGATTTTCTTTCTATGTATGCAGCATTACTGGGCCCATAATGATTTGTATGGAGGAGCATTACATGGGCCCATAATACAGTATGGAGGCGCATGGGGCCCATAATACTGTATGGAGTAGCATGGGGCCCATAATACTCTATGGAGGAGCATGGGGCCCATAATACTGTATGGCAGAGCATTACATGGGCCCAAAATACTGTATGGAGGAGCATGGGGCCCATAATATTGTATGGAGGAGAATGAGGCCCATAATACTGCATGGAAGAGTATGAGGCCCATATAAAACTGTATGGAGAAGCATGGGGCCCATAATACTGTATGGAGGAGCATTACATGGGGCCCGTGATGTGTTGTACAGAGGAGCATTACATGGGGCTCATGATGTGCTGTACAGAGAATTACATGGGGCCCTTGATGTGCTGTATGGAGGAGCATTACATGGGGCCCATGATGTGCTGTACCTAGGAGCATTACATGGGACCCTTGATGTGTTGTACCTAGGAGCATTACATTGGGCCCATGATGTGCTGTACAGAGAATTACATGGGGCCTGTGATGTGCTGTATAGAGGAGCATTACATGGGGTCCATGATGTGCTGTACCTAAGAGCTTTACATGGGGCACATGATGTGCTTTACGGTGGAGCATAACATGGGGCCCGAGATGTGTTGTTTGGAGGAGCATTACATGGGCCCATGATGTGCTGCATGGAGGAGCATTACATGGGGCCCGTAATATACTGTATGGAGGAATATGTGGTTGCCCATAATACTGTATGATGGATTACGAGGTGCCCATAATACTGTATGGAGGACTATGAGGTGCCCATAATACTGTATGGAGGACTATGAGGTGCCCATAATAGTGTATGGAGGACTATGTGGCTGGCCATAATACTGTATTGTGGAGTATGTGGTTGCCCATAATACTGTATGGCGGACTATGTGGTGCACATATATTGTACTATACCTGTATTTTTATCTGTGTGTAAAGAGGAGAACCGGGCAACGGGTACCTGTCCTGTGCCAGGTCCGGAACTGAACTGTAGGGGCTGTCTCCTCTGTTGTCCGAGGAAAAGAATAAGAGACCGGACAGACCTTTGCACTCGGAAGCAGGGGGCGTGGCTAAGCGGCAACAGTCACAGCGCGTGCGGAAGCAGTCAGTCTTGGCGGGAACAGGCAGCGTGCAGCCCAGAGAAAGGTTTGCTCTGTCCCACCATCACCAGCGGGGATTACAGAGGGAAAAGCGAAATGTGTCCGGTAACTGGCAGAGAGCAAGGTGCCGTGCGTTTTGCGACCATGAGTACAGCGCATGTGCCACATAGAGAGAACCAGGTGCTGGATAGACGTTTGCGGACCATCTTACCAGCATATACCTGCCCACCCACGGTGGATCTTGATAGTGCTGCGGCCTTGTTTATTTCGGCCGCATAAGCTCATGGACTAGGGTCTCAGAAGAAGGTGCCGGAGACTGACCGCTGCCGCCAGAAGACGAAGCGCCATTACCCACCGAATCTTCCTGGATAAGCAACCTGGAGCTGACCCTTTCGACAACACACATCAAGATGAATGCCGGCTGCATCTGTTACAGGGCGCTCTGCTCTGTGACAGGCCATGCGTCAACGACACATAGCAGTTTTGTTAAATGACTCCTGCAAGCTTTGATAGGCTGTTGGCCTTTCAATGTTACTGCTATGTGACATCAGGATGCGGCCTGTCACAAATCAGAGCACCCTGTCACTGCTGCAGTTGGAAGCCATTTTAATGACCACACTGAATATGAAACCACAAGAGGATGTTGTGGAGCGCAAGGAGGTGAGGAAATCCCCTCCTCTGTGATTGGGCAAGGTAGTGGCCATAGGGGCCCAGGTAGGGGCATTAAATAAAGGGGCCCAGGATGGGGATATTATTACTGGAAGGGGCCCAGGATAGGGACCTTATTAAAGTGGACATTGGGGCCCAGGATGGGGACATTAAATAAAGGGGCCCAGAATATGGCACCTTATTAAATAAAGGGGTGACATAATTACTGTATGGAGGTCAGGATGAGGAACACACATTATTGTTTATGGTGGCAAGAGGAGACATAAATACTGTAGGGGCCAATCAGGAGTCATTACTACTGCTGTAATTTAATTTGCTTTTGAGGTTAATGTCTTCCATGGGGGAGAACAAAAGAAGGTCCTACTACTGTGCAGAGCGGCACTATGTCTGTTTTTTCTACATCTGACAAAGTGTAGAAGTCAGGGAAAATAGTGGGGAATGTGCTCTTTATGCGATCAGCTAATAGATAACTGTGTTATTTTATGCAGAGACGAGTCCTTGCTGGAACAAATGATGACGGTCTGCACTGGATGAAGATGAAAGACTTCAACTACAGACGTCACCGGTGAGTCAGTATGTTACTTGTACACTTACACTATATACTGTATACTGTGTACAGAGCTCCTTTGTATAATGTCACTGGTGATCACTGTATTATCTGTATACTGACACTATATACAGAGCTCCTGTGTATAATGCCACTGTGATCACTGTATTATCTGTACACTATACACTATATACAGAGCTCCTCTGTATAATGTCACTGGTGATCACTCTATTAAATGTACACTGACACTGTATACTGAGCTCCCGTGTATAACATAAGGAGGAAGACTGGGCTGCGGGTACCTGTATTGAGCCAGGCCCGGAACTGTCGAGGCTGCGTCCCATGTTGCCCGGGGCAAGGAATAGGGGACCGGACAGACCCCATGACCAGGGAAGAGGGGGCGTGTTTAAACTGGAAACAGCCAAAAGCGTGCAAAGCAGCAGGCAGTTTCACGCCATCAGGGAGAGTGCAGGAGAGTGAGCAGCATGCTCCGCACCCCGAGCAGCAGCGCCGCAACATACTGCGGCTGACATCTCCTGGGCACGCCAGCGGGACAGTGAGGGTGGAGAGCCCTGTGTGCCCGGCTAAGAGTAAGACCGCGCTCATGCAGGGGAATGTGTGCAGGGGAACATGAGCCGGCTATGGGAAATTAAGTTGCGGTCTCCTCTGCTGAACAGCGCGTACAGTCCACGTTTGATACCGGGATCTCTGCAGCTCTCTTTACTTTAGCTGCACAGGCTTATGGACTAGGGGCTCAACGGGCAAAACCGGACACAGCTCGTTGCCACCAAAAGTTGGACCATTTGTTGTGGGACCCCATCTGAGGACACTACACTGGCCATTGCCGGTACTACAACCCCCAACAGATCATCTGCTGCTGAGGAGCCTAAAGACACGATAAGGGCAGAGTCACACTGCCATAATTTCCATGCGAGAATCGGATCGCACTGCATGGACTGGCCGGCACCTCTCCTGACCTGAGCAAGACAGCATGATGGATTACTATGTAGCTGTCAAGCTCAGGTCAGGAGAGGTGCCGGCCAGGGCAAGTTTTACGATCCGATTCTCGCATGAGAATTATGGCAGTGTGACTCCAGCCTAAAGGTACTGTCACACAAAGCGATGTACCAGCGATCCCGACCAGCGATATGACGCGGTCAGGATCGCTGGTGCATCGCTAAGTGGTCGCTAGTGAGCTGCCAAACAGGCAGATCTCACCAGTGACATCGCTAGGGACGGGGGTCGCTACTTACCTGTCAGACGAGGCGATCCTGCGTCCTTCTGCCCGACTCAAAGCATCGCTCGTCGTCACAGCAGGAAGCCCCGCAGGAAGCTGATGACAAGAAACAGTCCTGGACGTTCTCGTGCGATCAGCGATAAGCAGCGGGGGAGCCGGTCGTAGGTAAGTATCAGACACAGCGATATCGCTAGCAATATCGCTATAGCGTCACAAGTTATAGCGATATTGCTAGCGATATCGCTTAGTGTGACAGTACCTTAAGATAGATAACTGGACTGTTGTTACATTATAATTTTCTCCTGAAATTTAACCCCTTAGTGATGGGGCCAATTTTTTAAATTCTGACCAATGTCACTTTATGTGGTAATAATTCTGGAACGCTTCAACAAATCCCTGTGATTTTGAGACTGTTTTTTCGTGGCACATTATAATTTATGATAATGGTAAATTTAGGTTGATACGATTTGTGTTTATTTATAAAAAAAAAATCAGAAACTTGACAAAAATGTAAAAAAATTGCGATTTTCAAACTTTGAATGATTATCCCTTTAATCCAGATAGTCATGCCTCAGCAAAACATTAATAAATAACATTTCCCACATGTGTGCTTTACATCAGCATTTTTAAAACGCTAATTTATTTTGTTAGCCTTTCAGGAGGTTTAAAAATGTAGCAGTCATTTTGCATTTTTTCAAGGAAATTTACAAAATTCATTTTTTTGAAGGACCTATCCAGATTTGGAGTGTCTTTGGGGGTGCTATATATTGGAAAACCCCAAACGTGATACCATTTTAAAAACAGCACCCCCTGACATATTGAGAACTGCTGTCATTATTAACCCTTCAGGTGATTTTCAGGAATTAATGCAAAGTGGTATAGCAGAAATGAAAAAGTGTTTGTTTACCACCTAAAAGTCGCTAACTTCTGAACTGACCTCTATAGCCGGCAGACTCTAAGGCCGCTATTTGGCTATGAAATGCTATGGCAAACATCAGGACCACACAATCATGATCTCGGTGTGTCAATTAGATTAAAGCAGAAGCCCCCACAATCTATTAACCATTTATTTGATGTAATCACTTTTGACAGCAGCAACTAAGGAGTTAAACAGATATGGACAGTGCCAACACTGATCGTTTGTGATGCAGCAAGTTGTCAGCTATAGTGTACAGTTGACAGCTGCTGGATTGTCACCTGTATGGGGATGATATTCTCTTATATCTCAGGTCAGTAAAAAGACGTATTGGCTGTCATTAACGGTTTAACTGTTATCTCCCTGCGAGGAGTTTCTTTATTGTTCCAAACTAAATTGTTAACCTGTTAACCCTTGCTCTGCCTTCATTACATCACTGCATCCCACAACTTGCTTACATTTGGCGTAGTCGGCAGGATGCAGTACACGGGCGCAGAGGCAGCAGACCAAGAGGTCATGGGCGCCCCAAGGGCCAGCTTACCGCTCAGCAATCTCCCAAAATTTACAGAGAGCAATTCATTGCTGTGAGTCTGAACTGAGCGCGTTAAAGGCATGTTAAGAATGCACAATATGAACCCCGCTATGCAAGCCAAGATTGCTGTGATGGCCCGGGACAGGAATGCTAGATGTTCTGTTTTGTTTCGGCCTCCACACGAATGGATCACTTTCACTAAGGTGTTGCAAATTTTGGAGGAGATGCATGGGGATCCCACTGATGTCAGAGAATTGCGGATGTGATTGTTTAGCCGCGTTCAGAGGGAGGAGGAATCCGTGACACAATATATGAGCACATTACAAGAGGTGCATGCGGCAATCGCAAAACAGGATAATATGGGAGTGGGACCTGCTGATGTGATCTTGAGAGAACAACTTGCTTGTAGCAGGCCTCAGGGATGCGTTGTTTAAGCAAGCTTTGCAGGTGCGCCTGCGTACTGATTCACGCATGACTGTCTTACAAAACAGGATGGAGGCACGCGCGTCAGAGCAGGAGCAGAGGATGGCAGCCTTGGCAGGTAAGGTACAGAGCAGTGGGGTACCCACCTCTCCACAGATGAGCCAGGATGGGTCAGAGAGATCTGGATGGAAATACAGGAAATGCAGGAAGAGTGGCCCGGCCTCAGAAGAGTACCCTCTGTGGCTCCAAATCCCTCCAGAAACAGGACCGATCCTGAGTCCCACCTACCCATTGTGCATCCTCAGGAAATGGGGAAATCCTGAGCAGAGAGACATCTGACTTGCTTCAAGTGTGGAGACATTGGACACTATGCCCGAGGATGCGGCAGACAAGGGTGGCTTCTTACTCTGCAGCTGTTAAGCTAGTGGGTTCCGTGGCTGAGGGACATCGCCTGGAGCCTGAGAAGCCAAGGATGAGAGAAGGCAGTCCCAAAAGTTTAATTACCATGAGCTCTCTCGTATGCGCAGGCTGAAATGGATGGTCGAGCCGTCCACTGCCTCGTTGATATTGGTTCACAGGTGACTACCATGCCAGAAACATATTTCAGACGTCATTTTCCTGAGGCGACGCGGCCAGTGTGGGGACCAGTAATCAAGTTAACAGTGCCCAGTCAGTTGCCGATCCCTGTTGTAAGGGTGTTCTGGATGCAAATTACAGTGGTACGGCAAATATGTGGGCTGGAAAGGAGTTGTGCTGACCGCTGAAGATGTTAGCAATGGCCCTGCAGTGACTTTGGGGATGAATGTGCTGAAAGAACTCAGGACTCTCTTGATCAGCGAGTCACCACACGGTTTTCTGGACTGATCGAGCCCACAAACCCCCCCAGAGGAAGGTGTTTCAACAATTGATACAGGTTGCCCAGGCCCAAGAAACATTGAGTGAAGGGAAAGTTTTAGGAAAAGTGATAGTCCCTGTCGCTGCTAAACTCGTTCTACTGCCTGGCCAGACGGTGCTCATGCTGCCTGTACAAGCTTGTACGCCACTCAACGGGGTGTAAGTCCAGATAGAGCCAACCTTAATGGACCAAATGCCCTCAGGACTCCTCACTGCCCAGCCACCATCCTTGATGTTAATGTAGTGGTGCGATGCATCAACCTGGGAGAGGACAATCTTATTCTCTTGCCCAAGAGTGAAGTGGCACAGGTGTTGGGCATGCCAGAAGAATTTATGCAACCGAAGGCTGTCCAGCTCTCAGTAAAACAAGGAGACCCGTGGACTGTAGCCATTACCATGACCCCAGAGAACCTGCCTGGAAGCATGAAGGAGGGGCGTGTCAAATCTTGGAACAGATGCGGGATGAATTGACGGGTGTCACAGTCCAATTCTTGGATCTGTGTCAGATTCTGGATTCCCTCATTTAAACCTTTTTTTCCTTTCAGGCCTTTGGGGCTTTAATATGGGTTTTTGCCCCCGGTGGCCACAGGTGTTATTACATGTCTGATAGTTTTCTTGCTTTACCTTTTGCCCCCGGTGGTCGCTGGGGTCATTACATGGCTTTGATTTCTCTGCTGATGGTGACCACTCCTCCTTTGCTATATAAGGTCACCAGGTGTATCAGCTGGTGTTGGTTATAGCAGGTCCTTAGTGGATTCCAACCACGGTGAATTAGCAGCTGGCTCTAAGGTGTTTAGCCACTGCTGAAAGCTGATCTGGTGCAGAACTCTGCTGCCCGGTGTTTGCAACAGAGAAAGATCGTGAAGGTAGCAGCTGGCTTTTAGGTGTCGAGCCACTGCTGAAGATGGTGAAGGTAGCAGCTGGTTCTTAGGTGTCGAGCCACTGCTAAAAGCTAATCTGGTGATGAACTCTGCTGCCCGGTGACCGCAGCAGCGAAAGATAAGTGTTTTGTTGATTTCCCCGTTTGGTGTATTTTCCTTCGTGTATATTAGTGCAGCGGTGGGACCAGTGTCCGCACTATCCACTTCCCTAGTAAGGGATAGGTGCAGGACTAGTGAGAGATTCAGGTATCCTGGTCGGCGACAGGTGAAGAGCCTGTATAAGGAACATTAGGAGTGTTCAGGGACACTGCCTCAGGGGAGTGCAGGAGGTCTCCACGAGGTCTCCACGTCCCCGTTCCTTATTGGAGGGCCCAGGGCCGCCATCAGGGCATGACAGGCATTACAGTTGTATGGGGCCCCGTCAATAGGGGGGCACGGCGGCGCCTGAGCACACTGGGCGCGTCGCTGGCAGCCCGGTCTGCACTCGCCGCTTGGGTCCCAGCCGGCCGGGCCCCCCCTACAATTTCTTAAGCGTCCCGGGCCCGCCCACACCCCCCTCAGCCTGCCCACACCCCCCTCAGCCTGCCCTGGCTTCTTCTTCACTGTCAGGGAAGGACATCGGCATAGCGCCTGGCTCCTCCTCCTCTCTCCCTCCCCCCAGTGCACCTTGGTCCAGCACCGCCCCCGGGCTCACGTGACATCACACGCTGCTCTTCACTTCCTCATTCCTGAGCAAGAAGGAGAGCGGTGTGCACGTGGAGTCGGTCTGACGGTGCGGTGGATGGCGAGGCTGCGCCCGGTGAGCGAGCAGGTAAGGTGAGTATTCTTTTTATGTCTCTGTCTGTCGGGGGGCCTGGCAGCTGATCATGGGGAATCTGGGGGCCCAGTTGTCGTCTGGTCTGATCATGGGGGTCAGGGAGCCAGGGGCCTGGCTGTGGGGATGGGGGGTCCTGTGGGGAGCCAGGGGCCCAGCTGGCATGTTCATGGGGGTCCTGTGGAGGATCCAGGGCCTGGCTGTTCATGGGGTTCCTGTGAGGACACAGGGGCCCAGCTGTTGGTGGGGGACCCAGGGGCCCGGCTGTTGGTATGGGACCGAGGGGCCTGGCTGTTGGTGGGGGACCCAGGGGCCCTGCTGTTCATTGGGGACCCAGGGGCCCTGCTGTTCATGGGGGACCCAGGGGCCCGGCTATTCGTGGGGGTCCTGTGGGGACCCAGGGGCCCGGCTGTTGGTGGGGGACCCAGGGGCCCGGCTGTTGGTGGGGGACCCAGGGGCCCGGCTGTTGGTGGGGGACCCAGGGGCCCGGCTGTTCGTGGGGGACCCAGGGGCCCAGCTGTTCGTGGGGGACCCAGGGGCCCGGCTGTTTGTGGGGGTCTTGTGGGGGAGCCAGGGGCCCGGCTGTTCGTGGGGGAGCCAGGGGCCCGGCTGTTCGTGGGGGACATAAGGGTCCGGTTGATGATGGGGGGAGCTAGGAGGCCCAGCTGATAATGGAGTGAGCCAGGGGGCTGATGGGGTGAGCCAGCATGTTGACTGTCTCCACCTGTAGCTCAGCCTGTAGTCCTATCCTTTTAGTCAGCATAGACTGTGCTGACCAGTACCAGCATGTTGACTGTCTTCACCTGCAGCTCAGCCCGTAGTCCTATCCTTTTAGTCAGCATAGACTGTGCTGACCAATACCAGCATGTTGACTGTCTCCACCTGCAGTTCAGCTCGTAGTCCTATCCTTTTAGTCAGCATAGACTGTGCTGACCAGAACCAGCATGTTGACTGTCTCCACCTGCAGTCCAGCCGTAGTCCTCTCCTTTTAGGCAGCACAGATTATGCTGAACAGTACCAGCATGTTGACTGTCTCCACCTGCAGCTTAGCTGTTTTCCTATCCTTTTTGTCAGATACAATGGAGACAGATGAGGCAGGATGGGGAGATCATATGGGGAAGAATGGATACTCATGAGGGTGGGATGGGAGAACATATGGCTGAAGCCAGGAATGAGACGCATGGGGGCTGGGATGGGGGATATTACCATAGGGGCTAATTAAGGGATATTTTTACTGCAGTGATGTATTTATTTTATTTTTTGCGTATACTGTTTTAAATGGGGAGGCGTCCCTCTGCACAGTAACAGGACCACTATGTCACCTTTTTTTCTTCATGTGGTGTAATGTAGAAGTTGGGAAAAAATAAGTAATTTGTTCTGCAAGCGGTGCTCTAGATAACTGTGTTATTTCCTGCAGAGATGAGCCCTGGCTGGAAGACGTGATGGCGGTCTGTTCTGGATGAAAGATGAAAAGCAAAGATGAAGGACTTTACCTAGAGACGTCACTGGTGAGTGTGTTACCTATACACTGTATTCTATATACAGAGGTCCTGTGCATAATGTCACCAGTGATCACTGTATTACCTGTACACTGGCACTATATACAGAGCTCCTGTGTATAATGAAACCAGTGATCACTGTATTACCTGTACATTATATACAGAGCTCCTGTGTATAATGTCATTGATCACTGTATTACCTGTGCGCACACACTGCATACTGAGTAGAGATATCCTGTGTATAATGGCACTTATGGTGATAGTATTGTGTTTTTTTTATTACTGATCAGTATTATAGTATTCATTCATTATGTGGTGGTAATATGTGGTTTGGACATGGTGTTGCGGTATTTGTCCCTTGTATGCGTTATTATTTGGTCACTTTGTGGTGGTAATATGTGGTCTGGAAATGGTGTAGCGGTATTTGTTCCTTGCATGTGGTATTATTCCGTCACTGTGGTGGTAATATGTGGTCTGGACATGGTGTTGCGGTATTTGTTCCTTGCATGTGGTATTATTCCGTCACTGTGGTGGTAATATGTGGTCTGGACATGGTGTTGCGGTATTTGTTCCTTGCATGTGGTATTATTCCGTCACTGTGGTGGTAATATGTGGTCTGGACATGGTGTGGTGGTATTTGTCCCTTGTATGTGCTATTTGGTCAATTTGTGGTGGTAATATGTGGTCTGGTCATGGTGTAGCGGTATTTGTTCCTTGCATGTGGTATTATTCCGTCACTGTGGTGGTAATATGTGGTCTGGACATGGTGTGGTGGTATTTGTCCCTTGTATGTGCTATTTGGTCAATTTGTGGTGGTAATATGTGGTCTGGTCATGGTGTAGCGGTATTTGTTCCTTGCATGTGGTATTAGTCCGTCACTGTGGTGGTAATATGTGGTCTGGACATGGTGTGGTGGTATTTGTCCCTTGTATGTGCTATTTGGTCAATTTGTGGTGGTAATATGTGGTATGGTCATGGTGCGGTGGTATTTGTGCCTTGTATGTGATATTATTGGTCATTTTAAAAATGTAAAAATAAATAAAAATATACCTAAATTGTATTGCATATTTTAACAAATATTTAATAGGTTACAGTAGAGTAGAGCTCGTCCAAAAGTGTCTACCGTGTTCTGGTGGCGGCTTAAAAAATCTTTTGGCCAAAACAAAAGCTGCCGGCTATATGAGTGATCTGGTGATTGGAACTGTTAATGTGTGATTGGTGAGAAGAAGAGTTTTTCCAAGAGAGGGCAGTGGGACTGTGGAGAGTTCGAGGGGTGGAGGCAGGGCTGGGGTGGAGCCTGGGCGGAGTCTCAAGGGGGCCCCGAAAAATTGCCAGTATGGGGCCCCGAAATTCCTAGTGGCAGCCCTGGGAGGGCCCACTGTTGTAACTGTTTCCCCGGTGTCCCCCTTTTGTCTTGTTTCAGTTACCGACCTGCGGGTCGTGTCACACAGGACAGGTACACATGACAGTCTTGTTGTTTCAGTTACCGACCTGCGGGTCGTGTCACACAGGACAGGTACATGTGACAATGGGACTTTCACCGCAACAGGTGCAACAGGTGGAAGCTATACTGGAGCGTTACCATAACCCACAGGAAGTGCCGCACCAATCCGGGAGACATATCGGCAGATTCTGCTTCAGATGTACAAGTAGGTGAAAGAAATGTTGGCACATATGTTGCAGAGTGGAGTCATAGTCAGAGCCCATGGGCAGTACCAATCGTTCTAGTTCGAAAGAAGGATGGGACCCTGCGTTTCTGTGTCGACTATAGGTGACTAAATGCCTGTACGGCGCGAGACTCCTGCCCCCTACCTAGAATTGAGGAGTCGTTGTCCACCTAGGGGAAGGCAAAGTATTTCTCGTCTCTGGATATGGCCAGCGGATATTGGCAGGTGCCCATGGCTGAATACGATCGGCCGAAGACAGTGTTCATACTGCCCATGGAATTATTTGAATTCAATTGGATGCTCTTCGGCCTGACTAATGCTCCTGGGACATTCCAGTGATTGATGGACAGATGTTTGGGGATCTGAACTATGAAGCTACACTCATTTATTTTGACGATATCATTGTCTATGCAGCCACCTTTGAAGAACACCTCCAGCGGTTGGAGCAAGTGTTTAGTCGACTAGATAAGCACAGCCTGAAAGTGAAGCCCCAAAAATGTCACCTTTTCCGTAAGCAAGTCGAGTACCTGGGACACATCGTATCTGCTGAAGGGGTGAGACCTGCACTTGAGAAGATAGTGGCTGTACAGGACTGGCCCACTCCGAGGACATTCGGGCCTTTCTTGGGCTTACTGGGTACTACCGATGGTTTGTGAAGAATTTCTCTCACATCGCTAATCCACTGCTGGAACTATTAAAAGGAGTGCCATCTGGTGCAAAAAATCATACTATTCAGTGAGGAAATAGTCAGGAGGAAGCCTTCTGAGCCTTGAAGTTGGCCTTGACTGAGGCCCCAATACTCGCCTACGCAAACTTCTCCCAGCTAGAGTTGAGTGACTTTGGTCGGATCGGGTTTCGTGAAACCCGAATGAAACAAAATTTGTTTCAGATGAAACTGGTCCGACTAGGGCAAAAAAAGTCGGAGTTTCGTCCGAAACCCGACCCCAATGCAAGTCAATGGGGAATAAAAGTCGTCATTGAGCGGATGACATTCATCCACTCAATTCCGACTTTTATTTCCCATTGACTTGCATTGGGGTCAGGTTTCGAACGAAACTCCGACTTTTTTTGCCCTAGTCGGACCAGTTTCATCTGAAACAAATTTTGTTTCATTCGGGTTTCACGAAACCCGATCTGACCAAAGTCACTCAACTCTACTCCCAGCCCTTCATTCTGCACACCAATGGAAGTCTACATGGTTTGGGGGCCGTGCTATCACAAATACAGGAAGGGAAAGAACAAGTGATTTCCTATGCGAGCAGGTCCCTCCACGATTCGGAATGGAACCCGGACAATTACAGTTCTTTCAAGTTGGAATTGCTGGCGTTAGTGTGGGCAATGACCAAAAAGTTCGCTGAATACTTGTCAGGATCCAAAGTCTTGATGCGCACCGACAACAGTCCCTTGGCTCACCTGGAAAATGCAAAACTGGGGGACTTGGAGCAAAGATGGGTGGCCGCATGGCAAAGTATCGATACAAGATTGCATATCAGGCAGGAGCCGAGAACATGCATGCTGATGCTCTGTCCAAAGTGACCAATGAGCAATGCGACCAAGACAAAGAACTGGAGGCAGAAGAGATTCCTGGTTTCCGGGACCTCGCCAGGTCGTTGGTGGCGATGCAGGAACACATTGGAGAGGTGTCTGGAGAACAGGTGCTGGGATGACCTCGGGATGAATGGGTGCAACTCCAGCAGGAAGATAAGGAACTTGCCTAATTGAGACAGTGGGTGGCTTTGAAGCGACTCCCCAGCCGGAGTGAGACGCTCTGTCCCAGGGGACTCTGCAGATTCTCAGGCATTGGGAGAGGCTCCAATTAAAGGACGACATGATGTATAGAAGAGTGTAGTTGGTAAGGGAATTGAGGAGCACCAGACAAGTGGTGCTCCCAGAGAAATTGATCCGTGCAGTGGCCACGGAGGCCCATGAGAGAGGCACCCACTTTGGTCTGGAGAAGACATTTCAGTGGTTACAGAAGCTGGTATATCACCCTAGAGTGAAGATTGCAGTAGAGGAGGCCCGTCAGTGATGTCGGAGCTGTGAACTAGTTAAACCTCCGGAGCAGAGAGCCCCCACACAGACCATCGTGACTACTACCCCCTTGGAGTTATT
Source organism: Dendrobates tinctorius (assembly GCF_039654945.1). NCBI lineage: Eukaryota > Metazoa > Chordata > Amphibia > Anura > Dendrobatidae > Dendrobates > Dendrobates tinctorius. The sequence goes on from NW_027361672.1 coordinate 3,762,726, forward strand.
GATGATCGACTATTTGACCATGGGTCCAGCTCATCTCTGGTATGAACATTGTCTGGTTATGACCGACCACTTTACCAAATTCGGGATCAGACTGCTTAGTCAGCTGCGCAGGCTATCTGTCGAGACTTCATCCGGATGTACGGATGCCCGAATAGGATCCATTTCAACTAAGGCACTTGTTTTCAAGGTCAAGTGATGGAAGAGATGCATCATCTGTACCAGACTGAAACGTCAAGAACAACTCCCTACCATCCACAGGGGAATGGAGCCTGTGAACGCTTCAACCGGATGCTAATTCAGATGTTAAGAACACTGGAAGAAGATCGGAAAGTACGATGGCCTGAGTGCTGTGCTGAATTGGTCTGGGTATACAGTAACCAAGAGCACAATATAACCGGATACATTCCGTAAACCCTGCTGTTCGGGCAAAAAGGACGGGAGATTACAGAGCTGGAATTGGATCCGGAAGAAGACTACCCACGGATGGGGGTGTCTTCCTGGGTCCGCAAACATCGACATCAGCTGCAGACTCTCCACTGGCTGGTGCATACTAGGTTCCGGGAACTTGAACATCATGAAGCGATGCCCATTCGAGGGACAGCTCTCAAGGCCAGAGATAGAGTGTTGGTCCGAGACAAGCGACCTCGGGGAAAGTTAGAGCATCGATGGGAGAAAACTCCGTATCGGGTGAAGCGCCAAGTTGGTTGCAACGAGCCAGTGTACGAAATTCAACCCGAAGGAGAAGAAGGGGCACCTACCCAAATTGTTCACCATAGCATGTTGCATCCTTGCCTGTCATGGGATTCTGAGGAAGAAGAGAGAGAGACAGGTGCCACCGAAATGCTCACTCACACGGTTCTTGACTGTGATAAGGAAGAACCACTGGCCTCGCTCTCAGACATGGATAGTCTGCCACTCACAAGTCCAAGAGAAGTCCATAGGCCTGCCCCATTGGACATTAATATGCTCCCGTCTTCTACCACTCAACTCAACTCTACCATTCAAACTGAACTACTCTGTACTGAGAGGACAACAGCTGGAATACCTCCCACTCGTTATGAACAAGACCAGTTTATTTTGCAGCGAATTGTTTGAAAAATGGAAGAGTGTCAACGTCTGCTTAAGGAACTCTCACCCGTGGAATGGCGAGCTAAAGGAGAAGAGGAGTGTAAGGAGGAAGACCGGGTTGCGGGTACCTGTATTGAGCCGGGTCCAGAACTGTCGAGGCTGCGTCCCATGTTGCCCAGGGCAAGGAATAGGGGACCGGACAGACCCCATGACCCGGGAAGAGGGGGCATGTCTAAACCGGAAACAGAGTCGAAAGCGCGCAAAGCAGCAGGCAGTTTCCCACCGTCAGGGAGACTGCAGGAGAGTGAGCAGGGTGCTCCGCACCCCGAGCAGCAGCGCCGCGATGTACTGCGGCTGACATCTCCTGGGCACGCCAGCAGGACAGTGAGGGTGGAGAGCACCGTGCACCCAGCTAACAGTAAGATCGCTCTCGGGAAGGAGAACGCGAGCCAGCTACAGGACATTAAGTTGCGGTCCCCTCTGCTGGACATCATACACCATCCCACGTTTGATACCATGATCTCTGCAGCTCTCTTTAGCTGCACAGGCTTATGGACTAGGGGCTCAATGGCTAAAACCGGAGACCGCCTGTTGACGCCAGAAGTTGGATCATTTGTTGCGGGACCCCATCTGAGGACACTATGTTGGCAGTTGCCGGTGCTACAACCCACAACATGATAAGTTTGATAACTGGACTATTGTTACATTATAATTTTCTCCTGCAATTTAACTGATCCAAATTAAATTGTTAACCTGTTAACCCTTTCTCTGCCTCCATTGCGTCACTGCATCCCACAACCTGCTTACATATAATATTACTGGTGATCACTCTATTACCTATACACTATACACAATATACAGAGCTCCTGTGTATAATGTCACTGGTGAACCCTGTATTGCCTGTACACTTACACTATATACAGAGCTCCTGTGCATAATGTCACTAGTGGTCACTGTATTACCTGTATTACCTGTACACTGACACTATATAAAAAGCTCCTGTGTATAATGTCATTGGTGATCACTGTAGTAACTGTACACTGACACTATATAAAAAGCTCCTGTGTATAATGTTATTGGTGATCACTGTATTACCTGTACACTGACACTATATTCAGAGCTCCTGTGTATAATGTCATTGGTGATCACTGTATTACCTGTGAACTGACACTATATACTGTATACTATGTATAGAGTTCCTGTGTATAATGTCACTGGTGATCACGTTATTACCTGTACACTGACACTATATACAGAGCTCCTGTGTATAAGGTCACTGGTGATCACTGTATTATCTGTACACTGACACTATATACAGAGCTCCAATGTCACTGGTAATTGCTGCATTACCTGTAAATTGAAACTATATACAGAGCTCCTGTGTATAACGTCACCAGTGGTAATATTAGTGTTTCACATTTGCAGGGCCCCCCGAAAACTGCCTAAACAGCAGAAATCCCTGACAACTGACCTCATTTTGGAATCTACACCACTTAAGAATTTTATCTAGGGATATGGTGAGGATTTTGAACCCAAAGGTAATACACAGAATTTGATATCATTAGGTCGCCATATTGAATATGTCATCATTAGCATTGAGCGTGAGTTCACGCTACTCAAGTTTGCATCTGGTGCTGGGGTATTGTGAGACTGGAGAGCTCCGGGAGTTGAACCCTCAGGAACGCGACGACGAACCTCCCTCGGGCGAGCTGGCCAGGTGTACCACCCCCTATACAGGGAGCGTTAGGGGCAGACCCAGGGGAGACTATGGTTGCGGAAGCTGATACCTGGGAACAGCCGGAAGGAGACACAGGCAGGGAACGTACAGGTGAGCAGATGGGAGATGGCGACGACCACAGGGAAGACTGCTGTAGCCGAGGGGATGGAGGTGGACGGCAAGGGAGGAGGCAGGAACGGGTTCTGGGAGAGACACTGGAACTGGCAGACGAAAGCAGGAACGGACTGGACCTGGAAGGGAACACAGGGAGGTCACAAATAGGGAACTAGCAGAGGACCAGGAAAGGTACAAAGTGCAGAGACAGGAGGAACGCAGGAGAGCGTGGACCCGATATCAAACATGAACCACAATTGATAGTCAGCAGAGAGCATAGGGTGAGGCTGCCTGATATAGGGCACACTGCAGGACTTACAGGTCAGGGTGCTGCAGTATCGTGGGGGCCAAGGAAAAGGGTGCCTTAGTCTAGGGGGGCATGCCTAGATGGTCGCCTGCGTACCCGAGAGGGAACAGCGGCCGACCACAGGACAGGAAGAGAGGCAGTTGATTGACAAGCGCCTGCAGTGGGGGCGGACCGGGAGCGCCGGGGAACGCTGGGCAGCGTGGCGACACGGGAGGTGGCTGTGACCGCCGGTGCTGTGACAGGGGGAGCTGCGGCAGAGGCGGCCAGAGCAGTGGTGGCAGGAGCAAGGCCAGGGGAAGCTGCGGCAGCGGCGGTCAGAGCAGCGGCCACAGAAGCTGCAGGGCGAGCGGGAGCCGTGGAACAACAGGTGAGCATGACAGTACCCCCCTCCTTTCGCCCCTCTTCTTAAGACCGGAAAGGAATCTGGACAAAATACGAGGAGCCTGGATGTTTTCCCGGGGCTCCCAAGATCTCGCCTCAGGACCGAAACCCTTCCAATCGATTAAGAGGGTCTTACCTCTAGATCTTTTCATAGCGAGAATGTCTTTAACTTCAAAGACATCCTGTGCGGACACAGGCGGGGGCGAGCAGCCAGTGGAAGGATGAGAGTGGTTAAGTATAACAGGCTTTAAGAGGGAAGCATGGAAGGAACTAGGAATCCTTAGCGAGGCGGGAAGTTTTAACTTGTAGGCCACATCATTGATACGAACTAAGACCTCAAACGGACCTATATACCGAGGACCCAATTTATACGAGGGTTGCTTCAGACGGACAAATTTTGAAGACAGCAATACTTTATCTCCTGGTTGGTACAGTGGAGAATCCAGGCGTTTTTTATCGGCATGTCTCTTGATCCTGCCTTGAGCTCAAACAAGCGCAGTTTTGGTCTCCTGCCAGACCCTGGAGAACTCCTCAGTCAGAAGATCGGCTGCCGGCACACCCGAGACAGGAGGTACTGGCAGAGGAACACCCGGATGTTGCCCGTAGACAATAAGGAAGGGTGATTTGGAGGAGGATTCACTGGTATGGTTGTTGTAGGTGAATTCGGCCCACGGGAGCAATCTGGACCAGTCGTTCTGGTGGGCGTTGGAAAAATGCCAGAGATAAGTCACAAGGATCTGATTTGTACGCTCTGCCTGGCCATTGGTCTGGGGATGGTAGGAAGAGGAGAAGTCCAACGTTACTTCCATCATACTGCACAGGGCCCTCCAAAACCACGAGGTGAACTGAACCCCGCTGTTGGAAACGATATACTTGGGGAAGCCGTGAATCCGGAAAACACGGGTGACAAAGATCCTCGCCAACTCGGGCACAGAGGGTAAACCTGGCAGAGCAATAAAATGGACCATCTTGGAAAATCAATCCACCATGACCAAGATGACAGTGTGGCCAGAAGACCAAGGCAGGTCAGTAATAAAGTCCATTGCGACATGCTGCCAGGGAGCCGAAGGAACCGGAAGCGGGTGTAAGAGTCCAAAGGGTAGGTGCCGAAGGACTTTGTTTCTGGCACACGACGGGCAGGAGGCGATAAAACTTTGGACATCTTGAAGAAGAGATGGCCACCAATAGAAACGAGAGATGAGAAGGAGCGTTTTCTTGAGGCCCACGTGGCCGGCTAGCTTGGAGGCATGACCCCAGCGTAACACTCGCTTCCTCTCGCTTTCTTGCACAAAGGTCTTACCCGGCGGCAATGAAGTCAAGCTAATGGGTGCGACCATGATAACTTTACTGGGGTCTACAATGTGTGATGGCTCTTCCTCATTATCGGAGACCAGAAAGGACCTGGATAAAGCATCTGCTTTGAGATTCTTGTCACCGGGACAGAAATGAAGCTCAAAATCGGACTGGGCAAAGAATTGCGACCACCTGGCTTGCCGGGGATTAAGTCTCTGTGCTGACTGGATGTATGCCAGGTTCTTGTGGTTGGTGTAGATTTTAAATGGATGTACAGCCCCCTCCAGAAGATACTGCCACTACTCCAAGGCCAATTTGATGGCAAGCAGCAATCTGTCACCAATGGCGTAGTTTCTCTCTGCGGTGGAGAACATCTTAGAGAAGAAACTGCAGGTGAGCAGTCAACCGGAGGAAGATCTCTGGGAAAGAACCGCCCCGGCTCCGATGGCCGATGCATCTACCTCGAGGATAAAGGGTTTGTTAACTTCGGGACGATGGAGTACGGGCGCTGTAGCGAAAGCTTGTCTCAAGGTTTGAAAGGCATTTTCTGCTTCCGGGGACCAGAGGTGAGGGTTGGCTCCCTTACGGGTTAAGGCGGAGATAGGAGTGGTCAAGGTAGAAAAGTGTGGCATAAACTGCTTGTAGTAATTAGCAAAACCAAGGAATCGTTGGATCGCCTTGATTCCCTGGGGACGCGGTCATTTGAACACGGCGGACACTTTTCCAGGGTCCATACGTAGGCCAGAGTCAGAAATGATACAACCCAAGAACGGCAGGGAGGACTGCTCGAAGGCGCACTTCTCGAGTTTGGCATAAAGACGATGCTCTCTTAAACGTAGTAAGACTTGGCGGACGTCTTTTCTGTGGGTAGCCAGGTCCAAGGAAAACACAAGGATGTCGTCCAAATACACCAACACACAGGAGTAGAGAAGATCTCGAAACACGTCGTTGATGAACTCCTGGAACACTGCGGGAGCATTGCACAGGCCAAAGGGCATGACCAAATATTCATAGTGGCCGTCTTGGGTATTGAAAGCGGTCTTCCATTCGTCTCTGGAACGAATGCGGATCAGATTATAGGCCCCTCGGAATCCAATTTTGTGAAGACCCATGCTCCCCGTAGACGGTCAAATAGCTCCGGAATGAGAGGCAGCGGGTATTTGTTTTTGATGGTGATATCATTGAGACCCCGGTAGTCAATGCAGGGACAAAGGGATCCATCATTCTTCTTGACAAAAAAGAAACCTGCTCCTGCAGGCGAAGACGACTTGCAAATAAAGCCTCTGGCCAGGTTTTCTTGGATATATTCGGTCATGGCCAGAGTCTCAGAGGGGGATAGTGGATAGATCCGACCACAGGGTGGAGTAGAACCTGGGACAAGGTCGATTGGGCAATCGTAGGGCCGATGCGGGGGCAGGACCTCCGTCTCCTTCTTGTTAAAGACGTCAGCGAAAGCCCAATAGGCCGAAGGTAAATCTGTAGAGACAGAAGTGGGAGGCGTGAAGTTCTTCGGTTGAACGGAAGACAGACATTTGTCTTGACACGACTGTCCCCAACGCAGGATATCCCCGGAACGCCAGTCCAAGATAGGCTCGTGATTTCTCAACCAGGGTAGGCCCAAGAGGATGGTATGAGATAGCGAGGGCAGCACATAAAAGACTTTCTTCTCCCGGTGTAAGGCTCCAATCTCAAGTTCCACTTCTTCGGTGACCAGAGTAATGGACATCCGCAAGGGTCGACCATCGACTGAAGCAATCTGCCGAGGAGTCTCCAGGGATCGGACAGGGATCCGAAGTCTCTTAACCGCCTCGAACTGAATAAAGTTGCCAGCTGTGCCCGAATCAATGTAAGCCCACTCAGAGGAACGTTTGGAGCCTATATGCAAAAGGACGGAAAGAATCAAGGGTAGAGAGGAATCACAATTACCTAGGGAGGCCTCTCTTACCTGTCCTAGGTGGAGGCGTTTTCCGGGTGTATAGGACAGGAGCGGAGGAAGTGGGATGCACCCCCACAAAAGAAGCAGAGCCTCTGTTCGACCCTCTCTCTCCGACACTCCTCCACCGGTTTGAGATGATCCACTTGTATGGGTTCCGGTGCAGGAGCTGCAGAAGTTGACACTGAACGGGAGCGGGGTGGACTACGGGCTGCTGGAAGAATGCAAGGTCTTCTCTCTCTGGCTGCCTCTCGGGATCGCTCCTGAAAGCGTAGGTCGATGCGGGTGGCCAAGGAGATCAGATCCTCCAGGGAGACTGGAGTATCTTGTTCCGCCAACTCGTCCTCGACTCGACCAGAGAGTCCCCGCCAAAAGGCTCCCACCAAGGCCTCATTGTTCCACCCCAACTCTGAGGACAGGATGCGAAACCGAAAGGCATACTGACCTACCCAGAGCGTGCCCTGGTGGAGATTAAACAGCGCCTCGGTAGTAGAGACCAAGCGACCTGGTTCATCGAACACCTTCGAAAGGTGTAAAAAAAAGGGGGAGTTGGGAGACAATGGGGTCGTCCCGCTCCCAGAGAGGGTTTACCCAAGCTAGGGCTTCACCCTCCAAGTGGGACACAACAAAGGCCACCTTGGCCCGGTCAGTAGGGTACTGCAGAGGGGACAGCTCGAAGTGCAGCTGACATTGATTCAGGAACCCCCTGCATAATTTGGGATCGCCATTATACCATGGGGGTTTCGCCAAATGGGGTGGTGGGTGAGGGATTGCTGCCTGGGCTGGAGCAGTGGCCATGGTCTGGAGAGCCAGGAGACGGTTATCCACTGAGGCCATGTAATTTAAAACATGGGCCTGAGTGTCGTGCTGCTGTGCGAGCTCCTGCTGGAGACCCGCCATCTGGGGAGCGCTAGTAGGGCCTGTAAGGACGACAGACGGGATTCCATGGATTTGAGGAAGGACATTATCCTCATCTGGTTCTCCCGTAAGAACAGGAATTCCTTTTGAGTTGGGGTCGAGGTACAAGCGGGGTCCATGGCCTGACTATACTGCGAGACTGGAGAGCTCCAGAAGATGAACCCTCAGGACCGCGATGACGAACCTCCCTCGGGCGAGCTGGCCAGGTGTACCACCCCCTATACAGGGAGCATTAGGGGCAGAGCCAGGGGAGACTATCGCTGCGGAAACTGATACCTGGGAACAGCCGGAAGGAGACACAGGCAGGGAACGTACAGGCGAGCAGATGGGAGATGGCGACGACCACAGGGAAGACAGCTGTTGCCGCGGGGACGGAGGTGGACAGCAAGGGAGGAGACAGGAACGGGTTCTGGGAGAGACACTGGAACTGGCATACGAAAGCAGGAATGGACTGGACCTGGAAGGGAACACAAGAAGGTCACAAGTAGGGAACTAGCGGAGAACCAGGAAAGGTACAAAGCGCAGAGACAGGAGGAACGCAGGAGGGCGTGGACCCGATATCAAACGTGAACCACAATTGATAGTCAGGCAGAGAGCATAGGGTGAGTGTCACGCTCACCTCCTCCCTGGCACCTGTCATGCTCACCTCCCCGGCGCCTGTTCTCTCTGCGCCTCCTGCGGCCGCTGTCCTGACCGCCGCAGCTGCAGCTCCCTCTGGTCGGGCTCCCGTCGCCGCTGCTCCATCTGCCTCTGCCATGGCTCCTCTTGCGACTCCGTCAGCCCCCGCCGCATCCTGTGCCTCCACACTGCCCGGGGCCCTTTGGCGCTTACAGTCCTCTCGGCCTGCCTCCACTGCTGGCACCTGTCCATCAACTGTCCTGCGGCCAGCCTCTGCCCCCTCACAGGTACGCAAGTGCACAGCTAGGTACGCCCTCTAGACTAGGCGTCCTATCCCCTGGCTCCTTGGCACTGCTGCACCCTGACCCGGAAGTTCTGCAGCGTGCCCTATATCAGGCAGCTTCACCCTATGCTCTCCGCCTGACTATCATTTGTGGTATCGGGTCCATGCGCTCCTGCGCTCCTCTTGTCTCTGCGTAGTGTACCTCTCCTGATCCTCCACTAGCTTCCCTGTTCGTTACCTTCCTGTGTTCCCTTCCAGATCCAGTCCGTTCCTGTCTCCGTCTTCCTGCTCCTGTGTCTCTTCCTGTACCTGTTCCTGCCTTCTGCCATTGCCATCCTCCGTTGCTGTCCTCCTCTGTTCCCATGGCTTCAGCAGCCTTCCCTGTGGTCGCCATTATCTTCAATCTGGTCGCCTGTATGTCTCCGGCCTGCATTCCTTCCCAGCTGTTCCCAGGTATCAGCTTCCGCGGCGATAGTCTCCCCTGGGTCTGCCCCAAACTCTCCCTGTATAGGGGGTGGTACACCTGGCCAGCTCACCCGATGGAGGTTCGTCATCACGGTCCTGAGGGTTCAAATCCTGAAGGTCTCCAGTCTCACACTGAGGCTGCCTGATATAGGGCACGCTGCAGGACTTCCGGGTCAGGGTGCAGCAGTATCATGGGGGCCAAGGGATAGGGCGCCTTAGTCTAGGGGGGCGTGCCTAGATGTGCGCCTGCATACCCGAGAGGGAACAGCGGCCGACCGCAGGACAGGAAGAGAGGCAGTTGATTGACAGGCACCTGCAGTGGGGGCGGACCGAGAGGACCGGGAGCGCCAGGGAACCCTAGGCGGTGTGGAGACACGGGAGGCGGCCGGGACCGCTGGTGCTGTGACAGGGGGAGCCGCAGCAGAGGTGGCTAGTGCAGCGGTGGCAGGAGCAAGGCTAGGGGAAGCTGCGGCAGCGGCGGTCAGAGCAGCAGCCGCAGAAGCCGCAGGGCAAGCGGGAGCCGTGGAACAAGAGGTAAACGTGACAGGTATGCATGAGTATCATGGGTGATCGAATGACATGCTCAAGTCCTCGCTCCTCATGTTTTGCGGCTCTTAACCAAACAACATGTGGGGATTGCCCGTGTATGGCAGGCAATCCCCACATGTGTTTCTTTGTTGTTTAACAGCTGCAAAACATGTGAGGCGGGAACTCGAGCATGTCACTCAAGCATCTATGGTACTTGATGCATACCCAAGCACCCGATGTAAACTTGAGTAGTAAGCACTTACACTACATTGAATCATCTAGATGAGATAATTGCCCCTAGTTAGAGAACATTCCAAAGGGATATTTCAAAAAGGCTAAAAAGAAACTTCCTAGATAACTTTACTACAAAGCATTAAAATTAGAATAGAGAATAAAAACTTTAATTTGCAGAAAGTTCATTCAGCCTATGTAGAGGTATTAGTTAAAAACATGACTGTTAGTTCTTCAAACTTTAAACCAAATTGGGGATCTAATAATAATAGACAGATTCCATTTGTTACTAACAATTGCTCTGATTCAAATGTACTTAAAAAATTGTTATAAAAAATTGGCGTCTTTTAAAACATGATCCTGCTCCTTGTAGCCAGCTCCCCATTTTATAACTTTGGGGAGCCTGCTATCAATCAGCATGATAACAAAAGTCATGCAGCATCGAAAAAGTAGCCCTAAAGGGGGTTTTACACATAGCGATATCGCTAGCAATATCGCTAAAGCATCACAGATTTGGTGACGCAGCAGCAAGATCGCTAGCGATATCGCTATGTGTGATACTTACCTCCGACCGGCTCCCCCGCTGTCTGTCGTTGATCACGCGAGATCGCGCAGCTCCATTTCTCGTCGGGCGCTTTCTGCTGGTCTTCCTGTGGCGACGACGAGCGATGTGTGGAGGTGGGCGGGAGGACGTCAGGATCGCCACATCTGAAAGGTAAGAATCGTCCGCTGTATCGCTGCTGCATCGCTGTAAGATCTTCCTGTGTGGAAGCTCACTAACGATCATTTAGCGATGCACCAGTGATCCTGACCGGGTCGTATCGTGGTCGGGATCGCTGGTTCATCGCTAAATGTAAAAGGGCCTTAAGAGGAACAGCTGCTCTGTTGACTTGAAGCAGCAGAATCTCCAGGTAGAACTACTTGTGGCCGGAATTCACAGGAGTATTCATAATGACAGGCTCGGGGGTCTTCTGCAGATCCCCGGCTGTCATGACAACTCATCGGCACCCCCCAGTCACGTGACAGGGGCGTTGATGGGCGGGATTTGTGACACACATTCGGCTGGCACATAATAAATCCCACTGTCAGAGATTGACAGCGAGATTTAAGTGGTTAACAGCCGCAGGTGGAGCTCTGATCCATCTGCAACTGGTAAAGGCACAAGACAGCTGATTAACTCAGCTGTCATGTGCGGGGAAAGATGCAGGGTCATCGCCGGAGCCTGCATCAAACTCAGGGATGCAACATATGACATGTAATTGTTAAGCATACAGTATATAAAGAAACTCTTTATTTTAACTTTTTAGAAATAAAAAAATAGCCTTTAAAGTATAAAAACTAGTAAACTATACTAAAAATAATTTCATACTAGTTAATGATGCTCCAAGATTTTCTAAGTAATCAATTAAAAATGTTGGTAGGTTATTTTGAAAATTATGGCTTTTGCAATCATGTTAAAACCTCAGTCCCAGAGTCTTACTTCTATGATGCAAGAATGTGAAAACATTAGGATTTTACTGTATCTGGATAGAGTATCTGGATAGATGAAGTGAGATGTAAATACTGAGCTAATCTTCAGGGTGCCATGTATTCTACAGTTCATGAATTCAAAAGCTCAATTAATTTCCACCATAAGATAGTATAAAATGGACCAGACACAGCATCTAGAGATGAGCATGTCAGGCAAACTTTCAGTTCACCTGTTTGTGAAGATTTTCCTGGGAAATTTGATTCGCAGAGAAGTTATTCTCCACAAATTGAATGTCCCTAATTAGGCTATAAGTTCTTTCTAGACTCCAGAGCATACCAAACTCAAAATATAAAAAATGAAAAAAGTCCTTAGACTAACCTAATCGCTCACTTCTCCGGACACTGCATTACACACTGTCACACATCAGTCTGGTACTTGGCGCATCTTCTCATCACTGTTCTCATCACCTTTGTTCACATGAAAGGTCAGAATGTCATGACAACACTACATATACTCATATCTTATGCGTACATGCGCAGAGACTTTTCTAGGATCCCAGTGTGAGTGGTAGTGATCAGAAGAAGCAATGGACGAATGACAGTGAGAAGTGGAGGAACCAAAGAGGTGAGTGGTAGGGTGAATATAAAAGTTTTTTATTATTTCCTAACATTGTGAGGACCTTTTGCGGTTCAGGAAAGTATATTTTGTATCCTCCTGGAAGTAAATAACAAAATATCCATATTTTGGCAAGTGTGGATTTTTGTCAAATTCAATTACAGTTCAATTCTACCTGAATATATTCACTCAACTCTAGAAACAATAGCCAATATGGAAATAATATTTTACATCTTGAGTTTTTTTTCCTGAATTGCTCATAAAATTCATAAAACAATGTTCTGTAAGGAGACAGACCGGACCGCGGATACCTGCATGCCAGGTCTGGGACTAGAAAGGCTGCATCCTTTGTTCTGAGGGGAAACCTGAGTGGGGTGGACCTTCCTCTGCTGTCTGGGGGAAGCCTAAGAGAGGCAGACCTTCCACTGCTGCAGGAGGGAAGGAAGAGAGAGACGGAGCTTACCGAGGAGAGCTGGGAAAGCGCAAGCATCACCAGTGGGATAAAAGGGAGAAGCGCACCAAAAAGGTTAGTCTGGCACCAGCGCAGAGCAGTGTTGAGGACAGTGCAGAGAGCAGCATGCAGAGCAGAGAACAGCTTCCCCCACCAGAAAGTACCGGTTTGGCGACGGGCTGTAGAGAAAGTCCCCGTCGCCTGCAGAGTGGAGCCGTGCCAGCAGAGCGGAGCCGTGCCAGCAGAGCAGAGCTAAGCCAAGTGCATTACCCGGCGTGATAGTGAGAACCGCACACGCTCTGCCGAAGAGTGACCTCATGCTTGACAGACCCCTGCATACAGGTCCACCGTTTGTGGACGACTGACTGTCAGCTCCCTGCTACCCTCCACGCTAAGAGGTGACCCTAGTGAAGGCAGAGACTGCACTGTGAGTGTGACACACAGATAGAGAGAGACAGATGGCTAGGACAGAGCCTCGCTATCAAGGACTTGTGTACACCGCTGAGCGAAGTCCCATTCCGGTGGTTTCCCCACACTAGACTTAGTACCGTGCTAGATATGTTGGAGCAGGGGAAATCTTCCTGCCTCCCAGAGACTTCACCAAGACATCCCATGCTGCTGTTGTCGGTGCCACAGTTGGATCCCCGCCTGTTACAGACCTCACCGAGACGTCACGTGCCGCTGTTGTCAGTGCTACAGACTGATAAGTTTCACCTCTTTATTACTGAACTTTCGTTCGTCTCTGACCTACCCTGCCACACTCCCAGTTCTGTCCCCATTCCTTATCATCACCCTACAATCCCTCACTTCCTGCATGGAGTACATTCCCCTGTAAATAAACCTGTTAACCCTTGCTCTGCCTGCGTCCCATCACTGCATCCCACGTTCCTGCTTGTTACCTTACATACTATATAAGGAATAAAGAAAAGCTAAAACCCTTATAACTAAGAGCATCACCCTTAAAAAGGTTCATCATAAATATCTTTCTTTGATAACCAGCACCTATAAGATACCAGTAGGATAACATTAATGATTGAGCATAAAATGCATAAATATAAAGTCTTATTTCTTCTCTTTGGGCCCTTGCACGTCACTTTCCAATGTCATGTTTCAATTTTTCCCACCGGAGCTTCGATCTGTACGTCTGACAAGTGACACCTGTATAGAGAAAGGTTATTAGCATAAAGCTGACATATTTCCTGGCCTGGAAATATTCTTGTGATGGATACAGCAGCCGCTTAGTGCTGCATTGAGGAAAATATGCAGTCACAGCAAATCACAAATAACAAAAAAACCTATACAGTGTAAAGGTAGAGAATATCCATACACTTTGTTTACCTGAAGTTCTCTTTAACCCTTTAAAGAGAACCTGTCAGCAGGAATATACATGTTAAACTAAAGTAGAAAGGAAATACATATATTGCAAATATATTGGTAATAAATAAATTGCAAATATATTGGTAATAAAGCTAATAGCACCTATAAGCAGGGCCGGCGTTTGGGACAGGCAGACCAGGCAGATGCCTGGGGTCCCCACTTTCAAAGGGGGCCCCCTGCCTCTGCAGCCCAATTATCAAATGCCCAGAGGGTGTACAGTAGTGAATAATGCTGTGCATTGCTCTGAAGTCTTGGGGTGTCTCTCGCAAAGCCCCTTGAGTCCCCCCTGTCCCTTTCTCCCTGCAGTCAGGTTAAAAGTTGAGAGTGAGGGGCTGATTACAGCACAGTGACAGCCAGGAAGATGCCTGAAGCTCTGTATGTCTCCTCCTGAGTCCTGATCATGGCTGCTCCTAGCACTATCTTGAGAATGGATATGCCTAAGTGAAGCCACAGAACCTGGTAAGAGAAGCAATAACAGGTCAGAGTGCAGTGATTTACTCACTGTGGTCCCAGAGCTCTGTGCTGATTGCTGTAGGATCAAGATCCACAGCCACATACAGCAGAGATCAGCATCAGCTCTGACCACAGCCACTAATCACTGCTTATAATGTGACAGCACGACCTCCTGTCACTACTGTCTGGATGACACAAGACAGGGATATTGTCTGCTGAATCAGGGGATTTATGATATAGAAATAAATGAATTCCTATGTGAAATAATAAGGGTAAACCATACATATATATAGTACTAGCACAGGTGTGCATAGGAATCAGCGTTTTTGGTGCATTTTTTTTTGCTGCCAAAGCCTCTCTCTTTTCAGTAAAAACACTGCTTTCAAAATGCCCATTTTTTAGGGTATGTGCAGACGATCCGGAAATGGCAGCACTTTGGACGCAGCGGACATGTGCTCCATCTAAAGTGCTGCCATCTTATGCAGGTGATTCCACATGTGTTCATCCCATCCACTATGCTGTAACATCTGGCCGCTGCGGGTTGGATGCACGTAGCATCCAGTTTACTGATTGTGGACACAGACCCTTAGAGTTTTTGCTGTTTTTTTTGTGTATAGTATTCATTTTGTCTACAGTACATGTTTAATAAAGTTAGTTTTATTCACCAAAAACACAGCGAAAAGCAGCTTTTCTAAAACTTTTTCATTGCTTTCTATGGGTGAAAATAATTGCTGAAAGAAGTGACACGCTGCAGATTTAAAAAACGCTGCAGTTGTGAAATTCAGTCAAGAGAAAATAAAAGGGTGTGCAGGAGATCTCTGAAAATCTCAGTCTTTGCTTGTGCTGTAAAATGCTGTAAACTTCTTATTTGCAGAAGAAAAAGCTGCAAAAATTCTGCATATGAAAATGGCCAAGAGCGGCTTTTTAAAGTGCCACCAAAACATATGAGATTTCCAAAATCTCCTGCATGCGCTTGTTTTGTTTCTGACTGAATTTCAGAACTGTAGCGCTTTTTAAATCTGTAGCGTGTCACTTCTTTCAGTGTGTTTTCACCCGTAGAAAGCAATTAAAGAATATAAAAAAGAAAGCTGCAGATATTGCAACGGTATTTTTCGCTGCAATTTTTTAAGTGGTTTTGGTGAATTAAACTATTAGGTCTCATTTACACGTTCAGTATTTGGTCAGTATTTCACATCAGGATTTGTAATGCAGAAACAGCAGTGGAACAATCAGAGGAAAAGTATAATAGAAACATGTCACCATTTTGGGATTTCTCACCCTCCTGGTTTTGGCTCACAAATACTGATGTGAAATACTGAGCGAATACTCAACGTGTGAATGTGGCCTTAAACATACTGTAGACAAAGCAAACATCCTCACTTTAAAAAAAGCTGAAAAAAGTGTAAAGAACACCAGAAAACAAGCTGAAAAACAGGTGTTTTAAATGCAACATTTTTACTGCCAATAGAACAGGTTTTGGCTACTGAAAAAAATGCATGTGAACATAGCCATAGCGTTTCAGATTAAGACTATCTGTGGTGTTACATAGGACTGCAGGTGACATCTACTATATTATCTGTTCTCAGAGAGTTATCACTGCTATCTCTGGTGTTACATAGGATGAGGTCACAGTCATGTGACTGGTCACGTGAGCCGGGGAGGGCTTCTGTTCTGGAGTGTGCTGTGCATAGAGGGAATTGTATGGCGATTGGTACGCAGTCCCTTCTAAAATGACAGGTGCACTGATTTGCAGTGCGGGAAAACTACAATCCCGCAGGTGGGAGTGTCAAAATCGGGACTGTCCCGGTGGATCCACAATGGTTGGGAGCCCTGCTGTGTTATCTGCAGTGTTAAAAAAAAATTAAGAGGGGGTTGGGGGACAACTCTTTGTCTTTGGGGCTTGGGCCCCCCAATCTTTTCTGACCCTAGCAACACTCCTGTGTAATGCTAATAGTGGCAGACCCGTCGGCCAATATAAGGCCCCTGAATATGGGGGCCACAGTGCCAGCACTGGCTCCAGGCCCCTCTGCCATCTGTTCATGTAATGTAACCTAAATGTATGATTTTACAATGTTAGCATTTGGGGCCCCACTTTAAACTTTTGCCTAGGGCCCACTTTTTCTAAAACTGGCCCTGCCTATAAGAGATCCAGAAACCTAAGAGGCAACATTGTAAGAAGCCACTACACCAATTAATCCACCTCTTTTCTTTCCAGATCAAAACCTCCATGGGGATGTAATCCACGTGGCTGATGTGTGGCCTGCCCTAACATCAACAGAGCCCAGACCTTCACCATCTAAGACAATTCTAGGGTATATAACATCACTCACCTGATTACATGTTCTACAAAGACTGTGATCTATTATGCCACTTGCCCCTGCCATTTGATCTATGTCTGGCTAACAACCCGCCAATTTAATGTACAGGCACGTGAACATGTAATAGGCATTAGTGCTGCAAGAGACATCCAAGACATCTCCTTAGTCAAAACACTATCCAGGCATTTTAACCCCTTCGCGCCACAGACCATTTTCGTTTTTGCGTTTCTGTTTTTCACTCCCATTCTTCCCAGAGCCATAACTTTTTACTTTTCCGTCTATATGGCCGTGTGAGGGCTTGTTTTTTGCGGGACAAGTTGTAATTTTGAAAGGCACCATTGGTTTTACTATATCATGTACTCAAAAACAGGAAAAAAATTCCCAGTGCGGTGCAATTGCAAAAAATGTGCAATCCCACACTTGTTTTTTTTTCACCATGTTCACAAAATGCTAAAACTGAGCTGCCATTATCATTCTCCAGCTAATTATGAGTTCATAGACAATAAACATGTCTAGGTTCTTTTTTATCTCAGTGGTGAAAAAAATTCCAAATTTCAAATTGTTCCATTTTCTGATACCCGTAGTGTCTCCATTTTTCATGATCTTGGGTTAAGTGACAGCATCGAGCTGACGTTTTTAATGATTCTATTTTGATGTAGATACAATCTTTTGATCGCCCGTTATTGCATTTTAACACAATGTCGCGGAGACCAAAAAAACGTAATTCTGGCGTTTTGACTTTACTTCTCGCTATGCCATTTACCGATCAGGTTAATCCTTTTTTTATTGATAGATTGGGCGATTCTGAATGCGGTGACACCAAATATGTGTATGTTTGATTTTTTTTATTGTTTTATCTTGAATGGGGCGAAAGGGGGATGATTTGAACTTTTGTATTTTTTTATTTTTTTAATATTTTTAAAAACTTTTTGTTTTCCTTCTAGAATGCTTCAATAGTTTCCATGGGAGACTAGAAGCTGCCACAACCCGATTGGCTCTGCTACATAGAGGCGATGATCAGATCGCCACAATATAGCAGAATTAGTCACTTGCTATGAGTGCTGACCACCAGGTGGCGCTCACAGCTACCTGGCACTGACAACCATAGAGGTCCTCCGGCCAGGTTGGGTCTGTTACTATATCATCCACCACCTAATTTTCCACTTCCGCACCTGGGTCCTCCTCCTGACTTTCTGGCAATTGTGTCTCATCATCTTCCACCTCTTGTGACCGTGGCTGGAATCTCATCTTGCCCTGCTTCAAGTGGACCAGGAGAGAGGCACGAATCTATAAATGGAAAACTGAACAGCTCTTCGGAGTGTCCGAGTGTCGGATCAGTTGTCTCAGGGCACTCAGCATGGTGGGATGGAGGAGGATCAGGGTGAGGTATATGAGGTCCAGGTTCACGGCTACTCTGACTTAACCGTGTGAAAGACAGGGTGCTGGTAGTGGTGGAGGATAAGTAACTGGAAGTATTATCTGCTATCCAACCAACAACCTTTTCAAACTGCTCTGGCTTCAATAACGCTGTCTTGCTGCGGTCCCCTAGGACTTTGGACACTAAGGTTCAGCGAGAAGATGTGGGTGTTTTTGGTGGCCAAATTTCAGCTTGCCCACGGCCTCTGCCTCGGCATGCACCATCACTCCTGGAGACTTGGGTAGCTGAGATAACTCCCCACCAAAGCGTTATCAAACATGTGGCCCAGAAGCAGGACAGGATCGCGAGTGTGATGCCAATTGTGAAGAAGAGACTCCTACAATCACAAGAGCAACAGGCAAAGGTCTACAATTAGTGGGCAAGATTGAGACAGTTTAGCCCTAGAGACCGGGTGTTGGTGTTGATCGCCACAATTGAAAGTAAGTTCCTTGGCAAGGGACATACAAGGTGGTTGATAAGTCCAGTGACATCAATTACAAGGTCCACCAACCAGGGAGAAGAAAGCCGTACCAGGTGTCCCACATTAATCTGCTGAAACCATGGCAAGACAGGGAGCCGGTAGAAGCAATGTGCCTACAGACCCATCCTGAAGCCAGGGTCGAGGATATCACAGTGGCAGAGATACTATTTCCGGGCCAGAAACAACAGTACCGTGAGTTGCTTCAGTTTAACCAAGACCTGTTTACGGAGTTACCAGGATCTACGCAGGTTGTGGAGCACAAAATCCTGACTAAGCTGCATGTGAGGGTGAACCAAAAGCCGTATCAGATTCCCGAAGCCTGCTGCAAGATGATCTCCAAGGAGGTGAGGAGAATGTTAAGCCTGGGCATCTTCGAGGAGTCAAAGAGTGGCTGGTCCAGCCCTATTGTCCTTGTGCCGAAGCCGGATGGAGAGTGGCACTTCTGTAACGATTACAGAAAGCTCAATGAGGTGTCCAAGTTTGCCGCATATCCGATGCTCCGGGTCAGTGAGCTTATTGAGAGGCTAGGCTCAGCTACATATATAACCACCCTGGACCTAACAAAAGGGTACTAGCAAATTCTCTGGTTTCCAAGTGCCAAGGAGAAGATGGCCTTCTCTACACCTGATGGGTGCTTTCAGTATACCTGGATGATGTTCGGACTCTAAGGAGCCTCAGCTACCTTCCAGAGGGCCATGGACCAGATCCTAGCAGCTCACAAAAAGTATGCTGCTGCTTACCTGGATGACATTGTGATCTTCAGCCCGGATTGGGGAAGTCACCTGCAGAAAGTCCAGGCAGGGTTATCATAAACAAAAAGCAGTGCGCCCTGGGGAAAGAAGAGGCAAAATATTTGGGTTACATCGTCGGAAGGGGCGAGATAAAGCCACAAATAGATAAGGTGGAGGCAATCTAAAAGTGGCTGCAGCCAGTCTCCAAAAATTTTGCCATGATAGTCACACCCTCTGATTGATCTTCTCAAGGGCACAACGATGTTGATGGCCAAATGGTCCTCTGAAGTGGAGTTTAAGCTCGCCCTGTACAAACAGCCGGTCTTGGTCGCACCTGGCATCACTAATGAGTTTGTGCTCCAAACGGTTGCCTCTGAGGTCAGTTTGGGAGCTGTGTTGTCCCAGGAAATAGATGAGGATGAACATCCAGTCCAATACCTGATTAAGAAACTCTCCCCTAGTGAGAAGAACTATGCCATTGTAGAGAAAGTGTGGTTGGCTGTTATGAATGAGTCACCGAGGAGGAAATACAAAAACAAGCTAAGCCACAGAAAACCAGACAGGTTGGTAACTAAGCGGATTGCAGACCCCTGATCCTATCCACACAACTAGCAGTAGCCGTGGAGCGTACCTATGATGATCCTAGACGCCTCATCACAGCCGGAGAACTAAATAAGCCTAAAGCAAGAAAAGGGGAAATCTAAACTGCCCCAGAGCAGACCCCAAAGCAATAGACAGCCCCCAAACATGTATTGTCAGTGAGACAAGATGAAAACACAAACACAGATAGAAAAATAAGCTGAGCAAACGATGGGGCCCACACTAACTAGAAAGGACAGGAAAGGAAAGATGCTGTCTGCAATCACGCACAAAACCCTGCCAAAAAATGTCCAACACTTTCTGATAACAAAAACCCTGAAGTCGCTAGACTTCAATTCCCTATATCAGCACTCTGGTATATTCTGAAGACAGAGCAAAAAGAGACCAATCTGATCATCGACAAAAAGCAAACTGGCATAAACAGAGACATAAGAAAGGAAATTCAGCACAGCCCCAGCAGGGGCTGGCTGACCACAAAAACTGAGTAAACAAGACCAAATCTCATGTGAAAAAATAGCAGAGCACACTTAGCTTGTGAAGGCAGGAACAGAACTGGAAACCAGAACCTCAGGGCAGGAAAATCACCAACACAAATTTAGGGAGTCGGCTGTCTTAAATCCAGTCAGAGACTCTTGATGTCCTCTCACAGTCCTCTTCCTCAGGTGGCAGGTCTCTGCAATTTAGATCAGCTTCCTTACCTACTGTCACCACTAGAGGGAGCCTGGATGGAGAACTCACGACTCCTCTGTCAACACAGCCAGCTCTACCACCCTCACCAGAAGCCAGAGGTAAACCAGAAAATGAGTTTACAACAGTACCCCCCCCTTGAGGAGGGGTCACTGAACCCTCATCCACGCCACCAGGCCGATCAGGATGGGCCCGGTGAAAAGCACGAACCAATCTATCGGCATGAATATCAAAGGCAGAGACCCAAGAATTGTCCTCCTGGCCATAACCCTTCCACTTGACCAAATACTGGAGTCTCCATCTAGCCAGACGAGAATCCAGTATTTTCTCTACCTCATATTCCACATTACCTTCAACCAACACAGGGTCAGGAGGAGCCACCATAGTAACATAGTTATTAAGGTTGAAGGGAGACTTTAAGTCCATCTAGTTCAACCCATATCCTATCCTAACTTGCCCTAACATGTTGATCCAGAGGAAGGCAAAAAAAAACCCATGTGGCAAACAGTAAGCTTCACATTGGGGAAAAAAATTCCTTCCCGACTCCACATACGGCAATCAGACTAGCTCCCTGGATCAACGCGATATTAAGGAAACTAGTGTATATACCCTGTAATATTATACTTTTCAAGAAAGGCATCCAGTCCCTTCTTAAATTTTAGTAGGGAATCACTCAGTACAACATCATATGGCAGAGAGTTCCATAGTCTCACTGCTCTTACAGTAAAGAATCCGCGTCTGTGAGTATGCTTAAACCTTCTTTCCTCCAGACGTAGAGGATGCCTCCTTGTCCCCATCACAGGTCTAAGAGTAAAAAGATCTTTAGAAAGGTCTTAGTATTGTCCCCCCGCATATATTTATACATTGTAATAAGATCACCCCTAAGCCTTCGATTCTCCAAACTAAATAACCCCAAGTGTAATAACCTGTCTTGGTATTGCAGACCCCCTAGTTCCCTAATAATAGGAACCACTGGCTCAACAAACCTCTTCAACAGAGACTTATGAAACACGTTATGGATCTTAAGCGTAACTGGAAGAGCCAATCGAAAAGAAACCGGGTTAAGAATCTCCAAAATCCTATAAGGTCCAATAACTCTTGGCTTGAACTTTGGAGACGCAACCTTCATAGAGATATTTTTTGACGACAACCAAACCATATCACCCACTTTAAACCGGGACCAATGGTCCTATGCGGGTTGGAAAACCGCTGGGCCTTTTCTTGAGAGAGGGATAACTTATACACCACTTGGTCCCAAATCTGCTGCATTCTCTCTACCACAGTGTCAACACCTGGGCAGGCTGAAGATTCCACTTGCCCTGAAGAAAATCAAGGATGAAACCCAAAGTTACAGAAAAAGGGCGACATCAATGTGGCAGAACTAGCTCTATTATTTAGGGCGAATTCGGCCAAGGGCAAAAATGAGACCCAATCATCCTGATCAGCAGATATAAAACATCTCAAATAGGACTCCAAAGTCTGGTTTGTTCTCTCAGTCTGCCCATTGGTCTGTGGGTGAAACGTAGAGGAGAAGGATAACTGAATTCCCAGCTTGGAACAAAAAGCTTTCCAAAATCTGGAGACAAACGGGACTCCTCTGTCCGACAGAATGTTCTCAGGATTCCCATGCAACTGAACAACCTGTTGTAAAAACAAGGGCACCAACTCTGAGGAAGATGGCAGCTTTGGGAGTAGTACAAGATGGACCATGTTAGAAAATCTATCACAAATAACCCAGATAACAGTCATTCTCTGAGAGACAGGAAGATCAGAAATAAAATCCATTGAGATATGGGTCCATGGCCTCTTGGGCACCGGCAAGGGCATCAACAACCCACTAGAACGAGAACAGGGTTTAGACCAGGAACAAGTCCCACAAGACTGCACAAAATTCCTGACATCACGAGATAAGGCTGGCCACCAAAAAGACCGACTCACCAAATCTCTGGTACCAAAAATACCTGGATGACCAGCCAACGTGGAGCAATGAACTTCAGACATCACTCTCTTCCTCCACTGGTCAGGAACATACAATTTTCCCATAGGACAACGATCAAGTTTGTCCTCCTGAAATTCTTCCAGGGCACATCTCAAATTGGGTGAGATGGCAGAAAAAACTACCCCCTCACCTAGGATGGTAGTAGGTTTGGTCACAATAGGAGAATCAGCAAAGAATCTCCTAGAAAGGGCGTCTGCCTTAACATTCTTAGTGCCCGGAAGAGAGGAGACCACAAAATCAAAACGCGTGAAAAACAAGGCCCACCTAGTCTGTCTAGGATTCAAGCATTTGGCCGACTCCAGGTAAATCATATTCTTGTGGTCAGTGAGGACCACAACTTGATGTCTAGCTCCCTTCAACCAATGTCTCCACTCCTCGAATGCCCACTTCATGGCCAACAATTCCCCACATCATAGTTGCGTTCAGATGGGGAGAACTCATGGGAAAAAAAGGCACAGGGATTCATTTTAGAAGTCACAGGATCTTTTTGGGACAAAACAGCTCCTGCACCAATCTCCGAAGCATCTACCTCTACCTGAAATGGAAGTGAGCCATCAGGTTGCCGTAAATCCGGAGCAGAAGTGAACCTCCGCTTCAGCTCCTGAAATGCCAAAACAGCCTCTGGAGACCAATTCAGCACATCAACGCCCTTCTTGGTCAGATCAGTCAGTGGTTTGGCAATACCAGAAAAATTAGCTATAAATTTACTATAAAAATTAGTAAAACCCAAAAACTTCTGGAGAGCCTTCAAAGAAGTGGGCTGAACCCAATCATAAATGGTCTGTACCTTGGACGGGTTCATTTCAATAGTTGACGGAGACAAAATAAATCCCAAAAATGAAATCCTCTGTACACCAAAAAGGCATTTCGATCCCTTAACATACAGGGAATTCTCCCTCAAAATCCGGAACACAGTCCGAACATGTTCCACATGAGAATCCCAATCACTGGAAAAGATCAGAATATCATCCAAATAGATGATCAAAAACTTATCCACAAAGTCCCGGAAAATATCATTCATGAAGGATTGGAAGACAGAAGGGGCATTAGTGAGCCCAAAAGGCATCCCCAGGTACTCAAAATGTCCCTCCGGAGTATTAAACGCCATCTTCCATTCATCCCCATGCTTGATACAAATAAGATTATACGCCCCCCTGAGGTCAAGCTTAGTAAACCAGCAGGCACCTTTGACTCTGGAGAATAAATCAGAAATCAGGGGTAACGGATACTGATATTTAACCGTAATCTTGTTAAGGGAACGATAGTCAATACAAGGCCTTAATGAACCATCTTTCTTAGCCACGAAAAAAAAACCAGCACCTAAGGGTGAAGAGGATGGTCTAATATGACCCTTCTCCATCAACTCCTTAATATAAGATCGCATAGCCTCATTTTCAGGTACAGATAAGTTGAAAAGCCGACCCTTGGGAAATTTACACCCAGGCCTCAACTCAATTGCACAGTCATAACTCCTATGAGGAGGCAGGGACGCAGACTTACTCTCACTAAATACATCATAAAAATCAGCCAAATAGTCAGGAACATCATGAGACTGGGGAGAGGTGGAGAAAACCGGAGTGTCACCAAGAGCACACCGACAGCCCCAACTCACCACAGACACAGATTTCCAATCCAAAACTGGATTATGGATTTGCAACCAGGAAAAACCCAGAGCAATAGTATCACGCAAATTATGCAGTACCAAAAATCTACAATTTTCTTGGTGGTCTGGGGCGACCCGCATTATCACCTGGGTCCAAAACTGAGGTTTATTCTCCGCCAAAGGAGTAGCATCAATACCCCTCAAAGGAATAGGCATCCGCAGAGGTATCATGGGAAAACCACAACGTTTAGCAAAATCCAAATCCATCAGATTCAAAGCCGCTCCTGAATCCACAAAAGCCTTGGCGGAAAATGTGGATAAGAAGCAGATCAGAGTAATTGCCAAAAGAAACTAAGGTTGTAGGCCACCCACAGCAAATGTGAGTGCAAAACGTCTCTCTCGTTTAGGGCAGACAGAAATAATATGAGAGGCATCTCCACAGAAAAAACACAGCTTATTACGCCTCCTATACTCCTGACGTTGCTCCCTAGACAAAACTCTATCACATTGCATAGGTTCAGACATTTGTTGAAAAGGTGGCAACACTTCTCGTGTAGTTTTACGTTCATGTAAACGCCGATCAACTTGAATGGCTAATGACATAGAATCGTCAAGACCAGAGGGAACAGGAAATCCCAGCATAATATCATTTACGGTTTCTGATAAATCCTTGTGAAAGAGAGCTGCCAAGGCACCATCATTCCATGTAGTAAGGACCGCCCACTTTTGGAATTTTTGACAGAATAACTCTGCAGAATCCTGACCCTGGTTCAATGCCAATAGGGCTTTCTCAGCTTGATCAATAGCATTAGGTTCATCATACAACAACCCCAAGGCTTGAAAAAATGCATCCACATTAGTCAGAATAGGATTTTCAGGTGTCAAAGAAAACACCCAATCCTGGGGATCGCCACGCAGCAAGGAGATGACAATTTTAACCTGCTGCGCAGAGCTCCCCGATGAGTTAGGCTTCAAAGCAAGAAATAATTTACAATTATTCTTAAAATTCAGAAATTTAGACCGATCCCCAGAAAACACATCAGGAATAGGGATTTTTGGTTCAACAGCATATGACTGAGTGAGATAGGCGGAAATTCCCCGCACTTCAGCAACGAGCTGCTCCACACGATCAGACAATTGCTTAATCTCCATTAAGAAAAAAATCCTCCTACGGCCCCAGAGAAAAAGAGGAAAAAATACATATAAAAAAAAAATTCTGACACTTTTTTTTTTTACAATTTTTTTTTCCTGCTTTTGAGTACCCTAGAATCTGCCGTATGGCTGGTGATTCTGTTATGAATGAGTCACCGAGGAGGAAAAGCAAAAACAAGCTAAGCCACAGAAAACCAGAGAGGTTGGTAACTAAGCAGATTGCAGACCCCTGATCCTATCCACACATCTAGCAGTAGCCGTGGAGCGTACCTGCGATGATCCTAGACGCCTCGTCACAGCCGGAGAACTAAATAAGCCTAAAGCAAGAAAAGGGGAAATCTAAACTGCCCCAGAGCAGACCCTAAAGCAATAGACAGCCCCAAAACATGTATTGTCGGTGAGACAAGATGAAAACACAAACACAGATAGAAAAATAGGCTAAGAAAATGATGGCCCACACTAACTAGAAAGGACAGAAAAGGAAAGATGCTGTCGCACAAAACCCTGCCACAAAATGTCCAACACTTTCTGATAACAAAAACCTTGAAGTCGCTAGACTTCAATTCCCTATATCAGCACTCTGGTATATTCTGAAGACAGAGCAAAAAGAGACCAATCTGATCAGGGACAAAAAGCAAACTGGCATAAACAGAGACATAAGAATGGAAAATCACCAGCACAAAATTAGGGAGTCGGCTGTCTTAAATCCAGTCAGAGACTCCTGATGTCCACTTACAGTCCTCCTCCTCAGGTGGCAGGTCTCTACAATTTAGATCAGCTTCATTACCTACTGTCACCACTAGAGGGAGCCCGGATGGAGAACTCACAACTCCTCTGTCAACACAGCCAGCTCTACCACCCTCACCAGAAGCCAGAGGTAAACCAGAAAATGAGTTCACAACAGTTGGCCATCATCTGGGCCATTCATATCCTGTGATACTACTTGTTAGGCAGGAAGTTCAGGCTAGTGTCGGATCATGAGCCCCTGAGATGGATGAGGGAAAACAAAGGGAAGAATGCACGGGTGACTAGGTGGTTTATGTCGTTTCAGGACTTTAGTTTTCATGTGGAGCACAGGTCCGGGAAGTTACATGGGAATGCCCTGTCCAGACTAGCCTGTTTAGCAAATGAAGGTGCCAAAACCCCCAGCTTTGGGCAGAGAGGGGGAATATGCGACAAAGTGTTGGCAGCGGATTATTCAAGATACTCTCCAAGCGTGTGACATCAGAGCTTCTTTATTCAGGAACAAACAGGAACAATATATGATAAGCTTAATAGATCAGGAATAAATCATTTGTGTGCCTCTATTTGTGTAGCATCTACAGCAGGCTGCTTCTCTCATACACAGACACAGGAAAAACAGGAAATACAGTCACATGCTATCTCTGTGTGAGCCTCTAGGAGAATTATTGTTTTGTTCTAACTTTATAAACAGCATGCACTTCTAGCAACTAAACACTCATAGACATGAATGGAGTTGTTGCACCAAACATATTCTAACACGCCCACTCAACAACTACTTATCCTGTTAGTCCCATTGCGGTTCTGAAGTCCACAAACTTGGCTCTTGATAATGGCTTTGTCATATCATTAGCTATCATCTTGTCAGACTCGCAAGAAACAAACTAGAGTACACCACGTTCCACTAAGTCACGTAAGTGGTGATGTTTTAAATCACTGTGCTTAGTCCTTGCACTAATATTCTCACAGCTGGCAAATTTAATGCATCCTTTGTTGTCCTCATAAATAACTGTTGGTTGAGCTAATGGCTTGTCGAAATCTTCCAAAAGTTGTTTCAACCAAATTCTTCATGACGTGCATAAGCAGCAGTCATATATTCTGTTTCTGTAGAAGATAATGTGACTGACACTTGTTTTCTGCTGGACCAACATATTGAATTTTCTTTTAACTTGAACAAGTAACCACTTGTTCATTACCAATCCTTGAATCTCCAGCCCAATCTGCATCCACATAACCTCTAAGAGTGAGATCTCCTAATGCAGATATCTTAAGATTTTGCCTTTGAGTTTCTTTAAGATATTGAAGAATTCTCTTAATTGCATTAGAGTATCTCTGGCATGGCTTGCTTACACGTCGGCAGAAAATTCCAACTGTGGCTGTAATATCCGGATGAGTTGTGGTTGTTATGTACTGAAGCACTCCCACTGCTTGTCTTTAACTCTCATTGCTGGGTAGCAGATCTTCTTCTCCTTCTAACTTTAAGTAGGACAGATCCATTGGTGTGGACACACCTTTGGCTTCTGACATTCCGAACTGGGTTAGTATTGCGGAAATTTTAGAACTTTGGTTGAGAAGAAAACTCTCTGGATTTGGATTCCCAAATAATATGTCACATTTCCAAAGTTCTTAGTCTCAAAGTGCTGGTTGAGAATTTCACCTAGCTTTGTAATTTCTTTTTCATTGTGGTAGCTCAATAAGCTCCCATGTCTGGAGGTGGTGAAGGGACTCCCATCTCTTCATTAGCGGCATTTATCCACTTTTGCTTCTCGTGAACAGGCAGTTTTTGCATCTCTTCCCATGACTGCGGCTCTGGTTCAGGACGTGTTTTGACCATATAAGAAAGGCGTCTAGCTGGGATACCTTTGTTTGGCCTTTCTGATCTCCTGACTGGAATTTGACTTGGGTTTTTTGTGTCTTCCTTGGTGGCTTCAGAGGTTATCCACACTTCAGTGTTTTCATTTTCGGCATCTTGGTTTGTTGACTGAGATTCTTGTTCTTGCTTCTTAGGTTGAATAACTGGTGTAACTTCATTGAATGTGAGCGATACAGATTTTTCATCATTCACTACATCTCTGCTGATTGTTACTGTGTTGGTCTCTGGGTGCAGGATTCTGTATCCCTTTTGAGTTCCGCTATAGCCCAGCAGGACTCCTTGCTTTGCATGTGATTCCCACTTGGAACGTTTTTCTTTGTGAACATACATAATTGTTTTGCTTCCAAATATCCTGAGGTGCTTCTGGTTAGGCTTCTCGCAGTTCCATAGTTCATATGGAGTTTTATTTGTGGCTTTACCTGGCACTCTGTTTTGAAGATAGCAAGCTGTCATGATGGCTTCTCCCCCAATACGTTGTAGGTATATTCGCATGAAACAACATAATTTTTCCACTTTCACAGAGAGTACGGTTCTCTCTCTCTGCAATGCCATTTTGTTCTGGATTGTATGGAATGGTAGCCTGGAACACGATTCCATCCGTTTTCAAAATGGTTTGCACCTTACCACTTGTATATTCGGTTCCATTTTCTGCACGCAGGGCTTTTGGCATTCTTCCAAGTTTGTTAAACACTACAGCAAGATATTCTTCAAGTTTCTGTGGAACGTCATCCTTAATGTGGAGCAGATATGTGACTGTATATGTGGAGTAGTCATCAATAAATGTGAGAAAATATCTCTTCTTGCTAGGAGTTTGAACACTCATTGGACCGCATACATCTGTATGTATCAGATCCAGAGGCTGTGCAGATCTAGTGGTGCATATTTTAGGATAGGAATTAATGGACATTTTCCCTTTAAGACAGCTAGTGCACTTCATCATTTGACTACTGGTTGATTTCAATACCATTTGCAAGTTGAGCTAGCGTACTTACTGCTTCTGGGTCTCTGTGCCCAAGACGTCTGTGCTATGCATGGATACAATTCTTATTTAGATCTTGTCTAGCACTGCACCCTCTTTCTTTGCATTTTAGCTGATAAAGTTCATCTTGGATTTTTCCTTCCGCAAGAGTGTGACCCTTCTTTGAGATGATGCAGCTGTTATCTTTAAAAGTATGCATTCCTCTTTTGCTTCTTTACTAACAGAAGATTGCATTCAAGCCTGGAAACATAGAGAACATCCTTTATTGGGATCTTTCTGCTTTGTGCTGAGGAAACTGGACAGTGGAGGTAGCAATCTCCTCCTTCTGAAGTCATATAGTGACCATTAGCTAAGATGACTTTTTCTGAGTTGCTTTCATTAAGGTTAGTGAAAAAATCCTTGTTTTTTGTCATATTACTGCTTGCACCAGAATCTATGCATCATATATGCTTTGCAGATGGGCCTGTACTGGAATTATATGCAGCTTCAACACATGCAGAATCTTCCTTTACAGCTGTTTTAACCCTTTGATGACTGTTCTGTTTTTAAAGCTGACCCATACTTGCTTTCCAAATTCTGCAGTCTGCTTTAAGGTGGCCAGGCTTTTTACAGACAAAACATTTACGAGTTTCTCTTAGATTGCTCTTATATTTAGGGAAATCTTGAGTCTTTAATACTGTTTCTGCTCTGGATTCATTATTCCTGTTTACATGCTGCATTTTCTCTTGAATTCATCCACAAGTTTGCCTTTAACGTACTCTAGTGTCAGCTCATCATCTGGCCATGCTTCTAGTGCAGTCACGAGTGTGTCATAACTCTCTGGAAGACCACTTAATAGACGTGCAACAACATGAAAATCTTTAATTTCATCTTCAATACCCCTGAGACGCCCCACAATCTCTAGGGTGTTTCTTATGTAGTCCTGCATATTCTGTCCATCACATCGCTTAGACTGACACAGCTTTTTCATGAGATAAAGCTTATTGTTGAGATTTGATCTTTCATGCACTTTCTGTAACTCAACCCACATCTCCTTTGTAATTGCATTTACGTACAATCTGATTATCATCTACACTGAGGGAGATCATGCTTTATGCTTTCTGATCCTTCTCTAGCCAATTATCTTGTAATGGATGAGGCACTTGTTCCTGAGTATATTTCCATGTACATTCTCTTATGAGCAGCATTTTCACCTTGAGTTTTCAGGACTGGTACTTCTGGTTAGTGAGGCTTTGCACTGAGAACTTGACATGATTGCTGCTAGTGGACATCTTATCTGTTGCTCTGTGCTGCTTTTGCTTTGGGCTTTTGTTGCTGTGTTACTCTGTGGTTCTGTGTCACAATGGGCCTATAACCTGTTGGCAGTGTATTATTCAGGATACTCTCCAAGCGTGTGACAACAGAGCTTCTTTATTCAGGAACAAACAGGAACAATATATGATAAGCTTAATAGATCCAGAATAAATCATTTGCGTGTCTCTATCTGTGCATCATCTACAGCAGGCTGCTTATCTCATACACAGACACAGGAAATACAGTCACATGCTATCCCTGTGTGAGCCTCTGGAAGATATTTTTTGTTCTAACTTTATAAAAAGCATACACATCTAGAAACTAAACACTCATAGACATGAATGGAGTTGTTGCACCAAACATATTCCAACACAAAGTCACTGGCAAGGTGCTGTAGGAGAGATATGTTTCACTGAGGCTCATGGCTTCAATAATCTAAAAAAAACAGAAGTTTTTCCTTCATCACACAAAATGTTGCAAGGAATTAGCAGCCAATTTAAATAAAGGGTGTTTTTAGTGGACGACCATAGAGTGGCTGGGAGGTTGCCCAGCTTATCTCCACTCCAGGGTGTGGCCTGAGGCTTAAATAGCTGGTCTATAGAGGAGGTAGTTGTTCAATGTCTGGAGAGAAACACTATAGAGAAGTGTTTGTGCTCGTGTTGGGCTGGTTTCACACTTGTGTTTTTTTGCGCTGTTTTTTAGCGCGAAAAAATCATGCTTTTTTTCCCTATACTTTAACATGGGTGCGCATAGGTGCGCATACACATGCGTTTGTACGCGTTTGTATGCACATGCATTTTTTGTAGTGTGCGCTCGGGCGCACAAAATGCATCCTGTTGCATTTTTTGTGCGTCCGACTTGCCCCAAAAAGACGCATGCGCACGCAATGCGTTTTTTACAGCAAAACACCCATTATAGTCTATGGGTGCGCATACGTGCGCATTGTAATGCGCACGTATGAGCAAAAAAACTCACCAAAACCCGCAAAAAAACACACAAACGTATGATGCGGTTTTTTTCATGCGTTTGTGTGCGCAAAAAAACGCGCAGCAAAAAAACGCAAGTGTGAAAGTAGCCTTAAAGGACCTGAACTGTGGAACTTGCTAACCCTGAGTGGGCTGATCCCCACTAGGAGAAAGACCGTGGTTTGTTCTGTTTTGCTGTTTTCCCCAGAGAGCGGTGTTTATTTTTTCCAACTTTGTTTATGCTGCACTTAATACACCAAGGACATTGATCTATTTCAAGTGTTAATTTCTGTTAATGTTGATGATAATGGCTTACAGCCAATGAAAACCCAAAAGTCATTATCACAGTAAATTAAAATAATTAACAAAAAACACTCGCAAAGGCTTCCTAAGCATTTAAAAAGGTTCCTTAGTCTGTTTCAGTAGTCTCTACAAACGTGGGGAAGACTGCTGACTTGACAGAGGTCCAGAAGGCAGTCATTGACACACTCCACAAGGAGGGTAAGCCAAAAAAGGTCATTGCTAAAGAAGCAGCCTGTTCACAGAGTGCTGTATCCAAACATATTAATGGACAGTTGAATGGAAGGAAACAGTGTGGTAGAATTGAATCGCAACTTATTCTAAATTTATTGAGATATACGAATTTCAGAAAATTCTAATCAGTCAATTTGCAGTGGATCGATGTGATCATCTCTAATAACTTCTGCCTATTGCAGTCTTTCAGCAATGAAAGCATATAAAAATGATCTCAATGCCTTCATTGGTTGGGCTAAATTCCAGTTAGATTTATAGAAAAGTAATATTTCATGAGAGAATAAGAATGGAAAAGGGTTAAAGGAAAACATCCTAAACTTTTTTTTTAGAGATTGTTAGTTCCACATCGTAATGCAAATTGTGCACGTCTGTTTACTCTGAATTGAAGGTAATTATAGAGTGCTCCTTTCCTCAGCACTCTATCTGCCAATGCCTGTCCCATACCTAACATTTAGTCACTTTTAAGTCTTTAGTTGCCACCTGAGAGTTCCCAATCTTGTAGTCAGCAGTATACAGTCAAGCATATGGCATAGGATAATCTCCTATCATAGCACTAAGGTAATTCATAAACCTCATATTATTTTCAGATAAAACACACAGATAGGATGTGCATTTGGGGATTTTATTTTTATAATACACATGGGCTTACAAATCAGCCTTTAGTATTGTTAAGTCATCCATTGTCAACCTCCGTCTTGGAGCATATTTCTGGCCTAAAACATGTTTTATGGTGCATACTCTTGCCCAGACAATAGTCTAACATTTATTTACCAAGCATCTGTTACCGTTTTTTATGTTATAATAATTGTTAGCTTCTAATATATTCTCTTGAGAGGGTTTTATTAAATTAGATCTTTTGCTTTTTTTAGCTTCCTATTGAGCCATTTCCTAAGAAAATCATATTCTTATATTATCATAAATTGTGCAAAAAAATATGTTTTTGATGACAGATGTTCTTTAAATGAGGCTAAGTCTTGGGTTGAAAATAAAAAAAATGATAGGTTAATTCATACATAGTAATATCACAAGTTTTTTTACTTTATAAAATTGTCATCAATTTTGGTAATAGTTTATAGTCTCCAAAATGTACATGAAAGAAAACCTGTCATGTAAAAAATGCTGCTTATTTGCAGATTTGGGGTTAATATGCAGATTAATAGCATTCTGAAGCTGCCCAGAGCCCACAATGAGAGCCCCGCTGCCAGGAGGAAATTAAATGAATTTCTCTTGGCAGGCTTGGGCCTTCTGTTATAGGCATGCAGCCGACACAGCTTCAGTCACGGTTCAATGATTAGAGAACTGTGACTGTAACTACACCCCTAGTGTTGACTGAGATTCGGCTCACTATTAGAGCGGTGGCTGAAGCAGCACCGTCCCAACCCTATGACAGAAAGCCCAAGGCTGCCCGGACGGATAAAATTAATTTCCGCCTGGCAGCAGGGCTCTCAGTGCAGTGGTTGCACGGCTTCAGAACGCTAGTAACCCCTTATCTACAGGTTAATGGTGTTTTTTTTACATGACAGGTTGCCTTTAATAACATTACAGTAAGTGCTACCACAAATAAAGGAATTAAGGTACATATGGCCTTGAGATTTATAAAGCAAAATTATGAATTAATCCTTTCAAGACCTGACGATTTTTAATTTTTGAACTCTCAATTTTTCCTTTCCTACTTTAAATAATTCAAAAATATAAAAGGTTTAAAAATGTTTAAGTCCCTTTTTACCCATTTAATAAAAAAATACATTTAAAAAATAAATAAATAAACATATTTGGTATTGTCATATACATAAAGATCCAAACTTTTAAAATATAAATTTATTTAAACACTATTTGAAACGTTGAGAAGGAAAAAAATTGAGATACCACAATAGCCGTTTTTGGGCGCTGCACTCCCACACAAAAAATGCAATAAAAAGAGATCAAAACATCAAATTTATACCTCAAAATTGTATTAATAAATACTGCAGATTAGTGTGCAAAAAATAAGCCCTCATCCAACTCCTTTGACGACAAAATAAAATAGTTACAAGTCTTTTTTTATTATTTATAAATCAGAGTGCACTACTCTGTACTTCTACAGAACAATCATAAGACTAACCATTTTATATAATTGCCTTGTAATGTTTTAATTTCCTGTTCTGTCCAGATGTCACAGTATCCCAGAATTCCAAGCGGAGGAAGTTCACCGACCGCCATATTGGGACACCAAATAGATGGGTGTCTCAATATGGAAACTGCTGCTGGTACCAACCTATTGCACGGTACCACCTGTGGAACACCGTCGCACCACACACACACACACACTCTATACGTCGTATGCACCACACATACGCACATACACACTCTATATGCCGTATGCACCACACACACACTCACAAACTCACACTCTCACACACACTCACATTCACACACACACTCACACTCACACACACTCTCACACTCACTCTCACACACTCACATTCACACACTCACATTCACACACTTACACTCTCTCACACTCACAGTCACACTCTCACACTCAGTCACACTCTCACAGTCACACTCTCATATTCACAGTCACACACTCACGCAGCCTCTTGCGCGGTACCACCAGCAAAACACCGTCGCACTGCACCTTTGCGAATTCCACGCAGGCGCAGTGAATCATTTGGCTGATCCCAGCAGCAGATGCAGGACGTGTATACAAGCAACATTAAAGGGGTTTTGCCACGAACGAAAGTTCATTTTAAAAATTGTCCGTGTCTGACCGTGTACGGAGCATACCACATCTCCTGGGCAGGGGAGGAAGCAAAAGACAATACTGACATTACAGCAGGGGATCACAGAGGATTTATTTTGTAAGGTAAAATATTTCACTGACTGTTTTTAAACAATATTTTACCTCATAAAATGTATCCTCTGCGATCTCTTTCTGTAATGTCAGTATTGTCTTTTGCTTCCTCCCCTGCCCAGGAACTTTGGTATGTTCTGTACACGGTCAGACTCAGACAATTTTTAAAATGAACTTTTGTTCGTGGGAAAATCCCTTTAAATAGAAATGACTCCTGACATGCTGTGCACTGACTGTTTAGTGATAGGGTACACAGGTCAAACAAGAGATGACATGAGAGGAGAAGACAGCAGATGAGGGAGAGAGAAAGCACAGAGGGTGAGAGAGACAGAGAACAGAGGGAGACAGCCCAAACGGGACAGCACATGAGGAACACAGCACAGGAAGGAGAGAGACAGCAGACAAGGGGGATAGCACATGGGGTAGAAAGGTCAAAGAAGAGAGCACAGACGGGAGAAGTCAGCACATGGGGAAAGAGAGAGTGGATAGGTGGGTGAGCATATGGGGGAGAGATTATCAATGCTGCAAAGCCTGCCCCCATCATGACATTACCGGCCTCCCAATGCGATAGCATCAGGCCTCCATCTAGTTAAAGAATAAATGCCATTTCAACAAACTGTTGATATGTAGTAGTGACATATTAGAAATTTTGAACAACGGAGTTATGGGTGCTGAGACCCCACTGATTACTGAAACTAAGTAGCAGAACTCAGCCATGCTTTGGTCTTCTTGGACACTGAAAAGGGGTTCATAGATCTTTTACAAGACCATATTCATCATCAACAGTCTTGGCACGCTGAAAGCAGAACTCTATAGTAACAACTGTAGGCACATAGGATTTCTTCCCTTTGTTTGGATCCACAGTCTTTGGTAGCAGCTAGTGTACACACAGGCAATGTCTCTGGTCAAACAATTTGAGGTTTTAGTAACTTTATAAACTCCTGAAGGACTCAAAACAACACAGCCTTTCTCCGACACAAAGGTAAAGAAGAAAACAATTTGCACAGCAGATATAAGTTCAACATTCAGTCTCTGGCAGAGAACAATCAACCTTAGGGCTCATACTCACTGGGGAGAAATATGGACGAGTGCAATTCGATAAAAAATCGGATGGCACTCAGACCAATGTTATTCAATAGGTGACATCTCATTTGCGATTTTTTTCTCAGCCGAAATCGGACTGAGAAAAAAATCGCAGCATGCTGTGTATTGCTGCGATTCTCGGATGAGACTTGCCAATGCAAGTCAATGTGTGCGAGAAAAAATTGGACAGAAGTTGCACCATGTGAGTGCTGTCCGATTTTTTAGCACCGGTGTCCTTTGAAAAGCTGGCAATTCATATGCCGCTATACAGTAAAATCACACTGACATGTTACAATACAAAAGATAGAATACATGTATACCCATAGAATAGTGACACACATATATATACATATCTTTATATTTCATAGAGAGATACATAGTAAAATAGGTGATAATTCATTTGATGGCTTTTGTAAAATCATTACAGAACCTGACAGGATATCAGACATGGTTTACATACAGTAAACCATTGCATATCCGTTAGATTTATATATGTCCCTCACTAATAATGTTAGTAGTGTGTGTGTGTAAAATTTTGGAGCTGTAAGTGTTAAATTAAAGGATTAATTCACGGAAAAAACTTGCGTGGGCTCCCGCGCAATTTTCTCCACCAAAGAGGGCAAGCCAGTGACTGAGGGCAGATATTAATAGCCTAGAGAGGGACCATGGTTATAGGTCCCCACGGCTAAAAAAAAATCTGGCCCCAGCCACCCTAGAAAAAGCATATCTGTAAGATGCGCCAATTCCGGCACTTACCCTCTCTCTTCCCATTGCCCTGTAGCGGGTTGCATATGGGGTAATATGGGGTTAATGTCACCTTGCTATTGTAAGGTGACAATAAGCCTGATTAATAATGGAGAGGTGTCTATAAGACACCTCTCCATTATTAATCCACTTGTCTGAAAGGGTTAAAAAAAAACACGCAGACATTAAGAATAAAGAGTTTTAATGAAATAAATAAACACATTTTTTCCACCTTTATTTAACTCTCAATCCAATTGAAGCCATCGTTCTCCAGTAATAAATCAAAAATAAAAAAACAACAAAATGCCATACCTGTCTGCTGTACAGTCAAGTCCCACGCTGCAATCCATCTGAAGGGGTTAAATAGTTTACAACTGGGAGCAGTGCTGTACAGTCATGTCCCATGGTGCAATTCATCTGAAGGGGTTAAATAGTTTGCAACCAGGAGCGGTGCTAATGTGACCAGCCAAGCTGTAAACCACGGAGGAATGAAGGAAAAGTTGCCTACACAGCCTCCCCGCCTGACCGGAGATGAACTCGTTAGCGTGGGAAAGTTTGTGAACATTTTCCCATGCTGTTAGTTCACCGCCGGTCAGGCAGGGAGTTTGTGCAGCCTCTGTGACATCAGCGTTAGTCACTGAGTACAAATACCCCATATGCCACCCTGTTGTGAACTCTCTTGATCTGACTTCTGAGTCAGGGCTCCCTCTGGTGGTTGCAGCGGGTAGTGGAGCTGGTCATGTTGATGGAAGTCTATCACCTGAAGACGATGATTGGAAGTTAGGGGTTACAGACTGGGAGGATTTAAATGAGCAAGCTTCCTTCAGTTGCTGCTGGTGATTTGGTTTCTCTTCCTGTGCATTGTGAAGTCTGCTTTTTCCCCTCCTTGATCTTGCATCATTCAGATAAGTTATTTGTTTGCTGGAATCTTTTGCATTTGATATAGTTTTTTCCTTTCTCTGCTTTCTGCTTTGCTGTGTGGGTTCAGCATTATTCCCTGCTGGGATTTGTGCTGGACCCCGCTCATATGTCACAGCTTATGTAATTCTGTTCAGTATTGATAATTCCCTGTGATATTAGTATCTTTTGCTTTGCTTCCAGTTCACACCAGAATGCTGATCTAGTGGGAGAGATGTCGTGTGGCTTTTCTGTCCTGTCCTATCTAGCATGATAACCTCAAAAAGAGAAAAAATCCTCCAAAAAATTCAGATACAAACCAGACAGGCCTAAATGCATCTGCACTAATACAGGGTGCAGCGGACCCAAGTAAAATGGCAGCTGCACAGGTGCATAAATACCAAATGAAACAGCCAGTCTACAATCAGGGATTGGCCGTGTGGTACACCAGTGCAGAAGAAATAATCCGCATGTGGCAGTGTTCACACAGGGAATGCAGGGCTTCTGGTTCACAACCTCTTAGTAACACCATATAGGGGGCTGCCCAGTGCCAACTAGAATGCATCCCGTGTGAAGAGAGGCCACAAGTTTGCAGAACCATTTGGGCCCAACTGCACCCTGAAAGAAATATTAAAAGTGCTCAAAAAACATATCAATATATGTAAGGTATTGGATGATATTAAGGCCTTAATACGGAAGCTGGCAAACTGCGTCAAAGTTCCTTACACTTGCCAGTCCTACTCTAACATGATAACCTCAAAAAGAGAAAAAATCCTCCAAAAAATTCAGATACAAACCAGACAGACCTAAATGCATCTGCACTAATGCAGGGTGCAGTGGACCCAAGTAAAATGGCAGCTGCACAGGTGCATAAATACCAAATGAAACAGCCAGCCTACAATCAGGGATTGGCCGTGTGGTACACCAGTGCAGAAAAAATAATCCACATGTGGCAATGTTCACACAGGGAATGCAGGGCTTCAGGTTCACAACCTCTTAGTAACACCATATAGGGGGGCTGCCCGGTGCCAACTAGAATTTCCGTGAATTAATTCTTTAATTTAACACCTACAGCTCCAATATTTTACACACATACACTACTAACATTATTAGTGAGGGACATATATAAATCTAACTGCTATGCAATGGTTTACTATATGTAAACCATGTCTCCTATCTTGTCGGCTTTTGCAATTATTTTACAAAAGCTGACAAATGAATTAACGGCTATTCTGCTATCTATCTATCTATCTATATACACACCTATACTATGTGTATACATTTATTCTATCTATTCTATTCAAACCTATTCTACACTTTACTGTACGCGGCATCTGCCGGCTTTTACTATATCTACAGTTGTGGCCAAAAGTATTGACACCCCTGCAATTCTGTCAGATAATACTCAGTTTCTTCCTGAAAATGATTGCAAACACTAATTCTTTGGTAGTATTATCTTCATTTAATTTGTCTTAAATGAAAAAACACAAAAAGAATTGTCCTAAAGCCAAATTGGATATAATTCCACACCAAACATAAAAAAGAGGGTGGACAAAAGTATTGGCACTGTTCGAAAAATCATGTGATGCTTCTCTAATTTGTGTAACTAACAGCACCTGTAACTTATCTGTGGCACCTAACAGGTGTTGGCAATAACTAAATCACACTTGCAGTCAGTTGACATGGATTAAAGTTGACTCAACCTCTGTCCTGTGTCCTTGTATGAACCACATTGAGCATGGAGAAAAGAAAGAAGACCAAAGAACTGTCTGAGGACTTGAGAAAACAAATTGTGAGGAAGCATGAGCAATCTCAAGGCTACAAGTCTATCTCCAAAGACCTGAATGTTCCTGTGTCTACCGTGCGCAGTGTCATCAAGAAGTTTAAAGCCCATGGCACTGTGGCTAACCTCCCTAGATGTGGACGGAAAAGAAAAATTGACAAGAGATTTCAACGCAAGATTGTGCGGATGTTGGATAAAGAACCTCGACTAACATCCAAACAAGTTCAAGCTGCCCTGCAGTCCGAGGGTACAAGAGTGTCAACCTGTACTATCCGTCGGCGTCTGAATGAAAAGGGACTGTATGGTAGGAGACCCAGGAAGACCCCACTTCTTACCCTGAGACATTAAAAAGCCAGGCTGGAGTTTGCCGAAACTTACCTGAAAAAGCCTAAAATGTTTTGGAAAAATGTTCTCTGGTCAGATGAGACAAAAGTAGAGCTTTTGGGCAAAGGCATCAACATATAGTTTACAGGAGAAAAAAGAGGCATTCAAAGAAAAGAACACGGTCCCTACAGTCAAACATGGCGGAGGTTCCCTGATTTTTGGAGGCTGCTTTGCTGCCTCTGGCACTGGACTGCTTGACCGTGTGCATGGCATTATGAAGTCTGAAGACTACCAACAAATTTTGCAGCATAATGTAGGGCCCAGTGTGAGAAAGCTGGGTCTCGCTCAGAGGTTATGGGTCTTCCAGCAGGACAATGACCCAAAACACACTTCAAAAAGCACTAGAAAATGGTTTGAAAGAAAGCACTGGAGACTTCTAAGGTGGCCAGCAATGAGTCCAGACCTGAATCCCATAGAACACCTGTGGAGAGATCTAAAAATGGCAGTTTGGAGAAGGCACCCTTCAAATATCAGGGACCTGGAGCAGTTTGCCAAAGAAGAATAGTCTAAAATTCCAGCAGAGCATTGTAAGAAACTCATTGATGGTTACCGGAAGCGGTTGGTCGCAGTTATTTTGGCAAAAGGTTGTGCAACCAAGTATTAGGCTGAGGGTGCCAACACTTTTGTCTGACCCATTTTTGGAGTTTTGTGTGAAATGATCAATGTTTTGCTTTTTGCTTCATTCTCTTTTGTGCTTTTTCATTTAAGACAAATTAAATGAAGATAATAATACCAAAGAATTTGTGGTTGCAATCATTTTCAGGAAGAAACTGAGTATTATCTGACAGAATTGTAGGGGTGTCAATACTTTTGGCCACAACTGTATCTATATATCTATATACACACACATATACTGTATATATATATATATTTATTTTTTTGAAGATTATTTTTTTTTAAACAATGTGTACATTTTTTTTACAATGCTATTTTAACATGAGCTTTTACATACAGAGAACTGCTCTACGTAAAACCTCATGTTAAAATCGCATTGCATACGGATTGCATACGCATGTCATACAGATGTTCCGCTGAAGAATCGCATGGAAATCGCATTACACTCGCATGACACTAGCTTGACACTCACATAGCACTCGTTCGTTTTTTCGGTCTGGAAATTGGACCGTTTTTTTTTCTCGCAAATGGGTATGAGCCCTTAGAGTTCTTCCCACCTCCCACACACAGACCATTTCTGAGACAGCTCAGCTGCCTTATTAAATAGGACCTTTAAAGCCGGAGCTGGAGTTATGGGAAAAATTATTCTCGCCCAAGCTATGCTGGTCACTCTTAAAACCCGGACCAGAAATCCACTCCTAATAAAAAATATTCTCAGCAACCTATTATTGCTGGAACCTGCATTTCCACGACTTACATCACCGAGACTAGCCACCTTGAAGACACATATCTCCCATCCAAGACTTTTCCACCTGGTTTTTACACCATTAAGACATTTCTATAAATGACTCAGTACAAAATTTTGAACCAAAATGCTAAATTATGCTTTTTCCACAATTATAGCAAAGGCTCATGCAGAACTCCAAAGAAAACAATAAAGCTATTTCTAGCAGATTTTTATTCATGAAGAGGGCATCACATAGTTAAATACATACTGTATTGACTGTAGCTGAAAGATTTTTTTTAAAAATGTAAACAAAGTTCTTTTTGCATCTAGGTTTTATCAGTGGCATAAAATAAATATATAGAGCTTCATAT
The DNA here is from genome assembly GCF_039654945.1 of Dendrobates tinctorius. Classification (NCBI taxonomy): domain Eukaryota; kingdom Metazoa; phylum Chordata; class Amphibia; order Anura; family Dendrobatidae; genus Dendrobates; species Dendrobates tinctorius. The sequence goes on from NW_027361672.1 coordinate 3,803,759, forward strand.
CGTTATATAAAAAATCCTCAATTTACTGAAGGTTTTTAATAAGTATCTTTTCATAACAAATTATTCCACACATTATTCAGTGTGGATGATAATATTCTATATTTATAGGGACGCTGAGTATTCAGAATGCAGCATAATAGAGCTATGGCCCAATCATCTGGCACCATTATATATAATAGCATGGCCTTGTCTATATAATGCAAAACTATACAATGACATTCTCACCAACAGACTAATTACATGTTATGAAAACACTGGATTCCCATGCTGTTATTGCATGCACATGTTGTATGACAGCTATGGCAACAACCCTCACAAAATTACAATGAAAATAGCATCTTCCTACCATGTATTTTCATTTTGTCACACTTTTAAAAGACGCAGCTGCACGCAAAACCTATCCTATTGGTTACACTTGCAGAGTTATGATGGACAGAGCCTCTTAATATAATTATTCACTTCTGGTGAACTTTACATGCCATTTTTCTTTAACTGAAGGAAATGGGAAAATATTTGTCATCGTGTATTTATTGCATTGTATTGTAAAAAATGTTTTGTGTTCCAACATTCGCACTATATGATATCAATTTAAGTATGCTTGTTTAATAGTGATGAGCAAGTATACTCGTTGAGCATTCTCAGGTGTTCTCTGAGTATTTTGACGTGCTCGGAAATTTAGTTTATGTCGCTGCAGCTGCATGATTTGAGGCTGCTAGACAGCCTGAATGTCATGATCCAGGCTGGGTTTTGCATCCTTTCTCTCTTTCCCGGTCTGATCATGTCAAGGGTTAACTTTTCTCTGCCTCGTTCTGGCTTCAGGTCAGCTATTTCTCTCCACTGCATCCTGCAGGCTGTGTCAGTTATAGTTTCTGCTTATGGTGTGTGTAGCTGACTCTGCTTGCCATGATTTGTCCTGCTGCTTTTGCTGACTGTACCCATGTCTGTTTTTTCGCCTCACAAGAAAAAGTACCACTGTAGGGAATGCACACCACAATACTAAGTAAAAAGGCAAAACTTTATTAACAATAACAGTTTAAAACATACTTAAAACCAAAGCAAAGTTCCCCCCATGCGTGATATAATAATCACAGGCAATAAATGCAATGCAATAAACAGATGCCACCTGGACCCTGGATTGTAACATGTAATTATCAAAAAATGGAGAAATAATAAATCCTGAGTATGAATGACAAGTTATGAAAGTATACAATCACAATCTAATTGAAACTGTCCTCAAAAGTGCCCTGCAACCAAAATGCAAACACAATGAGGTCCCTCCAAATATGAGTGCCACTTAAATAGTGGCGATACTCAAGCAGCTCCCATGGCTGAGCATGAATGACTTAATGCTGAAGTTAAGCAGACAGTGCTGTCACTTGAGAAGAACCAAAATAACTCAGTGGTAGAAAGAACAGGATGATGTCTGGAGATTAAAACAGAACAGCCATAAAGCAATACCAAAATGAGTGTTAGGAACGGCAGAGTGCACTAAATAAAAATAATAATAATGTGCGTTCGCCGCTCGGGGTCCACCGTGCAATAGGTGATATAACCGCTGCTAAGTGGTGGCAGGAGCAATATGGCGGTAATGTGCACAGGGTTAAACGTCACCCAGGTGCGCAGGGCAATCTCTGTTAAGTCACAGAGATGCCAAATGAACACCAATACACAGACTGAGCCTGTTGAGGTCACAGTACTCAGTATAAATACACACACGGTATCAGGTCACAGGAGTAGCCCAAGACGATGGCACTACGTCCGACTAGACCTACCGTGTGTGCTGCATCGCAGCTGCGGACGCTAAGGAGAGCTGCTACTGCAGCGCGACGTGGACACTGCCGCTAAACGACAAAGCTATGACGCAAGCGCAATGTCGGACGCTAGCAGCTGTGGATGTTGCAGCAGAGGAGCGCTGGCGCTGATTCTAACTCAGTCCCTAACCACATACGTAATATCAGAGGGAAGGGGTTTATAATGAGTCATTCACCAGAATCATACATCCGTCCTCACACACAGCAGCAAGCAAGTCTATACTAGCGCATGGCGGAACAGCCATGCGCGCCTTTTATAGCAGCCGGGACCTTCCGCAAGCCTCCAGATCTCTGAGATGGACCAATGAGATCTGGAGCTGAGCACATGACTCCCGATCTCCAATGGGTGATTGTCCCATGAGCATGCTCCGTAGAAGGACAGAAGGACTTAGCCTCAGGAGACATTTGCTGCAAGGCAATCTCCTCTGCATTCTCCTCTGCAGTAGATAGACAGCAGGAGACTGCAGAATGTGAGGGTCTGGATCCCTGCAGAGTAAACGCAGAAATCCGACGTCTAACATTAATCCCCCTCCTAGGGCCCCCTCCTCCCTGAGCCTTCTGATCCACCAACTTGTGCCCATCAGAGATATACAGTTAGGTCCATACCGTATATATTTGGACAGAGACAACATTTTTCTAATTTTGGTTCTAGACATTACCACAATGAATTTTAAACAAAACAATTCAAATGCAGTTGACGTTCAGACTTTCAGCTTTCATTTGAGGGTATCCACATTAAAATTGGATGAAGGGTTTAAGAGTTTCAGCTCCTTAACATGTGCCACCCTGTTTTTAAAGGGACCAAAACTAATTGGACGGATTAAATAATTGTAAATAAAATGTTCATTTCTAGTACTTGGTTGAAACCCTTTGTTGGCAATGACTGCCTGAAGTTTTGAACTCATGAATATCACCAGACGCCGTGTTTCCTCCTTTTTGATGCTCTGCCAGGCCTTCACTGCGGTGGTTTTCAGTTGCTGTTTGTTTGTAGGCCTTTCTGTCTGAAGTTTAGTCTTTAACAAGTGAAATGCATACTCAATTGGGTTGAGATCAGGTGACTGACATGGCCATTCAAGAATATTCCACTTCTTTGCTTTAATAAACTCCTAGGTTGCTTTGGCTTTATGTTTTGGGTCATTGTCCATCTGTAGTATGAAACGACGACCAATCAGTTTGGCTGCATTTGGCTGAATCTGAGCACACAGTATGGCTCTGAATACCTCAGAATTCATTTGGCTGCTTCTGTCCTGTGTCACATCATTAATAAACACTAGTGACTGACCCAGTGCCACTGGCAGCCATGCATGCCCAAGCCATCACACTGCCTCCGCCGTGTGTTACAGATGATGTGGTATGCTTTGGATCATGAGCTGTACCACGCCTTCGCCATACTTTTCCCTTTCCATCATTCTGGTAGAGGTTGATCTTGGTTTCATCTATCCAAAGAATGTTCTTCCAGAACTCTGCTGGCGTTTTTAGATTTTTTTTAGCAAAGTCCAGTCTAGCCTTTTTATTCTTGATGCTTATGAGTGGCTTGCACCGTGCAGTGAACCCTCTGTATTTACTTTCATGCAGTCTTGTCTTTATGGTAGATTTGGATATTGATACGCCTACCTCCTGGAGAGTGTTGTTCACTTGGTTGGCTGTTGTGAAGGGGTTTCTCTTCACCATGGAGACTATTCTGCGATCATCCACCACTGTTGTCTTCCGTGGGCGCCCAGGTCTTTTTGCATTGATGAGTTCACCAGTGCTTTCTTTCTTTCTCAGGATGTACCAAACTGTAGATTTTGCCACTCCTAATGTTGTAGCAATTTATCGGATGGGTTTTTTCTGTTTTTGCAGCTTAAGGATGGCTTGTATCATCTGCATGGAGAGCTCCTTTGACCGCATGTTTCCTTCATAGCAAAACCTTCCAAATGCAAGCACCACACCTCAAATCAACTCCAGGCCTTTTATCTGCTTAATTGAGAATGACTGACATAATGAAGGGATTGCCCACACCTGTCCGTGAAATAGCCTTGGAGTTAATTGCCCAATTACTTTTGGTCCCTTTAAAAACAGGGTGGCACATGTTAAGGAGCTGAAACTCCTAAACCCTTCATCCAATTTTAATGTTGATACCCTCAAATGAAAGCTGAAAGTCTGAACTTCAACTGCATCTGAATTGTTTTGTTTAAAATTCATTGTGGTAATGTCTAGAAGCAAAATTAGAAAAATGTTGTCTCTGTCCAAATATATATGGACCTAACTGTAAGCCTCAGACTCGTCCGAAGGCAAGTCTGATGTCCCGGTAGGTGACAGGGAGATCCGGGACAAATGGAAGGCATCAGGGGCACAAAGTCACCAGGTTTGAGAAGGGACCCGTGGGAGACGACGGGAGCGGAAGTTAAAGTGGAACGCCACCGTGTGTCAGCAGGCGTCTCCACCCTTTATTTAGAGAGGCTATTCCGAGCACAAAAGGCGCAGGACAGAATATATTTTTTAACATCCCGAGCCCTGTGCAGCCACCAGTAAGACCCTGCCAGGAGATTTGTGGTCTGCATATAGCCACAGTGACCATCCCTCCTGGACACGTGTGCCCATGCGAGAACCTTCGGCCGAAGGCGAGGAGGAACAAGGGTCTTGCCCGGCGGCACAGAGTTTGGCCGTTGCGGGGCACTTTTGTCCTGGAAACAGCATGTTGACAATGATAACCGCAACTGGAGTCTTGTGCCGGACGCGCCTGGAGAACGGCGCGAGACACCTCCATGGGCTCTGGGGGTGGAACCTCTGGCTCGGGTAGTTCCAGAGGCTCAAAAAAATTGGGAGCCGGGTAACCTTCTGTTTGGATTGAGCACGCTCCATACCGCGCTCCGAAAAACGGAGGTCAATGCGGGTGGAAATGGCAATCAGCTCTTCCAAACTTGCAGGAACCTCTCTGGTAGAGAGAGCATCTTTAGCATGCTCCGCCAAACCTCTCCAAAACACAGGGATGAGGGCTTTATCGGACCACTCCAGCTCGGAAGCCAGTGTCCGAAAAAGGACTTCATACTGACTAACCGAGAGGGAACCCTGAGTCAAAGCAAGAAGCTGAAGAGAGGTGTCGTGCGTGACCCGTGGACAGAGGAAAACCTGCTTAATAGCTGTTAGAAAGTGAACAGCAGTCCGAACCTCTGAGTCACCACGCTCCTATAATGGCGTAGCCCACTCCAACGCCTTGCCCAACAGAAGGGAAACAATAAACCCCACCTTGGCCCATTCCGTAGGGAATCGCACAGCCAGTAGCTCCAGCTGAATAGCGCACTGGCTGATGAAACCCCTACAGGAGGAGCCATCGCCAGAAAATTTATCGGGCAACGGGAGGCGGGTAACTGTCGGCGCGAGGGAGGACGTGGACATATGGGAAACCGTGTCTGTGATTGCCATTACAGCAGCTTCGGTGGATTGTGCAGCTGAGAGAGCCCTCTCAAGAGTGGCCAAGCGGCCCTCAAGCTGCCGAATACACTGTAAGAGTTGCTGCTGTTCTGCCCTCACTAGCCAGACCCTGGCGCTAGTATAATGTTAGGAACGGTGGAACGCACTAAATAAAAATAATAATAAAGTGCATTTGCTGCTCAGGGTCCACCGTGCAGTAGTCGATATAACCGCTGCTAAGTGGTGGCAGGAGCAATATGGCGGTAATGCGCACAGGGTTAAACGTCACCCAGGTGCACAGAGCAATCTCCGTTAAGTCACAGAGATGCCAAATGAACACAAATACATAGACTGAGCCTGTTGAGGTCACAGTACTCAGTATAAATACACACACGGTATCAGGTCACAGGAGTAGCCCAAGACGGTGGCTCTACGTCCGTCTAGACCTACCGTGTGTGCGGCGTCGCAGCTGCGGACGCTAAGGAGAGCTGCCACTGCAGCGCGGCGTGGACACTGTCGCTAAACGACAAAGCTATGACACAAGCACAATGTCGGACGCTAGCAGTTGTGGATGTTATATTCATAAAAAATGCCCAAACCAGCTATTAATATATAATACTGGATATAGTACCACAACATACCAATAACTTCTTTTGTGGTCACCTCATTAAATAATTAATAAGAAGTTTCCACACAATGGTACCATGTAAAAAACCAACTTTATTAAATATCAATATCACAACATTAAAAAAGGTGCTGGATAAATTATGAGAGACGAAAAAGACATGAAAGCACCATATAGTAATATATTCATTGAAAGGCTGTTAAATTAATATGCAGTGTGAGTACCAGGAGAGATATATAGAATTCCACCAGCTCCATATCCAATCCTAATTATGTACAAATATTCAATAGTAATAAAGGAGCATTTCGTCACCCTGATACTTTACAGTGCATAATTATATACTACACAATCTCACCAAACTGGTCCCTCACCATGTATAATTGTAAGCTGTAGCATAAAAATACCATATAAGTGTGACAAAAAATCACTACAACCTACCAATGAATAAAGGTGCTTTCTGTAGCGTCCCTCATGCCCCGACACGTGTTTCGCAATGCTTCATCAATGGAGGCTTGTCAGAAAAAAGGAGGGTGCCCCATTCTTATACCCTAGCAGCTAGCGCTATAGGTCAGTCTAAATTTCGCACCTGATTAAAAAAGTACTTCCTCATTGCAGAAACACAACTGTGCCTGTGCGCTCAAGGTCCTATGGCTATCACAATGTGAACCGCGCATGTGCGGAATCACATGGATTCAAACAGCCAATGCAATTGGTGAGCCGATGTCATGTGGCTGCAAAAAGGTCCTGTGCTTACTATGCCAATCCAATACAATAGGAACTGCGCATGTGCAAGATCACATGGGTTCCGATGGCCAATGATAGGGGTATAATCATATCATGTGACCGCAAAAAGGTCCTATTGATTTCTATTTATCATTTACAAAAATTAATATCGCGCTTACGCGCATATGAACTCTATATTGCTCCATAATATGAATCTATGTATAAGGGCATAAGCAACGCCCGCACTAATTAGGAACTACCAAAATTTGCAAAATTTAATAACGCGCTTGTGCACATATACAACTTGTGTTATGAATCTATGTATATGGGCATAAGTGGCGCATGTGTCGAACTATGGGGCCCGTATAAAACAAGGAGAAATGTCGCAATGGTCCCGTGATCCCTTGGAAACCGGGCACACTAGTCCCAGGCAAGCAAGGGAAAACACTGTGGACTCACCACACATCTCTCACGGCAACCCACAGTACAGACATGCGCACAACCCCAATTCTAAAGTACCCAATAAAACACCCAATTAACCTTGACCTTGAGCGCACAGGCGCAGTTGTGTTTCTGCAATGAGGAAGTACTTTTTTAATCAGGTGCGAAATTTAGACTGACCTATAGCGCTAGCTGCTAGGGTATAAGAATGGGGCACCCTCCTTTTTTCTGACAAGCCTCCATTGATGAAGCATTGCGAAACACGTGTCGGGGCATGAGGGATGCTACAGAAAGCACCTTTATTCATTGGTAGGTTGTAGTGATTTTTTGTCACACTTATATGGTATTTTTATGCTACAGCTTACAATTATACATGGTGAGGGACCAGTTTGGTGAGATTGTGTAGTATATAATTATGCACTGTAAAGTATCAGGGTGAAGAAATGCTCCTTTATTACTATTGAATATTTGTACATAATTAGGATTGGATATGGAGCTGGTGGAATTCTATATATCTCTCCTGGTACTCACACTGCATATTAATTTAACAGCCTTTCAATGAATATATTACTATATGGTGCTTTCATGTCTTTTTCGTCTCTCATAATTTATCCAGCACCTTTTTTAATGTTGTGATATTGATATTTAATAAAGATGTTTTTTTTACATGGTACCATTGTGTGGAAACTTCTTATTAATTATTTAATGAGCTGACCACAAAAGAAGTTAACAGTTGTGGATGTTGCAGCAGAGGAGCGCTGGCGCTGATTCTAACTCAGTCCCTAACCACATACGTAATATCAGAGGGAAGGGATTTTATAATGAGTCATTCACCAGAATCATACATCCGTCCTCATACACACAGCAGCAAGTAAGTCTATACTAGCGCACAGGGCCGGACTGGGACTAAAATTCAGCCCTGGCATTTGAAGTTACACAGGCCAACTAGTCACATGGTGACTATATAATATTTTTGTACAGTTGTAGGTTACAAGCAGTGAGAGGAGATTAACACGACTATATACCATGTAGTCACAGCTGTGTCCAGTATTTCAGCTCAGTCCTATTTATTGCTATTAGTTGCAGTACTCCTCCCAAAGCTCTGTCCCCTTTTGTACACACGGTGACAGAATTCCTGGCAGAACTGCTATCCATTGGACAACCAGACCCCCTGGTCCTAGCTGCCCCTATCATACCTCCCATCTTCTGGGGAAGGGTAAGAGGGACAAAGACTGCGGCGCGCGCAAATTTTAGGCCACGCCCGGCCACATCCATTCCGCAACTAGTCACACCCATGTCCACGCCTAATCGCACCCATTTAGCACTGCTGATCACACTGACTTGTACTGAGGGCACAGTGGCTGGCATTATGGGCACACTGACTAGCACTAAGGAAGAGAGAAAACAGAGAGAGAGAGAAAAAAGAAAAAAGAGAAAGAAAGAAAGAGGGGGAAAAAAGAAAGAAAGAACAGAGAGAGATAGTGAAAGAACAGAGAGGGAAAGAAAGAACAGAGAGAGACAGAGAAAGAATAGAGAGAGAAAGAAAGAGGGGAAAGAAAGAACAGAGAGAGACAGAGAAAGAATAGAGAGAGAAAGAAGTAAAGAAAAGAAAGAAAAAACAGAAAGAAAGAGGAAAGAAAAAGAAAGAAAGAGGGGAAAGAAAGAACAGAGAGAGAGAAAGAAAAAAGAAAGATTAGAGAGAGAAAGAAAGAACAGAGAGAGAGAGAAAGAAAATGAGGGAAAGACAGAACAGAGAATGAGAAAGAACAGAGAAAGAAAGAAAAAGAGAGGAAGAAATAAAGAAAGATTCTATAAAGATACTATAGCAGCCCGGCTCCCATTGTAGTGCCCACCTGAGCCTCCTGATGCAGGACATATCATGATCCGCTCACATGGCCGGCATCCCCGATTTCAAGGCGATCCTGCTGTCTGCGCTGTCGGAGGAGGACACGGTGATGGATCTGAAGCATTCCTGGTTCTGTTACAATCTCCTCAAGAAATTATCTCATTTCCGGTCAGCTTCAAGCACATCACTTCAGGTGGAACATCACGTGTGTGTTTTAAAATGCTCCTCGGGGCTCCGCCGTGTACTCCTGTGTCCGTGTGAAAAGCCCGCTTTGTATGCTTCGTACACACTTGGCTCCGCTCCGTACATCCCGTACACATATGGCTCCGCTCCGTATACCCCAAACACATGCGGCTCCACTCCGTACACCAAGTACACACCCGGCTCCGCTCCGTACACCTTGTACACGCGGCTCTGTTCCGTACACCTCATACACACTCGGCTCCTCTCCATACACCTCGTACACACGCGTCTCCGCTCCGTACACCTCGTACACACACGGCTCCGCTCCGTACACCTCATACACACACGGCTCCGCTCAGTACACCCCATACACATACAGCCCTGCTACATCTACCCTGTAAACCCCTCGTGACCCCACACATACTTATCTCATCCAGCACCATGACAACAGCCAACAGCACAGCAGAGTCTTGCAGACAACAAGAGGCAAGGCTGTGCGCACAGGACCTGTGATGAGGTCACAGGAGGGGCGGAGTCAGGGGTCACATGATCAGGGGTCTGGACAAAGGCTCCTGATCATGTGACCCCCCTGACTCCTCCCCTCCTGTGACCTCATCACAGGTCCTGCGAATAGAGAAGGCAAGCGACACTGTGAGTGGCTGCGGGGGCGGGGGGTCTCATGCTACGGCGAGGATGGGGTGCGTGGGGGGAGGCGTGGTGGCTTATCTCCCTGCAGTGCGGGAGGAACTTGGAAACTATCACCGCCGTGCCGCAGAGGGCCGGCGGCAGGAGCCACAGTGGCCGCAGCAGCTGGCAAGCGGCCAGATGATCGGCCCACATGACAGCGGCCCAGCGGGAAAATGCCCGGTTGGTTATATTGCCAATCTGGGCCTGCTAGCGCATGGCGGAACAGCCATGAGCGCCTTTTATAGCAACCAGGACCTTCCGCAAGCCTCCAGATCTCTGAGATGGACCAATGAGATCTGGAGCGGGACCTGAGCACATGACTCCTGATCTCCAATGGGAGATCGTCCCATGAGCATGCTCAGTAGGAGGACAGAAGGACTAAGCCTCAGGAGAGATTGGCTGCAAGGCAATCTCCTCTGCAATCTCCTCTGCAGTAGGTAAACAGCAGGAGACTTCAGAATGTGAGGGTCTGGATCCCTGCGGAGTAAACGCAGAAATCCGACACCTAACAATGAGCACTGCAATCTACCAAGCACTATAGGAGCCGCAGGGGTGGAGGAACAGCAGGCAATAAAATCATCCTGGGCACATGAGTGCAGCTGGACAGAGGATCAAGAGCCAGGGGGGAAGGGAGAGCAAGGCCGCACGCGTATCGACGTGAACAGCATGTCTTCGTCAGGGGAAGCCCAGGATGATTTTATTAGTATTCAGCATTCTGACTCCATAAGTGAGCTGAGGATGCTTGAGAGACCATTTCTGTAGCTCTCTATGCACTGTTACTCACAAAGCGATTTCATCAGTGTGATTCTACTGTATGACTGTAGAAGCACGTATGAAGATTCCAGAAGCAGGCTTATTTCCAGCTAAATTCTTGTAGGCATGCACAATTACAGTAGATTGAAAAAACTTATTCTGAACCAGAGATGCAGACATGTGTGCCTCTTAACATGGCTGATTAATAGTGTTGAGCATTCCGATACCGCAAGTATCGGGTATCGGCCGATACTTGCTGTATCGGAATTCCGATACCGACTTCCGATATTTTTTCAATATCGGAATTCGGCATCGGAATCGGAAGTTCAAAGTTGATTGACAGACTGACGTCATCATGATGCGCGGTGTGTGCGCATCATGATGCGCCGTCATTTCGGGCCTTCCGGGGGTCTCTGCCGGCCTGCCGGGGGGCTGTGCCGGCCTGCCGGGGGGCTGTGTGGACTGCCCGGGGTCTGTACCGGCCTGCCGGGGGGCTGTGCCGGCCTGCCGGTGGTCTGTGCACCCTGTGGGGGTCTGTACCGGCCTGCCGGGGGGCTGTGCCGGCCTGCCGGTGGTCTGTGCACCCTGTGGGGGTCTGTACCGGCCTGCCGGGGGGCTGTGCCGGCCTGCCGGGGGGCTGTGCACCCTGTGGGGGTCTGTACCGGCCTGCCGGGGGGCTGTGCCGGCCTGCCGGGGGGCTGTGCTGATGTCCGGGGGTCTGTGCAAGCATCGTCCGATGGGACTACAAGTCCCATCGGGCGATGCCTGCTACCATGACAGTGATTGACACATTAGCCAATGATGGGACAGTAGTAGTCCCATCATCCGGCTAATGTGCTAAATGTTAAAAAAAAAAAAAAAAAATACTACATACATACTACATGCATGCTACATACATACTGCATGCTACATACATACTACATGCATGCTACATACATACTACATGCATGCTACATACTACATGCATGCTACATACATACTACATGCATGCTACATACATACTACATGCATGCTACATGCATGCTACATACATACTACATGCATGCTACATACATACTGCATGCTACATACATACTGCATGCTACATACATACTACATGCTACATACATACTACATGCATGCTACATACATACTACATGCATGCTACATACATACTACATGCATGCTATATACATACTACATGCATGCTACATACATACTACATGCATGCTACATACATACTACATGCATGCTACATACATACTACATGCATGCTACATACATACTACATGCATGCTACATACATACTACATGCATGCTACATACATACATACTACATGCATGCTACATACATACTACATACATACTACATGCTACATGCATACTACATGCATGCTACATACATACTACATGCATGCTACATACATACTACATGCTACATACATACCACATACATACTACATACATACTACATACATACTACATATATACTACATGCATGCTACATACATACTACATACATACCACATACATACTACATACATGCTACATACATACTACATATATACTACATGCATGCTACATACATACTACATATATACTACATGCATGCTACATACATACTGCATGCTACATGCATGCTACATACATACTACATACATACTACATGCTACATACATACCACATATATACTACATACATACAATACATTCATACAATACATACATAGACATACAGTACATATAACATAGAGTAACATACTTACCAATACTTGTCACATTGTTCCCCGAAGCCATTGTCTTTTCCGGAATAAATATTAACATAACAAACCACAAAAATACTCACCCACGATCCGAAGCAGTCCACGAGTGTGTCCCACGACGATCTTGGGTAGAGAACTGCAGCATCAGATGATGCTGCCGTTCTTTACGGGCTGCAGGAATCCAATGACGGAAGGTAGGTATCCTTCCGCACTGTATTCCTCCGCCACTTAAAAAAAAAAAAAGTCCCTAGTCTCACTTTATGCCATTGCTGCGTGGGAAATTCCCACACAGCAATGGCATAAAGTGAGACTAGGGACTTTTTTTTTTTTTTAAGTGGCGGAGGAATACAGTGCGGAAGGATACCTACCTTCCGTCATTGGATTCCTGCAGCCCGTAGAGAACGGCAGCAACAGCTGATGCTGCAGTTCTCTACCCAAGATCGTCGTGGGACACACTCGTGGACTGCTTCGGATCGTGGGTGAGTATTTTTGTGGTTTGTTATGTTAATATTTATTCCGGAAAAGACAATGGCTTCGGGGAACAATGTGACAAGTATTGGTAAGTATGTTACTCTATGTTATATGTACTGTATGTCTATGTATGTATTGTATGAATGTATTGTATGTAGTATGTATGTAGTATATATGTGGTATGTATGTAGCATGTAGTATGTATGTAGCATGCAGTATGTATGTAGCATGCATGTAGTATGTATGTAGTATGTATGTAGCATGCATGTAGTATGTATGTAGTATGTATGTAGCATGTAGTATGTATGTAGCATGCATGTAGTATATATGTAGTATGTATCATGTAGCATGCATGTAGTATATATGTAGTATGTAGCATGTAGTATGTATGTAGCATGCATGTAGTATATATGTAGTATGTATGTAGCATGTAGTATGTATGTAGTATGTATGTAGTATGTATGTAGCATGCATGTAGTATATATGTAGTATGTATGTAGCATGTAGTATGTATGTAGCATGCATGTAGTATATATGTAGTATGTATCATGTAGTATGTATGTAGCATGCATGTAGTATATATGTAGTATGTAGCATGTAGTATGTATGTAGCATGCATGTAGTATGTATGTAGCATGCATGTAGTATGTATGTGGTATGTATGTAGCATGTAGTATGTATGTAGCATGCATGTAGTATATATGTGTTATGTATGTAGCATGTAGCATGCATGTAGTATGTATGTAGTATATATGTGGTATGTATGTAGCATGTAGTATGTATGTAGCATGCAGTATGTATGTAGCATGCATGTAGTATATATGTAGTATGTATGTTGCATGTAGTATTTATGTAGTATGAATGTAGCATGTATGTAGTATATATGTAGTATGTATGTTGCATGTAGTATGAATGTAGCATGTATGTAGTATGTAGTATGTAGTATGAATGTAGCATGTATGTAGTATGCATGTTGTATGTATGTAGCATGTAATTTTTTTTTTTTTTTTTTACATTTAACACATTAGCCGGATGATGGGACTACTACTGTCCCATCATTGGCTAATGTGTCAATCACTGTCATGGTAGCAGGCATCGCCCGATGGGACTTGTAGTCCCATCGGACGATGCCTGCACAGACCCCCGAAGCCTGCACAGCCCCCCGGCAGGCCTGCACAGCCCCCCGGCAGGCCGGCACAGCCCACCGGCAGGCCGGCACAGACCACCGGAGCCTGCACAGACCCCCTGGCAGGCCGGCACAGCCCCCCGAAAGGCCCGTACAGACCCCAGAGAGGCTGTACAAGGGCAGGAAAGGGTTTTTCTTATTCCGATACCGGAAGTCCCATAGACTTGAATGGGACTTCCGGTATCGGAATCGGCGATACCGATACTTTTTTTAAAGATCGGCCGATACCATCCGATACGATACTTTGAAGTATCGGACGGTATCGCTCAACTCTACTGATTAACAAAATGAGGAAGCGAAAAATTAAACAAAGTACACAAAGATTTTAGATAAAGGCACATTTATAGTTTAAAGGTACTGTCACACTTAGCGATGTGCCAGCGATCCCGACCAGCGATATGACGCGGTCAGGATCGCTGGTACATCGCTAAGCGGTCGCTAGTGAGCTGCCACACAGGCAGATCTCACCAGTGACATCGCTGGGGACGGGGGTCGCTACTTGCCTGTCACACTAGGCGATCCTGACGTCCTCCCGCCCGGCTCCACGCTCGTCGCTCGTCTCTCCACAGGAAGCTGACGACGAGAAACAGTCCTGGACGTTCTCGCGCGATCAGCGATAACCAGCGGGGGAGCGGGTCGTAGGTAAGTATCAGACACAGCGATGTCGCTAGCAATATCACTATAACGTCACAAGTTATAGCGATATTGCTAGCGATATCGCTTAGTGTGACAGTACCTTTAGAATAAGCCACACAAACTGGGACTAGCAAGTCAACTCTCCTCCCTTTCTCTATTTTCAAAGACAAAGTTGAGGAATTTTACTCATTGATTTGTTAAAGGGGACTTAAAATTTATCTTCTGTAGCATTTCTCATTAAATGGTTCCAAACTAAACTGTGACATCAGCAGCAAGAACACTGAATCAGGAGCTTTATGAAATTAGTTCAGCATGATGACTCAGTGGTTAGCACTGTTGCTTTGCATTGCTGTGGTCCTGGGTTTAAATCCCACTAAGGACAACATCTGCAAGGAATTTGTATGTTCTCCCCATATTTGCGTGAGTTTGCTGTGGTTATTCTGGTTTCCTCCCACACTCAAAATACATACTGGTAGGAAACTTAGATGGGGACAGTGATAATAATGCTGTGGAATTAATGGCATTATATAAATGAGTAAACTAATAAATAATGGTTAACTGCTCACAAGCCTACTATTACCATAAGTGATGCCAAGTATCAGCTTCTCGTAAGTGATTTGATGCTCTCTGGAGTGATGACTCATGTTTCACTATCTGGCAGTGGGATGAACTTGTATATAATAACATGGGCTATTTTTCAGGAATTTGGCTAGACTTCTATTTCCAAAAAGCATATTGCTAATGTTTTTAGCACTGCGTCTTACCTTTTCAGCAAAGTGGATGTGATTATAAAAATCTCATGCCCACTGAGCTTTTTTTCCCACAGTCTAAGGCTAAGTTCACACTTGTGTATGGCTGGGCTGCGGATGGCTTCATACGTCCTCCCTTAAGCTCCGTCTACGCTCCGCCTACATCCGCATGCGTCCTGCGTTGTCCTGCGTACCTATGTTTAACATTGGATACGCAGGGACATGCGTTGTATGTGGATGTGTCCGCAGGCGAGGTTTTGACGTGCCCGCTGGCCATACAGAAATGCAACAGCCATCAAGGTAAATGAATAAAATAAATTTAATAGCTTACTCATAATGAAGTATAAAGTGCCCGTCCACGATGCATATAGACACCCCGACGTGCGTTTCATGGATGTGGTTTATAAAAAAAAAATAAAAAATCCTTAACTTTGTAGTTTAAATGTCCATTTTTTTCTCTCTTTAGACTCCCTTAGACTCCCTTTGATAAAGCACATCCACAAAACGAGTGTCGTATACTCATATATGTAATATACTCTTTATTCAACTGATTTTTTTTTATCTTAATTTTTAAATATTTACAATAAAAATTATATTTTAGTACAAATTTTCTTAGTGGTGTGTTTGAATACATCGTATCCGCCGTATTGTATGTATTGTCATGACATACCAATTGTTTTCTATTATGATGGGAATATTGATTTTCCTTTTTTAAAGTCCCTTATAGAATTTTGATATGTTTATGGACATTGTGTGAATTATGTCTCTTTCCTCATGTGTAGGCATTGTTGGACCTTAAGTATCCCTGGCTACGACCACTGATATAGTGACAGTTAGTTAGCAAGTTCCTAGTGGTAGTAACTATGGATACCTAAGGTCCTGAAATGCCTGCACATAGCGATCAGAACAACTTTACTACATTTCTAATTGGAGGAATTTGCTAATATCATTATTACTACACCGACTACATATTGGGATAGGATCTTGGAGATGGGCATACCCTTTTAAGCCAAAAGAGATACTTCCATAAAAATGATGAGGTAACTATTTGTTACCATTGTAGGGATTCACACTCACTGGTATGTATTAGGCATTAGGTCTTAGGTAGCATTCACACAGCCTGCACAAACTCTTCTCAGAGTGGGATTCTGGCTTGTCTCTCTTTAGCTCCAATATATATCCAGTCTGGTCAGCTTCCCTGAGTTAACTCATTAAGGAGAATAGCTAGCCTGGTTATATGCAGGCGAGCCAGGTGATCTAATCAGTACCTCTACAGCTAGGATTTAACCCTAGCCTACCTGTTTTTGCTACACCATCTTTTCAGTTAGCCATTAAAAGATACCAACCACTGAGGACTCGCAAATTTTAATACTATTCTATCTACCAGTTAACATGGTGCAAAATTATATAAAAACATATTCACGTTGCAGTTACATAATCAGTATGGGCTTAAAATGCAGACTCTCAGCTTTAATTTAATTGGAGTAAGGGTTTAGGATTAAAGCTCTTCAATATGTAGTTGCCTCTTTTTAAAGACACCAAACGTTATTGGGCTATTATCTTAGAAACTATTTAATGGGCTGTGTGAAAAATGTTGGCGATATAATTTCCAATGTCAATCATTTGCATCCTATTTGACATGGGATTATAAAACCCCTTTTCTTTGTGCAGCAGGGACAGGAAACCAGGCTCATCAGGCCATCCAGCATTTTCAGTGGCTCTAGGAGAAAGCTGGCTGCTAGCTCAGCAGGTGGTCAAGCCTCAAAAGCCTGTGAGTGACAAATCGCAAACCTTGAGCCAGCTAAGCTCAGGACTAAGGCTTGCTTGCATTATAGAGTCATGCTGAAACAAATCTGTGAAAGAAACCTTCTAGAACATTCTAGAAACATAATTCCATAAGGAGTTATGGAGATACTATACATGCTAGCGGTACATGGCTCATATTTCTGAGATCCCCAGAACATGAAGAACACCTTCCAGGCTTTCGATCTGTTCTAGCACCTCAGGGTTGAAAGCTATGTAGAATCACTAGTAGGAGCTGTTTGGTATCAACTCGTAGCAGGGGTCCGACTGGATCCAATGGCACCAATGCAGCCTCTCTAGGACCGTCTATGAAGGAGTTATGACCCATCTTAGGTTTTGGAGTTTTTAGCTGCTAGATAAAAGAGGGTATTTGGGGTGAGCCGAGGAGTAAAATTCTCGTATAAATCGTGACCTACTGATTTTTTCCAGGGAGGACACAATGACATATCGTGTGAGGAGAAGTCAAGAAACAGAGAAGACTACAAGCCTCTCATATGGCAACCCCTCCCCCACAAGCCAGGCCTTTCATCTGACTGGTAACTGACTCATCATCTGCTTATACTTTTGTACGACCATTATTTGTATTTGCATACTTGATCATTGTGTATGTATAACTATTGTGTATATAGTGTTTTGTCTAATGTGCCCTTAAGTTGATTAAATATATAATTTTACCTTGGGCTGCTCTTTTATCTCAATCCAAGAATCCACACTACCGTGTTTTCGACTTAGCTTTCCAGGTTATTGGGGAAGATTTCTGGCCCAATATAATCCGTTACGGGACCGGGCTTATATCTAATGAAGAACTGGTGGCAGTCCTACTGGGCTAACCAGGCACTGTTTCACTGGTGCTAGTGAAAGAGGCCTGAGCTGTGATCGATTGCAATGCCACATCAAAGACTGCGTGAGACACATCCTCACACTCCCCGTGTCTACCTGGGTCCATGTAGACGGGGAGTGTGTACAATTTGGCCAAGCTGACTTTACGTGTCCCTAGTGGGTGCGGAACATCACATTGGTGCAGGTGAGGAGAGCGTACCACATGATCCCTTGGAAGTAATAGTGACATCAGGCGAGGTGGCAAGGTGCATGTTCTTCACATTTGATGGAAGCAATGGGATTCTGTGTGATATCTCCAGTGCCATCTTTCTCACGCTGCATGAGCTATTCCTTTGTTAATTCTTCATCAATTAAGCAGAAAAAAGGTCAGGATGTGAATCCAGGTGTGGCATTTGCATTTGGATGTTTTTGTTGTGAACACACGACATGCGGTCAAAGGAGACCTCAATGGAAGAGAAACACCATCATTAGGCTGAAAAAAGAGAATAAATACATACGACAGCAGAAAAGTTAGGAGTGGCCAAATGAACAGTTTGGTACATTATGCAAAAACAAGAGCACAGTGGCGAGCTTTGAAACTCAAAAAGGCATTGACAACAGTTAGGGACCAGGGACTCCTTTCCTGTCCCTAATGCTGGGGGCTGCCTAGCTCGCCCTGTTCCATGGATTACTTCTGATGGTGAAAACGCCGGGTTCATGTACCTTGCCTTAGCTCTTGAATCCAGCCTCAGTCTGTACCATTTTCCCACCCAAGGAAGAGGGGAGTAGTAGTGTACCATATACACCAACCAGACTAACAAAGTAATACGAACAGGGAAAAAGGAAAATACCAATCATACAAATATACTCACAGGAATAACAGAGGTATACACCGGTGAGTGGAGGATGGATGTAGGAGAAGAAGGGGAATTAGCACACACACAAAACCTGCAACAGTCACAGAAAAATCCACCAAATGACTTCTCAAATAACAACCACTAACCAACAACCTCCAGCCATGCAGTAAAAGCTACTCTGACAATGAGTGCTTGCCAAGACCCAGATTATATAGGAAATGGGAGTGGTTAACAGTGAACAGCTGAGCCTTAATGCAGGTGTGACGCCCGGGAGACCATGGAATACCCAGCACCGGATCGGTGGTGTCCTTGCTTCACCTCTGGGGAATGTCACGGGTGGCTTGACCCGGAGCTGTGGCCTCAGGCAATGCACAGTGCAAAAGGGGGTATTATGAGGGGACTTGAAGAGCACGGGCACTTACTTGTTCAGCAGCGGATTCTCTCAGCGGTAATGCTCCCGATCTTGGGTAGATAGCTACTGTCCAAATGAAAGTCTGAGACACTGGAAACAGTTAACCAGTTTACTTCAACAAATAGGGGGTTACAATAAGTCCCGTCACCGGAGTCTGTATGGGAACTTTTGGGTTACTCTGGCCCTGCCGGGGCTTTTACCTCCTATTTTACGCTGTTTCTGTGTGGCCCTGCTGCTGTGTGTGAACTGGCTGCCGGCCCAATCTGTCCTCTCAAGGGTCTTGATTCAACGGGCAACTCGAGTCCTTTCCTTTTCTTACCCCCTCCGGGAGTACCGCAGAACTCTACACCTGTTGCTGCGTCTGACCCTAGTGAGGCTGGTATCACCTCACGTTTTCCGGTTGCTGTATTATATATAATGAATGCAGCCACGGATCCAGTATCCGTCTCTGCGCCTGTTCTGGGTAGTAATTAGTGCTACCCGGTTCTTAAAATGTCCTCTTTCTCTGTCCCTTTTTCCTCAGACCGGTGTTCTGTTGGCCCTGAAATTGTCAGTCAGTCCTTCAGGAGCCTGATACTGCTCCTCACACTCTGACCCTCCAGATCTGAACTCCTGGGAATAACTCACTCCTTTTCCTCAGGTCAGAATTGATATAGGGGAGTCTCTGGAGCTCCCCCTTCTGGCCGGAGGTGGTAATGCAGTGTCCCTATTCTTGTTTGTGTCTTGTGTCAGTAACTCTGTGGTGATCCCACTTTTGTGGTAAATACCCCTAGGGGTGCCACATTCCCCCTTAGATAAGAACAGTACTCTGGGACTGTGGGACAATAAACATTTGAAATAACAACTAATATATACAAAGTCTTAAAATGA
This sequence comes from Dendrobates tinctorius, assembly GCF_039654945.1. Classification (NCBI taxonomy): domain Eukaryota; kingdom Metazoa; phylum Chordata; class Amphibia; order Anura; family Dendrobatidae; genus Dendrobates; species Dendrobates tinctorius. Next base: position 3,823,765 of record NW_027361672.1, read on the forward strand.
AAAGTCACAAAAACCATTCAAAGATCAAAAATAGAGTTCTGCAAAAAGTTACTTCAAATAGCGTCCATTTATACAGTTCTATCCTTGAGGGTTATTTATTTGTTAGGAAAGGCACTGCAATTAGTGTCCAGGAATTTAGCTCCATTTTTTTTCCAAGAGTCTAAAGATAAAGTTCAAAAAGAAAGTTCAAGAATATGCAAGAAGTTCATGCAGAAGAGTCTCCGTAGATACTGGGCTTAAACGTGGCAAACTGATAACAAATGGCTTAGCTAGATTTTCTGTTCAACTATAAATGGCATAACATATATTCAATTCTCATAAATGGTATTCACATTTGGTAATCCGTATACCTTTCCGGTAATTGACCCTGAGTACTACGTTGTGATCTACGTAATAACGGTGTCTCTTCAGGTGGCGTAATACGGTCTACTGCTAATATGGTGTCTGCCCGTTCTGCTAAAGATAATTCCACAATTATGGGGTTGGCAAGTCCACCGTGAATGGGATCACCATGACCAGGAATCTGTTCTTCCTGTCTTGGGACTTCTTGTGGTACGGGGTCAACTTCTTGTCTTGGGGCTTCTGGTACTATGGGTTCTGGTGTTGGGTAAAAGGCCATCACTGGAACTATTACTGAGCCATAGTAGGTTGGCCATGTCTTAGGAAAGTCTCCTAATGCGGTATGATACACTTCTTCCTCTTCCTTAGCAGGTTGAACGTGTATGGGTTGAATGACTTCTGGTTCCGGTTGGATAATTTCTGGCTCTTTCAATGTTTCCGGACATAGTTTCAGATTGTCTCTAGATACTAGTATTGATGTTAGTCCTCCGTTTTTGCTGATAAGGCACATTTTTGGGTTGTTCACTCTTGTTGGTAAAACTGTATAGGGAACGGTTTCCCACTGATTGTCCAATTTATTGGTACGACGATTTCTCTTGAACACTTGGTCACCCGGTTTTAATTGGGTTGCTAGAGCATTCCGGTTGAAAGTTCGCTCTTGTCTTTCTCTAGTTTGCTGAAGGCTTCTTTCCACACTTTCTTGTACTTGGCGATACTGCTTTTGCCGTATGGTATCCCAATTTGAGTCTTGAACATCTACGTCTGGTTTCAGAATTCCCATTTCTAGATCGATTGGTAGTTGGCCGGGTCTTGCACGCATAAGGTAAGCTGGGGTGCAGTTGGTGGAGCTTACCGGGACATGGTTATATAGATCTACCAAGTCAGGCAATTTCTCCGGCCACTGATTTCTTTCCGATTCTGGTAAGGTTTTCAGTAGATCTATTACAATATGGTTCATCTTTTCGCATAAGCCATTTGTTTGTGGATGGTAGGCCGTCGTCCGGATCTTTTTGCAACCATACATATTACAAAATTCTCTGAAGATCTCTGATTCAAAGGCTGTACCTTGGTCTGTGAGTACCTGTTCTGGGTATCCATGGGGTCTACAAAAGTACGTTTGGAATGCCTTGGCTGCTGTTTTTGCTGTCAGATCTTTTACGGGTACTACTACCAAGAAGCGTGAATAATGGTCCACAACGGTCAAGGCATAAACATAGCCGGACCGGCTTGGTGTCAACTTCACGTGGTCTATGGCAACAAGTTCAAGTGGCTGCTTGGTGATTATGGGCTGCAGTGGTGCTCTTTGGTTTCTTTGATCTTTTCTTCTAAGGTTACAAGGGCCACAGTTTCTGCACCATTGTTCAATTGATTTTCTCATTCCGACCCAATGAAATCTTTCTCATAGGAGTACTTCGAGCTTTTTCCATCCGAAGTGACCGGCACCATTGTGGTAAGCCTCTAGGACCATTTTCACATCTTGTTTAGGCACGATGATCTGCCAGACCAATTCATGCGTTTTTGGATTAGTGTACCTTCTGCAGAGCTTCCCTTGGTACAAGAACATTTTGCCTCTCTCCTTCCAGAGTTGATGCGTCTCTTCTGGAGCATTCTCATCGGGGTATGCACTTTGCTCAGTCAACAGTTCTTTCACCAACTTCACACCCAGATTGTTAGCTTGTGTGTCAGCCCATCTATGGTGTGCCAACGGGTTAAAATTCACCTCTTATTGTTTCTGGTAGGTACTTGACTGATGCTGTTTTGCCTTGGGATGATGGAAGGCTGGTAGCTCAATCTCTTCAAGCTCTTCTGGTTCTTCTTCCACGTCCCTCAAGTGTGGCATCCGGGATAGGGCATCGGCATTTCCATTCTTGCGGCCTGCTCTATACTTGATCACGAAGTTGTAATTGGACAACCGGGCTATCCATCGCTGTTCTAGCGCACCTAATTTAGCCGTATCCAGGTGGGTCAACGGGTTGTTGTCAGTATAGACGGTAAATTCTGCAGCGGCCAAATAGTGTTTGAAACGCTCAGTCACAGCCCAGACTACTGCCAGTAGTTCCAACTTGAAGGAGCTGTAATTTTCCGGATTTCTTTCAGTAGGCCGGAGCTTCCTACTTGCAAAGGCGATGACTTTCTCCTTGCCTCCCTGCTTCTGAGACAGTACGGCTCCTAGTCCCACATTACTGGCATCTGTGTAGAGGATGAAGGGTTGATGGTAATCTGGGTATGCTAGAACCTCTTCTCCTGTTAATGCCTTCTTTAGCTTCTCAAAGGAGTCTTCCCTCTCATCACTCAACTGGAAAGGAGGATTTCGGTTTGAAGGCTTCTTCGTCTGCCCTACCAGGACGTCTTGTAGGGGTGCTGCTAACTTCGTGAACCCTCTTATGAATCTGCGATAGTAGCCCACCAGTCCCAGGAATTGCCTGACCTCTTTCACATTGGTGGACCTTGGCCAATCCCTTATTGTGGTTACTTTCTCAGGATCCGGTGCTACTCCCTCTGAACTCACAACGTGTCCCAGGTACTGTACCTTTGGCTTGAGAAGGTGACATTTGGATGGCTTGATCTTCATGCCATATCTGGATAAGGCTTCGAACACTTCTGCCAGGTCTTGTAAGTGTTGTTCGTAAGTTTTTGAGTAGACGATCACATCGTCCAGGTACAGGAGGACGGTCTCGAAGTTCTTGTGTCCGAGGCAGCATTCCATCAGCCGCTGGAAGGTACCGGGTGCGTTGCAGAGTCCAAACGGCATACAATTGAATTCACAGAGACCCATTGGTGTGGTGAATGCTGTCTTTTCTTTATCTCTCTCAGCCACAGGGACTTGCCAATACCCACTTGTTAAGTCTAGGGTGGAAAAATAATTAGCAGATCTTAAAGCAGATAAGGACTCTTCTATCCTAGGCAAGGGGTAGGCGTCTTTATGGGTAATGTTATTAATCTGCCGGTAGGCTACGCACTTTCTCATGGTTCCGTCCTTCTTTTTAACAATCACTAGAGGGGCCGCCCAGGGGCTACAGCTGTCTCTTATTACCCCGGCCTGGTCATCTCCCTGAGCATATCTTTTGCACATTGGTAGTGAACGGGTGGTATGGGCCTATATCTTTCTTTTATTGGTGGGTGGTCACCAGTGGGGATTGTGTGTTCTACCCCTTCTATCCATCCGAAGTCCAATGGGTGTTTACTGAAGACCTGCTCCTATTACGTCACTAGCCTATACACCCCTTGTTTTTGATGGGTAGGGGTTGAATTTGTGCCCACATGCAGCTGTTGGCACCAATCCTCCAATTCTCCATCTGAGCCGTTGTCTTCCACCTGACAGGTTGGTTCTAAGGGCCCAATGGTCGTGATGGCATTGTTGTCAACAGTATATAGCTTTGCCACTGTAGCATACCTTGGCAAGGTGACCTCTTCCTCTCCACAGTTCAAGAGCCGTACCGGCACTCGTCCCCGGTGTACCTCGGCTACCCCTCTTGCCGTGAGTATAGTGGGCCTACTGTCAGTGTACACTGGTTCTACCAAGGCTTGATATTTTCGTCCCTTCGTACCAATGGCTGCTCTACACCATACAAGCATTTCTGTTTTTGGTGGAATTACAATGGACGTTGGATCACTTACCCTCACACTGCCGATTTCTCCACCTGCAACCTCTACCTGTTGCTTTAGCATCAATACTTTTATTTCCCTCCGGAGAACTCTCTGCTGGCAGGATTGGGCAGTTTCAACAATTTGCTGCAAGACAGAACTAACTTCAGAAAAGCAGTTTTCTAACACATTCATTCCTATCAGTACAGTTGGTTCACAGTTCCGCCGGTCAACATCAACAACAATTATACCCTGTTTCTTCAATTCTACTTTACCAATCTTTACAGTCATCTCTCGGAATCCTAGTTGCGGTACCAACTTACCATTACTGGCCCATATATCTAGCCCAACATCAGAGGGTCCTTTATCAATATATGCATCAGCCCAGTACCTCTTATAAAGGATATATGGTATAGATGAAATCTGGGAACCAGTGTCCAGCAAAGCGTTGAGGGGGATTCCGTCCAGCACAATAGGGATAACGGGATGTACTTGTCGTGCCAAGGTGTTGGGCCTTGAAAGTTCATTCCTGTGAAGCGGCCCGCATTCCCAGGGGATCCTTGTTTAAATCACAATCTCGTGCAAAGTGGCCTGGCTGCTGGCAACGGCGGCAGATGGGCTGTCCATCCGGTTGGTAGCGGTCGCTGGGTCGTCCTCTCCACGTTGGGTATCTCCGGGGTCTCATCCATGGAACATCCTCTCTACGGTTCGCCAACTCCATCCGGGGTCCTCTCATCTCCTGCATGGTTTTAGCCATTGAAGCAACAACATCAGTTAAAGAGTCAAGCTTTTGTTGAAGAGCCTCATTGGTGCTGGGCTCCAGGGACTTAGCACTGGCCCCGGACATAGCTGATGTCACTGGTACACCCGGTTGCTGAGATGCTTCTGCCATGGGGTGCGCAGGATCCTGATCCCAAGGTGCCTCTGTCAGCTGGAGACGTATAGCACTCTCTTTTAACTGGGCAAATGTCAATTCAGGGTCCTTAAAAGCCAGCATGCTCACATGACCCCTGTGAGAAGGGGCGTAGAGTCCTTCAATGAATTGATCTTTTAGCAGCTTATCCGCTCCGGTGTTAAAAATGGGTTCAGCCAGTGTAAGTGCTTTAAGGGCTTCCTGCAGGTTTAAGGCAAAGTCTCTCACGCCCTCATTGGCTTTCTGTTTGCAATTAAAGAATTGTGCTTTAGCTTTACCACCGGCTGTGGGTTCAAATGCTGCTTTTAATCCAACAAATATACGTTCAACAGTGTCTCTGAGGTCAGCTGCCCATGCTGTGACTTCCCGCTTGGCATTGCCTCCTAACTGTGCTATCAGATACCCAACACGCTGCTGTTCTGGCATGGGGAATATGTTGAAATGGGCCAGCATCTGTTCCTTAAAATCATCGAGGGTATTTGGCTTACCTTCATACCTCGGATGCCACGGGGTGCCCGGGGTATATGGCATCAGCAGCGGCATAATGAGCGCTGCTCCTTGTGCCGCTGTACCATCGGGCGCTTTGTTTACATTCTGCCCTTCAGCTGCAGTTGCGTCGCCGGGTGCTTCAGCGTCCCCGTGCTGCGACATTCTGTGCCCCCTTAGTTAATCTGGACCCTTTCGGTCCTCTGCTTCCATCGGGATAGTGTAGAATCGTTCCGCAGTGCAGCCGAATTCGTTTTCCCCTTCCTCTGGCGTCAGAGCACTCAGCTGAGTGCCGCCCACAATGACACGCCCCTTTTTGCTCCCGCTCGCCACTCGCTCTGTAATGGCGGATTCTGAAATTTTTCTGTCAGATCAGGGTTCAGGCTGTGGCGCAGTTCAAACAGCAGTCTCGTGCCCTGGCAGTTATGAGGTATTTACCTGAGAGGCTGGAGGCCATTTTAACTCCATGTTAGTCAATGGGAAAAAGTTAGATTCAATGATTCTCAATGGGGACAGCAATTTTTCTCTAATAAGGTCAATTTTAGGTCTTTTTCTTCCGAATTTTCACAATTTTGGGCTCAAATCACAGCACACAATACCCGGTTAGCGGGCACGGTGAATCCTGTTCGTGACGCCAATTTGTGACACCCGGGAGACCATGGAATACCCAGCACCGGATCGGTGGTGTCCTTGCTTCACCTCTGGGGAATGTCACGGGTGGCTTGACCCGGTGCTGTGGCCTCAGGCGATGCACAGTGCAAAAGGGGGTATTATGAGGGCACTTACTTGTTCAGCAGCGGATTCTCTCAGCGGTAATGCTCCCGATCTTGGGTAGATGGCTACTGTCCAAATGAAAGTCTGAGACACTGGAAACGGTTCACCAGTTTACTTCAACAAATAGGAGGTTACAATAAGTCCCGTCACCGGAGTCTGTATGGGAACTTTTGGGTTACTCTGGCCCTGCCGGGGCTTTTACCTCCTATTTTGCGCTGCTTCTGTGTGGCCCTGCTGCTGTGTGTGAACTGGCTGCCAGCCCAATCTGTCCTCTCCGGGTCTTGATTCAACGGGCAACTCGAGTCCTTTCCTTTTCTTACCCCCTCCGGGAGTACCGCTGAACTCTACACCTGTTGCTGCGTCTGACCCTAGTGAGGCTGGTATCACCTCACATTTTCCGGTTGCTGTATTATATATAATGAATGCAGCCACGGATCCGGTATCCGTCTCTGCGCCTGTTCTGGGTAGTAATTAGTGCTACCCGGTTCTTAAAATGTCCTCTTTCTCTGTCCCTTTTTCCTCAGACCGGTGTTCTGTTGGCCCTGAAATTGTCAGTCAGTCCTTCAGGAGCCTGATACTGCTCCTCACACTCTGACCCTCCAGATCTGAACTCCTGGGAATAACTCACTCCTTTTCCTCAGGTCAGAATTGATATAGGGGAGTCTCTGGAGCTCCCCCTTCTGGCCGGAGGTGGTAATGCAGTGTCCCTATTCTTGTTTGTGTCTTGTGTCAGTAACTCTGTGGTGATCCCACTTTTGTGGCAAATACCCCTAGGGGTGCCACACAGGAAAGCTTCCAAGAGCTCTCAACTAGGCAGATTAACCCCTCCAATGCTAAAAGAAACATGCACCATTTAATATGAACGTGAAGCACTTCAAATCAGTGCAAGAGTAGGAGAAATCTGATGCTGCGGTCTTCTGTCTCCTCTTTGTTGCAGTAAACTCGTGACCTGCCTTTCATATGTTATTTTTGTTATGTCATATGTTAGTCCCATGAATAGCCCAAATCACAAAGAATTGGTCCCTATCCAAATATTTCTGGACCTAACTGTATTACATGCATACCGTTATGCCATATACTAAATATCCATAAACAACCTATTATTTCTGTGCTTTCTTTAATTTTTCTTTGTAAGTATTGTGGTAGATTGGCTCACTCAGCTGCTCTTAGAGATAGACTAGACACTTTAAAGTTTCTTCTACTGATAAAATTTAAACACGGCATAAACCATCGCAGGATTTAACAAAAGAAATATGGCCTTTCTAGCATAATGGAAAAGCAAAAGATAACTTATAGCAGAGTCCATATGCCTACAGGATTCGCCTGCTCAGGCTACAATAAATTTCAGTTCTCACTGTTGCTCCAGACTAGAGACTTCCAGAAAAAAACTCAGTAGCTTGATATTTAACTTCACCAACCACACCCTTGGGGAGTAGATATGGTGAGTGACCATCCCACCCATCCCTTATAGCCACTCACGAAAAACCCAACCCTGTCATGGCTGATTAACCCCTCAGCAAATAACATGCTGGAGAGAAACTTCTGGGTTTCACATCCCAGAAGATAACCTTTGTGAAACATGTCTCCCCTCACATGCATTGCCAGTGACCCTGTCACAGTACCTATTGTAATTAAATAAATCAATTTGCATCCCTGAGAGCATGGCACACTCCCATTTAGTGATAGAATACACAATCATAGAAATCTATACAACTTTTCAGGACATGTAATTGTAGTCAATTGGTAACTAGAACTTGCACAAGAGGAGGGTATAAAAACTCCTATTTCCAGAAAAGAACAACTGCACAACATATCCAGCATTCATATATAAATCCCAGCTGTGCCAATCTGTGCAATAGCCACTGAGAAATATCTTCAAATTAAGATAGCATGTATTGTCATCAGTGAGAAGTCAGATATAGTAAAAACTCATAAAAATCTCGTAAAATTCTGTTAATTCTCCACTCCATGCTGATGAAAATAAGAGTCCTGTGTAGAGTGAATTATATTGTGCATGTGTGAGCAGGTTGCGGGATGCAGTGACGGACAAGAGGCAGAGCAAGGGTTAACGTATTTTACTTTAACAAATATGTACCCCACGCAGGGAGATAAAGAGTTAAACAGGGATAATGCAGGTAGTAGGTAATAAAGGGTATGCAGTATGGGCAAAATGCAGGGGACAACCACGGTAGCAGTTCCTAAGCTATCACTTATCGAATCTGACAACTTCCAGACTGTAGAATCCAGGAAACAAGCGTTGGCGCCAACAATGGTCAGCGCGGGGTTAATTCGGTGTAGTCCTGAAGATAACGACGCGCTGCGTCTTTCCGGCAGCGGTGAGTCTCCGGTGTCTCCTGCGGGATCCTCAGTCCAGCGGGTGCTGTGGAGGGTAAGGCACAGGCCACAGTAATGTCGGAGCCAAACATGGTCCGACAAATATGCACCAGGGGGTCAGGATTCAGTTCACGGTCACACACCCGGTACTTCATAGGCAGCACGCACACGGTACTCACAAGCCTGGAACATTTGGCACTTTGCTTTCCAGGAGCCAACGTGCAACAGTATATATCTGTTCACAGTTTCTGCGAATGGCAGCGGGGATGCTGGAGCACGGGCATGCGCTGTTGCGGTGCTCGAGGGATGGAGCACTCACCTCCCCCTGCTTCGCACTGTCAATTCCCGCCAAGTCTGCCTGTTTCTACCCTTGCTTTTACTTTTCAGCCTCAGACACGACCCCTGCTGCCAAGAGCAAAGGGTGGTCCGGTTCTTTAAGCTTTCCCCGGACAACAGAGGAGAAAGCCCTGACAGTTCCAGACCCGGCGCAAGAAAGGTACCCCTAGCCCGGTCCTTCTGCTTACACATGGGCAGCACGGTGGCTCAGTGGTTAGCACTGCAGCCTTGCAGCGCTGGGGTCCTGGGTTCAAATTCTCCCCGTGTTTGCGTGGGTTCCTACGGGTTCTCCGGTTTCCTCCCACATTCCTAAGACATACTGATAGGGAATCTAGAATGTGAGGCCCATCTGGGACAGGGCCAATAATGTTTGTAAAGCTCTGTGGAATTAATAGCGCTATATAAATGAGTAAAATAAATGAAAAAAATGTAATATTACAAATGTTTCAAATTGTAGACAGTTTGGGGAAAAATGTCTATTTCTGTGTTTCAGTGTATTTCATACATAGAGGGGGGTTAATACAAAGTAATTATTTGGGGGCTTGCATTGCATGTGAGGTTAACAATTCCTCAGAAAATATGACATCTTGCTATGCAGCTATCACAGTAATTGGTCATTTGGCCAAACTCATTACAAATGGCTCCTATACGCACACCAACATCAATACATTCAGTGAGCAATATAAAATGATGCTTGGTAATTACTGGTCACAGCTGCTACAGTTCTAAGGCGTATGCAAAGCGCTGGTGCAGCCATTATGGCTGTGAAGAGCATGCATTAAAGGTAGCTTCCTTAAAATTACAGTATAATAATAAGAATAAAATGGAGTTTCTTCACAAAAAGTAAGACACACACTGGCAAAAAATTTGATTTCCCGAAGTAACAATGTTGAGAAATGGGTTTATGGTATTGCACCATTTTAAAATTTTGCAAAAGAAAATTAATATGAAGGTACACATTTCCTTCTTGTCTTTCAAAACCCTAGTTTAGTATCCAAATAGCATTTATTTATGTTACCTGCTGAGACTTTTTCTAGAGGTATGTGGAATTCAATTGAACACGCTTTTCTTATTAGTCATTTGCCTTGAGACTAAATGTGTTGAGGTGTTTACATTGAATGAATGATGATGAAATAAACTATGTTTGCTGCTTATTTTGTAATTCTCACTGAAAATTTGTCACATTTATCTCTGACTATGCCACCTCTTGGTTAGTGTATGTTAAACTTTTTTGCCCCTAATAATTGTCACAATATGATGCATCAAAAAGCACCACTCCGACATTTTTCTTTTTACTTCAGCGCTGGAGTGGTACCACTAACGTAATGTCCCTGCACCTAGTCTTATACTTATGAGTCGGCTTCAGCTCTTTCCAGCGCCGCTCCGGTCCCACGCCGCCATCTTGTGATGGCAACCTCTGACTGACGGTAAGTCAGAGGGAACAGTCACAAGCTCTCAATGTAAATCTGTGTGGATTGTGTGAATTAGCTTGAGCCAGGAGGTAGATTTCAAACTACTTTACGCCCACTTTATATCTAGCACCCTTACAGTTGTGGCCAAAAGTATTGACACCCCTGCAATTCTGTCAGATAATACTCAATTTCTTCCTGAAAATGATTGCAAACACAAATTCTTTGGTATTATTATCTTCATTTAATTTGTCTTAAATGAAAAAACACAAAAGAAAATGAAGCAAAAAGCAAAACATTGATCATTTCACACAAAACTTCAAGAATGGGCCAGACAAAAGTATTGGCACCCTCAGCCTAATACTTGGTTGCACAACCATTAGCCAAAATAACTGCGACCAACCGCTTCCGGTAATCATCAATGAGTTTCTTACAATGCTCTGCTGGAATTTTAGACCATTCTTCTTTGGTTAGCCACAGTGCCATGGGCTTTAAACTTCTTGATGACACTGCGCACGGTAGACACAGGAACATTCTGGTTTTTGGAGATGGACTTGTAGCCTTGAGATTGCTCATGCTTCCTCACAATTTGGTTTCTCAAGTCCTCAGACAGTTCTTTGGTCTTCTTTCTTTTCTCCATGCTCAATGTGGTACACACAAGGACACAGGACAGAGGTTGAGTCAACTTTAATCCATGTCAACTGGCTGCAAGTGTGATTTAATTATTGCCACAGGTAAGTTACAGGTGCTGTTAATTACACAAATTAGAGAAGCATCACATGATTTTTCGAACAGTGCCAATACTTTTGTCCACCATCTTTTTTATGTTTGGTGTGGAATTATATCCAATTTGGCTTTAGGACAATTCTTTTTGTGTTTTTTCATTTAAGACAAATTAAATGAAGATAATAATACCAAAGAATTTGTGTTTGCAATCATTTTCAGGAAGAAACTGAGTATTATCTGACAGAATTGCAGGAGTGTCAATACTTTTGGCCACAACTGTATGTCTATCTACAGGACAGATGATAATTTGATGGTCACTGGAGATTAGTATATTGATCCATGAAGGATCATGTTTTAGTAGAATTTCATAAAATTCACAATTCCATAGAAATCAACATTTTAAGATTTGATTCAAGATTAAAAAAAACCTTGTGACACTATTTCCCATACACTGTCATGCCTTTAATGTTGGTGCTCATTCAGAAGTCCCAAGCAGCTGAGTCGATCTCCATCTCCATTGGGTAAGTGCAACATAAATATCAGATCTCTCCCACCACCACTGACCCCCTCCCAACACACATACTCTTTGGGTACTGAAATTGAATTTTTGGGGAAAATTTGGCAAACGGTCTGTTAGAAAATAGCAGTAGCTACTCCAGAGGTAAATTTTTGCCATGTCTAGCAGTTCCACAGGCAATGAAAAGAGGGATAGGAATTTCAGAGCTCTAGTCTCAGGATTGGTTACCATAGATCTGCAAGTAAATTGTCTTGGGGGTAAGTGATAACTTGCTAAAATTGGCACACCCTTTAATTTACCTTGTCAAAATAATTCTGTGGTTGAAATATCAAAAAAGGCATCCCCTTATGAGCCAAAAAATATACATTTTATTTGTTTTATATGTGCATTAAAAGCAAGATCCTTAAAAAGAGTCATTAAAACTCAGGTATATACAACAAATAAGTGGGTCAAGGGTGCAACAAACACAGAAACCAAAGCAAGCATATCATAGACAATGTCAACAACTAAGCCACCAAATGAACATAATCTGAAGATCAGCCCAGGAGGCTAAAAGCAGGCATGAGGAAGCCTGCAGCAGCGCCTGTCAGATCGCTGATCTGACACAGTGCTGTTCTAAAGCCCCCATCACACATAGCGGTCCAGCTAGCGAGATCGCTGCTAAGTCACAAGTTTTGTGATGCAACAGCGATCTCACCAGCGAGATCGCGGAGTGTGACGCTGACCAGCGACCGGCCCCCCTGCCGGTTATCGCTGATCATCCTGGAATGGCCAGGACATTTTTTTGATCGCTGGTCTCCCGCTGGCCAGCACGCATCGCTGCGTGTGACAGGCGGGAGACCAACGATCAGCGATCAGAGCGTGGGTAACTAAGGTAAACGTCGCGGGAGTCCAGCGATCTGACACAAGACAGTGATGTCCCCCCCACGACAATATAATAAAGTAAAAAAAAAAACACTTGTAAAAATAATTTTTAAAAAATCCAAAAATAAATAAAAAATATTCCCTAATAAATTTTTTTTTTCTAAATGAAAAAAACAAAAAACAATAAAAGTACACATATTTAGTATCGCCGTGTCCGTAATGACCCGCCCTATTAAACTGTCCCACTAGTTAACCTCTTTAGTAGTGTTGAGCGATACCATCCGATATTGAGAAATATTGGATCTGATTGGATCGGACCGATACCCAAAAATTATCGGGTATCACCGATTCCGATACCAGAAACCCCATTCAAGTCAATGGGACAGAAATATTGGAATTAAAAAAACCCTTTCTTTACTTGTACATCCTGTTCTGGAGGGGGGAAGAGTGGGCGGTGTGTGGGCGGACACTGTGCGTGTCTGTGTGTGCAGGCAGGGTCTGTCCGGGCCTCTCGGGGGTCTGAGCGGGCCTGCCGGGGGTCTGTGCGGGTTGTCGGGGGTCTGTAAGGGCCTGCCGGGGGTCTGTGCGGGCTGCCGGGGGTCTGTGCGGGCTGTCGGGGGTCTGTGCGGGCCTGCTGGAGGTCTGTACGGGCCTGCCGGGGGTCTGTGCGGGCTGCCGGGGGTCTGTGCGAGCTGTCGGGGGTCTGTGCGGGCTGTCGGGGGTCTGTGCGGGCTGTCGGTGGTCTGTGCGGGCTGTCGGGGGTCTGTGCGGGCCTGCCGGGGGTCTGTATGGACCTGCCGGGGGTCTGTGCGGGCCTGCCGGGGGTGTGTGCGGGCCTGCCGGGGGTTGTGTGTGTGTGCAGGCATCGTCCGATGGGACTACAAGTCCCATAGGGCTATGCCTGCTACAATGACAGCGATTGACACATTAGCCAATGATGGGACAGTAGTAGTCCCATCATCCGGCTAATGTGTTGAATGTTAAAAAAAAAAAAAAAAACATACATACATACTACATACATACTACATGTATACTACATTCATACAACATACATATATACTACATACATACTACATATATTCTACATTCATACAACATACATACATACTACATACATACTTCATATATACTACATTCATACAGCATACATACATGCTACATACATACTTCATATATACTACATTCATACAACATACATACATACTACATACAAACTTCATATATACTACATTCATACAACATACATACATACTACATACATACTTCATATATACTACATTCATACAGCATACATACATGCTACATACATACTTCATATATACTACATTCATACAACATACATACATACTACATACAAACTTCATATATACTACATTCATACAACATACATACTACATACATACTTCATATATACTACATTCATACAACATACATACATACTACATACATACTACATTCATACAACATAAATACATACTACATACATACTTCATATATACTACATTCATACAACATACATACATACTACATATTACATACATACTTCATATATACTACATTCATACAACATACATACTACATACATACTACATATATACTACATTCATAAAACATACATACTACATATATACTACATTCATACAACATACATACATACATACATACTACATACATACATACATAAAACATGCTACAGACATACTACATACAATACCTTCATACAATACATACATACAGACATACAGTGCATACAACATAGAGTACATACTCACTATCCCTTGTCACTTTGATCCCTGAAGCCAGTGTCATCTTTAAAAAATATTAAAATAACAAACAATCGATATACTCCCTTATCCGCAGAAATCCATGAGTGTCCCACGACGATCTCCCGTGGAGAACAGCAGCATCAGCTGATGCCACCGCTCTCTAGGGGCCCCAGGAATCCAATGACAGAAGGTAGTTATCCTTCCGCACTGTATTCCTCCGCCACTGTAAAAAAATAGTCCCTAGTCTCACTTTTGGCATTGCTGTGTGAGAAAGTTCCCACGCAGCTTTTGCCATAAAGTGAGACCAGTGAACTATAGTAACCTCTCAGTGATGCAGTGCAGGAGATCGTCGTGGGACACTCGTGGATTTCTGCGGATCAGGGAGTAATTTTAATATTTTTTAAAGATGACACTGGCTTCGGGGATCAAAGTGACAAGTGATGGTGAGTATGTACTCTATGTTATATGTACTTATGTCTATATGTATGTATTGTATGAATGTATGATTGTATTGTATGTAGTATGTATGTATGTATGTTGTATGAATGTAGTATATATGTAGTATGTATGTATGTTGTATGAATGTAGTATATATGTAGTATGAATGTATGTATGTTGTATGAATGTAGTATGTATGTAGTATGCATGTAGTATGTATGTATGTATGTTGTATGAATGTAGTATATATGTAGTATGTATGTACAGTTGTGGCCAAAAGTATTGACACCCCTGCAATTCTGTCAGATAATACTCAGTTTCTTCCTGAAAATGATTGCAAACACAAATTCTTTGGTATTATTATCTTCATTTAATTTGTCTTAAATGAAAAACCACAAAAGAGAATGAAGCAAAAAGCAAAACAGTGATCATTTCACACAAAACTCCAAAAATGGGCCAGACAAAAGTATTGGCACTCTCAGCCTAATACTTGGTTGCACAACCTTTAGCCAAAATAACTGCGACCAACCGCTTCCGGTAACCATCAATGAGTTTCTTACAATGCTATGCTGGAATTTTAGACCATTCTTCTTTGGCAAACTGCTCCAGGTCCCTGATATTTGAAGGGTGCCTTCTCCAAACTGCCATTTTTAGATCTCTCCACAGGTCTTCTGTGGGATTCAGGTCTGGACTCATTGCTGGCCATCTTAGAAGTCTCCAGTGCTTTCTCTCAAACCATTTTCTAGTGCTTTTTGAAGTGTGTTTTGGGTCATTGTCCTACTGGAAGACCCATAACCTCTGAGGGAGACCCAGCTTTCTCACACAGGGCCCTACATTATGCTGCAAAATTTGTTGGTAGTCTTCAGACTTCATAATGCCATGCACACAGTCAAGCAGTCCAGTGCCAGAGGCAGCAAAGCAACCTCAAAATATCAGGGAACATCCGCCATGTTTGACTGTAGGGACCGTGTTCTTTTCTTTGAATGCCTCTTTTTTTCTCCTGTAAACTCTATGTTGATGCCTTTGACCAAAAAGCTCCACTTTTGTCTCATCTGACCAGAGAACATTCTTCCAAAACGTTTTAGGCTTTCTCAGGTAAGTTTTGGTAATCTCCAGCCTGGCTTTTTTATGTCTCGGGATAAGAAGTGGGGTCTTTCTGGGTCTCCTACCATACAGTCCCTTTTCGTTCAGACGCCGATGGATAGTACGGGTTGACACTGTTGTACCCTCGGACTGCAGGGCAGCTTGAACTTGTTTGGATGTTAGTCGAGGTTCTTTATCCAACATCAGTACAATCTTGCGTTGAAATCTCTTGTCAATTTTTCTTTTCCGTCCACATCTAGGGAGGTTAGCCACAGTGCCATGGGCTTTAAACATCTTGATGACACTGGGCACGGTAGACACAGGAACATTATGGTCTTTGGAGATGGACTTGTAGCCTTGAGATTGCTCATGCTTCCTCACAATTTGGTTTCTCAAGTCCTCAGACAGTTCTTTGGTCTTCTTTCTTTTCTCCATGCTCAATGTGGTACACACAAGGACAGAGGACAGAGGTTGAGTCAACTTTAATCCATGTCAACTGGCTGCAAGTGTGATTTAGTTATTGTCAACACCTGTTAGGTGCCACAGGTAAGTTACAGGTGCTGTTAATTACACAAATTAGAGAAGCATCACATGATTTTTAGAACAGTGTCAATACTTTTGTCCACCCTCTTTTTTATGTTTGGTGTGGAATTATATCCAATTTGGCTTTAGGACAATTCTTTTTGTGTTTCTTCATTTAAGACAAATTAAATGAAGATAATAATACCAAAGAATTTGTGTTTGCAATCATTTTCAGGAAGAAACTGAGTATTATCTGACAGAATTGCAGGGGTGTCAATACTTTTGGCCACAACTGTATGTATGTTGTATGAATGTAGTATGTATGTAGTATGTATGTATGTAGTATGTATGTATGTTGTATGAATGTAGTATATATGTAGTATGTATGTTGTATGAATGTAGTATATATGTAGTATGTATTTACTGTATGTATGTTGTATGAATGCAGTATATATGTAGTATGTATGTATGTATGTTGTATGAATGTAGTTTGCATGTATGTATGTTGTATGAATGTAGTATGTATGTATGTTGTATGAATGTAGTATATATGTAGTATGTAGTATGTATGTATGTATGTTGTATGAATGTAGTATATATGTAGTATGAATGTATGTATGTTGTATGAATGTAGTATGTATGTAGTATGCATGTAGTATGTATGTACAGTGCCTACAAGTAGTATTCAACCCCCTGCAGATTTAGCAGGTTTGATAAGATGCAAATAAGTTAGAGCCTTCAAACTTCACACAAGAGCAGGATTTATTAACAGATGCATAAATCTTACAAACCAAAAAGTTATGTTGCTCAGTTAAATTTTAATAAATTTTAAACATACAAGTGTGGATCAATTATTATTCAACCCCTAGGTTTATTATTTTGTGGAATAACCCTTTTTTGCAATTACAGCTAATAATCGTCTTTTATAAGACCTGATCAGGCCGGCACAGGTCTCTGGAGTTATCTTGGCCCACTCCTCCATGCAGATCTTTTCCAAGTTATCTAGGTTCTTTGGGTGTCTCATGTGGACTTCAATCTTGAGCTCCTTCCACAAGTTTTCAATTGGGTTAAGGTCAGGAGACTGACTAGGCCACTCCAACACCTTGATTTTTTGCCTCTTGAACCAGGCCTTGGTTTTCTTGGCTGTGTGCTTTGGGTCGTTGTCTTGTTGAAAGATGAAATGACGACCCATCTTAAGATCCTTGATGGAGGAGCGGAGGTTCTTGGCCAAAATCTCCAGGTAGGCCGTGCTATCCATCTTCCCATGGATGCGGACCAGATGGCCAGGCCCCTTGGCTGAGAAACAGCCCCACAGCATGATGCTGCCACCACCATGCTTGACTGTAGAGATGGTATTCTTGGGGTCGTATGCAGTGCCATCCAGTCTCCAAACGTCACGTGTGTGGTTGGCGCCAAAGATCTCGATCTTGGTCTCATCAGACCAGAGAACCTTGAACCAGTCTGTCTCAGAGTCCTCCAAGTGATCATGAGCAAACTGTAGACGAGCCTTGACATGACGCTTTGAAAGTAAAGGTACCTTACGGGCTCGTCTGGAACGGAGACCATTGCGGTGGAGTACGTTACTTATGGTATTGACTGAAACCAATGTCCCCACTGCCATGAGATCTTCCCGGAGCTCCTTCCTTGTTGTCCTTGGGTTAGCCTTGACTCTTCGGACAAGCCTGGCCTCGGCACGGGAGGAAACTTTCAAAGGCTGTCCAGGCCGTGGAAGGCTAACAGTAGTTCCATAAGCCTTCCACTTCCGGATGATGCTCCCAACAGTGGAGACAGGTAGGCCCAACTCCTTGGAAAGGGTTTTGTACCCCTTGCCAGCCTTGTGACCCTCCACGATCTTGTCTCTGATGGCCTTGGAATGCTCCTTTGTCTTTCCCATGTTGACCATGTATGAGTGCTGTTCACAAGTTTGGGGAGGGTCTTAATTAGTCAGAAAAGGCTGGAAAAAGAGATAATTAATCCAAACATGTGAAGCTCATTGTTCTTTGTGCCTGAAATACTTCTTAATACTTTAGGGGAACCAAACAGAATTCTGGTGGTTTGAGGGGTTGAATAATAAATGACCCTCTGAATAAACTTTTCACAATTTAAAAAAAAATTAAACAAAGAAATAACATTTTTGCTGCAGTGCATTTCACACTTCCAGGCTGATCTACAGTCCAAATGTCACAATGCCAAGTTAATTCCAAATGTGTAAACCTGCTAAATCTGCAGGGGGTTGAATACTACTTGTAGGCACTGTATGTATGTTGTATGAATGTAGTATATATGTAGTATGTATGTACAGTTGTGGCCAAAAGTATTGACACCCCTGCAATTCTGTCAGATAATACTCAGTTTCTTCCTGAAAATGATTGCAAACACAAATTCTTTGGTATTATTATCTTCATTTAATTTGTCTTAAATGAAAAACCACAAAAGAGAATGAAGCAAAAAGCAAAACAGTGATCATTTCACACAAAACTCCAAAAATGGGCCAGACAAAAGTATTAGCACTCTCAGCCTAATACTTGGTTGCACAACCTTTAGCCAAAATATCTGCGACCAACCGCTTCCGGTAACCATCAATGAGTTTCTTACAATGCTATGCTGGAATTTTAGACCATTCTTCTTTGGCAAACTGCTCCAGGTCCCTGATATTTGAAGGGTGCCTTCTCCAAACTGCCATTTTTAGATCTCGCCACAGGTCTTCTGTGGGATTCAGGTCTGGACTCATTGCTGGCCATCTTAGAAGTCTCCAGTGCTTTCTCTCAAACCATTTTCTAGTGCTTTTTGAAGTGTGTTTTGGGTCATTGTCCTACTGGAAGACCCATAACCTCTGAGGGAGACCCAGCTTTCTCACACAGGGCCCTACATTATGCTGCAAAATTTGTTGGTAGTCTTCAGACTTCATAATGCCATGCACACAGTCAAGCAGTCCAGTGCCAGAGGCAGCAAAGCAACCTCAAAATATCAGGGAACATCCGCCATGTTTGACTGTAGGGACCGTGTTCTTTTCTTTGAATGCCTCTTTTTTTCTCCTGTAAACTCTATGTTGATGCCTTTGACCAAAAAGCTCCACTTTTGTCTCATCTGACCAGAGAACATTCTTCCAAAACGTTTTAGGCTTTCTCAGGTAAGTTTTGGCAATCTCCAGCCTGGCTTTTTTATGTCTCGGGGTAAGAAGTGGGGTCTTTCTGGGTCTCCTACCATACAGTCCCTTTTCATTCAGACGCCGATGGATAGTACGGGTTGACACTGTTGTACCCTCGGACTGCA
Source organism: Dendrobates tinctorius (assembly GCF_039654945.1). Classification (NCBI taxonomy): domain Eukaryota; kingdom Metazoa; phylum Chordata; class Amphibia; order Anura; family Dendrobatidae; genus Dendrobates; species Dendrobates tinctorius. The sequence continues at coordinate 3,843,130 of NW_027361672.1, forward strand.
GGGCAGCTTGAACTTGTTTGGATGTTAGTCGAGGTTCTTTATCCAACATCAGTACAATCTTGCGTTGAAATCTCTTGTCAATTTTTCTTTTCCGTCCACATCTAGGGAGGTTAGCCACAGTGCCATGGGCTTTAAACTTCTTGATGACACTGGGCACGGTAGACACAGGAACATTATGGTCTTTGGAGATGGACTTGTAGCCTTGAGATTGCTCATGCTTCCTCACAATTTGGTTTCTCAAGTCCTCAGACAGTTCTTTGGTCTTCTTTCTTTTCTCCATGCTCAATGTGGTACACACAAGGACAGAGGACAGAGGTTGAGTCAACTTTAATCCATGTCAACTGGCTGCAAGTGTGATTTAGTTATTGTCAACACCTGTTAGGTGCCACAGGTAAGTTACAGGTGCTGTTAATTACACAAATTAGAGAAGCATCACATGATTTTTAGAACAGTGTCAATACTTTTGTCCACCCTCTTTTTTATGTTTGGTGTGGAATTATATCCAATTTGGCTTTAGGACAATTCTTTTTGTGTTTTTTCATTTAAGACAAATTAAATGAAGATAATAATACCAAAGAATTTGTGTTTGCAATCATTTTCAGGAAGAAACTGAGTATTATCTGACAGAATTGCAGGGGTGTCAATACTTTTGGCCACAACTGTATGTATGTATGTTGTATGAATGTAGTATGTATGTATGTTGTATGAATGTAGTATATATGTAGTATGTATGTTGTATGAATGTAGTATATATGTAGTATGTATTTACTGTATGTATGTATGTTGTATGAATGCAGTATATATGTAGTATGTATGTATGTATGTTGTACGAATGTAGTATGCATGTATGTATGTTGTATGAATGTAGTATATATGTAGTATGTATGTATGTATGTTGTATGAATATAGTATATATGTAGTATGTATGTATGTTGTATGTATGTATGTATGTTGATGTCTATCTCTGCACCACCTATATACCACCGCCAGTCACCCTACTTCAATCCAGACTGCTTCGAGATCTTACAAAGAGAAGCCGCCCACTATCAGGGCCTGGGCAAAGTTCTCTTCTTTGGAGACCTCAATGCAAGAACAGGGAGAGAAAACGACTTCCTGACCACGGATGGGAACATCTACATATTTGGAGCAGAGAATAATGGCCAAGACTCAGTAGTCACAGAGAGAAACAGCTATGACAGTACAGTCAACAAAAGTGGTAAAAAGCTCCTGAATGTATGCAGAAGTTTAGGACTTCATATTCTTAACGGACGAACCAAAGGAGACTCCTTAGGGAGGTGCACATTAAATTCCCATGTAGGGAGGAGTGTATTAGATTATGCCATTACAGATATGAACCTGGCAAATATCAGCGCCTTCATAGTCTCCCCACAAATGCACCTGTCAGACCACAACCAACTTCTTCTATACCTGAAATCTACAGAGAAACCATCCACTCAAAAGCCACAGCAGAGCGGCCTCTTCACCCGGCCTCCATCCTATAAATGGCACAAAACGTCGGCATTAAAGTATAAAGAGGTTCCCAGCAGACCTGAAATACAGCGGATGCTCCACCACTTCTACAACTACGAGTACCAGCCTAACCCAAAGGGAGTGAGTGAAGCTGCAAAAGACCTCAACAATATATTCTATGCAATGGCCAGACTGTCCGACCTTAAAAAAGTCAACTACATGAGACCAAAAGAAAAACAGATCAATGGATGGTTTGACAGAGAATGTAAAGCCGTACGGAAGACCCTGAGAACAGCCTCAAACAAGAAACACAGAGACCCCAACCACCCGGGTCTGAGGGAAGCCTATGAAACCATACAAAGGCAGTACAAAACCATCCTCAGGAGGAAGAAGCAGAGTTACATCTCCACCAAACTTACCAACTCCAAGACGCCCTCCAAGACAACTCCTTCTGGGAACTATGGAACCACATGGGCACAAAAGACAAGAAAAACAACATCCATATCCAAAATGGCAACATCTGGCTCCAGTACTTCAGAGACCTCTATAAAGACATTCCAAAGGAAGAACTAAGCCAAGAACAGGAAAACATAATGGCAAAACTAAAAGCAATGGAGCAAAAAGTAAAAAATTTCCAAAACCCCGTGGATGCGCCTATTACATTACAGAAAGTAGCAGAGAGAATCTCTTCCATAAGATGTAGAAAAGCCGGTGGCCTGGATGGAATCCTACCAGAAATGCTGAAGTACAGCCCACCAGAAATACAGACCGCAATGTTTAAACTCTTCAATATTGTGCTAAGTGCCGGCTACTTCCCTCCTACCTGGAATCAAGGCCTCATCACACCCATCCACAAGAATGGGGACAGGTATGACCCAGCCAACTACAGAGGAATATGTGTCAGCAGCAACCTGGGAAAACTGTTCAACAGCATCCTGAACAAGAGGATCCTCAGTTTCCTAACCGAGCATAACGTCCTCAGCAAGAGCCAAGCAGGGTTCATGCCAAACGACCGCACTACCGACCACATCTACACCCTGCACAGCCTCATTCAGAGCCACGTCCACAATACAAAGAACGGGAAGATATACGCCTGTTTCGTGGACTTTAAAAAGGCCTTTGATTCGGTGTGGCACCCAGGCTTATTCCTGAAACTGCTGGAGAGCGGAATAGGAGGAAAGACCTATGATGCTATCAAAAGCTCCTACACCGAGAACCTCTGCAGTGTGAGTGTGAACGGCAGAAGAACGGCTTATTTCCAGCAGAGCTGGGGAGTCAGACAAGGCTGCAGCCTAAGCCCAACGCTCTTCAACATTTACATCAACGAGCTGGCTACCGCTCTGGAATCTTCCACAGCACCAGGTCTCACCCTCCACGACACGCAGGTGAAATTCCTGCTGTATGCAGATGACTTGCTGCTTCTGTCACCAACCGAGAAAGGCCTCCAAGACAACCTGAAAATCTTAGAGAAATTCAGCTCCACCTGGGCTCTACCGGTCAACCTAAAGAAAACCAACATCATGGTGTTCCATAAGAAAAAGAGAAAATCAGACCAGCATCCTTCATTTATCCTCAACAACTGCGCCCTTACAGGAACGGACAAATATACCTACCTGGGCCTAGAGATTCACCAATCAGGGAGCTTCAAACAAGCCATAGAGACCCTGAAATACAAGGCATGCAAAACCTTCTATGCCATCCGAAGGAAACTCTACCATCTAAAGCCACCAGTGAGGGTCTGGTTAAAAATCTACGACTCTATCACTGCCCCAATCCTCCTGTATGGCAGCGAAGTCTGGGGTCCTCACACCTACCCAGACTGGTCAAGGTGGGATTCAAGCCCAACAGAAATATTCCACCTGGAATTCTGCAAGCACCTTCTCCAAGTCCATCGGAGCACCTCCAACAGTGCTTGCCGGGCCGAGCTGGGCAGATTCCCTCTACACCTAACGGTTCTAAAGAGGGCACTGTCATTCCAGGCTCACCTACATAGGAGCAATCCAAGCTTCCATCACCATAAAGCCCTGACACATGTAGGGGAAACAGAAAAACCAGGACCCTCGGAACAGCTCACCCAAACCCAACCTGACCAGAACACCAATCACAACAACCTGACAAAAGCCGGAATCAGGAAGATGGTAGACGAAGGCCAGGAGAGGTACGTAAGTGACTAGAAGAACGACATCATCAGCTCACTGAAACTGACCATGTACCAGAGTCTACAGAGAGACTACAGACTGGCTCCATACCTGGAGAAACGCCCGGACCCCAAAGACCGCAAGATCCTGAGCCGGTATAGACTCAGTGCCCACAGTCTGGCCATCGAATCTGGCCGACACAGGCAGAGCTACAAGCCCAGGGAGGAAAGACTGTGCCAACACTGTGACCAGGAGGCCCTGGAGGATGAGACCCACTTCCTGCTACACTGCTCCAAGTACTCAGTAGTGAGGGGCACTCACTTCAGGAGACTCTCACATCTCTTCCCGGATTTCACCACCATGAAGGAGGAAGAGAAAACATATATCCTGTTGGGGGAAGAAGAGAGAGCAGTGGAGATAGCAGCGCAATATGTGAGCGAATGCCATAGACTGCGAGAAAGAGAACTATGATATGCCATGGACTTCTATGGCCCCCACCCTGGATATGCCCCAATCCCCCATCCACCTTCCCTATGCCATGGACTTCTATAGCCTCATCCTGGATCTGCCCCCATGCCCCCATCCACCTTCCCTATGCCATGGACTTCTATAGCCCCATCCTGGATCTGCCCCATCCACCTTTCCTACAGCCCCTACCCAACATCCCTACAGTCCCTATCCCTATTCCCTTCTGTACACCTGCTTTGGCAAAATTAATGTGTATTTAGTCCTGCCAATAAAGCTTCTTTGAATCTTGAATCTTGTATGAATGTAGTATATATGTAGTATGTATGTATGTATGTTGTATGAATGCAGTATATATGTAGTATGTATGTATGTATGTTTGTTGTATTAATGTTGTATATATGTAGTATGTATGTAGTATGTATGTTTTTGTTTGGTTTTTTTTTGTTTTTTTACATTCAACACATTAGCCGGATGATGGGACTACTACTGTCCCATCATTGGCTAATGTGTCAATCACAGTCATTGTAGCAGGCATAGCCCGATGGGACTTGTAGTCCCATCGGACGATGTCTGCACACACACACAACCCCCAGCAAGCCCGCACAGACCCCCGGCAGCCCGCACAGACCCCCGGCAGGCCCGACCAGACCCCCGGCAGGCCCGCACAGACCCCCGGCAGCCCGCACAGACCCCCAGCAGGCCCATACAGACCCCCGGCAGGCCCGTACAGACCCCCGGCAGGCCCGCACAGACCCCAGGCAGGCCCGCACAGACCCCCGGCAGGCCCGCACAGACCGCGCATCATGATGCGCACAGACCGTGAATCATGATGACATCATTTCAGCAGCCAATCACAGCCACAACACTGGCTCATTGCATTATGGGAACTTCCGATTCCGGTATCGGTTATTGTAAAAATATCGGTACTCGGTATCGGAATTCCGATACAGCGAATATCGGCCGATACCCGATATCTGCAGTATCGGAATGCTCAACACTACTCTTTAGTGAACCCCTTAAAAAAAAAACAAAGCAAAAAACAATGCTTTATCATCATACCACAGAACAAAAAGTGCAATAACGCGCAATCAAAAAGACGGAGATAAATAACCATGGTACCACTGAAAACGTCATCTTGTCTTGCAAAAAACACAACGTCATCAGCGAAAAAATAAAAAGTTATAGCTCGCAGAATAAAGCAATGCAAAAATAATTATTTTTTATATAAAATTGGTTTTATTGTATAAAAGCGCCAAAACATAAAAAACCGACATAAATGAGGTCTCGCTGTAACCGTACTGACCCGAACAATAAAAGCGCTTTATCAATTTTACCACACGCAGAACGGTGTAAACGCCCCCCCAAAGAAATTCATGAAATGCTGGTTTTTGTTCATTCTGCGTCCCAAAAATCGGAATAAAAAGCAATCAAAAAATGTCACATGCCCGAAAATGGTACCAATAAAAATGTCAACTTGTCCCGCAAGAAATAAGACCTTACATGACTCTGTGGGTCAAAATACTGAAAAATTATAGCTCTCAAAATGCGGTGATGCAAAAACTATTTTTACAATAAAAAGCGTATTTTAGTGTATGACAGCTGCCAAACATAAAAACCAGCTATAAATAGTAAATCAAACCACCCTTTACCACCCCCTTAGTTAGGGAAAAATAATAAAATTAAAACAAATGTATTTATTTCCATTTTCCCATTAGGGTTAGGGCTAGGGCTAGGGTTAGGGTTAGGGACTCTCCAATCGCAACATGACATCTGATGTCAACTCCAGCCAAAAAAGTCAAATGGTGCTGCTTCACTTCCAAGCTCTGCCATGCGCCCAAATAGTGGTTTACCCCCACATATGGGGTATCAGCGTACTCAGGACAAATTGCACAATAACTTTCAGTGTCCTGTTTCTCTTGGGAAAATAAAAATTGGGGGTGAAAAGATCATTTTTGTGGAAAAAATGATTTTTTAATTGTACGGCTTTACGTTATAAACTTCTGTGAAGCCCTTGGGGGTTCAAAGTTCTCCCCACACATCTAGATAAGTTCCTTGGGGGTCTAGTTTCCAAAATGGGGTCATTTGTGGGGAGTTTCCACTGTTTAGGCACATCAGGGGCTCTCCAAACGTGACATGGCACCTGATCTCAATTTCAGCCAATTTTGCGTAGAAAAAGTCAAACGGCGCCCAAACAGTGGTCCACACCCACATATCAGGTATCAGCGTACTCAGGACAAATTGCACAATAACTTTTGCTGTCCAATATCTCCTGTTACCCTTGGTAAAATAAAAAATTGGACCTGAAGTAATTTTTTTTGCGAAAAAAAGTTAAATGTTCATTTTTTTTAAACATTCAAAAAATTCCTGTGAAGTACCTGAAGGGTTAATAAACTCCTTGACTGTGGTTTTGAGTACCGTCAGGGGTGCAGTTTTTAGAATGGTGTCACTTTTGGGTATTTTCTATCATATAGACCCCTCAAAGTGACTTCATATGTGATGTGGTCCCTAAACATAAAATGGTGTTGTAAAAATGAGAAATCGCTGGTCAACTTTTAATCCTTATAACTTCCTAACAAAATAAAATTTTGGTTCCAAAATTGTGCTGATGTGGACATGTGGAAAATGTTACTTATTAAGTTTTTAGTGTGCCATATCTCTGTGATTTAGGCTACTTTCACACTAGCGTCGTGTGACGTACGTTGCAATGCGTCGGGCCGACGTACCGATGCACGTTGTGAAAGATTTGCACAACGGGGGCAGTGGATGCAGTTTTTCAACGCATCCACTGCCCCATTGTAATGTCCAGGGAGGAGGAGGCGGAGTTTCGGCTGCGCATGCGCGGTCGAAAATGGCGGACACGACGCACAAAAAAACGTTACATGTAATGTTTTTGTGTGCGTCGCGGCCGCCAAAACACGACACATCCGTCGCACGATGAATGCGACTGTCATGTCCGCCATGTTTGTCATGTCTGCCATGTCTGTTTTGTTTCAAGAACTCCTGGAGCGATGTGCATATCTTGTCTGCTGTCCTGCATGTTCGCTAGAGCAGTGTGCACACTCACCTCATGTCTGAGCTGCAGGATGCCTGCGTTTCTGCTCTGCCTTCAGTGATCTTCTCGTCTTGTCTAGAGTCCCTGATCATGTGTCCCTGCCTGGATCCTGCACTGTCTGGTTCTGCAATCATCTCGTCATGTCTGGAACGCTGATCATGTGACGTTTCCTAAAGATCCTGCACTGTCTGGTTCGGTAATCATCTCGTCATGTCTGGAACTCTGATCATGTGACCTGTCTAGGTTTCAGCACTGGATCTGCAGTCGTCTCGTCATGTCTGGAACTCTGATCATGTGACTGTGCTCTGTTATCCTGTGGATCTGAACCCGGAAGTGCTCCCCTGGTCCTGACCTGGAAGAGGAGGTGCTATGCCCTATACAGGGCCGGCGTTATGGACAGGCAGACCAGGCAGCTGCCTAGGGCCCCCGCTCCTCCAGGGGCCCCCAGCCAGCGGCACATCACACAGCCACTATGGGGCCCCTGTGAGGCAGGAGGGCCCGCCTGCCCCCAGCGCCGACTCCCGCCGCCGGACTGAAGGAGGCAGTGATGGGGGAGAGAGCGTCAGCTGACGCTCCCTCTCCCATCATTCCCCGCTCTGCCTCTGACACAGCGGGGGCGCAATGATGTCATCGCGCTCTCACTGTGTGCAGGAGGAGACAGGAGCAGCCAGCAGCGCGGGCATGAGGAGAAGGTGAGGAGTGTTGGTTTTTTTTTTTTTTGTTTTTTTTTTTTTTTTAAATCAGTGCGAGTACTAGACTGTGGGGCCACTTTGGGGGGGACTATATACCATGCTGGGGGGGAGCTATATACCATGCTGGGGGGCTATATACCATGCTGGGAGGGCCATATACCATGCTGGGGGGACTATATGTATACCATGCTCGGCTGTATCATACCATGCTGGGGGGCTATATACCATGCTGGGCTGTATTATACCATGCTGGGGGGGCTATATACCATGCTGGGCTGTATTATACCAGGCTGGGGGGGCTATATACAATGCTGGGCTGTATTATACCATGCTGGGGGGCTATATACCATGCTGGGCTGTATTATACCAGGCTGGGGGGGCTATATACCATGCTGGGCTGTATTATACCAGGCTGGGGGGGGCTATATACAATGCTGGGCTGTATTATACCGTGCTGGGGGCTATATACCATGCTGGGCTGTATTATACCATTCTGGGGGGGGGCTATATACCATGCTGGGCTGTATTATACCGTGCTGGGCTGTATTATACCATTTTGGGGGGGCTATATACCATGCTGGGCTGTATTACACCATTCTGGGGGGACTATATACCATGCTCGGCTGTATCATACCATGCTGGGGGGGCTATATACCATGCTGGGCTGTATTACACCATTCTGGGGGGACTATATACCATGCTCCGCTGTATTATACCATGCTGGGGGGGGCTATATACCATACTGGGCTGTATTATACCAGGCTGGGGGGGCTATATACAATGCTGGGCTATATTATACCATGCTGGGCTGTATTATACCATTCTGGGGGGCTATATACCATGCAGGGCTGTATTATACCATTCTAGGGGGGCTATATACCATGCAGGGCTGTATTATACCGTCCTGGGCTGTATTATACCATTCTGGGGGGGCTATATACCATGCAGGGCTGTATTATACCATGCTGGGCGGTATTATACCGTCCTGGGCTGTATTATACCATTTTGGGGGGGCTATATACCATGCTGGGCTGTATTATACCATTCTGTGGGGGGATATATACCATGCTAGGCTGTATTATACCATGCTGGCCTGTATTACACCATTCTGGGGGGTGCTATATACCGTGCTGGGCTGTATCATACCATGCTGGGGGGCTATATGCCATGCTGGGCTGTATTATACCGTGCTGGGCTGTATCATACCGTGCTGGGGGGCTTTATACCATGCTGGCCTGTATTACACCATTCTGGGGGGTGCTATATACCGTGCTGGGCTGTATCATACCATGCTGGGGGGCTATATGCCATGCCGGGCTGTATTATACCGTGCTGGGCTGTATCATACCGTGCTGAGGGGCTATATACCATGCTGGGCTGTATTATACCATTTTGGGGGGGCTATATACCTTGCTGGGCTGTATTATACCATGCTGGGCTGTATAATACCATTCTGGGGGGGCTATATACCATGCTGGGCTATATACCATGCAGAGCTGTATTATACCATACTGGGCTGTATTATTCCATTCTGGGGTGCTATATACCATGCTGGGCTGTATTATACCATTCTGGGGGGGAGCTATATACCATTCTGGACTGTATTATACCATTCTGGGGGGCTATATACCATGCTGGGGGGGCTATATACCACGCTGGGCTGTATTATACCATTCTGGGGGGGGCTTTATACCATGCTGGCCTGTATTACACCATTCTGTGGGGCTATATACAGTACCATGCTGGGCTGTATTATACCATACTGGGCTGCATTATTCCATTCTGGGGTGCTATATATCATGCTGGGCTGTATTATACCATGCTGGGGGGATATATACCATGCTGGGCTGTATTATACCATACTGGGCTGTATTATTCCATTCTGGGGTGCTATATGCCATGCTGGGCTGTATTATACCATGCTGGCCTGTATTACACCATTCTGAGGGGGGGCTATATATAGTACCATGCTGGGCTGTATTATTCCATTCTGGGATGCTATATATCATGCTGGGCTGTATTATACCATGCTGGGGGGATATATACCATGCTGGGCTGTATTATTCCATGCTGGGCTGTATTATTCCATGCTGGGCTGTATTATTCCATGCTGGGCTGTATTATTCCATGCTGGGCTGTATTATACCATGCTGGGCTGTATTATACCATGCTGGGCGGGCTATATTATACAATGCTGGGCTGTATTAGACAGCCCAGCATGGTATACAGCCTGTATACCATGGTGGGCTGGGCTGTATACTATGCGGTGTGTTATATACCATGTAGGGTACATTTTACACTATATTCTATAGGGGGAGGCTGTGTTAAATAATATGAAGGGCTACATTATATTCTATGGGGAGGTGGGCTATATTATATTCTATGGGGGACGCTGTATTATAGTTATTATATGAGGAGGGCTACATTGTATTCTATGGAGGGGCTATATTATACTATATAAGGGGCTTCATTATATCCCATGAGGGGGTTGCCATATATTCTATGGAGGGGCTGCATTATACTATATGGGGGGTGGGACTGCATTATATACTATGGGGAGTTACATTATATTCTGTGGAGTGGCTGCATTATATTCTATGGGGGTTACATTATATTGTATGGCGGGGCTGCATTATACTCTGTGGGGTGGCTGCCTTATACTATATGTGGGCTGCATTATGCTGTATCGAGGACTATGGGGAATACATTATATGAAGAACTATGGGGTGCATTATGCTATGGGAAGTGATTTGTACTACATGGGTGACTATGGCGGTGCATTATACTATATGGAGTGTATTATACGGAGGACTGAGCAGTGTATTTTAATATATGGAGGGCTATGAGGAGTGTAGTATACTATATGGAGGACTGAGCAGTGTATTTTAATATATGGAGAGCTATAAGGAGTGTATTATACTATATGGAGGACTTTGGGGCAGATTATATTATATGGAGGACTATGGGGTGTAAACTGTAGATGTCCTGCTGATAACATGATACTGTATGGTGATCTGTTAGGGTGGTTTCACATTAACGTTGCAGGCCGCTAAGCCCCCCGCTCTCTGCCGCACCTCCTTCGGTAGCTCCGCCTACGGGCACATGACGCTTTAGCACTGGGGACGTACACGGCCGCCGCTAAGCCCCGCCACCTGCCGCGCCTCCTCTGGTAGCTCCGCCTATGTGCGCATGACGCTGCATGCGTCCTGCATCCCCTATCTTTAGCACTGGGGACGCAGGCTGTGCGCAGGTATGTGTTTGGCGGTGCATGCGTCCTTTTGACGGTGCGCCGAGCGCACCAAATTGCAACAGGTTGCGTTTGGCGCTGGTCGGCGCACCGTCAAAAGGACGCATGCGCCGCCAAACGCATATCTGCGCACGGCCTGCGTCCCCAGTGCTAAAGATAGGGGACGCATGCAGCGTCATGCACCCGTAGGCGGAGCTACCGGAGGAGGCGCGGCAGGTGGCGGGGCTTAGCGGCGGCCGTGTGCAGGCCGATGCTGCGGCCTGAAACGCTAATGTGAAACCACCCTTAGGGTGTGTGCACACGTTGCGGATTAGTCTGCGGCTTTTTCTGCAGAGAATCCATATCTCTTGGCAGAAACTGCAGGGTAAAACACATGCATTTTTTCTGCGGATTCCTAGCATGTGTACAGCGGATTTGATGCAGGTTCTAGTGCGGTTTGGCAGTGTGAATGAGAGAGAGAGAGATTGATTTGTATGTCCCGGAACATACACTGCAGCTGCGGTCCCGCAAAAAAGACGTAACATGCTGCGGAAAATAAACCGCAGCAAATCGGCGCGGAATTTTCCGCAGCATGTGCACGGCAGATTTGGTTTTCCATAGGTTTACATTGTACTGTAAACTGCGGCGTCACCGCAGCAAAAACCGCAACGTGTGCACACACCCTTAGTGATCGTTCTGTTCCCATCATTCTTTCTCAGATGGTGGAAAGAAGCCGGGAAACAAGCATTGAACAACTTCAATTTTGACGATCATTTAGCGGCCCGAACTCAGTGCATGTAAATACAATCGAAATGCTTCTGTGTGATGTGCAGTATGTTAGCATTTGGGGCCCCATTTTAAACTTTGCCTAGGGCCCCACTTTGCCTAAAACCGGCCCTGGCCCTATATCAGGCCGTCCCTTCCTTTGCTCAGGGCCTGAGTATTGTGTGGTGTCCCTGCATGGCTGCTTGGTCTGTGGGGCGCTCCCTCTATTCTGTGCCCTTGCACTCTGCTCTGTCGTGCATCTCTGCACACGCTCCGTGCTCGTATTCCGTCTCTTGTCTTGTGCCATGTCTTATGTTGTCCTTCGTGCCATGTTCTGTCCGTGCTTTGCCTTGTAGTCCTTGTCTGCTTCTGCTCCGTGTCTCTGTCCCTGGCGTGCCTCTCTGTACGCGCAGGACTCTGCCTCGCCTGTTTCTGGCGTGCCTCTCTGCACGCGCAGGACTCTGCCTCACCTGTCCCTGGCGTGCCTCTCTGCATGCGCAGGACTCTGCCTCGCCTGTCCCTGGAGTGCCTCTCTGCTCGCGCAGGACTTTGCCTCACCTGTGTACCTTGTCTAGTCCCAAGGCCCTGCCTTGGCCCGGCTCTGGGCTTCGGCCTACGCTCCGCTGCTAGACTGTCCCTGGCATGCTCTCTGCATGCGCAGGTCTCTGCCTTGTTCTTTGTATTGTCCCTGTTGTTTTGTGCGCCCTTGCACTTTTCGCACTAGGCTTTGCCATACTGTCTGTACGTGTCTCTGTCCTGTGTCTTTGCCTAGCCCTGTCTTGTGGCTCCGTGCCTCCGTGCACATGCCTGGTCGTCTGTGCCTGCCTGGTGTGCCTCAGCCGTGCCGCCTCTAGCCGTGCTCGCCTGTGTGCCTCAGCCGTGCCCCGTCCAGTGCTATAGTGGTCTGGCTGCGTGGCCCCGCGGCGGTGCCGCCTCTAGTCGTGCCCGCCTGCAACTGCCATCGTCAGTACCACCTGCCGGCGCTCCCAGCCGTGGTCTCCATGCTCCCTTGCACTCACGCTGGTTCTCGCACTGTGCCTTTTCGTGCTACTCTTGCACAACTCTTTGTTAACTTTGCTCTGCTCTGATTCCTGTCTTGCCTGGTCCTTGAGCCCTGTTCCTGGCGTGCCTCTCTGCACGCGCAGGACTCTGCCTCGCCTGACCCTGGCATGCCCTTTGCACGCTCAGGACTCTGTCTCGTACCTTGTGCCTTGGCGTGTCTCTACACACGCACTCCGTCTTGTGCCTTGGCGTGTGTCTACAGGCGTGCCCTTTGCACGCTCAGGACTCTGTCTCGTACCTTGTGCCTTGGCGTGTCTCTACACACGCACTCTGTCTCGTACTTTGTGCCTTGGCGTGTCTCTACACACGCACTCTGTCTCGTACCTTGTGCCTTGGCGTGTGTCTACACTCGCACTCTGTCTCAAGCCTTGGCGTGTCTCCACACACGCACCCTGTCTCGTCTGTGAACCCTGGCGTGTCCCCTACACGTGCACCTAGCCTTGAACCCTGGCATGTCCCCTACACACGCACCTAGCTTTGAACCCTGGCGTGTGCCCTACACACGCACCTAGCCTTGGACCTCGGCGTGTTCCCTATCACGCACCATGCCCGGATATCTGTCGTGCCTCCTTGCCTGGAACCTGGTTTGCCTGCCGGATGCCCGGAACCTGCCGATCGCTGCCAGAGACCATGAGCTGGATGACTGCGGCCTGACGTCCGGAGCTGATGTCCGCAGCCTGATGCCTTGATGATGTCGATCGTTGCCAGCAGTCCGGAGTCCGATGCCATCGTGCCGTTACCTGTACCTAGGCGCTCCACCTGGCACGTACCATGCTATGGACCTTGGCGTGCCCACGCGCGCACCTTGCACGTTTTGCTTGTTTACACTGTATGTGATCCTGAGTTATCTTAATGAAGTTACCTTGCACCTACGTCTTGTCTCGTCTTGCTTCCTGCTCGTCCTTGTCGTCAGACACTCGTCTAGTGTCCCCTGAGCCGGCCATCTGGTCCCAGCAGTCTTGCCCCTGACACTCCCTGTATAGGGGGTGGATTCTCACAAGGTAAGCTCGCCCTCAGTGGGTGGGTGCCATGACCCAGAGGGTCCACTCAAAAAATGGGCTCAGCAGGAGCTGAGGCCGTCACAGCGACGTGTGGCCATACGTCGCAATGCGTCGCTAATGCAAGTCTATGGAGAAAAAACGCATCCTGTGGGCAACTTTGCAGGATGCATTTTTTCTCCAAGACGACGCATTGCGACATACATCACACGACGCTAGTGTGAAAGTAGCCTTAAAAGGCATAAAAATTCAAAGTTGGAAAATTGCGAAATTTTCAAAATCTTCGCCAAATTTCCATTTTTTTCACAAATAAACGCAAGTTATATCAATGAAATTTTACCACTAACATGAAGTACAATATGTCATGAGAAAACAATGTCAGAATCACCTGGATACATGGAAGCGTTCCGGAGTTATTACCTCATAAAGGGACAGTGGTCAGAATTGTAAAAATTGGCCCGGGCATTAACATGCAAACCACCCTTCGGAGTAAAGGGGTTAAAGGATGATGGGAGTGGTCACCACCCACAACAGCTTGCTAGCAACAAAGCAGCTGCCAGCAAGGAAACTGACATTAACCCTTGCTGGCCAAAAAGTAAAAACATTTAAATTAAAACAGAACTAGAGCTGTCATGACTCCAAAAATGAATCATGACAGTGAGTCTTTGCGTTTACAGTTTATCTTCACTGATGAACTGAACTGTCTAGTTATCTAGATTTCAGACTGCTACATTCCATCCTAATCCTTTATAATGAATGAATGAATGAATGCTACTGAATATAGACCCTGAATAAAAAGTAATATAAAATGCAACTTCTTAGCCATTGGCGTAGAGACTTTATGACTCATCTAGACTTATGTATGGGTACAACCCAATGAATGATTACATGTACTCACTCATGTACATGTTTATGTTGTATCAAACTAGTACTACTATTAAACTAGTATCGGACTTGAATAATAAATCAAATATTCCAGCTTATTTATGTCAGTAATATATAAATAATATTAATAGTGAGTAGTGATGAGCCAGTGTGCTCATTGCTTGGGTTTTCCCCGAGCATGCTCGAGCGATCTCCGAGCATTTGGAAGTGCTTGGAGATTTAGTTTCTGTCTCTACAGCTGCATGATTTGCGGCTACTTGACAGCCTGAATACATGTGGGAATTCCCTAACAGGCATTCCTCACATGTATTCAGGCTGTTAAGTAGCCACAAATCATGCAGCTGAGGCAACAGAAACTAAATCTCCAAGCACTTCCAAATACTCGGAGACCACCCGTGCATGCTCGGGAAAACTCGAGCAACGAGTATACTCGCTCATCACTAGTAGTGATATTATATAATATCGCTATTATTATTATAATATCACTATAATTATATAACAGTGTAATATATAAATAATATTAAAAGTATAACCTTACATGAATTATTCAATTCATGTTGGGTTATCACTATTCAGTGGATAAAATACATTATATGAAAAAACAGGCTTTTATATGGCTTAATAATGAATCAGCAGTATAACAAACCAACGGAATACTCCATGAATCTTTTGGGATTTACAAAGAATGCTGCTTAAATAATGGATTCTGTTTTCTTAGAACAGACCATAGGGTAAATTGTCATTAATCAATAAACCTTGCGTTCTCTCTAAGAAAAAACACTGTTAAGTCACGTGAAAAATATGAAATGTAGGGTTATCTCAGGGAGAATGTAATATAATTAACTATTACAAATAAATACATTGCAGATTATACTTCCTGCATTAATTGCAAACTCAGATGGCAAAATAATAATGCATGTCCATTACCCATTAAATAAAACATAACAGTCACAGTCACATAAATTCAGGAAGATACCGTTTAGGCTGGTTTCACATTAGCGCTTTTTAAGCGCACGCACGGCCGGGGGTAGCTCTGCCCCTGAGCCGGCTCTCTGCCCGGCGTGCCCGCCCCTTGCTTGTAGCGCCGCCTCCTAGCGCACAGCGGCGCCTGCGATCGGCGCACCCTATCTTTAGCATAGGGTGCGCAGATCGTGCGCAGGCCGTGCGCTAGTTGCGCTTTGACCTGCGCTGCGCACTTTTGACGGTGCGCCGTGCGCGCCAAAATCCGAAAAGTTTGATTTTGGCGCGCACGGCGCACCGTCAAAAGTGCGCAGCGCAGGTCAAAGCGCAACTAGCGCACGGCCTGCGCACGATCTGCGCACCCTATGCGAAAGATAGGGTGCGCCGATCGCAGGCGCCGCTGTGCGCTAGGAGGCGGCGCTACAAGCAAGGGGCGGGCACGCCGGGCAGAGAGCCAGCTCGGGGGCGGAGCTACCCCCGGCCGTGCGTGCGCTTAAAAAGCGCTAATGTGAAACCAGCCTTAGCTAATTATATAGCACAGAAAAGAACAAAAAACTGTAGAATTTATATTCAATGCTAATCTTTTATAGCTTATTCTTAGGATTATAATTGTTATCATTAATATAATACCAATTAAATCAGATCTTTTAATTCCCGATTTATCATTTGAAGTTTTCTTTAAGTAACTTTTCATTTTTGAGTTGTGATTTTTGCTGATGTTTTTTGCAATTAATCAAAATGGTGCTCACGATTCCTGCATTTTGCAAAGTCAAAAATTGTGTTTAACATGGTTTTCCGACTTTTTAGTGGGAAATGTCAAAATGTTACAAAAATATGTCAGAATTACTCAATTGAATAAAATTATTCCATAGGGAAATTGCAGTAGTATAATTCCAAATTCTGTGACTTTTAGGCTGGAGTCACACACAACCATTAAAAAATCGGTCCCATTTTAACGGTACGAAATCGCACAAAGAATTCTTGGCCAGATATCCGTCTGTCATCCCATTTTCTGGCAAGGAACCAATTTTAATCGCATCTAAGCATCAAATTGACATCCAATGCCATTGCCTGATGCCCTATCCTGTAGACCTGGAGAAGTTGTGCGATTTAATCGCAAGTCACACGTTTGGTGCGTTTTCCATGCGTTTTTTTATCGCATCCATAGACTTGCATTGGGGAATCCGATCCGAAAATCGGTGACAATCGCAGCATGCTGCGATTGTCTCGGTCCGAGGATCGGATGCGATAAAAAATCGCATGATGTGAGCTGCCCCATAGAATAACATGAGTTCGAATGCAATGCGATTTTTTATCGCATTGCATTCTACCGTTTTAATCGCTAGTGTGACCCCGGCCTTAGAAAAAAATGCTCACTTTATGAATCTGTCTTAAAAATGTAGAAAAACCACATTAATGTAAGAATCAGAAAATGAAACCAACAAAAGACAACTTGAAAAAGGCGCAAATCGTTTAATGAATTTTTCACAAATAAAAAAGTCACTAATTGAGAGCTATTCTCGCTATGAAAATATATAATTACGTATAACTAAACATATAATTAAGAAAACTAAAAAAAAATCCTGTCAAATTTTGTGATTAAAGCTTTGTCCTTTTAAAGAGGTTTTGCACTACACAGATATCAATGTGAAGACATGAGGGTCAGTGGGTGCTCTTGTCCACTGGCCAGGCTACCTTAAGAAAGACCGCATGGACCAGGGCTCATCCCACTGAACGCCCGCACTCCTTTCCGATGGGCATAATACTACTCAGACAACACAGAGTGGAGGGCACCCACAGGGAGGAGGTAGCGACAAGCTAAGGAAGCTGACAGTCCATTGAGGTGCGTGGACAGGTGACCTGATTGTCCCAAACTGGCATCTCCAAATGTCTCCATGGGGCTAGATGAGTGGATGGTACCAACCTGGCTTCTCCAAATGTCTCCATGGGTTCAGTGACGGTCAATAGAGCAGATCTTTATTTCCCCAGCTGGGGCCATGGTCCATTAAGCTGACATCCTGTAGAGTGCTTCAAATCTGTATTCCTCTGGTTGGAGCCATGGTGTCCTGGCTGCTGTTCTGTAGAGTCTCTCTGCAGAATGATAAGGGTCCCTTTTTATACTTGTATCTGTTCTTCAGGCCATCATCCACAGGTCAGGGGAAAGGTGGGATGAGGTCAAGTATGTAATCAATCTACATAGCTTGTCCTTCACTGTTTGCAGGTCAACAAGCTACATGGACTTATACAATGGATAATCAACATATTAGCAAACATGGATTGTTCAATGACCCTGAGTCTCTGTCTTCCAAGGATAACAGCACAATAAACTGTAAGAGCTGATATAAGAGGTAAACAGCAGCCATTCAGCAATTTACAAACATTAGTTCAATCAACAAGAGTCATCGTCCAGACTCATACGAACAATAGTCTATGTCTCTCAACATGCTGAAAAACACATCTGACCTAATTAAGAATAAATGCTGTGTCATCACAATCAGCTATCCTTAGGACAATAAGATCAGTGGATGCATTTTCAATATTGGTGTAGTGGAAACCCCCTTCAATAAAGGTAGACTCAAGACGGGGCTTCCATTTTTTTTTCACGGTTTTATTATTTTTGCAGCTTTATATGATTTCCTGCTTTTGATATGGGATATTTAGAAAATTTATGAGAAAAATAGGTGCATAAATTCTCCCATCATATTTTATGGACCAGTGAGACAATAAAGTGGCAAAACAGGCTAGATTTGAGAACAATTCTCCATGTTGTCTTTCAAATCCTGAACAGAATCCACCCCACAGTTGGTATTTCTCAGACATAAAATATCACCAAAGAATCTTCACTCTGGTAAAGTGAATGTAAAATCTGATTTCCTAATGACATGCAGTATATTAAGGAAAAGCCTTAGTATTCCTTCCATTGTTACTTTGTGTGTCACTATTTATGTTTTTCTCATAAACCATAGGTCATTTTTAAATAAGATAGAACTGTTGGAGAAATGTAAGATTACATGGCAGCCATTCAAGAAATGCTTGGACAGCTGGACTCATTCAGAGTGAGAGCCAATGTTTGTTAGCAACTTTGTCTCATGGAATAGCGTTCAAAGCAGTGGACCCCATTTTATAAGACAAGCTTTTATGACATGCCTTCCACTGTATTACTAATTCATTGAGTTAACAATTAAATCCATAGTGACATGCATTTCTGTCAGTAACAGCGTATAGACTGTCCTGAGGAAGTGGTGTGATCACCACGAGACGCGTAGAAATAAAGTCTATTTTCTATTACATCCACTTGGACTCCTCTGGTACATCATCCTGACAGGCGAGCAGCGCAATCTTGATGCCCAATTCTTTTCACCTAGCAAAGGATTGTCAATAACAGGGGAAATATTACCCTAGCGGCAACAGATAATGTTGATGTGCTGTAAAACATGTTGCCTGGTGCCTAGAGATGATCAAATTGATGCAATACTACTTGAATTCAAGTCGCATTTTATGAAATTTACAGATCCCAGCAATTCATATAGTTTGCAATCCCGTTGGTGTGAATTGCCAAAAAAAATACCATCTGTCCATTTACACATTACACATTACTGAACACTGCATCAGTAACAGAAGGCTGACATCGCCTCAGGCACAACCAAGTAGACATCCTCATAATACCTTGCAGCTATCACATCACATAGGGTAGTGCTGCCAACCAGCATGAACTATCATAGACTGTAAAAAAGCTTAGGCAGGGAATGTAGCAGTAGGGTGATTTTAGAGAGTGAGGTAAGTGAGCTCACAGCTCTGCAATAGGGAGAGGAAGAGAAAATCCTAAAACACTGAACAGATACTTCAGACAGTAATATATTGTATAACTGCAGCACTAAAGATGATAGTAGTTGTCAGTGAATAATAAAGAGATTCATTTGATAGAGAAGAGAAAGGTGCCAGCAGCAGTGCCAAACTCAGTGTGCTTGATCAGTGAGATGGTGTAGCTTGCATTTGTCCTGCTTCATTTGAATTAAAAAACACATTTTTTCTTTACTGTTAATGCACTAGAAAACCAAATCAAGGCTGCATAATAGTTCTTACAAAAAAAATCTGAAGTCAGTGACAGAATGTGCGCTTGCTTGTCATGAGTGACTGTACTGAGTTTTTGCATTTGTTTTTGTGAAGGGGATATGATCGTTTTAACAATGCAAAAGAAGATTCCTAAACATTTAGACATTTCACTGCAACTGTCTAAGGCCTCTTTGACACATCCGGTTTGTGCCATCAGGCACAATCCGGCATGTGTGTAAAAAAACGGATCCGTTTTTTTTTACCGCCGGATGCGTTTTTTTGTCATTGAGAAGCACATGCGCCGGATCGCGCCGCATGTGCTTCCGTTTGTTCCAGTTTTTACCGGATCCGGCTGAATTCCTCTGTCCGGCGGCCGGACAGGACGAGTGCTGCAGCGTTTTTTTGTCCGGCGAAAAAAGCCGGACATGGACGTATGCGGCCCTTCCGGCTCTGCGGGACAATGTTTCTCAATGGCACATTCTGGCCGCCGGATCAGGCTTCTACCTGATCCGGCCACCGCATGCACGGTTTTACCCTGTGCGCATGCCCGGATATCTCTCTCTCTATCTTTCATACCCCGTTCTCTCTCTCTTTCATACCCCGGTCTCTCTCTCTCTTTCATACCCCGTTCTCTCTCTCTCTTTAATACCCCGTTCACCGGCTCGTGGATCCTTTTCTTCCCCGGCGACTCCTTTGCAACATAGCCATGTCAGGCGCCGTAAGATGCGCCGCTTATACTTCCGGTCCTTCTATTCACGGCTGGATCTGGCACTCCATCTTTTTGCCGCACGGCGCCGGAATGCCATCGACGGACATGTGAAAGTAGCCTAAGTCACACGTTGTGCATATCACAAACAATTTTTATTAGTATCTGTTTTACTAGTTAAATTTTACATCAGTACAATCCACAACAATACAATATCTTGTTGAACGTGCTGACTTTTTGGCCTTGAACCTGGGTCGCCCGCCAGGGCAGTGGGGTACTCGGTCCTGGGCCGGTATCTTAGAGGGAAGTGTCACAGTAGCGGTGACCCAGTCCGTGGCCCTGGGCATCCATGTAAAAGGGGTTAAGCGTGGCTGATTAAAGTTTATAAGTGGATGATTCGTGACGCCACCTGGAGTTTCTGGTCAGTTTGACCAGCGCTGCAGGGTTGCTTCTCTGGGACAGATGGTGTGGTGCAGCAATGATGTTGAAGCTCCCCACAGGTGGAGCTGTAGTCCCAGGGCAGAGTAGATGAGGTTGGCAAGTGGGGAGATGGTGTAAAAAGTAGATGTAGTAGAGACGGGTGTAAGGTGCAAGAATAAGTGGAGGACACAAGGGCATGTAGTTCCAAGGCTTTACTCACAGTCTGGTGCACACAGATGCCCGCTTCGGTGCCATGTCCTCCAGGTTAGGGGCTCAGCCAACTCCCAGGCAAGGTAAAGTACACCTTTCCAGCACTCCTCCAACATGTGCCTTCTCTGAACGTCTCCACACTAGCGCCTAATCTGAAGTACTTGTAGTTGCATATTAAACTCAAGTTCCTTCTTCTTGATGTTACTTAGAACTCTACTTGTACGGCAGACAGCTGTAGCCTGCTTCGGGGACTCCTTGCTATCATGTCTCGGCTCACCCACGTTGCTGTTGTGCCCTCAAGTCTTAAATGGGAATAAAGTGGTGACAACTTCTATTCCTCCGGTTTCTGCTGCAGGAACATCAGTAGCCATGCAACCTCGGGGACCGGACCCCGGCCATGTGCTTCAAACTTGAGGAAGGGCTCTGCTCTGACCCTAGTCCTTAGTCCTCTTCTTCTCCTTACGTTCATACTAAACTATCTTCCCTCTGAAGAATCAGGCTTTCTATGACTCTTTCCTGTGCCAACAGCTCCAGGTCACAGGAGTCTGCTGCAGCACTTCCTTCACTCCATTCCTCTCAGGGGATCTTCTCTCACAGACTGACCCTTTCCAAATATTCTCCCGCTCTCATGTGCAGTCTAAGCTCCACCCACCTCCCAGCACTCTTCGTGTTCCAAGCAGGGAGCCACAAAGGTTCCTCTGCTACACTACTGGTGTGCGTGTGGGATGTGAGTGTTGGAGTGTGGTCAGGTGTCTCCACCTTACCTGGATAGTGGGGTACCACACCTCAGGAGGAGGTGCAGTAACTCTGTGGCGACTGAACCCTCAGGGGTGCCACATACCTTTCCAGCATTTCTTTGTTTTTTTTACATTGTAGTTTAGAGAGAAAAAATTCAGTATAAGTTGGATTTTACTTATTTAAATCTCTGCTCGTTCTATGCTTAGGAGTCCATTGGGTGGTCCTATTTAGTGATTGACAGCTATGTCTATATGCACAGTCATTAATAGAAAGTAGTTAGTAAAATATAAGTTATACTAAACACTTTCCCACCAAAGTATTTATCAGTCTGCTAACCTTCTCCTGCTGCTCAGTAACAATGATCAGTGCCGAAGGATTCCTTTAAGACTGATCAGGGCAGGTCAGGAATGTGTTAGATATAGATATAGACAGCATTTGTCACATAAGAAGAATATTTTTAGCATGCTTACAATATACAAGTCCATCAGTGGAGAACAATAACTGTACTGTAGGATTATTCATCTCCCATACCGGGGCTATAGCCCTCATAATGTCCTAGAAAATTTCATAATCTAATATTCAACAGCAGCATCAATATAAGGAAATGAAATATATTTCTGAATATGCTCAATATAAACCATAGCTCTGGTTGTTATGCGGCTGTAAGAATGTTCTGAATATAAATGAACACAAGTGACTAATTGTATCTTTGCTCATGGTTTAGATTGCACACTATCGCCTTAATGGGGTGTTTTCAGTAATTTCATAACATTCACAGGATTATTGGACTAATTGGATTTTAATTCAGAATAACTGTGACAGCATAAAAATGAGTCTCCACACATGCTAATGAGAAGATCTCTCGCATACGAGTTGGATATAAATACAGAGATGAGCTATAAATATTTCATATGCAATTAATTGAATCCTGCCCTAGTTGAATGTGACGTTGCATTTCGAAGATGTCAATCACACGGAAAGTGGAGGGCAAAATATACGAAAATCATTCCCTTGTTCTAGGATCTTTCATTAGTAAGGCTATAGAGTATGTGCATTGCTGTAGAGTGTACTAGTGGAATACATATATGAAAGTGGGGGATGGGGAAATGGCTGTGATTCCAGCTACTTTCAGCTACATGGAAAATTGTACTGTTAATTAATAAGGTTTCAGCCTGACACAGTGGCTTTTGAAGAGAGGAGATTTTTCTTTCACTGAGCTTCTCACAAATAGATTTATAGATGTAATTGCTCCATTGAGTGACCCTTTGAAAGAAAAGGCTAATTAAAGCAGCCATCAGTCAGAGAGTGCGAATGTGACAGTCACCAGCATGTGGCATTCTGTAAACAAAGCCCTCTACTCTCAGTTAATGGCCATTTGGAAGTCCATTAGTCACTGAAACAAAATTAGAGGTTTTCTTCTCTCTTTTTTTATTTTCTCGAGATTCTGTGCTACTATTTTATTTTAAAAATAATACAAAGCCCAATATACAGTTTTGAGATAGACTAAGTACACGCTCTTTGAATTTGATAGCTTTATGTATCTAGACATACTAAGAAAAAATCTGATCCTTAGAAACTCTTGTTCAGTTTTGTAAATTTTTGCCTTGTGGCATTAGATCAATGTGTATGTTTTTTTCTGACATTTGCATTACTGAACCCTATTTTTTGTTTTACTTGGACCAGCACTCTTCCCATTGGACCCAGATGTTTCTAAATTATCAGGACACTGCGGGAGGGGTTGCACCAAATTTTGGTCACAGTTCAAAGTCTGAGAGCTTGTGGAAGGTGAGTTTTTTACATCTATTCCCCTGGTGTGGGTGCTGTGTGGAGGACATTGTCTCTGTGGTTTTGTGCCTGTGGGACGGAGCGGCCTGGAGTCCTGGGTACTCAGCTTCGCAGCATGGGTGGTGTAGGGCACCAGGACATCTGCCCTGCATTATCACCCTGATGGTGGTTTGCGCATTACGCAGCAACCTTCAGGCTAGCGACCTACTGAGAGGTTCACCGTGACATTGTAGTGAGCTTCATACAGTCTAATCAGAATGTTAAACTAAGAACCTCATGTTCGGTACATTAAGTCTGACAGGTTGTTATATTTGTTACATTTACAATGACAGGCCAAAGTCAAATGTCCCTTAGGCATTCAAAAATATGAAGCCCCTTTTCTAGATTATTGAGAATCTAGTACCGTATATACTCGAATATAAGTCGAGATTTTCAGCCCAAAAAATTGGGCTGAAAGTCCCCCTCTCGTCTTATATTCGAGTCATATACAAAGGGGGTCAGAGGGGGAGGGGGGGCGGGGGTATCAGGTCATACTTACCCGCCCTGACGCTGTCTCTTGAGCCCCCAGCTTCTCCCCGTGCTCTCTCTTCCTGCCTTCAGCGGTCACGTGGTGCCGCTCATTAAAACTCATGAATATGCGCATATTAATGAGCGGTATCACAAGACCGCTGAATGCAGGAAGAGAGAGCGCGGAGAAGCTGGGGACTCAAGCGACAGCGTCAGGACGGGTAAGTATAGCGATGCTCACCTGTCCTGCGTCCATGGCTGCTTGCTGCTGTCTGTCATCGGTCAGTGACTTCAGACAGCAGAGGGCGCGGTGACGTGGTTAGTGCGCGCCGTGCCCCCTGCAGTCTGAACGTCACTGACTGATGACGTGCAGATAGCGGTGAGCAGCCATGGACGCAGGACAGGTGAGAATCTGACACCCAGCGACAGAGAGGTGAGTATGTCATTTTTTTTATTTTTACATGCAGCAGCAGCATGGGGGCAGCATATGAGGGAACAATCTATGGAGCTATTTATGGGGGCAGCATATGAGGGAACAATCTATGGAGCTATTTATGGGGGCAGCATATGGGGGAACAATCTATGGAGCTTCTTGTGGGGGCAGCATATGGGGGAACAATCTATGGAGCTTCTTGTGGGGGCAGCATATGGGGGAACAATCTATGGAGCTATTTATGGGGGCAGCATATAAGGGAACAATCTATGGAGCTATTTATGGGGGCAGCATATGAGGGAACAATCTATGGAGCTTCTTGTGGGGCAGCATATAGGGGAACAATCTATGGAGCTTCTTCTGAGGACACCATATGGGGGAATAATCTATGGAGCATTTCCCACCCTAGACTTATACTCGAGTCAATAAGTTCTCCCAGTTTTTTGTGGCAAAATTAGGGGGGTCAACTTATACTCGGATCGACTTATACTCGAGTATATACGGTATATAATCGTCTAATTCTGTCTGTCTGTAACGGAAATCCCACATCGCTGATTGGTCGCGCCCAGCCGACCCAGCCGGCCATGACCAATCAGCGACAGGCGCAATCCGGCCCCGAATTGGCGTGGAATTTGAATGATGCACACCACCGCTACCGTCTGGAGATTTGCGGTGCTAGCCTCTGATCTCCCGACTGTTGCCGTGGGTCATCTTCTGCCACACAGAGATCAGCAGCGACGCAGCGGGAGATGACCGGCGCAGCGCTCAATGTGCGGTTGGTACCCAGGGTCCGGAGGAGAGGAGACTCTCCTCCAGGCCCTGGGTACCATAAACCTGTAAAAAATAGAATTAAAATAAAAAATAGTAATATACTCACCTTCCGACGGCCCATGGACTCTTTCCCTCCACTCACCACGCGCCCGGCATCTTCCGGTCACAGTAATGCTTTGCGCAAAAGACCGCTGATGACGTCGCGCTTTCGCGAGAGTGATGTCATCTCCGGTCCTTCGCGCTAAGCATTACTGGGACAGGAAGATGCTGGGAGCGTGGAGAGGAGATCGGGGGCCGTCGGAAGGTGAGAGTAACCTTTTTTTTTTATTATTATTATTTTTTACATTCTATCTTTTACTATTGATGCTGCATAGGCAGCATCAATAGTAAAAAGTTGATCACAATTGTCAAACACTATGCTTGACAAGTGTGACCAACCTGTCAATCACATTCCAAGTGATGCTTCAAATCGCTTGGAATGTGCTTGAATTCCGCAAGCGAAAATCGCATGTTTTCCACAGGAAAACGTATGCGAATTCGCATGCATTATTCCCGCGGCGGGAGTTGCAGAAATGCTGCGGAAATTTCCACAGCATTTCTGCAATGTAGGTACTAAGCCTCAGTGTGACACACAGCAGCAACCAGGCCCCGCTGCGAGATCGCCAATCATGGTGGATCGTCCTGGACCATCTTTTGAACGTTGGTCTCCCGCTGGCCACATTCTAGAATACCCAATGCATTAGAATCGGGCCACCATCTAGTGATAAATTAACATATGTGCATATCTGTCAAATGTGCTACTTACCATGTGTTTTGCTCACAATTCAATCACAGTGCCAAGGCAGCATTTCAAATATTACAAAACTATCTAACTAATCACAGAGCTGTAGGAGAGATCAACACAAAAATGGGGTCTTATCTAAGAGATATGACAGGCGGTAAAATCAGATTGCCAACAGTTGTCTGAATCCTGCTCATATAGGTACTATACACATGATCAGGTTTTTAAATACATCAGTTATGCTCTGGTATGGGTTACCTTGACGTTTGGTAGAGCAGCTTAGTATACATTTTTTCCAAATAACGTATCAACCAAAAATCATCTTTTTACTAGCACTTGCTGTTTACTGTTACTTCTTTACAATAGAGTATTTTTATACGTTTGTTTTACTGTGCTTTTCTATGTTTCAGTCTTTTGGTGGTGTGAACACTGCCTACAGACTTGTTCAATATGTGCATGGCCCATGTGTTTGTATTTAATTGGTTTCTTGTTTTTGCAAGATTAGGGAGGTTTTCTACCCCTCCCTCGTGGGCCATGCACATAAAGGCCATCATCTGCAGCGTGTGCACACCGGACATTACCTGTCTGAATCCTGCTCATATAGGTACCTATACACATGATCTGGTTTTTAAATCCATCAGTTAGGGACTGCTCTGATATGGGTATACCTTGACGTTTGGTGGAGCGGCTTAGTATACATTTTTTGCAAAAAACGTATCAACCAAATACCCTGTTTTTTATCATCTTTTTACTAGCACTTGCTGTTTACTGTTACTTCTTTACAACAGAGCATTTTTATAATAATAATAATAATAATAATAATAATCTTTATTTTTATATAGCGCTAACATATTCCGCAGCGCTTTACAGTTTGCACACATTTTCATCACTGTCCCTGATTGGGCTCACAATCTATATTCCCTATCATACGTGTCAACGTGTTTATACATTTGTTTTACTGTGCTTTTCTATGTTTCAGTGTTTTGGTGGTGTGAACTCCGTCCTACAGACTTGTTCACTGTGTGCATTGCCCATGTGTTTGCATTTAATATGTACATATCCGTCAAATGTGCTACTTACCATGTGTATCAATCACAGTGCCAAGGCAGCATTTCAAATATTACAAAACTATCTAACTAATCACAGAGCTGTAGGAGAGATCAGCGCAAAAATAGGGTCTTATCCAAGAGATATGACAGGCGGTAAAATCAGATTGACGACAGTTAATGAGGCGTATATCCCAGGATATAAAATAAATAGTGATTTATTCTACGTGTTTCAAAGTGTAAATTACTTCTTCATCAGGAAGTATACTTATGGTATATCCTGATGAAGAAGCCATTTGCACTTTGAAACACATAGAATAAGTATACTTGTGGTCGTTTATGATGAGAAAGTCATTTGTACTTTGACACACGCAGAATAAACCACCATTTTGGTTTATATAATGTGATATACGTCTCATTAACTGTCGGCAAGCACAGAAACCATCCACACACCTTTCCTTCCATCCTTTGACGCACTATCTAACTGACAGAAGTTTTTAAATGACCTTCATCCTGGACATTTCTTGGACTGAATATAGGAGGCTATGTGTGGGTTCATACTGTATACAGGAGGCTATGCGCTGGCCCATACTGTATATAGGAGGCTATGTGCTGGCTCATACTGTATACAGGAGGATATGTCAGGGCTCATATGGGATATAGGAGACTATGTGTTGGCTCATAATGTATATAGGAGGCTATATGGGGGCTCATTCTGTATATAGGAGGCTATGTGCAGGCTCATACTGTATATAGGAGACTATGTGTTGGCTCATAAAGTATATAGGAGGCGATGTGGGGGCTTATACTGCCTACAAGAGGCTATGTGGGCTCATACTCTAACGGGGGTTATGTGCGGGTTCATACTGTATATAAGAGGCTATGTGCAGGCTCATATTTTATATAGGAAGCTATGTGTGGGCTTATACTGTATATAGAAGGCTATGTGGGGGCTTATACTGTATATAGGAGGCTATGTGCGGGCTCATACTGTATATGCGAGGACAGTATTAAACAAATCACTATGTTTGTCACTACCTTTGTTGAAAAATGAAATAAAATAAAAACAGGGATGGCAAGATAAAAAAGCCTTTATTTGAATCAATTGGCAAAAAACAGACAATGTGAAAAATTAAAAGAAAAGTGCTGGTATGGCACACCAATTCATCAAAATCAATTGCCAACATGCATAGGGATTACTAAATCATTCACATAAATAATTAAATATAATCTGACGTAATATGAAACATCAAAGTTATTGAAAATTTCACAAGAAAAACAATGGTGTGCTTCGTTTTAACATAACTTTATTTTTTCATAAGTTATTTACAAGTTTATGACCATTTATAAAATGTGTTCAGAGTGCTGACCATTGTGTTGGATTGTCAATGCAACCCTCTTCTCCCACTCTTGAGACACTGATAGCAAGACCACAGAAGAAATGGTAGTCTAAGGCTGAGTTCACACGTGGCGTTTTTTTCGCGTTTCCGCGGCGGTTTTAACCGCGCGATTTTGCCGCGAAAAATAAGCATCCCATGCATTCCTATGGGATTCCGCAATGCTGTGCTAATGCTGTGATTTTTTCCGTGGCGGAATCGCTTCGCGGTAAAAACCGCAGCATGCTCATTAATTTGCGGAATCGCGGCGATCCCGCACCCATAGGTATGCATTGTTCCGCTTACTTCCCGCATGTGGCTGTGCCCACCATGCGGAAAGTAAGCAGAACAATTGCGGATGGTACCCACAGTCCGGAGGAGAGGAGACTGTCCTCCGGGCTATGGGTACCATATCCCTGTAAAAAATAGAATTTAAAAATAAAAAATATTGTTATTCTCACCCTCCGACGTCCCGCGCAGTCTTCCCGCCTCTCTCCACGATCTCGTTCCCAGTAATCCTTTGCGAAAATGCCCGCGATGGCGTCCGTTCTCGCGGGATTGCGAAGTCTCGCGGTCATTCGCGCGACGTCATCGCGAATTACCGCGAGACTTCGCGATCCCGCGAGAACGGACGTCATCGCAGGCATTTTCGCAAAGGATTTCTGGGAACGGATGCGCGGGACGTTGGAGGGTAAGAATAACACCATTTTTTATTTTTTTTTTATATTCTATCTTTTACTACTGATGCTGCATAGGTGGCCTCAGTAGTAAAAAGTTGGTCACACTTGTCAAACACTGTGTTTGACGAGTGTGACCAACCTGTCAATCAGTTCTCCAAGCGATGCTACAGATCGCTTGGAAAACGCTAGCATTTTGCAGGCTATTTACGCTTGCAAAATGCTAGTTTTTCCGCGGGAAAATCGCGGGAATTTAAAATGCGATTTTCCCGCGGACTGGAATTCCGGAATTCTCGCGGTAATTTCCGCGAGAGTTCCGCTACGTGTGCACTTAGCCTAAGGGGGTCAGATTCCTTGTAGGAATGACGCTGACTTCTTGGTTGTGGCATTACTGTGATTAGCTGGCCGCCCAGCGTCATAGGGTCTATGTAAGCCCTGCCGCTGCGATTTTGCGCACATTGCATCTACAAGCATAGGGAGAGATCGCTCAGCTGATAGGGAGAGTTGTTAGGCCTTTTGATGGCACAAAAGCCCTTTTGCAGTGTATACTAGGTCAATGTAAAGTAGGGAACGAGAGATACTTGAGCTGGGACAGTTTATAAGAGCGGATCACTAGCTCCATAATACCACCAAAAAATAGCTCTTTTCAAAGCTGAAGACACACAACAAAGTCACAGTACAGGGAGGGAAAGATTGTGTATTAGGTATGGAGAGGTTAAATAGTTCTTCCAGTTGTGGTGTGACTGGTGGTCGCGTGGATAATGGGAGGTATATGTCACAGGGATGGATGCTCCCTGTGATGCAACCCGGAGTATTTTGTCTTTAGTGCACATGAGCACTAATATGTCATTTAGTGCACCTGGGTCCGGGTTGCAGGTAGCTATGAGAGATGGGAGGGTCTGGCTACCCAAATTACCTCATCTCAGGGAGATTGTGCTCACTGTACCCCTGTTTTCCTTCAGGTCCTGCAGGTGCTTGAGGACCTGCAGTGAGGTCATGACCATGTGACCAGCCCATGTGATCCACACCTCACCTGTGGGTGTGGTTACAAGCTATGTAATCATGTTGTGTTTAGCACATGGGAGTGAGTGTTTGGGAGTCTGCCAGTGTCCAGGCTGGACACTACAGAGTGATCTGTGTCTTGAGAGGGAGAAGCCTTCCTGTGTCTGTGGCTCCAGATAGAGCCTGAGTGCTGGACATTGCACAGCCTGTGTACCCTCAGGTCTGAGAGAGCATAGCTCTGCTATGGATATTGATGCTGTGTCTGCCTGATGTAAAGACTGTTTACCTTTTTAGTTGCTGACTTGATGGCTTATGAAGTAAATAAACCCACATAGACGTTCAAGAGAATGTGCCTCCTATTTCCTCCTACGCACCTGAGTGAGTACAATCCTTACACAGTTTTCAACTTAAAACAATATTTTTCCAGGACACAGAGTACTAGCATTTAGTGCTGCCTTTTTTTTTAAGGCATTGGTTTATTTTCCCCGCTGTTTTTGGGCTACGCAAAGCAGTAGTCCAAACATTTCCTACTGCCTGCTACCAAGCACGCACTTAGCCATTTTGCCTGCTGTGACGTGAGTCACGATAGTAAATATATACACTACTTACTGTAAGTAAAGGGAGGTCCAACAATCCGAGGTCAGGTCCAGGAAATGGCGCAGTACAACTTATTGGAGTCAGAGACGAAATCCAATACACAAGCCTAGGTCAGGAAAGCCAGAGAGACAAAACAGTTTACAGGGAGCAGGCACAAGCAAAGTCAGGTCACAAGCAAAGGGTTTGAGTCCGGGAAGAGAATCAAGTCAAGCTGGGTCAGGCACAGAGCGCAGAGGGATAAATATTATACAGGCAACAGCAAGTGTATGATTAACACTGGGGGGGGAACTAGCATGCTTAAGTAGAAGCCTGATTAAGGAAAATGAACACAGGTGATTGCACCACAGCCCCAACACAAAGTAACAAAAAGACAGAAACAGAGCCAAAATCGTGACAGTACCCCCTCTTCAAGGAGGGCCACCGGACCCCCTGGTTTCCCAGGAAAACGCTGATGAAAGGCCTGGACCAACTGATCAGCCCTTACAGAATGAGCTGGAACCCAGGATCGTTTCTCAGGTCCACACCCTTTCCAACCAGGTATTGAAGGGAATTCCGGACCATTCGAGAATCAATGACCTTTTGTACCTCATATTCCAAGCTTCCATCAATAGAAACCAGAGGAGGTGGGGCAAAGAAGACAGAACAGGGGGAATAAATTCCTTCAACAAGGACTTGTGGAACACATTTGAAATATGGAAAACCGAGGGAGTTTTAACCGGAAGGCAACTGGATTGACCACCTCCAGAATTTCATACGGACCAATGAATCTAGGACCCAACTTTAGCGAGGGCACCTTCAACTTAATATTCTTAGAGGAAAGCCATACCTTATTTCCCACTTTGAAGGCGACCCCTGACAATTGCCTCCCATCAGCCTTCTGCTTCTGCCGATGTTCTTTTAACCTTCCTCCAAACATCCCCCAGATCTTGAATGGTGACATCCACACCAGGACACCCAGAACTTATCCTGGAAAACTCACCAAAATGAAGATGAAACCTGTAGTTTCAGAAAAACGACGAGGTGCCCGTGGACTGATTAACCCGATTGTTAAAGGCAAACTTAGCCAGCGGAAGAAATGATGACCAATTCTCCTGCTGATCACTGACAAAACCTCTTAAAATTTGCTCCAAAGACTCAGTTGTCCTCTCTGTCTGACCGTTAGTCTCAGCGTGATAAGCAGAGGAAAAGGACAAATCAATCCCTAGTTTTCGGCAGAAAGCCCTCCACAATCTAGAGACAAATTGTACACCCCTATCAGATACAATATTTAGAGGAATCCCATGCAATCGTACGACATGAATAATAAACAGTTTGGAGAGAGTTTCAGCACTGGATAATCAAGATAATGGGACAAAGTGAGCTTGTTTGCTGAAGCGATCAACTACCACCCAAATATCAGTCATCCCCCCAGACCGCGGTAAATCTGAAATTAAATCTATGGACAAATGAGTCCATGGTCTTTCCAGAATTGGCAAAGGACCCAATTCCACGGTCGGTCGGCAATGCTGTACTTTGGCGCGTGCACAAGTTTCACAAGCAGACACAAAATCTCTAATATCCTTATGCATAGCGTACTACCTAAAGAGTCTAGCAACTGCCTTCTGGATGGCAGTGACCCCAGGATGACCACTCAAAACACAGAATCATGGAATTCCTGCAAGAGGTGTAATCTGAGATACACAGGGGAAAACAGCTTGCATTCCGGGGTATTGGAAGGAGACAAGGACTGAGCAGTACGGATCTCAACTTCTGGTTGAGAGGAACCATGGCCACAACAACACCCTGAGGAAGAATGGACGAAGGAGGTTCTGGAGGAGACACGGAATCAAGACTACGAGACAGGGCATCTGCCTTCACGTTCTTAGGCCCTGGTCTGAACATAATAAAAAAACTGAATTGTGAAAAAAACAAAGACCATAGGGATTGACTAGGTGTAAACTGCTTGGCAGATTCAATATAAGCAAGATTTTTGTGATTGTCACCACGGTGACCGGATGGACAGCTCCCTCCAAAAAATGCTTCCACTCTTCAAAGGCCAACTTGACCACAAGCAACTCCTGAATCCCACATCATAGTTTCTCTCAGCAGGAGAAAAATTTTTAAAGAAGAAGGCACATGGTTGTAGGTTAGTTAAAGTCTCAGAACCTTGAGACAATACAGCCCACACTCCGACCTCATAAGCATCTACCTCCACAATAAATGACCTCTGGAGGCCTGGTTGCACAAGAACAGAAGCAGACATAAAACATTTTTTGAAATTTTCTAAAGCCCCAACCGCTTACGGTGACCAAACCTTTAGCTCCGTTTCTTTACGAGTGAGGTCCGTAAAAGGCTTGACGATCTGAGAAAATCCTCTAATAAATTTTCTGTAATAATTTGCAAACCCTAAAACACGCTGCAGAGCCTTAAGGTCTCTGGGATGAACCAAATCAATGATGGCCTAAACCTTCCCAGGATCCATCTTAAACCTTGAGGCTGACACAATAAAACCCAAAAATGATATTTCTTGAACAGAAAAGGTACATTTTTCAACTTTAGCGAACAACCAATTATCTCTCAACCTTTGTAAAACGAAACGGACATGTTTATGAAGTGAATCCAGGTCAGGTGAGAAAATCAGAATGTCATCCAAATAAACCACAATAAATCTCCCAGTAGAATCAGAAAAAATATCATTCATAAAATTTTGAAAAACTGCAGGTGCATTCGTTAGACCAAAAGGCTTGACGAGATTTTCAAAGAGACCTTCAGACGTTAAAAATGCTGTCTTCCACTCATTACCCTCACAAATCCATATAAGATTATTTGCCCCTCTAAGATCCAGTTTGGAAAACCATTTGGCCCCAAAATGTTTTTCTGCAGGTCATGACAAGCAATCATTTAAGAAATGTCCAGCTTGGCCACAATAGAGACAAATTCCAAGTTACAGATGGCATCTCCTCTCCTTAATCCTTGAGCTGGCAGCACCAACCTCCATAGGCTCCACCTCAGGTGCACAAACCTGTCCAGTTGGACAAAATGGAGCCTCTTTTTGCACCTCGCATCTCTGCCGCATCCTCTGATCCATGCGGATAGCCTGAGTAATGGCCTCCACCAAACAACCAGGTGGAGCATGTAGAGCCAGAGCATCCTTAAGAGACTCCGAAAGACCCCTGAGAAATTGGTACCTGAGAGCTGCATGATTCCACAGGACCTCAGAAAACCACTGACGAAACTCACTACAATGGTCTTCTGCTGTGCGGTACCCCTGTGTCAGGTTGATGATCCTTACCTCTTCCACCTTGACCCTGTCAGGTTCATCATAGATCTGTCCTAAAGCATCAAAAAAGGCGTCCACCGAAAGACGTTCAGGAGCAAGAGAGGGTAGGGAAAATACCCAGGTCTGAGGACTCCCCCGCAAAAGTGACATTATAATTTCCACCCGCTGTGACTCATTCCCTGATGACCGGGGGTGCAAGGTAAACAATAATTTGCAACTCTCTTTAAAAATTCTGAACTGGTCCTTTTCTCCTGAAAACATGTCAGGGAGTACAATAGCAGGTTCAGGGGGGCTGAACAAGACGTCGGATGGTACAGAAGTCATAACAGCGGTTTGAGGAGAGGGATTCTGAGGGGCAGTAAAAGTACCAGAAATCTGGCCCTGTAACTGAGCATGAGAGGAAGCCAGTTTGTGTTGTTCCAAGGCCAAATCTTGGCCTAACTCAGATTCACCACCTGATCACACAAAGTATGTAACAGAGTCACGATAGTAAATATATACACTACTTACTGTAAGAAAAGGGAGGTCAAACAATCTGAGGTCAGGTCCAGGAAATTGCGCAGTACGACAAAGGGGAGTCAGAGACAAAATCCAATACAGGAGCCGAGGTCAGGAAAGATAGAGAGACAAAACAGTTTACAGGGAGCAGGCACAAGCAAAGTCAGGTCACAAGCAAAGGGTCTGAGTCTGGGAAGAGAATCAAGTCAAGCTGGGTCAGGCACAGAGCACAGAGGGATCAATGTTCCACAGGCAACAGCAAGTGTACGATTGACACTGGGTGGAGGAACTAGCATCCTTAAAGGGAACCTGTCACCCCCCCAGGGCGTTTTTAAGTAAAAGAGCCACCATCAGCAGCACTAAGGTTGCATTCTGTGAAGGTGGCTCTTATGTTTCTGATCCCTAGTAACGCTGAAATACATACTTTTATAAATTCCCCGCCATACCTCTATTGTGTCCGGGAGGTCTGTTTTCTGCCAACTGACATCAGGTGATGATGTAATGCTCTCTCGCCTGCATTGAGTGGAGGCCTCATTCCCGCCCCGCGCACGGCGCATGCCCAAGAACTTTTGGCAGAGCGCAGGCGCCGGGCATGTAACAGGAGCACAGGAGGCGGCGCACAGACGCAAGAAGGACATGATTTACGGCTCTAAGACGGTTGATACAGGGGGAGAAAGAAAACATAAGAGCCAACTTCACATCCTTAGTGCTGCTGAAGTTGACTCTTTTACTTAAAACACCCTGGGGGGGTGACAGGTTCCCTTTAAGTAGATTAAGGAAAATGAACACAGGTGATTGCAGCACAGACTGACAGCCCCGACACAAAGTAACAAAAAGACAGAAACAGAGAGGGAATTGTGACATCCGCTATTTTTCTAGTCACAGTCTGCCTTCTGCTGTCCACCTGAAAAAGGTAGTTAGTGCCCTACACAAAGCAGTAGTCCAAACATTTCCTAGTGCCTTCTACCAAGCACGCACAAGGCCATTTTCCCCTCTGTTTTTGTGGTCACAGCCTGCCTTCTGCTGTCCACATTAGTCCACTGAAAAAGGCAGTTAATGCCATACGCAAAGCAGAAGTCAAAACATTTCCCACTGCCTGCTACCAAGCACGCACAAGGCCATTTTTCCCGCTGTTTATGTGGTCACAGCCTTCTTTCTGCTGTCCACATTAGTCCACTGAAAAAGGTGGTTAGTGCCCTATGCAAAGCAGTAGTCCAAACTTTTCCTACTGCCTGCTACCAAGGACGCATCAGGCCATTTTCCCCGGAGTTTTTGTGGTCACAGCCTGCCTTCTGCTGTACACACTAGTCCACTTAAAAAGGTGGTTAGTGCCCTACACAAAGCAGTAGTCCAAACATTTCCTACTGCCTGCTACTGAGCATGCACCAGGCCATTTTCCCCACTATTTTGGCTGTGACAGCTAACTTGTCTTGTGTCATCAACATCTGAAAATCTGTGAGCAAAACCCAAAGTTCCAAAAAAGCCTGTTGTTAAGGGATAGAAACGTAGACACGGACGTGGTGTTGTGAGTGGTGCTCGAAAAGGCACTGAGTCTGTTTCAGATCAGAAGAAGCTTGATGCATCCACTACGTTCCTGGAAAAATTTCCTGGTCTGGAACGTAAATTGTGGGAGCCAGAAGAGAGAGAGCAGATTCTGTCTTGGATAGCAGACAAGGCCTCTACGTATTTGTCAAGCAGCAACAAATCTTCCACGACCACACAGTCTACTGTCAATACACAGAAGGCAAGCCCATCCAATCCTGAATCTGGTTCTCCTTCCTTCCGCCATTATCTGTCACAGGAGACACATGACCCTAAGCTTGGCCACACCAAGGATCTGTTTGCTATGTATCCTTTGGTTGGCTCTGGCCTATCATTGTGCAGCATTGAAGAGGGAGGTGAGGAGGTGGCGTGTGTTCATGCGCAAGTATTTGAGGACCTACAGCCAGTAGAAAGCCACTTGGAGGAACGTCATTTACTGTCTCCAGAGGTGAAGGCTGATGATGATGAGACACAGTTGCCATAAGGTCAGCCTACAATGTCAACTGGGATGGAGGATTTGATGGAAGACAAGGTGGTCGATGATGAGTCCACTGATCCGACTTGGACAATTGGCACACATAGCCATCACAGAAACACAGAGAAAGATGGATATGTAGCACCAACACAGGCACCAAGGGGGTCGTGGTTTGCCCAGAGTTAGAACTGGGTCAATTGTTCCCAAGAGCACCCCCGCTGTGCACCAAGCAAGGGCAAGGGGGCATTAAGCCGCGGTTTGGAATTCTTTTTCGGAAAGTCCTTCAGAGAAAAACATTGTAGTCTGTAGCATCAGCTATACCAAGTTGAGCAGAGGCCTGGTCAAAGGCAACCTGAGCACCATCAGTATGCAAAACTAAATGGCAGCCAAGCACCCAAGTGGGCGGAACACCAGGGTACCAAATCTATGTCTGCAGGTCAAACCACTTCCATGTCGCCTAGGCTATGTTCTTCAGAAAGTGCTGTTCAGGAAGGAGGCGCTCATACTTCCTGCCCACAAGCTGCGGTTGCTCACACACAAGAAACATCAACCACATCCATTTTCTTATCCTAGCGAATACAGTGCTCCCAGCTGAAACTATTTTGCCCGGTGTGCTGTCCCTGCATTACACAAGCACGTGTTAAACAATCTGAACCGTGATCTCACCAACTCTGTAACTAGAAAGGTCCACCTAACCACAGACACCTGGAGAAGCTGTTGTGGACAATACATTTCTTGCACAGCACACTGAATGAACCTGGTGGAGGGTGGGACAAAGGCGCAAACTGGAACATCAATCATCCTACCTACGCCAAAAATAGTGGGTCCAACTACTGTCAGTGTTTCCGCCTCTTCATATTCCATTCCCTCTCTCCCCTCCTCCTGCTCCTCATTTTCTGCTGAAGTACCCTCTCCATCACTGCCAAGCTGGGACCAGTGCAGCAGCATATTGGCAAAGCGGCAACATGCTCTGCTGAAGCTGATCTGTTTAGATCATAAACCACACACTGCAGCAGAGCTGTGGCAAGCTTTGAAACAACAGACCGATCAGTGGCTCTCCCCGCTCCACCTTCAACCTGGTCTGCTTGTTTGCGATAATGGGCGTAATCTGGTGGCGGCTTTAAAGGTCGGCAAGCTGGTACATGTGCCATGCATGGCTCACGTGCTGAACCTAGTTGTTCAGAAATTTCTGAAAAGTTACCCTGCCTTGCCGTACCTACTTGAGAAGGTGCGCTGTATTAGTTCCCATTTCCGCCATTCCTCTACTGCTTTTGCTGGTCTTAGAGTGCTGCAAAAGCGCTTGAATATGCCAAGTCACCGACTCATTTGCGACCTGCCCTCGCGGTGGAACTCAATGTCAGGAACACCGCACTGAACTTGCTCACTGAGCCAGTGTGCGTGTCCTGAGTAAATCGAACTGTGCTCAAAAATACCTGTGGAGCGGGCAGCAGCCAAGTAGGTGCGTACTTCAAAACAGCAGGATCTGAAGCACGTGACTGCTGGGGGCGTGGCCTAAACTCCACAGAGCTAGGAGCTGCAAGAGAACTCCTAGCAGGGTAACTGCGAGACAAAGTTACCAAGGGGCATAGACAGGGAGGATAGTCTGGACGTAGCCAATGAGTCATACACAGAGATAGCTGCAAGGTACAAGAGGGGCGAGCAGAGAGTACAGTAGCCAGATCACAGGCAGCGAGTCACCACACTCGGCCTAAGGCAAAAGTATAACTGACAGGGATTGGAGCTTCCCAGGGGTTTAAGAGGCTCTCCCAGAACCAAAGAGAGGCCACAATCATTAACCCCAGGTGTGCAGGTCAAAACAGACCCCTGACGTGTAGCTCAAAAACCTGCACTGGGATCATGACAGTACCCCCTTCTCAATGGGGGGCCTCTGGACCCCCAGGCTTCCCTGGGTACTTGGCATGGAAAGCCCGAACCAGGCATACTGCATGTACAGAGCGAGCAGAGACCCATGAGCACTACTCTGGTCCATATCCCTTCCAGTGGACCAGGTACAACAAAGAGCGGTGCACCAGCCGAGAGTCCACAATATGTCCAACCTCATACTCCAATTGACCCTCCACCAGCACTGGAGGAATAACAGGCTCGGAGTCCTCTTTGACAGACCCTACAGATTTCAACAGAGATTTATGGAACACATTGGATATTTTCAAGGAGGCGGGGAGACGCAACCTATATGCCACTGGGTTGACTATCTCCATAATCTCGTACGGACCAATGAACTTTGGTCCCAACTTAGCTTATGGTACCTTTAAGTTGATGTTACGTGTGGAAAGCCAAACCTTCTCTCCCACCTGAAACATGTCTCCCGAGACTCTCTTTTTGTCAGCAAAATACTTGTACCTCCCCTGGCCCGAGAGATATTATGCTGGACTTCAGCCCAGAGGTTTTTTAACCGTTGAATGGACCCCTCTACCCCTGGACAACCGGAATCCACCCGTGAAAATTCCCCTAAATGCGGATTAAACCCATAGATAATCAGGAATGGGGACATGTTGGTGGACTGACTCACCCGGTTGTTCAAAGCGAATTCTGCCAACGGTAACGCATCACACCAATCCTCCTGTCTGGCGGAGGTCAGAAACCTGAGAATTTGCTCCAGGGATTGATTGGTGCGTTCTGTCTGACCATTACTCTCCGGGTGATATGCCAACGAGAAGGAGAGTGAGATGCCCAATTTCATACAGAACGCTCTCCAAAATTTGGCCACAAACTGCACACCTCTGTCAGACACCACATTCAGGGGTACCCCATGCAATCGGACCACATGCTGCACAAACAACCTTGACAATGTTTCTGCTAAGGGTAATGCTGCCAAGGGAATGAAATGTAAGGAAAAATTAAAAAGAGGCGCAATCAGTGTACCTGTTTTAAAATTGATTTCCCTAACTAAATGAACAGGGTGCTCACCTTAGCGGGTTGTGCCACCCTTGCACAACCACGGTGTGAAAGTTAGTAGTGGGTGGGGAGCGTGTCCTCTCACCCCAGGAGGGCACTGCACGAGGCTGTCGGCAACCTCTGCTCTCCTGTTCGGTCCATCTCTCGCCGGCTTCCAGATGTATCTTGTAGCTGGCCACAGCCGTAAGTGCGATACCAAAGGTCCTGGAGCTTCTCAGCGTCGCCGAAAAAAAACGCAGGCCCTCCCACAAGCGACTGCCCTCCAAGCTGCTCCTGCCGCTAGTCCTTAAGGAGAGGAAAATAAGTGAAAAGCAGCAAGGCGGTCTATAGGAGCGCTAAAGGAGAGGCAGAAACCATGAAAAAGGTTTTAAAATCAGCTTTATTTCTTCCACCAATACCCACAACGCGTTTCAACGGTCACAGCCGTCTTCCTCACCTGAGGAAGACGGCTGTGACCGTAGAAACGCATTGTGGGTATTGGAGGAAGAAATAAAGCTGATTTTTAAAACCTTTTTTTATGGTTTCTGCCTCTCCTTTAGCGCTCCTATAGACCGCCTTGCTGCAGCTTTTCAAGGGAATGAAATGGGCCTGTTTAGAAAACCTATCCACCACCACCCAGATCACGATATTGCCCCTGGAAGGTGGAAGGCTGGTAATAAAATCTATGGAAAGATGAGTCCATGGCCTATCAGGAACCGGTAAAGGTATGAGTTCCCCAGCCAGCCGGTTATGCGAGCTTTTGGAACGGGCACACACACCACAAGCAGAAACAAATTTCTTGACATCGGACCTTAGTGAAGGCCACCAAAAACCCCTGGCTACTGCCATCTAGTGGCCGTGATACCTGTATGAGCACTCAGCCTAGACTCATGAAACTCCTGCAGAAGTCTAGGCCGCAATAAATCTGGAACAAACAATTTATCCCCTGGCCTGGTTGCCGGAGCTAGGGCCTGAGCCCTTGGAATTTCTTGTTCCAACTCAGATGAGACCCCCGCCACTACCACCTCTGGGGCAAGAATGGAGGATGGCTGCTCGGGGGGAGACACCAGGTCAAAATTTCTGGACAGGGCATCCGCTTTAACATTTTTGGACCCCGGTCAAAAAGTAATGGAGAACTGAAATCGTGAAAAAAAAGTGACCAACGGGCTTGTCTAGGAGTAAGCCTCTTAGCAGATTCAAGGTATGCCAAATTTTTGTGATCCGTGACAACCGTGATAGGGTGAGCCGCCCCTTCCAAAAAGTGCCTCCATTCCTCAAACGCCAGCTTGACCGCAAGAAGTTCTCTATTGCCTACATCATAGTTTCTCTCGGCTGAAGAGAACTTCTTGAAGAAGAAGGCACAGGGTCTGAGATTGGTAAGGGTGGCCGGACCCTGGGACAGCACTGCCCCCACCCCCACCTCAGAAGCATCCACCTCCACAATGAAGGGTTTGGACGGGTCTGGTTGGACCAACACCGGGGCGGGACATGAAACATTTCTTAATAGCTGAGAAGGACTCCTTAGCGAGTACAGACCAATTTTTTACATCAGCGCCCTTCTGGGTAAGATCCGTGAGTGGTTTAACCACTTGTGAGAAACCTTTAATGAATCTCCGATAATAGTTCGCAAATCCTAAGAAGCGCTGGAGCCCCTTGAGATCTCGAGGCTGAACCCAGTCAGCGATCGCCAGCACCTTCTTAGGATCCATACGAAACCCCTCACAGGACACAATCAACCCCAAAAAAGACAGTTCCTGTACAAAAAACAAACATTTTTCCAATTTAGCGAGCAATTGGTTCTCCCTGAGTCTCTGGAGAACTGTCTGTAGATGTTGCAAGTGAGATTGGCTATCCGGGGAATACACCAAAATGTCATCCAAATAAATAACAAAACGGCCTATCAGGTCAGAAAACACCACATTGATGAAATTCTGGAAAATAGCAGGCGCATTAGTTAACCTAAACGGCATTACCAGGTGTCATGAACTCATTTTCTGCTCCACCAGTTGAGAGTTCCCCTCCCGTTCTCCCTCTGGTGGTGACAGGAGGTAGTGCGGTTGGTTTAAGTGGTAGTGATCTGCCACCTGATGAGGGAGATAACGATTGGATCTCTGGAGTATCAGACTGGATATAAGACAGCCGATGCCCTATCCGGGTGCTGGTGATTCAGCCTGCTTCTCAGGTCCTGGACTTCAGCTCTCTTCCAGTATTCTCAAGTTAAGTTTGTTTTTTGCTAATGTTCACACTGGCGCTTGTTGGTCAATTCAGTTTGTTGTGTAATCAGCCTGCCCCTGCTGGGGCTATGCTGAAATTCCACTCCTATTAATCAGTATTTGCCAATCTGCTTTTTGTCCCTTATTAGATTGGCCTCTTTTTTGCTCTGTCTCAGAATATTTCAGAGTGCTGATATAGGTTTAGAAGACTAGTGACTTCAGGGTTAATTTTGCTATCAGAAGTGTTGGCCAATATTTTTGAAGGTTGTTTTTGGCAGATTGCAGACAGTGTCTTTCCTTTAC
Organism: Dendrobates tinctorius; assembly: GCF_039654945.1. Lineage (NCBI taxonomy): Eukaryota > Metazoa > Chordata > Amphibia > Anura > Dendrobatidae > Dendrobates > Dendrobates tinctorius. Next base: position 3,885,133 of record NW_027361672.1, read on the forward strand.
TGTCCTTTTTAGTTAGCCAGGCCCTATCGTTTACTCAGCCTATTTTCCTGCCTTTGTTTGTATTTTCATCTTGTTTCACCGTCAATACATGTGGGGGGCTGTCTTTCCTTTGGGGTCTGCTCTGGGGCAGTTAGTTTTCCTCTTTTCCTGCTTTAGGCTTATGTAGTTCTCCGGTTGTGACGAGGCGTCTAGGACCAACGTAGGAACGCTGCACGACTGCTGCTAGTTGTGCGGTTAAGATCAGGGATCTGCAATCTGCATAGTTACCAACTTCTCTGGTTTTCTGAGACTTAGCTTGTTGTCTTGTTTTTCCTCCTCGGTTTCCCATTCATAACAGAATCACCAGCCATACTGCAGATTCTAGGGTACTCAAAAGCAGGAAATAATTGTTAGAGAAAGAAAAAAAAAGTGTCAGAATTTTTTTTTTTATGTATTTTTTCCTCTTTTTTTTCTGGGGCCGTAGGAGGATTTTTTTTTTTCCTAATGGAGATTAAGCAACTATCTGATCGTGTGGAGCAGCTTGCTGCTGAAGAACAGGGAATTTCCACCTACCTTATTCAGTCACATGCTGCTGAACCCAAGATTCCTACTCCTGATGTGTTTTCTGGGGATCGGTCTAAATTTCTGAATTTTAAGAATAATTGTAAATTATTTCTTGCTTTGAAGCCTAACTCATCGGGGAGCTCTGTGCAGCAGGTTAAAATTGTCATCTCCTTGCTCCGCAGCGATCCTCAAGATTGGGCTTTTTCTCTGACACCTGAAAATCCTATTCTGACTAATGTGGATGCATTTTTTCAGGCCTTGGGGTTGTTGTATGATGAACCTAATGCCCTTGATCAAGCTGAGAGAACCCTGTTGGCATTAAACCAGGGTCAGGATCCTGCAGAGTTGTACTGTCAAAAATTCCAAAAGTGGGTGGTCCTTACTACATGGAATGATAGTGCATTGGCAGCTCTATTTCAGAAAGGTTTGTCAGAGACCGTAAAAGATGTTATGGTGGGATTTCCTGTTCCCTCTGGTCTGGATGGCTCTATGTCATTAGCCATTCAAGTTGATCGGCGTTTACGTGAACGTAAAACTACACGGGAGGCGCTCCCACCTTTTGAACAAATGTCTGAACCTATGCAATGTGATGGGGCTTTGTCTAGGGCGTAACGTCTGGAGTTTAGAAGGCGTAATAAGCTGTGTTTTTTCTGTGGAGACGCCTCTCATACTATTTCTGTCTGCCCTAAACGAGAGAAACGTTTTGCACACACATTTGCTGTGGGCAGTATACAACCTAAGTTCTTTTTGGCAATTACTCTGATCTGCTCCTTGTCCACATTTTCCACTAAGGCTTTTGTGGATTCAGGAGCAGCTCTGAATCTGATGGATTTGGACTTTGCTAAACGTTGTGGTTTGTCCATGACGCCTCTGCAGACGCCCATTTCTTTGAGGGGTATTGATGCCACTCCTTTGGCGGAGAATAAACCTCAGTTTTGGACCCAGGTGATAATGCGAGTTGCCCCAGACCACCAAGAAAATTGTACATTTTTGGTGCTGCATAATGTGCATGATACTATTGTTCTGGGGTTCCCCTGGTTGCAAACTCATAACCCAGTTTTGGATTGGAAATCTGTGTCTGTGGTGAGTTGGGGTTGTCAGTGTGTTCTTAGGGATGCTCCTGTTTTCTCCACCTCTCCTCAGTATCATGATATTCCTGATTATCTGGCTGATTTCTCTGATGTTTTTAGTGAGAGTAAGTCTGCGTCTTTGCCTCCTCATAGGAGTTATGACTGTGCAATTGAGTTGATGCCTGGGTGTAAATTTCCCAAGGGTCGGCTTTTCAACTTATCTGTATCCGAACATGATGCTATGCGATCCTATATTAAGGAGTCGTTGGAGAAGGGTCATATTAGACCATCCTCGTCACCGTTAGGCGCTGGGTTTTTTTTTGTGGCCAAGAAAGATGGTTCATTAAGACCGTGTGTTGATTATCGTTCCCTTAACAAGATGACGGTTAAATATCAGTACCCGTTACCTCTGATATCTGATTTATTCTCCAGAGTTAAGAGTGCCTGCTGGTTTACTAAGCTTGACCACAGGGGGGCGTATAATCTTATTCGCATCAAGCACGGGGATGAATGGAAGATGGCATTTAATACTCCGGAGGGACATTTTGAGTACCTGGTGATGCCTTTTGGGCTCTCTAATGCCCCTTCTGTCTTCCAATCCTTTATGAATGATATTTTCCGAGACTTTTGTGGATAAGTTTTTGATCATCTATCTGGATGATATTTTGATCTTTTCTAGTGATTGGGATTCCCATGTGGAACATGTCCGGACTGTGTTCCGGATTTTGAGGGAGAATTCCCTGTTTGTTAAGGGATCGAAATGCCTCTTTGGTGTACAGAGGATTTCATTTTTGGGATTTATCTTGTCTCCGTCGACTATTGAAATGGACCCGGCCAAGATACAGGCCATTTATGATTGGGTTCAGCCTACTTCTTTGAAGGCTCTCCAGAAGTTTTTGGGTTTTCCTAATTTCTATCGTAAATTTATAGGTAATTTTTCTAGTATTGTCAAACCACTGACTGATCTGACCAAGAAGGGAGCTGATGTGCTGAATTGGTCTCCTGAGGCTGTCTCAGCATTTCAGGAGCTTAAGCAGAGATTTACTTCAGCTCCAGTTTTACGGCAACCTGATGTCTCACTTCCATTTCAAGTGGAGGTGGACGCTTCTGAGATTGGTGCAGGAGCTGTGTTGTCCCAAAAAGACCCTGTTACTTCTAAGATGAATCCCTGTGCCTTCTTTTCTCGAAAGTTTTCCCCATGTGAACGCAACTAAGACGTGGGAAATCGGGAATTGTTGGCCATGAAATGGGCATTTGAGGAGTGGAGACATTGGTTGGAGGGCGCTAGACATCAATTTGTGGTCCTCACCGATCACAAGAATCTGATTTATCTAGAGTCGGCCAAACGCTAGACAGGCTAGATGGGCCTTGTTTTTCATCAATGGTAGGATTATGCGTTGAAGTCAAGGCACCCCCAGTACCAGTCCTGCAGGCAAGTTATCTAGCACAAGGCAACTTAGTTTTTCCACATGAGTGGAACCCACTTTTATAGAAAAAAGTCCAGAACTGCAACAGATACCGTCCTGGGTAAGAGGGGACGAGTCAGTTGCCACAAGTGTAACATGATCCTGAAGCCTGACTGTCCCTATCTTATTAAGAGTCATAATTTTGGTATCCATCAGGTTCACAGCTGAACCACAGTCAACAAGTGCAGTGGTCTGAACCGGACCATTACCAAGTTCCAGTTCCACCTGCAGCACCATTTTTGCACATGAGGAAAATTGGTAGCCTCCTCAACTACTACCCAGACCTAGTCGTTTCCCGCCATCTTGGAGGATGATGGACAGGAGGGGCAGTCCTTCTTCCAGTGTCCAGATTCCCCACAATAGAAGCACAACTGCTTCTCCCGGCAGTGTCTTCTTTCCTTTTCCTCACAGGTGACAGCGCTCACCTCCATAGCCACAGGAAGATTCCGGGTCTCATCTCCACTGAAGAATAATGATGTTTCCAGTTGCATAACGCCTCTAGCCTGTAGTCTGCGATCCATACGAACCGCTTGGGTCATGGCATCCTCCAGGGAGTCAGGTGGAGGATGGAGTGCCAAGGCATCCTTCAGACATTCACACAGGCCTCTACGGAACAGCCCCCGATGGGCGGCATCACTCCAAGAAATCTCAGCTGCCCAACATCTGAATTCAGTACAGAACCACTCAGCCGAGTGCTCCCCCTGACAGACACTCATCACCTTGTCCTCAGCCAAACGTACTCTATCAGGCTCATCATAAATAAGCCCTAAGGCTTCAAAAAACGCATCCACAGACATTCTCTCCAGGGCAGAAGAGGAAAGAGAAAATGCCCAGGCTTGTGGGGACCCCCTAAGCAGGGACATAACCACCCCCACCCTCTGTTTCTCATCCCCAGAGGAGCGGGGTCTCAAAGTCAAAAAGAGCTTACAGCCCTCCTTAAATGCTCTGAATTTATCTTTGTTACCAGCAAACATATCTGGCAATTTAACCGGGGATTCGGGTGGGACTAAAATGACATCTCTATTCCCCACCTGCTGAAAGCATGCGGAAAGCACCCCCTGAACTGAGTCCTCAACCCGCCGTTGGGACTGGGCCAGAGCTTGGTATTCCAAACTAATCTTCTGCAGCGACTGAGTCAAGCATTTCAATTGCTCAGATAAAGCACACATTGGGTCCATGCTGCAGAAGTGTGGAGAGAAAAAAAATTCAAGGTCAGTTATAATGTCAGGAACACCGCACTGAACTTGCTCACTAAGCCAGTGCGCGTGTCCTGAGTAAAGCGAACTGTGCTCAAAAATATCTGTGGAGCAGGCCGCAGCCGAGTAGATGCATACTTCAGAACAGCAGGACCTGAAGCACATGACTGCTGGGGGTGTGGCCTAAACTCCAGAGAGGTAGGAGCTGCAAGAGAACTCCTAGCAGGGTAACTGTGAGACAAAGTTACCAAGGGGCATAGACAGGGAGGATAGTCAGGACATAGCCAATGAGTCATACACAGAGATAGCTGCAAGGTACAAGAGGGGCGAGCAGAGAGTAGTCAGATCACAGGCAACGAGTCACCACACTCGGCCAAAAGCAAAAGTATAACTGACAGGGATTGGAGCTTCCCAGGGGTTTAAGAAGCTCTCGCAGAACCAAAGAGAGGCCACAATCATTAACCCCAGGTGTGCAGGTCAAAACCTGCACTGAGCTCCAGACATTAACCCCTGACGTGCAGCTCAAAAACCTGCACTGGGATCATGACACTCAACCTATCATATTTTGGCAAGGATTAGTGAGCAGCAGAGGTCAGTAGCTGAATACCAGCATCAACATGCCCATCAGACTGACAGTCCACCACCACACATAACAACTGTCGAGTGGGTGTGGATTGCTGACATTTGTTAGTTTCTTGAGAACTTTGAGTACTGCACCAACCTCGTGAGCGGTGATCAAGCTATTATCAGCGTAACCATCCCGCTGCTGTGTCTCTTGAAATAATCACTGCATAATCTCAAAAAGGAAGATTTGAGTGCCCAGCATGTCGGTATGGAGCCAGATTTTACAATGGGTGATACTACCCAGCCCAGCCAATATTCTGACGCAACATTGGGTGCTGAGGAGGATGAGGAGGGAGCGGACTTGTTTTTCTGTGCTACCGAAGGGACTCCTAATGCTACAGAGGAGACACCCAACCCAAGTATCATGTCTGTGCAGCCTGGATGTGCTGGAGAGGAGGTGGTGGAGGTGGAGGAGGAGGAGGAGGTGAGTCATCATCAGGAAAGGATGGGTACTGTTCCAACTGTTGGGGACACAGAACATTTGCCTTTTTGCAACTTGGCTCACATGGCACAGTTCATGTGTAAGTGTCTGTGGCAAGACCGTCACGTGATACACATTTTATCCAACAACCAATACTGGTTGGCCACCTTTCTCGATCCATGATACAAGGAAAAATGTCCTTCTCTCCTTTTGGAATCACCAAAGAGTTTTACAATGGAATCGTTCAAGAGGGCCATTGTAGATCAGTTGCTGAAAATATTACCATCAGACAATGCTGGTGGCAGAGGTAGCGGCTGTTTTCAACAACAAGGGATAATGGCGAGAGACACGAACACCAGGTACAACAGAGGTGGGGGTAAAATGTGCACAAACTGGGCAATTTTCAATAAACCAGCACAACAGCAAGGGCTATCTGTGCCTGTAACAATACCAGGGAGAAATTGCAGAATCATGCGTCCTTTATTGGGTGTCCAAGCTGAACACTTGGCCCGACCTTTCCTTCTACGCCTTGGTTGTTCTGGCCTCCACGGCTGCTAGTGTGATGTTAGAGCGTGTTTTCAGTTCTGCTGGGTCAATCATCACTGATAAGTGCACACGCCTCTCCATGGAAAATGCAGACAGACTTACTCTGAGTAAATTCAACAAGGACTGGATATCTCCACAGTTTGCAATCCCTCCAGATGACAGCTTGCCAACCTAAATTCACCAAAAATGCTGATTCATGCTACTGCTGTTAATGTCAAACCCTTCCCATAAAAAACTATTTCCTTCCTTTGCCATTAACTTCGGATGGGCCCGGACATGTACTGGCTTAAGCAGGGGGACACGTTTGGCACTGCAGGATCTGTGTAGTCTGTAGAGTGTTACTGATTGTAGCTTTTGTTACGGTAGTCCTAGCTCTATGCAGGTCATTCACTAGGTCCCCTTGTGTGGTTCTGGGATTTTTGCTCACCGTTCTTGTGATCATTTTGACCCCACGGGGTGAGATCTTGCGTAGAGCCCCAGATCGAGGGAGATTATCAGCGGTATTGTATGTCTTCCATTTTTTTTATTATTGCTCCCACAGTTGATTTCATCACACCAAGCTGCTTGCCTATAGCAGATTCCATCTTCCCAGCCTGGTGCAGGGCTACAATTTTGTTTCTGGTGTCGTTCGACAGCTCTTTGGTCTTCACCATAGTGGAGTTTGAAGTGTGACTGTTTGAGGTTGTGGACAGGTGTCTTTTATACTGATAACAAGTTCAAACAGGTGCCATTACTACAGGTAATGAGTAGAGGACAGAGGAGCCTCTTAAAGAAGAAGTTAAAAGTCTGTGACAGCCAGAAATCAAGCATGATTTTAGGTGACCAAATACTTATTTTCCACCATAATTTGCAAAATAAATCTTGCCGAATCAGACAAGATGATTTTCTGGATTTGTTTTCTCATTTTGACTCACATAATTGTGATCAACCTATGATGTCAATTAGAGGCCTCTCTCATCTTTGTAAGTGGGAGAACTTGCACAATTGGTGGCCGACTAAATACTTTTTTTTCCCCTTCTCCATCCACAGGAGCAGAATACTGCACACGTTAAATCTGCGAAGTTAGGCCCTATACATACATATAATGGAGAAATGTGAAGGTGAAAGTAAAAGTGCTGAGGGGAAAACAACAGTTGTGACTGACAGGGATGGATTAGAGCGACGGCGCCAAAGGGTCGCTGCTAAAGGGGCCGCACCACCATACACAACACACTAACATTTCACAAACACCATACAAACATCACACAGACAGCACACATACACCAACCCACAAGCACAACACCACACATATGCCACAACACACCACACAAACACCAGACCACTCTAGACACACACAACACTAACACCACCCCACAAATACCACATGCACACCCAGTGGCGGATTATAATGAGGTCAATTTGGGCAGTTGACCCGGGCCCAGTGGGGTTAAGGGGCCCACAGCCCAGGCCAGTAAATTGCCCCATTATAATCCGCCACCGCGCAGGGCCGGATTATAGGCAGGGCAGGCGGGGCTTCAGCCCCGGGGCCCCCACCACAAGAGCTTCTAAGGGGGCCCCCACCACATTCCTGCTGGCTGCTGCAATGGCACTCCATCTTCTCCCCACCTAAAAGTGAGTGACCGTGGGGGCGGCATTATGTGCTCTGCTACCAGCAGCATCTACAAGTAGCGTGCAAAGGCTTGTGATGAGATCACAGGAGGTAAGGTGTCAGGGCCCCGATCAGGTGACCCCTGTCTCCTCCCCTCCTGTGATCTCATCACAGGTCCTGTGCGCACAGCACAGACAGAGCACTGAGAGCAGCCATGGATGTGGAGTGTGGCTCTGCGGGTGCAGGTCGGTGCTGGAGGCCCCATTATTCTCTATGTAGAGTGTGGCTCTGCGGGTGGAGGTCGGTGCTGGAGGCTCCATTATTCTCTATGTGGAGTGCGGCTCTGCGGGTGGAGGTCGGTGCTGGAGGCTCCATTATTCTCTATGTGGAGTGTGGCTCTGCGGGTGGAGGTCGGTGCTAGAGGCTCCATTATTCTCTATGTAGAGTGTGGCTCTGCGGGTGGAGGTCGGTGCTGGAGGCTCCATTATTCTCTATGTGGAGTGTGGCTCTGCGGGTGGAGGTCGGTGCTAGAGGCTCCATTATTCTCTATGTGGAGTGTGGCTCTGCGGGTGGAGGTCGGTGCTGGAGGCTCCATTATTCTCTATGTGGAGTGCGGCTCTGCGGGTGGAGGTCGGTGCTGGAGGCTCCATTATTCTCTATGTGGAGTGCGGCTCTGCGGGTGGAGGTCGGTGCTGGAGGCTCCATTATTCTCTATGTGGAGTGTGGCTCTGCGGGTGGAGGTCGGTGCTGGAGGCTCCATTATTCTCTATGTGGAGTGTGGCTCTGCGGGTGGAGGTCGGTGCTGGAGGCTCCATTATTCTCTATGTGGAGTGTGGCTCTGCGGGTGGAGGTCGGTGCTGGAGGCCCCATTATTCTCTATGTGGAGTGCGGCTCTGCGGGTGGAGGTCGGTGCTGGAGGCTCCATTATTCTCTATGTGGAGTGTGACTCTGCGGGTGGAGGTCGGTGCTGGAGGCTCCATTATTCTCTATGTGGAGTGTGGCTCTGTGGGTGGAGGTCGGTGCTGGAGGCCCCATTATTCTCTATGTGGAGTGTGGCTCTGCGGGTGGAGGTCAGTGCTGGAGGCTCCATTATTCTCTATGTGGAGTGTGGCTCTACGGGTGGAGGTCGGTGCCGGAGGCTCCATTATTCTCTATGTGGAGTGTGGCTCTGCGGGTGGAGGTCAGTGCCGGAGGCTCCATTATTCTCTATGTGGAGTGCGGCTCTGCGGGTGGAGGTCGGTGCTGGAGGCTCCATTATTCTCTATGTGGTGCGGCTCTGCGGGTGGAGGTCGGTGCTGGAGGCTCCATTATTCTCTATGTGGAGTGGGGCTCTGCGGGTGGAGGTCGGTGCTGGAGGCTCCATTATTCTCTATGTGGAGTGGGGCTCTGCAGGTGGAGGTCGGTGCTGGAGGCCCCATTATTCTCTATGTGGAGTGCGACTCTGCGGGTGGAGGTCGGTGCTGGAGGCTCCATTATTCTCTATGTGGAGTGGGGCTCTGCAGGTGGAGGTCGGTGCTGGAGGCTCCATTATTCTCTATGTGGAGTGCGGCTCTGTGGGTGAAGGTCGGTGCTGGAGGCTCCATTATTCTCTATGTGGAGTGGGGCTCTGCAGGTGGAGGTCGGTGCTGGAGGCTCCATTATTCTCTATGTAGAGTGCGGCTCTGCGGGTGGAGGTCGGTGCTGGAGGCTCCATTATTCTCTATGTGGAGTGCGGCTCTGCGGGTGGAGGTCGGTGCTGGAGGCCCCATTATTCTCTATGTGGAGTGGGGCTCTGCAGGTGGAGGTCGGTGCTGGAGGCTCCATTATTCTCTATGTGGAGTGCGGCTCTGTGGGTGGAGGTCGGTGCTGGAGGCTCCATTATTCTCTATGTGGAGTGGGGCTCTGCAGGTGGAGGTCGGTGCTGGAGGCTCCATTATTCTCTATGTGGAGTGCGGCTCTGCGGGTGGAGGTCAGTGCTGGAGGCCCCATTATTCTCTATGTGGAGTGCGGCTCTGCGGGTGGAGGTCGGTGCTGGAGGCCCCATTATTCTCTATGTGGAGTGCGGCTCTGCGGGTGGAGGTCGGTGCTGGAGGCTCCATTATTCTCTATGTGGAGTGTGGCTCTGCGGGTGGAGGTCGGTGCTGGAGGCTCCATTATCCTCTATGTGGAGTGCGGCTCTGCGGGTGGAGGTCGGTGCTGGAGGCTCCATTATTCTCTATGTGGAGTGTGGCTCTGCGGGTGGAGGTCGGTGCTGGAGGCTCCATTATTCTCTATGTGGAGTGGGGCTCTGTGGGTGGAGGTCGGTGCTGGAGGCCCCATTATTCTCTATGTGGAGTGCGGCTCTGCGGGTGGAGGTCGGTGCTGGAGGCTCCATTATTCTCTATGTGGAGTGCGGCTCTGCGGGTGGAGGTCGGTGCTGGAGGCTCCATTATTCTCTATGTGGAGTGCGGCTCTGCGGGTGGAGGTCGGTGCTGGAGGCTCCATTATTCTCTATGTGGAGTGCGGCTCTGCGGGTGGAGGTCGGTGCTGGAGGCTCCATTATTCTCTATGTGGAGTGTGGCTCTGCGGGTGGAGGTCGGTGCTGGAGGCTCCATTATTCTCTATGTGGAGTGGGGCTCTGCGGGTGGAAGTCGGTGCTGGAGGCCCCATTATTCTCTATGTGGAGTGCGGCTCTGCGGGTGGAGGTCGGTGCTGGAGGCCCCATTATTCTCTATGTAGAGTGTGGCTCTACGATTCGTGACCCCCGTCACGTGACGAGGGGGGCCCACAGAGTCTGAACTGCCCCGGGCCCTGGCTACCCTTAATCCACCCCTGCGCACACCACACACACGCATGCAAGGACCATACAGGCATGCAAACACACTCAGATGGATGCACTCTACTCACACGGACGAACATTACTGAGCAGCAATATTCATCTTGCGAAAAATGCCTCATAGTAAACTGTCATTATTTCTTACTATACAGGGAGCTTTCATCACTGAAGCTGCTGAGGTAAAGTGAAAGCGGAGCTCTGATTGGTTGCTATGGGCAATTGGACAAGTCTGCCTGTGATGTGGTTTTCATTACTGAGATGTAGATGTGAGCTCCTTCAGGTCATAGTAATACTGTGTGAGGGCTGCTCTGTATTTACTATTCATCCTATTACATCTCTTATCAGTATCAGGTGAATATTAAAGGGTCAAAATATTAAGGACTGTTTTTTAAAATGCCGCCCAAAAAAATGACCATCTATTAGGCAAGTTGATCCAAAAGCTAAGAAAGCAAAATTGTGTTAAAGAGTTGAGACAAGTGAACAACGTGACTCGCGGCTTGAAAAGAAACGGATGAGACAGGCTAAATGTATGGCAGCTGAGACATTGGAGCAACGGGAATGTCGTCTTCACAAGAATCAAATAAGGCAGGCTGAAGCAAGGAATATGGAAACATCTGAACAAAAGAATGAACGTTGTGAAAATGACCACATACGACATATGTAATGTGTGCAAAGATGTAGGCAGGCTGATTTGAGTTTGGAAGCATTTCACTACAACCCAACTCAAGACTATAGGTCACATCAGAAAGTCATAATTGGCAAAATGGACATAATATGCAAACATTGTCAAGCAGAGAAGTATAACTTGTAATCGCCTGTTATGTGCTGCTCAAATGGCAAAGTCAGTTTGTCACCTTTAGATCTACCTCCTGAGCTACTTCTTTCATACATGTCAGGAACAACTCCCAAATCCAGAAATTTTATGCAAAATATTAGGAGATACAATTCATCTTTCCAGTTGACATCCTTTGGTACGACAGCTGTAAATTTTACTTTAGCTACCATAACCAACAATTTAACATATATACTAATACTCTCCCTCTAATCTCCAAATAGCTGTCATATACTGACCACCGGGCTCAGCCACTGCCTTCATCTGCCAATTCTCCACCTGGCTCCTCCACTTTCTTTCTGCTGACATCCCCACCATAACCATGGAGGACTTCAACATCCCCATTGACTCCCACCTGTCAGCAGCCTCCAAACTCCTGTCACTTACCTCATCCTTTGGACTTACTCAGTGGTCCTCCACAGCCACCCATGTAGATGGACATACATTAGACCTCATCTTCACCTGCCTCTGTTCCCCACCCAATCTCACAACCTCTCCCTTCCGCCTATCTGACCACCACCTACTCACCTTCTCATCCTCATCCTTCTCACCTGCCCCTCATGTCCAGCCACTAGCACATCCTCGCAGAAACCTCGCAAACCTAGACACTCACAGACTTTCAGACTCTCCACTACCTCTGTTCTCCATATCTTCACTCCACAACACAGACAGTGCCACCGCTTTCTACAATGCCACCCTCACATCAGCCATAGACTCAGTCGCCCCTCTCATGCATGGCAAAGTGTGACAAATCAATAGGCAACCCTGGCACAACAACCTAACCAAAAAACTTTGACAAGCATCCAGGGTCTTGGAGCATCGTTGGAAGAAAACACGCCTGCCAGACGACTTCACTGCTTTCAAACAAGCTACACTTGCCTTCAAATCAGCCCTCACCTTTGCTAAACAGACCTATTTCACAAACCATGTATCTTCATTATCTCACAACCCAAAACAACTGTTCAGCACATTTAACTCTCTCCTCCGCCCACCACTGCCACCTCCAACTCCACTCATCTCTGCTGAGGACTTTGCCACCTACTTCAAAAACAAGATTGAACAAACCTTTACTGTTCCACCACCCCAACCACTCCACACACCCGACCTCTGCCCTTCCCTAATAACCTCCCTCTCCATCATCACTGAAGGAGAGCTTACTCATCTCCTTTCCAAATCACACCTCACCACCTGTACACTTGACGCCATCTCTTCCCACCTGCTCCCCAACCTCACTAACATGATCATTCCAGCCCTAACCCATCTCTTCAACCTATTCCTATCTTCTGGAACCTTCCCCTCTGCCTTCAAACATGCCACCATAAAACCCATCCTCAAAAAATCAAACCTTGACCCAACTGCTATGCCCAGCTATCGCCCCATATCACTGCTCCCGTTTGCTTCCAAACTCCTTGAACAGCATGTCCATGCTCAACTTTCCTCCAACCTCTCATCTAACTCCCTCCTTGACATCCTCCAATATGGCTTCCGCCCCCACCATTCCACTGAAACTGCCCTGACCAAAATTACTAATGACTTACTCACAGCCAAAACTAACAGACAGTTCTCCATCCTCCTCCTTCTCGACCTGTCCTCTGCCTTCGACACAGTCAACCACTGCCTACTGCTACAAATTTTTTCTTTCCTTGGCATCAAAGACCTTGCAATGTCCTGGATTGCCTCCTACCTTTCTGACCGCACATTCAGCATTTCCCACTCCCACACTACCTCCTCATCCCGCCCTCTATCTGTTGGAGTCCACTAAGGCTCTGTCCTGGGGCCCCTACTTTTTTCCATCTATACTCTTGGCCTAGGACAATTCATAAAGTCCCATGGCTTACAGTACCACCTGTATGCAGACGACACTCAGATCTACCTCTCTGGCCCAGATGTCACCTCTCTGCTGTCCAGAATCCCGGAGTGTCTATCAGCCATATCCTCCTTTTTCACCTCTCGCTTCCTAAAACTCAATGTAGACAAAACTGAACTCATTATCTTTCCTCCATCTCACATATCTTCCCTACCCGATCTATCTATTATGGTAAACGGCATCACGCTCTCTCCCGCACCTAAAATCCGCTGTCTCAGAGTAACTCTCGACTCTGCCCTGTCCTTCAAACCACACGTCCAAACTCTTGCCACCTCCTGTCACCTCCAAGTCAAAATTATTTCCAGAATCCGTTCCTTCCTCAGCCCTCAATCTACTAAAACTCTTGTACATGCTCTCATTATCTCCTGCCTTGACAACTGCAACACTCTCATCTGTGGCCTCCCTGCTAATTCTCTTGCACCATTGCAGTCTGTCCTCAACTCTGCTGGCCGACTAATCCACCTCTCTCCTCGCTACTCCCCTGTCTCTCCCCTCTGCAAATCCCTCCACTGGCTCCCAATTCATCAACACATCCAGTTCAAACTACTAACACTGACCTACAAAGCCATCCCTATATCTCTGAACTAATCTCCCAATATCTTCCCTCATGTAATCTTCTATCCTCCCAAGACCTCCTACTCTTATTTGTTCCTCACACAACCGCCTCCAAGATTTCTCCCGAATATCCCCTATCATCTGGAATTCCATGCCTCAACACGTCCGATTGTCCACCACCCTCGGATCCTTCAAACGGAACCTGAAAACCCATCTTTTAAGGAAAGCTTACAGCCTGCAATAACTATTCTGCCGCCTCACCGCCGCCCGAGCCGCCACCTCAAAACCACCAGAGATGCTGCACCCCGACCTTCTGTCTCTTCCCCACTATCCCATAGAATGTAAGTCCACAAGGACTGGGTCCTCTCCCCTCTGTACCAGTCTGTCATTGTAAAGTTGTTTACTGTTAACGATATCTATAACTTTGTATGTAACCCCCCTTCTCATGTACAGCACCATGGAATTAATGGCGCTAAATAAATAAATTATATATATATATTTATATATATATATATATACAGTCATATGTAAAAGTTTGGGCACCCCTATTAATGTTAACCTTTTTTCTTTATAACAGTTTTGGTTTTTGCAACAGCTATTTCAGTTTCATATATCTAATAACTGATGGACTCAATTATATTTCTGGATTCAAATGAGGTATATTGTACTAACAGAAAATGTGCAATCTGCATTTAAACAAAATTTGACCGGTGCAAAAGTATGGGCACCCTTATCATTTTCTTGATTTGAACACTCCTAACTACTTTTTACTGACTTCCTGAAGCACTAAATTGGTTTTGTAACCTCATTGAGCTTTGAACTTCATAGCCAGGTGTATCAAATCATGAGAAAAGGTATTTAAGGTGGCCACTTGCAAGTAGTTCTCCTATTTGATTCTCCTATGAAGAGTGGCATCATGGGCTCCTCAAAACAACTCTCAAATGATCTGAAAACAAAGATTATTCAGCATAGCTTTTCAGGGGAAGGATACAAAAAGTTGTCTCAGAGATTTAACCTGTCAGTTTCCACTGTGAGGAACATAGTAAGGAAATGGAAGAACACAGGTACAGTTCTTGTTAAGCTCAGAAGTGGCAGGCCAAGAAAACTATCAGAAAGGCAGAGAAGAAGAATGGTGAGAACAGTCAAGGACAATCCACAGACCACCTCCAAAGACCTGCAGCATCATCTTGCTGCAGATGGTGTCACTGTGCATCGGTCAACAATACAGCGCATGCATAACGCCTTTTTGTATGACCAAACAACTCAATCTTTGTTTCATCAGTCCACAGGACCTTCTTCCAAAATGTAACTGGCTTGTCCAAATGTGCTTTTGCATACCTCAGGCGACTCTGTTTGTGGCGTGCTTGCAGAAACGGCTTCTTTCGCATCACTCTCCCACACAGCTTCTCCTTGTGCAAAGTGCGCTGTATTGTTGACCGATGCACAGTGACACCATCTGCAGCAAGATGATGCTGCAGGTCTTTGGAGGTGGTCTGTGGATTGTCCTTGACTGTTCTCACCATTATTCTTCTCTGCCTTTCTGATATTTTTCTTGGCCTGCCACTTCTGGGCTTAACAAGAACTGTACCTGTGTTCTTCCATTTCCTTACTATGTTCCTCACAGTGGAAACTGACAGGTTAAATCTCTGAGACAACTTTTTGTATCCTTCCCCTGAAAAGCTATGTTGAATAATCTTTGTTTTCAGATCATTTGAGAGTTGTTTTGAGGAGCCCATGATGCCACTCTTCATAGGAGAATCAAATAGGAGAACTACTTGCAAGTGGCCACCTTAAATACCTTTTCTCATGATTTGATACACCTGGCTATGAAGTTCAAAGCTCAATGAGGTTACAAAACCAATTTAGTGCTTCAGGAAGTCAGTAAAAAGTAGTTAGGAGTGTTCAAATCAAGAAAATGATAAGGGTGCCCATACTTTTGCACCGGTCAGATTTTGTTTAAATGCAGATTGCACATTTTCTGTTAGTACAATAAACCTCATTTGAATCCAGAAATATAACTGAGTCCATCAGTTATTAGATATATGAAACTGAAATACCTGTTGCAAAAACCAAAATTGTTATAAAGAAAAAAGGTTAACATTAATAGGGGTGCCCAAACTTTTACATATGACTGTATATATATATATATATATATATATATACAGTGGGTACGGGAAGTACTCAGACCTTTACATTTTTCACTCTATTTCATTGCAGCCATTTAGTAAATTCAAAAAAGTTCATTTTTTCTCATTAATGTACACTCTATATGTCATGATCCAGGACGGGATTTCGCTTTGACCCGTCCTGGTTAGACTATGGGTTAATTGTGCTGCCTCTCTCTGGCAGAAGGAGGCTATTTAGTGCTCACTGGACCTGGGTCCGGTGTCAGTTATACTCCTGCCCTCGGCTGAGTTAAGTGACCTCTTGTATACGTGTGCCTTGTGCCTGATATCTTGCTTGCTTGTTCGGTTGTGATTTGGTTCTGTCCCTGTTACGAGTTCTGCCTGACCCTCTTGTACTGCGCTACCTCTCATGTATGACTCTCTGCTTGTGACCCGACTTCTCTCTGCTTGTACCCTTGGTACCACATCGCCCTCTTGTGTATGACCTTTGGCTTTGTCTGACTACCCGTCTCTTTGTCCCTCCTGTACCTCGTTTGCCCGTACTGCTGTGACCTCTGTTTTGCCTGACTCTGAGTTGTTGTATGGTGTCCTGTCCTATCTGAAAACAGGACGCTAAGCCCCGCCCCCTTGCAGTCACATGACCATAGGTCCCATGCCAGATTATTCAGTTTCAGTGTCCGCAGGTCCTATGCCTCTTTTCCTTCCAGCGCTGACTGGACCCTGACACTATTAGCCTGAAGCACGCATGGTCACCTCTGCTGCCCTTCTCCACAGGTATCTTTTAGCACTGCTTCTGTACTCAGGACACGCGCACTGGCTCTATGAGCAAGTGCAGTGCGGTGTCTCTGACACTATACCCCATCTTGACTGAAAAAAAATAGAAATGTAGAAATTTTTACAAATTTATTAAAAGAAAAACTGAAATATCACATAGTCATAAGTACTGTATTCAGACCCTTTGCTCAGACACTCATATTTAAGTCACATGCTACCCATTTCATTGTGATCCTCATTGAGATGGTTCTACTCCTTTATTGGAGTCCAGCTGTGTTTAATTAAACTGATAGGACTTGATTTGGAAAGGCCCACACCTGTCTATATAAGACCTCACAGCTCACAGTGCATGTCAGACAAAATGAGGTCAAAGGAACTGGCCAAGGAGCTCAGAGACAGAATTGTGGCAATTAGTGTTGAGCATTCCGATACTGCAATATCGGGTATCGGCTGATATTCGCGGTATCGGAATTCCGATACTGAGTTCCGATACTTTTAGCATATCAAATACCGGAATCGGAAGTTCCCATAATGCAATGAGCCAGTTTGATTTTATTCAGCCAATGAGGATCCTAAGAAGTGTGGGCACATCCTGTTAGAGCATGTTAGGCATGTAACTACTGGCATGGCTGTGATTGGCTGCTGAAATTATGTCATGATGCACTATAAAAGCCGCCGCCATTTTGGGTTCACTCTGCTGTGACTTCAGCTAGGGATAGGACGCTGCTGTTCTGAGGGACAGTGTGACCTAGCGATTTGCTATATTGTGCTTTACCCAGGCTACTTTATCAACCGCTGTAGCTTTCTTTTGCCTTGCAGCGCTGTACACGGCTGTCTGCGAGGTCTCTGTGTGTGAGTGCAGCTCACGCTGTAGTGTGTTCTGCAGCCAGCCACCTCCGGTTGTAGTCCACTCAGCGTGCGTCACTGCCTCATACATTGTCCTTTTTTGCATTAGTGCTGCTCATTTTTCCTGATTTCTCCTATTAGTGTGGTTCCATCCGTATCCAGCTAGATTGCTTGCTTGCCAGTAACCATGGACAGGGATGATATCTTTCCCTCACTGCCCATTAGGTAAATGTTGTGGAGCCAGGTACAGATCTTGAGAGTGGTTCTGTACGTGTTCTGCCAACTCCAAGGATTGCAGGAATCCAGTCTGTACACATTGACGCCTCCTCATACTCCAGTTCCTCTGAATCAGCGTTGCAGGAGCTGTCACAGTCTACCTCCACATGGACCCGTGAACGCTTACCTGTTACGACCGATATGAGTCAACAGGCTGTATTGAAATTAATTTCTTTGGGGAATCGAAGCCACACAGCGCAGGAGCTCTGGAATGCCATCAAGCAGGAGAGCGATGTGTGGTTTGTGCCAGCGAATCTCCAGCCAGGCATGGTAGTGTGTGACAAAGTACCAAGACACACTGGTGCATTCCATAATGTTCTCCATTCCACCCGAGAGCAGTGCTGCTAGTGCTTTACAAAGCATCTCAGTGCGTTGAGGCAGTGGAGGAAGCTCTGCACAAAGAGGGAGCAGAAGCAGTGCTTCAGCACAAGGCAAGACTAGTATGGCCCAAATGTGGCAAAGTTTTGTGTCCCCGCCACAAATGTCTACACCATCACAGACGGCTACAGTCAGCAGGAGGCAATGTTTCTGTCAGATGCTGACAGACTACATGTCTTGCCCTCTCAGTGTTCTCCCACACGGCTCTTTCCCATTCAAGTTTTGGGTCTCTAAGCTGGATACAATGCCAGAGCTTAGCCAGTATGCATTGGAGGTGCTGGCTTGCCCTGCTGCTAGTGTATTATCGGAACGCGTCTTTAGTGCCGCAGGAGGTGTACTAACAGACCGTCGCATGCGACTATCCTCCAATAACGTTGACCGGCTTACTTTTCTGAAAATGAACAAGGCCTGGATCTCGCAGGAATTTGCCAGTCCTCTTCCAGATTAAATAATTGGTTGGCAACAGTATCCAGGTCTCCTGTTGTGTTCATGCTTCTACCACCTGAACTGTAATCCCTGGGCTTCAACACCGCCAGTTGCTGCTCATAAGTGCCGTCTGCACAGTCAACACATGCTCCAGTGTTATTGTGGTTCAGTAACTTCAGCTGATCCCCTGCTGTGTGTCCGGCAATTTCTCCTGCTCTGTCCACATTCACACTACTACAGATATTAAACTTGCTCCAATTAGGCCTCTGCCTCCACTCTGTTTCTATTATTTACCTTGGGCTCCAACACCGCCAGTTGCTGCTCAGAAGTGCCATCTGCACAGTCAACACATGCTCCAGTGTTATTGGGGTTCAGTAACGTCAGCTGATCCCCTGCTGTGTGTCCGGTAATTTCTCCTGCTCTGTCCACATTCACACTACTACAGATATTAAATTTGCTCCAATTAGGCCTTTGGCTACACTCTGTTTCTATTGTAATCCCTGGGCTCCAACACCACCAGTTGCTGCGCAGAATTGTCTTTGGCACGGGTACTCCCTCCTGCCCAGCCTGGTTCCAGCACGCCAGCTGCTTCCGGGTAGTGTCAACGTCACTTTGCCTCCAATACGTTGTACTGTCGTGTTGCTGTCGGGTTAGCCGACTCTAGGGTGCCTGCAGATTAGGTGCTTCCTATGTGGGCTGCAGGATCTGGCAATGAAGGCTGCTTCCGTAGTGCCAATAGGACAAGCTCCCCCTGTAGGACTGTGGGTTTCGGTAACTCCGGCCGGCTCGCAGCCTTGCAACTTTTTTTTTCATGTGTACCTTCTGCTGCCTATCTTAGATCCAGTACCATTAGCTGGTTCTTTGGAAGTCAATCTTGAATATGTCCCCCTGGGTTCCAGTAACGTCAGCTGGTTCCAGGTAGAGCCTTTGGCTTAGGTGCCTCCTTCTCGGTATCCGAGTTCCACCAACGTCTGCTGGTCCTTGGAAGTGCTTTCTGGCACAGGTACCTCCTGCTTAGTAACCGGGTTCCAGTACCATCAGCTGGTCCTCGGTAGTTCCATTGGCTCTTGTACCTTCGGCTACCCATCCAGGTTCCAGTACCGTCAGCTGGTTCTCAGCAGTTCCTCAGCCTTCTTGCACCTTCTGCTACATTTCCAAGTTCAAGCTTTTTGAAATGGTTTTTGGTAATCACTCTGGATCTCCCTGACGACGACCCTAAAGACGACGACCCTGAAGACCACCCCGAAGAAGATGACGACCCCAAAAAACGACGACCCTGGAGACGACGACCTTGAAGACCACCCCGAAGAAGACCAAGAAGATGACCCTGAAGTGGATGATGAAGGAGAAAGTGTGGGAGAAGTAAAAAAGAAGGTGAAGAGCATGGAAGTAGTGAAACATAAATATCTGACAAAATATAAAAAAGCTTAACATAGTCAATATCTTTGTAACTCCAAACGTCTTAAAAAAAATTAATTCCTGCTATTCCATTTGATTGGGCTAAACCTCTATGCCTTTAATGTCTCCTCAACCTCACCCAATACATTCTACATTATTCTTAGTTGTTTTCCTTCATGTAGAATTAACCTACAAGGAAAGTAAGGGTTTATTTTCATTCCGATATTTGTGTCTCATTGGTTTCCGGTATCGTAAGGCGGAGCTTCAGGAAGGAAGAAAGGAGAAAGTAGGCAGCCATCCGCAGCCCTCCTGAATGCAAATGTGAACCTAGCCTTAGACAGTCTAAACTCTATGGGAACCTAATGTGAATTCTCTCCTAGACTATGATGGCTACTCAAACTATTTAAGCTATGTATAGGAGGGGGCACCAAACTGAATTTTCCTTAGAAAACCTAGATTTACCTATGGAATACAAATATGTGATAATATTACCCATATTAAACAACAAAATGTAACTCCAAGTCAGTGAGACTTCTGTGAAATCAACATTGATTGTTATTAAATTTCTCCTGCTGTTGTGCCAATGGAATAAACAACAGTTAGAAAGGATAGGAAGGTCACTAACATCCATGTGTCTGCTCAGTAAGGGTGCCTAGTGTTCCTTAATTTTTTTGAGCAGTGTACATATGATTGAGTGCTGTGGATCTCACTTCTTTTGAGTTCAAGCAGATCATTAAGGATGCCCCACAATCCTATAGGGGAAAAGCTAAGACATTAAAAACAATATTATTATTTTGAAAAATAGAGAACATGCTGAAATTGTATCATGCCAGTACACATTAGTTATCATCTATGTTCTTAGTCCTGGTATGACTTCCAGGTCGAAAAACACTATCGTTCAAAACACGTTGGTTTTTATGGTTTATACCTCTTCAATTTTTTAATGGATTAAATAAAATTTGATGCTTTTTTATACATCCTAGAATCTGGATCCTTTACCTTTGTTGGACAATAAAACTTTGTATCTAAAGTGGATCCTGGTGCATTTACTAAGAGCCCATGTGGATACTGTGGGTTGAGCTTGTTACTCAAACCTGATGTATGTGTGCATATTTTACCTTCAAGAAACCACTGGAGCCATAGGCGGAGGAGGACGTGACTTGGGGATGGGTGGACCTTTACTCCTGCAGCTTTTTTGGTATAGTGGTATAGATTTTAAGCAAGAGTGATGTTGCTTTCAGAGTAAGAAGCCCAGTATGTCTGTGCCTGGGGGGTTACTGTGAGGAGGGTGGGGCTTATATAGAACAGGAAATCTGTGTCTCTCCCTCTTTCATGCACAGGATGAACAGGAGGAAGCATGTCTGCAGTTTCAGGGAGTATAATACTGGTGTTATCACCTCACATTACAGATGATAGGAGCACATTCACCTCAGACATCATTTACTAGTGTAGTATCAGCTCCTACATTATGTATGGGATCAATATTACCTCAGAAATTCATGGAGCTGCCATGTCCCTCGTGCATGCTACATTTTCCTCACAGACTGTGAGACAACTTCTGTGTGACCTCCCTGCAGACATGTTTGATATACTACTCTGCATTTACCTCAGACATGGTGTAGTGTGTACTAGTGTAGTATCAGCTCCTACATCATATCTGGGATCAAGATTACCTCAGAAATTCATTTAGCTGCCATGTTCCCTCACTTAGTCTAAGTGCACACGTAGCAGAAAATTTCTGCTCAAAAACCTGACTCACTTCCCAGAAACCGCGCCTTTTTTGTCTTTGCGTTTTCCGCGCGTTTTCATCGCGGTTTTTGCTCGGTTTTGATGCTTTTTTTCCGGCGCGCTTTCAAAACTCATTGAACTAGCCAGAAACGCAGAAAAATCAGCAAAATTAATGAGCATGCTGCGTTTTTTACCGCGATGCATTTTTTTCGCAGTAAAAAACGCATCAATATGCACAAAAAGTGCAAAATGCATAGAATTTAATGGGAAGCTTATTTTTGCGGTTTTATAGCGGTTTTATAGTCAAAACCGCTAAAAAAAGCTAAAAAAAACGCTGTGTGTGAACACAGCCTTATTGCAGAGGCAGCTTTTGTGTGTCCTCCTTGCAGACATTTCTGATATACCACATTACTGCTGTATTATACAGAGTCTTCATGAGTTCTGGGTATATGTATGATAGGACAGAGCAGGGACGCATACAGTGTCTGCCATTACTATGGTGGAGCTGGGCAGTCACATGTATTAGAGACACTGGTGAGAGGAGCAGTCGGGGGATGGTATATGTATGATGATGAGAGGCTGCACTTCATGTCAGTGCAGTGTATACTGACCCTGCTGTGTGCGGATTATCCCCCCTTCCCAGTTATGGAGTCTGATGATCTGTATGTGACCTCATCTCTGTTACATACTTTGATGCTGGGTGTGCAGATCCAGTGTAACCAGGTTACTCACTATATGTGGTATATGTGTAAATGCTCTATTCCTGTGCTGTATACTTAACCTGTACCACAGGTCTGTATACATGATATCACTCCTCACTGTGCTGTATACGGATCATGCTGGGTATAAACATCCTGTATCTCCAGGTCATTTTCCTGGCTGTACATATAATCTGGACATGACTTCCAGCTTGGTGCTTTATTTCTGTAGCCATTGCTGCCTTTATTCCTCTTATGTTACATGCTGTCCTGCCGGATATATCCATCCTCTTTCTGGATATTGTCTCCCTCGTATGTATGTTGCATGATCAGAGTATACCCACCAAGAGCTTATTTTATATTACCTAAGATGGTGGATAGCACAGGTCAGAATGGTTAGGTTTTATCATGTGTAAAATAGATAATCGGGGAGTAACTCGGCACATTTGAGTGGGCACTAATAACTCAGCACATGGCGGGCAGTGAGTGGGCACTCCTAGTGTGAGGCTGCACATTGCTCTGGAAAACACATCATGGGCCCAGTTTTCAGCCCTGTCTCTCGTCTATTGTAATTGTATGTAGTAGAGTGACTGACTGGGATACAGAACTTGCAGTTTTCTGCTCACACACCTATGGCTGCAGGCAGCTTATATTAGACCTACACATTTCTTACCATTTATGCGCAGCTGGTGATTACAGTCTGTCTGTAACTGCTGTAGAGGAGCAGGCGGCTTCTCATTTATTGTTGCAGCATATAACACAGCATTGCCCATCTTTGTCTATTTCTGGACCTTACGATGGGATATTTTCCATTATTAACCTGTTGTATACCTTGGTTGTAAACCTGCATGGTTTCACCCTCACTTATCCCACATCTTGTGCGGTTGGAGGGGTCCTTGAAGTTGGTTAACCCCTTAACGACCGCCGATACGCCTTTTAACGGCGGTAATTAAGGGTACTTAAACCACAGCGCCGTTAATTCACGGCGCTGTGATTTAAGTGAATAGCGCCCCCCAGTGTCGGATTTTCTCCGGGGTCTCGGCTGCCAGGGGTAGCCGAGACCCCAGAGAACATGAATCGGTCGGTTTTTACCGATCCCCGCTATTGCGATCGCCGTTATTAACCCTATAACGGCGACCGCAAAAAAAACAAACCGCGATTTTACATTTAATTTCTCTTTCCTCTGATGTGATCGCACATCAGAGGATAGAGAAATAGGGTCCCCGATCCCCCCGGTCCCCTCCCGGTACCTCTCCCTTGTCCTCCGTCCCCTCCCGGTGGTCCCGCGCCCGCCGGCGTCATCCGATGGGCGCCGCCATCTTGAAAATGGCGGGCGCATGCGCAGTGCGCCCGCCGGGAATCTGCTGGCTCCGGCTGGCAGATTACATTCATTATTTTGATCACTATGATAAACGATCATAGTGATCAAAATAATAAAAATAGTACATTACCCCCCCGTTTATCACCCCCTTATATAGGCACACATAATGAAATAAAAAAAATATTTTTTTTTCAGTTTTCCATAAGGGTTAGGGTTAGGCTAGGGTTAGGGTTAGGCTAGGGTTAGGGTTAGGGTTAGGCTAGGGTTAGGGTTAGGCTAGGGTTAGGCTAGGGTTAGGGTTAGGCTAGGGTTAGGCTAGGGTTAGGGTTAGGCTAGGGTTAGGCTAGGGTTAGGGTTAGGCTAGGGTTAGGGTTAGGCTAGGGTTAGGCTAGTGTTAGGGTTAGGCTAGGGTTAGGCTAGGGTTAGGGTTGGGCTAGGGTTAAGGGTTAGGGTTGGGCTAGGGTTAGGGTTGGGCTAGGGTTAAGGGTTAGGGTTGGGCTAGGGTTAAGGGTTAGGGTTGGGATAGGGTTAGGGCTAGGGTTGGGCTAGGGTTGGGCTAGGGTTAGGGCGAACTAGGATTAGGGTTAGGATTAGGGATTAGGGTTGGGATTAGGGTTAGGGGTGTGTTGGGGTTAGGGTTGGAGCAAGAATTGAGGGGTTTCCACTATTTACCAACTTTGGGGGTCTAAAAATTGGGGTCTAAAAAATCACTTTTGTGGAAATAAAAAAGACTTTTTATTTTCACGGCTCTGCGTTTATAAACTTCTGTGACGCGCTTGGGGGCTCAAAGTGCTCACCACACATCTAGATAAGTTCCTTAGGGGGTCTAATTTCCAAAATGGGGTCACTTGTGGGGGGTTTCCACTGTTTAGGCCCATCAGGGGCTCTGCAAACGCAACATAATGCCCGCAGACCATTCCATCAAAGTCTGCATTCCAAAATGGCACTCCTTCCCTTCCGAGCTCTCCCATGCGCCCAAACAGTGGTTCCCCCCCACATATGGGGTATCAGTGTACTCAGGACAAATCGCATAATAACTGTGGGGGTATGATTTCTCCTGTTACCCTTGTAAAAATAAAAATTTGGGGGCGAAAAGATCATTTTTGTGGAAAAAAAAATGGATTTCTTATTTTCACGGCTCTACGTTATAAACTTCTGTGAAGCACTTGAAGGTTCAAAGTGCTCACCACACATCTAGATAAGTTCCTTAATGGGTCTAGTTTCCAAAATGGGGTCACTTGTTGGAGTTTTCCACTGTTTAGGCACATTAAGGGCTCTCCGAACGCAACATGGCATCCAATCTTAATTCTAGCCAATTCTGCGTTGAAAAAGTCAAACGGTGCTCCATCCCTTGTGAGCTCTGCCGTGTGCTGAAAAAGGGGTTTACCCCCACATATGGGGTATCGGCGTATTCAGGAGAAATTGTACAACAAATTTTGTGGTTGATTTTCTCTTTTAACACTTGTGAAAATAAAAAAAATTGGTTCTGAAGTAATTTTTTTCCCAAAAAAAGTTATATGTTA
Source organism: Dendrobates tinctorius (assembly GCF_039654945.1). NCBI lineage: Eukaryota > Metazoa > Chordata > Amphibia > Anura > Dendrobatidae > Dendrobates > Dendrobates tinctorius. The sequence continues at coordinate 3,910,129 of NW_027361672.1, forward strand.
ATTTTTTCCATCCACATTGCTTTCGTTCCTGTGAAGCACTTAAAGGGTTAATAAACTTCTTGAATGTGGTTTTGAGCACCTTGAGGGGTCTAGTTTTTAGAATGGTGCCACTTTTGGGTATTTTCTGTCATGTACACCCCTCAAAATGACTTTAAATATGATATGGTCCCTAAAAAAAATGGCTTTGTAAATTTTGTTGTAAAAATGAGAAATCGCTGGTCAACTTTTAACCCTTATAACTTCCTAACAAAAAAAAATTTTGCATCCAAAATTGTGCTGATGTAAAGTAGACATGTGGGAAATGTTATTTATTAAGAAATTTATGTGACACATCTCTCTGATTTAAGGGCATAAAAATTTAAAGTTTTAAAATTGCAAAATTTTAAAATTTTTTGCCATATTTCTGTTTTTTTCATAAATAAACACAAGACTTATCGAAGAAATTTTACCACTAACATGAAGTACAATATGTCACGAAAAAACAATCTCAGAATCAGCAGGATCCATTAAAGCGTTCCAGAGTTATAACCTCATAAAGGGACAGTGGTCAGAATTGTAAAAATTGGCCTGGTCATTAAGCTGCAAACTGGCTTTGTCGCTAAGGGGTTAAATATGGTCTTGGGGATCCAATGGGATATGGTTTCCTCCTTTTGGAATTTAATATGGTTCTGGATCTGGTGAAAGGTGGAGGGGAGTTTCGGCAAGGGTTTGTCGGATCCCCAGTAAATTCAAGTGAACATTGGAACCCTTGTGGTTATGGTGATCCCGAGCTAGTGAGGTAACGGCTGGGAGTAATTGTTGGTACATTTTATGTTCATTTTATGTTTGGTAATCACCAGATTTTGGGAGCTTCAAGGACTCCTACCAGCTATTTAATATTATTTATGCTTTGATGTTTTATTGTATGTTTGTTTTAATAAAGGCGTGAATAATAATTAAAAAAAAAAAAAAAGGGATCGGTGTATACCCACCAAGTGCTTATTTTATGTTACTTAAGATGGTGGATTGCACAGGTCTGAGTGGATAACCTGGAGCCTGGTGGTTGGGGGGGTCCTTGAAGTTGGTTAGAAATTGGTCTGGGGGATCCATTGGGATATGGATTCCTCTTTTTGGAAGTTAATAGTTAATATGGTTTAGGACCTGGTGAAAGGTGGAGGGGAGTTTCGGCAAGGGTTTGTCGAATCCTCAGGAAATTCAAGTGAACATTGGAACCCTTGTGGCTATGGTGCTCCCGAGCTAGTGGGGTAACGGCTGGGAGTAATTGTTGGTACATTTTATGTTTGGTAATCACCAGATTTGGGAGCTTCAAGGACTCCCCCCTGCGTGTTAACCCCTTCACCCCCAAGGGAGGTTTGCACGTTCATGACCGGGCCAATTTGTACAATTCTGACCACGGTCCCTTTATGAGGTCTGGAACGCTTCCATGGATCCCGGTGATTCTGACAATATTTTCTCGTGACATATTGTACTTCATGACAGTGGTAAAATTTCATTCAAATAACTTGCGTTTATTTGTGAAAAAAATGGAAATTTGGCAAAAATTTTGAAAATTTCGCAATTTTCCAACTTTGAATTTTTATGCCCTTAAATCACAGAGATACGGCACACAAAAAACTTGATAAGTAACATTTCCCACATGTTTATTTTACATCAGCACAATTTTGGAACCAAAATTTTTTTTTGTTAGGAAGTTATAAGGGTTAAAAATTGACCAGCGATTTCTCATTTTTGCAACACCATTTTATTTTTACGGACCACATCACATTTGAAGCCACTTTGAGGGGTCTATATGATAGAAAATACCCAAAAGGAACACCATTCTAAAAACTGCACCCCTTAAGGTGCTCAAAACCACATTCAAGAAGTTTATTAACCCTTTAGGTGCGCCACAGGAAGTTTTTTGAATATTTAAAAAAAAATTAACATCTAACTTTTTTTCACAAAAAAAATACTTCAGGTTCAATTTTTTTATTTTACCAAGGGTAACAGGAGAAATTGGACAGCAAAAGTTATTGTGCAATTTGTCCTGAGTACGCTAATACCTGATATGTGGGGGGAACTACTGTTTCGGCGCATGGCAGAGCTCAGAAGGGAAGGAGCGCCGTTTGACTTTTTCAATGCAAAATTGGCAGGAATTCAGATCGGACGCCATGTCACATTTGGAGAGCCCCTGATGTACCTAAACAGTGGAAACCCCCCACAAGTGACCCCATTTTGGAAACTAGACCCCCCCAAGGAACTTATCTAGATATGTGGTGAGAACTTTGAACCCACAAGGGCTTCACAGAAGTTTATAACGTACAGCGGTACAATTAAAAAATCATATTTTTTCCACATAAATGATCTTTTCACCCCCAATTTTTATCTTCCCAAGGGTAACAGAACCCTAAAAGTTATTGTGCAATTTGTCCTGAGTAAGCTGATACCCCACATGTGGGGGTAAACCACTATTTGGGCGCATGGCAGAGCTCGGAAGGGAAGCAGCGCCATTTGACGTTTTTGGCTGGAATTGAGATCGGACACCATGTCGCGATTGGAAAACCCCTGATGTACCAAAACAGTGGAAACCCCCCACAAATGACACCATTTTGGAAACTAGACCCCCTAAGGAACTTATCTAGATATGTGGTGAGAACTTTGAACCCACAAGGGCTTCACAGAAGTTTATAACATACAGCTGTATAATTAAAAAATCATATTTTTTCCAAAAAAATGATCTTTTCACCCTCAATTCTTATTTTTTCAAGGGTAACAGGACCCTAAAAGTTATTGTGCAATTTGTCCTGAGTACGCTGATAACTCACATGTGGGGGTAAACCACTATTTGGGCACATGGCAGAGCTCGGAAGGGAAGCAGTGCCATTTGACGTTTTTGGCTGGAATTGAGATCGGACACCATGTCGCGATTGGAAAACCCCTGATGCACCAAAACAGTGGAAACCCCCCACAAATGACATCATTTTGGAAACTAGACCCCCTAAGGAACTTATCTAGGTGCGTAGTGAGCACTTTGAACCCCCCAGTGCTTCACAGAAGTTTATAATGCCCGGGCATGAAAATAAAAAAAATCGTATTTTTTCCACAAACATGATCAATTAGTCCCCAATTTTTTTATTTTCCCAAGGGTAACAGGAGAAATTGAACCCCAAAAGTTGTTGTCCAATTTGTCCTGAGTATGCTGACACCCCATATGTGGGAGAAAACTACTGTATGGACACACGTCGGGGCTCGGAAGGGAAGTAGTGACGTTTTGGAATGCAGACTTTGATGGAATAGTCTGCAGGTGTCATGTTGCCTTTGGAGAGCCCCTAATGTACCTAAACAGTGGAAACCCCCACAAATGACCCCATTTTGGAAACTAAACCCCCTAAGGAACTTATCTAGATGTGTGGTGAGCACTTTGAACCCCCAAGGGCTTCACAGAAGTTTATAATGCCCGGGCATGAAAATAAAAAATATCGTATTTTTTCCACAAACATGATCAATTAGTCCCCAATTTTTTTATTTTCCCAAGGGTGACAGGAGAAATTGGACCCTAAAAGTTGTCCAATTTGTCCTGAGTACACTAATACCCCATATGTGGGAGAAAACTATTGTATGGGCACACGTTGGGGCTCGGAAGGGAAGTAGTGACGTTTTGGAATGCAGACTTTGATGGAATGGTCTGCGGGTGTCATGTGCATTTGGAGAGCCCCTAATGTACCTAAACTATTGAAACTCCCCACAAGTGACCCCATTTTGGACACTAGATCCCCCACGGAACTTATCTAGATGTGTGGTGAGCACTTTGAACCCCAAGTGCTTCACAGAACTTTATAACGCTCGGGCGTGAAAATAAAAAAATCATTTTTTTCCACAAAAATGATATTTTTGCCCCCAATTTTTTGTTTTAATAAGGGTAACAGGAGATATTGGACCCCAAAAGTTGTTTTGCAATTTGTCCTGAGTAGGCTGATACCCTACATGTGGGGGTAAAACACTGTTTGGGCGCCTGGCAGAGCTTGGAAGGGAAGGAGCACCATTTGACTTTTTCAACTCAGAATTGGCTGGAATTGAGATCAGACGCCATGTTGCATTTGGAGAGCACCTGATGTGCCCAAACAGTGGAAACCCCCAATTCTAACTCCAACCCAAACCCCAACACACCCCTAACCCTAATCTCAGCCCTAACCCTAGCCCTAGCCCTAACCCTAGCCCTGGCCCTAACCCTAGCCCTAACCCTAGCCCTAATGGGAAAATGGAAATAAATACATTTTCTTTTAATTTTATTATTTTTCCCTAACTAAGGGGGTGATAATGGGGGGTTTGATTTACTATTTATGGCGGTTTTTATTTTTGGCAGCTGTCATACTCTAAAAGACGCTTTCTATTATAAAAATAGTTTTTGCATCACCACATATTGAGAGCTATAATTTTTCCGTATTTTGACCCACTGAGTCATGTGAGGGCTTATTTTTTGCGGGACGAGTTGATGTTTTTATTGGTACCATTTTCGGGCACATGACATTTTTTGATCGCTTTTTATTCCGATTTTTGGGACGCAGAATGAACAAAAAACAGCGTTTCATGAATTTCTTTTGGGGAGGTGTGTTTACACCGTTCCGCGTGCGGTAAAATTGATAAAGCAGTTTTATTCTTCGGGTCAGTACGGTTACAGCGATACCTCATTTAGGTTATTTTTTTATGTTTTGGCGGTTTTATGCAATGAAAACTATTTAATATAAAAAATAATTATTTTTGCATCGCTTTATTCTGCGAGCTATAACTTTTTATTTTTTAGCTGATGATGCTGTATCGTGGCTCGTTTTTTGCGGGACAAGATGATGTATTCAGCGGTACCATGGATATTTATATGCGTCTTTTTGGTCGCGCGTTATTGCACTTTTTGTTTGGCGGTATGATAATAAATCATTATTTTTTGCTTCGTTTTCTATTTTTATTTTTTAAGGGGTTCGATAAAGGGGGTAACTAATGGGACAGTTTTATAGGGCGGGTCGTTACGGATGCGGCGATACCTAATATGTGTACTTTTATTGTTTTTTTTTATTTAAAAAAAATGGATTTATTGGGGGAATATTTTTTTTTTTTTCTAATTTATTTGGCGATTTTTTTAAAATTATTTTAACTTTTTTTTTTTTTTTTAACTTTATTGCATAGTTCCAGGTGGGACATCACTGTCCTGTGACAGATCACTGATCTGTCACATCACAGGCACTGCTGCAGACTTCCTCATGCCTGCGCTTTGCAGGCACTGAGGAAGTCAGCTCCCTGCAGGCCCCCGAAGGCCCCCGTCGCCATCTTGGATTCGGGGGCCTGCAGGGAAAGAGCCCCCCGCAGCAGCGCTGCACATTGCGCTGCTGTGGGGGGCTCAGGGAAGCACGGAGGGAGCCCCCTCCCTACCGATGCTTCCCTTTAACCCCCGGTACACTGCGATCATGTTTGATCGCGGTGTGCAAGTGGTTAACGTGTCGGGGGTGGTCCGTGACCGCCCCTGACACATTGTGCCGGGTGTCAGCTGTGATAATCAGCTGACACCCGGCCGCGATCAGTGGCGCTCACCATGTGGGCGCCGCTGATCGCGCTAGATGTACTATCCCGTCCATGGGCATAGGGGCCCGAGTCCCATGGACGGGATAGTACGTCTGATGTCAGAAAGGGGTTAATGATATTTATGCTTTGATGTTTATTTTATGTTTATTTTAATAAGAACATGAATTAAAAATGTAAAAAAAAAAAAAAAATTATTATTTGTTTTCCTTTTATTGGGTCCTTGAAGTTATTTATAAATTGGTCAGTAGGGGTAACCATATTAAGTATGGACCTCTGGTTTGGGGGGTGTTCATCACAGTACGACCCCCCCTGGGTTTGGAAGGGTAACCATTTCAGGTATGGCACCCTGGTTTTGAGGGGTAATCATCTCAGGTATGGCCCCCTGGTGTGGAGGGTGACCATCTCGTGTATGGCCCCCTGGTGTGGAGGGGTAACCATCTCATGTATGGCCCCCTGGTATGGAGGGGTGACCATCACAGTATGTCCCCCTGGTCTCCAGAAGCATTTATATTTTATAGGACCCTGTTAGGGTAAAGTCCCTGGGGTCATGGCAATCATATTTTGCATGCCTACAGAATAAATTGGCTCCTCTGAGCCAGAAACAGCGGCTGGAGTGGAGAAGAGAACAAGGTAGGCATGCTTTTCATTACAAGCTATAGCTTCAAGGACCCTCTCTCTTTTTTCATGTGACTTGAGAATGCCGAGGCACGGTTTTTGACCAAACCATGTTTCTTTCCATGTTTCTTTCAAAGTTGTCATCTGGACTATGCAGTTATCTAGTGCATGAAACTGAAGAGCAATGTACCTACTCTGTGTGCCCTTAGTTCGTGGGAGTGACTAAGGGTAAAGTAATCAAGTGCATTAACATGAAGGGCAATATGCCTATTCCCGATGCCCTTGAGTTGGTGGGAGCGGCTAAGGGTATAATCTAGTGCATTAACACAAAGGGCAGTATGCCTATTCCTGATGCCTTTGAGCTGGTGGGAGCAGCTAAGGGTATAATTTAGTGCATTAACACAAAGGGCAGTATGCCTATTCCTGATGCCCTTGAGCCAATGGGAGCGGCTAAGGGTATAATCAAGTGCATTAACACAAAGGGCAGTGTTGTGAGTTCATTTTTCCCTTCACCATTGAGGTCTGATGAACTCCCTCCTCTAGTGAAGGAAGGTAGTGAGACTGATTACCAAACACCTGGGCAGCTAGATGATGACTGGGTGGCTGGAATTGAGGACTGGATATAAGGCTTCCTGGCTGGTGATTTTCCTGCTGGATTCTTGGAGACCAGTCTGATTCCTGCATCTCAAAGCTAAGTTTTTCTGCTCTGCTTTGTACTCTTCAGTTTTGTTTTTGTTTTGCCTTGTTTTTCGGGAGTTCTGCCATCCCCGGCCGGGGGTGAGCTGAATTCCATTTTTGTCTCTGATCTGTTGATATTTTGCTCTGTCTTCAGAATATACCTGAGTGCTGATATAGTCTTTTGAAGCCTAGCGACTTCAGGGCCTGTTTTTCCTATCAGTCGGTTGGCTCATTTTGATAGGGTTTTTGCGGATGGCAGACAGCAGCTTTCATATCCTGTCCTATGTAGTTAACTTGGGCCCCATTCTTTCCTCAACCTATCTTTCTATCTGTGTTAGTGTTTTCATCTTGCTTCACCGTCATTATATGTTGGGGGCTGCCTATTGCTTTGGGGTCTGCTCTGGGGCAGTTTAGTTTTTCCCCTTTCTGTCTTTAGGCTATATAGTTCTCCGGCTGTGATCGAGGGGTCTAGGGCACCGTAGGAACCCCCCACGGCTACTGCTAGTTGTTGTGGATAGGTTCAGGGGTCTGCAATCCGATAGCTGCCAACCTCTCTGGTTTTTCTGGACTTAGCTGGTATTTTGTTTTTTCCTCCTTCGGTGACTCATCATAACAGAATCACCAGCCATACCGCAGATCCTAGGGTACTCAATAGCAGGAGAGAATTGTAAAAAAAAAAAAAAAAGTGTCAGAATTTATTTTTTTTGTGTGTGCATATTTTTTCCTCTATATCTCTGAGGCCGTAGGGGGAATTTTTCTCTCAATGGAGATGAAGCAATTGTCTGATCGTGTGGAGCAGCTCGCTGCTGAAGTGCGGAGAATTTCCGCCTATCTTGCTCATTCACATGCTGCTGAACCAAAGATTCCTTCTCCTGATGTATTTTTGGGGGATCGGTCTAAATTCTTGAATTTCAAGAATAATTGTAAATTATTTTTTGCCTTGAAGCCTAACTCGTCGGGGAACTCCGCGCAGCAGGTTAAAATTGTCATCTCTTTGCTGCGCGGCGATCCCCAGGATTGGGCGTTTTCTTTGAAACCTGATGATCCTATTCTGAATAATGTGAACGCATTTTTTCAGGCCTTGGGGTTGTTGTATGATGAACCTAATGCTATTGATCAGGCTGAAAAGACCCTGTTGGCATTAAGCCAGGGATTCGGCAGAGTTGTACTGTCAAAAATTCTGAAAGTGGGCGGTCCTTACTACCTAGAATGATGGTGCCTTGGCAGCCCTCTTTCGGAAGGATTTGTCAGAAACTGTAAAAGATACTATGGTGGGATTTCCTGTTCCCTCTGGTCTTGACGATTCTATGTCATTAGCCATTCAGGTGGATCGGCGTTTACGTGAACGCAATACTACACGAGAGATGTTACCACCTGTTGAACAAATGTCTGAACCTATGCAATGTGATAGAGTTTTGTGTAGGGCGCAATGTCAGGAGTTCAGAAGGCGTAATAAGCTGTGTTTTTTTGTGGAGATGCCTCGCATATTATTTCTGTCTGCCCTAAACGAGAGAAACGTTGTGCACACACGTTTTCTGTGGGTGGTGTTCAACCTAAGTTTCTTCTGGCAATTACTCTGATCTGCTCCCTGTCCACATTTTCCGTCAAGGCTTTTGTGGATTCAGGAGCAGCTCTGAACCTGATGGACTTGGATTTTGCTAAACGTTGTGGATTTCCTATGACACCTCTGTGGACGCCTATCCCTTTGAGGGGTATTGATGCTACTCCTTTGGCGAAGAATAAACCTCAGTTTTGGACCCAGGAGGTAATGCGGGTCGCCCCAGACCATCAAGAAAATTGCAGATTTTTGGTGTTGCATAATTTGCATGATACCAGGTTTCCCTGGTTGCAAATCCATAATCCAGTTCTGGATTGGAAATCTTTGTCTGTGGTGAGTTGGGGTTGTTGGTGTGCCCTTAGTGATGCTCCTGTTTTCTCCACCTCTCCCCAGTCACATGATGTTCCTGACTATTTGGCTGACTTTTAGGATGTATTTAGTGAGAATGAGTCTGCGTCTTTGCCTCCTCATAGGAGTTATGACTGTGCTATTGAGCTGAACCCGGGGTGTAAATTCCCCAAGGGTCGGCTTTTCAATTTATCTGTACCCGAGCACGAGGCTATGCGATCCTATATTAAGGAGGCATTGGAGAAGGGTCATATTAGACCATCCTCTTCACCCTTAGGTGCTGGGTTTTTTTTCGTGGCTAAAAAGGATGGTTCATTAAGGCCTTGTATTGACTATCGTGCCCTCAACAAAATTACTGTTAAATATCAGTATCCGTTACCCCTGATTTCTGGTCTATTCTCCAGAGTTAAAGGTGCTTGCTGGTTTACCAAGCTTGACCTCAGGGGGCGTATAATCTTATTCGCATTAAGCATGGGGATGAATGGATGTCGGCGTTTACTACTCCGGAGGGACATTTTGAGTACCTGGTGATGCCTTTTGGGCTCACTAATGCCCCTTCTGTCTTCCAGTGCTTCATGAACGATATATTCCGAGACTTTGTGGATAAATTTTTGATTATCTATCTGGATGATATTTTGATCTTCTCCAAGAATTGGGACTCTCATGTGGAACATGTTCGGACTGTGTTCCGGATTTTGAGGGAGAATTCCCTGTATGTCTAGGGATCGAAATGCCTTTTTGGGGTACAGAGGATTTCATTTTTGGGATTTATTTTATCTCCGTCAACTATTGAAATGGACCCGGCCAAGGTACAGGCCATTTATGATTGGGTTCAGCCCACTTTTTTTTGAAGGCCCTCCAGAAGTTTTTGGGTTTTGGTAATTTTTATCGGAAATTTATAGCTAATTTTTCTGGTATTGCCAAGCCATTGACGGATTTGACTAGGAAGGGTGCTGATGTGCTGAATTGGTCTCCGGAGGCTGTTTCTTCCTTTCAGGAGCTGAAGCGAAGATTCACTTCTGCTCCGGTTTTGCGACAACCTGATGTCTCACTCCCGTTTCTGGTGGAGGTGGATGCTTCTGAGATTGGTGCAGGAGCGGTGTTGTCCCAAAAAGAGCCTGTGACATCTAAAATGAATCCTTGTGCTTTCTTTTCCCGAAAGTTCTCCCCATCCGAACGTAACTATGATGTGGGGAATCGGGAACTGTTGGCCATGAAATGGGCATTTAAGGAGTGGAGACATTGGTTGGAGGGAGCCAAACACCAAGTCGTGGTCCTTACTGACCACAAGAATTTTGATTTACCTGGAGTCGGCCAAGCGCTTGAATCCTAGACAGGCTAGGTGGGCCTTGTTTTTCACATGTTTTGATTTTGTGGTCTCTTTTCTTCCGGGCACTAAGAATGTCAAGGCAGACGCCCTCTCTAGGAGTTTCCTTGCTGATTCTCCTGTTGTGACTAAGCCTGCTACCATCTTAGGCGAGGGGGTAGTTCTTTCTGCCATCTCGCCCGATTTGAGACGTGCTCTGGAAGAGTTTCAGGAGGACAAACCTGAGCGTTGTCCCAGTGGAAAGTTGTATGTTCCTGACCAGTGGAGGAAGAGAGTGATGTCTGAAGTTCATTGCTCTGCATTGGCTGGTCATCCAGGTATTTTTGGTACTAGAGATCTGGTGAGTCGATCTTTTTGGTGGCCCGCCTTGTCTCATGATGTCAGGAATTTTGTGCAGTCCTGTGGGACTTGCTCCCAGTCTAAACCTTGTTCTCGCTCTAGTGGCTTGTTGGTGCCTTTGCCGGTGCCCAGGAGGCCATGGACCCATATTTCAATGGATTTTATCTCTGATATGCCTGTCTCTCAGAGAATGACTGTTATTTGGGTGATTTGTGATAGATTCTCTAAGATGGTCCATCTTGTACCACTCCCTAAGTTGCCATCTTCCTCTGAGTTGGTGCCCTTGTTTTTGCAACAGGTGGTTCGCTTGCACAGGATTCCTGAGAACATTGTATCTGACAGAGGAGTTCAGTTTGTGTCTAGATTTTGGAGGACTTTCTGTTCCAAGCTGGGAATTCAGTTGTCCTTCTCCTCTGCGTTTCACCCTCAGACCAATGGGCAGACGGAGAGAACAAACCAGACTTTGGAGTCGTATTTGAGATGTTTTATTTCTGCCGATCAGGATGATTGGGTTTCATTTTTGCCCTTGGCCGAATTTGCTTTAAATAATAGAGCTAGTTCTGCCACTTTGATGTCACCTTTTTTTTTTGTAACTTTGGTTTTCACCCACGATTTTCTTCAGGGCAGGTGGAGCCTTCTGCCTGCCCAGGTGTTGACACTGTGGTGGAGAGAATGCACCAGATCTGGGACCAAGTAGTGGATAAGTTGTCTCTCTCCCAGGAAAAGGCCCAGCGGTTTTCCAACCGGCGTAGGACCGTTGGTCCCCAGTTTAAGGTGGGTGATATGGTTTGGTTGTCATCAAAAAATATCGCTATGAAGGTGGCTTCTCCTAAGTTTAAGCCTAGATTTATTGGTCCTTACAAGATTTTGGAGATTATTAATCCGGTCTCTTTTCGGTTGGCTCTTCCTGTCACATTTAAAATTCATAATGTGTTTCATAAGTCCTTGTTGAAGAGGTTTGTTGAACCAGTAGTTCCTGTGGTGGCACCTCCTGACCCTATATTGGTTGAAGGTAACATGGAATATGAGGTAGAGAAGATACTGGATTCCCGTCTGGCTAGACGGAGACTCCAGTATTTGGTTAAGTGGAAGGGTTATGGTCAGGAGGATAATTCCTGGGTCTCTGCCTCTGATATTCATGCCGAAAGATTGGTGCGTGCCTTTCATCGGGCTCACCCGGTTCGCCCTGGTGGCATGGATGAGGGTTCGGTGACCCCTCCTCAAGGGGGAGGTACTGTTGTGAGTTCATTTTTCCCTTCACCATTGATGTCTGATGAACTCCCTCCTCTAGTGAAGGAAGGTAGTGAGACTGATTACCAAACACCTGGGCAGCTAGATGATGACTGGGTGGCTGGAATTGAGGACTGGATATAAGGCTGCCGACGCCCTTCTTCCTGGCTGGTGATTTTCCTGCTGGATTCTTGGAGACCAGTCTGATTCCTGCATCTCAAAGCTAAGTTTTTCTGCTCTGCTTTGTACTCTTCAGTTTTGTTTTTGTTTTGCCTTGTTTTTCGGGAGTTCTGCCATCCCCGGCCGGGGGTGAGATGAATTCCATTTTTGTCTCTGATCTGTTGATATTTTGCTCTGTCTTCAGAATATACCTGAGTGCTGATATAGTCTTTTGAAGCCTAGCGACTTCAGGGCCTGTTTTTCCTATCAGTCGGTTGGCTCATTTTGATAGGGTTTTTGCGGATGGCAGACAGCAGCTTTCCTATCCTGTCCTATGTAGTTAGCTTGGGCCCCATTCTTTGCTCAACCTATCTTTCTATCTGTGTTAGTGTTTTCATCTTGCTTCACCGTCATTATATGTTGGGGGCTGCCTATTGCTTTGGGGTCTGCTCTGGGGCAGTTTAGTTTTTCCCCTTTCTGTCTTTAGGCTATATAGTTCTCCGGCTGTGATCGAGGGGTCTAGGGCACCGTAGGAACCCCCCATGGCTACTGCTAGTTGTTGTGGATAGGTTCAGGGGTCTGCAATCCGATAGCTGCCAACCTCTCTGGTTTTTCTGGACTTAGCTGGTATTTTTTTTTATCCTCCTTCGGTGACTCATCATAACAGGGCAGTGTGCCTACTCCCGGTGACCTTGAGCCAGTGGGAGCGGCAAAGCGTAAAGTAATCAAGTGCATTAACACGAAGGGCAATATGCCTATTCCCAATGCCTTTGACCCAGTTGGAGAGGTCAACAGTAAATGTTATCAAGTGCATAAAAACAATTAACAATGGCGTGACAGGGTTATTAATAATGCCTTTGTAGACTTTTTCTGCTTTAGGTTTATTTAAATTACTACTTCCAGATATTCTGAACGTTATTTTATGGTCGGTTATAATGTTGATGCTATATTGTGTATAGTTTTTAATTACTCCCTATTTATAATATCTTTCTATTGATATGTTCATCACTCTTCGGGTAGTGACAGTAAGTGGGTTTAAGAAATTTTACTGCACAGCTACTGTAAATAATGGTGGTTTCTAGAACTAAAATCTGTGAATTGGTGAATTATTAGAGCTGGCTACAATGCATGCAGTATAATAGTTTTTTGAGGCATGACAGATGTCATTAATTATACAGGTTTTCAGATTGTGGCTACGACCTTAATTATGGTTTACTTTCCACATTCCCCATTATGGGATCCTCATTGCAGGATGTTTAGCAACTGTTATTTTGCTGTAGTTACCGTATTATCGATCATAACTTGGTAGTTTGGCATTGATAGAATTAATCTGTCTGAGCTCTGGAATTTTATTTTTTATTACTTGTGTGCACAGTCTTTCCATAGCATGTAGAAATGGCTGATGGCTTTATTAGGCATGGTTGATGGGGGTCGAGTCCATTTAAGGTGTCAAATGGCCTCTCTGGTGGTGGTTTAGGAGTCAGGTTGAAGTTGCATACAAGTTAAGGTGGACTCATTTTAACTAATAGAGGATGTAAAACCTCATGGTGGTGAACAGGCTCCGTTTTAGTGGCCAGCCTCAAGGACGTTGTAATGGTAACGTCAATCAGGGGCGGGCACAGTGGTTAAGCACAGGAGTGAGGATAATAGGGTCATTGGTGCCCTGAAAGTTTACTGGCTCTGCTTGAATGGCAAGCCCATGCGTTCCACCCCCTTTATGGCTGTCTGTCCTGGTTCTGTATGTCAGACAGCTGGGGATATCGCAGTACTTGTGAATCCCAATGTACTACCACTTCACCTGACTCCTACTGTGATTGTTTTAATCCTGTGATTTAAATAAAGCTGTGGCCATTTTGACAACCAAAATAATGTGTTGTGTATTTATTCTAGTGCCTAGGTTTACTGTAGTTATGGTGGTTTTAAGATGGAGTGGGGGTCCGTCCCATATCTATACGTCATGTTTAACTGTCACAGATGTCTTTAATTTATTTGTTACTTATCATGAGTGCTATTCTCTCATTATTATTTTTTCCTCAATATACATTGGACTAAATAATCTTGTTCAGAACGAGAAGCTGCTCATCCTTAATAGGATTTCAACCTGAGGATTGCAGATCTGAAGGTTGCCCATCTATTTTGTGTTGCTGCTAGATATATTTAATGTGGCATCATTGGATGCCATATATATGTTGGGTTTAGTACTTTATACTTGGTGTCAATTTGAGATGTTTTTATTGTATAAGCATTGTTCCCTTTATTATATTACTATGCTGGGGCACAAAAGGGACATTTTTATTGTAATAATGTCCCTAAGAAGACACACTATCACTGTGTTGAGCATAATGCAGAGCATTTATTACTGTTTAGGCTGAAGAATGGTGTTATTATTGTGTGGAGGACTAATGATATGGGGAGCACAAGGAGAGAAACTATTGTTATAGAGAGCACAAGCGGAGACACTATTGATACAAGGGGAGATACTATGGATATAGGGAGCACAAGGAGATATACTATGGATATAGGGAGCACAAGGAGAGACACTATTGATATGGGGAGCACAAGGAGAGACACTATTGATATGGGGAGCACAAGGAGAGACACTATTGATATGGGGAGGACAATGAGAGACACTATTGATATGGAGAGCACAAGGAGAGACACTATTCATATGGGGAGCACAATGAGAGACACTATTCAAATGGGGAGCACACGGGGTGACACTGACATGGGGTAGCACAAGGGGTGACACTATGGATATGGGGAGCACAAGAGGAGACTGTTGATATGGAGAGCACACAGGGAGACACTTGATATGGGGAACACACGGGGAGACACATAACATAGGAAGCAAACGGGGAGATACTATGGATATGGGGAGCACAAGGAGATATACTATTGATATGGGGAACACAAGGATAGACACTATTGATATGGGGAGACACTATTGATATGGGGAGCACAATGAGAGACACTATTGATACGGGGAGCACATGGTGTGACACTGTTGATACGGGGAGCACACAGGGAGACACTTGATATGGGGAGCACACAAGGAGACCTTATTGATATGGGGAGCACAAGGGGAGACACTATTGCTCTGTGAGGAACAAAGCTAGTCATTATTATTTTGTAGGCCACTATTACCATATCAGGCATGAAAAATGCCAAAACGCATCAAACTGATCCTTTATAGACTGCTGCTGACATCTTTCAGGGTGAAGTTAAGGTGATAGAGAGAAAAAGCTTTTTACATTGCAGCTGTGTTCATTATTTAATATTTTTTTTACATAACCGACATAGCTGAGTTTCATACACAACACATCTGTGTGGGTTTAAAAGCGACTCTTCTCCTTCTAAAATAAAAAGCGTTCTGAATTCTTCGTACCTTGCTGTGAACACTTCATTGTAGTTGTACTTCCTAGGCTTCCTGGGCGAGTGTAAATGTATGCAGGACAATGTAAAATCATTTTGCATTGTGTCATTAAGATGTATGATCACCACTTCAGTTTGTTACACCCTTTCTAATAGATTGCATCTAAGTCATCAAACAGGTGCATTTCCTCTGTTCACTGAGATGTGTTTTAGAAATTTGTGATTTATGTTGCTAACTGACTAGATGCTATCTGAGAAAAATAATAATGGTTTGGGTCTTTATTGTATGCTTTTCATTGTGTTCATCACTCAGAAATAGCATGTATACCAGAGGTTACTTCTAGCACCTGGGCTCATTATGGTTGCCTACCGTGATTAAAGAAACAAAAGTTCAGGGTTTTTTTTATTCAGTTCCCAAGAGAAGTAAACCTTTTATTGCAAGAAGTATGTTATATACCGATACAAGATAATGAGCATTCATGTCTATGGAAACTCTAGATGTGTTTCAACAACATTTGATATGCAATTTATACACCATTAAACTAATGTACATTTAGGTTTGTAGGAGTAGGAAAAGTACGGTACCTCCCTCTCTCTCTACTAAAGAGTTTTAACAAGACTGTGAAAAAAACACTTTGAGAACAGTCTGTCCAGTACATGCAAGGTAGAGTACCACCTTGTTGGTACAAGGTACAAGTGCTTCTCACTACTTTAGAATATCATCAAAATTTACCTCTTGGTGTTGCAATTTCAATGTTGAGATGTGTGTATGTATGTGTATTTAAAATTAATAATCCTATGTGCCATTTTTTTTCTAATTGAACACCAGAATTAGGCCGGGTTCACATTAGTGTATGGCATCGTATGAGATATGCTAATGATTCTGAACCTCGGCTCCTGCTCTGCTGCGAGCAGGAGCCGAGTGTCAGGCTATGTGCCCACGTAGCGATTCTCATGCAGAATATACCAGAGCAGAATCGCACACCCTGCTCCCGGCAAAATGCATGCGGTTTTTGACGTGCTTTTTTTAAGCGTTTGTCAAGCGTTTTTGCATGCGTTTTCCTAAGTGTTTTTGCCCATACAATTGGCAAAATTAATGAACATGCTGCGTTTTTTACCGCTAAGCGATTCCGCCGCGGTAAAAAAGCACCATTGGCACAACATGTGCATTTTCTATTAGGAATGCTTTTTTAAGCGTTTCTGCGGCAGAATCGCGCATTTAAAATTGCTGCGGAAACGCTTAAAAAATGCTACGTGGGCACACAGCCTCATGCTACTGTGCTCCGAGCTTCTCACACAGAGAGGATCGGAGCATAGCTGCGGAGAAGGCAGGGAAACTAATTTCTCCATCTCCTCCATTGCCAGGGTAAGCGTATATCACACAGCACTCGGATTACATCCAAGTGATGTGCGCTGTGTCACTCGCCCCTATAGACTTATATGGGTGCGAGTGAGCCAATCATAGCATGCTGCGATTTCTCTCGCTCGTAGAATACGGGCGAGAAAAAAAACGATGATGGGAGCTGCTCCATACATCAACAGTGGTCCGAGTGCTATGCGATGTTTTATCGCATAGCACTCGTCCAAATTCAACGAAAGTGTGACCCCGGTCCTACTGTTTTTTCAGTTGCCACACCTCCCCAAAAATGCACAAAAAGTGTTCAAAAGGTTGTTTATAATCCAAAATGATATCACTAAAAACATCAGCTCAAAAAAAAAAAAAGGTCCTCAGAAAATTCCATCAACTGAAAATAAAAATGTCACAGATCTCAGAAAATGGCAATGCAAAGCAAATTTTTTTTTTAATACCTAAAATATTATACATGTGCATGTATTTATATGTGTGTGTATATATATATATATATATATATATATATATATATATATACATACATACATACACACATTGTCTGGCATTGTCTATTGGTCTATTGGTCATGAGTGGCTTGACAAGGAATGCGACACTTGTAGCCAATGTCCTGGATACGTCTGTATGTGGTAGCTCTTCAAGCAATGACTCCAGCAGCAGTCCACTCCTTGTGAATCTCCTCCAAAGCTTTGAATGGCCTTTTCTTAACAATCCTTTCAAGGCTGCATTTATCCCGGTTGCTTCTGCACCTTTTTCTATGACACTTTTTCCTTCCACTCAATTTTCCATTAATATGCTTGGATACAGCACTCTATGAACAGCCAGCTTCTTTAGCAATGACTTTTTGTGGCTTAGCCTCCTTGTGGAGTGTCAATGACTGCCTTCTGGACATCTGTCAAGTCAGCAGTCTTCCCCATGATTGTGGAGCCTACTGAAACAGACTAATGGACCTATTTAAATGTTTAGGAAGCCTTTGCATGTGTTTTTTTGTAAATTATTCTAATTTACTGAGATAATGACTTTTGGGTTTTCATTGGCTGTAAGCCATAATCATCAACATAAACAGAAATAAACACTTGAAATAGATCACTCTGTATGTAATGACTATAATATATGACTTTCACTTTTTGTATTGAAGAACTGAAATTAATTAACTCTTTGATTGTATTCTAATTAAGTGAGAAGCACTTGCATGTCGCATATGAGGTAGTGAACGGGAAGACAGAAGTGATGCTGCAGTGCAGACAGGCGAGCAGCAGCAGAGTGAGAATGCCGAAAGCGTGCACAGATGGCCCACAGTTTCTGCAGCCGCTCTGACATCTCAGGGTAATTTTTCAGGAAGCTCTGCACCTCCAAGTTCAGCACATGCACCAGGCAAGTGATATGTGTGGTGCCCCTGAGGCTCAGTCGCCACAGAGGTACTGCACCTTCTCCTAAGCTGTAGTGCCGCACCACCTACGTAAGTTGGGAACTCCTTTCCACACTCCAACACCTGCATCCCACACACATGATAGTTCAGCAATGAACCAGATTGCGGCTTCATGCTTAGAGGGTAGCAGAGCACCTTTCATGGGTCCTTGCTTCGTAACACGAGATGTGCTGGGAGGTGGGTAGACTTAGATATAAAAGAGTGGGAAAGTTTAGAATGAGAGATCCATCTGGAGTTCAGTCTGAGAGGAGTCGGAGTGAAGTCCAGGGGGTCAGTCAGTCAGGAGAGACTGAGGGCGGATCCCTAGAAGGAAGGATGGAGGAAGGAGTGCTGCAGCTGCCTCAGTGACCTGAGCCAGCTGGCACGGGAAAGGAACAGAAGGAGAGAGACGTAGAACTGCAACCTAAGCTTCCATAAGAGAGAAGGAACAGCGCGGAACGAAGGAGTAGGAGAACAGAGAGGAGTTGTGGGTTGGAAGAGGAACCCTGCCTATAGGTTCTCAGCGCAAGGCCGGGGCCCGGTTCCTCGAGGTTGTATGGACACTTATGGTTCTGCAGCAGACACCGGTGGAGTAGTTGGCTGTAAATGCATTATTCCCATTAAAGACTTGGGGCAAAACAGCATCTGTATAGGGAGCCGGGACTCAGGAGAAAGGGAGTCCCCGAAGTAGGCTACAGCTGTCTGCCGTACAAGGAAGAGTTGTTAGGATCATCTGACAGGAGGAACTTCAGAGTACCACGGTACTGGAGCTTTTCACACCAAAAGGCGCAATATAGGAGTCGTTCAGGACAGGTACATGTTGGCGGAGTGTTGGAGAGGAGAAGCCTGACTTGCCCGGGAGGTTGATTGAGTCTCTGCCCCGGAGGACACGGCGCGGAGGCAGGCACCAGTGTGCACCACGAACTGTGAGTAAAGCTTTGGAACTACAAGCCCTGGTGTCTTCCAGTCATTGTGCAACAACACCGTCAGCACCGCTACATCTGGGTATCATCCTTTACACTACCTGCGCCTATACACTGCCGTGGGGTTACAGCTTCACCTGTGGGGAGCTATACCATCTATGCTGCAACACACAATCAGCCCCAGAGGATCTGCACGCAGCGTTGGCTTAACATCTTGCTTGCCAAACACCACAGGTGGCGTCACAAACTATTTCATTTCATTAACTACAAACCACTATTGATTTGGGTGCCCAGGGCCACGGACCAGGTCACAGCTGCAGTGACACATCCCACTGACACCGGCCCGGTACCGAGTACCCCACAGCCCTGGGACGGGGGCGACCCATATGCATCAAGCCAGCTAGGCCCACAGCTGCTACATGATTTAGCTAATTATTGCACACCACCAGGCCAAGCTTGAGGTTCAGTTGCATCAACCACTCATCGGTCTGTTGTTTGATACCCCCGTATGATCTTCCACTCAGTCCTCACCCTTGCCCTCATTGCCGGTCTGCACACAGCAGAAAGCCGCAGCAGTTGGCACCTGTGTTTCACCAGCATCATCATCATCTGAGATGTGCTGTGGCAGTCAGATAACTGTTTGCACTCCCCCTCCCACATACTCATCCTCAATCAGAACACGTGGTTGGGCATCAGTGCACTCAATCTCTTCCACTTGTGGGGCAGGGCCAGGTGGATGGCCTACCGAACCACAGAGAGTGGAAACATCTAAAAGCAGAAGTGACTGCTGCATGACTTGTTTGCCTGATTTGCATTGGGGTGAGGTGTAAGACAGATGCCCCTGGGCTGAAGGTGCAAGCTCTGCGCTTTCATCAGGGGACCGGGTGGAAGACAAAGCAATGGAAATGTAGGCATTCTCAACCATCCAATCTAAAACCATCTCTACTTGTTCTGGTCTCAACAATCGTCCAGCGGTACTTGGGCCTATGAAATTACACAGAATGTCCTGTCGTTTGAGTGCACCAAAAGAAATGCTTTTAATTTAGGCATGTAGCAGGCACAAATCTAAAATGTACTCTGCCTGCAGCAGCTACACCACCAGCACCACGGCCATGTCCGCTATTTGATGCTTTCCTCATTATTTGCACCCAAAATTGAGAGTGACCAGCAGATTATTACACTGCCTGTATGCAGAGTGCCCCTATAGAGCCTTTTTTCAGAGTACCCCCAATAAGGCTGTCTTCGAAGCTATTTTGCAAAGTATCCTCAATGACGCTGTTTTAAGAGTTGCCCCAATGAGTCTGTTTTGCAGATTACCCCCTAAAAAGTAAAAAAAAACACAAGAACAATGTTGGCTACTTCCTCCACCTCTTGTGGCCAGCAGATTATTACACTGTCTGTATGACCCTCTGACTCCTTGTGCTGCAATACACGACGGTGGCCATCCAAAGCCTGCACTTGACATTGGCGCGCCAGTCACAAGCGGTGCATGGCAGTGATGTTATGTGCTGCCCATGCTGGCACAATAAGGTCAGATGCCGGCTACAGTAAAGGATGCCAGACGTCATGGGAACGGAGGTAAGAAGAGTTGTTTAATTTTTTTTATATTTTGGAAAACAGAATGGACATTATACCAGGTACGGACCCAGGATGGAGGTCATTAAATAAGGAAGAAACCCAGGAGGGTGGACATTATACAAGAATGGGATCCAGGATGGGTGTTATTATACAAGGAAGGTGCCCATGGTGGTATGAGGGTCATTATACCAGAATAGGGAGAAATTATTACAGAAAGGGGCCCAGGATGGGGGACAGTATTACAGGAAGGTGACTGGATGGGGGACATTATTACAAAAAGAGGCCAGGACAGAATGTGCCATGATAGGGACACTATTACACGTATGTCTTCAAAGGATCTAGAACACTATTAAGGTCCTTACATTCGACCAACATGAAGGTGTGGGCCCATTACAAATTTTGCCCTAGGGCCCATGAGATTCTAGTAACTGCCGGTAACATAAGCAGTCCCATGACTAACCAGCATTTTGCTTTCTCATAGCCTTAGTCACAAGAAATTACTTAGAATTAGTTAATTAAATTACAGACACACACTGTATTTTGGCTGCTCAGCACGCCATTTTATATTGATTATAGTGATTATTTAAACGGAGTCTGTCAGCACAAAATAACTAATCAAAAGAAGAGCCACCAATGCCAGGAGGTAAAAATGATCACCGGCCTCCTGTTCATGGTCATATATTACTGACCTGGCCTATAGACTGGAGTCCAGCTAATCAATTCTAACATTCCTAGTCAATCCTGTGTGATGCAGTGACATCTGTGACAGCTAGGGAGCGCTGTATGGGCTTCCCAGGACATGCATGCAGGCGTTTCCTTTATTGTGATGGGGAAATGGTGAGCGGCAGGAGGGTCTAGGTGTTGGAAGGTGTGCTACCTTCCTGAATAGCACCTGCTGCGACCTGTACCTCATGAGGCCGGTGTGTTGGGAGACCCAAGGAGTAGGGTCGGATCCCTGAACAGCACTCGGACTGGCCACGTGTGTGAGCAGAGTCTGTGAGGGCCTGCGTTTGGGGAAGCCACTGTCCGGCTGTGGTTCTGGAACCATGGGGTGGCCTAGTGAATAAGGCACTGTCCGGATCGGTGAGCCCAGTGCGGCCGCTTCCCCGGGAGAAAGGACTAACCAAGAGTCGGCATCTGGAGCAGGAGCTCCTCACAAGTAACCCCAGACAGGGGGAAATAACTGTGTTGAGGCTATAGAGTCTGTTACTGGACATGGCACAGCCTGTGTGGCCTCAGAACCGAGAGAGCGGAGCTCTAATGTGAACACTGATCTATCTGATACAAGACTGTTTTCTTTGTGTTGCCTTATGTGGTTTATGCCGTTCAATAAACCACATAGACTGTTTAACGGAAAGTGTTCCTGTGTGACGTAAATGCGCTGCCAAGTGAGTGTCCCCCAATACACTCGGTTAGCGCTGCTTTACACCTGTTAGATTTTTATTATGTTTTTCTCTAAATGTGATGAAGCACCGTGTGTAAGTTTCCCATTTTGTATAGTCTCATCATCTTCAATAGTTCTTGTTTTTAATTTATTCAGTTCTCCCACATGGGTGCTTATAACTACTTTGAAATCACACGTGATTTATTGCTCTATGCTGTATTATTCTCCATTGCTGAAAGCAACAAAGGATTTTATCCACACTGGTTTTTAAATCTACTGTATAACTGACCTCTCTAACAGTCCTTGAAGCTTGAACATTTAAAAAAGCATTTAAGCCTTTCCAAATTCTCACAATTTGAAATATTATATTTAGTAAAGGCAGTGGTGGAAAAAGATGGAAGAGGGTCGATGTGCAAGAACAGTATATGGGCACTTCTTTGTGTCTGTGATTGAAGCTGCTTGCTGATTTGAATGTGGAGCAGGTCCCCTTACTCCTTGAACCCCTGTGAAGCTGCACAAGTTGCACCAACGATATGTCCGCTCCTGAATAACAGTATACTTAATATTACGGGCATGTTAATACATAGTCTTTGAGTGACCAGTAGCAGACTAGCAATACAAGGATCATTTTTCATAATGAAGCATTTTTTCTACAATTTGTCTTATTTTGTGAGAATCGTTAGGCTATATGTGTGTCCCGGCTCCGGCGCCTGACTTTGGCACCCTATGTGCTAATCCATAGTGGGTTACTATCTACTACCCAGAAAGCACCTCTGATTTCATCATCCAAGACCTTTTAATGCCAGCTCAGGGGCTATGCCCTGCATGAGTACTGAGATAGTATAGCAACCTGGTTTCACATATTGATTTGGAGATAAGTTACCACGTCGTTCAGCTCGAGCCAGGTGTATAATTATCACTTCAGCTGCTCTAGACTGATATCTAGCAACCAGTTATTATTACCAAGCTCGGTCCAAGCTGTTATTTCAGGTCTTGTTCACCTTTAACTCAGCTGAAACAAGTTACTTAAAAATGAATTTGTCCCTGATACTTCAGGCATTGTTCACACCTTTAACTCTTCTGCAACAATTACCTGATAACGAACTTGTCTCTGCTATTCTGGTGCTGCTGCAGCTACAAATCTGCTTAGCTTAGTTACCTTATAACATTACCCTTCTCAGCTATTGCTACCTGCATTTTCTACTCTGCTGTTCCAGGGCACTCCCATATTTAGCTTTGCTAAATCTAAAGCCCCCTTCACATGACTGTTTCCAGTACACGTGGTGAAAGTTTTCACACTTACTGGAGACACTTACACATGCACACTCATTATAACCTATGGGGTCCATGTGTTCATGTGACCCACGCGTAGACATATCGTTTTTTTCCACATGGATGTCAATATGATCTTCACACGTGCATATGAATGACATAGAGTGCAACATCTTGGTGTCATCCATGTGACATATACCAGAATTGAATGCAGATACAAATGACAGATGTTTAGGTGTTAAAGATGTGTAAATATAGACATAGATGAAAATGGGGTCAATAGACAGCTAGATAGATATCCGTGAGATATATAACTAGTGCCTGGTGTGTATAATGTACTATACTTGTATTAAGCTAATTAATTAATTAAAAAAACGAGGTCCGGTCCCCCCTATTTTTGATAACCAGCAGGTAAAGCAGACAGCTGTGAGCTGATATTATCAGGCTGGGAAGGGCCTTGGTTATTGGGCCCTTCCTAGCCTAAAAATACCAGCCATCAGCCACCCCAGAAGTGGCGCATCCATTAGATGCAACAGTTCTAGTGCTTTGCTTGGTTCTTCCTGATTGCACCTGGTGTATTGGCGATCAGGGTAATTGAGACTGATGTCAGCTGTGATTTGTCAAAAATCACAGCTGTCCTCACACCCTGGGATAAGTAATGAAGAGGTGTCTACAAGACACCCCCATTGCTAACCCAGTATTCAAATAAAAACACACACACCAAAAAACACTTTATTTGAACAAAGACTATCCCTGGTTCGCAAATTTATTAAAAAAAATTCCATGCAGGTCCGAAGTAAACCAACAAATCCAATGTAGTCCAGAAATAGATACTTGAAAAACAGAAAAGGAAAGAAATAAAGCAAAAATGTTCCTATGTAGGCCGGATGTATTTCACTTTCCACGAATCCGGTGTCTGTGAATAACAGTAAAGTTACTGTTTTTCACGAGCGCTGTGTAGTGATGACAAAATCAAACTTTTCGGATTTTGGCGCGCACGGCGCACCGTCAAAAGTGCGCAGCGCAGGTCAAAGCGCAACTAGCGCACGGCCTGCGCACGATCTGCGCACCCTATGCTAAAGATAGGGTGCGCCGATCGCAGGCGCCGCTGTCCGCTAGTAGGCGGCGATACAAGCAAGGGGCGGGCACGCCGGGCAGAGAGCCGGCTCGGGGGCGGAGCTACCCCCGGCCGTGCGTGCGCTTAAAAAGCGCTAATGTGAAACCGGCCTTACAGAGGTTTCAAATCTACAAATAGCTATTCAACCTTATTTGCATACCAATTCAAATGCTGATTTCTCAGTAGGAGAGGAACAGACGGACCATATATTGCTGGACTTGCTTTGAAAAATCTACATGCACAAGTACCGTATTTTATGCATTATACAGTGCCTTGCAAAAGTATTCGTCCCCCTGGAACTTTTCAACCTTTTCCCACATATCATGCTTCAAACATAAGATACCAAATGTAAATTTTTGGTGAAGAATCAACAAGTGGGACACAATTGTGAAGTTGGCAAAATTTATTGGTAAGGCCGGTTTCACATTAGCGCTTTTTAAGCGCACGCACGGCCGGGGGTAGCTCCGCCCCCGAGCCGGCTCTCTGCCCGGCGTGCCCGCCCCTTGCTTGTAGCGCCGCCTACTAGCGGACAGCGGCGCCTGCGATCGGCGCACCATATCTTTAGCATAGGGTGCGCAGATCGTGCGCAGGCCGTGCGCTAGTTGCGCTTTGACCTGCGCTGCGCACTTTTGACGGTGCGCCGTGCGCGCCAAAATCCGAAAAGTTTGATTTTGGCGCGCACGGCGCACCGTCAAAGGTGCGCAGCGCAGGTCAAAGCGCAACTAGCGCACGGCCTGCGCACGATCTGCGCACCCTATGCTAAAGATAGGGTGCGCCGATCGCAGGCGCCGCTGTCCGCTAGTAGGCGGCGCTACAAGCAAGGGGCGGGCACGCCGGGCAGAGAGCCGGCTCGGGGGCGGAGCTACCCCCGGCCGTGCGTGCGCTTAAAAAGCGCTAATGTGAAACCGGCCTTATTTTAAATTTTTGTGGAAATTCAAAAACTGAAAAAAAAGTGGGGCGTGCAATATTATTCGGCCCCTTTAACTTAATACTTTGTTGTGCCACTTTTGAAAGTCCAGAGCCCCCCGCAGTTCCATGATTTCCTGTGCGGTGGACTCTGGGAAAATGGCCGCCGGGGGGGCGACCCATGCGCAAATGGAATTCTCGGCCTCAAGATCTCGGGATATGAGATTTCAGCGCTGACCAACCTATAATTCACTTATACACGTATTGTAGCCTAATATGCAGAAAGTTGAGATGCACTATGTGTTCTGTTACCTTTTATCATAGTCAGCATTAGCTTTTTGGCAAATGGATCCTACATTTGTATGGTACAGTACAATTATAAAGACTGGGACACTAGCCTACACTTCCCATGTGCATCAATAGGCCTTGGGTGTCCAGTTTACTTCTTCCTTGGGTCGCTATTAGAAGGTACTTACCACTGCATACCACAAACACACAACAAAACGTGTGATTTTGGAGGTGGTCGAGTTGTCTAGCCATCACAATTTAGTGTTTGTCAAAGTGGCTCAGATCTTAATGACCATTCTTCTGCTTCACACACAATAAAGGGAACTTTGTTAATGCTTTCTACTGGCATTACATCATGCAAGTTGACTAAAAGAAGTTGAGCAGATTGATAGTTAGATTTGTTTTAAAATATTCAGTTTATCGTATAACTCACTTGCTGAATTCATCACAATTTCTATGCTTTAGTTTCTAGATGATGGTGTCACTCAATGAGTGACAGTATTTTTCTTTATAGAAATGGATACAGAAAATGGAATTTTAAATAAATCCCAATCTGCACCCACTACCCCATCTTTGTTTTGAAGTTGTTCCCTAAGCGGTCTCATACCATACCTACTTCCTGTCCCTGGCATACACAGAGTTATTTGGAGATTACCAGGGTTAACGAGTGTATAACAAGCAAAAATGGATGGTATGTTTGTGTGCCTACTAGTTGTATGATATGTGAAACGTTAATTCATGTTGTACAGGCTTTGCAATATAAAGTTATACAGAGAAACTGGATGCAAGTCAATATGTTCATACTGTAGTTTTCCCATAGTGTATGCTATTAAATACTACAAGGACTGATGTGTAGAGTTGAGCAAAACGGGTCGAAAAATTTCAAAAGTCGCCGACTTTTGGCAAAGTCGGGTTTCATGAAACGAAACCCGACCCTAGGATGAGGTCGGCCACGAGGTCGGCGACTTACGCGCCAAAGTCGCGTTTCAAAAGTTTGTTTTGCGCTCTTTTTCAGCCAATCAGGATCCACGGACACTGTGGGCAACGTGATGACATAGGCAGGGGTCACCACCATCTTTCAGAAGGGCATGCAAGTAATTGGCTTGCTTTGGTGGGCGTCACAGGGGGTATAAAAGGGCGTGCACGCCGACCGCCATCTTACTTCTGCCGATCTCAGTATAGGGAGAGGTTGCTGCTGATTCTGTAGGGAGAGCGTTAGGCAGGGAAGAAGACAAAAAAACTGCTTCTGCTGCTAGCGATTTGGCCTGCACAACACACCAGTCACTGTGTGTGCAGTGCAAGGGGAGGCTATATAGTGGTGTATCAGTGGTGTTGGTTGTTGGGCTGCCTTCTAAGGCTTCCTGACATTCCTGCATTGCTGTTTACCCACTGCTCCGCAAACTGCTTTTTTAAAAGCAATCCCAATTTTTTTTTTTGTCCTGCTGAGAAGAAAAAAAACTGCTTCTGCTGCTAGCGATTTGGCCTGCACAACACACCAGTCACTGTGTGTGCAGTTCAAGGGGAGGCTATATTGTGGTGTATCAGTGGTGTTGGTTGTTGGGCTGCCTTTTAAGGCTTCCTGACAGGCTGGCATTGCTGTTTACCCACTGCTCTGCAAACTGCTTTTTTAAAAGCAATCCAATCTTCCTTATCCTCTAGTCACTTTTGTCACAGCTGTGCCATCGAGCCTGTGACATAGCGCTCAGATATCAGTGGGCCTCACACAATCCAAAAGTGTCCAGTGTCCACAAGTGTCTGCAGAAATTCAAAATCTCCCTTATCCTCTCGTCACTTTTGTCACAGCTGTGCCATCGAGCCTGTGACATAGCGCTCATATATCAGTGGCCCTCACACAATCCAAAAGTGTCCAGTGTCCACAAGTGTCTGCAGAAATTCAAAATCTCCCTTATCCTCTAGTCACTTTGGTCACAGCTGTGCCATCGAGCCTGTCACATAGCGCTCAGATATTCATTGGGCCTCACACAATCCAAAAGTGTCCAGTGTCCACAAGTGTGTGCAGAAATTCAAAATCTCCCTTATCCTCTAGTCACTTTGGTCACAGCTGTGCCATCGAGCCTGTCACATAGCGCTCAGATATTCATTGGGCCTCACACAATCCAAAAGTGTCCAGTGTCCACAAGTGTGTGCAGAAATTCAAAATCTCCCTTATCCTCTAGTCACTTTGGTCACAGCTGTGCCATCGAGCCTGTCACATAGCGCTCAGATATTCATTGGGCCTCACACAATCCAAAAGTGTCCAGTGTCCACAAGTGTGTGCAGAAATTCAAAATCTCCCTTATCCTCTAGTCACTTTGGTCACAGCTGTGCCATCGAGCCTGTCACATAGCGCTCAGATATTCATTGGGCCTCACACAATCCAAAAGTGTCCAGTGTCCACAAGTGTGTGCAGAAATTCAAAATCTCCCTTATCCTCTCGTCACTTTTGTCACAGCTGTGCCATCGAGCCTGTGACATAGCGCTCAGATATCAGTGGGCCTCACACAATAAAAAAATTGTCCAGTGTCCACAAGTGTCTGCAGAAATTCAAAATCTCCCCTGTCCTATAGACACCTTGTACCTTGTTTTACATTACTATATAGTTTGTTGGATTTTTTCTACATTTCTACCAAAAATGAGGAAGGCTGGTGGAAGAGGCCGTGGAATTGGGCGGGGGTTGGCAGCTGGTAATGATGGTGTTGGTGGTGGATCTGATGGTAGTGGCAAGAGCAAAATAGGACCGAATGCAGGAGGTGTTGAGCCTGCGTCATCGTCTGGCTACATAAGGCCTCGAACGCTTAGTTTTCTAGGAGTTGGCAAACCGCTTTTAAAGCCAGAGCATCAGGAAAAAGTTTTGTCTTACATTGCTGACTCAGCCTCCAGCTCTATAGCCTCCTCTTCTTCAGTTGTAAAAAGGAAAAGCACTGAGTCGTCATTGGAGGCTCATGTTCATGAACCACACCTTTCCTTGTGTCCTTCACCCCAACCAAGATTGAAGGATGACGCAGGCCATACTACTGATTACTCCATGGAGCTGTTTTCACATACCATGCCTGGATTATCAAGTCAAATGGTGAATTACCCAGGCCAAGATGAATCTGACATGGAGTGCACTGATGCACAGCCGCTGATGGATGATTCTGCTGGTACATTCACTCAGAGCACTACATTGTCCTCGCAGTGTACAGAGCCAGATTCTGACCCTGATGAGACTCAGGTGCCCCTTCCCGCACACTATACCACCATACACGGTGACACAGAGGAAGGTGCACATGACATAGAAGAGGAGGTGATGGATGACCCAGTTGTTGACCCAGATTGGCATCCTTTGGGGGAAGAGGGTGCTGCTTCCAATAGCTCAGATGAGGAGCATCCACAGCAGACATCGACATCGCAACAGCTGTTATCTGGCAGGCCCGGAGCACTCCAAAGACAGGTTCCAAACATCAAAAGAGTTGCTGGACAGCTTGTCCAGAGGGTCAAAAGATCACAGCGTGCTAGGCCGCAAAATGTCTGCCAAAGTAGGAAGAGTGCAGTGTGGCACTTTTTTGACCAAAATCCTCATGATCAGGCCAAGGTTATCTGTACGAAGTGCGCAAAGACCTTTAGCCGAGGGAAAAATCTGAAAAATTTGAATACCAGTTGCATGCTTAGACATTTAACCAGCATGCTCTTGCAAGCGTGGACACAACACCAAACCTCAATTGCCACATGTGCAACTGATCACAACGAAGGTAGTCAGCAACGCTACATTGTTTCCCCCACTGTAAGCCCACCGGTTAGCACAGCAGCAAATGTTGAGGTGTCATTGCAAGGCCACAGCAGTCAGGGAATCCCACTGTTATATCAACGAAAGACTGATTCTAGGCCATCAGAAAGAACACCAACTCCATCACCATCATCAACCCTCTCTCAGTCCGCCCTGTCCACCGCTACTTCCACCATATGCAGCTCTCAAGTCCAGCTCACCCTCCCAGACACTATGAGTAGGTCAAGAAAGTACTCAGTCTCTCATCCGCGTACACTGGGTTTGAACGCCCACATTGCCAAACTAATCTCGTTTGAGATGATGCCCTTTCGGTTGGTGGAAAGCACAGCTTTCTGCGAACTCATGGCCTATGCAGTACCACGCTATGACCTACCCAGTCGCCACTTCTCTCGCAAAGCCATCCCAGCCCTCCACCATCATGTGAAAGGCCGCATTGTCCATGCACTCAAGCAGTCAGTGAGCGGAAAGGTGCACCTCACAACTGATGCATGGTCCAGTCGGCATGGCCAGGGCCGTTACGTGTCCATCACTGCGCACTGGGTTAATGTGGTGGATGCGGGGTCCACAGGGGACAGTGGTGGTGGGACAGTGCTGCCTAGCCCACGGTATAGGAAACAGTTTGCTGTAGGCGTTCGACCCTCCTCCTCCTCCTCCAGAAGTGAAAGCTCGTCCACAGAGCGCAGTCGTACGAGCACTCCATCTGCAGCTGCCACTGTTGCACACGATGTGTCCCCCTATCGAGCAGCTAGTGGAAAGCGTCAGCAGGCTGTGTTGCAGATGATGTGTTTGGGCAACAGACACACCGCCGAGGTGCTGGCCGAGTACTTGAAGCGACAAACTGAGTCATGGCTGGGCAGTGTACATCTTGAGGCAGGCAAGGTAGTTAGTGATAACGGCCGTAATTTTGTGGCAGCCATAGCCCTTTCAAAACTCAGCCATATACCTTGCTTGGCTCACACCTTGAACCTGGTGGTGCAGTGCTTCCTCAAAAATTATCCAGAGTTAACAGCCCTGCTCCAGAAGGTGCGAAGACTGTGCGCGCACATCCGCCGGTCGCCTGTACACTCCGTTCGTATGCAGAAGCTGCAGCGATTGCTCCACCTTACCAACCACCGCCTCATTATCGACATTGCAACAAGGTGGAACTCCACCCTGCACATGGTGGAGCGGCTGTGCGAGCAGAGGCAGGCCATAATGCATTTGTGGGAGGATACACGGCTAGGCAGTTTGAGAGCAGACATGGAGTTGACAGGTGTGCAGTGGTCGAAGCTGAAAGACCTCTGTAAAGTCCTTCAGTGTTTTGAGGAATGCACACGGCTGGTAAGCGCAGACGACGCCATCCTAAGCATGAGCATCCCACTTATGCGTCTGCTCATGCAAACTTTGACACACCTTAAGGAGCAGGCGTCTGCAGCCAATGTTGATGAAGAGGAGGAGGGAATCCTTGATGACATTCAGCCATTGTCTGCTCAGGGACCTCTCCTGGACGAGGTGGAGGAAGAAGAGGAGCAGGAGGATGATGGGGATGATTACTTAGGGGAGGAGGATGCATCTCGTGGGGCAAGTGAAAATGTTGGCGTGGCAAGGTCTGGTACAGGGTTTGTGCGTGACTGGAGGGATGTGGATTTGCCAGAAAGTGCTCCTCCAACCAGCACTCGCAGTGCATCATTGACACCGGGAACATTGGCCCACATGTCAGATTATGCCTTGCAGATCCTAAAAAGGGACCCACGCATTGCCAAAATGATGAACGATGATGACTACTGGTTGGCCAGCATCCTGGATCCACGCTATAAAGGCAAATTACAAAACATCATGCCACAGGAGAACCTTGACCTAATATTGGCTAATAAACAAGCAACTCTGGTAAATCGGTTGCTTGAGGCATTCCCAGCACACAGCAGCGGTGATGGTTCTCACACGAGCCGTACGGGCCGGGGGCAGCTTGGCAGAGGTGTTCGTGGTGCACACAGCAGAAGTGACGTTGGAGACAGGGGTTTCATGACAATGTTGTGGACTGATTTTTCAAGTACCGCTCACACAACTGGTAATACTGCATCGATGGAAAGTGACAGGAGACAGCAGTTGTCAACTATGGTTACAAACTACTTTTCCTCCCATATCGATGTTCTCCCACACAGGTCAATCCCCTTTGACTATTGGGCTGCTAAACTGGACACCTGGCCTGAATTGGCACAATATGCCTTACAGGAGCTCGCTTGCCCAGCTGCAAGTGTGCTATCGGAAAGAGTCTTCAGTGCAGCTGGATCAATCCTGACAGAAAAAAGGACCCGTCTGTCAACCCAAAATGTGGATGATCTAACCTTCATTAAAATGAACCACGCATGGGTTTCCAAGGATTTTGTCCCACCTTCCTCTGATGACACATAGGGTGACAGAAAAATGGCTTGCTTTGGTCCACCTCTTCCTGGGACTTGACCTATTTCACCTTTTGCATCAGCTGAATGTCCAACATCAACATATGCCACTTTCTAAAACTCCCTAACTGTGCTGCCTCCCCCCCCCATGGCCGGGGTCACCACCTAGCGCACGACACCGTGCGAGTGCCGTTGCCCTGGACAGGTGGGTAGGCCGACTCTTGGGCACGGGCACTGGTACAGGGTCCTTCATAGTGCAATCAAGTGTCTCTGACGGTGGTGGTGCACACCCGCCGTCAGACACACCGCCGTACTATGAGGGGCCCAGTGCCAGCACCGACGCCCACGAGTGGGCCCCCCTTGCTTGGGCAGGGCCCCAGCATTTGCAATCTTTACCTCTCCCTGCTCCTCCGCTGTGTAGTCTGGGCCGTCAAATCCATACTGTGCCTGACACCGTCTGAGCCTGCCTCCTGATGTATAGACATATATTTTGAATGTGTACGCTATCCATACATGTTATCCGGGGAAACAGTACCCTTTCTAACCTTTGTGCAATCACGTGCAATCCATACTGGGCCTAACACCGTCTGAGCCTGCCTCCTGATGTATAGACATATATTTTGAATGTGTACGCTATCCATACATGTTATCCGGGGAAACGGTACCCTTTCTAACCTTTGTGCAATCACGTGCAATCCATACTGGGCCTAACACCGTCTGAGCCTGCCTCCTGATGTATAGACATATATTTTGAATGTGTACGCTATCCATACATGTTATCTGGGGATACGGTACCCTTTCTAACCTTTGTGCAATCACGTGCAATCCATACTGGGCCTAACACCGTCTGAGCCTGCCTCCTGATGTATAGACATATATTTTGAATGTGTACGCTATCCATACATGTTATCTGGGGATACGGTACCCTTTCTCACCTTTGTGCAATCACGTGTAATCCATACTGGGCGTGAGAACGGCTGGCGAGCTGTTAAGCAAGCTACAGCACCTGTGGTTTGCACACGTAAGTTTTTCATTTTTTCAGGAATGACGGTTAGGCCTAATTCCGGAACTGCGGTTGACCTGCACTTACTGGGAAATCATTGTTCGCGGGTAATAATTGTAATCAGTGATCCCCATCACTAACGTTGTTCAGCGGGTTATCTGCACCTGTAAGCGACAAACGCTGGCCTTTTCAGTGTAGCGCACATGCAGCCACGGACATGTAAGGGCATGACACACCAGTTATTGGCCAATCTCATGTGCCAGAGCCTCACGTGTCCCTCTAGTAAGCCGGACTCGGACCGCGGGGCATGACGGAGTCTCGTTCGTTAACGGAATTAAGCTTGCAATGTGTGCATCTGTTCTGTAGCTGGCATGGTTGAGGTTTCCCAGGTGGAGTCGAATTTAACCGTAGGCTCCACTCCTGGTGGTGCCCTTCTGGACATTCCTTTAAGGTTCAGCTTTGCAACCATACTGCCCACGTAAAACAAACACTTTGCCTTCATGAACGCTGTTTGGAGGGTCATGACTCGTGGGAATAATGCCGCCCAATCAGTTAACCTGCTAGAGAGATCGTTTGTTGCTCCCAAGCATGACATCACACTCCCTAGGAAGACGGTAATGCCACTGTGGCGACCGTACTCCTGGGGGCGACACAAGTGCACTGATGCCCAGCCACTGCTCGATGAATCTGCTGGTACATTGACCCAGACCACTACATTCCCCTCGCACGCTACACGACCTGAATCTGACCCTGATGAAACTCAGGTTACCCTTCCCATATACAGTTCCATCTTACACGGTGACAAAGAGGAAGCTGCAGATGAAAGTGCAGGTTCGGCCCACCCGCCATCAGACACACCACCGTACTATCAGGGGGCCTGTGCCAGTGCCGTCGCCAACGAGTGGGCCCCCCCGCTTGCTCAGGATCACAGCACTTGCAAAGTTGAAATACTGTGCAGTGAGATGGAAGATGGGGACGACGAGGAATCCAGACAAGTACAGGGATTCCCTAGCGAGGAGACTTATTTGATTGTTTTCAATGTTGGGACAGCAATTTTTGGGGAGCACTATACTCTGGAGAATGATAGATGGGGCCCACCATACACTGGAACATTCCAAAGGTGGACATCAGACACTGGAGCAGCATTTACAGGGCCCATTATACACTAGAGCATTAGAAATGGGGCCCATTATGTTTGGAGCATTATTTGGGCCCATAAGACAGTGGAGCTTCATCCATGGGGACCAACATATACTGTAGCATTATGTGGAGCTCATCATATACTGTTTCAAACATTATATGGGACCAATGATTCTGTATGGAGAAATAGATGGGCCTCGTCATGAGATGTAAAAAGTGAGGTATTTTTCATTGTACTATACCGCTATTTCTCTGCCGTATCGGAGCATGATGAGTTGTGGTATGTGTTAAAGGGGCGCTCTTTCGCCCAGGGCACATGAAAACCTGCAGCCAGCCCTCCCCCCCCACAACTTTAGCCAAATAACCCCCATTTTCCAGTGCGTAACTTGTATTATGAAGTTAATTAAGGTTGACAAGCTTAAGTAAGAAGAATTGATGCTTTTGACATTCAAATGGGCACTGTAGGTGTGTTTCCTGTCCTCCTCTCACTGCCGACTTTTATTCCCCATTGACTTACATTGGGTTTCGTGTTTCGGGACGACCCCGACTTTTCCCTATAATCGGACGATCTTGCTCGACCCGACTTTTGGAAAAGTCGGGTTTCACGAAACGAAACGCGACCCTAAAAAACCAAAAGTCGCTCAACTCTACTGATGTGTATTATTGTACCTTGTTATGCTGATTGGTTTGTTGCCGTTTAAGGGTATGTTAATGGGTCGCCCTCCCGGGGCCGTGGGGTACTCGGTACCGGGCGGGTGTCAGTGGGTTGTGTCACAGCAGCGGAGACCCGGTCCGTGGCCCCGGGCGCCCAAGCAATGGCGGGGAATGGAAATGGTGGAATGTAGTTAATTGAATAGTTCGTGACACCACCTGTGGTGTTCGGCAAGAGAGGTGTTAAGCCGACGCTGCAGACAGATCCTCCGGGTCAGATGGTGTGGTGCAGCGATGATGTTATAGCCCTCCACAGGCAGGGCTGTTATCCCAGGGCAGGATAGGTGAAGAGACACTTAGATGGTGCAGTGTTTGGTGCAGGGGATGTAGCAGTGCCAGGCGGACGGACGCAGGAAGGAATGGAGGACATCAGGGCATGTAGTTCCAAAGCTTTACTCACAGCCTGTAGTTCCCGCTTCTGTGCCGTGTCAGGGACTCAGTCAACCTCCAGGCAAGATGGAATGTTCCCTTCCAACACTCTGCCAACTTATGTGCCTTTTCTGAACGTCTCCTCTATAGCACCTTTAAGTGTGAAGATCTCCTAGTACTGAGTTACACTGGAGTTCCTCCTGACAGATGTTCCCAAGAACTCTACTTGTACGGCAGACAGCTGTAGCCTGCTTCGGGGACTCTCTACTCCTGAGTCCTGGCTCTCTATCCGTGTTGCTGTTGTGCCCTCAAGTTTTAGATGGGAGTAGTGCATTTACAGCTCACTACTCCACCGGTGTCAGCTGCAGAACCATTAGTGTCCATACAACCTCAGGGACCGGGCCCCGGCCTTGCGCTTAGAACTTCTAGGCAGGGTTCTTCCTCTAACCCACATCCTCTGTGTTCCCTTTCACTCCTACATTCCGTACTTGTCTTTCCCTCCTATGGAAGCTCAAGCTTCGGTTCAATGTCTTTCTCCTTCTTTCCTTTCCCGTGCCAGCTGGCTCAGATAAATGAGGCAGCTGCAGCACTCCTTCCTCCATTCCTCTTCCAGGGATCCCCACTCCTCTCCGAGTGGCTTCCTCTTTCAGACTCCCCGTCTGACTGACTCCTATCCTAAAACCTTCCCGCTCTTTTATCTGTATTCTCAGCTCCACCCACCTCCCAGCAAGTTTAGTGTTCCAAGCAGGGAACCACCAAAGGTGCTCTGCTTCTCTCTAAGCATGGAGCCGCAATGTGGTTTTGCTGAACTACTCTATTGTGTGGGGTGCGAGTGTTGGAGCGTGGTCAGGAGCCTCCAACTTACCTGGATGGTGGGGCACCACACCTTAGGAGAAGGTGCAGTACCTCTGTGGCGACTGAGCCTCAGGAGTGCCACATACCCCCCCGTTAAACACAGCACGTCCGCGGGCTGCAAGGTAAACAAAGTTGACAATACAGGAACTTACACATTTTTGTAATGCTGAATAAACATTTCTTATACTAAACTTCCCAATGTAAGAGGCACTCATTCTTGAATGTTGCAAACAATTCTTAATTAACTATCTAAAATCCTAAGTCAAAAGTGCAATTTTCTATATAATACTTAATTCAAAGTGCTATTGTCTGTTTCTCACTACCACTTCAGTATTCTTCATCAACACATTTCTTTTCTCTTAACTCTGAGTGACAACCGTGGTGCCTGGTTCTTCATCTACATTTTCAATCCTTTATTATTCTCTATCGAAATCTCTTATCTCTTTATTTTAACATTCTATATATAAAAGCCATTTACTCTCATAAGACACATCATTATCAAATACTTCACATTAAACTTTTCAATAATTCTTGTAAGTGCTGGACACTGCTCCCAGTCGGGATCTCTTGCAGTGTCCTTTGATTGGAGTCATGCTCCAAATGAGGTAGACGTTATCTTCGTAAAGTGTTCTATGTAAAACCAAGAGAGGGCACCTAAAGAGGTGCAACTATTTACAACTGCAGTTCTGGACCATTCAGCGTTCATGATCTCCTTAGTTCAATGGAAAGGCTGCCAACAAAACAGGGCAACACTGGAACAATAAACTAGCGCATGATAACCAAAAATAGGAAAACTGGTACAAAAATAGAAAACAATGGCACAACTGTGCAAATACCCTCCTGGGTAACGAGAGTTATGTTGTAGGTACTTCCTTTAATGTTGGTGGGCCCCTCCTGGGGTTATGGAAGCTGATGATTGGGAACTGCTACCAGATGGGATACTTTGGGTGTCTTCATCCTGTTGCTGGTTGCTTGCTAGTTCTGGTGCTCTGGTGCATGGTCTAGCACCGAGGGATGCCGCAGCTTGTTGGCGCTGATAGGCGACTACATGGGGACTCAGCAGCCAAGGGATCCCAAGGTCACTATCCCAAAGCCACCTAGACTCCTCCAAGTCCCCAAATATGCCGAATCGTGTGCGCCTGTTCCAGCCGTACCCTTCTCAGTAGGGACCTCTTCCACCTCCCCATTTCTGACAGTCTAGTGCCCCCAGCTGACTCTTCCAACTGCCCCATTTCGAGTTCCCGCAAGCCAACCTCTGACAACTTGAATTCGGGGGCAACCAATTAGGTGGGCCGGGGTGTATACCTGGTGCCTCCCGGTGGTGCGGTCTCTGCTCCGGTGCAGGCGTAGTGGCAGTGGGCGCTGCCCGGTGGGACACCGGGGACGGTGGTGGAGCTAACGGCGGCTCCAGGTCTGCGGAGGTCTCTGTAGGGATCTGCGCAGCCGCGTCAGGTCCGGACAGGGGCTTCTCTTCCTCTGCTTCAGTTCCCTGTGCTATGTACAACTCCTCCGGTAGTAGCGGCAGGGAGAGAACAAGGTACGCTGCCGGTGGCATAGCAGCGGTTTCAGGCTCCACAGGGTCTGCCTGGAAGAGGTCCGGTGCAGCAGCGGTGGGTACCGGTGTCGCGGGTACCGCAGGTGTAGGCCCCTCCTGGGGGCGCTGCAGATTCAATGTCCATAGCGCTTCCTGCCTCAGTTGCAAGCAGCGTGTCAGCTGGGCAATTTCATCCTCCAGCTGCTGGCGGTTCATCTCAGATACTGGGTTGGAGCCTTCAGCCATGGCAACGGGGAGATCCATTTCCCCGCGCTCCGCAGGCCTCCTCCCGTCTCTCTCCAAGATGGCGTTCTCGCGTTCTCCCTCGTCTCTCGGCCCCTTTCCCCCCACTGGCTTCTGCCCCTCCTTCTTGGGGCAGCGTCTTCTTCCAGCGCCTCCATACCAAGCCAGTATACGAACCCCTCGGGGGGTGGGCCATGTTGCTGTCGCATAGTAATTCAGGCAGGGGAGGCCCAAGACTGTTCGCGGTCTTTTCCTAGGACCTCCCATCTCGTCACGCCCTTCTTCTCCACGCCAACAGCCATTTTTAATGTTCATTTTACAGTCTATTAAATTGGGTCTTCTGCACATTCTCAAAAGTTTTAAGTCCAACAAATCTTAGGCACACAGAACCCGATGGCATCGGGTCTCGTCATCCTGTTCGTGACGCCAAGTTGGGTCGCCCTCCCGGGGCCGTGGGGTACTCGGTACCGGGACGTGTCAGCGGGATGTGTCACAGCAGCGGTGACCCGGTCCGTGGCCCTGGGCGCCCAAGCAATGGCGGGGAATGGAAATGGTGGAATGTAGTTAATGGAATAGTTCATGACGCCACCTGTGGTGTTCGGCAAGAGAGGTGTTAAGCCGACGCTGCAGACAGATCCTCCGGGACAGATGGTGTGGTGCAGAGATTATGTTATAGCCCTCCAGAGGCAGGGCTGTTGTCCCAGGGCAGGATAGGTGAAGAGACACTTACATGGTGTAGTGTTTGGCGCAGGGGATGTAGCAGTGCCAGGTGGACGGACGTAGGAAGGAATGGAGGACACCAGGGCATGTAGTTCCAAAGCTTTACTCACAGCCTGTAGTTCCCGCTTCTGTGCCGTGTCCTCCGGGTCATTGACTCAGTCAACCTCCAGGCAAGATGGAATGCTGTTATGAGTTCATTTTCCCCTTCACCATTGAGGTCTGATGAACTCCCTCTTCTGGTGAAGGAAGGTAGTGAGGCTGATTACCAAACACCTGAGCTGGTAGAGGATGACTGGGTGACGGGAATTGCTGACTGGATATAAGGCAGCCGACGCCCTTCTGCCTCGCTGGTGATTTCTCTGTGGGATTCTAGGAGACCAGTCTGATTCCTGCTCCTCAAAAGCTAAGTTTTCTGCCTTGCTTTTTGCATTTGTGTTTTGGTTTTATTTTGCCTTGCTTTTCTGGATTCTGCCATTCCCTGCTGGGGTGAGCTGAATTCCTTTGTGTCTTTTTGCTCTGTCTTCAGAAAATACCTGAGTACTGACATAGTCTTTTTGAAGCCTAGCGTCTTCAGGGCCTTTTTCCCTGTCAGTCTGTTGGCTCTTGTTTTGATAGGGTTTTTGGCGGATTGCAGACAGCAGCTTTTCTATCCTGTCCTATCTAGTTAGCTTGGGCCCCATCATTTGCTCAGTCTATCTTTCTATCTGTGTTAGTGTTTTTTCTTCTTGCTTCACCGTCATTATATGTTGGGGGCTGCCTATTGCTTTGGGGTCTGCTCTGGGGCAGCTAAGATTTCCCTTTCTGTCTTTAGGCTATGTAGTTCTCCGGCTGTGATCGAGGGGTCTAGGGCACCGTAGGAACCCCCCACGGCTACTGCTAGTTGTTGTTGATAGGTTCAGGGGTCTGCAATCCGATAGCTGCCAACTTCTCTGGTTTTCTGGACTTAGCTAGCATTTCTGTTTTTGCCTCCTACGGTGACTCGTTCATAACAGAATCACCAGCCATACCGCAGATCCTAGGGTACTCAATAGCAGGAAAGAATTGTAAAAAAAAAAAAGGTGTGTATATTTTTTCCTCTATATCTCTGAGGCCGTAGGGGGAATTTTTTTTTTCTCTCAATGGAGATAAAGCAATTGTCTGATCGTGTGGAGCAGCTCGCTGTGGAAGTGCGGGGAATTTCCGCCTACCTTGCTCATTCACATGCTGCTGAACCAAAGATCCCTACTCCTGATGTGTTTTTTGGGGATCGGTCTAAATTTTTGAATTTAAAAAATAATTGTAAATTATTTTTTGCCTTGAAGCCTAAC
Source organism: Dendrobates tinctorius (assembly GCF_039654945.1). Classification (NCBI taxonomy): domain Eukaryota; kingdom Metazoa; phylum Chordata; class Amphibia; order Anura; family Dendrobatidae; genus Dendrobates; species Dendrobates tinctorius. The sequence goes on from NW_027361672.1 coordinate 3,949,576, forward strand.
TCGTCAGGGAGCTCCTCGCAGCAGGTTAAAATTGTCATCTCTTTGCTGCGTGGCAATCCCCAGGATTGGGCGTTTTCTTTGAAACCAGATGATCCTATTCTCCTATTCTGACTAATGTGAACGCATTTTTTCAAGCCTTGGGGTTGTTGTACGACGAACCTAATGCTATTGATCAGGCTGAAAAGACCCTGTTGGCATTGAGCCAGGGTCGAGATTCTGCAGAATTGTACTGTCAAAAATTCCGAAAGTGGGCGGTCCTTACTACCTGGAATGATAATGCCTTGGCAGCTCTCTTTCGGAAGGGTTTGTCAGAAGCCGTAAAAGATACTATGGTGGGATTTCCTGTTCCCTCTGGTCTTGACGATTCATTAGCCATTCAGGTTGATCGGCGTTTACGTGAACGCAGGACTGCACGAGAGGTATTGCCACCTGTTGAACAAGTGTCTGAACCTATGCAATGTGATAGAGTTTTGTCCAAGGAGCAACGTCAGGAGTTCAGAAGGCGTAATAAGCTGTGTTTTTTTTGTGGCGATGCCTCGCATATTATTTCTGTCTGTCCTAAATGAGAGAAACGTTTTGTACACAAGTTTTCTGTGGGTGGTGTTGAACCCTAGACAGGCTAGATGGGCCTTGTTTTTTACACGTTTTGATTTTGTGGTCTCTTTTCCGCTGGCACTAAGAATGTCAAGGCTGACGCTCTTTCTAGGAGCTTCTTGGCTGATTCTCCTGTGGTGACCAAGCCTGCTACCATCTTAGGCGAAGGGGTAGTTCTTTCTGCCATCTCGCCCGATTTGAGATGTGCTCTGGAAGAGTTCCAGGAAGACAAACCTGAGCGTTGTCCCAGTGGAAAGTTGTATGTTCCTGACCAGTGGAAGAAGAGAGTGATGTCTGAAGTTCATTGCTCTGCATTGGCTGGCCATCCAGGTATTTTTGGTACTAGAGATCTGGTGAGTCGGTCTTTTTGGTGGCCCGCCTTGTCTCGTGATGTCAGGAATTTTGTGCAGTCCTGTGGGACTTGCTCCCGGTCTAAACCTTGTTCTCGCTCTAGTGGGTTGTTGATGCCTTTGCCGGTCCCCAGGAGGCCATGGACCCATATTTCAATGGATTTCATCTCTGATATGCCTGTCTCTCAGAGAATGACTGTTATTTGGGTGATTTGTGATAGGTTCTCTAAGATGGTTCATCTTGTACCACTCCCTAAGTTGCCATCTTCTTCTGAGTTGTTGCCCCTGTTTTTGCAACAGGTGGTTCGCTTGCATGGGATTCCTGAGAACATTGTATCTGACAGAGGAGTTCAGTTTGTGTCTAGATTTTGGAGGACTTCCTGTTCCAAGCTGGGAATTCAGTTGTCCTTCTCCTCTGCGTTTCACCCTCAGACCAATGGGCAGACTGAGAGAACAAACCAGACCTTGGAGTCGTATTTGAGATGTTTTATTTCCGCTGATCAGGATGATTGGGTTTCATTTTTGCCCTTGGCCGAATTTGCTTTAAATAATAGAGCTAGTTCTGCCACTTTGCTGTCACCTTTTTTTTGTAACTTTGGGTTTCATCCTCGATTTTCTTCAGGGCAGGTGGAGCCTTCTGCCTGTCCAGGTGTTGACACTGTGGTGGAGAGAATGCACCAGATCTGGGACCAAGTGGTGGATAAGTTATCTCTCTCCCAGGAAAAGGCCCAGCGGTTTTCCAACCGACATAGGACCATTGGTCCCCGGTTTAAGGTGGGTGATATGGTTTGGTTATCATCAAAAAATATCGCTATGAAGGTAGCTTCTCCTAAGTTTAAGCCTAGATTTATTGGACCTTACAAGATTTTGGAGTTCATTAATCCGGTCTCTTTTCGGTTGGCTCTTCCTGTCACATTTAAAATCCATAATGTGTTTCATAAGTCCTTGTTGAAGAGGTTTGTTGAACCAGTTGTTCCTGGGGTGGCACCTCCGGACCCTGTATTGGTTGAAGGTAACATGGAATATGAGGTAGAGAAGATACTGGATTCCCGTCTGGCTAGACGGAGACTCCAGTATTTGGTTAAGTGGAAGGGTTATGGTCAGGAGGATAATTCCTGAGTCTCTGCCTCTGATATTCATGCCAAAAGATTGGTGCGTGCCTTTCATCAGGCTCACATTGATCGCCCTGGTGGCGTGGATGAGGGTTCTGTGACCCCTCCTCAAGGGGGAGGTACTGTTATGAGTTCATTTTCCCCTTCACCATTGAGGTCTGATGAACTCCCTCTTCTGGTGAAGGAAGGTAGTGAGGCTGATTACCAAACACCTGAGCTGGTAGAGGATGACTGGGTGACGGGAATTGCTGACTGGATATAAGGCAGCCGACGCCCTTCTGCCTCGCTGGTGATTTCTCTGTGGGATTCTAGGAGACCAGTCTGATTCCTGCTCCTCAAAAGCTAAGTTTTCTGCCTTGCTTTTTGCATTTGTGTTTTGGTTTTATTTTGCCTTGCTTTTCTGGATTCTGTCATTCCCTGCTGGGGTGAGCTGAATTCCTTTGTGTCTTTTTGCTCTGTCTTCAGAAAATACCTGAGTACTGACATAGTCTTTTTGAAGCCTAGCGTCTTCAGGGCCTTTTTCCCTGTCAGTCTGTTGGCTCTTGTTTTGATAGGGTTTTTGGCGGATTGCAGACAGCAGCTTTTCTATCCTGTCCTATCTAGTTAGCTTGGGCCCCATCATTTGCTCAGTCTATCTTTCTATCTGTGTTAGTGTTTTTTCTTCTTGCTTCACCGTCATTATATGTTGGGGGCTGCCTATTGCTTTGGGGTCTGCTCTGGGGCAGCTAAGATTTCCCTTTCTGTCTTTAGGCTATGTAGTTCTCCGGCTGTGATCGAGGGGTCTAGGGCACCGTAGGAACCCCCCATGGCTACTGCTAGTTGTTGTTGATAGGTTCAGGGGTCTGCAATCCGATAGCTGCCAACTTCTCTGGTTTTCTGGACTTAGCTAGCATTTCTGTTTTTGCCTCCTACGGTGACTCGTTCATAACAGAATGCTCCCTTCCAACACTTCGCCATCTTATGTGCCTTTTCTGAACGTCTCCTCTATAGCACCTTTAAGTGTGAAGATCTCCTAGTACTGAGTTACACTGGAGTTCCTCCTGAGAGATGTTCCCAAGAACTCTACTTGTACGGCAGACAGCTGTAGCCTGCTTCGGGGACTCTCTACTCCTGAGTCCCGGCTCTCTATCCGTGTTGCTGTTGTGCCCTCAAGTCTTAGATGGGAGTAGTGCATTTACAGCTCACTACTCCACCGGTGTCTGCTGCAGAGCCACTAGTGTCCATACAACCTTGGGGACCGGGCCCCGGCCTTGCGCTTAGAACTTCTAGGCAGGGTTCTTCCTCTAACCCACATCCTCTGTGTTCCCTTTCACTCCTACGTTCCGTACTTGTCTTTCCCTCCTATGGAAGCTCAGGCTTCGGTTCAATGTCTTTCTCCTTTCCTTTCCCATGCCAGCTGGCTCAGATCACTGAGGCAGCTGCAGCACTCCTTCCTCCATCCCTCTTCCAGGGATCCTCACTCCTCTCCGAGTGGCTTCCTCTCTCAGACTCCCCGTCTGACTGACTCCTATCCTAAAACCTTCCCACTCTTTTATGTGTATTCTCAACTCCACCCACCTCCCAGCACGTTTAGTGTTCCAAGCAGGGAACCACCAAAGGTGCTCTGCTTTTCTCTAAGCATGGAGCCGCAATGTGGTTTTGCTGAACTACTCTATTGTGTGGAGTGCGAGTGTTGGAGCGTGGTCAGGAGCCTCCAACTTACCTGGATGGTGGGGCACCACACCTTAGGAGACGGTGCAGTACCTCTGTGGCGACTGAGCCTCAGGGGCGCCACATTAACACAACATTTTTTTTCAGGTTGATTAAGCGGCACAGCATTGGAAATGGCATGAAAAGGATTCAGAAAATACCCCCATGAAAAGAAATATTAATTTGTAAGTAAACACAACATTCTGTTCATAGGTTCACTGTTTTGACCGCCTTTTAACCACTTCAGATTTCCAAAACTGCCAATTAGTTAACCTCTTCATGACCACTGATTTACGTTTACAACATGGCAAGGCAGGGGCTCATGACAAATGACGTAAACTTACATCATGGCAATACTGCAGGCACAAGAATTGTGCCCTCATGATCGCCGCCAGGAGCTCGGCATTAGTGATAGCCAATCTTTGGCTGTCATGGCCAGGAGCGGTACACTCACTGCCCTGGGTCATTTAATCTCCTAAAGCCCAAAATCAAATGTTATTCTGAGGGCATAGTCATTGCAATGACAAACAGAGGTCATCATGATGACTTCCGGTCTGCTAGCTACAGTAGCCTGTTTAGACTATGCCAGGAGCATGGTCTAAAAGGCTTCTGTCAGTGCAGCACTGTCAGGTATAATGCATTGCACTGCTGGTACATTGCAATGCATTACACCAGCAATCAGAGTAATAAAAGTTAAAGTCCCATTGAGGGAATAGTAAAAAAGTTTTAAAAAAATTGAAAACATATTTAAAAAAAATAAAAAAAGGGAAAAAATGGTACACCAATGAATAGGTATTTTTATTAAAAAATCAAAAGTAAACAAAAAATGTACATACATATCACCGCTAGGGATGGGCGAGTATACTCATTAGGATTCGGTACTCGGCGAGTAATGCAGTACTCGCGGTACTCGAATCCCAGCAAGTAAATTTCACTACTCGCCTCGCAATATTTGGATCTCCCGCCCGGCATGTGTCAGCCAATCACAGCAAAGCCACCGCCTTCTTTGTGGCATTACTGTGATTGGCTGGGCGCAGCCTCATATGTGTGTGCGGGGGTCTGAGCGGGCTCTGCCGGGCTGATCGGGGGTCTGTGTGGGCTCTGCCGGGCTGATCGGGGGTCTGTGCGGGCTCTGCCGGGCTGATTGAGTACCCGAGTATTAGGAGCTACTCATAACGAGTACAGCGAGTCCGATTATTTCACTACTCGCTCATCCCTAATCACCGCGATATATACTGTATATAGCTGAGTGTATGTATGTGTGGGGGTGTGTGTGTATCAAGCCATGCCCACTTCACATAGCCCCAGCCACTTCTCATAGCCACACTCACTCCACACGCAAAGCCCCGTCCACATGGCCTACGTTGCTAGCGCACACGGGCAGAGACACATTCACCTCGAAAGCCACCATGCAAAACTCACCGGCTGCGACGTCCCAGCCGCTGCGAGCTGCAATCAGGGCCGCCACCTTGAGAGTATCTGTACGTGTCAGGCACAGGCCACATCTAGCTCTGTCACATCTAGAATGGAGTTGCTCCTGTGAGGCATGGCATCAATGGAAAGAGAGGAGCTTCATGGATTAACTGCTGTGCTCATAACAGGAAGTTGCTTTGCACATGTGAGGGGAAGAGAGGAGTGAGGTGAAAATCAGAAGAGTGAGGGAGAAAATGAGAGGAGTGAGGGGAAAATAATAATAATAATAATAATTTTATTTCTATAGTGCCAAAATATTCCGCAGCACTTTACATTTTAGAGGGGACTTGTACACACAATAGACATTACAGCATAACAATAAACACATAGATCAAAACAGATACCAAGAGGAATAAGGGCCCTGCTTGCAAGATAAAAATCTATGAGGAAAAAGGAGAGACACGAAAGGTGGATGGTAACAATTGCCTTCGTTGTTCAGATCCACCATAGTGTAAGAATCGGGTGTTCATGTAATGCTGCATGAACTGGTTATCAGCCCAAGTATGTAACAGCACAGACAAAAAGGGCTACTAAATGCAGAAAGCATGTGAGAACATGTTGCAAGGAACCTGCTTATTGTAAAAATTTTGAATGGGCAACATAGGGATAATTAGGTTGATGCGTTGAGGCAGTAGGCCAGTCTGAACAAATGCATTTTTAGGGCACGCTTAAAACTGTGGGGATTGGGGATTAATCATATTATCCTGGGCAGGGCATTCCAAAGAATTGGCGCAGCACGTGAAAGTCTTGGAAACGGTAGTGGAAGGTTCTAATTATTGAGGATGTTAACCTCAGGTCATTAGTAGAACGGAGTTCACGGGTAGGGTGGTAGGCTGAGACGAGGAAGGAGATGTAGGGTGGACTTGAGCCACGGAGTGCTTCGTGGGTGAAGATAATAAGTTTATACTGGATTCTGGAGTGGATGGGTAACCAGTGTAATGACTGGCACAAGGTAGAGGCATCAGTATAACATTTGGTGAGGAATATGATCTTGGCTGCAGCATTTAAGACAGATTAGAGAGGGGAGAGTTTGGTAAGAGTGAGACCGATTAGTAGAGAGTTACAATAGTCAAGACGAGAATGAATAAGAGAAACAGTAAGAGTTTTTGCAGAGTTAAAAGTAAGAAAGGGTCGAATTCTAGAAATGTTTTTGATATGCAGATAGCAAGAACCAGCCAGTGATCAGATGTGGTGGATGTATGAAAGCTCAGAATCAAGTATAACCCCAAGACAGTGAGCATGTTGCTGGGGAGTAATGGTGGAACCACACACGGAAATAGCAATGTCGGGCATAGGTAAATTAGTTCAGGGAGGAAACACAAAAACTTTGTTTTTTTGACAGGATCAGTTTAAGATAGAGGGAGGACATGATGTTAAAGACAGCAGTAAGACAATCACTGGTGTTTGCTAAAAAGACAGGCGTGGAGTCAGGAGAAGAAGTGTATAATTGGGTGTCATCCACATAGAGATGGTGCTGAAAACCAAATATGAGAGGAGTGAGGGGAAAATAGTGGAGTGAGGGGAAAAAGAGATGTAACGTGAAAATGAGAGGTGTGAGCTGAAAATGAAGGTGTGAGTGGAAAATGAGAGGAGTGAGAGGAAAATAGTGGAGTGATCGGAATATGACAGGTGTGAGGTCAAAATGACAGGTGTGAAGAAGGGAAAATGAGAGGAGTGAGGGGGAAAATGAGAGGCGTAAGGGGGGAAAATGAGAGTTGTGAGGGGAAAATGAGAGGCGTGATGGGAAAATGAGAGAAGTGAGGTACTGCTGCAGTATGAGGCTGTGTATAGAGAAGAGTGAGGCGCTGCAGGTGGAGGCTGAGTATTAGGCCACATTCACACGTTCAATATTTGGTCAGTATTTTACCTGTATTTATAAGCCAAAACCACAAGTGGGAGAAAAATACAGAAGTGTTGATGTGTTTCAAATATACTTTTCCTCTGATTGTTTTACTCCAAGTTTTAGCTTACAAATACTGAGGTAAAAAAAAACTGACTAAATAAAGTGTCAAGGAGGTCTAGAGGGGAAAAGTGAGGTGTTGCAGAAGAAGTAGGCTGTGTATGCAATAAGCTTTGTTGCAATTAGTGCAATTTCTCTCAGGATCAAGTGTTTCCAATTGTATATGGAAGAGGAGTGTGAGGTGGTGTCGAAGGAGGCGGCTATAAAGGAGAAAAGCTGTAATGCAGAAAAATGCTGTGTATAAAGGAGGAGCATGAGGTGCAGGAGGAGGCTTTGTAAAAAGTGCAATATAATCATTATAATTTGTTATAACTAACCACAGTTAGTTACTATGTTCGAGCAACGCTGGGCTTTTCAGCTAGTGATCTATAAAACTGTCACACTATTTAGTTCCTTAAGTAAAAAAGTGGCAAAAACTGATTTTTTTTTCCCTTTATGCTGAGCAAAAAAGTCAAATGTAAATAAATGTGATATTGATGAAAATGACATGTTGTCCCACAGACAAGCTGCAATACAGCTCCATCAAATAAAATAAATAAAAAAGTAATAGCTCTCAGAATGTATCGATGCAAAAACAATTCTTTTTTCTATAAAATACTTTTTACTGTGTAAAAGTGCCAAAACATAAAAAAATGATATAAATGAGGTATCACTGTAATCATACCGACCCAAAGAATAAAATTGCCTTATCACTTTTACCACATGGTAAACACCATAAAAAAATCCCCAAAACAATTCCTGAATTGCTAGTTTTTGCTCATTCTGTCTCCCAAAAATCCAACTAGAAATCGATAAAAAAAATTATATGTTCTAAAATGGTACCAATAAAAACATCAACTCGTCCCACAAAAAACAAGCAAGACTCGGTCGACATAAATCTAAAAAAAAATTATAAAATGTAATAAATGCAAGAGCACAATAGGGTTTTATCCAGGTAATAGGTTCTAAAAAATAAGTACGGTAAGACTGCTCACCTTGTAGTGTTGTGTGAGACACAACACCCAAGAAGCCTAGACTGCAGATGCAGCAGCTTCCAGGAAATATGTCAGAATAAATGTCGGGAATGTAAGTAATTCTGCACTCTCTGGAGTCACGACAATCCACTACTAGGGTAAAATGTCCACTACTAGGGTAAAATGCAGGTTTATTGGCCATGCATTTTCACCGACTCTGAAACGTGCTGACAAATCTACATTTTACCTTACTACTGGATTGTCGTGACTCCAGAGAGCACAGAATTACTTCCATTCCCGATACCTTGTTATTACCTCATTATAAAAATTATAGCTCTCCAAATATTGCCATACAAAAACTTGTTTTTGCAAAAAATGCATTTAGTGTGTGACAGCAAACATAAAAAAAGAAATAAATCTGGTATCGCTGCAATCACACCAAAGAATAAAGCTGTCTAATCTTATACCACATGAGTAACGGCGTAAAAAATGAATAGAACTGACCTGCTGTTGATTTGTTCATTCTGCCTCCCAAAGATTGTATTAAGACTCATCTCTCATTTATCCTTGCTCTGAGCTGACACCGGGGTTTCTGTGTAAATCTCTGAAAGACGTGATTTAGACGGAAACCCCAGCAGAAGATTCCATATAATGAGGCACATGGTGGCACTGTGGACACCGTCTGGTCTATGATCTGGTGGTGTCCATCTTTTTAGGCGTGCATAAAAGTGCAGTCGGCCACAGTTTTGTGCACTTCTGAAAATAAGAACACTGCTGAACAGAGGCCAGATAGTGTTCAGAGAAACTCTGCTGCCTCATTATAGTGAATTGATGCCTCAAAAGTTTCATCTAAATCACGTAATTTTGATATTTAGATGGAAACCCAGATGTAAATGCTCTCAATAAAATCTTCAGCTCAATCTACAAAAAAAGCAAGTTCTCATTCAGCTCCATCATCTGTCAATGGAAATATAGGGGCTTCCACATTACTGATAGCACAAAAGCTCTGGAAAATCGCGATGGTGCCTCACCCTCCAAAAGAAATCCAACAAATTCAGCACTCCCAAATCCAAATGCCCCCTCCCTTTTGAGCCCCACAGTATACCTAAATCACATTTAGCATCCACATGTTTGGCGTTTCAGTAGCAATGAAACATCACTTAATTTACGGGGTCCATGTCTCTGGGCAGTATTAGTTAGCACTACAATGTATGGACACTACAACATACTGGGTACTACAATGGCAGATTTCCAATTTTCACTCAGCAACATCACTGCTGCTTGTTTCTGGAAAACACCCATGAAGTCTAAATCATCCCCACACCGCAGACAGAGGTGTTTAATTTCCAAAATGCAATTACATCAGGGGGAATTCTGCTCTTCTGGCACTTAGGGTATGTTTCAATGGGCCGGATTACATCCGGATTAGCTGCGGATTGAGCGCTGCGTACAGCCACAGCATTCAATCCGCAGCGTCCAGATGTTACAACATAGTGGAGGGGATTTTATGAAATCCCATGTCCACTATGCGTGTTAACACGCCCTGCATTTCCGGACATGCGGCTCGCCTTTTTAGACGGCAGCATGTCTGTTTACCTTGCGGTGACTCTTTGTCACCGCAAGGTAAATAACAAAGTCCTATGTATAGGGTGTGGCGATTCCAGATGTATTCAATGAACACATCTGGAATCACCGTGTGTACAGAAGGGGGCGGCGCTTTGAGTGGAGCGGGATTTCCGCTCCGTCCAAAGAATCGACAATATGGCGCGTGGAGACGCACCCTTAGAGGCTTTGTATATGAAGTCCATAAACTATTCTACCAAAATTTGTTCTTCAAGAGTCAAATAGTGCTCCTTCTCTTCCGAGTCTTGCCATGTGGCTAAAGTGATACTAGACAGCCACTAATGTGATATTGTCACATTTAGAAGAAATTGTGGGACAAATTGTGCTATCATTTTCACAATTTCCTCATGTGAAAATGTAAAATCTGGAGCTAAAACAAAATTTGTGTGTTTTTTTTCACTGCTGTATTGTATAAAATTCTGTGACCTGTCTGTGGTGTTTGTATGACCTATTTCCTTGTCGATTGGGCCCTCATTCCTCTCGTGTTACTCTGTAATGTCTGATATTGTTTCTACATGAACTCTCTGTATTGTAAAGTGCTGCGGAATATGTTGGCACTATAGAAATAAAACTGATTCTTACTATGCTTGCAGCACAGTGTTAGTGCCTTGTCCACAGGCTGTTTGCCCTTGTTCACTATATTGTAGGTTTGTTGCGCCCTCTGCTGGTCAGAAGATGAAATAAAAGTTGCTATAACACCTAAGGTGCACTTTTATTAATATTTTCACTTATCTATATAGTATTAAGAAATGGATGTATTTTAATTATAAAACTTTTTCTATTTTTAAAATCATTATATATTTATTACCACTTAGTCCTGTTTCATGGCTGCTCTTCTCCGAGCTTCCCATTGCACAGCTAGGTCTTGGTGAGGAGTCATCTTTTTATGACACATTAAAATGCAAGTGTAGGAACAACCCTGCAGCTCCGACACACAAGAGAGAATGGTCTTAACCTTTCCTAACTTTTCCATTACCATATACACAGCAGCGTGTGACCCAGATCAGTTCTTAGTGTGACAAATGTCACCATAACGAAGTTTTTTCCTGTAAATGTGGCTGATATGCCAGTTCCATTTCCATTTCCAGTGGTAATGCAGTGCTATAAAATAAATTGTTATCATCCATTAAAGTTAAATTAAGGGAACAAATTAAGCAAAAATGAATTTATTAACTATATATACTGTGTGTGTATATATATATATATATATATATATATATATATATCTCAAGCTGGTAGGATCTATATATAGCCTCTGTTCTAGATCAAAAGCCTACAAATGTCAAAATAAATCAGATGATGGTGATTCCAAAAAAATCACTCAAGTTTAGTGTTACTTTACAAGGTTCCAAATTTAACAGAAAACCAAGTAAGGCTGGAGTCACACACAACGTAGAGAAATACGGACCGTATTTTGCGGCCGTAATACGCATAAATTGTCCCTAAATAATGCTCCGTATGTCATCTGTTGTCAGGGTGTGGCCGCGTATTTTTCTCATGTAAGCATCCGTATGTGATCCGTATAGCGTTTTTTTCTCACAACCTTGCAAAATGGACATTTAACGGTTTTGAGGCCTGCACATAATTTAAATCATCAGCACCAACCCTATTTATTGCCTCAACATCAGGTGTCAGCCTCCAATCTGCCCATTTTGGTGCTCTGCTTGTGTGGGGGTCTTGCTGGTTGTTAGCAAACATGTCAGACACACTTCAGTTCACCCCAACTGACCGTGTTCTCTTCAACTGGGTTTTGTCCCGCCGCTTTGGCCAGCCATACCCAGTGATTGTGCATCCGAGGAGGAGGAGACGAACGTGGGTGCATCCGCATTTGAGACAACGTCTCAATAAAGGCCATTTTCACAGGCTTTATGCAGCTCTAACGACACATCCTGACAAGTTTTTCCTCTATTGTCGGATGACCGTTTCTACCTTTGATGTTTTGTTGGAGACAGTGCGCTCAGGGATCACCTTCCAGGACACCCGGATGCGCAAATGTATCTCTGCGGAGGAGCAGCTTCTCCTTACGTTACGTTATATATTCCTCAGCTACAGAATGTATGTAGATGATTAGTTTCTCAAATAATTCTCTTACTCTGTAACCCCTTTTTGGCCAAGAAGCATTATGAATTGGTAAGAAATATATGCTCTAAAACTTAGAACACTTTGATGTGTTATTCCACATTACATAGCCGTGGGACATGTGTATTTGTATTGTTCACCTAGCTTCTTACTTATACACTGTTCTGGTGATCTACATGTGATGTGTGCATCCTTGAGCATGTATTTTAATGTATGTATTTTCTACATTTGTTTAATTGTAGGTTCCTCTCAACTGGCCTTTCTTATGCAGCACTCCATCTGGAGTTTTTGATTGGGCGATCGATAATATCCTACATCGTTCGTGTTACTTGTTCTGAAGTCTGGTCCAGAGTTCATCATCTGGTCATGCCAGAGCCCAAGATGGGAGACTGTTTGAGGATTGCCAGGGGATTTGAGTTGCACTGCCAATTCCCCAATTGTATTGGAGCCCTGGATGGAAAGCACATCCGTGTGCGTAAGCCGCCGAACTCAGGGTCCGAATTCTATAATTATAAACAATATTTTTCTGTAGTTTTGTTGGCTCTGGTTGACAGTAACTACAGGTTTATAATTGTAGACATTGGGGCTTATGGAAGAACTGGAGACTCTAGAGTCTTCAATTCTTCCATTATGGGTCAGCGGCTGCGCAATAACATGTTGGACCTACCACCACCACGTCAGCTGCCAGGCTCAAATCAAGAAGCGGTGCCTTATGTCCTAGTGGGGGATGAAGCCTTCCAATTGACCAGGCATGTCATGAGGCCATACCCGCACAGAAACCTTTACCACCAGCGCAGGATTTTTAATTTGCGCCTTTCACGTGCCCGAAGACTGGTGGAGTGCGCCTTCGGCATTCTTTGTGCCAAATGGCGTGTCCTCCAGTCTGCCATTCAGCTAAGTGAAGCCAATGTCAATGAGGTCATCAAAGCTTGTGTGGTCCTCCATATCTTTACTAGACTGCATGATTGCTCCTCATCTGATGTCACTGAAGGTGTGGTGGACAATGGGGATAGGCCTAAGCCACATGTGCTCCCTTTACGGCGTCCTCTCTCAGGACTCAAAGTACGTGATGTGTTCACCCAGTATTTTGTTTCACCTCAGGGTGCTACTACCTGGCAAGATCAGGCTATGTTGTGATGTTCTTATGTGTGTGAATATAATGTTATTTTTTGTTGTTCTATGATGTGTGTGGTCGGTTTATATGTGATAAAGTTGACTTACTTATTCAAATGCCTAAAATAATTCAAGAAGAGGGCCAAAGATGCATTTTCAAAATTTTTATAAATGCAAAAAATAGGTTAGAATACTGTTTACCATATTTTTTTCATATGGCAGATATTGCCCAGGCCATTTAGCCTTTTCTGTATATAACATTTGCATATTTGGACACCCAAATAGGTAACAATAAATGATAATTACCAACAAAAACAAAAAATAAAACAATTTTGTATTTTATAACTGCTGGTAGCTTGGCGGAGGTGATGGCGGGAGGCCTTCATCTCTTTGTTGGGGGTTGGGGTGCCCAGCTTGACCATCACCCTGTTGGGGGGGGGAGATCTTGGCCCTGTGGGAACATGTGGCCATGTTCCTGCAGCTACGCACCAGAGACCCTAAGGATACTGTTGATTAAAATCCTGTGGCTGATTGTAGCCACATCCATCATACCACCCAATATGACCATGTCGTCCAAACCCAGGTTGGGGCCAGCCTTCAACACCAGGTCTGTACAAGTGGCCATATTGGGCAGGTTGGTTATAGGCTGCCATTTGGCCATGTTGTTGCTAAGGTTGATTTGGGGGAATGGGTAGAGGTGTAGGCACATGTGCAGGCGGACACTCAGATCCTAATTAAGCATGCACAGCTGGTTGTCGGACAAGGCGGAGACGGTTACGGGTTGAGAGCTGCCACCTCTCAAGATACTCAAACAACTCATATGGGTCATTGGGGTGTGTACATGCATCAATTAGGATCTGAATGGATCCTCGCACACGTAGCCTCACCTCACGGGGTAGGGGACGGAGGTACCGGGCCAGGCTTCGGGACTATGCCTCTTCACCCTCATCTTGGGCAGCCCTGGACAGGTAATTTAGGACACCTGTGTCTACATGCCTCCGGGTATCAGAGGCAGTGTTGTCCCTTCTCCATCTCCCACGGCGGCCTACGGCTGCAGGCTGGGGGGACCCCTCAACACGGCCAGTAGGGCTGCTGCTGTTGCCAGGATCTTCCAAGTTGCTGGCTGCTGGTGGCTCTGCTGGGTCTGGACCAGGTGCAGAACCTGATGCTGGGCCTGATGCTGGTGGAGCTTGGTGGTTGCAAAAGCTCTGTTCAGAAGATGGGCCAGCCACCTCTTCACATCCCCCGTCCGGGTCTATAATGGGCTCAGTATCCGACCCTGTCTCCCTCTCTGTGAGGTTGGATTGAGTTCTGTTAGGAAATGTACAAAAAACAAAATGTAGCTCTGACCCTAAAAAGCATGTGTCATGTGGTGTGATGTCTGAGATCCATACTGGGTGCCAAAAATGCCAAGCGGTCAAAATAGATGTATTTCCGCTTGGTCGGTGCTGCTGCTGCCCCACTCCTGGCCCTCTGCTCTCTTTCCCGCCGGTACTGGTCGCGGATGCTGCGCCAGCGTCTCATCACATCCTCAACTGCAATGTGAAGTGAAAAGTAACTGTAACATTTGTGAATTGTGCCAAGCAATATTCCTAACATTTCACATAGTCACGTGGCCTAGTAGGGGGTGGTTTTTGGCTACATTTTTGTTTAGCAAACATGGATACCTACATACACAGTATAGGATTGTAGGGGCTACATTTCAAAAAGCTCACTTCTGGCCTTTAAGCTGATTGGTAAAAATGGCAATTAATTACAAATTTGTTGTTGCTCCTCACGTGGCCGTTGGGCATAGTCTGGGAACATGTGCACACAAATGCGCCTCCATGCCGCCTCTTTGCGGCCCCGGTCAGAATAATGGGCATCCCGTTGGTCCCAAAATTCGGGCCTTTCCTGGACCAGCACAATTAGGAGCTTAACATTAATGTGGCTAGACATGATGCTGCAGGACTCCGTGGTGGTACTTCCTGGATGTCTGCAGCACTTTTTGAGCTAATTTGCATGTCTAAGCTTCCTGATGATGGATTGGCACATTTCCTGTCACCAGACGAAGTCTTGCGTATTTCTCGCAAGTCACACGTGTGGTCCTTGTGTAGTGCGTATTTTTTGCGCACCCATAGGCTTGCATTGGCGTACTACAGTCGTAGTACGCTGACAATCGCAGCATGCTGCAATTGGCATGGACCATATAAAATACGCGACAAACATACGGCTGATGGGAGCTGCCCCATAGAGAATCATTAATCCGTGTGCAATGCGTTTTTTTAACGCCTCTCACTCGTCCGTATTCCTCTCTAGTGTGACGCCAGCCTAAATATCATATCTGCTGCTTAAGAAAACGCAGAGAAAAACTCTAACAAATGATACAACTATAGCAGATAAAACAGCATGCAAAAAAAACATAAAATAGCGTGTTTTATTAGGGGCAAATGGATGTAATAGGTGAAGGATTCCAGATAGGTGACTCCTCTATCGGGTAGCACGGTGGCTTAGTGTTTAGCGCAGCGCTGGAGTCCTGGGTTCGAATCCCACCAAGGACAACATCTGCAAGGAGTTTGTATGTTCTCCCCGTGTTTGCGTGGGTTTCCTCCGGGCACTCCGGTTTCCTCCCACACTCCAAAGACATACTGATAGGGAACTTAGATTGTGAGCCCCATCGGGGACAGTGCTGAAAATGTGTGCAAACTGTAAAGCACTGCAGAATATGTTAGCGCTATATAAAGATTATTATTATTACCTATCACCAGACTAAGGTGCTCTGAAGAATAAGCAAATAAATACAAGAAAAAATAAGAACCACTATCTAGTAATACCTGCACGCCATCAAATAGTCATGACAGCATCTTTTTTTTTAAATGGTCAATTTTGTGGTTTGAAAATTTCCCAATATGGAGCCTTATTTCAAAACTGTAGAGAAAAAGACATGGACCGCACATTCAAAATCATACGTTGATCTAATGCCGCTAGGCAGTGGTGTAACTTGAAGCTTATGGACCCCAGTGCAGAATCTCTAACAGGACCCCCAAGTAGCACAGATCTTTAATAGTGATAGCCTTTTCAAAGTGAACTTTTGGGCTCACTTAGGCTAGTTTCACACTAGCGTTTATTTCCTGCAGCGCACAGCGCCGCTAAGCCCCGCCCCCTCCCGGCTCCCTGCCCGCCCCATCCGGTCATCAGCACCTACTAGCGCACATGGATGCTTGCGATCTGCACACCCTATCTTTAGCATAGGGTGTGCAGATCGTGCGCTGGCCGTGCGCTAGTAGGATTTTAGCGTGCGCTGCGCGCTTTTGAAGGTACGCCGGTGTGCGCTGAATGCAGCATGTTGCATTTTGGCGCGCACGGCGCACCTTCAAAAGTGCGCAGCGCACACTAAAATCCGACTAGCGCACGGCCAGCGCACGATCTGCGCACCCTATGCTAAAGATAGGGTGCACAGATCGCAAGCGTCCATGTGCGCTAGTAGGCGCCGATGACCGGATGGGGCGGGCAGGGAGCTGGGAGGGGGCGGGGCTTAGCGCCACCATGCGCTGCAGGAAATAAACGCTAGTGTGAAACTAGCCTTAGTCTCCAGGGCCCGGGTGTGCTTGCAACCTCTACACCCATTATAGTTACACCTCTGCCTAAAAGGTGTGGCACCATGTAGTGACCACCACCGAAGCAACAGTGCACCGGTAGGGACAGCGAATTGGTGTCCCGCAGCATCAATGCTGCAAGGCCAAGCCCCCATGACTCCAGGACGCACCACCCCTTAGGCACAAAGTCACAACAGCAACGGCCGCCACACTGCACCAACACCAAGTGAATAGCTTTAAAAAAAAAAAAAAAAAAACTGGGCTTCATACAGTCTGATCAGAATGTTAAACTAGGAACCTAAATGTGCAGCTTTGTAGATTTTTGCCTAGCTTCATTAGATCAATATATGATTTGGATGTACGGTCCATGTCTTTTTGTTCTTTCTATAATTAAGGCATGGAGCCATATTTGCCTACAATAACAAAATAGTAGTTGAAATACAAATCCATAATAAAGAAAATTCCCATTGGATTGGCAAAATTTTAATATTTTGCTGATCTCTACCATGAAGCAATATTTTATCATTACTAAGTGTTTGAAATGAAGTAGTGGCAGCTAAATGAGAATATCCAAAAAATATAGGAAAAGTTTGTTGTGTCTTAATGAGAAAATTCTCTGATTTGTAAATCATTACGTTTGGTAATGTTTAATATACTAAGCTTCTAGATTTATAAACAGAATAGAAAATGTACAAGAAAATAAAATGCATGTGAATGGGACCAGAAACAAATATTTAGTGTATGACTGCCATCTAGTGGATTATTTGGAGTTTACCCAATAGTATTGTTTCCAGAAGCGGAGAACTTCACTCAGCCCATTTCCAAGAAAGGTGTAAGGTTTCTCCATCTCCTCTTATAAAGAGTGGGGTTACCTTATTGCTTTAGCGTATTTCACAATACATATAGTTTGGTCATAACAGAGGATTAATGTCTTTCAAAATACCAAATCTATTAACTTCTTTTTTGAGAACAGTTCATATACACTCACTGGCCACTTTATTAGGTACACCATGCTAGTAACGGGTTGGACCCCCTTTTGCCTTCAGAACTGCCTCAATTCTTCGTGGCAGAGATTCAACAAGGTGCTGGAAGCATTCCTCAGAGATTTTGGACCATATTGACATGATGGCATCACACAGTTGGCGCAGATTTGTCGGCTGCACATCCCTGATGCGAATCTGCCGTTCCACCACATCCCAAAGATGCTCTATTGGATTGAGATCTGGTGACTGAGGAGGCCATTTGAGTACAGTGAACTCATTGTCATGTTCAAGAAACCAATCTGAGATGATTCGAGCTTTATGACATGGCGCATTATCCTGCTGAAAGTAGCCATCAGATGTTGGGTACATTGTGGTCATAAAGGGATGGACATGGTCAGCAACAATACTCAGGTAGGCTGTGGCGTTGCAACGATGCTCAATTGGTACCAAGGGGCCCAAAGAGTGCCAAGAAAAAATTCCCCACACCATGACACCACCACCACCAGCCTGAACCGTTGATACAAGGCTGGATGGATCCATGCTTTCATGTTGTTTACGCCAAATTCTGACCCTACCATCCGAATGTCGCAGCAGAAATCGAGACTCATCAGACCAGGCAACGTTTTTCCAATCTTCTACTGTCCAATTTCGATGAGCTTGTGCAAATTGTAGCCTCAGTTTCCTGTTCTTAGCTGAGAGGAGTGGTACCCAGTGTGGTCTTCTGCTGCTGTAGCCCATCTGCCTCAAAGTTCGACGCACTGTGCGTTCAGAGATGCTCTTCTGCCTACCTTGGTTGTAACGGGTGGCAATTTGAGTCACTGTTGCCTTTCTATCAGCTCGAACCAGTATGCCCATTCTCCTCTGACCTCTGGCATCAACAAGGCATTTCCGGCCACAGAACTGCCGCTCACTGGATTTTTTTTCTTTTTCGGACCGTTCTCTGTAAACCCTAGAGATGGTTGTGCGTGAAAATCCCAGTAGATCAGCAGTTTCTGAAATACTCAGACCAGCCCTTCTGGCACCAACAATCATGCCACGTTCAAAGGCACTCAAATCACCTTTCTTCCCCATACTGATGCTCGGTTTGAACTGCAGGAGATTGTCTTGACCATGTCTACATGCCTAAATGCACTGAGTTGCCGCCATGTGATTGGCTGATTAGAAATTAAGTCTTAACACACAGTTGGACAGGTGTACCTAATAAAGTGGCCAGTGAGTGTATATTTTGCTGTGGAATATTGCCACTAACAAATGTGAAGATTGTAGGACTAATACATACAGTATATGAATAAGGTGGGGCAGAATCAGCTTTAGGAGGTGGCAAAGTAGCAAATTGCCTAGTATTTCCCTGAGAATGATGACCCCTGGAGCAACCAGAATTTATAATTAACATCATGACTATCTTAGACAGCCAGAGAATTATCAGCTTTTTCCGGCAGTCCCATAGATACGTTCAAGCCATAGGCGGACATACCGCCGGTTCAACAGGTGCATTGCACCGGGGCCCAGAGGTTCCAGGGGGCCCCTGCAGGGCGGCTAATGATGAGGGCAATCTGGCTGGTTTCTCCGGGCCCGAGGCTCCGGGGGCCCCTGGCTAGATTGGACTCATGTGTAGCGGCGGGCAGGGAGAGATCCCAACAGCTCCACTGCCTGCAAGAGAAAACAGCAGGAGCGGAGCTGCAAATGATCCTTCCTGCCTGGCGCCAGCGCTTCCTGTGTCTCTCTGACACAGAGAGGAGCGTGCCGCTGAATGACGTCATCATTCAGCGGCGTGGCCGCTGTGCCCGAGACACGGGAAGCTGGCGGAGGCGGTGATGCTGCGGAGTGGACATGTGAGGTTCTGTGCTGCCTGTCACTGCTGCTGTGTGTGTGTGCGTGTGACTGTGTATGTATATGTATGTAGTATGATGATGGGAGTGATGTGGAGAAGGCAATGATGTAGTATATATGTATGTGTGTGTATGTATGTGTCGTGTGTATGGATCGATGTGTGTGTGTGTAGGTGGAGAAGGCCATGATGGGGTGATGGGGAGAAGACCATGATGGGGTGATGGGGAGAAGGCCATCATGGGGTGATGGGGAGAAGGCCATGATGGAGAGAAGGCCATGATGGGAAGAAGACCATGATGGGGTGATGGGGAGAAGGCCATGATAGGGAGAAGGCCTTGATGGGGAGAAGGCCATCATGGGGTGATTGGGAAAAGGCCATCATGGGGTGATTGGGAAAAGGCCATCATGGGGTGATTGGGAAAAGGCCCTGATGCAGTGATGGGGAGAAGGCCATGATGCAGTGATGAGTAGAAGGCCATGATGGGGTGATGGGGAGAAGGCCATGATGGGGAGAAGGCCATGATGGGGAGAAGGCCATGATGGGGAGAAGGCCGTGTTGGGGAGAAGGCCATGATGGGGTATGGGGAGAAGGCCATGATGTAGTGATCGGGAGAAGGCCTTGATGGGGTGATAGGGAGAAGGCCATCATGGGGAGAAGGCCATGATGGGGTGATGTGGAGAAGGCTATGATGGGGAGAAGGCCATGATGGGGAAAAGGCCATGATGGGATGATGGGGAAAAGGCCATGATGGGATGATGGGGAGAAGGCCATGATGGGGAGAATGCCATGTTGGGGTGATGGGGAGAAGGCCATGATGGGGTGATGGGGAGAAGGCCATGATGGGATGATGGGGAAAAGGCCATGATGGGATGATGGGGAGAAGGCCATGATGGGGAGAATGCCATGTTGGGGTGATGGGGAGAAGGCCATGATGGGGTGATGGGGAGAAGGCCATGATGGGGTGATTGGGAGAAGGCCATGATGGGGAGAAGGCTATGATGGGGTGATGGGGAAAAGACAATGATGGAGCGATGGGGAGAAGGCCATGATGGGATGATGGGGAAAAGGCCATGATGGGGTGTGGGGAGAGGGCCATGATGGGGTGATGGGGAGAAAGCCACGATGGAGGTGATGGGGAGAAGGCCATGATGGGTTGATGGGGAGAAGACCATGATGGAGAGAAGGCCATGATGGGGTGATGGGGAGAAGGCCATGATGGGGAAAAGGCCATGATGGGGAAAAGGCCATGATGGAGTGATGGGGAGATGGCCATGATGGGGAGAAGGCCATGATGGGGTGTGGGGAGAAGGCCATGATGGGGGTGATGGGGAGAAGGCCATGATGGGGGTGATGGGGAGAAGGCCATGATGGGGGTGATGGGGAGAAGGCCATGATGGGGGTGATGGGGTAAGAGGAATTGATGGAAGTGGTGGAAAGGGCAATGATGGTGGTAGTGGAAAAGACAATGATGGGAGTGATGGGGAAGGAGGCAATGATGGGGATGGTGGAGGAGAAAGCAATGATGGAGGTGGTGGAAAGGGCAATGATAGGGTAGCAGGAGAGAAAGCAATGATAGTGGTGGGGGAGAAGGCAATGATGGAGGTGGGAAAGAGGGCAATGATGGGGTGGAGGAGAGGACAATAATGGGATGCGGGGAGAGGAGGACAAAGAGGGGTGTAGGGGATTGGGATGGGAGGAAGGGGGACTTATAATGGACTTAGGAACAGGGGGAGGTGGAAGAAGACATTATTATCGCTTATTATGTCTAACACAATCCCTTAGTATATAGTGTACTCACTTATTATGTCTAACACAGTCCCTTATCATATAGTATACATACTTATTATGTATAAAACAGTCCCTTAGCATATAGTGTACTCACTAATTCTGTATAACACCATCCTTAGTTACATAGTTTCCTCTTTTATTATGTACTAGCTGAAAAGCCCGGCGCTGCCCGGGCATAGTAACTAACTGTGGTTAGTTATAGCATATTATAATTATCCTCCATCCCATAGTCTCGTGCCCATGTACCCATCATACATATCCACGATCCCATAGGCCTGTGCCCATATACTCATCATACATATCCTCCATCCCATAGTTGAGTGCCCATATACCCATCACACATCCTCCATCCCATAGTTCCATGCCCACATACCCATCACACATCCTCCATCCCATAGTCGAGCGCCCATATACCCATCACACATCCTTCATCTCATAGTCCCATGCCCATTTACCCATCATACATATCCTCCATCCCATAGTTCCATGCCCATATACCCATCATACATATCCGCCATCCCATAGTCCAGTGCCCATATACACTTCACACATCCTCCATCCCATAGTCCCGTGCCCATATACCCGTCATGCATATCCTCCATCCCATAGTTCCGTGCACATATACCTGTCATACATATCCTCCATCCCATAGTCCAGTGCCCATATACCCATCACACATCCTCCATCCCATAGTCAACCATCATGACATCATAATGAGCGGTGGGGCTTGCAACCTATGATGACATCAGCGTCACCATGGCAACCATTATGACATCATAATGAGGGGCGGGGCTTGATACACACACACTTTTTCCCCATTATGTAGATAGGGTCAAAATTGTTTGGTGAATTGGAATGCGCGGGGTTAAAATTTCGCCTCACAGCATAGCCTAGGACACTCTCGGGGTCCAGACGTGTGACTGTGCCAAATTCTGTGGCTGTAGCTGCGAAGGTGCGGATGCCAATCCCGGACATACACATACATACATACATACATACATACATACACACACTTGAGCTTTATATATTAAAAACACCATCCCTTATTACGTACCATCCTCTCTAGTTATATATGGTGCCGTCCCTTATTATATAGCTTCCTCTGCTGTTATGTACAGTGCTGTCTCTTACATAGTGTATTCTTGCTAATTTTGTTATTAACAGTGCCCTCTTTTATTACATAGTTCCCTCTCTTTTTAGATATAAAATGACTGCTGATGGAGGAGCCGGTGACCAGACGACCAGTCCATCATCTCCTCCATTAGAAAGGAAGCTTTCCTAGCCATCATTGCATTATACAGCTAACAAGACAGGACGGTATGTAATCAAAAACAGGGCTCTATATAATCCAATATGTAAGGAACGGTGCTGTACATAGCAAAAGAGGGCACTGCATAATAAGGGATGGAAATATAAATAATACATGAGACTACATAATATATACATGTATGTGTGGCGCAATAATATATATATATATATATATATATATATATATATATATATATATATAGAGAGAGAGAGAGAGAGCTTTGTCGCCATAAAAGGAAGGGGGCCCAGGCACATTTCTTGCACAGGGTCCCCAAGCTGTCAGTGTCCGCTCCTGGTTCAAGCGTTCCTGCATTTAAGCGCTGCAGAGCTCCATTTTTTATATTGTCAAGGACCCTGTGCTTGGATCCTCAGTTATCAGTAATTTCTGCCCTATCCTATGGATATGGGATAAATTAACAACTTAATGACTTTCGACTAACCTCCGCACTAATCTGTACCTCCCACTCCCGACTCCAAGACTTCTCCCACGCTGCACCAATTCTCTGCCTCTGGAATGCTCTTCCCCAGGAAATTAGGACCTTCCACAATTTGCACAGTTTTAGGCGCTCCCTCAAAACACATTTGTTCAGAGCGGCCTATCACGTTCACTAATCAAAGTCATTTTATATGTAAGTGTGCGTGGGTAGCCCATTCACCAGTTCCATCTATGACCTACTCCCTCACGATGGCTGGACCATCATTGTAAATACATCATTGTAAATACACACCTCTACTTTGTATCTCCTCCACCTCATTGTAGATTGCAAGCTCTCACGAGCAGGCCGTCTTATTTTGCTTTAATTATTGTATTGCTAAAGTTGTTACTTATGACTGTTGTGTTTGAATCTGTTAAACTGTAAAGCGCTGCGGAATATGTTGGCGCTATATAAAGATTATTATTATTAATTATTATTATTAATAATACAAACCCTTGCATTTGACAGCTAATTTTTTGCTAGAAAGCAATGACCCATCATACAAGTTGTACACATTTGCACTAATAAATTACAATATCCGCTACCAACAAAACAGCATCGAAAACTTCATGCGTAAATCCAGCCGAAGATAGGAAATGCTCAGACTTTCCTGTTGACATCGCTCAAATGTAGCAGCAGCGTGTGAGTACAGAACTGTAGACTGAAGGATCAATGACAGGCGCTTAAAGGGGTTTTAACACAAGCAAAATTTCATTTTAACCCTACGATGCATGACAGTAGAAATCTACGCTTTCACATGGCCCGTGTGCAAATCAACTGATTTAACTGATTTTTCACTCTTTTCTTTGTAAGACACCATTGTTGACTTGTTGCTGAAACCAAAGATCTAATATACAGTTAGGTCCACATATATTTGGACAGAGACAACATTTTTCTAATTTTGGTTCTAGACATTACCACAATGAATTTTAAACCAAACAATTCAGATGCAGTTGAAGTTCAGACTTTCAGCTTTCATTTTAGGGTATCCACATTAAAATTGGATGAAGGGTTTAGGAGTTTCAGCTCCTTAACATGTGCCACCCTGTGTTTAAAGGGACCAAAAGTAATTGGACAGATTAAATAATTGTAAATAAAATGTTCATTTCTAGTACTTGGTTGAAAACCCTTTGTTGGCAATGACTGGCTGAAGTCTTGAACTCATGGACATCAGACGCTGTGTTTCCTCCTTTTTGATGCTCTGCCAGGCCTTCACTGCGGTGGTTTTCAGTTGCTGTTTGTTTGTGGGCCTTTCTGTCTGAAGTTTAGTCTTTAACAAGTGAAATACATGCTCAATTGGGTTGAGATCAGGTGACTGACTTGGCCATTCAAGAATATTCCACTTCTTTGCTTTAATAAACTCCTGGGTTGTTTTGGCTTTATGTTATTACTAGCTGAAGAGCCCGGCGTTGCCCGGGCATAGTAACTAACTGTGGTTAGTTATAACAAATTATAATTATCCTCCATCCCATAGTCCCGTGCCCATATACCCATCATACATATCCGCCATCCCATAGTCCCGTGCCCATATACCCGTCATACATATCCTCCATCCCATAGTCCAGTGCCCATATATCCATCACACATCCTCCATCCCATAGTCAACCATTATGACATCATAATGAGCGATGGGGCTTGCAATCTATGCTGACATCAGCATCGCCATGGCAACCATTGTGACATCATAATGAGGGGCGGGGCATGACGCGCGCGCACTTTTTCCCCAGTATGTAGAAAGGGGCAAAATTGTTTGGTGAATTGGAACGTGCAGGGTTAAAATTTTGCCTCACAACATAGCTTAGGACGCTCTCGGGGTCCAGACGTGTGACTGTGCCAAATTTTGTGGCTGTAGCTGCGACGGTGCGGATGCCTATCCCGGATATACACACACACATACAAAAATACACACTTTGAGCTTTCTATATTAGATTATTATGATTATTTATATAGCACCATTGGTTCCATGGTGCTGTACATGAGAAGGGGTTACATACAGATTACAGATATCACTTACATCAAACTAACAATCACAGACTGATATAGAGGGGCTTACATGCTACAGGATGGTGGGGAAGGAGACAGTAGGTTGGGGGCTTACAGCAGTTTCAGTGATGGTGAGGCGGTAGCTCCAGTAGTGGTGAGGAGGCAGCGGGGATCACTGCAGGCTTTCCTGAAGAGGTGGGTTTTCAGGTTCCGTCTGAAGGATCCGAGTGTGGTTGATAGCTGGACGTGTTGGGGCAGGAAATTCCAGAGGATGGGGGCTATTCGGGAGAAGTCTTGGAGGCGGTTGGGTGAGGAGCGAATAAGTGTGGAGGAGAGAAGGAGGTCTTGGGAGGACCGGAGACTCCTTGAAGGAAGGTATCTGGAGATTAGTTCAGAGTTGTATGGAGGAGACAGGTTGTGGATGGCCTTGTAGGTCAATATTTGTAATTTGAACTGGATACGCTGAGGGAATGGGAGCCAGTGAAGAGATTTGCAGAGGGGAGAAGTGGAGGAGTAGCGAGGAGAGAGATGAATTAGTCGGGCGGCAGAGTTGAGAATGGACTGGAGAGGTGCAAGGGTGTTAGCAGGGAGGCCACAGAAAAGGATGTTGCAATAGTCGAGGTGGGAGATGATGAGGGCATGCACAAGCATTTTAGTAGATTGAGGGTTGAGGAAGGAACGGATTCTGGAAATATTTTTGAGCTGGAGGCGAAAGTAGGTGGAGAGAGCTTGGATGTGCGGTTTGAAGGACAGGGCAGAGCCAAGGGTTACTCCGAGGCAGCGGACCTCCGGTACGGGGAAAGCGTGATGTTGTCAATTGTTATAGAAAGGTCAGGTAAGGAAGATCTGTGAGATGGGGGAAAGATGATCAGTTCAGATTTGTCCACATTGAGTTTGAGGAAGCGAGAGGAGAAGGAGGATATGGCTGATAGACACTCTGGGATTCTGGAGAGCAGAGAGGTGATGTCTGGGCAAGAGAGGTAGATCTGAGTATCATTGGCAGAAAGGTGGTACTGGAATCCGTGGGACTTTATGAGTTGTCCTAGGCCAAGAGTATAGATGGAAAAAAGTAGGGGCCCCAGGACAGAGCCTTGGGGGACTCCAACAGAGAGAGGGTGGGATGAGGAGTTAGTGTGGGAGTGGGAGACGCTGAATGTGCGGTTGGAAAGGTATGAGGAGATCCAGGATAGGGCGAGGTCTTTGATGCCAAAGGAGAGGATCTGTAGTAGGAGGCAGTGGTCAACTGCGTCGAAAGCAGAGGACAGGTCTAGAAGCAGGAGTATAGAGTATTGTCCGTTAGCTTTGGCTGTATGTAGGTCGTTGGTAATTTTGGTCAGGGCTGTCTCAGTGGAATGATGGGGGCGGAAGCCAGATTGTAGATTGTCAAAGAGCAAGTTAGATGAGAGGTGGGAGGAAAGTTCAGTGTGCACATGCTGCTCCAGGAGTTTAGAAGCGAATGGGAGCAGCGATATTGGGCGATAGCTGGACGTGGCTGTTGGATCGAGGGTTGGCTTTTTAAGGATAGGTGTGATTGTGGCATGTTTGAAAGCAGAAGGGAAGGTACCAGAAGTTAGTGATAAGTTGAAGAGGTGGGTTAGGGATGGGATAAGTGTGGTGGTGAGGTTGGGGAGGAGGTGGGATGGGATGGGGTCAAGTGCACAGGTTGTGAGGTGTGATTTGGAGAAGAGGCGATTAAGCTCCTCTTCAGTGATGTTGGAGAGAGAGGTTAATGGGTTTGAGCATTGGTCTGGTATACAAAGGGGTTGAGGTGGTTGGGCAATAAAGGCTTGCCGTGTTTGGTCTATCTTGTTTTTGAAGTGTGCGGCAAAGTCTTGGCCAAAGCCAACGTTTTGGGTCATTGGTTGTCGTTTCATACTACTGATGGACAATCAGTTTGGCTGCATTTGGCTGGATCTGAGCACACAGTATGGCTCTGAATACCTCACAATTCATTCGGCTGCTTCTGTCCTGTGTCACATCATTAATAAACACTAGTGACTGACCCAGTGCCACTGGCAGCCATGCATGCCCAAGCCATCACACTGCCTCCGCCGTGTTTTACAGATGATATGGTATGCTTTGGATCATGAGCTGCACCACGCCTTCGCCATACTTTTCTCTTTCCATCATTCTGGTAGAGGTTGATCTTGGTTTCATCTGTCCAAAGAATGTTCTTCCAGAACTGTGCTGGCTTTTTTATATTTTTTTTTAGCAAAGTCCAGTCTAGCCTTTTTATTCTTGATGCTTATGAGTGGCTTGCACTGTGCAGTAAACCCTCTGTATTTACTTTTGCAGTCTTCTCTTTATGGTAGATTTGGATATTGATACGCCTACCTCCTGGAGAGTGTTATTCACTTGGATGGCTGTTGTGAAGGGATTTCTCTTCACCATGGAGACTATTCTGCGATCATCCACCACTGTTGACTTCCGTGGGTGCCCAGGTCTTTTTGCATTGAGTTCACCAGTGCTTTCTTTATTTCTCAGGATGTACCAAACTGTAGATTTTGCCACTACTAATGTTGTAGCAATTTCTTGGATGGGTTTTTTCTGTTTTTGCAGCTTAAGGATGGCTTGTTTCACCTGCATGGAGAGCTCCTTTGATCGCATGTTTCCTTCACAGCAAAACCTTCCAAATGCAAGCACCACACCTCAAATCAACTCCAGGCCTTTTATCTGCTTAATTGAGAATGACATAACGAAGGGATTGCCCATACCTGTCCATGAAATAGCCTTGGAGTCAATTGTCCAATTACTTTTGGTCCCTTTAAAAGCAGGGTGGCGCGTTAAGGAGCTGAAACTCCTAAACCCTTAATCCAATTTTAATGTGGATACCCTCAAAATGAAAGCAGAAAGTCTGAACTTCAACTGCATCTGAATTGTTTTGTTTAAATTAGAAAAATGTTGTCTCTGTGCAAATATATATGGACCTAACTGTATAAAGCTCAATGTGTGTGTGTGTGTGTGTGTGTGTGTGTGTGTGTGTGTGTCCGGGATTAGCATCTGCACCGTCGCAGCTACAGCCGCAAAAAAAAAAGCCTATCACGTAAAACTATATAAACAACTGGAAATTACCAAAAACTACAACCCTGAGGAATACCTAGAGTTTCAAACTTCTAAGGCTGGTTTCACATTAGCGTTTTTTTGCGCAGCGCATCGTGCGCGTCCATGCGCATGCGTACCTATGTTTAACACGGCGTGCGCATGGTCTTGGGTCTGCACGCATTCGTATGTGTTTGTGCGCATGCGTATTTCAAGGTGTGCGCCTAGGCGCGCCAGACACATCCTGTTGCATCTTTGGGTCCGTCGAAAGGCGTCAAAAAAACGCATGCGACAAAATAACGCATAATAGTCTATGGGAACGCAGGTGTGCCTCGTCTACATTTTCGTGCGCATGCATTTTTGGCGTAAAAATGTGTAGATACTGGTTTTAACCCCTAGAGAACGAATGCGCAAAAAACCACAAACACATGCAAAAATGCATGCATTTTTGCATGCGTTTCTATTGCGCACGATGCACTGCGCAAAAAATGCTAATGTGAAATTAGCCTAAGCAAAGTAATCCCGCAGAAAATAGCAAAAAAGTAAGCTAATGGGCCTAAAAGGCCTGCGTTGTGCATAGTAGTGTTAATCAATAGATCTTGGAATAATAATTTCCACAATTGGATGTGTTTAACGCCTTAGTCACCAAGCTAATTTTCACCTTAATGACCCGAAGAAGCTAAGAAGTGAAACGCGCGTTGGGGTCCTTCAGCCCACATTGCAGCAAGGTTGGTCTCTGGCATTACAAGTTTACATTATTTATTCAGGTCTCATATACCTTTTCCAGTACTTTGGCTAATAGCATTGATTGTCACTTTAGGTATTGAACTATATCTCTTTTTTTTCTGTGTGGTCTATTGTTGTAGGTCCGTGTCTCGGATCACTAATATTGCACTGTTGAACTTTACACAAGATTATTGAGAGATAATAGTTCTCACTATTTGCAAACCTCTTTTTGGTGGTCATTTTTTGCTCATAATTTAATACCTTTTTAAGGCCATATTGTAAAAATTTCTGGTACATGTGTTAATTGATCTTATTAATTTGCCATATATGTACCTAACCTTATCTGCTTGTGGCATCTAGGTGTCGCTGACTCCCTTTTGTGAACTATTATAAACTATATACCATTGATTTTTATCCTTCATTTTTGTATAAACAATAAAATATTTATATTTTATATTCTGCTCTTTGGTCCTAATTTTCTTTTTATGAACTGGACGTAAGCAGGTGACACGTCTGTCACTGCAGGATCTGAGTCCCTGGCGGTGTAGTGGAGTTTGGAGTGTGACTGAGGATGCAGACAGATGTCTTTTACACTGATAACAAGTTCAAACAGGTACCATTAATACAGGTAATGCGTGGAGGACAGAGGAGCCTCTCAAAGAAAAAGTTACAAGTCTGTGAGAGCCAGAAATCTTGCATGTTTTAGGTGACCAAATACTTATTTTCCACCCTAATTTGAAAAATAAATCTTGACAGATCAGACAAGGTGATTTTCTGGATTTGCTTTCTCATTTTGACTCGCATAGTTGTGGTCTACCTATGATGTCAATTACAGGCCTCTCTCATTTTTTTAAGTGGGAGAACTTGCACAATTGGTGCCTGACTAAATACTTTTTTTCCCCACTGTATAAGATTTCAGCACAGCGACATTTTGTTTAAACACATCAAGTTGTGGAAGCTATTATTCCAAGGTCTATTTATTAAAATTAACTTTTGTTCATGAGAAAACCCCTTTAAGACTCACTCATGTTAGAGCTGCAAGAACCATCCTGCTTACAGTTTTTGTATGTATATTTGCATGAATGCAAGTTGTTTTTTTTTTGCAGGACTTCTTTAATCCAAATTTAATTTCTAGGTAAAACTTGGGGCTTCAGAAATACACCTGAAGGTTCATATGGTTCATTATATATTTACTTATGTACTCCTCCTCCACCCTCTAGATGTGAATGATGCCTACAATTAAGATTACACAAAATGGTATGCATAGCAAGTACGTATACTACTATGTCCACCTTATAATATGACAATAATTTTAAAGGAAATCCACCTAAGAATGACTAAATACAATGGCTGAAAGAAGGCCAAATTGATTGGGAGCCGGGCACCTCTATCAATTAGGTGCATGTTACTCCAGTGCACTCTTCATCAAGACTGGAATGCTACACGTAACGATTGATGAATCAAGCTCCTTATCTACAGAAGAAAATAACATGCCCGTGGTGAATTTGTTAAGACCTCTGTAATATATCCAACCACTGTTTTTCGCCAAGTTGTGATCATTCTAAACACGTTTTATTGCTTTTTCAACAACACAGCTGTAACATTCATATAAATTGTGTATACAAACATATATACATATACACACACATACAGTATGTTCTGTTTTATAAACAAAGTGTTCCATCCGATATGGTCTGTGGGGAAGCAATCACAAGATGTCACTGTTAGCAACGTTACATTATTACAATGTTATCTGCTGAATGAGAGACTCAGAGTTTCCTACAATAACACAAACATCGGTCCCAAATGGGAATTATTCCTATTATCCAAAGTGTATTGAATTTTTTTGCAGTGATTATACCAGCAAAGAAAAACTAATTCATATACAGTGGGGAAAATAAGTATTTGATCCCTTGTTGATTTTGTAAATTTGCCCACTGACAAAGACATAAGCAGGCTATAATTTTAAGGGTATGCTAATTTTATCATTGAGAGACAGAATATCAAAATATAAAATCCAGAAAATCAGATTACATTTATATAATTTATACATTTACATTTTGCAGTGAGAAATAAGCATTTGATCCCCTACCAATCATTAAGAGTTCTGGCTCCTACAGACCAGTTAGACGCTCCTATTCAACCTGCATTAAAGACAGCTGTCTTATATAGTCATCTTTATAAAAGACTCCTGTCCACAGACTCAAGCAGTCAGACTAACCTCTACAACATGGGCAAGACCAAAGAGCTTTATAAGGTCAGGAACGGTCACGTGGACCCGTCCTGTGTGACACGACCCGCAGGCCGGTAACTAAGACAACAAGACACGGCACGTGTAACTGTCCTGTGTGACACGACCCGCAGGCCGGTAACTAAAACAACAAGACACGGGAGAAGGGGAAACAGTTACAACGGTGGGCCCTGCAATAGGGAGCAGGGACATGGAGACCTCCTGCACTCCCCTGAGTCAGTGTCCCTCACACTCCTAACGTTCCCTATACAGGCTCCTCACCTGTCGCCGAGCCGGAACCTGTCACCCTAGCACACCCTACACCTATCCCTTGCTAGGGAGCTGGGTGATGCAGGCACTGGCCCCACCGCTGTACTAATACACACCAGGGAAAAATACAAACAGGGAAACACCACTTAGCTTTGCTCTGTTGCTCTTGCTCCCAGCAACAGAGTCCACCACCAGAATGCAGCTTTCCTCCTGAATAGCTGCCACCAAGCTCTGTCAGAGCTGCAAGGAAATCCCCTCTGTGACTCCTTCCACACCAGGACTCTGACTGTGCTGCAAGGAACTCTATCTAGCTCCTTCCTCCACCAAGGATGGTTGGAAATGACCACTTTCACCAACCGTGATTGCAATATCTAACACTCTTTTATAGCAGAGCAATCACACCTGCTTTATAATCACAAGCACTAAACTAAAGAAACCAGAGTGCAATGACCCTAACGGCCACCGGGGGCAAAATTGGAACTGAATCCACCACAGTGCAATGACCCTAATGGCCACCGGGGGCAAAACTATCTTTAAGCACCACAGCTTAAGGAAAAAAAAAAAAAGGTTACTAGTGCATTTTATCTGTCATGATCCAGCATGGATCATGACAGTACCCTCCCCTTAATGAGGGGCCTCTGGACCCTCAAGACCGCTCATCAGGGAACCACCTACAGCGGGGAGGCCCAGGTCCAGATTTCACCCCAGCAACTACCTGCACTTCAGGTTTATGACAAACGAGCACCGCTGGTATTGGCAATGTATGTTCCGGAGGCACCACCCATCTCCAAAGCATCGATCTGGGGAAAGGTGTATGGGCAAGTATGTGGGTGAAACAAGCTGGTTAGTCTCCAGGCCCTGGATAGCCGACACCAGATACGGCCTCATCACCTGAGAATTCCAGACCCCCGCAACACACTTCCACTGGATGTTTTTGGCGGCCATCCATACATGCTCGTTCACACACAGGTCCGAACCTGAACATTTATTGCCACACATTCGTTTGTCACAATACGGTGAACTCTTTCTGGAACTGACAACAGAGGCGTCCCCCTGTGTCACCACACTCACACCCCCGCAATTCACCAAGGGAAACACCACCCTCCAACCCCTCCTACTATGAGGTCTGTGCCTCTCAGGGTTGGCTAATGGCGAGGGTTGAGCCTTGCCCCTACTCTCCTGCAGCATCTCTGCTGCTCTCACTGGAGAGGAAGGGGACGATTGTAGAGACGGCAGAGACAGTAGCCCCTAGGCAGCAGCCCTCACACAAGTGCTCCAAGCTGACTACTTCCCTAGTCCGCCAATCTAAAACCGGGTTGTGTTTTTTAGACCAAGGGGGCCAACGATAGGCGCTGGATTTCCATCCAAGACGTAGCATGACTGGGACTCCTCATGATGTTCACTCTACAGCACAATGTCTTCTACGACTTGTTTTATCCCCCCCAGCTCAGTGGGACAGAGTCAATGGTCTGGACGCTTATGAGTCCATCCGGCGTCTCACCACTCAGACCATGAGTCTGGACAAACTGAGCATCCACCAGACTGACCTCTGGTCCACTGTTAACAAACACCGGTATGCCCTCAGGTACCTCGCCAACCATCACCTCTGCTGACATAGTAACTTCTGAGGGCGAGGAGGAAATATACACTCCCAGGTCGTCTTCCTCCACACGACCAGGGGGGCACGGCTTCTCTGACAGTACAGAAATTTCAGCGTCAGTGCCAAGGACCAAATCATTAGTCTGCTCACTACAGGGACGTACCGCTTCACCTTGGGGAACACCAGACAGCACCGACTCCACCCACCTGCCTTGGTACGTCTGCCTGTATAAGCAAGTCCTGCTCCCCAGCAGGGACTCCACGGCACATCCTCGCCAAAGCTGTATATGGACCCTCTAGTTGAGGCAGAGGATAAGCCTCAGACCCATAATTCCACTGCAGGTGCTGCTGAAACACATCATTCAGCTCCTCACTAACCTCAATGAGGGCCAGCAACAACTGCTCACCGGTCTGCACTTGGCCCATGGCTCAGAGAAAAATGTTATGGTTGGTGATAATGTCACGTGGACCAGTCCTGTGTGACACGACCCGCAGGCCGGTGTTATGATGAGTCACCGAAGGAGGAAAAAACAAAATACCAGCTAAGTCCAGAAAAACCAGAGAGGTTGGCAGCTATCGGATTGCAGACCCCTGAACCTATCCACAACAACTAGCAGTAGCCGTGGGGGGTTCCTACGGTGCCCTAGACCCCTCGATCACAGCCGGAGAACTATATAGCCTAAAGACAGAAAGGGGAAAAACTAAACTGCCCCAGAGCAGACACCAAAGCAATAGGCAGCCCCCAACATATAATGACGGTGAAGCAAGATGAAAACACTAACACAGATAGAAAAATAGGTTGAGCAAATGGGGCCCAAGCTAACTACATAGGACAGGATAGGAAAGCTGCCGTCTGCCATCCACAAAAACCCTATAAAAAATGAGCCAACCGACCGATAGGAAAAACAGGCCCTGAAGTCGCTAGGCTTCAAAAGACTATATCAGCACTCAGGTATATTCTGAAGACAGAGCAAAAGATCAACAGATCAGAGACAAAAATGGATTCTGCTCACCCCCGGCCGGGGATGGCAGAACTCACAAAAAACAAGGCAAAACAAAAAACAAAACTGAAGAGTACAAAGCAGAGCAGAAAAACTTAGCTTTGAGATGCAGGAATCAGACTGGTCTCCAAGAATCCAGCAGGAAAATCACCAGCCAGGAAGAAGGGCGTCGGCAGCCTTATATCCAGTCCTCAATTCCAGCCACCCAGTCATCATCTAGCTGCCCAGGTGTCTGATAATCAGCATCACTACCTTCCTTCACCAGAGGAGGGAGTTCATCAGACCTCAATAGTGAAGGGAAAAATGAACTCACAACAGTACCTCCCCCTTGAGGAGGGGTCACCGAACCCTCATCCATGCCACCAGGGCGATCCGGGTGAGCCCGATGAAAGGCACGCACCAATCTTTCGGCATGAATATCAGAGGCAGAGACCCAGGAATTATCCTCATGACCATAACCCTTCCACTTAACCAAATACTGGAGTCTCCGTCTAGCCAGACGGGAATCCAGTATCTTCTCTACCTCATATTCCATGTTACCTTCAACCAATATAGGGTCAGGAGGTGCCACCACAGGAACTACTGGTTCAACAAACCTCTTCAACAAGGACTTATGAAACACATTATGAATTTTAAATGTGACAGGAAGAGCCAACCGAAAAGAGACCGGATTAATAATCTCCAAAATCTTGTAAGATCCAATAAATCTAGGCTTAAACTTAGGAGAAGCCACCTTCATAGCGATATTTTTTGATGACAACCAAACCAGATCACCCACCTTAAACTGGGGACCAACGGTCCTACGCCGGTTGGAAAACCGCTGGGCCTTTTCCTTGGGGAGAGACAACTTATCCACTACTTGGTCCCAGATCTGTTGCATTCTCTCCACCACAGTGTCAACACCTGGGCAGGCAGAAGGCTCCACCTGCCCTGAAGAAAATCGAGGGTGAAAACCAAAGTTACAAAAAAAAGGTGACATCAAAGTGGCAGAACTAGCTCTATTATTTAAAGCAAATTCGGCCAAGGGCAAAAATGAAACCCAATCATCCTGATCGGCTGAAATAAAACATCTCAAATACGACTCCAAAGTCTGGTTTGTTCTCTCCGTCTGCCCATTGGTCTGAGGGTGAAACGCAGAGAAGGACAACTGAATTCCCAGCTTGGAACAGAAAGTCCTCCAAAATCTAGACACAAACTGAACTCCTCTGTCAGATACAATGTTCTCAGGAATCCCGTGCAAGCGAACCACCTGTTGCAAAAACAGGGGCAACAACTCAGAAGAAGATGGCAACTTAGGGAGTGGTACAAGATGAACCATCTTAGAGAATCTATCACAAATCACCCAAATAACAGTCATTCTCTGAGAGACAGGCATATCAGAGATAAAATCCATTGAAATATGGGTCCATGGCCTCCTGGGCACAGGCAAAGGCATCAACAAGCCACTAGAGCGAGAACAAGGTTTAGACCGGGAGCAAGTCCCACAGGACTGCACAAAATTCCTGACATCATGAGACAAGGCGGGCCACCAAAAAGACCGACTCACCAGATCTCTAGTACCAAAAATACCTGGATGACCAGCCAATGCAGAGCAATGAACTTCAGACATCACTCTCTTCCTCCACTGGTCAGGAACATACAACTTTCCACTGGGACAACGCTCAGGTTTGTCCTCCTGAAACTCTTCCAGAGCACGTCTCAAATCGGGCGAGATGGCAGAAAGAACTACCCCTTCACCTAAGATGGTAGCAGGCTTAGTCACAACAGGAAAATCAGCAAGGAAACTCCTAGAGAGGGCGTCTGCCTTGACATTCTTAGTGCCCGGAAGAAAAGAGACCACAAAATCAAAACATGTGAAAAACAAGGCCCACCTAGCCTGTCTAGGATTCAAGCGCTTGGCCGACTCCAGGTGAATCAAATTCTTGTGGTCAGTAAGGACCACGACTTGGTGTTTGGCTCCCTCCAACCAATGTCTCCACTCCTCAAATGCCCATTTCATGGCCAACAGTTCCCGATTCCCCACATCATAGTTACGATTGGATGGGGAGAACTTTCGGGAAAAGAAAGCACAAGGATTCATTTTAGATGTCACAGGATCTTTTTGGGACAACACCGCTCCTGCACCAATCTCAGAAGCGTCCACCTCCACCTGAAACGGGAGTGAGACATCAGGTTGCCGCAAAACCGGAGCAGAAGTGAATCTTCGCTTCAGCTCCTGAAAGGAAGAAACAGCCTCCGGAGACCAATTCAGCACATCAGCACCCTTACTAGTCAAATCCGTCAATGGCTTGGCAATACCAGAAAAATTAGCTATAAATTTCCAATAAAAATTAGCAAAACCCAAAAACTTCTGGAGAGCCTTCAAAGAAGTGGGCTGAACCCAATCATAAATGGCCTGTACCTTGGCAGGGTCCATTTCAATAGTTG
Organism: Dendrobates tinctorius; assembly: GCF_039654945.1. Lineage (NCBI taxonomy): Eukaryota > Metazoa > Chordata > Amphibia > Anura > Dendrobatidae > Dendrobates > Dendrobates tinctorius. Next base: position 3,985,758 of record NW_027361672.1, read on the forward strand.
ATGGAGACAAAATTAATCCCAAAAATGAAATCCTCTGTACCCCAATAAGGCATTTCGATCCCTTGACATACAGGGAATTCTCCCTCAAAATCCGGAACACAGTCCGAACATGTTCCACATGAGTGTCCCAATTCTTGGAGAAGATCAAAATATCATCCAGATAGATAATCAAAAATTTATCCACAAAGTCTCGGAATATATCGTTCATGAAGCACTGGAAGACAGAAGGGGCATTAGTGAGCCCAAAAGGCATAACCAGGTACTCAAAATGTCCCTCCGGAGTATTAAACGCCGTCTTCCATTCATCCCCATGCTTAATGCGGATAAGATTATACGCCCCCCTGAGGTCAAGCTTGGTAAACCAGCAAGCACCTTTAACTCTGGAGAATAGATCAGAAATCAGGGGTAACGGATACTGATATTTAACAGTAATTTTGTTGAGGGCACGATAGTCAATACAAGGCCTTAATGAACCATCCTTTTTAGCCACGAAAAAAAAAAAACAGCACCTAAGGGTGAAGAGGATGGTCAAATATGACCCTTCTCCAATGCCTCCTTAATATAGGATCGCATAGCCTCGTGCTCGGGTACAGATAAATTGAAAAGCCGACCCTTGGGGAATTTACACCCCGGGTTCAGCTCAATTGCACAGTCATAACTCCTATGAGGAGGCAAAGACGCAGACTCATTCTCACTAAATACATCATAAAAGTCAGCTAAATAGTCAGGAACATCATGCGACTGGGGAGAGGTGGAGAAAACAGGAGCATCACTAAGGGCACACCGACAACCCCAACTCACCACAGACAAAAGATTTCCAATCCAGAACTGGATTATGGATTTGCAACCAGGGAAACCCCAGAACAATGGTATCATGCAAATTATGCAACACCAAAAATCTGCAATTTTCTTGATGGTCTGGGACGACCCGCATTACCCCCTGGGTCCAAAACTCAGGTTTATTCTTTGCCAAAGGAGTAGCATCAATACCCCTCAAAGGGATAGGCGTCCGCAGAGGTGTCTCAGGAAATCCACAACGTTTAGCAAAATCCAAGTCCATCAGGTTAATAGCTGCTCCTGAATCCACAAAAGCCTTGGCGGAAAATGTGGACAGGGAGTAGATCAGAGTAATTGCCAGAAGAAACTTAGGTTGAACACCACCCACAGAAAACGTGTGTGCACAACGTTTCTCTCGTTTAGGGCAGACAGAAATAATATACGAGGCATCTCCACAAAAAAAAACACAGCTTATTACGCCTTCTGAACTCCTGACGTTGCGCCCTAGACAAAACTCTATCACATTGCATAGGTTCAGACATTTGGTCAACAGGTGGCAACATCTCTCGTGTAGTTTTGCGTTCACGTAAACGCCGATCCACCTGAATGGCTAATGACATAGAATCGTCAAGACCAGAGGGAACAGGAAATCCCACCATAGTATCTTTTACAGTTTCTGACAAACCCTTCCGAAAGAGGGCTGCCAAGGCACCATCATTCCAGGTAGTAAGGACGGCCCACTTTCAGAATTTTTGACAGTACAACTCTGCCGAATCCCGACCCTGGCTTAATGCCAACAGGGTCTTTTCAGCCTGATCAATAGCATTAGGTTCATCATACAACAACCCCAAGGCCTGAAAAAATGCGTTCACATTATTCAGAATAGGATCATCAGGTTTCAAAGAAAACGCCCAATCCTGGGGATCGCCGCGCAGCAAAGAGATGACAATTTTAACCTGCTGCGCGGACTTCCCCGACGAGTTAGGCTTCAAGGCAAAAAATAATTTACAATTATTCTTGAAATTCAAGAATTTAGACCGATCCCCAAAAAACACATCCGGAGTGGGAATCTTTGGTTCAGCAGCATGTGAATGAGCAAGATAGGCGGAAATTCTCCGCACTTCAGCAGCGAGCTGCTCCACACGATCAGACAATTGCTTCATCTCCATTGAGAGAAAAATTCCCCCTACGGCCTCAGAGATATAGAGGAAAAAATATGCACACACACAAAAAAAAAAAAAAAAATTCTGACACTTTTTTTTTTTTTTTTTTTTTACAATTCTCTCCTGCTATTGAGTACCCTAGGATCTGCGGTATGGCTGGTGATTCTGTTATGATGAGTCACCGAAGGAGGAAAAAACAAAATACCAGCTAAGTCCAGAAAAAACAGAGGTTGGCTGCTATCGGATTGCAGACCCCTGAACCTATCCACAACAGCTAGCAGTAGCCATGGGGGGTTCCTACGGTGCCCTAGACCCCTCGATCACAGCCAGAGAACTATATAGCCTAAAGACAGAAAGGGGAAAAACTAAACTGCCCCAGAGCAGACCCCAAAGCAATAGGCAGCCCCCAACATATAATGACGGTGAAGCAAGATGAAAACACTAACACAGATAGAAAGATAGGTTGAGCAAATGATGGGGCCCAAGCAAACTACATAGGACAGGATAGGAAAGCTGCTGTCTGCCATCCACAAAAACCCTATAAAAAATGAGCCAACCGACTGATAGGAAAAACAGGCCCTGAAGTCGCTAGGCTTCAAAAGACTATATCAGCACTCAGGTATATTCTGAAAACAGAGCAAAAGATCAACAGATCAGAGACAAAAATGGAATTCTGCTCACCCCCGGCCAGGGATGGCAGAACTCCCAAAAAACAAGGCAAAACAAAAAACAAAACTGAAGAGTACAAAGCAGAGCAGAAAAACTTAGCTTTGAGATGCAGGAATCAGACTGGTCTCCAAGAATCCAGCAGGAAAATCACCAGCCAGGAAGAAGGGCGTCGGCAGCCTTATATCCAGTCCTCAATTCCAGCCACCCAGTCATCATCTAGCTGCCCAGGTGTCTGATAATCAGCCTCACTACCTTCCTTCACCAGAGGAGGGAGTTCATCAAACCTCAATAGTGAAGGGAAAAATGAACTCACAACAGGCCGGTAACTAAGACAACAAGACACGGAATGTGTAACTGTCCTGTGTGACACAACCCGCAGGCTGGTAACTAAAACGACAAGACACGGGGGAAGGGGAAACAGTTACAACGGTGGGCCCTGCGATAGGGGAGTGCAGGAGGTCTCCACGTCCCCGTTTCCTGAGTTAGAATCCCTCACACTCCTAACGTTCCCTATACAGGCTCCTCACCTGTCGCCGAGCCGAAACCTGTCACCCTAGCACACCCTACACCTATCCCTTGCTAGGGAACTGGGTGGTGCAGGCACTGGCCCCACCGCTGTACTAATACACACCAGGGAAAAATACAGACAGGGAAACACCACTTAGCTTTGCTCTGTTGCTCTTGCTCCCAGAAAAAGAGTCCACCAGATTGCAGCTTTCCTCCTGAATAGCTGCCACCAAGCTCTATCAGAGCTGCAAGGAAATCCCGTGACTCCTTCCACACCAGGACTCTGACTGTGCTGCAAGGAACTCTCTCTCTAGCTCCTTCCTCCACCAAGGATGGTTGGAAATAACCACTATCACCAACAGTGATTGCAACACCTGACACTCTTTTATAGCAGAGCCAGAGCAATCACACCTGCTTTATAATCACATGCACCAAACTAAAGAAACCAGAGTGCAATGACTCTAACGGCCACCGGGGGGCAAAACTAGAACTGAAACCACCACAGTGCAATGACCCTAATGGCCACCGGGGGCAAAACTAGAACTGAAACCACCACAGTGCAATGACCCTAATGGCCACCGGGGGCAAAACTAGAACTGAAACCACCACAGTGCAATGACCCTAATGGCCACCGGGGGCAAAACTATCTTTAAGCACCACAGCTTAAGGAAAAAAAAAAAAAAAAGGTTACTAGTGCATTTTATCTGTCATGATCCAGCATGGATCATGACAGGAACAAGATCATAGACGTCCACAAGGCTGGAATGGGCTATAAAACCCATAAGTCTCTCGCATGAAAACCTGGCACTGCCTCCGGCACTCGGACCGGAACGTGCGGCTGCATAGAAATACATGTAGCCGCACTCTCCGGTCCGAGTGTCGGCAAACTTTGTGGAAACCTAAATTTGTATACAGCTCAAAATTTTTTGCCATGACTGAAGGCTATAGACTATTGATGATGGCTGCTCTATAACTATACCTCTCAAGAAGAATCTCAAGAGAGGTAGTATAAATCTTCTTGACAGTTGTATCTACATTTTACTTCTTTACTAGATTGCAGGGTTTTTTTTTTTAGATCCTAATCCTCTAATCGCACGCCTCACTTTTTATTACCTATTGCTCCAAAACCCATTTTTTTTACTTTTTGCTGACCTTAGAATATTTACAATGATTCTGTTTTTCTTTTCTACATATTTGTTTACTAGTTAATGTATGAGGTTATATTACTTATCGCCCTGCTTGTCATTTCTAACATGGTGACATTTTATGGGTAATTTTGTATTTTGTTTTTACATTTATCTTGATATCACGGATCTACTTCTGTTTAATGAAAAATAGTTATTTATTTATTTATGTCTTCTTTAATTTAAATCACATACAGTAGAAAAAGTATGTAAAAAAAACATGTAATGTATACATTAATTTGTTTATACATAAGGTATTTTTAACTATACAGTCATTTGTTAAAGTTTGGGCACCCCTATTAATGTTAACCTTTTTTCTTTATAACAATTTTGGTTTTTGCAACAGCTATTTCAGTTTCATATATCTAATAACTGATGGACTCAGTTATATTTCTGGATTCAAATGAGGTTTATTGTACTAACAGAAAATGTGCAATCTGCATTTAAACAAAATTTGACCGGTGCAAAAGTATGGGCACCTCAACATAAAAGTGACAATAATATTTTGTAGATCCTCCTTTTGCAAAAATAACAGCCTCTAGTTATTTATGTATGAGTTCCTGGATGAAGGTATTTGTGACCATTCCTGTTTAGAAAACAATTCCAGTTCAGTTAAGTTTGATGGTCGCCGAGCATGGTCAGCCCGCTTCAAATCATCCCACAGATGTTCAATGATATTCAGGTCTGGGGACTAGGATGGTCATTCCAGAACATTGTAATTGTTCCTCTGCATGAATGCCTGAGTAGATTTGGAGCGGTGTTTTGGATCATTGTCTTGCTGAAATATCCATCCCCTGCGTAACTTCAACTTCGTCACTGATTCTTGCACATTATTGTCAAGAATCTGCTGATACGGAGTTGAGTCCATGCGACCCTCAACTTTAACAAGATTCCCGGTGCCGGCATTGGCCACACAGCCCCAAAGCATGATGGAACCTCCACCAAATTTTACTGTGGGTAGCAAGTGTTTTTCTTGGAATGCTGTGTTTTTTAGCCTCCATGCATAACGCCTTTTTGTATGACCAAACAACTCAATCTTTGTTTCATCAGTCCACAGGACCTTCTTCCAAAATGTAACTGGCTTGTCCAAATGTGCTTTTGCATACCTCAGGCGACTGTTTGTGGCGTGCTTGCAGAAACGACTTCTTTTGCATCACTCTCCCATACAGCTTCTCCTTGTGCAAAGTGCGCTGTATTGTTGCCCGATGCACAGTGACACCATCTGCAGCAAGATGATGCTGCAGGTCTTTGGAGGTGGTCCGTGGATTGTCCTTGCCTGTTCTCACCATTCTTCTTCTCTGCCTTTCTGATATTTTTCTTGGCCTGCCACTTCTGGGCTTAACAAGAACTGTACCTATGTTCTTCCATTTCCTTACTATGTTCCTCACAGTGGAAACTGACAGGTTAAATCTCTGAGACAACTTTTGTATCCTTCCCCTGAAAAGCCATGTTGAATAATCTTGTTTTCAGATCATTTGAGAGTTGTTTTGAGGAGCCCATGATGCCACTCTTCATAGGAGAATCAAATAGGAGAACTACTTGCAAGTGGCCACCTTTTCTCATGATTTGATACACCTGGCTATGAAGATCAAAGCTCAATGAGGTTACAAAACCAATTTAGTGCTTCAGGAAGTCAGTAAAAAGTATTTAGGAGTGTTCAAATCAAGAAAATGATAAGGGTGCCCATACTTTTGCACTGGTCAAATTTTGTTTAAATGCAGATTGCACATTTTCTGTTAGTACAATAAACCTCATTTGAATCCAGAAATATAACCGAGTCCATCAGTTATTAGATATATGAAACTGAAATAGCTGTTGCAAAAACCAAAATTGTTATAAAGAAAAAAGGTTAACATTAATAGGGGTGCCCAAACTTTAACATATGACTGTATTTAATAATGTGTCTACCTCTTCCTGGGTTATTAATTTTTTGGCCTACTACCAGAAGTACCAAGGGATGAAACAGATTAACATGTAACGAACATGGGTTTTCAGATATTCATCTGTGTATTCACAGAGAATGAAGACTCTAAATAAAAGTGTAACTACAGAAGTAGAAGACTTCAAAGTGCAGAATGTAATTGTTAATGTAAACTATGAATATTATTTAAAGTATACATTATTGAGGGTGAACATGGTAATTATTCAGTTTACATTGAAGGGATGATTTAGTGGATGTGTCCCATCTGTTGTCTTAATGGTAGTCTTGATATTCCCATTGTTAATACTGTTAAGCAGCTGTGTACTTACTGTGTAGTTTCTGTTGTGTCCCATAGATTTCTAAATCAACATCTGTGCTTTTATTGTACTACACAGGTTTGCACAATACATGCAAAGCAGCAAAGCATCATATTGTATCAAGTGTCTTAACCAAATGTCACATATCCCTTACCTCCCAACTTTTGAACAGAAAGAGGGATTGTGGTGCCCTATCAGCCCAATGCCAAATTTTATAGGATAAAAAAATCTTTTATGCTCCCTCTAGAATACAAATACTGTACATAGAAATACACTGTTCTGTACAATGTATCAGTACAATCTGTCTGTAGAGTCAGAGCCTGCAATGTAGATCAAGTACACAAAATTCTCCTGCTTACATTGCCATAGGCCTAACTCTATAGCTTTAGCTCCTTCCTGTAATGTCGAAGGTTGTGGGTTCAAATACATTGGAGGCTCAGAAGACATGGCATTTTTTGTATTTGCTTTTTTTTTTTTTTTTTAGTAGTTTTATAGAAACAAAAAAAATCTGACTTTGTTCACCTCTAGAATACAAGGAACATAGAAATAGATTGCTTTGTACAATGTATCTCTATGGATAGGTATAATCTGCTTCTTGTTCACTGCCTGCAATAGAGCTCAAGATTACCAAATTTTCTTAGCTTTATCACAGTGGCTCATTGATAGAGCTGCAAACTTTGAACAAGTTGAGTTTGGGGTTCTGGGTAGACCTGATCACATGAGAGGGGTGAATATGATAATTTATCTTATGCACTGAGCAGAGAGATGCCCCACCCCCCAAGGGAGAGCAATGGAGCAATGAAGACTTTGGAGAGAGGTCCATGTGAGTATGAGAAGCCGGGATGGTTCGGAGCTATAGTAATCTAATGTATATGGAAACCTTGAAAGTAATGTGTCATCAGAAAATAACCCATTGTTTAAATCAGATTTAGACCTGTTTCACACATCAGTTTTTTTCCTCAGTCAAAATCCGCTAAAATGGCGGACAACGGATCTGTTCCTGTACTGACCACAACGTTTGGCACCGGACCGTTGTTTTAACGGATCCGTCGAAGGAAGAATTTTAAAGGAACCGCTGCCTGGGGAGGAGAGAGAGAGAGAGAGACAGACACTTTTTTCAGCCGTCAGAACAGGGTTTAGGGTTAAATTTGCGGCCGAGGCAAATCCTCTGGGCATGCGCAATGTAAAATGCGGATCCGGCCGCCCGAAAAAAAGTTGCCTTGTCCGTCCAGACATGTCGGCGGACGCCAAAATTTTGGCAGATCCGCAAAAAAACGGATCCAAAGGATGGCCATCTGTCAACATCCGCCGGTAATGCAACTCAATGGGAAAAAAAAAACAAAAAAACATAAAGTTAGGCATGAAAGACACGCTGCTTTCCCGCACTTTACGGTGCACACGGCTCAGGTAATACGTATTTGGCGGTTCATTTATTCACATTTATATATATATATATGTTTTGGGTCATTATAACCTGCATATATGAGAGGCTGTGGCAGCGCTGTAGCAGCAATGGCTGCATATATCGTATGCTGTGGGTGATTTGAATCCATGTATATGTAAGGCTATGGCGGTGTAGCAGCAGCAATAGCTGCATGCTATTTGATTTACAACTGGTGAAATAGTCATTAAACCTCAATGGTGGGAAATATGTGCAAGATCTTATTTATCCAAATTAAGGCAGTAAATTTCATTCACATCGTTGCAGTTTTTGTAAGTATTTTCCTATAGCCATTCAGCCCTTTTGTAGTTAACAAAAGATACTAAGCATACTGTTGGGCATATTATATTATTTTGGATACTGTAGTAATTTTTTCCAAATTTTGATACATTATATACACAAGAATTGTATCCTTTCGTTGCTTCTCCTACCTACATGTGTTGGTTTGAGGCAATGGTTTTATGGTTGTATGTCTATTAATGTTGAATAAAATGTTAGTTTTAAGAAATGAGTGACACTCTTGGTTATTGGGTCACCTGATAGTGACATGACCTTTGTGATATATCTGTGTATTCAGAGTGTAGCCCGCTCCTTTAAAGGATAATGCGCTTGGGTATTGTGCTTACCCACAAACAAATATATTTTATTGGAATTTTATATGATTTATCAAAATAAAGTGGCAAATGTTAGTGAAGTGTAAAAGTGTATCAGGCATTATAATTATTTCTAATTGTGTTAAAAATCTCAAAATTGCATTTATATTCATCCCCCTGTAGTCTGATACCCCTAAATAAAATCCTGAGGGAACAATTGCCTCCAGAAGTCACATAATTAGTAAATTGACAAAACCTATGATAAAAACAAAATTAGCAAATAATATGCAGTAAATAAATAGCAATGGGCATGAAAATAGCACAGGGTACTTAGTTAACATATTTTTGATAAAAAGAAACGTAGAAGCCATCCCTCCATGTCAAGGTGGGCCTATTTGGGATGGTCCCAAGTTCTATTATTAAGACCTTACCATGTGTCACATGATATGTGCCCACGTAGAGTTTTAAAACGCTCACTAAAAACCGGACTCCTTCCCAGAAATTGCGCGTTTTTTCCCCGCGCGATTTTGCCGCGATTTTCGCGTGCGATATTCAAGCACTTTCCAAGCGATTTGAAGCATCGCTTGTAAAGTGATTGACAGGTTGGTCACACTCGTCAAACATAGTGTTTGACAAGTGTGACCAGGTTTTTACTATTGAGGCCGCCTATGTGGCATCAATAGTAAAAGATAGGATGTTAAAATGCTAAAAAAAAATTGGGGTATATTTACCTTCCGGCGTCCCGCACTGCCATCCCGGCCTAAGCGTTCCCAGTAATGCCTTGCGAGACCTGTGATGACGTAGTCTCGCGTTGCTATAGCGATCTCGCGAGACCGCTAGAGTCACGCGAGACTACATCATTACAGGACCTTGCCGCAAGGCATTACTGGGAACACTTAGGCCGGGAATGCAGCGCGGGACACCGGAAGGTAAATATACCCCAATTTTTTATTTTTTATTCTTTTTTTTACAGGGGTATGGTACCCAGGGCCTGGAGGACAGTCTCCTCTCCTCCACACCGTGGGCACCAACCGCACATGAGGCGCTTAACTTCCCGCATGGTGGGCATAGCCACATGCGGGAAGTCAGCGATTCTCATGCATTCCTATGGGTGCGGAATCGCGGCAATTCTTTGCGATTCCGCACAAAAGAATGAGCATGCTGCGATTTTTTCCGCAATGCGATTCCGCAGCGGAAAAAAGCGCAGCATTAGCACAGCATGTGCGGAATGCCATAGGAATGCATGGGGGGCGTTCTGTACACGATTTTTAAACGTTTTTGCAGCGTTTTCGCGCCGAAAATCGCGGCAAAAGCGCTTAAAAATCGCTACGTGGGCACACAGCCTAAGAGCTGAGCAGGACCAAGACCCTGACTAATGGACCCTTTCTATTGAACACCTAGTAAATTGAGTCCACCTGTATGTAATGTATTCTCCCTATAACTATAGCTGTTAGGTGAAAGAATCTGAGGTTTGTTGAGAACATTAGGGATCAAACAGCAACATGAAAACCAAGAAGGACACCAGACAGGTCAGGAATAAAGTTGGAGAAAAGAGTAAAGCAGGGTTAGGCTATACAAAAAAATTGCCCAAGATCTGTATATCTTACGGAGCATTATGACAACTGCAAATGTACCAATACCTGGCCAACTACCTAATCCAAAATCCCAAGCAAGGAAAGCCCTAATTTGAACAGCAGCCAAGCGACCCATTGTCACTCTGAAGGATCTGCAGAGATCCACAGCTAAGGTGGGAGAATCGCCACAGGACAACTATTAGTCGTCTATGCCATAAATCTGGCCTTTATGGAACAGTGACAAGAAGACATTTTTGAAAGCAAACTATAAGAAGTCCCATTTGCAGTTTGCAAAAAGCCATGTAGGGGACCCAGCTAGCATGTGGAAGAATGTGCTCTGGTCAGATAAGACAAAGTAGAACTTAGCAATGTGTTCGTGGAAAATTAACGCTGCACATCACAATGAAAACACCATCAATGAAAACATGGTGGTGGCATCATTATGCTGGGGGAATGCTTTTCTTCAGCAGGGAGAGGGAAATTGGTCAGAGTTGATGCAAAGATGAATGGAGCTCAATACAGGGCAATACTGAAGGAAAACTGTTAGAGACTGCAAAAGACTTGCGACTGAGTAGGTTCACCTTCCAGCAGGACAATGACCCTAAACATACTGCGAGAACTACAATGGAATGGTTTAGATCAAGCATAGTCATGCATTTGAATGGCCCAGTCATAGTCCAGACCTAAATCCGATTGACAATCTGTGGAAAGACTTGAAAATTGCTCTTCACAGACACTCTCCATCCAATCTCGCTGAACTGGAGCTAGTTTGCAAAGAAGAATGGGTACATCCCCGCTTCTAGATGTGCAAATCTGGTAGACACATACCCCAAAAGATTTGCAGCAGTAATTACAGCAAAAAATGGTCCTACAAAGTATCGAATGCAAATACGCATCACAATTTTCAGATTTATATTTTAGAATATTAAAACCATGAATGATTTGCTTTACACCTCACAAATAGTTGCTACTTTGTGTTGGTTTATCACATAAAATCCAAATATACATATTTGTGGGTGTAACGTAAAAAATGTGTAGAAGTACATGGAGTACGAACATTTTTTCAAGGCACTGTAAATACTAAAGATAGAGGTCTGAGTCTATTGCTGCTAATGTATATATGAATTTCTGGAATGAACAGTATGAGAGTAAATAACTACAGTGTGGCCAGTGTGAAAATTGCAAATTTCTCATTTTAAATTTTAATGGGGAAAAACAGTGCCAATTAAAAAAAAAAAAATACATTTAACATAAAAACCTAATTTACTAATTCAAACTGATGCATGCTGCCTTGTATGGATTCAGTATACACAGACACTGGAGGCTAGATGTTCGCCTTAGAGCATAGGCTATTTCATTTCAACAACTTAGAACCCTAAGATGATGGTACGGCAGGCAGTGCCACTGTGCCCAAAGTGGTTCATTTAATCTTAGTGGTAGCTTTACAGTGTCTCTTCCATCAATGATTCTGGCCAAAGACAATGGATACGGCAGCTATCATAACACAATTGAAACTATTGTTTGGTACAAACTGACTTGATACAGAGACATTAATAATGAGATGCCAATAAATTCTTTAATAAGTGGAAAATATTTGTTGAATTCCTTTAAGGTAAGGAAGTGACGTTATGCTTAGCCTGCCCATTTTGTTGCACAGAATGGTACTGTACAGAAGACTAGGAAAGAGCAAGGAAGATTTGGATATCTTTAGGCTGGAGTCCTAAACAGGACGATGAGAAAAGAATGTCATTTATATTTCATGGTGGAAGGTATTGAGCAATGTAGATGTGTTTGAGAATTCATCTATAGGGTTTCTATGGGAGAGACAGTGCTCCTAATGTAATTTATGATTCGGATGATATATTCCAGTAATCTTCATATACACTCATGTATTTAATGTGACATGATTAAATGGTTAAGTTTACAGTTCCCATAATTTGTGCAATTTTCTTTGATATTCAAATATTTTGAAACCTGTAAAAAGCATTTGACATTTTTTACATGACTTTACGCAATTAAAAAAAACAAAGTTAAAGAAAAATTCCCTTAAATGAATCAATTAACTACAACTTAACTTCATCTAAAATCCACAGTGTAGCCTTATACTTCCATGATAATAATGACTGAAATCACACGAATTACCATATATCATACAGTATTTGGACTGATAATATGCACTCAAATTGATACACACAAATTAACATGGCAAGGTAGGATATAGTTAGTGGCATACCTTTGCTAAGACGGGCGTGCCTTGTTGCAGTCTGAGGAAAGAAGTAAGTTGGTTTGCTCTGTACCAAATGTAATAATGCGAGACTGTCTAAAGGAAAAATGAAATAATACCTGTTGTGAGCAGATAGAGATGCTCTCTAACATGAATGCGATTTTCTGAAGTTCCACTTAAAGAGGTTGTCCACTATCCTAACTCACTGGTTTTGCCACAAATGCTTCACAATAATGCCCTTAAAGATCCACACATACCTTTTCAATCGAGTTTCATGTTTTATGTTTCACTTTGTGCTTTGAACCCAGCTCTGCTGTCACAGCCATCACTTCCTCCTCAGGATCCTCTAATCCCTTCTGACTACACTTCGCATCATTCTTAATGCTGGGTTGCAAGACAGCAGTGAGCTCACCCCCTTCCAATCCACACTCAGCATCAAATACAGCAACTTACCAGAAAATACTGAAGGACATTCATCAGCCATGAAGCTGGTCATGGAGTACTTATACATACATGACAATAAACTGAAACAGAAGGCCAAAATCACCCTACAGTGGCTGCAGCAGAAAAACATGCAGGTACTGGAAAGGCCATCTCTGCCTTCTGACCTCAACCTGTCACGCAGTGTAGGAAAGACTAAGGGCAACACAAAGGGATGAGGGGAAGGGAGCCCAACACTAGGGAAGGGGGGGGGGGGGAGGAGTGGTGACCCCTAGGCAGATCTAAAGTCGCCCTGTCTGCACTAAATGTCCCTATATAGGTTCTGCACCTATCAAACAGGAACCTAATCCATGCCTGACCCTGGTGCTAAGGCCTCTTTCACACTTCAATCATTTGACGTCAGTTGCAAACCGTCAAAGTGTGGAAAAATGGATCCGTTTCCGCATTGTAAAAAACGGATGCACCAGATCCATTTTTTTGGACGGATCCGCCACAGCCGCCAGTGTCTGAAATTTAAAGTAACAGAACTCTGGAGATAGAGATATAGCGCTTTTCCGGCCATGCGCAGTTTAAAAAAGCGGGTCCGCCACAGAGAAAAAAAACCTTACTTTGTCCATCTACTCCACATGGCGGCCGCTAAAATACAAAAGGATCTGTCAAATAACGGATGCAACGGATGACTATCCGTCACAATCCGCCACCAATGCTAGTCTATGAGAAAAAAAGGATCAGGGTGGATTGATTTAAATCACGCCGATTTAAATCATGATTTAAATCACGATTTAAATCAAAAGATTTTTTTCTATTTAAATCGGATCGATTTAAATCATGATTTTAATCATGATTTAAATCACTGATTTAAATCAAAAGGTTTTTTTTTAATATAAATCACGATTAAAATGAGAAGTGAGAGCAGTGTGCATGTGCGCCCATAGTTACACGGACGAAACTAGGGGCAACGATCTAACGCCAGGGTGAGGGGGGGACCCCAAAGTAAGTAAAAATCTTTTTTGTTTTACTATATGGCAATAGGTAGGTGTTTAAAAGCAGCATGTCTTAATTGTATAAACTATTAATAGCCTCCACATTTTGTTCATACTGCCCCTTTAATTCCACACTTCTAGCTTGGTTTCAGTTTTGGTTTAGTTTCTTTTTCCCTGCATTCAGTTGACATGCCCAAACTTGTTGGATAGTCAGCAGTACTTGGCTCAGGCTGTAGTAACATCAGCAGTGCTTGGCTCAGGCTGTAGTAACAATCAAACTTCATAAGTGATCTGTGTGAGCCTGCCATGGCAGCAGGTCGTAAGAGAGACCAAAGTATTAAATCTTGGTGTGAAGAGAAATGCTGAGGACCTTTTGGAAAGGTTAAAGCCAATATCGATTGCGTTGGATAAAATGCAGAAAGATACTGCAACCATAGCTGATGCCACAGAAGTTTGGAAAGATTTAGAAGGTTCTCTAGATCTCTTGAACCTCTCAAACAATGTAAAGGTTGCAATACAGCACCGCAAGGACCAAGCATTAAAAGAAGAACACTATTTAGCCAATATCTTGCATCCCATCTACAGAGGGAAAAAATTATCTGAGGCGGAAATCAACTCTGCAATGGAGTGGCTCGCCAATACTAACCATGACATTGTGGCAACTGTGCTGAAATTGAAGTGTGAATCTGCACCATTTCAAAAATACATGTTTGCAGATAACGTCGTTAATGAACTAAAACCACTGGACTGGTGGAAGTCGCAATCACTTGTTCTTCCAGCAAAGATAATAAATCTAGCTACTCAGCTACTGACTGCATCGGCTTCATCCGCTGGAGTAGAGAGATTGTTTTCTTCATTTGGTTTTGTGCACACAACAGTCCGAAACCGCTTAGGAACTGCTAAAGCAGGACAACTGGTTTTCCTATTAAAAGTCCTAAATAAACAGTAGGCTTAAAGGACTGATGTATTCACTGAAGATGTTTGCTTACTTCAAACGTTAGAGATAGGCTATTGTTAAAAAGTACTTACTCTCTGTAGTTCAATTCTGAGTGTTTAATAGTGCAAATAAAAATTATTAGGTTTCATAATCAACTGTTTTAATATTTTTATTTGTGTAAAACAATTAGATTTGCAAAAAGACAAAGTTTTGCTTGTGTACAACTTGATTAAAAAATCTGATTTAAATCAAATGATTTAAATCAAAAAAATCTGATTTAAATCAAAAAAATCTGATTTTTTTGATTTTTTTAAAAAAATCAAGATTTTTATCCACCCTGAAAAGGATCCTTTTTTTCTAAAAAAGGGTGGATTTCGACTGACGTCAAAAAACTGAAGTGTGAAAGAGGCCTAATCCCTACTTAGGGAATGATGGGGTAACCACTAGTCGATCCCCACTGCCACTAAAGACAGCTGGGATAGACGAACAAGGGGAACACTTATCTTGAGTAGACTCAGATGTAACACAGATGTCCTCCAGCAACACCAAATAGGAAGATAACCAACTGCTATAGCTCAAATCCCCAATAGGGGAAATAGAAATATCATTGGCAACTCCCAGCAGCAGGCTGGGAGTCTATAAACACCCAGGTCCAGGTGTGTCAATTAGAGCCAGAGAATGGTTGCCACTTGATCAAAGAGTCAGAAGGGTTAAGAAGGTGTCTGCAAGGCCAAACGCAGAGACCTTCTGCAGCTAGATGCAGTGCGACTGTCTGCAGCCTCTGACACTCCCGTCACACAACCTTATCGAGCTACTTTTGAGAAAACCCAAAGCAGTTCACACAAAAGAAACAAAAGGATGTAGAGGGTTTTTAAAGAGGAAAGGGATGCATTACCAACAAAAAAAGGGACTCATCCACAAATATCACAATAGACTATATAAGCCACTATTGATGCGGAAGGCGACAATATACAATTTTTAGAACTATGGGTATACAAACAATATAACTGGACATTGGGAAATGGGTGAGCCACGGGCCTGAACTTTGCACTCTGCTGTGCTATTTGTAGATGCACTTTTGCCTCTGAAAAAAGGTAGAAGCTCAGATATACGAAGGCTATCTAGCACTCCAGCAAGTTTCAGAGCAGTACTTGCAAGCTGTATAGCAAACACATTGCAAGCTGTATAGCAAATACACTCACTGCAAGCTTCTCTTGCTTTGAAGACCTTAAAGATGGCAAGTAAACTTGGTCACAAGCTGTACACTATAGAAACAAAAATCTCTCTGTTCTTGAGAACACACATAATATTTAATAAAAGGTAAATTGCAAAGTGCTTCCTCGGTAACAGCAAGGTTTATTCCTTGTTACGAAGGGACTAGGCAACTGTGGTGAGCTGGCTTTTTTCCTCTTTTAACATGCTGATCAATGTCTTTCAAATTTAATTCACAATTTGATTTCATGGGTTTTGTCATGTGCATTATACAGTATCTCAGATATCTGCTTACAAACATATTTAGAATTGAGAGTCCTCAGTGATTGATACCTTTTAATGGCTAATTGAAAAAATGGTAACCTGTAAGCTTTCGAGACCACTTAGGTCTCTTCATCAGGCAAAAACTAATATACCGTATTTTTCGCTTTATAAGACGCTCCGGATTATAAGACGCACCCCAAATTTTGAGGAGAAAAATAGGAAAAAAAATAAAATAATAATAAAATGGTGGTGCATCTTATAATCCATGCGTCTTATTGCTTACCGGGGGTGGTGATGGTGGAGGCAGGAGTGGAACATTGCTGCTGGGATGAGGCGGTGCTCTGTCCCCCAGTGCTTGCCGCCGCGGTGCTCTGTCCCTGGTGCTTGTCACCACTGCCGCGCGCTGTCACCCGGTTCTTACCGCCACCGCCGCGCTCTGTCCCCCGATGCTTGCCGCCACCGCCGCGCTCTGTCACGCGCAGCGTGGGGGGGGGGTCTCTGCCGTTCCATGCATGCTTTCCTGTGGATTTCTTCCTGGAAAATGGCCGCCGCGCATGCGCAGATGGAGATATTGGCAGTGAAATCTCGGGAGATGAGATTTCAGTGCTGAAATCTCATTTTCCTGGAAGAAATCCACAGGAAAGCATGCATGGAACGGCAGAGCCCCCCCACGCGGCACGGGACAGAGCGTGGTGGTTGCGGCAGCCACCGGGGGACAGAGCGCGGCGGCAGCACCGGGGACAGAGCGCCACGGTAAGCACTGGACACCCTCAGCGGCAGCACAGAAAGGTATATCCTCTTTGTAAGACGCACCCCCATTTTCCCTTCAAATTTGGGGGAAAAAACGTGCGTCTTAGAAAGTGAAAAATGGTAAATTCTGAAGTACATAACAGCACATAAATAATACAATATATTGTATTGTATTAGTCTTTGCCTGATGAAGAGACTTGCAATTTGTTATAAACTTTTCCGTTAGCCATTAAAATAAGTACTTTCACGGTCTTCTGTGAGCTGATGGACACAGAGCTGCAGCACTGGTTATAATACAGAGCTCTGATAACTGGACTATAACTGTATACAGTCCAGCCACAAATCTCAGCATAGAAGTTATGTGTATTTTACCCAAGTAGCTCTCCAACCATTCTTCCACAAGATCCTTAGTAATTGAGTGTGATGGAGTTAAGTGACTGCTATGATGTAATTTTATTACACTTGCCCATGTATATTGATCTTGCTTTTGGTTTGTTGTGGACAAAGAACCTTGAAATGAGGACTCAAACTTTTGCTGCAAAACTTTAGGAAACACACACACACACACACACTTATTTCGAAATATCAGTCAGTCAGAAAAAAAACTTAGACAAGTCAGGTATTAAAACTTCACAATATATTACAGTCTTTTAAATACAATAAAACTTCATAAAAAATAGTTGTCTTTGTTCCTATAGTCCAGTAATGTCTCTTTGGTGGATGGTGGCCATTGTACATTGTTTCACCTCAATTGGAATGAAATTTTACATTCTCTACTTTGTGGTTTGTGATAGATAAATCAGTCTTCTTAGAGAATGATCTTTGTGGGTCATTAGACGACCTTTGTGACAGAAGAATAAGTACAATAAACACTACAATATGGAAGTAGAAATATATGGACCTGAAAGACACGAGCACAAATTCAGTACATCAGGATGAACCTACTAAAAATTGACAATGCAATGAGACATCATTGTGAATGATATATTTACTAACTATATACAGATGTGTCCAACATTCTTTTCAGCAAATATCTTTAAACAGGATATTTCAGAAGTTTAAGTATGGCTAACCTGCCATATCATGAAAACGTAGTTTTTATTTTATTTTATTTCTACTCTCTCTTGTAGAGATATTTGCTTGTACAATTTAGCTTATATCTTAAAATTAAAATGGGTGTTGCCATAGATGTCTGTGGGGGCATGTACTTTTTTTCCCCTGCATGAGGTTACCCAGTCATAAGCAGCAACACACAGGGGAAAGAAAAACATGCCATCCAGTCTTCATTGATCTCTGAGTTTAGTTACCTATCATTACAAACACTTCCAGATCTCATATCACAGTTCTGTCAGCTTTGACCTTCCCCCCACACTAGCTGCCATGAGGTGGGTTCTGGAAGAGTTAGTAGTCATACATAAGTCAGTTCTGTTATATCTCTGCATAGGAGGGAGTGTCCTTTTTGTCCTGCAAGACAGTGACTTATTATGACTGGTCAAACTCATGCAGGAAAGGTAGTACTTGCCCCAGAAACAAGCCTGTGGTAACACCCAGATGAACTAATACATAAATTAGAATCAAAACTTTAAAAACTAATGACTCCGCAGCAAAGACAAGAAATTAATAAAAACTACAATTTCCTCAGCTCTGCAGTCACTAGTCCATTATATTCATGATGTGACCAGGTTTAACATGCTCAAGCTTATGAAATGTCCTGGTTAACTACTCTAAATTCTCATTATACAAATTTAATAAATTATCACATGCTAGCAAAACTCTTGAGAAAATGTAATTCACATTACAACCCCTAAGTGCTTTTGCCATAAACATCTCCCATAGCATTTTCTTTTTCAAAGCTGATCAGACGCCACCCATCTGGGAATAGGCTGACTCAAAATAAGCGGTAGTTAGTTAAAGACTAGAGACGGTGTGAATTAATTTACAAGACCCTGTCCAGCGGCCGTGTCAGTAATGCCTGACCACTATATGGAAAGCCTGAGAATTGTCTCTTACCTGACAGCACCCACGGCTCCTCTTTTAATATGCTGGCCTGGCGTGGTGCTAATTAGAAAAAGAGCTGCAGATGCTGGCAGATAAGAGGAGGTTTGCAGGGCCACCATCTGATGGCCGCCGGTTTGCTTCCTGCAAATTGATTTGCACCATTTGCAGGAAATATATATGTATTATTATATATTTATATAGCACTGTTGATTCCATGGATGCGGTTCATGAGAAAGGGATACTTACAAATTACAGATATCACTTACAGTAAACAAGCTAACAATGATAGACCGGTACAGAGGGGAGAGGACCTTCTGGTTGAAGGCTAACCACTACGTTTGTCTAATCTTCAGTATGCAGAGAACTGGCTCCAGTGCTGGAGGAGAGGACTACCATATTCACAATCCATAAAATAGTAAGGTCAATAAAGTTATTTATACTGTAATATCAGCAAATATGGTTTTAGGAAGAAACACAAAGGGAATACATACTTGTAAAATGTAATGGTTGGTTCAGTTGCCAATAGGAAAAAGGGAGCAACCGTGTAGGAAATTGCCAACTGGGTTACAATCCATGTGATGATGTCGTAAACAAATTTTCTGAATTTGGAGGAAATAAAGTAATGGCGAAAAATATTCCGCATCTGTAAAAAGAAAATAGCTACATTCATTACAGATTCCAAAATTCTTTCCCTATTGAAAATGCTAAATCAGTTTGTCAGAAACAAATGATAAAAGTTTCATCTTGGTGCTTGAACATGCTGACATAGAAACCAGTATGACTTTTGCAAAAAATGTTTGCATAGATATTAGCAGCAACAGACTGGCTAAGACATTATTTGTTTCCATAGAACTATTATCTGAGCATGCTCTGAGTTGGGTAGAGGCTATTGTGAAAAAAAGGAGGCGAGCTGTGATAACCTATTGTGAACAGTGGCTCCTGTGTTACCTACTGAAAACAGAGGTATTACTTTTCATTGTAATCCAATCTGTGATAATGAGACTGCTGAAAAGTGAAATTTTCCTGCACAGAGGTGCTCCCACATAGGGAACTGCAGTTAGCCCCAGGTACTTGTAAAGCGTCTTTACTGTAGCCTCCAATCTCAGGATAAGTGGTCATCTGATCCCTAGCGATATGTGATCACCTTTTTTTTTTTTTAACTCTCGCCGTGGTATTAACTGTGACAGATCTATCTAAAGCGGGTTAAATAATACACTTTCCCCATACTTACTCCTCTTGCAGCACACATCACTGGGATGGCACTAAGAAATGTGAAGTAATATCCAGGATAAACACCATGCCAAACAGCCGAAAGAATAAAGGTTAAACCTGTCCGATATTTCGGAGCCCTGTCATAGCAAACTCTGCAGGAGGGAAAAAATAAAGTTTAACACAAAAAAAAAAAAAATCTGTTAAATACACTATTTTATAGGAATTAGCTGATACCAAACAAGTATAGGCAGGATAACGAGTCCCGCATTTACGACAAATCCTCTACCCAGGGATCCAGGGTTGACATTTCTGCCAGAGTACGTGAAGCATTTCCCTCATAAAGCAGCAGAACATTCAGATTAATGATTTACATGTTATCAGATTATTGCCATGAATAAAATAGATAATTAACATATTTGTATAAAAGAAAAGCATGCAACATGTTTTACCATTGATTTTTATTAGATTTAGCGTTTAATAATTTACCTTTTTAACCAAGCAGCAGTCTGGATATTCCAATTGTCTATATACATTTTAAAACTTGTAGCCATCTAGAAGAATGAGAGCCGACAAACACATTAATTATTGCCAGTAGCTGCTTAAGATTCCATTATGTAACAAGGATTTCAGTGGTACATAACCGTGCCTTAAGGCAGCCTTGTCTCTAGACTTAGTGGCAAGGACATTCTGGGTTCTTAACCTATGGCATCTAGTCCACTCCGCTAAATTATCATGCTCCAGTAACCATGTTAAATGAATAAGAGAATGAAAATCAGAGTGAAGTAGGCAAACCATACATTATAATACAGTCTAAAACGAAAAACAACCAATTCAAAATTTTCACATTTCTTTTTCACTTAAATGAACATATAAAAATGCACCATTCAGCAAATCGTGAAAGATAAAAGTAACTGAATAAAAAACACTAGTAATTTGAAATACGTTTAACACTTTCGTGCCATAGCCTGTTTTCACCTTCTTGACTAGGCCAATTTTTTCAATTCTGATCAGTGTCACTTTTTGGGACAATAACTCTGGAACGCTTCAACATATCCCAGTGATTCTGAGTTGTCTTTTCGTGACACATTCTATTCATGTTAGTGGCAAATTTAGGTCAACATTTTTTGTGTTTATTTGTTAAAATATCGAAAAATTGGAAAAATGTTAAAAATGTTGCAATTTTGAAACTTTTATGTCCTTAAACCAGATAGTTATATCGCACAAAACAGTTATTGAATAACATTTACCACATATCTACTTTACATCACCATAATTTTTTTTAAACATTTAATTTTTTTTGTTAGGAAGTTAGAAGGGTTAAAAGTTTCTCAGTTTCTCATTTTGCCCCCAAAATGTACAAAACCTAATTTTTTAGGGACCACATTACATTTGAAGTGAGGTGTCTTTGTGACAAAAAATACCCAAAAGTGACACCATTTTAAAAACTGAACCCCGCAATATGCTCAAAACCCCATTCTCAAGTGTTTCACAGGAAACTGTGAAAGGAAAAAATGAAAATGTAAACTTTTCCCACAAAAAATGTTATTTTGCATTTTCACAAGAGTAATAGGACAAAATGGATCTTTTAATTTGTTGTCCAATTCCTCCTGAGTATGCAGATATCCCATATGTGGTGGAAAACTACCGTTTGGGCGCACGGCACAGCTCAGGAGGACCATTTGACTTTTGGAACACAAAATTTGCTGGAATAGGTAGCTGATGCCATGTCACATTTGCAGAGGCCCTGATGTGCCTAAGCAGTGGAAACCCCCACAAGTGACCTTATTTCGGAAACTACACCGCTAAAGGAATTTATCATCTAGATGTGTGGAAAGAACCAAAATTTTTATTTTCACAAGGGTAAGAGGAGAAAATGGACCTTGCAATTTGTTGCGCAATTTCACCTGAGTACACCGATACCCCATATGTGGTGGAAAACTACTGTTTGGGCGCACGGTATGGCTCGTAAGGGAAGGAATGCCATTTTAAAATGTATTGCAATACGTGAGACCTGTCAGTTTTACACTGGTATATCTCCTGTTAAACTCTGCTGCTGGCCGTGTTTAACAGGCCACCACAGCTGGTAGACCTAGAGGTCATCATTTGACTTCCGGCTGCCATGACTACCCTCGGCTCCTCCATCATTACGTCGCAGGGGTGCCGAAGGGGTGAGAGAAGGAGCCCCACTGCCTCTCCCAATCTTCTAAATGCTGCAATCGCTATGGATTACGGCATCTAGAACAGTGTTAACATCATCGGGTCCTAAGCCAATCATGTCATTAATGTAGAGCTAGTGTTATGCACTGGAATGCTGGTGCTTGAAGGTATGTGGGGGTCCTGAGCAACGCAAGACCGCCGACCGTAATCAAACGTCGTTGCTACACAAAGCCCAGCGAGCACCGATGTTTGTTTACCTTCAGGAAGCAGTAAAAAAAATGCTTTTAAAGAACCCAAAAAAGCTATACTCATCCTCAATACTGTGGACTCAGCAGGGACAGCAAGTAGTTATGTCCAGTTCTTTGATTGCCTTACTGCTGAGGCCTGTCACTGGCTGCATAAGTCAGGTGGCTGGAACAAGATGTCAATCACGGCACATCTGCTGACATACAATTCCAGTCACATGACTGGCTGAAACCATTCATAGGAAAATTAACCAGAAAACAGGATGTCACAGCTTCCTGCATCAGCTGCAAACAGAGCAGTTCTAACTGTTTTTACTGTGCTGGTTAAAGGGGTTATCCAATGAACAAAGTACATTTTAATTAATAGATCTTGAAATAATAATAAGTTCCACAATTGGATATGTTGAAAAAAAATGTTACTGTGCTGAAATAATCTAATAAATGTGCCCCTGCTATCTACTGTGTAATGGCCGTGTATGACCACGCAGAGCTGCTCTAGTTCATGGTCGGCACACGCCACAGCTTCTGGCCACTTGAGTAAATATAATATGATAACCAAGTATACAGATGAAAAACAGTAGGGTCTCACAGCTGCTGATTTCTGAAGCAACATGTTTTCTTGCCTGTTTTAGGAATGTAGTATTTTGAACCCACATGTGCGTCACAGAATTGTATAACATTGTGCAGTGGAAATGATTAAAATTTCTACCATTAAAATGTTATATTAGCTGCAAATATTACATTTTCACAAGGGGTAAAGGGTAACCATTTTACGCTAAGAAGTCGCAAGACAAGGTTAGAGACAAAAATAAAGAGCATTTTAGATTTTGTGCAAAAATCATGAACCAGCAGCACCATTTTGCAGAATTTGGTGTAAAAACGTCAATAAACATCATAAGACGTAAAATTAAAAAGGGACACAAAAAATAAATCTTCAAACGATGAATTGGGCCTATTGTGTTTGCACATGTTAAAAATAATGTAAAAGTACATTCACTTCCTTACAATATTTTTTATTTCTATAGCACCAACATATTTTGCAGCACTTTAAAATTCATTCACTATCATATTAAAAGGGAACTTGTCAGGTGATTCATGCTGCCATAACTGCAGGCAGCATGAATCAGATCCTGGCTGTACGACTACAGCCACGCAAGAGAGACCTGTCAATCACCTGCAGTGGTGATGGGAAGTGGCTTACACAGAAAGCGCCGGACTAGTCTTATCTACTGCTATGGTCCCCAGCCAGATCTTTAGTGTTCGTGTTCTATGAAATACCGAAGTGTTTCAGAAAATAATCTACCTGGCTAGAATTGTGCAGCCAGACTGCGATTCATGCTGCATACGGTTTGAGCAGCATGAATCGCCTGACAGCTTCTCTTTAACAAGAATGACATTATTCTTTTAAAAACACATGTTCCTTTATTAAGCCATTTCATTGTAAACTCACCTCTATATTCCATATATTAAGGTTACTGATTAGATCCCATCGAAATTGGCCATTCTCATCTATTCCATTAAATCCATACCCTGCCGCATTATTTACTGCATCGGCTACACAAATAAGAAAGAGTACAAAGACTAAGTATTAGTACCAATTCATAGCAACTATAACATAAATATAATATAAACAATAAAACCACAAGAATGCAAACATTTCTAGAAGCGCACCAGTTTCATTATCTGGTTTTACTTATGAGTAGATTGGGAGCTGTTTACCAAAGCATTTAATATGTCAAATGACATTTGCTTAGCTTTAAGTGTGCCAACCATTGTGAAAGTGCAAACTATATGGATAGGAATGACTGTTGGCATGATTTTCCGCACTACTGTGGATGTGCTACTGACAATCTGTAGGCCCACATAAAAGATGAGGTCAACGTCAAATGAGAACTTGTTTGTTTGCCAATTAATTACTGGCATATTTTACATGCCATGATCAAGAACAACTTTGTTCAACTCCTCATCGATCTGTGTCATTGGGCCCTTGTGATTCTATTGTGCACTAATTAACTACATGACTGGCACTTGGCTACTAGGTCAGGATCACCGATACAACAATACACTATTTTTTTTGTTTGTTTAATTTGATCTTATTGGGTGTCCAAATACCTTATTTATATGCAGATATAGTGTTAATCTGCAGGTATATAACGTTTAATTCATGTCTAGCTGGTTTACTGGAGCTGCAGCTCCAGGAAGAAAATGAAATCATATTCTCCCTGCCATCACTCCCTTCCAGTCATCAGTGTGGTGCAGGCAGCGGACATTAAGTGTAATCCCTCCCTGGCATAGAGAGCCGTGACTAACTGCATTGGTCCAATGACTGGAAGCCAGCGGCTGCAGAGAGGATAAAACTTCATTTTCTTCTCATAGCCACAGCCCGAGTAAACTGGTTACACAGAATTTAAATGCTGTTTACTTGCAGATAAAAGGGTAATCTGCAAGTAGTGTTTCTGAATGTAACAGGTTCCCCTTAAAGAAATCCGTCAGCAGGTTTTGCTATTTAGTCTCAGAGTAGAATAATATAGGGCAATAGATGCTGATTCAAGGGATGTGTCACTTATTAGGTTGTGTTTTGTAGTTTCAATGCAATCACCATTTTATCAGTAGGAGATTAACACTACTGGACTACAGCTCACATGCAGCCTAGTCAGGCTAATCTGTGTAACCCCACCCCTGCCTGATGAGTAGCAGCTTGCTGAAATTGCACAGTTTACACAATAAGCTACCAGTCAGGGGTGTGGGTCAGGTTATATACAGTTTAACTGCTACATCTCCATCAGAGAAAAAAAAGAACTCTATGAAAACCTATCCAAGCAGCACAGTAGGTGATACATCCCTAGGATGAGGCTTTCTTGCCTTGCTATCCTCCTATCAGATTATATAGCAAAACCCTGCTCAACAAAAATATCTTTTTTTCTTTTTATTGGTCCGATGTGTCAGCCATAAGAAATCTAGTGTAAAAGCCAGGGCTGTGGAGTCGGTAAGCCAAACCTCCGACATTTCCCTGACTACAACTCCCGACTCCCTCATACATACTTCAATCCTGAGCATGTACAAAAAGGACATCACAGATTCATCTCAACTAAAAGCCCAGATCCTCAGATCAGGAGCAGAACAGACATTTCTACAACATTTCATAACTTCCAATTTTTTATGAAAATATTTACAGCACATCCTGCACTGAACTACTGAACCCAATTTAGTATACAGTTGTGGCCAAAAGTATTGACACCCCTGCAATTCTGTCATATAATACTCAGTTTCTTCCTGAAAATGATTGCAAACACAAATTCTTTGGTATTATTATCTTCATTTAATTTGTCTTAAATGAAAAAACACAAAAGAGAATGAAGCAAAAAGCAAAACGTTGATCATTTCACACAAAACTCTAAAAATGGGCCAGACAAAAGTATTGGCACCCTCAGCCCAATACTTGGTTGCACAACCTTTAGCCAAAATAACTGCGACCAACCGCTTCCGGTAACCATCAATGAGTTTCTTACAATGCTCTGCTGGAATTTTAGACCATTCTTCTTTGGCAAACTGCTCCAGGTCCCTGATATTAGAAGGGTGCCTTCTCCAAACTGCCATTTTTAGATCTCTCCACAGGTGTTCTATGGGATTCAGGTCTGGACTCATTGCTGGCCATCTTAGAAGTCTCCAGTGCTTTCTCTCAAACCATTTTCTAGTGCTTTTTGAAGTGTGTTTTGGATCATTGCCCTGCTGGAAGACCCATGACCTCTGAGGGAGACCCAGCTTTCTCACACTGGGCCCTACATTATGCTGCAAAATTTGTTGGTAGTCTTCTGACTTCATAATGCCATGCACACGGTCAAGCAGTCCAGTGCCAGAGGCAGCAAAGCAACCCCAAAACATCAGGGAACCTAAACCATGTTTGACTGTAGGGACCGTGTTCTTTTCTTTGAATACCTCTTTTTTTTCTCCTGTAAACTCTATGTTGATGCCTTTGCCCAAAAAGCTCTTCTTTTGTCTCATCTGACCAGAGAACATTCTTCCAAAACGTTTTAGGCTTTTTCAGGTAAGTTTTTCCAGCCTGGCTTTTTTATGTCTCGGGGTAAGAAGTGGGGTCTTCCTGGGTCTCCTACCATACAGTCCCTTTTCATTCAGACGCCGACAGATAGTACGGGTTGACACTGTTGTACCCTCGGACTGCAGGGCAGCTTGAACTTGTTTGGATGTTAGTCGAGGGTATTTAGCCAACATCTGCACAATCTTGCGTTGAAGTCTCGTCAATTTTTCTTTTCCATCCACATCAAGGGAGGTTAGCCACAGTGCCATGGGCTTTAAACTTCTTGATGACACTGCGCACGGTAGACACAGGAACATTCTGGTCTTTGGAGATGGGCTTGCAGCCTTGAGATTGTTCATGCTTCCTCACAATTTGGTTTCTCAAGTCCTCAGACAGTTCTTTGGTCTTCTTTCTTTTCTCCATGCTCAATGTGGTACACACAAGGACACAGGACAGAGGTTGAGTCAACTTTAATCCATGTCAACTGGCTGCAAGTGTGATTTAGTTATTGCCAACACCTGTTAGGTGCCACAGGTAAGTTACAGGTGCTGTTAATTACACAAATTAGAGAAGCATCACATGATTTTACGAACAGTGCCAATACTTTTGTCCACGCTCTTTTTTTATGTTCGGTGTGGAATTATATCCAATTTGGCTTTAGGACAATTCTTTTTGTGTTTTTTCATTTAAGACAAATTAAATGAAGATAATAATAACAAAGAATTTGTGTTTGCAATAATTTTCAGGAACAAACTGAGTATTATCTGACAGAATTGCAGGGGTGTCAATATTTTTGGCCACAACTGTATATATCTCAGAAGTCGGAGTCAATCCATTTTATACCAACTCCTACAAAATGGACACAGACTCAGACTCGACAGTCCTGGTGGAAGTTGTATGTAAAAGCAGGCTGGAATTGCACTGGAGGTGTGTGTAGGCACTGGGCTTCTTCTACCAAGTGCATCGACACGACCCCCAGTGCACTCCCAGCATACATTGCAGGACTTTAGGTCACTTTTCTTTTTTCACTTGTGGCTTTTGCACTGAATTCAACAAAATGGTGCGCACAATTCATGAATTTTGTATAAAGTTCAAAATTGACTTTGACTTTAATTCCTTCACGACAGGGTCAATTTCTGTTTTTTGCATTTTCATTTTTTCTTCACCATTTTACCAGAGCCATAACTTTTTTATTTTTGTATTCACATAGACATATGAGGGCTTGGTTTTTGTGGGCCGATTTGTACTTTTGAATGACATCATTCATGTTACCACATAGTGCACTGGTAAACGGGAAAAAATTCCAAGTGGGGAGAAATTGTGAAATAAAAAAGCAATTCTGACATTGTTTTTTGGCAATTGGTTTTACAGTGTACATTTTGTGGTAGAAATGACCTTGCAATATGATTTTCCTTATCAGAATAATTATGGCGATACCAAACAAGTATTTTTTTTTAATTTTAGTGGTGAAAAAAAATCAAATTTGCAAAAATCGTTTTCGAGTGTCGCCATATTCCGAGACCCATAAAGTTTTGGTTTTTGGCTGATGTAGCTGTGTGATGACTTACTTTTTGCGAGGCGAGGCAAAGCTTTTAATGATACCATTTTGGAATAGATGTGACATTTTGATAGCTTGTTACAGCATATTTTGTGGAATTGTAGCGACCAAAAAAAAACCATAATAATTTTGGGCTTCTTGACTTTTTGCTTATGGTATTTACCAATTGTGTTAATTATTTTTACAGCTTGATAGATCAGACTTTTCTGATCACAGTGATACCACATGTGTATTTTTATTATTTTTTTAATCATTTTTAATGGAGGAAAAGGGAGGTGATTTGAACTTGTCTTAATTTTTTTTTATATTTTTAAAACTTTTTTTTTTAGTTTTTACTGCTTTTGTTAGTTCCCTTAGGGGACTTGAACCTGCGATTGTCTGATCGCTTAGGCTATAGCGTACAGCCACAGGAAGGGTTTCAAAGGAGCTCCGTAATGACAGGCACAGGGGTGTTCAGCAGTCCCCCCACGGTCAAGTCGATGGGCCCATGGAATGATGTGTCCCCATGCCGGCACATATTAAATGCCGCGGTCTGAGTTAAACAGGTCAACAAACACAGGTGGATCTCCTCTACACCCTCATTTGGTAGAGGTAGGCCCTGGCTGTAACACACAGCCATGACTAGCCCGATATTGAGTAGGCTCACCCCATGAGTTCACTCCATACACCCACTAACAACTTGAGCCATAAATGTATTTATGGCGCATTTCGTGAAGAGTTTAACTGCTTTTGCGACTTTTAAGCAGGAAATGTCAAACGATTTGCAAAATGTTGCAAAAAAAAAAAAAAAAACACAGGCTGCGAGGGACTGGAGTAGAGTTGAGAAAATTTGGTGACTTGACTGGAAAACTCAAAAAAAAGAAAAAAACAGTTGGAAATGCAATGATGAGTTGGGCCCTTTGAGTTTAAGGG
The DNA here is from genome assembly GCF_039654945.1 of Dendrobates tinctorius. NCBI lineage: Eukaryota > Metazoa > Chordata > Amphibia > Anura > Dendrobatidae > Dendrobates > Dendrobates tinctorius. The sequence goes on from NW_027361672.1 coordinate 4,014,833, forward strand.
AATGTGACTTTATCCCAGTAATGCATCACTGGAATAAATCACTTGAGTAAAGAGATATTCTTCTGAACAGAAAAGGTCAGTGAATTTGCCATTTTCTGTATAGTGGTTCATTTCTGCATAATGGTGGATTTGATGATGATTAGAACCTTTTTATTTGCCAAAGAAGAAAAAGTTGACAGTACAAGGCAAGTGGATGACATTTTACAATCTCATCCCTGCACTGCAGACATTTACCATGAAGGTAATTGAGCATACTGCATATTTTCAAATTCACAGAATGCTCATTTTAAAGACCAAATTGTTCATGTTGAACTGCACCCAGGATGTAATAGTGGCTACAGAGCAGATTTTTTATTTTCAATTTCCCCTCTCTGTTGTGGAGATATTAACAATTTGGCACCTAATGCATTAAAAAAGTTAAGTCCCTGTGGGTGTTATCAGACGGTTTTCACCAAGGGTATGTACTTCTAATTACTTGTAGAAGAAGAGATCCAGCGCCATTGAATAAAATCAAAAACTTTATTTGTGGTCATTAAAAAACAAAATAGCTGCTATACCATATCCAAACAGAATGAACCGGAGGAAGAGTGGCAATGGGGGATGGAACATGTTGTTTCGAACATAACGCGAGTTCTTAGACTCAAACCCTTCCTACGGTTCATTCCGGTTGAATATATCACAGCAGCTATTTTGTTTTTTAATGAACACAAATAAAAAGTTGTTCATTTTATTGGATGAAGCTGGATCTCTTCTTCTGCCAGTGATTACCCCAGCATCAGGCAGAGACGGGATCCTGTGCTTCTTTTCGAGTACAAATCCTTTTTTTTTTTCTTCATGTACGTCTAACTACATGATGCTAACCAATTGTAAGCAGGCAGCGTCACTCAAAGGAAAGAACACGTCCAACCACTGTTTAGAGCAGGTTTCTCTGCTGTGAAATGTAATGATACAGACTTGATCTCCTGGTCTAACATCCTGCATGATTTCTATATTATTCCCATAGTCCAAAATTAAGGAAGGCTAAATCCACTTCAAAATACTGAGCTTAACATAATCTATTATGGAAGGTACCATAACGATAAGAAGTAAAAGAAATTAGAAAAATAAGATACAACCCTGCGCCCTATGAACGCCATTTCACAATAATGCTTCTTTCAAGACACACCCCACGGAAGAAGCATTACTGCGAAACGGCGCTCGTCGGGCGTATGGTTGGGAAGCTGCTTTTACCCCACTGCACTGTCCCACGGAAACACCCTACACCCAACAGGTAAATTTACCTTATACAACGCTGCCAAATGGGTGTCTGTTTTGTTGGCTTGCTGGGTAAGGATCTCCCTATTATGTACTTCATTTACATGGCTCAATTTCCTCTCTAGATCTTGCTAAGTCTACACTGGCAGTTTATTTTTGTAACCCCCCTCAGTTACTCAATATCTATGGGAAGTAGCTTGAGACCTTATATGTTTTGTTTTTCATAAGGATTCACTTGATATATATCCCCCCCCCATCCCATTTTTCCCCACAGTGCATTGGCTTATGTTGTTCATCTGTCCCTTTCCACCCTTTTATTGGAGGCCATTCCTTTCCCCTGTCTTGTTATTCTTTTGTAAACCAATGAAGATATACCTTTTATCTCATTTTTCTAGTTTCTTTCACTTCTCATCGTTATGGTACCTTCCATAATAGATTATGCTAAGCTCATGATTTCTGTACTGTGGGTGGAGGGAGCTGTGCAGCTGAATTTAGCCAAGTCACATTACAAACCATTCTATCAGCTCTCCTGATTACTGCATTTGTCAGCATCACATTTATATCTGATTTGCTCAAGCAACTTGTAATCACTTTGCAGACAGATTAGCCTGTTACTATGTCTCACACAGGAGAAACCTGCTTGTTCTGGGCTACTCCTATGGGAGACGTAATGAGACCCTGTAATGAGAGATGTGATTACTGGCACATCTCTGAAAAGACACTGTGGGGAAGGTGCAGTACAGAAAAGGTGACTGGTAGGAAAGGAGGAGAGCTGATAGAATGATTTGTAATGTGACACAGCTAAACTGCCCATCCCCCACCCCCACACTGACACATGCAGGAGATCAAGGCAGGATCATTACATTTCACACGCTAAGAAAACTGCTCTAAGCTATTGTGGTGAGTGTTCTTCTTTCCTTTGAGAATTGCTGCTTGCCCATGATTGCGCAGCACCATATACTGGGGAAGAAGTACACAGCTCCAGTGAAAACTGAGAACACCCAGTTCGACTTAAATTTTTTTTATTATTAGGTGCCAAATACTTTAATTTCTAATATCTCCACAATGGAAAAGCAAAAACAAAAAGTTTGATTCCGCTCTGCAGCCACTATTACATAGTTTATCTAGTTCAGTTTGAAGTATTTGATGAAATATCCTCTTTATGAAATCAGTCAAACTCGTGAAACCCATTTTTTCCCTTAACATTTAACAAAATATTTAATATATTAAAAGAAAAAAAAAATACTGTTACTTGACATCACAAACCCAATACAGCAGGACTTTGGGTCTGTATTTCCGTCATTGTTGAAGTCAGCTGATCACAGTGCGACTATTTCCTGCCTGTCAGGGTTCAGCAACAAAGCAGTCTTTACCTTCTGTATGACAAAACAGTCGCCGTATGTTACCGGTCAAAGCCTGAAAGTAACTCACCCAATGTCCAAGCAAAGTAATATTTCGGTTTACAAGCCATTGTGGAAATATAGAGGTAAACAAGCTTCCAAAGTAAAGAAGATTCCTCAATGAACTTGTCGTCCAACATATACATAAGCGGGACAGCTTTGGATACAGTTAGGAAGAGAATAAGTGACACCACACAAATCAGGAGTTTGGTAATCACAGCTTTCTGGGGAAAAATTAACAAAACAGCAACAGTTAAATAAATACAATGTTTAATAACGCCGCAATTTGACATTTTGATCTTTAAGATAACAAAGCCATACGAGGCCTTGTTTTTTGCTTTACAAATTATAGCTTTCAATGGCACCATTTCCCTTTATCATATGAGGTCCTCAAAAATGGGGGAAAAAAAATTCACATTGGAGGAACAGTGATGCAAATTCGTGATGGTTTTTGGGGGTTTTGTTTTTACAGCTTTCATTGTGTGATAAAGGTTATTAATCGTTGTACACCAAGTTGCGTGTTACTTATACTACTGGAAGCAGCCTGCATGGCCCACTATTGTCTGTAGTGTCTCCGGGCTTTTCTTCCATCGATCCAACATCCAGCGGATCTTGAGGATTTACGTGCCCAAGTGCATTCAGCATGGCAGAAAATCCCTCAGACAACCATTAATAACCTCAATAAAAGCATGCCAAAGTGTGTAAGCGCCGCTCATACTTGAAACTCAACTATACAGAATAAAGCGAGACATTTTGTAAATTATTGTTTGAAGTTTTTCATCATTAGCATGTCTACCGATCAATTTACATCTTGGTGTTGCAACTTCAGTGTTGAGGAGTGTGTGTGTTTAAAATTAGTAATCCTACATGCCATTTTTTTCCCTAATTGAACACCAGAACTACTGTTTTTTCAGTTATCACACCTCCCTAAAAATGCATAAAATGTGTTCAAAGGTTGTTTATAACCTAAAATATTATCAATAAAAACGTCTAAACCGCTGGAAACAAAAGTAAGTACACCCCTAAGTGAAAATGGCGAAAGTCCTAAAGTACACAAGTATTTTCAGTTTACAATATATTTCTCAATATACAGAAAGCAATATGGAAAACTAGTACATGGTATAAATGTAGTGCTTACATTAGGAGAAGGGTCTGTAAACGTAGTAGAGTCTTTTCCTTTGATTCCTGCTAATTTTGATTGTATATGTCGACCTTCAATGAAGCCAACATACTCATTGAAATTGCTACATGGCCCAGCCAAGATACTCATAAAATTAAGATGGTAGCTAATGTACTCCAGAAAAGTTGGTTTTCTCCTGCAAAATTAATCACAGCACAAACTACAGTAAGTAACAGTAGTATTTAGACTGTTCCCCAATATCATTAGTACAAGCTGTGTGAGCACCGACAGGTATAACTAGTACATAAAATACAACTAATCATAAAATCACAATAGATCCATTGTCAGCAATTCTATTGTCTCACACTATAGATCTTTCACTGGACTATGCAGATCTAAAACAGCAATTGAATAATTTAAATTAAATTGTGAATGTTTTCAGATTAAAGGAAATGTGTCAGCAGGATTCCACACCCCAGTCTATATGTGCATGCAGCACTTTGAAAGACAAGTCCAGCAATACCTTTACTTGACCAGTCTATTCCTCCACTACTGAGAAAATAGTGTTTAAATTGGCATGAAAATGAAACTGAAGAGTTATTTGTAGTTTTGAAGCCTCTGCCACTCCAGCTCTATTCCGCGCCTATTCCGCCTCCTCCTGCTTTACTGACGGCTCCTTTGCCTAAAGTCACACAACAAAAATGCTATCTACCAAACAGGAGGAGTTGACACGGAGAAAATAAGAAAATAAGATACAACCCTGCGCCCTATGAACGCCATTTCACAATAATGCTTCTTTCAAGACACACCCCACGGAAGAAGCATTACTGCGAAACGGCGCTCGTCGGGCGTATGGTTGGGAAGCTGCTTTTACCCCACTGCACTGTCCCACGGAAACACCCTACACCCAACAGGTAAATTTACCTTATACAACGCTGCCAAATGGGTGTCTGTTTTGTTGGCTTGCTGGGTAAGGATCTCCCTATTATGTACTTCATTTACATGGCTCAATTTCCTCTCTAGATCTTGCTAAGTCTACACTGGCAGTTTATTTTTGTAACCCCCCTCAGTTACTCAATATCTATGGGAAGTAGCTTGAGACCTTATATGTTTTGTTTTTCATAAGGATTCACTTGATATATATCCCCCCCCCCATCCCATTTTTCCCCACAGTGCATTGGCTTATGTTGTTCATCTGTCCCTTTCCACCCTTTTATTGGAGGCCATTCCTTTCCCCTGTCTTGTTATTCTTTTGTAAACCAATGAAGATATACCTTTTATCTCATTTTTCTAGTTTCTTTCACTTCTCATCGTTATGGTACCTTCCATAATAGATTATGCTAAGCTCATGATTTCTGTACTGTGGGTGGAGGGAGCTGTGCAGCTGAATTTAGCCAAGTCACATTACAAACCATTCTATCAGCTCTCCTGATTACTGCATTTGTCAGCATCACATTTATATCTGATTTGCTCAAGCAACTTGTAATCACTTTGCAGACAGATTAGCCTGTTACTATGTCTCACACAGGAGAAACCTGCTTGTTCTGGGCTACTCCTATGGGAGACGTAATGAGACCCTGTAATGAGAGATGTGATTACTGGCACATCTCTGAAAAGACACTGTGGGGAAGGTGCAGTACAGAAAAGGTGACTGGTAGGAAAGGAGGAGAGCTGATAGAATGATTTGTAATGTGACACAGCTAAACTGCCCATCCCCCACCCCCACACTGACACATGCAGGAGATCAAGGCAGGATCATTACATTTCACACGCTAAGAAAACTGCACTAAGCTATTGTGGTGAGTGTTCTTCTTTCCTTTGAGAATTGCTGCTTGCCCATGATTGCGCAGCACCATATACTGGGGAAGAAGTACACAAGGGAATAGAGGTGGAGTGACAGAGGTTTCAGATCTACAAATAGTTTTTGTGTCTCATTTCCCCATCAATGCAAATGCTAACTTTTCAGCAACAGAGGAATGGACTGGCCATGTAAAATTATCACACTACATGCACATATAATTTAGAAGGGAATCTGTCAGCATGATTTCACTCCCCTGTAAAAGATACACAAGACTTTCCTGATATTAATGTTAACACCATTACCGTAGTTATGAGTTTTAAAAAGAGGAAAAAGGTGGCACTGTCCCATGAAACACTTTTTAATTGAAAAAACCTTTAAAAAATGGATGCAGTAAGGTGCAAGCTCAGTGGAAGAACGATGGCCATTTTGCACGCACTGGCGCTTCAACAGGTCCAGGCACCATTAGTTATTCCAAGACAAAAAGAAAAATGGAGTTCTATACACAATATATGTAAAAAAGTAGATTTTATTGTATTTTAAAAAAATTACAAAATTGTGACTAAAGAAATCATACAATAATACAAAGACACATAACCCAAGTAAGATTACATGGATCCAGGGCATATAACATATCATATCATATCATTCTAAAAAAAGCACAAGAAAACCTGTGTCTAACATCATAACTTAATCCCTTATATCATTGATCGCACTTATGACCATGGAATAACCTAATTGTGATGGCGTATCATATCAAGGGACCAGCCATAATTACACAAGAGAATCTTTTTGAAAAAGCTAACGCGAAACGCGCGTCAAGGGGTGGCACGCGGCACCCAGGCACTTTAACACCATATTTATGGGTAAGCACTAAACTTTACTTCACACAGTATTTAACCCTTTTATATCATTGTTATGGTGTCCTTAATGGCTGTACTTAGGGCTGGTCCCTTGATATGATACGCCATCACAATTAGGTTATTCCATGGTCATATGTACGATCAATGATATAAGGGATTAAGTTCTTATGTTAGACACAGGTTTTTGTGTGCTTTATGTGCTTTTTTATAATGATATGATATATGCCCTGAATCCATGATTTTTTTAGTCCCAATTTTGTAATTTTTTTTTAAATACAATAAAATCTACTTTTTAATATATATTACTCCATTTTTCTTTTTGTCTTGTTATATCTTGGAGTATACATTACTGTCCTTCGGTACCTATGGGTGAATATAATGGTATAAATCTACCATGAGTGTGTGTATATTGTAGATGGTACCCATATCTGTTTTGGGAGTTTGTTTATATTACCATTAGTTATTCTAGCTGCATGTCCACATGAGGGTGGGTATTTTTTCTATCTAAATCTTCGAATATGAGTTTCCTGACACTAAATCACATTCTACAATACAACAGAAAGTGCTTACGATATAGCATCTTTTAGTTGTTGCTTGCTGAGCAGGTCAGGGTTTTTGCATATTCCTACAGGGAATAGAAGGCAAAAAAAAAATAAAAAATTAGCTGCTTTTTTTTATCAGATCATTTTTTTTTTTTTAAATCTGCGGTAAATGTAAATGTTCCAGATGTCCGTCACCCTAAAGGATGAGGATTGCTAATCCTAACAGGTTTCCAAAGGAAATTTCCTTTCTTTTCTCTGGTCTCTGACAGGCGGCTGCAATCATTACGTTCCACTGGTAAAATCTGCTCTTCTCACCTCTCAATGTTTTACATTTAAAGTCACTTTAATTAATCATAATTTCTAAAATACTGTAGTAAAGTAAAGTACTGCAGTGTGCAGGCGCTAGGAAAGGTCAGAGAGGTCCGGCGCCTGCGCACTGCAGTACTCTGCTCAGCCCTCAACAGGACATAGAAAGTATGCCTGCGCAGGAGTGCAGCATGAAGCAAGGAGGAGGGCATCATCTGTAGAAAATGGGAGGCGCTGGACCGCGACACCCATCGGATCGGAGCGGATCCCCAGGTGAGTATAATCAAACTCGTTTTTCTTATCTTTCAGGTTACATTGAGGGCTTATCTACAGCATTACAGAATGCTGTAGATATGCCCCTGATGGCAGTGGCACAAGCTCATAAGGCAAAAATGAGGTGACAGATTCCCTTTAATAGTGAAGCCAATTAATCGCAGCTTTTATGCCACAAAAGTGGAGTAAAAGCGTTCAAAATATGCAAATTATTGGTGCAACACAGACTTGCACGAATAATCTGCAGCGTGTGGTGTTTTCACGCCACTTTGAATCAGCTCCGCCAAAATGAGTATAGCTGGGGCTGAGCTGGCACCGGAGTGATCATGCCCGCCCATCTGATTTAGGAAAAGTGGCAGTGGTAGATACTTAAGAAATGCTACTCCAGTCCCTGGAGGTGTGCGCCTCTTAATGAATTCATTGCTTCTTTTACTCCATCAAGACTGGAGTAGCATTGGACTATACTGCCGCATCTACAAAGTCTCAAACTGGGAGCAATAGAGAGAAAGGACAGCGACCCTGTGGATAACAGTCCTTTGATTCTAAAGTATTAGTATCATAGCAGCCAGGACACTGGTAATCACCTATATACAGTCATGGCCAAAAGTATTGACACCCCTGCAATTCTGTCAGATAATACTCAGTTTCTTCCTGAAAATGATTGCAAACACAAATTCTTTGGTATTATTATCTTCATTTAATTTGTCTTAAATGAAAAAACACAAAAGAGAATGATGCAAAAAGCAAAACATTGATCATTTCACACAAAACTCCAAAAATGGGCCGGACAAAAGTATTGGCACCCTCAGCCTAATACTTGGTTGCACAACCTTTAGCCAAAATAACTGCAACCAACCGCTTCCGGTAACCATCAATGAGTTTCTTACAATGCTCTGCTGGAATTTTAGACCATTCTTCTTTGGCAAACTACTCTAGGTCCCTGATATTTGAAGGGTGCCTTCTCCAAACTGCCATTTTTAGATCTCTCCACAGGTGTTCTATGGGATTCAGGTCTGGACTCATTGCTGGCCACCTTAGAAGTCTCCAGTGCTTTCTCTCAAACCATTTTCTAGTGCTTTTTGAAGTGTGTTTTGGGTTATTGTCCTGCTGGAAGACCCATGACCTCTGAGGTAGACCCAGCTTTCTCACACTGGGCCCTAAATTATGCTGCAAAATTTGTTGGTAGTCTTCTGACTTCATAATGCCATGCACACGGTCAAGCAGTCCAGTGCCAGAGGCAGCAAAGCAACCCCAAAACATCAGGGAACCTCCGCCATGTTTGACTGTAGGGACCGTGTACTTTTCTTTGAATGCCTCTTTTTTCTCCTGTAAACTCTATGTTGATGCTTTTGCCCTAAAAGCTCTACTTTTGTCTCATCTGACCAGAGAACATTCTTCCAAAATGTTTTAGGCTTTTTCAGGTAAGTTTTGGCAAACTCCAGCCTGGCTTTTTTATGTCTCGGGGTAAGAAGTGGAGTCTTCCTGGGTCTCCTACCATACAGTCCCTTTTCATTCAGATGCCGACGGATAGTACGGGTTGACACCGTTGTACCCTCGGACTGCAGGGCAGCTTGAACTTGTTTGGATGTTATTGGAGGTTCTTTATCCAACATCCGCACAATCTTGTGTTGAAATCTCTTGTCAATTTTTCTTTTCTGGCCACATCTAGGGAGGTTAGCCACAGTGCCATGGGCTTTAAACTTCTTGATGACACTGCGCACAGTAGACACAGGAACATTCAGATCTTTGGAGATGGACTTGTAGCCTTGAGATTGCTCATGCTTCCTCACAATTTGGTTTCTCAAGTCCTCAGACAGTTCTTTGGTCTTCTTTCTTTTCTCCATGCTCAATGTGGTACACACAAGGACACAGGACAGAGGTTGAGTCAACTTTAATCCATGTCAACTGGCTGCAAGTGTGATTTAGTTATTGCCAACACCTGTTAGGTGCCACAGGTAAGTTATAGGTGCTGTTAATTACACAAATTAGAGAAGCATCACATGATTTTTCGAACAGTGCCAATACTTTTGTCCACCCTCTTTTTTATGTTTGGTGTGGAATTATATCCAATTTGGCTTTAGGACAATTCTTTTTGTGTTTTTTCATTTAAGACAAATTAAATGAAGATAATAATACCAAAGAATTTGTGTTTGCAATCATTTTCAGGAAGAAACTGAGTATTATCTGACAGAATTGCAGGGGTGTCAATACTTTTGGCCATGACTGTATATATATATATTACATCTTAAAAAGGAGTCTGCCACCACAAATGCCGTAGTGTGGTCAGGTAGTTCAGTGCTCCTCTTTGTCTAGCTCCAAACCCTCTTAATTGACAGCTCTGGCTTCACAGGTGCCAGGGAAGGGGGGAGATATATGAAGAACAGGTAGATTCCAAGCCCCTGTGCTTGGTTTGAACCGTCATTTTGTGCTGATAGACTTCCTTTAACTATGCGTCACAATTTATTATGGAAAAAACCCATCAATATACAATCTTTTACTAATCAATCTCTAAAGTGATGTAACAGTTTATCATATAGTTTCACACTAATTTTGCTGTTACAGTCAGTTAGAAGTTGCTTAATTTCCTATTGCAGTCACCAGTCATGAACATTAAGAAATTAAGTACCCTGAAATATTGAAGGCTGAACCGTGGTCACAACTCTTCATGTGACTGCAACTCGGCTTCAGATTGAGAAGGTGCCAACCAATGGAAGTGCTCTCCAGCCAGGGTATGTGCGTCTTTCCAGCAAAGCTCATCGCTTCAGTAATCAAAACTTACTAACATGCACTCCTCAACATTGAAAGTGCACCACCAAGAGGAAAATTATGGGAATCACAGGATCGATAGGCATGTTAAGGATGTGTAAGTGATGAAAAAATGGCAACAACATTTGCAAAAAATCTCAATATACTGGAGGCCATAAGAGGAAAACTATAAAGCCTTCATGAGGCATCTTCATACTGATAATATTGATTATAATCATTATAATGTGGGTGATACAATGCGCGGTAGCAAGTCCCCCATAGTATTTATTCATGTATGCTAACAGTCTTACATTGATTTGGCTGTGGAAGCTGTAGTACAGCCATTTCTCAAATGTCCCAGGAGCCATTTTTCAACTCTACTGCACCAGGCTGCATTATGCTTGTACTACTGTGAGCAGCCTGAATGACCTAAATATGTTAGCATGGTCTGCAGGGTCTCTGTACTTGTCTCCCATTGAGCACATCTGGGATGTCATTGGTCAGCAACTGCAAAGGGAGCTGCCAGCAACGTATTTTGATGATTTGATTGCCAAAGTGCATTCTGAGTAGCAGAAAATTCCACAGACAACCATTCATAACCTCATTGTTAGTACACATAGGTGTGTAAGCACATGTATTTTTGCAAATTGCACTCACACTCGAAACTTAAAAAAAATCTAAAATGTTACGCAAATTTTGTCTCCATTTTTCAATCATTTGCATATCATTCACATGGCTATCCATCCTGTGATTTCCAGAATTCCATGACGCTTCCGTTTAGGGTTTAAAATTTAAATGTTGAGGCATGTATAAAAAAAAAAAAAAAAATATCAGTCAAATTTTTGTTCTGTGTAATGTTAGAAGCCTTTGGACACAAATACATCAAAACAACCCTTCACAACATTTGATGTAAGTTTACGCCTTGGTCAAGAAGGGGTCCAACACGCCTTCATAAGTGATCTGTGTGAGCCTGCCATGGCAGCAGGTCGTAAGAGAGACCAAAGTATTAAATCTTGGTGTGAAGAGAAATGCCGAGGACCTTTTGGAAAGGCTAAAGCCAATATCGATTGCGTTGGATAAAATGCAGAAAGATACTGCAACCATAGCTGATGCCACAGAAGTTTGGAAAGATTTAGAAGGTTCTCTAGATCTCTTGAACCTCTCAAACAATGTAAAGGTTGCAATACAGCACCGCAAGGACCAAGCATTAAAAGAAGAACACTATTTAGCCAATATCTTGCATCCCATCTACAGAGGGAAAAAATTATCTGAGGCGGAAATCAACTCTGCAATGGAGTGGCTCGCCAATACTAACCATGACATTGTGGCAACTGTGCTGAAATTGAAGTGTGAATCTGCACCATTTCAAAAATACATGTTTGCAGATAACGTCGTTAATGAACTAAAACCACTGGACTGGTGGAAGTCGCAATCACTTGTTCTTCCAGCAAAGATAATAAATCTAGCTACTCAGCTACTGACTGCATCGGCTTCATCCGCAGGAGTAGAGAGATTGTTTTCTTCATTTGGTTTTGTGCACACAACAGTCCGAAACCGCTTAGGAACTGCTAAAGCAGGACAACTGGTTTTCCTATTAAAAGTCCTAAATAAACAGTAGGCTTAAAGGACTGATGTATTCACTGAAGATGTTTGCTTACTTCAAACGTTAGAGATAGGCTATTGTTAAAAAGTACTTACTCTCTGTAGTTCAATTCTGAGTGTTTAATAGTGCAAATAAAAATTATTAGGTTTCATAATCAACTGTTTTAATATTTTTATTTGTGTAAAACAATTAGATTTGCAAAAAGACAAAGTTTTGCTTGTGTACAACTTGATTAAAAAATCTGATTTAAATCAAATGATTTAAATCAAAAAAATCTGATTTAAATCAAAAAAATCTGATTTTTTTGATTTTTTTAAAAAAATCAAGATTTTTATCCACCCTGAAAAGGATCCTTTTTTTCTAAAAAAGGGTGGATTTCGACTGACGTCAAAAAACTGAAGTGTGAAAGAGGCCTATTCCCTACTTAGGGAATGATGGGGTAACCACTAGTCGATCCCCACTGCCACTAAAGACAGCTGGGATAGACGAACAAGGGGAACACTTATCTTGAGTAGACTCAGATGTAACACAGATGTCCTCCAGCAACACCAAATAGGAAGATAACCAACTGCTATAGCTCAAATCCCCAATAGGGGAAATAGAAATATCATTGGCAACTCCCAGCAGCAGGCTGGGAGTCTATAAACACCCAGGTCCAGGTGTGTCAATTAGAGCCAGAGAATGGTTGCCACTTGATCAAAGAGTCAGAAGGGTTAAGAAGGTGTCTGCAAGGCCAAACGCAGAGACCTTCTGCAGCTAGATGCAGTGCGACTGTCTGCAGCCTCTGACACTCCCGTCACACAACCTTATCGAGCTACTTTTGAGAAAACCCAAAGCAGTTCACACAAAAGAAACAAAAGGATGTAGAGGGTTTTTAAAGAGGAAAGGGATGCATTACCAACAAAAAAAGGGACTCATCCACAAATATCACAATAGACTATATAAGCCACTATTGATGCGGAAGGCGACAATATACAATTTTTAGAACTATGGGTATACAAACAATATAACTGGACATTGGGAAATGGGTGAGCCACGGGCCTGAACTTTGCACTCTGCTGTGCTATTTGTAGATGCACTTTTGCCTCTGAAAAAAGGTAGAAGCTCAGATATACGAAGGCTATCTAGCACTCCAGCAAGTTTCAGAGCAGTACTTGCAAGCTGTATAGCAAACACATTGCAAGCTGTATAGCAAATACACTCACTGCAAGCTTCTCTTGCTTTGAAGACCTTAAAGATGGCAAGTAAACTTGGTCACAAGCTGTACACTATAGAAACAAAAATCTCTCTGTTCTTGAGAACACACATAATATTTAATAAAAGGTAAATTGCAAAGTGCTTCCTCGGTAACAGCAAGGTTTATTCCTTGTTACGAAGGGACTAGGCAACTGTGGTGAGCTGGCTTTTTTCCTCTTTTAACATGCTGATCAATGTCTTTCAAATTTAATTCACAATTTGATTTCATGGGTTTTGTCATGTGCATTATACAGTATCTCAGATATCTGCTTACAAACATATTTAGAATTGAGAGTCCTCAGTGATTGATACCTTTTAATGGCTAATTGAAAAAATGGTAACCTGTAAGCTTTCGAGACCACTTAGGTCTCTTCATCAGGCAAAAACTAATATACCGTATTTTTCGCTTTATAAGACGCTCCGGATTATAAGACGCACCCCAAATTTTGAGGAGAAAAATAGGAAAAAAAATAAAATAATAATAAAATGGTGGTGCATCTTATAATCCATGCGTCTTATTGCTTACCGGGGGTGGTGATGGTGGAGGCAGGAGTGGAACATTGCTGCTGGGATGAGGCGGTGCTCTGTCCCCCAGTGCTTGCCGCCGCGGTGCTCTGTCCCTGGTGCTTGTCACCACTGCCGCGCGCTGTCACCCGGTTCTTACCGCCACCGCCGCGCTCTGTCCCCCGATGCTTGCCGCCACCGCCGCGCTCTGTCACGCGCAGCGTGGGGGGGGTCTCTGCCGTTCCATGCATGCTTTCCTGTGGATTTCTTCCTGGAAAATGGCCGCCGCGCATGCGCAGATGGAGATATTGGCAGTGAAATCTCGGGAGATGAGATTTCAGTGCTGAAATCTCATTTTCCTGGAAGAAATCCACAGGAAAGCATGCATGGAACGGCAGAGCCCCCCCACGCGGCACGGGACAGAGCGTGGTGGTTGCGGCAGCCACCGGGGGACAGAGCGCGGCGGCAGCACCAGGGACAGAGCGCCACGGTAAGCACTGGACACCCTCAGCGGCAGCACAGAAAGGTATATCCTCTTTGTAAGACGCACCCCCATTTTCCCTTCAAATTTGGGGGAAAAAACGTGCGTCTTACAAAGTGAAAAATGGTAAATTCTGAAGTACATAACAGCACATAAATAATACAATATATTGTATTGTATTAGTCTTTGCCTGATGAAGAGACTTGCAATTTGTTATAAACTTTTCCGTTAGCCATTAAAATAAGTACTTTCACGGTCTTCTGTGAGCTGATGGACACAGAGCTGCAGCACTGGTTATAATACAGAGCTCTGATAACTGGACTATAACTGTATACAGTCCAGCCACAAATCTCAGCATAGAAGTTATGTGTATTTTACCCAAGTAGCTCTCCAACCATTCTTCCACAAGATCCTTAGTAATTGAGTGTGATGGAGTTAAGTGACTGCTATGATGTAATTTTATTACACTTGCCCATGTATATTGATCTTGCTTTTGGTTTGTTGTGGACAAAGAACCTTGAAATGAGGACTCAAACTTTTGCTGCAAAACTTTAGGAAACACACACACACACACTTATTTCGAAATATCAGTCAGTCAGAAAAAAAACTTAGACAAGTCAGGTATTAAAACTTCACAATATATTACAGTCTTTTAAATACAATAAAACTTCATAAAAAATAGTTGTCTTTGTTCCTATAGTCCAGTAATGTCTCTTTGGTGGATGGTGGCCATTGTACATTGTTTCACCTCAATTGGAATGAAATTTTACATTCTCTACTTTGTGGTTTGTGATAGATAAATCAGTCTTCTTAGAGAATGATCTTTGTGGGTCATTAGACGACCTTTGTGACAGAAGAATAAGTACAATAAACACTACAATATGGAAGTAGAAATATATGGACCTGAAAGACACGAGCACAAATTCAGTACATCAGGATGAACCTACTAAAAATTGACAATGCAATGAGACATCATTGTGAATGATATATTTACTAACTATATACAGATGTGTCCAACATTCTTTTCAGCAAATATCTTTAAACAGGATATTTCAGAAGTTTAAGTATGGCTAACCTGCCATATCATGAAAACGTAGTTTTTATTTTATTTCTACTCTCTCTTGTAGAGATATTTGCTTGTACAATTTAGCTTATATCTTAAAATTCAAATGGGTGTTGCCATAGATGTCTGTGGGGGCATGTACTTTTTTTCCCCTGCATGAGGTTACCCAGTCATAAGCAGCAACACACAGGGGAAAGAAAAACATGCCATCCAGTCTTCATTGATCTCTGAGTTTAGTTACCTATCATTACAAACACTTCCAGATCTCATATCACAGTTCTGTCAGCTTTGACCTTCCCCCCACACTAGCTGCCATGAGGTGGGTTCTGGAAGAGTTAGTAGTCATACATAAGTCAGTTCTGTTATATCTCTGCATAGGAGGGAGTGTCCTTTTTGTCCTGCAAGACAGTGACTTATTATGACTGGTCAAACTCATGCAGGAAAGGTAGTACTTGCCCCAGAAACAAGCCTGTGGTAACACCCAGATGAACTAATACATAAATTAGAATCAAAACTTTAAAAACTAATGACTCCGCAGCAAAGACAAGAAATTAATAAAAACTACAATTTCCTCAGCTCTGCAGTCACTAGTCCATTATATTCATGATGTGACCAGGTTTAACATGCTCAAGCTTATGAAATGTCCTGGTTAACTACTCTAAATTCTCATTATACAAATTTAATAAATTATCACATGCTAGCAAAACTCTTGAGAAAATGCAATTCACATTACAACCCCTAAGTGCTTTTGCCATAAACATCTCCCATAGCATTTTCTTTTTCAAAGCTGATCAGACGCCACCCATCTGGGAATAGGCTGACTCAAAATAAGCGGTAGTTAGTTAAAGACTAGAGACGGTGTGAATTAATTTACAAGACCCTGTCCAGCGGCCGTGTCAGTAATGCCTGACCACTATATGGAAAGCCTGAGAATTGTCTTTTACCTGACAGCACCCACGGCTCCTCTTTTAATATGCTGGCCTGGCGTGGTGCTAATTAGAAAAAGAGCTGCAGATGCTGGCAGATAAGAGGAGGTTTGCAGGGCCACCATCTGATGGCCGCCGGTTTGCTTCCTGCAAATTGATTTGCACCATTTGCAGGAAATATATATGTATTATTATATATTTATATAGCACCGTTGATTCCATGGATGCGGTTCATGAGAAAGGGATACTTACAAATTACAGATATCACTTACAGTAAACAAGCTAACAATGATAGACCGGTACAGAGGGGAGAGGACCTTCTGGTTGAAGGCTAACCACTACGTTTGTCTAATCTTCAGTATGCAGAGAACTGGCTCCAGTGCTGGAGGAGAGGACTACCATATTCACAATCCATAAAATAGTAAGGTCAATAAAGTTATTTATACTGTAATATCAGCAAATATGGTTTTAGGAAGAAACACAAAGGGAATACATACTTGTAAAATGTAATGGTTGGTTCAGTTGCCAATAGGAAAAAGGGAGCAACCGTGTAGGAAATTGCCAACTGGGTTACAATCCATGTGATGATGTCGTAAACAAATTTTCTGAATTTGGAGGAAATAAAGTAATGGCGAAAAATATTCCGCATCTGTAAAAAGAAAATAGCTACATTCATTACAGATTCCAAAATTCTTTCCCTATTGAAAATGCTAAATCAGTTTGTCAGAAACAAATGATAAAAGTTTCATCTTGGTGCTTGAACATGCTGACATAGAAACCAGTATGACTTTTGCAAAAAATGTTTGCATAGATATTAGCAGCAACAGACTGGCTAAGACATTATTTGTTTCCATAGAACTATTATCTGAGCATGCTCTGAGTTGGGTAGAGGCTATTGTGAAAAAAAGGAGGCGAGCTGTGATAACCTATTGTGAACAGTGGCTCCTGTGTTACCTACTGAAAACAGAGGTATTACTTTTCATTGTAATCCAATCTGTGATAATGAGACTGCTGAAAAGTGAAATTTTCCTGCACAGAGGTGCTCCCACATAGGGAACTGCAGTTAGCCCCAGGTACTTGTAAAGCGTCTTTACTGTAGCCTCCAATCTCAGGATAAGTGGTCATCTGATCCCTAGCGATATGTGATCACCTTTTTTTTTTTTTTAACTCTCGCCGTGGTATTAACTGTGACAGATCTATCTAAAGCGGGTTAAATAATACACTTTCCCCATACTTACTCCTCTTGCAGCACACATCACTGGGATGGCACTAAGAAATGTGAAGTAATATCCAGGATAAACACCATGCCAAACAGCCGAAAGAATAAAGGTTAAACCTGTCCGATATTTCGGAGCCCTGTCATAGCAAACTCTGCAGGAGGGAAAAAATAAAGTTTAACACAAAAAAAAAAAAAATCTGTTAAATACACTATTTTATAGGAATTAGCTGATACCAAACAAGTATAGGCAGGATAACGAGTCCCGCATTTACGACAAATCCTCTACCCAGGGATCCAGGGTTGACATTTCTACCAGAGTACGTGAAGCATTTCCCTCATAAAGCAGCAGAACATTCAGATTAATGATTTACATGTTATCAGATTATTGCCATGAATAAAATAGATAATTAACATATTTGTATAAAAGAAAAGCATGCAACATGTTTTACCATTGATTTTTATTAGATTTAGCGTTTAATAATTTACCTTTTTAACCAAGCAGCAGTCTGGATATTCCAATTGTCTATATACATTTTAAAACTTGTAGCCATCTAGAAGAATGAGAGCCGACAAACACATTAATTATTGCCAGTAGCTGCTTAAGATTCCATTATGTAACAAGGATTTCAGTGGTACATAACCGTGCCTTAAGGCAGCCTTGTCTCTAGACTTAGTGGCAAGGACATTCTGGGTTCTTAACCTATGGCATCTAGTCCACTCCGCTAAATTATCATGCTCCAGTAACCATGTTAAATGAATAAGAGAATGAAAATCAGAGTGAAGTAGGCAAACCATACATTATAATACAGTCTAAAACGAAAAACAACCAATTCAAAATTTTCACATTTCTTTTTCACTTAAATGAACATATAAAAATGCACCATTCAGCAAATCGTGAAAGATAAAAGTAACTGAATAAAAAACACTAGTAATTTGATATACGTTTAACACTTTCGTGCCATAGCCTGTTTTCACCTTCTTGACTAGGCCAATTTTTTCAATTCTGATCAGTGTCACTTTTTGGGACAATAACTCTGGAACGCTTCAACGTATCCCAGTGATTCTGAGTTGTCTTTTCGTGACACATTCTATTCATGTTAGTGGCAAATTTAGGTCAACATTTTTTGTGTTTATTTGTGAAAATATCAAAAAATTGGAAAAATGTTAAAAATGTTGCAATTTTGAAACTTTTAACTTTTATGTCCTTAAACCAGATAGTTATATCGCACAAAACAGTTATTGAATAACATTTACCACATATCTACTTTACATCACCATAATTTTTTTTAAACATTTAATTTTTTTTGTTAGGAAGTTAGAAGGGTTAAAAGTTTCTCAGTTTCTCATTTTGCCCCCAAAATGTACAAAACCTAATTTTTTAGGGACCACATTACATTTGAAGTGAGGTGTCTTTGTGACAAAAAATACCCAAAAGTGACACCATTTTAAAAACTGAACCCCGCAATATGCTCAAAACCCCATTCTCAAGTGTTTCACAGGAAACTGTGAAAGGAAAAAATGAAAATGTAAACTTTTCCCACAAAAAATGTTATTTTGCATTTTCACAAGAGTAATAGGACAAAATGGATCTTTTAATTTGTTGTCCAATTCCTCCTGAGTATGCAGATATCCCATATGTGGTGGAAAACTACCGTTTGGGCGCACGGCACAGCTCAGGAGGACCATTTGACTTTTGGAACACAAAATTTGCTGGAATAGGTAGCTGACGCCATGTCACATTTGCAGAGGCCCTGATGTGCCTAAGCAGTGGAAACCCCCACAAGTGACCTTATTTCGGAAACTACACCGCTAAAGGAATTTATCATCTAGATGTGTGGAAAGAACCAAAATTTTTATTTTCACAAGGGTAAGAGGAGAAAATGGACCTTGCAATTTGTTGCGCAATTTCACCTGAGTACACCGATACCCCATATGTGGTGGAAAACTACTGTTTGGGCGCACGGTATGGCTCGTAAGGGAAGGAATGCCATTTTAAAATGTATTGCAATACGTGAGACCTGTCAGTTTTACACTGGTATATCTCCTGTTAAACTCTGCTGCTGGCCGTGTTTAACAGGCCACCATAGCTGGTAGACCTAGAGGTCATCATTTGACTTCCGGCTGCCATGACTACCCTCGGCTCCTCCATCATTACGTCGCAGGGGTGCCGAAGGGGTGAGAGAAGGAGCCCCACTGCCTCTCCCAATCTTCTAAATGCTGCAATCGCTATGGATTACGGCATCTAGAACAGTGTTAACATCATCGGGTCCTAAGCCAATCATGTCATTAATGTAGAGCTAGAGTTATGCACTGGAATGCTGGTGCTTGAAGGTGTGTGGGGGTCCTGAGCAACGCAAGACCGCCGACCGTAATCAAACGTCGTTGCTACACAAAGCCCAGCGAGCACCGATGTTTGTTTACCTTCAGGAAGCAGTAAAAAAAATGCTTTTAAAGAACCCAAAAAAGCTATACTCATCCTCAATACTGTGGACTCAGCAGGGACAGCAAGTAGTTATGTCCAGTTCTTTGATTGCCTTACTGCTGAGGCCTGTCACTGGCTGCATAAGTCAGGTGGCTGGAACAAGATGTCAATCACGGCACATCTGCTGACATACAATTCCAGTCACATGACTGGCTGAAACCATTCATAGGAAAATTAACCAGAAAACAGGATGTCACAGCTTCCTGCATCAGCTGCAAACAGAGCAGTTCTAACTGTTTTTACTGTGCTGGTTAAAGGGGTTATCCAATGAACAAAGTACATTTTAATTAATAGATCTTGAAATAATAATAAGTTCCACAATTGGATATGTTGAAAAAAAATGTTACTGTGCTGAAATAATCTAATAAATGTGCCCCTGCTATCTACTGTGTAATGGCCGTGTATGACCACGCAGAGCTGCTCTAGTTCATGGTCGGCACACGCCACAGCTTCTGGCCACTTGAGTAAATATAATATGATAACCAAGTATACAGATGAAAAACAGTAGGGTCTCACAGCTGCTGATTTCTGAAGCAACATGTTTTCTTGCCTGTTTTAGGAATGTAGTATTTTGAACCCACATGTGCGTCACAGAATTGTATAACATTGTGCAGTGGAAATGATTAAAATTTCTACCATTAAAATGTTATATTAGCTGCAAATATTACATTTTCACAAGGGGTAAAGGGTAACCATTTTACGCTAAGAAGTCGCAAGACAAGGTTAGAGACAAAAATAAAGAGCATTTTAGATTTTGTGCAAAAATCATGAACCAGCAGCACCATTTTGCAGAATTTGGTGTAAAAACGTCAATAAACATCATAAGACGTAAAATTAAAAGGGACACAAAAAATAAATCTTCAAACGATGAATTGGGCCTATTGTGTTTGCACATGTTAAAAATAATGTAAAAGTACATTCACTTCCTTACAATATTTTTTATTTCTATAGCACCAACATATTTTGCAGCACTTTAAAATTCATTCACTATCATATTAAAAGGGAACTTGTCAGGTGATTCATGCTGCCATAACTGCAGGCAGCATGAATCAGATCCTGGCTGTACGACTACAGCCACGCAAGAGAGACCTGTCAATCACCTGCAGTGGTGATGGGAAGTGGCTTACACAGAAAGCGCCGGACTAGTCTTATCTACTGCTATGGTCCCCAGCCAGATCTTTAGTGTTCGTGTTCTATGAAATACCGAAGTGTTTCAGAAAATAATCTACCTGGCTAGAATTGTGCAGCCAGACTGCGATTCATGCTGCATACGGTTTGAGCAGCATGAATCGCCTGACAGCTTCTCTTTAACAAGAATGACATTATTCTTTTAAAAACACATGTTCCTTTATTAAGCCATTTCATTGTAAACTCACCTCTATATTCCATATATTAAGGTTACTGATTAGATCCCATCGAAATTGGCCATTCTCATCTATTCCATTAAATCCATACCCTGCCGCATTATTTACTGCATCGGCTACACAAATAAGAAAGAGTACAAAGACTAAGTATTAGTACCAATTCATAGCAACTATAACATAAATATAATATAAACAATAAAACCACAAGAATGCAAACATTTCTAGAAGCGCACCAGTTTCATTATCTGGTTTTACTTATGAGTAGATTGGGAGCTGTTTACCAAAGCATTTAATATGTCAAATGACATTTGCTTAGCTTTAAGTGTGCCAACCATTGTGAAAGTGCAAACTATATGGATAGGAATGACTGTTGGCATGATTTTCCGCACTACTGTGGATGTGCTACTGACAATCTGTAGGCCCACATAAAAGATGAGGTCAACGTCAAATGAGAACTTGTTTGTTTGCCAATTAATTACTGGCATATTTTACATGCCATGATCAAGAACAACTTTGTTCAACTCCTCATCGATCTGTGTCATTGGGCCCTTGTGATTCTATTGTGCACTAATTAACTACATGACTGGCACTTGGCTACTAGGTCAGGATCACCGATACAACAATACACTATTTTTTTTGTTTGTTTAATTTGATCTTATTGGGTGTCCAAATACCTTATTTATATGCAGATATAGTGTTAATCTGCAGGTATATAACGTTTAATTCATGTCTAGCTGGTTTACTGGAGCTGCAGCTCCAGGAAGAAAATTAAATCATATTCTCCCTGCCATCACTCCCTTCCAGTCATCAGTGTGGTGCAGGCAGCGGACATTAAGTGTAATCCCTCCCTGGCATAGAGAGCCGTGACTAACTGCATTGGTCCAATGACTGGAAGCCAGCGGCTGCAGAGAGGATAAAACTTCATTTTCTTCTCATAGCCACAGCCCGAGTAAACTGGTTACACAGAATTTAAATGCTGTTTACTTGCAGATAAAAGGGTAATCTGCAAGTAGTGTTTCTGAATGTAACAGGTTCCCCTTAAAGAAATCCGTCAGCAGGTTTTGCTATTTAGTCTCAGAGTAGAATAATATAGGGCAATAGATGCTGATTCAAGGGATGTGTCACTTATTAGGTTGTGTTTTGTAGTTTCAATGCAATCACCATTTTATCAGTAGGAGATTAACACTACTGGACTACAGCTCACATGCAGCCTAGTCAGGCTAATCTGTGTAACCCCACCCCTGCCTGATGAGTAGCAGCTTGCTGAAATTGCACAGTTTACACAATAAGCTACCAGTCAGGGGTGTGGGTCAGGTTATATACAGTTTAACTGCTACATCTCCATCAGAGAAAAAAAAGAACTCTATGAAAACCTATCCAAGCAGCACAGTAGGTGATACATCCCTAGGATGAGGCTTTCTTGCCTTGCTATCCTCCTATCAGATTATATAGCAAAACCCTGCTCAACAAAAATATCTTTTTTTCTTTTTATTGGTCCGATGTGTCAGCCATAAGAAATCTAGTGTAAAAGCCAGGGCTGTGGAGTCGGTAAGCCAAACCTCCGACATTTCCCTGACTACAACTCCCGACTCCCTCATACATACTTCAATCCTGAGCATGTACAAAAAGGACATCACAGATTCATCTCAACTAAAAGCCCAGATCCTCAGATCAGGAGCAGAACAGACATTTCTACAACATTTCATAACTTCCAATTTTTTATGAAAATATTTACAGCACATCCTGCACTGAACTACTGAACCCAATTTAGTATACAGTTGTGGCCAAAAGTATTGACACCCCTGCAATTCTGTCATATAATACTCAGTTTCTTCCTGAAAATGATTGCAAACACAAATTCTTTGGTATTATTATCTTCATTTAATTTGTCTTAAATGAAAAAACACAAAAGAGAATGAAGCAAAAAGCAAAACGTTGATCATTTCACACAAAACTCTAAAAATGGGCCAGACAAAAGTATTGGCACCCTCAGCCCAATACTTGGTTGCACAACCTTTAGCCAAAATAACTGCGACCAACCGCTTCCGGTAACCATCAATGAGTTTCTTACAATGCTCTGCTGGAATTTTAGACCATTCTTCTTTGGCAAACTGCTCCAGGTCCCTGATATTAGAAGGGTGCCTTCTCCAAACTGCCATTTTTAGATCTCTCCACAGGTGTTCTATGGGATTCAGGTCTGGACTCATTGCTGGCCATCTTAGAAGTCTCCAGTGCTTTCTCTCAAACCATTTTCTAGTGCTTTTTGAAGTGTGTTTTGGATCATTGCCCTGCTGGAAGACCCATGACCTCTGAGGGAGACCCAGCTTTCTCACACTGGGCCCTACATTATGCTGCAAAATTTGTTGGTAGTCTTCTGACTTCATAATGCCATGCACACGGTCAAGCAGTCCAGTGCCAGAGGCAGCAAAGCAACCCCAAAACATCAGGGAACCTAAACCATGTTTGACTGTAGGGACCGTGTTCTTTTCTTTGAATACCTCTTTTTTTTCTCCTGTAAACTCTATGTTGATGCCTTTGCCCAAAAAGCTCTTCTTTTGTCTCATCTGACCAGAGAACATTCTTCCAAAACGTTTTAGGCTTTTTCAGGTAAGTTTTTCCAGCCTGGCTTTTTTATGTCTCGGGGTAAGAAGTGGGGTCTTCCTGGGTCTCCTACCATACAGTCCCTTTTCATTCAGACGCCGACAGATAGTACGGGTTGACACTGTTGTACCCTCGGACTGCAGGGCAGCTTGAACTTGTTTGGATGTTAGTCGAGGGTATTTAGCCAACATCTGCACAATCTTGCGTTGAAGTCTCGTCAATTTTTCTTTTCCATCCACATCAAGGGAGGTTAGCCACAGTGCCATGGGCTTTAAACTTCTTGATGACACTGCGCACGGTAGACACAGTAACATTCAGGTCTTTGGAGATGGGCTTGTAGCCTTGAGATTGTTCATGCTTCCTCACAATTTGGTTTCTCAAGTCCTCAGACAGTTCTTTGGTCTTCTTTCTTTTCTCCATGCTCAATGTGGTACACACAAGGACACAGGACAGAGGTTGAGTCAACTTTAATCCATGTCAACTGGCTGCAAGTGTGATTTAGTTATTGCCAACACCTGTTAGGTGCCACAGGTAAGTTACAGGTGCTGTTAATTACACAAATTAGAGAAGCATCACATGATTTTACGAACAGTGCCAATACTTTTGTCCACGCTCTTTTTTTATGTTCGGTGTGGAATTATATCCAATTTGGCTTTAGGACAATTCTTTTTGTGTTTTTTCATTTAAGACAAATTAAATGAAGATAATAATAACAAAGAATTTGTGTTTGCAATAATTTTCAGGAACAAACTGAGTATTATCTGACAGAATTGCAGGGGTGTCAATATTTTTGGCCACAACTGTATATATCTCAGAAGTCGGAGTCAATCCATTTTATACCAACTCCTACAAAATGGACACAGACTCAGACTCGACAGTCCTGGTGGAAGTTGTATGTAAAAGCAGGCTGGAATTGCACTGGAGGTGTGTGTAGGCACTGGGCTTCTTCTACCAAGTGCATCGACACGACCCCCAGTGCACTCCCAGCATACATTGCAGGACTTTAAGTCACTTTTCTTTTTTCACTTGTGGCTTTTGCACTGAATTCAACAAAATGGTGCGCACAATTCATGAATTTTGTATAAAGTTCAAAATTGACTTTGACTTTAATTCCTTCACGACAGGGTCAATTTCTGTTTTTTGCATTTTCATTTTTTCTTCACCATTTTACCAGAGCCATAACTTTTTTATTTTTGTATTCACATAGACATATGAGGGCTTGGTTTTTGTGGGCCGATTTGTACTTTTGAATGACATCATTCATGTTACCACATAGTGCACTGGTAAACGGGAAAAAATTCCAAGTGGGGAGAAATTGTGAAATAAAAAAGCAATTCTGACATTGTTTTTTGGCAATTGGTTTTACAGTGTACATTTTGTGGTAGAAATGACCTTGCAATATGATTTTCCTTATCAGAATAATTATGGCGATACCAAACAAGTATTTTTTTTTAATTTTAGTGGTGAAAAAAAATCAAATTTGCAAAAATCGTTTTCGAGTGTCGCCATATTCCGAGACCCATAAAGTTTTGGTTTTTGGCTGATGTAGCTGTGTGATGACTTACTTTTTGCGAGGCGAGGCAAAGCTTTTAATGATACCATTTTGGAATAGATGTGACATTTTGATAGCTTGTTACAGCATATTTTGTGGAATTGTAGCGACCAAAAAAAAACCATAATAATTTTGGGCTTCTTGACTTTTTGCTTATGGTATTTACCAATTGTGTTAATTATTTTTACAGCTTGATAGATCAGACTTTTCTGATCACAGTGATACCACATGTGTATTTTTATTATTTTTTTAATCATTTTTAATGGAGGAAAAGGGAGGTGATTTGAACTTGTCTTAATTTTTTTTTATATTTTTAAAACTTTTTTTTTTAGTTTTTACTGCTTTTGTTAGTTCCCTTAGGGGACTTGAACCTGCGATTGTCTGATCGCTTAGGCTATAGCGTACAGCCACAGGAAGGGTTTCAAAGGAGCTCCGTAATGACAGGCACAGGGGTGTTCAGCAGTCCCCCCACGGTCAAGTCGATGGGCCCATGGAATGATGTGTCCCCATGCCGGCACATATTAAATGCCGCGGTCTGAGTTAAACAGGTCAACAAACACAGGTGGATCTCCTCTACACCCTCATTTGGTAGAGGTAGGCCCTGGCTGTAACACACAGCCATGACTAGCCCGATATTGAGTAGGCTCACCCCATGAGTTCACTCCATACACCCACTAACAACTTGAGCCATAAATGTATTTATGGCGCATTTCGTGAAGAGTTTAACTGCTTTTGCGACTTTTAAGCAGGAAATGTCAAACGATTTGCAAAATGTTGCAAAAAAAAAAAAAAAACACAGGCTGCGAGGGACTGGAGTAGAGTTGAGAAAATTTGGTGACTTGACTGGAAAACTCAAAAAAAAGAAAAAAACAGTTGGAAATGCAATGATGAGTTGGGCCCTTTGAGTTTAAGGGAATGTGACTTTATCCCAGTAATGCATCACTGGAATAAATCACTTGAGTAAAGAGATATTCTTCTGAACAGAAAAGGTCAGTGAATTTGCCATTTTCTGTATAGTGGTTCATTTCTGCATAATGGTGGATTTGATGATGATTAGAACCTTTTTATTTGCCAAAGAAGAAAAAGTTGACAGTACAAGGCAAGTGGATGACATTTTACAATCTCATCCCTGCACTGCAGACATTTACCATGAAGGTAATTGAGCATACTGCATATTTTCAAATTCACAGAATGCTCATTTTAAAGACCAAATTGTTCATGTTGAACTGCACCCAGGATGTAATAGTGGCTACAGAGCAGATTTTTTATTTTCAATTTCCCCTCTCTGTTGTGGAGATATTAACAATTTGGCACCTAATGCATTAAAAAAGTTAAGTCCCTGTGGGTGTTATCAGACGGTTTTCACCAAGGGTATGTACTTCTAATTACTTGTAGAAGAAGAGATCCAGCGCCATTGAATAAAATCAAAAACTTTATTTGTGGTCATTAAAAAACAAAATAGCTGCTATACCATATCCAAACAGAATGAACCGGAGGAAGAGTGGCAATGGGGGATGGAACATGTTGTTTCGAACATAACGCGAGTTCTTAGACTCAAACCCTTCCTACGGTTCATTCCGGTTGAATATATCACAGCAGCTATTTTGTTTTTTAATGAACACAAATAAAAAGTTGTTCATTTTATTGGATGAAGCTGGATCTCTTCTTCTGCCAGTGATTACCCCAGCATCAGGCAGAGACGGGATCCTGTGCTTCTTTTCGAGTACAAATCCTTTTTTTTTTTCTTCATGTACGTCTAACTACATGATGCTAACCAATTGTAAGCAGGCAGCGTCACTCAAAGGAAAGAACACGTCCAACCACTGTTTAGAGCAGGTTTCTCTGCTGTGAAATGTAATGATACAGACTTGATCTCCTGGTCTAACATCCTGCATGATTTCTATATTATTCCCATAGTCCAAAATTAAGGAAGGCTAAATCCACTTCAAAATACTGAGCTTAACATAATCTATTATGGAAGGTACCATAACGATAAGAAGTAAAAGAAATTAGAAAAATAAGATACAACCCTGCGCCCTATGAACGCCATTTCACAATAATGCTTCTTTCAAGACACACCCCACGGAAGAAGCATTACTGCGAAACGGCGCTCGTCGGGCGTATGGTTGGGAAGCTGCTTTTACCCCACTGCACTGTCCCACGGAAACACCCTACACCCAACAGGTAAATTTACCTTATACAACGCTGCCAAATGGGTGTCTGTTTTGTTGGCTTGCTGGGTAAGGATCTCCCTATTATGTACTTCATTTACATGGCTCAATTTCCTCTCTAGATCTTGCTAAGTCTACACTGGCAGTTTATTTTTGTAACCCCCCTCAGTTACTCAATATCTATGGGAAGTAGCTTGAGACCTTATATGTTTTGTTTTTCATAAGGATTCACTTGATATATATCCCCCCCCCATCCCATTTTTCCCCACAGTGCATTGGCTTATGTTGTTCATCTGTCCCTTTCCACCCTTTTATTGGAGGCCATTCCTTTCCCCTGTCTTGTTATTCTTTTGTAAACCAATGAAGATATACCTTTTATCTCATTTTTCTAGTTTCTTTCACTTCTCATCGTTATGGTACCTTCCATAATAGATTATGCTAAGCTCATGATTTCTGTACTGTGGGTGGAGGGAGCTGTGCAGCTGAATTTAGCCAAGTCACATTACAAACCATTCTATCAGCTCTCCTGATTACTGCATTTGTCAGCATCACATTTATATCTGATTTGCTCAAGCAACTTGTAATCACTTTGCAGACAGATTAGCCTGTTACTATGTCTCACACAGGAGAAACCTGCTTGTTCTGGGCTACTCCTATGGGAGACGTAATGAGACCCTGTAATGAGAGATGTGATTACTGGCACATCTCTGAAAAGACACTGTGGGGAAGGTGCAGTACAGAAAAGGTGACTGGTAGGAAAGGAGGAGAGCTGATAGAATGATTTGTAATGTGACACAGCTAAACTGCCCATCCCCCACCCCCACACTGACACATGCAGGAGATCAAGGCAGGATCATTACATTTCACACGCTAAGAAAACTGCTCTAAGCTATTGTGGTGAGTGTTCTTCTTTCCTTTGAGAATTGCTGCTTGCCCATGATTGCGCAGCACCATATACTGGGGAAGAAGTACACAGCTCCAGTGAAAACTGAGAACACCCAGTTCGACTTAAATTTTTTTTATTATTAGGTGCCAAATACTTTAATTTCTAATATCTCCACAATGGAAAAGCAAAAACAAAAAGTTTGATTCCGCTCAGCAGCCACTATTACATAGTTTATCTAGTTCAGTTTGAAGTATTTGATGAAATATCCTCTTTATGAAATCAGTCAAACTCGTGAAACCCATTTTTTCCCTTAACATTTAACAAAATATTTAATATATTAAAAGAAAAAAAAAAATACTGTTACTTGACATCACAAACCCAATACAGCAGGACTTTGGGTCTGTATTTCCGTCATTGTTGAAGTCAGCTGATCAGCGACTATTTCCTGCCTGTCAGGGTTCAGCAACAAAGCAGTCTTTACCTTCTGTATGACAAAACAGTCGCCGTATGTTACCGGTCAAAGCCTGAAAGTAACTCACCCAATGTCCAAGCAAAGTAATATTTCGGTTTACAAGCCATTGTGGAAATATAGAGGTAAACAAGCTTCCAAAGTAAAGAAGATTCCTCAATGAACTTGTCGTCCAACATATACATAAGCGGGACAGCTTTGGATACAGTTAGGAAGAGAATAAGTGACACCACACAAATCAGGAGTTTGGTAATCACAGCTTTCTGGGGAAAAATTAACAAAACAGCAACAGTTAAATAAATACAATGTTTAATAACGCCGCAATTTGACATTTTGATCTTTAAGATAACAAAGCCATACGAGGCCTTGTTTTTTGCTTTACAAATTATAGCTTTCAATGGCACCATTTCCCTTTATCATATGAGGTCCTCAAAAATGGGGGAAAAAAAATTCACATTGGAGGAACAGTGATGCAAATTCGTGATGGTTTTTGGGGGTTTTGTTTTTACAGCTTTCATTGTGTGATAAAGGTTATTAATCGTTGTACACCAAGTTGCGTGTTACTTATACTACTAGAAGCAGCCTGCATGGCCCACTATTGTCTGTAGTGTCTCCGGGCTTTTCTTCCATCGATCCAACATCCAGCGGATCTTGAGGATTTACGTGCCCAAGTGCATTCAGCATGGCAGAAAATCCCTCAGACAACCATTAATAACCTCAATAAAAGCATGCCAAAGTGTGTAAGCGCCGCTCATACTTGAAACTCAACTATACAGAATAAAGCGAGACATTTTGTAAATTATTGTTTGAAGTTTTTCATCATTAGCATGTCTACCGATCAATTTACATCTTGGTGTTGCAACTTCAGTGTTGAGGAGTGTGTGTGTTTAAAATTAGTAATCCTACATGCCATTTTTTTCCCTAATTGAACACCAGAACTACTGTTTTTTCAGTTATCACACCTCCCTAAAAATGCATAAAATGTGTTCAAAGGTTGTTTATAACCTAAAATATTATCAATAAAAACGTCTAAACCGCTGGAAACAAAAGTAAGTACACCCCTAAGTGAAAATGGCGAAAGTCCTAAAGTACACAAGTATTTTCAGTTTACAATATATTTCTCAATATACAGAAAGCAATATGGAAAACTAGTACATGGTATAAATGTAGTGCTTACATTAGGAGAAGGGTCTGTAAACGTAGTAGAGTCTTTTCCTTTGATTCCTGCTAATTTTGATTGTATATGTCGACCTTCAATGAAGCCAACATACTCATTGAAATTGCTACATGGCCCAGCCAAGATACTCATAAAATTAAGATGGTAGCTAATGTACTCCAGAAAAGTTGGTTTTCTCCTGCAAAATTAATCACAGCACAAACTACAGTAAGTAACAGTAGTATTTAGACTGTTCCCCAATATCATTAGTACAAGCTGTGTGAGCACCGACAGGTATAACTAGTACATAAAATACAACTAATCATAAAATCACAATAGATCCATTGTCAGCAATTCTATTGTCTCACACTATAGATCTTTCACTGGACTATGCAGATCTAAAACAGCAATTGAATAATTTAAATTAAATTGTGAATGTTTTCAGATTAAAGGAAATGTGTCAGCAGGATTCCACACCCCAGTCTATATGTGCATGCAGCACTTTGAAAGACAAGTCCAGCAATACCTTTACTTGACCAGTCTATTCCTCCACTACTGAGAAAATAGTGTTTAAATTGGCATGAAAATGAAACTGAAGAGTTATTTGTAGTTTTGAAGCCTCTGCCACTCCAGCTCTATTCCGCGCCTATTCCGCCTCCTCCTGCTTTACTGACGGCTCCTTTGCCTAAAGTCACACAACAAAAATGCTATCTACCAAACAGGAGGAGTTGACACGGAGAAAATAAGAAAATAAGATACAACCCTGCGCCCTATGAACGCCATTTCACAATAATGCTTCTTTCAAGACACACCCCACGGAAGAAGCATTACTGCGAAACGGCGCTCGTCGGGCGTATGGTTGGGAAGCTGCTTTTACCCCACTGCACTGTCCCACGGAAACACCCTACACCCAACAGGTAAATTTACCTTATACAACGCTGCCAAATGGGTGTCTGTTTTGTTGGCTTGCTGGGTAAGGATCTCCCTATTATGTACTTCATTTACATGGCTCAATTTCCTCTCTAGATCTTGCTAAGTCTACACTGGCAGTTTATTTTTGTAACCCCCCTCAGTTACTCAATATCTATGGGAAGTAGCTTGAGACCTTATATGTTTTGTTTTTCATAAGGATTCACTTGATATATATCCCCCCCCCATCCCATTTTTCCCCACAGTGCATTGGCTTATGTTGTTCATCTGTCCCTTTCCACCCTTTTATTGGAGGCCATTCCTTTCCCCTGTCTTGTTATTCTTTTGTAAACCAATGAAGATATACCTTTTATCTCATTTTTCTAGTTTCTTTCACTTCTCATCGTTATGGTACCTTCCATAATAGATTATGCTAAGCTCATGATTTCTGTACTGTGGGTGGAGGGAGCTGTGCAGCTGAATTTAGCCAAGTCACATTACAAACCATTCTATCAGCTCTCCTGATTACTGCATTTGTCAGCATCACATTTATATCTGATTTGCTCAAGCAACTTGTAATCACTTTGCAGACAGATTAGCCTGTTACTATGTCTCACACAGGAGAAACCTGCTTGTTCTGGGCTACTCCTATGGGAGACGTAATGAGACCCTGTAATGAGAGATGTGATTACTGGCACATCTCTGAAAAGACACTGTGGGGAAGGTGCAGTACAGAAAAGGTGACTGGTAGGAAAGGAGGAGAGCTGATAGAATGATTTGTAATGTGACACAGCTAAACTGCCCATCCCCCACCCCCACACTGACACATGCAGGAGATCAAGGCAGGATCATTACATTTCACACGCTAAGAAAACTGCACTAAGCTATTGTGGTGAGTGTTCTTCTTTCCTTTGAGAATTGCTGCTTGCCCATGATTGCGCAGCACCATATACTGGGGAAGTAGTACACAAGGGAATAGAGGTGGAGTGACAGAGGTTTCAGATCTACAAATAGTTTTTGTGTCTCATTTCCCCATCAATGCAAATGCTAACTTTTCAGCAACAGAGGAATGGACTGGCCATGTAAAATTATCACACTACATGCACATATAATTTAGAAGGGAATCTGTCAGCATGATTTCACTCCCCTGTAAAAGATACACAAGACTTTCCTGATATTAATGTTAACACCATTACCGTAGTTATGAGTTTTAAAAAGAGGAAAAAGGTGGCACTGTCCCATGAAACACTTTTTAATTGAAAAAACCTTTAAAAAATGGATGCAGTAAGGTGCAAGCTCAGTGGAAGAACGATGGCCATTTTGCACGCACTGGCGCTTCAACAGGTCCAGGCACCATTAGTTATTCCAAGACAAAAAGAAAAATGGAGTTCTATACACAATATATGTAAAAAAGTAGATTTTATTGTATTTTAAAAAAATTACAAAATTGTGACTAAAGAAATCATACAATAATACAAAGACACATAACCCAAGTAAGATTACATGGATCCAGGGCATATAACATATCATATCATATCATTCTAAAAAAGCACAAGAAAACCTGTGTCTAACATCATAACTTAATCCCTTATATCATTGATCGCACTTATGACCATGGAATAACCTAATTGTGATGGCGTATCATATCAAGGGACCAGCCATAATTACACAAGAGAATCTTTTTGAAAAAGCTAACGCGAAACGCGCGTCAAGGGGTGGCACGCGGCACCCAGGCACTTTAACACCATATTTATGGGTAAGCACTAAACTTTACTTCACACAGTATTTAACCCTTTTATATCATTGTTATGGTGTCCTTAATGGCTGTACTTAGGGCTGGTCCCTTGATATGATACGCCATCACAATTAGGTTATTCCATGGTCATATGTACGATCAATGATATAAGGGATTAAGTTCTTATGTTAGACACAGGTTTTTGTGTGCTTTATGTGCTTTTTTATAATGATATGATATATGCCCTGAATCCATGATTTTTTTAGTCCCAATTTTGTAATTTTTTTTTAAATACAATAAAATCTACTTTTTAATATATATTACTCCATTTTTCTTTTTGTCTTGTTATATCTTGGAGTATACATTACTGTCCTTCGGTACCTATGGGTGAATATAATGGTATAAATCTACCATGAGTGTGTGTATATTGTAGATGGTACCCATATCTGTTTTGGGAGTTTGTTTATATTACCATTAGTTATTCTAGCTGCATGTCCACATGAGGGTGGGTATTTTTTCTATCTAAATCTTCGAATATGAGTTTCCTGACACTAAATCACATTCTACAATACAACAGAAAGTGCTTACGATATAGCATCTTTTAGTTGTTGCTTGCTGAGCAGGTCAGGGTTTTTGCATATTCCTACAGGGAATAGAAGGCAAAAAAAAAATAAAAAATTAGCTGCTTTTTTTTATCAGATCATTTTTTTTTTTTTAAATCTGCGGTAAATGTAAATGTTCCAGATGTCCGTCACCCTAAAGGATGAGGATTGCTAATCCTAACAGGTTTCCAAAGGAAATTTCCTTTCTTTTCTCTGGTCTCTGACAGGCGGCTGCAATCATTACGTTCCACTGGTAAAATCTGCTCTTCTCACCTCTCAATGTTTTACATTTAAAGTCACTTTAATTAATCATAATTTCTAAAATACTGTAGTAAAGTAAAGTACTGCAGTGTGCAGGCGCTAGGAAAGGTCAGAGAGGTCCGGCGCCTGCGCACTGCAGTACTCTGCTCAGCCCTCAACAGGACATAGAAAGTATGCCTGCGCAGGAGTGCAGCATGAAGCAAGGAGGAGGGCATCATCTGTAGAAAATGGGAGGCGCTGGACCGCGACACCCATCGGATCGGAGCGGATCCCCAGGTGAGTATAATCAAACTCGTTTTTCTTATCTTTCAGGTTACATTGAGGGCTTATCTACAGCATTACAGAATGCTGTAGATATGCCCCTGATGGCAGTGGCACAAGCTCATAAGGCAAAAATGAGGTGACAGATTCCCTTTAATAGTGAAGCCAATTAATCGCAGCTTTTATGCCACAAAAGTGGAGTAAAAGCGTTCAAAATATGCAAATTATTGGTGCAACACAGACTTGCACAAATAATCTGCAGCGTGTGGTGTTTTCACGCCACTTTGAATCAGCTCCGCCAAAATGAGTATAGCTGGGGCTGAGCTGGCACCGGAGTGATCATGCCCGCCCATCTGATTTAGGAAAAGTGGCAGTGGTAGATACTTAAGAAATGCTACTCCAGTCCCTGGAGGTGTGCGCCTCTTAATGAATTCATTGCTTCTTTTACTCCATCAAGACTGGAGTAGCATTGGACTATACTGCCGCATCTACAAAGTCTCAAACTGGGAGCAATAGAGAGAAAGGACAGCGACCCTGTGGATAACAGTCCTTTGATTCTAAAGTATTAGTATCATAGCAGCCAGGACACTGGTAATCACCTATATACAGTCATGGCCAAAAGTATTGACACCCCTGCAATTCTGTCAGATAATACTCAGTTTCTTCCTGAAAATGATTGCAAACACAAATTCTTTGGTATTATTATCTTCATTTAATTTGTCTTAAATGAAAAAACACAAAAGAGAATGATGCAAAAAGCAAAACATTGATCATTTCACACAAAACTCCAAAAATGGGCCGGACAAAAGTATTGGCACCCTCAGCCTAATACTTGGTTGCACAACCTTTAGCCAAAATAACTGCAACCAACCGCTTCCGGTAACCATCAATGAGTTTCTTACAATGCTCTGCTGGAATTTTAGACCATTCTTCTTTGGCAAACTACTCTAGGTCCCTGATATTTGAAGGGTGCCTTCTCCAAACTGCCATTTTTAGATCTCTCCACAGGTGTTCTATGGGATTCAGGTCTGGACTCATTGCTGGCCACCTTAGAAGTCTCCAGTGCTTTCTCTCAAACCATTTTCTAGTGCTTTTTGAAGTGTGTTTTGGGTTATTGTCCTGCTGGAAGACCCATGACCTCTGAGGTAGACCCAGCTTTCTCACACTGGGCCCTAAATTATGCTGCAAAATTTGTTGGTAGTCTTCTGACTTCATAATGCCATGCACACGGTCAAGCAGTCCAGTGCCAGAGGCAGCAAAGCAACCCCAAAACATCAGGGAACCTCCGCCATGTTTGACTGTAGGGACCGTGTACTTTTCTTTGAATGCCTCTTTTTTCTCCTGTAAACTCTATGTTGATGCTTTTGCCCTAAAAGCTCTACTTTTGTCTCATCTGACCAGAGAACATTCTTCCAAAATGTTTTAGGCTTTTTCAGGTAAGTTTTGGCAAACTCCAGCCTGGCTTTTTTATTTCTCGGGGTAAGAAGTGGAGTCTTCCTGGGTCTCCTACCATACAGTCCCTTTTCATTCAGATGCCGACGGATAGTACGGGTTGACACCGTTGTACCCTCGGACTGCAGGGCAGCTTGAACTTGTTTGGATGTTATTGGAGGTTCTTTATCCAACATCTGCACAATCTTGTGTTGAAATCTCTTGTCAATTTTTCTTTTCTGGCCACATCTAGGGAGGTTAGCCACAGTGCCATGGGCTTTAAACTTCTTGATGACACTGCGCACAGTAGACACAGGAACATTCAGATCTTTGGAGATGGACTTGTAGCCTTGAGATTGCTCATGCTTCCTCACAATTTGGTTTCTCAAGTCCTCAGACAGTTCTTTGGTCTTCTTTCTTTTCTCCATGCTCAATGTGGTACACACAAGGACACAGGACAGAGGTTGAGTCAACTTTAATCCATGTCAACTGGCTGCAAGTGTGATTTAGTTATTGCCAACACCTGTTAGGTGCCACAGGTAAGTTATAGGTGCTGTTAATTACACAAATTAGAGAAGCATCACATGATTTTTCGAACAGTGCCAATACTTTTGTCCACCCTCTTTTTTATGTTTGGTGTGGAATTATATCCAATTTGGCTTTAGGACAATTCTTTTTGTGTTTTTTCATTTAAGACAAATTAAATGAAGATAATAATACCAAAGAATTTGTGTTTGCAATCATTTTCAGGAAGAAACTGAGTATTATCTGACAGAATTGCAGGGGTGTCAATACTTTTGGCCATGACTGTATATATATATATTACATCTTAAAAAGGAGTCTGCCACCACAAATGCCGTAGTGTGGTCAGGTAGTTCAGTGCTCCTCTTTGTCTAGCTCCAAACCCTCTTAATTGACAGCTCTGGCTTCACAGGTGCCAGGGAAGGGGGGAGATATATGAAGAACAGGTAGATTCCAAGCCCCTGTGCTTGGTTTGAACCGTCATTTTGTGCTGATAGACTTCCTTTAACTATGCGTCACAATTTATTATGGAAAAAACCCATTAATATACAATCTTTTACTAATCAATCTCTAAAGTGATGTAACAGTTTATCATATAGTTTCACACTAATTTTGCTGTTACAGTCAGTTAGAAGTTGCTTAATTTCCTATTGCAGTCACCAGTCATGAACATTAAGAAATTAAGTACCCTGAAATATTGAAGGCTGAACCGTGGTCACAACTCTTCATGTGACTGCAACTCGGCTTCAGATTGAGAAGGTGCCAACCAATGGAAGTGCTCTCCAGCCAGGGTATGTGCGTCTTTCCAGCAAAGCTCATCGCTTCAGTAATCAAA
Organism: Dendrobates tinctorius; assembly: GCF_039654945.1. Classification (NCBI taxonomy): domain Eukaryota; kingdom Metazoa; phylum Chordata; class Amphibia; order Anura; family Dendrobatidae; genus Dendrobates; species Dendrobates tinctorius. Next base: position 4,051,403 of record NW_027361672.1, read on the forward strand.
ACTTACTAACATGCACTCCTCAACATTGAAAGTGCACCACCAAGAGGAAAATTATGGGAATCACAGGATCGATAGGCATGTTAAGGATGTGTAAGTGATGAAAAAATGGCAACAACATTTGCAAAAAATCTCAATATACTGGAGGCCATAAGAGGAAAACTATAAAGCCTTCATGAGGCATCTTCATACTGATAATATTGATTATAATCATTATAATGTGGGTGATACAATGCGCGGTAGCAAGTCCCCCATAGTATTTATTCATGTATGCTAACAGTCTTACATTGATTTGGCTGTGGAAGCTGTAGTACAGCCATTTCTCAAATGTCCCAGGAGCCATTTTTCAACTCTACTGCACCAGGCTGCATTATGCTTGTACTACTGTGAGCAGCCTGAATGACCTAAATATGTTAGCATGGTCTGCAGGGTCTCTGTACTTGTCTCCCATTGAGCACATCTGGGATGTCATTGGTCAGCAACTGCAAAGGGAGCTGCCAGCAACGTATTTTGATGATTTGATTGCCAAAGTGCATTCTGAGTAGCAGAAAATTCCACAGACAACCATTCATAACCTCATTGTTAGTACACATAGGTGTGTAAGCACATGTATTTTTGCAAATTGCACTCACACTCGAAACTTAAAAAAAATCTAAAATGTTACGCAAATTTTGTCTCCATTTTTCAATCATTTGCATATCATTCACATGGCTATCCATCCTGTGATTTCCAGAATTCCATGACGCTTCCGTTTAGGGTTTAAAATTTAAATGTTGAGGCATGTATAAAAAAAAAAAAAAAAATATCAGTCAAATTTTTGTTCTGTGTAATGTTAGAAGCCTTTGGACACAAATACATCAAAACAACCCTTCACAACATTTGATGTAAGTTTACGCCTTGGTCAAGAAGGGGTCCAACACGCCTCCCCCCCCGAAGGTCATCGCAAGGGCCCGATTGTTGGTCTAAATAGGCCCCTATATAGCAACAATCACCATAAAAAAAAAAAAAAAGATAAAGCCCCATAAAGGAACTAAGTAAAAAAGAGAAATGTAAAAATTAATAGCTCCGAGTTATAGTTAAATTATAAGTGTTGCAGTCCCATTGTCAGTATGCTTTGTCTCTACATTGGACAGTGTCGGACTGTGTAGGGGCAGGCCTAAAAAACAAGGGCTATTGTAACACTGAGAACCTAGTGTTTCATTTTATTCGCAAATTTCTAGGAAAAAATAACAGAATAGCACAATACAGATTTCTTAAATATTAAAAGCGGTATTTCAATCTCCAAGATCTTATCCCACATTTCTATGTCTCTTTACTCATGTGCAGGTAATTAGGCATTAAGTTACGACCATTAATATAGTGACAGTTAGCTAGTTGCTAGTGGTCATAACCAGAGATGGGCGAACTCGAACAGTAAAGTCGGTGTCTGTACCAAACATACTATTTGGGCACAGATGCCGAACACTGACTGCAGGAAGTCCGTGTTACTGTTCGGGTTCGGCCCCCCGAACACCAGGTGTTTGTCGCGCTGTCATGTGCAAATCACCGCCGGTCAGATAGCCGTGGAGCCCACCGCTGTGATCAGAGGTATAAAGTTTACCTCTGGTCATTGGTGTCAGCTGATGGGACTACTCTTCCAAGCCAAGCCGTTTTTTTTTTTTAATTATTTATTTACAGCGCAGGTGCCAACCGATGAATACTTCCATCATCTGCTCCTGCTCTCATTGTCATTAGCGGCAGCAAGCGTCGGCTGATGGGAGTAGTCCCACCAACTGACACCAGTGACCGGAGGCAAACTTTATAACTCAGATTACAGCTGCACGCTCATACTGTTAACAGTGTGGGAACTGCGGCTATCTGAATGGCGGTGATGATTTTACCGCTGATCAGAAGCGGCATTTGCCGTGCTGTCATGTACATGACAGCATGGCAAACACTGGATGTTCAGGCTCCCCATTCAAGTGAAAAGGGTCCGGGTTCTGTTCTGGTACCTGAACCCGAACTTTTTGTAAGGCCGAGATCACACATGCGAGGAATACGGGAGAGTCTTGCATGTTAATACCCGGCACTGCCGCCGGCACTCGGATCAGAGAGTGCGGCCGCATAGCAATACATGGAGCCGCACGCTCCGCTCCCGAGTGCTGGTGGCAGTGCTGGGTATTGAAATGCGAGACTCAGCCATATTCCTTGCATGTGTGATTTCGACCTAACTGTTCAATCGAACCCGCCGGACCCGAACATCCAGGTGTCCGCCCATGTCTTCTCGTAACTATGGATACCCAAGGTCCTGCGATGCCTGCACATGAGGAAAGACATAGCAAATCAAAAAAACTATACTAGTTTTCTAATTGGAGTTATTGGCTAGTATTAATATTATTACACCTACTACATATTGGAATAGGATCTTGGACATGGGAATACCCCTTTAAATAAAAAAAATTAAAAAGTTAAAAATTATTTTTTACTGAAAAAGTATACAATCCTATCAATACCTTGTGGAGTTTGCAGTTATTAACTCCTAAATTATCATCAATACAGCTTTTTATGACTTCCCAATCTGAGGAAAGCACTAAATAGGAGTAGGGATCCAGCACTGAATGGGTTGCTTACTGGGCTTCTTGCTGTACATTAGTTCTGATAATATCTGCCAGTCCTCTCACTTATGCACTGTATAACCTCTCCTTACACTCCATTAAGAGACTTCTTTCGGTCTATAGTACATTCTGCAGAAAGCTGCCATTCAGTATTGAGGGTTGGGGCTAGACAGAGCTGATGAATAGCATAGACTATTTCAGCAGCTCTACACTGAGGTACTGGCAGAGCTGCAGCAGAAAAAAAACTGTTTTATCAAAACTACAACAGCTAGTTTCACACTAGCGTTTATTCGACGCAGCGCACGGTGCCACTAAGCCCCGCCCCCTGCCCGCCCCATCCGGTCATGGCCGCCTACTATCGCACATGGACGCTTGCGATCTGCGCACCCTATCTTCAAAAGTGCGCAGCGCACGCCAAAATCCTACTAGCACACGGCCAGCGCACCCTATGCTAAAGATAGGGTGCACAGATCGCAAGCGTCCATGTGCAATAGTAGGCGGCGATGACCGGATGGGGCGGGGCTTAGTGGCGCTGTGTCGAATAAACGTTAGTGTGAAACTAGCCTTAGTCAATGAAATTGCATGGATCAGGTCTCTGCCCCAACTTTGTGATGTTCTCTGGTGCTACAGCAAATGATTAGTGACAGATTCTCTGAAAGACCCTTATTCTATGGTGACATTTTTACAATGCTGTAAAATAAAGCAGTGTAAACAGCAAGCCTGTGGAGCGGTGAACAGCTGTGTTGGACAGTCCTTGCTCCTGCTTTAACTGGAGGGATCGGAGTAAGCTCTGATCACAGGCACTCGACTCTTGATCACTATGGTCAAGAGCAGCAAAATCAAAGCTGACTGCACCCTTCAAAAAGATTGCCAGGTTTCCTATAGATTTGACTGTGACTAGGGGTCCCCAGTGCAGTCTGTCCTGAAAACCGAAAAAGGACCCAGAGTTGTCTGTTCACCAAAGGCAAATTTTGATGTGCCAACAGTTGCTGCTAAATGACCATCAATCAGCTAAATACAAGCTGATCGGCGATTGTGTAATATCCTGGTTTGTCGAGCGGAACAGAACTATATGCACACAAAACCACCATTAATGCGATTGTTCTGTGCGCAGAGAATATCATAATCAGCAGCACATCTCTGGTCTAAACGGGGTGCTGTGCTGCCAATATTAATGATTTTAATGCCAGAATAAATGATCCAATCACCCATCGCACGCACATTTGCTTGTTCGGAAGGTGACTGCTGACATGTTTAACCCCTTCACCCCCAAGGGTGTTTTGCACGTTCATGACCGGGCCAATTTTTACAATTCTGACCACTGTCCCTTTATGAGGTCATAACTCTGGAACGCTTCCATGGATCCTGGTGATTCTGACATTGTTTTCTCGTGACATATTGTACTTCATGTTAGTGGTAAAATTTCATTCAAATAACTTGCGTTTATTTGTGGGAAAAATGGAAATTTGGCGAAAATTTTTAAAATTTCGCAATTTTCCAACTTTGAATTTTTATGCCCTTAAATCACAGAGATACAGCACACAAAAAACTTGATAACTAACATTTCCCACATGTTTAATTTACATCAGCACAATTTTGGAACCAAAATTTTATTTTCGTTAGGAAGTTATAAGGGTTAAAAGTTGACCAGCGATTTCTCATTTTTACAACACCATTTTATTTTTAGGACCACATCACATTTGAGGTCACTTTGAGGGGTCTATATGATAGAAAATACCCAAAAGTGACACCATTCTAAAAACTGCACCCCTTAAGGTGCTCAAAACTACATTCAAGAAGTTTATTAACCCTTTAGGTGCATCACAGGAATTTTTTTGAATATTTAAAAAAAAAAAAAAAAAAAAAAAAAAAATGAACATCTAACTTTTTTTTTTACAAAAAAAATACTTCAGGTTCAATTTTTTTTATTTTACCAAGGGTAACAGGAGAAATTGGACTGCAAAAGTTATTGTGCAATTTGTCCTGAGTACGCTGATACCCCACATGTGGGGGTAAACCACTATTAGGGCGCATGGCAGAGCTCGGAAGGGAAGGAGCGCCGTTTGACTTTTTCAATGCAAAATTGGCTGGAATTCAGATCGGACGCCATGTCACATTTGGAGAGACCCTGATGTACCTAAACAGTGGAAACCCCCTACAAGTGACCCCATTTTGGAAACTAGACCCCCCAAGGAACTTATCTAGATGTGTGGTGAGAACTTTGAACCCCCAAGGGCTTCACAGAAGTTTATAACATACAGCCGTACAATTAAAAAATCATATTTTTTCCACAAAAAATGATCTTTTCACCCTCAATTCTTATTTTTCCAAGGGTAACAGGACCCTAAAAGTTATTGTGCAATTTGTCCTGAGTACGCTGATACTCCACATGTGGGGGTAAACCACTATTTGGGCGCATGGCAGAGCTCGGAAGGGAAGCAGCGCCATTTGACGTTTTTGGCTGGAATTGAGATCGGACATCATGTCGCGATTGGAAAACCCCTGATGTACCTAAACAGTGGAAACCCCCCACAAATGACACCATTTTGTAGACTAGACCCCCCAAGGAACTTATCTAGATGTGTGGTGAGCACTTTGAACCCCCCAGTGCTTCACAGAAGTTTATAACGCCCGGGCGTGAAAATAAAAAATTTGTATTTTTTCCACAAACATGATCTTTTAGTCACCATTTTTTTATTTTCCCAAGGGTACCAGGAGAAATTGGACCCCAAAAGTTGTTGTCCAATTTGTCATGAGTACGCTGACACCCCATATGTGGGAGAAAAACTACTGTATGGACACACGTCGGGGCTCGGGCGGGAAGCAGTGACATTTTGGAATGCAGACTTTGATGGAATGGTCTGCGGGTGTCATGTGCGTTTGGAGAGCCCCTGATGTGCCCAAACAGTGGAAACCCCCAATTCTAACTCCAACCCGAACACCAACACACCCCTAACCCTAGCCCTAACCCTAACGGAAAAATGGAAATAAATACATTTTTTTTATTTTATTATTTTTCCCTAACTAAGGGGGTGATAACGGGGGGTTTGATTTACTATTTATGGCGGTTTTTATGTTTGGCAGCTGTCACATGCTAAAAGACGCTTTTTATTGTAAAAATAGTTTTGCATCACCACATATTGAGAGCTCTAATTTTTCCGTATTTTGACCCACCGAGTCATGCGAGGTCTTATTTTTTGCGGGACGAGTTGACGTTTTTATTGGTACCATTTTCGGGCACGTGACATTTTTTTCATCACTTTTTATTCCGATTTTTGGGACGCAGAATGAACAAAAACCAGCGTTTCATGAATTTCTTTTGGGGGGGGGGGGTGCGTTTACACCGCTCCGCGTGCGATAAAATTGATAAAGCGGTTTTATTCTTCGGGTCAGTACGGTTACAGAGATACCTTATTTAGGTCGTTTTTTTATGTTTTGTCGGTTTTATGCAATGAAAACTATTTTATATAAAAAAATTATTATTTTTGCATCGCTTTATTCTGCGAGCTATAACTTTTTTATTTTTTCGCTGATGATGCTGTGTGGCGGCTCGTTTTTTGCGGGACAAGATGACGTTTTCAGCGGTACCATGGATATTTATATGCGTCTTTTTGATCGCGCGTTATTACACTTTTTGTTTGGCGGTATGATAATAAATCATTATTTTTTGCTTCGTTTTTTATTTTTATTTTTTAAGGGGTTCGCTAAAGGGGTTAACTAATGGGACAGTTTTATAGGGCGGGTCGTTACGGACGCGGCGATACCTAATATGTGTACTTTTATTTTTTTTTTTATTTCTAAAAAATGGATTTATTTGGGGGAATATTTTTTTTTTTTTCTAATTTATTTGGCGATTTTTTTTTTTTATTTATTTTAACACTTTTATTTTATTTTTTACTTTATTAAATAGTCCCAGGTGGGACATCACTGTCCTGTGACAGATCGCTGATCTGTCACATCACAGATCACTGACAGATCAGCAATCTGTCACAGGCACTGCAGAAGGCTTCCTCATGCCTGCGATTTGCAGGCAATGAGGAAGCCAGCTTCCTGCAGGCCCCCGTCGCCATCTTGGATTCGGGGGCCTGCAGGAAAGGAGCCCCCCGCAGCAGCGCTGCACATTGCGCTGCCGTGGGGGGCTCAGGGAAGCAAGGAGGGAGCCCCCTCCCTGCCGATGCTTCCCTTTAACCCCCGGTACACCGCGATCATGTTTGATCGCGGTGTGCAAGGGGTTAACGTGTCGGGGGCGGTCCGTGACTGCCCCTGACACATTGTGCCGGGTGTCAGCTGTGATAATCAGCTGACACCCGGCCGCGATCAGCGGCGCTCACCAAGTGGGCGCCGCTGATCGCGGTAGACGTACTATCCCATCCATGGGCATAGGGGCCCGGGTCCCATGGACGGGATAGTACGTCTCATGTCAGGAAGGGGTTAAACAAGCTGATAATCGCCAAACTAGAGTCTGTTTCTGATTATTAGCTCATCTAAATGAACCTAAACCTTAGGTCACAAAAAACAACCATGAAAAACAGCAATTCCTTAATAGATTATAATAATATTAATGCAGGGGAGGCATGGTTCACACTTTCCACAGCGCTCTTCTTATCTCCGTTGGACATTTAGTAAAACCAGAAAAGGTGCGCTAGGTAGGATAACTATACATTAGGTTAGGGTTAGAGGGTCGACCTGAGGCCCAAACAAGTCTTGTCAATAAGAGTATGCACAACATCTTTTAGATTCCAGCATAACCACATTGTTTTTGAAGCAGAAGACACTTAAGGAAAAACAATTTTCCTTAAGCACCTCCTTTGATATCCTTTGCGCCGATTTCGTATCTGCTTTGCTGCAGCATTTTTGGTTGATATACAGTTCTGGCAAAAATTAAGAGACCACTGTAAAAATTTCAGTTTGCCTGATTTTTCTCTTTAAAGGTATAGGTTTGAGTAAAATGTAAAGTGTTCCTTTATTCTATAAACTACTGACAACATGTCTCCAAATTTCCAAGCAATACATTTTGTTTTGTTTTTTTCTAAAAATGAGAAATGGGCAAAATTAAATAAAATTACCAGTGCTTTCAGACCTCAAATATTGCAAAGAAAACAAGTTCATAATCATTTAGAAACAACAATACTAATATTTTAACTCAGGAAGAGTTCAGAAATCTATATTTTGTGGAATAACCATGATTTTTAGTCACAGCTTTCATGCGTCTTGGCATGCTTTCCACCAGTCTTTCACACTGCTTTTGGGTGACCTTATGCCACTCCTGGTACAAAAATTTAAGCAGCTCTACTTTGTTTGATGACTTGTTACTATCCATCCATCTTCCTCTTCATTACATTCCATAGGTCTTCAATGGGGTTCCGGTCTGGAGATTGGGCTGGCATTGACAGGGATTTGATGTGGTGGTCCTTCATCCAGACACTGATTGACCTAGCTGTGTGTGAATGGTGCATTGTCCTGCTGGAAAAAACAGTCCTCAGAGTTGGGGAACATTGCCTGAGCAGATGAAATCAACTGTTTTTCCCATAAAACCTTGTATGCGGCTTGATACATATGCCCTTGGCAAAGCTGAAACTTAGACTCATTAGAGAAGATTACCTTACTCCAGTCCTCTATGGTCCAATCCTTATGGTCATTGGCAAACTTCGCTTCTCATTGATGAAAGTCTTTTTTCTAGCTTTACATGACTTGAGCCCTGCCTCTAGGAGCCTGTTAATAACTGTTCTTGCCATGCACTTCACCCCAGCTGCCATTTACCATTCCTTTTGTAGATCACTTGATGTCATCCTGCAGTTGCTGAGTGAAATTCAAATAAGATGATGGTCATCCCCAGTCAGTGCAGAGTCGCTTTCGCCCTCTGCCAGTCTCTAGCTTTGTTGTCCCCAATGTCTTCTGCTTGACCTTTTTGTAATTGCCTGCCGTCTTAGAAATTTTAAGGATGGAGGTAACATGACGCTCACTGTATCCCTCTGCTAGTAAAGCCAGAATTGAGCCCTTCTTTTCCTCACTGAAGACTTTTCTTTCCAACTCCTTTGGCATGGATAAAAGTTATTTTTCATTCCTATTACTTCTGGGATATTACTAGCACTTGTTTTCCCATCCAGCTTGTCCTATTGCAAGAGGATTGTGAACACCACAGCAGGGTGTTTTTATACTTTCCTTCATTAAATAAGATTTGGTTCAGGTGATCACCTAATCAGAAGCACAGTGACTAGAATGAGGTGTCCTCTGGGTGGAATTCAGCTGACACTGGAATGGAATGGCTGTCAGACATATAGAGAAGCTGATATTTATAAAACTGTGCAGTGATCTCTTAATTTTTACTAGAGCTGTAAAAATTAAGTGGCAGCATCCAAGCACCTTAATAATATTCAGGACCCTTCTTACAGTCACTTCATGGTTTTCAAAGCTTGAAGCAGTTAAAAGAAGTGAAAAAAAAAAGACAGAATGTAAGACCAAGTTGTTCTGACATTGCTGTACATGTGTTCATTCTTTTGGGCTTTTATTGATATTTTTTATGGGGGTTCCAGGCGGTATCTGCCTGGGAAAAAACGTTGTGTACATGCACCCTGAGGCTGTGTTCACACGTAGCGTTTTTTTCGCGAATTTGCCAAAAAAGCTGCTCAAAAAATGCTTAAAATAAGCTTCCCATTCATTTCGCACTTTTTTGAATATTGATGCGTTTTTTTTACCGCGAAAAAACCGCTTCGCGGTAAGAAAAACGCAGCATGCTCATTAATTTCGTGGAAAATTCCGCGTTTCTAGCTATTTTCTTTGTGTCTGGAAACGCGCGGAAAAAAGGCGTGTTTTCTGGGAAGGGAGTCCGTTTTTTATGCAGAAATTTCTGCATACGTGTGCACATAGCCTCAATGTTACACTTCATGGTTTTCTTGTAGTAATCTTGTAATGGAGGAACCTGATGGGTGACAAGACAGAACTCGGATAACGATACTGTAACTAAGGAGCTGTGTGTTCACAGAATGGCCAGCAAAAGTGGAGTCACTACCATTAAGTGAAATGTGTACACAGACCTGACTGCTGTTCACTTTTATCAAGGAAAACAATGTCAAGTTTGACCTGGCATTTCTTTAACCTAATGGCATATTCATCAGCACAGCGTGTGCCCTGTTGATTAATCGGCCACAGGTGTTAGTATGCATTGTTCATACATCTCACCCACTTACATCAGACAAGTAAATGAGAATAAGAACATTGGCAATTAATTCTCGTAATCCTAAGGTGGTAACAGGATGTGAAAGATAAGGGAACACTTCTGTTTTAGGGCTGGGGATGATGATGACACAGACAGCACAAGCTGACAACTTTCTCCCATAGGAGTCATCAAGTCATTTCATAACAGAGACTTTTATAAAGGCAGAAAATTTGCCCAAGTCCCCCTCAAAAATCAAAGCTCCCCAAAACTAGAAGGTTCTACTCAGTTTCTGTTCCAAAAAAACTCTACAAAAAGACTTTGTGTGCACATAGTATTTTTGCTAAGTTTTTCGAGTGGAAACTCACCAAAATCCTCCTAAAAAAAATACAAGGAGTTTCCGCTTTAGGTCCAAACACTCAGCAAGAAGACGCAGTGTGAACAGACCCTTAAGCTGCTGTTCATAGCTAATGCTCGGGCAAGATGGCTGTCCCTCTAATAATGTAATGTAAAGACAATGAATTACTAATAAACAAAAAGCATCAAAAAAATAATAACAGATTAACTCAAAACAGGATGTGTCAAAATATATTAACAAGATCCATTGCTCTTATCATATAATGCTTCTAAATGGTTCGAAAAATCTAGCAGCTGTACAACCAATGGCCCTCCAATAAAATAACACATCTTACCGTCATGTAGCTGGAAAGCCAAAGTGGTGATTTTTTGTGTCACAATCATCAAGGGACTGCAATGAAAAAGTATACTGCCATTAGACAGATATCTACAAATCTGTCCTACTTCCAAAATGAAAGGCAATTAATATAATAAAAAAGATCCATTATTTTAATATATGACCATGCAATGTCTCTTCATGGCGTCTGCTATGTATGTCACCGGAGACAATTAAATGCATACATTTTCAGATCTCTCACTCCCCTCACATCCCATTTCCTAATGTGTCCATCAACAGCTTCATTAGAATGCGGGCATATCATCGAACCTACTAAATGTCAGACTAGCGAGGAAGTTGTTGAATGGCAAAGTATGCAGCAAGCAGAAGGAATACATAAACAATACATGGAAAAAAGTACAGAATGTGGACAGCAAGACATCACACCCATATGTTCCTGCTAATACTGCAATTTATGGCTAATATTGGTCTTCAGTGAATTCAGATTTTCCCATCATTGAGGTGACAATTGGTGCTCATAAAGTTCTATGTAGAACTGTAACTGTTATTTCAGGAAAACTTGCAGCAGAATATCTGTGTCTGAACTCAACCTCTCTATAAAATTTTACAATCACCAACTATCTAAGAAATGAGAAAATCTGTCTTCACCGAATACAGATTTCACTCATGAATTGAAAGGGAATGATCAGTCTAGGAAGAGAAAGAAGCAAAATTTCTCTTTTCGGATAGATTACAAAGTTGCTTATTTTTATGTGTACTATTGATTTATGGAATAATTAAAATGACAGTTACTCAGTAATACCAAAAGGCATTTTAGAAAGAAGGGAAAAAAAAAAAAAAAAAAAAAAAAAAAAAAAAAAAAAAAGATATTCCGCATGACAGAGACAAAAAAAAGCACAGTCCAACTAAGGAAATGTGAACACATCGGCTTTTACACACGCATGCTTTTTGTTGGTGCAGAGTACAGATTGTCTTCACAACGGAAAGCGCCTGAAGAATGGCCGGATCACATCCTTTGCCTGCTTGTTGTCTTTGGAAACATGAAGGTTATAAGACGCTCAAAAGACTGAAATGTAAAGACCAAGTCACATAGAATCTTAGCTTCAATTCAGAATTTTTCTTTTTTCTAACAAAGAAGTCCCGTAACCATTTGTCTTGTGGTAATCGCTGACAGTTTTTGTTCTAAATTCAACAATAATGGATCCCAGTTATTCTGGAATTTTGCACAAAATCTAAAAATGCTCTTTATTGTTATCTTTCACCTGCTTAGTAACTTTTTAGTCTTATGTTTAGTTAAAATGTTGCAAAAATTGATCCAAATTATCAGGCATATAAAAAATAAATGCAGGAGGGGGACTGGAGAAAATTTGCAACAAATTTGTGACGTTGAGAAGTTGGAAACGATAAATCAGGCGCAAACATCTGGAAATCCTAAAGTCTACCCAGAGCGGCACAGTTAAAATAAAACGCACATAAAAAATTACAAAAGAGGAAAAAATGGTAAGAAGAAAAAGATGCAAATAAAAATAGACGCAAAAGGGAAAAAAAAAAAAAAAAAAAAAGTTTAAAAAAAAAAAAAAGTGCAAATACAATAATGAATCTGGCCACAGTGTGAGCAATTTCCCCTTTTTCAGAGTTAGTCCCTCTTATTATTCAGGCCATATGATCATCATGCAAATGTACGGATCAGAGTTACAAAACTGACATCAGTTGAACTAGACAAATGTTTTTACAAAAAAATAAAATCTTGGTTGCATTTATTGTAGATCCATAAAAGCACTTCAAACAAAATCAAAAGGCAACACAACTAACCCATTTTGGATTGCAATTTGATAGCAAAATAACAGTCATAGTATAACAAATGTAGGCAGGTAGCTCTATATCGTGCCTGACCAACACCGATGGAGGGCGCACAAGAGCACATGTGCAGAATAATGAGGTGTAGAAGCACTTGACAAATCACATGTACACCGCCTCCCAACAATGTTCACATGACACGGGGTAGACAAACAACAAGAACAAATACATATCATATTAAAATCCAAAACGCCTCGCTGGTGAGAAGCCTTTGATTGAGATCACCAACTCGAAGAGGGCATTAACCCATTCAATGTCTTGCACTGCGAGGGAGGACATTTTTTGTTGATGAACAGAAGCACGATGGGCAGAAATATTCCTATTAGATTCATTAGACTCTAACAGGAGGTGACCAGACACATGCCCACAGGAAAAATGCAACAAGGAAAACTGCCCACACGGACAAAACAACAACATTTATCACCTCGGCCAAAAGACCTGTAATATTTTATATCGCTCTGGAGCCTGTGCAAAGTGTGACCCCAGCTGTACCGATAGGACGTTATTATCACCTCCCCACTGACCTGTAATATGTTATCTATGCTGCTGCCAATTTCCATTTTTGCTTTTCCGTTTTTTTTCCTCCACTTCTTCCCAGAGCCATAGCTTTTATTTTTCTGTCCAGATTGACATATGAGGACAAGTTTTAATTTACATAATTTATTTTACCACATAGTGTTCTGAAAAATGGGGGAAAATGCCGATTGTTAGCGGACGGTCCTGGCTGTAATACACAGCCATCACCTGCCAGGTATGAGGAGGGCTCACTACGGGACCCCCTCCATACACCCACTTCCAACATACACCATACCTGTACGGTGGATATTGTGAAGGGGTAAATAAATTGTTTTAATAAACTGTTATTTTGTTCGTGTGGGCATTCATGTCTGTGGGCATTTTTCATGGAACTCTAATAGGAATGTTTCTGCCAATTGTGCTTCCGTTCATCAATGATCAGAGACATCTGAAAGAGGCCTTCTAAAGCTAGTTTATAAAGCGGAGGTAGTGCAATATATTGAAGGTGTCCTGATTTACATACAGTAGATCAAATATAGGATATTAGAATTATAATTTACATACTTATAGATTTGGACAGTTTCTCCATAATTATATGGAGAAAAAGCTTGATACATGTCCAAGAATAAATAGCAAAAGGCATACATTGTTTGGATAGGTATACATATATATAGGGGGCAATGTCACCATCATACTGTTTATAGAGGGAGTATGGGGGGCATTGAACTGTCTATGGAGGTCTTTGGGGAATCATACTGCATATAAAAGACATCATATTGTATATAGGGGCTATGGAGCCATTAATGTGTACAGCTGGCTATAGAGCTAAAATACTGTGTATAGGGGGGGGGGTGACAGGGTCACTGGCACAGTGTATGAGGGGAGATATTTGTTACAGTGCATAATGACGTCAGTGATGTGAAATCAGGTGATGTTTCCTCCAGCACACTACGTGTTGAGAGAGTTAAACTAAAGTTGCTTACATGGGCACCATAGAGTGGGTGGGTGCTCGCCATATCTCCTCCTGCAGAACCAACACCAGCTTGTGTACTGACAAGACCTACGATGATGTCACAGTCATGTGATCATCACATGGTTAGGTTAAATAGATGAACATGAGAGTCAGTGGGTGTTGTGTCTTGGGAGAGGAGGAAGTCCCACATGGCTCCAGGAGGAGCTATGGACTTTGTGTGTTACCTGTGGGTGATTCCTGCAGGGAAAAGACTCTTTTGAACTTTATATTTATTTTGTTTTGTCATTAGGCCAGAAAGGCCACCTTTGCTTTATTCAACGCTGCTATGGTTTATGTTGCAGGAGAAAGGTGTGAGAGCTGCAGACGTGATGAAAAAATTCAGCCAAATGAGGCTGAGTCCAATCACCAATACACAGGTGGGTGCCAATCCCGCTGGAGAGCACAGCAACAACAATAGAGAAAAGGGATTGAAGGAGGGTGCACCCTGTCGATGAAGCGGTTTGGAGTGCCTCCTTCAATCCCTTTTCTCTATTATGAAATATGTTGTCTTTTAATAAACCAGCAAGCAATTTACCTCAAGAGACGTTCTGAAGTCTACCTGTGCAAGCATCCAAGTGAAGCAAAACCTCACAAGGGCTATAGGACATCATACTGTGCATAGGTGGCAAAAGACCATCACACCATATACTGTATAGGTGACTATTGGGGTATTATACTGCATATTGAGGGCTGTGTGCCATCAAATTATGTATGTGAGCTAAGGAGTAAAGGGTATGGAGGTTTTAGGGCATCAAACGTACATAGGGGGCAATCAATCTGTGCATAGGGGTCATTATACTGTAAGTAGGTGGTTATGGGGCATCAGACTATATAGGGAGATTTGGGACATTATACTGTATTTAAGAGCCATGTTCACCAACATACTGTATTATAGGAATGAAGGTCACTATCAAACTGTATATTGGGGCTATGATCACCAAGCTACTTTATATAGGGAGATATCGGAACATCATACTGTGTACAAAGAGCTATGTGGCCATCATACTATTAATATCGGATATGGGGCATTATACTGTGTATAAGGGCTATAATACTGTGTATAGGAGGAATCCACTGTCGGTGGAATGTACTGTGGGGCCACCATACTGTGTATATAGGAGTATGGGGACATTATAGCATGCATGGTAAATTATATTGTATATAAGGGACTGTTGTGAACACTTTGGACCTGACTTCTAAGTTTGGGCTCCCTCTGGTGGTTGCTGCGGGTAATGGAGCTGGTCAGGTTGACAGAAGTCAATCACCTGAAGAGGGAGATTGGAGGTCAGGTGTTACTACCTGGGAGGATTTAAGTGAGCAAGTTTCCCTCGGTTGTTGCTTGTGATTTGGTTTTCTTCCTGTGCATTTTGAACTCCGCTTGCCCCCTGCTTGGTCCTGCATCATTCAGATAAGTTATTTGTTTGCTGGAATCTTTTTGCATTTGATTCAGTTTTTGCCTTTCTCTGCTTTCTGCTTTGCTGTGTGGGTTCAGCATTGTTCCCTGCTGGGACCGGTGCTGGACCCCATTCCATATGCCACAGCTTATGTAAGTCTGTTCAGTATTGCTAATCCCCTGTTATATAAGTATCTTTTGTTTTGCTTCCAGTTCACACCCGAATTCTGATCTAGTGGGGGAAGAGGTCATGTGGCCTCAGTATTTTTGCATATCAGACATGTTGGATTTTTTCTTAGTTTTTTTCCGTGATTGCAGACAGTATCTTTCCTGTCCTATCTAGACAGTTTGGGCCCCATCATTTGCTTACTCTACTTTCTGCCTGTGTTTGTGCCTCATCTTGTCTCACCGGCATTATGTTTGGGGGCTATCTATTCATTTGGGGTTCTACTCCGGGGCAGTTTAGCTTTCCCCATTCTTGCTTTAGACTCATTTAATTGTTTGGCTGTGCCGAGGCGTGTAGGGCACCGTAGGTACGTCCCACACCTAATTCTAGTTGTGTTGTTAGTTTTAGGAGTCTGCAATCCGCTAAGTTACCAACCTATCTCGTTGCCTAGCTTATTCCCCGGCTATCCTCCTCGGTGACCTAATCATAACAGGGGACTATGGGGCATCATACTATGTATAGGGGAATTATCACGACACAGCTGTCGGGTGACACGGGACCACGGGCTCTCCCCTGTCCCTAACACTAGGGGGCACCCTAGCTCACCCAGCTCCCCGGGATACTTTAGATGGCGAAGATGCCGGGGCCTCCGCCCTTGCCTCATCTCCTAAGTTAGCCCTCCGTCTGTTCTCCTCCCCCACAAGGGAAGAAGGTACGCTACTGTGCACCATAGTACACCAACCCGACAAACAAGCCAACGCGGAAGAGAGTTAAAAGAAAACTCCAGGAATATAAAATATTCACACATATGTAACAAAGGAATGCATCGGGGTGTGAAGGTAGGAGAATAAACCAAAAGAGAGAAGGATAAGGAATTAACATGCATACAATCCAAGCAAGAGTCACTAATAACTCCTCCAACTCTCCTTCTCATATGAACTCCTCTCCCACAGTTAGCCATGCACAAATGCTAGCTCTGACAAAGATTAGTAACAGAGGCCAGATTATAAAGGGGAAGGGAGTGGCAGCTGTGAGCACAGAGTTTTCCAACATAGCCAATTTTTTAACCCCTGTTCTGCCAGAAGAAATAAACACATTTAAAATGGAGAATTGCTTCTTCTCAGTGCTGGAATAGGAGCAATCAGACGCTGCGGTCTTCTGGCTCTACACTGTC
This sequence comes from Dendrobates tinctorius, assembly GCF_039654945.1. Classification (NCBI taxonomy): domain Eukaryota; kingdom Metazoa; phylum Chordata; class Amphibia; order Anura; family Dendrobatidae; genus Dendrobates; species Dendrobates tinctorius. Next base: position 4,067,959 of record NW_027361672.1, read on the forward strand.
GCGGTAAAAAGAGCACTCTAATGCAAAAAAAGGTTTCAAAGAAATATCTTCTTTATTACTTAACACATAAAAAACAGTGATGTTTCAACTTGCATTTGAGTCTTTATCAAGCTTGATAAAGACTCAGATGCGAGTTGAAATTTTTTTTCATGTTTGAAGTAAAAAAAAAAAAATGATCTATTGAAACAATTTTTTGCATTGGAGTGCTGTGGTCCCTTTCTACTTATTTGTCTTGTTTAAGGCCAGTGTACTCAGGTCTTATGAGTTTAATCAAGTCGATCCATTTAATGGCATAGTGCTTGAAGTATAATACAGCGGTGTGGGGAAATAGAGCAGACAGGACAGCATAAAGTAGAAAAAGCGGGGTGGTAAAAGTTCATAAGGATTATGGTTCAGACATTTCTGGCCCTTCTCCCCGCTAGTGGAGGATGTGTATCGCCCTCTGGGCTCCTCCTATCGGTTCCTGGATCACTTTCCCTCCTGGCTTCCACACTCCGTGATATTCCTGCTCTCATCATGGGAAACTTTAACATCCTTATTGATAATTACCTCTCAACATCTGCCAGTCATTTTTTATCTCTAACTTCTTCTTTTGACCTTTCACAGCTTACTAACTCTTCTACGCATGAAGTAAATACGCTGGACCTGATCTTCTCCCGATTCTACTCACTGCAGGATTTTACTATCTGCCCTCTCTCGCTCTCTGATCACAACCTTCTTTCATTCTCTGTAAAAAAAAAAAAATTTTACACCCCACTCAGGACACCGCTACCACACTTATAGGTGAAATCTAGGTGCAATTAATACCCAGAAACGTATTAAGAATTTGCAGTCACCATTTGGTCCAATCTACTGCCTCTCATGTCCAGACTCAGCTCTGAAACATTATAATAAAACAGTGTAAAATGCACACAGATTTCCTGCAAATTTGGTTCTGATACGGTCACTTGCTGACCAGTGGATCTGATACAGTTGATATTTCTACGATATTTCCCGCTTTGTCAAAGGATTTATCAGGTTAGTAAAAACTGAGTGCATACTATAAATATCAATCGGATAAGACCCTTTTTGCGCTGATTTCTCCTACAGCTTTATCGTTGACTCTACAGATATTGGCTTACTAAAGTCTCTAACAAGCGACTAACAGCTAAATCTAATGGCTACTACTGCATGCTGATTTTCCTAGATCTAACCGCAGCATTCAAGACTGTGGATCACCAGCCACTCCTCATTATGCTCCCCTCTATTGGTCCCAAGGATACTACGTTACAGACTGCTCCTTCACTGTATCCTTTGCTGGCTCCTCTTGCTCATCTCTTCCCCCAACAGTCATGGTTTCTCAGGATTCAGTCCTTGGTCCCCTCCTCTTCTCTATATACACCACCGGTATTGGACAAACCATCAGTAGATTTGGTTTCTAGTACCATCTCTATAGACATTGCTTTCTGACATCACCCTTGCATTACTACAAAATACCAATGATCATCTGTCCGCTGACGCTATTAGGTCCTCCCTATATTTAAAAGTGAATTTGTCAAAAACTGAACTCCTTATGTTTCCTCCCTCTACTAACCTTCCTAAATCCAATATTACCATTTCAGTGTGTGGTCTACCATACCTCACAAGCAGCACACCCACTGTCTTGGAATTATATTTGATTCAGATCTTTTCTTCACTCACTACATCCGATCGCTTGCTCATGTCAGCTGCACCTCAAAAACATCTCTAGAATTAGATCTTTTCTTACATTTTACGATGCGAAAACTCTTCTATACCAATATCTCCATGTATGCCAGCCATTGCACTGGTTGCCCATTTGGTATAGAATACAATATATACATCTCGCCGACAAAGCTATCCATAGTTCTGCTCCGTCCTAAATGTACTCTATATTATCGGTCTACCACCAAACCCATTACCCATGCCCTCCGTTCTGCAAATGGCCTAAGACTAATATCCTCAATAATCCGAACTTTCCACTCCCTTCTCCAAGACTTCTTGCTTACTGCTACAATTCTCTGGAATACACTACCCCAGACAATTCTATTAAATTCCCAATACCCACAGTTTTAAGTATGCCCTAAAATGCATTTCTTTAGACTGGACTATCACCTCACTTAAGTAACTATTCCGATTATTTTGCCCTTCCAACATTTTCCTCTGAATCTGGCCCTTTGTACCATCTGTTTACATACCATCCATGCTCTTCATAGCACTCTGAATCTGTGCATTATTTGAATACCCTATTTGCTAGACTGATGGCTGGACCATACATGACAACCACTTTTTATTATTTATCTTTTGTGCCTCCCCTATTTCCTCAGACTGTAAGCTTGCAAGCAGGGCCCTCATTCCTCTTGGTATCAGTTTAATTATGTAGTAATCTGTAATGTCTGATATTGTCTGCACATGTTCCCTCTGAATTGTAAAGTTTTGCAGAATATATTGGTGCTGTAGAAGCAAAATTATTATTATTAGATTATTATATTGGTCAAGGTTATAGGTCATAAGGGGTGATGATGTGTTATAGTTCATACAGGCAGACGGTGTAGAGGCTATAGTTCACAAGGGCAGATGGTTTCAAGGTAATAGTTCATAAGGTTGAACGCTGTGGTGGTTATAGATCATAAGGGGTGATGGTGTGATCAAGTTCATAATGGCAAATTCTGTGGCTGTTATAGGTTATAAGATATACTGGTGTGTTATAATTCATAAGAGTGAATGGTGGGGAAGCTATAGTTCCTAAGGATGGATGATGTGAAGGCAATATTTTATAGAAGACATTATGAAGGTTATCTTCCATAAGAGGGACTATGTGGGAGTCATATTTTGTGCATAGAGAACAGCGAGAGGCAATTCTTATTCAGGGGCTCAGCGTAAGGCAGATCTTTTTAGGACGCTTATTTTAAGACCACTATAGGGACAGATCTATCATTCGTGCAACCTATGCAGCCGCAGAGGGGCTCAAAAGGTAAGGGATCCCATTTCCACCTTCAAAACAGGTGGAATTGTGAATTATGATCAGAAATTGGACTGTAAAGTGCCCATTTACTGTTCTTGCATAGGGGCCTTTTTCTGTTTTGTCCATCAGTGGTCTACCATGTTGTGCTGAAGACGACTGGAGAAAAGGTAAGTTTGGAATAACACAGCCATTATCTGCAAGGAAAGATGCGGGCTCAGCTCCTGAGCCAAAATGAAAGACAGACACCTAATCTATGATATGTTATGTTGGCAAAAGGTTTAAACGTGTAGTATTTTAAGTTCATACTATAACTTACATCAGGAAGTAAACCATTATAAAGAAAAACTATGTCATACAAAAGTTTGGTACGTACTGTATATACTCTTAAATGGACAGAATTTACTTACCCAGAAAAATCTGTAGTGAGAATACCATAGTTAAATACATACACTCGGTTAATCTGGCACAGTGTTAGGTATCCAAGAGCAAGTATAAAAGAGTAACTGAAAAACATAACAGAAGTGACTGACAGGGCATTACATGTTATAAAAGCAACATCATCACCACAATTTATTACTTTACTTCTTTTCTGCATGTGAAGAATCAGTAATCTAAGATTATAAATTGCAGTTATTTCTGCCAAACTTTAAATATACCTTAACCCCACCCAAAAGATCAAACGTCTATGGATTAGGAGCACGAGCCGGAATAAAAAAAAAATCAAGACTGTGCACAAACAAGAATAGGAGCAGGACTCAATCTTTCCATGTGTCCCAATAGTGAAGTTCAGAGCAGATGCCCTCAAAGATCAACCACTTTGGGTAAACATGTCAGAGTTTCATATATCTGTGGGTAGCAAAGTTGACTAGTCACCTGCTTTTGTAATGAATCAGCAGCCATTTTGGGTTAATAATCAACTTTTCTTTATATTGGGATAATGGCAGCTCCGCAAGGGGGGGAATAGCGACAGTTGCCCTGGGTGCAATATGCTTAGGGACAAAATTTCAAAAGCTTTTCAGCAGCACGGTGGCTCAGTGGTTAGCACTGCAGCCTTGCAGCGCTGAGGTCCTGGATTCAAATCCCGTCAAGGACAACATCTGCAAGGAGTCCGGCATGTTCTCCCCGTGTTTGCGTGGGTTTCATCCGGTTTCCTCACACACTCCAAAGACATACTGAGAACATCTACATCCGAAGCCCCAATGGGGACAGTGCCAGTAATGTCTGTAAAGTGCTGTGGAATTAATGGCGCTTTATAAATGAGTAAATTCAATCAATAAAAGAACAAAATAAAAAGAAAGTAGCAGTGATAACTCTATTTTCCCCAGACTGCTATCCAGCTTTCACAGGCAAACACCACTTCAAACTGTGGCCCATAAAGCTGGATCCTGCCTTTGGGTCCCTGACACACTACTCTCTGTTCTGTAGGCCATCAGTGTCCCAGAGCAGGTGGGGTAATGACGTTACTACATTGCGCTGTCTGTGCCAGCTCACTGTGTGCAGGAAACAAGAGGACCTGGTCACTCAGATTAGAGGGAGGGTGGCAGAAAGGTGGCATTACTTTTTAAGGGGCACAAAAATGACATTCATGCATTCTAAAGGGGCACTGTTGGGTTTAGGATGACACTCAGGTAAAATTCATCTCTCATAGGGCACTGGCAACCCCCATTACGCCACTACACTGGGGAAATTTTGTTTTATAGGTTTTTTTTTTCTACATGCAAGAGGGCATAATATATAAATGTAGCAAAATAAAGCAGGCATCAGTCAGACTTACATATTAAAATAAAATATGAAACTTCCTCTCTGGATGAATATATATTTTTGGACCCGGAGATTAAGTACTGCATTTCTCCGAAAATAAGACAGGGACTTACCTTATATACTCGCGCACAAGCCAAGATTTTCAGCCAATTTTTTTGGGCAGAAAGTCCCCCCCCTCTCGGCTTATACACGAGTCATACGCCAGGGGGTCGGCGGGGGAGTCAGATCATACTGACCCCCCTCTGGCGTGTTTCTGCAGCCCCCCTGCTTGTCCCACGGTCTCCCTTCCTTCAGTAGTCACGTGGTACAGCTCATTAAAGTCATGAATATGCGCTTATTTATGACTTTAATGAGCGGTACCATGTGACCACTGAAGGAAGGGAGACTGTGGGAGAACGGGGCTGCAGAGACGTGCCAGGGGGAGGCAAGTATATGCTATATTCACCTGTCCCGGTTCCAACACTGCTCGCCGCTGTCTGCCCACCGGGTCCCGCTGTCAGTGACGTTCAGTCAGCAGAGGGCGCGATGACGTAGTTAGTGCGCACCCTCTGCCTGAACAGTCACTGACAGCGGGACCCGGCGGGCAGACAGCGGCGAGCAGCGTTGGAACCAGGACAGGTGAATATCTCATGTGCCGGGTCCTGAGCCAGCAGCGACACCTTTCCCCCATAGCGTGCCGGTGCCTCCGCCTGCTCAGCACACCGGCACCTGGCCCTCAGGGACAAGAGGTGAGTATGTTTTTTTTTTTTTAATAGCTCCAGCAGCAGCAATATATGGGGGCATAATCTATGGGGCATCTTATGGGGGCAGCATCTATCTATGGAGCATCTTATGGGGCCCATTCCATGGAACATTTTATGGGGCAGTGTTGTGAGTTCATTCTCACCAGTTGTGAGTTCCCCTTCTGGACTCCCTCTGGTGGTGACGGGAGGTGGTGCGGCTGGTTTGATCGGTGGAGATCTGCCACCTGAGAATGACGATTGGATCTCAGGATTCTCAGATTGGATTTAAGACAGCCGACGCCCTATTCAGTTGCTGGCGATTCCTTCTGGCTTGTCAGCTCTTGGTTTTCAGCTCTGTTCCAGTCATCTAAAGCTAAGTTTTTCTGCTAATGATCACACTTGATTTTATTGGTCTATTCAGTTTTTTGTGTGGTCTGCCAGCCCCGGCTGGGGGCTGAGCTGAATTTCCACTCTTATTTATCAGTATTTTGCCAATTGGCTTTTTGTCCCTTACTAGTTCAGTCTCTTTTTGCTCTGTCTCAAAATATTCCAGAGTGCTGATATAGTGGGAGAAGTCTAGTGACATCAGGGTTAATTTTGCTATCAGAAGTGTTGGACATTATTTTTGTAGGGTTTTTTGCAGGTTGCAGACAGTGACTTGCCTTTCCTGCCTAGTTAGTTTGGGCCCCATCATTTGCTCAGCCTATTTTCCTGCCTGTGTTTGTGCCTTCATCTTGTTTCACAGTCAATACATGTGGGGGGGCCATCTTTTCCTTTGGGGTTACCAACTTCTCTGGTTTTCTGTGGCTTAGCTTGTTTTGTTTTTTTTCTCCTCGGTGACCCATTCATAATAGGGCAGCATATGGGGCATAATCTATGGAACGTCTTATGGGGCCATAACCTTTATGGAGCAGCATATGGGGCATATTATTCTATGGAACATCTTATGGGGCCATTACTAACCTTTGCACAGCATTATATGAGGCGTATTTTGTATGGTGCATCTTATGGGGCCCATCATGAACTGTATGGAGCATTATATGGGGCTCCTGATTCAATATGGCTATTGAAAAACATTTAACCTACTGATGTCTCAATTAATTTTACTTTTATTGGTATCTATTTTTATTTTTGAAATTTACCAGTAGCTGCTGTATTTTCCATCCTAGCCTTATACGCAAGTCAATAAGTGGCAAAACTAAGGGGGTCGGCTGATACACAAGTATATATGGTATATTAATTTTGCTACAAAAAATGCTCTATGGCTTAGTTTTCAGGGGATGTTTTATATTCCATGAACAATGCCCACAAGAAAATGTATTAACAAAATTTAGATAAAATACAATTTATTGAAAAATGCTAATTAAAATATAACTATCAATTGGCCAGTAGATGACACCACATAAATATAGGGAAGGGTACAAACATATAAATTACGGTTGTAACCCTGAGTGGAGTATTCATCAAATGATAAGACCTACAATTTCCAAAAGGATTTTTTTCCTAACATGTATATGACAAATAGATGTGGTATCAATTCTTTTTGGAAACTGTATGTCTACTGGATAATTGATATACTTACTATATTTTCATTTTTCAATAAATTGAATTATTTCTAAATTTTGTATAGAAATTTTGTGTTAATCCTATTACTAATTCAGTTGCACTTTTTCTTATCTGATCTGCTGTTCTCATGGTGCAGAACCATATATACCAGTCCTATAGTGGTGGGTACATACCACATTATCGTTTAAATTACATACTTAAATTTACAATTATTATTCTCTGTGTACTTTGATTGCTAATATTGGTTTACCCCCAAAAGAATTGCACTCACCAGGCCCCAAGCAATTGCGGTAGAGTTCGCAAGTGTCTGGACTCGCACACACAAATCTGCGTCACAGTGCCCTTGACAGCAGTTGGCCCCCCATGGTGACCGGAGGCAGAAAGAATGCTCGTGCTCAGGAGCGGAGTGATACTGGTACCCGATCTGTGTGTGCAGGCTGAAGTGCAATGCAGCTGGAATGACGAGGGACCCGACAGTGACGCAAATCTCTGTATGAGAGCTAATCCACCGTCGGCACTTGCCAACTCTAATTGTTTGGGGTCTGGCAAGTGTGATTCGTTTGTGGGGTCTGCTTTGTTTTGGAGGGGTGTCCGTTTTCTGTGATGAAGGGTCCTGCTGTATTAACTTTTCTAGCTGGCTGGACATGTTCTTATCAAACTATAACTAGGGTTTGTTTTTGGAGAAGAACTTATATTTGTAGACTGTGAGCCCTCGCGGGAAGAGTCCTCTTTCCCTCTGTATTTGTGTGTGCCTTGTATTGCTCATGTTTATTGTACTTGTCTATGTATGCCCCTATTTCACATGTAAAGCACCATGGAATAAATGGCGCTATAAAAATGAATAATAATATTTGAAGCATACTCCAAAAATCCTGTAAAATCACGCTAGGACTTATTTTCAGGGTAGGTCTTTTTTGGTGAAACACAGTACATACTTTTAGATGTAGCAATGAGCGAAGTGTTTTTGATCAGTGTTAGATTTATGCGTTTTCCATACCTGTGAAGGTTTTCAGTATGTGCAAACATCATGATGCAGTAGCTCAAAAGAACCAAAGAAAATAAGTGCAAAGAGTACCTAAAACAAAAGAAACCAAACATCTGTGATCACACACGATCTAAAGCTAATGTGCTTTTTCAATATGTACATTTATAATAGAGAACTCAAAACCAAAATTACGCCAGAGCAGATTTAGGTGTTCACACTAGCTTCTCCTGAGTGGTCTTATTCATCATGGGAAAAACTAAAGCCATGAAGCCAGTATAAATGTGAACACACCTGTATGACACTAAAAAAAAAAAAAGTAGAAGCTCCAAAAGAAGAGCTTTTCCCCCCAACACAGAAGCACGTTCTACGTTTACATGCCCAATAACCATTCTTTGGAACATATCTAACAGCAATCCGTTGACAAACATGTTGTGCAGACACTACTGTTTTGGTTGCCTGAAAAAACCCATATCATCTGGATCCTGTGAACTTTCAAGTAATCATCCACTTGAAACTGATCCAGTAAGCAAAAAAACGGATCCGATTCAAAAGGAGAAAAATGGATGGCTATTTAACAGATTTGCTGTCTTTAGACTTTATTATAAAAAATGGATCCAGTTGAAATCAGCTTTTTTCAGCTGTGTCTCTTCAACTTTTTTGTCAACTGATTGCTGCTGGATCCGTTCTAATGGATCATCACCTATCCTAAGGCCTGTTTCACACTTCCGTTTTTTCAAATCCGTCAAAATCCGTTGTTTTCCGTAAAAAAACGGATCCGCCATTTTTTGCAGGATCCGTTTTTTTTGTCCCATAGACTTCCATTACGGTTACCGCGGATCCGTCAAAAAAACGGATCCGTTTTTAAAAAAACGGATCCGTTTGCATCAGTTTCCGTCAAAAAAACGGAAACGGATCCGTTTGGCGGACACAAAAACGGAAGTGTGAAACAGGCCTTAGCTATAGGGTGCATATATCAAGACTGGTGCTTTGTAGATAAGTCATAAAGCTGTAGCCTGCTGAAAGAACTTGTATCAAATATATTAAGTTATTAATAAATCTGCATCTTTGGGATGTCCATGCACCAGGTTAAACAGGTATGCTTTGGTGTAAATTTCAGCTACGTCATGTTGGTGGCATACATTAGAGTAAATCTATTGCACGGCTGTAAGCCATACTCATTTTACTGAGCCACATCCTCTTAAAGGGAATCTGCCACCCCATTTTTCAAGTATCAGCTGCCGGTACCGCCATCAGGGTCTTATCTACAGCATTCTGTAATGCTGTAAATAAGCCCCCGATGTAACCTGAAAGATAAGAAAAAAAGTGTTAGATTTTACACACGGGGGGGGGGGGGGGGGGGGGGCGGTCCGGTCTTGGGCCGATGGGTGTTGCGGTCTGGCGCCTCCCATCTTCTAATGGTGACGTCCTCTTTGCTGCCTGTCGTGGCTCCTGCGCAGGTGCACTGCTCTGCCCTGTTGAGGGCACAGCAGAATACTGCAGTGCACAGGCGCCACAACAGGCAGCAAAGAAGAGGACGTCACTGTAAGAAAATGGGAGGCGCCGGACTGGACCGCAACACCCATCGGATCAAAACCGGACCCGGACCGCCCCTGGGTGAGTATAATCTAACTCATTTTTCTTATCTTTCAGGTTACATGGGGGGCTTATCTACAGCATTACAGAATGCTGTAGATAAGACCCTGATGGCGGTACCGGCAGCTGATACGCAAAAAATGGGGTGACAGATTCCCTTTAAAGAAATGTACTGGATCAACAGGTTGTAAAATTTATGGCAAATAATCCTTTCAAGTTTTGCAGCTTTTACTCCAGCTTTATAACATCCAAAATATGATAAATTTCCCCCTTGTGTCCAATGTACTCCCCTATAGCCTTTACTGGATTAGCCAAGCTGTTCAACATGTTTTGTGCCATTTTGGCTGATACCAGAATGGACCTGTTTACATACCAAAAGTAGGATGAAGAAAAAGCAGCATTGGGGTTTTCTGCGCTGTGAAGGACATTGGTGGAAAAAAAAAAAAAAAAAATCCACGGATCACATGTGGATGGAACCAGGAGACCAGAAAGGATTAGTCTCAGCTTATTGTCAAAGTGTTTCTTCCTCAGGACAAACCACAAAAGCAAGGCAAACTCGATGTGTATACGGTGCTTAAATAAACAGTATTTTCAAATAAAGGCACAAATGAAGGCTCATGAGGTGTCAGATGACCCAACAATTGTCACTGGATTCAGTTTTGTTGCCAGTGGTTTTGACAATAATTTTTGTGTCCGACGTTACAAAGCACACCAAATTAACACAGTTAGGGTAAGTTCACACTTGGCGGTTTTTCAATGCAAATTTCAGCCTTGTTTTACAGTACCAGAGATGTCTTTGAGATATCAAAATCTCATGCACACACCCTGGTTTTTGTGCTTTGCACGTTTTTTTTTTGTTTTTTTGTTTTTTTTTACACAATAGAGCACGCCTAGTGTGAACATACCCTTATACAAGCTATACACTGACTACTTTAAATTGTATCAAAGTGTCATACCTTCAGGGTTGTCCCATTAAAAGATAACAAATATTTACAAAAATGTGAGGGGTGTACTCACTTTTGTGATATGCTGTATACATATTATACAGTGGGGCAAAAAAGTATTTAGTCAGTCAGCAATAGTGCAAGTTCCACCACTTAAAAAGATGAGAGGCGTCTGTAATTTACATCATAGGTAGACCTCAACTATGGGAGACAAACTGAGTAAAAAAAATCCAGAAAATCACATTGTCTGTTTTTTTTTCATTTCATTTGCATATTATGGTGGAAAATAAGTATTTGGTCAGAAACAAAATTTCATCTCAATACTTTGTGATATATCCTTTGTTGGCAATGACAGAGGTCAAACGTTTTCTGTAAGTCTTCACAAGGTTGCCACACACTGTTGTTGGTATGTTGGCCCATTCCTCCATGCAGATCTCCTCTAGAGCAGTGATGTTTTTGGCTTTTCGCTTGGCAACACGGACTTTCAACTCCCTCCAAAGGTTTTCTATAGGGTTGAGATCTGGAGACTGGCTAGGCCACTCCAGGACCTTGAAATGCTTCTTACGAAGCCACTCCTTCGTTGCCCTGGCGGTGTGCTTTGGATCATTGTCATGTTGAAAGACCCAGCCACGTTTGATCATCAATGCCCTTGCTGATGGAAGGAGGTTTGCACTCAAAATCTCACGATACATGGCCCCATTCATTCTTTCATGTACCCGTATCAGTTGTCCTGGCCCCTTTGCAGAGAAACAGCCCCAAAGCATGATGTTTCCACCACCATGCTTTACAGTAGGTATGGTGTTTGATGGATGCAACTCAGTATTCTTTTTCCTCCAAACACGACAAGTTGTGTTTCTACCAAACAGTTCCAGTTTGGTTTCATCAGACCATAGGACATTCTCCCAAAACTCCTCTGGATCATCCAAATGCTCTCTAGCAAACTTCAGACGGGCCCGGACATGTACAGGCTTAAGCAGTGGGACACGTCTGGCACTGCAGGATCTGAGTCCATGGTGGCGTAGTGTGTTACTTATGGTAGGCCTTGTTACATTGGTCCCAGCTCTCTGCAGTTCATTCACTAGGTCCCCCCGCGTGGTTCTGGGATTTTTGCTCACCATTCTTGTGATCATTCTGACCCCACGGGGTGGGATTTTGCGTGGAGCACCAGATCGAGGGAGATTATCAGTGGTCTTGTATGTCTTCCAATTTTCTAATTATTGCTCCCACAGTTGATTTCTTCACTCCAAGCTGGTTGGCTATTGCAGATTCAGTCTTCCCAGCCTGGTGCAGGGCTACAATTTTGTTTCTGGTGTCCTTTGACAGCTCTTTGGTCTTCACCATAGTGGAGTTTGGAGTCAGACTGTTTGAGGGTGTGCACAGGTGTCTTTTTATACTGATAACAAGTTTAAACAGGTGCCATTACTACAGGTAATGAGTGGAGGAAAGAGGAGACTCTTAAAGAAGAAGTTACAGGTCTGTGAGAGCCAGAAATCTTGATTGCTTGTTTCTGACCAAATACTTATTTTCCACCATAATATGCAAATAAAATGAAAAAAAAACAGACAATGTGATTTTCTGGATTTTTTTTTCTCAGTTTGTCTCCCATAGTTGAGGTCTACCTATGATGTAAATTACAGACGCCTCTCATCTTTTTAAGTGGTGGAACTTGCACTATTGCTGACTGACTAAATACTTTTTTGCCCCACTGTATATATTGTTCCAGATTACAAAAAAAAAAAAAAAAACACACACCCCGGAAAAATATAATTAAATACATTTCTACAAATATTTTTTTTTTTTTAAATATATATATATATATATATATATATATATATATATATATATATATATATATATATATATATATATATATATATCTCATTCCAGACATAAGAAACAAATATCAGAAAAAAAGAAAAATTATAAATGTAGTAATATATTATTTTTACTGAGTTATTGGGGGGGGGGGGGGGGGGGAGGTTCTGGGCCAATCTATATTATCCCCGTAATTCTTTTACTGCAATAGCTTTTATTGATATCGTGAGGTCTTTGGATTTTTTTTTTCCTGTTCATCTTGACAAGCTTTGGTCAAATTGATAATTGGGCCATCTGACACCTCATGTGCCTTGATTCGTGCCTTTATTTTAAAATACCGTCTGTTTAGGTATACACATGGAGTTTGCCTTGCATTTCTGGTTTGTCCTGAAAAACAAGTTTGTTAACTTTGACAATAAACAGCATTTAATCCATCCACTGAGGATCCCTGGATTTTATCCATCAATGTCTATGGCAACATAGAAAAGCACAATCCTCCTGCCTTTTCTTCATCTTGTCTGCAGCAGCCATATTGAAGTGTATTGTGCTGTTGTGTTTTCACAACCTAGCCAGGTGAAAAATTCGCTGTCTCTCAGCATCTTGGTTACTAGGATAAGACTCCATTGCGCTACTGGTTTCCAGTTAATCTCCACTGCACATTCCAAAAGTGGCATTTTGTAGGGCAATCTACTCTAATGACAAATGCTCTTGAGCTCCTGTCACATTACAATTTTACATACAGTACATAAAGTCAGACTGCAAGAAAGCATATAGCTGAAGCCATAATCATGAATGCATTTACTACTTACCATCCAAAGCAAAATACTGCGAGGTAAACACCAAGAATTGTGGCAATGCCGTGGCGGATAGTGGCATGTGCGTGTCTCGGACTTAAGTATGTGCGGAACCACACAGCAATGACCAGAGCAAGTAGCTGACATGTCACAAAGTTGACCTAAAAGAAGGAAAAAAAAAAAATAAAAAAAAAAGATTTTCTGACTTTATTTCAAGCCATTCATAGTGTCAAGGCTTCTGTTCATAATGGAGCCATAACAGCCATGGAAAATGTACAGTATATATTATATATCCACACATACTCAACTATGTGAGAAAGTGTTAGCCCCTTCCAGATTTCCTCTGCTTTTGTATGTTTTTCACACTAAGGCTATGTGCACACGCTGCGGATTCTGCTGCGGAACCGCAGTGGATTTGGCCTCCGGGGATCCGCAGCAGTTACACAGACAGCGTACAGTACCATATAAGTCTATTGGATTTACAATCCACAGTGCACATGCTGCGGTTTTTTCACCGCGGAAAAGCCGCGGTTTTAAATCCACAGAAAGAATTGACATGTCAATTCTTTCTGCGGATTCCGCTGCGGTTTGGACACCTATTCCATTGTCCAGGTGTTAAACCGCAGGTCACTTTACCTGCGGATCCGCACAGAAAAATCCGCAGCGTGTGCAAATACCCTTAGGCTATGTGCATACGGTGCGTATTCTGCTTTGGAATTTTGTGCGCAGATTTCACGAAATCTGCAGGTCAAATGACCTGCGTATTTAGTGCGGTTTCACTGCATGTTTTGTGCAGTTTTTCCCTGCGGTTTTCCACCTGCGTATTTCTAGAATGGAGCAGGTGGAAAACTGCACCAAAAGAAGTGACATGCTGCAGTTTTCATTCTGCACCAAATCCACGCAGAAAAAAATAAAAGCATGTGCACAGCGGATTTTGTTTCACATAGGCTACAATGGTGCTGTACATCACATGCAGTTCTTTCTGCGTATATGCAGCAGAAACGCACCGTTTGCACATAGCCTTAAAATGTTTCAGATCACCAAACAAAGTCAACACAAATAAGCACAAAATGCAGTTTATAAATGAAGGTCTTTATTATTAAGAGAAAAAGAAATCCAAACCTACAGGACCCAGTGTGAAAAAGTGATTGCCCCCTAAACATAATAACTGGTTGGGCCACTCTTAGTAGGAACAACTGCATTCACATGTTGATAACTGGCAATGAGTCCTTTACAACACTCGAGGAATTTTGACCCATTGAGGGCAGAGTAAAGTAGTGCATTGCACATGTGCCGGACCTCTCTGACCTTTCCCGGCGCCTGCGCACTGTAGTACTTTACTCTGCCCTCAACAAAAAAGGCAGGTATCAGGTTTTGCAGCGTTTTTTGTGTCAAAACTTGATTAAATAGAGCGTGCACGAGAGACAAAACCCCAGTAGTTTTCCCCCTAAACCTAATAACTGGTTGGGCCACCCTTAGTAGGAACAACTGCATTCACACGTTTGTAGTAACTGGCAATGAGTCCTTTACAACACTCGAGGAATTTTGGGAATCTTGGGCATGAGAGCCGCAGATAACTACTGCGCATGCCCGAGATTCCCAGCCCCGCAGTGTGAATAAATCATAAGCGACTGCGGGGCGGGATCTGTGGCCGCACGATATGAAGGCCAGGATGTGATCTGAGAGCACGGGCATGTCGGGCAGCGCTAACTGCACATGACCAAGAAGATATAGTACAGCGCAGGCGCCAGCATTTCAAAAGAAAACTGAGGAGGCGGCGCCAAATACGAAATGAGTGATGGATGCGAGGCGTCTGTCAGAGGGGGAAAGTATAGGAGTAGCCCCGGCACACTAATGACATGAAAGTAGAGTCTTTGCAACGACAGTCTTTTTTGTTGTGATTTTATTAAATAAAATCACAACAAAAAAGACTGTCGTTGCAAAGACTCTACTTTCATGGCATTAGTGTGCCGGGGCTACTCCTATACTTTAGCTTTGGTTTTTTTTCCCAGAGCACCTAAGTTGGGGTTTGAGCCTGTCATATCTACTTTATGTCAGAGGGGGAAAGACCTGCCCCCCTGTCAAATTTCAGGTATTTTTGAACAATTTTATAAACTACTAGCTGAAGAGCCCAGCGTTGCCTGGGCATAGTAACCAACTGTGGTTAGTTATAACAAATTATAATGATTATATTGCACATAAAAAACCGTGCATCTAATCCTATCCTGTGTGATACTGACTGCTGAGCTGTGTATCTAATCCTATCCTGTGTGATACTGCCTGCTGCGCCATGTGTCTATTCCTATCCTGTGTGACACTGTCTGCTGAGCCTTGTATATACTATTCTGTGTGATACTGTCTGCTGAGCTGTGTATCTAATCCTATCCTGTGTGATACTGACTGCTGAGCCATGTATCTATTCCTATCCTGTGTGACAGTCTGCTGAGCCTTGTATCTAATACTATTCTGTGTGATACTGACTGCTGAGCCATGTATCTATTCCTATCCTGTGTGATACTGACTGATGAGCTGTGTATCTAATCCTATCCTGTGTGATACTGCCTGCTGCGCCATGTGTCTATTCCTATCCTGTGTGACACTGTCTGCTGAGCCTTGTATCTAATACTATTCTGTGTGCTACTGTCTGCTGAGCCATGTGTCTAATCCTATCCTGTGTGATACTGACTGCTGAGCTGTGTATCTAATCCTATCCTGTGTGATACTGGGCTCCCCCTGCAGTCTGTGTCAGAGGGTGGTCTGTGTTGGCACAGTAATAAATTGTGTTATTTCCAGCTTTACAGAAGGGCGATAACACCATAGAAATGATAAGAATAATAGGCCTCAGTTACCACAACTGTCTACAAAGAAAACTGTTGCTGATAGCAACCAATCACAGCTCATTTTTCATCTTTTAAACAGCTCTGGGACAGCGTGGCGAGTTTTGAGTGGCGACTTTTGTGTTTCGACTTTTCTGTGGCGAGGTTCGTGTATGTGTGGTGAAATGTGTGCTGAGGGTGGTATATGTGTTGAAGCAGGTGGTAGTGTGTGGCGCATTTTGTGTGTGTGTTCATATCCCCGTGTGTGGTGAGTCTCCCATGTCAGGCCCCCACCTTAGCAACTGTACGGTATATACTCTTTGGTACCATCGCTCTCATTCTTTAAGACCCCCTTGTTCACATCTGGCAGCTGTCAATTTGCCTCCAACACTTTTCCTTTCACTTTTTCCCCCAATTATGTAGATAGGGGCAAAATGGTTTGGTGAATTGGAACGCGCGGGGTTAAAATTTTGCCTCACAACATAGCCTATGACGCTCTCGGGGTCCAGACGTGCGACTGTGCAAAATTTTGTGGCTGTAGCTACGACGGTGCAGATGCCAATCCCGGACATACACACCCACATTGAGCTTTATATATTAGATTATTTCTGCGGTGGAAGGGACGCCAAATAAAAGAGCCACCTTGACAGAATGCAGCATTAGTGCTGCACAAGGTGGCTCTTACTTAATAATGCCTGGGGTGGGGGTGACAGGTTCCCTTTAATTTATATTTAGGAATTTATTTATAACAGTGTTTCATTTTTTTTTTTTTATATTCCTGGAAAAACCCTTTAATTTAGGAATAAAGTAAAGTAATAAGGATTTAGTAAATAAATTAATGCAAGCTGTCTTAAGTAAATTGGGCAAGACTGAGTTTTCACTAAGATTTTATGGCACTCCAACAACAACACAGTCGCTGCTTGTACAATTATATGAGCTTGTAGCTGTAATTATGCTGAAAGAGGAATCAGCAGGTTCTCTCTGTAGGTTTGAGTTACACTCTAAAGCTTGGCAGATGCCAACACTTCTGCCTCCAAGAATTACAGGATGGTTGTGATTCATAACTAGGCATCCTTCTCAGTCCTCAGCCTCCAAATGGTTGGCAGATGGGAAGCCACAAATACATCCTCGTGTAAGTGGATGAGGAAAGCAGTTTCCGCCTGGTAGTTTGTGGTCAGTAGCAGGCAGCAGTACAAAAATGTCAACATAAGTTTCCCTTATATGAAGAACAAACCTGAAGATGACTTACTCATCTTGATCCAATGTTAAAATGTTACTTTTATTAACCCCTTAATCACACAGCAAATACCAAAGTTAATTTGAATTAAAAAAAAATAAATAAAAATAATACGGTACTTTATTTAGAACCAAACTTAGCTATTTCTGTATTTAATTTATGATGGAAAGTTTGCTTTTTGGCTGTTCGTTTTATTTATACACTTTAGAACCCTGTTTCCTCCATTTTGGTCGCTCTCCAGTTCAGATCCCCAAGTAGAGTTTAAGGGTATGTGTGCACGTTGCGGATTTTGATGCGTTTCCGCAGCGTTTCTGGACGCGCGGAATTGCATCAAATCCGCAGTGCAGAGTGCACACAATGTTAATAAATGGAAAATCCAAACACGCTGTGCACATGCTGCAGAAAAATCCGCGCCGAATCGCAGCGTTTTATTTTCCGCTGTAGTGCCGTAAAGTGAGAGGCTTAACTCCAATGACACACTGTGGGAGGGTTATCTCCGGTCACTGTGTCATCGGAGGCCTATAGAGCGGTCACATCTGCTGATGTGACTGCTCTATAGGGGAGATCGTCGTGGGACACTCGTTTTTCAAGAGGGACTGCGTCGGACAGGGAGTATTTGTGTTGGGCTTTTTTTTTTTTTTTTTAACACAGGAGACGATGGCTTCGCTTGGATTTAGGAGTTTAATAAAAAAATGTGTAGTGTTTTATTTCATTAAAATAATTTTTTCTGGCTGTGTCTTTTTTAACCCTTTAATACTAAAAGATTAATAATGGATAGGCGTCTTATTGATGCCTCTCCATTATTAACCGGGCTTAATGTCACCTTACAATAGCAAGGTGACATTAACCTCTTATTACCCCATATGCCACAGATACACGGCAGTGGGATGAGAAAGGCTAAGTGCCAGAATTGGCGCATCGTACAGATGTGCCATTTCTGGGGCGGCTGCGGGCTGGTATTTGTAGCCAGGGGGGTCCAATATCCATGGGCCCTTCCTAGGCTATGAATATCAGCCCGCAGCTGTCTGCGTAGCCTTTCTGGCTATAAAATATAGGAGGACCCCACATCATTTTTTTGGGGGGGTCCCCCTATTTTAATAGCCAGTAAAGGCTATGCAGACAGCTGCGGGCTGATATTCATAGCCTGGGAAGGGGGTAATACCCATGGCCCCTTCCCAGGCTACAAATTTTGGCCCCCGGCCATCTGCTTTCCCTCTCTGGTGCAGAAAAATGCGCGAGCCCACACTTTTTTCTTCAAAACTAAACATACTGTTCATTAATAAACATCGGCCTTGCTATTATTTACCTATCTATCTATATCTATCCATAGACATATCTATCGATCTATAGGTCAATCTAGTGTGTGTATATATATATATATATATATATATATATATATATACACATACACACGAGTGTGGGTTGGACAAATGTAAAAGAGAAGGTTGGACCAGAAATTACATCAATTTTTTTTTTTTTTATAAATAACATATCTTTATTTAGCTTACAAAAACGCATACAATCTGCTTGAAAAAAAACGCACTGATTTTTACCTGTGTTTTCTGCCAAGTGGTGCAGATTCTGTGCAGAAAGTTCTGCAGGCAATTCTGCAACGTGTGCACATACCTTGAGATTATTTTTGTGTGCACACGTTGCAGATTTGTTGCGGATCCGCAGCGGGTTTTCCGTGCGGAATCACTGCAGATCCACAAGTGTGAGACCAAACAATGTTAACCAATGGAAAAAAAAAAAAAAATTGCTGTGCACATGACGTGGAAAATTACGCACAGAATCCACAGCGGTTTATTTTCCGCTGCAAGTCAATTCGTTGTGCGGATTCCGCAGTGTTTTTACACCTATTTCTTTATAGAAATTCGCAGGTGTAAAAATGCATACAACAAATCCGCACTAAGGCTGGGTTCACAAGTAGTGGAACTCTCGCGGAAATTACCACGAGAATTCCGGAATTCCATTCCGCGGGAAAATCGCATTTTAAATTCCCGCGGAAAAACTAGCATTTTGCAAGCGTAATTAGCTTGCAGAATTGCTAGCGTTTTCCAAGGGATCTGTAGCATCGCTTGGAGAACTGATTGTTTGACGAGTGTGACCAACCTGTCATAGTGTTTGACGAGTGTGACCAACTTTTTACTATTGAGGCTGCCTATGCGGCATCAATAGTAAAATATAGAATGTAAATAATAAAAAAAAAAATATATATATTGTTATTCTCACCTTCCGACGTCCCGCACAGCCTTCCCGCCTCTCTCCACGCTCCCGGTTCCAGTAATCCTTTGCGACAATTACCGCGATGACGTTCGTTCTCGCGGGATCGCGACGTCTCACGGTCATTCGCGATGACGTCGCGCGAATGACCGCGAGACTTCGCGATCCCGCGAGAACAGATGTCATCGCTCGCAAAGGCTTACTGGGACCGGGAGCGTGGAGAGAGGTGGGAAGGTGAGAATAACAATATTTTTTATTTTAAATTCTATTTTTCACAGGGATATGGTACCCAAAGCCTGGAGGACAGTCTCCTCTCCTCCGGACCGTGGGTAGCATCCGCAAATGTTCTGCTTACTTTTCCCATGGTGTGCACAGCCACATGCAGAAAGTAAGCAGAACAATGCATTCCTATGGGTGCGGGATCTCCGCGATATTAATGAGCATGCTGAGTTTACCGCAAAGCGATTCCGTCGCGGTAAAAACCGCAGCATTAGCACAGCATTGCGGAATCCCATAGGAATGCATAGTATGCTTATTTTTCGCGCTTTTTGTGGAAAAACCGCTGCGGAAACACGAAAAAAAGCCACGTGTGAACTCCGCCTAAATCCGCACAAGAAACGCACAAATAAAATGCGGATTTTGACCTGCGTTTTCTGGCAAGAGATGCAGAATCCGTTCAGGAAATTCCTGAGCCCAATCCACAACGTGTGCACATACCCTTACTGACTGCTTTGTTCCATGGGTTAATATTAAGCAGAAAAATTATATTAACCCTCAGCAATTCATATATGCTGGCAGCGGATACGAGGTAGGGTTGGGGTCCCATATTGTACCGGGGGTGGGACCCACATTTAGAGCAGAAATATGCAGAGAAATGTAGCATTGCATGGCACCTATTTAAATAAAACGGTGAGACATGGTCACTGCATGTTTTTCGGGATTTTTGTGCCTTGCGTGGCATGGTCACGACAATTTGCGGATTGCAACATGATCTCCATTTGCTGTAAATATACAGCGAGTTATAAGCAGCATAGCGCAATGCTTTGCGATCAGGGGAGCCCTCGACGATGTCCATTTACATTAATAGGACATACGGACGGGAGATGTTGTCAGGCATTGTTTTTACATAAATAAAAAGTAAAGATGAAAAAAATGCATCTTCTCTCAAGCCTAATATTAATAGGCAATGTAACCACACTTCCTAGACTAAATTAAATAGCTCATGTCTTCTTATACAGAGATGTAGCCATGGACTGTCAGATAGCAGGTAAGTCCAATTGTTCCATTTAATGAAAACTCCTTTTGTAACAAGCAAAACCTGTTCTCCAAGTACAGAGGGCTTGAGTAAGATTTTCCACCATACTGCAGAATTGGACTGCATTCCAGACTCCGATATATTTAGATCAAGAATCATGAAACATTCTCCTGTATTTGTAAGGGTGCTAGCAACTTAGCAGCAACCTCATCTCATTTGGAGTCTCCATCGACCTTCGGATTCTAAGGCTCTGCAGACCTATGTCTGAATAGAGTATACGGGCACATACTTGTTCTGCGCTCCATTCACTGTCCACAGGACTGCTGCAGAGAGCGCTGCACTCGCCTTTCTCAGAAAAGCTGACATGCTGCGGATTAAAAAAATAATGTACTGCAGGTCAGCTTATGCAGTGTAAAAAATGGACAGTGAGCATGAGATTTCTATAAATCCCATCCACTTTGCTGGAACTGTAATCAAAAGCTCACCAAAAACCCATCATAGGGAGTTAACCTAAAACTAGGAGAACAAGTGTCAATTATGGTGTTAAACCAGAGATTACAGCAGGCAAAAAGAGACCGGTGCATCCCTGGCATTTGAAATCACACAGGCCCATGCTGTCCCCCCCCCCCCCCCATCACCAGATGAGATATATTGCTAATATTACCCTGGAGGGAGGAAAGCAAGATTTACTACAAGACCAATATTTCTAATGATACCTGTGGCCTGCTGGGGTAAGTGACAGAGTCAGCGACTTTGTGCTCCGTCACAACTCTTAAGACACTTGTGTCTTGAGAACACAGATTCTGCTAACAATTTAGCAGACAAGGTGGCCCACGACCAGACAGGCCCTTCTGCCATTTGCCAGAATTGCCAAATGGCCAGTCCAGCCCTGTGTGCACTACCAATATATAGTGTGCACCTCACTGGGGAGGTCAGCCTCGAAGTTCGAGAAGCACAGCCATGTACAGTGGAGCAGGCTCAGAATTATGAATCAGGGTCTCAGCGCCTGCATCATGCTGCTTTTGGATTACACAGCAAAAACGTGATCACAGATTCCATTTATGTAGATAGGAATGATCTTGTTTCTTTGGGATGCATTATTATGGTAAATATATCAAAGTAGGATATGTTAGTATAAATCCTGGAAATGTACTTCATAAGAAATCTTTAGGGTTTCCTCTTTATGTCAGTTTCTAGACACGCTGGGTGACCAGGAAGGCTATCAGGAGAAGTCACTCAATTCTCCTACTCAGTAGACTCAGTAGAAAAGGAGGATCATCACTGCGCTGCCGCAAGAAGAATTCCAGGAATAGTAAAGATTCAACATTGTTCATTCAACGCGTTTCAGGTGACCCCTTTGTCAGGACATACCACATGCAAGGTCTATGATTTCTGTATATTGTATGTGGTATGTCCTAACGAAGGGGGTCACGTAAACCCTGAAACGCGTTGAATAAACCACGCTGAATCTTTCCTACTCCTGGAATTCTTCTTGCGGCAGCACGGTGATGATCCTCCTCTCCTACTGAGTATATACTTCTATCAGGTCGTGCACTGACCTGTGGATCTGCAGCAGCCGCCATTATTACATGTCCTTTTTCATCCTCACCAGGTGAGTAGTTCTCTTTGTGGGTTAACCCCGTGTAACGTAAAATAAGCCCCTATCACGCTTTTGTGTCTCCCTCTCTTTTCCTGAATACTCAATTCTCCTAGTCATTTATGGCAAAAGAACCTACCACGGTAATAAAGTTATATGGAACAGTAGTCAACAGCCTAAGGAAAAATCAATTATAGGTGTGAACATGTAATCCCTTTAAAAACCAAGTTTTTATTAGAAATATTAAAAAACACCTGCCCAGTGTAAGAAACAACGGTTATAGATAACCATAAAAATAGCCATAGCTTGGGCCTAATAACCCACAAAATACATACAAGGACACTGTGCTAGTCCTAACTAACTTCTGCCTATCAGTTGAGGTTGCCACCCTAGGGAGCACGTTATTTGGCGCCCCCACTCATCGAAGGCTAGCGCTGTCTTCCCTGGATGTCCCTTACGATAGGCAGGTGGGAAAACATATAGATTTAAGATAAGAAATAAAATAAAAATAAGAGCAATTATTGCCAGAAACCAAACAAAAAAAAAAAAAAAAATCAATGTTGAATCTCCTGCAGGTATCAGGTAGGTTACACACAGTACACCACAGATAGCATAATAGTCAAAGATATAGTAGTCGGTCCATATGACAACTCCCAAAGGTAAAAAAAGTAAAACCTCTTTACCACTGATACTAAGGCAGGGGTGAATGCGTCACCCAATATAAGCAAATCAACAAAGACATTATGCTTGACAGACAATACAAAATAGTAAATGCTCAGAATAGAGCAAGGACTTAAAGGTCGGCTCATCATAGCACCCTGCATCTTTGGCATTGCCACTATCCACTAGACCTCCTGCTGAACTGTGTAGACGGGATATGTTGAGGCATAGCCAACCTTGATAAGTCCCTGCCATTTTGTATTGTCTGTTTTAAAGGGATAATATAAAAGTTACTATGAACATTGATTTGAGTGAACATTGCCCTGTGTTACAGTCCCCCAGGCTGGTCCTAAAAGAACATTGGAAACTTTCAACAAAACCAGAATGAATAAATCTGAAGTACGGTAATTGAATTATTTTGGAAAAAAATGATTAAAATGTTGTCCCAACTGGGTAACCATGGTCCATGTCATATTAGAGAAATTACATCTCTTGGGGGAGAGCCAGGAGATCTCTCGCTGGCCTCAGACAGCCATTATTGTTATCTTAATGCCAAGCTAATAAATCTGGCTCCAGGAGTGGTCTGACGGGCTTAGAAGCTTGTACTCCCATGTAAAGCTAGAAAGACAGGCTGACAATGGGCACAAATCTTGTACGGACACTCGTGTTTTGTGGGCACATGATACAACGGCATATATAGTGTGTTGTAATCCATTAGGCAATACAGTTACAAGAAAATAAAGCTTGGGGGTTGTGCAAATGTATCTCAGAACTGAAACCAAATCGCCACAACTGATCTGATTTTTGATAGAGTACAGATTAAATTAAAAAAATTTTTTAAAAAAACTGCGGTAACAGTTATCTAAGAGAATTTACACAATTCCTTATCAAATAAAGCCAGAATTCTGTGTCACGTTTATTAACGGTTTTAGACTCTTTGTACAGTCATGGCCAAAAGTTTAGAGAATGACACAAATATTATATTTTCACATGATCTGCTGGCCTCTGGTTTTTATGTGCGTTTGGCTGGTTTCACACTTGCGTTTTTTTTCGCGGTATTTTAGCGCTAAATAGCGCATGCGTTTTTTTTTCCTATACTTTGCATGGGATGCGCTTATGTGCGCATACACATGCGTTTGTACGCGTTTTTCCGCGCATGCGTTTTTTTTGCGGTATGCGCTCGGGCGCACAAAATGCAACCTGTTTCATTTTTTGGGCGTCCGACTTGCCTCAAAAAAACGCATGCGCTCGCAATGCGTTTTTTTACAGCAAGACACCCATTATAAGTCTATGGTGAGCATATGTGCGCATTGGCATGCTTATGTATGCGTTTTTTTTGCACATGCGTTTTTTTTGTTAACCATGGAATTTAGGGGTTTGGGTTAGGGTCAGGGTTAGGGTCAGGGTTAAGTATGGTTTGGTTAAGGGTTAGGGTCAGGGTTAAGTATGGTTTGGTTAAGGGTTAGGGTCAGGGTCAGGGTTAAGTATGGTTTGGTTAAGGGTTAGGGTCAGGGTTAGGGTTAGTAAAGTCATGGTTTGGGTTAGTGTGAGGGGCCACCTAATGTTGGAAAAAAACGCAAACGCGGTAAAAACGCACTAAAAACGCATACAAACGCTGCGTTTTTTTCATGCATGCTCATAAAAATGCTTGAAAAAAACGCAGCAGTTGTATGCTTTTGTATGCGTTTTTTCAATGCGTTTTTTTTGCGGGAAAAACGCGCTGCAAAAAAAAGCAAGTGTGAAACTAGCCTTAGTCAGATGTTTTTATCACATACAGAAATATAATTGCAATCATATTATGAGTAGCAAAAGGTTATATTGACAGTTAGAATGAGTTAATGCAGCAAGTCAATATTTGCAGTGTTGACCCTTCTTCAGGACTTCAGCAATTCTCCCTGGCATGCTCTCAATCAACTTCTGGATCAAATCCTGACTGATAGCAGTCCATTCCTGCAAAATCAATGCTTTTATTTTGTCTGAATTTGAAGGTTTTTGTTTGTCCACCCGTCTCTTGATGATTGACCACAAGTTCTCAATGGGATTAAGATCTGGGGAGTTTCCAGGCCATGGTCCCAAAATCTCTATGTTTTGTTCCCTGAGCCATTTAGTTATCACCTTTGCTTTATGGCAAGGTGCTCCATCATGTTGAAAAAAGGCATTGTTGATCGCCAAACTGCTCTTGGACGGTTGGGAGAAGTTGCTCTTGGAGGACATTCTGGTACCATTCTTTATTCATGGCTGTGTTTTTAGGCAAGACTGAGAGAGAGCCCATTCCTTTGGCTGAGAAGCAACCCCACACATGAATGGTTTCAGGATGCTTGACAGTTGGCATGAGACAAGGCTGGTGGTAGCGCTCACCTGGTCTTCTCCGAATAAGCCGTTTTCCAGATGTCCCAAACAATCGAAAAGGGGATTCATCAGAGAAAATGACTTTACCCCAGTCCTCAGCAGTCCACTCCCTGTACCTCTTGCAGAATATCAGTCTGTCCATGATGTTTTTCCTGGAGAGAAGAGGCTTCTTTGCTGCCCTCGAGACCAGGCCTTGCTCCAAGAGTCTCCACCTCACAGTGCGTGCAGATGCACTCACACCTGCCTGCTGCCATTCCTGAGCAAGCTCTGCACCGCTGGTAGCCCGATCCTGCAGCTGAAACACTTTTAAGAGACGGTCCTGGCGCTTGCTGGTCTTTCTTGGGTGCCCTGGAGCCTTTTTGGCAACAAGGGAACATCTCTCCTTGAAGTTCTTGATGATGCGATAGATTGTTGACTGAGGTGCAATCTTTCTAGCTGCGATACTCTTCCCTGTTAGGCCATTTTTGTGCAGTGCAATGATGACTGCACGTGTTTCTTTAGAGATAACCATGGTTAACAGAAGAGAAACAATGATGCCAAGCACCAGCCTCCTTTTAAAGTGTCCAGTGGTGTCATTCTTACTTAATCATGACAGATTGATCTCCAGCCCTGTCCTCATCAACACCCACACCTGTGTTAATGGAGCAATCACTGAAACGATGTTAGCTGGTCCTTTTAAGGCAGGGTTGCAATGATGTTGAAATGTGTTTTGGGGGATAAAGTTAATTTTCTAGGCAAATATTTACTTTGCAAGTAATTGCTGTTAAGCTGATCACTCTTTATAACATTCTGGAGTATATGCAAATTGCCATTAGAAAAAAATGAAGCAGTAGACTTTGTAAAAATTAATATTTGTGTCATTCTCAAAACTTTTGGCCATGACTGTATGTGAGATGCGGTGGTTGGGCTGGGGATTGTGAGCTGTGTACAGTTTGTGTTTTGCAGACATGTGATTTCAGTCTAGTTTGATAAAATACACGAAATGTACTAAAGGTGTTAAACATATGTGGCTGACATCAAACAGCCAGTGTCTGATACATGATATATCAGCTGTCAAGTTACCTTTAAAGGGAATGTGTACCAAAATTTTTATTTTATTAACATACGTTAAACAGTTTATTTCTAAACATATCAAATTCAAATTGTGTAATGGTGTCCCTATGTGATCTGAGGGGAGCAGTCATGTTATTGTGGCTGCTCCACTCAGATCACAGTAACCGCTCATCAGGTCCGGGTACCAGTCCTGAGGCGGTTATTACATCATAGATAAAACACTACGGAGAAAGGAGCACAAATAGGGTCTTAATCTGACAAACAATTAAAAATGCTTTCATCAGACTCTGCTAACCTGACCCATGACTGTATGGGTTTTGGAATCGTTATTCAGCTGCTCTGGGTCCACGGGTTGTCAAACTGATGAGAATGAAGGCATGGAGAATTTGTGGATACCTTCCGCGCTGCCGATTCTTGAAGACGTTAATTCACAAGAATTTATTAGACACCACGTTTTGAAGTGGCAGGCACTTCTTCAATTTTCCTGAACCAGCGAGCCCCGTGACGCATTGTTCATTCCTCTCCTTCCAGATCAAGGGATCTTCTAACTTCATGTCAGCAGCTGCGGAGCTGGGATTCCAAACACCAAACTTGTAAAAGCTATATAATAAATCCAATCATCAGCAGCACAGCAGGCATCTGCAAATTCTCCATGTCTTCATTCCCATTGGTTATTTCATCCACTGACGTGTACTCACCACTGGATGACGGCACTGCCACATGCATCAGCTGTCAAGTCACCTTTAAAGGGAATGTGTAGCAACATTTTTTTTTTTTTTTAAAGACGTGTATATTATTTTAAACAGTTTATTCATAAAATTATCAAATTAAATAATGTAATGTCTTAGGGTTTTTTCATAACCTTTTAACTGAGCAAATATTGCAGCCAGAGCCATAGAGACGGCGGTCAGTGCCTGACCCCAATTCCTATACCAGTGTTCCCCAAACACATCATGGTTTCAAGATTTCCTCAGAATTGCACTGGTGAGAGAAGATGTGACAATTTCTTATGCCTTGCTAATTCCATCACATGCGCAATACTACGGAAACCCTGAAAACAGTCTGTTGGGGGTCATGAGGTTCGTAAACACTGCCCTATACTGTGGCTGCCTCAGTTGTTAACTGGGCATGCCCCCTGGTGTGCCCAGTTTAAAGCGGAATGTAGAATCCGGCGCCATTTTTTTAATAGCCATGTGACCTGAGTGGAGCTGTCATTTCATTGTGGCTGCTCCTCTCAAATAGCAGTAATTAACAGTGACTGCTCATCAGGTCAGGGCACCAACACGAACGGTTATTTCATCCAGTGATGTGTACTCGCGGCTGGATGAAGTCACCACCGCAGCCCGGCCCCAATGAGCCCTCTCCAGAAGTTACCGAGATCTGAGTGGAGCAGTCACGTCATTGTGGAAATCATATCACAATAATAACCGCTGACCAATAAGCACAGGTCCGGGCACTAAGGCCGCAGCAGTGAGATCATCCAATGGGGACTACGCATCATTGGATGAAACCATCGCAGCTCTGGTGCCCGGACCTGATGAACAATCACAAGTAATTACTGTGATCTGAAGGCTTCACTCCAATCACTGTGATTCCCCTCTGAGTCGTGTATATAATCCTACAAGGTGTGTGTGCAAGATACAGTCCACACACAAATGTACTTAATCCTATAATGAGAGCTCCAGTCTGCACAGCCATGTACATAATCCAATCATAAAACATACAGTCGGCATAGCAATGATTCTGATCCTAGCTTGTGTGATACAGTCAGATGAGTTGTGTATTTAATCCCATCATGTGCGATATTCACTGATGAACCTTGTAAGGCCATGTGCACACATCCAGTATTTGGTGAGATTTTTCCCCCAGTATCTGTAAGCCAAAATCAGGAGTGGAACGGTCAGAGCACAATAGAAACATTTGCACCATTTCTGCATTTATCACCCACTCCTGGTTTTGGCTTACAAATACTGGGGGGGAAAAAAAAAAAAATCACCAAATCCTGGATGTGTGCATGTGACCTTATTGATGTGATCCAAGCACTGCAGCGGCAATGTTGCGACTGCTCCGATCAGATCTCTGTGAAGCCCAGTGAGCAGCACAATGCCAACTAATAGAATTGGAGCTGCCAGCCATTCTCGGTTACACTGTTCACATCTCGTTATTATGTTGCAGTCACCAACAAAATGGCTCTACATTGTGATCCAAAACGTCAATCTTTTCTAACTTTTTGCAAATACCCAGAAGGGGAGGAGTGATCCTGCCCACATGTACTGCAGTTGTTATGTGAGCTAGCAATGCACTTGATCTTCATAGCAATTTTCATCACCTGCTCCCCCTAGTCTTTCAAAGTTGAAAATATCAAAATTCTTAATCATTTTTCATATTTTACCAATAAAAATTAATACTTATTCTTTTTGATGACATATTCCCTTTAAGCATAGGTGAAGCTTAATGGAGGTGAAATGGTCAAGTTGCGGCCCAATAAATTCATCAGAATTTACTCCATAAAAGGTGGCATTAATTAGAACAGATATATACTCCTGGTAATTACTTTAGTAGATTTCTGATGTAGTGCTTGCCTTTTAAAAGCGTTATCCAGTAGCCATCATTTCTGCATTGGAGGTGAGCAGTACGGATGACTTTACACCTCTGCACGATCAGCAGGCATTGTGCATGCAGATGTGTGAGCCGTAACATCATCGACACCGATGTGGATGTGAGTAAGGCCGGGGTCACACAAGCGAGAAACTCGTACAAGTCTCACAGCTCAATACCCGGCACTGCCGCCGGCACTCGGGACCAGAGTGTATGTATTTCTGCATGAGTTTCTCGCTAGTGTGACCCCGGCCTAACGCTGGAGGTCACCGGATAACCAATTAACGATTTTGGTGAATATTACTACAGTGCATCCCGGGTGAAAGACTGAAGTACAAAACAACAATCTTGATGAATGGACCCCCAAGTGTCCCCGCTGTTAGCTATCCCTATAGGGGTACTGTCACATGTTGCAATTGTACAAGGACAGAAATAAACCATAATCATTGAATCATGCAGGTTACTGATGCAGTAGCTTTTACCTGGAAGTCTAAAGAGCAAATAAGAAAAAAAAAAATTGGGCATGCTGAAGTAATAAAAAAAAAAACTAAAATTCTATAGACGGTATTTTTTTAACCAAATCTGTAAAACACCAATTGAGAAGAGTACTTCTGCTTAGGATGGGTTATAATTATAAAAGAACTGTCTTACAACAGATCCACTCATCTGCTATTAGATACATTATCATAACCACAAGAAAGAGGAAAGTGCGCAATATGCCACACTAAAGGGCAACGATGGAGGCTTCTATGTACAGCACAGCATTGGCCATTCCTTTGCTGCATACCAGTCACTTCCAGAATGCTTCTCCGCTACATTCCAAGACGTCACATCACGCTGCAGGTGCGGCTGTCACTTCTAGTCTGAAAGGTTTCTCTTTCTTCCTAGTGCTGGGTGGTGCCAGCACGTTACAGGTACCCACTGGTACAGGCACGGCCGGCTATCAGAGGAACTAAATGCAAATCTCACAATACTGACCATTTCATTCTCTTACAGACGAGAGGGAAGATCTGCAGTAGAACTAAAATTTATAGCAAAGGAATAAAAAAAAAAAAAAAAAACACTTTCCACATGCAAACACCAGGGTATGATCTCTTAGATACGAAACTAAAACTCGCAGATCTTTGAAGAAGGAAGTGTATTTAGAATATATTGCTTCCCAACATCATCCCACCTCACCGCCTCCTCCATCGCAGCACTGCCTTAGTCATCGGTCAGATGTTATCTGGGTGTATCAGGGTGATATAAAGAGCACCAGAATTGCTTATGAAGAGTACGTTCACATGGACAAGTTTTTCCCCTGCTGATTTTGCCATGGAAAAGAAAATCCACATCATAATCTGACATAAACCACGCATCTAATAGGATATGTTTTGCAAAATAGCACAAAAATTGCACCAAAAAGCTGGCATAGTCAAAAATACACCAGGTGGAGGGGGGGGGGGGGACTGGAGTGGAATTGCGGCAAAATTTGGTGGCTTTTAGAAAAGTCGCATTTGATGAAACAGGCAAAAACATCTGAAAACTCCTAAGTCAGCCCATGCAGAAGAAGAAGAAAAAAAAAAAAAAGGGCAAGCAAATATAAAATAGAGACTTTAAAAAAGGTTTAAATAAAATAAAGAATTGGGTGCAAACAAAGAAAATGCAAAACACATAAAACTGGACAAAAAAAACTGGTGCAAAGGCAATGATGCATCGGAGCCAAATCGACATGCAATGGAGAATTTTAAATCCCCTGTACATCAATTGTTTGTGTGGATTTCACCAATTGAATTAGAAAGGGTGAAATATGTACAAAATCTGCCACAAAATCCACACGCAAGGCCACGTTCACACGGTCAGTGTCTTATATCAGTATTTCTAAGCCAAAACCAGGAAAGGAACAATCAGAGGAAAAGTCTAATAGAAACCCGTCCCCACTTCTGGATTTATCACCCACTCCTGGTTTTGGCTTATAAATACTGATGTGAAATACTGACCAAATACTGAGTGTGTGAACGTGGCCTTACACGAATGGAAACGACCAATAGCTCTGGATCATAAAAGTAGAATTCTCAGTACACGGTCGGATTTACACATTCATGTTTTATGGCCCAAGTGCAGACCACAGAGCACTGACTGGCTGCGGGTATCCTGACCTGAATTTAACTATACATGCCTAAAACACTGTCGAATATGGATCCGAGCCCCGCTGAGGGTCCGTTCATCATGCTTCATACTCAGATTAGGAGTGGGAACAGGCCTAGTTAAACACCGCATGTTATAAGCCCAGTAATCAGACATTTCTAGAAGGAATTACAGAGAAATACACAGAGAAAGTTTGGAGAAATACGTGCATTTAGACTTGTCAGGAGACAGTACAGCTCCTTTCAATAAGGGAACGTCAGCAGTGATATGGTTTTCTTTCATGTGGATTTCCCAGAAAACATACTTATCATGGTGATAAAAGTCATCCTTCGGTAGACCCATGTAGAGATTTATGTCCCTTTCTGCTACCCAAGGTCTCCAGGTGCAGAGAACTTGTTTTGCTGGATTCTCTCCAGGACTCCAACTCTGAAATGTATGTGGGTCTGGATCTATCTGCATGTTATCTTCTGGCTTTATTAGGGTTTCAACTTAAAGGGGTTTTCCTCTCCCACCAGGACAGCCCCTTCTCAATCTGAATGTTTGCCACTTTAAACTAAAAACACCTATACTCCCCACTGGTGTCGATGCCATTCGAGCAGTGTTGGCACTCACGTTGGAGGCTTACGTGAGGTTGAGGTGAGGTTGGCACCCAGTCAGCGTTGGCGTCACTGTCCCCGCTTTCGGATGAATTGATCACCAACAGGATGTCAGGGCTGCGGCTGCTCTCACTTTCTCTTGATGTTCAATTTGTCCGAAGGTGAGGATAGTGACGCCGATTGGGAGCCGGGCTCACATGAGCCCCGAGAAAGCGAGTGCCAACACCACTAGAATGGCGCCAGAGGGGACCATAGGTGTTTATGTTTTAACAGTGGCAAACATTCAGAAAGAGAGAAGGGGTCGTCCTAGCAGTGGTCAACCCCTTTAAAGAGCTGCTCTCAAGTTTAAAAGTCATTCCCAATCCACAGAATAGGAGATAATTTTCTGATCGCTAGGGGTCCGACCGCTATGGCCCACCACAATCCCAGGAACTGAGAATCTGAAGACCCCCCCGGCTGAATGAAGCAGAGGTGGATCATGCACACTATCCATTCTAATGGGAGTGTCAAAGATAAGCTGAGTGCGGTGCTCTGCTATCTCCATGGCCGTCGACCTAGCGAGAGGATAACTTTCAGACTTCAGAATAGCCCTTGAAGCATCTTAAAGGGGTTTTCTACTTACAAAAGAGTGGACCCCACACGTTCTAAAGTAACAGAGCAGGTAATCCCTCTCTCCGGGCTCAGTGCCAGCTACCTGCAGATGCTCAGGTACCACTGATTGGGCTGCAGTGGTGGCGTCACCTATACAGCGCATATCAGCACTGCAGCCAATCACTGAGCTCAGCAGATCGTGCCATCCTGGGCAGTGGCAGGGAGGCAGCGCAGGTCCAGGGAGGGAGAGTACCTGCTCAGTATTTTAGAACATTTGGAGTCCCCCTTCAAACCTCACTTCATTCATCTACGGGACTTCTAGAGAAAGGTGAGGACAGAAGTCAGCTCCTTCTGGCAGACTGATCGACATCAGTCTCCAAGATGTCTCCCATGCTTCCCCCCATACTGCGAAACTCATCACCCTCAATCAGACTCTCCCCCACCACTGAAACAACCGGAAAACCCTCCTTTTCAAGAACAATTGGCAATAACCCTGAGGCCACCAGCAGCTTCTCCCCTTATCTCTGACCCTCTAATGTAAACTGTAAGCCCCCCCCCGCCCCCCCGCAGATAGGGGCCAGATCTGTCACTTCGCCGGGTTTAGCTATACCTTCTCACGTATTGTTTAAGGGGTTTTTCGGATAGACAAATTTTGTCACAATTCCCCCATATTCAGAGCCAGAGTGGGTGGTCATTACACTGCCAGGCTGAACAACAAACAATAGAACATGGAGCGGAGGGTGGGAGACTAGTGGGCACGTGACCGCCCCCCTGCACTGGGCATGCAAGTCACAGAGTGCAGAAATATGTCTACAGCCCTGAACACCCCTATAATTGTTACGTACTGTAGATCTATTCAGATGGCCAGCACACTATGCTATAAATAATAATGATTGCAGGGGCCGTCACCATTGGACCCCCACTAATCACTGGCCGCAGTGGTCATACTAGTATGTACAGCTAATGACGGGTGAGGACAGTGATTGGCTGCAGCGGTCATGTGAATAATGCACAGGCCGAGATCACTTTTGGTGCCAGAGGGGAACACCGGCGTGAATGAGGATCACTAAGTTATGTAATGGGCTTTTTTTAAGAACATCCCTTACTCTTCTAAAAATTTTGCAAGCTAAGAGAAAATTGAAAGCCACAGCTGTCAGGTGAGTGGCACAGGCACCTCATCAGGGAAACGTCTGACAGTCACCTGACGCTGCAGTCAGTCATAGGTTTTATTTGTTCGTTACATCCGGATCTTGCAATCATCACTTCCAGAGCCGCTGTCAATCACCAGAACAGTCTGTGCTGGATGCCCGGCTGGGGGTGACAGGAGGGCAATGTCACTCTGTAGAGAACTGTATGCATACATACTTTCCCCCATGTCAGACAACCCCATTAATGCCAGGCAGGATACAAATATAGCACGTCCCCTTCTAGCTCCCTCCATGGTCACTGTCTCCTGCGCCACCTGGTGAACACCATAGTGGGCACGCAGCGGGCAGCTGGGGGGGTGACTGGCACCAATGGCATATTATTATGGGACCAGCTTATGACTTGGGATTTACCCTGATGGCATCACTGCTATAGTCTAGTGACAGTGACAAGCGCATAATACCGGGGACACGAGAGAACAGGGGGACAGCGGAGAACAAGGGGGGGGGACAGCGGAGAACAAGGGGGGGGGACAGCGGAGAACAAGGGGGGGGGACAGCGGAGAACAAGGGGGGGGGGACAGCGGAGAACAAGGGGGGGGACAGCGGAGAACAAGGGGGGGGGACAGCGGAGAACAAGGGGGGGGGACAGCGGAGAACAAGGGGGGGGGACAGCGGAGAACAAGGGGGGGGACAGCGGAGAACAAGGGGGGGGCAGCGGAGAACAAGGGGGGGGGCAGCAGAGAACAGGGGGGGCAGCAGAGAACAGGGGGGGCAGCGGCTCCTCTCACCTGCTCCAGGGGCATGTGCAGGACATCGCTGAGCGGCTGCAGGGCGGTGGAGCCCGTAGTCCGGGAAGACCTGTTGCCTGGAGCCTCCATCACTTCCTCACCCCCGCAGCAGACCGGGCACCGGACACCTGAGCTCCGCACACCCAGGAAACCAAGCGACTGTATCTGTAGCAGCCACAGACCACGCCCGCAGGCTGTGGACCAATCACAAGTAGCCCGTCTTCTCCGGGTGGGGCCACTCACACCTTCTCCGGGGCTCGTCTAACCGGGCGAGTGAGTGTGAGGAGGCTGCACCGCGGCCGGCATCCCCGCCGCCTCGTGCTCATGGCTAGTCCCCAGCACTGAGAGCGGAACCTTCGCTCCCTCCTCCACACCCCCTCCAGTCTTTGGCTAGAGACCAGGGCACTGAGGGGAGGCAGGGACAGCTTTTTATTACCTAACTGCCTGTATTTTTAACTGCAAATTTTTTTTGCGCCTTTGCCTTCCACTGTCTCTGTGTTACACTATGTACTGCTAGCTGCAGAATGAGGTAACTGAGAATCTGTCAGTCAGCTCGCTCTGGCATGGATTTTATTATTATTCTGAGCTCTTATCTTGTTTTTGAGCACAGACCGTATTGTAAAACAGTGTAAAATATTTCAAGGGGTTATCTGGGACTTTTCCTATTTGTATACGGCCAAGACTTGCCGGTAGATAGCTGCTAGCAACAGGCTGTTGTGCCAAGCAACGATCTCTGGCGACTCAGCGAGGTCACGGCGCTGCTACCGGTGACCTTCCTGCTTCCTGTCCCGCTGATGTCATGCTGATTGACAGCCGGCTCCCCACAGTTAGGAAGCAGAGAGCCAACTGTCAGTCCCCATGACATCAGTGACACCCAGAGCAGAGTGGAGGAGACGTTGCTCTGTCCACATGAGGTCAAAGGACGCAGGAAAGTCACTGACTGAGCCATCAGAGACCGACACGGGGTGGTTAAAGGGAATCTGTCACCACATTTGACCTATGTAAACTATTAGTATGGACATACAGGTAATAGGCTGCTGAGGAGAATGATCCCTGTGTGTCTCATATCAGATGCCTTGTTACTGAGAAATCATCATTTTATGTAAATGACCTCTTCCAGGCTCTGGGGAGGAAGGTGCATAGAAGAAAACTCTGCCTCCAGAGCTTGTTTTACATGAAGGGGGAGTTACCAGTGTGAGGTGTAATAGTTACCAGTGTGTATAATTTGTCCATCTTTCAGTTCTTCAAAAGTTAGGAGGTATGATATTGAAACGGAGGCCAGGGGGTAGTTATGGCTGAGGTTGACAGTAAGGAGGTAAGATATGATGTCTCCTATGCCTCCCTTCCCTCTAATTGTCTTCTAGATCTTAAATGTTTACAGATGTGTTTTTATGATTATTGCTTGCGGTACTGCTACATGTATAACCGCTCATTGCGCATGGTATTGCCACTTAAATGTGTTACCATTTTATGATAACTGTATATATGTTTTTGTATGATAATATTGCATGTACATTATGTGTCATTTGTGTATGTGCATCCTTTATTGGGATATTAGAGGAGGGCACTCTTAGGCTATGTGCACATGGTGCGGATTCTGCTGCGGATCCGCAGCCTTTCTGGCCTTCGGGTCCGCAGCAGTTTCTGCTGCGTTGTACAGTACCATTGTTTCCAATGGTAAAACCAAAAACGCTGTGCACATGCTGCAGATTTTTCCGCCCGGATTTGCTGCGGGTTACAATCCGCAGCATGTCAATTGTTTGTGCGGAATCCGCTGCGGTTTCACATCTCCTCCATTGTAGAGGTGTGAAACCGCAGGGCTAAACCACAGGTAAACCACAGGCATTTTTGACCTGCAGTTTTTCCAAAATCCGCATGGAAAAATCCACACCACCGAAAACTACGTGTGCACATATCCTTAGTATATAGTTTCCCCATATGTTGGATAGTTGTAATTATGTTGCAGGCCACTAGGTGGTGGTACACTAGTGGGGCCTGATAGTAGGTTCTTAGAGGGTTAATTGTAGGAGGGGCTGCCGAGAGTAAGGTTAGTGAAGAAGGATGGTTTAGTTAGACGGGGCCAGGGCGCCCAAGAGTCCACATGGGCTATAGGCCCAGACAGCTTGGCAGTCACGTAACGTTAAGTCGTTATTGCCCACGTTACCCATGAGCACTGCAGGTTTTAGCAGTGGGCCAGAACAGGAAAAGGAAGATGTGGCCTCTCACCGCCTGGGCCAATGCTTTTAGGGCAGAAGTTGGTTGGACAAAGGAGATGACGAGATCAGTACAGACGGGTCGGATGCTTCACCGGGGGTCACCAAATGTAGTGATTGATGAATTCATGTCTGGGGCGAAACAGGCTGAAGGAAATGTCATTGTAGTGAGGTCAGACCTGGAAGGAACTGGGAAGCAGTCTAAGGCGGTCCGGTCCGAGTGTGTACTGCACAGAATTAACAACGAGCCAGGGAAAGATGAGGAAGCAAGCAAATGTTATGATGTACCAACTGTGGATGTAACGTGCAAAATCCTAAGAAAGTGTTAAAGATGTCTCGGACTGTGTCTACATTGATAGGGGTCACCTAGAAGAGGGACCGTTATGGCCTGGGACATGCCCGGGTGAAGCTGGATCTGGAGATGCAGGTATGCCAAGGAGCATAGTATTGTTTCATGTAGGGGAAGGGCTGGGCGCAGCTGCCACCAGAGTACAGGTCACGACTACGGTCCTGGCCCTCCCTTACACTGGCACACCCTGGCTCTCCGTCACATTAACACATTGTAGTCCACTCACTTGTAAGTCAGGGTCCATTCCACATTACTGGGGCTCCTTTTCTCTTAGCACCACACAATGATAGTAAGAGTCCCAAGGTCATCTTCAACAAAATAATTTTACTCAGCTCATCCAGTTTAGTCACAGAAACAGCACAAGATTCTTCGCAGAATATAACCATTCTGTTCCTTAGTAATAATAATAAGGGTATTTAGTAAACATAATTTTGATCAAAATAATGTACAAGCCATCCCGCTACGTCACGGCAACCCTTGTGGGACAGTCCCTACTCTAGTATTTAAAACCTTTTCACTTGCCAAGTGGCGTGAATGTGAATAAGGGTCGAGCGGCTGAACCACTAGTAACAGCTTAGGCCAGACTGGATGGCTTTCCCAGCTCAGAAAGAGGGCGGTCACACCCATATATGCACTGAATGGTCAATGTGGTTAATGATTATGTGTTAATATGCACTTACATTGTGCATACACATTAACTTACTTTTCTCAGTTCAGATTTGTTTTTTATTCATTTTATTGTGCATTCAGTGCATATATGGGTGTGACCGCCCTCTTTCTGAGCTGGGAAAGCCATCCAGTCTGGCCTAAGCTGTTACTAGTGGTTCAGCCGCTCGACCCTTATTCACATTCACGCCACTTGGCAAGTGAAAAGGTTTTAAATACTAGAGTAGGGACTGTCCCACAAGGGTTGCCGTGACGTGGCGGGATGGCTTGTACATTATTTTGATCAAAATTATGTTCACTAAATACCCTTATTATTATTACTACCTTTATGCATTATTTGCAGTATATTTTTTACTCTTAGTTAAGGATATTTGTGTTTTTTGCTTTTTGTTTTCTCTGGTTAATGGTCATGTGTTAATATGCACTTACATTGTGCATACACATTAACTTTTCTCAGTTCAGATTTGTTTTTTATTTATTTATTTTTTTTCCATTCTGTTCCTTCTACAGTCCCTCACTCCTCCAGGAATATCCACTTGATCCGCCAGTACCACAGCTTCCTGACTGGTCAGACTAACCCCCTTCAGGAGTTCCCCACCCGCTTCCCGCTCTGAAGGTGAAGTTGAAGAATGGCTCTTCCATTCCTTATTATGTTTCGGACATTAAGGATTGTTCTCATTGTTCGGCGCCGGGATTTTCCCACTGCACGGGATGGATCTCGGGCCTTGTCTGGTGCTGTTATATCCCATTCAGGCTCAGCCGCTGGGATAACTGCACAGCACAGACTCTGGTCCCAGTGCCTTGCCCAGGCTCTTGTTGCATGTGTAGATACTGCTGGCTCTCCAGCTAAGCCTTTGGTGACTACTGGTATACACGTGCAGCGCTGTGCTCTGGAGCCTAAGTCCAGATTTCACCCTTCTGAGCATGTCAGTGATGTGGCGCCTTCTCATTGGTGCTCGGACGTCAGCTGCTCTGGTGATGTGGCAGCTTAAGATTGGTACACATTCAAGGTCCTGTCAGTCTAAACATGAGCTTAAGGTATAAAAGGCTCTCAATGGTGCATGCCTGTGCCCTAGTATCATTTGTGTCATGTGTGGGTGGAGAGTCTGCCACTCTGTCGGCTTGTATGAACGTCTAGTTTTCCTTATTCTGGCAGGTTTTTCTTTTCGCTTGACCTAGCGTCTGTCTCTGCCATGTGTGCAGTTAGCATGGGTCAGTTTCAGGGCACAGTCAACCCACGTTCTTGAACCCTATTGTTTTTACTGGGTATTGCACACACCTCATTTCGTACTGCTCGGAAAATATAAATCACTAACTCAGCAGACCACAGAGTGGCGCAAAAATACAAGTACCAGTTCAGCTAAAGAAATAAGGGAGTGTGTTATGAATGAGTCACCGTAGGAGGCAAAAACAGAAATACTAGCTAAGTCCAGAAAACCAGAGAAGTTGGCAGCTATCGGATTGCAGACCCCTGAACCTATCAACAAAAACTAGCAGTAGCCGTGGGGGGTTCCTACGGTGCCCTAGACCCCTCGATCACAGCCGGAGAACTAAATAGCCTAAAGACAGAAAGGGAAATCTAAACTGCCCCAGAGCAGACCCCAAAGCAATAGGCAGCCCCCAACATATAATGACGGTGAAGCAAGATGAAAAAACACACAGATAGAAAGATAGGCTGAGCAAATGATGGGGCCCAAGCTAACTAAATAGGACAGGATAGAAAAGCTGCTGTCTGCAATCCGCCAAAACCCTATCAAAACAAGAGCCAACAGGCTGATAGGGAAAAAAGCCCTGAAGACGCTAGGCATCAAAAGACTATATCAGTACTCAGGTATTTTCTGAAGACAGAGCAAAAAGGAATTCAGCTCACCCCAGCAGGGAATGGCAGAAATCCAGAAAAACAAGGCAAAACAAAACCAAAACACAAATGCAAAAAGCAGAGCATAAAACTTAGCTTTTGAGGGGCAGGAATCAGACTGGTCTCCTAGAGTCCCTCAGAGAAATCACCCGCAAGGCAGAAGGGCGTCGGCTGTCTTATATCCAGTCAGCAATTCCAGTCATCATCATTCTGCTCAGGTGTTTGGTAATCAGCCTCACTACCTTCCTTCACCAGAAGAGGGAGTTCATCAGACCTCAATGGTGACGGGGAAAATGAACTCACAACAGTACCTCCCCCTTGAAGAGGGGTCACCGAACCCTCATCCACACCACCAGGGCGATCAGGGTGAGCCCGATGAAAGGCACGCCCCAATCTTTTGGCATGAATATCAGAGGCAGAGACCCAGGAATTATCCTCCTGACCATAACCCTTCCACTTAACCAAATACTGGAGTCTCCGTCTAGCCAGACGGGAATCCAGTATCTTCTCTACCTCATATTCCATGTTACCTTCAACCAATACAGGGTCCGGAGGTGCCACCCCAGGAACAACTGGTTCAACAAACCTCTTCAACAAGGACTTATGAAACACATTATGGATTTTAAATGTGACAGGAAGAGCCAAGCGAAAAGAGACCGGATTAATAATCTCCAAAATCTTGTAAGGTCCAATAAATCTAGGCTTAAACTTAGGAGAAGCCACCTTCATAGCGATATTTTTTGATGATAACCAAACCATATCACCAACCTTAAACTGGGGACCAATGGTCCTATGTCGGTTGGAAAACCGCTGGGCCTTTTCCTGGGAGAGAGAGAACTTATCCATCACTTGGTCCCAGATCTGGTGCATTCTCTCCACCACAGTGTCAACACCTGGGCAGGCCGAAGGCTCCACCTGCCCTGAAGAAAATCGAGGATGAAACCCAAAGTTACAAAAAAAAAGTGACATCAAAGTGGCAGAACTAGCTCTATTATTTAAAGCAAATTCGGCCAAGGGCAAAAATGAAACCCAATCATCCTGATCAGTGGAAATAAAACGTCTCAAATACGACTCCAAGGTCTGGTTTGTTCTCTCCATCTGCCCATTGGTCTGAGGGTGAAAAGCAGAGGAGAAGGACAACTGAATTCCCAGCTTGGAACAGAAAGTCCTCCAAAATCTAGACACAAACTGAACTCCTCTGTCAGATACAATGTTCTCAGGAATCCCGTGCAAGCGAACCACCTGTTGCAAAAACAGGGGCACCAACTCAGAGGAAGATGGCAACTTAGGGAGTGGTACAAGATGAACCATCTTAGAGAACCTATCACAAATCACCCAAATAACAGTCATTCTCTGAGAGACAGGCATATCAGAGATGAAATCCATTGAAATATGGGTCCATGGCCTCCTGGGGACCGGCAAAGGCATCAACAACCCATTAGAGCGAGAACAAGATTTAGACCGGGAGCAAGTCCCACAGGACTGCACAAAATTCCTGACATCACGAGACAAGGCGGGCCACCAAAAAGACCGACTCACCAGATCTCTAGTACCAAAAATACCTGGATGACCAGCCAATGCAGAGCAATGAACTTCAGACATCACTCTCTTCTTCCACTGGTCAGGAACATACAGCTTTCCACTGGGACAACGCTCAGGTTTGTCCTCCTGGAACTCTTTCAGAGCACGTCTCAAATCGGGCGAGATGGCAGAAAGAACTACCCCTTCGCCTAAGATGGTAGCAGGCTTGGTCACCACAGGAGAATCAGCAAAGAAGCTCCTAGAGAGGGCGTCTGCCTTGACATTCTTAGTGCCACTTAGGCCCACCTAGCCTGTCTAGGGTTCAAGCGTTTGGCCGACTCCAGGTAAATCAAATTCTTGTGGTCAGTGAGGACCACGACTTGATGTTTAGCTCCCTCCAACCAATGTCTCCACTCCTCAAATGCCCATTTCATGGCTAACAGTTCCCGATTCCCCACATCATAGTTACGTTCAGATGGAGAGAACTTTCGGGAAAAGAAAGCACAGGGATTCATTTTAGATGTTACAGGATCCTTTTGGGACAAAACAACTCCTGCACAAATCTCAGATGCATCCACCTCTACCTGGAACGGGAGTGAGACATCAGGTTGCCGCAAAACCGGGGCAGAAGTGAATCTTCGCTTCAGCTCCTGAAAGGAAGAAACACCCTCCGGAGACCAATTCAACACATCAGCACCCTTCTTAGTCAGATCAGTCAATGGCTTGGCAATACTAGAAAATTTTGCTATAAATTTCCGATAAAAATTAGCAAAACCCAAAAACTTCTGGAGGGTCTTCAAAGAAGTGGGCTGAACCCAATCATAAATGGCCTGTACCTTGGCCGGGTCCATTTCAATAGTTGACGGAGACAAAATAAATCCCAAAAATGAAATCCTCTGTACCCCAAAAAGGCATTTCGATCCTTTGACATACAGGGAATTCTCCCTCAAGATCCGGAACACAGTCCGAACATGTTCCACATGAGAATCCCAATCCTTGGAGAAGATCAAAATATCATCCAGATAGATAATCAAAAATTTATCCACAGTCTCGGAAAATGTCGTTCATGAAGCACTGGAAGACAGAAGGGGCATTAGTGAGCCCAAAAGGCATCACCAGGTACTCAAAATGTCCCTCTGGAGTATTAAACGCTGTCTTCCATTCATCCCCATGCTTAATGCGGATAAGATTATACGCCCCCTGAGGTCAAGCTTGGTAAACCAGCAAGCACCTTTAACTCTGGAGAATAGATCCGAAATCAGGGGTAACGGATACTGATATTTAATAGTAATTTTGTTGAGGGCACGATAATCAATACAAGGCCTTAATGAACCATCCTTTTTGGCCACGAAAAAAAAAAACTGGCACCTAAGGGTGAAGAGGATGGTCTAATATGACCCTTCTCCAATGCCTCCTTAATGTAGGATCGCATAGCCTCGTGCTCGGGTACAGATAAATTGAAGAGCCGACCCTTGGGAAATTTACACCCCGGGCTCAGTTCAATTGCACAGTCATAACTCCTATGAGGAGGCAAAGACGCAGACTCATTCTCACTAAATACATCATAAAAGTCCGCCAAATAGTCAAGAACATCATGCAACTGAGGAGAGGAGGGAAAAAACCGGAGTCTCACTAAGGGCACACCGACAACCCCAACTCACCACAGACACAGATTTCCAATCCAAAACTGGATTATGAATTTGCAACCAGGGAAACCCCAGAACAATGGTATCATGCAAATTATGCAACACCAAAAATCTGCAATTTTCTTGATGGTCTGGGGCGACCCGCATTACCACCTGGGTCCAAAACTGAGGTTTATTTTTCGCCAAAGGAGTAGCATCAAAGGGATAGGCGTCCGCAGAGGTGTCATCGGAAATCCACAACGTTTAGCAAAATCCAAGTCCATTAGGTTCAGGGCTGCTCCCGAATCCACAAAAGCCTTGGCGGAAAATGTGGACAGGGAGCAGATCAGAGTAATTGCCAGAAGAAACTTAGGTTGAACACCACCCACAGAAAACGTGTGTGCAAAACGTTTCTCTCGTTTAGGACAGACAGAAATAATATGCGCGGCATCTCCACAAAAAAAACACAGCTTATTACGCCTTCTGAACTCCTGACGTTGCTCCCTGGACAAAACTCTATCACATTACATAGGTTCAGACACTTGTTCAACAGGAGGCAACACCTCTCGTGCAGTCCTGCGTTCACGTAATCGCCGATCAACCTGAATGGCTAATGACATAGAATCGTCAAGACCAGAGGGAACAGGAAATCCCACCATAGTATCTTTTACGGCTTCTGACAAACCTTTCCCAAAGAGCTGCCAAGGCATTATCATTCCAGGTAGTAAGGACCGCCCACTTTCGGAATTTTTGACAGTACAATTCTGCAGAATCTCGACCCTGGCTCAATGCCAACAGGGTCTTTTCAGCCTGATCAATATCATTAGGTTCGTCATACAACAACCCCAAGGCTTGAAAAAATGCATTCACATTAGTCAGAATAGGATCATCTGGTTTCAAAGAAAACGCCCAATCCTGGGGATCGCCACGCAGCAAAGAGATGACAATTTTAACCTGCTGCGCGGAGCTCCCTGACGAGTTAGGCTTCAATGCAAAAAATAATTTACAATTATTTTTGAAATTCAAAAATTTAGACCGATCCCCAAAAAACACATCAGGAGTAGGGATCTTTGGTTCAGCAGCATGTGAATGAGCAAGGTAGGCGGAAATTTCCCGCACTTCCGCAGCGAGCTGCTCCACACGATCAGACAATTGCTTTATCTCCATTGAGAGAGAAAAAAATTCCCCCTACGGCCTCAGAGATATAGAGGAAAAAATATACACACTTTTTTTTTTTTTTTTTTACAATTCTTTCCTGCTATTGAGTACCCTAGGATCTGCGGTATGGCGGGTGATTCTGTTATAAAAGAGTCACCATAGGAGGCAAAAACAGAAATACTAGCTAAGTCCAGAAAACCAGAGAAGTTGGCAGCTATCAGATTGCAGACCCCTGAACCTATCAACAACTAGCTGTAGCCGTGGGGGGTTCCTACTGTGCCCTAGACCCCTCGTTCACAGCCGGAGAACTAAATAGCCTAAAGACAGAAAGGGAAATCTAAACTGCCCCAGAGCAGACCCCAAAGCAATAGGCAGCCCCCAACATATAATGACGGTGAAGCAAGATGAAAAAACACACAGATAGAAAGATAGGCTGAGCAAATGATGGGGCCCAAGCTAACTAAATAGGACAGGATAGAAAAGCTGCTGTCTGCAATCCGCCAAAACCCTATCAAAACAAGAGCCAACAGGCTGATAGGGAAAAAAGCCCTGAAGACGCTAGGCTTCAAAAGACTATATCAGTACTCAGGTATTTTCTGAAGAC
This sequence comes from Dendrobates tinctorius, assembly GCF_039654945.1. Classification (NCBI taxonomy): domain Eukaryota; kingdom Metazoa; phylum Chordata; class Amphibia; order Anura; family Dendrobatidae; genus Dendrobates; species Dendrobates tinctorius. The sequence continues at coordinate 4,112,133 of NW_027361672.1, forward strand.
AGAGCAAAGAGGAATTCAGCTCACCCCAGCAGGGAATGGCAGAAATCCAGAAAAACAAGGCAAAACAAAACCAAAACACAAATGCAAAAAGCAGAGCATAAAACTTAGCTTTTGAGGAGCAGGAATCAGACTGGTCTCCTAGAGTCCCTCAGAGAAAGCACCCGCAAGGCAGAAGGGCGTCGGCTGCCTTATATCCAGTCAGCAATTCCAGTCACCCAGTCATCATCATTCTGCTCAGGTGTTTGGTAATCAGCCTCACTACCTTCCTTCACCAGAAGAGGGAGTTCATCAGACCTCAATGGTGAAGGGGAAAATGGACTCACAACAGGAGTGTCTACAAGAAGCCTTGGATTTTCATATAATTGATCAAGATTTATTTGATTTTTTGCTTGTCAAAAACCCACGTATCCCTGTACTGTATACAGTTCCAAAAATCCATAAAACATTAATAAATCCTCCGGGCCGACCGATAGTATCAGGGTCGACTCATTGTTCAGCAAAATGGGGATATTTTTGGATAAAATATTAAATCCAATTGCAAGGAGTTGTAAATCATATATATTGGATACAACAGATTTTTTAAAAAAACTTGAAACAATTGAATTACAAGGGGAAGTGATATTGGCGTCTTTTGACGTCGTGTCACTTTATACTTCAATAGACCACAAGCGTGGACTTAGTTCAGTTGACGAGATGTTGAATCAAACCGGACACACTGAGGCAGGAAAAAAAATTTTATTAAAAATGTTGGAAATCATTTTGACCCGAAATTATTTTTTATTTGGTGATGTTTTTTATACTCAAAGATGTGGTACAGCAATGGGGGCCAATATGGCCCCCACTTATGCAAATATTGCTATGGGGGTCCTAGAGGAGAACTTCGTCTGTGTCTCCCCACTTTCAACATACGTTGGTGTGGTGGAGATACATCGACGATGTTTTTCTCCTCTGGACTGGCACAGAGGATGAATTAAATGAGTTTCATCAGTTCTTAAATACGATTGATGAGACAATCAAATTCAGTTTGGTTTCTTCAAGAACACAGTTCCAGTTCCTGGATGTTTTATAAAACAAATGGGAGGTGAACTAGTTACTACACTGTTTGTTAAGGAAACAGATACAGTAAGAATAATTTATCGGTATATGACAGCCAACACCCACGCAGTATGGTAAGATCAATACCACTCAGCCAACTATTGAGAGTGAGGAGGATTGTTAAAATGGATAATGAGGTTGATGCGGTTATGGACACCATGATCAAAAAGTTTATGAATAGGGGTTATCCTCAAAATATGTTGGAGAATGTAAAAATGAAGACTTTGGAAAAAGATAGGAAAGAATTAATTGGTAGGAAGTTAGATATCAGCAAGAAAAGAGGTTTGAAAAGAATCCCAATAATAACTACATATAATGAGGAAAGTAAAGATATATCTGTTATAATAAAAAAAAATTGGGGTATGTTAGGGAAATGTTTACCGCATATTGAGGAACTAACTGTACCACCATTATTTGCATATAAAAGGAATAAAAATATTGGAGATTTTTTTTAAATCTGATATTGGATCTTTGAAAAGAAACCTACAGGTGACTAACGGGTAGCAAAGGAACAGGTTGCTTCCCATGTGTGAACTGTCTACTAATGCTAAAGGGTTCCACTTCCCAATATTATGAAACCTCTAAAACCTATCAAATAAATCAATACCTAACATGTAACTCTGATTACGTGATATATCTTTTGGAATGCCCCTGTAAATTGTGGTATATTGGGGAAACCACATGGGATTTTAAGACTAGAATAAACCAACATCGGTATACTATTAGAAAAAATAAACTTGATTTGCCGCTCCCGAAACACTTTGTTGAGTGTAATCATACTGAGAGGGACTTGAGGTTTAGAATAATTGACGTGGTCCCTATACAGAGAAGGGTGGTGATAGAGAACTCATACTTAAGAAAAAGGAACTGAAGTGGATCTATGAGCTGAAGACTGTGAAGAAGGCGACAGTTTCTTTTCTGCCGAAACGCGTAGTCTGTTCAGTATTATGGCTGCATCTTGTTATTGAACTCTGGATATATTTTAATTCATCTGCATTAAATTTTTGGATTTTTTTTTTTAAAAAATTACCTGAAGTTTTCATTTGCTGGACGTTTCTGCTTTGATTTCCACATTGTTGGACTAGTTCCCAGTCCTGGTCCGTGCAATACAGAGAGAACAGGTATTTATCATCCAGAGTTCGGAGGACAGCTGGTCCTATTCGTGTTTTCTTATAATGTGTGTGTGTGTGTGTGTGTGTATGTGTATATATATATATATATATATATATATATATATATATATATATATTATATATATATATAGTCATATAAAATACAACAGAGACATACGCAAGGAGTGCAGGGCATTAAACTGGCCCCCCGTACCCCTTACAATATTGCAACCCCGTCTCCTGAGATGAACGCTGAAGCTGAGAGGAATCTGGAGATGGGTCAGGTATAATTGTACACTGCAGTGAGATCTGGAAAGCAGAGAGCGGCAAATACACATCACACTGGTAACCATTACACAGCACAGCCTAAAAAACTTGCCGCTTTAAGTGTAGCGAAAGGTGGCCCTACAATGTATTGATTCATGGATGCTGAATAGGAATGCATGTCACAATTTTCACATTTTTTAAAATATTTAGAAAACCATGCATCATCTCCAGGGCCGGACTGGGACCAAAAAGCAGCCCTGGCACAAAAAAAATTCACCAGCCCACATACAATGAATGACCTCACCGCACACACATTACACACACACTACAGATACCGCACACACATTACACACACACTACAGATACCGCACACACATTACACACACATTACAGATACCTCACACACATTACACACATACTACAGATACCGCACACACATTACACACACACATTACAGATACCGCCCACACATTACACACACCATAGATACCGCACACACATTACACACACTACAGATACCGCACACACATTACACACACCATAGATACCGCACACACATTACACACACTACAGATACCGCACACACATTACACACACTACAGATACCGTGCACACATTACACACACCATAGATACCGCACACACGTTACTCACACACTATAGATACCGCACACACGTTACACACACATACTACAGATACCATACACAGGTATTACACACACACTATAGATACCACACGCACAAGTATTACACACACACACACACTACAGATACCGCACACACAAGTATTACACACACACAAGTATTATGTACACATACACACACTCTGTTCTGTGGTGCAGAGGAGGCTGATGTCCATGTGCAGCTCTTCAGGTTATAGTGCTACAGCAGCTCTGTCCCGGCATCTCCCCCCCACCGGTCTCTCCCCTGCAGGGGAAGCAGATCAGAGCAGGAGAAGATGTCACCGTGCTGACTGAAGCTGCTTCTCTAGCTCTCCCTGGAAGCACAGCACACACAGGCAGGTATTACCTTTCATGTTGCCTGATCTCTACTTTTCTCTGACGCTGGTACTTTCCAGCATCAGACAGAGAGGCAGCAGTCCTGTGCATGCTGCGCCGCGGGGGCGGCGGCCGTTTCAAACTTCTGACAAGGTCCTGTGTGCGCGCTCTGCTGGTTGCCTGCACTGAGGAGGGCAGCAGCCACATGTGCACAATCACGGACTGGGGCCGCACTGATGCCGGCCAACGCGGCCCTTGTCAGTGCGTGCAACGAGAGGGAGCGCGCACACAGGGCCTAGTCAAAGGTTTTAAAGGGCCGGCGGCCTATTTCGTAGGTCGGAGCCGCTGGCCCACGGGGAATCTGCCCGGCCCAGCAGATTAGCAGTCCAGGCCTGATCATCTCCTTTACACATCACAAATACTTGCTACTTTGTGTTGTTATTTCACATAAAGTCCCAATATAATGCATTTGAGTTTGAGTGTATAACGTGAAAAATACATGGAAAAGTTCAAGGGTTATGAATACTTTTCAAGGCACTGTATACAGCAGTCTCAGTGTATCCTGTTATGAATGGGTCACCGAGGAGGAAAACAAGACCAAGTCACAGAAAACCAGAGAGGTTGGTAACCGCGGATTGCAGACCCCTGATCCTAACCACACAACAGCAGCCGTGGAGCGTACCTATGATGATACTAGGCGCCTCGTCACAACCGGAGAACTAAATAAGCCTAAAGCAAGAAAAGGTGAAATCAAAACTGCCCCAGAGCAGACCCCAAAGGAATAGACAGCCCCCACACATGTATTGACGGTGAGACAAGATGAAAACAATGACACAGGTAGGAAAACAGGCTGAGCAAACGATGGGGCCCACACTAGCTAGAAAGGACAGGAAAGGAAAGATACTGTTTGCAATCACGCCAAAAAACCCTGCAAAAATGTTCAACACTTCTGATAGCAAAAAAATACCCTGAAGTCACTAGACTTCTCCCACTATATCAGCACTCTGGCATATTCTGAGAACAGAGCAAAAAGAGGCCAATCTAATAAGGGACAAAAAGCAAACTGGCACATACAATGACATAAGAGTGGAAATTCAGCGCAGCCCCAGCCGGGGCTGGCTGACCACACAAAAAACTGAATAGACCAAATCAAATGTAAACATTAGCAAAGACAACTTTGCTTGAGAAGGCAGGAACTGAGCTGGAAACTAAGACCTCAGGAGGCAGGAAAAAATCACCAGCATGGGAATAGGGAGTCGGCTATCTTAAATCCAGTCTGAGACTCCAGATGTCCAATCCTCTTCCTCATTAGCAGGTCTCTGTTAATTAGATCAGCTTAACTACCTCCTGCCACCACCAGAGGGAGCCCAGAAAGAGAACTCACAACTCCTCTGTCAGCACAACCAGCTCCCTCACCAGAAATCAGAGGCAGACCAGAAAATGAGTTCACAACAGTATCCTATGTGATGTACATACAGCAGTCTCAGGGAATCATGTGATATACAGTATATAGCAGAGACTCATTGTATCCTATGTGATATACACAGCTGTCTCAGTATATGCTACGTGATGTTAACAGCAGTGTTGATGTCTCCTATGTGATGTATGTTCTGTCGCCACATAAGGTGAATGGAGGTGTAGCTGACTTATAAGATCCTGTGAAACTTTTTTCCTACCTCCGTATCCAAGATGAGGAGCAGAAAGGACCAGCACAAACTCGGCATCCATAAACTCAAATGTAAAACCACAGTGTGGTACATTTCAAGACTTGGTTTATTGAAACCAGGATACAGAAGTAATACTTGTCAGTACAGCAATACCAATTATATGTATTTTGTTTGTTAATTTTGTCTTTACATACAGTAGAAACACAGTTTTTAAAACCTTAACGACCTATGATGTAAAATGGAAAGGCGAAAATTACGTTTTTTTGGTTGTCGCAACATTGCACAAAATTCAATGGCTGGTGATTAAAGCATCAGCTCGGCGCAAAAAATAAGACCTCACCCAACCCCAGATCCTGGAAAAAGGGAGATGCTATGGGTGTCAGAAAATTGCGCTTTTTTTTTTTTTTTTTTTTCGAAATTTTTTTTCACCTAAATAAAAAAAAAACTATACAGCTACAAGCCCTTACATGGCCATATTGACCTGAAAATAAAAAAAGTTATGGCTTTGGGAAGAAGTGAAGCAAAAAACAAAAACGCAAAATGGAAAATCTCTGGCAGTGACTGACAGCTGGCTCAGTACACGTGCCCTCCTGAGTCGGCTGTCAGTCAGTGTTGGGACGTGGTTACTGTCACCACTCACCGTGAACTGAGCAGTGACTGAAGTTACGTCTCCATAAAGGTATGTTTCCACATGGCGTATTTGCTGCGGATTGGACGCTGCGTATATCCGCAGAGTACAATCTGATGAAATCAGCTGACGTGCCGGAAAAGTTGCGGGCTCAGCACCGGAGCCCGCAGAAAACAGGAGGAGGCAACTTTAGACGTACCTATACGTCTAAGATCGGAAAGGGGTTAACCACAAATTAACCCCATATCTTCACGTTGACATGACAGGAACCTTTTAATGCCAACTTTTTTTGTGCTTTGTTTTGTATATTGCCTTTTTAAAAAATAAAAAAAATTGCCTTTTTCCACTTAGATCCTCTATGGCAGGGGTGGGGAACCTTTTTCTGCCGAGGGCCATTTGGAATTTTATAATAGCGTTCGGGGCCGTATGAAATTATTAATAATGATAAGCGAGTATATTCGCTCGGGTTTTCCCGAGCATGCTCGGGTGTCCTCCGAGTAATTTGGCGTGCTTGAAGATTTAGTTTAAGTCGACAGTGCAGCTGTCTCCCCAGTGCAGCCGTCTCCCCAGTGCCTCCATTTCCCCAGTGCACCCGCTTCCCCAGTGCAGCCGTTTCCCCAGGGCAGCCATCTCCCTAGTGCAGCCATCTTCTCAGTGCACCCGATTCCCCAGCGCAGCCATCTCAGTGCACCCGATTCCCCAGCGCAGCCATCTCCTCTATGCACCCGTTTCCCCAGCGCACCCATCTCCTCCGTGCACCCATTTCTCCAGTGCAGCCATCTCCTCAGTGCACCCGTTTCTCAGTGCAGCCATCTCCTCAGTTCACCCGTTTCCCCAGGGCACCCATCTCCCCAGTGCACCCATCTCCCTAGTGCAGCCATCTCCTTGATGCAGCCATCCAGGGGCGTATCTAGGGGGCGCAGTCCGGGCCGCCTAATGCAGCGGTCCGCAGTGTCCTCCCTGGCGGCTGCATTCTGCCGCCCCCCCCTGGCCTGAGAGTCGGCGCAGAGAAGGTGCGCATGCCGGCTCCCAGGGAACAATTGTACTGGCGTCTGTATAGACGAAAGTACAATTGCAGCTCTGACCGCCGGGCCAGAGCGACGTCAGCAGCGTGACATGTCATGTGATCACGCTGCTGACGTCACTCCACCGGCGCCCAGGGTGAACGCTCAGCGCTGGTGGTAAGTGTGCTCCAATGTGGAGCTGAAGAAACCACCGAAGATGGGGGGTGTTAAATGTGTGGTGATGGGGGTTAATGAGTGGGGATGGGGTTAATGCGTGGGGGGGTTAATGAGTGGAGATGAGGTTAATGTGGGGATGGGGATTAATGTGTGGGGGTTAATGAGTGGGGATGGGGGTTAATGTGTGGGGATGGGGGTTAATGAGTGGGGGGGTTAATGAGTGGGGATGGGGTTAATGTGTAGTGGGGTTAATAAGTGGGGATGGGGATTAATGTGTGGGGATGGGGGTTAATGAGTGGGGGGTTAATAAGTGGGGATGGGGGTTACTGTGTGGGGGTAAAGAGTGGGGATGGGGTTAATGTGTGGGTGGTAAAGAGTGGGGATGGGGTTAATGTGTGGAGGGTTAATGAGTGGGGATGGGGGTTAATGTGTGGGGGATTTGGAGTGTGGGGTACATAATGTGTTGGGGGATTTGGGAGTAGGGACGGGGGGGTTAATGAGTGGGGATGGGGGTTATTGTTTGGGGGGGTTAATGAGTAGGGATGGGGTTAATATGTGGGGGATTTGGAGTGGGGGTACATAATGTGGGGGGGGATTTGGGAGTGGGGATGGGGGTTTTTTAATGTGTGGGGGATTTGGAGTGGGGATGGGGGTTAATGAGTGGGATGGGGTTAATGTGTGGGGGATTTGGAGTGGGGGGTACATAATGTGTGGGGGGAATTTGGGAGTGGGGATGGGGGGTTATTTACTGTGTGTGAGGGATTTAGAATGTGGATGGGGGGTTACTTAATGTGTGTGAGGGATTTGGAGTGTGGATGGGGGTTACTTAATGTGTGTGAGGGATTTGGAGTGTGGATGGGGGGATTTAATGTGTGGGGAGATTTGAGGACACAGAGTATGTATGAGGAAACAGTATGGGGGTTGGGTGCAGACAGTATGGGGAGCAAATGGGTTAATGTATGTGGACACAGTATGGGAAGTGAGGGGTATGTGTGAGCAGACAGTATAGAGAGTGAGGGGGTAAATATATGAGGAGACAGTATGGTGAACAGAGGGATGTTAGAGGAGGGAGGGGAATAGTGTGAGGCGACAGTATATTGCAGACATTTTTATTCAGGAGCATTATAATGACACTTCTATCTTTAAGGGCATCATGTGGAGATTTGCTGCAGAAGACCGGAGAAGATGGAAGTCTGCAGAGATGGCTGTGGATGAGAAAACTCATCATGGGGTTTGGACAAGAAGAAGAAAAGGAGAACGACTCCAGAGACGTCATCTATAAGGTACTTGGATGTAAATGTTATTTGTGCTACTGACTTATTCTAATGTTTTTATTTGTTAGGACATTAAAGGGGTTCTCCAGATCTGTGCTGAGTCTGCAGACATTCTATGTGACTGCAGACTTCTGAATTCTCACAGTGCTCACTGAACGCTGTCAGGATTCTCTCGTGCCGGTAATTTACATACATGCGGTCACATGCTGACTAGACATGTGTGGCCTCACTCAATGAAAATGAACGGAGCGAGGACGGGCACGTCTAGTCGGAATGTGACCAGAAATATATAAATCACATACTTGTGCTGACATGACTGTACATCGGCAAGGGAGAATCCTAAAAGTGTGCAGTGCATTCGTTGTGAGAATTCAGAAGCTGCAATGTCAGGACTCAGCTCTGCAGGTTCCAGTAGTCATCACAAGGACACTTCACTCATGCGATTTTCATACTTGACAACGAGCTTCTCTTCCTGCTTTCAGTTTTTTACTGAACATTGAGAGCATTAGGGAGAGCAGCTCGTGGGTACATGGCTAAGTGTGCAAGTCGCATATGTACTTGGTGTGGGGGGGCGCCGAACCAAATTCTTGCCCCGGGTGCCAGGAAGCCTAGATACGCCTCTGCAGCCATCTCCTCAGTGAACCCGTTTCTTCAGTGCAGCCATCTCCTCAGTGCAGCCATCTCCTCAGTGCACCCGTCTCCTCAGTGCACCCATCTCCTCAGTACACCCATTTTTCCAGTGCAGCCATCTCCTCAGTGCACCCATCTCCCTAGTGCAGCCATCTCCTCAGTGCACCCGTCTCCTCAGTGCACCCGCTTCCCCAGTGTAGCCATCTCCTCAGTGCACCCATCTCCTCAGTGCACCCGTCTCCTCAGTGCAGCCGTCTCCTCAGTGCAGCCGTCTCCTCAGTGCAGCCGTCTCCTCAGTGCAGCCGTCTCCTCAGTGCAGCCGTCTCCTCAGTGCAGCCGTCTCCTCAGTGCACCCGTCTCCTCAGTGCACCCGTCTTCTCAGTGCAGCCGTCTCCTCAGTGCACCCATCTCCCTAGTGCATCCATCTCCTGAGTTTGTCACCTGCATACTTTTATTCAATTCTCACATCTTTATCCACGTATTGTAAAACATTCTCTATATTTCTTTCTCAATCGAACCCTATAAAATCTGTCATTAATACTGTTACTACACATTATCACTTTCTAGTTTCTTGTTCAAAAATGCTAAGCATTATTAGTAAGTGCAAAGAATAGACATTGGATCGGCCATCATGTCTGGAAATGTCCTTATAACGAGGTAGTCCTTTTTCCAAGGTGAGGTTCCTATGTAAAACCAAGAGAGAGCACCTAAAGAGGTGCAAACTATTTACATGAGCAGTTCCGGATCACTCAGCGTCCATGATCTCCACAGTTCAAAGGTAATAGAAAAACGCTGCCAATAAAACTGGGCAACAAAGGGATCAACAAATAAACATCATAATCAAAAATAGAAAGAAAAATGGAAAAGCTGGAAACTAATACCCTCCTGGGCAACATAAGTTAGTTCAAATCAACATTATAGCTAGTTATCCCCTCCTGGGTTTCTGGAAGCAGGTTGCTTGGGCTGCTTCCAGGGGAGATGCTCTGGGTGTCCACCAGATGCAATTGCAGTGGTTGAAGATGCTGCCTGAGGTACAGCAGGGGCAGGCATATCAGCTGTTCCTGGCGATGTCTCCGCCACCAGTAAGTCGATAGGAGTGGTAGCTGGTATCAATGGATAAGGTTCTTCATCCCCAGGGAGTACTGCTGCTCTGGTCCTTGGTCTAACATCTAGGGTTGCCGTGGCCTGTTGTCGTAGGTAGGAGGCTACACGGGGGTTTTGCAGCTGCGTCCAAGAGAACCCATGATGCGTTTCAATGTCCCGAAGCGGCCTAGACTCTTCCAAGCCCTGAAGGTGTCGTATGGTGCGCGCCTGTTCCAACCGCACCCTCCTCAGCAGGGACTTCTTCCATTTCCCCATCTACGTCAGCCAAGTGCCCCCGGACGACTCGTCCAACACCTCAATTTCAAACTATTTATATTAGCAGTTCCGAATCACTTAGCGTCCATGATCTCCACAGTTCAAAGGTAATAGAAAAACGCTGCCAATAAAACTGGGCAACAACGGGATCAACAAATAAACATCATAATCAAAAATAGAAAGAAAAATGGAAAAGCTGGAAACTAATACCCTCCTGGGCAACAAAAGTTAGTTCAAATCAACATTATAGCTAGTTATCCCCTCCTGGGTTTCTGGAAGCTGGTTGCTTGGGCTGCTTCCAGGGGAGATGCTCTGGGTGTCCACCAGATGCAATTGCAGTGGTTGAAGATGCTGCCTGAGGTACAGCAGGGGCATGCATATCAGCTGTTCCTGGCGATGTCTCCGCCACCAGTAAGTCGGTAGGAGTGGTAGCTGGTATCAATGGATAAGGTTCTTCATCCCCAGGGAGTACTGCTGCTCTGGTCCTTGGTCTAACATCTAGGGTTGCCGTGGCCTGTTGTCATAGGTAGGAGGCTACACGGCGGTTTTGCAGCTGTGGCCAAGAGAACCCATGATGTGTGTAACAACCTTGCTGGCATCACTGCATGGTCTCCCATCCCTCGCACACCAACTTACTTTCTGCTTCAAGCCATGCTGTGAAATCTGTCTGTTGCCAGCTCTGTGCCTCTGCTCTCCATGTTTCCAGACTGTGTGTATAGGGGGGCGGCGCCTGAACTCTCTGGTTCTTATGCAGTCTGGGTGCACCTGTGTAATCTGTCCCTGACCAATCACCTGGAGCCCTTGACTATTTAGTTTCGCCACTCCCACTGAAACATTGCCTGAGCAATGTCTATACTCAGTTGGTGTCTTGCTGCTGAGGAAGCCAGGCCCTGTTCTGTGTGTCTCCTTCTCTGGAGGACTCTCTAGTCTTGCTTTGTACCCTGTCTGCCTACCAGGAGGCTGAATATCCTGGTCCTTGTGTCTTTGTCCCTGTGCCTCTGTCTGAACTCAGTCTTACCTCAGTCAGTCTCCTTGTTTGTGGTTCCTTCCCTGCCGTGTCTTTCCTTGTGTCCACTTTATCTGTGCATCTGCACGCTCGCAGCTCTGCCTGCACGGCTCCCTAGCCGCTCTGCCTGCACGGCTCCCTAGCCGCTCTGCCTGCACGGCTCCCTAGCCGCTCTGCCTGCACGGCTCCCTAGCCGCTCTGCCTGCACGGCTCCCTAGCCGCTCTGCCTGCACGGCTCCCTAGCCGCTCTGCCTGCTCCGCACTCCTGCGGCTCTGCCTGCTCCGCACTCCTGCGGCTCTGCCTGCTCCGCACTCCTGCGGCTCTGCCTGCTCCGCACTCCTGCGGCTCTGCCTGCTCCGCACTCCTGCGGCTCTGCCTGCTCCGCACTCCTGCGGCTCTGCCTGCTCCGCACTCCTGCGGCTCTGTCTACCTGCACCTCCTGTGTGAACAGGCCCAAACCTGTTCCTTCATACTCCATTCCTTCCTGCCTACACCTGCTGTGTGAACAGGTCCCTACCTGCTCCTTTTCATACCACGCCAATCTGTCCTGTGTCTCCAAGCCGTGCCCGCCTGTCCTGTGTCTCCAAGCCGTGCCCGCCTGTCCTGTGTCTCCAAGCCGTGCCCGCCTGTCCTGTGTCTCCAAGCCGTGCCCGCCTGTCCTGTGTCTCCAAGCCGTGCCCGCCTGTCCTGTGTCTCCAAGCCGTGCCCGCCTGTCCTGTGTCTCCAAGCCGTGCCCGCCTGTCCTGTGTCTCCAAGCCGTGCCCGCCTGCCCTGTGTCTCAGCCGTGCCTGTCGTATCCACCTGCCTGCCTGTCTATAGCCTCTGTCAAGGTGTCCTGTTCCCAAGTGGGATCAGCAGCCACAGCCAGACACCACCCTGGAGTGGCACCCGGCAGCTACCTGCCGCACAAGCCTGACCTCACCATCAGAGGCTCCAGTGAAGACCAAGGAAGCTGCCGTAGTTACGCCCCTTCCAGGGTAGTCTGGTTTGTGGCACAGTGGGGCCACAACCCCCCGGCTCGCGCCATTCAGCCTAGGCGCGAGCGTGACAGTTTGCTCAGGCCATGGTCCCCGCTGAGTCCCATGTCCTTCTGCTTGCAGAACATGATGAACTCTCTTCCTGCCAGTATGAGCCACCGGAAGAATTTGTTCCGCCTTGCGTGGTTCCAATTGTTGAGACGTCTGAACCACTCATTGTCTCCAGGGCTATGTATGAGCAACTTCTGGCCTATGAGGAGCACAACCCAGATGACCCGCCTAGGTTCTATGGGGACCCTAAAGAGTGCCAAGGGTTCCTGAAAAAGTGCCTGCACCAGATCCTGCAGAATGCAGCCTGGTTCCCCTCTGACCGGTTCAAGGTGGGATACATCATGTCCTACCTAGCAGGAGATGCTCTGATATGGATTACTCCCCTCTGGGAAGCAGGGGATCCTATTGTCATGAACCTAGGGGCCTTCCTGGTGGCCTTCCGTAAAGTCTTTGATGTGCCTCGTCCAGTTGCTCCTGTAAAGTCTTCCCCTCCAAGCTTCCAGAGAGAGACCAGACAAGAGGAACCTGTGGGTGAAACGTCTCAACTACCTATGACCGTCCAGCCATCACCTGTTCCACAGTCTGCCGGTGCAGCCTCCCGTGCAAGATCCAAGAGGTCTAAAAAGAAAAAGCGGGCCAAGTTGCAACCGGAATCTGGCCTCTGCCCTGTGAAGCCTGTACTCCAGAACCCTGGGCCAGTAGAAGAGGCTGCCCCTGGCGAGAGTACTCCCTCTCCATTAAACTCTTTGACTGTTTCTCTGCCTTCAGGGAGCTTTGGTGTGTTTAAGTCGCCAGTCAGACTGAGTCAGTGTGTCGTCTCTGTCATACAACTCCCGAAGCCAGCGTGGGCGTTGTCTCGAGGTGGCCGAGCCCTATTGGAGAACAGTCTAGTCCTGCAAGGACAACTACAGCTCCAGGTCGGAGCTTTATACATGAAGAAGTTCATCTTCCATCTGCTGACTGGTATGCCCATGGGTCATTCTGAACCAGAAATCCTGATGCCCATTTATGTTTGGAGACCCAGCAAGGCACCACACTTGAAACAACCAAGGGACAAGAGGAGTCTGGTTCCCTTGCGTCGCATTCAGTCAGCAAGTTCGTCTTCTTCGCCTGGTTTGCTAGTCGCCGAGTCAAGGTGTGAGGATGCCTCTGAAGAGGGGGAGGCGGTCTCAGTCTCCTCACACATCCCCAGCGACTATACCAGTGTTCTGCTCCCAAGAGCACCCCTGCCTCTTGATTGTCTTCCCCAGGATAAAGGGCTGAAGATGGATCCAGAGTGTATGCCTTCAGCTCCCCTGTGGCCGAGGGGTGAAGGTCCCAAGACAGAGCTTCACTCATCCTCTAACCAGGAGGATGTGGTCCAGTTTTTTCAGGGTAACAGGCTGAAGTGGCTCCCTGTATGTATGCCTCCAGCTTCCATTTGGCAGGTGGGTGAAGAGGTTGGAACAGTGACCCACATATCTCCGATTCTCACCAACCGGGAGGAGGAGGTCCAATTTTTCTGGCATGTCGGGCTGAAGTCGGACTTGGTGAAGGTGTCTGCTGTTTCTAGCTGGCCGGCTGATGTAGGGGTCAAAGCTTCCAGGTCCCTGCTCTCTGCCAATCAGGAGGAAGAAGTCTTTGTACCCTCGGTGTTGGAAACTGACTCCCTTAGGCACCAAGAAACCGGGCAATCTGTGATTCCTGATGGCACACATACTCCACCCTACCTGAAGGATGTCATGTCAACCTGGACTGTGTGTGGTCCCGTACTCCTTCTTCTGGTCATTCTGGCAGGCTTGAGGAAGAGGGGCCGTAAAGGGGGGGGTACTGTAACAACCTTGCTGGCATCACTGCATGGTCTCCCATCCCTCGCACACCAACTTACTTTCTGCTTCAAGCCATGCTGTGAAATCTGTCTGTTGCCAGCTCTGTGCCTCTGCTCTCCATGTTTCCAGACTGTGTGTATAGGGGGGCGGCGCCTGAACTCTCTGGTTCTTATGCAGTCTGGGTGCACCTGTGTAATCTGTCCCTGACCAATCACCTGGAGCCCTTGACTATTTAGTTTCGCCACTCCCACTGAAACATTGCCTGAGCAATGTCTATACTCAGTTGGTGTCTTGCTGCTGAGGAAGCCAGGCCCTGTTCTGTGTGTCTCCTTCTCTGGAGGACTCTCTAGTCTTGCTTTGTACCCTGTCTGCCTACCAGGAGGCTGAATATCCTGGTCCTTGTGTCTTTGTCCCTGTGCCTCTGTCTGAACTCAGTCTTACCTCAGTCAGTCTCCTTGTTTGTGGTTCCTTCCCTGCCGTGTCTTTCCTTGTGTCCACTTTATCTGTGCATCTGCACGCTCGCAGCTCTGCCTGCACGGCTCCCTAGCCGCTCTGCCTGCACGGCTCCCTAGCCGCTCTGCCTGCACGGCTCCCTAGCCGCTCTGCCTGCACGGCTCCCTAGCCGCTCTGCCTGCACGGCTCCCTAGCCGCTCTGCCTGCACGGCTCCCTAGCCGCTCTGCCTGCTCCGCACTCCTGCGGCTCTGCCTGCTCCGCACTCCTGCGGCTCTGCCTGCTCCGCACTCCTGCGGCTCTGCCTGCTCCGCACTCCTGCGGCTCTGCCTGCTCCGCACTCCTGCGGCTCTGCCTGCTCCGCACTCCTGCGGCTCTGCCTGCTCCGCACTCCTGCGGCTCTGTCTACCTGCACCTCCTGTGTGAACAGGCCCAAACCTGTTCCTTCATACTCCATTCCTTCCTGCCTACACCTGCTGTGTGAACAGGTCCCTACCTGCTCCTTTTCATACCACGCCAATCTGTCCTGTGTCTCCAAGCCGTGCCCGCCTGTCCTGTGTCTCCAAGCCGTGCCCGCCTGTCCTGTGTCTCCAAGCCGTGCCCGCCTGTCCTGTGTCTCCAAGCCGTGCCCGCCTGTCCTGTGTCTCCAAGCCGTGCCCGCCTGTCCTGTGTCTCCAAGCCGTGCCCGCCTGTCCTGTGTCTCCAAGCCGTGCCCGCCTGTCCTGTGTCTCCAAGCCGTGCCCGCCTGCCCTGTGTCTCAGCCGTGCCTGTCGTATCCACCTGCCTGCCTGTCTATAGCCTCTGTCAAGGTGTCCTGTTCCCAAGTGGGATCAGCAGCCACAGCCAGACACCACCCTGGAGTGGCACCCGGCAGCTACCTGCCGCACAAGCCTGACCTCACCATCAGAGGCTCCAGTGAAGACCAAGGAAGCTGCCGTAGTTACGCCCCTTCCAGGGTAGTCTGGTTTGTGGCACAGTGGGGCCACAACCCCCCGGCTCGCGCCATTCAGCCTAGGCGCGAGCGTGACAATGTGTTTCAATGTCCCGAAGCAGCCTAGACTCTTCCAAGCCCTGAAGGTGTCGTATGGTGCGCGCCTGTTCCAACCGCACCCTCCTCAGCAGGGAGTTCTTCCATTTCCCCATCTCCGTCAGCCTAGTGCCCCCGGACGACTCGTCCAATACCCCATTTCAAGCTCTAGCAGTCCAGCCTCAACAATGAGAATTCGGGGGGTAGCCCGTTGGGAGGGCCAGCATCTATACCCGGTGCCTCCCGGTGGTGCAGTCTCGGCTCCGGTGCTAGCACGGTGCGGGTCCTGGTGGCAGCGGTGGTAGTTATGGTTGTCCGGTCTAAGGGGGTCTCTGGTGGGACCTGCGCGGCCGCGTCAGGTTCAGGCGGGAGCTTCTCTTCCTCCGCTTCAGCTCCCAATGCCTCACACAGCGGCGGTGGTAACGGAGAGATTGCAGGGGATGCTGCCGATGGTATTGCAGCGGTCGCAGGCTCTACAGGGTTTGCCTGGGGAAGATCCGGTGCAGCGACGGCGGGTGCTGGTGACTGGGGTTCCGCGGGTATAGGCCCCTCCAGGGCGGGCTGCCACTTCTTCCTCAGTTCATGAGTCAACAGAGCAATCTCCTGCTCCAGCTGTTGACAGTCCATCCTGGAAGCCGGGTCCGAGCCTTCAGCCATTGCGCCGGGGAGATTCAGCTCAACCTCCTCGCGCTCCTCAGGCCTCCTCCCTTCTCCTTCCAATATGGCGTTCTGGCGTTCTTCCTCCTTCCTGGGCTCTTTTCCCGCCACTGGCTTTCGCCCCTCCTTCTGAGGGCGGCGTCTTCTTCCCACTCCTCCATACCAAGCCAGTATACAAACCTCTCGGGGGGTGGGCCATGTTGCTGTCACATAGAAGTTCAGACAGGGGAGGCCCAGGACAGTCTGCGCTCTTTTCTTAGGACCACCCATATCGTCACGCCCTTCTTCACCGCGCCAGCAGCCATTTTTAACATTCATTTCACAGTCTATTAAATTGGGTCTTCTGCGCATTTCAAAGATTTAAGTCTTAGGCACACAGAACCCGATGGCATCGGGTCTCGTCATCCTGTTCATGACGCCAAAAAGTGGGAAGCCCTCACACCCAGGGCTGTGGGGTACTCGGTACCCCCGATGAGCTTCAATGGGAGATGTTCAGCAGTGATGTTATGGCCCTCCACAGGCAGGGCTGGAGTCCCAGGGCAGTGTAGGTGAAGTGACACGGAGAGGGTGTAGTGTCAGGCGCAAAGGGGGTAGCAGTGATGGGCAGGTTGGCGCAGGGAATAAGTGGAGGACACCAGGGCATGCAGTTCCAAAGCTTTACTCACAGTCCATTGTACAAACAGGTGCCTGCCTCTGTGCTGTGTCCTCCGGGTCAGGGACTCAGTCAACCTCCAGGCCAGATGGAATACTCCTTTCCAACACTCCGGCAACATGTGCCTTTCTGAACGTCTCCTCTTATAGCGCCTTTAAATGAAGTACTCCTAGTACTGAGTTACACTGGAGTTCCTCCTGTCCGATGTTCCTATGAACTATACTTGTACGGCAGACAGCTGTAGCCTGCTTCGGGGACTCCTTGCTACTAAGTCCCGGCTCACTATCCAGTTGCTGTTGTGCCCCCAAGTCTTGTGTGGGAATAAGGTGGTCACTACTTCTATTCCTCCGGTGTCTGTTGCAGGACCATTAGCATCCATACAACCTCGGGGACCGGGCCCCGGCCTTGCGCTTAGAACTTCTAGGAAGGGTTCTCTTCTAACCCACATCCACTGTTCCCTTTTATTCCTCACGTTCCGTACTAGTCTTTCTTTCTATGGAGAATCAGGCTTTCGGTCTATGTTGCTCTCTCTCTCCCTTTCCTGTGCCAGCAGACCCAGGTCACTGGGATCAGTCTGATTCCTGCTCCTCTAAAGCTAAGTTTTCTGCTTTGCCTGTTAGCATTTGTGTTTTGTTTTTGTTTTCCTTGCTTTTCTGGATTCTGCCATTCCCTGCTGGGGTGAGCTGAACCTCCTTTTGCCGGTTTCTCTTTCTTCAGAATATTCCTGAGTACTGACATAGCTTTTTTGAAGCCTAGCGTCTTCAGGGCCTTTTTCACTGTCAGTCTGTTGGCTCTTATTTTCATAGGGTTTTTCACGGATTGCAGACAGCAGCCTTCCTGTCCTTTCCTATCTAGTTAGCTTGGGCCCCGTCTTTGCTCAGTCTATCTTTCTGTCTGTGTTAGTGTTTTCATCTTGCTTCACCGTCATTATATGTTGGGGCTGCCTTTTGCTTTGGGGTCTGCTCTGGGGCAGTTTAGATTTCCCCTTTCTTTCTTTAGGCCTATTTAATTCTCCGGCTGTGATCGAGGGGTCTAGGGCATCGTAGGAACCCCCCACGACTACTGCTAGTTGTTGTGGATAGGATCAGGGGTCTGCAATCCGATAGCTGCCAACCTCTCTGGTTTTCTGGACTTAGCTAGCATTTCTGTTTTTGCCTCCTACGGTGACTCAATCATAACAGAGCCACCAATGGGTGCTTTGCTATACTCCAAGCAGGGAGCCGCCGAAGGTGCTTTGCTACACTACTTTGTGGGGTGCAGGTGTTGGAGTGTGGTCAGGAGTCTCCATCTTACCTGGATGGTGGGATACCACACCTCAGGAGGAGGTGCAGTACTGGGCCTCTGGGGCGCCACACACCCGTCTCCTCAGTGCACCCATCTCCCTAGTGCAGTCATCTCCTCAGTGCACCCATCTCCCTAGTGCAGCCATCTCCGCACTGCACCCATTTCTCCAGTGCAGCCATCTCCTCAGTGCACCCGTTTCTCCAGTGCAGCCATCTCCTTAGTGCACCCGTTTTCCCAGTGCAGCCATCTCCACAGTGCAGCCATCTCCCTAGTGCAGCCATCTCCTCAGTGCCCCCATCTCCTCAGTGCACCCGCTTCCCAAGTGTAGCCATCTCCTTAGTGCACCCATCTCCTCAGTGAACCCATTTCCCCAGTGCACCCATCTCCTCAGTGCAACCATCTCCTCAGTGAACCCGTCTCCTCAGTGCAGCCATATCCTCAGTGCACCTGTCTCCTCAGTGCACCAGCTTCCCCAGTGTAGCCATCTCCTCAGTGCACCAGCTTCCCCAGTGTAGTCATCTCCTCAGTGCACCCATTTCCTCAGTGCACCCATCTCCCTAGTGCAGCCATCTCCTCAGTGCACCCATCTCCCTAGTGCAGCCTTCTCCTCAGTGCACCCGTTTCTCCAGTGCAGCCATTTCCTCAGTTCACCCGTTTCTGCAGTGCAGCCATCTCCTCAGTGCACCCGTCTCCTCAGTGCACCCATCTCCCTAGTGCAGCCATCTCCTCAGTGCACCCGTCTCATCAGCGCACCCGCTTCCCCAGTGTAGCCATCTCCTCAGTGCACCCATCTCCTCAGTGCACCCATCTCCCCAGTGAACCCATCTCCTCAGTGCACCCGTCTCCTCAGTGCAGCCATCTCCTCAGTGCACCTGTCTCCTTAGTGCACCAGCTTCCCCAGTGTAGCCATCTCCTCAGTGCACCAGCTTCCCCAGTGTAGCCATCTCCTCAGTGCACCCATCTCCTCAGTGCACCCATCTCCCTAGTGCAGCCATCTCCTGAGTGCACCCGTCTCCTCAGTGCACCCATCTCCCTAGTGCAGCCATCTCCTCAGTGCACCAGCTTCCCCAGTGTAGCCATCTCCTCAGTGCAGCCATCTCCTCAGGGCACCCATCTCCGTAGTGTAGCCATCTTCTCAGTGCACCCGTCTCCTCAGTGCACCCATTTTCCCAGTGCAGGCTCCACTCATCCCTCCCAGACGCTCATTCTACACCCCCCCAGCGCCCATTCCCCCCACCGCCACTAACCCCCCCGCCGCTGCCACTCTTTCTCCTCTCCCACCGCCGCCACTCTTTCTTCTCCCCCTGGCTCACCTGTGGCTTGGTCCGACTCCGGTCCGTTCCCTGCTGCTGCTTCTTCTTCCTGTTTGTGTGTGAGCGGGCGGTCACGTGGTACCGCTCATTAGGTTCATGAATATGGGCGCCACGCCTATGAGAGGGGAGTTGCGTCCATATTCATGATCTTAATGAGCGGTACCATGTGACCGCGCACTAACACAGGAAGAGCAGGACCAACAGAGCTGCAGCGCAGGCACGGCTGAAGGAGGTGAGTATGATGGGGGGGCAAATGGGGCCCTGCTGAGCACAATACCGCCGCACCTCTTAAAGGGCCCTTGGCCACAAAATGGGGAAAGTGACGGGCCGCACAGGATGATATCGCGGGCCGGACGTTCCTCACCACTGCTCTATGGGAATTGAACATTCAATGACATGATGGTATACTTATGACTATTACACTGCCACCTGCTGGTAACTGTCAGTAATGCCTTTGACATTATTAGTTGCACTAAAAAAGTGTCTGTGACTGCCAATAGATGCTGGGAGAAAAAAAATCCTGTGAAAAAAAACATGGATTCTAAGCTCAAGAATTAAAGCTTGAACATTTCACATATAAGTATAGAATTGTCCTGAGCTAGAAATATGTTGTAATGGCGGAAGTGTGCTTTTTCTTTTGTCTTTTTGAAAAATTGTTCTGGTACACGTTAATGTTGTTTATGATAGATGTCCTGTATTTTGTATTTCTATTTCAATATCCTCAATACTAATAATTTGCTATTTAAAAAGAAATGAAATTTACATAGTGCTCCTTATAGTTTCGTTTCTACAAAGCCACAACAGGATATGTAGATATTGAATGTAATTACCTGATAACCAAAGAGGAAGTCTATGGAGAAGAGACTGTAGATGTTTTAAGCTTATATGAATTTTTAAGCTTATATGACATTCGCTATTAGTAATGCTGTTCCATTGCTGTTGTTGAGAGTGAGGCAGTTTGGGGGAAATAAAACAACAGCAAATACAGAAAGTTCAAATCATACACAGTTGTCCTTCTGTTATTATAATATGACATTCACTAACAATTTTTATGTATTAAACGTGAAAACTTACTTTAACTCCTTCACGACATGCGCCGTACATGTACTTCGCATGTAGTGTCCCTCTCTTTGATGTGGCCTCCGGCGCTGAGCCCACATCTTTCCCGGCACATGTCAGCTGTTTTGAACAGCTGACATGTGCCCCTAACAGCCGCGGGTGGAATTGCGATCTCCTGCGGCTGTTAACCCGTTAAATGTCACTGTCAAGCTCTGACAGTGGCATTTAATGTGATCGCCCTGGAAGCGCGTCACTAATCCCGCTCATTGGTGATCACGTGTCACCTATGAGTCGGCATGATAACCAGCGGTCTCCTGCAGACCTCTATGGTTGTCATAGCCAGATTGCTATGAGCGCCACCCTGTGGTTGGCGCTCATAGCAGGGGAGCATTTCTGCTACACACAGGCGATCTGATTATCACTAGTGTGTAGAAGAGGCGATTGGGATATCGCAGCTTCTAGTATCCCATGGAGACTATTGAAGCAAGTGAAAAGTTAAAAAGTTTTTAAAAATATTACAAAAATAAAAAAATACAAGTTCAAATCACCCCTTTCGCCCCATTCAAAATAAAATAATTAAAAAATACACATATTTGGTGTCGCCATATTCAGAATCGCCTGATCTATCAATATAAAAAAATTAATCCAATCGGGGCAAAATGCAATAACGGGGCAACCAAAACATCGTATCCACACCAAAGTGGTATCATTAAAAATGTCAGCCCGGCGAGCAAAAAATAATCCCTCACCCAGCACAAGATCATGAACAATGGAGACGCTACAGTTATCAGAAAATGACACAATATTTTTTTTTAACACACTTTGGATTTTTTTTCACCATTTAAAGGGAATCTGTCACCCTTTCTTGGACTACCGGCATCAACATCAGGGGTTTATTTACAGCATTCTGTAATGCAGTAGATAAGCCCCCGATGTAACCTAAAAGATAAGACAAACCACCCGGGGGGGCGGTCCGTTCTTGGTCCGATGGGTGTTACGGTCCGGCGCCTCCCATCTTCATACGATGCCGTCCTTTTCTTCCCTTCCTGTCATGGCGCAGGCGCATTGCTCTGCCCTGTTGAGGGAAGAGCAGAATACTGCAGTGTGCAGGCGCCGGACCTCTCCCGGCACCTGTGCACTGCAGGACTCTGCTCTGCCCTCAACAGGGCAGAGCAGTGCGCCGGAGCCACGACAGGAAGGGAAGAAGAGGACGGCATCGTGTGAAGATGGGAGGCGCCGGACCAGACGGCGACACCCATCGGACCGGACCAGACGCCGGGGTGAGTATAATCTAACTCTTTTTTCTTATCTTTCAGGTTACATGGGAGGCTTATCTACAGCATTACAGAATGCTGTAGATAAGCCCCTGATGTTGATGCCGGCAGCTCATAGTCCAAAAAAAGGGGTGACAGATTCCCTTTAAATAAAAAACAACCTATACATGTTTGGTATCTACAAACTCTTCACCTGGAGAATCATAATGGCAGGTCAGGTCAATTTTAGCATATGATGAACATGGTAAAAAAATAAACCAAAAAACAGTTGTGGAATTGCACTTTTTTTTTTGCAATTTCACCGCACTTTAAATTTTTTTCCCGTTTTCGAGTACATGACATGGTAAAATCAATGGCGTTGAGACCTCACACGGCCATATTGACGGAAAAATAAAAAGTTATAACTCTGGGAAGAAGGGGAACGAAAAACACAAACGCAAAAACAAAAAAAGAGGCTGCGGCATGAAGGGGTTAAAGTTCTAATTATTTTAGTTGACTATATTAAACATTTTCTTTATTTATGAGCATTTTGGCTGACTAGTTATTATTAGTTATTAAGTGATTAACATCATATCTTCGGAGTAAACACCCTGCTATAAATCAAAAGTCTACAACAAGAAGTGACTAAAATATTTCAAAACAGCTCAAGCTTAAAACTAGGATTATCCAAAGTAAAACTAGGTGGGGCTGAAGGCAATGTTGTGACTAGTACTGTTCAGATCTTCGATGATCACCGTAATTCTTTTTTTTCTTATGAATTGCAGGTATATATAGAATATGATAAGATAGTACTGGTAAAACGTGCTTAAACGGAAACTGTAAATTCAAGAAACTTTGTTTTTATCAATAGTATAATTAAATATAAGAAACTTTGCAATGTATTTGCATTTGGAATGCCTGTTTGTTAGAGAATCCCCTCATGTCTTCAGGCTGTCTACAAGTCGCAAATCATGCAACTGAGACGATGAAAACTATATCTCCGAGCACGCCAAAATACTCGGAGGACACCTGAGCATGCTCGGGAAAACCCAAGCAATGAATATACTCGCTCATCACTAGCAGGGATGCGTGAACCCGAACTGTAAAGTTTATGGTTCATACTGGACATGGTGACGGTCACTCCTAGAGCAAGGTCAGCGGGTCGTCCAAACATCAGATAAGGGGTGTAACCCGTAGAACATTGCGGGGTATTATTATACACATAGTTGAGCTCTGGGAGTAGTGTTGACCAGTCAGCCTTTCTGTGAGCTGGAATAGCTCTTGGCAAGATCAGGATGGTTTGATTCATCTCGCAAAGCCCATTGCACTGCGGGTGGTATGCCGTAGTCCTGAGCTTCTGACAACTGTAGTACTTGCACAATTCTTGGAAGAGTTGTGATTCAAAGGTGGGACCTTGATTGGTCAAAATCTTCTCTGGGCATCCATAAGGTAGCCAGAAGGCTTTCCAGAGGATAGCAGCAGTAGTCTGGGCAGTTAAATCCTTCACAGGGACGGCCACTACAAATTTGGCGAAGTGATCGATGATGGTTAAGACATAGCTATGGCCTGTCTTGCTGGGTTCTACCTTCAGTTGATCAATGGCTACCATTTCTAATGGACGTCGATTCACAATCGGATGCAGTGGTGCTTTCTGATTAGCTTTCACAGCTTTCCTAGTCACACACGTGTGACATTCCTGGCACCATTTTTCAATGTCTCCTCTCATGCTAATCCAATAGAATCGTCTACGAACTGTGGCTTCTGTCTTTTGCACTCCAAAGTGACCAGACTGATCATGATAGGAGGTGAGAACCATGTCTATGGGCCGCCCTCCCAGGGCTGTGGGGTACTCGGTACCGGGCCGGTGTCGGCGGGATGTGTCACAGCAGCGGTGACACGGTCCGTGGCCCTGGGCACCCAATTAATAGGGGAAGTTGAGTGGTGGAATGTAGTTAATGGAATAGTTCGTGACGCCACCTGTGGTGTTCGGCAAATGAGATGTTAAGCCGACGCTGCATGCAGATCCACTGGGACTGATGGCATGGCACAGCAAAGATGTAAAAGCTCCCCACAGGTGAAGCTGTAGTCCCAGGGCAGTGTAGATGTGGTTGGCACGGGGATGTAGAAGTGCCGGAAGGGTAGGAAGCAGACAAAGACACAGCAGGGTGCAATTTCTGTAACTTTACTTGATAAATGCAGTCCAGGGTCCTGATTACAGATGGTACTAGAGCAGGCTAGCCTGGAAACAGCCTTCAGAGAGCACTCCTCCCTTCAATTCCGGTTCAGAGTCCCCCCTGCTGGCCTGGAGTGGAACTGTGTTGCATGTATACAGTAGGTTAACTGCAAGAGAGACCCTTCACTGCTTCCAAGCATGACCTCACCCTCCCTGGAGGAAGGCAAAGCCACTGTGGCGGCCATACTCCTGGGGGCGCCATATCTACATCTCTCCTTGGGATCACAATTTGATGGAGGTGACTACCTGTGATGGGATCCACGCTACAGCGATACAGCAACCCTTTCTTCACAAAGAACCGCTTTCGCTGTCTCCACAGATGAATCAATTCATGGTCAGCATCGCCTCTGCGAATTCTTCTGGGAGGTTTCCCAGTGATTAGGAACATTTTTGCAATAACTCTACTTTCAGTCTGTACTTGTATCCATCTAGTTTCCTCTAGCGGAGGGTCTGAACTAGCTCCCTGGGACTGGGAGGCGGAAGTCTCCTGCCACAGGGCACTGGCCACATTTTGTTGGGCAAATTGGGCGTAAAAGTTCGGCATCTCCACTTCCTCCCAGTGATCTTCATCTGGCAGGGGATCTGAAGAGGTTGGTAATCGGGACAAGGCATCGGCATTTTAATTAGACTTCCCAGCACGATACTTGATGATAAAATTGTAGTTAGCTAGTCTTGAGGCCCATCTCTGCTCTAAAGCTCCCAAACTAGCTGTGCTCAAATGAACAAGAGGATTGTTGTCGGTGTAGGCAATAAATGGAGAGGCAGCTAGATAGTCCTTGAATCGCTCCTTAACGACCCACACGAGAGCAAGAAACTCTAGTTTAAAAGAACTACCGTATTTTTCGCTTTATAAGACGCTCCGGATTATAAGACGCACCCCAAATTTTGAGGAGAAAAATAGGAAAAAAACTTTATTTTTAATAAAATGGTGGTGCATCTTATAATCCATGCGTCTTATTGCTTACCAGGGGTGGTGATGGAGGAGGCCGGAGTGGAACATTGCTGCTGGGATGAGGGGGTGTTTTGATGTGCAGCGTGCCGCTGCCGGTGTCTGTTACTGCCGCCGCCCTCTGTCCCCTGATGCTTGCCACCACCGCCACGCTCTGTCCCCCGGTGCCTGCTTGCCACCACCGCTGCACTCTGTCCCCCAGTGCTTGCCACCACCGCCACGCTGTCCCCCGGTGCCTGCTTGCCACCACCGCCGCGCTCTCCCCCGGTTCTTACCGCCACGCTCCTATCCCCCGGTGTTTGCCGCCATCGCCGCGCTCTGTCCCGTTCTGAGGGTACTTGCCGTGGCACTCTGTGCCCTGATGCTGCCGCTGCGCTGTCCGCCACCGCCGCGCTCCTGTTCCCCGGTGGTTTCTTCCGCCGCGCTCCTGTCCCCCGGTGGTTTCTTCCACCCCGCCGCCGCCGCCGCGCTCTGTCCCGTTCAGCGTGGGGGGGTCTCTGTCGCTCCATGCCTGCTTTCTTCCTGGAAAATGGCCGCCGCGCATGCGCAGATGGACATCTCGGCACTGAAATCTCGGGAGATGAGATTTCAGCGCTGAAATCTCATCTCCCGAGATTTCAGTGCCGAGATGTCCGTCTGCGCATGCGCGGCGGCCATTTTCCAGGAAGAAAGCAGGCATGGAGCGACAGAGACCCCCCCACGCTGAACGGGACAGAGCGCGGCGGCGGCGGTGGGGCGGAAAACCACCGGGGGACAGGAGCGCGGCGGTGGCGGACAGCGCAGCGGCAGCATCAGGGCACAGAGTGCCGCGGCAAGTACCCTCAGTGGCAGCGCAAATGTATATCCTCTTTGTAAGACGCACCCCCTTTTTCCCCTCAATTTTGGGGGAAAAAAAGTGCGTCTTACAAAGCGGAAAATACGGTAATTTTGATCATTCTGTTCCGCTCCTTTAAGAGATCTGCTAGCAAAAGCGATTACTCGCTCTTTTCCATCTTGCTTCTGACTTAGGACTGCTCCTAGCCCCTTTAGACTGGCGTCGGTGTAAAGACGGAAAGGCTTGCTGTAATCCGGGTAAGCTAGAATAGGTGGAGTGGTAAGCTTTTTTTTTTTAGATGCTGGAAGGCAACTTCCTGCTCTTCTGTCCAATGACTGATAATAGATTTTTTTCCTTCCTTTTTTGGGTGACACGTAAAAGTTCTTGCAATGGTGCGGCGATTTGGGCATAGTTAGGTATAAAGCGTCTATAGTAGCCCGTAAATCCTAAGAAACTCTGGACTTCCTTCAAGGTAGAAGGTGTGGGCCAATCCGTGACCACAGCGGTCTTGTCCGGATCAGGTCTCACTCCTTCAGCACTCACAACATGTCCTAGATAGCGTACTTGGGTCTGCAGTAAGTGACGCTTCGAAGGTTTGACTTTGAGGCCATGTTTGATGAGAATCTGGAGAACTTCTGCCAGATGCTGTACTTGATCCTCATAAGATTTTGAGTAGACTATGACATCGTCTAGATAAAGTAAAACAGTCTCAAAGTTTTTGTGGCCAAAACAACGTTCCATTAGCCTTTGAAAAGTTCCTGGGGCATTGCAGAGTCCAAAAGGCATGTCATTGAATTCAAAGAGACCCATTGGGGAGGTAAACGCCGTTTTCTCACGATCTTCCTCCGACATAGGCACTTGCCAGTACCCACTTGTTAGATCTAAGGTGGAGAAATATGCAGCAAACCCCAGAGCTGTTAGTGACTCTTCGATGCGTGGTAATAGATATGCGTCTTTATGGGTAATGCTATTTATCTTGCGGTAGTCCACGCAGAATCGGATACTGCCATCTTTTTTCTTCACCAAAACTAAAGGTGCAGCACAGGGACTGTAACTTTCGCGAATTACTCCAGCATCTTTCATTTCTTGCATCATTTTTTTGACAGACTGATACATGGCCGGTGGAATGGGGCGGTACCGCTCTTTAATGGGAGGATGAGAAACAGTGGGGATGGTATGCTTTATCTCCCGCGCTTTACCATAATCCATAGGATGTTTGCTAAAAGCATGATGGAAGTCTCGAGCAAGCTTCAGTACTTCTTCGATTTGTTTAGATGGGATGGTTACCACTCCTACATGTATGTCAGACCACCACGGGCGCTAACATTTTTAGCTGACTGCGTAGGGTTTCTGTGACAGCCCCTTCAATAATCTGCTCTTTCACGACTTCATCTGTAACCCGGGCCTCCTGGGGCTCCACATGTATTATAGCCCTCCAAGCTTCTTGCAAGGATAAAGCATAGTCTCTTAGTGACTCATTAACATCTTGTTTTTTTCCGAAAAAATGCATTTTTAACTCTGCTGCAGAGCGGACCTCAAATATGCTTTCTAACCACTCCAGGATTTGTTCTACAGTCATTTTCTGAACTTTGGGCCATGACTTGATTTTGTCTTAAAGCTGCACCTTGGAGTTGGCCACTCAGAATTTCCACTTTTTGGTCGTTGGTCATGGGGTACAGGCAAAACAATGCAGTCATTTTTTCTCTAAAGTCTCGTAATGTGTTAGTTTCCCCATTATAATGTGGCATCTAGAGAGCTCCCAAATAATATGGCATGGTGAGAGGCATAAATGCAGTGGAGGCTTTATCAGAAATGCTGTTGCAAAGATGCTCATTTTCACTTTCGTCTGCCATTTTGAGTGTCACTTTTAGAGTAGTGAGCTCTGTTAACACAGTCATAGTAAACAGTTAGACTACATGCAGGCACAGAAGGTAAATCCTGTTCGTGACGCCATTTTTAATTGTCACACCGCTTTGTGGGATGCAGGCCTAGTATCTCAGAGGGTGGTTCAGTCACGGTGACTCCGTTGGCTGTAACAATCCATAGTTTAGGTGGCAATTATAAAAGGGGGAGTTTATGGATATATGAGACTGAGGGTTATGTTGATGCCTGCATGGTATGAGGCCTCTGAGGAAAGAAACATACACCGGGGGGTCCTGTGCAAACTTGAAAGATGAATTTTACTGAAGGCTTGAAACAATTCTTATGTTTTTCCATAAAACAGTCAAGGATAACAGATACAATTTTCCTTAAACATGGTGTTAGTCAATGCCTTTTCTCGGTCCCGGCCTTGGGAGGATGGCAGTAGCTTTTCATATAACTCACTGTGCTGCATTAAGGGGGAGACCTTAATTGGATCAGAGTATCCGGATAAACTGCTGCGCAGCTCTGCAGCTCCTTCGCTTGTCTCAGCACTTTGTTGTTGTAAACTTGGGCACTCCAGAAAAAGGTGCTTTGTTCTACCCGCTTGTCCTAGACGAGGAGCCTCAATTTTCTACCTCCTCTCACCACCAAAACCGCACGTAACTACACGTTTTTTCAGTCTCTCACACCACCTCCAACTGCCACTTATTTTCCAATCAGAAAAACAAGTTGTAATGCCAAACTAAGGCAGAAGAGGGCAGCATAGTACTACAAGTTGTAATACCAAAACAAGGCAGGAGAGGGCAGCATAATTATTAATGTACCTCCTCCCAAGGCAAAACAGAAAACCGTTGACACAAATGCAATCATATATTAGTAATGGTTTTTCTGGTCACTACATATACTACCACCACCAAGGATTGCTGGATATTTCTCTGTCCATGTTGCCACCTCCTCCTATTCTGCTTTCTCCATCGCCTCCTCATCCGATCATCATAACACCTGCACGACCAACTTCAGCACAGCCAGGGGGAAATGACAGACTGTACTGAAACTTATCTGTCTGGAGGGAAAATCCCATGCTGTACAGGAGCTGTGCCTGGCACACGTGCTGAATTTGTGAATTTAGTGGTGCAGAGCTTCCTGAAAAAGTGCCCCAAGATATCAGAGCTGTTGCAGAAAGTACGGGTTGTCTGTGTGCGCTTTCGGTGTTCTCACCCTGCTGCTGCTCACCTGTCTGCGCTGCAGTGTCACTTCTGCCTTCCTGCTCACGCTCACTACCTCATATACGACCTACCCACAAGGTGGAACTCCACCTTGAATATGCTGATGAGACTATGCGAGCAGCAGCAGGCAATAGTGGAATTTCAGCTGCAGCACACACGGGTGAGTCGCTCTGCGGAACAGCACCACTTCACAACCAATGAGTGGGCCTCCATCATCAGCATTACTATCCCACTTCTCTACCTCCTTGAAAAAATGCTTCCGACGATAATGGATGAGGTGCTGGCACAAGAGGAAGAGGAGGAACAGGGACAATTCAGTCTTCCACATGTGGCTCGGATGGTAGGTTCCTGTACAAACATTGGCCAGGTACACAACTGTCCATCCAGAGGACAGTTTTGGAGGATAAGGAGGAACTGTGTTCACAGCAGGGTGGCACTCAAAGCAGCTCATGGGCATAACTGGACAAACTTGGGCATAACTTGGACAAACAATCAGCAGATTTGGGTTCCAGTATCATCTCTATGCTGATGACACCCAATTATACACTTCTTCCCCTGACATCACCCCTACCCTAATTCAAAATACCAAGGATTGTCTGTCTGCTGTCTCTAACATCATGTCCTCCCTCTGTCTGAAACTAAATCTCTCCAAAACTGAACTTCCTGTGTTTCTCCCCTCTACTAACCTCACTCTACCTAACATCGAAATAACCCTGGAGGGTTCAACCATAACTCCCAAGCAGCATGCCCGCTGTCTTGGGGTCATATTAGACACCGAACTTTCCTTTACTCCCTATATCCGATCACTTACTCGCTCTTGTCACCTGCATCTTAAAAACATCTCCAGAATCCGACCTTTTCTCACCTTTGAAACTGCTAAGACTCTTACTGTCGCTCTTATTCATTCTCGTCTGGACTACTGCCACTCTCTTCTGATCGGTCTCCCTCTTACCAAACTTTCTCCTCTCTAATCCATCTTAAATGCCGCAGCCAGGGTCATATTTCTGTCCAGCCGCTTCACCGATGCCTCCATCTTGTGCCAGTCATTACACTGGCTACTTATTCGCTACAGGGTCCAGTATAAACTCATCTCTCTCACCCACAAAGCTCTCCACAGTTCTGTACCGCCTTATATCTCCTCCCTCATCTCTGTTTATCGCCCTACACGTTCCCTCCGTTCTACAAATGACCTAAGACTAACATCCCCTGTAATCCGAACCTCGCACCTCCGTCTCCAAGACTTCTCTCGTGCTACGCCAGCTCTCTGGAATGCACTTCCCCAGACGATCAGACAGATACCTAGCCCTGACCTATTCAAGCGCGCTTTGAAAACCCATCTCTTCAAACAAGCTTACCACATCAACTACTCAGTAAACTAACTTTGCCCTGTTCCCGCCTTCCAAATATTATTCTGAATCTGCACCCTACTATTCATCTGTCTCCACACCCTCCATGCACACGATAACTGCACTTGATACTTGACTATTGCACTTAAACACACGGGCTGATGACCGATCATGCAGCTTTATATGAAAATCCCCATTTATTATAATTGCCAGACCTGAAATAACAAGCACTTTTCACCTACTGTGTCCCCCCCCCATTTCCTTGTACATTGTAAGCTTGCGAGCAGGGACCTCACTCCTAATGTCATTGCTTGAATTGTCTTAACTTGTATTGAATTTATTGTCTGTACATGTCCCCGCTTAATTGTAAAGTGCTGCGGAAATATGTTGGCGCTATATAAATACAAATTATTATTATAACTGCAGCATGGCTGGAAAGATACAGAGGACGCAAACGACACACATCCCATGATAACAGTTTGTCGTTGTCTCTGGGACACCTGTCACTCATGAACAAATACATGCTGCTGTGCATGCGCAACAATCGCCAAGTTGCCCAGATTGTTACCAGTGCTGATTACTAGGCGGCCACCCTGCTGGATCCCCACTACAAGGACAACGTGCCCTCCTTACTTGCATCACTGGAGTATGATCGGAAAATGCGGGAATACAAAAGCACTCTGGTAGAGGCACTACTGATGGCATTCCTTCGCAACAGCGGGGGCTCAGTGGAAACACAAAGCACAGGAGGAGGAAGTCGTCAACGCAGCTGGGGCACTAGCACCACCTCGGAAGGGAGGGTTAGCCTAGCCGAAATGTGGAAAACCTTTCTCAGAATGAGACATCTAGCAGCACCATCTGATATGGTCCATATTAGCAGAAGGCAGTGTTTCAACAACATGGTGGAAAAGTATGTGTCCACTTGTCTTCACGTACTGAGTGATGAGTCTGCCCCATTTTACTTCTGGATATCTAAATTGGACACATGACCTGAGCTTGCGCCTTACACCTCAGAGGTGCTGGCCTGCCCTGCAGGAAGTGTACTGTCAGAACGTGTATTTAGCACGGCAGGGGGTGTAATCAAAGACAGGTGCATTAAACTGTCCACAGCCAAGATGGACAAGCTCACATTCATTAAAATTAACCAGGTGTGGATCCAACAGGACTTGTCCGTACCTTTAGCTATATAGAGAAGTAAACCAGCTGCACCCAGCCACTGTTTTACTCCACTGCAGTTTGTTATACTCCCCGCAGGAGGTAGCCAACTGATTAGGTCACTGAGGAGGATAGCCGGGGAAAGCTAGGCAACCAGAAAACCAGAAAGGTTGGTAGCTAAGCGGATTGCGGACACCTAAAACTAACAACACAACTAGAATTAGCCGTGACACATACCTAAGATGCCCTAGACGCCTCGGCACAGCCAAAGAGTTAACTAAGCCTAAAGCAAGAAAGGGGAAAGCTAAACTGCCCCGGAGTAGAACCCCAAAGGAATAGATAGCCCCCAAACATATATTGCCGGTGAGACAAGATGAGGCACAAACACAGGCAAGCAAATGATGGGGCCCAAACTGTCTAGATAGAACAGGACAGGAAAGATACTGTCTGCAATCACGCAAAAAAACCTAAAAAAAAATCCAACACATCTGATATGCAAAAATACTGAGGCCACACGAAAATTCCCCCACTAGATCAAAATTCTGGTGTGAACTGGAAGCAAAACAAAAGATACTGATATAACAGGGGACTAGCAATACTGAACAGACTGACATAAGCTGTGGCATGTGGAACGGGGTCCAGCACTGGTCCCAGCAGGGAACAATCCTGAACCCACACAGCAAAGCAGAAAGCAGAGAAAGGCAAAAACTGGATCAAATGCAAAAAGATTCCAGCAAACAACTTATCTGAACAATGCAGGAACAAGTAGGGGGCAAGCGGACTTCAAAATGCACAGGAAGAAAACCAAATCACCAGCAACAACCGAGGGAAACTTGCTCACTTAAATCCTCCCAGGCAGTAACACCTGACCTCCAATCTCCCTCTTCAGGTGATTGACTTCTGTCAACCCGACCAGCTCCATTACCCAAAAATTGAGCTTGGTTTGAGTTGGTACACATGCAGCATGTAAATGCATGTTCACATGGCCAAAAAGCATACAAAAACCTACAAAAGACAAAATGAAAAAAAACCCTGCTATAATTAAATAAGTAAAAAGCAAAAGTGCATTTAAATCATACAGAGTTCTTAGTAATACTGTATTTGATCAAACATAGCATAAAAGCCGTCCCACCATCGACAAGGTGACTCTGCGGTCGGGGCGGTCCTACACTGTCTAATATTAAAAACCTTATCATGTGTCAAAGTTGACGTCTGTGTGAATAAGGGCAGACACGGATTCTGTGCAAGCTGGGGTGTGGCCTCCCTCTCCTGAGCTGGAAACTGTATTTAAAGGCTTCCCCTGACTGGTGTCCAGTGGTTGGGACCCGGTCCGTGTCTGCCCTTATTCACACAGACGTCAACTTTGACACATGATAAGGTTTTTAATATTAGACAGTGTAGGACTGCCCCGACCGCAGAGTCACCTTGTCGATGGTGGGACGGCTTTTATGCTATGTTTGATCAAATACAGTATTACTAAGAACTCTGTATGATTTAAATGCACTTTTGCTTTTTACTTATTTAATTATAGCAGGGTTTTTTTTCATTTTGTCTTTTGTAGGTTTTTGTATGCTTTTTGGCCATGTGAACATGCATTTACATGCTGCATGTGTACCAACTCAAACCAAGCTCAATTTTTGTGTTTTTTCCTTGTATTTTTGCATTCTGTGCAAGCTGGGGTGTGGCCTCCCTCTCCTGAGCTGGAAACTGTATTTAAAGGCTTCCCCTGACTGGTGTCCAGTGGTTGGGACCCGGTCCGTGTCTGCCCTTATTCACACAGACGTCAACTTTGACACATGATAAGGTTTTTAATATTAGACAGTGTAGGACCGCCCCGACCGCAGAGTCACCTTGTCGATGGTGGGACGGCTTTTATGCTATGTTTGATCAAATACAGTATTACTAAGAACTCTGTATGATTTAAATGCACCTTTGCTTTTTACTTATTTAATTATAGCAGGGTTTTTTTTTCATTTTGTCTTTTGTAGGTTTTTGTCAGCTCCATTACCCGCAGCAACCACCAGAGGGAGCCCAAACTCAGAAGTCAGGTCCAAAGTGTTCACAACAGTCCAAATCACCAGCAACAACTAAGGGAAGCTTGCTGACTTAAATCTTCCCAGTCTGTAACACCTGACCTCCAATCATCCTCTTGAGGTGATTGACTTCTGTCAACTCGACCAGCTCCATTACCCCATAACCAGATTAAGGATAAAAAACCCATATAGACTATTTAAAACATATACTCATAAGCAATAGTAAGTAGTGGGTTAATGTGCGGAAGGAAAATATGGACAATCGCAAAAATCATAAACATAGACACAGGAAAAAACAAGCGATCAAAAAAGTCCAGAAGACTAGATTAATTCAAAAGGTAAAAAATTGAATCTTTATTATAGTACGACCAAGGTATATGGAAAAGGAAATCAAGTCAAACATGACCATGGTAGCACGAGGGCGACCAAGTGGGGCATACACTGGGCTTATGGACAGTACAGGGGAACACAGGTTGCTTAAACATAATTATGCTGGTAACATTGAAAATATAGCACCCATCCCCAGACCATACATGTTACATAAAGAAACCAACAGGATATACTGATATAAAGATAGCACTATACCATAGTAACGCATGAAAACATCTTTACCTGTTGGAATAATAAGTGGAGGTCCACCCAGGTATGACCCCCCCCCCAACGCACGTTTCAGCAAATGGCCTTTCTCAAGGGGTGATGGGAAAAAGGAAGTGAGGGATATTTAAGATAGAGTCCACCAATGAGATGACTATCTTAAATATCCCTACCTGGGAGCTAGGTAAAAGCATATGTACTTCTGATTGGCATAAATTATACATTCTTACTCACAAATTATCTATTTCATGTCACATCCAGGAAATTACAAGATCATCTCCAGATGGTACAGGACACCAGACCGCATTCATCACATGTATCCTAACATAACAAAAAAGTGTTGGAGATGTCCTTACACTGTAGGTAACATGACCCATATTTGGTGGTCTTGCCCCTGAGTATCCAAACTGTGGACAGGATTGTTTAATCACTTCAATAAATTATTCAGCACTAACTTCCTGAACTCTCCAGAAACAAATTTACTATCAATATTCCCTATTTCTATTATTAAAAAGGGACTATTTAGAGTATTTTTAGCTGCAATGAGACAGCTTATTCTCAGACATTTGAGATCAAACATCAGTCCTTCTAAATTAGAATGAGTTGAGGCGGTAGATAACCTTATTCACTTAGAAGAGCTCATAGCCTCTGACAGTTGGCTGAACTTGGACTCATACTGTATGAATATATGAGAGCTTGGTTACCCTGGACATCATTCAGAAATTCATCTGAATTTAGCACTTAGCTAACATCGCCATTCTAGTGATTTTGAGCCATTGATGTTGTAAACAGGTACGTAGGTTGCAGTGAAGGACAGGAGACAGAGAAAGGGTGAACAATTTTATTTAACGGGAATACGCCACACAAGTAGGTGAAGGGTTAAACAGTGGATATAACAATATAAATAGCAAAGGATATTGTAAGGTGTAGGATAAAGGATCAAGTACGGAAGTTCCTGTATAGCACTGGTGCCAGGAGCTCCCCAAACTGTAACTCCTGCTAGAAACTCAATAGCGCCGGAAACGGCTGACGCGGTGTTTTTTCCAGGAAGGTATTGTGGACAATAATGTCTAGCCTTCTGACGACAGCGGTCGATCTCTGGTACCTTCTGCTGAGCCTAGTCAATATACTACAGTGGCTCCAAAAGGTACGGGCCACAGTCCTGTACAAGCCTGATGTGGCTCTGTAAATACACACTGGCGAAGTAAGGGCGTAAGTGTCTGGGCAAATAGTCGCTGGCAATGTAAGGGCGCAAGTGTCAGTCCCGTATGTGGTCACTCTATGTGGCATGTGTACTGTACTCACGGACATAGAGCATATGGCACCTTGTTCTTTGGTCGCTACTGGGCGTGCTGCACTTTCCTTTTCATGCTGCGCGCTGCCTGTTCATGCCAAGACTCAAGCGCCGGCAACCACTGGCGCGCAGTTTCTCTCTGGTGGTCACCGGCACGCTGCACCTTCTCTCTATAGTCACCAGGCACTCACTGCTCATTCTTCTCCCTCTCTGGTCCCCGTGGCTGGTGGCGGGAGATGGCAGATGCTGGCCTGCACAATGCTGATGCTCCCAGGATGGAGCATTTCTCTCCCTGTCTGCTGGGCACACCTGACTCTGCACTCTATGCAGCGGTCCCTGTCTCCGGATTGCTGCTGGGCAAACTGCTTCCCTCAGCATGACAGTCCTCTTCAGACGGTGGGGCCCTGTGTAATAGCATGCAGGAGTGGTATATGTCACTACAGAGCAGGTGGACCAACAGTAAAAGGGGAGATTTACAGGGAATTACACTGGTAAACAGACAGTATAGAAGTGAATATGATGGGAACAGGTTATATCAACAACAGAGAGGCATAGACGTTATGCAAACAGTATAAAAGTTATTCTCCTATAAGACAAACTTATCAGTCCTCAGGGGTCTTGATTGCAAGGATCACTCTTGTCCAACGTTGGCACCAAGGCACCAGTGGTGCTTGCTGTCCTCTGTCTCCGAGGCTCTTAATGTAGTTCAGCTGGGGTATGAGGGGTTAACGCAGGAGTCAAAAGGGGTCTGAGGCTGACTATATTCCCCTTTGCTCCAAGTCCTTCTCTCTGCTTTGGCAGCGGTGTTCTCCCACTGAGGTCAGGGGCTCTGCCTTCACACACGAGTCACCGCAACCCTGTACGTAACACAGTCTCTCTGTACAGGTCACTGTCCCGTTACTGAATGCCCCTTGGTCACAGGGGAGCATCTCAACAGTTAACACGGTCTCTCTGCGGGGAAACGTCTGGTCGCGGTACACCGTCTCTCTGTGGGGCGATATCTTATCAAGGAGGGGAGTCAGCACACTTCCTGACAGTGCAGTACCAGGCTTCACGTACTCACTGACCACCGCCTGTTCCCGCGGTCTCTCTGACTCCAGCGGCTGTACCCGTGTACTCTCCCCTCCTGCGTCAGTGTCCTCTCCTCTCAGGTCTCTGTGCTGCTCTGAGGAAAGCGTGTGCAGTTTTCCCGCTCCCAGTCCTCCCCTCTTCCTGTTCCTGGCTTCTCCTAAAGTGCCCCTCGGGGAACCTAACGCCCTGCTCAATGGTTCCGGGCACGGAGCTGGGAAGGCAACTCCCCCTCGGCTCCTTCGGTGCTTCACCCCATTACATTCCCCCTCTCTGTGAGCTCGCCATTCCACGGGCGAGAGTTTCTGGAGTTCCTGCTGACAATTGTCCAGACCTCGAACAATTTGTTGCTAGATAAATTCATCCTGGTTGTAGTGTCTGGGGGGTACACCTGCCATTGATCATTCAGAACATCTCAGATTGGTGGAGGTTGTGGAATCAGCCACCGGAAAAGTGGAAGTTGGAGTTTCCTCGGTTACTCCCATAGCTTCAGGCACCAGCCCTGTTTCCGGGTTTCCCTGAAGGGGTAGAGAGTCTTCCTCTTCTTCGGCTTCAGCAACAATCACTGGTTCAGCCACCGGGGGCACCGGGTCAGTTGGCACCACTGGAGGGTCTCGAGACAAACAGGGACGCAGCATATTCCAATGTGTGTACGAGTGGGGAGTTCTTCACCTGTTTCAGGTTGAACTTCATAGACATGTCCCCGTCCACCGAGCCGTCGCTTCACCCTATACGGGCTCTTCTCCCACCGACACTCCAATTTGTTGTCAGGGCGCTTTTCCCTTACTAAAACTCGATTACCTGGTCGTAGGGCTGTCCCCTTCTGGGGAGTGACCGGAGTGTTCCAATCCACGGAGTCGGTTCTGCACCAGCCGTTGAATGGTCCGTAGCCAGCAACGATGTTCTCGAACCCAGGAGTACACCCCCGTCCGCGGGTAGTCCTCCTCAGGCTCTAGTGCCAATTCAGTCAATCCCTTCCCGGGTCAACCGAAGAACAGTGAATAGGGCGTGAATCCTGTGGTACTGTGTTTACAGTTATTGTACGCCCACACTAATTCGGAGACAGACTCAGTCCAGCGCCTTTCTGATCTTCTTCAAGTGTCCTCAGCATCTGGATCAGGGTGCGGTTGAATCTCTCACAAGCTACGTTACCCTGTGGATGGTAAGGGGTGGTTCGAGACTTATCAATTTTGTACAACTGATGTAACTCTTCCATCACCTTCCCTAAGAAGCAGGCCCCTTCGTCAGAATGGATTCGCTTGGGACACCCGTACACTTGAATGAAATGTTTACAGATAGCATAGGCCGCAGACTCGGCAGTCTGGTCCCGAGTGGGCATGACAACAGCAAATTTGGAATAGTGGTCGATCATCACAAGGCAATGCTCATAGCCCTGATGTGCTGGGCCAATCATCAAGTAGTCTATGGCCAGTAGCTCCATGGGGGCAGAGGACCTCACTGTTTCTGTGGGGGCTCGCTGTTCCGGCGGCTTGACTAGTTCA
Source organism: Dendrobates tinctorius (assembly GCF_039654945.1). NCBI lineage: Eukaryota > Metazoa > Chordata > Amphibia > Anura > Dendrobatidae > Dendrobates > Dendrobates tinctorius. The sequence goes on from NW_027361672.1 coordinate 4,149,959, forward strand.
CAATTCCGGCACTGCTGACATACTCTCTCCTCTACGGTTCTCATGTGGGGATGATAGAACAACCGTTGAAGCCATTGGAATGTTTTTTCCATCCCGAAGTGTGCTCCCTTCTCATGCGCTTCCTTAGCCACCTGTTGTACCAGGGACGAGGGGATGATTGTTTGGCAAACGAAACTCAGTTCAGATTATAGGTACACTTTTCTGTACAAGATACCAACCGGTAACTGTAGCCGCTCCCACTGGCACAACATTTGTAACATTTCAGGGGCCATGGCCGCCCTCTCACTCTGGCCGGGTCCCTGTTCGGCTACGAGCCACCGTCTCAGCTGAGCTCTCTCTCGATCTTCTTGTTGTATTCGGACCCACTCATCACGGGGTTGTTCCAACAAATTCTCGGGTGTACTTTCTTGAACTGTTTCCCGCGTCGCTGCCACCGTCCTGGCAGTCCCTCCAAAATCTGGAACCTCTATAGCCGCCAACTCTTCATCTCAACCGGGCGCTGGCGGGCGATAATCTCCTCGGGAAAGGGCGTCAGCATGGGTATTCTCCACTCCCCTCCTGTAGGAGATCCTGTACCAAAATTTTGCCATTCGTGCTACCGAGCTTTGTTCTAAGGCCCCCAGCTTAGCTGTTTCGAGATGAGCCAACAGATTGTTATCCATACGCACGTGAACTTCCGAGCTGGCCAAATACTCTGCAAACTTCTCAGTCATTGTCCACACCAGCGCCAACAATTCAAGCTTGAATGAGCTTTAATTATCCGGATCTGGAGTCATGTAAGGAGCGACTGGCGTATGCGATGACACGCTCCTTCCCATCCTGCATCTGTGAGAGTACTGCCCCGAGTCCTTGTAGACTTCCGTCAGTGTGCAAGATAAACGGCTGCGTGAAGTCGGCATAGGCCAACACCGGGGCCTCAGTCAGGGCCTTCTTCAGAGTCTGGAATGCTTTCTCCTGTTGCTCTCCCCAGTGTATGTTCCTGTTCTTCGCACATGAGGGTACTCCTTTCAACAATTCCAGGAGGGGGTTTGCGATGCGGGTAAAATCCTTCACAAAGCGCCGGAAGTATCCCGTGAGTTCCAGAAATGCTTGCAAATCCTTCACGGTTTTTGTGGTCGCCCACTCCTGCACCGCAGCGATTTTCTCCTGCGAGGGCTTCACTCCCTCGGCAGAGGCAACATGCCCCAGATAATCAATTTGTGTTCGGAAGAGGTGTCACTTCTGGGGTTTCACCTTCAACCCGTACTTTTGTAGCCGACTCAGAACTTGCTCCAGTCTCCGGAGATGTTCTTCAACGGTGGGAGCAAAGATGATGATATCATCTAGGCAAATCAGGGTGGCTTCAAAGTTCAAGTCTCCCAAACACCATTCCATGAGATGCTGAAATGTTCCCGGGGCGTTGGCTAGCCCGAAGGGCATGCGGTTGAACTCAAACAGTCCCATCGGAAAAATGAAGGCTGTCTTGGCTCTGTCTTGTTCAGACATGGGTACTTGCCAGTACTCACTGGCCTGGTCCAGAGTAGAAAAATACCGGGCATTTCCCAATGCCGACAGGGACTCCTCTATCCATGGTAGTGGATATGAATCTCGCACCGTGCGAGGGTTGAACCGGCGGTAATCCACACAGAAGCGTAAAGTTCCATCTTTTTTCCGCACCAAGACGATGGGGGCAGCCCACAGGCTCTGGCTCTCATGGATCACTCCCTTCTTCAGCATCTGTGACAGCATTCCCTTTACCTCCTGATACATTTGAGGGGGTATCTGGCGATATCTCTCCCATATCAGTGCCGTGTCCCCAGTGGGTATCTCATGCGTGATGGCCGTCGTGCGCCCAAAATCATCTTCATCCTTTGCGAACACCTCCTGGTACTTCCCAAGCAAGGCCTCCACCTGAGGGACCTGATGAGAGGGCAGTTATGAGAGTTCTGTCCGCATTTGCTCTAGAATCCGTCAGCCTTCTCGTAGCACCCTGGGATCTAGGGTGACCTCTGCCTTTACAGTCACCAACCATGGGTCTTCTGGCTTTGCAGTCAGCTGTACTGTTTTGGAGGGCACCAGCTCGTCTGGTACACCTAGGATGTGGGCCAATTCTGCTCTGGGAGCCAGGGTCACGTCAGTTTCTCCCAAGTTCACACAGAGCACGAATACGGTGCCATTCCACACAGTGGCCAAGGACCGTGCGACTAGTATCCCTAATGGCAATTGATCGGCTGGGCTAGGCTCCACCTGTACCTCCGCTCCTTCTAGTGGGACTCCTGCTTGCACAGGTAGGGGAAGCACAGTCTGTCCAGGGGGTAACACTCGATTCAAAGAAGCAGGGACGATGATTTTGCCAAATTCTTTTCCGCTGCTGCATATTTCCCGGACCAGTGCTGCCCGAATCAGTTGTTGAAAAACCCTCTTCTGTGGGGTCTGGTCACTCCACTGTCGTAGGAATTGGTCTGGGGTCTCATTGAGAAGTATACTTCCGAGGTCTTTAAGCACGTTCATGCCCAGAGTTATGGTATGATCCCTAGCGGCTTCTCCATCTACCAACACTATTCCTTTTCTCCCCACATCTTTTCCACAGACTTCTATGTTTAGCCACACCACCCCTGCGACCGGGATGGGTAGGTGATTGGCCGCCGTAAGTCTAATGACTGGGCCCCATTCAGGCCACAGCGCCTCTGTGAAGTGTCTACGATAAAAATTTCGGGCATGGTGCTCACTTGCGATCCGGTGTCTACCAGGCATCGCACAGCTCTCCCGTTGATTTCGGCCCAGACCAGAGGGCACATGGAAACAAGGCTGGTGGGACTATTTTCACTTCTCTGCTCTTCACGCTCCGGGCGGTGTCCCTCGTGCTCGGAGCCACCTAGTTTAACGGGAGCCGTGGGGATGGTCGGCTCCGCTGGGGACACCACCGGGCAATATGACTGGGCTCTCCACAAATATAGCATGTGAGGGGACGTCTTCTCGGGGTAGCTGCAGCTTCTCTTCGGGGAACAGCTCCTCTTCCTTGCACCAGTGGACCTGGTCTCTCTGCCTGGGTCCTTCTGGAAGTCGCCATTTCTTCGCGGAACTGACTGATCTCCATTCTCAGGACTTCCACCCATCGGGGGATTTTGTCTTCAGTGGTGGTTGCCTCCCCGCTCCGCAACTTTCCCACTGAACCAGTCACATCCTGTTCTTGGTCACGCGTGCACGCCTCACTACCTACTTCAGAGAAGGTCATGTCTGGCTTCACCAGCAGGCGCTCTCACATAGCCTGCTTCATCATTCCATCATGTAACCCCGTCACCATCTGATCCCGGAGTACCACGTCTGCTGACCCTACGCCTACCCCATCTTTTCTTTTAATAGCAGTGTGGAGCTCTTGTAGAGCGTTCAGATACTGGGTCACGGTCTCTCCCTCTCTTTGCACCCAATGGAACAGTCGCATACGTAATTCCCCTGCGTCAGTGGGGTCCCAATGTGTCTCCTCTAGAATACGCAGTATTTCTTTCCTGGGGGGGTCTATGCATGACAGAGTCCCGTGCCTCCGGCTCAAAGGCCATCAATGCTATTTGTGCCTCTAGTGCTGGTGCCAAGGGGTGCATCCGCAATAACCCCTGAATGCTCTCAGTCCTGTTCCATAACATCACAATGTTCCCCGTAAACCTCGGCAGATTATTCAACATGGCTCCCAGGGAAATGCTAGTCTTGGGGCCTTCCCTGACTGCTTGGTCCGCTCCGTCTGCGCCTTCGTGTGACATCCTGCCGACTACGTCAAATGTAATAACGTGCAGGAGAGGTATATGTCACCACGGAGCAGGCGGACCAACAGTAAAAGGGGAGATTTACAGGGAATTACACTGGTAAACAGGCAGTATAGAAGTGAATATGATGGGAACAGGTTATATCAACAACAGAGAGGCATATACGGTACGCAAACAGTATAAAAGTTATTCTCCTATAAGACAAACTTATCAGTCCACAGGGGTCTTGATTGCAAGGCTCACTCTTGTCCAACGTTGGCACCAAGGCACCAGCGGTGCTTGCTGTCCTCTGTCTCCAGGACTCTTAATGTAGTCCAGCTGGGGTATGAGGGGTTAACGCAGGAGCCAAAGGGGTCTGAGGCTGACGATATTCCCCTTTGCTCCAAGTCCTTCTCTCTGCTTTGGCAGCGGTGTTCTCCCACCGAGGTCAGGGGCTCTGCTTCACACACCAGTCACCGCAACCCTGTACGTAACACAGTCTCTCTGTACAGGTCACTGTCCCGTTACTGAATGCCCCTTGGTCACAGGGAAGCGTCTCAGCAGCTAACACGGTCTCTCTGCAGGGAAACGTCTGGTCGCGGTACACCGTCTCTCTGTGGGGCGATGTCACATCAAGGAGGGGAGTCAGCACCCTTCCTGACAGTGCAGTACCAGGCTTCACGTACTCACTGACAACCGTCTGTGCCCGCTTGTCTCTCTGACTCCAGCAGCTGTACCCGTGTACTCTCCCCTACTGCGTCAGCATCCTCTCCTCTCAAGTGTCTGCGCTGCTCTGAGGAAAGTGCGCGCAGTTTTCCTGCTCCCAGTCCTCCCCTCTTCCTGTTCCTGGCTTCAACGCAGTCTCCTAAAGTGCCCCCCCGGGGAACCTAACGCCCTGCTCAGTGGTTCCAGGCACGGAGCTGGGAAGGCAACTCCCCTTCGGCTCCATCGGTGCTTCACCCCCTTACAACTGCCACAGCTCCGGTACTCTGTGATGAGGGGGGAAGAGGAGCGCATCGCTCGCCTGTCTGTGCGCTGCCCTCCGTTCACGCCAAACTCCTCTGCTTCATGCACTTTTTCTTTTTATGCCCCGAATGCTGCGCTCACTTTTCTTCCGACTCTCCCCACCCCCCTCGGCCAACAGGAAGGTCCGCCCTGCTATCATTTCTCCCGGGCAGCAGGGGAAGATCCGGCACACTCAGGCTTCCCCCCTCTAGTTCTGGACCAAGCACACAGGTTCCCGCTGTCTCGTCGTCCCCCTTACAATATCACACTCAGAATATGCAAAATTCCCCTCCCTATATCTTTCTCCTGTGTTGGCCCTTGTGTTCCCCCCGATTCTTCCCTATCATGTCTCGTCATTTGAATACAATTTATTCACATAACATGATACGTTTCAATACTATTGGTTGCACTATATGTTCCCTTTCCAGATAAGTATATGCTGGTTAAAATACTAACATTTTGCTGATTGTACCTGTTGTGCAACCTGAATTTGATTTTGATTTATAAAAAATATATTGAACCATAAATGTTCCCCTGATGTGTACTGTGTAATGGCTGTGTCTAACTGTGCTGGGACATAGTCTGATCATACCACAGCTCCTGGGCAGGGGAGGAAGCAAAAATGTATACAGACATTACAGCACTTTGGATTACAGTTCGCTTGAACCTGACGAACCCGAACATCCATAGGTCCGCTCATCCCTACACATGACCCTCTAAATGGGTTAGCCAGTCAGTAGAAAAATATTTTTAAAAAGTGCTAAAATAACAAAAGAAGACAATCGTCTTCCTGACCCCCCTACTTTGATTCCATGGCTTACCTGCCCCTCACTTTCTACATCCTGTCACAGAGATGACTGAACAACTGAAGGACATGTGATTGCTGCAGCCAATCACTGATTATAGTGGGTAACTGTTGTGCCCAGTGATTGCCTGCAGTAGTCACAGGTTTCTGAATAAGAACATCACTGTTACAGCAGGAAGTAGAGACCAGCAGACGATTTGGAGATATTGGAACCAGAACAGCGGGTGAACAATAAGATAATTATGGCTTTTTTTTTTCTTTTTTTTCTTTTTTCGTTTTGTTGGAAACACGAATTGAAGGTTTTTTTTTTTTAAAAAAAAAGCTTTTTTGCAATATTATACCTAAACTGAATATAGAAACGTTAACCTATTACCTATTTCTGCATTTCTTATATAAGACTCATAGATCATGACTTATATATTTAACCCACCTTCTTCATGACCAAAAAAAATATTTCCTGGTATTGATGTGGAAACCATATCACTAGCATGACAGAGGCACAACCAACAGCATAACCTAAAAACATGCATGTTTTAAATAGCTGACAACAAAAGGGTAGAAGATCCACCCAATCACTTCGCTAACTGGAAACTTAATTCCCTATCAACTGTAGCAGAGTGACTCATATACTGAGCTGAATTATGGGTTCTGTGTGATAAGCAACAGACACAAAATATGCTCTTCTATGAGAAGCTTTCCAAGACACTTTCCATAGTAAATCATAAGAGTACAAACAAAATCCTACAGAAGGCTAATTTGGCATGGAAGGTTTCTGAATGTAAAGAATATATTGACCCCAATCTGACGCAGGTAATCAACACCTCTGAAAAAGTATGGTAACTAATTCATGGAGAAATGCGGCATTATTTATAGTGTATGGGCTCACCCAGATATGCTGGGTTACCATGGTTACTATAAACAAAATGGTATTCAGAATATACACAAACCATGACCCCGCCCCGGAAGGATCACCAATACTAGATATCACACATGCGCTGAAAAGAGCAACGTAACTTGACGGTGAAAACCCTATCCAACATAGACGTCTATGTACTAGAACAGGGGTCCCACATGTGGCTCGCCTGTTCCTGACATGTGGCTCGCTGACGGTCACAAGAAAGAAGGCACCAGGGAGCCACCCCGCTGTCTGTAATACTCGCCCCGCCGCCTGTAATACCCACCCCGCCGCCTGCTCCTGACATGTGGCTCACCGACGGTCATAGGAAAGGGAGCCGCCTCGCCGAATGTAATACCTGCCCCACCACCTGTAATTTTCCACCCCTTCTGTGTATGTATGTCAATCAGTGACTGCATTCACGCCTGTGCAGTGGCGCGGGTCACTGTGCTCTATTGAAGTCGCACAAAGTCTTGCGAGACTTCCCAAATCTCGCAAGATTTTGGTTACTGCGGCTTCTATAGAGCACAGTGACCCGCGCCACTGCACAGGCGTGAATGCAGTCACTGATTGCCATCGCTGATACTGAAGGACAGGATAATTGAAGTAAATTACTGGCATAAATTTATTTAAGTGCCCGCACAAGCATTTTAAAGGGAACCTGTCACCCCCTCAGGGCCTATTAAGGTAAAAGAGCCACCTTTAGCAGCACTAAGGCTGCATTCTGTGAAGGTGGCTGTTATGTTCTTTATCCCTATTACCCCAGAAATATTGACTTTTATAAATTGCGCGCCATACCTGTATTGAGTCAGGGACGTATGTTTTCTCCCCCTGACTCAAGCACGTCACAGCCGTCCATCATCCCCCTCAGTCCCCCGGGGGCCGCCTCCTCTGTGTCTCCTCACGTCACCGGCGCCAGTGCTGTGCAATCATTTTTCAGGCATGCGCCCTGCGCACTGCCCTAGGACTTACATCCACTGATGTACGGAGATCGCGCCTGCGTGTAGCGGAGGCCCCAGATCCCAGCCCGCAGAGTGTTATGATGTATTCACACTGCGGGGCTGGGAATCTGGCACCTGCGCAGTAAGTCTCTCTGCGGCTGTCCCCATCTCACTCCTACGGGGCTGAATCTGCTGCCTGTCTAGTGCGGATCTTTGCAATATGTCAGAAAGAGGCGGAGGGAGATGGGAACAGATGCAGAGAGACTCGCTGCACAGGCACCAGATTCCCAGCCCCGCAGTGTGAATAAATCATAACACACTGCGGGGCGGGATCTAGGGCCTCCGCTACACGTAGGCGCGATCTCCGTACATCAGTGGATGTAAGTTCCAGGGCAGCGCGGATGGCGCATGCCCGAATAATGATTGTACAGCGCCGGTGACATGAGTAGACAGAAGAGGTGGCGCCCAGTGGCCAGAGGGGCATGATGGATAGATGCGAGGCGCTTGAGACAGGGAGAAAACATACCTCCCTGACTCAATACAGGTATGGCGCGAAATTTATAAGTCATTATTTCTGGGGTAATAGGGATAAAAAAATACCTTAATAGGCCCTGGGGGGGTGACAGGTTCCCTTTAAATGAGTGACTAATTATCCTGGGGTATGTGTACACGTTGCGGATTTGGCTGTAGATCCGCAGCAGTTTTCCATGCGGTGTACAGTACCATGTAAAGTTGTAAACCTATGGAAAACAAAATCCGCTGTGCACATGCTGCGGAAAATTCCGCGGTTTATTTTCCACAGCATGTCAATTCTTTGTGCGGATTCTGCAACGTTTTCTACTAGTAAATTGGCTTTGACTACAGTCATATGTAAAAGTTTTGGCACCCCTATTAATGTTAACCTTTTTTCTTTATAACAATTTGGGTTTTTGCAACAGCTATTTCAGTTTCATATATCTAATAACTGATGGACTCAGTTATATTTCTGGATTCAAATGAGGTTTATTGTACTAACAGAAAATGTGCAATCTGCATTTAAACAAAATTTGACCGGTGCAAAAGTATGGGCACCCTTATCATTTTCTTGATTTGAACACTCCTAACTACTTTTTACTGACTTCCTGAAGCACTAAATTGGTTTTGTAACCTCATTGAGCTTTGAACTTCATAGCCAGGTATATCAAATCATGAGAAAAGGTATTTAAAGTGGCCACTTGCAAGTAGTTCTCCTATTTGATTCTCCTATAAAGAGTGGCATCATGGGCTCCTCAAAACAACTCTCAAATGATCTGAAAACAAAGATTATTCAACAAAGCTTTTCAGGGGAAGGATACAAAAAGTTGTCTCAGTGATTTAACCTGTCAGTTTCCACTGTGAGGAACATAGTTAGGAAATGGAAGAACACAGGTACAGTTCTTGTTAAGCCCAGAAGTGGCAGGCCAAGAAAAATATCAGAAAGGCAGAGAAGAAGAATGGTGAGAACAGTCAAGGACAATCCACAGACCACCTCCAAAGACCTGCAGCATCATCTTGCTGCAGATGGTGTCACTGTGCATCGGTCAACAATACAGCGCATGCATAACGCCTTTTTGTATGACCAAACAACTCAATCTTTGTTTCATCAGTCCACAGGACCTTCTTCCAAAATGTAACTGGCTTGTCCAAATGTGCTTTTGCATACCTCAGGCAACTCTGTTTGTGGCGTGCTTGCAGAAACGGCTTCTTTCGCATCACTCTCCCATACAGCTTCTCCTTGTGCAAAGTGCGCTGTATTGTTGACCGATGCACGGGGACACCATCTGCAGCAAGATGATGCTGCAGGTCTTTGGAGGTGGTCTGTGGATTGTCCTTGACTGTTCTCACCATTCTTCTTCTCTGCCTTTCTGATATTTTTCTTGGCCTGCCACTTCTGGGCTTAACAAGAACTGTACCTGTGTTCTTCCATTTCCTTATTATGTTCCTCACAGTGGAAACTGACAGGTTAAATCTCTGAGACAACTTTTTGTATCCTTCCCCTGAAAAGCTATGCTGAATAATCTTTGTTTTCAGATCATTTGAGAGTTGTTTTGAGGAGCCCATGATGCCACTCTTCATAGGAGAATCTAATAGGAGAACTACTTGCAAGTGGCCACTTTAAATACCTTTTCTCATGATTTGATACACCTGGCTATGAAGTTCAAAGCTTAATGAGGATACAAAACCAATTTAGTGCTTCAGGAAGTCAGTAAAAAGTAGTTAGGAGTGTTCAAATCAAGAAAATGATAAGGGTGCCCATACTTTTGCACCGGTCAAATTTTGTTTAAATGCAGATTGCACATTTTCTGTTAGTACAATAAACCTCATTTGAATCCAGAAATATAACTGAGTCCATCAGTTATTAGATATATGAAACTGAAATAGCTGTTGCAAAAACCAAAATTGTTATAAAGAAAAAAGGTTAACATTAATAGGGGTGCCCAAACTTTTACATATGACTGTATGTCTTTATCTGCAATGTGGCTCTCAACCAACTTTCATAGTGGAATGTGGCTCTCAAGGTAAGAAAGGTTGGTGACCCCTGTACTAGAATATAACCATAAATATCCATTCAGCAATAAACAATCTATAAATAATATACAGTCATATGTTAAAGTTTGGGCACCCCTATTAATGTTAACCTTTTTTCTTCATAACAATTTTGGTTTTTGCAACAGCTATTTCAGTTTCATATATCTAATAACTGATGGATTCAGCTATATTTCTGTATTCAAATGAGGTTTATTGTACTAACAGAAAATGTGCAATCTGCATTTAAACAAAATTTGACAGGTGCAAAAGTATGGGCACCCTTATCATTTTCTTGATTTGAACGCTCCTAACTACTTTTTACTGACTTCCTGAAGCACTAAATTGGTTTTGTAACCTCATTGAGCTTTGAACTTCATAGCCAGGTGTATCAAATCATGTGAAAAGGTATTTAAGGTGGCCACTTGCAAGTAGTTCTCCTATTTGAGTCTCCTATGAAGAGTGGCATCATGGGCTCCTCAAAACAACTCTCAAATGATCTGAAAACAAAGATTATTCAACATAGCTTTTCAGGGGAAGGATACAAAAAGTTGTCTCAGAGATTTAACCTGTCAGTTTCCACTGTGAGGAACATAGTAAGGAAATGGAAGAACACAGGTACAGTTCTTGTTAAGCCCAGAAGTGGCAGGCCAAGAAAAATATCAGAAAGGCAGAGAAGAAGAATGGTGAGAACAGTCAAGGACAATCCACAGACCACCTCCAAAGACCTGCAGCATCATCTTGCTGCAGATGGTGTCACTGTGCATCGGTCAACAATACAGCGCACTTTGCACAAGGAGAAGCTGTATGGAAGAGTGATGCGAAAGAAGTCGATTCTGCAAGCACGCCACAAACAGTCGCCTGAGGTATGCAAAAGCACATTTGGACAAGCCAGTTACATTTTGGAAGAAGGTCCTGTGGACTGATGAAACAAAGATTGAGTTGTTTGGTCATACAAAAAGGCGTTATGCATGGAGGCTAAAAAACACAGCATTCCAAGAAAAACACTTGCTACCCACAGTAAAATTTGGTGGAGGTTCCATCATTCTTTGGGGCTGTGTGGCCAATGCCGGTACCGGGAATCTTGTTAAAGTTGATGGTCGCATGGATTCAACTCAGTATCAGCAGATTCTTGACAATAATGTGCAAGAATCAGTGATGAAGTTGAAGTTACGCAGGGGATGGATATTTCAGCAAGCAATGATCCAAAACACCGCTCCAAATCTACTCAGGCATTCATGCAGAGGAACAATTACAATGTTCTGGAATGGCCATCCCAGTCCCCAAACCTGAATATCATGGAACATCTGTGGGATGATTTGAAGCGGGCTGTCCATGCTCGGCGACCATCAAACTTAACTGAACTGGAATTGTTTTGTAAACAGGAATGGTCATAAATACCTTCATCTAGGATCCAGGAACTCATTAATAGCTACAGGAAGCGACTAGAGGCTGTTATTTTTGCAAAAGGAGGATCTACGAAATATTATTGTCACTTTTATGTTGAGGTGCCCATACTTTTGCACCGGTCAAATTTTGTTTAAATGCAGATTGCACATTTTCTGTTAGTACAATAAACCTCATTTGAATCCAGAAATATAACTGAGTCCATCCGTTATTAGATATATGAAACTGAAATAGCTGTTGCAAAAACCAAAATTGTTATAAAGAAAAAAGGATAACATTAATAGGGGTGCCCAAACTTTAACATATGACTGTATATTACATATAGTGAAATATGAATATGACAACAATATATATAAATGGTTTATGAGCAACATATTGGAACTCTCCACTCCAGAAATCAGTATAAACTTATTACCCTCATCCACAAAGCACTCCATGGCTCTGCACCATCCTACATCTCTTCCCTCGACTCAGCCTACCACCCTACCACTGCCCTTCGTTCTGCTAATGACTTGAGGTTAATATCCTCAATAATCAGAACCTCCCACTTCCGTTTCCAAGACTTTTCACGTGCTGCGCCAATTCTTTGGAATGCACTACTCAGGTTAATACAATTAATCCCCAATTCCCACAGTTTTAAGGGTACCCTAAAAACGCAATGTATTTTGAGGGAGCGCCTAAAACTATGCAAATTGTAGATAGTCCTAATTTCTTGGGGTAGAGCATACCAGAGGATTGGCGCAGCGCGGGAGAAGTCTTGGAGTCGGGAGTGGGAGGTACGGATTAGTGCGGAGGATAGTCGAAAGTCGCTTGCAGAGCGCAGTGGTCGGTTAGGCCGATAGACAGAAATGAGGGAAGAGATGTAGGAGGGTGCCACACCGTGGAGAGCTTTGTCGATGAGAACAAGTACTTTGAATTGGATCCTATAATGAATGGGCAGCCAATGTAATGACTGGCGAAGAGCGGACGCGTCTGAGTACTGATTAGCCAGATGAATGACCCTGGCTGCTGCATTAAGTATGGACTAGAGAGGGGAAAAGCAGAAGTTCAGTATTGGGAGGTTGAGTTTCAGATAGAGAGCGGGCATGATGTTGGAGACTGCACACAGACAGTCACTGGCATTCTGTAATACAATGCGGGTAAGGTCAGGGGATGATGTGTATAGTTGTGTGTCATCAGCATAAAGATGGTACTGAAAGCCAAATCTGCTGATGGTCTGTCCAATTGGGGCCATGTAGAGAGAGAAGAGAAGGGAAGGGGGCCATGGACAGAGCCCTGAGGTACCCCAACAGTGAGAGGAAGAGGAGATGAAGTAGAGCCAGCGAACAAAAGGAGCTGTAAGAAAGATAGGAAGAGAACCAGAAGAGAGCAGTGTCCAGTTGTGAACAGATAAGCAAGTTGAAGGTGAAATGATCTCTAGAAGGCGTAAATTTAAAGATGACACATTTTCTTTGTGTTTTAGGAGAAAAAAAAAAAAAAAAAATATATATATATATACACACAGTATATATATTGTTTTCATCTTTTACATTTTCAAAATTACAAAAATAAAAATGGGCCGATGCAAAAGTAGCATCCCTTTTTGAAAGTATCACAGCTTGTAAATGCTTTTTGTAGCCAGCCAAAAGTCTTTCAATTCTTGTTTTAAGGATTTTCCTCCATTCTTCATTGAAAAATGTTTCCAGTTCTGTGAAATTCCTGGGTCGTTTTACATGCTGTGCTATTTTTAGGTTTAGTCACAGAATTTCAATGATGTTCAGGTCAGGGTACTGTGAGGGCCATTGTAAAACCTTCACCTTTTGCATCATCCCATTTTCCTTTTTGTAATTTTTAAAATCTAAAAAAATATTTATTTTTTTTGCTTACAATATAAAGGAAATGTGTCATCTTCAACTTTAGCCCTTTTAGAGATCATTTAGCCTTCAACTTGCTTACCTATTCACAATAACAGTAATTGTGACCAGTGGAGCCCAGACTTTTATATGCCACTGTAGTGTGCAAATAGGAGTACTGTCCACTGATCAAATTATAGTGGTGTACAAACAACAATGCAATTTTGTTTGAAATTAATAATGTACAATAAAAATTATATTGTGCTAAAGTATTTGTCAGAATAAAATCAGTGTAAATACTTTCATGCCCAAAAATGACAAACACATTCTAGGAGTGATATCTTTATTAGCTAACCAGAAAAAATATATTTGGAAGCTATCAGTAATAGCAATATATGGTTCAAATAAAAAAATTATGTACAGTACCTGCTGCAAAATCTGTCCAGCTAAATGTGTCATTTAAGGGGTTGTCTCAAACTTCCCCGGTTTGTCTCAGTTTATTCTGGGTAAAATTGTAAAGTGCTTGTAAAAATAAATGTCTTTGCAATTTAACGTTTGTTAAAAATCCTCTCCATTCTCAAGATTGTAAGAATTAAAATTTCAAGTCTGCTAGTCATTGTCAATTTTCCCCAAGTTCCCCTCTGTAAGAGAAAGAAATCACGGCCACCACAGCATGACCACAAAACTAAAAGGGACCCACTTATTCCAAGAAAATAGGGGGGGGGAAGCCAGCACTGCTTAAGGTTAGAACGCATAAATTGGAGTGCATATGCACATAATGTCTAGCTGTATTCAAAAATGAGATATTTAGCAAAAAAATTGATCAATTCAATTGAGCCACCCCGCCGCGCCAAGGCAATCTCATATGGGGGGTCCTACTCTATATATTTTTAATAAATGCTGTGCCATTACGGCCTCCTAAATACACTTAGAGCATGACCACATCAAGTGCAAACTGTACCTGAACATTACTGGATCGCTCCCATGAAGCCAGATGAAGCAAGTGCAGATGAAGGCCAACCAGGTCTGAACACAGACATATCAGGAATGGCCTCCACACATTGCCTGACCAGCAAACATAGATGAAGGGCGATGTTGGTCCAGACACAGGTGCACAATTAAATATAGCTTGGGGCAGGGTGGGGCTGCCGTGTGTGTGCACAGCAGCCTAATCCATCACAATGAACACAGAAAAATTATGGCGGACATAACCAAGCGTGCACGGCAACAGTGGTGGTGAGCCACAAACCAACAACAAGAAAATAGGGGGGGAAGCCAGCACTGTTTAAGGTTAGGATGCATAAATTGGAGTGCATATGCACATAATGTCTAGCTGTATTCAAAAATGAGATATTTAGCAAAAAAATTGATCAATTCAATTGAGCCACCCCGCCGCGCCAAGGCAATCTCATATGGGGGGTCCTACTCTATATATTTTTAATAAATGCTGTGCCATTACGGCCTCCTAAATACACTTAGAGCATGACCACATCAAGTGCAAACTGTACCTGAACATTACTGGATCGCTCCCATGAAGCCAGATGAAGCAAGTGCAGATGAAGGCCAACCAGGTCTGAACACAGACATATCAGGAATGGCCTCCACACATTGCCTGACCAGCAAACATAGATGAAGGGCGATGTTGGTCCAGACACAGGTGCACAATTAAATAAAGCTTGGGGCAGGGTGGGGCTGCCGTGTGTGTGCACAGCAGCCTAATCCATCACAATGAACACAGAAAAATTATGGCGGACATAACCAAGCGTGCACGGCAACAGTGGTGGTGAGCCACAAACCAACAACAAGAAAATAGGGGGGGAAGCCAGCACTGCTTAAGGTTAGAACGCATAAATTGGAGTGCATATGCATGGCTTCATGGGAGTGATCCAGTAATGTTCAGGTACAGATTGCACTTGATGTGGTCATGCTCTAAATGTATTTAGGAGGCCGTAATGGCACAGCATTTATTAAAAATATATAGAGTAGGACCCCCCATATGAGATTGCCTTGGCGCAGCGGAAGGCTCAATTGAATTGATCAATTTTTTTTGCTAAATATCTCATTTTTGAATACAGCTAGACATTATGTGCATATGCACTCCAATTTATGCATCCTAACCTTAAGCAGTGCTGGCTTCCCCCCCTATTTTCTTGTTGTTGGTTTGTGGCTCACCACCACTGTTGCCGTGCACGCTTGGTTATGTCCGCCATAATTTTTCTGTGTTCATTGTGATGGATTAGGCTGCTGTGCACACACACGGCAGCCCCACCCTGCCCCAAGCTTTATTTAATTGTGCACCTGTGTCTGGACCAACATCGCCCTTCATCTATGTTTGCTGGTCAGGCAATGTGTGGAGGCCATTCCTGATATGTCTGTGTTCAGACCTGGTTGGCCTTCATCTGCACTTGCTTCATCTGGCTTCATGGGAGCGATCCAGTAATGTTCAGGTACAGATTGCACTTGATTTGGTCATGCTCTAAATGTATTTAGGAGGCCGTAATGGCACAGCATTTATTAAAAATATATAGAGTAGGACCCCCCATATGAGATTGCCTTGGCGCGGCGGGGTGGCTCAATTGAATTGATCAATTTTTTTGCTAAATATCTCATTTTTGAATACAGCTAGACATTATGTGCATATGCACTCCAATTTATGCATCCTAACCTTAAGCAGTGCTGGCTTCCCCCCCTATTCACCCACTTATTCCCCCATGTTGATGGCCGCAGGTGTCTCAGAAGTTATTGTTTCCCCCTGCCCAGTTTTGTTGTGCTCGTTGCACATCCCTCTGCTGGATTGCAAAAACGTTGCAGCCGCTGGAGACTCCAATACACTCAGCCCCGGACTGCATTCCAGCCAGTGGGGGGACAATGGACTCTGCCGTAGTCCGGCAGGTCTCACTGTTCATGATACAACTCCCCTGACACCTGCACCTCTGCAAATATCAATGTAACCAATTTTATGGATTAAAACCACATCTTGAAAGAAGGATCGGGTGAGTGCTGCTTTTCTTACTTTTTCTGATATAATTTAATACATGTTCTTTATTCATGCACCACCCAGAAGAGATCAGACATGGCTATTTCTGAGTATTTGGGTTGAAATAACATACAGAAAAAAATGACTTGGTGCCTGGAATAACCCTTCTTTTTTAAATAACTCTTGTTTGTGTTGCCTTGCTTGTTGGGTAGGTGTACTACAGTGCACAGTAGCGCCCCCTCTTCCTTGGGTGGGAGAAGAGAACAGACGGAGAACTAACTTAAGAGATAAGGCAAGGGCGGAGGCCCCAATATCTTCGCCATCTGAAGTATCCCAGGGAGCGGGGCAAGCTAGGGCGCCCCCTAGTGTTAGGGACAGGGAAGGAGCCCCTGGTCCCGGGTCACCTGGCAGCTGTGTCGTGACATTAGCTCTGACCGCTACCATTTTCTCTGATCCATGATGGATCCAATCTCTGCTTTGACAGGGCAATTGCAGGAGCTCAGTCTGGAGGGGGCGGATTTACGCACGGTGGTTTTGCAGCATCCTAATACATCTAGTTTGAGAATCTCGTCTCTCAGGCAAACCATAGTGGAAGCTAAGGTCACGTTGCCTCACAGGTTCTCTGGGGGAAGTGGCAAGTTTGTTTTCAGAGAGGCCTGTAAACTGTACTTCAAGTTACGTCCGGTTTCCTCAGGTACAGAGGAGTAAAGTGTAGAGATAATAATCTTGCTTCTGCAGCGGGACCCCAAGCATGGGCGTTTTCTCTCCCATCTGACTCTCAGTTGCTTCAGATGGTGGAGGGTTTTTTCAGCACTGGGCCTTATATATGATGACCCGATCACGTCTCCTTATCGGAGTTCACATTGCACCAACTTCAGCAAGGACACCAGCCAGCAGAGGAATATTGCTCTGAGTTCCGGAGGTGGGCCACGGATACCAAGTGGAATGACCCCACACTACGTAGTCAGTTCTGTGAGGGGCTTACAGTAAGGGTGAAGGATGCCTTAGTTCTGTATGAGACTCCTGACTCCCTTGAGGCAGCCATGTCTCTGGTGATCCGAGTGGATCGCCTTCTTCGCCAGAGACATAGGGAGTCACCTCTGGGTGCAGGAGGTCCAGTGTCAAGGAAGGTCAGCACTGAGCTTACTGAAGAACCCATACAGGTGGGTGCAGCATCACATTCTGGTAAATTGTCTGTTGTAAGGCGTAAGGGGGAGTGTGCTTCTTTTGTGGTAAAAGGGACAATTTGTGGGCACGTGTCCTTCCCGACCATATAGTAAACAACTGCCGGAAAACTAGATGGCCTGGGTTGCGGAGAGGTTAGCAACCTGGGTGTACTTATTACCTCTGTGGGTAGGACAGTTTTTTCTACCAGCCGTAATCCACTTAGGTGGAATTAAGGTGGACGTGTCTACATTTATGGACGTGGGGCTGGGTTTAATTTAATCAACGCTAGTTTCGCCCAGGTCCAAGACCCCCACCCCTACATACTCTGTCCAGATCCATACCCATAATTGCCATTGACTCCATCCCCTTGAGACGGGCACTTTACTCAAGTCGTCTGAGACTTGTGGCT
This sequence comes from Dendrobates tinctorius, assembly GCF_039654945.1. Classification (NCBI taxonomy): domain Eukaryota; kingdom Metazoa; phylum Chordata; class Amphibia; order Anura; family Dendrobatidae; genus Dendrobates; species Dendrobates tinctorius. The sequence goes on from NW_027361672.1 coordinate 4,167,657, forward strand.
TCAGGTGGGGGACATGCAAACTGAGATGTTGGATTGTTATGTGCTAGAGAGTCTGCCCTTACCTGTGGTACAGGGACTTCCTTGGCTTGCTCTGCACAATCCTGTAATAGACTGGCAGACTCAGGAAGTAGTTAAATGCGGTGTGTATTGTCAAGGACACTGCTTGGGTACCGGTTGGCTAGGGTGGATACCCAGTCTGTGCCTAGTTACCTGTTTGGATTTTGGGGATGTGTTCTCTGAGCAGGGGAGCCCAGAACTCCTTCCCCATCGTCCTTATGATTGCACATTAATCTCGTTCCTGGTGCCAAACTGCCCAAGAGCAGACTCTATAATATCTCTGGTCCAGAGAGACAGACCATGAAGAACTACATCATAGAAAGCCTGGCTAAGGGTCATATCAGACCATCCTCATCCCCCATTGCGGCGGGGTTCTTTTTTGTAAAGAAAAAAGTTGGGGGTTATGCCCTAGCCTGGATTTCCAGGAATTCAATATGATCACTGTCTGTGATCTGTAGCTGCTCCCTCTCATTCCAGACCTCTTTAATCAAATTATAGGGGCAAAAGGGTTCTCTAAGATGGCCCTCAGGGGGTGTATAATCTCATCTGCATTAAAGAGAGGGATGAGTGGAAAACTGCATTTAATACGCCTGAGGGACACTATGAGAATGTGGTGATGCCTTTTGGGTTGTCGAACGCGCCCGCCGTCTTTCATCACTTTATAAATAACATCTTTAGTCACCTGGTAGGCAGATTCATTGTTATCAACCTGGATGACATACTATTTTATTCACCTGACCTTGAGGTACATATCAGGCAGGTCTTACATAGAATCCGAGACAATAAATTATATGTCAAACCCGAGAAGTGTATGTTCTCGGTTGAGGAGATCCCTTTCCTAGGATATGTGTTGTCTACCACCGATTTTTGCATGGATCCGGTGAAAGTCCGGATGGTATTGTATTGGGATTGTCCAGAGGATTTTAAGGCTTTACAAAGATTTTTAGGTTTCTCCAACTACTACCGTAAGTTCATAAAAAAACTTTTCAGTAGTAGCCAAACCTTTTACGGATATGACCAGGAAGGGGCTGTACTTCTACAAGTGGTCCAGTCCTGCCAGGGATGCATTTGATACATTGAAAAGGTGGTTTTTTTTCTGCACTGATTTTTACTCAGCCTGACGTCTCTCAGCCTTCTATCGTTGAGGTCAATGCGTCTGAGGTGGAAGTGAGGGCTGTATTGTTGCAGGGTGCGTCTCCTCGTAAATGGCAACCATTTGCTTATTTTTCTAAAAATCTTTCACCGGCTGAGAAAAATTATGACATTGGTAACAGGGAATTTTTAGCAATCAAATGGGCTTTTGAGGAGTGGTGTCATTTTTTGGAGGAAGTAGTTCACCCAGTGATGGTAAACATGGATCATAAGAATCTGGTCTAACACCTCAACAGGCAAGATGGGCATTGTTCTTTACCAGGTTTAACTTTTTTGTCACTTATAGGCCGGGGAACAAAAATATTAAGGTAGATGCCTTATCACGTTGCTTTCCTGAGGGAGGAAACAAGTGTAAACCAGTACCTATTCTTCAAAAAGTGGTGGTTATGGTGTCTATATGCTCCGATCTGAAAAGAGAGGTTGTTGGCACTCAGGGGGATGCCCCTGCTGCCTGTCCACTTGGTAAACTTTTAATCTCCGCCTTGGAGTCCTCCGCGAACATCACAATTTAGTGTTAGCCAGACATCCTGGTAATAAAGCCACCGCTGATGTGCTTACTCTACGTTTTTGGTGGCCAGGCACTCATCAGAATGTCCGGGAGTATGTAGCCACCTGCAGTTTCTGCGCGCATTCTAACACCTCTCATACTCGTCCGTCAGGGGCTCTTCAACCATTGGAGATTCCCAGCAGACCTTGGACTCACTTGTCGGTTGATTTTATCATGGATTTACCTGTGTCGGTGGGGAATACTGTAATTCTTGTGGTGGTAGATAGATTCAGTAAAATGTCTCATTTTATCACTTTTCCAGCTTTACCAAGCGCCAAATCCTGGGCGCAAGTTTTCGCCAGGGAAATAATTAGATTACATGGGATCCCGACCGATCTTGTTTCTGATCTGTGGGTGCAGTTTGTCTCCAAGTTTCACCTGAAAAAGACCTTTTTGAATCAGGGCTACCATCCAAGAACAATTCAAAACCAAATTACAAGAGCCACCAGAATGACACAGTATAGGGGGGTGGCACCTGAACTCTCTGGTTCTTATGCAGTCAGGGTGCACCTGTGTAATATGTCCCTTACCAATCACCTGGAGCCCTTGTCTATTTAGTTTCGCCACTCCCACTGAATCATTGCCTGTGCAATGTCTATACTCAGTTAGTATCTTGCTGCTGAGGAAGCCAGGCCCTGTTCTGTGTATCTCCTTCTCTGTAGGAATACTCTTTGTCTTGCTTTGTACCTTGTCCGCCTGCCAGGAGGCAGAATATCCTGGCCCTTGAGTCTTGTTCCCAGTGCTTTGTCTGTTCTCTGTCCGCCTGCCAGGAGGCAGAATATCCTGGTCCTTGTGTCTTTGTCCCTGTGTCTCTGTCTGAACTCAGTCTTACCTCTGTCTGTCAGTATCCTTGTTTGTGGTTCCTTCTCTGCCGTGTCTTTCCTTGTGTCCTCTATGTCTGTGCATCTGCACCCTCGCAGCTTTATCTGTGCATCTGCACCCTCGCAGCTTTATCTGTGCATCTGCACCCTCGCAGCTTTATCTGTGCATCTGCACCCTCGCAGCTTTATCTGTGCATCTGCACCCTCGCAGCTTTATCTGTGCATCTGCACCCTCGCAGCTTTATCTGTGCATCGGCTCCCTAGCCGCTCTGTCTGCATGGCTCCCTAGCCGCTCTGTCTGCACGGCCCCTTAGCCGCTCTGCCTGCTCCGCACTCCTGCGGCTCTGCCTGCTCCGCACTCCTGCGGCTCTGCCTACCTGCACCTCCTGTGTGAACAGGTCCAAACCTGTTGCTTCATATTCCACTCCTTCCTGCCTATATCCATACCTGCACCTCCTGTGTGAACAGGTCCAAACCTGTTCCTTCATATTCCACTCCTTCCTGCCTATATCCATACCTGCTCCTCCTGTGTGAACAGGTCCAAACCTGTTCTCTCATATACCACGCCCGCTTGCCCAGTGTCTCCAAGCCGTTCCCAGTGTCTCCAAGCCGTGCCCAGTGTCTCCAAGCCTTGCCCAGTGTCTCCAAGCCATGCCCAGTGTCTCCAAGCTGTGCCCAGTGTCTCAAAGCTGTGCCCGCTTGCCCAGTGTCTCCAAGCCACGCCTGCTTGCCCAGTGTCTCAGCCGTGCCGGTCGTGTCTACCTGCCTGCCAGTCTATAGAACCTGTCCAAGTGACTTGTCCCCGAGTGGGATCAGCAGCCACAGCCAGACACCACCCTGGAGTGGCTCCCGACAGCTACCTGCTGCACAAGCCTGACCTCACCATCAGAGGCTCCAGTGAAGACCAAGGTAGCTGTCGTAGTCATGCCCCTTCCAGGGTAGCCTGGTTGGTGGCACAATGGGGCCACAAACCCCCCGGCTCACGCCAGTCAGCCAAGGCGTGAGCGTGACAGTTTGCACAGGCCATGGTCCCCGCTGAGTCCCATGTCCTTCCGCTTGCGGAGCATGATGAACTTTCTCCCTGCCAGTATGAGCAACCAGAGGAATTTGTTCCGTCCTGTGTGGTTCCGATTGTGGAGACCTCTGAACCAATCATCATCTCCAATGCTCTCTACAATCAGCTCCTGGCCTATGAAGAGCACAACCCAGCAGACCCGCCTAGGTTCTATGGGGACCCTAAAGAGTGCCAAGGGTTCCTGAAGAAATGCCTGCACTACATCCTGCAGAATGCAGCTTGTTTCCCCTCTGACCGGGTCAAGGTTAGATTTCAGAAAGGCAGATTTTAAGGGATTCAGAAAGAGAATTGGAGGGATCCAATGGCTGGATATCCTTAAAGACAAAAAAGTCCAGGAAGGATGGGAAATCTTGAAAAATGAAATTCTCAAAGCACAGTTGTTAACAGTTCCGAAAAGAGGGAAGAATAGGAAGCATTTAAGGAAACCAGGATGGATGAACACAGAGCTTAAGCACATGCTAAAAAGGAAGAAAAAAATGTTTATAAAATGGAAAGAGGGAGGCATATCTAAAGAAGAATATAATGCTGTCTGCAGAACCTGCAGGGCACAAATCAGATTATCTAAAGCTGAAAATGAATTGAGGTTTGCAAGAGATGTCAAAAGCAATAATAAAGGATTTTGGGGATATGTCAAAAGTAAAAGAAAAGTCAAAGATGCTATAGGATTTTTACAGGATGAAAATAATGAAATGGTAAGACAGGATGTTGAGAAGGCTGAACTTTTAAATTCCTATTTTGCATCTGTTTTCTCTCAGAAAGGAAATGTAACATCAACTGTTCTTCACTGTCCTATTAAGGGAGTAGAAGAATCCAGGATATCTATAAACCGAAAGATAGTGAGAAACACTTAGCTAACCTAAATGAATTCAAGTCTCCAGGTCCAGATGAATTACACCCCAGAGTACTGAAGGAGATAGCAAAAGAAATTTTTGAACCCCTCTGCATAATCTTTGAAAATTCTTGGAGAACAGGAGAAGTGCCAGAAGACTGGAGAAGAGCAAATGTTGTTCCTATCTTCAAAAAGGGGAAGAAGGTGGACCCAGGCAACTATAGGCCGGTGAGTCTGACTTCTATACCAGGAAAGATCTTTGAACAAATTATTAAACAACATGTATGTCAATACCTGGATAAGAATGAAGTGATTAAACAGAGTCAGCATGGGTTTGTAACTAATAAGTCTTGTCAGACTAACTTAATTTCCTTCTATGACGGTATCACTGATTGGGTGGATCAAGGAAATGCTGTAGATATAGTATATCTTGACTTCAGCAAAGCATTTCACAAAGTCTCTCATACAATCCTTATTGAAAAAATGACTAAGTATGGAATGGACAAGGCAACTGTTAGGTGGATTCATAACTGGCTTAGTGATCGGACCCAAAGAGTGGTCGTAAATGGCTGCACATCCAGTTGGAAGAATGTCTCAAGTGGGGTACCACAGGGCTCTGTCCTGGGCCCTGTATTGTTCAACATCTTTATCAATGATTTAGATGAAGGAATTGAGGGTAAACTGATTAAATTTGCTGATGACACAAAGCTAGGAGGGATAGCTAATACTAGAGAAGAGAAAGAGAGGATTCAAAAAGATTTAAATAAACTGGAGAAGTGGGCAGCAACTAACAGAATGGTTTTTAAAAGGGAGAAATGCAAAGTACTACATCTGGGCAATAAAAATGAAAAAAGCATATACAGAATGGGAGGAATAGGGCTAAGTGACAGCACATATGAAAAAGACTTGGGTATACTAATAGATCACAGACTGAATATGAGTCAACTGTGTGATGCAGCAGCAAAAAAGGCAAATGCAATTCTAGGATGTATTAACAGAAGCATACAGTCTAGATCACGTGAAGTCATTATTTCCCTAACCTCCTCTTTGGTCAGACCTCATCTGGAATATTGTGTCCAGTTTTGGGCACCACATTTTAAAAAAGACATCAACAAACTGGAGCAAGTTCAGAAAAGAGCGACCAGAATGGTGACCGGTCTGCAAACCCTGTCTTATGAGGAAAGGTTGCAGGATTTGGGAATGTTTAGTTTGCAAAAGAGAAGACTGAGAGGAGACTTAATAGCTGTCTACAAATATCTAAAGGGCTGTCACATTGTAGAAGGATCAACTTTATTCTCATTTGCACAAGGAAAGACTAGAAGCAATGGGATGAAACTGAATGGGAGGAGACACAGATTAGATATTAGAAAAAACTTTTTGACAGTTAGAGTGATCAATGAGTGGAACAGGCTGCCACGAGAAGTGGTGAGTTCTCCTTCAATGGAAGTCTTCAAACAGAGGCTGGACAGACATCTGACTGGGATGATTTAGCAAATCCTGCTTTGAGCAGGGGGTTGGACCAGATGGCCCAGGAGGTCCCTTCCAACTCTATGATTCTATGATTCTAAGGTGGGATACATCATGTCCTACCTAGCTGGTGATGCCTTGATGTGGATCTGTCCCCTTTGGGAAGCAGGGGACCCTGTCGTCTTGAGCCTGGGGGCCTTCCTGGTGGCCTTCCGTAAAGTCTTTGATGTGCCTCGACCAATTGCTCCTGAAAAGTCTTCCCCTCCAAGCTTCCAGAGACAGACTAGACAAGAGGAACCTGTGGGTGAAACATCTCAACCACCTATGACCATCCAGCCATCACCTGTTCCACAGTCTGCCGATGCGGCCTCCCGTGCAAGATCCAAGAGGTCTAAAAAGAAGAAGCGGGCCAAGTTGCAGCCGGAATCTGGCCTCTGCCCTGTGAAGCCTGTACTCCAGAACCCTGGGCCAGTAGGAGAGGCTGCCCCTGGCGAGAGTACTCCCTCTCCATTAAACTCTTTAACTGTTTCTCTGCCTTCAGGGAGCTTTGGTGTGTTTAAGTCACCAGTCTTACAGAGTCAGTGTGTGGTCTCTGTCATACAGCTCCCGAAGCCGGCGTGGGCGTTGTCTCGAGGTGGCCGAGCCCTATTGGAGAACAGTCTAGTCCTGCAAGGACAACTACAGCTCCAGGTCGGAGCTTTGTATACGAAGAAGTTCGTCTTCCATTGGCTGTCTGGTATGCCCATGGGTCATTCTGAACCAGAGATCCTGATGCCCATTTATGTTTGGAAACCCAGCAAGGCACCACACTTGAAACAACCAAGTGACAAGAGGTGTCTGGTTCCCTTGCGTCGCATTCAGTCAGCAAGGTCGTCTTCTTCGCCTGGTTTGCTAGTCGTCGAGTCAACGTGTGAGGATGCCTCTGAAGAGGGGGAGGCGGTCTCATTCTCCTCACACATCCCCAGCGACTATACCAGTGTTCTGCTCCCAAGACCACCCCTGCCTCTTGATTGTCTTCCCCAGGATAAAGGGCTGAAGATGGATCCAGAGTGTATGCCTTCAGCTCCCCTGTGGCCTAGGGGTGAAGATCCCAAGACAGAGCTTCACTCATCATCTAACAGGAAGATGTGGTCCAGTTTTTTCAGGGTAACAGGCTGAAGTGGCTTCCTGTATATATGCCTCCAGCTTCCATTTGGCAGGTGGGTGAAGAGGTTGGAACAGTGACCTGCGTATCTCCATTTCTCACCAACCGGGAGGAGGAGGTCCAATTTTTCTGGCATGTCGGGCTGAAGTTGGACTCAGTGAAGGTGTCTACTGGTTCTAGCTGGCCGGCTGATGTAGGGGTCAAGTCTGAAGCATCCAGGTCCCTGCCTACTGCCAATCAGGAGGAAGAAGTCCTTGTACCCTGTGTTGGGAACTGTTGGGCACCAAGAAACTTGGCACTCGGTGATTCCAGATGGCACACATATTCCACCCTACCTGAAGGATGTCATGTCAACCTGGACTGTGTGTGGTCCCGTACTCCTTCTTCTGGTCATTCTGGCAGGCTTGAGGAAGAGGGGCCGTAAAGGGGGGGTACTGTAACAACCCTGCTGGCATCACTGCATGGCCTCCCATCCCCTGCACACCAACTTACTTTCTGCTTCAAGCCATGCTGTGAATTCTGTCTGTTGCCAGCTCTGTGCCTCTGCTCTCCATGTTTCCAGACTGTGTGTATAGGGGGGGCGGCGCCTGAACTCTCTGGTTCTTATGCAGTCAGGGTGCACCTGTGTAATATGTCCCTTACCAATCACCTGGAGCCCTTGTCTATTTAGTTTCGCCACTCCCACTGAATCATTGCCTGTGCAATGTCTATACTCAGTATCTTGCTGCTGAGGAAGCCAGGCCCTGTTCTGTGTATCTCCTTCTCTGTAGGAATACTCTTTGTCTCGCTTTGTACCTTGTCCGCCTGCCAGGAGGCAGAATATCCTGGCCCTTGAGTCTTGTTCCCAGTGCCTTGTCTGTTCTCTGTCCGCCTGCCAGGAGGCAGAATATCCTGGTCCTTGTGTCTTTGTCCCTGTGTCTCTGTCTGAACTCAGTCTTACCTCTGTCTGTCAGTCTCCTTGTTTGTGGTTCCTTCTCTGCCGTGTCTTTCCTTGTGTCCTCCCTGTCTGTGCATCTGCACCCTCGCAGCTTTATCTGTGCATCTGCACCCTCGCAGCTTTATCTGTGCATCTGCACCCTCGCAGCTTTATCTGTGCATCTGCACCCTCGCAGCTTTATCTGTGCATCTGCACCCTCGCAGCTTTATCTGTACATCTGCACCCTCGCAGCTTTATCTGTGCATCGGCTCCCTAGCCGCTCTGTCTGCACGGCTCCCTAGCCGCTCTGTCTGCACGGCCCCTTAGCCGCTCTGCCTGCTCCGCACTCCTGCGGCTCTGCCTGCTCCGCACTCCTGCGGCTCTGCCTGCTCCGCACTCCTGCGGCTCTGCCTGCTCCACACTCCTGCGGCTCTACCTACCTGCACCTCCTGTGTGAACAGGTCCAAACCTGTTCCTTCATATTCCACTCCTTCCTGCCTATATCCATACCTGCACCTCCTGTGTGAACAGGTCCAAACCTGTTCCTTCATATTCCACTCCTTCCTGCCTATATCCATACCTGCTCCTCCTGTATGAACAGGTCCAAACCTGTTCTCTCATATACCACGCCCGCTTGCCCAGTGTCTCCAAGCCGTGCCCAGTGTCTCCAAGCCGTGCCCAGTGTCTCCAAGCCGTGCCCAGTGTCTCCAAGCCATGCCCTGTTTCTCCAAGCCGTGCCCGCTTGCCCAGTGTCTCCAAGCCACGCCTGCTTGCCCAGTGTCTCAGCCGTGCCTGTCGTGTCTACCAGCCTGCCAGTCTATAGCACCTGCCCAAGTGACTTTTCCCCGAGTGGGATCAGCAACCACAGCCAGACACCACCCTGGAGTGGCACCCGACAGCTACCTGCCGCACAAGCCTGATCTCACCATCAGAGGCTCCAGTGAAGACCGAGGTAGCTGTCGTAGTCACGCCCCTTCCAGGGTAGTCTGGTTTGTGGCACAGTGGGCATGAGCGTGACACCAAATCTGGAGGTGCTAAGGGGAGCTACACGGAAATGACAAGCTTTACTACTAAAAGATGCCCGATTAAAATCCATTTTTCCAGACCCCCCACTACTGTGTTTTAGGCAGCCCCCAAATCTAAGAAGTATCATTGTCAGAAGCTCCTTTCCTCTCCAACAGCTGCAGGAACCATTCCTTGCAACCAGAAAAAATGTAAAACCTGTCCATTTATAATGACCACGGACAAGATAAAGATCCCCAACTCACATCAGGACTACAAGATCACAGGTACTTTCAGCTGCATCACATCTAATGTGGTGTATCTAATTATTTGTACTAAAAGTCCAACTGGGGGTCTGTAAGTGGGGGAGACAGGGCAAAAACTGAGAACAAGGATGAATTCTCATTGCCACACAATAAAAGAAAAAAGAATAGCTCTACCTGTGGCAAAACATTTTGTATGCCTGATTACAGCAACATGGATATGAAATTACTTGTTTTGAAAGGTAACTTCACATCTCAGAGAGACAGAAAAGTTTGGGAGTACAAGCTCATGATGACCTTTGATACTTTCAGTGCAGGAATGAATGTGTCGCATGGATTTATGTCTTTTTACATCAATTAAGGAATTTGCTCCTAAGACCTTGTGGGGGCATCACATTACCAGACCCCAATCAGAGGACAATAAAACCTTCACTGCTTATCTATGAACTGCTCTAATATTTATGGCCATAACTGTCTATCACTCCCCCATAATGATAGCTCTGCTTCACGTCACTTGTCTTATCTATTGCATTTTTTCTGTGCTGTGTTGTGCGTAAATATGTGATTCTTCAGATTTTGTATTAGTCAATGCCTGATGAAGAGACCTGAGTAGTCTTGAAAGCTTGCAATGTGTTGCCATCTTTTCAGTTAGCCATTAAAAGGTATCAACCACTGAGGACTCTCAATTCTGAATATTTTTCTATCTACTGGCTAACACGGTACAAAGAAATACATCTTTCCTGTATCAAGTTTTGGAGCGCATTTTGCACTCGTCTGGGGATCCATTTGTCATTTTCTTCTTCTTTTCACCCACAGTCTAATGGGCAGCCTGAACGGGTTAACCAGAATCTAGAGACGTATCTCTGGTGTTTTGTTTCTGAAAATCAGGAGGACTAGGTTGCCTATTTACTGTTGGCCGAATTCGCTATAAATAATTGTTGTCAGGAATCGACCGGTAAGGCCTGTTTCATACTTACGTTTTTTTGTCAGTTGTAATCTGCCAAAAAGGTGGAGAACGGATCCGTAGGTGTCAAAATACCAACGGGAGCCACCGGACCGTTGGTGCGCCGGGATCCGCTGAGCTGGGAAATTTAAAGGAGCCGCGATTACCAAAAGGCGGCCGCGATATCACGGGACGAGAAGAGGCGGCCGCGATATGAGAGAGAGATTTTAGCGGCTGCCGGGGCGGTAGTTAAGGGTTAAAATGCTTCCCGAAGTGAAAATAGCGGACCGTCACTGCAAAAAAACGTTGCAGGGTCCGTCTCATCCGCCCGGCAGCCGCTAAAATCTTGGCGGATCCATACAATAACGTGTCTGACGGACGACCGTCAGCCAATAATGTAAGTCTATGGGTGTAAAAAACGGATCCGCCCCTTTTTTGATCTTGATCTTGACTGACGGGAAAAGACTGGTGTGAAACAGGCATTAGTCCTCGTTTTTTTGGGTTCATATGTGTTTCATCCTCAATTTAGTTCTTTCAATGGTAATCGTCTTTCTGGATTACCAGAGGAAGAACGGTTTTCATCTTCCATTTCTACCATATGGCAGGAGGTTACGAATAATTTGAGGAAGATGGGATCCAAATATAAGAGTGTGGCTGATCTGAAACATTTGGTGGGTCCGGACCTGTGTGTTGGTGACTTGGTGTGGCTCCTCTAGCTGAAGGTTCTGTCTTGAAAACTGGGTCCCAGGTTTATCGGTCCTTATAAGACCATAGTCATCGTCAATCCTGTAGCATTTTGTCTTGCCTTACCGCCTACCTTTAGGATCCATAATGTATTTCATCGTTCTCTCCTCAAAAAATATGTTGCATCTTCTGTACCAGCAACTCTACCACCATTTCCTGTCATTGTCGATGGTAATTTAGAGTTTCAGATTGCGAAGATTTTGGACTCTTGTCTTGTTCATTGGTCTCTTCAGTATCTGGTACAATGGAGGGGGTACGGCCCTGAGGAGAGGATGTGGGTACCAGCATCTGGTGTTCATGCAGCCAGATTGGTCTGGGCTTTTCACGTGGCACACCCTGATATGCCTGGTCCTGAGGTTCTGGAGGTCCCTCTTAGAAGAGGGGGTACCGTCATGTGGATACCGTGACACTGTGGAGCCAGAAGTCCACAGCGTCTGATTGCTCCTACTCTGGCACTGAGAAGAACCAATTCTTCATTTTAAATGTGTTTATTTCTTCTGGCAGAACAGGGGTTAATCGGTCATGTTTGAAATCCCTGTGTTCACAGTTTTGCTGGGTTAGCCACTCCTTTTCCCTTTATAATCTGGGCTCTGATACTAATCCTTGTCAGAGCTAGCTTTATTGTTGCATGGCTAACAGAGGGAGAGGAGTTGGTATGAGAAGGAGAGTTGAAGGAGTTATTAGTGACTGTTGCTTGGTTTGTATGCGTGGTAATTCCTTATCCTTTTCTATTTTGGTTTATTCCCCTACCTTCACATCCCAGTGCATTTCTCTGTTATATGTGAGTGAATATTTTGTATGCCTGGAGTTTTCGGTTAACCCTTGTTTTTGTTGCCCTGTTTGTTGGGTTGGTGCACTACAGTGCACAGTATTGCCCCCTCTTCTCTGGGTGGGGGAAGAGAACAGATGGAGGGCTAACTTAGGAGATAAGGCAAGGGCGGAAGCCCTTTCATCTCGACATCTGAAGTATCCCGGGGATCAGGGCGAGCTAGGGCACCCCCTAGTGTAAGGGACAGAGAAGGAGCCCTTTTTCCCGAGTCACGCAACAGCTGTCTCATGACATCTCCATTCTTTGTAGGTGGGAACACTTGCAAAATCAACAGTGTATCAAAGAGTTATTTTCCCCTCTGTATATTATGTTCGAATCTCTGTGGCTGCATGATTTGCTGCTGTAAGGCCTGTTTCACACTTCAGTTTTTCGACGTCAGTCAAAATCCGCCAATTTTTGAAAATGGCGGGTCCGCTTTTTTTGGCAGATCCGCCGTTTTTTCCCATTGAATTACATTAGTGGCGGATTTTGGCGGATGGTTGTCCGTTACGTCCGCTATTTGGTGGATCCGCCAGATTTCTGGCGGATTCTGTCTGAGGTGGACGGACCTTGTAACGTTTTTTGTCTGCGTCAAAATGGCGGATCACGGTGGATCTGCCATCGTCAGCTATTTGATAGAATGGCCGCCTATGGGCGGCGGGTCCGCCAGGATCCCCCATTTAGCGGAATCCGCTGGCGTAATCCACTTTTTCGCACTGAGCATGCTCAGAAAAAAAGATACTTTCCAGACAGTCCAAAAACTATATAAGGTGGGCTAATTAATCATTGGGCCCAGACATCCAGCATCAGCAGCAAGAGACAAGAAGAGACAAAGCCTGTCATCACCTGCCCAGCACCAAGACGCCTGCCACCACAAGCCAGGAGCAAGAGGCCTGCCAGCACCTGCCCAGCACCAAGAGGCCTGCCACAACCAATCCAGGACCGAGAGGCCTGCCAGTACCAGCCAGCACCAACAGCCTGCCAGCAAAGAGGCCTGCAAGTGTGAGTATAATCTATTTGTGCGGGGCATATCTGTGTGTGTGTATGGCCTGCCTGTGTGTGTGGCCTGCATGTGTGTGTGTGTGTGGTCTGCCAGCCTGCCTGCCTGTGTGTGTGTGTCCTCCCAGTGTTGCATGTCTGTGTATGTGTGTATTTTTATTATGCATTTTTTCATACTTTACTTTTTTTTCTGTTGTTGCATGTGTACTGAATTTTAGTATCATACTAATGTAATATTATTTGAATATTTCCAAGTGTGCTGTGATTGTGTGTTATGTGTGTATTGTATGTGGTGTTACTGTGGTATTGTATGTGGTGTGACTGTAGCATGTGTTCAGCAATTGTTTTTTTATTTTCATGTACTGTGGTATTTAAAATAAAGAGCATAGTAGCTCCTACTTGTAAAAAAACTGAAAAGAAAAAAAAATATAAAACTGTCTCCAAAAACTGTCCGAAGTATCATTGTAAAACCAGGTCACTTTAAGTTTGGGTATACGTGCAATACCTAAACAAGGTCACTTTAAAGGCCCCTTTACATTTAGCGATGCACCAGCGACCCCGACAACGATACGACCCGGTCAGGATCGCTGGTGCATCGCTAAATGGTCACTAGTGCGCTACCAAACAGGCAGATCTCACAGCGATGTAGCGACGCAGCAGCGGTCGTTACCTTTCAGACCTGGCGATGAAGACGTCCACGCGTCACTCGTCGGCGCCAGCAGGTAGCCCAGCAGGAAGCGCCTGACGAGGAATGGAGCTGCACGATCTCGCGCGATCAGCGACAGACAGCGGGGGAGCCGGTTGGAGGTAAGTATCACACATAGCGATATCGCTGCTGCGTCACAAAATCGGTGATGCTTTAACGATATCGCTATGTGTAAAGGCCCCTTTAGTGTGGGTATACGTGCAATACCTAAACAAGGTCACTTTAAGTGTGGAATATGCTCACTGATAGATTCTCAGTTAACTCTGCAGCAGAGAATGACACACATGCAATACCAAAACCAGGTCACTTTAAGTGTGGGTATCATTGTAAAACCAGGTCACTTTAGGTGTGGGTATACCTGCAATACCAAAACCAGGTCACTGTGAAAGTGTGGATATACATACAATACCAATTTTTTTTTTATTTTTTAAAGGAGAACACGAGGTGTAGGGTTGGGAAGGTTGCGCATTGCGCATATCAACATTCAATGTTAATTCTTACGTTAAACAGGAGGGGGAAACATTCAATTAATATTTTTCTGTGTTTTTGGTATAAATTTATTTGGGGTGGTTTTTAAATCAAAATATATCTGAACATACCTTTTTTTATTATCTTTTGTATACTATCATTACAAGTGTGTTTATACTTGCAGATCCGTTCAGGTAGCACCACCAGCAAGGCTGCAGCAGAGACCGCTAGGAAAACACTTCACCTTTGCATAGTAGTTAACAAGTGTCTTTTTATACTTGCAGATCCGTTCAAGAAGCACAGCCAGCCAGGCCGCAGCAGACCCGCCAGCCAGGCCGCAGCAGACCCGCCAGCCAGGCTGCAGCAGATCCGCCAGCAAGGCTGCAGCAGAGACCGCTAGGAAAACACTTCAATTTTCTCTGTAAGTATAAAGGCCTGAAAGCTTTTTTATCCTTTGTATAGTAGCTTAACAAGTGTCTTTTTATACTTGCAGATCCGTTCAGGAAGCACAGCCAACCAGGCCGCAGCAGACCCGCCAGCGAGGCCGCAGCAGACCCGCCAGCCAGGCCGCAGCAGAGACCGCTAGGAAAACACTTCAATTTTCCCAGTAAGTATAAAGGCCTGAAAGCTTTTTTATCCTTTGTATAGTAGCTTAACAAGTGTCTTTTTATACTTGCAGATCCGTTCAGGAAGCACAGCCAACCAGGCCGCAGCAGACCCGCCAGCCAGGCCACAGCAGACCCGCCAGCTAGGCCGCAGCAGACCCGCCAGCCAGGCCGACCAGCCAACCACCCGACGGCTTTGGGATGAAGTCTGCTTTGAGGTTATAGAGAACTGGGAGGAGCTCGATGCGAGGGACAAGGATTTAGTGCGTAAGTATTCCAATTTCAATAAGTTATATTACAGCATGTGAAGTGTTGAATACTAACCACTTTGGGTTTTTTTGCTTCACAGGTGACAGGGTTATCATACTGTGGCGGTCACTCAGGGATCGCTTCAAGAGGGACTTCAACAAGGAGATGCAGGCCCCGAGTGGATCGAGAGGACGCAGGAGCAGCCGGTATAAACACTACAGAGCCCTGTCGTTCCTCTGGTCGACGATGGTGAGCAGAAGGTAAATATTCCACACACCATTTCTGTAGTACAAATGTTTACATGATTAACCTAATTTTTTTTTTCAGCAAGGCCAATGAAATGTCAATATATTAATATATCTTTTTTTTCTCTTTTATAGCACCATCTGCAGCACTCGGGAGCCTGCTTCTAAGTTGCCTCCCTCTGGAGGGATTTCTTCGGAGACCGCCACCGGGGACCACATCGAGGTATCCGACCCCTCTGTACCTTCCCTCTTGTGTCATCCCTCTGTCCCATCCACCAGCACTGGAGCAGCAGGGCAGTCTTCATCACATGAAGCTGCAGGTGACGATTTACAGTACCCTTTACCCAACCCCTCTGACAATGCCGCAACATCTCTACCAAATTTTGGTTCTGGACGGCAGCGTCTGAGAGGTCAGGAAAGGATGTTTTTCTCTGACTGTTTGAATCTGAATTCATCGTTCCAGAATGCATTCCGACTTTTAGGGCAACAGATAACTTCTGGGTTGAACATGGTAAATCAAAATATCATGGAACTCAGAAGTTGTATGGAGAGGATGAAATCAGAGTCAAACCAGGCGCCGAGACATTTTTTTTTTCAATCAGTTGTCCGGCACATGGAAGATTTAACTACTCACATGCAGATGGATGTGATGCAAAGCTGTCACAATGCTCTAGTGACTGCTATCTCCCAGGCCTCCCAACCTACCCATGCACCTATTCCATCACCTTCTCATTCCACCGTCCATCCTCCCTCCATCCATCCTCCCTCCGTCCATCCTCCCTCCATCCATCCTACCACCGTCCATCCTCCCACCATCCATCCTCCCACCGTCCATCCTCCCACCACTCCTTCTCCTTTCTCGAATTCCCGATTCCATTCTTCCCAGTACCTTCCTTCCCCATTGCATTATACCTGTTACGCCGAGGGTGACGAGGGCAAGAGTGGACCCACTGGACCGTGACGCCGAACCCTCCCCGTGCGAGCGCGCCAGGTGGAACCTGTTATGATGAGTCACCGAAGGAGGGAAAAACAAAATACCAGCTAAGTCCAGAAAAACCAGAGAGGTTGGCAGCTATCGGATTGCAGACCCCTGAACCTATCCACAACAACTAGCAGTAGCCGTGGGGGGGTCCTACGGTGCCCTAGACCCCTCGATCACAGCTAGAGAACTAAATAGCCTAAAGACAGAAAGGGGAAAAACTAAATTGCCCCAGAGCAGACCCCAAAGCAATAGGCAGCCTCCAACATATAATGACGGTGAAGCAAGATGAAAACACTAACACAGATAGAAAGATAGGTTGAGCAAATGATGGGGCCCAAGCTAACTACATAGGACAGGATAGGAAAGCTGCTGTCTGCCATCCGCAAAAACCCTATCAAAATGAGCCAACCGACTGATAGGAAAAACAGGCCCTGAAGTCGCTAGGCATATCAGAGATAAAATCCATTGAAATATGGGTCCATGGCCTCCTGGGCACCGGCAAAGGCATCAACAAGCCACTAGAGTGAGAACAAGGTTTAAACCGGGAGCAAGTCCCACAGGACTGCACAAAAGAAAGCACAAGGATTCATTTTAGATGTCACAGGATCCTTTTGGGACAACACCGCTCCTGCACCAATCTCAGAAGCGTCCACCTCCACCTGAAACGTTAGTGAGACATCAGGTTGCCGCAAAACCGGAGCAGAAGTGAATCTTCGCTTCAGCTCCTGAAAGGAAGAAACAGCCTCCGGAGACCAATTCAGCACATCAGCACCCTTCCTAGTCAAATCCGTCAATGGCTTGGCAATACCAGAAAAATTAGCTATAAATTTCCGATAAAAATTAGCAAAACCCAAAAACTTCTGGAGGGCCTTCAAAGAAGTGGGCTGAACCCAATCATAAATGGCCTGTACCTAGGCCGGGTCCATTTCAATAGTTGACGGAGACAAAATAAATCCCAAAAATGAATTCCTCTGTACCCCAAAAAAGGCATTTCGATCCCTTGACATACAGGGAATTCTCCCTCAAAATCCGGAACACAGTGCGAACATGTTCCACATGAGAGTCCCAATTCTTGGAGAAGATCAAAATATCATCCAGATAGATAATCAAAAATTTATCCACAAAGTCTCGGAATATATCGTTCATGAAGCACTGGAAGACAGAAGGGGCATTAGTGAGCCCAAAAGGCATTACCAGGTACTCAAAATGTCCCTCCGGAGTATTAAACGCCATCTTCCATTCATCCCCATGCTTAATGCGAAAAAGATTATACGCCCCCCTGAGGTCAAGCTTTGTAAACCAGCAAGCACCTTTAACTCTGGAGAATAGATCAGAAATCAGGGGTAACGGATACTGATATTTAACAGTAATTTTGTTGAGGGCACGATAGTCAATACAAGACCTTAATGAACCATCCTTTTTAGCCACCAAAAAAAAAAAACAGCACCTAAGGATGAAGAGGATGGTCTAATATGACCCTTCTCCAATGCCTCCTTAATATAGGATCGCATAGCCTCGTGCTCGGGTACAGATAAATTGAAAAGCCGACCCTTGGGGAATTTACACCCCGGGTTCAGCTCAATTGCACAGTCATAACTCCTATGAGGAGGCAAAGACGCAGACTCATTCTCACTAAATACATCATAAAAGTCAGCCAAATAGTCAGGAACATCATGCGACTGGGGAGAGGTGGAGAAAACAGGAGCATCACTAAGGGCACACCGACAACCCCAACTCACCACAGACAAAGATTTCCAATCCAGAACTGGATTATGGATTTGCAACCAGGGAAACCCAAGAACAATGGTATCATGCAAATTATGCAACACCAAAAATCTGCAATTTTCTTGATGGTCTGGGGCGACCCGCATTACCACCTGGGTCCAAAACTGAGGTTTATTCTTTGCCAAAGGAGTAGCATCAAAATATGCACACAAAAAAAAAAATTCTGACACTTTTTTTTTTTTCCCTTTTTTTTTTTTTTTAACAATTCTCTCCTGTTATTGAGTACCCTAGGATCTGCGGTATGGCTGGTGATTCTGTTATGATGAGTCACCGAAGGAGGAAAAAACAAAATACCAGCTAAGTCCAGAAAAACCAGAGCGGTTGGCAGCTATCGGATTGCAGACCCCTGAACCTATCCACAACAACTAGCAGTAGCCGTGGGGGGTTCCTACGGTGCCCTAGACCACTCGATCACAGCCAGAGAACTAAATAGCCTAAAGACAGAAAGGGAAAAACTAAACTGCCCCAGAGCAGACCCCAAAGCAATAGGCAGCCCCAACATATAATGACGGTGAAGCAAGATGAAAACACTAACACAGATAGAAAGATAGGTTGAGCAAATGATGGGGCCCAAGCTAACTACATAGGACAGGATAGGAAAGCTGCTGTCTGCCATCCGCAAAAACCCTATCAAAATGAGCCAACCGACTGATAGGAAAAACAGGCCCTGAAGTCGCTAGGCTTCAAAAGACTATATCAGCACTCAGGTATATTCTGAAGACAGAGCAAAAGATCAACAGATCAGAGACAAAAATGGAATTCAGCTCACCCCCGGCCGGGGATGGCAGAACTCCCAAAAAACAAGGCAAAACAAAAACAAAACTGAAGAGTTCAAAGCAGAGCATAAAAACTTAGCTTTGAGATGCAGGAATCAGACTGGTCTCCAAGAATCCAGCAGGAAAATCACCAGCCAGGAAGAAGGGCGTCGGCAGCCTTATATCCAGTCCTCAATTCCAGCCACCCAGTCATCATCTAGCTGCCCAGGTGTTTGGTAATCTGCCTCACTACCTTCCTTCACCAGAGGAGGGAGTTCATCAGACCTCAATGGTGAAGGGAAAAATGAACTCACAACAGGAACCAACCCCTATACAGGGACTGTTAGGGAGCAGGCACAGGGAGTTCAAGCACCATGGCAGCCAGGACCAGGGGTTGGCTCGAGAAGATTTCCAGTCGATGTAGAGCAATGGGGATCCTGGAGAGGAGTCCGGGATAACCAGAGTCCAGAGGGAGGAGTTAGTATGGTGCAGGATGGTGGAGGGAGACGGGAGGCCTGAAGGAGACGGGGCTGGAGCAGGAGCTGAAAGGCAAGGACAAACAGGGGTTAGCAGGAGCCAGAGACGGGAAAACAACGGGAACCAGGGGTAGCAAGCGGGAGTAAGCAAGGCTAGCGGTAGTGAGCAGGGCCTGGACACAAAGAGAGTTAAACTCAATAGTCAGGCGCCTCCACTGAGGGAGGGTGGCCTGAAATACCTGGGGGCTGCCTCTGATAGGTCAGAGGGGGCTTCCGGGTTAGGGCACGTCAGAGGGTACAGGAGCTGCAGGGACGAGCGGCCTCCGGCGCATGCGCAGAGGCACAGTGCGTGCTGCAGACAGCAGAGGAGGAGGAGCGCGCCGGGAAGCCGCCTGCCGGAAAGCAGGAGGACAGGAGGCGCGCGCCGGAGCGGACAGCGGGACAGACCCAGGGCGAACGGGGGTGCGAGGAGAGCCCCCACCAGAAGAACCCGGACCGGTAGCGGTGAGTATCGGACCGGGGGCGGGACCAGCAGCGGGGCCAGGGGCAGCGCTGACAGTACCCCCTCTCTTACACCCTCCCCTACCGTGCTTAGATAAGAACCTTCTAAGAATGCGTGGGGCATTGATATTCTCCTGCGGCTCCCATGAGCTCTCCTCGGGGCCAAAACCTTTCCAATCAATTAGAAAAAAGGTTTTACCCCTGACCTTTTTTGTGGCCAAAATGTCTTTCACCTCGAAGACATCATCAGAACCGACTGGTAGAGGAGAAGAGCTTGGGGCAGGATGGAACCGATTCAAGACAACTGGCTTAAGAAGAGAGATGTGGAAGGTGTTGGGAACACGGCGCGAGGCAGGTAACTCCAACTTGTAGGGCACATTGTTAATGAGCTTGAGAATCTTGAAAGGCCCAATGTAGCGAGGTCCCAGTTTGTAGGAGGGAAGCTTCAACCTGATGTACGTAGCCGAAAGCCATACTCGTTGCCCTGGGAGGTAAGTTGGGGAATCCAAACGCCTTTTGTCAGCGTGTCTTTTCATGCACTCTCCAGACCTTTTGAGAGCCTCCTTAGTCTTAGACCAGATCTTGGAGAACTCTAGAGTCAAGGAATCCGCTGCAGGCACACCGGAAGTAGCGGATACAGGTAGAGGAATACCAGGGTGCATCCCAAATACCACAAAAATGAGGACTTGGCTGAGGACTCGCTGGAATGATTATTGTAGGCGAATTCTGCCCAGGGAAGAAGGTGGAACCAATTATCTTGATGCGCATTGGAAAACAGACGTAGATATGACGCCAGCACCTGGTTAACGCTTTCCACTTAACCGTTGGACTGAGGATGATACGCTGAGGAAAAGTCTAATTTCACCTCCAGAAGTCTACATAAGGCTCTCCAAAAACGAGAGGTGAATTGTACATCCCGGTCTGAGACAATGTGCTGCGGGAAGCCGTGAAGGCGGAAGATGTGCTGGATAAAAATCTTCGCCAACTCAGGAGAGGAGGGCAGCGCTGGTAGTGAAACGAAGTGGGCCATTTTGGAGAAGCGATCTATCGCAACCAGGATAGTCATGCATCCGGACGAGCAGGGTAGATCCGCGATGAAATCCAGAGCTATATGTTGCCATGGAGTCAAGGGAATCGGCAGGGGAAGCAGAAGTCTGGAGGTTGGCCGTCTAGGAACCTTGATCCTGGCACAAGAGGGACAATAAGCCGTAAAGTCAGTCACATCCTGACGAAGAGAGAGCCACCAATAAAAACGAGCAATAAGATCCAGTGTCTTCTTGACTCCAACATGTCCCGAAACTTTAGAGGCATGTCCCCAATGCAGCACTTCTTTCCTGTCAGACTCTCGAACGTAGGTTTTGCCTGGAGGCGGATCAATCAGTCTCACTGGGGCCACAGTGATGATCTTGGCGGGGTCGATAATATGAGTCGGTTCTTCCACATCGGGAGACTGCAGGGACCGGGACAACGCATCCGCCTTGATGTTTTTTGGCCCGGGACGGAAACACAGTTCAAAATCGAAGCGACCAAAGAAGAGAGACAATCTGGCATGCCGGGGGTTGAGTCTCTGGGCTGACTGGAGATATGCCAGGTTTTTATGGTCGGTAAAGATAGTGAACGGGTGGACCGACCCCTCGAGGAGATAGCGCCACTCTTCTAGTGCCAACTTTATGGCTAGCAACTCACGGTTCCCGATGGAGTAATTACACTCTGCAGGAGACAAGGCATTTGAGAAGAACCTGCATGTAACCAAGCTGCCAGACGGGGACCTCTGAGAGAACCCCTGCATCGGCTCCCATGGAAGAAGAATCGACTTCCAGAATGAACGGTTTGTTAGCCTCGGGACGGCGTAAAACAGGTGCAGCTGCAAAGGCTTGTTTCAAACTAGAAAAGGCTTCTTCGGCCTCCAGGGGCCAGACCGATGAGTTGACGCCCTTATGAGTGAGGCTGGAAATGGGTTTGATGACGGATGAAAAATGTGGCACAAATTGACGATAGTAATTGGCAAAGCCGAGAAAACGTTGAATCGCCTTGACCCCCACTGAACATGGCCACTGAAGAATTGCCGACAGTTTTTCAGGATCCATTTCCAATCCAGAATCCGAAACAATGTAGCCCAAGAAGGGCAAGGAAGACTGCTCAAAGAGACATTTTTCAAGCTTCGAGTAGAGACGATTCTCCCACAGACGCTGCAGCACCAGACGAACACTCTTCCTGTGGGAAACCAGATCTGGAGAAAAAATGAGGATATCGTCTAGATACACCACCACGCAGGAGTACAGCAAGTCTTGGAAGATATCGTTGACGAACTCCTGAAACACCCCGGGGGCGTTGAAGAGGCCAAAGGGCATAACGAGATATTCGTAATGCCCAGCCCGGGTGTTAAAGGCAGTCTTCCACTCGTCGCCGGGGCAAATGCGGATGAGATTATAGGCTCCGCGTAAGTCCAACTTAGAGAAGATGCAGGCTCCACGTAGACGGTCGAAGAGTTCAGGGATGAGCGGCAAGGGATACTTATTCTTCACGGTAATGTCGTTCAATCCCCGGAAGTCGATGCAAGGAAGGAACGAACCATCCTTCTTTTTTACAAAGAAGAACCCGGCACCGGCAGGAGAAGAAGACTTCCGTATAAAACCTCTGGCTAAATTCTCACGGACGTACTCGGACATGGCCGAGGTCTTGGCTGGAGACAAGGGATAAATTCTCCCTCTGGGAGGGGTAGTTCCAGGTCGCAAATCGATACCACAGTCATATGGGGCTATTCGGGGGTAGTGTCTCTGTCTCCTTCTTATCAAACACATCCGAAAACGACCAGTATGCGGCTGGTAAGATCATGGGATCCGGAGAGAGTGGAAGGGAAGCGGTAGGTCGGACAGGGCCCAGGCACTTCTCTTGGCAAGGATGCCCCCAGCGTAGGACCTCTCTGGAACGCCAATCCAGGACTGGCTCATGTGTCCTAAGCCAGGGAGGGCCGCGCAGCAGAGCATGGGATAGGTTGGGTAGAATGTAGAATGCAATCCACTCTTGGTGCAAAGCCCCGATTTGCAGACGCACCTCTTCTGTGACCAAAGATACAGGTTCTTGTAGAGGTCTCCCATCCACAGAGGCGATAACGCGTGGAGTCTTCAGAGTGGTCACGGGAATCTGATACTTCTTCACCTCTTTCAGCCTAATGAAGTTCCCCGCCGCGCCCGAGTCCACATAAGCCACTTCAGAGCCATGTCTCTGACCAAAAACCAGCTGAACAGAAAGGGTAAGAGGATGAGAGGAGTGGGACACACCTAGGAAGGCCTCTCTTACCTGGCCTAGGTGGAGGAGTTTCCGCCCTCTCTGGGCAGGAACGCAAGAAGTGGAACGCGCTGCCATAATACAGGCATAGGCCCTCCATCAACCTCTCCTTTCAGCGTTGTTCCGCCCACCTGACCCGATCCACCTGCATACGTTCTGGCGCCGGTCCGGAAGAAGAACCGAGAGGACGTGGACTGGATGTCCTGTGAAGAGAAGATGATCTAAGCGGTCTCCTCTCCCTCGCAGCCTCACGGGCGTGTTCTTTAAACCAGAGGTCGATACGGGTGGCCAATGAAATAAGATCCTCTAAGGTGGTCGGGGTATTTCGCCCAGCTAGTTCGTCCTTAATTTTACTAGAGAGGCCACGCCAGGAGGCCCCAACCAAAGCCTCATTGTTCCACCCCAACTCAGAGGCCAAGGTACGGAAACGGATGGCGTATTGTCCGACCTTAAGAGTACCCTGAGTGAGGCAAAAAAGGGACTCGGTTGCGGAAGCCAGCCGTCCGGGCTCATCAAAAACTTTTCGGAAAGTGTCCGTGAACGCCTGGACACTGGAGACTATGGGATCGTCCCGCTCCCACAGGGGGTTCACCCAGAAAAAAAAGCGCTCCCTCTTAGTGGGACACGATAAAGGCTACCTTAGCCCGATCGGTAGGGTACTGATGGGGCAGGAGTTCGAAATGCAGCCGGCACTGATTCAAAAAACCCCTGCACAACTTTGGGTCTCCACCATACAGAGGCGGTTTCCCAAGCCTCGGGGACAAAGCAGAGACAGAATCAGGATGGCGGGGCGGGTCTCGCGAGGAGGCCGACTGTAGGGAAAGCAGGCGATCGTCGACCGAAGCCATATAAGAGAGAATATGGGCCTGGGTGTCACGTTGTTGAACCAGCTCTTGCTGGAGGCTGGCCAATTGGGAGGCGTTACCCGGGTCGGCGGCCTGCAAGGCCGACAAACGGGAGTCCATAGTCTCCATAAAAGACATTATACGGGTCTGGTTCTCCCGTAG
This sequence comes from Dendrobates tinctorius, assembly GCF_039654945.1. Lineage (NCBI taxonomy): Eukaryota > Metazoa > Chordata > Amphibia > Anura > Dendrobatidae > Dendrobates > Dendrobates tinctorius. The sequence goes on from NW_027361672.1 coordinate 4,191,491, forward strand.
GAACACTAACTCTTCCTGAGCGGCGGCCCCGGCGGGGTCAATGGCCTGACTCTTCTGTTACACCGAGGGTGACGAGGGCAAGAGTGGACCCACTGGACCTAGACGCCGAACCCTCCCCGTGCGAACACGCCAGGTGGAACCAACCCCTATACAGGGACTGTTAGGGAGCAGGCACAGGGAGTTCAAGCGCCACGGCAGCCAGGACCAGGGGTCGGCTCAAGAAGTTGGCCAGTCAATGTAAAGCAACGGGGATCCTGGAGAGGAGTCCGGGATAACCAGAGTCCAGAGGGAGGAGTTAGTATGGTGCAGGATGGTGGAGGGAGACGGGAGGCCTGAAGGAGACGGGGCTGGAGCAGGAGCTGAAAGGCAAGGACAAACAGGGGTTAGCAGGAGCCAGAGACGGGTAAACAATGGGAACCAGGGGTAGCAAGCGGGAGCAAGCAAGGCTAGCGGTAGCGAGCAGGGCCTGGACACAAAGAGAGTTAAACTCAATAGTCAGACGCCTCCACTGAGGGAGGGCGGCCTGAAATACCTGGGGGCTGCCTCTAATAGGTCAGAGGGGGCTTCCGGGTCAGGGCACGTCAGAGGGTACAGGAGCTGCAGGGACGAGCGGCCTCCGGCGCATGCGCAGAGGCACAGTGTGTGCGGCAGACAGCAGAGGAGGAGGAGCATGCCGGAAAGCCGCCTGCCGGAAAGCAGGACAGGAGGCGGGCGCCGGAGCGGACAGCGGGACGGACCCAGGGCGAACGGGGGTGCGAGGAGAGCCCCCACCAGAAGAACCCGGACTGGTGGCGGTGAGTATCGGACCAGGGGCGGGACCAGCAGCGGGGCCAGGTGCAGCGCTGACAATACCCCAATCACCGTATCCACCCCCAGCCACACCTTCAATGTTCCCACAAACCTCCTCTGTCCATCAACTCCCATCCCAACCTCATGTTTTAAACCCCCCTTCCACTTCTGATCCTCACCAACTCCGTTCCCAGTCCTCCCCCCTCGATGTGGTCAGCCCTGTTAACCCCTCCAATGATATCTCCACCCAACAATACCGGCATCTGTAGCAAGTTTTTTAAAAATTGTTAAAATAAATAAATAATTTCTTGGTTCAAAAGAATTTTATTGTGTCGTTTAATTTTTTTCTTTAGTGTTAAGTAAAAAAAACAAACACCGGTGGTGTCTTGGTTAAATACATAACACTTTTCGGTAAAGGTACAAAAAGGTTCAAGGTACACCGGTGGTGTAGAGGTATATACACAACACTTTTCGGTAAAGGTATAAAAAGGTTCAAGGTACACCGGTGGTGTACAGGTAATACACAACACTTTTCGGTAAAGGTACAAAAAGGTTCAAGGTACATCGGTGGTGTACAGGTATATACACAACACTTTTCGGTAAAGGTACTAAAAAGGTTCAAGGTACACCGGTGGTGTACAGGTATATACACAACACTTTTCGGTAAAGGTACAAAAAGGTTCAAGGTACACCGGTGGTGTACAGGTATATACACAACACTTTTCGGTAAAGGTACAAAAAGGTTCAAGGTACACCGGTGGTGTACAGGTATATACACACTTTTCGGTAAAGGTACAAAAAGGTTCAAGGTACACCGGTGGAGTACAGGTAATACACAACACTTTTTGGCAAAGGTACAAAAAGGTTCAAGGTACACCGGTGGTGTACAGGTAATACACAACACTTTTCGGTAAAGGTACAAAAAGGTTCGAGGTACACCGGTGGTGTACAGGTAATACACAACACTTTTCGGTAAACGTACAAAAAGGTTTGAGGTACACCGGTGGTGTACAGGTAATACACAACACTTTTCGGTAAAGGCGCAAAAAGGTTCAAGGTACACCGGTGGTGTACATGGAAAAAACACCCTACTTTTATTACACAAAATTGGTGTAAAGGTACCAAAACTCTGAAACAAAAAAGGCAAATTTACAAAACTTTTTGTTATACAAAAAAAGAACCTTGGTATAAAATTTAAAAAAAAAAATTATACCTTGTCATCTTGCCAGTCAACTCTTCCTCCCGGTGATACAAAATAATCAGCAAATGTGTCCCTCATTTGTGTCACTGACACAGTACTCCGAACACTTGTCTGGTGATAATCCCACAAGATGGTTTCACAAACATTTTCTTCCATGGAAACAGGTTCCTTTGAAATTACAAAATTGTGCATGATGACACATGCCTTCAGCACCTCATCCACAGTCTCAGTTCTCATTTTTATGGCAGTTAACAGCACTCTCCATTTTGATGTTAAAATCCCAAAAGTGGACTCCACCACTCTTCGCGCTCTTGTTAATCGATAGTTAAAGATTTTTTTCCTGTGTGTCAATCCATGACTTCCATATGGCTTCAGAAGATGTTTAGACAGTTGAAATGCATCGTCACCAACACACACAAATGGCATTGGAGGGCCTGTGGTTCCAGGGAGTGGTCTTGGAGGTGGGAATTCAAAATTTTCTCCATACAATCAATGGCCCATTGCGGACATCTTGAATACCTGAGAATCATTGGATCTACCATACGCACCAATGTCGACCGCAATAAATTTGCATTTTGAGTCTGCAATGGCCATCAATACAATTGAGAAGAATTTCTTATAGTTGAAATATTCAGATCGGGATCCAACGGGTTTCACAATCCTTATATGCTTCCCATCCACTGCACCAACACAATTAGGAAACTGACATATTTCTTGAAAGTTTTCTGCAATTTCAAGCCACCTTTCCTGTGTTGGCTATGGGATGTACTCCTCCTTTAGACAATCCCACAATGCCCGGCCGGTCTGTTGGACTATTCCAGAGATTTTAGATATCCCAAGACGAAACTGGTAATGGAGGGAGGTGAAGGATTCTCCAGTTGCCAGGAGTCTGTTCGAAATAGGGGAAAAAATAAAATTAATACAAAATACAAGCAAGAACATGACAATAAAAGTCTGCAGAATCAGAAAACTTTTAAAAAAAGATAACTTACCGAAGGGTCACCATCAAACGCTCCGCCGGTGATATAGAAAAGCGCAAGTAGGTATCCCTTCTCTGAATTTGCGCTCCGACACGCTCCACCAAAATCTCAAACAGGTCCTATCTCATCCGCACATAATTGAAGAACTTTTCCGGGTTATCCCTCAATTCCAGACACAGTGTAGAAAAAACTCCAAGGATCAATCTCTGTGCATTTATAGAATGAATCCACTGCCGTCTCTTCTTTCGCCGACGCAGGATGCGCAGTATTGTTTCCTCCCTCTGCCGAGCAATAATTGCCAAATGATTGCACTCAAAATCAAAATCCACAGATGCTATTAATATTCGCTATTACTCCTTCCATCTCTGCCACTAGCTCTACAACCTTTCAAACATATTGTGTTAAAACACCCTAGATATAGTTTTCCCCTAGTTTCCAGGATCCAATCACATTTGGGAGCAGTTTCCAAGAGCAAATCATATTTGGGAGCATCCCATTTTGGAGGTGTGGAAAAACGGATCCGTCAGAAAACGGACCCAACGGATGACAAAAACGGATGCAAGCGGATGATAAGGATCTGTTTTTTGACGGATCCGTATAAAAATCCATACAGCGGATCCGTCAAAAAACGAATGTGTATCATCCGCGTGCATCCGTTTTGCCACATTTATAGCGGATCCGTCAATCCGCCAAGATGTCGGATCTTGACTGACGTCGAAAAACTAAAGTGTGAAACAGGCCTTAGACAGCTTGAACACACGTGGAGATTGCCTGTTAGGGAATTCCCACAAGTGTTGAGGCTGTCTAACAGCAGCAAATCATGCAGCCGCAGGGACTCAAATACAATATACGAGCACTCCCAGATGTTCGGATAATACCAGAGCATGCTCGGATAAGACATTAACCGAGCTCGTTCGCTCATCACTAGCGTCTATAAGACACATCCATTACTTACCCTGTCGTCATCCGATTGAGATGCTGTGACATGTCCTTTAAATAGGCGGTTCATGCTCGGAAACCCTCCAATGTGGCCGAACTACAACAATTCTGCAGAGATGAGTGGGCCAAAATTCCTCCAGAGCATTGTAAAAGGCTCATTGCCAGTTATCGCAAATGCTTGATGGCAGTTTTTGCTGCTAAGGATGTTAGCAGTTATTAGGTTTAGGGTGCAATCTCTTTCTCACACAGGGCCCTGTAGGTTTGGATTACTTTTTCTCTTATTAATAAAGACCTTCATTTAAAAACTGCATTTTGTGTTTACTTGTGTTAAATTGGTCTAATATTTAAATTTCTTTGGTGATCTGAAACATTTAAGTGTGACAAACATGCAAAAGAATAGGAGATCAGGAAGTGGGCAAACACTTTTTCACACAGCTGTATATCAGTGACCAATATAGTGCTACCCTTTTATTCAATAACAGTCATAAGCTTCCATCCATGGAGTCTGTCAGTTTATTAATGTGCTAATCTGTTGATGATCAGCACTTTTGGCTAGCACCAACCACAGCCTCCGATACACTGTTTAGCGAGTTATATTATTTTCTTTAACTGTAAATCTCCCATTTAAGAAAGGCCCATAAATTCTCAATTGGGTGTAGTTCAGGTGAGGAATTGGTCTTTCATCTTTAGCCCCTTTCTGCCATATGACGTACTATCCTGTCCATGTGCCCCGGGACTTAACTCCCAGGGACGGGATAGTACGTTATAGCGATCTGATCGCGGCCGGGTGTCAGCTGATTATCACAGCTGACACCCGGCACTATGTGTCAGGGGCGGTCATGGAACTTTAACCCCCGAAATGCCCCAATCGAACACAATCACAGCATTCCGGAAGACGGCAGAGGGCTGACAGCCCCTCTGCCTTTGGATTGGAGACTGTGCGGCGTGACGCGGGGTCCTGATCAATGCCATGGTGACCGGATGTCGTCATGACAACATCCGTGTCACCAAAGCTAGGAAACTTGCTGATCATGCTTAGTGCATGATCAGCAACTTTCCCTGTCAGTGCAAAGGTGACAGTATGTACAGCATGGGCATGCTATAGAAGCGATCAGTCTGCAAAAAAATGATAATCCCATTGTGGGACAAAGTAAAAACGTTAAAAGGAGGAACGTCGTAAAAAATGAATAAAACCAATTTTTTCATTCTGCCTCCCAAAGATCGCAGTAAGACTCAGCTCTCATTTATCCTGCGCCCTGCGTTGAGCTCTTACACTGGGATTTCTGTGTAAATCTCTGAAATACGTGATTCAGACAGAACCTCTGGTGGACGATTCCTGATAATGAAACAGATGGAGGCACTGTGGACGCTGTCTGACTTGTGATCTGGCGGTGTCCGTCTTTTTAGGATCGCATTAAAGTGCTGTCGCCCACAGTTTTGTACACTTCTGAAAAGAAGGACACCACTGAACAGAGGCCAGGGGGAGTCCAGAGTAACTCTGCTGCCTCATTATAGTGAATGGGGGTTTCATCTGAAACACATCACTCAGAGATTTAGATGGAAACCCCAAAGTAAGTGCTCAGGATACAGAGCCAGATAAATGTGATTCCAAACATTATGTAAAATGTTCCCAATAAAAGCTTCAATTCAATCCACAAAAAAAACAAGCCTTCACTCAAGTCTGTCATCTGTTAACAGAAATATAGGGAACTTCCATGTTACTGGTAGTACAAACGCTCTGGAAAAGCGAAGTGGCTCCATAACCCTACAAAAGAAATTCAGCGCTCCCAAATCCAAAGGCCCCCTCCCTTCTGAGCCCCACAGGGTACCAAAGCCACATATATCATCCACAAGCTTGGCATTTCTGAAGCGCTGAGAGCCTGTTAGGCGTCAGGTTCCGGGTGCTGCATAGCAGGAATCACGAGCCTTGCCATCTGTGGTCTCCCATTCCCCTCCGGCCACACTGGAGCCTGCTCAGCAGACTCCACGATCCCGGTGTTCTGCCCACACCAGCATCACGGGTTTGGTTGCTGTTGCCACCTCTGGTCCAGTTATGGCAATGCGTCCTGTCCAGCAGCAAAAGACTCCAGAGTCTAAGTTCTCCCTTCGCTCCACTGAGCATGCTCAGGAGACGATCTCCCATTGGGGATCGGGAGTCACATGCTCAGGTCCTTCTCCAGTTCCGATTGGTCCATCTGGAGGATCAGGAAGGTCCCGGAAGGGCACAGCTATAAAAGGCGCGCATGGCCGCCCCGCCATGCACTATGATAGACTCTGAGGCTAATGCATTTAGTGTATGTGTGATGATGGATGAATGAGCCTGGTGACTGATGCATTATAATTCCCCCCTCCTTGGATATTACGTATGTGTTAGGGTGAGGGATTAGAGTCAGTATGTTAGCTCTACACTGCATAGCGCCGCAGTGTTACTCCACATCCACCGCTAGCGCCTAGGGCGTCGGCCAGTATAGGCCTCCTTGGCCACCGCTATCGCCACATCCGTTAGTTACACCGTGCGCTTTAGTAGCGCTTCCCAGCCCGGGTATTAGGCTGGGTAGTGGCGTCCGTCAGGGCGGACACTGCACATGTTGCAGCAGTGGTTCACTCCCCGTGACCTGTGACGTTAACAGTTTGGGGTTGTTCGCCAGCAGGCACGTGTTACGTGAAGTAACGGCGCACGTATCTGTTGGCACCAGCTCAGTGGTTACGCACCGGTGTCCGGCTTTAGTCCTACACGCCTTTCCCTCATTGTTTAGCAGCAGTTGGTCACCTCTGCACGGTGGGCCCTGGGCTGTGAACGCACCATATATATTATTTTATCTTTATTATTTGGTGCGTTCCGCCAGCCTCGTAACAGAGCCCATCTAACTTACGGGTGCATGCCTCCAGAAGCAAGGGCAGGGCATAACGTACTGGTGACTGCAACATACTGGTCACTACAATGATGGGAGTTGGAGTACCGGCAACAGCCGGCGTAGAATTCCAACAAAGCACGATCCAGCTTCTGACGGCAACAGGCGGTCACCGGTTCTGCCCGCTGAGCCCCTAGTCCATAAATATGTGCAGCCAAAGTGGAGATCGCTGCAGGAGTCTCTGTACAATAGATGTGCTGCTGCGTGTCTGTCAGCAATGGGGAACACACCTCAGGGTCCTGCACGTGGCACTCGCTCCTCCACGCGAGCACTGTACTCTGCTTTGCCAGGTGCACTGCGCTGTGCACACTCACTGGCTTAATTGCGCATATGCAAAAGTTCTGCCACAGCTCAACTCCACACTGTCTCTTTCACTGCAGAGCGTGCCGCACGCTAGCCTCTGCTCTTGCTGCCGGTGGGAAACTGAACTTTCTTTTCGACGCTTCCTGTTCACTGCCCGGTCATGGGACCTGTCCAGTCCCCAATTCTCCCCTGGCAACATTGGACATAGCTTCGGCAGTTCCGGACCCGACATGACGCAGGCACCCGCAGCACTTACACTTACACTCCCCCCCTCCTTTAACTCGCCATTACAAGGACGAGAGTTCCTTCATCAGAAGTTAAGGCTTTTCCATTTCTTGAATAATTCGTACCAAATAAACTGGTCTTGTTCACAAGTGGGAGATATTCCAGCTGTCGTCCGCTCCATATGGCGTAGTTCAGGTTGAGTGGTAGAAGATGGGCGCATACCTTGATTTGACGATTCAGCCGTCTCTGGAGTTTCAGGCCTACGCACTTCCCTTTGACTGGCAGAGGTGGTATAAGGACTGGAACTGTGTACCTGTTTTGTCTGCTCTTGCCCTTAGTTTGGTTGGATTCTGCCCTTAGCCGAAATGGAGTTGCTGGGTCAGACACGATGGAGGCACGGGTGAAAAATATGTGCTCATTTGTCACAGGACTGCACGGGGAGCTTCAGGCAATTAAGACTAAGCTGTGGGCATTAGAGTATCAAACTAATCATAATGCAAATGTGGCTGATACTTCTATCCAGGCTATAGCCTCTCGCCTCTCAAATGTGGAGACTACAGCCGCAGCTGCGGTTCCAGCCCCAGTTCCAACTCCAGCTCCAGGTCAGGTTTTTCCCAAACTCCCACCATTCAGGTTTGGTGGAGAAAGAGAGAAATTCTGTGGGTTTCTGAATCAGTGTCAGTTATATTTTTCTGCACGTGTGGCTCAGTTCCCAACTGAACGGGACAAGGTGTTAACCATGATAATGTTGCTGACGAACAAAGCCTTAGCCTGGGCTAATCCTCTGATTGAAACCAATGATGCATGTTTGAATTCTCTGAATGACTTTATTTCTGCCATGTGTCAGATGTTCGACGATCCCAACCGAATCGTCATGGCAGAAGCTACATTATTAACACTTCTGCAACGAAAGCGTCCTGTTGTGGAATATGCTATGTAATTTTGGAGGTGGGTGCTGGATACTACATGGTGTGACTCAGCAAAATATGCAGTGTTAAGGAGGGGTTTGTCTGCTACTATTAAAGATGAACTGGCTTGGGGTGAAACACCTGCTAATCTGACTGACTTTATAAATCATTGTATCCGGATAGATATTCGTCTCACAGAACGCCGGCAAGAGAGGTGGGCGGAGGCCAACCGTAATAACCCCATATTCCTCCCATCTTCCTCCAGGGAAACCCAAAACAAGTTGTCTTCTCCGGCAGAGTCTGAACCTATACAGATTGATGTGGTTTGGAGGAGTACCGTCGACGCACGCAAGGAACATCGCTTCAGAGAAAATGTATGCTTTTACTGCGGAAAATGAGGTCACTACATCTCGGTCTGTCCCGGAAAAAATCGCAAGTCCGCAGCTGCGGTAATCAAATGTGACCTTTCCGATGTATCTTCTGTTTGTTTTCAGTCAATTACTTGTAGGGAAGTGATGCCAGACGAGACTCCAGACTTCTCTGATTCCAGTTCAGAGGCATCATCACCTGTGGGTGGGGAAGTATTTCCTATAAGTGCTGCTACATCGATCTCAGGCAAGGTCAGAAAGGACACACTTTGTACTATTCCCATATAGATCTGGGTGCAATTCTGTTGGATTACTAGTAAGGCCACGATTGATTCTGGGGCTAGCGGCAATTGCATGGACATTGCATTCGCTAAAAAACATGGTATACACTCGCAGAAGAGACGTTCACTGGTGTTAATGGAGACCGTAGATGGGTCCCCATTGGTGTCCGGACCGGGAGACTCCCAAACAACACCTCTGAAGATTCGTATGGGGGTGGGTCATTCTGAAAAACTGTCATTTTTGCTAATTTCCTCCCCTCACTTTCTTATAATTCTAGGCTTACCATGATTACAACGGCAAAATCCCACTATCGATTGGAGAACAAAAGAATTGCAGTTTCCAAGTAAACAGACACCATCTGGATTGAATTAACTTCACTCAGATCAGCCGTCACAGTTGAGTTAAAATTACCAATTAAATATCAAGATTTCGTAGATGTATGCGATAAAAAAATGCAGACAAATTGCCACCACATCGGCCATATGATTGCCTTGTGGAACTACTTCCCGATGCCGCAATTCCGTTTGGGAATATTTATCCCTTATCTGGGCTAGAATTGAAAGCCCTCAAAGAGTATATTGACGAGAACTTAGCGAAGGGATTTATACGATCATCTTCCTCCCCAGCAGGTGCTCCAATCTTCTTTGTCAAAAGGAAGTATGGTTCTCTTCGACCGAGTATCGATTACCGTGAACTTAACAAAGTTACGATCAGGAACTCTTACCTGCTTCCACTAATTCCCGAATTACTCGAGAGGGTGCGACATGCCAAGATCTTCACAAAATTAGATCTCCGTGGTGCTTACAATTTAGTACGGATTCGTCCCGGGACGAGTGGAAAACAGCCTTCCTGTCACGTTATGGACATTTTGAGTAACTTGTTATGTCTTTTGGTCTGCGCAATGCAAAAGCTACATTCCAACAACTGGCAAACAATATTTTTAGGGCTATACTGGATATTTTTGTTGTGATTTATTTGGATGACATTTTAATTTTTTCCAGCAATATCGAAGATCACCAGCAGCACGTGAGAATGGTTATGGATCATTTACGGCAAAATCATTTATACATCAAACTGGAGAAATGTGAGTTTCACAAAACGGAAATACAATTTTTGGGGTATGTTGTTTCTCCCCAGGGTCTCAGAATGGATGCAAGCAAGACGCAAACCATTCAAGAGTGGACAATTCCCAGGTCTGTGAAGGAGGTCCAACGATTTATTGGATTTGCCAATTTTTACAGGCAGTTCATTAAAAACTTTTCAGAGATCGTCGCACCCATTACTCATTTGACTCGGAAGAAGACGCCGTTTGTTTGGTCACCACAGGCACAACTGGCATTCTCTAAATTGAAGGCTAAATTTACTTCGGCCCCTATTCTCTTGCATCCAGACCCAGACCAGGCCTTCATAGTTGAAGTGGACGCCTCAGACTGTGCTATAGGGGCCATACTCTTGCAAAGAACAGGTAAGAAATTCTACATCCTTGGGCTTTTCGCTCCCAAAAGTTGCTACCTGCAGAAAAGAATTACGACGTTGGGAATAAAGAGTTGTTGAATGGAGGCATCTGCTACAGGGGGCATCTCAACAGACTGTTTTTGCTCACAGATCACCGAAATCTTGAATTCATGAGGCCGGCAAGGTGTCTAAAACCCAGACAAGCTCGGTGTAATCTATTTCTTAATCAATTTGATTTCACTATTTCCTATAGACCAGGCTCTCGTAATGGGAAGGCTGATGCTCTTTCCAGGATTCATTCGGATGACGTAACCTCGGCTTCGCCTCCAAGGACCATACTGTCAGAATGAAACTTCGTAAGTGTGCTACACAATGAAGACCTATTAAAGGATATCAAGGAGGCCTACGCCACAGATTCACTTCTGATTCAACCACCTACTCAGGTAAATTTAACCTTGAAAAACTGCCTTTGGTTTCAGAGACAACGTCTGTATGTCTCGGAAACAATAAAATTAAGAGTATTGAAACTAATGCATGACTCTAAGATCACTGGTCATAGAGGAATTCAGAAAAGTCAAGAATTTGTGTCTCGCTTCTTTTGGTGGCCAACTTTTTGGAAGGATGTTCGACTGTACGTGTCATCATGTGAGGTATGTGCCAGATCAAAAGTTCCCTGCTCCTCACCTACTGGACTATTGCAACCTCTTCCTATTCCATCTTGTCCCTTTGGGTCTATCTCAATGGACTTTATTGTAGAGTTGCCAACATCCCAAGGAAAGAACACGATTCTAGTAGTGGTTGACCGATTAACCAAACTGCTCATTTCATTCCCTGTACCAGGTTACCAACGGCCAAACAGACAGCAGACCTTATTGTACAAAATATTTTTCAATTACATGGAGTCCCGGAGGAAGTAATATCTGATCGATGGGTTCAATTTACTTCAAAATTTTGGCAACATTTTTGCACTGCTCTGGACATCAAGGTAAATTTGTCATCTTCTTTCCATCCACAGTCTAACGGCCAAACGGAAAAGACCAATCAGACCTTGGAGCAGTATCTGCGTTGCTATGTGTGTCACCTGCAATATGACTGGGTGAGTTTGCTCCTGTTGGCTGAATTCACCTATAATAACTCACAGAGTGCATCCACCAAAATGTCTCCATTCTTTGCTAATAAGGGATATCATCCTAGCATTCTTCCTCGACTTCAGATAGATATGTCTGTGCCTGTGGTAGCCAACCGCATTTCGTCTCTTCAAGAGAATCTGGAAGTTCTGAAGCAGATGCTGGCCACAGCACAGGAGAGATACAAAAAGGCAGCAGACAGATTCCGTAAGCCAGTATCCACATACAAGGTAGGAGACATGGTTTGGCTTTCAACAAAGAACTTGAAGCTCAAGGTTCCAATATATAAACTGGGGCAGAAAAATGTTGGTCCGTACAAAATCAGCAGCATAGTGAGTGTTAGGGATGGCGGAATGCACCAAATATAAATAATAGGAGGTGCGTTCTCCGCTCGGGGTCCACCGTGTGGTAGGTGACTAGACCGCTGCTGGACAATGGCAGATGCACCAGAAGAAGAAGTAGTGCGCACGGGTTAACGTCACCCGAATGCTAGGAGCGGCTCTGTTCAGACACAGAGTCGCTGGGTATACATAAATGTAACGCCGCTAGCCCTGTTAACGTCACAGGAGCCGGCGTGTGGTGTCGCATCCGTGAACACCAATAGCTGCTGTTAATGCAGCGTAGCGGCAACTATAGCCGCAAGCGTCGGCGCCGCAAACCAGGCACCGACGGACGCTAGTGTAGGCGTGGAAAGCACAGTGGCGTGTAGCTTGCCACAATCTGGAGCTGACTAACCCAACACACAGTCACCATTCGTAATATCCAAGGGAAGGAGTTTCATAATAAGGCAGACACCAGTCCATGCATCCATCACCATACACACACAGCATAATATGCTACACTAGCGCATGGCCGAGCCGCCATGCGGGCTTTTTATAGCCATGCGCTTCCGGGACCTTCCAGTACCCTGGAAAGGACCAATCAGATCTGACACAGGACCTGAACATGTGACCCCTGCTCTCCAGTGAGAGGTCACCTTGCGGGCATGCCCAGTAGCACGGCATGAGGACTTAGCCTCTGGAGCGGTTCCCTGCAGAGCAGGTTGCGCTACCATTGCTGCACCAGAGGTGGTAGCAACACCCAGGCTGTCAGAGCGAGTCAGAGCAGTACGCCTGGCTCGCCGTGATTGCTGAGCAACACCTGGAGCGGTCGGAGAATGGGAGACCGCTGGATGTCTAGCTCTGGATTCCTGCTGTGCAGAGTCAGGAATCCGACGCCTAACATTACCCCCCCTCCCCTCTGTGCTTCACTGCGCTCAAAAGCCGCGATCAGTAGCGGTGCGTGAATGTTTTCTACCGGCTCCCAGGTTCGAGCCTCGGGCCCATGACCCTTCCAATCCACTAAATAAAATTTTTTGCCACGGACAAACCTGCGCCCTACGATGGCATTAACCTCAAACTCGTCAGATGATAAGTCTGACGACCCGGCCGATGACTCAGAAAACCGGGCCATGTGAACTGGTTTGAGGAGGGACACATGAAACACGTCTGAAATGGCTAAATGTGGAGGAAGACCCAGGCGGTAGACAACCGAGCTAATTCGCTCAAGGACCTTGAATGGTCCAATATATCGCGGCGCGAACTTAGCGGACTCGACCCGTAGTTTAATGTTTCGGGTTGAGAGCCACACCATGTCGCCAGGGGAGAAGCTTGGAGCGGGTCGCCGATCCGTGTCGGCGGACGCCCTCATCCTTTCCTTAGAAGCACGGATAGCATCCTGAGTGCGATCCCAAATGTCCCGGGCCTCCACTGCCCAGTCTGCCACCCTGGAGTCAGTGGAGGACACTGGCATCGGAACAGGAACGCGTGGATGTTGACCGTAGTTTAGGAGGAAGGGCGTCTGACCAGTGGAATCAGCCACCGCATTGTTTAGGGCAAATTCAGCCCAAGGTAGCAAGGATGCCCAGTCATCCTGCCTGGCAGAGACAAAATGCCACAGGTAGGTAACCAAGGTCTGATTGGCTCTTTCAACCAAGCCGTTCGTCTCGGGATGGTAGGCGGAGGACAGATTTAGCTCGATGCTGAGTAAGCTGCAGAGCTCCCTCCAGAACCGAGACGCAAACTGGGGAACTCGGTCACTGACGATTTTGTCCAGCATGCCATGTAGACAGAACACGTGCTTTATGAACAAAGTGGCAAGACCACGGGCGGAAGGCAGCCGTGCGAGTGGCACCAGATGCACCATTTTGGAAAAATGGTCGGTGACCACCCAGATGACCGTACTGCCACCAGACTTGGGCAGGCCAACTATGAAATCCATGCCAACCATCTCGCACGGTCTATCCGCCACTGGCAGGGGATATAACAGCCCCGCCGGCCTCTGTCTAGAGGGTCTGTTCCGAGCACACGAAATGCATGCCTGCACGTATTCCTTAAACTTCTCGAGCCATATGTGGCCACCAATATGACCTTGCCAGGAGTTCGGTGGTCCGTTTATTGCCAAAATGACCACCTACCCTGGAGGCGTGTGCCCAGATGAGGACCTCTGGCCGTAGCTGAGGAGGAAACAAGGTCTTGCCCGGTGGCACTGACTCGAGTGAAACTGGAGCCACGGTTGTAAAACTCTCCGATGGGAGAATAAGCTGAGGCTCAGCCTCTCCCTCTTCCGCCGAAACCACTGAGCGTGAAAGAGAATCCGCACGGACGTTCTTCTCTCCGGAGAGATAATGCAGGGTGAAGCGGAGGGGGAAAAGAAAAGCGACCACCTAGCCTGACGGGAGTTCAGGCGCTGGGCCGTTTGCAAATAGACCAGATTCTTATGGTCCGTGTATACCTGGAAGGAAAACCGAGCCCCCTCCAGGAGCTGTCTCCACTCAGAAAAGGCCAACTTCATGGCCAGCAGCTCCCTGTCACCGATGGAGTAATTCTTCTCCACCGGTGAGAAGGTCTTTGAGAAAAAGAAGCAAGGATGCTTCCGACCTTGAGCATCCTTCTGGAAGAGGACTGCTCCTGCACCGACGGAAGAGGCATCTACCTCCAGAATAAATGGCTTGTTCACATAGGGACGATGTAAGATGGGAGCGCCAGCAAAGTGGGATTTGATAGACAAGAAGGCCTTGGAGACCTGTTCTGACCAGGCATTAGGGTTAGCTCCTTTCTTGGTGAGAGCAACCAAAGGAGCCACCAATGTGGAGAAGTGCGGTATAAACTGGCGGTAATAATTTATGAACCCTAAGAAGCGCTGCACCGCTTTGAGTGAATGGAGTTCTTGCCAGTCCATCACCGCTTGAAGTTTGGCCGGATCCATAGCCAATCCCTGGGCTGAGATGATATAGCCCAGGAACGGCAAGGACTCCTGCTCAAACTGGCACTTCTCCAGCTTGGCGTATAGAGAGTTCGCCCGTAAACGGTCGAAGACCCTGCATACGTCTCTCCGGTGAGTAGTCAAATCTGGCAAGAAAGATGAGTATATCATCCAGATAGACCACCACCGAAGTAGACAGCATATCGCGGAAGACGTCATTGACGAAGTCTTGGAAGACAGCTGGCGCATTACATAGGCCAAAGGGCATGACCAGATATTCATAGTGGCCATCCCTGGTGTTAAAGGCTGTCTTCCACTCGTCTCCCTCGCGAATGCGGATCAGGTTGTATGCCCCCCGTAGATCTAGTTTTGTAAAGATCCGGGCCCCTCGCAACCTGTCAAACAGTTCAGAGATCAACGGAAGAGGGTACTTGTTCTTCACTGTTATGGCATTGAGACCTCTGTAATCAATGCAGGGACGTAACTCTCCGCTCTTTTTCTGAACGAAAAAGAACCCTGCACCAGCCGGCGACACCGACTTCCTGATGAAACCTCTAGCCAGGTTCTCCCGGATGTATTGTTACATAGCTTCTGTCTCAGGGGGTGATAATGGGTACATACAGCCTCTAGGAGGTTCTGTGCCTGGCATGAGATCTATCGGGCAATCATATGGGCGGTGTGACGGAAGCGTCTCCGCAGATTTTTTGGAGAAGACGTCCGCATACTGATGGTAGGGTTTAGGAAGTGCGGAAAGATCCGCAGGCACTTCAGTGGAAGCCACCTGAAGACTGCCCTTCAGACACTTTCCCTCACAACTTTTGCTCCAGGCCAGTATTTTCCCTGATGCCCACTCAATATGAGGAGAGTGGCAACGGAGCCAGGGAAAACCAAGTAGCACCTGGTCAATACCGTCTGGCAAAATGAGCAGGGATAAGATCTCTCGATGGGACGGAGAGATAGATAGCCCGAGTGGGACTGTCTGATGGGTCACCTGGGTAGGCAAATGCGCCCCATTAACCACCATGATGGTCAGTGGTTGAGGCAGCAACACCTGAGGGATAGCGTGTTTCTGGGCGAAGGTTGAGGACATAAAATTCCCTTCGGCCCCGGAATCCACGATAACCTCCGCCTCCCAGGTGAGGGGACCACTGTCTAAGGTACCCCGGAATACCGGTTTGGGTGAGAAGGGTTTCATGCTGGACTGACCACCTCCTATGACCACAGGACGTGGGCGTTTTTTCGCCCGCAAAGGACACGTGCTGGCCGAGTGTCCAAGTTGTCGACACTGGTAGCAACGTACATACCTACGCACCGGTGGTGACTTGGAGTCGGTGCGGGACACCTCCATAGGTTCGGAGGGTACAGGCTCCTGTGCGGGGTATCTCAGCGGCTCGGTGAAGGTGGGAGCCAAATTAACCCTTCGTCTGGATTGTGCACGTTCCAGCCCGCGCTCCGTAAACCGGAGGTCAATGCGGGTGGAGACTGCAATCAATTCCTCCAGACTTGTGGGAACCTCCCTGGTAGCTAGAGCGTCTTTAACGTGCTCAGCCAACCCTCTCCAAAACACCGGGACTAAAGCTTTGTCCGGCCACTCTAATTCGGAAGCCAATGTCCGGAACCGGACGGCATAATGGCTGACAGAGAGTGACTCCCGTGTTAGGGAGAGTAATTGTAAAGAGGTGTCGTGCGTGATCCGCGGTCCCAAAAAGACCTGCTTCAGAGCCGCGAGGAACTGGGCAGCACCCTGAACCACCGGATCATCACGTTCCCACAAAGGTGTAGCTGTTATGATTGAGTAACTGTAGGAGGCAAAAATAGAAATGCTAGCTAAGTCCAGAAAACCAGAGAAGTTGGCAGCTATCGGATTGCAGACCCCTGAACCTATCAACACAACTAGCAGTAGCCGTGGGGGGCTCCTACGATGCCCTAAGCCCCTCGATCACAGCCGGAGGACTACATAGCCTAAAGACAGAAAGGGAAATCTAAACTGCCCCAGAGCAGACCCCAAAGTAAAAGGCAGCCCCCCACATATAATGACGGTGAAGCAAGAAGAAAGAACAAAACACAGACAGAAAGATAGACTGAGCAAAGATGGGGCCCACGCTAGCTTAGATAGGAAAGGACAGGAAGGCTGCTGTCTGCAATCCGTGAAAACCCCTATGAAAATAAGAGCCAACAAACTGACAGTAAAAAAGGCCCTGAAGATGCTAGGTTTCAAAAAAGCTATGTCAGTACTCAGGAATATTCTGAAGACAGAGCAACAGGCAAAAGGAGATTCAGCTCACCCCAGCAGGGAATGGCAGAATCCAGAAAAGCAAGGAAAACAAAACACTAATGCAAAAAGGCAAAGCAGAAATCTTAGCTTTAGATGAGCAGGAATCAGACTGGTTTCCTAGAAGTCCACAGAGAAATCACCCGCAGGCCAGAAGGGCGTCGGCAGCCTTATATCCAGTCATTAACTCCACTCAGCCAGTCATCATCATCAGCCCCAGGTGTTTGACAATCAGGCTCACTACCTTTCTTCACCAGAAGAGGGAGTTCCTCGGGCCTCAGTAGTGAAGGGGAAAATGAACTCACAACATGTAGCCCACTGTAATGCCCGGCCAGACAAGAGTGACAAAATAAAGCCCACCTTAGCCCGCTCTGTAGGGAACCGTGCAGCCAGCAGCTCGAGCTGAATTGAGCACTGGCTCACGAATCCCCTACAGGTGGCGCTGTCACCCGAAAACTTGTCGGGAAGCGGGAGGCGGGACAGTGTCGGCATGGGCAAAAGAGTAGGCACACGTGAGACAGTCTCTGCGACTGTCTGAGCAGCAGCCAGCGTGGTATTCGCAGCTGAGTTGGCGCTCTCAATAGCCGCCAACCTGCTCTCCAGCTGCCGAATATAGAGCTGCAACTGCTGCACGTCTGCCATTGCCAGCCAGACCCTGGCGCTAGTGTAATGTTAGGGACGGCGGAACGCACCAAATATAAATAATAGGAGGTGTGTTCGCCGCCCGGGGTCCACCGTGCGGTAGGTGACTAGACCGCTGCTGGACAATGGCAGATGCACCAGAAGAAGAAGTAGTGCGCACGGGATAACGTCACCCGAACGCTAGGAGCGGCTCTGTTCAGACACACAGTCACTGGGCATACATAAATGTAACGCCGCTAGCCCTGTTAACGTCACAGGAGCTGGCATGTGGCGTCGCAGCCGTGAACACCAATAGCTGCTGTTAATGCAGCGTAGCGGCAACTATAGCCGCAAGCATCGGCGCCGCGAACCAGGCACCGACGGACGCTAGTGTAGGCGTGGAAAGCACAGTGGCGTGTAGCTTGCCACAATCTGGAGCTGACTAACCCAACACACAGTCACCATTCGTAATATCCAAGGGAAGGGGTTTCATAATAAGTCAGACACCAGTCCATGCATCCATCACCATACACACACAGCATAATATGCTACACTAGCGCATGGCCGAGCCGCCATGCGGGCTTTTTATAGCCATGCGCTTCCGGGACCTTCCAGTACCCTGGAAAGGACCAATCAGATCCGACACAGGACCTGAACATGTGACCCCTGCTCTCCAGTGAGAGGTCACCTTGCGGGCATGCCCAGTAGCACGGCATGAGGACTTAGCCTCTGGAGCGGTTCCCTGCAGAGCAGGTTGCGCTACCATTGCTGCACCAGAGGTGGCAGCAACACCCAGGCTGTCAGAGCGAGTCTGAGCAGTACGCCTGGCTCGCCGTGATTGCTGAGCAACACCCGGAGCGGTCGGAGAATGGGAGACCGCCGGATGTCTGGCTCTGGATTCCTGCTGTGCAGAGTCAGGAATCCGACGCCTAACAGTGAGTTCTGTAGCCTGCAGACTCAAGTTGCCTAGTTCTTTAAGGATACATCCTGTTTTTCATGTTTCTATGCTTACACCGGTATTGGCAAATCCTTTCTCCGGGCGCACATCTGCTCCTCCTGATCCAATTCTCATTGACGGGCAGGAGGAATTCATCGTGGAAAAGATCATCGATTCCCGGATTCATAGGGGACGACTCCAGTATCTGGTAAAATGGCAAGGATACTCGTCTGAAGAGAATTCCTGGGAACCTCTGGAGAATATTCATGCTCCTCGCCTGATCAGACAGTTCCACAGCAGATAACCCAATAAACCAGATGTAAGATCGTCCAGAGGACATCTTTAAAGAGGAGAGAATGTAAGGACTGGGACTGTGTACCTGTTTTGTCTGCTCTTGCCCTTAGTTTGGTTGGATTCTGCCCTTACCCCAAATGGAGTTGCTGGCTTCACGGGGGCCATCTTGTTTCCTGTCTGATACTCCTTGTTTCCTGTCTGCTACATATATAAAGGAACTCTGCACACTATACTTTGTTTGTGAATCTTGTACCTTACTTGCTGCCAAGCTGGAAGGACTTGCAACCTGCTTGCCTCTTCTAATCTTCGGGATACCCCGCTTGCTTCTGGATCTACGTACCACAGAAGGACTTTGTTGCTTTACAACTGATCTGCACCTACCTCCGCTACGGTCTGCTCTCCTTTAGGAGCCGGCCCAGGCCCAGGCCCTGGGCCTCTGGACCCTGCATTGCTGGACTTGTACTCGCACCCTCGGTCTGTACCTCTACATCTGCATACTCTTGAGACTGTTTAATTGCCTGCTTACCTGTAGAGTCGCAGTTTGCATCTGTTATCTGAAGTTCTTATCTCTGCAATAGATATTTACATCTTGAACTGTGCTATATCGTGTTTGTCTTCATTTTGACCCACATCATCGGCCTCCATAGAACTTTAGTATAAACGTATTACAGGCGGACTATCAAAGTCTGAGAACGAGGTGAGTGTCTCTTCCTCATCACAATTGAGAACCGTTGGGGTGAGCATTTCGGTGGTGTTCGGCACTCTCTCTCCTTCTTCAGGTCCCTGGGACAAGAAAGGATGCAACATGCTGCGGTGGACTATTCGGGTAGGTGCTCCTTCTTCCCATTCGGGTTGAACATCATACACTGGCCCTTATCACCCAACTTGGCGTTTCACTCGATACGGCATTTTTTCCCCATCGATGCTCCAACTTGCCATGGAGCCGCTTGTCTCGGACCAACACTCGATCTTCTGCCTTGAGAGCTGTCCCTCAAATAGGCATTGTTTCATGGTGTTGGAATTCTCGAAACTTAGTCTGCACCAGTCGATGAAGTGTCTGCAATTGATGTTGATTTTCTAGGACCCAGGAAGACACCCTCGTCTGTGGGTAATTTTCCGGATCCAACTCCAGCTCTGTAATTTTTCACCCGAACAGCAGGGCATACAGAGTGCATTCTGTGATACTGTGCACTCGATTGTTGTACACCCAGACCAATTCAGCCACGTACTCGGACCACCGTATTTTCCGATCTTCCTCCAATGTTCGTAGCATCTGAATTAGTGTCCGATTGAAGCATTCACGGGCTCCATTCCCCTGAGGATGATAGGGTGTCGTCCTTGACGTCTCAATCCGGTACAGACTATGTAACTCCTCCATCACTCGACCTTGAAAATAAGCGCCTTTGTCGGAATGGATCCTCTTTGGGCAACCATACACCCGGATGAAGTCTCGGCAAATGGCCTACGCAGCAGACTCAGCAGTCTGATCCCGAGTTGGAGTCACCACAGCGAACTTGGTAAAGTGGTCGGTCATCACCAGACAAAGTTCATATCTGAGATGAGCCGGGCCCATGGTTAAGTAAACGATCATCAATAACTCTAAGGGGGCAGAAGTCACAATGGTCTGTGTTGGGGTTCTCTGCTCCAGAGGTTTGACTAGTTCACAGCTCCATCATTGACAGGCCTCCTCTACTTCAGTCTTCAATCGGAGGTGATATACCAGCTTCTGTAACCACTGGTACGTCTTCTCCGGACCCTCTCTCATGGGCCTCCGTAGCCACTACCTGGATCAACTTCTTTGGGAGCTCCACTTGCCAGATGACCCCCAACTCCCGCACCAACTGCACTTTTCCAGCAAGCTGTCCTCCAACTGAAGTCTCTCCCACTGCCTTAAGGTACTGTCACACTTAGCGATGTACCAGCGATCCCGACCAGCGATATGACGCGGTCAGGATCGCTGGTACATCGCTATGGGGTCGCTAGTGAGCTGCCACACAGGCAGATCTCACCAGCGACATCGCAGGGGACGGGGGTCGCTACTTACCTGTCACACTAGGCGATCCTGCGTCCTCCCGCCCGGCTCCACGCTCGTCGCTCGTCTCTCCACAGGAAGTGCCGCAGGAAGCTGACGACGAGAAACGGTCCAGGACGTTCTCGCGCGATCAGCGATAACCAGCGGGGGAGCGGGTCGGAGGTAAGTATCACACACAGCGATATCGCTAGCAATATCGCTATAATGTCACAAGTTATAGCGATAGTGCTAGCGATATCGCTTAGTGTGACAGTACCTTTAGAATCTGCAGAATCCCTGGGGACAGAGCGTCTCAGTTGCACTGGCTGGGAAGTCGCTTCAGAGCCACCTACTCTCTGAACTGGGCAAGTTCCTTATCCTCTTGCTGGAGTTGCACACAGTCACCCAAAGGTCATCCCAGCACCTGTTCTCAAGACGCCTCTCCGATCTGTCCCTGCTTCACCACCAATGACCTAGCGAGGTCCCAAAAATCAGGAATCTCTTCTGCCTCTAACTCTTCATCATGGTCGTGTCCAGGCTGCTCATGGGTCACTCTCGACAGAGCATCAGCATGCGTGTTCTCGGCTCCGGCCCGATACGCGATCTTGTACCGATACTTCGCCATGCGGGCCAGCCACTGTTGTTCTTAAGGCCCCCAATTTCGCATTTTCCAGGTGGGTTAGGGGATTGTTATTTGTGCGCACCATGACTTCGGACCCCGACAAGTATTCGTCAAACTTTTCAGTCATTGCCCACACTAACACCAGCAATTCCAACTTGAAGGAGCTGTAATTGTCCGGGTTCCATTCCGAGTGGTAGAGAGACCGGCTCACATAAGCAATCCCTTCCTGCATTTGCGATAGCACGACCCCCAGACCATGTAGACTTCCATCGGTGTGAATAATGAAGGGCTGTGAGAAGTCCGCATAGGCGAGTATTGGGGCCTCAGTAAAGGCCATCTTCAAGGCTCGGAAGGCTTCTTCCTGGCTACCTCCCCATTGAATAGTCCGATTCTTTGAACCAGATGGCACTCTGTCTAGCAGTTCCAGCAGTGGATTAGCAATGTGGGTGTAATTCTTCATGAACCATCAGTAGTACCCAGTAAGCCCCAGAAAGGCCCGAATATCTTTCACTGTCTTTGGGGTGGACCAGTCCTGTACCACCGCTATCTTCTCACGTGCAGGTCTCATTCCTTCAGTTGATACGATGTGCCCCAGGTACTCGGTTTACGGAAAAGGTGACATTTTTGAGGCTTTACTTTTAGGCCGTGCTTCTGCAGTCGACTGTACACTTGCTCCAGCCACCTGAGGTGTTCTTCAGAGGTGGCTGAATAGACAATAAAATCGTCTGGATAGATGAGTGTTACTTCGAAGTTCAGATCCCCCTGTGATGGTGTGATATGCTATGTGGATATCATTTTGTGTATATTTCTATTTCACTGATTTTCATAGTGTTTTTCTTGTTGCCTTGTAAGTCTACAGCCTGACTGTATCTATCTCTTGATGACCCCCTGTAGTTCCTTAATCCCCAAGACTCCTTTGTTCTCCTCTGGGAGGCCTGCAAACCGCCCCAACCTGTTTGACTACCTCTGGACACAAGGAAGGGGGTGGGGAGGACAGGGGCTGGACAAGTCAGTTCCTGTGTGGAGAGAATCGTGTAAAGACTGCACCTCAGAGAGAAGGAAATGTTTGGACCCATTTTATCCTCTGGATGCTAGAGTTTTGGACTCTCATCTCCCTGGACATTTTATCCTGTTACTGGACTACATTCTTGTTCTGGACTATTGTATCCTCAGTGTGGTGGATTGTTTATGGACCTTCTAATTTTGCCTGTGATAAAGGTCTTGGGATTTTTCACACTTCCCTCGCTCTGTTGATTGTGTGGCATCAGAGAAGGACCCCGTGACAACTGGTGGCAGCAGTGGGATCAACAGAGTGTAACCCAATGGAGAACCACCCACAGAGTGAGTACAGAAATTGGACTGTATCCAGTTTACAGGAGAGAGCCAGAGACCTGGGCCTGAACTACCAGGGACTGACTAAAAAGGCCTTAATTGATCTACTGGTGGGTGCTAGCCCGGTCACCTCCTCCCAGATGTCTGAAGGACTGAAGGACGAGCACTGGAGACAGGGATCCTCATCCTGAAAAGCCAGTGGTTGGTGTGGTACGAAGAAGAGATGGTGGTTCTGGGCCCAGGTGTCTCTCAGGAGTACAAGGAGGAGGCTGCCCGCCGGGCACAGCCGAGACAAGAAGCAATGGAGCTTGAAAGAGGGAGTAATGCAATGCGGAGTGTGACCCAAACGATCCGGGAGCCTGTACGGATCACCCGGACAGAGTTTAAGCCGTTTGATGAGGCTTCCAGAGATGTGGAGGGGTTCTTCAAGGACTTTGAGCAGCAATGTGCTGTGATGGAGGTGCCCCACTCTGGCTGGATGCGTTTGTTAGTGGGACTCCTGAACGGTAGCATGGCGTAGGCTTACCGAACCATTGACGCACAGCGTAATCGTGATTATAACACTGTAAAGCGGACTATCATGGATTACCATGCTATCACCCCAGACTCATATAGGGCCAAGTTCCGGACCTTCCATGCACCACGGGGGGGGATCGTTTAGGATGTATGCACATAAGATGTCCCAGGCATGTCGGAGATGGCTGGAAGCAGAAAACGCCTTTACTGTGGAAGATGTTATACAGGCATTCCTTATAGAACAATTTCTTGCCAAGTGCCCAGCAGAGGTACGGGAATGGGTCCGGGAGTGCACGCCGTGTACCGTGGATAGAGCTGCAGCCCTGGCCGATGAAGCCCTTACTATCCGGCCGCAATGGAGGAGGCTTCTGGACAATGAACCACGGCCTGCTCCCTCGCCCCGTCCCCCTCCAATTATATCTGCCCTTCCACCTAGTGGCAAGCCAATAACAATCACGCCTCACAATCCTAGGCCCCAGCAGTTCCAACCACGACCTGGGGGAATCACAGAGAGATGTTAAGGGTGTGGGCAACCTGGACATTTGCAGTCTGGCTGTACCTCAAGGATTCGGAGGGAGCCCCATGCAGCCCCACCTCATCCAGTGCATCTTGTGCACTCCACCCCACCTGAGGAAGAGCTACCACAACCCCCACCAGAGTGGACCACCGACCACGGCACCATAGATACTCCTTGTTACGGTGTGGGAAATAAAGGAGGAACCTGGAGGTGGACCCTCTGGGTCACGGCTCCAGAGCCCCCGAGGGTGAGCCGACCAGGTGAAACCCACCCCCTATACAGGGAGCGTTAGGAGCAGGCCCCCGAGGGATGGAACCGTAACAGCCGGAGCCAAAGGGACGACCAGGGATAGAAATAAGAGAGTCTGTGGCGAGGAGGGACAGAGCCCAGGTGAACGGAGGGACTGCAAGAACTAAGAGAATAGAGACACGCAGGACCGGGAGCATTAGGGCCAGACGGAGGCTGGTGACTGTGGGCGAGTGAGGAAGGAGAGCCAGGTACGGACAAAACACAGAGCGGACGGACGGATAGCAGAGGGTAACGGACCAGAGAGGCACTAAGGACAAGACAGAGACACTGGACAAGACAGGTGGGGCCACGGAGCAGAGAAGCTACCGGAGGCAGCGCAAACAGGACAGCAGGATAGCGCAGAGGATACAGGGACCTGAGAGGAGCGGAAACGCTAGAGCAGGAACAGCGTCACCGCAGAAGATAATCAGGCATCTTACCTGACAAGATGCCTTGCTGAAATAGCCGGTGGGCGCCGCCATGTTGTGGGCGGAGCCACTGCATCACTGCTCCCAGAGGTCCGAGCGCCAAGGGAATAGACCGGCGCAGGAACGACGATGGGGAGTCCGGATGTCTGGAGCGGGGACGCGACGTGGAGCAGGAGCGCGCCGGGAGGCGTGCAGGAGAGCAGCGGGGCCGCGCTGGTAAGTATGGCCGGTAGGGGGCATGACACCGGTAGGGGGCATGACAGTACCCCCCCTTTACTCCCCCTCTTTCTAACGCTGGAGAGAAATCTTTTCATAATACGAGGAGCATCAATATTCTCTCGGGGTTCCCAAGATCGCAAAGTTTTTCCCCTAACCGTCTTCATAGCAAGTATATCCTTCACCTCAAAAGTGTTGTCAGCACTATTTGGTAGGGGGGGTGAGGGAAGGAGCTGAGTGGAAACAATTAAACACTGCTGGTTTGAGGAGTGATACGTGAAAGACGTCAGGGATACGCAGAGAGGCAGGTAATTTCAATTTGTAGGCCACGTCGTTGATGCGTTTTACAATTTCCAAGGGGCTAATGTAACGTGGACCTAACTTATAGGACGGGATTTTTAGCCTGATGTATCGTGAGGACAGCCAAACCTTATCTCCTGGGCGGTATGGAGGAGCGTCTAAACATTTTTTGTCGGCATACTGCTTCATTTTGCAACTGGCAGCCTCAAGAGCCCCCTTAGTCTCTCTCCAAATCTGAGAGAAGTCCACGGTCACGGCGTCCGCCGCCGGCACGCCAGAGGTGGGGGAAGCGGGAAGGGGAATGCCGGGATGTTGTCCAAAAACTATGAAAAAAGGATACTTGGAAGAGGCTTCACTGGGATGATTATTGTAGGCGAATTCGGCCCAGGGCAGAAGAGAAACCCAGTCGTCCTGGTGGGCGTTGGAAAAATGCCGGAGATAGGAAGTTAGAGTTTGGTTGACTCGTTCAACTTGCCCATTCGACTGCGGATGGTAAGCCGAGGAGAAATCTAGAGTGATCTTCATTAATCCGCAGAGAGCTCGCCAAAAGCGGGAGGTAAACTGGACTCCTCGGTCCGAGACAATATGTTGAGGAAAACCATGGAGGCGGAAGATGTGGAGCAAGAAAATCTTCGCCAACTCGGGGGGCCGTAGGCAGACCAGGTAGGGGAATGAAATGGGCCATTTTGGAAAACCGATCTACGACCACCAGGATCACTGAGCACTTAGAGGACAAAGGTAAATCGGTAATAAAGTCCATAGCAATGTGGGTCCATGGGACCGAAGGCACAGGCAACGGGTGTAGGAGACCAGAAGGACGTTGTCTAGGGACTTTGTTTCTAGCGCAGGAGGGACAGGAGACGATGAACTCCACTACGTCTTGGTGAAACGAGGGCCACCAATAGTGGCGGGAGACGAGAGAGAGGGTCTTCTTGGTTCCAGCATGCCTGGAAAACTTCGAGGAATGGCTCCATCGTAGGACCTTCTGCCTGTCCCCACTTGACACAAAGGTTTTTCCCGGTGGTGGAGTGTCTAGGCTTAGCGGGGCCGCGGTGAGAATCTTGGCCGGGTTAATAATATGTGTAGGTTCATCCTCGCTGTCCATGGGCAAAAATGACCAGGATAGGGCATCAGCCTTGATGTTCTTGTCCCCCGGTCGGAAGTGGAGTTCAAAATCGAATCGCCCGAAGAACAAAGACCACCTGGCCTGCCGTGGGTTGAGTCTTTGGGCGGACTGAACATACTCCAAATTTTTGTGATCCGTGAAGATGATGAACGGATGAACTGCCCCTTCGAGGAGATAGCGCCACTCCTCGAGGGCTAGCTTAATGGCCAGCAACTCTCTATCCCCAATGGAGTAATTTCGTTCCAGGGCGGAAAAGGCTTTAGAGAAGAATCCGCAGGTGACTAAGTGGCCAGAGGAGGATTTCTGCAAAAGAACCGCTCCTGCTCCAACTGAAGATGCGTCCACCTCGAGGATGAATGGCCTATTGGCATCAGGGCGGTGGAGCACAGGAGATTTTGCGAATTCTTGTTTCAGAGCCTCAAAGGCGACCTCGGCGTCCGTGGGCCAGTGGTTAGGATTGGCCCCCTTGCAGACAAGAGCAGAAATGGGCTTAGTCAGAGTCGAAAAATGAGGGATAAATTGCCTATAATAATTGGCAAATCCCAAAAAACGCTGGATTGCCTTCACCCCAAGTGGACGTGGCCAATTGAGGACCGCAGAAACCTTCTCAGGATCCATCTCCAACCTGGAGCTCGAGACGATGTACCCAAGAAAGGGCAGCGAAGATTGCTCAAAAATGCACTTCTCCAATTTGGCAAAAAGGAGATTTTCCCTGAGGCGTTGGAGAACCTGGCAAACATCTCGGCGATGAGTGGATAGGTCTGGGGAGAAGATCAAGATGTCGTCTAGGTAGACTACGACACAGGAGTATAGGAGGTCTCGGAAGATGTCGTTAACGAGCTCCTGGAAGACTGCTGGCGCGTTACAGAGGCCAAAAGGCATGACTAAATATTCGTAGTGGCCGTCTCGCATGTTGAATGCGGTCTTCCACTCATCTCCTGAGCGTATGCGAACAAGGTTATAGGCTCCTCGCAGGTCCAGCTTGGTAAAGACTCTTGCTCCCCTCAAGCGGTCAAAAAGCTCCAAGATAAGCGGCAGTGGATATTTGTTCTTCACTGTAATGCGGTTCAGGCCACGATAATCGATACATGGACGAAGAGACCCATCCTTTTTTTTCATAAAGAAGCCTGCTCCAGCAGGGGACGAGGATTTCCGAATGAAGCCTCGGGCTAGGTTTTCTTGAACATATTCGGACATGGCCTGAGACTCCGCTGAAGAGAGAGGGTAAATCCTTCCACGAGGAGGCATAGTACCAGGAATGAGCTCAATGGGGCAATCGTAGGAACGGTGAGGAGGAAGGACTTCAGCTTCTTTCTTGCTGAAGACATCCAAGAAGGAACTGTAGGCGGACGGCAGCCCGGAGAGGACAGGGAGGGGAAGGGGAATACCTACTGGACGAACCGGCAGCAGACACCGAGCCCGACAAGACTCCCCCCAGGGAAGAACATTGCCATTACGCCAATCCAAGGTGGGCTCGTGGAGCTGCAGCCAAGGAAGGCCGAGAAGGACGGGATGCGAAATACCAGCCAAAACATAGAACGAAATTCTCTCCTTGTGCAAGGCCCCTACCTGTAACTCTACCTCCTGTGTTACCAACGTAACGGTCTCTAGCAAAGGTCTGCCATCCACAGAGGCGTGGACCTGAGGCTTTTCGAGGGTCCTAACGGGGATAGAGTATTTGGTGACCTCATCGAGCCTGATAAAATTTCCAGCAGCACCCGAATCCACATAGGCCATCAAAGAAACCCGCTTACCACCGACATGCAGGAGGACCGACAAAGGGGTTGAGCGGTATCTTGACCACCTAGGGAGGCCTCCCTTACCTGACCTAGGCGGAGAAGCTCCGGAACGGGATCGGAGTTGAAGCCCTGGGTCGAGGACTGGGTGATTTGCGGGCGGATGGCATTGGACGAGAAAGTCGTCTCTCGCGGGACCGCTCTTGGAACCGGAGGTCAATCCGCGTGGCTAGAGAAATTAGATCCTCCAGAGCGGTGGGGTTATCGCGACCAGCGAGTTCGTCCTTTATACGACCCGAGAGCCCCCGCCAAAAGGCTCCTACCAATGCCTCATTGTTCCACCCTAACTCGGACGACAGGGTCCGAAATTGGATGGCATACTGACTCACGGTTTGTGAACCCTGACAAAGGCTGAACAGGGACTCCGTAGTGGAGGCTAGACGACCTGGTTCGTCAAACACTCGCCGAAAAGTGTCCAGAAAAAGGGCCAGCTGGGAAACTACGGGATCGTCACGCTCCCAAAGGGGATTCACCCATGCCAAAGCGTCTTCCTCTAAATGAGAAACAATAAAGGCCACCTTGGACCGGTCAGTGGGATACTGTTGGGGCAACAGTTCAAAATGGAGACTACATTGGTTCAGGAAACCCCGGCATAGTATAGCATCACCACCATGCCGGTGCGGTTTGGCCAAGCGTGGCAGAGGGTGAGAAAGCGCAATGGGAGGAGACGCTGAGGCAGCCGACTGCAAGGAGAGCAATCGAGTGTCCACAGAGGCCATGTAGCTAAGAAAATGCGTTTGGGTGTCTCGCTGCTGGGCCAACTCCTGCTGTAAACCCACCAGCTGAGAAGCATTCCCTGGATCAGTGGATTGGAGAGCAGAAAAGCGCGAGTCCAAAGATTTCATTAAGGACATTATGCGTACTTGATTCTCCCGTAAAGACACTAACTCCTTCTGAGTAACCAAGGCTCCAGCGGGATCCATGGCCTGATTATGCTGTTACGGTGTGGGAAATAAAGGAGGAACCTGGAGGTGGACCCTCTGGGTCATGGCTCCAGAGCCCCTGAGGGCGAGCCGACCAGGTGAAACCCACCCCCTATACAGGGAGCGTTAGGAGCAGGCCCCCGAGGGATGGAACCGTAACAGCCGGAGCCAATGGGACGACCAGGGATAGAAATAAGAGAGTCTGTGGCGAGGAGGGACAGAGCCCAGGCGAACGGAGGGACTGCAAGAACTAAGGAGAATAGAGACACGCAGGACCGGGAGCATTAGGGCCAGACGGAGGCTGGTGACTGTGGGCGAGTGAGGAAGGAGAGCCAGGTACGGACAAAACACAGAGTGGACGGACGGATAGCAGAGGGTAATGGACCAGAGAGGCACTAAGGACAAGACAGAGACACTGGACAAGACAGGTGGGGCCACGGAGCAGAGAAGCTACCGGAGGCAGCGCAAACAGGACAGCAGGATAGCGCAGAGGATACAGGGACCTGAGAGGAGCGGAAACGCTAGAGCAGGAACAGCGTCACCGCAGAAGATAATCAGGCATCTTATCTGACAAGATGCCTTGCTGAAATAGCCGGTGGGCGCCGCCATGTTGTGGGCGGAGCCACTGCGTCACTGCTCCCAGAGGACCGAGCGCCAAGGGAATAGACCGGCGCAGGCACGCAGGAACGACGACGGGGAGTCCAGATGTCTGGAGCGGGGACGCGACGTGGAGCAGGAGCGCGCCGGGAGGCGTGCAGGAGAGCAGCGGGGCCGCGCTGGTAAGTATGGCCGGTAGGGGGCATGACACCGGTAGGGGGCATGACACTCCTCCTGGAGTGTACGGACTCCGGCCTCTGTCCTTTAGCTACTCAGAGCAACGGCAATGCCACCTGCAGGACATCTTAATTGATGGATACAAAGTGTCAGGATTTAGAGACACGGGGGCATTCCTGACTATCGCTGACCCCCGTGTGGTTCGACCCGAGGCAATTTACCAGGGTCTGGGAATTCCCATTGTCCTGGCAGGGGGGTGCCCGCAAATATATACAGCGAGCTTCTGTGCATTTGGATTATGGTTGTGGAGAAAAACTGTGTTGGATTGGAGTTATGGGAGGACTTCCTGCAGATATCCTCATTGGCAAAGACATTGGGGAGTGTAGGGATTCGCTCTGGTAGGCAATGGCAGGGCGGCAGTAACGAGGCAACACACAGGCATAAAGTCCAGTTTAGTGGTTTTAATGTCACTTAGTAACCAGCCGGTTAACAGAACATAAGGAAAAAAACATACACATACTCCAGTTTGGAGAACCACCGGTCCCAGACTCACCCCTTGCACAGGACGGGCTTAACTAAGCGGCTGCCAGGTCCTGCGGCATCTGCCAGGTGCCATTCCCGGGGTTCTTCCGAGTCTTGCTGCTATAGTCCTGCAACATGGGGATCCTGTATACAAGTTTCAGGCTGAGTCAGCCAAGTTCCTGTAGCTTCCAGAAACACACTCTCCCTGTGACAATTACCAACCTCCATTACATAGGGCCCAACCCCTCCCACCAGTGAGATAGACATCACATGGGATGATCACGTGACCCTGACATCATCGCAGGTCGTCTTTAGGGAAAAACCCAGTCAAACATTAATCTGCTGGGAGAAACATATCTCCCATCCATCCTTTACTGTACCACAGGAGTTACAGTGCCAATCTGTGGGAGCAGTCACCCAACTACAGGCCCTTCAAGCACTACGTCATCCGGACCTCATCGGAGAGCAATCACCACGAACCGCATCAGAGGTGGTAAGCAATACGTTCACTGCTACTACATTGGGAGAGTCTTGGGACAGAGAGGAGTTTAGGAGAGAAATAGAGGGTGACACTAGCTTAGCAGCCCTTAGGTGAAAGGCAGAAACTGGGCACATGGGAGATAATGGGGATGGCTTCACTAGAGATAACGGACTGTATTATCATGTAACAAAGGTCAGTAACCAGGGCAACCCTGACGCAATGACCAGGCAACTCATTGTCCCTCAGAAGTACAGGACACAGCTACTCCAACTGGCCCATGACATCCCCTTGACTGGGCATCAAGGGAGAAAAATTAAAGAGACTCACCCAAAGTTTTTACTGGCCGGGCGTCTCGCAGTCGGTAGCCCATTATTGCCACACCTACAATGTGTGCCAGCGAATGCGGCATCCAGGAGCTCGACATAAGGTACCCCTGCAATCCCTGCCCATAATTGAGGAACCATTTCAACGTGTAGCTGTCGACATCATAGGTCCTCTGGCCCACCCCAGCCGGTCGGGGAAAAAATATATCCTGACCGTGGTGGACTATGCCACTAGGTATCCTGAAGCTGTGGCCCTGTCCAGCATTACAGCAGTAAAGGTAGCCGAGGCCCTTGTTACCATCTTTACCCGGGTAGGGTTTCCTAGTGAAATATTATCGAATCAAGGCACTCAGTTCATGTCAGATCTGGTCCAGTCCCTATGGCATACCTGTGGTGTTCGAGCCATTCGCACCACCCCATACCACCCGCAGACCAACGGACTATGTGAACGCTTTAATGGAACCCTAAAAAATATGCTGAGGGCTTTTGTTGACGTTGAAAAAGACTTGGAAAAGTACTTGCCACATCTCCTCTTCGCCTATCGGGAGGTTCCCCAAGAGTCCACAGGGTTCTCTCCCTTCGAACTACTGTTTAGCCGGAAGGTCCGTGGGCCTCTCACTCTTCTGAAAGAACATTTAGAGGGAGACATCTCAGATACCGGAATGCCCATCGTTCCCTATGTTCTAGAGTTCAGAGACTGTCTTGCCCAGCTAGCTACCTTGGCTAAAGAACATCAGCGAATGGCCCAGTCCAGACAAAAAACCTGGTATGACCGTAATGCCAGGAACCAGGAATTTATGGAAGGACAACAAGTGCTCATGATTACTGCTTCCCCTGCCAACAAGCTTCAAGCAGTGTGGGAAGGCCCTTATCAGGTTGTCAAGAAAATTAATGACACTAACTATGTTATTGCCCTGGACTCCAGTCGTCGACGACAGAAAACCATCCACATTAACATGCTGAAAGACTACCACGACCAATCTCTGCCTGTTCTAGCTGTCTGCCACCCCCCTAGTGATATCGCCGACGACGAGTATCTCCCCGATCTCCTCCAGCTTGCCCAAGCGGGAGGATCAATGGAACAAGTGCCCCTGGGCTCCCATTTATCAGATATACAAAAGGACGATATTTTCGCCGTACTAAGGCCAAGGGCTGCTGCTTTCTCCTCAAAGCCAGGTAAGACTACTCTCACCAGCCACCATGTGGAAACCCCCGGACAATGCCCCATCCAGTAGGCTGCCTACCGGGTTCCAGAGGCTGTTCAAGGCATGATAAAGGACGAACTAGAGGAGATGAAATGACTGGGAGTTATTCAGCCATCTCAGAGTTTTTGGGCCTCTCCTGTCATCCTGGTCCCCAAGAAGGATGATACAACACGATTCTGCGTCGATTACAGACGATTAAATGATGCCACCAAGAGTGATGCTTATCCCATGCCCAGGATTGATGATCTATTGGATCGTCTGGCCAGTGCCCAATTTGTGACCATGTTAGACTTGAGCAAGGGGTACTGGCAGATACCCCTAATGGAGGACGCTCGGCCTTCATTACTCCATTTGGGCTTTTTGAGTTCCTGAAAATGCCTTTTGGGATTAAAACTGCCCCCGCTACTTTCCAGAGACTGGTAGATCGACTGTTACAACAATGTCAGGACTTTGCCTGTGCTTACTTAGACGACATTGCCATTTTTAGCACAATCTGGGAGGAACATCTTAAACACTTGGGCATAGTGCTAGACTGTATCCTTACTGCAGGACTGACCATTCGCCCTGATAAGTGCCAAATAGGGATGGCTGAGGTGCAGTACCTCAGGCATAGAGTAGGGGGTGGGACCCTAAGGCCTGAGCCTGCCAAGGTGGAAGCCATTAGCAACTGGTGTAGACCCCACACTAAAAAGCAGGTACTTGAATTTTTAGGAACTGCTGGTTACTATCGCAAATTTGTTTCTAACTTCAGCACCTTGGCCAAGCCCCTAACCGACCTGACCCGCAAGAACATGCCTAGGAATGTGACATGGACGACTGCATGCAAGGATGCCTTTTCAGCGTTAAAGACCACCCTCGTCACTGCTCCTGTCTTGGCTGCCCCGGATTATAAGCGCAGGTTCCTCGTGCAGACAGAT
Source organism: Dendrobates tinctorius (assembly GCF_039654945.1). Classification (NCBI taxonomy): domain Eukaryota; kingdom Metazoa; phylum Chordata; class Amphibia; order Anura; family Dendrobatidae; genus Dendrobates; species Dendrobates tinctorius. Next base: position 4,224,644 of record NW_027361672.1, read on the forward strand.
GCATCCACCTTTGGGATTGGGGCAGTACTTAGCCAAGTGAACGCCGCCGGAGAACATCCTGTTGCTTTTGCCAGTCGGAAACCAATGGATCAGGACGTTGCCTATGCCACTATTGAAAAAGAGTGCCTTGCCATCGTATGGGCGCTAAAAAAATTGCAGCCATACTTGTATGGCAGAGACTTTACAATTGTTACAGACCACAACCCCCTCACATGGCTGAACCGCGTATCAGGGGACAATGGAAGAGTGCTGCGGTGGAGCTTACAACCCTACAGCTTCTCCATCCAATACAAGCGGGGAAGCCAACACCAGAACGCCAATGGTCTGTCTCGACAAGAAGAACCATAGGCTCCCCAGGCCGGCCTACCCCTGCCACTATACAAGGAACTATAAACGATTGAGCAATGTGGACTAAAGTGAGCAGGCCAGAGGTCTGTGTAGACCTGATAGCGTGCTCACTTATTATGGGGAGGAGAGGTTGTTATGGTGTGATATGCTATGTGGATATCATTTTGTGTATATTTCTATTTCACTGATTTTCATAGTGTTTTTCTTGCTGCCTTGTAAAGGCCCTATCACCCTAAGCGATATCGCTAGCAATATCGCTATAACGTCACAGGTTTTTGTGACGTTATAGCGATATCGCTATGTCTGATACTTACCTCCGACTGCTCCCCCGCTGGTTATCGCTGATCGCGCGAGAACGTCCTGGGCCGTTTCTCGTCGTCAGCTTCCTGCTGGGCTTCCTGCTGTGACGACGAGCGACGCGTGGACGCGGGCATCTTCATCGCCTCATCTGACAGGTAAGTAGCGACCCCCGACCCCTGCTATGTCGCTGGTGAGATCTGCCTGTGTGGCAGCTCACTAGCGACCACTTAGCGATGCACCAGCAATCCTGACCACGTCATATCGCTGGTCGGGATCACTGGTGCATCGCTAAGTGTGACAGTACCTTTAGTCTACAGCCTGATTGTATCTGTCTCTTGATGACCCAATGTAGTTCCTTAATCCCCAAGGCTCCTTTGTTCTCCTCTGGGAGGCCTGCAAACCGCCCCAACCTGTTTGACTACCTCTGGACACAAGGAAGGGGGTGGGGAGGACAGGGGCTGGACAAGTCAGTTCCTGTGTGGAGAGAATCGTGTAAAGACCACCTCAGAGAGAAGGAAGCATTTGGACCCATTTTATCCTCTGGATGCTAGAGTTTTGGACTCTCATCTCCCTGGACATTTTATCCTGTTACTGGACTACATTCTTGTTCTGGACTATTGTATCCTCAGTGTGGTGGATTGCTTATGGACCTTTTAATTTTGCCTATAATAAAGGTCTTGGGATTGTTCACACTTCCCTCGCTCTGTTGATTGTGTGGTATCGGAGGACCCCGTGACACCCCAAGCATCTTTCCATCAATCACTGAAACTTCCCAGGAGTGTTAGTCAGGACTAGGTGCAGTATGAACGCTGTCTTCAGCAGTTTGTGTTCAGCCATCGGCACCTGCCAGTATCTGCTGGCCAGATACAGGGACGAGAAATACTTCACCTTTCTTAAGGTAGATAACGACTCCTCGATTTGGGGTAATGGATAGGAGTCCCGCACCGTACAGGCATTCAGTCATAGGTAATCGACACAAAAGCACAGGGTTCCATCCTTTTTCCGGTCTAAAACAATGGGAGACGCCCACGGGCTCTGACTCTCCCGTATGACTCCACTCTGCAGAATGTGAGCCAGCATCTCCTTTGCCTCTTTGTACATCGGAGGCAGTATCTGCCGATCTCTCCCTCACTGGGGCAGCACTTCATGTAGGAGTTTCGTGGGCTATAGCCATGGTGCACCCAAAGTCATCTTCATGACGAGCGAACACCTCCTGGTAGCGCTCCAGTACAGCTTCCACCTGTTGCATCTGCTGTGAGGAGAGTCCCGTCAGTTCGGCCCCCATCTGTTGCATAATTCGATGGCCCTCCTTCAGGTCTCCAGGCGGATGTTCTGGTATATATACCCCAGTGTTAGCCTCCAATCATGTATATACCCTAGAGTCAGCATCATGTTATGGATATACCCCAGTGCCAGCCTCTTCTCATATACATACCCCAGTGCCAGCCTCATCTCATGTATATACCCCAGTATCAGTCTCCTGTTTTGTATATACCCGCGTCAGCCTCCTCTGATATATACCCCAGTGCCAGCCTCCTCGCATGTACAGTGGGGCAAAAAAGTATTTAGTCAGTCAGCAATAGTGCAAGTTCCACCACTTAAAAAGATGAGAGGCGTCTGTAATTTACATCATAGGTAGACCTCAACTATGGGAGACAAACTGAGAAAAAAAAATCCAGAAAATCACATTGTCTGTTTTTTTTCATTTTATTTGCATATTATGGTGGAAAATAAGTATTTGGTCAGAAACAAAATTTCATCTCAATACTTTGTGATATATCCTTTGTTGGCAATGACAGAGGTCAAACATTTTCTGTAAGTCTTCACAAGGTTGCCACACACTGTTGTTGGTATGTTGGCCCATTCCTCCATGCAGATCTCCTCTAGAGCAGTGATGTTTTTGGCTTTTCGCTTGGCAACACGGACTTTCAACTCCCTCCAAAGGTTTTCTATAGGGTTGAGATCTGGAGACTGGCTAGGCCACTCCAGGACCTTGAAATGCTTCTTACGAAGCCACTCCTTCGTTGCCCTGGCGGTGTGCTTTGGATCATTGTCATGTTGAAAGACCCAGCCACGTTTCATCTTCAATGCCCTTGCTGATGGAAGGAGGTTTGCACTCAAAATCTCACGATACATGGCCCCATTCATTCTTTCATGTACCCGGATCAGTCGTCCTGGCCCCTTTGCAGAGAAACAGCCCCAAAGCATGATGTTTCCACCACCATGCTTTACAGTAGGTATGGTGTTTGATGGATGCAACTCAGTATTCTTTTTCCTCCAAACACGACAAGTTGTGTTTCTACCAAACAGTTCCAGTTTGGTTTCATCAGACCATAGGACATTCTCCCAAAACTCCTCTGGATCATCCAAATGCTCTCTAGCAAACTTCAGACGGGCCCGGACATGTACAGGCTTAAGCAGTGGGACACGTCTGGCACTGCAGGATCTGAGTCCATGGTGGCGTAGTGTGTTACTTATGGTAGGCCTTGTTACATTGGTCCCAGCTCTCTGCAGTTCATTCACTAGGTCCCCCCGCGTGGTTCTGGGATTTTTGCTCACCGTTCTTGTGATCATTCTGACCCCACGGGGTGGGATTTTGCGTGGAGCACCAGATCGAGGGAGATTATCAGTGGTCTTGTATGTCTTCCATTTTCTAATTATTGCTCCCACAGTTGATTTCTTCACTCCAAGCTGGTTGGCTATTGCAGATTCAGTCTTCCCAGCCTGGTGCAGGGCTACAATTTTGTTTCTGGGTCCTTTGACAGCTCTTTGGTCTTCACCATAGTGGAGTTTGGAGTCAGACTGTTTGAGGGTGTGCACAGTTGTCTTTTTATACTGATAACAAGTTTAAACAGGTGCCATTACTACAGGTAATGAGTGGAGGAAAGAGGAGACTCTTAAAGAAGAAGTTACAGGTCTGTGAGAGCCAGAAATCTTGATTGCTTGTTTCTGACCAAATACTTATTTTCCACCATAATATGCAAATAAAATGAAAAAAAAACAGACAATGTGATTTTCTGGATTTTTTTTTCTCAGTTTGTCTCCCATAGTTGAGGTCTACCTATGATGTAAATTACAGACGCCTCTCATCTTTTTAAGTGGTGGAACTTGCACTATTGCTGACTGACTAAATACTTTTTTGCCCCACTGTATATACCCCAGTGTCAGCCTCCTCTCGTGTATATACCCGTGTCAGTCTCATGTTATGTAAATACACCAGTGTCAGCCTTGTGTCATGTATATACCCAGTGTCAGCTTCCTCTGATGTATATCCCCCAGCGTTAGCCTCATCTCATGTATATCCCTGTGTCAGCCTCCTGTCATGTATATCCCCCAGTGTTACTGATGGTAGCCTTTGCTACGGTGGTCCCAGCTCTGTGCAGGTCATTCACTAGGTGCCCCCGTATGGTTCTGGGACTTTTGCTCACCGCTCTCGTGGTCATTTTGACCCCAAGGGGTGAGACCTTGTGTGGAGCCCCAGATCGAGGGAGATTATCAGTGGCCTTGTATGTCTTCCATTTTCTTGTTATTGCTCCCACAGTTGATTTCATCACACCAAGCTGCTCGCCTATTGCAGATTCAGTCTTCTCAGCCTGGTGCAGGGCTACAATTTTGTTTCTGGTGTCCTTCAACAGCTCTTCGGTCTTCACCATAGTGGAGTTTGGAGTGTGACTGTTTGAGGTTGTGGACAGGTGTTTTATACTGATAACAAGTTCAAACAGGTGCCATTACTACAGGTAATGAGTGGAGGACAGAGGAACCTCTTAAATAAAAAGTTACAGGTCTGTGAGAGCCAGAAATCTTGCATGTTTTAAGGTGACCAAATATTTATTTTCTACCGCAACTTGAAAAATAAATCTTGCCAAATCAGACAAGGTGATTTTCTGGATTTGTTTTCTCATTTTGATTCTCATAGTTGTGGGCTACCTATGATGTCAATTATGTGGACTACCTATGATGTCAATTACAGGCCTCGCTCATCTTTTTAAGTGGGAGAGCTTGCACAATTGGTGGCTGACTAAATACTTTTTTCCCCACTGTATATACCCAAGTGCAAATTGATTAAAAAGTCAAACAATGCTAGTCAACCTCATCACATCTTCCTCTTGACCTCTGTATGCTGGCTTGAAGGACAACAATTAACTATAAAAAGAGGATATGCACCACTGTAATATATTCATCCAAGCATCCAAAGACTCTTTACAAGACAGCAGCCAAGACATCATGGCTCCATCACGAGTGACACAGATTTGATATTCTATAGGATGTCAGCCCCGGCTGAAAGAACACAGATCTGCTCTGCTCCATTGACCATCACTAAACCATGGATATGTTTGGAGTAATCAAGATATGGACCCACCGCTCACCTGAACCCCATGGAAATGTTTTAAAAGGCCAGGAATGAGACCCACCAGTCACCTGGCTCCATGGAGATGTTCGGAGAAGCCAGGTTGTGACCTCCACTCCCCACTCCAACCCCCCCTATTCAACTGGCCTTGTACCTCAATGGACTATCAGCTTCCTAAGCTTGTCTTTACCTGCTCTCTGTGTGTGCCACAGGTGGAGTAGTCAGCCCTGGAAGCTGTAAAGTCACTGCTGCTCTAATGCCGGCGAGTCTGCGGAAGGGTGAGACTCTGTATTTTTGCACCATCTTGGGGATCTTGCTGGGACTGTTTTATGTGCTATTTGCCTGTTTTGTGGTTCAATAAAGTATTGCTACAGTACATTGTTTTACCCTCACCTTGTGTTGTCTGAGTAGTATTACACCCATGGTAAAAGTAGAGCGGGCGTTCTGTGGGATGTGCCCTGGTCCATGCGATTTCAGGCTAGCAGACTAGAGCACCGGCTAACCCACCTGTCTCCACATATATACCCCAGCGCCACTCTCCTCTCAAGTATATACCCCAGTGTCAGCCTCACGTTATGTATATACCCCAGTGTCATCCTCACGTGATGTATATAACCCAATGTCAGCCTCATGTGATGTATATACCCAAGTGTCAGCCTCCTATAATGTACTGTAGCTACCCCAGTATCAGCCTGCTATAATTTATATACTCCTGTGTCAGCCTCCTCATGTATATACCCCAGTGTCAGCCTCCTATCATACATATATCGCGCTCTGCCTCCTATCATGTTTATTCCACAGTGTGGTTATATCCTATGTGATGTATACAGCGTGACTTAGTATATAATATGGTGCTGTGTATGTATAGTATATAAGGTAGAGATGTTTATACAGTATACTACTGTGTACATAGTATATACACTGGGACATCTCTACAGTATATACAATACACAGAGCTCCACACAATATTCTTTAACACAATATATGAAGCTGTGTATGTAATTGATCCAATGACCAAGGATAATTATCTGTCACAACTTGTGCAGGGCCCAACTAGAGGGACAGCCCTTCTGGACTTAATTTTAAGCAACAGGCCAGATAGAATAACAGAAGTACGAGTCGATGGGCACCTAGGGAACAGTGACCACAATATAATACAATTCCACTTGTCCTTCAGTAAGGTGCCCTGGAAGGGGGTTACAAAAATGCTGAATTTCAGGAAAGCAAAATTTGATCACCTTAGAGAGGACCTTCACCAAATTGATTGGGACAATGTCCTCAAAAATAGGAGCAAAGAAAATAAATGGGAAATATTTAAATCAGTTTTACACACCCACTGCGAGCTAGCCATGCCGTACAGAAATAAAAGGGCTAGGAACAGGAGAACACCAATGTGGCTAAATAAGGATGTAAAAAGGGCAATAAATAACAAGAACAAGGCATTTAAGAAGCTAAGACAAGAAGTCAATGAAGAAGCATTAAAAAGTTATAGAGAAAAAAATAAAATGTGTAAAAAATAAATACATTTAGCAAAAGTGGAAACTGAGAGACTCATTGCTAAGGAAAGTAAAACAAACCCCAAACTATTCTTTAATTATATAAACAGGAAAATGATTAAAATTGATGGTGTCGGCCCTTTAAAGAACAATGAGGGTGAAATCATAGAGAGCGATGTGGGAAAAGCAAATGTTTTAAATACTTTTTTCTCAACAGTGTTCACACAGGAAAAGGATTTGCCAGGGGAAATGCAGAGTGATAATGTAAACTCCCCATTAAATATTACCTGCCTAACCCAGGAAGAAGTGCAGAACCGCCTTAGTAAGATTAAAATTGACAAATCACCAGGCCCTGATGGCATTCACCCTCGGGTATTAAGGGAGTTAAGTAATGTGATAGACAGGCCTCTATTCCTTATATTTAAAGACTCTATAGAAACAGGGTCTGTTCCTTTTGATTGGCGGCAAGCAAATGTGGTACCAATATTCAAAAAGGGGTGTAAAAGGGAACCTGGAAACTATAGGCCGGTAAGCTTAACATCTGTTGTGGGTAAAATTTTTGAAGGGTTTCTAAGGGATACCATTATGGAATATCTCAATGTTCATAAATGTTTAACTCCATATCAACATGGATTTATGAAGGATCGCTCCTGTCAAACTAACCTGATCAGCTTCTATGAGGATGTAAGCTCTCAAATGGACCAAGGAGAATCATTGGATGTCATTTATCTCGACTTCTCTAAAGCATTTGACACTGTCCCACATAAAAGATTGGCAAGTAAGATGAGAAAGCTTGGGCTAGGGGAAAATGTGTGTAGATGGGTAGGTAGCTGGCTTAGTGATAGAAAACAAAGAGTGGTTATTAATGGTGCATACTCAGATTGTGCCAGGGTTACTAGTGGGGTACCACAGGGTTCTGTATTGGCCCCCTATTTAATATATTTATTAATGATCTAGTGGATGGCTTACACAGTAAAATATCAGTATTTGCAGATGATACAAAACTATGTAAGGTAGTTAACACAAAGGAGGACAGTTTGCAACTACAGACAGATTTGAGTAAATTGGAGAATTGGGCTGAAAAATGGCAAATGAGGTTTAACACAGATAAGTGTAAAGTTATGCACATGGGAAGGAGAAACAGATGCTACAATTACTTACTAAATGGGAAACTGCTGGGGAAATCAGACATGGAAAAAGACTTAGGCATCTTCGTCAATAAGAAGCTAAATTGGAGTGCCCTGTGTCAGGCAGCTGCCACCAAAGCAAATAGGGTCATGGGATGCATTAGAAGAGGTCTGGGGACACGAGATGAAAACATAATTCTCTCTCTGTACAAATCACTCGTCAGACCACACTTGGAGTATTGTGTGCAATTTTGGACACCGGTGCTCAAGAAAGATATTACTGAACTTGAAAGGGTTCAAAGGCGGGCTACTAAAATGATAAATGGAATTAGTTCACTACAATACCCAGAAAGGTTATCAAAATAAGGTCTATTTACTCTAGAAAAGAGAAGACTTAGGGGAGACCTAATATATGTGTACAAGTATATCAGAGGGCAATACACAGATCTCTCCAATGAACTGTTTGTACCAAGGACTGTGACAAGTACAAGGGGGCATTCTCTTCGTTTGAAGGAAAGACAATTTCTGCACCAGCATAGAAGAGGGTTCTTCACGGTAAGAGCAGTGAGGCTCTGGAATTCTCTTCCTGAGGAAGTGGTGATGGCCAATTCACTGAATGAATTTAAGAAAGGAATGGATGCTTTTCTTGTGAGTAACGGTATAGAAGGTTACAAATAACATAATATTATAGGTAGATGGTTGACCCAGCTTAGGGGAAGGAATTATTTTCCCTATAGAGAAAATTGGCTTCTACTCTGTGGGTTTTTTGCCTTCCCCAGGATCAACAATGCAGAACAGCTGCACTAAAAATAGGCTGAACTAGATGGACATAAGGTCTCCCTTCAGCCTTCAAAACTATGCTACTATGTTACATATTGTGGAGTTGTGTAAGCTGTCTATACTTCTCCTGTCCTGTATACTCGGTGTAATTCTCATTATCTGCTTTATATATATATATCGTATATACTCGCGTATAAGCCAAGATTTTCAGCCCATTTTTTGGGGCTTAAAGTCCCCCTTTCAGCTTATACGCGAGTCATATACTGGGAGTCAGTGGGGGAGGGGGAGCGGGGGCGTCAGAGATCATGCTCACCCCCTGGCACATCTCTGCAGCCCCCCTGCTTCTCCCATGCCTTTCTTCAGCGGTCACGTGGTACCGTTCATTAAAGTCACGAATATGCGATATTCACCTGTCCCCGGTCCATCGCTGCGTGCCACTCGGTCCTCCGCGTCCTCTGTCAGTGACGTTCAGGCAACAGAGGGCGCGATGACATAGTTAGTGCGTGCTGCACCCTCTACTGCCCGAACGTCGAGAGGTGATTGTCATTTTTTTTATTTGCAGCAGCGGCATATGAGGCATGATCTATGGGACATTTTATGGGGCAGCATATGGGGCCTATTCTATGGGGCATAATCTATGGTGCATCTTATGGGGGCATAATCTATGGAGCATTTTATGGGGCCATAACCTTTATGGAGCAGCATATGGGGCATATTATTCTATGGAGCATCTTATGGGGCCATTATTAACCTTTCTGCAGCATTATATGGGGTGTATTTTTATGGAGCATCTTATGGAGCCATTATTAACCTTTGTGCAGCATTAGCAGTTTTTTCGGACTATAAGACGCACCGGACCATAAGACGCACCCCAAATTTTCAGAAGAAAAATGGGGAAAAAAATTAATGCGTCAAATGAGGGTCCATCTTACAGTCCGAATTATTCAGCTTACCTGGGGGTAGGGTGTGATATGGAATGCTGGTGGAGTGGGGTCACAGGAGGTGATCTGGCTCATCCCTGGCTGGTGCAGCAGGTTCGGTGGTGTGGGGGCTCTGCCATTTTGTGAAAGTCCCCACACATCCATCCTAGGCTAGTCTGATGGGCGACAATTTGGCAGATGATCTGTGATGCGGGGGCTCAGCCGGCATTGGTGGAAATCCCGGAGCCCCAGCATATCCATCCCGGGCTGGTGCAGCACTTTTGCAGGTGATCGGCGGTGCAGGGGCTCCGCCGGCATTTTGTGAAAGGAGCCCCCGCACTTCCATTGTTGGAATGCTGATTTGAAAATGGCCGCACATAGTGATATCTCGGGAGACGAGATGTCGTCCTGGGAGACGAAATCTCGTCTCCTGAGATCTCACTCTGTGCATGCACCGCCTCCGGAGGCCATTTTCCTAAAGCTCAATTCAGCATTACATTGTAGCCCCTCACAAAAAGCACACCGCTGCTTATTTAGACATCGTGATCTTCAGCCCAGATTGAGGAAGTCACCTACAAAGGGTCCAGGCGATACTGGATGCACTGAGGAAGCAGGATTTACCATACACCCAAAGAAGTGCGACCTCGGGAAATAAGAGACCAAATACTTGAGCTACATCGGAAGGGGTGACATAAAGCCACAGATAGATAAGGTGGTGGCAATCCAAAAGTGTCCGCAGCTGGTTTCCAAAAAGCAGGTTAGGGCATTTCTGGTCTTCTGAAGGGCACAAGCACGTAGATGGTCAAATGGTCCTCTGAAGCAGAGATGGCATTCCTGAACTTGAAGTTTTCCCTGTGCAGACAGCTGATCTTTGTCACACCGGATTTCACTAAGGAGTTTGCAACGTCACGTTGCACCACAGACTGTCCAGGAGTTGGCGGATGCTTTAGTCCAGGTCTGGGAGGAGACCCCTCAGGAGACCATCTGAAGGGAGGTCATACAGGCACGTGGAGGCTACACACACTACTGAGCATCATTTCCTTGCCTTGGGGCATTTCCACTGAAGTTGGATTAGCCTGTAATTTGATTTTCCACTTTGATTTTGAGTATCATTCTAAATCCAGACCTCCATGAGTTATTAATTTTGATTTACAATGATCATTTTTATGTTTTATGTTCTCAATGCATTCCACTATGTAATGAATAAAGATTTGCAACTTAAATATTTCATTCAGTTATATCTAGGATGTGGTATTTTAGTGTCCCCTTTATTTTTTTGAGCAGGGTATGTTTTTATTTACATTATTTTTTTTTTTAATCTATTTCCTTTGCACGTTCAGGACCTTGAATTTGTCATGTGACACCAATGTGGGCCATTATTGGTGGAAGATAATTATATAGCATGTATGTGCCAGTATTAACATGACTTTGACAAAGATTGTTACTGATCGAAACGCGTCAACCCTTTCCATCTGTTGGCATATTTCAGGGAGCACTTTGCTACAATTTCAATTTTAATGGATTAAATAAATGAAGACTATATTTTAAGGAGCTGGAACATTTCCTTTTTGTTTCTAAGGAGTACCACCTCCTGGTACTGTGTTGCATAGTCCATCACTACCAGGTTGTATTGGTACCCTCTGGCAGACTTCACTAGGGGCCCTGCAAGGTCCATGGCAATCAAGTCAAATGGGACCTCTATAATGGGCAGAGGCACTAAGTGACTTTGAAAATAGGAATGGGGAGCAGTAAGCTGATAAACAGGACAGGACCCGCAGTAGTTAACAATTTCTCTGTGACACCCAGGCCAGTAGAACCTCATAAGGACCCGTTCATGAATTTTGTCTACTCCCAGATGTCTACCCAAGACATGAGAATGGGCCAGGTTTAATACCCTACGTCTATAGGGGCCCGATACTAACACTAGTCCACCACTTCCTCTCTCAGCTTAGTGACCTGATATAGCAGCTCTCCATTTAAAGCAAAATGTGGAAACCTGATGTCAGCCTCCTGTTCTTGGCAATCCCAGTTATCACAGTCATATTTTCCAATGGCCCTTTTAGGGTTAAATCTGTGTTTGAGCAGTCCCAAAATTTCTACCAGAAACCCTCATTTCCGGAGTCTTGGCCTCACTGGTCACCGTTTCATCCTAGACACCAGCCAGGACATAGAAGGGGAACTCATCCACCTTCGACTATGATGGGGTTTCATCAGGGTTGAGCTGGCTCTTGTCTGAGACACTTGCTATACCCGGCTCTCCCCATAAGTCCCTGAACAGGCTAAAGTCCCGCATTATTATCACCAGGTGTAGCAAGTCCATAACCACCTCAACCTCATGTGATTCAGCCCCACAGTTTTTATAGTCATTCTGGCAACAAGGTAGTCCTTGGGTGTCCCCATGAATACAATGGACACCCACTGTTTTTCTGAGGACCAACTGGTGAAGAAGTGTTGCCCTTATCAGGGTCACCAAACTCCCCGTGTCCAAGGATCCTAATACCAGTACCCCATGTACTATTGTGGGAGAAGCCTGCGGACCCTCACCGGGCTGATAGTCCACATTGCAGGCGGAATAGGCATAGTAAGCACAGCACCTGCCTAGGCTGCAGTCCATCTCTTCAGCGGACATAGCACAACGGGCAGCTATGTGTCCAGGACCGTGGCATCTCCAGCTAGCAAGTCATTACCAGCAGCCTTTGGCTACTCCTCGCTGACCGTTTGGAACCTCCCCTCAGTGGTGGCTCTGCTACCCCTCTTTAGGACATTGAGATCCCATGACAAAGGACAAATGTCAGGATCTTGACAGCGCCGGCGTGCAGCCTCCGCTGAGCAGGGACTCACCCGCACTGTAGGAGGCCCGGGGTCAGGTACAGCCAGAAAGTATAGATGTACAGGACCTGTGGACGCTGAAGTTAGCAAGCAGTCACAGGACCTACGGTCATGTGACTGCAAGGGGGCGGGGCTTAGTGTCCTGCTTTCAGAGATGGCAGGACACTATACAAAAACTCAGAGTCAGGCAAAACGGAGGTCATACACAGTACGGGCAAGCGATGTACAGGAGGGATATACAGATGGGAGGTCAGACAAAGCCAAAAGGTCATACACAGTACGGGCAAGCGCGGTACAGGAGGGATATTCAGGAGGGAGGTCAGACAAAGCCAAGGGTCATACACAGCACAGGCAAAGCAGGTACAGAGTCAGCAAACCAGAGACAATGATTAAAATGTTTTTGAACAAAGGGTACGATCCAATCTCTTTACAAAGAACCAAAGAATTAGTAGAATCATAGAATCATAGAATCGTAGAGTTGGAAGGGACCTCCTGGGCCATCTTGTCCAACCCCCTGCTCAAAGCAGGATTCGCTAAATCATCCCAGTTAGATGTCTGTCCAGCCTCTGTTTGAAGACTTCCATTGAAGGAGAACTCACCACTTCTCGTGGCAGCCTGTATACGTAAACCGTAACAGAGCAGGGTCAGAAAACCAGACAGACGGACAATGATTGGCGTGACGCATGGACAGAGCAGGGTCGGGCTAACACTCAGATAGGATTATAAGCGACAGGGGACGGCTCTCCCCTGAAGCTATAAAAACCCTATCCAGATCCACAGAGAGGCTCTCAGAGTTAACTCCTTCACTACCTACCCAAAACACACCATGACAGTACCCCTCCTTCAACGGGGGGCCGCCGGACCCCCAGGTCTCTCAGGATACCGAACATGGTAAGCTCTAACCAGGCGATCAGCGTGCACTAACCTGGCTGGTACCCACGATCAGTCCTCCGGACCATACCCCTTCCAATGTACAAGATATTGCAAGGAACCGCGTACCCACCGAGACTGTACAATGTTTTGCACTTCGAACTCCATATGACCGTCTACCAATACTGGAGTTGGTATGGAACCAGGTTCCTCTACCACCGAGCCTACTGGTTTGAGTAGAGACCTATGGAACACATTATGAAGTTTCAAGGATGCAGGGAGAAGTAAACGATATGCCACTGGGTTGATTACCTCGGTTATTACATAAGGGCCAATGAATTTAGGTCCCAGCTTGGCGGAAGGTAATTTTAAGGTTATGTTTTGCGTAGAAAGCCACACCTTATCCCCACACTGTAGTGTCAGACCCGGATCCCTCTTATTGTCAGCAAAACGTTATTTCTCTTGTGCTCTGGAAATGTTCGTCCGAACCTTAGCCCATAAATCACTTATCCTGCTGACTGAGTCTTCCGCCCCTGGACAGCTTGAATCCAGCTGTGAGAACTCACCAAAGTGAGGGTTCAATCCATAATTAATAAAAACTGATGACCTACCTGTGGATTGGTTTATTCCACTATTAAAGGCGAACTCCGCCAATAAAGCCTTGCACCAGTCGTCCTGTAACGTGGAATTTAAACACTGGAGGATCTGTTCCTATGACTGATTGGTGCGTTCCGTCTGTCCATTGCTCTCTGGGTGGTAAGCTGAGGAGAAAGACAGAGATATCCCCAACTTCCTACAGAAAGCCTGCCAAAACTTAGCCACAAATTGTGTCCCCCTGTCCGAGACAATGTTAGTAGGTACCCCATGGAGGCGAACAATTTGAGAAAGGAAGTGTCCAGATAGAACTTCTGCAGACGGTAATTTAATCATGGGTACAAAATGTGCCATCTTAGAGAATCTATCCACAATTACCCAAATTACAGTATTACCCCGAGAAGGAGGGAGGTTAGTGATGAAGTCCATGGACAAATGAGTCCAAGGCCTTCTTGGAATTTTCAAAGGCACCAATTCCCCAGCCGGCAATGAGAGCTCTTTGAACGTGCGCAAACCCCGCATGCAGCGACATGTTTCTTAATCTCCCTTGACATACATGGCCACGAGAAGACTCTTTTAATCGCCTCACCTGTGGCAGCAATACCTGGATGAGCGCCCAGTTTAGAGTCATGAAACTCTCGCAGGAGATCAGAACGCAAGTGTTGCGGGACAAACAATTTTTTAGCGGGTTTGGACCTTGGAGCTAAAGATTGAGCCTCCATAATGTCCTGCTCAAGTTCCGATGACAGTGCAGCTAAAACTACCCCAGGTTGAAGAATGGATGACGGAGGATCAGCGGCAGACAATAGTTCAAAACTGCGTGATAATGCATCTGCTTTCACATTTTTAGATCCTGGACGGAACGTAATCGAGAATTGAAATTGGGAAAAAAATGACCAACGGGCCTGTCTGGGGGGGTCAATCTTTTAGCAGTTTTGATATATTCCAGATTTTTGTGATCAGTGATGACCGTAATCAGATGTTCTGCCCCTTCCAAAAAATGTCTCCATTCTTCAAATGCCAGCTTGATGGCCAGAAGCTCTCTATTCCCAACATCGTAGTTTCTCTCTGCCGGAGAAAACTTTTTGGAAAAATAAGCACAAGGTGTAAGGTTAGTCAGGGTAGCTGGCCCTTGAGACAACACAGCCCCTACCCCTACCTCAGAGGCGTCAACCTCCACAACAAATGGCAAGGCTGGATCTGGTTGCACAAGTATTGGAGCAGACATAAAACAATTTTTTAAAACCAGAAATGACTGTTTCGCCGAGGGGGACCAATTTTTGATATCAGCCCCTTTGCATGTGAGATTGGTGAAAGGTTTCACAATCTATGAGAAGCCCTTGATAAATCTACAGTAATAGTTTGCGAATCCCAAGAAGCGCTGGAGTCCTTTCAGGTCCGGAGGTTGGACCCACTCCACAATGGCTTGCACTTTTTTGGGATCCATCCGAAACCCCTGTGGCGAGATTATGAGTCCCAAGAACGTTAGCTCCTGGACGAAAAAAGTAAATTTTTCAGGTTTAAGAAATAATTGGTTTTCCCTGGGTCTTTGAAGTACCGTTTTGACATGGAACAAATGAGACTCTTTGTCAGTCGAGTAAATCAGAATATCATCCAAGTAAATGACAACGAAGCGACCGATGAGGTCCGCAAACACCACATTAATGAAATTTTGAAAGACCGCTGGTGCATTAGTGAGGCCAAACGGCATCACTAAATTTTCAAACAATCCCTCTGTTAGGAGTCTGATTTCTTCCTTCCCTATGATGAAATCTAGACCCTTACATGCTGCAGTCTCCTGCGCTTCATCTGCGGTAGAGATTGCAGAGGAGAGTGCCTTGCGGCAACTCTCTCCAGAGGCTAAGTCCTCTGTTCCCTACACTGAGCATGCTCATTGGACGAGCTCCCATTGGAGTTCGAGAGTCACATGCTCAGGTCCTGTGTCTAATCCTATTGGCTCCTCCTGGAGCCTTGGAGACTTCCGTAAGGTCCCGTTTGGTATAAAAAGCGCGCATGGCTGTTCCGCCATGCGCTAGTATTTCATACTTGCTGCTGTATGTATGGTGATGGATGCTTGGACTGGTGACTGATTTATTAAGAAACCCCTTCCCTCTGATAATACGATTGTGTGAGTGTTTGGGTTCAGCCAGTAGCAGCGCTAGCGCCAGCGCGCATATGCTCCACCTTGCTCAGCAGCTTAGCGTCTGCATTGCGCCAGCGTTATTGCAGCGCCTTGCCAGCGGCTCAGTTCTTGCCGCACTGCAGTTGCAGCTTTCTCTGCGTCCGCGGTTGCGACGCTTCGCACCTTATTTGACGGTAGGTCTAGACGGAGTAGTCCTGCTGTTTAAGGCTACTCCTGTGACCGCGAATACCGCGACCATATCGCTGTGTGTCTGTGTTACGTGTTACGGAACCACTCAGCACCCAGAATATGTTGTGCAGTTATATGTATGTATAATAGGTTCCATGGGAGATGCATGTCCCTAATGCATCAGCCCGCAGGCTGATCCCAGCCGCCCCCCCCTCTCACCTTTGTAATTCCCACAGTAAATATCGGCAGGCTCTGGCCACCTACGGCTATTGTAATGTATGTCTGGCCTGCCGCTTTTCTATTGGCCTGCCCTCTGTATCTGTGTGATATATTCTGTGTCCTGTGAGTAAAGTGTTGTCAGACTGGAAATACGTGGAGAAGCAGTGATCTTTTATATGCGCCCATGTAACCAAGGAATTCCTGCCAGCGTCCTTCATTCAGACTCCAGCCAAAGCAGAGTCAACCTCCGGAAACACGGGGTGGCACTGACAGAGGTACCCGAGATAGCAAGACCCCGTTGCACTGGTGGCAGCCAGCGGGATATGATACCCCTTCTACAGGAGGAAAGGAATGAATGGAAAACAACTACCAGAAGTTAAAGAGGACTACATTAAAAGATCTGGTGGAAGCCCGAGGGTTGATTGCCAGCAACAAAACAAAAGCGGATTTGATAGCAGCCATCATGGAACACGACAGTGCAGCGCCCCCCAATGTAAACGTGGAGAAAACTGAATTCCAGAGGGAAGTAAAGAACAGACTGGCGTTCTATGGCCCGAACCCTGCAGTAGAGATCATACGAGAGGTGATGGCTGATGTGCGTACTGATCTGAAGGAAAAGATGGCTGAGTGGACCAGGATAGACCTAGCCAAGATGGAGATGGCAGAGCGGACCAAAGTGGAGCTGGCCAAGATGGAGATGGCAGAGCGGAGAGTCAACGAGCAGGGGGAGCTCTGGCCTTCGACCAGGTACCTTCAACAGTAAGCCACAAAAAAATCCAGTATAATCCTTTCCGACAGTTGGGGGAGGCAGAGGAAGACATTGATGGCTTTCTGCAGGACTTTGAGCGGCAGTGTGCCCTTCATCAAGTAAAGCCGGAGGAACGGGTTCAGATTCTGGCCAGCAAGCTGACAGGCCGGGCAGCGGACGCCTATCGCACGGTACCTGATGAGGACTGTATGGACTATGAGCGGATCAAAGAAGTGATCTTGGCCCGGTATGCGCTGACACCAGAGGCATACCGCCAAAAGTTCCGTGGACTTATAAAACGCGTAACCGATACCCACGCTGAGTGGGCCTGTAAATTACGGCGGTCACTGCTACAGTGGGTGCAAGGGAGCCAAGCAACCACTAAGGAGGACGTCCTTCAGCTCTTCTTGTTAGAACGATTCTTTAATGGACTAACCCTCGAGACACAGGAATGGCTTCGGGACAGGCGGCCAATGACTCTGGAGGAAGCCGCTCGTCTGGCCGATGAAAATCATGATGCCAGGAGGCCTCAGTTGTCCGGATCAAAGATGGTTACTAGGGGCCCGCCCATGGACCTGGAGGGCCCCAAACCACCGAAGATTGTAGGGGGACCAGCTAGAAACCCAGCCTACCACAGTCCCCCTGGGGCGCGATGCCACAACTGCCGTCAGCTGGACCACCTGCAAAGACAATGTCCCAACCGGACTCAGCATACCCAGTGGCCAAAGGCGGGAACAGCTACCTTCAGCCGGGCTGCTGTACACTGCTACCAAGGTGAAGCTGACCCGGCATTGGGGGCTACGACTAACCAAGGGGTGGAAGAGATGGAGGAAGAGCTGCATGAAGTAGACCCCGTGAAGGCAGCCCGGGCAGATAATCGACAACAGCATCGACAGGTCGTGTGGGTTAATGGGAAACGTATGCAGGGACTAAGAGATTCCGGGGCAACTTTGACCCTTGTGAAGCCTCATCTTGTCCGGGACCAAGAGAAGACGGACCGGACAGTGGCAGTCCGTGTAGCAGGGGGAGCTATACATCGACTGCCCACTGCCAGGATTCACCTGAACTGGGGAGTCGGGGATGGCCTTGTTGAGGTCGGCTTGATGGAGGATTTGCCTGCAGACGTCTTGCTGGGAAACGACTTGGGGCCCATGTTGTCTGCATTCTCGGTTGCCCCTCTGGCTGAGGCATATCCTGTGACCACCCGGAGACAAGCTCGAGCTGCGGAGGCGGAATCACACTCAGAGGAGGCCCAGGTAAGACATCCCAGCCCTACACGTATTCCCATAGCCAGACACATTTCTTGGGCCACCCCAGATGAATTTAAGAGGGAGTTAATTGAGGATCCTTCATTGGAGGGATATCGTGGGAAGGCACAGGAGGGGAGAGCGGTACTGGAAGGGGAACAGTTTGTATGGAAGCAGGGACTCCTTTACCGGATCACAGAGCAGCACCACACAGGGACGAGCTCCACTATAAAACGACAGCTGGTAGCTCCCAAGAAGTATAGACAGGAGTTACTGCGAATCTCTCATGACATAACCTTGGCCGGGCACTTCGGCGTCAGTCGCACCAGGCATCGTTTGACACAAAATTTTTTGGCTGGGGGTAACCTATGATGTTCGTCATTACTGCCAGACCTGTGACAGTTGCCAGCGCATTGGCAAGAGGGGGGATCGATGCAAGGCTAAATTACGCCCCCTCCCCATTGTGGAGGAACCATTTAGCCGAGTAGCGGTCGATCTGATAGGGCCGTTAGCCAAACCCAGTCCGTCAGGGAAAAGGTATATATTGACAGTGGTAGATTATGCCACACGGTATCCAGAGGCGGTTGCGTTACCTAACATACTGGCAGAGACGGTGGCGGCCGCCCTGCTCCAGGTTTTCTCACAGGTTGGATTTCCTCGGGAGATTATCTCGGACTAGGGTACCCAGTTTACAGCAGAGGTGACCAACCAACTGTGGAAGCTGTGCGGCGTAAAGTCCATTAGAAGCTCCAGGTACCACCCGCAAACCAATGGGTTGTTGTGAGCGCTTTAACGGGACATTAAAACAGCTCATTGGGACTTTTACCAGGACCTACAGGGACTGGGAGAAATTCTTGCCACACCTCCTGTTTGCCTATAGGGAGGTGCCGCCAAGAATCCAGGGGGTTCTCCCCGTTTGAGCTGGTATACGGGAGACGGGTAAGGGGACCCCTAGACTTAGTGCTAGAACACTGGGAAGGGGAGGGCCTCATAGAAGGGGTACCTATTGTACCCTATGAGCTGGAATTCCGGGACCGCCTACAGGAGCTGACCCAGGCTGTACGTGAGAACATGCAGGCGACCCAGCGGCGCCAGCGCATATGGTACGATCGGAGGGCCAGAGAGCACACCTTGGAAATAGGACAGAAGGTCCTGGTGTTAAAGAACACTAAGCAGAACAAGTTCCAAGCTGCATGGCAGGAGCCCTACCAGGTAGTGGGGAAAATAGCCAACACAACCTACAATGTCGCCGATTGTGACGACCCCAGGGTTATCCGCATGTTCCACGTGAATATGCTGAAGCCCTACCGAGAGCGCCCTGAAGAGGTAGTGGCCATCTGTGCACCTGAAGCAGAGGATTTAGCCGGACTTCCCTAGCCGGATGTCTTAGTGGAAAGGACTCAGTTTAAAACATGGGACCAGGTACACTTGGGTGAAGACCTAGGCCCCCGGGAGAGACAGCAGGTGGAGGAGTTGTTGAGGCTGCGACAGAGGATGTTTTCGGGGAGACCAGGGTACACTCGCCTGGCACAACACAAGGTTGAGACCCAGGATCAGACCCCCCTGCGACAAAACCCCTTCCGCGTCCCTGAGTCTGTACGAGAGGGGATGCGACAAGAGATACAAGAGATGTTGCGTTTAGGGGTCATTGAAGAGTCAGATAGTCCCTGGCAATGGCGGATCTTAATAGGGGCAGATGGGGCGGTCGCCCCGGGCCCAAGGTTTTTTGGGGGCCCAGGGGCAGGGGCGGGCTGGGCCGGGTGGCAGAGAGGCAAATGCCCCCCGGACCGCTCCCCCAGCACCTGTACAGGGCCGGCCGTGCCCTGTGCTGTGACGCCGCCGGCAGCAGACAGCCACCTGCGTCACATTCTATGAGGGGCCGGGAGCTGCTCAGCTCCGGCTCCCTCCGGCTGTACTTCCGGGTCAGATGTCGGGCGTGCGCGATGACGTCATGCTGAAAGCAGAGGCGCTGCTGGGGAGCGAGCCGGCTGTGAGGTAAGTATGGGGAACTTTTTTTATTTTTTTTTATTTATAAAATGAATTAAATGGGGGAGGGGGTGAGTGGGGGCTGTACACAATGAAGGGGGGGTGACTGGGGCCTGTATATGATGAAGGGGGGGTGACTGGGGCCTGTATATGATGAAGGGGGGGTGACTGGGGCCTGTATATGATGAAGGGGGGGTGACTGGGGGCTGTATATGATGAAGGGGGGTGACTGGGGGCTGTATATGATGAAGGGGGGGTGACTGGGGGCTGTATATGATGAAGGGGGGTGACTGGGGCTTGTATATGATGAAGGGGGGGTGACTGGGGGCTGTATATGATGAAGGGGGGTGACTGGGGGCTGTATATGATGAAGGGGGGTGACTGGGGGCTGTATATGATGAAGGGGGGGTGACTGGGGCCTGTATATGATGAAGGGGGGGTGACTGGGGGCTGTATATGATGACGGGGGGTGACTGGGGGCTGTATATGATGACGGGGGGGTGACTGGGGGCTGTATATGATGACGGGGGGGTGACTGGGGCCTGTATATGATGAAGGGGGGTGATTGGGGGCTGTATATGATGACGGGGGGGTGACTGGGGGCTGTATATGATGACGGGGGGTGACTGGGGGCTGTATATGATGAAGGGGGGTGACTGGGGTTGTACAGGATGAAGGGGGTGAGTGGGGGCTTCACATGATGAAGGGCGGTGAGTGGGGCTGCATATGATGAAGGGGGGTGAGTGGGGCTGCACATGATGAAGTGGGGGATAAGTGGGGCTGCACATGATGAAGTGGGGGATAAGGGGGACTGCACATGATGAATTAAGGGGTAAGTGGGACTGCACATGATGAATTAAGGGGTAAGTGGGACTGCACATGATGAATTAAGGGGTAAGTGGGACTGCACATGATGAATTAAGGGGTAAGTGGGACTGCACATGATGAATTGGGGGTAAGGGGGACTGCACATGATGAATTAAGGGGTAAGTGGGACTGCACATGATGAATTAAGGGGTAAGTGGGACTGCACATGATGAATTAAGGGGTAAGGGGAACTGCACATGATGAATTGGGGGTAAGGGGAACTGCACATGATGAATTAAGGGGTAAGTGGGACTGAACATGATGAATTGGGGGTAAGAGGGACTGCACATGATGAATTGGGGGTAAGGGGGACTGCACATGATGAATTGGGGGTAAGGGGGACTGCACATGATGAATTGGGGGTAAGGGGCACTGCACATGAAGTGGGGGTAAGGGGGACTGCACATGATGTGGGGGTAAAATTAACTGCACATGATGATGGGGGAGTGGGGCTGCACATGAAGTTGGGGGGGAAGGGGACTGCACATGATGAAATGGAAGGGGGGATAAGGGGCTGCAAATGATGAAGCGGCACTGCAGATGAAGTGAGTGGGTGATAGGGGACTGCAATGGATGAAGTAAGGGGACTTGAAATTAAAGTGGGGACATTAAAGTGGATCCCCTATGGCCAGGATCACGTTGGGCGATTTTGTGCGTATTGGCCGTAGGCCTACAGCTTATGTGCAACGTCTTTTTAGGCCATGTCCACACGTGGTGGAATGGTGGTGGGTTTTCCGTATGGACCCGCAGCAAACCAAGTGCTGCGGTCCGTACGGCTGTCAATTCCTGCACGGGGCCCGCAGCGCTCAGGTGGGAAGGGGGATACAGGGGCCTAGGTTTTATGAACAGCCCCGGGCCCATAGTCCACTTAATCCGCCACTGGTCCCTGGGCATCCCCCATTGTGTTAGTGCCCAAGAAGGATGGGACCACACGGTTTTGTGTAGACTATCGTAAGCTCAATGAGAAAACAGTGACGGATGCATATCCAATGCCGCGTGTGGATGAGTTGTCAGACCGGCTGGCGGGGGAAAAGTATTTGACCACCATCGATCTATGCAAAGGCTACTGGCAGATTCCCCTTAGTCCTGACGCTATTCCCAAGTCGGCATTTGTCACCCCGTTCGGCTTATTCCAGTTTCGAGTTATGCCATTCGGGATGAAGAATGCCCCGGCGACCTTCCAAAGGCTGGCGTACTGGCTTCTGGATGATCTCCAGGACTATGTTTGTGCCTACCTGGACGACATCGCCATCTACAGTGTGACATGGGAAGAGCATCTAAATCACCTAGAGACAGTATTGGACAGGATCCACCAGGCCGGAATCACCCTGAACCCAAACAAGTGTCACGTGGGCAAAGCAGAGGTTCAGTATTTAAGGCATTGGGTGGGAAGTGGGAAACAGCAACCAGAACCAGCCAAGATTGAGGCCATAGCCAAATGGCCCACCCCACGCACTAAAACCCAGGTCATGGCGTTTCTAGGGACAGCGGGGTATGAAAGGAAATTCGTTCCCAATTACAGCAGCGTAGCCAAGCCCCTCACTGATCTGACCCGTAAGAACCAACCCCGCCAGGTAACCTGGACCCCAGAGTGTGAGGAAGCCTTTCGCCAACTAAAGAACGCCCTCACCAATACCCCTGTATTGGCCGCACCCGATCCAACTAAACGTTTACTGGTTCACACAGACGCTTCTATGTTTGGATTGGGGGCAGTGCTGAGCCAAGTCGGGCCAGACGGCCAAGAACACCCGGTAGCTTACCTGAGTCGGAAACTACTGCCCCGTGAAGTAAGCTATGCGGCCATCGAAAAGGAGTGCCTGGCGGTAGTATGGGCACTCAAAAAGTTGCAACAATATTTGTATGGACGACAGTTTTCCCTCCTAACGGACCATAATCCCCTATTCTGGCTTAATCGGGTCTCCGGAGACAACGCCAGATTGCTGCGGTGGAGTTTAGCCCTGCAACCTCTGGACTTCACCATCCACTACAGACCCGGATAACAAAACGGTAACGCCGATGGACTAAGTCGACAAACGGAACTTGTACCAACCCCATAAACTTCGGTCATCCCCAAACCGATCCGTTAAGGATCAGACTGTGTATGCCGATCGCGTCGCTGAAAAGGGGAGCCGTGTTACGTGTTACGGAACCACTCAGCACCCAGAATATGTTGTGCAGTTATATGTATGTATAATAGGTTCCATGGGAGATGCATGTCCCTAATGCATCAGCCCACAGGCTGATCCCAGCCGCCCCCCCTCTCACCTTTGTAATTCCCACAGTAAATATCCACCTGCGGCTATTGTAATGCATGTCTGGCCTGCCGCTTTTCTATTGGCCTGCCCTCTGTATCTGTGTGATATATTCTGTGTCCTGTGAGTAAAGTGTTGTCAGACTGGAAATACGTGGAGAAGCAGTGATCTTTTATATGCGCCCATGTAACCAAGGAATTCCAGCCAGCGTCCTTCATTCAGACTCCAGCCAAAGCAGAGTCGACCTCCGGAAATACGGGGTGGTACTGAAAGAGGTACCCGAGATAGCAAGACCCCGTTACAGTCTGTGACTCTGAACAGACTCAGCGTTTATTTTGAGCTTATTTGCCTGCAGCTCTGTGAGTATAACAGAGCTTGCTTTTGTGCACTGGGTGCCGTCTAACCCTTGTGCACATTACCGCCTTGTGCTCCGCCTCTCTAGCAGCGGTTTTTCCATCCACCGCACGGTGGATCCCGGGTGGCGAAGGCACTTTATTTTTTATTTAGTGACTTCCGCCACTCCTAACATAATACTAGCGCCAGGGTCTGGCTAGAGATGGCAGATCAGCAGCAACTGGTGCAGTGTGTGCGACAGCTCGAGGCTCGCTTGGCCACCCTTGAGAGGTCTCTCGCAGCTGCGCAGGCCACAGATGCTGCTGTTCAGGCACTCACAGATGCCATGGGGTGTATGTCCATGTCCTCCCTTGTGCCGACAGTTACCCGCCTCCCGTTGCCCGAAAAATTCTCTGGGGATGGCGCCTCCTGCAGGAGTTTCATCAGCCAGTGCTCTATACACCTGGAGCTGCTGGCTGCGCAATTCCCTACAGAGCGGGCTAAGGTGGCCTTCATTATCTCCCTACTGTCGGGCAAGGCTCTGGAATGGGCTACGCGGTGACCTCGAGATTCGGACTGCGGCTAACTTGCTAACAGCCATAAAGCAAGTATTTCTCGGTCCTCGGGTCATGCACAATACGTCTCTGCAGCTGCTCGCCCTTACTCAGGGGTCGCTCTCGTTTAGCCAGTATGCCGTCCGTTTTCGGACACTGGCATCCGAGTTGGAATGGTCCGACACAGCGCTTATCCCCGTTTTTTGGCGAGGTCTAGCAGAGCACGTGAAGGATGCTCTCTCCACTAGAGAGATCCCCACCAGTTTGGAAGAGCTAATTTCCATCTCCTCACGTATCGACCTCCGTTTTTCGGAGCGCGGTATGGAGGGCTCACTCCAAGCGAAGAGCTGCCTCAGCTCCTAAATTTTTTGTACCTCCTGAGCTGTCTGAGCCAGAGGTTATACCCCCTGAGCCCATGGAGGTGTCTCGTACCGATCTCAACACAGACTCTGATCAGGAATCCATTTGTGGTTGTCCCCATGTATGTGCGGTTTCTCCGGAAGCCAGCTCCCCGCAATGGTCAGAATCTGAACCGGTCACCGAGACTTTTGTCCCTCCTCATCTAAGGGCTCAAGTTCTCTCATGGGCGCATGCTTTCCATACGCCTCAACATCGAGGTTACATGCAAATTCCGAAGCTCTTGGCCAGAGCGTATTGGTGGCCTCATAGAGCTCGGGATATTAAAAAATTTATCCAGGCTTGCACTTCATGTGCCCAGGTTAACCTTCCTAAGCGGAGAGTGGTGACGGTCGCTGATTCGCGGCGGCGTTCAGTTACATCGCCAGCTCCTGCCATCTTCTCCCAGCTGTCTCTGTTGAAACCTGGTGACTTTTCTTCCACTGATGCTTTCCAGGTGTCCCGGTTTACTGCAACACCTACCAGGACATCAAGCTCGCCTTCGGGTGAGTTTGAGCCCAGGTTGATGGTTCGGAAGGCTCAGGGAGGAGGGGGGTAATGTTAGGAGTCTGATTTCTTCCTTCCCTATGATGAAATCTAGACCCTTACATGCTGCAGTCTCCTGCGCTTCATATGCGGTAGAGATTGCAGAGGAGAGTGCCTTGCAGCAACTCTCTCCGGAGGCTATGTCCTCTGTTCCCTCCACTGAGCATGCTCATGGGACGAGCTCCCATTGGAGTTTGGGAGTCACATGCTCAGGTCCTGTGTCTAATCATATTGGCTCCTCCTGGAGCCTTGGAGACTTCCGAAAGATCCCGTTTGGTATAAAAAGCACGCATGGCTGTTCCGCCATGCACTAGTATTTCATACTTGCTGCTGTATGTATGGTGATGGATGCTTGGACTGGTGACTGACTTATTAAGAAACCCCTTCCCTCTGATAATACGATTGTGTGAGTGTTTGGATTCAGCCAGTAGGAGCGCTAGCGCCAGCGCGCATATGCTCCACCTTGCTCAACAGCTTAGCGTCTGCATTGCGCCAGCGTTATTGCAGCTCCTTGCCAGCGGCTCAGTTCTTGCCGCACTGCAGTTGCAGCTTTCTCTGTGTCCGCAGTTGTGACGCTTCGCACCTTATTTGACGGTAGGTCTAGATGGAGTAGTCCTGCTGTTTAAGGCTACTCCTGTGACCGCGAATACCGCGACTATATCGCTGTGTGTCTGTGACTCTGAACAGACTCAGCGTTTATTTTGAGCTTATTTGCCTGTAGCTCTGTGAGTATAACAGAGCTTGCTTTTGCACACTGGGTGCCGTCTAACCCTTGTGCACATTACCACCTTGTGCTCCGCCTCTCTAGCAGCGGTTTTCCATCCACCGCACGGTGGACCCCGGGTGGCGAAGGCACTTTATTTTTTATTTAGTGTCTTCCGCCACTCCTAACACCCTCTGACATGAGAAAGGCAGTTTTCCATTCGTCCCCTTCTTTAATTCTTATCAAATTATAAGTCCCTCTGAGATCCAATTTGGAGAACCATTTTGCCCCCGAAAGATGGTTACACAAATCTGGAATCAGGGGTAAGGGGTACGTATTACTGACAGTAATCTTGTTGAGTTCTGTGAAGTCGAGGCAGGGGCACAGGACACCATCTTTCTTTTTAACAAAGAAAAACCCTGCTGCTACCGGAGAAACTGAGGGTCTTATATGCCCTTTTCAGAGACTTTCCGTTATGTATTCCTTCATTGCCAGACGCTCAGGTCCTGACAAATCAAATAAACGGGCTTTGGGCAATTTGGCCCCAGGGATAAGGTCTATAGTGCAGTCAAATGAACTATGTGGGGGTAATGCCTCAGCCTCGCTTTCGGAGAACACATCTTCAAAGTCCTTGAGGTACTCCGGAATACCCTCCAGACAAACAGAAGACTCACAGGTGTTTTCGGAGGTCCGCTCTGCGTTGGCTGGAGTCTGAATGAATAACGCTGGCTGGAATTCCTTGGTTACATGGGCGCATATAAAAGATCACTGCTTCTCCACGTATTTCCAGTCTGACAACACTTTAATCACAGGACACAGAATATATCACACAGATACAGAGGGCAGGCCAATAGAAAAGCGGCAGGCCAGACATGCATTACAAAAGCTGCAGGTGGCCGGAGCCTGCCGATGTTTACTGTGGGAATTACAAAGGTGAGGGAGGACGGACAAAAGGAGAATATCGTGTCCCCTCTGCTCAGGGGCGCAGCCTGTGGGCTGATGCATTAGGGACATGCATCTCACATAGAAACTATTATACATACATATAACTGCACAACATATTCTGGGTGCTGAGTGGTTCTGTAACACGTAACATGGCTCCCCTTTTCAGCGACGCGATCGGCATACACAGTCTGATCCTCCAAGGATCGGTTTGGGGATGACCGAAGTTTATGGGATTGGTACAAGTTCCGCTTGTCGACTTAGTCCATCGGCGTTACCATTTTGTTACCCGGGTCTGTGGTGGATGGTGAAGTCCAGAGGTTGTAGGGCTAAACTCCACCGCAGCAATCTGGCGTTGTCTCCGGAGACCCGATTAAGCCAGACTAGGGGATTATGGTCCGTTAGGAGGGAAAACTGTCGCCCATACAAATATGATTGCAACTTCTTGAGTGCCCATACTACCGCCAGGCACTCCTTCTCGATGGCCGCATAGCTTACTTCCCGGGGCAGTAGTTTCCGACTCAGGTAAGCTACCGGGTGTTCTTGGTTGTCCGGTCCGACTTGGCTCAATACTGCCCCCAATCCAAACATAGAAGCGTCTGTGTGAACCAGCAAACGTTTAGTTGGATCGGGTGCGGCCAATACAGGGGTATTGGTGAGGGCGTCCTTTAGTTGGCGGAAGGCTTCCTCACACTCTAAGGTCCAGGTTACCTGGCGGGGTTGGTTCTTATGGGTCAGATCAGTGAGGGGCTTGGCTACGCTGCTGTAATTGGGAACGAATTTCCTGTAATACCCCGCTGTCCCTAGAAACGCCATGACCTGGGTTTTAGTGCGTGGGCATGGGCTATTTGGCTATGGCCTCAATCTTGGCTGGTTCTGGTTGCTGTTTCCCACTTCCCACCCAATGCCCTAAATACTGAACCTCTGCTTTGCCCACGTGACACTTGTTTGGGTTCAGGGTGATTCCGGCCTGGTGGATCCTGTCCAATACTGTCTTTAGTTGATTTAGATGCTCTTCCCATGTCGCACTGTAGATGGCGATGTCATCCAGGTAGGCACAAGCATAGTCCTGGAGACCATCCAGAAGCCGATCAGCCAGCCTTTGGAAGGTCGCCGGGGCATTCTTCATCCCGAATGGCATAACTCGAAACTGGAATAAGCCAAACAGGGTGACAAATGCCGACTTGGGAATAGCGTCAGGACTAAGGGGAATCTGCCAGTAGCCTTTGCATAGATTGATGGTGGTCAAATACTTTGCCCCCGCCAGCCGGTCTAACAACTCATCCACACGCGGCATGGGGTATGCATCAGTCACTGTTTTCTCATTGAGCTTACGATAGTCTACACAAAACCGTGTAGTCCCATCCTTCTTGGGCACTAACACTAAGGGGAATGCCCAGGGACTATCTGACTCTTCAATGACCCCTAAACGCAGCATCTCTTGTATCTCTTGTCGCATCCCCTCTCGTACAGACTCAGGGACGCAGAAGGGGTTTTGTCGTAGGGGGGTCTGATCCTGGGTCTCAACCTTGTGTTGTGCCAGGCTCTCTCAAAACATCCTCTGTCGCAGCCTCAACAACGCCTTCGCCTGCTGTCTCTCCCAGGGGTCTAGGTCTTCACCCAAGTGTACCTGGTCCCATGTTTTAAATTGAGTCCTTTCCCCTAAGACATCCGGCAAGGGAAGTCCGGCTAAATCCTCTGCTTCAGGTGCACAGATGGCCACTACCTCTTCAGGGCGCTCCCGGTAGGGCTTCAGCATATTCACGTGGAACATGCGGATAACCCTGGGGTCGTCACAATCGGCGACATTGTAGGTTGTGTCGGCTATTTTCCCCACTACCTGGTAGGGCCCCTGCCATGCAACTTGAAACTTATTCTGCTTAGTGGGCTCTAACACCAGGACCTTCTGTCCTATTTCCAAAGTGCGCTCTCTGGCCCTTCGATCGTACCATACGCGCTGGCGCCGCTGGGTCGCCTGCAGGTTCTCACGTACAACCTGGGTCAGCTCCTGTAGGCGGTCCCGGAATCCCAGCTCATAGGGTACAATAGGTACCCCTTCTATGAGGCCCTCCCCCTCCCAGTGTTCCAGCACTAAGTCTAGGGGTCCCCTTACCCGTCTCCCGTATACCAGCTCAAACGGGGAGAACCCCGTGGATTCTTGGGGCACCTCCCGATAGGCAAACAGGAGGTGTGGCAAGAATTTCTCCCAGTCCCTGTAGGTCCTGGTACTAGTCCCAATGAGCTGTTTTAATGTCCCGTTAAAGCGTTCACACAACCCATTGGTTTGCGGGTGGTACAGGGCGCTTCTAATGGACTTTACGCCGCACAGCTGCCACAGTTGGTTGGTCACCTCTGCTGTAAACTGGGTACCCTGGTCCGAGATAATCTCCCGGGGAAATCCAACCTGTGAGAAAACCTGGAGCAGGGCGGCCGCCACCGTCTTTGCCAGTATGTTAGGTAACGCAACCGCCTCTGGATACCATGTGGCATAATCTACCACTGTCAATATATACTTTTTCCCTGACGGACTGGGTTTGGCTAACGGCCCTATCAGATCGACCGCTACTCGGCTAAATGGTTCCTCCACAATGGGGAGGGGGCGTAATTTGGCCTTGCATCGATCCCCCCTCTTGCCAATGCGCTGACAACTGTCACAGGTCTGGCAGTACTGACGAACCTCGTAGGTCACCCCCGGCCAAAAGAAGTTTTGTGTCAGACGATGCCTGGTGCGACCGACGCCAAAGTACCCGGCCAAGGGTATATCATGAGAGATTCGCAGTAACTCCTGCCTATACTTCTTGGGAACTACCAGCTGTTGTTTTAGTGTGGCTCGTCCCTGTGTGGTGCTGCTCTGTGATCCGGTAGAGGAGTCCCTGCTTCCATACAGTAGGCAATAAAAAAAAACCCCGGCACTCAATTGAGGAAAAGAAGGAATGTATATGCAAAAGTGAATTTATTAATTGACACACTGCAAAGGGAACCTAACCAAAGCAACAGCACCAACGTTTTGGCATAGAGCCTTTCTCAAGGTTGTTGCCTGAAAAGGTGTGAAAATAACAATAGTGAGTGCGATATGTACATGTGATACATAGAATATTTACATACGTATTTACATACACAATAATACAAATAAACATAAGAAGTATAATGCAAATGGAACATACATCACTGGTCAGAGCAGGGAAACATGGGTCTCAAAGGACTACCGGATAATTCAAAGAGAGGTGAGGTTCCATACGGTTTGCAGAGCGTGCTTTTAATCACATGAAAAGAGAATAGTTAGTACAAATATGAATATAATAACATGAAGCGTACCAAGGGAAACAAGTTGGATCAACTGGCACAAATAGTAGAACAGCCAAGGATAGTATCCATATCAGTAGAGGATGGTGGGAAGCAAAAAGGAGAGAGAGAAAAAAGAGAGAGAGAAAAAGAAAAGAGAGAAAAAAAAAAAAGGGAGGAAGGGGAAAAGCAGGGAGCAAGGGGAAAGGAAAAGGAGGGAACGAGAAGGAGAAAGAGGAAGGGAAAGAGAGAGGGGGGGAGAAAGAAAGAGAGAAGGGAAAGAAAAGGGAGAGAAAGAGAGAGAGAGAGAAGGAGAGAAAAAAGGAGAGGGGGGAGAAAGAAAGGAAAAGAAGAGGAAGAGAAAAAGAGAGAGAGTGAGGGAGAGAAAGAAAGGGAGAGGGAGAAGGACACGGGGAAGTGAGAGAAAAAAAAGAAAAAGAAAAAAAGGAATGAAACCGAAAGATAAAGGGAAAAGGCAGGAAAGAGGGAGAGAAGAGAAAAGATAGAGCAGCAACAGAGAGAAGGAGGTAGAGTAAAAAGTAGAAGTAAGGAGAAGAAAGGAAGAGAAAGAGAACAGAGAAGAAAAAAAGGAAAAAAAAAGAAGAAACAGAAGAGAAAGGAGGGGAGGGGGAAGGAGAAGAACACATCCAGGGAGTACAATTGACAACATCAGAGAGGCTACATACCATGGGTGAGAGATGTGATAAGGTCACTATGGAGAGTGAATGGACGCCTGGAAGGAAAAAGCAGCATGGTGAAGCGGACTAATATATAGAATAGGAAGAAGCCAAGAGTAGCCGGGCAGCAGCGCTACCTGCAGTAGAGGTCCAGGACAAGCACGGGTGGCGAGGGGAACGGCTGCAGCGGCGTGGTGTGACGGGCCGAACGGCACCATTATAAGGAAGCCAGCCATGCACAGGGGGGAGGGGCACTTCCGGGAACGCAAGGTCTGTGACGTGCATGGTCACATGACCAGGGACGGCCAGTGAGAGCAGGGAAGTGCTGTATCCCGGGTTACCAGCTGTGGGGCGTGTGCGGGGTGTGCCACTAGGAGAGTATAGGAAAACAGTGCGGATCAGTTGTGTGAGATCTGAAAGGGAAAAAAAGCACACAGGGGGTTAGTACTGTGGATGGAAAAGGAGACATAAGAAAAACGAGTGCATGGGTATATACAGATACAAATATGCACATATACAAATATGCAAGACACTAAGAGCAGAGAATGCAATGACATACTGTAAGTCAAAATAACTCAAGGTGAGCATGCAAGCATACATTGATGAACAGTAAGGGTCAAATAGGTAAATAAGCAAATCGATTAAGCACAGTGGATAGGTAAATCAACGGAGGGCCTCATATTCCCTATTGAGCCCTAATGGCTCTAAGGTCTGGAGGGTATGGATCCAGAACGCCTCGCGTTCTCTGAGTGTTTTAATCCTATTTCCGCCGCGGCGGGGTTGGTCAACATGCTCAATCATTTGAAATCTGAGCTGTGGAATGGTGTGGCCAGCGGCACTAAAATGAGCTGGGATGGGTAAGGTGGTCAATTTACAGCGGATAGTGGATTTGTGCTTGTTAATGCGGTCTCGGATATGCTGGGTGGTCTCACCAACATACCCGAGACCGCAGGGGCATTTAATCAGATAAATGACATAATTTGAATCGCAAGTAAAATATCCAGGGATCGGGAACTTCTTCCCAGTATGTGGATGTGTGAAAAACTCGCCTTTGGTGATATGAGAGCACTGAAAACAGTGCAAGCAGGGGAAAGTACCCTTGCGTTGGCATGAAAAGAAAGTCTGTTTGGCCAATGGCTTAGAGGGGCCAATGTCGGCTCTGACTAGGGAGTCCCTAAGGTTCTGGGGGAGTTTATGGCAAATCAGGGGCCGGGAGACAAATTCTGGGACAGAAGGATAGGCTTGATGGAGTAAAGGCCAATGCTTGAAGATGACACCATTGATGAGAGGACTGAACGGGTGGTATGTGCTCACAAACAGAATACACTTACGGCTCCGTAAGCTGGAAGCCGGAGTAGGGGGCGAAGGTCTAACATACGGCGGATAGCCCCTTGCTGAAAATTTAGTGTCCATGTCAGTATGTCGTGCCTCCCTAATAGAGGGATCTGATACAATCCGGTCGACACGGCAGTGTTGGTGTCAGGAACACCGCACTGCACTTGCTCACTGAGCCAGGGTGCGTGTCCTGAGTACAAAGACTGTGCACAAAGATACCTGCGGAGCGAGCAGCAGTGGTGACAATGCATGCTCCAGGACCTGAATCACGTGACTGCTGGGGGCGTGGCCTAAGCTCCACAGAGCTAGGAGCTGCAGGGAAACTCCTAGAAGGGTAACTACAGGACAATGTTACCAAGGAGCATAGACAGAGACAGATACCAGATCAGGCCGGGTCAAAGCACGAGATAGCAGGACAGTACCAAAGGGCTAGACAGAAAGAATAGTCAGGACGTAGCAATAGATCAGAAAACCAGAACAGGTATTAGACGGTACAATAGGGGTAAACTGTAACGGAGTAACGATAGCCAAGCCAGGAGGTCAGAACCAGAAAAGACAATGGTACCAAAAACGAGAGACGGAGTACAGAGTGAAGGAACAAGCCGGGTCATACATGGGAAGCAAACAAACAATGCAGAGTACACGCACACCAGGGGTCAGACACACCAGAATAGCAGTATAACTGACAGAGAATGCCAGTATGGAGTGAGCATAAATACCCCTCCCAGATCCAAAGAGAGGCCGGCAATGTTAACCCTGTCAGAACAGGACATTAACCATGTCCTAACCATGACAGTACCCCCCTCTTAATGGGGGGCCACCGGACCCCCAGGTTTCTCAGGGTACCTGGCATGAAAAGCCCGCACCAGTCGATCAGCGTGCACCGAACTGGCCGGAACCCACGATCGATCCTCAACGGAATATCCCTTCCAATGGATAAGGTACTGAAGTCTCCGGCGCACCCACCGCGAATCAATGATGCGCCCTACCTCGTACTCCAGTTGACCCTCTACCAACACTGGTGGAGCCACGGATGAGGGATCTTCTCTAACTGTCCCCACAGGTTTTAATGGGGACCTGTGGAAGACGTTAGAGATTTTGAAGGAGGTGGGCAACTGTAATCTGTATGCCACCGGGTTGATCACCTCTACAATCTTGTATGGGCCAATAAATTTGGGGCCCAACTTCATAGAGGGTATTTTAAGTTTGATGTTACGAGTGGACAACCAGACTTTTTCCCCCACTGTCAACGCAGGAACCACCCCCCTCCTCCTGTCTGCAAAATGTTTGAACTTCTTCTGGGCTTTGGAGATGTTCCCCTGTACCTCCTTCCAGAGGGTTTTTAATTGTTGTACCATCCCCTCGGCACCAGGGCAATCCGAATCCATACGGAAAAATTCCCCAAACTGCGGAACAAACCCATAATTGACCAGAAAGGGAGGCTTTCCGGTAGACTGATTAACCCGACAGTTGAATGCAAATTCTGCCATGGGCAATACCTCACACCAGTCTTCCTGTCTGGAGGAGGTCAGGCATCTCAGAATCTGCTCCAATGACTGGTTGGTGCGTTCCGTTTGTCCGTTAGATTCCGGGTGATAGGCAGAGGAGAATGACAACGTGACCCCCAACTTCATACAAAACGCTCTCCAAAACCTGGCCACAAATTGCACACCCCTGTCCGACACCACGTTCACAGGCACTCCATGCAGTCGAACAATGTGCTGTATAAACAAACGAGCCAAGGTTTCAGCAGATGGTAACGCAGGTAATGGCACAAAGTGGGCTTGCTTAGAAAATCTATCAACCACTACCCATACCACTGAGTTGCCCTTGGAAGGTGGAAGGTTAGTGATAAAGTCCATGGACAGGTGTGTCCATGGTTTATCCGGAATTGGCAAAGGCACGAATTCCCCGGCCGGCCGGACCTGAGAGCTTTTAGAGCGCGCGCACACCCCACAAGTATTCACAAACCTTTTTATATCAGTACCCATAGAGGGCCACCAAAAACCCCTAGCTACTGCCCCCCGGATAGATGCAATACCAGGGTGTGCACTTAACATAGAGTCATGAAATTCTTGAAGGAGTGTGGGACGGAATTGTTCGGGTACAAACAATTTACCTGGGGGTTTATTCCTGGGAGCTTGTGCTTGTGCTTCCAGAATCTCTCTCTGTAACTCAGAGGAGATTTCGGCTACAACCACTCCCGGTTGAAGAATGGAGGAAGGAGGTTCTGGAGGGGACACAGAATCAAAACTTCGGGATAAGGCATCTGCCTTTACATTTTTAGACCCTGGTCGGAACGTGATGATAAATTGAAATCGAGAAAAAAAAAGTGCCCACCGAGCCTGTCTGGGGGTCAATCTCTTAGCAGACTCGATATAGGCCAGGTTTTTATGATCAGTGACGACCGTAATGGGATGAGCGGCCCCCTCCAAAAAATGTCTCCATTCTTCAAAGGCCAATTTAACTGCTAACAGTTCCCTGTTACCGACATCATAGTTTCTCTCGGCCGACGAGAACTTCTTAGAAAAAAAGGCACAGGGTTTGAGGTTAGTCAGGGTAGAGGGGCCCTGTGACAATACTGCCCCCACCCCCACAGCGTCGACCTCGACGATAAAAGGTCTTGACGAATCGGGTTGTACCAACACAGGGGCTGTAGTAAAACACTTCTTTAATGCCAGGAAGGAATTTTTTGCGGCCACAGACCAAATTTTTACATCTGCCCCTTTAAGTGTGAGGTCCGTCAAGGGTTTTACCACCTGCGAGAACCCTTTAATGAACTTCCTATAATAATTAGCGAAGCCCAGAAATCGCTGCAACCCCTTCAGGTCATGAGGCTGCACCCAATCTGTAATGGCCTGAACCTTCCCTGGATCCATGCGGAATCCCTCCCCGGATACAATTACACCCAGAAAAGACAGTTCTTGCATAAAAAATGAGCACTTCTCCAGCTTAGCATACAAATGGTTCTCCCGGAGTCTCATAAGCACCGTACGCAGATGATGCAAGTGTGACTGACTGTCCTCAGAGTAAATCAAGATGTCATCCAGGTAAATGACTACATTACGTCCAATCAAGTCAGAAAAAACAACATTAATAAAGTTCTGAAAAACCGCAGGAGCATTAGTGAGGCCGAAGGGCATAACCAGGTTTTCAAACAGCCCCTCAGTTGTCAGGAACGCTGTTTTCCATTCGTCCCCCTCCCGGATCCTTATAAGGTTATAAGCCCCTCGTAGATCGAGCTTAGAAAACCATTTGGCCCCCGTGAGTTGATTGCATAGATCAGGAATCAACGGGAGAGGGTACGTGTTCTTAACAGTAATTTTGTTCAGTTCTCGAAAGTCGAGGCACGGTCGCAACCCACCATCTTTTTTCTTTACAAAGAAAAACCCCGCTGCCACGGGTGAGACCGAGGGCCGAATATGCCCCTTGCGAAGGCTTTCTTTAATGTACTCTTTCATAGCTTGGCGCTCAGGCCCGGACAAATTAAACAAACGAGCCTTGGGTAATTTGGCTCCAGGTACTAAATCGATAGCACAATCATATGGTCTATGTGGTGGGAGCGCCTCGGCCTCGCTTTCGGAAAACACATCTTTAAGGTCTCTCAGGTACTCCGGAATACCCTCCAGACCGACAGATGACACAGATACAGATTTTATCGGATTGACAAAAGGAACCGGGTTACAACACAGACCATTATCATTACATCCCCAATGGGTGATCTCCCCTTCACCCAATCAATAAGAGGATTGTGGCGTTGCAACCAGGGCATTCCCAATACCAGTCCTGCAAGCAGATTATTCATAACGAAACAACTTAAATTTTCCACATGAGTGAAACCCACTTTCATAGAAAAAACTTCAGACATAAAACAATTCCATCCCGGGTAAGAGGGGATGAATCCACAGCCACAATTTTAACAGGGTCTTTTAACCTGACTGTCCCTATCTTATTAAGAGTCACAACTTGGGCATCAATCAGATTAATGGAGGAACCACAGTCAACAAAGGCGGTGGTCATAACAGGACCGCCAGCAATTTCCAATTCAACCTGGAGGACCATTTTTATACGTGAGAAAAAATGTACCTGGGAGTCTGGACAACCTCCTCGATTGTTGCCCAGACTCAGTCGTTTCTCTGAAGGTTTCTCTGAAGAAGGGCAGGAAGGACAATTCCTTTTCCAATGTCCAGAGGCTCCACAGTAAAAACATAGTAGGTTGTCTCTGCGGTGCCTTCTCTCTTTCTCCTTAACAGAGACTGACCCAACGTTCATGGGCTCAGATACGGGTGAATTGTCACACAATTTGGGGTACAAGGGAGACTCTTGTTGCATCATTCCTCTAGCACGGAGTCTCCGGTCCATACGGACCACCTGCATCATGGCGTCCTCCAGGGTATCAGGAGGCGGATGTAATGCCAGAACGTCCTGCAGATGGTCAGAAAGGCCCCTGCGAAACAACCCCCTCAGGGCGGCGTCATTCCAGGATACTTCAGCGGTCCAACGTCTAAACTCTGAGCAGAACCATTCGGCAGAGTGTCTCCCCTGTGTCACACTCATCACCATATCCTCTGCCAGACGCACTCTATCAGGCTCGTCATAAATGTGCCCCAGAGCCTCAAAGAACAAGTTCACTGACATACGTTCAGGAGCAGAGGAAGACAGAGAGAAAGCCCATGCTTGCGGAGCCCCCCGAAGTAGGGAAATAATGACCCCCACCCTCTGGAACTCATCCCCGGAGGAGCGGGGCCTTAGAGAAAAAAAAAGCTTGCATCCTTCTCTGAAAGACCTGAACTCCTTTTTATCCCCTGAGAAGGGATCGGGCAATTTGACTGGAGATTCGGGGGACGCTAATGACACATCCCTACCCCCAGAACTAGAAGCCCCTGCATCGACAGCCCCCTGCACAGTAACCACCAACTGTTGCTGGGTATGGGCCATCGTGCGCTGTTCCACATTGAGTTTATGGAACATTTGGGTCAGGTGCTTGACCTGATCAGCCAAGGCTTGTATGGGATCCATGAGGATAACACACACTTTTTTTTTTTTTTCCTTCAGAGGAAAAAAAAACTGAAACGGTCAGTTATAATGTCAGGAACACCGCACTGCACTTGCTCACTGAGCCAGGGTGCGTGTCCTGAGTACAAAGACTGCACAAAGATACCTGCGGAGCGAGCAGCAGTGGTGACAATGCATGCTCCAGGACCTGAATCACGTGACTGCTGGGGGCGTGGCCTAAGCTCCACAGAGCTAGGAGCTGCAGGGAAACTCCTAGAAGGGTAACTACAGGACAATGTTACCAAGGAGCATAGACAGAGACAGATACCAGATCAGGCCGGGTCAAAGCACGAGATAGCAGGACAGTACCAAAGGGCTAGACAGAAAGAATAGTCAGGACGTAGCAATAGATCAGAAAACCAGAACAGGTATTAGACGGTACAATAGGGGTAAACTGTAACGGAGTAACGATAGCCAAGCCAGGAGGTCAGAACCAGAAAAGACAATGGTACCAAAAACGAGAGACGGAGTACAGAGTGAAGGAACAAGCCGGGTCATACACGGGAAGCAAACAAACAATGCAGAGTACACGCACACCAGGGGTCAGACACACCAGAATAGCAGTATAACTGACAGAGAATGCCAGTATGGAGTGAGCTTAAATACCCCTCCCAGATCCAAAGAGAGGCCGGCAATGTTAACCCTGTCAGAACAGGACATTAACCATGTCCTAACCATGACAGTTGGGAGTGGGGTAAGGACCTCTTGATGTGCCGAGGGTGGCAGCTCGAGTGTAGGAGAAGACTATTTCTGTCCGTAGGCTTAGTGTACAGGTCTATCGAGAGGGTATGATCAGGATTAATGATAACTGAAGTGTCAAGAAAATTAATGGAATGGTCACTATAGTGGAGGGTGAATGAAATATTGTTAGTGGCGTTATTGATATCGGAGAAGAAAGAGTTCAATGATATAGCGTCACCTGTCCAAATGAGGAAAATATCGTCAATGTAACGTTTCCATAGTGTCACCTGACTACCAAAAAGAGGATGGGAATAGATATGACTGTGCTCAAAGTGGTACATATAAATATTTGCATAGGGGGGCGCGACGTTGGATCCCATCGCAGTCCCCCTACACTGCAGGTAAAACTGGTCCTCAAAGAGAAAGAAGTTCTGGGTAAGGACCACCTCGAGCATGTCAAGACAGAACTCCTTTTTTGAAGAAGAAAAATCGGTGTGGGTATCAAGGAACCTATCGACAGCGTGAATGCCTTCATGGTGGTCGATGCTCGTATACAGGCTCGAGACATGTAGGGTTACCAACAGACAGTTGGCAGGGACACTCGGAATAGATCTAATTATAGACAAAAAGTGGTTAGTATCCTTCAGATACAAGGGAATTTTGGAGATGTGTGGAGTAAATATTTTCTCAAGGGTAATTGAAATAGGTGATAATAATGAATCGGTGGACGCGACTATGGGACGACCGGGTGGGGAGGTCAAATTTTTGTGAATCTTAGGTAACGTGTAAAAGACGGGAGTGATGGGATGGTTGTTGATCAAAAAATCACTGAGTTTGTCGTCAATGACGGCATTCTGCTTGTACATTGTCACTTTCTCCTGTATAAGGGTGGAAATGTGAGATGTGAGATCACGGGATAGTGGACGATAGGTATTGGTGTCACCAAGTTGCTGCCGGATCTCCTTAATATAGAAGGTTCTGTCAAGGACCACAATAGCCCCACCTTTATCGGCTGGCTTGATAATGATGTTCTTATAATTTTTGCGTGAGACAAAGGCTCTGCGTTCATCAGGGGTCATATAGTTTTTTAAATGAAAAATGCCCTTACCGATGTCAGTGGTAATGGCGTGGACGTCCCTAGAGACTAGACTGGTGAATGTCTCAACGGGGTGGTAACAGCGAGGGGGTTGATAGCTGCTAGGAATCCTGAGGTTGAGACCCGCGAGTGTAAACCCCATAGGGGATGAGGGTGTCATGGAGGCAACTAAAGGTCGGTCGGTATCAGAGATTTTGTTGTAAAAATGTGCCTTCAGGCGGAGATTTCTGAAGAATCTGTTAAGGTCGTGTTCTATATTAAAGGTGCTGAAGGCGGGGGTGGGGCAAAAGGAAAGACCCTTCTGTAAGACCTGGGTCTCAAGGGGGGAGAGGGTCTGGCTGGAAATGTTGTAGACAATGTTGTCCCTACCTGGGAGCGGGTGGTAACTCGGTCTGAGCGTCCCCTGGTGCTTACGACCCCTCCTCGTCTGTTTTTTCCGGGGCGTCTCGGGTCTAAAAAAGATTGGGAATCTGTGGAGAAATGGTCGCTGTCGGACCCAGAAGAGAAACCGCCACCACGGCGAGAGTTGCGGGATGGAGCGGACGAGTGCCATCGATAGATACGATTCTTCAGATAGTCTTCTTGGTTCCGCAAGAATTTGTCGCGTTTGCGTATCTGTAGCGTGTCCCTGTATTCAGAAAGCGTGGAATTGCACTTGTTCTTAAGCTCTTCAAAGGCCGTGGCATTCAGTGTCTGGGAAAGTTGTGTCTCTATGTTCTTGATATTCGTGTCAATGCTGATGAGCTCCCTTTGCAGGTAGTCAATTGTAAGGAGAATAATATCGAAGGAACATTTGTTGAGAATGCTCTCAAAAGACTTACAATACTCAGAATTATCTGAGAATAGCATGGGCCGCAGAGAGACTCTAAGTCCCCTCGGTATTCTCTGGGTTCTATGATATTCAGCCAAAGTAGCTGCGTGTAGTTCAAGGGCTGTGTTCCTCTTAATTTCCCTCAAATAGTCACGGGTACGGATCTCGTCTGAAGGAACAGTGAGGAACTGCGCCTGTGGTCACCTTGGACAGGATACTAGCGGCTTGTTCATCATTGAAGGAGAGAACAGGTGCCGACATGAGACTAGTAGGTACAGTGGGGGCACTGGAAAAAACAGTAGTACGAGAGTATAGAAATTCCAGGCTCTACCACACACTGAAGGTGCTCTGGGGGTAAAGAATCATAAGTAGGCAATAAAGTAAACCCCGGCACAAAACCTCTGATACCGACCGACCTTTAGTTGCCTCCATGACACCCTCATCCCCTATGGGGTTTACACTCGCGGGTCTCAACCTCAGGATTCCTAGCAGCTATCAACCCCCTCGCTGTTACCACCCCGTTGAGACATTCATCAGTCTAGTCTCTAGGGACGTCCACGCCATTACCACTGACATCGGTAAGGGCATTTTTCATTTAAAAAACTATATGACCCCTGATGAACGCAGAGCCTTGGTCTCACGCAAAAATTATAAGAACATCATTATCAAGCCAGCCGATAAAGGTGGGGCTATTGTGGTCCTTGACAGAACCTTCTATATTAAGGAGATCCGCCAGCAACTTGGTGACACCAATACCTATCGTCCACTATCCCGTGATCCCACATCTCACATTTCCACCCTTATACAGGAGAAAGTGATAATGTACAAGCAGAATGCCGTCATTGACGACAAACTCAGTGATTTTTTGATCAACAACCATCCCATCACTCCCGTCTTTTACACGTTACCTAAGATTCACAAAAAATTTGACCTCCCCACCCGGTCGTCCCATAGTCGCGTCCACCGATTCATTATTATCACCTATTTCAATTACCCTTGAGAAAATATTTACTCCACACATCTCCAAAATTCCCTCGTATCTGAAGGATACTAACCACTTTTTGTCTATAATTAGATCTATTCCGAGTGTCCCTGCCAACTGTCTGTTGGTAACCCTACATGTCTCGAGCCTGTATACGAGCATCGACCACCATGAAGGCATTCACGCTGTCGATAGGTTCCTTGATACCCACACCGATTTTTCTTCTTCAAAAAAGGAGTTCTGTCTTGACATGCTCGAGGTGGTCCTTACCCAGAACTTCTTTCTCTTTGAGGACCAGTTTTACCTGCAGTGTAGGGGGACTGCGATGGGATCCAACGTCGCGCCCCCCTATGCAAATATTTATATGGACCACTTTGAGCACAGTCATATCTATTCCCATCCACTTTTTGGTAGTCAGGTGACACTATGGAAACGTTACATTAACGATATTTTCCTCATTTGGACAGGTGACGCTATATCATTGAACTCTTTCTTCTCCGATATCAATAACGCCACTAACAATATTTCATTCACCCTCCACTATAGTGACCATTCCATTAATTTTCTTGACACTTCAGTTATCATTAATCCTGATAATACCCTCTCGATAGACCTGTACACTAAGCCTACGGACAGAAATAGTCTTCTCCTACACTCAAGCTGCCACCCTCGGCACATCAAGAGGTCCTTACCCCACTCCCAACACTGCCGTGTCGACCGGATCGTATCAGATCCCTCTATTAGGGAGGCACGACATACTGACATGGACACTAAATTTTCAGCAAGGGGCTATCCGCCGTATGTTAGACCTTCGCCCCCTACTCCGGCTTCCAGCTTACGGAGCCGTAAGTGTATTCCGTTTGTGAGCACATACCACCCGTTCAGTCCTCTCATCAATGGTGTCATCTTCAAGCAT
Source organism: Dendrobates tinctorius (assembly GCF_039654945.1). Lineage (NCBI taxonomy): Eukaryota > Metazoa > Chordata > Amphibia > Anura > Dendrobatidae > Dendrobates > Dendrobates tinctorius. Next base: position 4,266,195 of record NW_027361672.1, read on the forward strand.
TGGCCTTTACTCCATCAAGCCTATCCTTCTGTCCCAGAATTTGTCTCCCGGCCCCTGATTTGCCATAAACTCCCCCAGAACCTTAGGGACTCCCTAGTCAGAGCCGACATTGGCCCCTCTAAGCCATTGGCAAAACAGACTTTCTTTTCATGCCAACGCAAGGGTACTTTCCCCTGCTTGCACTGTGTTCAGTGCTCTGATATCACCAAAGGCGAGTTTTTCACACATCCATGTACTGGGAAGAAGTTCCCGACCCCTGGATATTTTACTTGCGATTCAAATTATGTCATTTATCTGATTAAATGCCCCTGCGGTCTCGGGTATGTTGGTGAGACCACCCAGCATATCCGAGACCGCATTAACAAGCACAAATCCACTATCCGCTGTAAATTGACCACCTTACCCATCCCAGCTCATTTTAGTGCCGCTGGCCACACCATTCCACAGCTCAGATTTCAAGTGATTGAGCATGTTGACCAACCCCGCCGCGGCGGAAATAGGATTAAAACACTCAGAGAACGCGAGGCGTTCTGGATCCATACCCTCCAGACCTTAGAGCCATTAGGGCTCAATAGGGAATATGAGGCCCTCCGTTGATTTACCTATCCACTGTGCTTAATCGATTTGCTTATTTACCTATTTGACCCTTACTGTTCATCAATGTATGCTTGCATGCTCACCTTGAGTTATTTTGACTTACAGTATGTCATTGCATTCTCTGCTCTTAGTGTCTTGCATATTTGTATATGTGTATATTTGTATCTGTATATACCCATGCATTCGTTTTTCTTATGTCTCCTTTTCCATCCACAGTACTAACCCCCTGTGTGCTTTTTTTTCCCCTTTCAGATCTCACACAACTGATCCACACTGTTTTCCTATACTCTCCTAGTGGCACACCCCGCACACACCCCACAGCTGGTAACCCGGGATACAGCACTTCCCTGCTCTCACTGGCCGTCCCTGGTCATGTGACCATGCACGTCACAGACCTTGCGTTCCCGGAAGTGCCCCTCCCCCCTGTGCATGGCTGGCTTCCTTATAATGGCGCCGTTCGGCCCGTAACACCACGCCGCTGCAGCCGTTCCCCTCGCCACCCGTGCTTGTCCTGGACCTCTACTGCAGGTAGCGCTGCTGCCCGGCTACTCTTGGCTTCTTCCTATTCTATATATTAGTCCGCTTCACCATGCTGCTTTTTCCTTCCAGGCGTCCATTCACTCTCCATAGTGACCTTATCACATCTCTCACCCATGGTATGTAGCCTCTCTGATGTTGTCAATTGTACTCCCTCGATGTGTTCTTCTCCTCCCCCCTCCCCTCCTTTCTCTTCTGTTTCTTCTTTTTTTCCTTTTTTTTCTTCTCTGTTCTCTTTCTCTTCCTCTCCTTACTTCTACTTTTTACTCTTCCTCCTTCTCTCTGTTGCTCTATCTTTTCTCTTCTCTCCCTCTTTCATGCCTTTTCCCTTTATCTTTCGGTTTCATTCCTTTCTTTATTTTTCTTCTCTCACTTCCCCGTGTCCTTCTCCCTCTCCCTTTCTTTCTCTCCCTCAGTCTCTCTTTTTCTCTTCCTCTTCTTTTCCTTTCTTTCTCCCCCCTCTCCTTTTTTCTCTCCTTCTCTCTTTCTCTCCCTTTTCTTTCCCTTCTCTCTTTCTTCCCCCCCTCCCCTCTCTCTTTCCCTTCCTCTTTCTCTCCTTTTCCTTTCCCCTTGCTTCCGGCTTTTCCCCTTCCTCCTTTTTTTTTTTTCTCTCTTTTCTTTTTCTCTCTCTCATTTTTCTCTCTCTCCTTTTTTTCTCTCTCTCCCTTTTGCTTCCCACCATCCTCTACTGATATGGATACTATCCTTGGCTGTTCTACTATTTGTGCCAGTTGATCCAACTTGTTTCCCTTGGTACGCTTCATGTTATTATATTCATATTTGTACTAACTATTCTCTTTGCGTGTGATTAAAAGCACGCTCTGCAAACCGTATGGAACCTCACCTCTCTTTGAATAATCCGGTAGTCCTTTGAGACCCATGTTTCCCTGCTCTGACCAGTGATATATGTTCCATTTGCATTATACTTCTTATGTTTATTTGTATTAGTGTATGTAAATACGTATGTAAATATTCTATGTATCACTTGTACATATCACACTCACTATTGTTATTTTCACACCTTTTCAGGCAACAACCTTGAGAAAGGCTCTATGCCGAAATGTTGGTGCTGTTGCTTTGGTTAGGTTCCCTTTGCAGTGTGTCAATTAATAAATTCCCTTTTGCATATACATTCCTTCTTTTCCTCATTTGAGTGCCGGGGTTTACTTAATTGCCTACTTATGATTCTTTACCCCCAGAGCACCTTCAGTGTGTGGTAGAGCCTGGAATTTCTATACTCTCCTGCTTCCATACAAACTGTTCCCCTTCCAGTACTCCTCTCCCCTCCTGTGCTTTCCCACGATATCCCTCTAATAAAGAATCCTCAAGTAACTCCCTCTTAAATTCATCTGGAGTGGCCCAAGAAATGTGTCTGGCTATGGGAATATGTGTAAGGCTGGGATGTCTTACCTGAGCCTCCTCTGAGTGTGATTCCACCTCCGCAGCTCGAGCTTGTCTCCGGGTGGTCACAGGATAGGTCTCAGCCAGAGGGGCCACCGAGAATGCAGACAACATGGGCCCCAAGTCAATTCCCAGCAAGACGTCTGCAGGCAAATCCTCCATCAAGCCGACCTCAACAAGGCCATCCCCGACTCCCGAGTTCAGGTGAATCCTGGCAGTGGGCAGTCGATGTATAGCTCCCCCTGCTACACGGACTGCCACTGTCCGGTCCATCTTCTCTTGGACCCGGACGAGATGAGGCTTCACAAGCGTCAAAGTTGCCCCAGAATCTCTTAGTCCCTGCTTACGTTTCCCATTAACCCACACGACCTGTCGATGCTGTTGTTGATTATCTGCCCGGGCTGCCTGCACGTGGTCTACTTCATGCAGCTCTTCCTCCATCTCTTCCACCCCTTGGTTAGGCGTAGCCCCCAATGCCGGGTCAGCTTCGCCTTGGTAGCAGTGTACAGCAGCCCAGCTGAAGGTAGCCGTTCCCGCCTTTGGCCACTGGGTATGCTGAGTCCGGTTGGGACATTGTCTTTGCAGGTGGCCCAGCTGACGACAGGTGTGGCATCGCGCCCCAGTGGGACTGTGTTAGGCCGGGTTTCTAGCTGGTCCCCCTACAATCTTCGGTGGTTTGGGGCCCTCCAGGTCCATGGGCGGGCCCCTAGTGACCATCTTTGATCCGGACAACTGTGGCCTCCTGGCATCATGATGTTCATCGGCCAGACGAGCGGCTTCCTCAAGAGTCGTTGGCCGCCTGTCCCGAAGCCATTCCTGTGTCTCGGGGTTTAGTCCATTAAAGAATCGTTCTAACAGGAAAAGCTGGAGGACGTCCTCCTTAGTGGTTGCTTGGCTCCCTTGTACCCACTGTAGCAGTGACCGCCGTAATTTACAGGCCCATTCAGCGTGGGTATCGGTTACGCGTTTTATAAGTCCACGGAACTTTTGGCGGTAGGCCACTGGTGTCAGCGCATACCGGGCCAAAATCACTTCTTTGATCCGCTCATAGTCCATACAGTCCTCATCAGGTACCGTGCGATAGGCGTCCGCTGCCCGGCCTGTCAGCTTGCTGGCCAGAATCTGAGCCCGTTCCTCCAGCTTCACTTGATGAAGGGCACACTGCCACTCAAAGTCCTGCAGAAAGCCATCAATGTCTTCCTCTGCCTCCCCCAACTGTCGGAAGGCATTATACTGGATCTTTTTGCGGCTTATTGTTGAAGGTACCTGGTCGAAGGCCAGAGCTCCCCCTGCTCGCTGACTCTCCTCTCTCCGCTCTGCCATCTCCATCTTGGCCAGCTCCACTTTGGTCCGCTCTGCCATCTCCATCTTGGCTAGCTCTATCCTGGTCCGCTCGGCCATCTTTTCCTTCAGATCAGTACGCACATCAGCCATCACCTCTCGTATGATCTCTACTGCAGGGTTTAGGCCATAGAACGCCAGTCTGTTCTTTACCTCCCTCTGGAATTCGGTCTCCTCCACATTGGGGGGCGCTGCACTGTCGTGTTCCATGATGGCTGCTATCAAATCCGCTTTTGTTTTGTTGCTGGCGATCAAGCCTCGGGCTTCCACCAGATCTTTTAATGTAGTCCCCTTTAACTTCTGGTAGTTATTTTCCATTAATTCCTTTCCTCCTGTAGAAGGGGTATCATATCCTGCTGTCTGCCACCAGTGTAACGGGGTCTGCCAAGCTGGAGTACCTCTTTCAGTACCACCCCGTGTTTTCGGAGGTCCGCTCTGCGTTGGCTGGAGTCTGAATGAATAACGCTGGCTGGAATTCCTTGGTTACATAGGCGCATATAAAAGATCACTGCTTCTCTACGTATTTCCAGTCTGACAACACTTTACTCACAGGACACAGAATATATCACACAGATACAGAGGGCAGGCCAAAAGAAAAGCGGCAGGCCAGACATGCATTACAAAAGCCGCAGGTGGCCGGAGCCTGCCGATGTTTACTGTGAGAATTACAAAGGTGGGAGGAGGGCGGACAAAAGGAGAATATCCCCTCTGCCCAGGGGCACAGTCTGTGGGCTGATGCATTAGGGACATGCATCTCACATAGAACCTATTATACATACATATAACTGCACAACATATTCTGGGTGCTGAGTGGTTCTGTAACACGTAACACTCCGGAATACCCTCCAGACAAACAGAAGACTCACAGGTAGGTTTTACAGGTGTAACACAGAACACAGGTTTATAGGCACAGTCAATACATTTAGGACCCCACTTAACAATTTCTCTTTTCTCCCAATCAATAACTGGGTTGTACCGTTGAAGCCACGGCATACCCAATACCAGCCCTTCGGGCAGGTTGTCCATGACAAAACATTTCATCTCCTCAACATGGGAGGAACCAACATGCAAAACAAAACTGTTAGTAACATTATGAATCCCCGAACGGGTGAGAGGGGAAGAGTCAATGGCCACGATTTTCAGAGGGGTCTCCAACCTGACTGTCCCTATCTTGACCCTGGAGACGGTACTGGAACTGACCAGGTTAAGTGATGAACCGCAGTCCACCAAGGATGTAGAAATAAAATGACAGTTGTCTACTACCAGTTCGACATTAAGCAGAAATTTAGGGCATGAGGAAAAAAGTACCTGGGGGTCTGGGCAGCCTTCTCGATCACTACCCAGACCTAGTAGTTTCCCGTCGGCTTGGAAGACGTTGGACACACACTGGACAATCTCTCCTCCAATGTCCTGGTTCCCCACAGTAGAAGCAAAGTTGTTTCTCATGGTGGCGCTTCCTCTCAATTTCCATAGGCACAGGACTGGCCTCCACCTCTTTACTGCTGGAAAACAAAGACGACTCGGAGTGCATAACCCCTCTGGCTCTGAGCCGGCAATCCATCTGCACGGCTTTGGTCATGGCATCCTCCAGACTTTCAGAAGGTGGATGCAGAGCCAGGGCGTCCTGAAGGCGTTCCGACAGGCCCCTACGGAATAGACCACAGAGAGTGGCATCATCCCAGGAGACTTCTGCTGACCACCGTCGGAACTCAGAGCAGAACCACTCTGCTGAGTGCCGACCCTGACATGTGCTCATCACCATGTCCTCTGCCAAGCGAACCCTGTCTGGTTTGTCATAAATGCGGCCCAAGGCCTCAAAAAATGCATCCACAGTCATACGTTCTGGGGCTGTGGGGGCTAGAGAGAACGGCCAGGCTTGGGGGGCACCCCGAAGTAGGGAAATAATCACCCCCACCCTCTGAAATTCTCCCCCAGACGAACGGGGTCTCAGGGAAAAGAACAATTTGCATCCCTCTCTAAAAGCCCTGTACTCCCTTTTGTCCCCAGAAAAAGAGTCCGGCAGTTTAACCGGAGACTCCGGGGAAGTGAGTGACACGTCCCTGATCTCAGGACCGAGAGCTCCTTGTACAGTAAGATTAAGTTTCTGAAACATCTGTGATAGTTATTTAACCTGGTCAGATAATGTTTGCATGGGGTCCATGATGCAATCTCTAATTTCCACACTCACACACCTTACTCTCAGGGGCGGGGGGAATGAACTATTATAGGTCGCTTATAATGTCAGGATCCTGACAGCGTCGGCGTGCAGCCTCCGCTGTGCAGGGACTCACCCGTACTGTAGGGGGCCCGGGGTCAGGTACAGCCAGAAAGTATAGATGCACAGGACCTGTGGATGCTGAAGTTAGCAAGCAGTCACAGGACCTACGGTCATGTGACTGCAAGGGGGTGGGGCTTAGCGTCCTGCTTTCAGAGATGGAAGGACACTATACAAAAACTCAAAGTCAGGCAAAACGGAGGTCATACACAGTACGGGCAAGCGAGGTACAGGAGGGATATACAGATGGGAGGTCAGACAAAGCAAAAGGTCATACACAGTACGGGCAAGCGCGGTACAGGATGGATATTCAGGAGGGAGGTCAGACAAAGCCAAGGGTCATACACAGCACAGGCAAAGCAGGTACAGAGTCAGCAAACCAGAGACGTAAACCGTAACAGAGCAGGGTCAGAATACCAGGCAGACGGACAATGATTGGCGTGACGCAAGGACAGAGCCACGTCGGGCACACTCAGATAGGAGTATAAGCGACAGGGGACGGCTCTCCCCTGAAGCTATAAAAACCCTCCCCAGATCCACAGAGAGGCTCTCAGAGTTAACTCCTTCACCACCTACCCAAAACACACCATGACAACAAAGTCGAAGACGTGAGTAGGGGCGTGCGGTGCACTTGACCCACCATCCACCTAGGTAATTTCATCCCCTCTCCATTACATCCCTGCAAATCTGGATTTTTACTATCCTTACTATCAGTTCTATCTCACTGCCTCTAACACTGAGCACAACAGGGCACAGTACGACTCCTCCTGTCCTGTATATACACTCACTGGCCACTTTATTAGGTACACCATGCTAGTAAGGGGTTGGACCCCCCTTTTGCCTTCAGAACTGCCTCAATTCTTCGTGGCAGAGATTCAACAAGGTGCTGGAAGCATTCCTCAGAGATTTTGGACCATATTGACATGATGGCATCACACAGTTGGCGCAGATTTGTCGGCTGCACATCCCTGATGCGAATCTCCCGTTCCACCACATCCCAAAGATGCTCTATTGGATTGAGATCTGGTGACTGAGGAGGCCATTTGAGTACAGTAAACTCATTGTCATGTTCAAGAAACCAATCTGAGATGATTCGAGCTTTATGACATGGCGCATTATCCTGCTGAAAGTAGCCATCAGATGTTGGGTACATTGTGGTCATAAAGGGATGGACATGGTCAGCAACAATACTCAGGTAGGCTGTGGCGTTGCAACGATGCTCAATTGGTACCAAGGGGCCCAAAGAGTGCCCAGAAAAAATTCCCCACACCATGACACCACCACCACCAGCCTGAACCGTTGATACAAGGCAGGATGGATCCATGCTTTCATGTTGTTTACGCCAAATTCTGACCCTACCATCCGAATGTCGCAGCAGAAATCGAGACTCATCAGACCAGGCAACGTTTTTCCAATCTTCTACTGTCCAATTTCGATGAGCTTGTGCAAATTGTAGCCTCAGTTTCCTGTTCTTAGCTGAGAGGAGTGGTACCCAGTGTGGTCTTCTGCTGCTGTAGCCCATCTGCCTCAAAGTTCGACGCACTGTGCGTTCAGAGATGCTCTTCTGCCTACCTTGGTTGTAACGGGTGGCAATTTGAGTCACTGTTGCCTTTCTATCAGCTCGAACCAGTCTGCCCATTCTCCTCTGACCTCTGGCATCAACATGGCATTTCCGGCCACAGAACTGCCGCTCACTGGATTTTTTTTCTTTTTCGGACCATTCTCTGTAAACCCTAGAGATGGTTGTGCGTGAAAATCCCAGTAGATCAGCAGTTTCTGAAATTCTCAGACCAGCCCTTCTGGCACCAACAATCATGCCACGTTCAAAGGCACTCAAATCACCTTTCTTCCCCATACTGATGCTCGGTTTGAACTGCAGGAGATTGTCTTGACCATGTCTACATGCCTAAATGCACTGAGTTGCCGCCATGTGATTGGCTGATTAGAAATTAAGTCTTAACACACAGTTGGACAGGTGTACCTAATAAAGTGGCCAGTGAGTGTATACACTGCACAGTATCACTCCTCCTGTCCTGTATATATACACTGCACAGTACCACTCCTCCTGTCCTGTGTATATACACTGCACAGTACCACTCCTTCTGTGTATATACACTGCACAGTACCACTCCTCCTGTCCTGTATATATACACTGCACAGTATCACTCCTCCTGTCCTATATATATACACTGCACAGTACCACTCCTTTTGTCCTGTGTATATACACTACACATTACCACTCCTCCTGTCCTGTTTTCGGAGAGGCAACATTGGACTCCAGTGTTGGTTTATTATTTTCCCCTGGGGAAATAAAAATCTTGGAAAACCTGTTTAAATGGGTTCTCAACTAATCCCATATTCTCTGGGTATGTGATCACTTTCCAGCTGGGGAACAGGAAAGCAAATTCATTATGAACCAACAGCCAGGTTTACTAAAGGGAATCTGTCACCTATTTTTTCGTATATAAGCTGCGGCCACCGCCATCAGGGGCTTATCTACAGCCAGGTACGGACTGGGACTGAAATTCAACCCTGGCATTTGCAATCACACAGGCCCATGCTGTCCCCGTCCCCCCATCACCAGTATACAGGGGTGGGATTCAGCGGGTTCTCCCCGGTTAGGTGGAACCAGTTGTTAAAAAAGCAGCCGGTTCCCCGAACCGGGGAGATTCAGAGCCGCGATCCGGTTCTGAGGACTATACAGGGGCCGGAGCTGCAGCCAGCACAGTGCGGGGATCGCCGCGTCACATCTACAGGGAGCACAGAGCTCACCTCCAGCCCAGCCCCAGGAAGCAAGTACCCGGAACTACCGCTACCGTATATCACCAAGGAGACGCGCCCCCGTCCTGCAGCAAGTGCCCAGAGAGCTGTGAGGACGCGGTCAGGCGCAGGCGCTCAGGTATACGGAACACGCTAAGTATGGGGGGGACAGTGGAGTCTCGGGGACAGAGAGGTCTGGAGGGGACAGAGAGGAGTCCGGAGGGGACAGAGAGGTCTGGAAGGGACAGTGGAGTCTGAGGGAGATAGGAGTCCGGAGGGGACAGTGGAGTCGGGGGGGAGAGAGAGAAGTCCGGAGGGGACAGAAGGGACAGAGGACTAGAGGGGTCAGATGAGTCCAGAGGGGACTGAGGAGTCAGAGGGAGAGAAAGGAGTCCAGAGAGGACAGAGGAGTCTGGGGTGGACAGAAGGGACAGAGGACCTGTGCAGCACTGTGCTGCCTATTGGGGGACCTGTGCTGCCTATTTAGGACGTGTGCTGCCTATAGGGAACAATGCTGCCTATTGGGGACCTGTGCTGCCTATTTGGGAACAATGCTGCCTATTAGGGACCTGTGCCTGCCTATTGGGGACCTGTGCTGCCTACTAGGGAACAATGCTGCCTTTTGGGGACAATGCTGCCTATTGGGGACCTGTGCCTGCCTATTGGGGACCTGTGCTGCCTATTAGGGAACAATGCTGCCTTTTGGGGACAATGCTGCCTATTGGGGACCTGTGCTGCCTATTAGGGAACAATGCTGCCTTTTGGGGACAATGCTGCCTATTCGGGACCTGTGCCTGCCTATTGGGGAACAATGCTGCCTTTTGGGGACCTGTGCTGCCTATAGGGAACAATGATGCCTATTGTGGACCTGTGCTGCCTATAGGGAACAGCTCCTTGACTGCGCCCCTACTTGTATATGTTTGAGGAAAAGGTGCGTGTAAATGGGTGTGTCTTAAAATGGGTGTGGTTTTACTACAAAGACTGAACCTGTTGTTAACAATTTGAATCCCACCACTGCCAGTATATTACTAATATTACCCTGGATGGAGGAAAGCAAGATTTACTACAAGACCAATATGTCTAATGATACCTGTGGCCTCCTGGGGTAAGTGATGGAATCAGTGACTTTGTGCTCCGCCACAACTCCAACAGCATGGGTGTCTTGAGAACACAGATACTGTTAACAACATATCAGACAAGGCAGCCCACAACCAGACAGGCCCTTCTGGCATTTGCCACATGGTCAGTCTGGCCCTGTCTACACCATTCTGTAATGCTGTAGATAAGCCCCGATGTAACCTGAAAGAGAAGAAAAACGAGTTATATTATACTCACCGGGGGGCGGTCTGATGGGCAGAGTAAAGTACAGCAGTGCGCAGGGGCCGGGAAATGTCAGAGAAGTCCGGCGCCTCAACAGGGCAGATAAAGTACACCTGCACAGGAGCCGCGGCAGAAGTAAGGAGGAGGACGGCATCGTATGAACGGCAGAAGTAAGAAGGAGGACGGCATCGTATGAAGATGGGAGGCGCCGGACCCCCGAGTGATTATACTCTCATTTTTCTCACCTTTCAGGTCAGGCCCTTGATGGCGGTGGCCGCAGCTTATATATCGAAAATGAGCTGACAGATCCCCTTTAATTGCTGACCAGAATACCCCTTTATTTAACCTCAGTGCCTCCCCAATACAAATGTCTTTTGCTTTTTACACTTATTACGACATCTTGCGTGGCTCCTCGCGGAGAACAGAACCTACAGCAGGAAGGCGGCACCCACAGCAGGAAGGCGGCACCCACAGCGCTCCAGCCCTCTGCCCCTCGCTCTGCCGCACACCAATGACGCGCTGTGGAGACTGACAGCCAATGACAGGGGGAAGCTGTGTCGATGCAGCGTCGAGAACGTGAGCGTCTCCCCGTCCAATCATAGTGTGGCAAATTACGTGGGGCGGGGATATGCAAATCCAATTTGAAAAAGACGGCGGGAAATCTGAGTTTCGCGGGAGGACCTTCGCGCGTAAACCGCATCCCTTCATTCATTGTCAGCTTCCTGGAGCCATTTTTCAGCCGCGGCGGTGGCAGGGAGGTCGGAGCCGGGGCCCTAGCACACACAGCCGTACAATCCGCCTCCATCTGCCTCCCCCGGTGCTCGATAGCCCTCCGGCGAGCTCGCCTCAGCACCGAGGGGACCTGCTCTAACTACAGCCCCGGCTATTTCCAGGGTGCAGGCCGGGCAGTGCGGATTACTGGGGTCACAAGGAGGAGAGCGGAGGAGGCGGCGGCTCCGTACCATGAGAAAGGGAAGCCACCTCGGGCACGACCAGCTGCTGCTCCCCGACAAATGCTCCAGCTTCTCCGGGGGCTTCGTGGCCGGGGGCGGCGCTGTGGTTGGTGCAGGAGGCGGCGGATACCTGCACGTCCTGTCCTCCCCCGGCCCGGTGCACCATCCCCCGCACGGACTGTGCGCTCCGGAGCAGCCAGCAGCGGCCAGCTTCATCTACTCCACCCCGCATGGACCCGCCGCCAGAGCCGGCCTACTGCAGCCTGCACCAGGGCGCCCTCCGGTAATGGTGCCCCATCCCCCACCCTCCTGAGTGTGTGCAGTGTCTGCTGTGACGAGTGCCAGGTACACGGGGGGCGCCATGCACACACGGCATAGGTGGGATCTCCTGCAGCAGGCCAGCGGGACGCCCCGGATGGAGGGGGCAGGGGAAAGGTCACCTGTGTATTAGCGGGTTGGCATCTGTCACTGGGAGGAGGGGGTACAGCATTGTATGCCAGGCTGTGTGTGTGTGGGGCTGGCCTCTACCTGGGCCAGGCTGTGTGTGTGGGGCTGGCCTCTACCTGGGCCGGGCTGTGTGTGTGTGGCTGGCCTCTACCTGGGCCGGGCTGTGTGTGTGGGGCTGGCCTCTACCTGGGCCAGGCTGTGTGTGTGGGGCTGGCCTCTACCTGGGCCAGGCTGTGTGTGTGGGGCTGGCCTCTACCTGGGCCAGGCTGTGTGTGTGTGGCTGGCCTCTACCTGGGCCGGGCTGTGTGTGTGTGGCTGGCCTCTACCTGGGCCAGGCTGTGTGTGTGTGGCTGGCCTCTACCTGGGCCAGGCTGTGTGTGTGGGGCTGGCCTCTACCTGGGCCAGGCTGTGTGTGTGGGGCTGGCCTCTACCTGGGCCGGGCTGTGTGTGTGGGGCTGGCCTCTACCTGGGCCGGGCTGTGTGTGTGGGGCTGGCCTCTACCTGGGCCGGGCTGTGTGTGTGGGGCTGGCCTCTACCTGGGCCGGGCTGTGTGTGTGGGGCTGGCCTCTACCTGGGCCGGGCTGTGTGTGTGGGGCTGGCCTCTACCTGGGCCGGGCTGTGTGTGTGGGGCTGGCCTCTACCTGGGCCGGGCTGTGTGTGTGGGGCTGGCCTCTACCTGGGCCGGGCTGTGTGTGTGGGGCTGGCCTCTACCTGGGCCGGGCTGTGTGTGTGGGGCTGGCCTCTACCTGGGCCGGGCTGTGTGTGTGGGGCTGGCCTCTACCTGGGCCGGGCTGTGTGTGTGTGGGGCTGGCCTCTACCCGGGCTGTGTGTGTGTGTGGGGCTGGCCTCTACCCGGGCCGGGCTGTGTGTGTGTGTGGGGCTGGCCTCTACCCGGGCTGTGTGTGTGTGTGGGGCTGGCCTCTACCCGGGCCGGGCTGTGTGTGTGTGTGGGGCTGGCCTCTACCCGGGCCGGGCTGTGTGTGTGTGTGGGGCTGGCCTCTACCCGGGCCGGGCTGTGTGTGTGTGTGGGGCTGGCCTCTACCCGGGCCGGGCTGTGTGTGTGTGTGTGGGGCTGGCCTCTACCCGGGCCGGGCTGTGTGTGTGTGTGTGGGGCTGGCCTCTACCCGGGCTGTGTGTGTGTGTGTGGGGCTGGCCTCTACCCGGGCCGGGCTGTGTGTGTGTGGGGCTGGCCTCTACCCGGGCCGGGCTGTGTGTGTGTGTGGGGCTGGCCTCTACCCGGGCCGGGCTGTGTGTGTGTGTGTGTGGGGCTGGCCTCTACCCGGGCCGGGCTGTGTGTGTGTGTGTGTGTGGGGCTGGCCTCTACCCGGGCCGGGCTGTGTGTGTGTGTGTGTGGGGCTGGCCTCTACCCGGGCCGGGCTGTGTGTGTGTGTGTGTGGGGCTGGCCTCTACCCGGGCCGGGCTGTGTGTGTGTGTGTGGGGCTGGCCTCTACCCGGGCCGGGCTGTGTGTGTGTGTGTGGGGCCGGCCTCTACCCGGGCCGGGGTGTGTGTGTGTGTGTGTGGGGCCGGCCTCTACCCGGGCCGGGGTGTGTGGGGCTGGCCGGCCTCTACCCGGGCCGGGGTGTGTGGGGCTGGCCGGCCTCTACCCGGGCCGGGGTGTGTGGGGCTGGCCGGCCTCTACCCGGGCCGGGGTGTGTGTGGCTGGCCGGCCTCTACCCGGGCCGGGGTGTGTGTGGCTGGCCGGCCTCTACCCGGGCCGGGGTGTGTGTGGCTGGCCGGCCTCTACCCGGGCCGGGGTGTGTGTGGCTGGCCGGCCTCTACCCGGGCCGGGGTGTGTGTGTGTGTGTGTGGCTGGCCTCTACCCGGGCCGGGCTGTGTGTGTGTGGCTGGCCTCTACCCGGAACCGGGCTGTGTGTGTGTGTGTGTGTGTGTGGCTGGCCTCTACCCGGAACCGGGCTGTGTGTGGCTGGCTGGCCTCTACCCGGGCCGGGCTGTATTATCGTGGCTGTGCCAGTCATCCTCATACAGCATAGTTGTCATGGGTCAGCTGTACTGTGGCTCAGGCACTGTTCACATGAGTGTATTTTCTGCTGTCTGGAAGAAACAGACATCACACAGACGTTATTTATAGGGCTGTTTATATGAATTTTTTTACAGACAAAATGTGTGTGATAAAAATCAGTTTCCTTATTCTCTTTATTTAGGATGAGACTCACGTATTCAAGTCTGTACACAAAAACGATCAGATCCCTATGGATAATCTGTATGACATGGTTTTTACTGATACATAGGAAACTGTATTTGGTCTTTGTAATGCATGTGGATGACAATACAGATTAAAATTCATCCCTTTTTGTGTGTGTGAACTTGGCCTTAGGAGCAAGAGGCGCATATCTTGAAGACGCAGCCCCTCATTGTATATCTTGCGCCTGCAGCCTGCTCAGATTAGGCACTGCACACTATTATGTGCCTGATCTGCTTGATCTCTATTGACCACCAATGTGTAACCTGTGCATACGTTTCGGATTCTGCTGCGGATTTTGCCCTGCGGATCCGCAGCAGATTCTCTTGCGTTGTACAGTACTATTCTATCCTATGTAAGATAAAAAAAACGCTGTGCACATGCCGCGGGAAAATCCGCAGCATAAACGCTGCAGGTTCATTTCCGCAGCATGTCAATTCTTAGTGCAGATTCCGCAGTGTTTTACACCTGCTCCGTTATAGGAATACGCAGGTGAAATCCGCACAAAATCTGCACTTATTCCGCAGGTAAAACGCAGGTCATTTTACCTGCAGATTTAGCAAAATCCGCAACACAATCTGCAACGTGTGCACATACTCTTACCATAGACTTTATTGGAAGCACTTAACTCAATGCTGCTCCCTATTTAGTCTTTTGTGTAGGGATCACCAGGTGCTTGCAGGCGCAGGTCAGCCTGCGATGGTGACCATGAAACAATGCCTAGGAGATCGTCACAACCTACCTAGTACTTATTCTTTATGGTGTTGCTAAATAAGAACTCTACCTACAGCCTAGATTTTAAGGGATTTTCATCAGATGCTTTACTGGGTTCTTCCCATCTCGGTATTTAACGGCTGAGGTTGGAATAAGTCTGTTCATGCTCTAGAGGTGGTGCTGAGGGTCAACTTTTAGGCCATGTTCCCACGTGTGGAATTCCCACGTATTTTATGCGTTTTTGCTGCGTTTTTTTGCCACAAAAAGGCATTAAATAAGCAACCCATTGAGTTCAATGGCATTTCGCACATGCTGTGCTAATGCTGCCTATTTTTCTGTGGCGGAATCGCATCGCGGAAAAATATGCAGCATGCTCATTGTTTTTGCTGAATCGTGGGGATTCCGCACACATAGGAATGCATTGTTCTGCTTACTTTCCGCATGTGGCTAAGGCCACCATGTGCAAAGTAAGCGGAAAATGTGCGGATGGTACCCAGGGTTTGGAGGAGAGTTGACTCCTCCAGGCCCTGGGTACCATATCCCTGTAAAAAATAGATTTAAAATAAAAAATCGTGATAGTCTCACCTTCTGGCGGCTGCCGCAGCCTTCCCAATCCTCACGATGCTCCCGGCAACTCCCATTCCCAGTGATGCCTTGCGACAATGACCTGTGATGACGTAGCGGTCTTGCGAGATGCTACGTCACCTGGGGTCATTGTCACAAGGCATCGCTGGGAACGGGACTTGCCGGGAGCACCGCAAGGATTGGGAAGGCTGCGGCCGCCGGAAGGTGAGAATATCGCAATTTTTTTTTTTTAAATTATTTTTAACATATCTTTTACTACTGATGTTGCATAGGCAGCCTCAATAGTAAAAAGTTGGTCACACTAGTCAAACACGGTGTTTGACGAGTGTGACCAACCTGTCAATCAGTTTTCCAAGTGGTGCTACAGATTGCTTGGAAAATGCTAGCTTTCTGCAAACTACGCTTGCAAAATGCTAGTTTTTCCACGGGAATTACGCATGCGGATTTCTCGCGGATTTCCCGCAGCCCAGTCGCACACAGCGAGAACGCTAGCGAGATAGCTGATTGTGATGCAACAGCGATCTCGCGGTGTGAGACACATCAGCGACTGAGCCCCCCCCCGCCGGGTATCGCTGATCGTGCTTTAATGTCCTGTGCCATTTTCTTTGATCGTTGGTCTCCCGCTGGCCAGCACGCATCGCGTGTGGCAGCGGGAGAGCAACGATCAGGGCGCTCCCAGCGCTGTAAGCAGACGCTGGGAGCTGGTATCCAAGGTAAATATCGGGTAACTAAGCGTGCGCGCGCGGCGCTTAGTTACCCCCTGTGTACCTTGGATACCCGCGTGCTTGCGCTGGGAGCTGGTATCCAAGGTACACAGCGGGTAACTAAGTGACATGCGCTTAGTTACCCGATATTTACCTTGGATACCAGCTCCCAGTGCGAGCACGCAGGTATCCAAGGTACACAGCGGGTAACTAAGTAACGCGCTTGCTTAGTTACCCGATATTTACCTTGGATACCAGCTCCCAGTGCGAGCACGCAGGTATCCAAGGTACACAGCGGGTAACTAAGTAATGCGCTTGCTTAGTTACCCGATATTTACCTTGGATACCAGCGTCCTCGCTGGTCCTGTTCGCTGGTGAAATCTGCCTGTTTGACAGCTCAGCAACGATCATGTAGCGAGGCACCAGCGATCCTGACAAGGTCGTATCGTTTAGTGTAACGGGACCCTTAGAGACAGCCATGCTGTTCTGTAACTGCTATATAAAAATGTTATGGAACCAGTGTAGCTCCCATGGTCGCAGACTGGATATGAGCTCATGAAAGAGGCCTTCGCTATCCGTCGATCCTTGCTGACTAAGCTCTGAGATGATGCTGAGGTAGATGCTATGAGATCACTGAGCTCAGTGATTTTTTGCAGCAGATGAGATTTTATCATTGCAGCCATGTTGAGAGGTGCTGCTGGAGCCCCCATTGGTGAGTACACTCCCTGACCTAAGTTATGTCGCTTATCCATGTTATGTAAATAAAAACGTATAACCTGACGTTAAATTCATCCATTGGTTGTATAAACTATTCTTTTGAAAGCTGAAACCCTCTGAAATGTGTTTTAGGTTAAGAAAATAAATTGGCATCAAAGCAGAAATATTGATCATTTAATGGACACAGAATGGTTAGATTTTGGCAAGACAAAAGTTTTGTCAGCCACAAAGTAATGTGATATTCAAACAAATTAACTTAACCCCTTAACGACCAGGGGTATTTTTGGTTTTGCATTGTCATTTTTCCCTCCCCTTCTTTCTAGAGCCATAACTTTTTTTTATTTTTCCGTCTATATGGCCATGTGAGGGCTTATTTTTTGCGGGACGCGTTGTACTTTTAAATAAAACCATTGGTTTTAATATGTTGTGTACTCAAACGGGAGAAAAATTCCAAGTGCGGTGAAATTGCCAAAAAAGTGCAATCCCACACTTGTTTTGCTTGGCTTTTTTGCTAGGTTCACTAGATGCTAAATCTGGCCTGCCATTATGATTCTCCAGGTCATTACGAGTTCATAGACACCAAACATGTCTATGTCCTCTTTTATCTAAGTGAAAAAAAATTCCAAAGTTTGCTAAAAAAAAAAAAAAAATTGCGCAATTTTCCGAGACCCGTAGCGTCTCCATTTTTCATGATCTGGGGTCGGGTGAGGGTATATTTTTTCTGTGCCGGGCTGACGTTTTTAATGATACCACATTTGTGCAGATACGTTCTTTTGATCGCCAGTTATTGCATTTTAATGCAATTCTTGGCGACCAAAAAAAAGTAATTCTGGCATTTTGAATTTTTTTCTCGCTACGCCGTTTAGCGATCGGGTTAATGTTTTTTTTGTTTTATTGATCAGGCGATTCGGAACGCTGCGATACCTAATATGTGAGATTTTTTTTTTTTCCTGTTTTATTTTGATTGGGGCGAAAGGGGGGTGACTTGAACTTTTAGGTTTTTAATTTTTTTTTTAATTTTAAACTTTTGGCATGCTTCAATAGCCTCCATAGGAGGCTAGAAGCATGCGCAACCTGATCGGCTCTGCTACATATGGCCGATGAGCAGATCACCCATATGTAGCAGATTTACTGCTGTGCTTTCAGCGCCGACCACCGGGTGGCGCTGAAAGCCATATGCCTGGACAACCATGTTGTCCAGGCAACATGACGCCGACCCCCGATCATGTGACGGGGGTCGGCGATGACGTCATTTCCGGCCCGGCAGCCGGAAATGCTATTTAAATGCCCGCTGTCAGCTTTGACAGCGGGATTTAACTAGTTAATAGGCGCGGGCGGCGTTTTCGCTTGCACCTATTGCGGGCACATGTCAGCTGTTCATAACAGCTGACATGGCCCGGCTTTGATGCGGGCTCAGCGCCGGAGCCCTCATCAAAGCAGGGGAGATGTCATTGGAAATTAAGGGGTTAAAATACAAATATATTTTGCATAACATTGGTGAATGAAGTTGTGATGCTATTAGTCATATTTAATATTTTGTGTGACTTACATGAGCTTGAAGTGGATGGCCATGGAACAAGGAGGTGGAATAAGATTCTGCAGGTGAACAACTGGCTACGTCGATGGTGCCATCAGCAACGATTTGGATTTCTGGATCACGGAGTGAATTACCTTTACGATGGACTACTTGTTAGAGATGGGGTGCACCTTGCGAAGACAGGAAAACATGTATTTGGAAGTCGTCTTGCTACACTTGTAAGGAGAGCTTTAAACTAGAACAACATGGGAAGGGAAGCAAAAAGCCAGTAAAAAGCCATACATCTGACAAATGCTATTGAGAACTCTGCTATTAGAAGTGGAAAGGAAGAACAAAGACAAAAGAATCTAATTAATACAAATATTGGAGAAAGAGAAACCAATCGCAAACTAAAATGTTTCTATACTAATGCACAAAGCATGGGCAACAAACAAGGAGAATTGGAACTACTAACACAGGAAAAGAAATATGTCATTGGAATCACAAACTTGGTGGGACAATACACATGATTGGAATACAAGACTAGAAGGATACAACTTATTTGCAAGAAACAGACTTGATAAACGAGGAGGAGGTGTCGCATTGTATGTTAGAAACGCGTATATCTGCACAGAGATTGAAGCTTCAGAGACTGGGAGTTCTGTGGAAACTGGGTAAGAATACAAGGAAAGAACGATGGAAAGGACACCAATGTAGGCATTTACTACAGGCTGCCTGTGCAAGCTGAAGATATGGATGATCTCTTTATGCATCAAATGGCCAAGTTCTCCAAAAAATGACATAGTTGTCATGGGAGATTTCAACTATCCAGACATTTGTTGGGAATCTCTCTCAGGCAAAACTAACAGGTCAAGGAAATTCTTATCCTCTCTTGCTGACGTTATCTTCCAAAAGGTAGGGGAGAAAACAAGAGCAACTGCTACCTTTTGGATTTAATCTTAATCCTTATAAACAGGGAGGAAATGGTTGAGGAGGTAAAAGTGGCTGGACCCTAGGAGGGAGCGACCATGCTATTTTAGAATTTTGGATAACTAGAGGAGGAAGACCTGTGAAGACTCAAACGTCAAGGTTAGATTTCAGCAAGGCGGATTTTAAGGGATTCAGAAAGAATTGGAGGGATCTAATGGCTGGATATCCTTAAAGACAAAAATGTCCAGGAAGGATGGGAAATCTTGAAAAATGAAATTCTCAAAGCACAATTGTTAACAATTCCTAAAAGAGGGAAGAATAGGAAGCATTTAAGGAAGCCAGGATGGATGAACATAGAACTTAAGCACATGCTAAAAAGGAAGAAAGAACTGTTTATAAAATGGAAAGAGGGAGGCATTTCTAAAGAAGAATATAATGCTGTCTGCAGAACCTGCAGGGCACAAATCAGAGTACTAAAGCTGACAATGAATTGAGGCTTGCAAGAGATGTCAAAAGCAATAATAAAGGATTTTGGGGATATGTCAAAAGTAAAAGAAAAGTCAAAGATGCTATAGGATTTTTACAGGATGAAAATGATAAAATGGTAAGACAGGATGTTGAGAAGGCCGAACTTTTAAATTCCTATTTTGCATCTGTTTTCTCTCAGAAAGGAAATGTAACATCAACGGTTCTTCACTGTCCTATTAAGGGAATAGAAGAATCCAGGATATCTATAAACAGAAAGATAGTGAGGAATCACTTAGCTAACCTAAATGAATTCAAGTCTCCAGGTCCAGATGAATTACACTCCACAGTACTGAAGGAGATAGCAGAAGAAATTTTTGAACCCCTCTCCATAATCTTTGAAAATTCTTGGAGAACAGGAGAAGTCCCAGAAGACTGGAGAAGAGCAAATGTTGTTCCTATCTTCAAAAAGGGGAAGAAGGTGGACCCAGGCAACTATAGGCCGGTGAGTCTGACTTCTATACCAGGAAAGATCTTTGAACAAATTATTAAACAACATGTATGTAAGTACCTGGACAAGAATGAAGTGATTAAACAGTCAGCATGGGTTTGTAACTAATAAGTCATGTCAGACTAACTTAATTTCCTTCTATGATGGAATCACTGATTGGGTGGATCAAGAAAATACTGTAGATATAGTATATCTTGACTTCAGCAAAGCATTTGACAAAGTATCTCATACAATCCTTATTGAAAAAATGACTAAGTATGGAATGGACAAGGCAACTGTTAGGTGGATTCATAACTGGCTTAGTGATCGGACCCAAAGAGTGGCCGTAAATGGCTGCACATCCAGTTGGAAGAATGTCTCAAGTGGGGTACCACAGGGCTCTGTCCTGGGCCCTGTATTGTTCAACATCTTTATCAACGATTTAGATGAAGGAATTGAGGGTGAACTGATTAAATTTGCTGATGACACAAAGCTAGGAGGGATAGCTAATACTAGAGAAGAGAGAGAGAGGATTCAAAAAGATTTAAATAAACTGGAGAAGTGGGCAGCAACTAACAGAATGGTTTTTAACATGGAAAAATGCAAAGTACTACATCTGGGCAATAAAAATGAAAAAAGCATATACAGAATGGGAGGAATAGGGCTAAGCAACAGCACATGTGAAAAAGACTTGGGTATACTAATAGATCACAGACTGAATATGAGTCAACAGTGTGATGCAGCAGCAAAAAAGGCAAATGCAATTCTAGGATGTATTAACAGAAGCATACAGTCTAGATCACGTGAAGTCATTATTTCCCTCTACTCCTCTTTGGTCAGACCTCATCTGGAATATTGTGTCCAGTTTTTGGCACCACATTTTAAAAAAGATATCAACAAACTGGAGCAAGTTCAGAAAAGAGCAACCAGAATTTGCGACCGGTCTGCAAACACAGTCTTATGAGGAAAGGTTGCAGGATTTGGGAATGTTTAGTTTGCAAAAGAGAAGACTGAGAGGAGACTTAATAGCTGTCTACAAATATCTAAAGGGCTGTCACATTGTAGAAGGATCAACTTTATTCTCATTTGCGCAAGGAAAGACTAGAAGCAATGGGATGAAACTGAATGGGAGGAGACACAGATTAGATATTAGAAAAAAACTTTTTGACAGAGTGATCAATGAGTGGAACAGGCTGCCACGAGAAGTGGTGAGTTCTCCTTCAATGGAAGTCTTCAAACAGAGGCTGGACAGACATCTGACTGGGATGATTTAGCGAATCCTGCTTTGAGCAGGGGGTTGAACCAGATGGCCCAGGAGGTCCCTTCCAACTCTACGATTCTATGACTGCATCCATGTGGTTCAACAATGATTCATACAATTTATTAATGAAGTCATCAGGAATAGCAAAGAATGCAGTCGTACATGCCTCCCAGAGTTCATCTAGATTCTTTGGTTTTGTCTTCCAAGCTTCCTCTTTCATCCTACACCAAACATGCTCAATGATGTTCATGTCTGGTGACTGGGCTGGCCAGTCCTTGAGACCTTGATCTTTTTTGCCTGGAGGAACTTTGTTGTAGAGATGGATGTATGAGAGCACCATCCTGCTGCAGAATTTGATCCTTTTTATGATTTGGAATATGAGGTAGCTAATACTTCTTGATATTTTAGGCTATTGATATTGCCTTCCACCTTGCAAATGTTTCGCACAACCCCATACTGAATGTAACCCAGACCATGATCTTTCCACCACCAAATTTAACTGTTTTCTGCGTTTATTTTGGATCCATACGGGCTCCAGTAGGTCTCCTGCAGTATTTGCGGAGGCAGTGGTGTCATTCTACTGAAGATTCATCAGAGAAATCTACCTTCTGCCACTTTTCTAGCATCCATTTGTTTAGCAGGCTGTAGGACTTTGCAAATGCCACACTGTTTTTTATTTGCCTTTTGTTTAGTGCTGGCTTCTGGGCACTGATTCGACCATGGAGGCCATTTTATTTCGAGACAGAATCCTACAACCTGTTCTAGTTGACACAGGAACTTGAGGTGACCAGGCCTGTTGGAGCTCTGCTGCAGTGGAAGAGGGGCTTGCTTTGGATTTTCTAACCAATAAACGTTCCTCCTGAGCAGTTGTCTTGCGGGGTCTGCCGGACCTGGGCTTGTGAAACACATCTCCAGTCTCTTCGAATCTTTTTTTTTTTTTTTTTATTCTTTGTACTTGACGCTGAGACACATTAAAGGTGCCAGCCACCTCTGCAGTGGATCTGGTCTTCAGCCTCTTGATGATCCAGGCTTTGGTCGCAGGGTGGATTTTTGGCATGTTGTCATAGCTCAAGTTGCAGCTCAAGTGAAGGTCTGGGGTGCTGGGTTTCTCTTTATACACACCCACTAGTTAACCGATCATTTACTGAGCACAGGTGAGGAAGTAAACTAGGATTGGGTGCATTATATGACCAGGCGACAACTTTTGTCTTGCCAAAATCTGACCATTCTGTGTCCATTAAATGATCAATATTTCTGCATTGATGCAAATTTATTTTCTTAACCTAAACCACATTTCGGAGGGTTTCAGCTTTCACAAGAATAATTTATACAACCAATGGATGAATTTAGTTAACGTCAGGTTATAAGCTTTTATTTACATAACATGGATAAGCGACATAACTTCTGTCAGGGAGTGTAATGCTGAATTTGTTTTTCAAGCACTTCAAATATGTGATTTGTGAAAATGGAAAACCCCGGTACTTTGTCAGTAGTGGTGTTTGAAATACAGGCTTTGGTAGTGGAGGTTAAAGAGGTTGTCCACTACTTTATCATTGATGACCTGTACTTAGAATGATTGGTCGGGGTCTGACACCCTCACTCATTAGGTGTTCTGTGGCTGCCAGCAGCAGCTCAATTGCGGAGCTGCTCAGTCTTCTGATAATGGCTGTGACTTGGTCCTGCACATCTGCATCCTATTCCAATCGGTAGGAGGCGGATGTGCAGTACTTTGCCGTGGCCGCTCTCAGAAGGTGGAGCAACTCTACAATTGAGCAATTTTGGCCACTGACACAACATAGCTGATTGGTTGGGGTTTGACAGCTGTTGTCCCACCAATTGGACGTTGATGACCTCTGACCTATCCTAAGGATGATAAAGCAGTGGCAACCTCTTTAATGAGATGTTCTCACTGCGACACCCCATCTGTATTGTATGCTTTTATTAGGCTATATATGGAAGTTGGAGAGTATCCCCTTTGCCCAAGTGCAGTCTCCAGTGCCTAGTGCATCACACGCAAGGAGCATTATTTTGACCAGACTATAATACTGTTTTGGCCAGGGCTGTGAATGTGTGGCTGGTCATGGTTTCACCATATGTTAGCAGTTGACCTCCATGGACCAGGGAATTAACAATCTAGAAATGACCTCAGATCTTTGCCATCCTCCCAATCAAACCCATTTTAAAGCAAAACGTTTGACTAAGCTCGTACTCCTAAGCCATATAGACCCCTCAAACAGACTTCAAATGTGAGGTAGTCATACTCTTACATTATCTGACATAACCAAAACCATACGCCGTGTACTTTTTGCATCACTGACTAATCTGGCCAGGAGGCACCTTGATCTTAAGATCATGGCGCCATATAGCAGGTACAATAGTGTTTTTGAGGTGCATGCACCACAGTGAGCATCCAAGTGTTTATGGGAGAGTTGGGCGATGTCGAGTGAGTGCAGGGGGCTCATAATCTGTACCCTTTTCTTCTTCCTATGGTCAGTGTATTCAGCTTGCTTGTGTGCACAAGAATGCTGAATTCACTGACCATAGAAGGAAGGTCGTACAGGTCGTCTGGCGAGCGCTGGGCGCATGCGCAGGATTCCAGAGCAACAACTGCACATCCCAGGTCAGTGTGACAAGCATGGGAGGGGGGTGATAGTATAATAAAGACCGGAGGCAGGGATTTCTTCCAGGCCTGGAAGAAATCATTAATATAATGAAAAAAAACAAAAAAAAAACTTTCTCCACATCTAGACAGCAACTATGAGGCATACAGGTAAGACTAGATTAACCTTTCTATTACCTTTATACCCATAGTAATAGCTGAAAAGTGTCATAGGGTGACAGATTCCCTTTAATATCCCCCAAGTGAGCATGTTTAAAGACCTATTTAAACTTCTGAGCTAAAACTGAAGTACAATAAAAAACTGCAAAAAAGTACAGGTGTTCGCTGCATCACAGCGGAGCTTTAACTACACCCTCCTTCCTGCTTGTTTTCACTCAGTCTCCACTCTGTCCTCTTGGATAGCCCTGGCGTTATAGAGCCAGAGACCTGCAGAGATGGATGGAAAACAAGCAGGTTGCAAAGTGCTCTTAAAGGTGTAGCCACGTCATGATGGTGCCACGCACCCTGGTTTGAACAGTCATTTTGTGCTGACAGTCCCTTTTAAAATACACCAGATTTATCAAAGTGGTGCAGCTTTAGACTATTTAAAGGGAATCTGTCACCATTTTTTTTAGATCATATAATGAGATCATTAAATTGTCACATAAGGATTCTCTTAGTACTTTTGCTTCCCCCTGACCCTGCACCTTTCATGCATAAATACCTTTTTTATATTGGTTCAGATGTATGTAAACTGCCGTGGTTTGGTCTGATGGGCGGGGCTTATTCACCTGCTTCCCCCCCCCCCCTCCCTGTCTTGCTCTATGCATTTCTTCTTGCGCAGAGCAAGACATGGAGGGGGAAGCAGTTGAATAAGCCCCGCCCATCGGTCCGGACCACGGCAGTTTACATACATCTGAACCAATATAAAAAAAGGTATTTATGCATGAAAGGTGCGGGGTCAGGGGGAAGCAAAAGTACTAAGAGAATCCTTATGTGACACACAATTGAATGACATCATTATATGATATCTCAAAAAAGGGGTGACAGATTCCCTTTACGTTTACATCACCAATTTGTCTTGTCCTAAATTTTGGTACATGGTGCTGCCTGTTGGGCCATGCCCCTTTTCTGTTAAAGGGTCTTGGTCGACACAGGATAATTGACTCTACTTCAAACCAAGTGCACGTGCTCAGTGCATCATGGGGTCAATCATTTTTATGCCCTTTCCTGCCTGCTTGTGTTCCATCTATTTCCACCCTTCCCTGGCTCTATGAACTCAATTACAGGGGTGAGGGAAGGCTTGGATATTGTGTCCTTACTTGGGGGTGCTGGATAATATTGCGTGTTTCGAGCAAGATTGATCCCTGGAGTGATGCATATAAAATCTGTTTCCATAATGTCCTTCCTGTTTCAGGTGAAAACTAAAGAACTTGGAGACTTGGGACTTAACTTTCATAGTGTTTATTTGCACATGAGTGTACAGATTGCTGTATTCAGCTTAAATTTGTTGTGAAAAGGGAATCTGTCACCCTTTTTTTTGGCTTTGCAGCTGCCGGCATAGACATCGGGGGCTTATCTACAGCATTCTGTAATGCTGTAGATAAGCCCCCGATGTAACCTGAAAGAGAAGAAAAACGCGTTATATTATACTCACCGAGGCGGGCGGACCGGTCTGATGGGTGTCGCCGTCCCGTCCGGCGCCTCCCTTCTTCATGCGATGACGTCCTCTTCTCCCGTCCTGTAATGGCTCCGGCACAGGCGCACTGCTTTGCCCTGTTGAGGGCAGAGTCCTGCAGTGCGCAGGCATCAGGAGAGGTCTGGTGCCTGCGCACTGCAGAATTCTGCTCTGCCCTCAACAGGGCAGAGCAATGCGCCGGAGCCACTTCAGGACGGGAGAAGAGGACGTCATCGCATGAAGGGAAGCGCCGGACCGGGCCGCAACACCCATCGGACCGGACTGCCCACCTCGGTGCGTATAACGTGTTTTTCTTCTCTTTCAGGTTACATCGGGGGCTTATCTACAGCATTACAGAATGCTGTAGATAAGCCCCCGATGTCTATGCCGGCAGCTAATGGGGGATAAAAAGGGTGAGATCCCCTTTAATACAATACTCAAAGAGGAGATCCCAAGAGGGATTGTTTATTACAATAAGATACTTGCTAATTACTATGTGGTCCGGAACAAGGAGGGGGTTTGGATGGGTGTTGTCTTTTGTTGCATATTGAAAAATTCAATAAAAATGTGTCTGATTAAAAAAAAAAAAAAAAAGGGTGGGGGTAGAGACTGAGGTAATAAAAAAAGGGTGGGGGGGTAGAGACTGAGGTAATATAAGCAGGTGGAAAGGTGCATTTAGTTGACTGGTTCTGCCATGATGTATCGAGCGCCTGTATTTGGTTTGAACAGTTATTCTGTGCTGACACTCACTTTAAGTCACATCATGATTTTGTATTCATCAGAGTGGTTAAAATGCAATAATATACTTTGTGCAAGTCATGAGAGAGGACACTTTGCCTAAATTTTGGCACACCTCTGGATCATTGACTTGTTAGATGACTAATGTTGCAGGTTTTAGTGGATTTTCCTCAAATGAACAATCACTTAAGTGCTTCAGATGGTGGGTAAAATAGTCACCATTGGCTCCTGACATTAGAATTGCTATCACTTTGTGCCTTTTGTTTGACGTTGGCCAGTTAGTGCTTGATTTGTTAAACGGAAAGTGTGGCTTCAATGTAAGATTAAATGGCTGAATTCAAAAAGCCCTATTTGCCTTCGCTTTAATATAAAGTTAAAGGGGTTGGCCTCTTTCCGGAAAAGGTTTTTTTCCCTAAAATCTTTTCCAGCAGTTAGAAAGAGAAAAAACCTGGGCTTTACATATCCTGCCCTGGTTCAGCACCGAGTCGCCACTGCTGCTTCCAATCTGTCTGAAGCGCTGCAGACAATCATTTAACTCACGGTTTTTGAGCTGCTCATTAGTGATGAGCGAGTATGCTCATTGCTCGGGTTTCCTCGAGCATGCTCGGGTGGTCTCCCAAGTATTTGGAAGTGCTCAGAGATTTAGTTTCTGTTGCCGCAGCTGCATGATTTGCAGCTACTTGACAGCCTGAATACATGTGGGGATTATCTGTTTGTTGGGGCATTCCTCACATGTATTAAGGCTGTCTAGCAGCCGTAAATCATGCAGCTGTGGAAACAGAAACTACTTTAAATCTCCGAGCACATCCAAATACTCGGAAACCACCTGAGCATACTCGGGAAAACCTGAGCGACGAGCATACTCGCTCAGCACTACTGCTCATTCAATCAGCTCAGGCAAAGCTGCTGAGCTCCCATTATTGGTTGCAATGCTTTCAAGGTGACATCAGTGATGCAGATAACACATTGAGAGCGCCAGTGGGGACTCTGTGCTGGACCCGGGCATCACGAGAAAAGCGCAGTTTGTGTTTTTTTTTTGCCTAGAATACCTACTACTACGAAACTTTAAAGTAGACAATTTAGGCATGGACAAACCCTTTAAGGTTTCTGTGTATTTCAGTGAGCCAGTCTCCATATTGTAGTGTAGTGCAGACAGGCTGCGCCCACTCTCTGTGAGCCAACTGTTCATACGTGTCATAACACGAGTGTGGAACATGGATCTGGGGCGTGAAAAAATGCTGTAGTTTTGTGTACAGTTTTGGGACTCTGCATAAAAGTGAAGCAGTTTACTAAATGAACAGATGTCTCCTGCTTTCAGTAAAAGGATTGTCCACTGTGCATGATAAAGATGTGCATTAAGTAGGTCATAGCCTTGTTTAGTTGTGTTCAGCATAATCTTAGTTACATTAAGGCTTCCAGTGCTTATGTAGTACAGCTGTTATAGTTATCTGTAAGTTGGTTTAAAAATATTTTCACTTTATACTTAACAGCTGTATTATCATGTGTTCTAGGCGAAGCGACGACTAGAACTTGGAGATGGAAGTCAACAGTACCTCGCTGAAGGATTAAAAACACCAAAAGGCAAAGGAAGAGCCACTGTCTTCTGTCCCGACAGCCCAAAAAGTGGGTTTAATTAAACTTGAGTTCCTAGCCTAATTAGGCAAGAATGTTTCCGTACACTTACTGGCTTTTGTCACTGTTTAAAGGGAACTGGTAATCTCCAGAAACTTATTTTTTTGGATCTTTATTCCATACTTCAGGGGCCGTACAAAATTATCAACTTGAAAAGTACTCTGCTACATTTGGGAAAATTGACTCACCCCTAATGTGTTGGCTGGAACGGCTTTTCTTTGGTGCAGCTGTGATGTTAAGTGATATGGATGATGTTACTTATAATTGCTTTTCTAGGTCAGCCTGGAGCACAGGTGACTCTTTGCGATAAGTTTTGTAAAGAACTCGCAGCAGTAAGTAGTATAGAACAGATGTATATTGCACTGCAGGTCTCACAATTGGAAATTCAGCGCTGCTCATGTAACATAGAACTCAAGTAATAGGAGATCTGCAGTATACGTAACTTAAGACACCGAGACTGCTGTATACAGTTCACATAAGACACAGACTGCTGTAAATGCACATCTCACAGGAGATGTGACTGTGGTGTAGACATCACAGGAGATTCTGCTGCTGTCTACTACTATGGAATGGGAGTGCATCATGCTCTAACTCCACCTATAAAGTACATCCTGCCACTGGCCAGCATGAGGACATGATCTTTCATTACGTGCACTGTAGCATTCAGTAGTGAACGCTGTGTGCACCTGCTCTCAGAGGAAGACGAAATTAAAGGACTGGCAGCCGTCAAAACGGAGCTTCTGTCCCAAGCACCGCAGTCTCCGGGAATCTGCCAGGGGGGTCAGACAAAGTCATGATGGGTTATAAATGGCACCTGGGCCTTGGGTTACCCACCCCTGATGTAGAGGTACTTCTGGAGAGTAGTGATTAAACCAGGCCTGGTTGCCTTACTGGAGCAATGGCTCCCGGGAGAAAATGGTTATATTCTCCCTTCAGCCACTTGCTTCAAGACAATACAGTAATTGCTCTGATGTACATGGATTGACAGCACACATGTGCTAAAGAGCAGGCTGTCAATGAACAAGGGAATGATTACAGCACCTCCCTGTGTAGTGATGAACTGTGATACTAACAGCTGCTTGCACCGCCCTGATGACTGGGAGTGGTTGTAGGGATAAGTCATTTTCTCCTTATAGCCACTCATCCAGTATGTCAGCAAGACATGACCTAAACAGTTTATCTGCAAGTTAAGGCTATATATGCAGGTAAATAGTTTCTGGAGGTGACTGGTTCCCTTTAAGAGTTGATTGCTTGGATTTGTATCCATGTCATAATTGTTGGTCTGTGTAGCACAGCCTACCTCTTGGTCTGTTGGTTGTATATTTAGGCTGGCCAAAATGATGCATAATTTTTTTTTTTTTTTTTATTTTTTTTTTTAAATTTTCCTGCTTTAGCTCCAAAATCACCTCTGGAAAAAACAAGATATGACACCTCACTTGGCCTTTTGACTAAGAAGTTTATTCAGCTGCTTAGTCAATCCTCTGATGGTGTTGTGGACTTGAATAGAGCTGCTGAAGTCCTCAAGGTGCAAAAAAGGAGAATTTACGATATCACTAATGTATTGGAAGGCATTCATCTAATTAAAAAGAAATCTAAAAACAACATTCAATGGATGTAAGTATAAATTTGTCAAAGTATGCCTGTTATTTCTGGTAAACTTGCAGCAGGATGTGGGCGTCTGCCTTTAACACCTTTCTCAGGCCCCTTCACACTGTCACTTTTTGAGAAAAGAAAATATACTTTGAAAATCCAGCCAGGGACCATTATCGGAAACAATTGCCTGACTCTGCCCCCAGCAAGCTCTTCCCAGCACTGCTACATCTAATTGACAGGTCTCTCCCTTGGTGTGTGTTCTTAAAGGGACTGTCAGCACAGAGTTACTGATAATACTACGTCCGGCCGCCTTGTGCTTTATGGTGGGGCCAATCCCTTAAATACACCTTCTATCTGTTTGGCTTCTGCTCCACCCCCCCTCTTCTTTGACAGCTCTGGGTTCATAGAGCCAGGGAAGGCTGTAGATGTAGCTAAGCAGGTGGGAAGGTGATTATAACCCCTTACCCCCAAAAAAGTCTGTTTTCACCTACCTGACCAGGACAATTCTGACCACTGTCACTTTGAGGTTGTAACTCTAGAACACCTTCCATAGATCCCTCAGATTCTGAGATTATTTTTTCGTGACACATTGTACTTCATGGTAGTGGTAAAATTTATTTGATATAACTTGCGTTTTTATGAAAACAATGGAAATTTGGCAAAATTTTTGAAAAGTTAGCAATTTTCAAACTTTGAAATTTTATGCCCTTAAATCAGTCATATAACACAATAGTTAATAAATAACATTTCCCACATGTTTACTTTACAGCTGAACAGTTTTTTAAACTTTTTTTTTTTTTTTTTTTTTTTTTTGTTATGAAGTTCTAAGGAAAGATGGCCAGCGATTTCTCATTTTTACCACAAAATTTGCTAAACCCTTTATTTTATTTTTTTTTTCTTAGGCACACCACATTTGAAGTGACTTTGAGGGGCCTTTATGACAGAAAATACCCATAAGTGGCAGCGTTCTAAAAACTGCACCCCTCAAGGTGCTCAAAACCACATTCAAGAAGTTTATTAACCCTTTAGGTGCTTAAGGAATTTTTGGAATGTGGAAGAAAAAAATATTTCTTTATCGCCTTATTGGGGGACACAGAATACCATGGGTGTATGCTGCTGCTGCTGCTGCTGCTAGGAGGCTGACACTATGCAAAACAAGAAAATTAGCTCCTCCCCGGCAGTATACACCCACCGACAGGCACTAGGCACCTCAGTTTGTGCTTAGTGTCTGTAGGAGGCGGACCGGTATCTTCCCAGATCCGCTTTAACCTTTCTTTCCTTTAGGTGTTCTAGTGGAACTTTTTAATTTTTTTTGTCTTTTGTTTTGCAGATTCAAGTCGGGAAACTGGGTGGAAGTTCACCCTGCTTTCCCATATCAGGCGGCTGAGCGAGCAGTGTGGCTGATCCCACATCGCAACTCTCAGTACGCTGGCAGGACTTTTTCCATATCACCTTCTGGTGCTATGGGATGTGGACAGGTGGCTGGTCCTTGCCAAATCCCCCTCACCCCTCTCTCGAGACAGGGCTGAGAGGAAGACGGCGATCGCAAGATTTTCCTCGCCATCAAGAGGTTAATGTCATCTTCTGCAGGATGCGGGTACAGAGGACAGCGGCCAGCGACTTGCCACTACCCTTGTGAGGCCCCTGTGGTCATCCTCTTCAGGGACGTCAGGTAAGTGCCTGTACGATCCCTCCAGCCCGCAGCATTACCAAGAGGCACATCGGTGGGAAAATGGACAGCCGAACACATCAGGCTGTTAGAATCTCCCGCCCCTCTCCCTGCCTGACGGGCGCCGCTCTCTCCAGCCGCGCGCCTCTCCACATATATTAAAGGGCTGAATACAGGGTTTTCTCCCCCCGTTGTCACAGCTGGGCAGGGTTTTCCAAAGCTTCTCTGCGGGCACAGTACCTCCTTACAGGCCTTCTCTTCACCTTCCTGGGCGATTCCATCACGGGGCTGCGGTACCGACTTTCACTTTCGTTTTCAGCTCCCGCTCTCAGAGCGCGTCCTCGCGCCTTTTTTAGCCCATCACAGGGCCCCTTTTTCTCTTCCTGTATGTCAGCTCCAATTGCGGCGCAGCCGCTAAGCTCCGCCCACCGCTCACCTCATCAGGCATTTCCTGTTTTTTCGGTCCTGCCTTTCTGCGCTGCTTGGGGGACACTTCAGCGTTCCTGCTGCTCTCCGGAACTAGGTAGGCTCTGCTCGCTGCAGAAATATTAGCCCTCCTCCGCAGTTCTTCCCCAATTCCCGCGGCCATTCAGCGCAGTTTTCCTTATGCACAACCCTGCAGGGGAGCTCTGTTTCAGGCCCACCGCTACTCATTACGCCTGTGCGCGCTGTAAAAAGAAGTGGGCTTCTGGTCAGCCATCTCCTTTCTGCCCGTCCTGCAGTCCTTCAGCCATGTCGGCCTCTCAGGAGCACACAGATTCCCGTGATGAGGGCGCTTCCTCTCTCCCAGAATGGGCCATGGCTATGTCTCAGTCGGTTTCCGATCTGACCAAAGTCTCTCAGTCCCTGGTCCAGGTCCTAGAACGTTTGCCTCAGCTATCTACAGCCACCGCTGCTCCGACCGCCTCTCAAGGCGAGTCGTCCGCTCCTGACCGCGACCTTCAGAGGGACAGGCCGAGTAGGATGTCCAGGAAGCGTCTCCTATCGGACTCGTCTTCCTGTTCGCTAGGCCCGTCTGCTTCACCCAGGTGTCCATCTCCTTCAGTGGACGACCTTAGGTCAGATGACGATCCACAATCAGGATCTAGTTCAGAAGCAGATGACATGTCTAAAACACGAAATATGGTCGATAGTCTTCTTTCAGCAATCTTCCAAACCCTGGAGATTAAGCAGGACAAGCCCCTTCCTCAGGAATGTTCTGTTCCATTTAAACGATCAAGGCCTCCATCCAAAACTTTTCCAAACCACAACGAGTTTGATACTACTCTAGCCAAACATTGGGAGCACCCTGAGCAACGCTTTTCGGGCCGCAGGTATTTAAATGTTCTGTACCCATTTGAAGCTGATTTGCTTTCTAAACGGACCAAAGCCCCTGAAGTGGACCCTCCCGTTTCTCGCATAGCCTCTAAGACGGTTCTGTCCCTTCCAGATGGTGCATCGCTTAAGGATCCAACAGACAGGCAGTTAGAATCTTTGGCAAAGTCTATCTTTGAGGCCTCCCTCTACCCTATTTTCGCCTCCTCCTGGGTGGCTAAAGTCATTTCGGCTTGGGCAAAAATTCTTCGCAGAGGCATCTTAGTGGCGGCTCCCTAGGACGAGCTGGCAGATCTAGCAGATCAAATTAATCATGCGGGTAAATACCTTTTAGCCGCCTCCTTAGATGCGGCCGGTTGCGTAGCAAGGGCTAACAGCAATATAGTGGCTGTACGCCGAGTTCTTTGGTTAAAGTCATGGAACGCGGATACCACCTCAAAAAAATCGCTCACCAATCTGCCCTTCCATGGTTCTAGGCTCTTTGGGACCAAGCTTGATCAAATAATTTCCGATGCCACTGGGGGTAAAAGTACTTCTCTCCCCCAGTCTCGACCAAGGCGCCTTTTTAATAGAAAGGGTTTTCGGCCCTTTAGGCCTTTTCGCCCGTTCTCGTCCACAGAGAGATCTGTCCAGCAAGAGCGTCCTTCCGCATCTAGGGAGCGAGAGCAGAAGAAACCTTCTTACAAGCCCGCTCCCCGCTTGAGATCTAGAGGACAATACTCCAGGTCCTCAGGTGCCCGTTCCGGTAGGTTTGCCTCCAAGTGATGGGGCACCCCCACCTGGAAGTTTTTCCAGGGTGGGAGGCAGACTTTCCTTTTTCGTGGACGCTTGGCTGTCGGTTGTCGACGACGCTTGGTCAGGGAAATCATCGCATCCGGTTAAAAGATCGAATTTTCTTCCCCGCCAGACAGGCGTTTTTTCCTGTCTCGACCTCCAAGACAACAGTCCCACATTCCAGGATTCTTTCAGGCTGTCTCCTCCCTTCTTTCCGCCGGAGTGATTGTTCCCGTTCCCTCAGACGAACGGTTTTCAGGGTTCTACTCAAATCTCTTCGTAGTCCCGAAGAAAGACGGCTCCCTGCGGCCAATCCTGGACCTCAAATTGCTCAATCGCCACGTGAAGATTCTTCACTTCAAAATGGAGTCTCTTCGATCGGTGATAGCCTCAATGGAGCCCGGAGAATTTCTCTGTTCTGTGGACATACGGGATGCCTATCTTCACATCCCTGTTTGCTTGCAGCTTCAGAAATATCTCAGGTTTGCGATTCAGGAAAATCATTACCAGTTCACGGCTCTTCCCTTCAGCCTAGCCTCTGCCCCCCGTGTTTTCACGAAAGTGATGGCGACGGTCATGGCCATCCTTCGATCCAGAGGGATTCTCATCATTCCTTATCTGGACGATCTCTTAATCAAGGGCTCGTCCCGTCAAGACGGTCTCCTAAGTCTTCAGATAACCCTGGATACTCTCGATCGTCTCGGATGGTTAGTCAACAAAGAAAAGTCCGTTCTCAGCCCCACTCAGCGTCTGACCTTTTTAGGCATGGAGTTCGACACGAACCTGGCCTGGGTGTTTCTTCCGAGGGAAAAATTTGCGGCTCTGTTCAAAGGGATTCGAGCCCTCAAACGGCCAACGCCCATTCCTCTTTGATTCTGCATGAAAGTTCTGGGGAAGATGGTAGCTTCCTTGGAAGCAGTGCCCTTTGCACAGTTTCACCTTCGTCCTCTTCAGCTGTCCCTCCTTTCAATCTGGGACAAGACGACGAGGTCCTTAGACCGGCCCATTCTCCTCCCTCTCAAAGTGAGGCAAGCCCTCACTTGGTGAACGATGTCTACATCAGTCCTCCAAGGGAGGTCCTTCCTCCCGCTTCGGTGGCAAGTCATCACCACCGATGCCAGCCTCCTGGGTTGGGGAGCGGTTTTTCATCAGAGGACGACTCCAGGACACTGGAACCCACAGGAAGCTCTTCTTCCTATCAATCTGCTCGAGATCAGAGCGATCTTTCTGGCCCTTTGCTGGCAATCCCTTCTCGTCGGCAAGCCGATCCGCATTCAGTCGGACAACGCCACGGCTGTGGCGTACATAAACCATCAGGGCGGCACGCGCAGCCACCAAGTCATGTCAGAAGTGGCCAGGATTCTGCGCTGGGCGGAACGTTACGTCCCAGCAATCTCCGCTGTTCACATTCCAGGGATGGAAAACTGGGCAGCCGACTTTCTGAGTCGTCAAGGCCTAGCGTCTGCCGAATGGTCTCCCCATCCCTCAGTCTTCGATCAGATATGCAAGCGCTGGGGTTCTCCGGACGTCGACCTCATGGCATCTCGGATGAACCACAAAGTTCCGCGCTTCGTAGCCAGGTCCAGGGACCCTCTAGCCGTCGCTTGCGATGCCCTAGTAATCCCGTGGTCCCAGTTCCAACTCCCTTATCTTTTTCCTCCTCTTGCCTTGATCCCAAGAGCGGTCAAAAAGATAAAATCGGAAGGTGTTCCAGTAATTCTTGTGGCTCCAGACTGGCCAAGACTGCCTTGGTATGCGGAACTGGTGAACATGCTCGCGGACGTTCCCTGGAGACTTCCAGACCGTCTGGATCTTCTCTCGCAAGGCCCCCTTTACCACGAGAATTCTCGGTCTCTGAATTTAACGGCATGGCCGTTGAGGCCGCAATCCTAAGAGAATCAGGTTTTTCCAGCCAAGTGATTCAGACGATGATCAAAGCCAGGAAGCCAGCCTCTTCCCGCATTTACCACAGGTGTTGGAAGGCTTTTTTCCGTTGGTGCGACGATAAAAAGGTTTTTCCAATGGCCTTTTCCATTCCGTCCATACTGGGTTTTCTCCAGTCTGGCTTAGATTTGGGTCTGTCTCTCAGTACCCTGAAGGGTCAGGTTTCTGCCTTGTCTATCCTCTTTCAAAGAGAGCTCATTTCCTTACCGCAGGTTAAGACGTTCCTCCAAGGAGTCGCTCATGTGGCTCCTCATCATTCACCAATAGAACCGTGGGATCTCAATCTCATTCTTGGCGCTCTCCAAAAGGCGCCGTTTGAGCCCATCCAAGACATTCCTTTGTCACTTCTGTCATGGAAGGTAACCTTTTTGATCGCCATTACATCCATCAGAAGAGTTTCTGAGTTAGCGGCCTTGTCATGCTGTTCTCCTTATCTGGTGCTCCATCAGGATAAAGTCGTCCTCAGGCCCGTTCCTTCCTTCCTGCCAAAGGTGGTTTCCTCCTTTCACATCAACGAGGATATCGTTCTTCCATCGTTTTGTCCGGCTCCTTCTCACCCTCTTGAGAAGTCACTCCACAAGCTGGATGTTGTTAGAGCCTTGCGTGTCTACCTCGCTAGCACCGCTTCATTTCGTCAATCCAATTCATTGCTGGTCATCTCTGAAGGTCACAGGAAAGGGCTTCCTGTATCCAAATCCACGATTGCTCGCTGGATTCGTTCTACCATTCAGGAAGCATACCGACTTCAGGAAAAACGGCCCCCTCCGGGAGTGAGAGCTCACTCCACCCGGGCTGTGGCAGCTTCGTGGGCCGTTCGACACCAGGCTTCGGCTCTGCAACTTTGCAGGGCCGCGACCTGGTCGTCCTTGCACACGTTTGCGAGGTTCTACAGGGTTCATACCCAGGCCTCGTCTGATGCAGTTGTTGGTAGGAAGGTTCTGCAGGCGGCGGTGGTGCACCGGCCGACCTAAGCCTTTCCTGTTCTTTCGTTCCTTATTGCTGTTCCCGCCCTTGGGACTGCTTTGGAACGTCCCATGGTATTCTGTGTCCCCCAACAAGGCGATAGAGAGATTTTTGGTTCTTACCGTAAAATTTTTCTTGGAGCCTTCATTGGGGGACACAGCACCCTCCCTGTTTTAATTGTACCGTGTTGGGTCTTTGAGTCCCTTGTTGGGTTGGTGCATATGTTTAAAGTGTTCCGATGCTTCTCCTACTGCTTTCTCACCAACTGAGGTGCCTAGTGCCTGTCGGTGGGTGTATACTGCCGGGGAGGAGCTAATTTTCTTGTTTTGCATAGTGTCAGCCTCCCAGCAGCAGCAGCATACACCCATGGTATTCTGTGTCCCCCAATGAAGGCTCCAAGAAAGATTTTACGGTAAGAACCAAAAATCCATCTTTACATTACTTTCACAAAAATTTTCCTTAAGTTCGCAAGGGTAACAGTAGGAAATTGACCATACAATTTGTTGTGCAACTTCTCATGAGTGCACAGATGCCCAATATGTGGAGAAAAACAACTATTTGGGCGCACGGCAGGGCTCGGAAGGGAAGGAGCACCATTTGACTTTTTGAATGTAAAATTTGCTAGAATAATTAGCAGATGCCATGTCGTGTTTGGAGAGCCCCTGATGTGCTTAAACAGTGGAAACCCCCCACAATTTACACCATTTTGGGAGCTAGACCCCTCTGGGAACTTATCTAGATGTATATTGAGCACAAAGAACCCCCAGGTGCTTCACAGAAGTTTATAACGTTAAGCCGTGAAAATAAAATTCACATTTCCCACAAAATCTAGCTGCAAATTTTGTATTTTCACAAGGGTAACAGGAGAAAATGGACCCCAAAATTTGTTCTGTAATTTCTCCTGAGTTTACTGATAGCCCTTATGTCGTCGAAAACTACTTTTGAGGCACAATGCAAAGCTCAGAAGAGAAGAAGCACCATATTATAGTGCAGATTTTGCTGCACTCGTTTGAGGGTGCCATGTTACATTGGCAGAGCCCCTGAGGTGCCAACACAGCAGAACACCCCCACCCCCCCCCATATGTGACCCCATTTTACAAACTAAACCCCTCAATTCAATTCATCTAGGGGTGCAGTGATTATTGACACCACAGGTGTCACAGGCTTATATACAGTGGAGAAAAAAAGTATTTAGTCAGTCAGCAATAGTGCAAGTTCCACCACTTAAAAAGATGAGAGGCGTCTGTAATTTACATCATAGGTAGACCTCAACTATGGGAGACAAACTGAGAAAAAAAAATCCAGAAAATCACATTGTCTGTTTTTTTTCATTTTATTTGCATATTATGGTGGAAAATAAGTATTTGGTCAGAAACAAAATTTCATCTCAATACTTTGTGATATATCCTTTGTTGGCAATGACAGAGGTCAAACGTTTTCTGTAAGTCTTCACAAGGTTGCCACACACTGTTGTTGGTATGTTGGCCCATTCCTCCATGCAGATCTCCTCTAGAGCAGTGATGTTTTTGGCTTTTCGCTTGGCAACACGGACTTTCAACTCCCTCCAAACGTTTTCTATAGGGTTGAGATCTGGAGACCGGCTAGGCCACTCCAGGACCTTGAAATGCTTCTTACGAAGCCACTCCTTCGTTGCCCTGGCGGTGTGCTTTGGATCATTGTCATGTTGAAAGACCCAGCCACGTTTCATCTTCAATGCCCTTGCTGATGGAAGGAGGTTTGCACTCAAAATCTCACGATACATGGCCCCATTCATTCTTTCATGTACCTGGGTCAGTCATCCTGGCCCCTTTGCAGAGAAACAGCCCCAAAGCATGATGTTTCCACCACCATGCTTTACAGTAGGTATGGTGTTTGATGGATGCAACTCAGTATTCTTTTTCCTCCAAACACGACAAGTTGTGTTTCTACCAAACAGTTCCAGTTTGGTTTCATCAGACCATAGGACATTCTCCCAAAACTCCTCTGGATCATCCAAATGCTCTCTAGCAAACTTCAGACGGGCCCGGACATGTACAGGCTTAAGCAGTGGGACACGTCTGGCACTGCAGGATCTGAGTCCATGGTGGCGTAGTGTGTTACTTATGGTAGGCCTTGTTACATTGGTCCCAGCTCTCTGCAGTTCATTCACTAGGTCCCCCCCGCGTGGTCCTGGGATTTTTGCTCACCGTTCTTGTGATCATTCTGACCCCACGGGGTGGGATTTTGCGTGGAGCACCAGATCGAGGGAGATTATCAGTGGTCTTGTATGTCTTCCATTTTCTAATTATTGCTCCCACAGTTGATTTCTTCACTCCAAGCTGGTTGGCTATTGCAGATTCAGTCTTCCCAGCCTGGTGCAGGGCTACAATTTTGTTTCTGGTGTCCTTTGACAGCTCTTTGGTCTTCACCATAGTGGAGTTTGGAGTCAGACTGTTTGAGGGTGTGCACAGGTGTCTTTTTATACTGATAACAAGTTTAAACAGGTGCCATTACTACAGGTAATGAGTGGAGGAAAGAGGAGACTCTTAAAGAAGAAGTTACAGGTCTGTGAGAGCCAGAAATCTTGATTGCTTGTTTCTGACCAAATACTTATTTTCCACCATAATATGCAAATAAAATGAAAAAAAAACAGACAATGTGATTTTCTGGATTTTTTTTTCTCAGTTTGTCTCCCATAGTTGAGGTCTACCTATGATGTAAATTACAGACGCCTCTCATCTTTTTAAGTGGTGGAACTTGCACTATTGCTGACTGACTAAATACTTTTTTGCCCCACTGTACATTGAGCAGTGAAGATAAAATTTACATTTTTACCACCAAGATTGTTAGACCCAAGTTTACATTTTCATACTGGCAAATGGGTAAAACTGGCACTAAAAATTGTCCTACAATTTCTACTGAACGTGGCAATACCCCATATGTGGTTGTGCTGCAGTTCTATTTAGTCATACGGAGAGGCTCAGGAGGGATGGAACACTATTTGCCTCCTGAATACGCAGATTTTACTAGAAGAAGAATAATAATATAATAATAAATTTTATTTTTATAGCGCCGACATATTCCGCAGCACTTTACATTTCAGAGGGGATTTGTACAGACAATAGACATTACAGCATAACAATAATCACATACAGTAGATTATAGCAAATACCAAGAGGAAAGAGGGCCCTGCTCGCAAGCTTACAGTCTATGAGGAAAGAGGTAGACACGAAAGGTGGGTGGTAACAGTTGCCCTGATTGTATGGACCAGCCATAATGTTAGGTGTGTGACAGTACGGACACAGAGGGCTAATGGATGCATAAAGCATGTGGGAGAATGATGCGGGGAACCTGGTTATGGTAAAACTTTTGGCTCTGCCACACAGGGATAGATTAGGTTAATGTGTTGAGGCGATAGGCCAGTCTGAATAAATGCGTTTTCAGGACACGCTTAAAATTGTGGGGATTGGGGACTAATCGTATTGACCTGGGAAGTGCATTCCAAAGAATTGGCGCGGCACGTGTAAAGTCTTGGAGACGGGAGTGGGAGGTTCTGACTCTTGAGGATACTAACCTCAGGTCATCAGCAGAACGGAGGGCGCGGGTAGGGTGGTATACTGAAACTAGGGAGGAGATGTAGGGTGGTGCTGAGCCATGGAGGGCTTTGTGAGTGAGGGTAATAAGTTTATACTGAATTCTGGAGTGGATGGGTAGCCAGTGTAATGACTGGCACAAGGTAGAGGCATCGGTGTAACGATTGGTGAGGAATATGATCCTGGCTGCAGCATTCAAGACAGATTGGAGAGGGGAGAGTTTTGTAAGAGGGAGACCGATTAGAAGAGAGTTACAATAGTCGAGACGAGAATGAATAAGAAACAGTAAGAGTTTTTGCAGAGTCAAAGGTAAGAAAAGGTCGAATTCTAGAAATGTTTTTGAGGTGCAGATGACAAGAGCGAGCCAGTGATCGAATGTGGGGGGCAAAGGAAAGCTCGGAATCAAGTATGACCCCAAGACAGCGGGCCTGTTGCTGGGGAGTAATAGTGGAACCACACACAGAAATGGCAATGTCGGGTATAGGTACATTAGTAGAGGGAGGAAACACCAGGAGTTCAGTCTTTGACAGGTTCAGTTTCAGATATAGTGAGGACATGATATTAGACACAGCGTTTAGACAATCGCCGGTGTTTTCTAGAAAGGCTGGCGTGATGTCAGGAGAAGAAGCGTATAATTGGGTGTCATCAGCATAGAGATGGTACTGGAAACCAAATCTACTGACTGTTTGACCAATAGGGGCAGTGTACAAGGAGAAGAGGAGGGGGCCTAGAACCGATCCTTGTGGGACCCCAACAGTAAGGGGAAGATGAGAGGAGGAGGAACTGGCAAAAGATACAGTAAAGGAGCGGTCGGAGAGATAGGAGGAGAACCAGGAGAGAACGGTATCCTTGAGGCCAATGGAACGGAGCATGGTGAGGAGGAGCTGATGATCCACAGTGTCGAATGCTGCAGAGAGATCCAAGAGAATTAGCATGGAGTAGTGACCATTTGATTTAGCTGTTAGCAGATCATTAGAGACTTTAGTGAGGGCAGTTTCAGTGGAGTGTAAAGAGCGGAAACCGGATTGGAGAGGGTCGAGAAGAGAGTTTTCTGAGAGATAGCGGATAAGACGGCAGTGGACCAGGCGTTCCAGGAGTTTAGAGATGAAGGGAAGATTAGAGACAGGTCTATAGTTAGCGGCACAGTTTTGGTCGAGGGATGGTTTTTTAAGTAGTGGATGTATGATGGCATGCTTAAATGAGGAGGGAAAAATACCAGAAGAGAGAGGTTAAATATCTTAGTTAGGTGAGGGGTGACAGCAGGGGAAAGGGACTGGAGGAGCTGTGACGGAAATGGGTCACTGGTGCAAGTAGTTGGGCGAGAAGATGCAAGGAGCCTGCTTACTTCTTCTTCTGTGACTGGTTCAAAATCAGAGAGTGAGTTAGATGCAGTGGGGGAGGGAGGACAGTGCATGGTATGAGGTGATTGGGAGATAATTTCCTGTCGAATCTGGTCAATTTTTTCTTTGAAGTAATTGGCCAGATCGTCAGCTCGGAGCTCCGTGGTTGGGGCCTGTATTCTTGGATTGAGTAGAGAATGAAAAGTGTCAAAGAGACGTTTTGGGTTATTGGACAGTGAGGTGATGAGGGTGTTGAAATAGGTTTGTTTGGAGAGGTGAAGGGCAGTGTTGTATGTTCTAAGCATAAACTTAAAATGGATGAAATCTTCGGGTAGATTGGATTTTCTCCACAGACGTTCGGCGCACCTGGAGCACCGCTGCAGGAAACGTGTTTGCACCGTGTGCTAGGGTTTTCGCCGTCTGCGTTGTGGTGTTCTATTTATAGGGGGTGCAAATTCATCCAGGGCAGTTTGAAGTGTTTCATTGTAATGCTTCAATGCAGAATCAGGACATGAGAGGGAGGAGATAGGGGCCAATGAAGACTGCAAGTTCTTCATAAGTTTCTGGATGTTAATGGCCTGTATGTTTCTATAAGTCTGGACAGTGGGGGTGACCTGAGCAGCCTGGCAGTTCTTGATAGAGAATGAAAGAAGATTGTGGTCAGAGAGCAGGAGAGGGGAGTTTGCAAAATCATCCACTGCACAAAGCCAAGAGAAGACCAAGTCGAGGGAGTTTCCGTCTTCATGCGTTGGAGAATTAGTAAGCTGCGAAAGGCCAAACGAGGTTAGAGATAAAAGGTGAGTAGCAGATGGTGAGAGGGGAAGAGCAATGGGGATATTGAAATCTCCCATGATGAGGGTAGGGATGTCACAGGAGAGAAAATGTGGAAGCCAAGTGGCAAAATGATCCAGGAACTGATGGGAGGGGCCGGGAGGACGATACACCACCGCCACTCGCATGGAGAAGGGGGTGTAGAGTCTGACGGCATGGACCTCAAAAGAAGGGAAGACAAGTGAGGGTACTTGAGGGATAACCTGAAAGGTACATTTTGGTGATAGGAGCAGACCAACACCTCCACCAGCTCTACTGTCTGATCTTGGGGTATGAGAGAAGTGAAACCCCCCGTATGAAAGAGCAGCAGCAGCGGTAGTGTCTGACTGCTGGATCCAGGTTTCAGTAAGAGCCAGGAGGTTAAGAGAATTAGAAAGGAAAAAGTCATGAATGAAGGAGAGTTTGTTACACACTGAGCGAGAATTCCAAAGTGCACAATTAAGAGACAGATGGCATGCAGGGAATATTAATAAGATTAGAGGGGTTTCTAAGTGTAGCAGTCGGGGGGTTTGACTTTCTACAACATGGGGGACCAGGGTTGGGAGCAATGTCTCCTGCGACTAGGAGAAGGAGGATAGAAAGAGTGAGCAGATGGTTAAGTGATTTGTGAGAGCGTCTCTGATGTTGAATGGTGGGACTGACTGGATCTGTGCAATTTAACAACGTGAAAAGAGCATGAGTGCTATACATAGGAGAGGAAAGAAGCGAGGGGCCAATGTGGATGGAGTGTAGAGAGTTAATGCCAGGGCGGTGGATTTGTGTGAATGCAGCGGCCAGGATTAAAATTACACAAATGCATATGGTATATTTTTGTTGTACTCCAAATGTACAGGGAGTAGATGTATATAAATGTCTTACCTGTCTCCTGCCCTGTCTAACTGCCATGTTATAACTGCCAGTACTTTGATAAACTGTACTTCAATAAAGTGTGCATAAATGCCCCCTAGAATAGTTTGCAGATCCCACATAAAGAGCCCCTAAGTGCTAGAAAAGTAGAATCCCCCTCAAGTTTCCCCATTTTGGAAACTATAACCCAGATGTAGTGACGATTTTGACTCCATGGGTGTTTTCCAGAAACGGGGGGATTATGGAGCCATTTCGCTTTTCCAGAGCCTTTGTGCTACCAGTAGCGTGGAAGCCCCTATAGTTCCATTAACAGATGACAGACCTGAGTGAGGGCTTGCATTTTTGTGGATTGAGTTGATGCTTTTATTGGGAACATTTTACATAGCATTTATGATCATTTATTCTGCTCTCTACTCTGAGCACTTCCAACAAGGTTTCCATCTAAATCTCCGAGTGACGTAACAGATGATACCCCCGATTGATCCACTCATTATGAGGCAGCAGAGTTACTCTGGACTCTATCTGGCCTCTGCGCAGCGGTGTCCTTTTCAGAAGTGCACAAAATTGTAGCAGACTGCACTTTTATGCAATCCTAAAAAGATGGACGCTGCCGGATTACAGGTCCTATGGCGTCCAGTGCCTCCATCTGCCTCGTTGTAGGGAATCTTCCGCCGGGGATTCTGTCAGAATCACTGTTTTCAGAGATTTACACAGAAACCCTGGTGTAAGCGCTCAGCGCAGTGCACAGGATAAATGTGCGCCGAGCCTTACTGCGATCTTTCGGAAGC
Source organism: Dendrobates tinctorius (assembly GCF_039654945.1). Taxonomy (NCBI): domain Eukaryota; kingdom Metazoa; phylum Chordata; class Amphibia; order Anura; family Dendrobatidae; genus Dendrobates; species Dendrobates tinctorius. Next base: position 4,309,690 of record NW_027361672.1, read on the forward strand.
AGAAAGAAAAAATCAACAGCATGTGAAGAATTGGCTTTATTTATGCTGTTCCTTGTGCAGCGTTAAAGTGATTAGGCGACTTCATTCAGGTTGGTGCGATTACAGCAATACCAGATTTATATTGGGTTTTTGTTTGGCTGCTGTCACACTAAAAGACGCTTTTTATTGCATAAACTAATTTTTGCATCACCATATTTTGAGAGCTATAATTTTTCCAAAGTTCGGCCGACAGTCATGGTATAGCTTGTTTTTGGCGGGTCAAGCTGACATTTCTTTTGCTACCATTTTCGGGCACTTGACCTCTTTTGATCGCTTTCTATTCAGATTTTTGGGAGACAGAACAAAAACCAGCAATTCAGGAATTGTGTTTTTTTTTTTTTTTTTTTTTTTTTATGGTTTGGTGCTTTTGCACAATAAAAACTGTTATAGAAAAAATTTAACATCGCTTTATTCTGAGAGCTATAACTTTTTTTTATTTTTCTGCTAAGAGCTGTATGACGGCTTGTTTTTTGCGAGACAAGATGTTTGCAGTGGTATCATTTTTAGTTGCATTTTGTCTTTTTGATCGCGTTTTATTGCACTTTTTTGTTCGGTATGATAAAGCATTGTTTTTTGCCTAGTTTTTAACTTTTTACAGTGTTCACTGAAGGTTAACTAGTGAGACAGTTTTATAGAGTGGGTCGTTGTGGAGGCGGTGATACCAAATGTGTACTCTTATTACATTTATTTAGGTAAATAAAATAAATTGGATGTATGTGTATATATGTGTTTATGTACAGTATATATTTGTGTGTATGTATCAGGGCTGTGGAGTCGGTAAGCCAAACCTGCGACTCTGACTCCTCAATTTCCCTTACACCGACTCTCCGACTCCCACATATATTGCTTATATTTAAGTGAAAAATTTATTAGTATGTAATAACTATTTGCGCTAGCAGGATAAGCCAGGGAAAAAAGATGCAAATAGGAGTGTGTTTATATGCTAAATACACCCTCCACTCCTTATAAGAAGAAAAGTGCCATCCAGCAGTGGTTGAAAAAAGCAACAATAAAATTAGTCACAAAACATACAGCGCGGTACCTGCATTCCAATGTCGTCCTAATGCAGAAGCAAAAGTTCAGACGGCAACAGTTGTCAGGAAGCCGGATTCCAAATCCTCGGAGCACAGCTCCCCGTGTATATGCAACAGTTCAGACGGAGGAAGAACTATGAAAATGCCGACTTTCAAGTCCGTAAGCTTGCCAAGTTGACGGAGACACTGAAGAACAGACAAGCAACATCAGCTGTTCGCGACCACATCCCACAGGAGCGACGGGCAAAGGAACCCCACTGGGGGGAATTGGGAAAAATATCTGCGAAAACCTTTGGGAAGCAGGAATCAGACTGGTCTCCAAGAATCCAGCAGAGAAATTGTAGTACAACGTGAACATCAGACATTTAATCATTTTTGATACAATAATCAAGATATTTAGATAGAAGATATTTATTGGAATACAACTTTAGAACACAAAACTGTAATAAAATGTAAATATGTAATACACTACGTAATATCGATTACATATACGGTATACAGTACAGACTAAAAGTTTGGACACCTTCTCATTCAAAGAGTTTTCTTTATTTTCATGACTATGAAAATTGTAGATTCACTCTGAAGGCATCAAAACTATGAATTAACACATGTGGAATTATATAATTAACAAAAAAGTGTGAAACAACTGAAAATATGTCTTATATTCTAGGTTCTTCAAAGTAGCCACCTTTTGCTTTGATGACTGCTTTGCACACTCTTGGCATTCTCTTGATGAGCTTCAAGAGGTAGTCACTGCAAATGGTCTTCCAACAGTCTTGAAGGAGTTCCCAGAGATGCTTAGCACTTGTTGGCCCTTTTGCCTTCTCTCTGCAGTCCAGCTCACCCCAAACCATCTCAATTGGGTTCAGGTCTGGTGACTGTGGAGGCCAGGTCATCTGGCGTAGCACCCCATCACGCTCCTTCTTGGTCAAAAAGCCCTTACACAGCCTGGAGGTGTGTTTGGGGTCATTGTCCTGTTGAAAAATAAATGATGGTCCAACTAAACGCAAGCTGGATGGAATAGCATGCCGCTGCAAGATGCTGTGGTAGCCATGCTGGTTCAGTATGCCTTCAATTTTGAATAAATACCCAACAGTGTCACCAGCAAAGCACCATCACACCTCCTCCTCCATGCTTCATGGTGGGAGCCAGGCATGTAGAGTCCATCCATTCACCTTTTCTGTGTTGCCCAAAGACACGGTGGTTGGAACCAAAGATCTCAAATTTGGACTCATCAGACCAAAGCACAGATTTCCACTGGTCTAAGGCTAGTTTCACACTTGCTTTTTTTTGCAGCGCGTTTTTCCCGCAAAAAAACGCATTGAAAAAACGCATACAAAAGCATACGACTGCTGCGTTTTTTTTCAAGCATTTTTATGAGCATGCATGAAAAAAACGCAGCGTTTTTATGCGTTTGTATGCGTTTTTAGTGCGTTTTTACCGCGTTTGCGTTTTTTTCCAACATTAGGTGGCCCCTCACACTAACCCAAACCATGACTTTACTAACCCTAACCCTGACCCTAACCCTTAACCAAATCATACTTGACCCTGACCCTAACCCTGACCCTGACCCTAACCCTGACCCTAACCCTGAACCAAACCATACTTGACCCTAACCCTTAACCAAACCATACTTGACCCTAACCCTGACCCTAACCCTTAACCAAACCATACTTGACCCTAACCCTGACCCTAACCCTTAACCAAACCATACTTGACCCTGACCCTAACCCTTAACCAAACCATACTTGACCCTAACCCTGACCCTAACCCTTAACCAAACCATACTTGACCCTAACCCTGACCCTAACCCTTAACCAAACCATACTTGACCCTAACCCTGACCCTAACCCTTAACCAAACCATACTTGACCCTAACCCTGACCCTAACCCTTAACCAAACCATACTTGACCCTAACCCTGACCCTAACCCTTAACCAAACCATACTTGACCCTAACCCTGACCCTAACCCTTAACCAAACCATACTTGACCCTAACCCTTAACCAAACCATACTTGACCCTAACCCTGACCCTAACCCTTAACCAAACCATACTTGACCCTAACCCTGACCCTAACCCTTAACCAAACCATACTTGACCCTAACCCTTAACCAAACCATACTTGACCCTAACCCTGACCCTAACCCTTAACCAAACCATACTTGACCCTAACCCTTAACCAAACCATACTTGACCCTGACCCTAACCCTTAACCAAACCATACTTGACCCTGACCCTAACCCTTAACCAAACCATACTTGACCCTAACCCTGACCCTAACCCTTATCCAAACCATACTTGACCCTAACCCTGACCCTAACCCTTAACCAAACCATACTTGACCCTAACCCTGACCCTAACCCTTAACCAAACCATACTTGACCCTAACCCTGACCCTAACCCTTAACCAAACCATACTTGACCCTAACCCTGACCCTAACCCTTAACCAAACCATACTTGACCCTAACCCTGACCCTAACCCTTAACCAAACCATACTTGACCCTAACCCTGACCCTAACCCTTAACCAAACCATACTTGACCCTGACCCTAACCCTTAACCAAACCATACTTGACCCTGACCCTAACCCTTAACCAAACCATACTTGACCCTAACCCTGACCCTAACCCTTAACCAAACCATACTTGACCCTAACCCTGACCCTAACCCTTATCCAAACCATACTTGACCCTAACCCTGACCCTAACCCTTAACCAAACCATACTTGACCCTAACCCTTAACCAAACCATACTTGACCCTAACCCTTAACAAACCATACTTGACCCTAACCCTGACCCTTAACCAAACCATACTTGACCCTAACCCTGACCCTTAACCAAACCATACTTGACCCTAACCCTGACCCTAACCCTTAACCAAACCATACTTGACCCTAACCCTGACCCTAACCCTTAACCAAACCATACCTGACCCTAACCCTTAACCAAACCATACTTAACCCTGACCCTAACCCTTAACCAAACCATACTTAACCCTGACCCTAACCCTTAACCAAACCATACTTAACCCTAACCCTGACCCTAACCCTTAACCAAACCATACTTAACCCTAACCCTTAACCAAACCATACTTAACCCTGACCCAAACCCCAACCCTGACCCTAACCCTAAACCCCCTTAACTAACCCTAACTCTAACCCAAACCCCTAAATTCCATGGTTAACAAAAAAAACGCATGTGCATAAAAACGCATACATGAGCATGCCAGTGCGCACATATGCGCATCCATAGGCTACAATGGCCATTTTTAGCGCAAAACGTGCGCATATGTGCGCATGCGCTTTTTTGCAGGGCCAAAAAATGCAACATGCTGCGTCTGGAAAATACAAACGCACACCCCAAAAAAACGCAGCGCATGAAAATCGCATACATGCGCTTACAAGCGCGCAGGTATGCGCACCCATGTTAAATATAGGGGAAAAAACACATGCGCACATATGCGTTTTTTTCCAGCGCTAAAAAACGCAAATGTGAAACCAGCCTAATGTCCATTCCTTGTGTTCTTTAGCCCAAACAAGTCTCTGCTGCTTGTTGCCTGTCCTTAGCAGTGGTTTCCTAGCAGCTATTTTACCATGAATGCATGCTGCACAAAGTCTCCTCTTAACAGTTGTTATAGAGATGTGTCTGCTGCTAGAACTCTGTGTGGCATTGACCTGGTCTCTAATCTGAGCTGCTGTTAACCTGCGATTTCTGAGGCTGGTGACTCGGATGAACTTCTCCACAGCAGAGGTGACTCTTGGTCTTCCTTTCCTGTGGCGGTCTTCATGTGAGCCAGTTTCTTTGTAGTGCTTGATGGTTTTTGCCACTGTACTTGGGGACACTTTCAAAGCTTTGCCAAATTTTCGGACTGACTGACCTTCATTTCTTAAAGTAATGATGGCCACTCGTTTTTCTTTACTTAGCTGCTTTTTTTTATTGCCATATTACAAATTCTAACAGTCTATTCAGTAGGACTATCAGCTGTGTATCCACCAGACTTCTGCACAACACAACTGATGGTTCTAACCCCATTTATAAGGCAAGAAATCCCACTGACAGGGCACACCTGTGAAGTGAAAACCATTTCCAGTGACAACCTCTTGAAGCTCATCAAGAGAATACCAAGAGTGTGCAAAGCAGCAATCAAAGCAAAAGGTGGCTACTTTGAAGAACCTAGAATATAAGACATACAGTATTTTCAGTGGTTTCACACTTTTTTGCTAGTTATATAATTCCACATGTGTTAATTCATAGTTTTGATGCCTCCATAGTTTTGGTGTGTGTGTATAATATATTATTTTTTTTTATTATAAAAACTATGAACCCCTTCTACGCCCGGGTGGCGAGCATTTTTATTGGTATATGGTCTCCCATCCTGGTATGTGCTGCCCCCTCCTATCCTGGTATGCATGACACCCCCATCCCTATCTTTGCATGCATGGCCCCCTCCCCCCTTTCGTGGTATGCATGGTACCCTCTCCCCCCCCCCTTTCGTGGTATGCATGATGCCCTGACCCTCCTTTCGTGGTATGCGTGGTCCCCTCACTCCCCTATCCTGATATGCGTGGTCCCCTCACTCCCCTATCCTGGTATGCGTCGTCCCCTCACCCCCTTTTGTGGTATGCATGATGCCCTGACCCTCCTTTTGTGGTATGCATGATGCCCTGACCCTCCTTTTGTGGTATGCGTGGTCCCCTCACCCCCCCCCCCCCCCCCCCAATCCTGGTATGCGTGGTCCCCTCACTCCCCTATCCTGGTATGCTCCCCCCTCAGTCCTATTATACTACACACATACAAAAAAAACAAGCATTTATACTCAGCTGATCTGCTTTTGCAGCTGAAAAACGTATCCTCAAACGCAGGAAAAATGCTTTGTGTGAATGTAGCCTTAGATCAGGAATAGAACAGCCATTTATAGGGCATTTCATAACTTTCCCAAATTCCTATGAAAAAATATTCAGCACATCCTGCATTGAACTACTGTACCCAATTTATTATATATTTTAGGAGGCGGTCCATTTTATTCCGACTCTACAGCCAGTGTGTATATGTATGTGTAATTTTTTTTTACATTGTCCCAGTATGGGACATTACTGTATAACATCAGATCGCTGATCTGATATTCTGCAATGCATATGCTCTGCAAGGCATTAGACCAGGATCTGACAGGCAGATGGAGGAGGTGCCTGAGGTCCTGCTCTGAGCAGGCACTGACACCCCACCTTCCCTGGAGGACCCTGTGGCCATTTTGCGGCCTGGAGTTTCCATAGAGACCATCAGGTCAAGGCTTTTGCTTCTTGTCCTGATGGAAGCGCTTAGGGAGCCCCCTTTACGACACTGACAGCGGCATTAGAGGGGTTAAATTCACCACCATGGTGCCCAAGAGCACTTGTAATTGGTTTTAGTTAAGTGCTGACAGTCCAATTAAAGTATATTTTCACTGACATGCTGTAGCATTTCAGGTTATAATTAACCAATCTTCAGTTGTGAAGCAGTGCTACCATTCATGATGCCTTCGGTCTAGGCAGCATGAATTGCCCAACGAGTTCCCTTTAGAATGACTAATGACCAGTTCTATAGAAAGAGAATGGTACATGTGTGCACTTGCACAACATCTACTTTAATCAGACAGGGCTCTGGTTAAGGGATGTCTTTAACCCCTTCATGACATGTGCCTTGCTAGCACGGCACATGTCTTCCTCTTTGATGTTGGCTCCATAGGTGAGCCCACATCTTTCCCAGCACATGTCAGCTGTTTTGAACAGCTGACTTGTACCTGGAACAGCCGTGGGTCGATTGTGATCCACTCGCGGCTATAAACCCGTTGCCGCTGAACTGACAGCGACATTTAACATGTGATTCCGGCAATCGCGCCAGAAATCAACCCACATCTGTGACCCCCGTCACGTGATCGCTGGTCACTGATGGGTTGGCATGACAACCAGAGGTCTCTGGAGACCTCTGGTTGTCAATGCCGGATTGCTATGAATGCTGCCTGGTGGTCGGCGCTCACAGCAAGTGAGTAATTCTGCTACATACAGGTGATTTCATAACCTCTGCTACATACAGGCGATTATCTGGTTATGGCAGCTTCTAGTCTCCCATGGAGACTATTAAAGCATGCTAAAAGTAAAAAAAAAAATTTTTTTAAAAATAACTAAGTCTAAATCATTCCCCCTTTCGCCCCATTCCAAATAAAACAATAAAAAAATCAAACGTACACATTTGGTATCGCCGAGTTCAGAATCACCTGATCTATTAGCGTAAAAAAAAAAAATTACCCCGATCGCTAAACGGTGTAACGACAAAACAGTAAAAATGCCAGAAGGTTTTTTTTTTTGTTTGTTTGTTTTTTGCCGCAGCATTGCATTAACATGCAATAACGGGCAATCAAAAGATCGTATCTGCACCAAAATAGTATCATTAAAAACGTCAGCTCGGTGACCAAAAAACAACCCGAGATCACGAAAAATGAAAATGCTACAGGACTTGGAAAATGACGGTTCTATGAGCTCATAATGACCTGGAGAATCATAATGGCAGGTCAGTTTTCTTTATCGCCTTATTGGGGGACACAGAATACCATGGGTGTATGCTGCTGCTGCTAGGAGGCTGACACTATGCAAAACAAGAAAATTAGCTCCTCCCCGGCAGTATACACCCACCGACAGGCACTAGGCACCTCAGTTTGTGCTTAGCGTCTGTAGAGGCGGACCGGGATCTATCCAGATCCGCACTTAACCCTTTTTTCCTTAGGTTTTCTTGTAGAATATTTTTAATTCTTTGTCTCTTGTTTTTCAGATTCAAGTCAGGAAACAGGGTGTAGACCTCACCCTGCTTTCCCATATCAGGCGGTTGAGCGAGCAGTGTGGCTTATCCCACATCGCACCTCTCAGTACGCTGGCAGGACTTTTTTCCATATCACCTCCTGGTGCTATGGGTTGGAGACAGGTGGCTGGTCCTTGCCAAATCCCCCTCCTCACCTCTTTCTCGGGACAGGGTTGAGAGGAAGACGGTGATCGCAAGATGTTGCGCCGTCTTCTCCAGGATGCTGGTACAGAGGATCGCGTGGGCCCCTGTGGTCATCCTCTTCAGGGACGCCAGGTAAGTGCCTGCACGTCCCTCCACCCCCGCATTACTTTCAGTGAGTCCATCGAAGCATCTACAGGTCCAGGAAACACAGCAGTAGAGTACCTTCAGATCAGCGGTGAATCTCCTCTCCATTTGTCAGGCACGGGGCTGCGGCGTCCTTGCATCATTTTCACTTTCGCTTTCAAAGGGCTCCCTCTCTAAGCGTGCTTTTTTCACGCCCTTACTAGCCCATCACAGGGCTCCTTTCTTTTTCGATATGCCAGCCTCTCTTTTACCTCGCCCATCTCCGACGCTGTTATCCAATCGCGGCTCAGCCGCTAAGCTCCGCCCCCCCACTTCCATCATCAAGCATTTCCTGGAGTTTTTTTCTTCTCTTCCTGCGCTGCTTGGGGGACACTGCGACGGTTTTTGCTGCTCACCTGAATCCTGGTAGGCTCTGCTCTGACGCAAAAAATTAGCTCTTCTCTGCAGTTCCTCTCTATTCCTGCGGCCATTCAACAGTGTACTTATGCCCAATCCTTCAGGGGATCTCTGTTTCAGGCCCACCGCTACAAATTACGCCTGTGCGCGCTGTAAAAAGTGGGCATCGGGTCAGTCGTCCCCTTTCTGCCTTTCCTGCAGTCCTCCAACTAGGTCTGCATCTCAGGAGCACACGGACTCTCGGGCTGAGGACACGCCACCTCCCCTGGAGTGGGCCGTTGTAATGTCTCAGTAGTGTCTGACTTGACTAAGGTTTCTCAGTCGCTAGTCCAGGTTTTAAAACGGAATATGGTCGATAATCTCCTTTCTGCTATCTTCCAAACCCTGGAAATTAAGCAGGACAAGACCCCTCCGTAGGAATGTTCTGTTCCATTTTAAACGAGCAAGACCTCCGTCCCGAGCCTTTCCAAACCACAAAGAGTTTGATACTACTCTATCCAAACATTGGGAGCACCCTGAGCAACGCTTCTCAGGCCGCAGGTACTTAGATGTTCTGTACCCCTTTGATGTAGAGCTTCTCACAAAATGGACCAAAGCCCCCGAAGTGGATCCTCCCGTCTCTCGTTTAGCCTCTAAGACTGTTCTATCCCTCCCGGACGGGGCATCGCTTAAGGATCCAACTGACAGGCAAATAGAAGCTCTGGCTAAATCTATTTTTGAGGCATGAGGCGCTTCTCTGTTCTATTTTCGCTTCCTCCTGGGTGGCGAAAGTCATTTCAGCTTGGGCCAAAATTCTTCGCAGAGGCATCTTAGCGGCTGCTCCTCAGGACGAGTTAGCAGATCAAATTAATCATGCGGGTAAATACCTTTTAGCCGCCTCCTTAGATGCGGCAGGGTGCGTAGCAAGGGCTAACAGCAACATAGTGGCAGTATGCCGAGTCCTTTGGTTAAAATCATGGAATGCGGATACCACTTCTAAAAAGTCGCTTACCAATTAGCCGTTCCATGGTTCTAGGCTCTTTGGAGCCAAGCTGGATCAAATAATTTCTGATGCCACTTTCAACAGGGTTTCCAGCCGTTTAGGCCCTTTCGTCCCTTCTCGTCCACAGACTGATCTACCCATCAAGATCGGTCTGCCGCCGCCGCCAGGGAGCGAGAGCAGAAAAAACCATCTTACAAACCCGCTCCCCGCTGGAGATCAAGGGGACAATATTCCAGGTCTTCAGGCGGCCGTTGGGCAAATGGTCTCTTTACCCCACAGTCTTAGATCAGATATGCCAGCGCTAGGGCTCTCCGGATGTCGATCTCATGGCATCGCGGATGAACCACAAAGTTCCGCGCTTTGTAGCCAGGTCCAGGGACCCTCTAGCCGTCGCTTGCGACGCCCTAGTAATTCCGTGGTCCCAGTTCCAACTTCCTTATCTGTTTCCACCTCATGCCTTGATCCCAAGAGCAGTCAAGAAGATAAAATTGGAGGGTGTCCCGGTGATTCTAGTGGTTCCAGACTGGCCAAGAAGGCCTTGGTATGCAGAGCTGGTAAACATGCTCGCGGATGTTCCTTGGAAGCTTCCAGATCGTCTAGACCTTCTCTCGCAAGGCCCCCTTTACCACGAGAATTCTCGGTCTCTGAATTTAACGGCATGGCCGTTGAGGCCGCAATCCTAAGAGTCAGGTTTGTCCATCCAGGTGATTCAGACAGTGATCAAAGCCAGGAAACCAGCCTTTTCCCGCATTTACCATAGGTACTGGAAGGCCTTCTTCCGTTGATGCGACGATAAGAAAGTCTTTCCAATATCCTTTTCCATTCCGTCCATACTGGGTTTTCTCCAGTCCGGCTTAGATTATGGTCTCTCTCAGTACCTTCAAGGGCCAGGTTTCCGCTTTGTCTATCCTCTTCCAAAGAGAGCTCGCTTCCTTGTTGCAGGTTAAGACTTTTTTTCTCCAAGGGGTCGCCCACTTGGCGGCTCCTCATCATTCGCTGATAGACCCGTGGGATCTCAATCTCGTCCTTAGCGCTCTTCAAAAGGTGCTGTTCGAGCCTATCCTGGACATCACGTTATCCCTTCTCTCATGGAAGGTAACCTTCTTGATTGCCATTACGTCCATCAGAAGAGTTTCTGAGCTGGCGGCATTGTCATGTCGTTCCCCTTACCTGGTCCTCCATCAAGATAAGGTCGTCCTCAGGCCCGTTCCTTCTTTCCTTCCGAAGGTGGTGTCCTCTTTCCACATCAATGAGGATATCGTTCTTCCATCTTTTTTGCCCTGCTCCTTCTCACCCTGTTGAGAAGTCTCTCCACAAACTGGACGTAGTTAGAGCCTTGCGTGTCTTATCTCGCCAGGACCTCTTCATTTCGTCAGTCCAATTCTTTGCTGGTCATCCCTAAGTCACCGGAAAGGGCTTCCGGCATCCAAATCCACGATCGCTCGCTGGATTCGTTCTACCATTCTGGAAGCGTACCGGCTACAGGAAAAACGTCCCCCTCCGGGAGTGAGAGCTCACTCCACCCGAGCTGTGGCGGCGTCGTGGGCCATTCATCACCAGACCTCGGCTTTACAAATTTGCAGGGCCGCTACCTGGTCGTCCTTGCACACCTTTTGCGAGGTTCTACAGGGTTCATACCCAGGCCTCGTTTGATGCAGTTGTTGGTAGGAAGGTTCTGCAGGCGGCGGTGGCGCACTGGCCGACCTAAGCCCTTCCTTTTCTTTCGTTCCTTTATTGCTGTTCCCGCCCTTGGGACTGCTTTGGAACGTCCCGTGGTTTTCTGTGTCCCCCCAATAAGGCGATAAAGAAGAAAGAGATTTTATGGTAAGAACCAAAAATCCATCTTTGGAGCCTTCACTGGGGGACACAGCACCCTCCCTGTTTAAATTGTACCGTGTTGGGTCTTTGAGTCCCTTGTTGGGTTGGTACATATGTTTAGAGTGGTTTCGTTGCTTCTCCTACTGCTTTTTCACCAACTGAGGTGCCTAGTGCCTGTCGGTGGGTGTATACTGCCGGGGAGGAGCTAATTTTGTTGTTTTGCATAGTGTCAGCCTCCTAGCACCAGCAGCATACACCCATGGTATTGTGTCCCCAATGAAGGCTCCAAGAAAGATTTTACGGTAAGAACCAAAAATCCATCTTTTTTTAGCATTTGAAGAACATGGTAAAAATCCCCAAAAAGTTGTAGAATTGCACTTTTTTGCAATTTCACCACAATTGGAATTTCCGGTTTTTGAGTCGACATGGTAAAACCGATGGTGTTCAAAAGTACAACTTGTCCCGCAGAAAACAAGCCCTCACATGGCCATATTGATGGAAAAAAATAAAAAAATTATGGCTCTGAAAAGGGGAGCGAAAAATTTCTTCGGTCATTAAGGGGTTAAGGGCATGAAAATTAACTCTGAAAATTGTGAAATTTTTAAAATTTTCGCCTTATTTCCATTTTTTTCATAAAGAAATGCAAGTCATATTGAAGAAACACTAATATGAAGTACAATATATCACGAAAAAACAGTCTCAGAATCAGAAGGATCCATTAGTGTTTCAGAGTTATAACCTCATAAAGTGTGGTCAGAATTGTAAAAATTGGCCTGGTCATTAAGCTGCAAATTGGCTGTCACTAAGGAGTTAAGAACATAAAAATTTTAAGTTTGAAAATTGCGAAATTGGCAAGTTGTCGATATTTTCATAAATGCACAAATCAGATCAACCTAAGTACAATATGTCACGAAAATTGAACTCTCAATCAGTGGGATTCCAGAGTTACCACATGAAGTGTGACACTGGTAAGATGTGAAAAAAAAAACGATTCCCTTTTAAGCTTTTTCATCTGACCTTTGGCTGAATCAGATGGATACACAGTGGAAGCGGTTGACTTTTTTTTTTTTTTTTTGTCTTCATTTCGCCTAAGCAGTTCAAAGACCAGGCCATTTACTCCAATTCCTGACCAGGCACCTTTTTGACGGTTCTTGTGTATGTGGTTTACACCTCATACACAATGATCAGATGACCACTGTGTATGGGGGAGGGAATGCTATCAGCAACTTCTTACTACTGCATACACAGTGCTGCTTTAGCGCTCTGTATACAACAGTGAAGAAGATACAGCCGGTAGTAATTTTTGCCTTATCTATGGTGATTCCGGTTGTCTGACAGCCAGATCCCTGCCTCCGCAGCTATATGATTTCCTTCAGAGTAGGAGTGAGACAGGCTGGACACTTAGGCCGGGGTCACACTAACCTATGCAAAATACGGTCCGTAGCTTACATGCGTAATACGGATGAATGACCCCTAAATAGTGCTCGGTATGTCATCCGTAAGCAAGGTGTGGTCGCGTATTTTGCACATATCTGTATGTAATCCGTATGGTATCCGTATGCTGAGATTTTCTCGCCGGCTTGCAAAATGGACATATAATGGAGCCCCATGACAGGTTTCATAACACAAACGAAAGAATAGATAGAGAGATAGATAGATAGAGATATATATATATATATATATATATATATATATATATATATATATATATATAGATATATATTGTCATTGAGAGAGAAATATATATTTTGTCATTGAGAGAGAAATATATATAGTCATTGAGAGAGAAATATATATATATATATATATATATATATATAGTCATTGAGAGAGAAATATATATATATATATATATATATATATATAGATATATATATATATATATATATATATATATATAGTCATTGAGAGAGAAATATATATATATATATATATATATATATATATAGTCATTGAGAGAGAAATATATATATATATATATATATATATATATATATATATAGTCATTGAGAGAGAAATATATATATAGTCATTGAGAGAGAAATATATATATATATATATATATATATATATATATATATATATATAGTCATTGAGAGAGAAATATATATATATATATATATATATATATATATATAGTCATTGAGAGAGAAATATATATATATATATATATATATATATATATATATATATAGTCATTGAGAGAGAAATATATATATATATATATATATATATATATATATATAGTCATTGAGAGAGAAATATATATATATATATAGTCATTGAGAGAGAAATATATATATATATATATTTTGTCATTGAGAGAGAAATATATATATATATATATATATATATATATATATATATATATATATATATATATATATATATATATATATATATATATATATATATTATATTTCAGAGTTCTTCATAGCAGAATAGCCGCTAATTCAATTGCCGGCTTTTGTCAAATCTTTCCCCAACCCGACATGTAATGACATGGTTTACATACAGTAAACCATTTCATTTCATGTTTTTCTTGTATGTCTTTCATTAGTAATTAGATGAGGGTTGATGTGTAAAATTTGGGAGGTGTAGGGGTTAATTCGTTGTAAAAAAAATGTGTGGGCTCCCACAGTAATTTGTCAATGCGGGAGCCCACATTTTTTTTTTTTTACAACGAATTAACCCCTTAAAATATATATTTATAATTATTTATTTTGTGTGTATATATACTTTTGTTTCTTTATTAAACCTGTCAATGTGAGCGCACTGAATTGCCGGCTTTTCTAAAGGACACTGGGTGCGTATTTCTCGCAAGTCACATGTGTGGTCAGTGTGTAATGCGTATTTTTAGCGCACCCATAGACTTCCATTGGCGTAGTACGCTGATAATCGCAGCTAGCGATTGGCACGGACCGTAGAATACAGACGAGAAATATACGGCTGATGGGAGCTGCCCCATGGAGAATCATTTGTCCGTGTGTAATGCGTGCTTTTAACGCTCCTCACTCGGCCGTATTCCTCTCTAGTCTGACCCCGGCCTTAGGCTATTTGCCCACGTTGCAGAAATGCTGCGGAATTGTTCGCAGCATCTCCGCAATTCCCCGCCGTGGGTAAAACGCATGCGGAATTCGCATGCGTTTTCCTGCAAAACACAAGTGTTTTTAGCTTGCAGAATGCTAGCGCTTTTCCAAGCGATTTCAAGCATCGCTTGGAAAGGTGATTGACAGGTTGGTAACACTTGTCAAGCATAGTTGCTTGACAAGTGTGACCATGCAGCCTATGCAGCATCAATAGTAGAAGATAGAATGTTAATAATTTAAAAATAAAAAATATGGATATACTCACCTCCTGGCGGCCCCCGATCTTGTCAGCGGCGATCCCGGTCCTCAACGGCGCTGCTGGCAAGTTCCGTTCCCAGGCGTGCTTTGCGAGAATGACCTTTGTGATGTCGTGTGACCGCTACGTCATCAGAGGTCATTCTCGCAAAGCCCGCCTGGGAACGGAAATAGCCGGCAGTGCCGCTGAGGACTCCGGGGGCTGACAGAGGGTAAGAATATCCCTTTGTTTTTTGTGTTTTTAATTCTATTCTTTACAGGAATATGGTACCCAGGGCATGGAGGACTCTCCTCCAGACCCTGGGTACCATCCGCACATGAAGTACTCACTTTACGCATGGTGGGTATAGCCACATGCGTCAAGTGAGCCTTTCAGTGCAATCCTATGGTGGCGGAATCGCCGCAATTCCGCAAAATTAATGGACATACTGCGGATTTTTCCGCTATGCTATTCCACAGCGCATTGCACAGCAATGCAGAATCCCATAGGATTGCATGGGATGCTTTTTGTTAGTGTTTTAAGATTTTTAAAAAATGCAACGTGGGCACACAGCCGTCTGTCGGTGCATTGTAAGCAGTTGATGTAAAAATGTCTATACTGCATATGTTGTGTGGACACAATTTGTCTTATTTACCGAATTATCCGATCGATACGTTTTGGAATCGTCTTTATGTACTATAATGTGTACTTATGCCCGTAATTTCTTAATAAACTTTCCATTTAAAAAAAAAATTAATATAAAAAAACTAGGGGCTGCACACTTCCTGATGATGGATGTAACATGGCACGCTGCCAAGACTTGTCCAATGAGCTTGCAGAGCTCAGTCAAGAAGAGAAGAAGCTAGATGACTTGTTACAAAGTTGTACCTTGGACCTGAAACTTCTAACTGAAGACTCAGAGAACCAAAGATATCCTTTACATAATGCAAGTCCCTATTCCTGTGGCTAATGAGTAAAAGACTAAGATCGAGTGAAAAAAAAACAACTTTAATGCATACAGTTCTTTTGTTCATGGTATTTTTCATTTTTATGTACTTAAAAGCAGAACTTGAAACCGATTGTATTGTATACGGTTACCTATGAAGAGTAGCATCCATCCACTTCATAGTCTTATAGCAAGCTTGACAAGCAGCTCAAAGTATGGAGTGCCATTATATTCCCACAAGTCATTGCGTATGTTCGCTCCACAGAGAATGCATCAGCTTAGAGTTCCAACAAAGTGGATTGGAGTTATAGAAATATGCCGTTTTTTTAACTTTAAATATAAACTGGCCTTTGTGTTGATTTTTGCCATAGAATTGCATTAACGCAGAAAATTTTGGGGTTAGAAAAATACTGTCGCAATGCAGAAAAAAAAAATCATACACACATGACTATCAGTTTTGATAAAGCCAAATAACAGGAAGTATCAAAAACAGCCTTTTAATTCAAAATGTAACATACTAAAAAGACTAATGCATTAAAGGGAATCTGTCACACTTTTTTTTTTTTTTGCACTATCAGCTGCCGGCACCACCATCAGGGGCTTATCTACAGCATTCTGTAATGCTGTAGATAAGCCCCTGATGTAACCTGAAAGATGAGAAAAACACGTTAGATTATACTCACCGGAGGGGGCGGTCCGGACCGATGGGTGTCGCTGTCCGGCTCCTCCCATCCTCATACGATGCCGTCCTCTTCTTCCCTTCCTGTAGTAGCTGCGGCGCAGGCGCACTGCTCTGCCCTGTTGAGGGCACAGCAGAGTCCTGCAGTGCGCAGGCATCAGGAGAGGTCTGGCACCTGCGCACTGCAGTATTCTGCTCTGCCCTCAACAGGGCAGAGCAGTGCATCGGAGCTACTACAGGAAGGGAAGAAGAGGATGGCATCGTATGAAGATGGGAGGAGCCAAACCGCGACACCCATCGGACTGGGGACCGCCCCCTCCGGTGAGTATAATCTAACGTGTTTTTCTTATCTTTCAGGTTACATCGGGGGCTTATCTACAGCATTCTGTAATGCTGTAGATAAGCCCCTGATGTCAATGCCGGCAGCTGATAAAGCATAAAAAGGTGACCGATTCCCTTAATAAAAAATACATGAATAAAAAAATACAATAAGCCTATGTTCACACATAGCATTTTTTATGCAGATTAAAAGCTGCTTTTTTACAGTACCAACAAAAGCTACAGTTTCAGAAATCTCATGCACTGTTATTTTTTTTTATTTTTTTTTTAAAACTGCAGCATGTCACTTTCTTTTACAGTTCTGGGTGCACAAAAAATTGCCATCAATTGCCATTCAATGGCCGTCCAACATGTAAAACTAAACATTACTTGACCAATGTGTGAAAGTAAAGTGTCCACCTTACAAAATGCTCTGCAATTAGTCCAGAAGTCACTTTTTTCAGACATGTTATTTTTCCACTAAATAATTTGATCAATTTGCCCTTTTTCCCCCAAAAAATGGTTTCCCACATGTTTTGCATTGGTGGCCTAACACCTTGCATAGTCCAAGCTTCATATATGGTGGAAGCAAAGCTGAGCTATGGGATGCTGAAAAACAACAGCAAAAAGTCAGCAAAACCTGCTTTTTAACTGCTAAGAGATCAGGTTTTGGCTGCAGCAAAAAAAAAAAAACATGTGAACATAGCCTAACAATGCGAGTAATTTAGCTAAAAAATCGGCAACATCACAAACTCCCCAAATACTTATTTGGTGGGAACAAAGCCCTTGATTAGCCATAAGTTGCCAATTGTAGTAATCATGAGTATGTGCCAGCATTTGGGTCATAACACTTCAATCGCCTGCATTTCATGTTTTTATCCTTAACCTTCTTTACGTTGGCTTATGTAACCTATCAGGATATACGAAAAATTAGTGGCCTTAAGGATCAAACTGTTATTGTTGTGAGAGCTCCTCCGGAGACTAGACTTGAAGTGCCTGACCCAGTTGAGGTAAGTAATGGTTTCCTAGCCGTACTTTCTCCTTTCAGTACTCCCTAAACACTTTCAATATGGGAAATGTACTTTGAGGCTTGGAATATTTGTCAATGACAGCTCAGAAAAAGCAGATTTCTGCCACAAAATGGTGGCAAACTGAGCTATCACTTTAGACTTTTTTTTTTTTTTTTTTTTTTATTGGGGCAGAACTGCAATGAACAAGTGTGGTGGTGGTTCTGGAAGAAGGCTGCCATGTTTCATGAAATTCCCACAAGTAGCACATAATTGAATGTTAATCAGTGATTACAATGAATGTTATGTTTTTCCATTCCTCACTAACCAACATTCTTTGGAGTGGAGAGGGGAATCTCAGCAGGCAATAATCTCCTCTTTTATAGATGAATCCCCCAGTGGGTGCCAAAAAACACAACTGATCAACTGCAAATAGGAAACTTCATTTTGGCCTAAATTTTTAACTGTGGTTAAACTCCATACAGATGATCAGAAACCTGTTGGGCAGTCCAGCCTGGGGATGGCATGGAGAAGCTGAAGTGACTGATACATGGGCTTGTGGATTCTTATGCCTGAGAGTCTAGTGGGCGATTCTGCTCGGTGACAGCTCTCTGCATGCACAGTTATACAGAGAATACTGTCAATCTTTGAATAGGATCGCACCACTAGACTCGTGTAAAAGAAGAAAAAAAAAAAAAAAACCACCAGGGATTTCAATTAAAACATCCAAGTCATTCATACTAGAGCTTTTCCTACAAAGTTTGTACAGAATGTAAACTCCAAACTTTTTTTGCACAGACCTTCTAAAGGAAATCAGAAAAAGGTAAGCGACCCAGATTAACAAATCATCACGTCACATTCTGTAGTATTTTTCAGCAAAGAGATTGGCCTGCAGTATAGATTTTTCCCTTAATCAGATTTTTACTGTAAAACCACAATTTGTACAGTTTGCGCATAATACAATAACAAACGAATGCAAAACCTTTCTGCCCCGAAATTTGTATCGTAGGCTAGTAAACCGGCTAGGGAACCAGGGAAACCTGAGAAAGAGAAGGAAAGGATATTATTCGGATTTATATTTTTACACAATTGGCAGCAGCAGCTTTTGTGATGGATCCACAGATTATTGCTGCATTTGTGAAAGTCCACAGTATGAAAATATGAAATTGTCCAAAATGGTAAACTGAATAAACAAGAAAAATGAGAAACTCTAGAATTGCGTGGTGGTGGTTGTTGGGGGGTGGGTGTGTGTGTGTGTGTGTGTGTGTGTGTGTGTGTGTGTGTGTGTGTGTGTGTGTGTGTGTGTGTGTGTGTTTGTTTTTTTTTTTTTTTTTTTCCCACTGGATTTTAGTGGTCTAAAGTTGCATCAACGAAAATGTCAGCTCGTCAGCTTTTTATTTTCTTTGCCTTAATTCTATTGGATCGTTCAGTGTATACTATGCTAAGATGGTCTCATTCAAAACTACAACTTGTCCTTCAAAATAAGCCCTCGCATGCCTGTCTACTTTGCAAACACTAAAAATTGCCCAATCCTTAAGTGGTTACATTACTGAATTGACCTTTGCACTGTTTGACAATTCAATGCATGCTTTGGTAGTCTCGTATATGTTCCGTATTATAGGAGTCCTAGAGTTCTCTTCTCCTAGAGTCAAATATGGCATGGATCATGTTAAGGCATAAATGAGATGATGTCGTAGCTTCTGTCTTATTTGGTGTTTTGCAGAGTTTACAGATACACTTATCTAGCACTCAAGGAGCCATAGAAGTTTACTTATGCCCTGAAGAAAGTGAATCCAGTAGTCCAGTCAAACAAAATAATCCTGATCATAATGGAAATCTTCAGAAGCCAAGTTCCAAAGGTAACTCAAATTATTCCTGTCCAAACTGGCTATCACTTTAAAGCGAACTTGTCAGGTTCACTTTAAATTTGAGAAAACGCACTTTTCCTTCCCCAGTGTATAGAGGTTTTCTTCGCCCATGTAGAAAAGTAACCTGTTATCTCTTTAAATGCTATTTTACCTGCAGGCAAATGGCATTCCCTCTCCCTATACTGTGAGTGGTCACCATAAGCACATCCTTGGACTTTGGTGGGTCGTACTAATAGTTGACACTCACAGTATAGCGAGTGGTGAATGGAGGTGCTCTGTGCACACCCCTATAATTGAAAACCAGTGGCTCCTGGGAGAAAATATATATTTTTTTCCCCAATGGCAACATTTTCAGTAAGCCAGCTGAGCAGCATTGTAACGCTATTTACCTGCAGATTAATCTATCTGCAGCTAAATGGTATTTTCCAAGATTAAAATTTCCTAAGTTTGTAACCCATATGTATACTTTTCTGCAGACTTTCTCTCCCCTAACATAGAAAACGTAAGCTGTAAAGTGGAACCCATTTCTCCTTTGACCTCTCCGACCAACCTACTACAGCAAACAGAAGATCAAATACCCTTGAATCTCGACAGTCCTTTTGTGAACTTGCTGCCTCCTCTTGTTCACGAGGATTATTTGCTTAGTCTTGGAGAAGAGGAGGGAATCAGCGATCTCTTTGATGCCTACGAATTAGAGAAATTGCCATCTCTGGAGGACTTTATGTGCAGTTGATGCATTTACAATCGTGCCACAATGGATTTTTTTTTTTTTTCATATATAAGGAATGTGATTGGAACCTGAGTTGGCATCCCTTACTTGACACACACTATTTGCCTCTCCCTTTAAAAAGGCATGTAATCAGTGCGGCAATGGCTGCAAAAATTGCTGATATTTGATGAATAATACTTGAGGCTATGCAAATATGTAAGACTGGGATGATGCTCTGGGGCTGCTGAAGGCACAAATGAATAACTTGAATCAATTTGGCTTCCTCAGTTTCTCAATACTTGGTCTGGTGAAGTCAGTCTGTGCCTTCCTGTACTTTACGTTCATCCCCAGCCTGTGTGGTGAAAGTCCACAATAAATATGAACTGTTTTGCATATGCTGTGTGCATTTGTTTCTTTAACAGTTAGGCCATCTCACAGTCAAGAAGTACAAGAGCCCAAAGAACCTCACGTGTTACATAGACACCTTGTACATGGTGTATCCCTTCATGGTGCCCTGTCTCACAATATCCCATAGTGCTTGCTGTGAACTGGGGCATAAAGTGCCTATTTAATGCATTATGTGGGAAAACTGTCTAATCCATCCATCGTATCACCCTGCTTGAATGTTTACTAGTTCAGTTCTGATGTATGTTACAATGAGTATTTTGTGTACGATGGTGTGACCAGTCTTATTTAATTCTGGAGAAATGAAGTTTACACAATGGGGTTCTGTACAGGAATCCATGCCTATTTAGTGTTGTGGTACTGGGCCTGATGGTTTTTGTTGTTTTTCTTGGGTGTGAGGTTTTCTTTTTTCCTGTTGTGTATAGCACGCTTATTTCAGAACTCCTATATATTGTGTTGCTGAATTAAAAAAAAAAAAAAAAAAAAAAATGCTTTAAACATGAGATCTAAAATATACAGCTCTTACAAGGCTAACGGTGCATTCACTCATGGGTTTTGTACCTGACTCTTCGAGTCACTCTGTTTGCTAACTAGTCAGTGAATGAGATAAATGTGCCAAAGGCTTTTTTTTTCTCTTCTAGTGGTGCGGATGTGCTGCTAATTTCTACTTTAAAGGGAATCTGTCACCAGGTTTTCTCACCTAATCTGAGATCAACATAATGTAGAGACAGATACCCTGAATCCAGTGATGTTCACTTACTGGGCTTCTTGCTGTAGTTTAGATTTGTGTTTTATCAGCAGCAGATAGCCTAAAGGACTATTATATCTGCTATTTAGTCCGTCATATTCATGATCTGTGATTGTAAGCAGGTCACTCTTCATTATTTCCAGATTCATTGATGCCATATGTAGGTGACTTTAGAAGACAAGCCCTAAAAGTCTGGTGTGCACTGAACTACTAGACTTTTATTTCTATATCGACTATCTTCATTCTGCCTACTATCCGAAGCTTATGAAAATCTTACTGGTTCTGCGGTACTGAGCGAATGTACCAGTGTCCCAGTGGAATCTATATTTACCTTGCAAGTTTTGTTGCTGTCCAAGATTTTCACCAGATTTTACAAACGTTGTTGGTAAATTAAACCGCAGGGAACTTATGAACTAGTACAATGTGAACAGTGTTGCGCACGTGTGGTATGTCTACCACACAATCGGTATTTATCCTACAGTACAAGTCTATACAGACTGGAGACCTGAGAATTTGCAATTAGTGGAACTGAAGATATTTTTGTATTTTATTTGGTCAGTTTTAAATTAAAATTAATGTTATTTAACCTTATGGTATTTGTGGAGCAGAAAATGTGAGCTTGTGTTTTGTATGACTTTTCTTTTTTTTTTTTTTTTTTTTTTTTTTTTTTTTTCCCTTTTAATTTAGGAGGTGGGTTGTTCTGTGTTTTTGGAATTTGGCCTATCTGCATGGACAGGAACAATTCACGAAGTACATTTTATTGGAGAAACTTGAGCTTTGTGTTTTAGAGTAATTGTAACATAATGTAAAAAAAAAATATTGCTATTTGTAAATAGATGATTTACAGGATGTCCTGTAATGTAGCGATTATGTCCTTTACATACTTTTGTAAAGTAACCAATAAATGTTTGTTTTTTTTCTAATTTGTATGTTGTGTGTAATGAACATGTCTGATACACTCCTATGAGCCGTGTCTAATCCCAGCGTGTGCTTATCACACAAGGATTAGATATGCAGTATCAAAAACCTAGAAATGAACTGGAATATAAATTGGTGTGCATTCCGCATGTAGGTGCATGTAAACACTGTTTAACCCCTTAAAGACAAAGCCACTTTGTAGGTTAATGACCGGGCCTTAATTTTTAAATCTGACCAAGTCACTTTATGTGGTTATAAGTAACTCTGGAACTGTTCAACGGATCCCGGTGATTCTCAGAATTATTTTTTTTTTTTCGTGACATATTGTACTTTATGATAGTGGTAACATTTCTTCAAAATTTCTTGTTTGTGGAAAAAATGCAAATTTGATAATGTCACAATTTTCAAACTTTTTTATGCCCCCTAAATCAGAGCATTGTCACATATAATAATTAATAAATAACATTTCCCTTTTCTACTCTACATCAGCACAATTGTTTAAACAATATTTTTTGGTTAGGAAGTTATAAGTGTTAAAATTTAACCCAGTGATTTTTAATTTTTCCAACAATATATTTTTTTTTTTTTTTTTTTTTTGGGACCACCTCACTTTGGGGATTTTTTTGCCATATTTGTCATATAGGCCCTCAAAGTGACACAATTCTAAAAACTGAACCCCTCAAGGTGTTCAAGACCACATTCAAAAAGTTTATTAACCCTTCAGGTGCTTGACAAGAAGTGAAGCAATGTGGAAGGAAAAAATGAACTTTTTTTTTCGCAAATTTTACTTCGGACACAAATTTTTTAAATTTTGTCAGGGGTATCAGGAGAAAATGAACCACAATATTTGTTGTGCAATTTCTCCTAAGTACACATATACCCCGTGTGTGGAGGAAGACCACTCCTTAGGCGCATGGCTCTGAAGGGAAGGAGTTCCATTTGAGGTTTGAACGAAAAATTGGCTGGAATTGAGATCTGACGCCATGTCGTGTTTGGAGAGCACCTGATGTGCCTAAACAGTGGAAGCTCCCCATAAGTGACCCTATTTTGTAAACTAGACCCCTTCTCCCCCTAGGGAATGTATTTAGATGCATGGTGAGCACCTTGAAACCCCCAAGTGCTTCACAGAAGTTTATAACGTAGAGCCGTGAAAATAAACTTTATCCACAAAAATGTTCTATGTTCTTTTCGCCCCCAATTTTTTTTTTTTACCAAGGGTAACAAGAGAAATTGGACCCCAAAAGCTGTGCAATCTGACCTGAGTATGCTGATACCCCATATGTAGGGGTAAACCACTGTTTGGGTGCACGGCAGAGCTTGGAAGGGAAGGAGCGCCGTTTGACTTTCAACGCAAAATTGGCTGGAAATGAGATTGGACACCATGTCTCATTTGGAGAGCCCCTGATGTACCTAAACAGGGGAAAATCCCCATAAGTGACCCCATTTTGGAAACTAGACCCCTCAAGGAATGTATTTAGATGCATGGTCAGAACCTTGAACCCCCAGGTGCTTCATAAAAGTTTATAACAGTTGTGAAAATTAAAAAATTTTCCCGCAATCATCGTTTAGCACTT
Organism: Dendrobates tinctorius; assembly: GCF_039654945.1. Classification (NCBI taxonomy): domain Eukaryota; kingdom Metazoa; phylum Chordata; class Amphibia; order Anura; family Dendrobatidae; genus Dendrobates; species Dendrobates tinctorius. The sequence goes on from NW_027361672.1 coordinate 4,333,574, forward strand.
TTTTTTTTTTTTATTTTAACAAAGGTAGCCGGAGAAAATGTACCCCAAAAATTATTGTGCAATTTCGACTGAGTTTGCTGATGCCTCATGTGTGGAGGAAGACCACTATTTGGGCGCACCACAGGACCCGGAAAGGAAGGAGAAAAGGTTAACTTAATGAACACAAAATTGGCTGGAATCGAGAGCCATGTCACTTTTAGAGAGCCCCTGATGGGCCTAAACAGTGGAAACCCCCTGGAAGTGATATTTTGGAAACTAGACCCCTCAAGGAACTTATCCAGATGTGTGGTGAGCATCTTGAACCAACAGGTGCTTTACAGAAGTTTATAACAAAGCTAAGAAAATAATAAAAAAACCAAACATTTTCCTGCGAAAAATGTTTAGCGCCAATTTTTTTTATTTTCTCAAGGGTAACAGGAGAAAATGGACCCCAGAATTTGTTGTGCAATTTCTTCTGAGTGTGCCAATACACTGTGTGGATGAAAACTACTTTTGAGGCACAGTGCAAAGCTCAAAAGGGAAGGAGCGCCATATTGTAGTGCAGATTTTACTATTATGGTTTGATGGTGGCATGACCCACTGGGAGGGCCCCTGAGGTGCCAGAACAGTAGAATACCCCATCAGTAACCCCATTTTACTAACTTTACCTCTCGGTGAATTAATCTAGGGGTATAATGATCATATTGATAACGAGGGGTGTCAAAATTTTATACCATTGGGCAGTGAAGGAAAAAAATACATTTTTACCACACAAATTTTGTATTCGCCCCTGATTTTAACATTTTCACATAAATGGGTACAATTGGCACCAGAATATGTCACACAAGTTCTGCTGAATATTCAGGGGGTGCCATTGATAGGAATACACCTAAATAAAATGTGAATGGTTGGTGATATCAACTTCCTGTTTGTGGCACATTAGTATATGGGAGGGGGAATACTTTTCAAGATGGGTGCTGACCATGGTGGCCATTTTGAAGTTGGCCATTTTGGATCCAGCTTTATTTTTTTTTTTCAATGGGAAGCGGGTCATGTGACACATCAAACTTATTGAGAATTTCACAAGAAAAACAATGGTGTGATTGGTTTTAACATAACTTTATTCTTTCGTGTGTTGAAAGTGCTGCCCATTGTGTTGGATTGTCAATGCAACCCTCTTCTCCTACTCTTGACACACTGATAGCAACACCGCAGAAGAAATGCTAGCACAGGCTTCCAGTATCCATTGTTTCAGATGCTGCACATCTCGTATCTTCACAGCATAGACAGTTGCCTACAGATGACCCCCAAAGATAGACTTCTAAGGCCTCTTTCACACTTCCGTTTTTGATCATCAGTCAAAATCCGCCAGGTTTTGAAAAAAAATGGATCTGCCTTTTTTTTTTTTTTTTTTTTCTTTTGCGGATCCGTTTTTTTCCCCATTGAGTTGCATTACTGGCGGATCTTGACGGATGGCCATCCGTTGGATCTGTTTTTGCGAGGATCCGCCAAATTATTTTTGTCCGCCGGGCATGCCTGGACGGACCCTGCAACGTTTTTTTGTTGGATCCGCATTTACCATTGCGCATGCCCGGAGAAAGGAACTCAGGAAGAAAATGAACCCTGAAATCCTTTCTGGCGGAGAAAAAAAAAAACTTTCTCTCTCTCCCCCCCTCAGCGGTTCCTTTAAAATTCTTCATTCTGAGGATCTGTCAAAAACGGATCCTGTGGCATCCGTTCACATCAGTTAGGAACGGATCCGCTTTTCCGCGGATTTTGACTGACACAAAAAACTGAAGTGTGAAAGAGGCCTAAGGGGGTCAGATCGGGAGACCTTGGTGGCCATTCAACTGACCCACGACAACCAATCCACTTTCCAGGAAACTCTTCATGTAGGAATGCTCGGACCTGACATCCATAATTGATGGTGTGGTATATGGGGTACAAAGATAGTGGAGCCATTCTTCATCAATGGAAACCTCAATGCCACTGGATATCTGAAATTGCTACATGATGTGTTGCCTTCTTTATGCACTGAAGATGGCACGTTCCCTGAGTTTTTCCAGCAAGATGGTGCACCACCATGTTATGGGTGTCAGATCCAAGCATTCCTACAAGGAATCTTACCCCCTTGGCAAAACCACCACAGAAGAAATGCTAGTCTATCAATGTGTCAAGAGAGAGAGGAGGGTTGCATCGACAATCCAACACAATGGGCAGCACTTTGATCACATTTTGTAAGTGGTCATAAATTTATAAATGACTCATGAAAGAATTGTTGCGTTAAAACTAGTGATGGGTGAGCACTAAAATGCTCGTTGCTCGGGTCAAACAAATTGGAATACTCGGGTACTTGGACAGAACGAGCCCAATGTAAGTCTATGGGGGACCCGAGCATTGTTGCCGCGATCCCCCACGCGGGTCCTTTAAAGGTCTGAAAATGATTGGAACACTGCTCAAATGACACCGGGACATCATGGGGGCCGCCCCGGAAGCATTCCTGACTCCTAGTTTCATGCCATTTTTACCAGTGTGCCAAAACGGATTTTGCTGGGAATTATGTTAAGTTACATCCTTTCCAGGTTAATGACTAAAATAATTAACCCCAGACCAAACTGTTCCTCCCTCATTTGGGCTATGTTCAGACGCAGCATTTTTTAAGCGGGTTTTCAACTTTAACATTGCTTTCAACCAATACAAATGCATTCACTGGGAAATGTCGTAACATTTAACAAACCTAGCTGGCCATGTGTGTGACACATAAGCAGACACATCTTGTTTCATTTATGAAGGAGGGGCACTTAAAGTCACAGAGTCTATTTGTACAGGGGCATCACATGGCATTAATCTTCTTAAAGGGCCATTATTCAACAGTGGGTCTCTTAAACTGTTATTGTCTATGCAGTGAGTGTATGGGCTGCCAAGAATTACGATGCACCACAATATCTCTTTCACGAGAGGTACAGGAGGGCTTCCTTAAAAAAAATGTTGCATTGAATGCAAGGCCTGACTTGCCCTAAAGTTACATTGCACCCCAATAAGCTTTTTCAAGCCACGTACTGGATGGCCACCGGAAAATCCACTTCACATTATTCATTTTGTACTTCTATTCTGTTTTCTTATGCATTGACAGCAAGGCCTGCCCTGCTGCCATGTCATATGCATCCCAATAAGCCTTTTAACCCACATACTGGATGGGCCCAGGAAAATACACTTCACATTATTCATTTTGTACTCCCATGCTGTTTTTGTATGCATTGACAGCAAGGCCTGCCCTGCTGCCATGTCATATGTACCCCAATTAGCCTTTTAACCCACATACTGGATGGGCCCAGGAAAATCCACTTCACATAATTCATTTTGTACTCCCATTCTGTTTTCTTATGCATTGACTGCAAGGCCTGCCCTGCTACCAAGTCATATCCACCCCAATCCCCCATTTTTAATGTCCCATTAAAAATGAGCGGGTCTCCTAGACCTGGAATGCCCAAACAGTGTATTGGGCTGACAAACATTTTTCCCTGTGGGGTACATCGCAACCTTATCCATAACAAGTATTTAACACCCAGCAAAAACCCCCACCCTTGTTAGGATTTCGACACTGGCTGTCGCAGCACGGAACACGTTAACGCTCGTGATCTAGTGATGATGAGACGTGGAAGAAGGCCTGATTTAAAACTGCCCAATTTAAAGGAGCGGGTCTCCTACACTTGGAATGCAAGTGTATGGGCTTGGCAAACATTTCCCCTGTGGGGTACATCTCAACCTTTGGCAGAACAAGTATTTGACACACAGCCTAAACACCCACCCTTGTTACAAATTCGACACTGGCTGTAGCTGCACGGAACATGTAAACCCTTTGGATCTAGTGAGGGTGGATGATGAGACTTGGAGGAAGGCCTGATTAAAAAATAGTCCCAATTTAAAGGAGCGGGTCTCCTACACTTGGAATGCGCATACACTTAGTGTATGGGCTGGCAAACATTTCCCCTTGGGGGTGTAAATATTTTTAAAATTTTGGTGACGGCCAGAAACAGTGGTCAGAGCATGATTGAATATGTTCACCCTGTTGGACGGTGAGGATGAGGAGAAGGGCACCAAATGGCAAAAAACACAAAGCCGTACATCCATGTTTGGTTGTGAAGAGGTGCATGTGAATACACCTCACACAATAACACTACAATGGAGTTTATGCTTCGCTGTCAAAATTTGGCGGTGTCGTGAAGTCAGGCCCAATCCATCCCTTGTTCATTTTTAAGAGACAGCCTGTCTGCATTTTCCGTAGAAAGGCGAATGAGCTTATCTGTGGTATTGCCACCAGCAGCACTAAAAACCTGCTCTGACAAAACGCTAGCGGCAGGCCAGGACCTCCAAGGTGTAGAGAGAGAGCTCATGCCACGTGTCCAGCTTGGACACCCAATAATTTAAAGGCACAGAGGAATCACGGAGGACGTTGGTACGGTCAGCAAGGTACTCCGTCAGCATCTTAGCAAAGATTGCATTCCTTGTGAGATTACCCCGCGCCTCAGTGCCTGGGCGATGGGAGGGTCTTAGAAAGCTGTTCCAGAACTTTGCCAGGGTTCCCCTGCCTCTGCTGGAGTGGACTTGTGTCTGTGTCTACTGTCCTGATTGGTTGGCCAACTAAATGTTCTCTGCCGCCTGCGTTTTGAGAAGGGAATTTTTTTAATAACTTTACAACGATGGCCCTACAGTACTGCACTATCTTGGTACACCTGTCTGCCTCTGGAACAAGAGATACAAAGTTATCCTTGTAGCGTGGGTCTAAAAGTGTCACTAGCCAGTAATTACTGTTACCCAATATTTTGACAATATGAGGGTCACAGGAAAAGCAGCGCAACATAAAAGTCAGCCATGCGTGCCAGACTGGTAACAGGCAAGCCTTCCATGTAATCACCAACAGGACGACTGACCAAGGAGTCCTCCTCCTCTTCTTCTCTGTCCTCAGGCCATCCACGCTGAACAGACGGTATGACAGTTGTGGTTGGAGTCCTGTCTTTAGCTCATGAAAGTACCTCCTGTTCTTCCTCCTCATTGTCAACCAATCCACGTTGGGAAGACATGAGGCTGGGCTGTGTGTAATCACCCTGTATGGTTCCCTTGATCCATGTCCTCGTGCTCCAACTGCAATGCATCCTCTTTCATTGTTAGCAGAGAGCTTTTCAGAATGCAGATGAGCGGGATAGTGACGCTAATTATGGCGTCATCGCTGCTCACCATCTTGGTGGACTCCTCAAAGTTTTAGAGGCTGCTACATATGTCTGACATCCATGTCCACTCCTTAGGTCTTATATGTGGTGTCAAACCTGAAACACGACGGCCTTGTTGATGCTGGTATTCAACAACTGCCTGCTTCTGCTCACAAATCCTTTCCAACATATGGAGTGTAGAGTTCCAAGGGTGGGGACATCATACACCAGTCGGTGAGCCGGAATCTGCAATCAGTGCGGAAGCACGGCAAGGGCGGCTGAAGCTGTAGCTGACTTTCTAAAATGTGCACACAGGCGGCGTACTTTAACCAGCAGCTCCGGATAACTTTTTAGAAAATGTTGAACAACGAGGTTCAGCACATGGGCCAGGCATGGTACGTGTGTCAGTTCGCCTCGCCTCTGAGCCGCCACCATGTTCCTGCCATTGTCACACACAACCATGCCTGGCTGGAGATTCAGCGGTGTCAGCCACACACCTGCCTGCTCTTTCAGAGCTGTCAACAACTCTTCAGCATTGTGCGGTTTGTCACCTAAGCAAATTAGCTTCAGCACAGCCTGTTGCCGCTTTGCTTTAGCAGTGCTGCAGTGTTTCCAGCTTGTGACTGATGTGCTCCTTTTGTACATGGAGGCTGAAGAGGAGGAGGAGGCGCAGGAGCTGTACACGGTGGGGGCAAGACTGATTGATGTAGGGCCCGCAATCCTTGGCGTCGGGAGGACGTGTTCCATCCCAAGGTCTGAATGGGTCCCGGCTTCCACTATGTTAACCCAGTGTGCCGTCAGCGAGATGTAATGTCCCTGGCCACAAGCACTTGTCCATGTGTCTGGTTAGGCGTACTTTCCCAGTAACTGCATTGATGAGGGCACCGGTAATGCTGTGGGACAGGTGCTTGTGTAATGCCGGGACGGCACAGCGGGAGAAATAGTGGCGGCTGGGGACCGAGTACCTTGGGACGGCTGCCACCATCAGGTTGCGGAAAGCTTCCGTCTCCACAAGCCTAAAAGGCAACATTTCGACCACAAGCAGATGAGATATGAGTATTGAGTACTGTTGCCTGTGGGACGCTGGCTACGTATTTACGCTAACGTTCCAATGACTGGGGTATGGACAACTGAAGGCTGTGCTGGGACAAGGATGTGCTTGATGATGCTGGTATTTGACTGGGCAACGGCAGGTGCAGGGCAGGAGGCATCTTCGCATGCACCGTGGACAGGGGATTGGCTTGCACGCACAGCAGTGGAAGAAGCATTGGTGTTACCCGCAGATACTGTTTCTGTAGCCTGGGGTTGGGCCCACAAAGTCGGGTGCTTTGCTGCCATTTGCCTGATCAATGCTGGTGGTGGTAAGGCTGGTAGTTTTGCTACCCCTGCTCATGCTGGCATAACAGGTGTTACAAATGGCCTGTTTGGGGTTATCGGCAGTCTTTAAAAAATAATCAGACTCGGAAAGACCTAACAGTTGGACTGGAAACATCCGTCAGGTTGGTGTTACAGGGAATGGTTGCACGCCTTCTGTCTGCAGCCACCACACTGCTTCTTCCTGCCTGAAGTGGTGCGACGCCTACTTCCCCTTGTGTGCTGCTGTCCTCTCTGTGCATGTCCTCCTGCCAGGTTGGGTCTGTTACTACATCATCCACCACCTCATCTTCCTCTTCCCCACTCTGGTCTTCCTGCCTTTCCGGCAATTGTGTCTCATCATCGTCCACCTCTTGACTGTGGCTGCTCAAAGATTTGTACATCGCTACATGGAAAATCATCTTGCCCCACTTCAAGTGGATCGGGCGAGAGGCACGAATCTCCAAATGGAAAACTGAACAGCTCTTCGGAGTGTCCGACTGTGGGATCAGTTGTCTCAGGGCACTCAGCATGGTCAAAGGAAGGATGATCAGGGTAAGGAATTTGCGGTTCACGGCAACTGTGACTTCACCGTGTTGAAGACAGGTTGCTGGTGGTGGTGGATAAGTAACTGGAAGTATTATCCGCTATCCAACTAACAACCTTTTCACACTGCTCGGGCTTCAATAGTGCTGTCTTGCCGCGGTCCCCTAGGACTTTGGACACTAAGGTCCATCTAGAAGATGTGGGTGTTTTCAGTGGCCCAATTTCAGCTTGGCCACGTCCTCGACCTGCACCATCAACATCATGTCCACTTCCCCGTGCCTTGCCCATTGTAAATGGACTAGAATATGAGACACGTTCAATACAAAAGGGTGATTTGGGAGGCAACTTGTATGTGATATGTGTGCTGGACAAACACACTTACCTATCTGTACTTTAGGTTAAAATGTGTTTTGCCTTATCAGATTTAATAAGTACTATAACAGACTGCAAATAAAATACAATGTATAGGCCTAAAATGGACAAATTTTTGGTAAGGATAAATGAAGCCTGTTTATGGAGATACCACAACCAAAAATTTCTGGCTTGTATTTTTTTATAATTTTTTTTTTTGTGCTAAATACTGCTGTGTATAAGTCCAGTGACACCCAGGTCCAAAAAAGAAAACAGCCGTAAACTGGCCAAACTTTCAGCACACACAGATATGAGCTGCACGCAGATACCACACTGAAAAATGTGTGGCCTGTATTTTTTATAATTTTTTGGCTAAATACTGCTATATCTAAGTCCAGTGACACCCAGGACCAAAAAAAGAAATCAGACGTAAACCGTGCCAGACGGGCAAAAAAAAAAATGAATTTAGGGCTAAAAAGACCAAAATTTTTAGCAGACGAATGGATGAGACGTGTCACAGATATACCACACTGTAAAATATGTGGCTTGTCTGTATTTTTTGGGGGGTTCATCAAAATAGTGTTAAGTAATTGTGCAAGACACTCAAAAAAAGCCCCTCAACCATACCACATAAAAAATAAATATTTCTCTGCACACTCAAAAGGGATGTTTAGGACCTCTTTAAAATTGCTGGATTTACACGCTGTGCTAGGAAAAGGATCTGGTTGTATTGTGCACTGATAAAAAGCAAATGGAGGGAAAATAATAAAAGGGGCTCTATTGCTTTGCAATAAATAAAGCTCTATTAGCCTTGGCCCAAAAAATTTTCAAAGCCAATTACACCTGGGGCTAGGTATATATGGCCAATATATCCTCCCACAGGTAGCAGCAGCAGCACCATAACACAGGACCCTTTTGATATATGCAATAATATGTATATACACACATACAGTGCCTGCAGGCCTTGCACTGATGTGTATTCCGGTAGAGTACACTAACCTGCCTGCCTAACACTGGAACCTATATACTCTGGAATTAGTCCTTAGAAGGACTGTTGGTTTAGCTGAATTTAGAATCATAGAATCGTAGAGTTGGAAGGGACCTACTGGGCCATCTGGTCCAACCCTCTTCTCAAAGCAGGATTCTCGAAATCATCCCAGGCAGATGTCTGTCCAGCCTCTGTTTGAAGACTTCTATTGAAGGAGAACTCGCCACCTCTCGTGGCAGCCTGTTCCACTCATTGATCACGCTAACTGTCAAAAAGTTTTTTCTAATATCTAATCTGTGTCTCCTCCCATTCAGTTTCATCCCATTGCTTCTAGTATTTCCTTGTGCAAATGAGAATAAAGATGATCCTTCTACAATGTGACAGCCCTTGAGATATTTGTAGACAGCTATTAAGTCTCCTCTCAGTCTTCTCTTCTGCAAGCTAAACATTCCCAAATCCTGCAACCTTTCCTCATAAGACAGGGTTTGCAGACCGGTCGCCATTCTGGTCGCTCTTTTCTGAGCTTGCTCCAGTTTGTTGATGTCTTTTTTAAAATGTGGCGCCCAAAACTGGACACAGTATTCCAGATGAGGTCTGACCAAAGAGGAGTAGAGGGCAATAATGACTTTACGTGATCTAGACTGTATGCTTCTGTTTATATATCCAAGAATTGCATTTGCCTTTTTTGCTCTGCTGCATCACACTGTTGACTCATATTCAGTCTGTGATCAATTAGTATACCCAAGTCTTTTTCACATGTGCTGTTGCTTAGCCCTATTCCTTCCATTTTGTATATGCTTTTTTCATTTTTATTGCCAAGATGTAGTACTTTGCATTTTTCCCTGTTAAAAACCATTCTGTTAGTCGCTGCCCACTGCTCCAGTTTATTTATATCTTTTTGAATCCTCTCTCTCTCTTTAGTATTAGCTATCCCTCCTAGTTTTGTGTCATCAGCAAATTTAATCAGTTTACCCTCAATTCCTTCATCTAAATCATTGATAAAGATGTTGAACAATACAGGGCCCAGGACAGAGCCCTGTGGTACCCCACTTGAGACACTCTTCCAACTGGATGGGCAGCCATTTACGACCACTCTTTGGGTCCAATCACTAAGCCAGTTATGAATCCACCTAACAGTTGTCTTGTCCATTCCATACTCAGCCATTTTTTTCAATAAGGATTGTGTGAGATACTTTGTCAAATGCTTTGCTGAAGTCAAGATATACTATATCTACAGCATTTCCCTGATCCACCCAATCAGTGATTCTGTCATAGAAGGAAATTAAGTTAGTCTGACATGACTTATTAGTTACAAACCCATGCTGACTCTGTTTAATCACTTCATTCTTGTCCAGGTACTTACATACATGTTTAATAATTTGTTCAAAGATCTTTCCTGGTATAGAAGTCAAACTCACCAGCCTATAGTTCCCTGGGTCCACCTTCCCCTTTTTGAAGATAGGAACAACATTTACTCTTCTCCAGTCTTCTGGGACTTCTTCTGTTCTCCAAGAATTTTCAAAGATTATGGAGAGGGGTTCAAAAATTTCGTCTGCTATCTCCTTCAGAACTCTGGAGTGTAATTCATCTGGACCTGGAGACTTGAATTCATTTAGGTTAGCTAAGTGTTTCCTCACTAACGTTCTGTTTATATATCCTGGATTCTTCTATTCCCTTAATAGGACAGTGAAGAACTGTTGATGTTACATTTCCTTTCTGAGAGAAAACAGATGCAAAATAGGAATTTAAATGTTCGGCCTTCTCAACATCCTGTCTTACCATTTCATCATTTTCATCCTGTAAAAATCCTATAGCATCTTTGACTTTTCTTTTACTTTTGACATATCCCCAAAATCCTTTATTATTGCTTTTGACATCTCTTGCAAGCCTCAATTCATTGTCAGCTTTAGTAATCTGATTTGTGCCCTGCAGGTTCTGCAGACAGCATTATATTCTTCTTTAGATATGCCTCCCTCTTTCCTTTTTATAAACAGTTCTTTCTTCCTTTTTAGCATGTGCTTAAGTTCTGTGTTTGTTCATCCTGGTTTCCTTAAACGATTCCTATTCTTCCCTCTTTTCGGAATTGTTAACGATTGTGCTTTGAGAATTTCATTTTTCAAGATCTCCCATCCTTCCTGGACATTTTTGTCCTTAAGGATATCCAGCCATTGGATCACTCCAATTCTCTTTCTGAATCCCTTAAAATCTGCCCTTCTGAAATCTAACCTTGACGTCTGAGTCTTCACAGGTCTTCCTCCTCTAGTTATCCAAAATTCTAAAATAACATGGTCGCTACCTCCTAGGGTCCCAGCCACTGTTACCTCCACAACCATTTCCTCCATGTTTATAAGGATTATATCCAAGGTAGCAGTTCCCCTTGTTTTCTCCCCTACCTTTTGGAAGATAACGTCCGCAAGAGAGGATAAGAATTTCCTTGACCTGTTTGTTTTGCCTGAGAGAGATTCCCAACAAATGTTATGATAGTTGAAATCTCCCATGACAACTATGTCATATTTTTTGGAGAACTTGGCCATTTGATGCATAAAGAGTTCATCCATATCTTCAGCTTGCACAGGCGGCCTGTAGTAAATGCCTACAATGGTGTCCTTTCCATTGTTCTGTCCTTGTATTCTTACCCAAACAGTTTCCACAGAACTCCCAGTCTCTGAAGCTTCAATCTCTGTGCAGATATACGCGTTTCTAGCATACAATGCGACACCTCGTTTATCAAGTCTTTCTAGCAAATAAGTTGTATCCTTCTATCCTTGTATTCCAATCATGTGTATCGTCCCACCAAGTTTGTGATTCCAATTACATCATATTTATTTTCCTGTGTTAGTAGTTCCAATTCTCCTTGTTTGTTGCCCATGCTTTGTGCATTAGTATAGAAACATTTTAGTTTGTGATTGGTTTATCTTTCTCCAATATTTTTATTATTTAGATTCTTTTGTCTTTGTTCTTCCTTTCCACTTCTAATAGCAGAGTCCTCAATAGCATTTGTCAGGTCAATCATAGAATCATAGAATTGTAGAGTTGGAAGGGACCTCCTGGGCCATCTGGTCCAACCCCCTGCTCAAAGCAGGATTCGCTAAATCATCCCAGTCAGATGTCTGTCCAGCCTCTGTTTGAAGACTTCCATTGAAGGAGAACTCACCACTTCTCGTGGCAGCCTGTTCCACTCATTGATCACTCTAACTGTCAAAAAGTTTTTTCTAATATCTAATCTGTGTCTCCTCCCATTCAGTTTCATCCCATTGCTTCTAGTCTTTCCTTGTGCAAATGAGAATAAAGATGATCCTTCTACAATGTGACAGCCCTTTAGATATTTGTAGACAGCTATTAAGTCTCCTCTCAGTCTTCTCTTTTGCAAACTAAACATTCCCAAATCCTGCAACCTTTCCTCATAAGACAGGGTTTGCAGACCGGTCACCATTCTGGTCGCTCTTTTCTGAACTTGCTCCAGTTTGTTGATGTCTTTTTTAAAATGTGGTGCCCAAAACTGGACACAATATTCCAGATGAGGTCTGACCAAAGAGGAGTAGAGGGAAATAATGACTTCACGTGATCTAGACTGTATGCTTCTGTTAATACATCCTAGAATTGCATTTGCCTTTTTTGCTGCTGCATCACACTGTTGACTCATATTCAGTCTGTTATCTATTAGTATACCCAAGTCTTTTTCACTTGTGCTGTCACTTAGCCCTATTCCTCCCATTCTATATATGCTTTTTTCATTTTCATTGCCCAGATGTAGTACTTTGCATTTCTCCCTGTTAAAAACCATTCTGTTAGTTGCTGCCCACTGCTCCAGTTTATTTAAATCTTTTTGAATCCTCTCTCTCTCTTCTCTAGTATTAGCTATCCCTCCTAGCTTTGTGTCATCAGCAAATTTAATCAGTTTACCCTCAATTCCTTCATCTAAATCGTTGATAAAGATGTTGAACAATACAGGGCCCAGGACAGAGCCCTGTGGTACCCCACTTGAGACATTCTTCCAACTGGATGTGCAGCCATTTACAACCACTCTTTGTGTCCGATCACTAAGCCAGTTATGAATCCACCTAACAGTTGCCTTGTCCATTCCATACTTAGTCATTTTTTCAATAAGGATTGTGTGAGAGACTTTGTCAAATGCTTTGCTGAAGTCAAGATATACTATATCTACAGCATTTCCTTGATCCACCCAATCAGTGATACCATCATAGAAGGAAATTAAGTTAGTCTGACATGACTTATTAGTTACAAACCCATGCTGACTCTGTTTAATCACTTCATTCTTATCCAGGTACTGACATACATGTTGTTTAATAATTTGTTCAAAGATCTTTCCTGGTATAGAAGTCAGACTCACCGGCCTATAGTTGCCTGGGTCCACCTTCTTCCCCTTTTTGAAGATAGGAACAACATTTGCTCTTCTCCAGTCTTCTGGCACTTCTCCTGTTCTCCAAGAATTTTCAAAGATTATGGAGAGGGGTTCGAAAATTTCTTCTGCTATCTCCTTCAGTACTCTGGGGTGTAATTCATCTGGACCTGGAGACTTGAATTCATTTAGGTTAGCTAAGTGTTTCCTCACTATCTTTCTGTTTATAGATATCCTGGATTCTTCTATTCCCTTAATAGGACAGTGAATAACAGTTGATGTTACATTTCCTTTCTGAGAGAAAACAGATGCAAAATAGGAATTTAAAAGTTCAGCCTTCTCAACATCCTGTCTTACCATTTCATCATTTTCATCCTGTAAAAATCCTATAGCATCTTTGACTTTTCTTTTACTTTTGACATATCCCCAAAATCCTTTATTATTGCTTTTGACATCTCTTGCAAGCCTCAATTCATTTTCAGCTTTAGCTAATCTGATTTGTGCCCTGCAGGTTCTGCAGACAGCATTATATTCTTCTTTAGATATGCCTCCCTCTTTCCATTTTATAAACATTTTTTTCTTCCATTTTAGCATGTGCTTAAGTTCTGTGTTCATCCATTCTGGTTTCCTTAAATGCTTCCTATTCTTCCCTCTTTTCGGAATTGTTAACAACTGTGCTTTGAGAATTTCATTTTTCAAGATTTCCCATCCTTCCTGGACATTTTTGTCTTTAAGGATATCCAGCCATTGGATCCCTCCAATTCTCTTTCTGAATCCTTTAAAATCTGCCTTTCTGAAATCTAACCTTGATGTCTGAGTCTTCACAGGTCTTCCGCCTCTAGTTATCCAAAATTCTAAAATAGCATGGTCGCTACTTCCTAGGGTCCCAGCCACTTTTACCTCCTCAACTATTTCCTCCCTGTTTATAAGGATTAGATCCAAGGTAGCAGTTCCCCTTGTTTTCTCCTTTACCTTTTGGAAGATAAAGTTGTCAGCAAGAGAGGATAAGAATTTCCTTGACCTGTTAGTTTTGCCTGAGAGAGATTCCCAACAAATGTCTGGATAGTTGAAATCTCCCATGACAACTATGTCATATTTTTTGGAGAACTTGGCCATTTGATGCATAAAGAGTTCATCCATATCTTCAGCTTGCACAGGCGGCCTGTAGTAAATGCCTACAATGGTGTCCTTTCCATTGTTCTGTCCTTGTATTCTTACCCAAACAGTTTCCACAGAACTCCCAGTCTCTGAAGCTTCAATCTCTGTGCAGATATACGCGTTTCTAACATACAATGCGACACCCCCTCCTCGTTTATCAAGTCTGTTTCTTGCAAATAAGTTGTATCCTTCTAGTCTTGTATTCCAATCATGTGTATTGTCCCACCAAGTTTCAGTGATTCCAATGACATCATATTTCTTTTCCTGTGTTAGTAGTTCCAATTCTCCTTGTTTGTTGCCTATGCTTTGTGCATTAGTATAGAAACATTTTAGTTTGTGATTGGTTTCTCTTTCTCCAATGTTTTTATTAATTAGATTCTTTCGTCTTTGTTCTTCCTTTCCACTTCTAATAGCAGAGTTCTCAAAAGCATTTGTCAAGTGTATGGCTTTTTCTAGTCTTTTGCTTCCCTTCCCATGTTGTTCTAGTTTAAAGCTCTCCTTACAAGTGTAGCAAGGCGACTTCCAAATACATGCTTTCCAGTCTTCGTAAGGTGCACCCCATCTCTAGCAAGTAGTCCATCGTATAAGTAGTTCACTCCGTGATCCAGAAATCCAAATCGTTCCTGACGGCACCATCGACGTAGCCAGTTGTTCACCTGCAGAATCTTATTCCACCTCCTTGTTCCATGGCCATCCACTGGGAGGATGGAAGAGAAGACCACCTGCGCTCCCAGTTCTTTCACTTTCTTGCCTAAGTCTTCAAAGTCTCTGCAGATGGTTTCCAGGTCATTTCTTGCGGTGTCATTTGTCCCCACATGTAGTAGCAGGAATGGGTAGTCATCTGTAGGTCTGAAGAGTCCTGCTATCCTGTCAGACACATCTTTAATTTTTGCACCTGGAAGACAGCACATTTCTCTTGAAGTTATATCCGGTCTGCAGATAGCGGCCTCTGTTCCTCTCAACAGGGAATCCCCCATGACCACCACTCTCCGTTTCTTCTTCACAACATTTTTCTTTCTCCATCCAGGAGGACTCTGAAGGCGTACAAGGATGCTGTTTGTGGGCAAAGTCTTATCCTGATGTATTTCTTCATCGTTTTCCTGCGTGAGAGCCAGGTACTGGTTTCTGAGCAGTAAGGGTGCTGACTGCCTCCTGATCCTCCTGTTTCTCTGGGTCACATGTCTCCATTCCTCTGTTTCTTCAGGTGCACTTCGAATTTCTTCTCTTTCTGTAACATGAAGAGATAATTCTGTTCTGTCCAAGAACTCTTCACCTTCCTTAATGATCTTCAACGTAGCTAACCTCTCTTCGAGATTTTGCAACTTTTCCTCCAACAGGGACACAAGCTTGCATTTGTGGCATGTGAAGTTTGGCTTTTCCACTGGTAAATCTGTGAACATGTAGCAAGAAATGCAGCTCACCAAATGGCTCCTGGCCTCTTCCATCTTGAGATTTCTTAAAAACGATGAAAGATGAGCCAAAATTTTTCCGATTTCCTCTTTTCAGCTGCAACGGCCAAAACCCAGTGATCGTTGAGCCCGCGGAGACTCTTCACTTATCCCAGAAGGCACTGGGAATATGCAAATGATCTCCTCAAGACTCTTCCCCTGGTTTATGGTGTATGGCTTTTTCTGGCCTTTTGCTTCCCTTCCCACATTGTTCTAGTTTAAAGCTCTCCTTGTTACACCCGGTCCCCGTCCTGGCGCTGCGCCCAGGTCTGCCGCTGTTACACCTGGCCCCCGTCCTGGCGCTGCGTCCAGGCCTGCCACTGCTCTCCGTTCTGGACACTCACCTCGAGCCTCTCATGCTGCTGCTCAGCATTCTGTCCTGCCTCCACCTCCTGGCGTCCTGTGAGGAGATCTGTAACTAAGGCTATTAGGGCACGCCCGCTCTCTTGCCTTCTTAAAGGGGCGGCGTGCATTATTCAAAAAATGCATTCAACCAATGGCAGCGCACTGGCTGCTATTTCTGGCCTCTCCTCCATAGGGAGAGCGCCGGAGCAACGAGTATCTATCATTGCTACATCTGGTTCTCATGTTAATCTGTCTGCACTGCATCTGCAGTTTCTGTGCTTTGTCTAATGCTCTCTGTTTCCACAGCATATCAGTATCCTGTGTTACCTGGTTATATCAGCAACCATCTGGGCCTAAGCCCGTTCCGCCTACAGCCATCCGAGTCCAAGGACTCTGTGAAGGTCACTGGAACCGACTCCTTACCAACTAACCGGATCCAGGACCCAGCGCATTACGGACTCTGCTGTAACTTTTGTTATCCCTTTTGGTCCCGCTGGGACAGCTGCCACGTGTTCAGGGTCTAACTGGAGGTAGCACCTGTGTCCTCCGGGTATTCCATTCTGGCCCTGCCTGTGCGGCTTTACTATGGGTGCCCGGGGTATTCACTTGTCACGTCCCCTTCGGAGCCCCCTGGACCGTGGTCCCAAGGTTCCACTTAAAAAATAAAAACGAATGTGAACTTCACCACCTCCGCTTCCATTCGTTACAGATTGCTCCGGCCATGGAATCCGCTGGACCCCAGAGGCCTCCGACGTTGGAGTTGTGCCAAGAGGTGACCCATTTAAGGGATTAACAGGATAAGATCACGACGTATCTACGTAACCTGTCCACCCGCATGGATTCTCTGCAGAACCCGGCTGCTCCTGATTCACCTAGCAACACCCAGGTACCTGCTGTTATGACAAGCAAGGGCCCCCGCCTGGCGTCTCCTACCCGCTTCCATGGTGATCCCACGCAGTATCGGGGTTTTCTCAATCAGTGTACCCTACACTTCAAAATATTGGGGCATATGTTTGCTTCTGACCTTGCCAAAGTGGGCTTCATTATGTCACATCTAGCAGGAGTGGCTCTCGCCTGGCTGAATCCGTTATGGGAGAGAGGAGACCCGCTGGTTAATGATCTTCAATCTTTCCTAGAAACTTTTCGCAGGACCTTTGATGAACCTGGCCGGGTCACGTCAACTGCTTCTGCCCTGCTTCGCTTACGCCAAGGAACCCTTACGGTGGCGGTGGCTCAGTATGCTGTTCAGTTCCGCACCCTCTCGTCTGAGTTATCTTGGAACAATGAGGCCTTGCTGGCTACCTTCAGGGAGGGCCTATCTGGAAAAATTAAAGATGAGCTGGTGGGACGGGAAAGGCCTACCATCTTGGATGACCTGATTTCCTTGGCGACCCGGATTGACCTGCGTTTTCAGGAGCGTTCCATGGAGATTAAGTGTGACAGGAGGTTCTACCACTTGGACTCTAATTCTTCCAAGACGTCTACCTCATCCTTTTCTCCCGAAGCTATGGAGGTAAATCGAGTAAGTCTGGCCAGCCGACGCCAGGAGGCGCGTCACAAAAACGGAAGTTGTCTGTACTGTGGTAGTTCCGAACACCTAATCCGCTCCTGTCCAAAGAAGTCGGAAAACTCCTGTGCCTAGGCTCGGTAGGAGAGGCCACCCTAGGTAAAGAATGTTCCTCTCCTTCGTTGCAGATCTCAGTCTCCGTGACTTGCGGAGCAATAAAATTTTCTGGACTCTGTCTGTTGGACTCCGGAGCCGCCGGAAGCTTTATCCAGCAGACGCTTGTGGATCGCTGCCACTTACCAGTTCATGCTCTTCCTAACCCGTTGCGAGTAACCGCTGTTGATGGCCAGCCTCTCACCAAACCCGTCCAGTTCCAGACTGAACCAGTGGAACTCCGGGTAGGTCTTATGCATTCTGAAGGAATCCGTTTTTATATGTACCCTGGTTTGTCTCAACCCTTGCTTCTAGGTTTGTCTTGGTTTTAGAAACATGAACCAGTCCTTAATTGGAGAACAGGCGAAATTCTACGTTGGGAAGATTCCTGCTCGGACCATTGTTTAACCCGGATTGAACCAGCTTCACCCCCGGTTCAACCTGCTACCCTGCCTGGATTACCATCCGCTTACTGGTCCTTCTCGGATGTCTTCGGGAAAAAGGAGGCTAAAAAACTTTCTGCCCACAGGTCGTATGACTGTCCAATAGTCCTTCCTCCTGGAACATCTCCCCGTGGGAGAGTTTACCCTCTTCCCCAGGCAGAGACTCAGGCTATGTCGGACTACATACAACTTGGCCAGAGGGTTTATCTGAAAATCATCGTCACCGGCAGGAGCAGGCTTCTTCTTCGTGAAGAAAAAGGACGGATCCCTGCGGCCCTGTATCGACTACCCAGGACTGAACCAGATCACGGTAAAAAACAGGTACCCTTTGCCTCTAATTTCAGAACTGTTTGACCATCTCCGAGGGGCCAGGATCTTCACCAAGCTGGATCTCTGAGGGGCTTACAATTTGATCCGAATCAGAGATGGAGACGAATAGAAAACAGCCTTCAACACTCGTGATGGCCACTACGAGTACCTGGTAATGCCGTTTGGTCTAAGCAATGCTCCCGCTGTTTTCCAAGAATTCGTCAATGACATTTTCAGGGATCTGCTTTGCACCTGTGTTGTTGTCTACCTAGACAACATTCTGATTTTTTCTACTGACTTGGTCTCGCATCGCAGACAAGTGCGCCTGGTCTTACAAAGGCTCAGGGAGAACAGACTGTACGCCAAGTTTGAAAAGTGCCTCTTTGAACAATCCTCTTTGCCTTTCTTCGGTTACATTGTTTCCTCCACAGGATTAAAAATGGATCCAGAGAAGTTATCGGCTGTACTCAAGTGGCCTCGTCCGTCTGGGTTGAAGGCCATACAGCGATTCCTGGGCTTCGCCAACTACTACAGGCAATTCATTCCTAAATTCTCCACCCGAGTGGCGCCCATCTCAGCTCTAACCCGGAAAGGTACAAATCTGAAGGATTGGCCTCCTGAGGCTGAGGAGGCCTTTGTTTCTCTCAAAAAGGCCTTTGCTGTCGCACCTGTTCTTCATCGTCCTAACTCCAATGAACAATTTTTTCTTGAGGTTGATACCTCTTCAGTAGGTGCGGGAGCTGTACTAACCCAGAAATCGTCCTCCGAGCGAATGCATTCTTGTGGGGTTTTTTCCAAGGTTTTTTCTTCCGCAGAGAGGAATTATTCTGTTGGAGATTGGGAATTGTTGGCTATCAAATTGGCTCTGCAGGAGTGGAGGCATCTTCTAGAAGGAGCTCTTCATCAGGTGGTCGTATACACCAATCACGAAAACCTTGCTTGCCTCCAAACTGCACAAAGGCTGAATCCTCGTCAAGCCCGC
The DNA here is from genome assembly GCF_039654945.1 of Dendrobates tinctorius. Taxonomy (NCBI): domain Eukaryota; kingdom Metazoa; phylum Chordata; class Amphibia; order Anura; family Dendrobatidae; genus Dendrobates; species Dendrobates tinctorius. The sequence goes on from NW_027361672.1 coordinate 4,352,703, forward strand.
TAGGCTTTGTTTTTTGTTCGTTTTAACTTTGTTCTTCATTTTCACCCAGCTGACAAAAATGTCAAAGCAGACGCACTTTCCAGAGCCTTTCTACCTCCTGATCAAGAAGAAGAACCGCAGCACATCATTGAACCCTCAAGGTTAGTCGCAGTCGCTTCTACTGATCCTGCCCGGCTGCCTCCTGGGAAGACTTTCGTATCAGCTTCTGAGCATACTCGTGTCCTTCGGTGGGGTCACTCGTCCAAGTTGGCTGGTCACGCCGGCCAGAGAAAGACTCTGCAACTCATCTCCCGGTACTACTGGTGGCCTTCCATGGCTAAGGACATTCTGGAGTACGTCACAGCCTGTCCTTCTTGTGCTCGTAAAAAGACGGCCAAGCATCTACCCGCAGGTAGGCTTCAGCCTCTTCCAATTCCGTCTGCCCCCTGGCAACATATCGCGATGAACTTCATCACAGATCTCCCGATCTCATCTGGCTGTTCTGTGGTGTGGGTAGTGGTGGATCGCTTCTCTAAAATGGCTCATTTCGTTCCACTACCCAGTATTCCAACTGCTCCTGAGTTGGCGGACCTGTTCATCCGGCACATCTTCCAGTTCAGTTTGTAAACTGGTAAGAATTGAACTATATTTTTCCTCAGCGTACCATCCCCAGTCCAATGGACAAGTGGAGAGGACAAATCAAATCCTAGCTGGATTCCTGCGTCACTTTGTCTACGCCCATCATGATGACTGGGTAGACTTACTGTCCTGGGCCGAATTTTCTTACAACAATCAAGTAAGTGAATCTTCTGGTAAGTCTCCCTTTCAGATTGTCTTCGGATTGCAACCCGGAATACCTCTTCCCATCTCCGGATCATCTGGCGTTCCAGCTGCCGATACTTTCTCCGAAGCTTTTTCTAAGGTCTGGAGGGATACCAAAACTGCTCTGGAGAAAGCCTCCCAGCGTATGAAAAGGCATGCGGACAAGAGACGTTTGGATGCGCCTATCTTTCATCCCGGAGACAAGGTATGGCTCTCTTCTAAGTACATCCGGTTAAAGATGCCATCCTACAAATTGGGTCCCCGGTTCATCGGACGATTTGAGATCTTGAGACAGATCAATCCAGTCTCGTACAAGCTGAAGTTGCCCACTTCCCTACGTGTGCCTAACTCCTTTCATATTTCTCTCCTCAAACCAGTAGTTTTGAGTCCCTTCTTTAAGGATCCGGGTACCACTCCTGACCCTGTCTCGGAGGAAGATGTTTTTGAGGTAAAACATCCTGGCCGTAAAAAAGTAAGGGGTAAGACCTACTACCTGGTGGACTGGAAGGGTTTTGGTCCTGAGGAGAGATCTTGGGAGTCTAGGGAGAACATCCAGGCTCCTCTTCTCCTTAAACGGTTCTACGCAGGCTTGAAGAAGAGGGGGTGTAAAGAGGGGGATACTGTTACACCCGGTCCCCGTCCTGGTGCTGCGCCCAGGTCTGCCGCTGTTACACCTGGCCCTCGTCCTGGCGCTGCGTCCAGGCCTCCCGCTGCTCTCCGTTCTGGGCACTCACCTCGAGCCTCTCATGCTACTGCTCAGCATTCTGTCCTGCCTCCTCCTCCTGGCGTCCTGTGAGGAGATCTGTAACTAAGGCTATTAGGGCCCGCCCGCCCGCTCTCTTGCCTTCTTAAAGGGGCGGCGTACATTATTCAAAAAATGCAATCAACCAATGGCAGCGCACTGGCTGCTATTTCTGGCCTCTCCTCCATAGGGAGAGCGCCGGAGCAACGAGTATCATTGCTACATCCGGTTCTCATGCTAACCTGTCTGCACTGCATCTGCAGTCTCTGTGCATTGTCTAATGCTCTCTGTTTCCACAGCATATCAGTACCCTGTGTTACCTGGTTATATCAGCAACCATCTGGGCCTAAGTCATCCCATTCCACCTACAGCCATCCGAGACCAAGGACTGTGTGAAGGTCACTGGAACCGACTCCTTACCAACTAACCGGATCCAGGACCCAGCGCATTACGGACTCTGCTGTAACTTTTGTTATCTCTTTTGGTCCCGTTGGGACAGCTGCCACGTGTTCGGGGTCTAACTGGGGGTAGCACCTGTGTCCTCCGGGTAATCCATTCTGGCCCTGCCTGAGGGGCTTTACTACAGGTGCCCGGGGCTCACTAGTCACGCCCTCTTCGGAGCCCCCCGGACCGTGGTCCCGATGTTCCACTTAAAAAATAAAAACGAATGTGAACTTCACCATCTCTGCCTCCGCTTCCATTCGTTACACTCCTGATGTGTAGGATGGTAGACCCCACACTCACTAATAAATCCCCAATTCTGACCCTATCAAGGCAGCAGCTCTCCCTACACTATGTAAATCCGGAGCTGAATGCGGCTAGCAGGGCAGTGTCCGGTCTCTTATACCCCTGATGATGCTGTCCGGCCAGCCCATCACTGCATGACCAAAAAAAAGATGGCTGCGGCATTTCATTGCCTGGCAGACAATCCCTGCATCGTGATTGGTTCTGTAAAGTCCGCCCAAAAAGCTGGGTGGAGACCCGAGTTCCCGCCGAGTAATCCCGGAAATGCTCGCTGCTCGCCGAGTACAGTGATACTCGGGCGAGTACCGAGTAATGGCGAACACGTTCGCTCATCACTAGTTAAAACCAAGCACACCATTGTTTTTCTTGTGAAATTCTCAATAAGTTTGATGTCACATGACCCTCTTCCCATTGAAAAAAATAAAGTTGGGTCCAAAATGGCCGACTTCAAAATGGCCACCATGGTCAGCACCCATCTTGAAAAGTTTCCCCCCTCCCATATACTAATGTGCCACAAACAGAAAGTTGATATTACCAACCATTCCCATTTTATTTAGGTGTATCCATATAAATGTCCCACCCTGTAGAAATATACCATATGTTGCTGTACAGTCATGCTTAGCCATATGGAGAGTTGTTGTGAGCTCATTTTCGGGTTTGCCTCTGGCTTCTGGTGGGGGTTATGGAGCTGGCTGTGCTGACAGAGGAGTAGTGAGTTCTCTATCTGGACTCCCTCTGTTGGTGAAGGGAGGTAATGAAGCTGATCTAAATGGCAGAGACCGGCCACCTGAGGAAGAGGACTGCGATTGGACATCAGGAGTTTCTGATTGGATTTAAGGCAGCCGACTCCCTAGTTTCTTGCTGGTGATTTTTCCTGACTGTGGCTTCTGGTTTCCAGTTTGGTTCCTGCCTTCTTAAAGCTAGTTATCTCTGCTATTGTTCATATGAGTTTTTGTCTGGTTTACTTAGTTTTTGTGTTCAGCCAGCCCTGGCTGGGACTGGGCTGAATCCCAATTTTGTCTCTGATCAGTTGATCTCTTTTGCTCTGTCTTCAGAATATACCTGAGTGCTGATATAGGGAATTGACGTCTAGCGACTTCAGGGCTTTTTTCTATCAGACGTGTTGGACATTTTTTGGCAGGGTTTTTTGCGTGATTGCAGACAGCAGCTTTTCTTTCCTGTCCTTTCTAGTTAGCGAGGGCCCCATCGTTTGCTCAGCCTATCTTTCTATCTGTGTTTGTGTTTTCATCTTGTTTCACCGACAATACATGTTGGGGGCTGTCTATTGCTTTGGGGTCTGCTCTGGGGCAGTTTAGATTTTCCCTTTCTTTCTTTAGGCTTATTTAGTTCTCCGGCCGTGATGAGGCATCTAGGATCACCGTAGGCACGCTCCACGGCTACTGCTAGTTGTGTGGATACGATCAGGGGTCTGCAATCCGTTAGTTACCAACCTCTCCGGTTTTCTGGGCTTAGCTTGCTTTTTGTTTTTTCCTCCTCGGTGACTCATTCATAACAGAATCACCAGCCATACCGCAGATTCTAGGGTACTCAAAAGCAGGAGAAAATTGTATAAAAAAAAAGTGTCAGAATTTTCTCTGGGGCCGTAGGAGGATTCTTTTTTTTCTTTTTCTCCTTGATGGAGATTAAGCAATTGTCTGATCGTGTGGAGCAGCTCGCTGCTGAAGGGCTGGGAATTTCCGCCTATCTCACTCACTCACATGCTGTTGAACCAAAAATCCCCACTCCTGATGTGGTTTTTGGGGATCAGTCTAAATTTTTGAATTTTAAGAATAATTGTAAATTATTTCTTGCCTTGAAGCCAAACTCATCGGGGAGCTCTGTGCAGCAGGTTAAAATTGTCATCTCCTTGCTGCGCGGCGATCCCCAGGATTGGGAGTTTTCTTTGACACCTGAAGATCCCGTTTTGACTAATGTGGATGCATTTTTTCAAGCCTTGGGGTTGTTATATGATGAACCTAATGCTATTGATCAAGCTGAGAGAGCCCTATTGGCATTGAACCAGGGTCAGGATCCTGCAGAGTTATACTGTCAGAAATTCCGAAAGTGGGCGGTCCTTACTACATGGAATGATAGTGCATTGGCAGCTCTCTTTCGGAAGGGTTTGTCTGAAACTTTAAAAGATACTATGGTGGGATTTCCTGTTCCCTCTGGTCCTGACGATTCTATGTCATTAGCCATTCAAGTTGATCGGCGTTTACGTGAAAGCAAGACTACAAGGGAGGCGCTGCCACCTTTTGAACAAATATCTGAACCTATGCAATGTGATGGAGTTTTGTCTAGGGCACAACGTCAGGAGTTTAGAAGGCGTAATAAGCTGTGTTTTTTCTGTGGAGATGCCTCTCATGTTATTTCTGTCTGCCCTAAACGAGATAAACGTTTTGCGCACACATTTGCTGTGGGTGGTGTACAACCTAAGTTTCTTTTGGCAATTACTCTGATCTGCTCCTTATCCACATTTTCCGCGAATGCTTTTGTGGATTCAGGAGAGGCCTTGAATCTGATGGACTTGGATTTTGCCAAATGTGCTTTTCCTATGACACCTCTGCAGACGCCTATTCCTTTGAGGGATATTGATGCTACTCCTTTGGCGAAGAATAAACCTCAGTTTTGGACCCAGGTGATAATGCGGGTCGCCCCAGACCACCAAGAAAATTGCAGATTTTTGGTGTTTCATAATATACATGATACCATTGTTCTGGGTTTTCCCTGGTTGCAAATCCATAATCCGGTTTTGGATTGGAAATCTGTGTCTATGGTGAGTTGGGATTGTCGGTGTGCTCTTGGCGACACTTCTGTTTTCTCCACCTCTCCCCAGTCGCATGATGTTCCTGACTATTTGGCTGATTTTTATGATGTATTTAGTGAGAGCAAGTCTGCGTCTTTGCCTCCTCATAGGAGTTATGACTGTGCAATTGAATTGAGACCTGGGTGTAAATTTCCCAAGGGTCGACTTTTCAATTTATCTGTACCTGAACACGAGGCTATGCGATCTTATATTAAGGAGGGTCATATTACACCATCCTCTTCGCCCTTAGGTGCTGGGGTTTTTTTTCGTGGCCAAGCAAGATGGGTCATTAAGGCCTTCTATTGACTATCGTTCCCTCAACAAAATTACGGTTAAATATCAGTATCCGTTACCCCTGATTTCTGATATATTCTTCAGAGTTAAAGGTGCTTGCTGGTTTACTAAGCTTGACCTCAGGGGGGCGTATAATCTTATTTGCATCAAGCATGGGGATGAATGGAAGACGGCGTTTACTACTCCGGAGGGACATTTTGAGTACCTGGTGATGCCTTTCGGGCTCACTAATGCCCCTTCTGTCTTCCAATCCTTCATGAATGATATTTTCCGGGACTTTGTGGATACGTTTTTGATCATCTATCAGGATGATATTTTGATCTTTTCCAGGGATTGGGATTCTCATGTGGAACCTGTTCAGACTGTGTTCCGGATTTTGAGGGAGAATTCCTTGTATGTTAAGGGATCGAAGTGCCTTTTTGGTGTACAGAGGATTTCATTTTTGGGATTTATTTTGTCTCCGTCAACTATTGAAATGGACCCGGCCAAGGTACAGACCATTTATGACTGGGTTCAACCCCCTTCTTTGAAGGCTCTCCAGAAGTTTTTGGGTTTTGCTAATTTTTATCGTATATTTATAGCTAATTTTTCTGGTATTGCTAAACCACTGACTGATTTAACTAAGAATGGTGCTGATGTGCTGAATTGGTTTTCAGAGGCTGTTTCGGCCTTTCAGGAGCTGAAGCGGAGGTTCACTTCTGCTCCGGTTTTGCGGCAACCTGATGTCTCACTTCCTTTTCAGGTGGAGGTAGACGCTTCAGAGATTGGTGCAGGAGCTGTTTTGTCCCAAAAAGATCCGGTGACGTCTAAAATGAATCCCTGTGCCTTCTTTTCCCGAACGTTCTCCCCATCTGAACGCAACTATGATGTGGGGAATCGGGAATTGTTAGCCATGAAATGGGTATTTGAGGAGTGGAGACATTGGTTGGAGGGAGCTAGACATCAAGTTGTGGTCCTCACTGACCACAAGAATTTGATTTACCTTGAGTCGGCCAAACGCTTGAATCCTAGACAGGCTAGGTGGGCCTTGTTTTTTACGCGTTTTGATTTTGTGGTCTCCTTTCTTCCAGGCACTAAGAATGTTAAGGCAGACGCCCTTTCTAGGAGTTTCTTTGCTGATTATCTTATTGTGACCAAGCCTACTACCATCCTAGGTGAGGGGGTAGTTCTTTCTGCCATCTCGCCCGATTTGAGACGTGCTCTGGAAGAATTCCAGGAGGACAAACCTGAGCGTTGTCCTATGGGAAAATTGTATGTTCCTGACCAGTGGAGGAAGAGAGTGATGTCTGAAGTTCATTGCTCCACATTGGCTGGTCATCCAGGTATTTTTGGTACCAGAGATTTGGTGAGTCGGTGTTTTTGGTGGCCTGCCTTATCTCGTGATGTCAAGAATTTTGTGCAGTCCTGTGGGACTTGTTCCCCATCTAAACACTGTTCTCCCTCTAGTGGGTTGTTGATGCCCTTGCCGGTGCCTAAGAGGCCATGGACCCATATTTCAATGGATTTTATTTCTGATCTTCCTGTCTCTCAGAGAATGACTGTTATCTGGGTGATTTGTGATAGATTCTCTAAGATGGTCCATCTTGTACCACTCCCAAAGTTGCCATCTTCCTCAGAGTTGGTACCCTTGTTTTTACAACAGGTGGTTCGGTTGCATGGGATTCCTGAGAACATTGTATCGGACAGAGGAGTTCAGTTTGTTTCCAGATTCTGGCAAGCCTTTTGTTCCAAGCTGGGAATTCAGCTGTCCTTCTACTCTGCGTTTCACCCTCAGACCAATGGGCAGACGGAGAGAACAAACCAGACTTTGGAGTCCTATTTGAGATGTTTTATATCTGCTGATCAGGATGATTGGGTTTCATTTTTGCCCTTGGCCGAATTCGCTTTAAATAATAGAGCTAGTTCTGCCACCTTGATGTCGCCCTTTTTCTGTAACTTTGGGTTTCATCCTCGATTTTCTTCAGGGCAAGTGGAATCTTCAGCCTGCCAAGGTGTTGACACTGTGGTAGAGAGAATGCAGCAGATTTGGGACCAAGTAGTGGATAAGTTGTCTCTCTCCCAGGAAAAGGCCCAGTGGTTTTCTAACCGGCATAGGACCATTGGTCCCCGGTTTAAAGTGGGTGATATGGTTTGATTGTCATCAAAGAATATCTCTATGAAGGTGGCTTCTCCAAAGTTCAAGCCAAGATTTATTGGACCTTACAAGATTTTGGAGATTCTTAATCCGGTTTCTTATAGATTGGCTCTTCCTGTTACGTTTAAGATCCATAACGTGTTTCATAAGTCGCTGTTGAAGAGATATGTTGAGCCAGTAGTTCCTATGGCGGCACCTCCTGACCCTGTATTGGTTCAAGGTAATGTGGAATATGAGGTAGAGAAAATACTGGAGTCTCGTCTGGCTAGACGGAGACTCCAGTATTTGGTCAAGTGGAAGGGTTATGGCCTGGAGGACAATTCTTGGGTCTCTGCCTCTGATATTCATGCCGATAGATTGGTTCGTGCTTTTCATCGGGCCCATCCTGATCGGCCCGGTGACGTGGATGATGGTTCGGTGACCCCTCCTCAAGGGGGGGGGTACTGTTGTGAGCTCATTTTCGGGTTTGCCTCTGGCTTCTGGTGAGGGTTATGGAGCTGGCTGTGCTGACAGAGGAGTAGTGAGTTCTCTATCTGGACTCCCTCTGTTGGTGAAGGGAGGTAATGAAGCTGATCTAAATGGCAGAGACCGGCCACCTGAGGAAAAGGACTGCGATTGGACATCAGGAGTTTCTGATTGGATTTAAGGCAGCCGACTCCCTAGTTTCTTGCTGGTGATTTTTCCTGACTGTGGCTTCTGGTTTCCAGTTTGGTTCCTGCCTTCTTAAAGCCATGTTTTCTCTGCTATTGTTCATATGAGTTTTTGTCTGGTTTACTTAGTTTTTGTGTTCAGCCAGCCCTGGCTGGGACTGGGCTGAATCCCCATTTTGTCTCTGATCAGTTGATCTCTTTTGCTCTGTCTTCAGAATATACCTGAGTGCTGATATAGGGAATTGAAGTCTAGCAACTTCAGGGCTTTTTTCTATCAGACGTGTTGGACATTTTTTGGCAGGGTTTTTGCGTGATTGCAGACAGCAGTTTTTCTTTCCTGTCCTTTCTAGTTAGTGAGGGCCCCATTGTTTGCTCAGCCTATCTTTCTGTGTTTGTGTTTTCATCTTGTTTCACCGACAATACATGTTGGGGGCTGTCTATTGCTTTGGGGTCTGCTCTGGGGCAGTTTAGATTTTCCCTTTCTTTCTTTAGGGTTATTTAGTTCTCCGGCCGTGACGAGGCGTCTAGGACCACCGTAGGCACGCTCCATGGCTACTGCTAGTTGTGTGGATAGGATCCAGGGGTCTGCAATCCGCTAGTTACCAACCTCTCCGGTTTTCTGGGCTTAGCTTGCTTTTTTGTTTTTTCCTCCTTGGTGACTCATTCATAACAGAGAGTCACAGTAGGGATGAAGCGCTATTTGCCTCCCGGTGCCCAGATTTTCCTAGAATAGTTTGCGGACTCCATATACAGAGCCCCCTAGGTGCTAGAGTGCAGAATACCTCCCCAAGTGACCCCATTTTGGAAATTATACCCCTGCAAAATGTGAATGCTAAAGGTGGTTTATGCACACTGGGGCTCAGGAGGGAGGAGGGCATTTGGATTTGGGAGCGCAGAATTTGCTGAATTTCTTTTGGCTTTTCCAGAGCCTTCGTACTACCAGTAACGTGAAAGCCTCCTATATTTCTGTTAACAGATGACAGACCTGAGTGAGGACTTTTTTTGTGGATTGAGTTGAAGCTTTTATTGGGAACATTTTACATAACATGTTTGATCACATTTATCCGGCGCGCTGTGCTGAGAACATACTTTGTGGTTTCCATCTAAATCTCCAAGCTACGTGACAGATGAAACCCCTGAGGGATCCATTCACTATGAGGCAGAAGAGTAAGGGCCCGTCACACATAGCGATCTCGCTTGCGAGATCGCTGCTGAGTCATAAGTTTTGTGATACAACAGCGATCTCACCAGCGAGATCGGTGTGTGACAGCTATCAGCGACCGCCCCCCCCCCCTGCCGGTATCGCTGATCGTTGTAGGAAACCGCTGGACATTTCTTTTGTCGCTGGTCTCCCGCTGGCCAGCACGCATCGCTGCGTGTGACAGGCGGGAGACCAGCGATCTGCTGGTAACTAACGTACACATCGGGTATCTAAGGGACGCACGTCCCTTGGATACCCGATGTGTACGTTAGTTACCAGCTCCCTGCATCAGCGCGCTGGTAACTAACACAGCGACGCCACGCGTTCAGCGTCGCTGTGCTGATCGCTGGTGAAGCTGTCAGTGTGAGCTCACCAGCGATCGCATAGCGACTTACCAGTGATCCTGACACGTTGATATCGTTGTCGGGATCGCTGGTGAGTCGCCATGTGTGACTCCAGCTTTACTCTGGACTCCGTCAGGCCTCTGTTCAGTGTGGTCCTTCCTTTCAGATGTGCATAAAACTATGGTGGACTGCGTTTTATGCACGCCGAAAAAGACGCACCGCTGGATCACAGGTCCTATTGCGTTCACAGTACATCCATCTGCCTCATTATAGGGAATCTTCCACTGGGGGTTCAGTCTGAATTAAGTATTTCAGAGATTTACATGGAAACCCCGATGCAAACGCTCAGCGTACAGCGCTGGATAAATGTGCGCTGAGCCTTACTCCGATCTTTGAGAGGCAGAATGAACAAATCCACAGCAGGTGAAGAATTGTTTTTATTTATTTTTTTACGTCGTTCCTCGTGTGGTATAAGTGATTAGGCAACTTTATTCTTTATTTCGATGCAATTACAGTGATACCAGATTTATGTCCTTTTTTATGTTTAGCTTCTGTCACACACTAAAAGCTTTTTTTGCAAGAAGTTTTGCATCGCCATATTTTGAGAGCTATAATTTTTCCAAATTTCGGCCCACAGTATACACAGTAAATGGAGGGCACCACCAGAGAAATTTATATGTAAGAGAAAGAGGTCTCACCAGGGTACGCAAGTAGACATGTAATAGAGCAAGAAAAAGTCAAACCCGTAAAAGGGAGCACCTCAATTGCACAAGAAATATATATATATACAAATATATGTGTAATACAAAATTTGAATTTTTATTATTCACCAAAAAAATACATACAGAGACAGAACAAAACACATATAGTATAAAAACAATTAAAATTGTATCTGTGTGCAAAGGAGACTCAGGACCAAATGCCACACCTCAGTATAAAGGCAATGGCAAACCACAGCCGGCTCCCATAAAAGGCGCTGAATGAATAAATATAACTGACTTTAGAAATGTATGTCTACAAATGTACAAGCATGTATCACAAAAAACTTATATAAATATAATACAGTTAGGTTCATATATATTTGGACAGAGACATTTTTCTAATTTTGGTTCTAGACATTACTACAATGAATTTTAAACAAAACAATTCAGATGCAGTTGAAGTTCAGACTTTCAGCTTTAATTTGAGGGTATCCACATTAAAACTGGATGAAGGGTTTAGGAGTTTCAGCTCCTTAACATGTGCCACCCTGTTAGTGCCTAACTGTATGTGCAAAAAAATTACATATATAAAGAGTGACAAATGACAAAATTTAACAATGAGTATACAATACCAAAAAAGGGTCCAACAGCATTTGTGATCAAAAATTGGTTTGAAAAAAATATCCAGTTGCTAATATGAAACAATGGTAACCCCTCAAAGGGGGGGAATTTTATCACTGAGTCAAATGTGAAGGACATATAACGAAGATAAATTGTATGACGTCACTGACATGCATCTGCAAATCTGCACTTAACATGCATGGAGGAGACTATGCTACTTGACTGCCAGGTAAGGGGAAAATGTTTTGGTTTTTTTTAAGCTGAAAGCGGCAAGTCACAATATGGGGCAGATTAGGCAGGATCATGAGACAGAAGGGGCAGGATAAAGACAGATGGGGAAGCCACAGCATCATAGGACATATAGGGCAGGATAGAGACAAATGGAACAGGATCATGGACCACATGGGATGAGGGAGCATCATGGGACACATTGGGCAGGTTCATGGGACAGATGGGGCAGGATCATGGGACAGATGGGGCAGGATCATGGGAAAGATGGGGCCAAATCATGGAGGGGCCATTTCATGGTAACTTACGTTACATTCACAAGCCAAAAACTGAGTTAATAATGGCTACAGACTGTTCTTTGAAGGCAGGCACAAAAATGAGTGAATGTATATTGTACATTACACTATTCTCAATAGATTTCAACACAGAATTTTCAACAATACAAATTAAATACAAAATACAGTGTTATTACTTGGTAACTTACGTTACACAAAAAGGAAAGGCAATTGTCCATATCATGAGACTGCCAAATTTTCTGTTCTGGTAAACGGGAGAAGCACTATTTTTATTGTATTAAAAGACCATAGTCCACGGAACTTGTAACAAATTTATTTTAACCTCTCAAGTTAAATGCAACAGTTTTTATTACAAGAAATGTAGGTAACTTACATTACAACACAATATAGTAACTTACGTTACAAAACAAAGAATGTGTTCAACTTTGTCAATGTTCATAATCGAGAAGGCAAACTGACTTTATGTAGACAAAACATAGGCTACTGCATGTGAATTCATTGGTGTGAACTAAATATGTAGACTTTAGAATAAAAATGTAATCAATCAATATTCATACTTCAGTTGTCAACATTTTTGCAGAGTGGGAATTTTGATTACAAAATATGACCGTTGATCAATTATATAATGTAGACAAAATTTTAATCTAGGCCTATATATGTGGTCCAGTCCAATGAATTCAGACCCAGTCTGATCACTGATCACTACTGAGCATGTCCATAAAGTGCAGCGCAGATTCATCTCAACTACGACTCCACAGCACTGGTCACTCATGTGCATGTACATAAAGTGCAGCACAGATTCATCTCATCTACAACTCCATAGCACTGGTCACTACTGAGCATGTACACTACTGTTCAAAAGTTTAGGGTCACACAGAAATTTCCTTATTTTTGAAAAAAAAGCAGTTTTTTCCAATGAAGTTAACATTAAATGATTGAGAAATACACTGTTAATGTGGTAAATGACTAATCTAGCTGCAAACAACTGGTTTGTAATGCAATATCTTCATAGGTGTATAGAGGCCCAATTCCAACAACCATTACTCCAGTGTTCTTAGGTACTTTGTGTTTGCTGTGTAAGAAGGCTAATGGATGGTTAGAATACCCTTGAAAACCCTTGTGCAAGTATGTTAGCACAGCTGAAAAAAGTTTGGCTAATTAGAGAAGCTATAAACCTGACCTTCCTTTGAGCTAGTTGAGAATCTGGAGCATTACATTTGTTGGTTCCATTAAACTCTCAAAATGGCCAAAAAAAAGAACTTTCATGTGAAACTCGACAGTCTATTCTTGTTCTTAGAAATGAAGGCTATTCCATGCGAGAAATTGCCAAGAAACTGAAGATTTCCTACAACGGTGTGTACTACTCCCTTCAGAGGTGTTAGGAACGGTCGAATGCACTAAATAAATAATAAAGTGCATTCGCCGCTCGGGGTCCACTGTCCAGAAGGTGTTAACAATGCTGCTGAATAATGGGAGACGCGCCATATGGCGGTATAACACGCACGGGTTAAACGCCACCCGATGTGCGCTGAGCGGACTCTGTTAGCTCACAGAGGCGCTGTAACATAAACGCCGAGCCTGTTAGACTCATGTCAGCGAAATTGCACGCGCGGTATTCGGTCACAGGACACGGGCCCAAGGCTGAAGTCGGTGTCCGTCTAGACCCACCATGCGTGCGGCGTCGCTACCGCGGACGCCGGTAAGTGCTGCTGACTGCAGCGCAGCGGCAAACACAGCCGCTATACGATAGTGCCGTGAGACGTGACAATCGGACGCTAGTGTAGAGGTGCGGTTTGCACAGTGGCCTATGGCTTGCCACTGACTGGTGCTGACTCTGTCTCTAGTTCCCTATCCACATGCGTAATATCAGAGGGAGGGGAATCATAATAAGTCACCAGAATCATACATCCATTACCATTCACACATCTAGCAAGTAAAGTCTATACTAGCGCATGGCCAAGTGGGCATTTTATAGCCGTGTGCTGCTGGGAACTTCCAGATCTCTGAGATGGACCAATCAGATCTGGAGAAGGACCTGAGCAGGTGACTCCCGACCTCCAATGGGAGATCGTCTCGTGAGCATGCTCAGTGGAGCGGCAGAGGAACTTAGCCTCAGGAATGGCTTGCTGCAGAGCAGCATGTGAGGCTCTGGATTCCTGTTGTGTCGCTGCAGGAATCCGACGCCTAACATTACCCCCCCTCCTAGGGCCCGCTCCCTCCTGAGCCTTCCAATCCACCAAATAAAGTTTTTTGCCACGTACCACCTTGTGTCCCACAGAGGCGTAGGCCTCAGGCTCATCCAAAGACAAGTCTGATGCCCCGGCAGATGACTCGGAAAACCAGGACATGTGACTAGGTTTGAGAAGGGACACGTGGAAGGCGTCAGGGATGGCTAAGTCGCCAGGAGCAGAAGTTGGAGCGGGGCGCCGATGTGTGTCGGCGGGCATCTTCATTCGCATTTTAGAGGTTTGAGTGAAATGCGGGTTTGCGACCCAGACTGTTGCGAACCTCCATTGCCCGGTCTGCCACCCAGCCGGCCTCTGTTTAGAGGAGCTGCGCCGAGCACAAGAGGCGCATGCCTGAATGTATTTTTTAGTGTCCTGGGCCCTGTGCGACCCAGGGCTGTGGAGTCGGTAGAAATGTACCGACTCCGACTCCAGCTTTAAAAAAAATGTATTAATATTTCATAATTGAACTTTCATATGAATTTTATAAATGTTACTCAAATATATATGTTCTATCAAACTATGAACAACAGTGATAAGCAGTTCTGCTGGAGATAGAGACATTTCTTGCTTCTTGTGTGTCATTGTTCTCCACTGCCCTTATCTAATCTTATACTTGGTTAACCTCATGCTGCCCCAACCCCCCTACTTACAATGTATGAAACTGAAAGTGAAAATGTGTTGCAAATTCTTAGTAGTAAAGCTCCTCCTCTAGACTAGATCATACTAGGTGTGCGTCTTCCAAGCATCTCACAGCTGCCTGCTACTCAGAAGAGGAAGACTGTAAGAAGTATCCTTTCAACAAACTTTGCATCAGTTAACTGTGAGTACATGAGGAATAATAACAGTATTACTGACCACTATATCAGTTGTACGACCTGGCAATAATTTTGTACAATTGTTTTTAGGAAAAACAATTGTCATTTGGATTGTGAATGCAGAATTAAAAACCTGAGAATGTCAAAGAAGCATCACATTAAATCAGCTGTATTTGAACATTTCACCATCACTCAAGATAGAAAACATGTCTGTCAGTGTATGACAAATGATCCAGACGAAAACAAATGCTGTGAAGCCAAGATGAGTGCATATTCAGGCAAAGATAAAAATGCTCCTACCAGAGCTTCTAATCTAAAGAGACATTTACAGCGCTTTCATCCAGAAGTACTGAAAGCAGTGGATGAGAAAGACTGCATCCAAACCAATGAACCAGTGCCAAGCTCTTCCAGCCAAACAAAGGAGCAGAGAACTTTGAAGCCATCAGTTGCAAGATATTTTGTGAGTGACAAAGTTACTGTGACAATGACAGTAGATACATTTAAAAAACAGATCATAGAGCTTGTTGTAAAGGATAGTGTGCCTATTTCATTATTTTCACGACCAGCTTTTATGTGTCTGAATGGGGAAATGGCCCGCAAGCTTGGTGTTTCCATGGAGAGAGTATTAGAAAATTAGTAATCGAAGAAGCTTTTAAACAAAAGGAAGAACTTAAAAAAACTCTCAAGGGACGCTTTCTGTTTCTTAAAATGGATGCCTGCACACGTCACAGAGTGAACTATTTTGCCATCAATGTCCGATTTGTTTGTGACAAAAATGAAATAGTTACCAAGACATTGGCAGTAAAAGACACCAAAGCTCATCACACCAGTGAGTTTCTCCAGGTCTTGGTGGAAAAGGTTCTGCAAGACTATGAACTTAAAAAAGAGCAAGTTCTTTCTGTCATAACTGAGCTAATGAATGAGAGTAATGATGGTGACCAGCAGCTAGAAGAACATTCTGGGTCCACAGACACAGAAATGTTTGAAATAGAGGAACACAGTATTGTAACTGAGGAGCAAACTGAAGTTGCTTCAGATGAACAGCAACATGATAGTTTAGATGATCTTGTTGAAACTGTGTCAATATGTTCTTTCATTCATCACATGCGCTGTGTTGTGCATACGCTACAGCTGGCTATAAGAGACAGTCTGCAAGAAGGACATGCTGCTGCACTGATTGGCAAAGTGAGAAAATTGGCTACTGTTGCCAGAACCCCTAAAGTTGACTCAATTTTGAAGAGACGTGCTGGAAAAGGGGCAATTATTGATCAAGCCACATGATGGGGCAGTACTTACTTAATGATTCAGCGCTTGGTTGAACTGAAAACCTTTCTTGTAGACATGGCTAACCCTCAACTGACGCTGAATGAAAGTCAGTGGAATCAGGTGACTGAGCTGGAAAAATTGCTAGAGCACCCATTTACAGTGACTAAAAAATTACAAGCAGAGGACTTAACTCCAGGTATTTTCTTAAAGGAGTGGAAGAACCTGATGTTTCGCCTGTCCCAAAGAGGAGGGTTAATTGCAAGTGGCATTGCTACATCAATGAAACAGAGAGAGAAGCTACTATTACAAAATAACATTCTTTTGGCAGCTGTTTATGTAGACCCAATGCATCGGATTCTTCTAGATGATCAACAGCTAAGTAAAGGAAAAGAAGCTCTGTTTGAAATAGCAGTAAGGATGAAAGGGTTGCAGAACAGTCAGGAGGAACAAGAAGAATTTGGTCGTCCTGCCACATCTTCACCCTCATCATCAACTGATGAAGAATTTAATTTCGAAAAATATTTGGATCACAAGGACCGTGCAAAGCATTCCTGCATAGAAGAAGAGTCATCCCCATCAAGGAACACAGCCAATACATTTCAGCAGAATTTTTCATGTGCACTAAAAGAAATTGAGAAATTTGACCGTTCATCAAAAATAACAGTGCAACAAGCGATTCCTCTGTATCCTGACATTGTCAGAGATGTTGCCCAAGTGGTTACTGCTTTGCCACCAACACAAGTTAGTGTAGAGAGGTTGTTCTCTGCTCTCAAAATAATTAGATCAGATTTGAGGGCATCCATGAAGGAGGATCTGACAGAGGCAATACTTTTTCTGAGGACAAATTTATAGATTTCTTCTTATTAACTGCATAAAAGTGTTTATTGCATATTTACTTACAGTTTAGAAAAGTTTATAAAAGTTATTTGCTATATTCTAATTGTATTCTAATAAATGTAGTTTTTGCTCTAAGTGGTCTGATTACTTATATGATGGTGAGAAACTGAATAAGCACGATGTTTAATATTTTACAACAGTAAATTTGTTATGAATTGGCCATTTATGAAGGAGTCGGAGCCGGAGTCGGAGCCTGATAAAATCCAGGAGTCGGAGTCGCAACTGTGGCTTACCGACTCCACAGCCCTGGTGCGGCCACCAATAAGATCTTGCCAGGGAGTTTTGTGGTCTGCTTGTAGCCAAAGTGACCACCCACCCTGGAATCGTGTGCCCACGCGAGAACCTTGGACCGCAGGTGAGGCGGGACAAAGGTCTTGCCTGGCGACACTGACGCGAGGACGACCGGTGCCACGGTCCTCAGGTTCCCAGTAGGGGGCGCGGGAAGATCCGCAGACACCGCCACAGAGGCTACTTGGATGATTTCCCCCATGCACCTTCCCACAGTTTTTGCTCCATCCCAGTATTCTCCCTGAAGACCACTGTATATGAGGGGAATGGCAACGGAGCCAGGGAACCCCGAGGAGCACCTGATCGATGCCCTCTGCATAATGAGCAGGGAAAGCGTCTCCTGGTGAGACGGTGAAATAGAGAGCCTAAGGGGCGCTGTTTGGTGGGTTAGCTGGGATGATAAGGTCGCCCCGTTGACCACCCTGATGGGCACTGGGCGAGGAAGTGGTACCAATGGGATAGCGTGCTGTTGGGCGAAGGACGAAGACATAAAGTTCCCTTCTGCCCCGGAATCCACCGACACCCATACCTCCCAAGAGGAATCACCGCTATCTAACGTCCCTTCGAGTGCCGGTTTGGGGGAGAAGGTCTCCATAGTGAATAGACCCTCACCAATGACCAGTGGACGCGATTGTTTTTTCGGCTGCTGCGAACACCTGTTAGCCGGGTGACCAGCCTGTCGACACTGGTAACAGCATGTAGAGCTTTGTGTCGGACGCGTCTTGAGACCGGCGCGGGACACCTCCATGGGCTCAGGAGGTAAACTCTCCGGCTCGGATGGGCCTAGAGGTTCAAAGAGGAGCCAAGCTAACCTTCTGTCTGGATTGAGCACGCTCCAGCCCACACTCTGAAAAATGGAGATCGATGCAGGTGGAAATGGCAATCAGCTCTTCCAGACTTACGGGAACCTCTCTCGTAGATAGAGCATCCTTAACATGCTCCGCCAAACCTCTCCAGAACACAGGGATGAGGGTTTTGTCAGACCATTCCAGCTCGGAAGCCAGTGTCCAGAAACGGACGGCGTACTGGCTGACCGACAGAGATCCCTGAGTCAACACTAGTAGCTGGAGAGAGGTGTCATGGGTGACCCGTGGCCCTAGGAAGAACTGCTTCAGGGATGTTAAAAACTGAGCGGCGGTCCGAACCTCTGGGTCACCACGCTCCCACAGTGGCGTGGCCCACTCCAGCGCCCTGCCCGACAGAAGGGAAACGATAAACCCCACCTTAGCCCGTTCCAAAGGGAATCGCGCGGCCAGTAACTCAAGCTGGATAGAGCACTGGCCCACGAAACCCCTGCAGGAGGCACTGTCGCCAGAAAATTTATCAGGTAACTGGAGGTGGGAAACTGTCGGCGCTGGCGTGGACACACACGAGACAACCTCTGCGACTGCCTGGACAGCAGCCTCAGTAAACTTCGCAGCTGAGTTGGCACTCTCGAGAGTAGCCAACCTGCCCTCCAGCTGCCGAATGTACTGCAGTAGCTGCTGCTGGTCCATTACTAGCCAGACCCTGGCCCTAATATAATGTTGGGAACGGCGGAACGCACCAAATAAATAATAAAGTGCGTTCGCCACTCGGGGTCCACCGTGCAGAAGGTGTTAACACTGCTGCTGAATAATGGCAGACGCGCTATATGGCAGTATAACGCGCACGGGTTAAACGCCACCCGATGTGCGCTGAGCGGACTCTGTTAGCTCACAGAGGCGCTGTAACATAAACGCCGAGCCTGTTAGAATCACAGGTCTCAGTGAAATTGCACGCGCGGTATCCAGTCACAGGACACGGGCTCAAGGCTGAGGTCGGTGTCCGTCTAGACCTACCGTGCGTTCAGCGTCGCTACTGCGGACGCCAGTAAGTGCTGTTGACTGCAGCGCGGCGGCGGCAAACAGCCGCTATACGATAGTGCCGTGAAACGTGACACAATCGGACGCTAGTGTAGAGGTGCGGTGTGTACAGTGGCCTATGGCTTGCCACTGACTGGCGCTGACTCTGTCTCTAGTTCCCTATCCACATGCGTAATATCTGAGGAAGGGGAATCATAATAAGTCAGTCACCAGAATCATACATCCACCACCATTCACACATCTAGCAAGTAAAGTCTATACTAGCGCATGGCTGAGCGGCCATGCGGGCCTTTTATAGCCGTACGCTGCCGGGACCTAATGTTAGGAGTGGCGGAAGGCACTACATTAAATAAAAAATAAAAATAAAGTGCCTTCGCCACTCGGGGTCCACCATGCGGTAGATGGAGAAACCGCAGCTAGATGAGGACAGAGCACAATGGCGGTAGTGTGCACGGGGTTTCACGTCACCCAGGTGCACAGGGAAAGCTCTGTTAAATCACAGAGCTATAACACAAAACATAAACACAATAACTCTGAGCCTGTTAGTGTCACAGGTACTCAGAGTAACTAACACGGTATTACAGTCACAGGAGTAGCCCCAAATGGCGGGACTACGTCCGTCTAGACTTACCGTAGTTAGTAGTGTATAGAGCGTTGCAACCGCAAAAAATAAGCTGCTACTGCAGCGCGGCATAATACCGCAAGGTGATACCGCTGGAAAACGCAGGCGCGATGTCAGACGCTAGCAAGTGTGCCTGGAGCAATGGCGCTCTGGCGCTGGTACTGGCTCTAACTCAATCCCTCACACATTCATAGTATCAAAAGAATGGGGTTTCAAATGAGTCATTCACCAGATCATGCATCCATCAACATACACACCGCAGCAAGTATGACTATACTAGCGCATGGCGGAACAGCCATACGTGCTTTTTATAGCAAACGGGACCTTCCAAAGGCTTCCAGATCTCTGAGCTGAGCCAATGGA
This sequence comes from Dendrobates tinctorius, assembly GCF_039654945.1. Classification (NCBI taxonomy): domain Eukaryota; kingdom Metazoa; phylum Chordata; class Amphibia; order Anura; family Dendrobatidae; genus Dendrobates; species Dendrobates tinctorius. Next base: position 4,372,588 of record NW_027361672.1, read on the forward strand.
ATTTGGAGCAGGACCTGATCACTTAACTCCTGAACTCCAATGGGCGACTGTCCCATGAGCATGCTCAGAAGAAGGTACGAAGGACTTAGCCTCCGGAGAGAGTTGCTGTAAAGCAATCTCCTCTGCAGTCTCCTTTGCATTAGACAAAGAGCAAGAGACTGCAGCATGTGAGGGTCTAGATTCCTGCCTAGTAATGGCCAAAATCTAACTCCTAACACCTTCCAGATCTCTGAGATGGACCAATCAGATCTGGAGAAGGACCTGAGCACGTGACTTCCGACCTCCAATGGTAGATCGTCTCGTGAGCATGCTCAGTGGAGTGGCAGAGGGACTTGGCCTCAGGAATGGCTTGCTGCAGAGCAGCATGTGAGGCTCTGGATTCCTGTTGTGTCGCTGCAGGAATCCAACGCCTAACAAGAGGAGAGCACAAACAGGCTCTAATCAAAGTAGAAAGAGAAGTGGGAGGCCCCGCTGCACAACAAGACAAGTACATTAGAGTCTGTAGTTTGAAAAATCGATGCCTCACAGGTCCTCAACTGGCAGCTTCATTAAATAGTACACGCAAAACCCCAGTGTCAACGTCTACAGTGAAGAGGCGACTCCGGGATGCTGGCCTTTAGGGCAGAGTGGCAAAGAAAAAGCCATATCTGAGACTGGCTAATAAACGGAAAAGATTAATATGGGCAAAAGAACACAGACAGTGGACAGAGGAAGATTGGAAAAAAGGACAGACGAATCCAGGTTTGAGGTGTTGGATCACACAGAAGAACATTTGTGAGAAGCAGAACAACTGAAAAGATGCTGGAAGAGTGCCTGACGCCATCTGTCAAGCATGGTGGAGGTAATGTGATGGTCTGGGGTTGCTTTGGTGCAGGTAAAGTGTGAGATTTGTACAAGATAAAAGGGATTTTGAATAAGGAAGGCTATCACTCCATTTTTCAACGTCATGCCGTACTCTGTGGACAGTGCTAACAAGCACACCTCCAAATTATGCAAGATCTATTTTGTGAAGAAGCAGGCAGCTGGCATTCTATTTGTAATGGAGTGGCCAGCGCAGTCACCAGATCTCAACCCCATTGAGCTGTTGTGGGAGCAGCTTGACCGTATGGTACGCAAAAAGTGCCCATCAAGCCAAACCAACTTGTGGGAGGGGCTTCTGGAAGCATGGGGTGAAATCTCTTCAGATTACCTCAGCAAATTAACTGCTAGAATTCCAAAGGTCTGCAATGCTGTAATTGCTGCAAAGGGAGCATTCTTTGACAAAAGCAAAGTTTGAAGGAGAAAATTATTTCAAATAAAAATATTTTTTTCGAACCTTGTCAATGTCTGGACAAGATTTTAAATTCATTTTTCAACTCATTTGATTAATAAAAGCATGAGTTTTCATGGAAAACACAAAATTGTCTGGGTGACCCCAAACTTTTGAACGGTAGTGTACATAAAGTGCAGAACAGATTCATCTCATCCACGACTCCACAGTACTGGTCACTACTGAGCATGTGCATAAAGTGCAGCACAGATTCATCTCCACTAAAAGCTGAGATCCTCAAATCAGGAACAGAACAATCATAGGACATTTCATAACTTTCTCAAATTCTTATGAAAATATTTACAGCTCATCCTGCATTGTATACTGTCGTCTCTTCATCTTTTCAGCTCGCGTTAACGGCATTGTGACTCTAAAAATACAAAGAATGACCTTATAAAGTAAAATGAACATCAAAATTATGATAGTATTTAAGTATTTCAAAAAGCTGACTGTAAGTGTTGTCCAAAAATTGAAAGGCAGGTAACTTACATTGAAAAGCTGAAGTCACTTACGTCACAAAGCTGATGGTAACTTGCATTACAATAAGTTTACTTCATACAGAAACTGTAAAACTTTTAGCAGCAACATGAAACTTAGTGAATACTATAAGAACTCTTCAAGTTACAACTTAATTTATGCTTAGTTCTCAATCCTACAAAAACGTTTTATCTTTTTGGTAACTTACGTTACTGAGAAAATGTCTACAATGGATATGTGCAAAATTTCTGGTAAACAATATTCTTACAGAACCAAAGATATTATAGGATTTTGGTTTCCTAACTACTTCTTTTAGATTTACTGAACTTAAGTTATACATGTTGCTAGTTAATAGTAATCCACTTACCAATATAGCCTTGATACTGTATGATTCCAGTAAGAACAGTAGGTGTTCACATTCAACCCTCTGCCATCTTGGAAATATATGGAATTTGAAAGAAACAGTGTTGCCACTTTATACCATGTGTAATGAAGTACCAACTTACAAAGAATTAACTATTTCCAAAATATTTAAAAATTTTGAAAATATTTCTTCTCAGCATGGAACTGCCCGGAGCGGGATCATATGATATCTGTTATGAATGAGTCACCGTAGGAGGCAAAAACAGAAATACTAGCTAAGTCCAGAAAACCAGAGAAGTTGGCAGCTATCGGATTGCAGACCCCTGAACCTAACAACAACAACTAGCAGTAGCCGTGGGGAGTTCCTACGGTGCCCTAGACCCCTCAATCACAGCCGGAGAACTACATAGCCTAAAGACAGAAAGGGAAATCTAAACTGCCCCAGAGCAGACCCCAAAGCAATAGGCAGCTCCCAACATATAATGACGGTGAAGCAAGATAAAAAAACTCACACAGATAGAAAGATAGGCTGAGCAAATGATGGGGCCCAAGCTAACTAAATAGGACAGAATAGAAAAGCTGCTCTCTGCAATCCGCCAAAACCCTCTCAAAAACAAGAGCCAACAGACTGCTAGGGAAAAAAGCCCTGAAGACGCTAGGCTTCAAAAAGACTATATCAGTACTCAGGTATTATCTGAAGACAGAGCAAAAAGGAATTCAGCTCACTCAGCAGGGAAAGGCAGAAATCCAGAAAAACAAGGCAAAACAAAACCAAAACACAAATGCAAAAAGTAGAGCAGAAGACTTAGCTTTTGAGGAGCAGGAATCAGACTGGTCTCCAAGAATCCCTCAGAGTAATCACCCGCAAGGCAGAAGGGCGTCAGCTGCCTTATATCCAGTCAGCAATCCCAGTCACCCAGTCATCATTATTCTGCTCAGGTTCTTTGTAATCAGCCTCACTACCTTCCTTCACCAGAAGAGGGAGTTCATCAGACCTCAACGGTGAAGGGGAAAATGAACTCACAACAGATATCACTGTCATGCGCCCATGAATCCGCTCTTCACATGCACGGAGGAAACTATGCAGCTGGACTGCCAGGAGAAAGTGTTTTTGTTTGTTTTTTTACTGAAAGCGGCAAGCTGCAATAAGGGCAGATTAGGCAGGATCATGGGACCTATAGGGCAGGATGGAGACAGATGAGGCAGGAAGAAGACAGATGGGGCAGCCTCAGCATCATGGGACACATAGGGCAGGATCATGAGGCAGGATGAAGACATGAGACAGGATCATGGGACACATGGGGCAGGATGGATAAAGATGAAGTAGCATCATGGGACACAATGGACATGATCATGGGACAGATGGGGCAGGTTAATAGTACAGGATCATGGGACAGATGGGGCAGGATCATGGGACACATGGCGCAGATTCATAGGACACATGGGGCAGGATGGATACAAATGAGGCAGGATCATGGGGCAGAATGTGAAATAAAAACATAATGTAGCTTGCTGGTTCCATATGGTAGTCCATTTGTAAGACATCTGCCCTTGAACTTAAATAACCCTTTTTTTACAGGTTCTTGTCCATTTGAGTAGATATCCGGTCTTTTCTCTTTTTTTTTCTTCTTTTTTCTGTTTTCTTTTTCCTCTGTCAAAACCATAAACTGGACTTATTTCTTGGAAATGCAAGATAAATCAACAGTATTTTATACTATGCAATTCTTTGTAATATAGTCCACTTGAATTGTTAACTATGTGATGTCATTGAACTTTGACACTGCATCATCTGACTTGTTGGCATTTATTTTTTTTTAAATCCAGAGTCCTCTCAAAACTCTTTATGTCTGTGATGCCTTTATGTACTGTGTGGTGTTTCCTGATGAAGGGGGCATGAGACCCCTGAAACGCGTTGAATAAAACCACTGCAATCGTACAGCATTCTCCTAGAATTTGTCTCAGCGGCAGCGTGGAATATAACTACGAATTCCCTTTGGATATATCAATTAACAAAAGACTGATAGTAACTTCCAAACAGAAAACAGATGTGTACAGGTGCAAACTAAGAGTAGCCTTCTCCATTTATAACCAACAAATAAAGCTGCACTCTATAGAGCTATAGCATGAAAACATTAAATATGAATTTCATTACTCCTCTAGAAAACAGGAAAAATTTAGACTATTTAGAGCATAAAATGGCCAAAACATGTATACCCAACAGCTGCAATAAGGCAATTTCTGTTGCTGGGAACCTATCTAATGTGAATCCTCTCCTAAGCTAATGTTTACATTAATGAGGTTAATTAGAGTTTGTAATTTTCCCAAGTAGAAAATCAAAGTGGACTGCAGCATAGGAGACTCCTGTGGCCAGAAACCTAAAATGAAAATATAATGGTATGAATATAAAAATTTCAATATAAATGAAACACCTTTTAATTTTTCCAAAACATAGTTGGGGATTTACATCTTATTATTATAACTTAACAACAATATTTTTTTTACATGAAACACCAAAAAACACAGTACTATACAATACATAAAATTAATCAAAAAACTGTTTGCTTACAATTCATATTGGTAAAATTACCGTAAAACACAGTGTGGACACTAGTTATGACATTTTTGTGAAAAAAGTTAAATGTTAATTTTTACCCTTCCACATTGCTTCAGTTCCCGTGAAGCACCTGAAAGGGTTAATAAACTTCTTGAATGTGATTTTGAGCACCTTAAGGTGTGCAGTTTTTAGAATTATGTTTTAAACATTGTTCTGAGCTAATGTAGACATGTGGGAAATGTTATTTATTAACTATTTTGTGTAACATAATTTATCTCTGGCTTAAGGGCATAAAAAAGAGAAATTTGAAAATTGCGAAATTTTCGCCAAATGTATTATTATTATTATTTTACTACAAATAAACGCAAGTCGTTGTGAACAAATTTTACCACTATTATGAAGTACAATATGTCACGAGAAAATAGTTGAAAATACAATTTGTGCGATCTGTTAAAGAATTCCAGAATTATTATCTCACAAAATGACACTGGTCAGAATTGAAAATTTTGCCCTGGTCAGGAAGGTGAAAATGGGCTTCGGGGTGAAACACAGTCTCTACAGTGGGGAAAGTGAAGAGAGCGGCACTTCCACAGGTTAAATAAAAGCAGTACTTTATTTCTTTAAACTGAAAAACCCAACATACAAAGGTAAAAAACGTAATCGTTTCTGGCGTCCCAGACGCCCTTAGTCATAGCATGCTATGACACCCACTGGTTTTCTTTCCATGGACTTTCAATCTAAAAAGCGTAGTAAGCTCCGATACTTTTTTCTACACATTTAGGGTATGTGCACAAGCTGCGGTTCCGCAGCGGTTTTGGCCGCTGCGGACCCGCAGCTAAGGTGTACAGTACCATTCAAATGAATGGTCACCAAAAACCGCTGTGTAGACGGTGCGGATAAATCCGCGCGGTTTTCCTGCGGTTTTGAAACTGCAGAAAGAATTGACATGTCAGTTCTTTCTGCGGAATCTGCAGCGGTTTCCTATCTCCACCATTGTGGAGATGGTGAAACCGCAGGACCAAACCGCAGGCTAAACCGCAGATAATCCGCAGGTCTTTTGACCTGCGGTTTTTGCAAAATCCGTGCGGATTAATCCGCAGCGGATTCCGCAGTGTCTGCACACACCCTAAGTATCTCACCTCAACATCGGAGCGATTTAATTTATGCTGCTGAGTGTGAGCTCTAAATACACATCAATCTCTGACAGCAGTAGGGGGACGTGTTATTACACGCGCCCATCGGCGCACCAGTGACGTGAACAAGGGGCGCTGATAAGTTGCCCTTACAGCTGGGGGTCTACTGAAGATCCCCCCATGCCTGCATTATGATAATCTTGTGATAACCAGCATTTAGCTGGTGTTGATGGATTGTGATTTTAGCTACAACCCCTGGCATAAATTATGGAATCACCGGCCTTGGAGGATATTCATTCAGTTGTTTAATTTTGTAGAAAAAAAGTAGATCAGCATGGTGGCTCAGTGGTTAGCGCTGTGGAGTCCTGGGTTCGAATCCCACCAAGGACAACATCTGCAAGGAGTTTGCGTGGGTTTCCTCCGGGTACTCCGGTTTCCTCCCGCACTCCAAAGACATACTGATAGGGAATTTAGATTGTGAGCCCCATCAGGGACAGTGATGAAAATATGTGCAAACTGTAAAGCGCTGCGGAATATGTTAGCTCTATATAAAAATAATGATTATTATTAGATTATCACCGACATGGCACAAAACTAAAGTCAATTCAAATGGCAACTTTCTGTCTTTAAGAAACACTAAAAGAAATCAAGAACAAAAAATGTGGTAGTCAGTAATGGTTACTTTTTTAAACCAAGCATAGGGGAAAAAATATGGAATCACTCAATTCTGAGGAAAAAATTATGGAATCACCCTGTAAATTTTCCTTCCCAAAACTAACACCTGCATCAAATTAGATCTGCTCGTTAGCCTACATCTAAAAAGGAGTGAGCACACCTTGGAGAGCTGTTGCACCAAGTGGACTGACATGAATCATGGCTCCAACATGAGAGATGTCAATTGAAACAAAGGAGAGGATTATTAAACTCTTAAAAGAGGGTAAATCATCACGCAATGTTGCAAAAGATGTTGGTTGTTGACAGTCAGCTGTGTCTAAAATCTGGACCAAAGACACCATTGGAAGGTTGTTAAAGGCAAACATACTGGTAGACCAAGGAAGACATCAAAGCGTCAAGACAGTAAACTTAAAGCAATATGTCTCCAAAACAGGAAATTCACAACAAAACAAGTGAGTAATGAATGGGAGGAAATGTCTGTGACCGAGCTGTAAGAAACCGCCTAAAGGAAATGGGATTTACATACAGAAAAGCTAAAGAAAGCCATCATTAACACCTAAACAGAAATAAACAAGGTTACAATGGGCTAAGGAAAAGCAATCGTGGACTGTGGATGACTGGATGAAAGTCATATTCAGTGATGAATCGCGAATCTGCATTGGGCAAGGTGATGATGCTGGAACTTTTCTTTGGTGCCGTTCCGATGAGATTTATAAAGATGACTGCCTGAAGAGAACATGCAAATTTCCACAGTCATTGATGATATGGGGCTGCATGTCAGGTAAAGGCACTGGGGAGATGGATGTCATTACATCTTCAATAAATGCACAAGTTTATGTTGATATTTTGGACACTTTTCTTTCCCATCAATTGAAAGGATGTTTGGGGATGATGAAATTATTTTTCAAGATGATAATGCATCCTGCCATAGAGCAAAAACTGTGAAAACATTCCTTGAAAAAAGACACATAAGGTCAATGTCATAGCCTGCAAATAGTCCGGATCTTAATCCAATTGAAAATCTTTGGTGGAAGTTGAAGAAAATGGTCCATGACAAGGCTCCAACCTGCAAAGCTGATCTGGCAACAGCAATCAGAGAAAGTTGGAGCCAGATTGATGAAGAGTACTGTTTGACACTCATTAAGTCCATGCTTTAGAGACTGCAAGCTGTTATAAAAGCCAGAGGTGGTGCAACAAAATATTAGTGATGTGTTGGAGTGTTTTTGTTTTGTTGGTTTGTTTTTTTTATGATTCCATAATTTTTTCCTCAGAATTGAGTGATTCCATAATTTTTCCCCTATGCTTGGTTTAAAAAAGTAACCATTACTGACTATCACATTTTTTGTTCTTGATTTCTTTTAGTGTTTCTTAAAGCCAGAAAGTTGCCATTTGAAATGACTTTAGTTTTGAGCGTGTCTGTGATCTGCTTTTTTTCTATAAAATTAAACAATTGAATGAACATCCTCCAAGGCCGGTGATTCCATAATTTTTGCCAGGGGTTGTGTAATGCTAAAGCACTGCAATGTGTAGCACAAAGAATCGGATAATCACAGCTTCAAGTTCCCTAAGGGGACTAACAAGTACAAGCAAAACCATAGAAAAAATTGTTTTAAAAATATGAAAAAATGCAAAAGGTCAGATGACCCCCATTTTGTCCCAATAAAAACAAAACAGTTAAAAAAATTAAAAGTACACATATTTAGTATCACTGCTTTCATCCTATCAAAATGTAAAATATTTCCCATTCGTAAAGAGCATAATGAGAAAAACAATCGAAACGCCGGACTTACGGTCTTTTGGCTGCTGCAACATTGCAAGATAATAGGCGATCAAAACATTTCAAAATGGTAACATAAAAATGTCAGCTCAGCCTGAAAAAGAGAAGCCATCACCCAGCCCCAGATCCTGAACATGGTGACACAAGCAAATTCATGTCTTTTTTTCACCACTTAAATAAAAAAAAAAACTATACGTTTGGTATCTGCGTAATCATTCGGACCTGTGGAATTATATTGCTGGGTCAGATTTACTGCATAGTGAATATGGTAACTAAAAAACAAACAAAAACAATTGGGGAATTGCACTTTTTTTTTTGCAATGTACACTTGGAATTTTTCCCCATTTTCCAGTACACTATACGGTGAAATGAATGGCGTTACTCAAAAGTGCAACTCGTTCCGTTAGAAAAAACAAACTCCTCTCTTCATTACTAGTCCTCTCCTCCTCATTACTAGTCCTCTCCTCATTACTAGTCCTCTACTCTTCATTACTAGTCCTCTCCTCTTCATTACTAGTCTTCTCCTCATTACTAGTCCTCGCCTCCTCATTACTAGTCCTCTCCTCCTCATTACTATTCCAATCCTCATTACTGCTCCTCTCCAACTCATTACTAGTCCTCTCCTCATTACTAGTCCTCTCCTCTTCATTACTAGTCCTCTCCTCTTCATTACTAGTCTTCTCCTCATTACTAGTCCTCTCCTCTTCATTACTAGTCCTCTCCTCATTACTAGTCCTTTCCACCTCATTACTATTCCAATCCTCATTACTGCTCCTCTCCACCTCATTACTAGTCCTCTCCTCATTACTAGTCCTCTACTCTTCATTACTAGTCCTCTCCTCTTCATTACTAGTCTTCTCCTCATTACTAGTCCTCTCCTCTTCATTACTAGTCCTTTCCACCTCATTACTAGTCCTCTCCTCCTCATTACTAGTCCTCTCCTCTTCATTACTAGTCCTTTCCACCTCATTACTAGTCCTCTCCTCCTCATTACTAGTCCTTTCCACCTCATTACTGCTCCTCTCCACCTCATTACTAGTCCTCTCCTCATTACTAGTCCTCTCCTCTTCATTACTAGTCTTCTCCTCATTACTAGTCCTCTCCTCATTACTAGTCCTTTCCACCTCATTACTATTCCAATCCTCATTACTGCTCCTCTCCACCTCATTACTAGTCCTCTCCTCATTACTAGTCCTCTACTCTTCATTACTAGTCCTCTCCTCTTCATTACTAGTCTTCTCCTCATTACTAGTCCTCTCCTCTTCATTACTAGTCCTTTCCACCTCATTACTAGTCCTCTCCTCCTCATTACTAGTCCTTTCCACCTCATTACTATTCCAATCCTCATTACTGCTCCTCTCCACCTCATTACTAGTCCTCTCCTCATTACTAGTCCCCTCCTCTTCATTACTAGTCCTCTCCTCTTCATTACTAGTCTTCTCCTCATTACTAGTCCTCTCCTCTTCATTACTAGTCCTTTCCACCTCATTACTAGTCCTCTCCTCCTCATTACTATTCCAATCCTCATTACTGCTCCTCTCCACCTCATTACTAGTCCTCTCCTCATTACTAGTCCTCTACTCTTCATTACTAGTCCTCTCCTCATTACTAGTCCTTTCCACCTCATTACTATTCCAATCCTCATTACTGCTCCTCTCCACCTCATTACTAGTCCTCTCCTCTTCATTACTAGTCTTCTCCTCATTACTAGTCCTCTCCTCTTCATTACTAGTCCTCTCCTCATTACTAGTCCTTTCCACCTCATTACTATTCCAATCCTCATTACTGCTCCTCTCCACCTCATTACTAGTCCTCTCCTCATTACTAGTCCTCTACTCTTCATTACTAGTCCTCTCCTCTTCATTACTAGTCTTCTCATTACTAGTCCTCTCCTCTTCATTACTAGTCCTTTCCACCTCATTACTAGTCCTCTCCTCCTCATTACTAGTCCTTTTTACCTCATTACTATTCCAATCCTCATTACTGCTCCTCTCCACCTCATTACTAGTCCTCTCCTCTTCATTACTAGTCTTCTCCTCATTACTAGTCCTCTCCTCTTCATTACTAGTCCTCTCCTCATTACTAGTCCTTTCCACCTCATTACTATTCCAATCCTCATTACTGCTCCTCTCCACCTCATTACTAGTCCTCTCCTCATTACTAGTCCTCTACTCTTCATTACTAGTCCTCTCCTCTTCATTACTAGTCTTCTCATTACTAGTCCTCTCCTCTTCATTACTAGTCCTTTCCACCTCATTACTAGTCCTCTCCTCCTCATTACTAGTCCTTTTTACCTCATTACTATTCCAATCCTCATTACTGCTCCTCTCCACCTCATTACTAGTCCTCTCCTCATTACTAGTCCCCTCCTCTTCATTACTAGTCCTCTCCTCTTCATTACTAGTCTTCTCCTCATTACTAGTCCTCTCCTCTTCATTACTAGTCCTCTCCTCATTACTAATCCTTTCCACCTCATTACTATTCCAATCCTCATTACTGCTCCTCTCCACCTTATTACTAGTCCTCTCCTCATTACTAGTCCAATCCTCATTACTGCTCCTCTCCACCTCATTACTAGTCCTCTACTCTTCATTACTAGTCCTCTCCTCTTCATTACTAGTCTTCTCCTCATTACTAGTCCTCTCCTCTTCATTACTAGTCCTTTCCACCTCATTACTAGTCCTCTCCTCCTCATTACTATTCCAATCCTCATTACTGCTCCTCTCCACCTCATTACTAGTCCTCTCATTACTAGTCCTCTACTCTTCATTACTAGTCCTCTCCTCTTCATTACTAGTCTTCTCCTCATTACTAGTCCTCTCCTCTTCATTACTAGTCCTTTCCACCTCATTACTATTCCAATCCTCATTACTGCTCCTCTCCACCTCATTACTAGTCCTCTCCTCTTCATTACTAGTCTTCTCCTCATTACTAGTCCTCTCCTCTTCATTACTAGTCCTTTCCACCTCATTACTATTCCAATCCTCATTACTGCTCCTCTCCACCTCATTACTAGTCCTCTCCTCATTACTAGTCCTCTACTCTTCATTACTAGTCCTCTCCTCTTCATTACTAGTCATAGAATCATAGAATCATAGAATCGTAGAGTTGGAAGGGACCTCCTGGGCCATCTGGTCCAACCCCCTGCTCAAAGCAGGATTCGCTAAATCATCCCAGCCAGATGTCTGTCCAGCCTCTGTTTGAAGACTTCCATTGAAGGAGAACTCACCACTTCTCGTGGCAGCCTGTTCCACTCATTGATCACTCTAACTGTCAAAAAGTTTTTTCTAATATCTAATCTGTGTCTCCTCCCATTCAGTTTCATCCCATTGCTTCTAGTCTTTCCTTGTGCAAATGAGAATAAAGTTGATCCTTCTACAATGTGACAGCCCTTTAGATATTTGTAGACAGCTATTAAGTCTCCTCTCAGTCTTCTCTTTTCCAAACTAAACATTCCCAAATCCTGCAACCTTTCCTCATAAGACAGGGTTTGCAGACCGGTCACCATTCTGGTCGCTCTTTTCTGAACTTGCTCCAGTTTGTTGATGTCTTTTTTAAAATGTGGTGCCCAAAACTGGACACAATATTCCAGATGAGGTCTGACCAAAGAGGAGTAGAGGGAAATAATGACTTCACGTGATCTAGACTGTATGCTTCTGTTAATACATCCTAGAATTGCATTTGCCTTTTTTGCTGCTGCATCACACTGTTGACTCATATTCAGTCTGTGATCTATTAGTATACCCAAGTCTTTTTCACATGTGCTGTCACTTAGCCCTATTCCTCCCATTCTATATATGTTTTTTCCATTTTTATTGCCCAGATGTAGTACTTTGCATTTCTCCCTGTTAAAAACCATTCTGTTAGTTGCTGCCCACTTCTCCAGTTTATTTAAATCTTTTTGAATCCTCTCTCTCTCTTCTCTAGTATTAGCTATCCCTCCTAGCTTTGTGTCATCAGCAAATTTAATCAGTTTACCCTCAATTCCTTCATCTAAATCGTTGATAAAGATGTTGAACAATACAGGGCCCAGGACAGAGCCCTGTGGTACCCCTGTGGTAGTCTTCTCATTACTAGTCCTCTCCTCTTCATTACTAGTCCTTTCCACCTCATTACTAGTCCTCTCCTCCTCATTACTAGTCCTTTCCACCTCATTACTATTCCAATCCTCATTACTGCTCCTCTCCACCTCATTACTAGTCCTCTCCTCATTACTAGTCCCCTCCTCTTCATTACTAGTCCTCTCCTCTTCATTACTAGTCTTCTCCTCATTACTAGTCCTCTCCTCTTCATTACTAGTCCTCTCCTCATTACTAATCCTTTCCACCTCATTACTATTCCAATCCTCATTACTGCTCCTCTCCACCTCATTACTAGTCCTCTCCTCATTACTAGTCCTCTCCTCTTCATTACTAGTCTTCTCCTCATTACTAGTCCTCTCCTCTTCATTACTAGTCCTCTCCTCATTACTAGTCCTTTCCACCTCATTACTATTCCAATCCTCATTACTGCTCCTCTCCACCTCATTACTAGTCCAATCCTCATTACTGCTCCTCTCCACCTCATTACTAGTCCTCTCCTCATTACTAGTCCTCTACTCTTCATTACTAGTCCTCTCCTCTTCATTACTAGTCTTCTCCTCATTACTAGTCCTCTCCTCTTCATTACTAGTCTTCTCCTCATTACTAGTCATCTCCTCTTCATTACTAGTCCTCTCCTCATTACTAGTCCTTTCCACCTCATTACTATTCCAATCCTCATTACTGCTCCTCTCCACCTCATTACTAGTCCTCTCCTCATTACTAGTCCTCTACTCATTACTAGTCCTCTCCTCTTCATTACTAGTCTTCTCCTCATTACTAGTCCTCTCCTCTTCATTACTAGTCCTCTCCTCCTCATTACTATTCCAATCCTCATTACTGCTCCTCTCCACCTCATTACTAGTCCTCTCCTCTTCATTACTAGTCTTCTCCTCATTACTAGTCCTCTCCTCTTCATTACTAGTCCTCTCCTCATTACTAGTCCTTTCCACCTCATTACTATTCCAATCCTCATTACTGCTCCTCTCCACCTCATTACTAGTCCTCGCCTCTTCATTACTAGTCTTCTCATTACTAGTCCTCTCCTCTTCATTACTAGTCCTTTCCACCTCATTACTAGTCCTCTCCTCCTCATTACTAGTCCTTTCCACCTCATTACTATTCCAATCCTCATTACTGCTCCTCTCCACCTCATTACTAGTCCTCTCCTCATTACTAATCCCCTCCTCTTCATTACTAGTCTTCTCCTCATTACTAGTCCTCTCCTCTTCATTACTAGTCCTCTCCTCATTACTAGTCCTTTCCACCTCATTACTATTCCAATCCTCATTACTGCTCCTCTCCACCTCATTACTAGTCCAATCCTCATTACTGCTCCTCTCCACCTCATTACTAGTCCTCTCCTCATTACTAGTCCTCTCCTCTTCATTACTAGTCTTCTCCTCATTACTAGTCCTCTCCTCTTCATTACTAGTCCTTTCCACCTCATTACTATTCCTCTCCTCCTCATTACTATTCCAATCCTCATTACTGCTCCTCTCCACCTCATTACTAGTCCTCTCCTCATTACTAGTCCTCTACTCTTCATTAATAGTCCTCTCCTCTTCATTACTAGTCTTCTTCTCATTACTAGTCCTTTCCTCTTCATTACTAGTCCTTTCCACCTCATTACTATTCCAATCCTCATTACTGCTCCTCTCCACCTCATTACTAGTCCTCTCCTCTTCATTACTAGTCCTCTCCTCTTCATTACTAGTCTTCTCCTCATTACTAGTCCTCTCCTCTTCATTACTAGTCCTCTCCTCATTACTAGTCCTTTCCACCTCATTACTATTCCAATCCTCATTACTGCTCCTCTCCACCTCATTACTAGTCCTCTCCTCATTACTAGTCCTCTCCTCTTCATTACTAGTCTTCTCCTCATTACTAGTCCTCTCCTCTTCATTACTAGTCCTTTCCACCTCATTACTAGTCCTCTCCTCCTCATTACTAGTCCTTTCCACCTCATTACTGCTCCTCTCCACCTCATTACTAGTCCTCTCCTCATTACTAGTCTTCTCCTCATTACTAGTCATCTCCTCTTCATTACTAGTCCTCTCCTCATTACTAGTCCTTTCCACCTCATTACTATTCCAATCCTCATTACTGCTCCTCTCCACCTCATTACTAGTCCTCTCCTCATTACTAGTCCTCTCCTCTTCATTACTAGTCTTCTCCTCATTACTAGTCCTCTCCTCTTCATTACTAGTCCTTTCCACCTCATTACTAGTCCTCTCCTCCTCATTACTAGTCCTTTCCACCTCATTACTGCTCCTCTCCACCTCATTACTAGTCCTCTCCTCATTACTAGTCCTCTCCTCTTCATTACTAGTCTTCTCCTCATTACTAGTCATCTCCTCTTCATTACTAGTCCTCTCCTCATTACTAGTCCTCTCCTCTTCATTACTAGTCTTCTCCTCATTACTAGTCCTCTCCTCTTCATTACTAGTCCTTTCCACCTCATTACTAGTCCTCTCCTCCTCATTACTAGTCCTTTCCACCTCATTACTGCTCCTCTCCACCTCATTACTAGTCCTCTCCTCATTACTAGTCCTCTCCTCTTCATTACTAGTCTTCTCCTCATTACTAGTCATCTCCTCTTCATTACTAGTCCTCTCCTCATTACTAGTCCTTTCCACCTCATTACTATTCCAATCCTCATTACTGCTCCTCTCCACCTCATTACTAGTCCTCTCCTCATTACTAGTCCTCTACTCATTACTAGTCCTCTCCTCTTCATTACTAGTCTTCTCCTCATTACTAGTCCTCTCCTCTTCATTACTAGTCCTCTCCTCTTCATTACTAGTCCTTTCCACCTCATTACTAGTCCTCTCCTCCTCATTACTAGTCCTTTCCACCTCATTACTATTCCAATCCTCATTACTGCTCCTCTCCACCTCATTACTAGTCCTCTCCTCATTACTAATCCCCTCCTCTTCATTACTAGTCTTCTCCTCATTACTAGTCCTCTCCTCTTCATTACTAGTCCTCTCCTCATTACTAGTCCTTTCCACCTCATTACTATTCCAATCCTCATTACTGCTCCTCTCCACCTCATTACTAGTCCAATCCTCATTACTGCTCCTCTCCACCTCATTACTAGTCCTCTCCTCATTACTAGTCCTCTACTCTTCATTACTAGTCCTCTCCTCTTCATTACTAGTCTTCTCCTCATTACTAGTCCTCTCCTCTTCATTACTAGTCCTTTCCACCTCATTACTAGTCCTCTCCTCCTCATTACTATTCCAATCCTCATTACTGCTCCTCTCCACCTCATTACTAGTCCTCTCCTCATTACTAGTCCTCTACTCTTCATTAATAGTCCTCTCCTCTTCATTACTAGTCTTCTCCTCATTACTAGTCCTCTCCTCTTCATTACTAGTCCTTTCCACCTCATTACTATTCCAATCCTCATTACTGCTCCTCTCCACCTCATTACTAGTCCTCTCCTCTTCATTACTAGTCCTCTCCTCTTCATTACTAGTCTTCTCCTCATTACTAGTCCTCTCCTCTTCATCACTAGTCCTCTCCTCATTACTAGTCCTTTCCACCTCATTACTATTCCAATCCTCATTACTGCTCCTCTCCACCTCATTACTAGTCCTCTCCTCATTACTAGTCCTCTCCTCTTCATTACTAGTCTTCTCCTCATTACTAGTCCTCTCCTCTTCATTACTAGTCCTTTCCACCTCATTACTAGTCCTCTCCTCCTCATTTCTAGTCCTTTCCACCTCATTACTGCTCCTCTCCACCTCATTACTAGTCCTCTCCTCATTACTAGTCTTCTCCTCATTACTAGTCATCTCCTCTTCATTACTAGTCCTCTCCTCATTACTAGTCCTTTCCACCTCATTACTATTCCAATCCTCATTACTGCTCCTCTCCACCTCATTACTAGTCCTCTCCTCATTACTAGTCCTCTCCTCTTCATTACTAGTCTTCTCCTCATTACTAGTCCTCTCCTCTTCATTACTAGTCCTTTCCACCTCATTACTAGTCCTCTCCTCCTCATTACTAGTCCTTTCCACCTCATTACTGCTCCTCTCCACCTCATTACTAGTCCTCTCCTCATTACTAGTCCTCTCCTCTTCATTACTAGTCTTCTCCTCATTACTAGTCATCTCCTCTTCATTACTAGTCCTCTCCTCATTACTAGTCCTCTCCTCTTCATTACTAGTCTTCTCCTCATTACTAGTCCTCTCCTCTTCATTACTAGTCCTTTCCACCTCATTACTAGTCCTCTCCTCCTCATTACTAGTCCTTTCCACCTCATTACTGCTCCTCTCCACCTCATTACTAGTCCTCTCCTCATTACTAGTCCTCTCCTCTTCATTACTAGTCTTCTCCTCATTACTAGTCATCTCCTCTTCATTACTAGTCCTCTCCTCATTACTAGTCCTTTCCACCTCATTACTATTCCAATCCTCATTACTGCTCCTCTCCACCTCATTACTAGTCCTCTCCTCATTACTAGTCCTCTACTCATTACTAGTCCTCTCCTCTTCATTACTAGTCTTCTCCTCATTACTAGTCCTCTCCTCTTCATTACTAGTCCTCTCCTCTTCATTACTAGTCCTTTCCACCTCATTACTAGTCCTCTCCTCCTCATTACTAGTCCTTTCCACCTCATTACTATTCCAATCCTCATTACTGCTCCTCTCCACCTCATTACTAGTCCTCTCCTCATTACTAATCCCCTCCTCTTCATTACTAGTCTTCTCCTCATTACTAGTCCTCTCCTCTTCATTACTAGTCCTCTCCTCATTACTAGTCCTTTCCACCTCATTACTATTCCAATCCTCATTACTGCTCCTCTCCACCTCATTACTAGTCCAATCCTCATTACTGCTCCTCTCCACCTCATTACTAGTCCTCTCCTCATTACTAGTCCTCTACTCTTCATTACTAGTCCTCTCCTCTTCATTACTAGTCTTCTCCTCATTACTAGTCCTCTCCTCTTCATTACTAGTCCTTTCCACCTCATTACTAGTCCTCTCCTCCTCATTACTATTCCAATCCTCATTACTGCTCCTCTCCACCTCATTACTAGTCCTCTCCTCATTACTAGTCCTCTACTCTTCATTAATAGTCCTCTCCTCTTCATTACTAGTCTTCTCCTCATTACTAGTCCTCTCCTCTTCATTACTAGTCCTTTCCACCTCATTACTATTCCAATCCTCATTACTGCTCCTCTCCACCTCATTACTAGTCCTCTCCTCTTCATTACTAGTCCTCTCCTCTTCATTACTAGTCTTCTCCTCATTACTAGTCCTCTCCTCTTCATCACTAGTCCTCTCCTCATTACTAGTCCTTTCCACCTCATTACTATTCCAATCCTCATTACTGCTCCTCTCCACCTCATTACTAGTCCTCTCCTCATTACTAGTCCTCTCCTCTTCATTACTAGTCTTCTCCTCATTACTAGTCCTCTCCTCTTCATTACTAGTCCTTTCCACCTCATTACTAGTCCTCTCCTCCTCATTTCTAGTCCTTTCCACCTCATTACTGCTCCTCTCCACCTCATTACTAGTCCTCTCCTCATTACTAGTCTTCTCCTCATTACTAGTCATCTCCTCTTCATTACTAGTCCTCTCCTCATTACTAGTCCTTTCCACCTCATTACTATTCCAATCCTCATTACTGCTCCTCTCCACCTCATTACTAGTCCTCTCCTCATTACTAGTCCTCTCCTCTTCATTACTAGTCTTCTCCTCATTACTAGTCCTCTCCTCTTCATTACTAGTCCTTTCCACCTCATTACTAGTCCTCTCCTCCTCATTACTAGTCCTTTCCACCTCATTACTGCTCCTCTCCACCTCATTACTAGTCCTCTCCTCATTACTAGTCCTCTCCTCTTCATTACTAGTCTTCTCCTCATTACTAGTCATCTCCTCTTCATTACTAGTCCTCTCCTCATTACTAGTCCTCTCCTCTTCATTACTAGTCTTCTCCTCATTACTAGTCCTCTCCTCTTCATTACTAGTCCTTTCCACCTCATTACTAGTCCTCTCCTCCTCATTACTAGTCCTTTCCACCTCATTACTGCTCCTCTCCACCTCATTACTAGTCCTCTCCTCATTACTAGTCCTCTCCTCTTCATTACTAGTCTTCTCCTCATTACTAGTCATCTCCTCTTCATTACTAATCCTCTCCTCATTACTAGTCCTTTCCACCTCATTACTATTCCAATCCTCATTACTGCTCCTCTCCACCTCATTACTAGTCCTCTCCTCATTACTAGTCCTCTACTCATTACTAGTCCTCTCCTCATTACTAGTCTTCTCCTCATTACTAGTCCTCTCCTCTTCATTACTAGTCCTCTCCTCCTCATTACTAGTCCTTTCCACCTCATTACTATTCCAATCCTCATTACTGCTCCTCTCCACCTCATTACTAGTCCTCTCCTCTTCATTACTAGTCTTCTCCTCATTACTAGTCCTCTCCTCTTCATTACTAGTCCTCTCCTCTTCATTACTAGTCCTTTCCACCTCATTACTAGTCCTCTCCTCCTCATTACTAGTCCTTTCCACCTCATTACTGCTCCTCTCCACCTCATTACTAGTCCTCTCCTCATTACTAGTCCTCTCCTCTTCATTACTAGTCTTCTCCTCATTACTAGTCATCTCCTCTTCATTACTAGTCCTCTCCTCATTACTAGTCCTTTCCACCTCATTACTATTCCAATCCTCATTACTGCTCCTCTCCACCTCATTACTAGTCCTCTCCTCATTACTAGTCCTCTACTCATTACTAGTCCTCTCCTCTTCATTACTAGTCTTCTCCTCATTACTAGTCCTCTCCTCTTCATTACTAGTCCTCTCCTCCTCATTACTAGTCCTTTCCACCTCATTACTATTCCAATCCTCATTACTGCTCCTCTCCACCTCATTACTAGTCCTCTCCTCTTCATTACTAGTCTTCTCATTACTAGTCCTCTCCTCTTCATTACTAGTCCTCTCATTACTAGTCCTTTCCACCTCATTACTATTCCAATCCTCATTACTGCTCCTCTCCACCTCATTACTAGTCCTCTCCTCATTACTAGTCCTCTCCTCTTCATTACTAGTCTTCTCATTACTAGTCCTCTCCTCTTCATTACTAGTCCTTTCCACCTCATTACTAGTCCTCTCCTCCTCATTACTAGTCCTTTCCACCTCATTACTATTAAAATCCTCATTACTGCTCCTCTCCACCTCATTACTAGTCCTCTCTTCATTACTAGTCCTCTCCTCATTACTAGTCCTTTCCACCTCATTACTATTCCAATCCTCATTACTGCTCCTCTCCACCTCATTACTAGTCCTCTCCTCATTACTAGTCCAATCCTCATTACTGTTCCTCTCCACCTCATTACTAGTCCTCTCCTCATTACTAGTCCTCTCCTCATTACTAGTCCTTTCCACCTCATTACTATTCCAATCCTCATTACTGCTCCTCTCCACCTCATTACTAGTCCTCTCCTCATTACTAGTCCTCTCCTCTTCATTACTAGTCTTCTCCTCATTACTAGTCCTCTCCTCTTCATTACTAGTCCTTTCCACCTCATTACTAGTCCTCTCCTCCTCATTACTAGTCCTTTCCACCTCATTACTGCTCCTCTCCACCTCATTACTAGTCCTCTCCTCATTACTAGTCCTCTCCTCTTCATTACTAGTCTTCTCCTCATTACTAGTCATCTCCTCTTCATTACTAGTCCTCTCCTCATTACTAGTCCTTTCCACCTCATTACTATTCCAATCCTCATTACTGCTCCTCTCCATCTCATTACTAGTCCTCTCCTCATTACTAGTCCTCTACTCATTACTAGTCCTCTCCTCTTCATTACTAGTCTTCTCCTCATTACTAGTCCTCTCCTCTTCATTACTAGTCCTCTCCTCCTCATTACTAGTCCTTTCCACCTCATTACTATTCCAATCCTCATTACTGCTCCTCTCCACCTCATTACTAGTCCTCTCCTCTTCATTACTAGTCTTCTCCTCTTCATTACTAGTCCTCTCCTCATTACTAGTCCTTTCCACCTCATTACTATTCCAATCCTCATTACTGCTCCTCTCCACCTCATTACTAGTCCTCTCCTCATTACTAGTCCTCGCCTCTTCATTACTAGTCTTCTCATTACTAGTCCTCTCCTCTTCATTACTAGTCCTTTCCACCTCATTACTAGTCCTCTCCTCCTCATTACTATTCCAATCCTCATTACTGCTCCTCTCCACCTCATTACTAGTCCTCTCCTCATTACTAGTCCTCTACTCTTCATTAATAGTCCTCTCCTCTTCATTACTAGTCTTCTCCTCATTACTAGTCCTCTCCTCTTCATTACTAGTCCTTTCCACCTCATTACTATTCCAATCCTCATTACTGCTCCTCTCCACCTCATTACTAGTCCTCTCCTCTTCATTACTAGTCCTCTCCTCTTCATTACTAGTCTTCTCCTCATTACTAGTCCTCTCCTCTTCATTACTAGTCCTCTCCTCATTACTAGTCCTTTCCACCTCATTACTATTCCAATCCTCATTACTGCTCCTCTCCACCTCATTACTAGTCCTCTCCTCATTACTAGTCCTCTCCTCTTCATTACTAGTCTTCTCCTCATTACTAGTCCTCTCCTCTTCATTACTAGTCCTTTCCACCTCATTACTAGTCCTCTCCTCCTCATTACTAGTCCTTTCCACCTCATTACTGCTCCTCTCCACCTCATTACTAG
The DNA here is from genome assembly GCF_039654945.1 of Dendrobates tinctorius. Taxonomy (NCBI): domain Eukaryota; kingdom Metazoa; phylum Chordata; class Amphibia; order Anura; family Dendrobatidae; genus Dendrobates; species Dendrobates tinctorius. The sequence continues at coordinate 4,393,659 of NW_027361672.1, forward strand.
TCCTCTCCTCATTACTAGTCCTCTCCTCTTCATTACTAGTCTTCTCCTCATTACTAGTCATCTCCTCTTCATTACTAGTCCTCTCCTCATTACTAGTCCTTTCCACCTCATTACTATTCCAATCCTCATTACTGCTCCTCTCCACCTCATTACTAGTCCTCTCCTCATTACTAGTCCTCTACTCATTACTAGTCCTCTCCTCTTCATTACTAGTCTTCTCCTCATTACTAGTCCTCTCCTCCTCATTACTAGTCCTTTCCACCTCATTACTATTCCAATCCTCATTACTGCTCCTCTCCACCTCATTACTAGTCCTCTCCTCTTCATTACTAGTCTTCTCCTCATTACTAGTCCTCTCCTCATTACTAGTCCTTTCCACCTCATTACTATTCCAATCCTCATTACTGCTCCTCTCCACCTCATTACTAGTCCTCTCCTCTTCATTACTAGTCTTCTCATTACTAGTCCTCTCCTCTTCATTACTAGTCCTTTCCACCTCATTACTAGTCCTCTCCTCCTCATTACTAGTCCTTTCCACCTCATTACTATTCCAATCCTCATTACTGCTCCTCTCCACCTCATTACTAGTCCTCTCTTCATTACTAGTCCTCTCCTCATTACTAGTCCTTTCCACCTCATTACTATTCCAATCCTCATTACTGCTCCTCTCCACCTCATTACTAGTCCTCTCCTCATTACTAGTCCAATCCTCATTACTGCTCCTCTCCACCTCATTACTAGTCCTCTCCTCATTACTAGTCCTCTACTCTTCATTACTAGTCCTCTCCTCTTCATTACTAGTCTTCTCCTCATTACTAGTCCTCTCCTCTTCATTACTAGTCCTTTCCACCTCATTACTAGTCCTCTCCTCCTCATTACTATTCCAATCCTCATTACTGCTCCTCTCCACCTCATTACTAGTCCTCTCCTCATTACTAGTCCTCTCCTCTTCATTACTAGTCCTCTCCTCTTCATTACTAGTCTTCTCCTCATTACTAGTCCTCTCCTCTTCATTACTAGTCCTTTCCACCTCATTACTATTCCAATCCTCATTACTGCTCCTCTCCACCTCATTACTAGTCCTCTCCTCTTCATTACTAGTCTTCTCCTCATTACTAGTCCTCTCCTCTTCATTACTAGTCCTCTCCTCATTACTAGTCCTTTCCACCTCATTACTATTCCAATCCTCATTACTGCTCCTCTCCACCTCATTACTAGTCCTCTCCTCATTACTAGTCCTCTCCTCTTCATTACTAGTCTTCTCCTCATTACTAGTCCTCTCCTCTTCATTACTAGTCCTTTCCACCTCATTACTAGTCCTCTCCTCCTCATTACTAGTCCTTTCCACCTCATTACTGCTCCTCTCCACCTCATTACTAGTCCTCTCCTCATTACTAGTCCTCTCCTCTTCATTACTAGTCTTCTCCTCATTACTAGTCATCTCCTCTTCATTACTAGTCCTCTCCTCATTACTAGTCCTTTCCACCTCATTACTATTCCAATCCTCATTACTGCTCCTCTCCACCTCATTACTAGTCCTCTCCTCATTACTAGTCCTCTACTCATTACTAGTCCTCTCCTCTTCATTACTAGTCTTCTCCTCATTACTTGTCCTCTCCTCCTCATTACTAGTCCTTTCCACCTCATTACTATTCCAATCCTCATTACTGCTCCTCTCCACCTCATTACTAGTCCTCTCCTCTTCATTACTAGTCTTCTCCTCATTACTAGTCCTCTCCTCATTACTAGTCCTTTCCACCTCATTACTATTCCAATCCTCATTACTGCTCCTCTCCACCTCATTACTAGTCCTCTCCTCATTACTAGTCCTCTCCTCTTCATTACTAGTCTTCTCATTACTAGTCCTCTCCTCTTCATTACTAGTCCTTTCCACCTCATTACTAGTCCTCTCCTCCTCATTACTAGTCCTTTCCACCTCATTACTATTCCAATCCTCATTACTGCTCCTCTCCACCTCATTACTAGTCCTCTCTTCATTACTAGTCCTCTCCTCATTACTAGTCCTTTCCACCTCATTACTATTCCAATCCTCATTACTGCTCCTCTCCACCTCATTACTAGTCCTCTCCTCATTACTAGTCCAATCCTCATTACTGCTCCTCTCCACCTCATTACTAGTCCTCTACTCTTCATTACTAGTCCTCTCCTCTTCATTACTAGTCTTCTCCTCATTACTAGTCCTCTCCTCTTCATTACTAGTCCTTTCCACCTCATTACTAGTCCTCTCCTCCTCATTACTATTCCAATCCTCATTACTGCTCCTCTCCACCTCATTACTAGTCCTCTCCTCATTACTAGTCCTCTCCTCTTCATTACTAGTCCTCTCCTCTTCATTACTAGTCTTCTCCTCATTACTAGTCCTCTCCTCTTCATTACTAGTCCTTTCCACCTCATTACTATTCCAATCCTCATTACTGCTCCTCTCCACCTCATTACTAGTCCTCTCCTCTTCATTACTAGTCTTCTCCTCATTACTAGTCCTCTCCTCTTCATTACTAGTCCTCTCCTCATTACTAGTCCTTTCCACCTCATTACTATTCCAATCCTCATTACTGCTCCTCTCCACCTCATTACTAGTCCTCTCCTCATTACTAGTCCTCTACTCTTCATTACTAGTCTTCTCCTCATTACTAGTCCTCTCCTCTTCATTACTAGTCCTTTCCACCTCATTACTAGTCCTCTCCTCCTCATTACTAGTCCTTTCCACCTCATTACTATTCCAATCCTCATTACTGCTCCTCTCCACCTCATTACTAGTCCTCTCCTCATTACTAGTCCCCTCCTCTTCATTACTAGTCCTCTCCTCTTCATTACTAGTCTTCTCCTCATTACTAGTCCTCTCCTCTTCATTACTAGTCCTCTCCTCATTACTAGTCCTTTCCACCTCATTACTATTCCAATCCTCATTACTGCTCCTCTCCACCTCATTACTAGTCCAATCCTCATTACTGCTCCTCTCCACCTCATTAATAGTCCTCTCCTCATTACTAGTCCCTCTCCTCTTCATTACTAGTCTTCTCCTCATTACTAGTCCTCTCCTCTTCATTACTAGTCCTTTCCACCTCATTACTAGTCCTCTCCTCCTCATTACTATTCCAATCCTCATTACTGCTCCTCTCCACCTCATTACTAGTCCTCTCCTCATTACTAGTCCTCTACTCATCATTACTAGTCCTCTCCTCTTCATTACTAGTCTTCTCCTCATTACTAGTCCTCTCCTCTTCATTACTAGTCCTCTCCTCATTACTAGTCCTTTCCACCTCATTACTATTCCAATCCTCATTACTGCTCCTCTCCACCTCATTACTAGTCCTCTCCTCATTACTAGTCCTCTACTCTTCATTACTAGTCCTCTCCTCTTCATTACTAGTCTTCTCCTCATTACTAGTCCTCTCCTCTTCATTACTAGTCCTTTCCACCTCATTACTAGTCCTCTCCTCCTCATTACTAGTCCTTTCAACCTCATTACTAGTCCTCTCCTCATTACTAGTCCTCTACTCTTCATTACTAGTCTTCTCCTCATTACTAGTCCTCTCCTCTTCATTACTAGTCCTTTCCACCTCATTACTAGTCCTCTCCTCCTCATTACTAGTCCTTTCCACCTCATTACTAGTCCTCTCCTCATTACTAGTCCCCTCCTCTTCATTACTAGTCCTCTCCTCTTCATTACTATTCTTCTCCTCATTACTAGTCCTCTCCTCTTCATTACTAGTCCTCTCCTCATTACTAGTCCTTTCCACCTCATTACTATTCCAATCCTCATTACTGCTCCTCTCCACCTCATTACTAGTCCAATCCTCATTACTGTTCCTCTCCACCTCATTAATAGTCCTCTCCTCATTACTAGTCCTCTACTCTTCATTACTAGTCCTCTCCTTTTCATTACTAGTCTTCTCCTCATTACTAGTCCTCTCCTCTTCATTACTAGTCCTTTCCACCTCATTACTAGTCCTCTCCTCCTCATTACTATTCCAATCCTCATTACTGCTCCTCTCCACCTCATTACTAGTCCTCTCCTCATTACTAGTCCTCTACTCTTCATTACTAGTCCTCTACTCTTCATTACTAGTCTTCTCCTCATTACTAGTCCTCTCCTCTTCATTACTAGTCCTTTCCACCTCATTACTATTCCAATCCTCATTACTGCTCCTCTCCACCTCATTACTAGTCCTCTCCTCTTCATTACTAGTCCTCTCCTCTTCATTACTAGTCTTCTCCTCATTACTAGTCCTCTCCTCTTCATTACTAGTCCTCTCCTCATTACTAGTCCTTTCCACCTCATTACTATTCCAATCCTCATTACTGCTCCTCTCCACCTCATTACTAGTCCTCTCCTCATTACTAGTCCTCTACTCTTCATTACTAGTCCTCTCCTCTTCATTACTAGTCTTCTCCTCATTACTAGTCCTCTCCTCTTCATTACTAGTCCTTTCCACCTCATTACTAGTCCTCTCCTCCTCATTACTAGTCCTTTCCTCCTCATTACTATTCCAATCCTCATTACTGCTCCTCTCCACCTCATTACTAGTCCTCTCCTCATTACTAGTCCCCTCCTCTTCATTACTAGTCCTCTCCTCTTCATTACTAGTCTTCTCCTCATTACTAGTCCTCTCCTCTTCATTACTAGTCCTTTCCACCTCATTACTAGTCCTCTCCTCCTCATTACTATTCCAATCCTCATTACTGCTCCTCTCCACCTCATTACTAGTCCTCTCCTCATTACTAGTCCTCTACTCTTCATTACTAGTGCTCTCCTCATTACTAGTCCTTTCCACCTCATTACTATTCCAATCCTCATTACTGCTCCTCTCCACCTCATTACTAGTCCTCTCCTCATTACTAGTCCTCTACTCTTCATTACTAGTCCTCTCCTCTTCATTACTAGTCTTCTCCTCATTACTAGTCCTCTCCTCTTCATTACTAGTCCTTTCCACCTCATTACTAGTCCTCTCCTCCTCATTACTAGTCCTTTCCACCTCATTACTAGTCCTCTCCTCTTCATTACTAGTCTTCTCCTCATTACTAGTCCTCTCCTCTTCATTACTAGTCCTCTCCTCATTACTAGTCCTTTCCACCTCATTACTATTCCAATCCTCATTACTGCTCCTCTCCACCTCATTACTAGTCCTCTCCTCATTACTAGTCCTCTCCTCTTCATTACTAGTCTTCTCCTCATTACTAGTCCTCTCCTCTTCATTACTAGTCCTTTCCACCTCATTACTAGTCCTCTCCTCCTCATTACTATTCCAATCCACATTACTGCTCCTCTCCACCTCATTACTAGTCCTCTCCTCATTACTAGTCCTCTACTCTTCATTACTAGTCCTCTCCTCATTACTAGTCCTTTCCACCTCATTACTATTCCAATCCTCATTACTGCTCCTCTCCACCTCATTACTAGTCCTCTCCTCATTACTAGTCCTCTACTCTTCATTACTAGTCCTCTCCTCTTCATTACTAGTCTTCTCCTCATTACTAGTCCTCTCCTCTTCATTACTAGTCCTTTCCACCTCATTACTAGTCCTCTCCTCCTCATTACTAGTCCTTTCCACCTCATTACTATTCCAATCCTCATTACTGCTCCTCTCCACCTCATTACTAGTCCTCTCCTCATTACTAGTCCCCTCCTCTTCATTACTAGTCCTCTCCTCTTCATTACTAGTCTTCTCCTCATTACTAGTCCTCTCCTCTTCATTACTAGTCCTTTCCACCTCATTACTAGTCCTCTCCTCCTCATTACTATTCCAATCCTCATTACTGCTACTCTCCACCTCATTACTAGTCCTCTCCTCATTACTAGTCCTCTCCTCTTCATTACTAGTCCTCTCCTCTTCATTACTAGTCCTCTCCTCCTCATTACTAGTCCTTTCCACCTCATTACTGCTCCTCTCCACCTCATTACTAGTCCTCCCTCGTCACTGCTCCTCTCCTATGAGAACACTTGCAGACGCAGCTAGGAGTGATGATCTATCTCCCCACCACACAGACACTGTAGCTCTGTACCCGGAGTCGCCGCTCCAGCTTCCTTCCTTCCCAAGGTTAGTCGCGTATCTATAAACGCATTCTCACATTAGTAATCGCCTCACATTTTACGACATTCGCTTTTTGCCTCAGTTTGTCCACAACGGCTCTCCGTATCGCGTGTGTCTGAGGTATGGTCACGTGTGTAAACTTGCATGGTGGGACAGGAGGAAAGTTTCTTGTGAGTGCAGCTGTGCGCGCGGTTCGGGCTGTTGTGTGATCACTACATTCGGGCAGAGTCCGCGTGGAGCCGGGTGAGTGAGGCCGCGTGGGGCTGCTTCCCGCCGTCTGTATGGAGGCAGAGAAGTTCTGTCTGCCCGACCCGCTGTCACGTAACGAGGACAGTGCTGGCAGGTACCCGACCGCTGCGCAGCGGTGCCCGATGCTGCCTGACGTGCCGCGTCTCTGTCGGACTGGGGTGCCTGGGAGCCCACACTACAAGCATCTGCACATAACTGTGCCGCGCAGGGGGTCGCCCGATGCCCGTGTGCGCCGCGCGGGGGGGTCGCCCGATGCCCGTGTGCGCCGCGCGGGGGGGTCGCCCGATGCCCGTGTGCGTCGCGCGGGGGGGTCGCCCGATGCCCGTGTGCGCCGCGCGGGGGGGTCGCCCGATGCCCGTGTGCGCCGCGCGGGGGGGTCGCCCGATGCCCGTGTGCGCCGCGCGGGGGGGTCGCCCGATGCCCGTGTGCGTCGCGCGGGGGGGGGGTCGCCCGATGCCCGTGTGCGTCGCGCGGGGGGGGGTCGCCCGATGCCCGTGTGCGTCGCGCGGGGGGGGGTCGCCCGATGCCCGTGTGCGCCGCGCGCGGGGGGGGGGGGGGGGGTCGCCCGATGCCCGTGTGCGCCGCGCGCGGGGGGGGGGGGGTCGCCCGATGCCCGTGTGCGCCGCGCAGGGGGCCAAGGATTTCACTTCTTACATTACATGAATGATATCAATAGCTCAAAAAATGGACAGTATAGTCCTCTATACAGTATTATGGACTCAACATAGTGCTCCATACAAAATAATGATCCCCATATAATGCTTCATATAGAATAATGGACCCCATATAATGCTCCATTTAGTATAATGAGCCCCATATTGTGCTCCATACAGAATAATGGACCCCATATAATGCTCCATTTAGTATAATGAGCCCCATATAGTGCTCCATACAGAATAATGGAGCCCATATATTGCGCTATACATAAAGGGCCCCATATAATGCTCCAGTATTTGATGGGCCCCATATAATCTCCCGTTTATGATGGTCCACATATGTTGCTCCAGTATATGATGGACCCATATAATGCTTCAAACATAAAAAAACCAAATACTTGAAAAGGTATAATTTTATTACATAGATTATTATTATTTATTTATATATCACCATTGGTTCCATGGTGCTGTACAAGAGAAGGGGTTACATACGGATTACAGATATCACTTACAGCAAACTAACAATCACAGACTGATATAGAAGGGAGAGAGGACCCTGCCCTTTCGGGCTTACATGCTACAGGATGGTGGGGAAGGAGACAGTAGGTTGAGGGCTTACAGCAGTTCCAGTGATGGTGAGGCGGTAGCTCCAGTAGTGGTGAGGAGGCAGCGGGGATCACTGCAGGCTGTAGGCTTTCCTGTAGAGATGGGTTTTTAGGTTCCGTCTGAAGGATCTGAGTGTGGTTGATAACCGGACGTGTTGGGGCAGGGAATTCCAGAGGATGGGGGCTATTCGGGAGAAGTCTTGGAGGCGGTTGGGTGAGGAGAGAAGGAGGTCTTGTGAGGACTGGAGATTCCTTGAGGGGGAAGGTATCTGGAGATTAGTTCAGAGATGTATGGAGGAGGCAGGTTGTAGATGGCCTGGTAGGTCAGTATTAGTAGTTTGAACTGGATACGCTGGGGGAATGGGAGCCAGTGAAGAGATTTGCAGAGGGGAGAAGTGGAGGAGTAGCGAGGAGAGAGATTAATTAGTCGGGCGGCAGAGTTGAGAATGGACTGGAGAGGTGCAAGGGTGTTAGCAGGGAGGCCACAGAAAAGGATGTTGCAATAGTCGAGGCGGGAGATGATGAGGGCATGCACAAGCATTTTAGTAGGTTGAGGACGGAACGGATTCTGTAAATATTTTTGAGCTGGAGGCGACAGTAGGTGGAGGGAGCTTGGATGTGCAGTTTGAAGGACAGGGCAGAGTCAAGGGTTACTCCGAGGCAGCGGAGCTCCGGTACGGGGTAAAGCATGTTGTCAATTGTTATAGAAAGGTCGGGTAAGGAAGATCTGTGAGATGGGGGAAAGATGATCAGTTCAGATTTGTCCACATTGAGTTTGAGGAAGCGAGAGGAGAAGAAAGAGGATATGGCTGATAGACACTCTGGGATTCTGGAGAGCAGAGAGGTGATGTCTGGGCCAGAGAGGTAGATCTGAGTATCATCGGCATAAAGGTGGTACTGGAATCCGTGGGACTTTGAGTTGCCCCAGACCAAGTGTGTAGATTTAGAAGAGTAGGGGTCATAGAACAGAGCCTTGGGGGACTCCAACAGAGAGAGGATGGGATGAGGAGTTAGTGTGGGAGTGGGAGACCCTGAATGTGCGGTTGGAATGGTATGAGGAGATCCAGGATAGGGTGAGGTCTTTGATGCCAAAGGAGGAGAGGATCTGTAGTAGGAGGCAGTGGTCAACTGTGTCGAAAGCAGAGGACAGGTCTAGAAGGAGGAGTATAGAGTATTGTCCGTTAGCTTTGGCTGTATGTTGGTCGTTGGTAATTTTGGTCAGGGCTGTCTCAGTGGAATGATGGGGGCGGAAGCCAGATTGTAGATTGTCAAAGAGCAAGTTAGATGAGAGGTGGGAGCAAAGTTCAGTGTGGACATGCTGCTCCAGGAGTTTAGAAGCGAATGGGAGCAGCGATATTGGGCGATAGCTGGACGTGGCTGTTGGATAGAGGGTTGGCTTTTTAAGGATAGGTGTGATTGTGGCATGTTTGAAAGCAGAAGGGAAGGTACCAGAAGTTAGTGATAAGTTGAAGAGGTGGGTTAGAGATGGGATAAGTGTGGTGGTGAGGTTGGGGAGGAGGTGGGTTGGGATGGGGTCAAGTGCACAGGTTGTGAGGTGCGATTTGGAGAAGAGGCGATTAAGCTCCTCTTCAGTGAGGTTGGAGAGAGAGGTTATGGGGTTTGGGCATTGGTCTGGTATACAAAAGGGGTTGAGGTGGTTGGGCAATAAAGACTTGCCGTGTTTGGTCTATCTTGTTTTTGAAGTGTGCGGCAAAGTCCTCGGCAGAGATTAGGGAAGTCGGAGGTGGCAGTGGTGGGCGGAGGAGGGAGTTAAAAGTATTGAGCAACTGTTTGGGGTTGTGGGATAAGGAAGATACATGGGATGTAAAGAAGGCCTGTTTAGCAGAGGTGAGAGCTGATTTGAATGCAAGTGTTGCTTGTTTGAGTGCAGTGAAGTCGTCTTGCAAATGTGTTTTCTTCCAGCGCCGTTCTTTAATTCTGGACGCTTGCCGAAGCTTTTTAGCGGTGTTATTGTGCCAGGGTTGTCTATTGGTTCGTCGCACTCTGTTATGCATGACAGGGGCGACTGAGTCGGTAGCTGATGCAAGAGTGGCATTGTAGAAACTAGTGGCAATGTCAGTGTCGTGGAGTGAAGCTATGGAGGACAGTGGTAGAATAGAGTCAGAGAGTGTGCGAGTGTCTAGATGTGCGAGGTTTCTGCGGGGGTGCGCATGCTGCTGGACGTGGGTGACAGGTAAGGAGGACAGGTATGAGAAAGTGAGTAGATGGTCAGATAAAGGGAGAGGGGAGGTGGTGAAGTTAGAAAGAGAGCAGAGGCGGGTGAAGACCAGGTCTAATGTATGTCCATCTGTGTGGGTGGCTGAGGAGGACCACTGAGTAAGTCCAAAGAATGAAGTAAGGGACAGGAGTTTAGAGGCTGCCAACTGGTGGGTGTCAATGGGGATGTTGAAGTCACCCATGAGGATGGTGGGAATGTCAGCAGAGAGAAAGTGAAGGAGCCAGGTAGAGAATTGGTCAATAAAGGAAGTGGTCATGCCTGGAGGTCGGTATATGACGGCCACTTGGAGGTTGAAGGGAGAATAGATGTGGATGGAGTGGATTTCAAAAGAGGGGAGGACAAGGGAGGGAAGAGGTGGGATTGGGCTGAAGGTGCAGTTGGAAGAAAGGAGAAGGCCAACTCCTCCGCCATGTCTGTTGCCAGGGCGAGGAGTGTGGGTAAAGTGGAGGCAGCCGTAACATAGCGCAGCAGCGAAGGCTGTGTCGGAGGGTGTCAGCCATGTCGGTTAGGCCAAGGAAGGAAAAGTTACGAGAGGTAAAGAGGTCATGAATCACATGGAGTTTATTGCAGACGAAGCGGGCATTCCAGAGTGATCCAGAGAGTGGGAGCAGGGTGGTGGTTGTCAGGGGCACGGATTTGAGGTGGGAAAGATTTCTGGTGTTTGTGTTGGTTTGGGAACGATAGAAGGGGGTAGTAATGGGAGGTATGAGCTGTGGGGGTCCAGGGTTGGGAGATATGTCGCCAGCAGTGAGGAGAAGCAGAAAGAGGGACAGAATGTGGGAGGAGGGTGGGTGGCTTGTTTTGTATTTTATTAGGAGAGCTCTGAGGTTGAGGAGGAGGTCAGGTGGGGAGGCAAGAGGGAAGGAGAGTTTACTATTTGGTTAGCAGGTGCTGGGGTTTGTGGATAGCCAAGGAGAGTGAGGATTAAAGGAGCCAAAACAGTTACAGCGTATGTCATCATGGTAAGAGTAATTTTGAAGGCAAAAGAAATTTAGTACATTTAAATGCAGCGTTTAGTCGTACCTTCTGGTCACTTCAGGCTTATTTCAGGCATTATTTCAGATGATATCCTTAGACGACATCCTTGGAAAGACAGACCTTAGAGTCTGAATTTATAAGAAGTCAATTGCACATCAAACAAGCCAGGTGTGATCAGAAGGAGGGAGGAGCAGTAGGGAGACTGGTCAAACACAGGAGACAATTAATTAGAACTCAGAGAAAAAAAACAAAAAAACAAATGGTCAGATCTAAAAGGACAGATAAAGCATTGATAGGAAGCAGATACAGGGGTGATTGATTGGGGTTCAGGAGAGATGGGTGTTGAAGGTATTGCAGGCAGGACACATACCTGAGGAAGAAGCAGATTATCTCATTAGTAACATACAAAGAGTATCTACTATATAATTGCCTTAATTTATCCCTCATCCACTTCCGTCTGGATGTCCTCAAATCCCATAATTCACTGCACCGACCGGAAGTACACCGACCGCCATATTGGAATACCCAAGTGATGGGTATTCCAATATGGCACCTGGTGGTGGTACCAGGCCCTTCTGTAGTACCATCAGCCTGACTACACGTGCTGGATCCCGCCGCTGCCTGCCTACCCACCTCCATGCAGTCACAGCCGACAGGAAAGACCGTGGCCTGTGCTGGAGATGGGGTGTGGGCGCCCTCTGGTGGCGCCGCAACCCATCTCCAGCACAGGCCGCAAACAACCGTCTTTCCGGCCGGCTGTGACTGCACGGAGGTAGGTGGGTAGGCAGCGGTGGGACGCACACCCCACACACACACTTCCCTCCCGATGCGATAGCATCGGGCACACCTCTAGTAGATAGGTAGATAAAAATACAAATAATAGTTCAGCGAGGAAAACAGGTAGACAAAAAAAACAGTGTGGCAGCCAGTATTAACCATACATCATATAGTAAGGTGCTTAGTGCTTTGTAATCATGTCAGTAGGGAGGAACACCAGGAAGAGGGTGAGGAATACAGCTAGTGCAGAAATCCTAAATGCCTAGAGTCAAGTGCCCCATAAATATAAAGACCTCCCAAGTCCTGGGTACCTTACCCATTTTGTGGTTTGTCTGGATCCACACCGTGCAGCCCCAACACACGTTTCGCCGTGGCTTCGTCAGGGGGACTAGTAAACCTGCTACCATATAGTCCTCCATATTGATGATCCCTATAACCCCACCCCCAACACTGATTGGCAGCTTTCTGCCTATGCAGAGTGAACATAGAAATCGGGGGATCAGAGATGTTTTCAGGGTTATACAAAGTTCAGCATTCAGAGAACTATTAGGTCTTTAGCAGATAAACAGTGACTTTATCAAAACAGTAGCAAAGCAGCTCAGAAAGTGATACATTGCTGGAATCGTGGTCTCTAATTTTTTTCTTTTCTTTTGTTAGGTTAGACACTGTAACAAAGTTACATAACTTGAGGTAAGTGCTTGTGCTCTTGTAATGTGGGAGCAGAAGGGAAAGTCGATTTGTATGGTACATTTAGCCAGTTTCTGTAGCCTGCTATCTTTTTCAGACAATGCCGGCTTCTTGTGAATCGTTAGTGGATGATATTGAAGACATTGTCTCAATCACAGATCCCAAACCCCATGATCGCCAATCAGCAAGGCAAAGTATTGTTCCCAGGGTGCGGAAAAGAAATAAAGACAAAGTTCTGGAAGAGCCTCCAAGTGACAGGTTTGTTCAATTTATTCTATGTGGAAGAAAATCTGTTCAAAGACCCTGTAAAGAGAATTTGTGATTAAGGGATTTCATGGAGCTGGCTCCATGGACATTTGATCCCAACACCCGGCGACCCCACTCACCATAGATATTTCTTGAAAAAGGCCATGGTGTGCCGAAGCCTTGAATCAACTATATCTGTATTCATTTGGGTCTGATTTATCCTATTTTTGCTTTATCATTAATAAATTCTATTTTTGAGTGCTGAAGTTTACTATCCATGGAACATTTTACTTCGGAGCACCATAGATACAGTGAGTGTCCCAGTGCTTTTGATAGAAACAGTGGCATTGAACACGTGCCGGCAGGGGGTGCGTCATTCCACCTGCCCACCAGGCCTGTGACGTGGTCACGGGGCGCCGACAGGTTGCCATGACAGCCAAAAGTCTGCTAAAGACCTACATACTTGTCATGACGATTCAGCTTGTAGCTGGCGTTTATAGGGTACAGTGATTTTTGCTACACATAGCAATCTATCAAAATATAGGGTAAATGAAACCGGTTGGTCAATGATGTAACAAGAAAAAAAATTAAAACGCCAGAATTGTCTTTTTGCTGCCGCAACATTTCAATAAGGCTGGTTTCACATTAGCGTTTTTTAGCGCAGCGCATCTTGCGCCCCTATGTTTAACATGGGGGCACATGGTCTAGCGTTTGCATGCGTTTGTATGCGTCTTTTTGCAGTGTGCTCCTAGGTGCGCCGGACGCAACCTGTTGCATTTTTGGTCCGTCCAACCTGTGTCAAAAAACGCTTGTGCACGGAATGTGCCAAAAAAATCACATTACAGTCTATGGAAACGCAGGCATGCGCATGTACATGCGCACGCCTGCGTTTAAAATCGCATGCGTTTTAAGAGTTAATATGGCTAGAAACTGGTTAAAACGCATGCGCCTACAAAAAACAAACGCATGCAAAACACATGATGCGTTTTTTGCATGCGTTTCTATTGCGTAAGAAGCGCAGCGCTAAAAAACGCTAATGTGAAAGTAGCCTAAGAGGCGAACAAAACATTGTATCTGCTCGAAAATGGTATCCGTAAAAACATCCGCTCAGGATGCAAAAAATAAGCAGTCACACAGAACTATATGCTGAAAATTGAAAGCATTACTGGTCTCGGAAAATGGCAACACAAGTAAAGTTTTTTTTTTTTCCCCCCTCATTACATTAAAAAACTAAACTATACATGTTTGGTATATGTACTGACCTGGAGAATCATATTGCCAGGTCAGTTTTACCGTATTGCAAACATGGTAACTAGAAACCCCCCAAAATTGTGAAATTGCACAATTTTTTATTTTTTTTTGCAATTTTAACATACTTGGAATTTCCCCCCGCTTTCCAGTGCATCACATGACAGGCTCATTAAATGGTCGATGTTGATTTGTGGGATTGATACTTCCAATAGGTGGCATTAGAGTTCAAGTTTTCTTTCTGAAAAGAATTTGCATATTTAATTTTCCAGAAGAACATGCAATGCATTTGTCTCCTCATACTAGCCTGTCACTCCCCATAAGGAGAAACTTTACCCCTTATTCTCACCATGTGGCACAAATAAAGTGTTAACTTTATTTTGCGAGTTAATACTTTCACAGCCATACCACATTTATATAGTTTTACGACTTGTGCAATAAATGCACTGTTTAAAGTAAAAAGAAAAATTAATTCTAAAATTTCCTTCAAGTAAGCTATAGGAGGACCAATTTGCAGCTTCTCTTGGACTGCTGCACTCCTCCCTTCTTTCGGACGTCCAAGATTTGTTCGAAGGAAGTGAGAGCACGGCAGCCCAGTTGCGGCCGCCGATTGGCTACAGGGCTGACATGGCAGAACCATCATGGAAGCCTCTGGAGACCATGCTTTAATATCGCTGGAGCGACGGTGGTACGAGGAGTTAGTATAATGTATTTTTATTTTATAAGCGTGGTGGACAATCCTGTTAAGTCACTAAAACTACTCTTTTTAAGATTTGTCGAGTGAATATGAAATAAATTATCTTCATTTGTTAGTCAGGGAAATCTGTGCAATAAAAGACACATTTTAAACCTCATTGCTGCAGTCGTTCTCAATGGTCTATTTTTTTTGCAAATGGCAATAATAATATTTATACAGCGCCAATGTATTCCTGAACAGTGCCAATCAGAGTTCATGTACGAACAATATCGGACATTAGAGTATCAAACGAATAAAAATTCAGACAATAATAGTGAGCATCCTGCTCACTAGGGCTTACAATATATGAAGAAAACTGGCTGAGAAAGAAGGTAAAAGTGCTTTTCCAGGTCATCAATCCCGACAGCACCTATGGAGGAGATTCTTCTTATCCTTACTGTGACAGGAAACAACGAGAGGTTAAAAGGACCCTCTCAGCTCCATTCCTCAGTGTTTTTTTTCTGTCAAAGTGAGGATAGGAACTATGAGAGAAGAGCTCCGGTGTATCCCTGGCTGGACCTGGCAGACCCAGCACCGACCGGGGGTTCCAGCCTCTCCTTTCCTGCTGTCAAGTGGTCTAATTAGAGAGAAGGTCCAGGCCTCGATCTTGGGCCTGGTCCAAACTCATGCTTCGCAGCACAAGTTGCAGGGTGGTCCCTGTCCCAAGAGGCTAAGGGAGATAGTGGTGTCCTCTGAGAAGGACATATTTTCAGGCAAGTCCTTCCTCCAGGAAGAAGGGGAGATGTCTGCCGACCCGCCTGAAGGAGGGAAGAGATACCTTTTCTCCTCTGAAGACACAGACTAACTCCTCCAAGCAGTAAGAAGCACTATGCAGGTGGAGGAAACCCGGAACCCTCTCTCCGTACAGGACAAGATGTTTGGTCGTTTGAGGTCCCAGAGGAATAGAGTCTTCCCTGTCAACAGCCACATCCGTTCAATTTTCATGGAGGAGTGGGAAGACACTGAAAAAAGGCATCCCCAAGATCGATGTTCCCATAGCTAAGGAGGCGAAGAGGACCTCGATCCTTCGAGGACTCTTCCAACCTGAAAGAGCCGATGGATCAGAAGGCGGGTGGTCTCCAGAACAGAACCTGGGAGACATCGGCGGCCATAATTCGTGCCAACATTGTGGTGACCTCCGTGGTTCCATCCATGCCTCTTTGGGTCGACAACCTGGAAGAACACTTAAGATCAAAAACCCCCAGAAACGCTATCCTGAAATCCCCCCTTCCCCTCCTAAAGCTAGTGACTGGATTCATGGTTGACGCATCTGCAGAATTGGTTAGATTCCCAGCGAGGAATCGGTCCTTATCTATCGCTGCCTGGAGAGCTATTAGGCTAAAAACATGGTCGGAGGCTACACAGTCCAAAAACAAGCTGTGTTCCATTTCCTTCTCGGTCAATAGAGTGTTTGGGCCTGTACTAGATGATATCCTAGAAAAGGTGTCAGACAAAAAGAAACGGTTCCCTGAGGAGAAACCAAAGAAGTAGCACTCCTTTCGTAGAACCCAACCAGTGGTCAGGCTATAAGGGGATGGGCAAGTCAGGCAGATGTAGCTTACCCCAAGGGAGGTAGGGAGAAAGACTCAATCTTTGGTTCAGGCTCGTGTTAGGGAGAAATTGACGCCGTGAGAGTGGGGGTGATGGCTAGGACAGTACCTGGGAAGTTGGCAGGAGATCTCGGAGAATCAGTGGGTGTTAGGGATATTCTCTTCGGGTTGCAGAATAGAGTTTACCCTGACGCCGCCAGCAAAGTTCCTAATAACAAACTCCTGCCCTCCAGTCGGCCGATTCCTCCCCTTGTGGTCAGATGTCCAGAATCTCCTAAAGATCGAAGCAATAGTCCTGGTGCCCGAGCAAGAAAAATGCGAGGGACACTACTCCAGTCTTTTTTCGGTATAGAAACCTTCGAGGAAGAGCAGGTCATTAATAAATCTGAAACCCCTAAATTGCTGGATAGCTTACAAAAGATTCATGATGAAATCCACCAGGTCTACAATCCCCCTAATAGACAAAAATGCGGTGATGTGTACCTTAGTCTTGAAAAACACGTAAAACCACGTTCCCATCCATGCTTCTTTCCAGCGATGGTTAAATACTTAAAGGGAATCTGTCACCTCTTTTTTCGAATATGAGCTGCCGGCACCGCCATCAGGGGCTTATCTACAGCATTCTGTAATGCTGTAGATAAGCCACCGATGTAACCTGAAAGATAAGAAAAAAGTTAGATTATACTCACTGCGGGGGGGGGCGGCGGTCCGGTCCGCTCCGGCACCTCCCATCTTCATACGATGCCGTCCTCTTCTTTCGTCGTGGCTCCGGCATAGGTGCACTGCTCTGCTCTGTTGAGGGCAGAGCAGAATACTGCAGTGCGCAGGCGCTGGGAGAGGTCGGCATCATATGAAAATGGGAGGCACCGGACCGCAACGCCCGGTGAGTATAATCTAACTCTTTTTTTTCTTATCTTTCGGGAAGGTATGTCCTGTCCGACAACATAACGGTGGCGTTCCTACGCCATCAAGGGGGTCCAAGACATCCTGCCCTAAAACATCTGGCAGGGAAAATCTTTCGATGGGCAGAAAGGATGGTGCTATCCGTTTCAGCAGTTCACCTAAAAGGAGCCAGGTGGCAAACTTGAGCAGGCAGAAGTTATCTCCGACAGAGTGGAGCTGAACGAAGAAGTGTTCGGCATGCTGTGTCAGCGCTGGGGAGTTCCACGGGTAGATCTCTTCGCATCTAGAGAAATCGCGAAGGTCAGGGAATTTTTCTCTCTAAACCTCCTAGATGATCCGACGGGCGTTGACGCACTATCCCAATCATGGGGAGGGAAACTGTCCTATGCGTTTATCCGTTTATCCTTCTTCCTCTGTTTTTGTACTGAGGAAAGTACAGGAAGAGAGGGCAAAGATCATCTTGGTGGTACCCTTCTGGCCGAGGAGTTGGTTCCCTCTGCTGAGGAAGATGTCTGTGGAAGATCCCATCCGGCTTCCAAGGAGAAAAGACCTCCTCTACCAGGGCCTAGTGTTCCAACTCGATTCAGACAGTCTACAGCTTTCGGCATGAATCCTGAGAGGCAGGTCCTGAAATTAAGGGAATTGTCCGTCGAAGTGATCTCTACTCTTCAAGCAAGCCGGAAACCCGTAACCTCTGTTATATATAACAAGATCTGGAAGCGCTTCTGCGTTGACTGCGGGGAGTCGTCGGTGGATACAACTCACCCTGACATTTCCTGCAGACGGGCTTCAACAAAGACCTTAAGGCCCCGTTACATATAACGATGTCCCAGCGATCCCACCGACGATCCGACATGATGGGATCACTGTGACATCATTAGACTGATCGCTGGTGAGCTGTCACATAGACAGCCCCTCCAGCGATCAGCACCAGCGACGCTGGTTCCTAATGTAAACGTCAGGTATCTAGGAGCCCCGCGGCTCTTGGTAACGAGCGTACATGCTGGTTTCCAGGGTAAACATCGGGTATCTAAGAGCCGCGGGGCTCCTTTGGAAATCTGTCCCACCTTGGCATCTGAACCTGGTGCACTTTGTAAGCATGCATATGAACCAGTTAGAAGTATGGAGTGAAAAATTTAAAGGGGTCTGAATACTTTCCATACCCACTGTACATACAAGTTGAGGAGTACTAAAGACCACCGTACAAGATAAAACCTATTCTGCTGAACCCATAGACTCTTTAAGGGTAGGTTCACACTTGTACACAACAATCTGTTTTTTTGTGTTTAGTTACAGAATCAAAAAAAAATGGTACCTTTGCAAAAAAAATGTACCTAACCTATGACCCGTACTAATGACATCAGGCTGACCCCATTAAATATTATCAGGTCTGTTTTGTGTTCCTATTGGGAAGTCATCATATACAGTCATTTGTTAAAGTTTGGGCACCCCTATTAATGTTAACCTTTTTTCTTTATAACAATTTTGGTTTTTGCAACAGCTATTTCAGTTTCATATATCTAATAACGGATGGACTCAGTTATATTTCTGGATTCAAATGAGGTTTATTGTACTAACAGAAAATGTGCAATCTGCATTTAAACAAAATTTGACCGGTGCAAAACTATGGGCACCTCAACATAAGTGACATTAATATTTCGTAGATCCTCCTTTTGCAAAAATAACAGCCTCTAGTCGCTTCCTGTAGCTATTAATGAGTTCCTGGATCCTGGATGAAGGTATTTGTGACCATTCCTGTTTACAAAACAATTTCAGTTCAGTTAAGTTTGATGATCGCCGAGCATGGACAGCCCGCTTCAAATCATCCCACAGATGTTCAATGATATTTAGGTCTGGGGACTGGGGTGGCCATTCCAGAACATTGTAATTGTCCCTCTGCATGAATGCCTGAGTAGATTTGGAGCGGTGTTTTGGATCATTGTCTTGCTGAAATATCCATCCCCTGCGTAACTTCAACTTCGTCACTGATTCTTGCACATTATTGTCAAGAATCTGCTGATACTGAGTTGAATCCATGCGACCCTCAACTTCAACAAGATTCCCGGTGCCGGCATTGGCCACACAGCCCCAAAGCATGATGGAACCTCCACCAAATTTTACTGTGGGTAGCAAGTGTTTTTCTTGGAATGCTGTGTTTTTTAGCCTCCATGCATAACGCCTTTTTGTATGACCAAACAACTCAATCTTTGTTTCATCAATCCACAGGACCTTCTTCCAAAATGTAACTGGCTTGTCCAAATGTGCTTTTGCATACCTCAGGCGACTCTGTTTGTGGCGTGCTTGCAGAAACGGCTTCTTTCGCATCACTCTCCCATACAGCTTCTCCTTGTGCAAAGTACGCTGTATTGTTGACCGATGCACAGTGACACCATCTGCAGCAAGATGATGCTGCAGGTCTTTGGAGGTGGTCTGTGGATTGTCCTTGACTGTTCTCACCATTCTTCTTCTCTGCCTTTCTGATATTTTTCTTGGCCTGCCACTTCTGGGCTTAACAAGAACTGTACCTGTGTTCTTCCATTTCCTTAGTATGTTCCTCACAGTGGAAACTGACAGGTTAAATCTCTGAGACAACTTTTTGTATCCTTCCCCTGAAAAGCTATGCTGAATAATCTTTGTTTTCAGATCATTTGAGAGTTGTTTTGAGGAGCCCATGATGCCACTCTTCATAGGAGAATCAAATAGGAGAACTACTTGCAAGTGGCCACCTTAAATACCTTTTCTCATGATTTGATATACCTGGCTATGAAGTTCAAAGCTCAATGAGGTTACAAAACCAATTTAGTGCTTCAGGAAGTCAGTAAAAAGTAGTTAGGAGTGTTGAAATCAAGAAAATGATAAGGGTGCCCATACTTTTGCACTGGTCAAATTTTGTTTAAATGCAGATTGCACATTTTCTGTTAGTACAATAAACCTCATTTGATTCCAGAAATATAACGGAGTCCATCAGTTATTAGATATATGAAACTGAAATAGCTGTTGCAAAAACCAAAATTGTTATAAAGAAAAAAGGTTAACATTAATAGGGGTGCCCAAACTGTAACATATGACTGTATAAGGGGTTAAAAGCACATCAACACAACCTCGTAATGGGGACTCCAATCAAACTAGAAACTTAGCTTAATTTGTGTGGGAGACTCCCGACTCCCCTGACAGATGATGAAGGAAATAAGGGTCCGGCATCTTGAATTCAAACTTCTGATGGTTTTTTTTTGCTCAGATGATCCTCTGTCTGAGCTCTGCCACTGTGAAATCCTTATATTTTTTTCAGAAAAGAATTGAACTGCTGCAGAATATCTTTAGCATTGTGAATTTTACCCTTGTATTGTCAACTTATTGACATAAGTCATTGCTGAGCTGGGTCTTGCCTCTTGTGACAAGTGCCAGCCGATATTGTCATGTGACTCGGAGGAGGAAAGTAGCTGTCATCAGTCTTAAGCTGCCGCATATCTGAGAACCAATCTCGTCATATAACTCAGCTTTACTTCTGGGATCAATGGATATTTAGTGTCTGGGAAAGTTGATTATCTGTTGAATTAATATTTCCTGAGCAGAGCCTCAATACACATTTTAGCTTCTCCTACTGCCACAGAGCATGTAATAAGATAATAGGGCAATTGGAACCATTAGAACATAGTCATTGAGTTTCTATGTCCTACTTCCACTATATCTAAGGAGATCCAAATCGGCGAGTATTAAGGGCTCGCATTACTGTGATGCTGCATTCTTATTGAAATGCTTCAAAACTGCCCTTCTTTCTTTAATTTTATGTAAAAAAAAAAAAAAAAAACATAGTTGTGACCTCTTTCTCTGTCAGATGAATACTTTAAATAGGTAGAAGTGCAATCATATAATCCCTTTAAAAATATGAAACTTTAATAAATTGCGGTAAAAAACACCCCCCAGTTCAATAACACAATTAACAAACTCTATGCAATAACAACCTACGATAGCCCTACACTAGCCTGCTATCCCTTCCTGACAGTGGAGGTTGGCACCCTAAAAGATACGATTTGGCGCTCCCACTCCGCGGCGGCTGTCCCAGACTCGCCCTAAATGACCCTTATAAACTACAGGTGGGAAAGCAATAAGCAAATAAGAGATGAAAGAGAGTGCTTAATGTAATACACAGGCTATTAATGTACAATATATAAAAGACAGGCTATTACATGTAAACATAGAGAAATCTCTTGTATAACCAATAGATAAAAAACTGGATTAAAAACACATGTGACATGCACACATATGAACAAGTCGGTAGGACACTGTTCATACCACCCACTGACTCAAACACAAACAGAGCACAGAATGACAATGCTGCACAATTGTCATTCTGTGCTCTCGGTTTGTGTTTGAGTCAGTGGGTGGTATGAACAGTGTCCTACCAACTTGTTCATATGTGTGCATGTCACGTGTTTTTAATCCAATTTTTTTCCGTGCCTATGCATGATTTGAGAGACCCCACCCCTCTCTTGTGTGACATGCACATAAAGAGTTGGCTTACACCACGTGCCCATACTAGGAAGCGGCCTATCTTCATCCTGTTCATTTAGACACTGTTCACATGTTCAGGTTTTAAATACATTAGATAGGGACTGCTTCAATAGGGTTACCTTGACGCGGTGAAGCAGCTTGATATACATTTTTTTGCTAAAAAACGTATCGACTAAATACCCTGTATTTGTTATCTTTTCATCAGCGCTTGCTGACTACTGTTATTTGTTTTACTGCAGGATATTTCTGCACAATTGTCATTCTGTGCTCTCTATTTGTGTTATAACCAATAGATAGTAGCAAGTCTTGTCTTTTTGGGTATTAATAGACCACAGAAAATATAGATTCCATAAGCTACCAGTTGATAATGGCAGTCTTGTCTTTTTGGGTATTACTAGACTACAGAAAACATAGATTCCATATGCATTAACAAATAAAGCCAAAAACAATCTCTCTGCAGTAAATCGGACAAGCACAGACGAGAGGAAAAAAATAGCGTGGTTCAATAAAGGAACATCAGAATTATATCCATATTGGTTCCCATGAAGGCAATGGATGATGCCTATTGCCAAAAAAAAAAAAATTATAGAAACAGCTGGGGGTTAACCCAAACTTAGCTTCCAGCCTCAGGTTTGCCTCTCTATCTGGACACCTCACATCCATGAATTGGCTGGTTCCTTATTGTGCCTCCTGATGAACCGTGTGGACGAGGAAATGCGTCGAGGCTGGAAGCCAAGTTTGGGTTAACCCCCAGCTGTTTCTATAATTATTATTATTTTTTTTTTTTTTTCCTTTTTTGGCAATAGGTATCATCCATTGCCTTCTATGGGAACTAATATGGATATAATTCTGATGTTCCTTTATTGAACCACGCTATTTTTTACCTCTTCTCTGTGCTTGCCTGATTTTACTGCAGAGAGTTTTTGGCTTTATTTGATAATGCATATGGAATCTATGTTTTCTGTAGTTTATTAATACCCAAAAAGACAAGACTGCAGGTAGTTTATGGAATCTACATTTTCTGTGGTCTATTAATACCCAAAAAGACAAGACTGG
Source organism: Dendrobates tinctorius (assembly GCF_039654945.1). Classification (NCBI taxonomy): domain Eukaryota; kingdom Metazoa; phylum Chordata; class Amphibia; order Anura; family Dendrobatidae; genus Dendrobates; species Dendrobates tinctorius. The sequence continues at coordinate 4,416,154 of NW_027361672.1, forward strand.
CTGGTATCTGTTGGTTATAGAAGAGGTTTCTCTGTTTATATGTAATAGCCTGTCTCTTATATATTGTACATTAATAGCCTGTGTATTACATTAAGCACTATCTTTCATCTTTTATTTGCTTATTGTTTTCCCACCTGTAGTTTATAAGGGTCATTTAGGGCGAGTCTGGGACAGCCGCCACGGAGTGGGAGCGCCAAATCGTATCTTTTAGGGTGCCAATCTCCACTGTCAGGAAGGGATAGCAGGCTAGTGTACGGCTATCATAGGTTGTTATTGTTTAGAGTTTGTTAATTGTGTTATTGCACTAGGGGGGTGTTTTTTATCTCAATTTATTAAAGTTTCATATTTTTAAAGGGATTATATGATGGCGCTTTTGATATTTCTTCCCTGGTCCTGTGGACATTTTTTTTGTTTAAATAGGTAGAACCCTTCTCCTACCATCATATGTAATTTGAGGTATACAGAGCCCCATGGCCGAATGAATGCAACATATTAACTTGTAAATGCTGTAATCTGTGTGTACATTGGTCTCATTAGTCTTTGGTCTAATTTCATACCATTATTAGAGTTGAGCGACTTTGGTCGGATCGGGTTTCATGAAACTCGAATGAAACAAGATTTGAGTCGGATGAAATTGGTCCGACTAGGGCAAAAAAAAGTTGGAGTTTCATCCAAAACCCGACCCCAAAGCAAGCCAATGGGGAATAAAAGTCGGCATTGAGTGGATGAATGTCATCCACTCAATGCCAACTTTTATTTCCCATTGACTTGCATTGGGGTCGGGTTTTGGATGAAACTCCAACTTTTTTTGCCCTAGTCAGACCAGTTTCATTCAGGTTTCACGAAACCCGATCCGACCAAAGTCGCTCAACTCTAACCATTGGATTAATATTTCTCTATATTATTGTCTCCTTTCCTTTCAGCACTATTCCAGGCACTCAGAAGATCTGGATTCGTACATGGGGTTGTTCCCATAACAACTCTGATGGAGAATACATGGCAGGACAATTGGCTGCTTATGGCTACAATATAACAGGTATTCATTTGGACTTTCTTTTTTTATATTTTGTGTTTCATGTATTATCTATTATCAGGAATTTGATATGGTGTTATTGAGTCTTGAAATATAGTTTTTAATGAATTATGTTTTATCCAGCATGTCAATTGTTAAAGCCATATTTAGGTTGTCGGGAGAGCCAGTAAATCTATAAAAACTAAACATTTGAGTTTCGTTTGGTAATAAGCGCCAACATTTTTGATAGGGCATACCTCTAGGATATGCCTTGATTTTATGATCTGTTGGGGTTCCGACTCTGGGAACACCACCTGATCTGTTACTAAAGCGTGGTGCAGTTCTGTGTCCCATTCTGTGTATTGTAGCTGATGTCATTTACCTAAACCTAAAAGGGTCTGCACCACAGTTTTCTGCTCACAGTATACTATATATACTATACCAGCTCTGTTGAATGGCTGTGGTGAGAAGTGCAAAAAAAAGTGCATGCTTTATTAACCTTTTCACGACATCCGCCGTACATGTATGGTGCCGTCAGAGGTGCGTTCCCGCAAACTGCCATACAGGGACGAACACATCGGCTCACTCGCAGCTATAGGTAACACCCAGGGTGTTAACCCCTCTGATGCTGCTGTCAGCAATGACACGGTCATTGATCAGAATAGCAAAGGGAGGGAGTTACCTCTGCTTCGATCAGCACAACGTGATTGCGATTATGGCAGTGAAAGTTGATGTCTCAGAGGGGCAAAGTAAAAATTAAATTTTTTAAAAATTGTAAAAATGTGTAAAAAAAAAAAAAAAAAGTCACAAATCAAAAAGATATTATAACAAGAAATACATATTTATTGTAAAAACAAAAATAAACAAAGTACAAATATTTGTTATTGATTCATTCAGAATGCCTTCTTCATGGTCCTATTTGAACTGAGCTCCAACACTGGCCTCAGTTCAAATAGGACCGTGAAGAAGGCACATAGTGCTGAAACATGTAGTCCCTTGCTGGAATGTTACCAATTGTTTGGAGTTCCTCACATTTTTACATGATTTGATGGATAAATAAAGAAGATTTTATAATTCTGGTGAACTTTCATCTTTTTGCTGGATCCCAATTCTCTTATATTTCTATTTGTTGGGGCATACTCCCTGCCTGGATCCGTGCAGAATATAAGGTGAACACCGACTATTGCATTAAGAGGAACTTCTTTATGGTGAGCTGGCTATATGTTTTTTACATTGTTTGAATATATATATATATATATATATATATATATATATATATATATATATATATATATATGCCCCATAGATGTATATTCCTTCATATAATGTTGCATAAAGGTGGTTGGCCCGATAATATGCTCCATAGATATGCAGTATATGCCTCATGCTGCTTCTGTGATTAAAATAAATAAATATCACTCACCTCTCATCGCTGGGGGCCAGGTGCCAGTGTCCTGAGTAGGCGGGACATCGGCGCACCATGGAGCCCAGGTGCCGGCGTCACCGCTGGCTCAGGGCCCCGGCACCTGCGATATTCACCTGTCCCAGTTCCACCGCCGCGTGCCGCTCTGTCTTTCGGGTCTCGGCAGTGACTGTTCACGCAGAGGGCGCACACTAACCTCATCATCGCGCCCTCTGACCTGAACATCCCAGCCAGAGGACGCGGTAGAACGGGGACAGGTGAATATCGCATGGCTCTCCCCGTCATACTCTCCCCCTCCTGGCGCGATCTCTGCAGTCCCTGCTTCTCCGATGGTCACCGGCGCCGGCAGTTCCTTCCAGTGTACAGCGGTCATGTGGTACTGCTCATTAAAGTAATGAATATGCGCATATTCATTACTTAAATGAGCGGTACCACGTGACCGTTGAACACAGGAAGAGCTGCGGTGCCGGAGACCATCTGAGAAGCAGCAGAGTGCAGAGACCGCGCGAGTATGATCTGACAGCCGTGCTCCCCCTCCCCACCGACTCCCTGGGACAGTGACTCGAGTATAAGCTGAGAGGGGCACTTTCAGCCTAAAAAAAGGCTGAAAATCTCGGCTTACACTCGAGTATACGGTAAGTGTGTAAAAAAAAAAAAAAAAAACCCTGCAGGGTTTTTCATCTTACTGCTGAACAAATAGTCAACTAATACACCATCAAAATGTAATGAATGTAAATAAAAATGGTATCTTTGAAAAAATCATCTTGTCCCGCAAAAAAAAAGAAAAAACAAGCCGCCATACAGCTCCATTAGTGGAGAAATGAAAAAGCTAGAACTCTTTGAAATATAGTGATGCAAAAACATTTTTTAATATTTTGTTTTTATTGTATAAAAGTGGTAAAACACAAAAACAAGACATAAATGTTAGATTGCTGTAATTATACTGACCTGAAGAATAAAGTCATCTAGTCACTTATACAGCACAAGGAACTGCGTAAAAATTAAAGAAAACTAATTCTTCACCTGCTGTTGACTTTTTTCATTCTGCTTCCCAAAGATCGCGGTAAGCCTCTACGCATATTTATCCTGTGCTCTACCCTGAGCGCTTACACTGGATCCCTCAGCGGTTTCATCTGAATCACGTCATTCAGAGCTTATAATGGAAACCCCAAAGTAAGTGCTCAGCGTAGAGCGCTGTATAAATTTGACCCAAAACGTCATGTAAAATGTTCCCAGTAAATGCTTCAACTCAGTCCACAAAAAAAAGGCCCCACCCAGGTTTATCTGTTAAAGGAAATATAGGGGGCTTCCACATTACTGGTAGTACAAAGGCTCTGGAAAAGGAAAATGGCTCCTCGCCCCCCCCCAAGGCTACTTTTACACATCAGGTTTTCGCCGTCAGGCGCGTTCCGGCGCCGCGCCGGATCCGGCAAATGTTTTGTAAAACCTGATGTGACGGACCCGGTTTTCTGCCGGATCCATCTTGCGCACAGCCAAAACCGGATCCATCTCATCCGGTTTTTGATCCGTTTTTCGACGGATTACGCCGGATCCGGTTTTTAAAAAGGCCCCTTGTGGCCTTCCGAACGGGATTGGCTACTGAAAAACTATATATACCGTGTTCCTACAGCCCTTCTTTGACAGGTTGTAGAGGAGAAAGTGCAGGTTGGAGAGAAGAGCAAGTGACTGGCGAAGATGGATGTTGTGATTGGAAATATTTTGAAGAATTTGGCGGATTTTACAGCGGAGGCGAATCGTTTGAGGGTGATTGTTCTGGAGAAGGAGAGAGCGAGACAGCAGCGCATCAGGCATCGTAGACGACGTTTGTGGATCCACCCCATCACAGCCAAGAGAATGACGCGTGGGGTCTATTCTACACTCTGCATGGACCTTAGATGAAACCCGGAGAAATTTTTTGGATATGTTCGGAAAATGGAGAATTTTGATTACTTGGTGGAGTGCATTGCACACCTCATAAGAAAATCGGACACCTATTGCCGCTTCTCTGTTTCACCCGCAGAGCGTCTGATGGTGACTTTAAGGTAAGCCACATTTATTGGATATGCTCGCATCAGAGCACACTTTCACTGCAATCTTGTTGGTGGTAGTTTGTATCTCCAAGTGTTATAGCTGAGTTTTGGTATGTAATGCTGTGATTTTAAACTAATTGATTGTTTTTTAATTCCCCACAGATTTCTTGCAACTGGAGAATCCCTTTCGTCACTGCATTTCCAGTACAGACTCGGGATTTCCACCATATCTGGAATAGTGAAGCACACATGGGGAAGAGTTTTTACCAGAGCCCACAACAGAGAGGTGGATTGAAATTTCTGAAAAGTTTCTACAGATATGTCAGTTTCCGAACTGTTTGGGCGCTGTGGACGGGAAACATATCCGCATTGTAAAGCCAGCTGGATCGGGATCGGAATATTTCAATTACAAGAAATATTTTTCAATTGTCCTCATGGCCATCGCTGACGCGGAATACAAATTTATTGCTGTTGATATTGGGGCCTATGGTCGCTCAAATGACTCAAGTTTTCAAACTGTCTGCCATGGGGCGTAAACTGTATGGAAACACCTCCAAGTTCCCATCCCCTAGACCGCTGCCGCAAACATCTGGTCCACCTATGCCATTTGTCTGTGTAGGGGATGAAGCCTTCCAGCTGTCAGAACACCTTTTGAAACCGTACGGTAGCAGACGATTGTCAAGAACAAAACGCATTTTTAATTACCACCTCACAAGAGCAAGAAGAATGGTTGAATGTACCTTTGGTATTCTGACAGCCAAATGGCGGGTCCTATTGACTGCGATCAACCTCAAGACAGAAACTGTGGACGAGGTGATCAAAGCTTGCTTGGTACTCCACAATTTTATCTGCAAGGAACCCATTTCCATTGAGGACACCTCTGAAGAAACCACCTTGCAAGATTACCAGAACATTACCACTAGAAGTTCTGTGACGGTTTCAGTAATGAGGGACAATTTTGCACAATACTTTGTCGCCTCAAGGCAGAATAGACTGGCAGGATGACAGTGTGAAAAGATTTGTGCCCTAACCAAACTTGTGTACCTTCTGTACCAACAGTATATACCTTTGCCAACCAAAGTTGGCTATCTTGTCCTGGTTTAACTATTTTTACCTTTAGGCCACAGGTGTGTACCTGGTTGTGTTTTATGCAAAGTATTTCACCTTTTAACAAAAGTTGTGTACATTGTTAGGAAATCACCAACAAGATACACAACTTTTTTGGTGAAATAGTTTGCTTCAAACACAACCAGTAACACAACTGTGGCAAAAAGGTAAAATTTATTTACCTTTTACCTACAGTTATATACCTGGTTTTGAGAACCTTTTTACCTTTTAAATACCCTGTATTTAACTTTTTTTTTTTTTTTACCATAGTTCGCCGCAGAAAGAAATGACACAGCCAGTGTAAAACAATAATTAAACTTTAATTGAAACTTTTTTTTTTTTTTAGAATACTTTTTTGAAATTTAAAAACTTTTTTAATAAAACTTTTAAACCATAAAATTGTTCATTTATTTAAAAACACACATTCTTATAAATTTGTGTAGTGTGGGGTGGAAATTCTGCTGGAGGGGCTGCGGGACACTTCGACACTGGGAGTGTGGAGAGAGGACTGGGATCGTGGTGGGGAAGGAACAGTTAGAGGTGAAGGTGTGGAAAAAACTACAGAATGGGTGGACATGTGGGAGCCAGAAGAGGTGGTGGGTGGTGGAGTGGAGGGTTGGGCAGGGACTGTAGGAGCAGATGATTTGGATGGAAAGTGGTACTGGGAAGGAGTTTGGTACGGGGCAGGTTGCTGGAAGTGGGGAGATGTCTGGTACTGGGGAGGTTGCTGGTACTGGGGAGGTGGATGGTATGTAATAGGAGGGGGAGGAGGGAAAGTGGCTGGAGGGGGTGCAGGTGGAGGAACTACTGGGGTGGGAAGAGGAGGTTGGGAGGTAACGTGCTGGAGAGCACAGTGGCATGAATGCATTACATGCATCTGCTGGGTAGGAGATAGCGTTTCCATGCGCTCCACAACAGACTTGAAAAAGGTGTGGTTTGGTGAAGATCTTGCTTCTGAATGCATGGTTTGCAGAAGTGTCTTCACCTCCAGAATGCTGGAGTTGATCTGCTGAAAGCCTGCGGACATTTGCTCGGACAAGACTTTGAGACAGTTCTGGAAAGATGCATTCAGAAGCAAGAACTCTAGCGCATAAGTCTTTTCCTGACCCCTCTGCCGCTGCCGCCCAGTACCCGCTGGTGTACTAGACGTGGCAGGGGCAGAAGGGTGGGGTAAAGGGAAAGCGATCTCCTCATTAGCAGCTTCATGTAATGTAGACGGCCACGATGCTCCTGTGCTGGTGGATGGGACAGATGGGTCTAATGTGTGGGAAGGTGCAGATGTACCGGGGCGGTCGAAGTGTCCCTCGGTGCCGGTCTCCTCAGGGATCGCCTCAGAAGGGTCCAACCGTGCAGGCTCCCGAGTGCTGCTCACTGTGCTGTGGAATAAAGAGAAAAAAAAAAACAATTAAAATAGTGACATTGCATGGCCCTGGCTGAAAATTTTTTTTTACATCTAAACATTTTTTTTTTTACATGTGGTATGTAATATTTACCTTCTGGTGACCATTGTATCCCGGAGGAACGACAGGGCTCGTGCGTACTTGTACTTGCTCCTGCGTCCTCCAGATCCACTCGGGGCCCGCATCTCTTTATTGAACTCCTTCTTGAAACGATCCCTCACAGACCGCCACCGCTTCACAATTCTCTCCCCTGAAACGAGAAAGGACAAAGTGGTTAGTATACAACATCAGTGTTTCCCAAACTCCAGTCCTCATGGTCCCCAGGTGTCATGTTTTCAGGATTTCCATAGTAAATAGAAATCCTGAACACATGATCCGTGGGGACCCACGAGGACTGGAGTTCGGGAAACACTAGTTTACATCAAGCAACCGGTACTGTATATACTTACGCTCTTTAATCTGGGCCCGAGCATCGAGGTCCTCCCAGCGGACCACAAGGAGCGAACAGATTTCCTCCCAGAGCCGTCGGGTAACTATCAGGTCAGCATGGCGGCGGTCAGCCATATTCCATAGCGGCTCCCTTTCTCTGACGAGATCGATGAGGTGGTCCACATCAATTCCTCCATCCTCACTGTCAGTCGGGAGCACGCTGTGAAGGCTGTTAAAGTAAAAGAGAAAAATAGCAAAATTAGGCACCACACTTTAAGACATGAAATAAAAAGTGTACCAAAATTTAACTTAAATATTATACTTACACGCTGGTGACCGCCGCGTTGCTGTCGCCGACGACCCTGGGAGGCACTGCGAGGACCTCTTGGCCGAGCACCAGATTGGGAAGACTAGAGAAGAAAAGAAAAAAATGTATGTGTTTGGATGTTGGCATTTGTTTGCTGTGTGATGTCTGCGGTACATTGTTTTCTATGTGTAGTGTGATGTTGTGTTTCTGCGTTTGATGAAAAAAACTTACCAATTGTGAGCCCACTCCAGGTGTCTGTCCACCCCTTCCTTCTTCTGGGAGCTCCTCTTCAAGTTGTGATTCCTGTTTTGAAATAAAAGCCAATGAATAGACATATATTACAGAGATGATGGATTTTGGAAATAAAAACTTACCGTCAAACGCTGACAATGCGAGGGAGGGCTCCCAGAAGAAGATGTGGTGTCCTCCTGCTGGCCAGACTCCATGCCTGTGGGTGGTGCTGCTGCCAGTGCTGCTGCTGCATCTCTTGGGCGGCTGTTGAATAAAGAGAAACAAAGGGCCAATGAATATCTTGATATTCCATGGCCCTAGTTTTGAGGAATGGGGGATTTGATAATTACCGTCTCTTATCTGCTGGTGGACTCCCCTCCCGTTGTTCAGCATGTTCGCTTTGCTCCATTTGGGGTGGTGGTGGTGCTGCAGTGGTCTCCTGCGCCTGGTTCCTGTCTTGGGTGGCATGTTGGGTGTGGCTGAGGGTCCCACTGTCATGGTTTTATATATGTGTACTGTGGGCAGAGCTGCTGAGCATGCTCAGACCCAAAAAACCGGATCCGGCACATTGCGGCGCTCATAGACTTTCATTGTGTGAAAAAGCCGGACGCGCCGGATCCGGGGGGGTCCATCTTTTTCGCCGGAGACAAAAAAACGTTACAGTTGCCGGTTTTTCCAGACGCCGGATTGCGACACATTGCCGGATCCGGTGAAAACCGGATGAAACGCATGGCCATCCGGCGCAAATGCAAGTCAATGGGGGGGGGGAACCGGATCCGGCATTGCATTTCGCCGGATCCGTTTTTTGTCAAAAGAGCCGGATCGCGCCTGACGGCGAAAACCTGATGTGTGAAAGAGGCCTAAAGAAATTCAGCGGATTCTGCTCTCCGAAATCCAAATGTCCCCCTCCCTTTTCCTCCCCTCAGTGTGCCTAAATCACATTTAGCATCCACATTTTTGTCAGCACTGTAGTGATGAAAGCCTGCTTAATTTACGTGTCTTCAAAAGCATGAGCTGGACATAATGTACAGGCCACTACAATGACAGATTTGCAGTTTTGACTCTGCAACATCTATTTTGGGTCTGTTTCTGGAAAACACCCATGGAGTCAAAATCTGCACTACACCTATAGATAAATTCCTGTATGTCTAGCATTTAGGGGCTCTGTATATGGAGTCCGCAAACTATTCTAAGAGAATCTGTGCTCTAAGAGTCACATAGCGCTCAGTCCCTCCAGAGTCTTGCTGTGTGGCTAAGCAGTACTGTACAGCCACATATGGGTTATTACCACGGTCAGCAGAAACTGTGTAACACAACTTGCTGCAATTTTTATAAATTTTCCCATGTAAAAATTTAAAATCTTTGCCTTCTGAAATTTCTACTGTGCCGCAAAACTAGTTTTTACTTCCTTTGCGGTATTCTCGCGTACGCAAAGGAAATTGCTACAAATAGTACCATTTGTTTTTTCCTGTTACACTTGAGGCAATGAAAAGTTTGGGGCTAAAGCAACATTTTCGTGGGAAAATATATTTCCATTTTTCCTCCCATATTACTTAAATTCCTGTGAAGCACCTGAAGGGTTAATAAACTTCTTGAATGTGGTTTTGAGCACCTTGGGGGGTACAGTTTTTTTTAAAATGGTGTAAGTTTTGGATCTTTTCTGTCATGTCGGCCCCTCAAAGACACTTCAAATGTGATGTGGTGCCTAAAGAAATGGTTTTGTAAATGTTGTGCGAAAAATGAGACATTGCTAGTGAAGGAAATATATAATCCATAAGGGAAAGCATAACAGCAGTAGAGTTACATTTAGTTGACAAAAGGGTGAAACTTGATATACCACAATTGTAAGTACCACAAAGGGGCTTTTGCTGGAGGTGTCAAACCTGGCTTTTTAACTCCTGGGTTCATAGCTTCAAGGTGGGGGGTTAGCAAATGGTCTATACTAGGCAGAATATTTCCTATTGTCTGTATAGGGAGACAGAGGAGATTTGAAATGCCACAGTTTAGCCAGTCATCCACTTTTCCTTCATGGCGGGTTCCATCATTGGTGATCTGTATGGATGTTCCATTTTTTTTTTTTTTTTTATCAGGTCATGTCCTCTATGGAATGCCACTATTTTGTACACAATCATGTTTATCATGTTTCTAGAAAATATTGTTATTTAATCATATGGCCTATATGATGATGTTCGATCATGTTATATAGAGTTAATATCATAGGAATTCTTCTATATTGTATCATTTTTGTATCGTTGTATCATCATGAAACTGGTCCGACTAGGGCAAAAAAAGTCGGATTTTCGTCCGAAACCCGACCCCAATGCAAGTCACTGGGGAAATAAAAGTCGGCATGAGGACCAGTTTCATCTGACTCAAATTTTTTTTCATTCGGGTTTCACGAAACCTGATCCGACCAAAGTCGCTCAGCTCTAGCTGTTACATTGATTAAAATTATAAAGAAAAGGGGGGCGTGGCTATGCCGTGAGAGGGAGAGGACGCTGGTGAGGAGAGCTCCGCATAATCCTGCCATATCCTGGTCCCTAGACCTTTTTCTGGCGGCTCACCTGCTGCTGGCTGGACCTCCCTCGGACGCTGGGACCCCTTGGGCGCTTTGTGGCAGGCCGGGAGACGGATCCTGAGAGCGGGCGACGGGGGAGATAAGAGCGGGCGGCTGGTTCTCCCACGAGGCGGCGGCCATCTTGGGCGCGCAGCTCAACTGCTGAGAGCTGCAGCGTCGGCTCCCCACTGCTGCACTGCCGCCGGGGAGAGAGGAGATTTGATTGACAATCCGGGGGAGCGCGAGGTGAGTGCCCTGGAAACGGGCCCCTGCGCGGTATCCCTCTGCCCATCCACTCACTGCTGGCTGGCGCCATTATTAAGGGAGGCTTTGTGCACCCTCCCCCACTGCAGCTGCCTCTGTGGGACCCCCTCCCCCCTCCCTCCCCGGGTCATAAAGATCATCTGGACTGTACCTAGCTGCTGCCCTGGTAATCCCTCAAATGTCCCTCTGCAGTTTGATTCACAATTAACTGTTACCAGCCCGCTGTGATACCCATCTGTAGTGGGCAATACCTGGATTGCACACCTTAATTTGTTTGATCAGCCGCACTGCAGAGAATCATGAGCCGACTTAAGGGGCCGGGAGCAGCGGAAAAATTAAAGGAGTTTGCTAGACCTGACCCCGCTGAAAGTGCGTGGCACAGTAGGAGCACATCCTCTCAAGTTCAGCGCAAAAATCGCCCTTCTAGGGGAGAGGAGGAGAAGGATCAGGAAGAATTGACCCTTAAACAAGCGTCTGCGCAGTTGATGCAGGCTATCTCATTGACCAGGACATCCCTGACAGAGAAAATTGAGGATGTTTATACGGAGGTGGGGAGACTCCGTCAGGATATGCAGGCCATGAAGGGACGCATTACAGAGGTGGAAACGAGGGTGTCCAGGGTGGAAGATACCATTACACCTATCGAGGCTAAATTATCGAAGGTGGCGGGCTCCATGAATGCCTGGATGCAAAAGGCGGATGATTTAGAAAACAGAATGCGCAGGAATAATATACGTATTGTTGGGCTGCCTGAGCGCTCGGAGGGTCAGCATCCTGAGCAGTTTCTAGAGGATTGGCTTAAGACCTCCTTAGGGGACGAATTCTCCTCATTATTCGCCGTTGAAAGAGCTCAAAGGGTCCCTACCAGACCCCTGCCTCCAGGGGTCCCACCTCGACCATTCCTGGCACGCCTGCTCAACTGCAAGGACAGAGACACCATCTTACGCCTGGCGCGCCTGAAAAGTCCTATTAAATTCAATAATGTTGTCATTTCCATCTTTCCGGACTTCTCCGTGGAGCTGCAGAAACAGCGGGCGCAGTTCTTCGAGGTCAAGAAGCGGCTCAGAGACAGGAACATTGTATATTCTATGATATATCCAGCCCGACTCCGAGTTGTCCATGAGGGTTCTTCTGTATTTTTTACGGATCCGGCGGAGGCGACTGAATGGCTGCGGTCCCTTGGGGGATCCCCGGCGGGGGAGTCCTAATGCGGCGACTGTTATTTCGGATCCTTTCAACCAAAGTTCTAATTGGAGCTCTCCTGGCGAGTTCCCAGATACCAGCTATACCGGACACTGTGCTCAGTGATGGTATCCCCTTATTCATTTTCTGTTGGGGGCGTAAGACTGTACGCCTATGTTACTAGGTTCCTGCATTGCTTTTGCTTTTTCTTTTTTAAAAGTTTTTTTTATGTTTGTCGTTGTTTAGATAGAGGCTGCAGCCTACGTCAAATTCTGCTATCTGTGTGGACTCTCTGCACCTGGCTCGGGCGCCATTATACACCGTATTTGAATGGATGGTAATGGGTTCTGAGCTGATTTGTATGACCTGGAATGTGAGGGGCATAAAAACCCCTCCCAAGAAAATTAAGGTATTCTCACAGGTCAGACATTGCCGTCCTTACATATTGGCCCTAGTAGAGACGCACCTGACCAGGGATACAGTTCGGTGGGTGCAGAAGCCGTGGGTGCAATGGTTTATGCATTCTTTTCACACCAGCTACTCAAGGGGAGTTTCTCTGTTAATTCATAAGGATGTTCGGTGGGAGGTCAGGGAAGCCCGGAGAGACCCCGAGGGACGATTTGTGTTTGTCCATGCGCTGATTGACTCTTGGAAATATGTCATCCTTTGTATTTACAATCCCCCTCCGGCTAATATATCAATTCTCCAGAGGGCATTGAGCTTCGCTTTAAGTTACCCAGACGCACATGTCATCTGTATGGGAGATTTTAATCTGGTCATGCATAGCCATCTTGATAAATTTGAGACTGGGCGATGGAATACAGGGTGGGGTCTCCCCCCCCCCCCCCCCCCCCCCGGGCTCATCCCAACTGTCACAATTCATGGCGGGTAGTGGGTGGCTAGATCTATGGAGAGTGCACCATCCAGAGACGAGGGAATACACTTGCCATTCCTCCACTAAACGCTCTCTGTCTCGCATAGACTACATTTTTGGATCCTGCGGTTTGGTGGCGTGGGTGGAGGACATTAAACACGGGAGCAGGGGAGTTTCGGATCATAGTCCAGTCATTCTCAAACTAAAATATGGGCTATTGACTAACAGAATAGCATGGAAGCTGAACCCTTTTTGGCTGAAGTTGATAACACCCCCTGATAGAACGATAGATCAGCTACGTTGCTTCGTCTCGTCCCACCCCGAAATTTTAATGTATTTTGGGATGCTCTTAAAGCCTATTTACGGGGTTGTTTATCCTCTACAATTTCTCACGTTAAGCGAGTGACATCGGAGGAGGATGGCGAGATGGAGCGACGTCTGAAAGACTCGGAGGCAGCCTATATATCGGATCAATCTAACAGTAATAGGATAGAATGGCTGACCGCTAAAAGGTTACATGCTCAATACACGGACACTAAGACGAAACGTAAATTATTTTTTGCCCGGCAGTCTTATTTTGAGATGGGGAATCGGGCGAGTAAGTTTCTGGCCTACTTAGTACGACAGCACAATGCAACCAACACAATTCTACAGATCCGTGATCCAGATGGTACTTTGGTTTCCTCAACTGAGGAGATACTAAAGTGCTTTTCGAACTATTATGGCTCATTGTACAATTCTAAGACAGTTGTGGATGGCCCAGAGTGTTTGGACTATTTGTTAGATATAGAGTTTCCCACGCTAAGTCCTTCCCAACAGGCCTATATGGATGCTGAGTTTACTCTGGAGGAGGTAGAGGATGCCATACAAGGCATGGCCTCCGGGAAGGCCCCTGGGCCGGATGGATTCCCTGTGGAGTTATATAGAAAATATCAAGATATACTGGCGCCTCTTTTGTTGACAGTGTTTCGTGGGATTTGGGAGGGAGGATGCATGCCGGAGTCTTTTTATGAGGCCAATATAATAGTTCTAAAAAAGGAGGGGAAGGACCCTTTGGATTGTGGATCGTATAGGCCTATATCACTAGTAAATGTGGATTATAAAATTTTTACAAAAATTTTAGCCAAAAGAGTAAATACTGTTATATTGGATCTTGTACACCCTGATCAGACGGGTTTTATGCCGGGTAAGAGCACTTCCACAAATATCAGACGTGTCCAGTCAGTGGCCCAATATAGTTCTCTGGTACCGGATAATGAATGGGCATTGGCATCACTAGATGCGGCCAAGGCCTTTGACTCACTTGAATGGCCTTTTCTCCATGCATGTTTGCAGAGATATGGATTTGGCGAAAGATTCCAAAACTGGGTCAATGTCCTATACATGAAGCCCAAGGCCCGGGTCATCGTAAATAGCTCCATATCTGAATCATTTTCATTGCATAGGGGAACCCGTCAGGGGTGTCCTCTTTCCCTGGCCCTCTTTGCTCTCGCTATTGAGGCGCTGGCAATTCGTATAAGACTATCCCCTGATATCGCTGGTATAGAGATAGCGGGTCGGACGGATACCATAGGCTTATACGCTGATGATATGGTGATATTTATGGACAAAGCAGAGGAAACCCTGACAAGAGTGATTACTACCATAAATAAATTTAGTAAATATTCTGGCCTTTACATAAATTGGGATAAATCTGCTTTGATGCCTCTTTCCCATGCTCCAATGCCACGACTTGAGACTCTCTCCCTGCTGCCCATCGTGACTAGTTTCAAATATTTGGGGGTTCATATCTCTAAGGGCAGTAAATTTGATCTACAACTCAATATACAACCACTGCTGGAGATGGTCAGGGGTAAATTTGCGATCTGGGGTAAGCTTCCATTGTCTGTAGCCGGACGTATTAATTTAATTAAAATGATATTACTCCCCAAGCTTAACTACTTTCTTCAACATAGTGCGGTGGTGGTGCCCAAATCCTTTTTTGCTCATTTAAATACCCAAATCACATCCTTTATTTGGGGGAAAGCCAGGCCCAAACTAAGGCTGACCACTCTACAGAGGCCCAAGAGGGGAGGGGGAGCAGCATTACCCAATTTCTTTTTATTTTATCTAGCTGGACAGGCCAAAGCCTTAAGTACATGGATGCCTGGAGGCCACCTCCCGAATTCTGAGAGTCTTCTTCATGCTGCAGGGACTAGTTGCCCACTAGGTATTTTAGAAATGAGGAAAATAAATGTCCCGAGACTGCTGCCTCTGCTCCGTCTGGCACGATCAATATGGAGGCAGATTAAGGGGGTGGTTGGATTTAGCGATGTTATAGCTGAAATGCCCCTGTGGAATAATGACTACCTCCCGTGAACATCCGTCTGCCGAGTTCTGGGTTCAGTACGGTGTCTCTATGATAGGTGATCTATACGATCATGGTACTTTTAATATCCTTTGAGCAATTACAAGTCAATCGCGGTGTCCCGAGATCCCAGTTTTTCCGTTATCTACAACTAAGGTCAGCTTTTCAATCGCATATGAGAAATTTAGATATGAGTGATGCCATTTCGTCTCTGCCCTTGATAAGGATCCTCAAGTCACAGGGCCCTCAAGGTCTCATCTCCTCTCTATATACATATATGTTGTCAGTGGGGACAGAATGTGCCATAGACTCCGTTAAGAAGAAATGGGAGATGCTCATTCCTGATACACGGGTTGAGGAATGGGAAGAAATTCTGGAGTCACCTATCTGGGTGTCTCCGTCTGCCAACAACAGGATGATACAATTGTACATTATTAATCAATCATATTTGACCCCAATTCGACTCTTTAAGATGGGTCGATATCCGTCATCGGAATGTTTGAGATGTCATTCAATGGATGCAGACTTTATTCATATGATCTGGTGCTGTCCTGTTGTTGTGCAATTCTGGAGAGGGGTGACGTCGTTATTAACATCCTTGGTACAAATCCCAGATCCCCTCGAACCGCTGATATGTCTGTTTGGAGTGTGGGATGAGGAGACGTGGGGTCATTATGTTGGGATTTTTTTATGGGACACACTGTTCATGGCACGAAAGATACTGGCATTACGATGGATGGGGAATTCACCTCCTTCTCTTGGGTACTGGATCACTCTCGTAAATTCGATTATCCCATATGAAAGGACACTGTATCATAATAGAGGGTAGAGGGTGCCCAGGTAAATTTAAAAAGATTTGGGAGAGATGGAACTCCTCTCACTTTACCTTGCAGAGCGGAGATGTCGCACAATAAACTGCTTGCTATATAGAAATAGGCTGCAGAATAGTTAATGTTTTAGTAGATGTCGGTAGAGTTTAGAAGCCAGGCAGGTTCTATTACTGGTACAATAACATAACACCATTGTGATTCAATTTATATTATGTCTGCTTTATTTACATACAGTTGATGCACATATTACGCCTCATGTCTTCATGCTAATTGTACATATCTATTTTGTACTAATTTAACATTTTGCACTGAATGTATGTATTGTAAAACTGCTTATGGTTTAATAAACGAATTTAAAAAATTATAAAGAAAAAAATCTAACTCCAGCAAAATGGCGGCGGCGCATGCGCAGCTTAAAACCCAAAAGATGCTTCTGCACTTGTGCTGCCGACACCATTTTTTTTTTTTTTTAGAGAAAACATTTTTTTTGGCTCCAGCAAAATGGTGGCGCATGCTCAGCGATTGATGCTACTGCACAGGCATCACCGCCGACTCCATTTTGCTGGAGCTATTAATTTTTTCTGTAAAGACCACAATATAAACTGCACAAGCACAGTGTTTAAAATAGCAGGTCGGTCACTGAAGGTTCAATGACCTGTCATTTCAGCCCAAAAGGTTAAGATGAGGCCAGATCACAAAAAAAACCCCACCCCATAGCACCAGAATCTCATTAACTGAAAAATGCAAACAAAGATTAAACAACAACCACAAGACGGATTTGTTCAACCTGAGTATCATTTTAATCAGTATAACAGTGCCGACCTGACAATGTCTGTAGTTTACTTTGCAAAATCCTGATGACAGGTTTGGTTCAACCCCTTCATGACTGGAGCTGTTTTCGGTTTTGCGTTTTTGTTTTTCATTCCCCTTCTTCCTAGAGCCATAACATTTTTTTATTTTTCTGTCAATATGGCCATGTAAGGGCTTATTTTTTGTGGGACGAGTTGTACTTTTGAATGATACCATTGCTTTTACCATGTCGTGTACTAGAAAACAGGAAAAAATTCCAAGTGCGGTGAAATTGCAAAAAAAAGTGCAATCCCACACTTGGTTTTTTGTTTGGCTTTATTGCTAGGTTCACTAAATGCTAAAACTGACCTGCCATTATGATTCTCCAAGTCTCTACGAGTTCATAGACACCAAACATGTCTAGGTTCTTTTTTATCTAAGTGATGACAAAAAATTCCAAACTTTGCTTAAAAAAAAAAAAAAAAATTGTGCCATTTTTGGAGACCCATAGCAACTTCCATTTTTCATGATCTTGGGTTGGGTTGAAGGCTTATTTTTTGCGGGCCGGGTTGACGTTTTTAATTATGCCGCTTTTGTGCAGATACATTCTTTTGATCACCCGTTATTGCATTTTAATGCAATATCGCTGCGACCAAAAAAAGTAATTCTGGCGTTTTGATTTTTTTCCCCTCAGCGGCATTTAACGAGTTATTAGGCTCGGGCGGATCGCGGTTCCACCGAAGCTATTGCGACCACATCAAAGCGGGGAATACTGCAATCGGATGTACTATACCGTAAGGGGTTAATGAGGATTGTTGTGCTGCTGGAGACCATTGATGACACCGGACAAAACCACTATACATACAGATGGAACTCTGTGCATCTACTCTGAGACTTCCAAAGCGCTGCTAGTTCCGGATCGTGGTCACCCAGCCTCAGACAGCAGGACTCCATATAGGGAAAGCAGAGGTGTCTCCCCAATCGCTGTATACACTCGCTGTTTGTCTCCCCTATTGCTGTATACACACTGTTGAATAAATGCTGTGTATACTGTTATAGGAAGCATCAACGGCACTTTCCTCTCCAGACCCTGAGGTCATGTTATTGTTGGGACTTGAAGATGCAGCCAACTCGTCAGTGAGCCAGGGAGCAGCATTTCTAACATACTAGCCTCAGTTACAGGGAAAATCAGATTAAAAAAGTATTTGTTATAATTCCCCAAAGGTCTTTTATAACCTTATGGGATGCATAATATGTGAAATAAATACATTAAAAAGTAGGAAAACATAAAATACTAGATGTGTATTTCCTGAAGGAAGTACAGATAGTGGTTTGAAATGGTGCCCGGGCTGCCCCTTTAAGAGACTTGCCTGCTGCCCCTGCAAGACTTTCAACTCAGGATACGATTTAACTGTGGGTGCCTCTCAGGGGCCACTTTGGCCTCATGGTCTGATTTTGTGGGTGGGGCCCCTCAGGGCCTGATTTTGTGGGTGGGGCCCCTCAGGGTCCGATTTTGTGGGTGGGGCCCCTCAGGGTCCGATTTTGTGGCCAGGGCCACTCAGGGTCCGATTTGGTGGCCGGGGCCTATCAGGGTCCAATTTTGTGACTGGGGCCCATCAGGGTCCGATTTTGTGGCCGTGGCCCATCAGGGTCTGATTTTGTGGCAGGGGCCCCTCTGAGTCTGATTTGGTGGGCGGAGCCCCTCTGGGTCCAATTTGGTGGGCGGGACCACTCTGGGTCCAATTTGTTGGGCGGGACCACTCTGGGTCCGATTTGGTGGGCGGAGCCTCTCAGGGTCCGATTTGGTGGGCGGGGCCCCACAGGGTCCGATTTGGAGGCTGGGGTCGCTCAGCCTCCAATTTGGAGGCCGGGGTCGATGAGCCTCCGATTTGGAGGCCGGGGTGGCTCAGCCTCCGATTTGGAGGCCGGGGTGGCTCAGCCTCCGATTTGGAGGCCGGGGTGGCTCAGCCTCCGATTTGGAGGCCGGGGTGGCTCAGCCTCCGATTTGGAGGCCGGGGTGGCTCAGCCTCCGATTTGGAGGCCGGGGTGGCTCAGCCTCCGATTTGGAGGCCGGGGTGGCTCAGCCTCCGATTTGGAGGCCGGGGTGGCTCAGCCTCCGATTTGGAGGCCGGGGTGGCTCAGCTTCCGATTTGGAGGCCGGGGTGGCTCAGCCTCCGATTTGGAGGCCGGGGTGGCTCAGCCTCCGATTTGGAGGCCGGGGTGGCTCAGCCTCCGATTTGGAGGCCGGGGTGGCTCAGCCTCCGATTTGGAGGCCGGGGTGGCTCAGCCTCCGATTTGGAGGCCGGGGTGGCTCAGCCTCCGATTTGGTGTGTCGGCCCTTTAAGACTCATTTGGGTGCGCTGGCCCTTTAACAATCACTTTGGCGCGTTGGCCCTTTAACAATCACTTTGGCGCGTTGGCCCTTTAACAATCACTTTGGCGCGTTGGCCCTTTAACAATCACTTTGGCGCGTTGGCCCTTTAACAATCACTTTGGCGCGTTGGCCCTTTAAGAGCTAGTTTGGCTGACTGGGCTTCTTTTAAATCCACTTTGGCGCACACATTCTCTCTCAGGGGCATGTGTCATGTGATGAAGCTAGATTTGCATTTGTGCTGTGAGTTTCGCTTTAAGAGCTGATATTATGTGGCAGAGGCTCTGTGCTGGGGTTCAAGTGAAGTTCGTAGGCGTTGGCATAGTAACTGGTTCTGCCTGCGCATATCAATGAGCTCAACTGCCATTTCAATCGCCTCAGGGCACGTTTTGCCATTTCCTATTGAAAAGCATTGGAGACAGTGCATTCCAATGACGGGAAAAAAAATTTTCAAACGCAAATTGCGCAAAAACTACAAATCCGATCGACACGAAAAATACTTAGCACACCTCTCATGGACGCTGGCTTCGAAACGACACCTCAACGGAGTCTGTGCGTGTAGCGGTTCGGGCCGCATTAATTGCGGAAATCAACTTAATAATAATAATAAGAAGAAGAATAAGTTAGCAGCGTTCGGATTACAATATAGTGGTTTTTTCAAACCACTATAAAAAAAGCTGCTGGCATTCCAAATTGCTGTTACTAGTCCTGCCCTAGTTGAGAACTATGCTACCTTTGTAATTGGAAGTATTTTCTAATATTAGTATTACACCTAGTATTTATTGGGCTAGGAGCTTGGAGATGGGAATGCCTTTTAAGAAGCTGAGTTATCGTGAGGAACAGGGAGCAGCAGACAGAATTTCAGCACCTCCCAGTCTCAAATTGGACAGCTGAGCTGTCAATCAAAACACAGCCGGCTCAGCATGCCCCCCTGCACCAGACTGGGTGACTGAGCCATCCATCACTGTGTTCAAGCCACACTGAAGGGTGGAAGCGTGACAGTTGCCTAATGTAATTAAAAAGAGCATTGAAGAGAACTTGAAAATTATGCCCCATATAGCACTGCAAAAAACATGTAGAAATTTGAGTATGCTAAAGAGAAAATTTTCTCCTTCGCCTCATTGGGGGACACAGGTACTGTGGGTGTATGCTACCGCCATCTGGAAGCTGACACTAGGCAAACAACACATGGTTAGCTCCTCCCCCACCGTATACACCCTCGCCCTGAATGCGGGCGGAAGCCAGTTTTTTTGCTTAGTGTGTATGAGGCACACATCTGGTCTTTTTCTCCAGACTTTTTTTTCCATGAAGATTAGACAGGGGCAACATATCCTATTGAAAGGGTTCGATTTCCCCAAACCATCAACGGGCGAGCACGTGTCGAGTATCGTCTACACGTATCCTTTCCCGCACCGTGGGACAAATCTGGGCAGTTTCCCCAGAATTTTTTGAGGCATCAGGGTCAGCACTTGCTTCCTCGTTTGTGGCAACGTGGGTAGCCAAGGCCATGATGTCATGGTCAGAATCATTGAATAGGGCCTTGCAGGATAGAGACCTGCCTGTTGAGGTGTCAGAGGTCGCAAGTCAGATTGCGATGGCTGGAGAGTACTTGATCAATGCTTCCTTAGATGCGGCCAATTGTGCGGCATCTGCAGCCGCTAACGCGGTAGCCATTAGGAGAGCCCTTTGGTTAAGAACTTGGCGAGCTGATTCTGTCTTCAAGAAGTCTTGGACTTCCTTGCCCTATCAGAGAGGCCGCCTGTTCGGGGAGAAGTTGGATCAGCTCATCTCTGACCCGACAGGGGGAAAGAGCAGCTTCCTCCCACAGCAGAAAGTTAAGCAGCCTTTTCGCCAGGTCCCGGCACGGTTTCGGGCCTTTTGCAATACCGGGTGGACGACGGCCACCAGTTGGGCCGGCCCAAATCGCTCCAACCAGGATAGGGAGCGACAGGTCTCATATAGACCCAATCCATTGGGGAGGATTCGCGCGCCAGCCCAGGTCGAGAGGAACCAGGCCGCAGAAGTCCTTAGCCAAATGACTCGCAGCACGTTGTAGGCGACATCAGCGGGGTAGGCGGCCGCCTGCTTTTCTTTCGCCATGTCTGGGTCGACGTAGCACACGACTCATGGGTGGCGTAACTGGTGTCTTCGGGGTACAAGATAGAGTTTAGCAGGTACCCCCCAAGACGTTTTTTTATGTGCCGACTTCCCAGGGTGAAGTCCCAGGCGAAGGCGTTGCTTGGGGCCATCGATTCACTCCAGTACAACGGGGTCATAGTTACCAGAGCACGAGAGAGCTCAGGGTTTTTATTCCAATCTGTTCGCAGTCCCCAAAAAGGACGGGACGGTCAGGCCTGTTTTGGACCTGGAGCTCCTGAACAAATTCATCAGGGTCAAACACTTCAGGATGGAATCTCTCCGTTCAGTTATTTTGGCCATGGTGCAGGGAGAGTACTTAGCCTCTGTCGACATCCAGGACGCCTACCTGCACATCCCAATTTTTCCACCGCATCAAAGGTTCCTTCGATTCGTCATCAATGGCCGTCACTTCCAGTTTGCAGCGCTGCCCTTCGGGCTAGCCACCGTCCCCAGAGTGTTCACGAAGGTAATGGCAGTCGTGATGGCCGTCTTACACTCTCGGGGCATAGTCGTCTTGCCCTACTTAAACGACCTCTTGGTGAAGGGCCCCTCATTTCGGGCATGCCAGGAGAATGTCGGCATTACGCTGGATACGCTCTCCCACTTAGGGTGGTTGATCAACAGGAAAAAGTCATCCCTTGTGCCAGCCCAGAAGATCTCCTTTCTAGGAATGATCTTCGATACCTCCCGAGGGTTGGTGATTCTCCCGCAGGACAAAGCCCTAGCGCTCCAGAAAGGAGTCCAGAAGCTCCGGCAGCCTGTTCCTCACACCATTCGTTTTGGAATGAGGTTACTGGGGAAGATGGTGGCCGCAATGGAAGCCATTCCGTTTGCCCAGTTTCATCTTCGCCCACTACAGCACGCCCTCTTGGCAGCTTGGGACAGGAACCCGTTTTCGCTCAATCAGCAGTGCCGGCTGTCCATTCAATTCAGGCAGTCACTGGAGTGGTGGACGATCAGATCCTCCCTTCTTCAAGGGAAACCTTTTCCCCCAGAGCACTGGCTAGTGGTCAGGACCGATGCCAGTCTCCTGGGCTGGGGAGCAGTTTTTCACCATCACACGGCTCAGGGCCAATCGTCCCAACAGGAGGCACGCCTTCCGATCAACCTGTTGGAAATACGAGCGGTCCGGCGGGTGCTGTAGCATTTTCAGCACCTTCTAGCAGGACATCCCCTTCGGATTCAGTCAGACAACGCCACGACGGTGGCTTATGTAAATCATCAAGGGGGCACGCGCAGCAGGGCAACCATGCGCGAGATAGGATTCGTCCTTCAGTGGGCTGAGAAGAACCAGTCGGTATTGTCGGCAGTCCACATCCCAGGAGTAGAAAATTGGGCAGCAGACTTCCTCAGCCGGCAGGAGGTCGTGGCAGGGGAATGGGCCCTGCACCCCGAGGTCTTCCAGCAGATTTGCCAATGATGGGGAACTCCGGACGTGGATCTGATGGTGTCCAGAATGAACGCCAAGGTACTACGTCGTTCGGTCACGGGACCCGCGAGCGTTCGAGGTGGATGCATTGGTTCTACCATGGAACCAGTTTCGCCTTCCATACTTGTTTCCCCCGTTGCCATTACTTCCGAGGGTCATCAGGAAGATCAAAACAGAAGGGGTTCCAGCGTTTCTGCTAGCACCAGACTGGCCCCGGCAGGCATGGTATGCAGATCTGGTGCGACTGCCAGAGCGTCAAGATCTACTGTCCCAGGGCCCGATCTTCCACCCGATCTCGGGGCCCTGTGTTTGACGGCATGGCCGTTGAATCTTGGATTCTAACCCAGGCTGGGTTTGAGCGTGGAGTGGTCGCTACAATGGTTGAGAAACAAAGAACTTGAGGGCACTACTAAATATCTAAGGGGGACTGCCGACCAAACACACCTGTTGGCACAGGACACAAAAATAGAAGTGTGCAAAACTGGACGCGATCAACCCCAAAATAAGACAAATTAAATAAATAATAGTGATATATATCACATAATCATATGAAAAAATAATACATTTTTATTAGCAGCATACAAAAGGAAAACACACAAGTGACAAAGGAGAAACTTAAAACAATTAAAAAGGCCAAAACAGAATGGCCATGAATGACACTCCAAAACCAAAGGGTTCTTATAGAAACCCAATGTACACCCCCTCCAATATGCTGTGCAAAAATATGCAAAAGGTGTAAGTGCATACATAGAATAAGACCCGTATAGTTAAATATAACAGTGTGACCAAGTCGCACATAAATAACAATACACCAAACAGACAGTTTGCATGTCATGAAAAAATTAGATCTAATTAACAGATGACTGTATATGCACGAACCCACATGTTTAAACAGTAGTTTGCACAATAAAGTGCTATATAGCCTATTACATGGTTTGTAGTTCCCAAAATGAGTCCAAAAAATGAAATGTCCCCCAAAAGTGAGACTTATGTGGACCCTGTATTAGATGTAACGGTAAATCAAAATGAAACATAAATAACAGTACATGGAAAAAACCGTTTACATGCCAAACAGATGGACATATTGATAGGTAGCCATAGAGATAAATATCCTCATGACTCAATAATAAATGGCCATAAAAACATATGTCCTCATAATGGGGACACTGAAAAAATCTGCAAATATACCTGGTAGCATGCAAACAATGAAATTTGTATGACAAACAACATATGGGTCACCGTGACCAAATGGGAGAGAGATTAAGTAGTCTCCACAATGGAAGGCATTCATCTGCACAATCTACCTAAAGGTGTATGAACCCATAGAAAGAGAGAGGCCTTGCATAGATAATAAAATGAAACCAAATGCCCGCAGGGTCTAATATAGGGAGGGGGGGTGGCGATACGCATCGGGTGCTACTGTTAAGAGTTGGTGCCAATTGATTTGCAGGACCCAATCCTTTAGTCATATTCGTTAGAGTTGAGCGACTTTGGTCGGATCGGGTTTTGTGAAACCCGAATTAAACAAAATTTGAGTCGGATGAAACTGGTCTGACTAGGGCAAAAAAAAGTCGGCGTTTCGTCCGAATCCCGACCCCAAAGCAAGTCAATGGGGAATAAAAGTCGGCATTGAGTGGATGAATGTCATCTGCTCAATGCCGACTTTTATTTCCCATTGACTTGCATTGGGGTCGGGTTTTAGACGAAACTCCGACTTTTTTTTTCCCTAGTCGGACCAGTTTCATCCAGGTTTCACGAAACCCGATCCGACCAAAGTCGCTCAACTCTAATATTAGTAATTTGTGGCCCCTGGATGGGAGCCTTGGGAACCGCCTCATAATTCCCAACATCAGCACCTCTTCTTTTGATTGGCTATCTTGGCACAATGTCAATGTTACAACAAGGCACACATGAGATATTGCTTCAGGCCAGCAATGTCTGACTTTCATTTCTTCATTTTCATAGATTTTTTATTTTTCTCCTTCGTCTCATTGGGGGACACAGAGACTGTGGGTGTGTGCTTCTGCCGTCTGGAGGCTGACACTAAGTATACAAAAAAAGAGTTAGCTCCTCCTCCGCCGCATACACCCTCGCCCCCAGACCGGGCGTAACTCAGTTTTTTGCTTAGTGTCTGATGGAGGCACACGCAGTCTGGAGCTCCAGACTAGGTTTTTTTTTTTTTTTTTCTTTTTTCCCTCTATGAAGATAAGACAGGGGCGACGGATCCTATAGAGAGGATCCGATCTCCCCAAATCATCAACGGGCGACCACGTGTGAGTAACCCTCCACGTGTTTCTCTCCCGCACCGAGGGACACATCTGGGACTTTTCCCCAGACAACTATTTTTCTTTTTTATTTTTGAAAGAGGCGGCAACGCATCCTGATAAGAGGATTGCGGTTTCCCCATCGTCCCCAACGGGCGAGCACGTGTGAGCGATCCTCCACGTTGTTCTCTCCTGTAACGTGAAAATGCCCCTACCACCCCTAGGTAGTGAGTCCAGGGGTGGAGTTGGAGGCGCAGGTAAGCCGGGGATTGAAGCGGAGAGCGGTACAGTAGCCTCCCCCTCCCTGCCCAGGGATGGGGTTGAGAAGCACCTCCGTGGAGCCCCCTCGGCGGCCCGGCTCACCTTTGGTTGATCAGGCCGGGACCAGGTAGTCCGTCTCTCACCCGGCGCTGCCCCCGGTGGGTAAGCAGGAGATCCGTGAGCGCGCGCCCGCCTGCCAACTTGCGGAGAGCGGCGGGCGCGCACAGTGACCGGTGGAGCTCCCGCCCCCTCCCTCCAACGCCGCACGTGGAGTGCGGCCAGAGTCCCGCGGGCGGCCACGGTCCCCGCTGTATGGGGAGGTCCGGAGTCCGCGCGCCCGCCGACTTCCGGTGATGGCCGGAAGCCCCGCCCACTAACTTCCGGGGGCGGAGAGCGGCGGGCGCGCACAGTGACCGGGGAGCTCCCGCCCCCTCCCTCCAACGCCCCACGTGGAGGGCGGCCAGAGACCCGCAGGCGGCCACGGTCCCCGCGGTATGGGGAGGTCCGGAGTCCGCGCGCCCGCCGGCTTCCGGGGATAGCCGGAAGCCCCGCCCACTAACTTCCGGGGGCGGAGAGCGGCGGGCGCGCACAGTTACCGGGGACCTCCCGCCCCCCTCCTTGCATTTCCTCCGAAGTGGGGCCAGAAGCCGCCCCCTATCTCCTGGAGTGCGAGTGCCACGGCGGGTAACGCTGCACGGAAGAGACGCAAAGTTGGGCCATTACCGGTGGGTAAGTGCATCCCCGTTGCGAGTGCCGCACTAGTAGTCAAGGAAGGGGTTATCCTCCTCCTCCTACCCTACATTGCAATATGTCTGGCAAAGGGAAAGCTCACTCTTTCCTATACGCTGTTTGCGTTTCCTGTGGGGTCAGGCTGCCTAAAGCACAGCCGGGTAAATTTTGTGAAGCCTGCGAGTCGGAGCGAGCCCAGGAGCCCCCCATTGTTGCAGAGCCCAGAGGTCAGGACCCTCCAGAATGGACGGTGTCTTTATCAAACTCTATGATATCCCTTACAAAGGCAATTGAGTCTCTCCAAGGCCCAGGTAGGGACAAGGATGGTGGTCTGCCAGCGGAAGACAGCTCGTCCACGTCTCAGGACCCTCCGACCGTTAGAGGCCGCTCCAGCACCAGACAAGCTCATAGCAAAAGAGCTCGTTCCCCGTCGGCCGGACCCTCTGGGGCTTCGGTGGCGGGTATTAGGGTATCTCGTTCCCCGTCGCCGAGCTCAGGAAGCGAGCAGGATGAGGGCGAGGAAGAGGAGGAGGCCTGGAATCCAGAAAGCCTGGGATACCAAGACTCGGTGGACAGCCTCATTGAGGCAGTCAACCAGACTTTAGAGATCGAGGATGATGTGTCCACGGCCTCAGGTCACAAGGTCTCCTTCAAAAAGACCAGGCGACCGCATAGAAGGTTTGCCACGCATCCGGAGTTCGAGGAGCTAGTTCAGAAACATAGGGAACACCCGGATAAGCGTTTTGCAATGCAAAAAGCGCTACAAGCTAAGTATCCGTTTCCTCCTGAACTCTATAAGGGATGGGTGGAGTCGCCAGTAGTGGACCCACCGGTATCTCGTTTAGCGTCAAGATCGCTATTGTCGATACCCAGCGGTTCTTCTATCAAGGACCCAACTGATCGCCTTATTGAGGGGCTTGCCCGCTCGGTGTATGAGGCAGCGGGGTCGGCCCTTGCCCCCTCCTTTGCGGCTACTTGGGTGGCTAAGGCCATGGTTTCGTGGGCGGACGCTCTGCAGAATGCCCTCCAAGACAGAGACCTGCCTGCGGAGGTCTTGGAGGTGACAAATCAGATCTTAGGGGCAAGTGATTTTCTCGTCAGCGCCTCTCTGGACGCGGCCGAGTGTTCTGCGGTGGCAGCAGCAAATGCGATCGCCATTAGGCGAGCATTATGGCTGAGATTGTGGAAGGCGGATTCTATCTCCAAAAAGTCCTTGACCTCATTGCCGTTTCAGGGCAATCGGTTGTTCGGTGAGAAGCTTGATAAGCTTATCTCAGAAGCCACAGGGGGGAGGAGTAGTTTCCTCCCGCAGCAGAGGACTTGGCCAACATTCAGGCAGACACAGAGGTGTTTTCGGCCTTTTCGTAACCCCTGGAGGGGGTCTTCGGCCAGAGCATCCACCTCCGCAAATGATGGTCAGATTAGGGAAAGGCAAATCTCTTACAGAGCCAATCCGCTGGGTAGAGGCCGAGGCCGTTTGCCCAGAACAAGGGGGGCCAGATCCCAAAAGCCTCCAGCAAAATGACTCGAGGCGCTTAGTACCTTCGGACGACAGAGTGGGCGGACGCCTACTAAAGTTCAGCCACGTTTGGGTCGCAGTGGCACGCGACGCTTGGGTGGCAGAATTGATATCGTCCGGGTACAAGATAGAGTTTCTCGGGCTCCCGCCACGGCGATTCTTCCGTTCCCGGCTCTCCGGAACAGAGTCGCAGGCGAAGAGTTTGTTACAGGCCATAATGACGCTACAGCGCAACGGGGTCATTGTCCCAGTACCGAAAAGCGAAGAGACACAAGGTTTTTACTCCAACCTGTTTTCGGTCCCCAAAAAGGACGGGACAGTAAGGCCAGTATTGGATCTAAAAATCCTAAACAAATTCATCAGGGTCAGGCGGTTCCGGATGGAATCCCTCCGTTCGGTCATTGCAGCCATGGATCCAGGGGAGTTCCTGGCCTCGATCGATGTGCAGGATGCATATCTGCACATTCCGATTTTTCCTCCACACCAGAGGTTCCTGCGTTTTGCGATCGGAGGGCGACATTTTCAATTTGTTGCTCTGCCCTTCGGTCTGGCCACTGCTCCCAGAGTCTTTACGAAGATAATGGCGGTGGTTATGGCCATCCTGCATGCTCGGGGCATAACGGTACTACCTTACCTGGACGACCTTTTGGTAAAGGGGCCGTCCTTTCAGGCGTGCCAGGAGAATGTCAGTATCACGCTGGATACCCTGGCGCGTCTAGGCTGGTTGATCAATCGGAACAAATCGTCCTTGGTTCCAGCCCAGAGAATTGTATTCCTAGGCATGGTTTTCAACACCTCCCGGGGGCTGGTGATTCTCCCTCAGGACAAAGCGCGAAAGATCAAACAGGGGGTACGGAACCTTCTTCAGCCAGGCTCCAGATCCATCCGGTACGGCATGAGTGTGTTGGGCAGAATGGTGGCGGCGATGGAGGCAATCCCGTTTGCCCAGTTCCATCTCCGTCCGCTTCAGCATGCGCTCTTGTCAGCATGGGACAGAAGGTTGCTATCCCTCAGTCATCGGTGCAATTTGTCTCCGCTGGTCCGACAATCACTCCGGTGGTGGACTCGCGACTCGTCTCTGGTCCAGGGGAAACCCTTTCCCCCGGAACAGTGGTTGGTGGTGACGACCGATGCAAGCCTGCAAGGTTGGGGAGCAGTTTTCCAGAGTCACACAGCCCAGGGGCGGTGGTCCATTCAGGAGATAATTCTCCCGATCAACATTCTGGAGATACGGGCAATACGATTGGCCCTGCAACATTTTCAGTGTTTCCTGAGACACCGGCCGGTGCGCATTCAGTCGGACAATGCTACAGCAGTAGCATATGTCAACCATCAGGGGGGCACGCGCAGCCAAACAGCCATGCGCGAGGTTGGACTGGTACTGCGTTGGGCCGAAAAGAACCACGTGGTAATTTCAGCGGTGCACATTCCGGGAGTCGAAAACTGGGCGGCAGATTTTCTCAGCCGACAGGGGGTCGCGGCAGGGGAATGGTCCCTGCACCCCGAGGTTTTTCAACAGATCTGCCAACGGTGGGGGACACCAGACGTGGACCTTATGGCATCCAGAGAGAACGCCAAAGTGCAAAGGTTCGTCGCTCGATCCCTCGACCCGCAGGCGATCGCAGCAGACGCTCTGGTGCTTCCATGGAGCCAGTTTCGTCTCCCATACTTGTTCCCCCCGCTACCTCTGCTTCCAAGGGTCATCAGAAAGTTAAGGAGAGAGAAGGTTCCAGCAATTCTGCTAGCGCCAGACTGGCCTCGGAGGGCCTGGTATGCAGATCTGGTTCAGCTAGTGGTGGACGTACCCTGGCGTCTCCCAGATCGGCCGGACTTACTGTCCCAGGGGCCGATCTGCCATCCGAACTTAGGGGCCCTGTGTTTGACGGCGTGGCCATTGAATCTTGGCTGTTAACACAGGCAGGATTCAGGCGCGATGTGGTGGCCACGATGGTGAGTGCCCGAAAACCTTCCTCGGCGAAGGTATATCATCGGACTTGGGAAGTTTTTTTCCGTTGGTGTAGGGATCGCGGAGTGGCTTCTCTGGTTTTTTCAACCCCCAACGTACTGGCTTTTTTGCAGGCAGGGCTGGACGCAGGGCTGGCTCCGAGTTCGCTCAGGACGCAAATCTCGGCCCTGTCGGTCCTTTTTCAACGAAAGGTCGCTTCGGTCTGGCAGGTTAAGACGTTTATGCAGGGGGTCGCACATTTAGTACCCCCCTATAAGGCGCCGACGGAATCATGGGACCTGAACTTGGTGCTCAGAGCCCTTCAGGAGCCCCCCTTCGAACCCTTGCAAGAAGTCTCCTTACCTTACCTGTCCAGAAAAGTCGTTTTTCTGGTAGCTATTACGTCTATTAGGCGGGTTTCGGAATTGGCGGCTTTATCTTGTAAACCGCCGTTCTTGACTTTTTATAAGGATAAGGTAGTTTTAAGGCCAGCTCCCCCCTTCTTGCCGAAGGTTGTCTCTGCATTCCATATCAACGAAGACATTGTCTTACCTTCGTTTTGCCCGGCACCGGTGCACAAGGTAGAAAAGGCTTTGCACACACTGGATCTGGTAAGAGCTCTTAGGAGGTATGTGACAAGGACAGCATCTTTCCGCCGGACAGACTCTCTATTCGTGATCCCAGAAGGGAGACGGAAGGGGCTTGCTGCGTCCAAAGCGACTTTGGCCAGATGGGTTCGCCTGACGATTCAGGAATCTTATGAAATCAGTGGCACGCCGGTTCCGGCAGGGATCAAGGCACACTCGGCTCGAGCAGTGGGTGCCTCATGGGCACTGCGACACCAAGCTTCAGCGGAACAGGTGTGCAAAGCAGCTACCTGGTCCAGTTTGCATACGTTTGTCAAACATTATAACGTACATACCCAGGCATCCTCGGATGCAAGCCTGGGAAGAAAGATTCTCCAGGCAGCAGTTGCGCACCTCTAATCAGGGGCGCAAAATAGCATGGATTGGGTGAGCTAAGATCCCGCCCAGGGACTGCTTTAGAACGTCCCACAGTCTCTGTGTCCCCCAATGAGACGAAGGAGAAACATGGATTTTTGTGAGTACTCACCGTAAAATCCTTTTCTCCGAGACGCTCATTGGGGGACACAGCACCCACCCTATTAGCCAGTTGGCATCTGTTTATTTTAAATTATACAAATCCTTATGTAAGGATCAGGGTGGTCCCTTTTTCAGACGTATAATTTCTTGCCTGAGTTTAAGGCGCGTTCTCCTACTGCTTATGCACTAAACTGAGTTACGCCCGGTCTGGGGGCGAGGGTGTATGCGGCGGAGGAGGAGCTAACTCTTTTTTTGTATACTTAGTGTCAGCCTCCAGACGGCAGAAGCACACACCCACAGTCTCTGTGTCCCCCAATGAGCGTCTCGGAGAAAAGGATTTTACGGTGAGTACTCACAAAAATCCATGTATTACTTTTGTCAGATTAACGTTATTTCTGTGACCATTGTGAGTTTTTCTGTCATTAAACGAGGAGAAGCAGCTATTTTTACCACGTGTGTAAGTAGCAACTGTCATCTTAATGGATGTGGAGTCTGACATCAGAATGTGCTGCATATTGAGTATTTACAGTCATGGGAAAGGAAAATATCTATTGATCTACATTATGTTCTCTTGCACCAAGCACACACACTCATGTTGTGTGTGCAGTTGTGGGATTGGAAACCAGTTTGAGTCCTTTAATTATCGATTGCTTGCACTGAATTATTACTCTTAACTGTTTTAACAATGGTGAAGAAGACTTGCCAATGCTTATTGAGTTGTACTAGAGGCCTAAAAATCCTGTCTGATTGTTCTTTGCTTTTATTATTAATACAATTAGGTGTAGTATTTCTTGTAGATATTTTTGAGCTGGAAATAACTGTAGATGTAGTACGAGGCATTACCATGAGATGGCAGCATAGGATAACATAATGATCACATACAGTGTATCCTGAAATTGGAAACTATGACCTACAGCAATGCCTTATCAGTGCCCCTGCTATTTGACTACCAATTTACTAGTATTCTATTTTTTAATTGCAGCTATCTCTTTTGTTTAATAGGAATTTGTATAATTGCTATAATAATGTTTAAAACTGTTGTGACTATCTTACAATGTTAGTGTGGCAATCAATAGCCTGTATACTAGAAACTGGCAGCACTTCTTCAGGCTATGTGCACACGGTGCGGATCCTCCCGTGGATTTTTCCGCATCCGCAGGTCAAATGACCTGCATTTTTCCTGCGGATTTAGTGCATTTTTTGTGCAGTTTTACTGCCGTTTTTGTGTGGTTTTCCACCTGCGGATTTCTATAATGGAGCAGATGGAAAACTGCAACAAAATCGCACAAAATAAGTGACATGCTGCTTTTTTTTTTTTTATTACGCACTATATCCGCGCAGAAAAATCGGCGCATGTGCACAGCGGTATTTTTTTGCATAGCCAATAATGGTACTGTACATCACCTGCAGTTCTGCTGCGGATCCACAGCAGAATCCGCACCGTCTGCACAGAGCCTTATATACACATTGTTGCTCTATGTTCATTGATGAGGATGCTTTGGGTACGTTCACACCTTGCATATAATACGCGTGTTGTTGTCGTGTTTTTCCATCGGTTTCTTTGCAGTGTTTATACCTGCGTGTGCACGAGATTTCTGAAATCTCGTTGATTTATTTTGGTACTGTAAAGCGCTGCTTGCCAAATTCATTGCAAAAACCTATACGTGTGAATATACGCCACCTACACACATCATCCACGCAGATTGCCAGTCTGTAGGTAATACAGTCTGGACATACTAGGTCTGTTAGCTTATTTTTATATGCAAAGGTTTAAACAATAGAGAATGATGCTAATTTCTTGGCAATATTAAAGGGGGTTTCCAACATTAGTTACTTTTGTTTTACTTAATTACATATATTTAGGATAAAGATCATTGTTGAACATTTTGCAGTTTGTCTTTTACATGCTCATTGTTTTCCACTTTTGATATGTTCATAAATCAGATGCGTTGAGCTTAAAAAAACAGATGGAGTCTGAAACCCTCCCATTGGTTGTCGGAATCCGCTCCCTGACACATAGTGGGGACAAAATTATTTGATACACTGCAGATTTTGCACGTTTTCCCACTTACAAGGAATGGAGAGGCCAGTAATTTTATTATAGGTACACTTCAACTTTGAGACAGATTCTTAAAAAAAAAAAAACAAATCCAGAAATTCACATTGTATAATTTTTACTTAATTAATTTACATGTTATTGCATGAAATAAATATTTGATTCAATAGACAAACAGAACTTTGGTACATAGACCTTTGTAATGACAGAGGTCAGACATTTCCAGTAGATCTTGACCAAGTTTGCACACACTGCAGCAGGGATTTTGGCCCACTCCTCCATACAGGTCTTCTCCAGATCTTTCAGGTTTCAGGGCTGTCGCTGGGCAGTATGTAGTTTCAGCTACCGCCAACGATTTTCTATTGGCTCATGTCTGGAGACTGGCTAGGCCACTTCAGGACCTGACCTTGAAATGCCACTCCTTAGTTGCCCTGGCTGTATTTCAGGTCCTTATCATGCATGAAGACCCATCTTCAATGCTCTTACTGAGGGAAGGAGGGTGTTGGCCAAAATCTCACAATATATGACCCTATCCATCCTCCCTTCAATATATCCTGTCCTGTTGTGAGTTCATTTTCCCCTCCGTCACTGAGGCCTGGTGAACTCCCTATTCTAGTGAAGGAAGGTAGTGAGCCTGATTATCAGGCACCTGGGACTAATGAAGACGATTGGCTGAGTGGAGTCACTGACTGGATTTAAGGCAGCCTACGCCCTTTCTGCCCTGCGGGTGATTTCTCTTTGGACTCTTGGACACCAGTCTGATTCCTGCTCTCCTAAAGCTAAGTTTTCTGTTTTGCCTTTTTGCATCTAAGATTTGTTTTTGTTTTTCTTGCTTTTTGGATTCTGCCACTCCCTGCTGGAGTGTGCAGTGTTCCTAAAGCTCTGTCTTCTGAAAGTACCTGAGTGCTGATTTAGTTTTGAAGCTTAGTTGCTTCAGGGCCATTTTTATATCAACTTGTTGGCTTTTGTCTCTGATAGGGTTTTGGCAGATTGCAGACAGCAGCCTTCCTATCCGTTCCTATCTAGGTAGTTTTTGGGCCCCGTCTTTGCTCAGCCTGTCTTTCTGTCTGTGTAAGTGTTTTCATCTTGCTTCACCGTCATTATATGTGGGGGGCTGCCTATTGCTTTGGGGTCTGCTCTGGGGCAGTTAGATTTCCCCTTTCCTTCTTTAGGCCTATGTATCTCTCCGGCTGTGATTGAGGGGTCTAGGTCATCGTAGGAACCCCCCACGGCTACTGCTAGTTGTGTTGATAGGTTCAGGGGTCTGCAATCTGATAGTTGCCAACTTCTCTGGTTTTCAGGACTTAGCTAGCATTTCTGTTTTTGCCTCCTACGGTGACTCAATCATAACACTGTCCCCTTTGCAGAAAAGCACCCCCAAAGTATGATGTCTCCCCCACTATGCTTCACGGTTGAGATGGAGTTCTTGAGGTTGTACTCGTCCTTCTTCCAAACTACGAGTGGAGTTGATTCCAAAAACTTCTATTATATGCAATGAAATGCAGTTTGGTTACAAATCATACAATGTGATTTTCTTGTTTTTATTTTTAGATTGTGTCTCTCACAGGTGAAGTGTACCTACGGTAAAAATTACAGACCTCTCCATTCTTTGTAGGTGGGAAAACTTGCAAAATTGGCAGTGTATCAGTTAGCTCATTCCGCAGCCTGCCATAGACAGTGCAAGACAGAGGCCAGAGAAGGCAAACGACAACATTTTTAATGAAACCCAATTAAAAAAAATGATTTTTGGCCCAAAACACATGCATCTAAGTAAGAGAAAATAAAAGAAATTCTCCAACATTTGACAGCCTCCTTTAACTATTGATAGTTGTCATGTGAAATTTTTCCACAGACTTTCCTACTTCTATGTAAGATCTAAAACCCTTCAGTAACGCGTCTGCCACATGTGAACTTCTCCTTATAATGAATGTCTCCTAATAAGTCTCGCTTATGGCCATACTACACATCTGCATAATCCAGCAGTTACAGTCATGGGCCCATTCTGTACTTCCCAGGCTCCTCCAGTAGAGGCACATGGAGGTTTTTGGCCGTGGGATGCCATGTGAATCAGTGGTGAGCGGCCGGTCCACACCTGCAGTATGGCAGGGGTACCAGGAGGCGGTTCGTGTAATGTCTGTAGGGTCTTGTGTGCTGCACACAGTGTGTGCACATGGCTTTTCCCTGGTAATACCGTACTTAGTGCAGTAGGTCAGTACCGCATTAGAAACAGTAGAGGGTGCTGTTCCTCCATGGATGGTTTCATGTGTCACTGCAGAGCAATGATTTTGTTACATTTCAGGCTGATAGAGATTGTAATCATGTTTCATTAGTTCTTTAGATCTGAGGTATTTGGCTTACTCTATTTAGAGACTAGTACATTTTGTCCGATTGAAGCGTGTGTGTTGTAATATATTGCCCGATGTTCTTGCAATTATATATTAATCGGCTGGCTCTCGTGTCCGGCGGTGTGTATGTGTGTAGACGTGCCTACAGTTCTTCTCTGAATGTATATGTGGGCTACTCTTAGGCACTTATATTCTCATTTGCTCAGACGACTCCATTTTTAACCTTTACAAACGTTCATTCATAAGACTGATGACATTTTCGCACGGCTGTCTGGAGCAGTGTAATCATCTACGCCAAGCCGCCTGTCCAATCGGAGCCCGCTGTTTTCACTTTACCGCCCTCTCCAGTCCTAAGCATGAAGCGTGCTGTCGTGTGCTCCTCTCCGGCACCATGCCTGCTCTGTGTCCTCATTTTTGTGTCATTTCCATCTATTAGTTGTCCAGGTTAAGTGGAAGTGGACAGCGTGCTCTCTTCCCGAATACTCAGTAATCATAGACTGTGTGTGCAATGTATTCTTTGATTTAGCCTATTAACCAGAAGGCAGATTATGTATTTTTGTGCTGTTTTGCCCAATAGTCTGGGCACAGATTTACTCTCATTTGCTGTGTCCTAACATATCACAGCATAGACTGATCTGCTTTTGGCTTCAATATATTGTATAATTAAAAAGGCTTCTTTTTTTGTTGTATCACAGAACACTGTCACACTATAAACTTTGCCGTTTAAGGGAATCTGACAGGAGGTGTTGCTACCACAAGATATCGCCTTCCCAAAACCCTGTCTGATGACAAATGCACATATAGCAGGATGCAGCAGGCCTCCACTAATAAAGGCAAGGGGCAGCTCAGGTGCAATCCACTGATAAGAACAACCACCCCACACCTACCAGACCATGGAGGGATTGGCTGCCTCGTAGCAAAAATGCACATAGATAAGGGTTGCATAGGACGCCAGTCACACAGGCAAGTGTGATGCAAAGTGTCTGGCTTGCAACCTATTAGTGAGGCCCATAGTATTATCAGGCAGGCTGCTACAGCACTATAATATGCAACACACAGTGACAGATGCCCCAATAGACCAAGCCAACAGAAAGAGGCCCGGCTGCATCCTGCAAAAAATGATATAAGTGCAGAAAATTAATGCATACAATGTGCATTTGTCATCAGACAGAGTTTTGGGAAGGCCATATCTTGTGGTATGAGTTTTTTTGATTTTTTTCTATGTTAGCTGAGGAGGTGTTGCTACCTCATCTGAGAGCAGTATAATGTAAGAAAGGCGACACTGACTCCAGCGATGTATCACGTCATTTACTTGGTGCCGCAGATGTGAAGCAATCTTAGATGCAGCATGTAACAGAGCTGGAAAAGCTGTCCCTGCCTACACCAGGCCCTCTGTGTAAATCAGCGTTTCCCAAACTCCAGTCCTCATGGCCCCCAACATGTCACGTTTTCAGGATTTCCTTAGTATTTCACAGGTGATGGAAGTATCATCAAGGCATCAGGAATTATCTCACATGTGTAACACTATTCAAATCGTCAAAAAACATGACCTGTTGAGGTCCGTGAGGACTTGAGTTTGGGAACCACAGGTGTAAATTGTCCATTGACCGTTGCTTACCAGAGGAGGGGGTGGAGTCGGACTAGGGCTCTTGTGAGCATCAGTCCAGGCAATGATGATCTTCTGGTGATAAAACATTCATTGTATGGAAACAGCACACAGCCTAATATGTCACACATCTGTGCCTCAGAGACTACCTGGGACAAAACCCATTAAGGACAGAGGGATTCTAAATGTTATTGTTTGTTGCCTCTGCAGTTTTTGCTATAGAGCTAGCAAGTACTGCTCTCAATGCCGCTGATCTGAAAAGTCAATCATAAGGAGCGCACCACCTTCAGGCGAGCAGGAATATAGGAGACTGGGAAGCGGCACGCTGCTGAACACAGAACATGGGAATAACTATTTAAAGGGCTTCATAGGTATTATAAACAACAGCCTGCTGCACAAACCGCTCTAATCTTGACCATGGGTTGTCTTGTATTGCAGCACAGACCCACTTACATGAATGTGGCTCAGTAGCAATATGAACCACTCCCCATGGACAAGAGTAATGATTTCTAGAAATAAGGAGACCTTTTTTCCTAACTTTAGACAACCCCTTTAAAAGGAATTGGTCAGGTTTTTGCTATGTAATCAGAGGACAGCATGTGAAGGAAAGTTAATTTTAATCAGTAAATCTTGGAATAATAAGAACTTCCTCAATTGAATATGTTTGAATAAAATGTTCCTGTGCTGAAATGATCTTATAAATGTCCTCTGCTGTGTTATAGCTGTGTCTGACCGTACAGGAACATTATCTGATCATACCACAGTTCCTGGAAGCGAGTTAAATGTCGCTGTCGGAGTTTGACAGCGGCATTTAACGGGTTAATAGCCTCGGGTGCTTCTCGATTACACGTGCGGCCGTTAAAGGCACATGTCAGCTGTTCAAAACAGCTAACATGTGCCGGAAAAGATGTGGGCTCACCGCCAGAGCCCACACCAAAGGGAGGGAGGATGTACTATTACGCCCAATGTCGGAAAGGGATAAAATTCAAATTTTACTGGGAACTTTTGTGATATAGCAACACAACGTAGCAGTTATTTGTGAAGTGTAAAAGAAATGATACATAGTTTTTGTCATTATTGTACATATAAATATATAAAAAAAATGTGATCTGCATTTGTTTGTGTTCAGTCCCCTGTGATCTGATACCCCTAAATAAAATGCTAAGTGACCAGTTTGATTGAGAACATTGTTGATAAAACCGCATCATGAAAATCAAGAAACACACCATACAAGTCAGGGATAAAGTTGTGGAGAAGAGTAAACCAGTGTTGGGTTATAAAAAAGAAAATTAGCCCAAGTTCTGAACAACTCACAGAGTACTGTTCAATCCACTATACAAAACTGGAAGGAGTATGGCACTTGCCAACCATGACATGGTCCTCAGTCTAAACTGACAGTCAACGCAAGGAGAGCGCTAATTAGAGACGCTGCCAAGAGGCCCACGATCACTGTGCGGGAGCTTCAGAAATCCACAGCTCAAGTGGGAGAATCAGTCCTCAGGATGACTATTAGTCGTCAGCTCCATAAATCTGGTCTTTAGAGAAGAATGGCAAAAAGACTTTTTTTGAAGCAAGCCATAAGAATTGCAGTTGGCAAAAAGCAATGTAAGGGACACAGCTAGCATGTGAAAGAAGGTGCTATGGTGAGATGAGGCCGAAGTAGAACATTTTGGGGTAAATGCCAAAAGCGATGTGTGGCAGAAAACTAACATTGCACATCACCCAGAAAACACCATTCCCACTGTCAAACATAGTGGTGGCAGCATCGTGCTATAGGGCTCCTTTTCTTCATGAGGGACAGGGTAGCTGGTCAGAGTTGATGGGGAGATGGATGGAGTTAAATACAGGGCACTTCTGTAGCAAAACCTGTTTGAGGCTTCAAAAAACAAGCCTGGGGTACAGCTTCTCCTTCCAGCAGGACAGCAACCCTAAACATAGTGCAAGAGCTACGATGGAATAGTTTAGATCAAAGCATATTCATGTGTTTGAATGATCCAGTGACAGTCCAGACCTAAATCCCATTGAGAATTTGTGGGAAGACTTGAAACTTACTTTTAACAGAGTCCTCCATCCAGTCTCAGTGAGCTAGGGCTAGTTTGTAAAGATTGGGCAAAACTTTCAGTCTCTAGATGTGCAAAGCTGGTGGAGACATATCCCAAAAGACAAGCAGCAATAATTGCAGTGAAAAATGGCCCACAAAGTATTGACTCAGGGGGTTGACTATAAATGCATGTCACAATTTTCAGATATATATATTTTTTAAAAATATTTAGAAGACCATGTATCATTCCCTTTACAGTTCACAGATCATTGCTACTTTGTGTTGGTATATCCCATAAAATCCAAATAAGATGAATTTACGTTTGTGGGTGTCACGTGAAAAAATGTGGAAATGAGCAAGTATTCATACCCTGTGAACAAGGCATTGTATGTGGCCTCAATCCTGCAGTCTGCCATGGTATACAATGTGCTTACTGCCTCACCATATCAAAACCATGTGTTGTGGTATATTGGCTCACTCGGCTGCACACGGATGTAGTCACGGGAATACTGCGGCATTAAGGATGTACTTGTTTTATTACATAAAGCATAAACCAAGTTTAAGCACAAAATAAACATGGCCCTCTGGGCCAAGAAGCAAAACAAAATAGTAGCACTACGTACAGTCATTTGCATTAGAGGGGATCAGCCCACTCACGGTTAGCAAGACCCATGGTTCAGGCATAAACAAAAGCACAAACCAATTCTCTGAAGTGTTTCTCTCCAGACACTCAACCCCTGCTGCCTTTGAAGGCCAGCTCCTTATGCCGCAGATAATGTGACTGCTCCCTTATGTGACTAAGGGCTGTGGAGTCGGTAAGCCAAACCTGTGACTCCGACTCCTCAATTTCCTTTACACCAACTCCGACTCCACGACTCCAACTCCCACATATATTGCTTATTTAAGTGAAAAATTTATTGTAGTACAATGTGAACATCAGACATTTAATCATTTTTATGATACAATAATCAAGATATTTAGAACATAATATATATTTATTGGAATACAACTTTAGAACACAAAAAACTGAAATAAATTGTAAATATGTAATACACTATGTAATATTGATTACATATATATATTGTATATATACATAACACTATGTAATAAACTATAAGTGGCAAAAAACAGTTTTCAACAAAAACATACTAAATAACATTTGTGCAGTCTATGAATTTGTTCTAAGAAATAGAATTGCCTCCATCAGATCCTCCTTCATAGATGACCTCAAATCTGACCTAATAATTTTAAGGCCAGAGGACAACCTCTCTACACTAACTTGGGTTAGAGGCAAAGCCGTAACCACATAGGCAACATCTCTAACAATTTGATGAATGGTTGAATTTTTCTATTTCTTTGAGAGCAAGTGAAACATTTTGCTGAAATATGGTCAATCTGCTTGCTATAGGAGATGAAGTGAAATCTTTTTCCCTGTGGCAACGCTTTGCCTGCTCCATGTCATCCAAATACTTGTCAAAGTCAAACTCCTCATCTGATGAGGATGAAGATATGGCAGCAGTAGCACTGTCTGTACCCAAGTTCTCTTGCGCCTGGCAGTCTTCCTGTAGGCCACTAATCCTAACTGCTACCTCAGTCAGAGCTTCTTTTCCTTTAGTAATCTGTTGATCATCAAGCAGTATATGATGACTCGGGTCCACATAAACAGCTGCCAGAAAAATTTTATTTTTCAATATCTGTGTCTCTCTGTTTCATTGAAGCAGAAATGCCATCTGCGATTAAACCTCCTCTTTGGGACAGGCAAAATAGCAAATTCTTCCACTCCCTTATGAAAATGCCAGGAGTTAAATCCACAGCTTGTAATTTTTTAGTCACCGGTAAATGGGTGATTAAGCAATTCCTTCAATTCAGCCACCTGTGTCCACTGACCTTAATTTAGGGTTACCTGAGGGTTCGCCATATCTATAAGAAACGGTTTTAGTTCAAGCAATCGCTCAATCATTAAATAAGTGCTGCCCCACCGAGTAGCTTGATCAACAATTGCCCCTTTCCCAGCACGTCTCTTCAAGATGGAATCAATTTTAGGGGTTCTGGCAGCAATAACCAATTTCCTCACTTTTCCAATGAGATTTACAGAATGTCCCTCTTGCAGACAATCTCTTATTGCCAGCTGCAGCGTGTGCACAACACAGTGCATGTGATAAATATGAAAGTGTTTTGAAGCAGCTTCAACAAGATCAACTATTTCTAAAGTATAATTTTGCTTTTCTTCTGTTGTAATATCTGTTTGTTCCTCAGTTATATGAACAGCACTGTGGCCTTCCATCTCAAACATACTGAATCCTAAATTTTTTTTCAAGCTGTTGTTCATTACTCTCATTCATCAGTGTAATTGTACTTATCATGTCTGAAGCATTGTCCGTTACAAAAGCAAGAACCTGTTGTGTTTTTTTTTTTTTTTTTTTGAGTTCGTAATCTTGCAGAACTTTTCCACTAAGGTCTGGAGAAACTGACTGCTCTGATGAGCTTTAGTATCTTACTGCCAGTGGTAACAATTTCTTTGTTGTCACAAACATATCGAACATTGATGGCAAAATAGTTGACTCTGTGACGTGTGCAGGCATCCATTTTAAGAAACACAAAGTGTCTTTTGAAAGTCTTTTTAATATCTTCCTTTTGTTTAAGGGCTTCTTCAATCACTAATTTTCTAATACTTTCTCTTTTCAGAGAAACACCAAGTTTGCGGGCCATTTCTCCATTAAGAGCTGTAAAAGCTGGTCGTGCAAATAATGATAATGGTACACCGTCCTTCACAACAGGCTGTATGAGCTGTCTTTTAAACATATCTGCTGTCATTGTTACAGTAACTTTGTCACTTACAAAATATCTTGTTAATTATGTTTGAGATGCTCTTTCCTCCTCCTTTGCCTGGCAGGAAGTGCTGGGCGCGGGTTTCTTGGTGCTGCTGTTATCTTTCTCAGTCACAGCTTTGAAAACTTCTGGGTGGAAGCGTTGTAAATGTCTTTTTAGATTGGAAGCTCTTGTAGGAGCAGTTTTATAACTGCCTGAGTATGCACTGATTTTGGCATCACAGCATTTGTTTTCCTCTGGGTCACTTGTCATACATTGAGACACAAAATATTTTTCTTCTTGGGTCACTGAAATGCTCAAATACAGCTGACTTCATGGGGAGCTTCTTAGACATTTTGTAATCATATAAATTCACTCTAAAAATAATTGTCCTATAAAATTAATGTATATTATAATTCCAGCAAGAACAGGGAACCATGTACAGTGGGGAAAATAAGAATTTGATACACTGACAATTTTGCAAGTTTTCCCACCTACAAAGAATGGAGAGGTCTGCAATTGTACACGTCACCTGTGAGAGACTAAAAAAATCATAAAATCACATTGTATGATTTAAATAATATGCATTTTATTGCATGAAATACGTATTTGATACAATAGAAAAACAGAACTTAATATTTGGTGCAGAAACCTTTGTTTGCAATTACAGAGGTCAGACATTTCCTGTAGATTGTTTCTCTCAGTTGAAGTGTTCCTATGATTACAAATTTCAGCCCTCTCCATTCTTTGTAGGTGGGAATCAACAGTGTATCAAATACATATTTTACCCACTGTATAATTTTAGATAGAAATAAAACAAACTTTGCATAAATCAATAGTACAGATGACAAATATAAAGTTTGTAAAATGTTATTAGATAGCTTTACTTTGAATTTCCAATCTCAGGCTTTTCTTAGGGTACAGCTCATGAAATGCTTCACAGTCTATGAAGAGGGGAGGATAATTTGTTGTGTATCATGCTCCAGGAACAAAGAAACTGATAATAGAGCTAATAACTTGATGTTTTGGCTTCTATACATATACAAGTCCTCATATAAGTCCTCATCAATCCTGTTGCTGTATATTCCCTGTATATTGTATGTATATTGTATAAAAGCTAGCTTCCCAAAAGTATATGAGCTCAAAGAAAAAACAAACAAGCATCAAGCATACAGAGAGAACATACAGTATACTAGACTATTGATTTATGCACAGTTTATTGAAAGTTTAAATATGCTTTAAGAAGTAATTACCTTAATCTTGTTATCCTGTTCACTCTAGCAATTCTTCTGAGATGAGTGCAGGCCTTCCTTCTTTCTGAGGGTGTGTTTACTTGGTACCCTTGTCTGTAGAGGAGGAGCTTCACTGGTGCTGGAGTGCAGCACTGACTTATCTCAGCTAAGACAAAGCCTAGATCCTCAGGCTACATTCACACCATGGGCGTAGCCAGGATTAAAACTAGGGGGGCGCAGAACCTCACACTGTTCCGCAGAACCTCATACTGCACACCTCAGCTGCTGCAGAACTTCATACTGCACACCCCTACACTTGATGATAAAGCCTGCACCTTAAGAAGATGTGGTGAATGCAGTCTATTTATTCCAACTATCAATTGATGTTGATGTGTTACTAAAGAGGAGCAATGCCTGTCCTGGGCATCCTTTTGGGCAGCTATGAGGTGTACGTGACAGGTGCTAAAAAAAAAAGTGTTAGCCATGTGCTAGCGGGCTTTCATTCTGTTTGGTACAGATAAGATATGGATAAATGGATGGATAGAGCAGATTTCTAATCTGCTTTTGCTATTGAAAACATTATCTATGAGCTCAAAAACCTTTCAGGTGATGCGGTTTTTTAAAAAGCTGATCTGCTTTTGCAGCTCAAAAATTTATCCTCAAAAAACGCAGCAAAAACGCTGTGTGTGAATGTAACCTTAGATCAGGAATAGAACAGCCATTTATAGGACATTTCATAACTTTCCCAAATTCCTATGAAAAAATATTCAGCACATTCTGCATTGAACTTCTGTAACCAATTTATTATATATTTTAGGAGTCGGTCCATTTTATACCGACTCCACCAAAATGAGCACCGACTCCACGTTCCGACTCCACAGCCCTGCTAATTACATGACTGTGACATCATACAGGTCCTGTCAGTACACGATGGTGCCAACCCTGAAGGACATCCTCCCACCCACTCTATGGATGTCCTCATAAAAGCCAACCCATTATGCAACTTAGCTTAACTCTCACAACACTTAGTGTGCTGGATGAAAAACTCTGGGTTTTATATCACTGACGCCATTAGGCATAGTGAAACCAATCTCCCCTCCAGCATTTTACTAGTGACTTTGTCACTGTGTCTATACGGGCATCATGACCAGTACATGACTAAACCTTTGCCAATATTTCACCACTATTGCAAACACCATGGGACCGATTCTTCAAGATGTTTTTGAGTTAGATGCTTCAAAATAATTGCGCTACATGACATTTTATGAATTCAACTTATCTTCTAGATTGTGGGCGTCTCACCAGAAATTCTACACCAGTTAGGAGCTAGGGTAACCTTTTTGGCACGAAAACACACCAAAAGTTGTGACATTGCTGTGTAGTTCCATGTTGCACAAATATTTAGTGACTTTCCAAAATTATTCTACACCAGTTTTCTGGTATAAATGCTTTGATGAGTTGGGGGCCTATGTACTGTTCCTCTTTTCAGAATTCTTTTTTTTTGTTTTTTTGCACCCCTCCCCACGCTCCACTCCTCTGTATCTGCATTTAGATTTGGTATGCTGTCATTGACCCCAGGTTGTGTGCTGAATCTGGTAGGATCTGTGACTATATACATGGGCTGCTGTTACCATAAACTTTAGAAGCTCTTTGTATTTATGTTTATATTGTGTTTCTTGATAACCTGTGGACATTGTAAAACCTCATTTTTATACCTGTAGAATACGAGCCAGAGTGTCCGCTGACCTGAAATGAATGCACTTGTTTAGTATTAATGCTGCGTGTCTAGGCCCAGACGGCAATCTTTCATTTTGACGTCTGTGTAGTCAGAGTAAATTAATGTCTGCAAACTAAACACTCTCAAGGCCCCGTCACACATAGCGATCTTGCTAGCGAAATCGCTGCTGAGTCACAAGTTTTGTGACACAACAGCGATCTCACCAGCGAGATCGCTGTGTGTGACAGCGATCAGCGAGCGCCCCCCCCCCGCCGGTATCGCTGATCGCTCTGGGAAACCTCTGGACTTTTCTTTGGTCGCTGGTCTCCCGCTGGCCAGCACGCATCGCTGCATGTGACAGGCGGGAGACCAGC
Source organism: Dendrobates tinctorius (assembly GCF_039654945.1). Lineage (NCBI taxonomy): Eukaryota > Metazoa > Chordata > Amphibia > Anura > Dendrobatidae > Dendrobates > Dendrobates tinctorius. The sequence goes on from NW_027361672.1 coordinate 4,460,875, forward strand.
GATCTGCTGGTAACTAACGTACACATCGGGTATCCAAGGGATGAGCGTCCCTTAGATACCCGATGTGTACGTTAGTTACCAGCGCGCTGATGCAGTGAGCTGGTAACTAACGTACACATAGGGTATCTAAGGGACGCACGTCCCTTGGATACCCGATGTGTACGTTAGTTATCAGCTCCCTGCATCAGCGCGCTGGTAACTAACGAACACAGCAACGCTGCGTGCTCGGCGTTGCTGTGCTGATCACTGGTGAAGCTGTCTGTTTAACAGCTCACCAGCGATCACATAGCGACTAACCAGCAATCCTGACTCGTTATTATCGTTGTCGGGATCGCTAGTGAGTTGCTATGTGTGACGGGGCCCTCAGTATGATTGTTGTGTACAGAGAGGTTCCTTCATTAGAAAAACTAAATTCATGTTTTTCTTTACTTCTGCATTGCCTTGACTGCTGCATTATTGTTCCCTAATGTGTTCGACACCAATCTATTTCTGAATAGTCTTATCTGTATGTTTGTGCTATCAATTACTTCAGATTTGTTTGCCTTTAAGACTCCCAAGGGAGCAGAAAATACTTGGTGAGGTATCGTCTCTCGTATTAAATAAATGGCACATAAGCTGTTGGGTGTGTAAGGCAATATTCTTTCATAGGTGATCTGGGACTATAGTGTTACAGTTTAGACCTGTATCACTATCTATCACAAAAGGGAGGCTGCCGTAAAAGACATTTTTCAAATTCAGGGTTTGATGTATTTTTAACCCTTTCCTACCATGGCCTTTGTTGTTGTCCGTGAACACCCCATTCCACTATCGGACGTGTCACTTCATGTGGTAGTAACTTAAGTGATTCTGAGACTTTTTTCTGTGACACATTTTAATTCACATTAATGGTAAATTTTAGGTTGATACATTTTTCATTTATTTGCAATCTGCCCAAAATGTTTTTTTAAATTACCCATTTTCTAACTAAACTTTTCTGCCCTTTAAAACCAAATATTTAGAGTAACTACATTTTATTCTTGATTGATTTTTTTAAGAAGAATTTGACATGAAAAATCAAAAAAGTTAAGTTGCTCTTTAATAACATTTACCATGTGTGTAATCTGTCACAATTTTTCACACATGTTTATATTTTTGCTTAGGCTAGGTTCACATTTGCGATTGAGTACGCAGCGTGTCGTCCGCAACCGCATGCAAAAACGTATGCATGCGTTTACAGTTGCAGACGATTGGCAAGTGCTATTTTCCCAGCGAATTTTTTAATGTACACAAGACACGCCCAATGGGCCTGTCTTATGTAAATTCTTGCGTATGCAAACACAAAGCGTACGCATGCGATCCCATTGACTGTAATGCGTTGTTTAGACACATTACTTCCGCAAGCATCCGCATGCGTTTGGAGGCGGCGATTTGCCGCCTTCAAAATTGCAACATGTTGCGTTAGCTGCGCACCGCCGCACAACCCGAAATGACGCATGCGTAAGCAAACGCGGTCGAACGCATAAAAACGCATGTACCTGCATCCACAACGTTAAAGATAGGAAAACACGACGCATGCGGATGTATGCGTCAGAAATGCTGCGGACACAACTGCAAATGTGAAACCGGTCTTAGGCGGCTTAAAAGTTTAGCAGCAATTTTTCACATCGTTATAGGCAATTTTCAAAACTTTTTTTTCTGTAACCGTTTCACTTTTGGGTTATATCTGCATGGTGTCTCTTTCAAGCAGATTCTGGTGCATAAGCACCCCATAAAATAATGCACAGCAAAGTCAAAATGACATTGCTGTGCTCACATTCCGTCTTATGTGACTACTTTTCCTTTTTAAATATTTTTATTAGATTTTATATTAAAACCGGGATTAGTGAAATATGGGGGGAGGGAAGGGAAAGGTTAACAATGAACAGAGGAAGGGATCAATAAAATTAGAGAACCCTCATAACAATCTCTAACAAACGAATACTAGTTTGCAAAAATAAGGAAATTATGGGTAAGTGTCATACTTAAATGTACATATTTCAAGGGAAAGAGATTCAAAATGGCCATTTTAGACCACCCTCATGCAATAACCAGGAGTTTATGCTTTGCAAAATGTATTATTCCAGATCTTCTATTTCCTAGAGTATTTGTGGACGCTATTATTGTTGATCACAAATCTCCATTCCAGGGTTATGTGACTACTTTTAACCACTTCAGGATAGTGGAAGAACTGCTGCAAGAACAGCATTGGCGAATGGTTGAGAGCTTATCTCCTGAGATCTTGGTGCCAAGATCTCCATCTGCGCATTCGCCGGCCATTTTCTCTGAGTCCACCGCACAGGAAAACATGGAACTGCGGGGGGCTCTGGCCTTTCACAAAACATTGATAGAGCCCGCAGCAGCCTCGGAGACACCCGCAGCAGCATTGGACAGCGCCGCCGGACGCTTCCTCATCCCAGCCTGCGGCAACGGTACTGGTGAGGTATATACGCATTATATGACTCGCCCACATTTCCCCTCCAAATTTGGGGGAGAAAAAGTGCATCTTATAATCCGAAAAATACGGTAACTATTGCATCTACTATTGTTTACCGATTTTCTCAGTTCCTGCTGGTCTGTGCGCTCCATACATTTGCAGGTTGCTGCAGATGGATGGGCTTTGAGTACAGGTCTGTGCAAGTTTGTTTTGCTGTAGTATATAAGCTCTTATTGCTAAACTGGTTAGAGTTCGCTGCAATTTTATTATTGCTATTGTTTATATAGAGCTATTTTATTCCACAATGCTGATTTTATCCCTTGAACGTCGTGAGTGTCCATTAATTGGAAAGTTGGATAAAAATGTGGCAAAGATGTCCATTGAGTGAAGCTGAATTGGAAAAGATAATCACTGCATCAGATTCTGAAGAAGAAGAAATCCTGCTAGAGAAGGTGTCTGACCGTGAGGACCAATGGCAGGGAAAGTGATTACTAGAATTCTGATTCTGACCTTGAATCTGATGAGGCACAATACCCAGACAACTAGTCCGATGCAAGCAATTCAGTCTAAAAACAAAAATATAATTTGGAGCTTGCAGCCTTCTGCCTAGACAGGAAAATTTGTCCTCTGCTAACATCAGGTCGTTAACTAATAACTAGGAGAAGCTTGGAATAAATGGGTAGAGATTCTTCAAAAATTGTACAATACTGGTAAATATGTCTCTGTGGATGAACAACTTGTGTCATTTCGAGGTAGGTGCCAGCAAAGTACGGCATAAAGCTGTGGACCCTTTGTGACAGTAGCAGTTCATACGCTCTAAATGCTCAGGTATATACAGAAAAAAAACCTGGACAAAAACTTGGAAAGAATCAGGGTATGCGAGTCGTTTCAGATTTGACGTATGGACTGAGGCCAAAATATTACAACTTTTTTGCATCGCACCAACTGGGGCAGCTGTTGCTAGATCAAATACTTACAATGCTGGGCAATGTAAGAAAAAGCAAGCCTGGACAGCCACATTGTATAGTTGATAAAAGAGATGTTCGTAGTTCAACATTTTACTTTACTTTGTTCTCAAAAAATAAATGGTTCATTCTGTTGAGCACGATGCACTATGACAAAAAGCCACAGATGATCTTGGATTATAATGCCACCAAGGAGGCTATGTACACAAGCAGACGCAAAACCAATCCGTGGCCAATAGTTTTATTTTATAACGTTGTTGGTGTATCTGCCTACAATGAATTTGTTTTATGGCATGAAATAAACCCCGATTGGAAGGCCAATAAACTGCATAAATGAAGACTCTTTCTGGAAGAATTAGGAAAGTCACTTGTTATGCCATCCATTTTAGGAAGAAAAGTTAAAACCCAAAGTGAAGGAGTAGCAGCCATAGTAAACCATATTCAGCAACGTGCTCAACAACGAGAACCCACGACCTCCACCGGCACTGGGAAAAGCCTAAAAAGGAAAAGATGCAGCATTTGTCCATTTTCGTGTGTTAAAACGAATATTACATGTTCTAGTTTTAGTAAAAATGTATGTAAAGCACATGTGAGTTATTTCTATGCAGAATGTAAGAATGCCTGAATATAGCGATAAGTGAAACTTGTACAACCCTTTTCTAAACAAAATAAAGCAAACTGAAGTTTAGATTTTCATTTGTTTTTGGCCAGTCATGTTCACATACGGTTAAATAATGCAATTAATATTCCAATAATACGCTTATAGTAGCTAAATGTCACAATTAAAAATTTTTAGTAGGTCTGGTCATGTTGACCCGAACAGTACAAGTGTTTAGCGAGTACAAACAGAACAGGGTTAAAGGTCTCAGTTACACATAGCCTTGAAGTGACTTTGAGGGGCCTATATTTTGGAAAACTCCCAAAAGTGACCTCATAAAAAAATGCATTTAGGAAGTCAACCCTTCAAGTGCTTCATGGTAAGAAGAAAAAAACACAAGTGGAATAGAAAAAAAATGTAAAAAAATAAAAAAAAATTTCAACTAATGTTAATTTAACCCTGACTTGTTTATTTTCATACACAATGAAAGGAGAAAATGTACCCCTCATGTTAAGTAGTTTCTCAGACATGTTTCAATACACCTATAATACTTTGTGTGGTTATACGCTACTGTTCAGACACATGGGAGGGTATTGGAAGGAAAGGAGCTTTATTTGACTTTTAAAGCGCGTATTTACCTGAAAAAATTGCTGACTCCCCTTATTTGTAGAGGTCCTGGCGAGTGGAAATAGACAAACTGCAAAAACAGTCTTTGAAATTGCACCCCTGAAGGAATTAATATAGGGGTGTAGCAAGCATTTTGAACACACTAGTATTTTACAGGATGTTATAGCATTGGGCCATCTTACCAGTAAAGTATTTGTTTTTTTTTTTTAAAAATTTCATTTCCACAAAAAAGTAAGAAGAGAAAATGCACCCCACAAACCATTCTGCAATGTCACTTGAGCGCGGAAATGCCTCATATATGGTCAGAAGCTACTATGTGGGTACACAACAGAACACAGATGTAAAGAAGCGCAGTTTGAATTTTGGAGCCCAGATTTTGCTGGACTTGTGTGTGTGGATGCTATGTACAGAGCACCAGGAGAGTAGAAGTAAACCAAAATGACCACATTCTGTAAAACTAGCGCTCCTGAGAATTAATCTTCGGGCCCAGTTACTATTTTGACCCCTTAGGTGTTGTCTCGAAATAATCATACAGTTGAGGTTGTTGCCTAGCCTGTGCTTCTTGAGACATTCACCATGTAAATTAAATAGTCCATATATGTGGAGTCTAGCTGTGGTTTAGGCACACTGCAGTGTTCAGAAGTCAGGGGTTACTGTTTGAGGGCATGTGGATTTTTCAAGATTGTATTTTGCTAGCCATTTCACTTTTCCAGAACGACTGCCTATACGATTTTTAGCAGCATCAGTTAAGGATACCTATTCCTCAGCTCCGTTTTTTAACGGCGCTGAGAAATAAGGTTATAGCGCCCCTCAGCGTCGGAAAACCTCCGGTATTTCAGGTACCGGGGGTAGCCAAGAGAAATTGATTCTGGTCAGTTTTACCGACCTCAGTGTTGCAATCACCGTTATTCACGGAATAACGGTGACTGCCAAAAAAAAAGGCATGTTTCCTATTTATTTCTCTCTACTCTGATATGATCTAGCACATCAGAGGAGAGAGAAATGGGATCTCTCGAGCCCCCCCATCCCCGATACCTGTGGTGTCCCCCGCTCCCTCCGGCTGTGTCCCACGGCCCTCGGCGTCATCTTCCTGGGGGAAAATGGCGGGCGCATGCGCAGTGTGCCCGCCGAGATTGGCCGGCACTCGCAACAATAGATTTTTCCTATTGGTTCATTTTGATCACTGTGATAGACCGTATCAAGTGATCAAAAAGGAGAAAAAAAAAGTAAGTGAAACCCCCCTTTATCACCCCTTAAGTTAGGTAAAAAGAATAAAACACATTTTTTTTCCATTTTTCCGTTAGGGTTGGGGATATGGTTGGGGTTATAGTTTTGGTTATAGCTAGGGTTAGGTTAGGGTTGGGGCTAGGGTGGTTTTGGGGTTAGTTATTATTAGGGTTGGGATTAGGGTTAGGGATGTGTTGGGGTTGGGATTAGGGCTGTGTTAGGGTTGGAGCTAGAATTAACGGGTTTCCACTGTTTAGGTGCATAAGGAGGTCTCCAAACGCGACATGTCGCCTGCCATTGATTCCAGCAAGTTTTGCATTCAAAAAGTCAAACTGTGCTCCCTCCATTCTGAGCCCTGCCATGCGCCCAAACAGCGGCTTTCCCCCACATACGTGGTATCGGCGTACTCAAAAGAAAATACACAGCAAATCTTTGTGGTCCACTTTCTTCTGATACCCTTGTGAAAATAAAAAAAAGTTTGGTTCCAAAGTAAATTTTTGGTGAAAAAAAGTAATATGTTCATTTTTTTTCCCTTCCACATTGCTTTAGTTCTTGTGAAGCACCTGAAGGGATAATATACGCACCTTGAGGGGTGCAGTTTTTAGAATGGTGTTTTGCTGGTAGCACTATTTTATGAGCTTTTTCGCTGTCGGCACAGTGGTTGCCACGGGCGTCTCTTGTTTGAAAAGAACCCTGGCAACTATTAGCAGATGCCCGGTATTTATCCAGCCCATCAGAAGCTGTAATCAGCTTTGTGGATTTCTTTCTGGTGATGAGCAGATGTCTAAAGGCTAATGTTTTCTAGCTCTGCCAATGTGGACTTTGTAGTGTCTCTTCCATATCTGTGTTGGCTGGAACCTGAGTGTTAAGGCCCTTTTACATTTAGCGATGCACCAGCGATCCAACCAGCGATCCGACCCGGTCAGGATCGCTGGTGCATCGCTAAATGATCGCTAGTGAGCTTTCATACAGAAAGATCTCACAGCGATGCAGCAGCGACGCAGCGCACGATACTTACCATTCACACACAGCGATCCTGCGTCCTCCCGCCCGCCTCCACGTGTCGCTGGACGTCACAGCAGGAAGTCTCAGCAGGAAGCGCCCGACGAGAAATGGAGCCGGACATTCTCGCGCGATCAGCGATGGACAGCGGGGGAGCCGGTCGCTGGTAAGTATCACACATTGTGATATCGCTAGCAATATCGCTATAACGTCACAAAACCAGTGACGTTTTAGCGATATTGCTAGCGATATTGCTTAGTGTAAAACCCCCTTTACTGTTTCACCTCCTATGCATTGTATGAATTTTAAACTTTGTAACATCGTTAAATCAATGCTCCAGCTTTCTTTATCTATTATTTGCACACAGAGAAGAAAGAATCTTACTGAAAATGAAGTTGGGGTTGACCATCTGCTCTTTTTCCCACTGTTTTTGTGATAAGAAATAAGCTAGGCAAATAGTGGAACCACTATGTGAGATAAAACCAGGCCTGTTTATAAGGGGATAGCTAATTTCTGAGTCACTGGCTGTCTGGACAGGAGTCCCCATGTATTTAAAGAGAACATATGCTGTTTTCTTAGTCATATCAATCAAGTTATTGCCTAGCATGCGATTTCTTTAGGCCTTTACACTTAAGGCCCTTTTACATTTAGCGATGCACCAGCGATCCAACCAGCGATCCGACCCGGTCAGGATCGCTGGTGCATCGCTAAATGATCGCTAGTGAGCTTTCATACAGAAAGATCTCACAGCGATGCAGCAGCGACGCAGCGCACGATACTTACCTTTCACACACAGCGATCCTGCGTCCTCCCGCCCGCCTCCTCGCGTCGCTGGACGTCACAGCAGGAAGTCTCAGCAGGAAGCGCCCGACGAGAAATGGAGCCGGACATTCTCGCGCGATCAGCGATAACCAGCGGGGGAGCCGGTCGTTGGTAAGTATCACACATAGCGATATCGCTAGCAATATCGCTATAACGTCACAAAACCAGTGACGTTTTAGCGATATTGCTAGCGATATTGCTTAGTGTAAAACCCCCTTTAATGTCCTATCAGTTTTGTGCACTAGTTATAGTTATCTGAGGGGTGAATTTTCTCCTTGTGGAGAGTGACAAGTCTGACGTGCTCTAGTTATAAAAATTATTTCAGATTGTCAATATGTCATATTCTCAATATCATATCAATAATATCATATTTATGAAGAAAGAAAGCTAGGCAAAGTTCACAAGCTGAACATTTGTCACAGATTTGCGTTGTATATATGCATAACAAATCCACGGTCAAATTCAGTCCAATACAAATAAATGGGTTTATAAAGTTACCATTAACCTATTGCGGTTCTGGTAGTGTTACAGTTTTTCAATACAAGCATGCCCATTATCTTACAGTAAAAATGCAGATTCATAATGGCAAGTCAGTTTTGGCATTTAGTGAAACTAGCAAAAAACAAGTGTAGGATTGCACTTTTTTTTGCAATTTCACCTCACTTGGAATTTGTTTCCCATTTTCTAGTACACGACATGGTAAAACAAGTGGTGTCGTTCAAAAGTACAACTTGTCCCGCAAAAAACAAGCCCTCACATGGCCTGTTAAGGCTGGCGGAATGCACCAAATTATAAAATAGTAGGTGCGTTCGCAGCCTGGGGTCCACCGTGCAGAGGTGGTACATGCTGCTAAGTAATGGCGGAAGAATTAAGCGGTGTGAAACCGGTCACACATGGGTTACGTCACCCATTGTGAACAGGGGCGAACTCTGTTAATGCACAGAGCCGCACAACCGCTGAACGTAGATGCCGGAGCCTGTTAAACTCACAGAGCCTGGCCAAAAGAGCGCACAGTGTACGGCCACAGAACTCTACCCCAAGGACACAGGGTTAGAGTCCTTCTAGGCCCACTGAACGCGCGGCGTCGCTGCCGTGAACGCCGCTATAGACACTGGCAAGGGAGCACGTGCACTGAGGCGTGCAAAGTCCCTGGTGAGGACTGATGCCTGACTCAACCTCTGTCCTACCTAAGCCTGGACGCTAGCAGGCTAGGCTGCACAACACATGCGTACCAAGGGTAGGGGTTTCTTAATGAGTCATTCACCAGAGACATTCATGCGTGCATACATCACTCACTCCACATAGTCTGTAAATACAGTCTTATCCTAGCGCATGGCCGAGCGGCCATGCGAACCTTTTATAGCCGTGAGCATCCGGGACCTTCCTGGCTTCTCGGATGGGCCAATCCGAACAGGAGCAGGACCTGAGCACGTGACCTTCGATCTCCAGTGGGAGATCACTCTACAGGCATGCTCAGTGGCCCGACATGGGGACTTAGTCCCTGGAGAATCTCGCTGCTGGGCAGCATGTATTGTCATAGCTGCGCCAGAGGTGGCAGCAGCAAGCAAACCCACGGAGCTGGTCTGGGCAGAGCGCCTGGACCGACGAGTTTGCTGAGCAACCTCCTCTGCGGCTGGAGAGGAATGGGAGACCGCTGGAAGTAAGGCTCGGGATTCTCGCTGTGCAGCGACAGAAATCCGATACCTAACACGGCCATATTGACGGAAAAATAAGTTATGACTCTGGGAAGAAGGGGAGCAAATAACTGAAACGCAAAACCGAAAAAAGCTCCGGTCATTAAGGGATTCAAAAGGGAAAAGAACATCACAGTGTAGGTATCCTGATGGTGCATATAGAACCACACCCTAAATAGTGAGGAGATAATGACAATAGATATAGTATATATAAACAAATTGGTGCACATATATTGAATGACACGTGACAAAAAAACAAAAGAAAAAGACAGTAAAAGCCAACTAGAAAATTAGATGATATATAAATCAATAAGAAAAAATGAGGTGCCGGTCAATTGATAATAGATCATTCTAATGTACCGTAGTTTTCAGACTATAAGACGCACCTAGGTTTAGAGGAGGAAATTAGGAAAAAAAAATTTGAAGCAAAAAATGTGGTCAATGCTGTACTTAATATCCCCCATCCTGGAAAATATGGTCCCCTCATCCCTATCCTGATATACATGGCCCCTCATCCCTATCCTGATGCACATGGCCCCTTATCCCTATCCTGGTATGCATGTTCCCCTCATCCCTATCTTGTATGCAAGGGATCCCTCGTCCTTATCCTAGTATGCATGGCCCCATCTCTATCCTGGGATACAGGGCCCCCATCTCATCCTAGTATGCATGGCCCCATCCTTATAATTGGGCCCCATCCAGGTATGCATGACCCCATCAGAAAACATTAAAACGTTTGGTTTTTTTTTTTAATGTTTTCTGATGGGGCCATGCATTCCAGGATTTGGGTGGGGGCAAATCATAAGGATGGGGCCATGCATACAAGGACCGGGGTTGGGGGCCAAACATACCAAGACGCTATTATAGAGCAATGAATATTCACTGCCAGTGCTGTGAAAATTAATTTCCCTTTAGCAGCGGGCACAGGAGTTAACCCCAGCAGCAGGTTCCTGCCTCTGTGACCTGCTGCTCAGCTGATGCCGCTCCCCCACGTACCCACCACAGCCAGAGCCGGTACATCCGGACTATATAACGCACTCCCCATTTCCTCCACATTTTTGGAGGAAAAAAGTGAGTCTTATAATCCGAAAAATACGGAACATAATTCAAGTGCATATTGGGTGTGTATAGCAATGAACAATAGAAAAATATTGCAAATCTTTAATATTATCAAGTGAATAAACAAAGTGCAAGCAATAAATAGGTATGTATATGACCTACATGTAAAATGAAAAATAAAATATAAGAAATTTATACCAATAATAAGTTGATAGTGACACAAATATAGTGCTATTATTAGAATAGAAAAAAATGCATATAGTGCAAATACATGTGTATAAGTGATAAATAAGAGTAATATAACCATATTAATTAAAATATAGCACATTACAAACATGCAAAAGACATACAACAAAACATATACAAAAATATGTACCACACACTCCCCATATCTCAAACACTTGTTTAGCTATTTATGTAATCAAGAAACCTCTTTATTTGCCGAAAGTTCGTTCTTATATATCATATTGTAACCGACCATGACAAAGCAAAGAATATTTGTTGTATTTAAAAATAAGATGCCTAACATAAATATAAAGGTATTTCATATTACCAAAAAGCTAGAGAAAACCAAACTGTTCATTAAGACCACAAGGGGTCATACATTTTAGTAGGGTAATCCATTTGGATTCTTTCTGGGCCAATCTAGTGGACAGGTTCCCCCCTGCCTCTCCCCTCCTATTGCCCGGGTAGATAGTCAATTCCCCTTACTTTCAGCAGATGTCCCTGACTTAGATTGTAGTCTCGAAATTATATGGCCAAGGTTATAAGTTTAGAGATGGCCCCAAAGTCATCAGGAATTATTTTTTTTCCGCTGCTTTTAATGTCTTTGATATGTTCGAGAGTGCGGACACGTAACTCCCAAGTAGTCAAGCCCACATCATGTAGCTTGATAACCAACCATAGATATGCAACAATAATTGAAATGTAAGATCTTGTACTCTCGTTCATGGGCAGAATCATAAAAAAATATTTACAAGTCTTGCAAGTACCGCAGTTCCAGGAACCCCATTTGGGACCCCTGGACCCAAAAATATAATTAGAAGTGGGCAAAACATAATGGCTATGAGCCAAAAAGTCTCCTAATGTTCTATTACGTTTCAGAGTAATCAAAGGTCGATTCAGTAAAAATTTACACAAGGTAGGGTCCTGCTGTAGGATGGGCTAGAATTTAGAAATGATGGAGGTCATTTCACGCTATCTCTAATTGTAGTTGATGATGAAACAAACCTGTACAGCTGTTTCTTGAATATGTATCTTAGGAATTAATAGTTTGTCGTTCAGTTTGCATTGGTTGAGTATATGCTCATCGAATATCACTCATTTTATAACCACGTATTAAAAATCTTGAAGTGAGATCTTGTGCTTGTTCATCAAAATCTTCATCTCGGTCGCAGATTCATTGTGCTCTCAAAAATTGTCCGTTGGGTATGGCCCGAATAACATGAGATGGATGTACCGATTTGGCGTGTAGGAGAGCATTCACACCCTCCTCCTTACGATAAATAGTTTTGTGAATTTGTCCAAAATTATCCACTGAAGTCCCCAGGTCCAGTAATTCGATGTAGTTTTGTTTGATATAAGATAATATAATATTCTAGGTATTTATGTTCAAGTCCAGAAGAAATTTATCCTATTCAGTCCTGGAACCCTGCCAAATAAACAAAATATCATCAATATATATCACAGTATGGTCCATGTTTTGGCCATATTCATGCTCCCAGAGTCCAAGAAAAAGATTGGCTTACAATGGGGCAAAAGTCGCACCCATTGCCACAACTCTCTTTTGAAGATAAAAAGTATCTTTAAAAGCAAAATAATTAAGTGATAATACGTATTCAATCAATTATCAGCTAAATCCACCAAAGGGGGCATCTAATCCACGACTAGAGAGAGATCATCTAGCAGCAGTAGGACCAAGATCATGAGAGATACCAGTGTAGAGCGACTCCACGTCACATGTAATCAGATAAATGCCTGGGCACATGTGTATAACATCCAATCTTTGAAGGACTTCTGTAGTATACATTATGTATGAGGGTAACTCTGTTATAAATTGTTTTTAAATAGAAGTCCAAAAATATGTAGGTGGACTCGGGCTCCCATTGCGTGAAATAATTGGGCATCCGGGTGGATGTTGAATTTCTATGGACTTTTGGCAATAAATAAAAGGTTGGTACTGATGGTAAATTAAGGCTGCTTTTACACATGCCGTTTTTTTTTTTTGCGGGCTGTATTGCCGCAAATTTTGCCTTCTCCCGCAAAAACAGGCCGCAAAATCTTCTCGGATCGCCATTTTCCCCTATTACAACAAATAGCGAAAAAACGTCATTCTGCAAATACAGTGTACCACAAAAAGAAGCAAACGTTGTTTTTGCGGTACCATTGAAAAGCATTGCGGCCGTGTCCATAAGCCGTGAAAAATTATCAATCAAGTTCGATGTTTTCTCACAGCCGCAAATATGGCCCTCACGGCTATACGGTGCACGGGCCTCCTACTAATTTTTGCAGGCCGATTTTTGCGGCCCCATAGAAATCTATTGGGGCCGCAAAAAAGGCCCGCAATAATGCGGCAAGTGTAAAGCCAGATTAACCCTCAAGCCTTCCCAAATTTTGATACAATCCCCTTTTCCAATGCTGAGTCTAGCATTGTAAATAACTCCTTTTGAAATACCAAATTGGGATCATGAGGCAATCGGTAACACATAGGATCATTCAGTTGCCTAAAGGCTTCCTTTTCATATTGTTTTTGGCCAAACAGCAATATTGCCGCCTTTGTCGCCCGGTTTGAAAGCATCCTCTTTCATTTTATTCAGCGCGTCCAAAGCAACCCTTTGTTCCTGTTTGCAAATGATCAAATTGTCTAAGAGGAGACAGTTGTCGTATCTCTCTGCAAACCTTCTTGACAAATATCTCAATTGTTGAACTGAGAGTAAATAGTTGAAATGACTTGGACTTTTTCTTAATAAAATCAGGGAGTTTACCTGGTGTCTCCAACTGTTCAGCCAACAAGTCCTATAATGCCTGTAGCGCCACCAATTCTTCCTCTGTTGGAAAAACTGTACAAAATGATTTATTGGAATGTGTTTTCCATCAGAAGTTTTTCTAGCAAACAGTAAAGTATCTTTGATCACCATAAAATGGTACAGTTTTGCCGTTGTACTAAAACCCAAACCCAAGGGTTAAACTGAAATCTGATCAGTGGTGAATTGTATAGCAGATAAATTAATTACCTTCAGAATGCCTTCATTACTGTATTCTTGTTCTCTATTGGCAGTAAATTTACGCTTTATTACTGCATGTTGGATATTATAACGGGTATTTTTTTAATATGTTCTTTACATGAACTGATGCAAGCCCTCAAAAAAAAAAGTGCAATTCCAGGTTGTGAGGTAGCAGAAAATAAAATGGAAAGGGGGCGAGTACTTTTGCAAGCCATTGTAGACCTGCACTCAATATCTATGTGAAGGTACTGCAGTGTCCTTTCACCATGTTAAAGCCAATGATAAGTTGCTGGAGTCTTCTAGTGAAGGAAATCTCTGAGCACCATTAAAGATTTTCAGGCGCCACAAACCCTCCTAGAAATTGGTCCAAGTTCAAAGACCCACTTCAATTTCTTTCTAAGCAAGGAAATGACTATGGCTGAATTAAAACTGGTGGCACGCTACAACCGCTGATTTGGAAACCTTTACCCATCGCCGATTGTTTCAGTTCCCATTTTTACTGGCCGGTCAAAGTAAAAATGCGATCTGAAATGGATCAATTGCTGTGGTCTTCAGAAGTGCGAGCTGTGTTTGATAATTTCACCCGATGAACTTTTGTGAGATGTATGGCTCCAACATATTGCTATTATAGGTTGGTTCCCATGCTGTTACTGTATTGTCGTCAGTGCATCCCCAGAGATGTGCTACCAACAAAGTTTACTTTTAAGTTCACATAAAAGATGCCATCACTTAATGAGCAAGGGTTCACCCATTTGTCAGCTGATCACTCCCATGTAGTAATGAGGACTTTAAGGGGTTGTTCCACAAATTGCACTGTAGTTTCAAAATGGAGAATTTGTAGAATGGGAGAGGTAGGTAGATAAATGTGAGATGGATATTGTGGACGTTTGCAGAAGATGACTCGGGTGCAGCCCTGGGAGATATCGTTACTGCTTAGTTACATAGGACAAATTGCTGCCTGCCCACAGGAAGTGTCAAGACGAAAATTACAAAATGAGTAAGTAGAGGGGAAGAAAATTACACTGGGAAGATTTGTTTTTGTTAGAAATTTGCTAAGTATGCAGCTAGTGAGAGCAATTGAAGAAAGAGAAGATGAACCTTTTCTGTTGCTAATCAGTGGTGGATCTGTAATTGATGTCTAAGGGTACCGTTACACCTAGCGACTCACCAGCGATCCCGACCAGCAATATGACGCTGTCAGGATCGCTGGTGAATCGCTAGGTGGTCGCTAGTGAGCTGCCACACAGGCAGATCTCACCAGCGACATCGCTAGGGACGGGGATCGCTACTTACCTGTCAGACGCGGCGATCCTGCGTCCTTCCGCCCGGCTCCACGCGTCGCTCGTCGTCACAGCAGGAAGCGCCGCAGGAAGTGGCCTACGAGGAATGATCCAGGAGCTTCTCGCGCGATCAGCGATAACCAGTGGGGGAGCCGGTCGGAGATAAGTATCACATGTAGTGATATCGCTACCAATATCGCTGCAACGTCACAAAATCGGTGACTTTACAGCGATATTGCTAGCGATATCGCAGTGTGTAACGGGGGCTTAAGGCCATGTTGTGCTGTCCACTCGCAGCACAAATCGGGCTCCGTTTTAAATGTCATGGCCTTTTTTTTCCCTATAATTTTACTGTAAAACACATCCTAATTGTGCTGTGCAGACTTGGCCTTAGATGAATATCCTCACCATTATGTATAATTATTGCTATGTTTTATTTGTGGCTGACAAAACTCCAATTACAGATAATGCAAATAAAGTCCGTGGAGCCTCATTTAAGAGTCTCAAACACGGGACTAGCCAGATCTTCCTCCAGGGAAGGACCCAGCCAAGGAGTGGCTCCTTTCGGAAACCACCATTACCACCATATTAAGTGGCCCTTTAAGTCAATATCCAGCTCTTTACGAGTTTACAGATATGACAGGGGAAATACCAAGGCCAGGTATCCATCCACAGACAGCTGTTTTGGGGTGTTGCCCCTCATCAGTGTGGAGTAGGATTCTGGCTAGGTGGGAGCAATGCCTAGTAGACCAACATCACGAAACAATCACTGACCTCAGGGAGACCAGTCAAAGAAAACACTGCGGCAGCCGGCAAAGGCGCTCAATCAGTGAAATCCTAGGTGCATTGCTCCCTGGGAAATACGAATATGCAAATAAAGTCCGTGGAGCCTCATTTAAGAGTCTCAAACACTGGACTAGCCCAATCTTCCTCCAGGGAAGGAACCAGCCAATGACAGATAATACAGATTATAGTTATAACAAATAAACACAATAAATATAAGCATGACCCATGCACTATTCTAAGAGAGGAGGCATGTTGGCCAATACTCACTCTTAGGCTACTTTTGCATTTTTGTGCAAAAGCAGACCAGCACACGGCCAGCGTACCCACCGCTAAATATAGGTCAAAATAGATAAGTCTGAAAGTAGCCTTAGGGTGTGTGCACACGGTGCAGATTCTGCTGCGTATCCGCAAGCAATGTACAGTACAATGCTAATCAATGGCTTTTAAAAATCGCAGTGCACATGCGGATTTGCTGCGGTTTTAAATCCGCAGCATGTCAATTCTTTCTGCGGATTCTGCAGCAGTTTGACACCTGTTCCATTGTCCAGGTGTCAAAACCGCAGGTAAAACACAGGTCGTTTTACCTGCGGATTTACCTGCAAATCCGCTCGGAAAAATCCACAGCACAATCCGCACTGTCTGCACTCACCCTTAGGCACTGTGCACATGTTGCGGATTCTCCTTCGGTGTACTACTAGTACCATTCTATCGTATGTAGAACAAAAAACGCTGCGCACATGCTGTGGAAAAATCTGCAGCAGATCCGCTGCGGGTTCATTTCCGCAGCATGTCAATTCTTTGTGCGGATTCCGCAGCGTTTTACACCTGCTCCATTATAGAAATCCGCACAAAATCTGCACTAAATCCGCAGGTAAAACGCAGGTCATTTTACCTGCGGGTTTAGCAAAATCCGTGTGGAAAAATCCGCAATGGTATCTGCAACGTGTGCACATACCCTTATACTTCACACATTACTATGGCATCATTTGGTAGTTACCACAGTGTCTCAGTTACCCAATAATTAAAGGGTTTTCCAGGATTGGCAAAAGTGAGGAAAAGTCATAGGGCAAAAATAGTTATTCACCTTATAAAAGTTCTTTCCCTCAAACGCCACTGCTGAAATGCCCAATCACATGTTGCCTCCCTGCAGTGAGCACGTGCTGCCTCTGCCACCTGGTACTGGCCTCAATGATGAGATTGATCTCGGTGGTCTTGCGCTGCTCATGCCAGTTATGAGTGTACAGTACATCACTGCTGAAGGGAAGGCAACAGGGGCACACCCGTGGCTGCATCCGCCAAACATTCACAGAAACAATAAATACATGTAAAACAGGAGACACTCCAGTGTGACTGCCGCTGTCAATTCTAACTGAAAGATAAGATAAAACTCTCTGATCGCTACAGTTTAACCTCTTAAATTCCACTGTCAAACATGAAAGCAGCATTTAAAAAGGTTACAACATTGTGGTCATCCATTTTGTCACCATCGCCCCCCTACCCATGTGACTCATACAGGGAGCCAATAAGTTGTTTGGTTAAAATACGTATATAATATACGTATACACACATGGTCAAAATGGCTGGTACTCTTTTAATGACCGAAAAACCCACAGTGGTCACAGAAATAACTTGAATTTGACAAAAGTAATAAAAAAAAGTCAGACATTGCTTTTCAACCATTCTTCCAAAGAATTTTTAAAAAATAAAATTCATGAAATAGGCCTGGACAGAAATGATGGTACCCTTAATATTTTGTTGCACTACCTTTTGAGGCAATCCCTGCAATTAAACGATTCCTGTAACTGTCAATGAGACTTCTGCACCTCTCGACAGGTATTTTGGCCCACTCCTCAAGAGCAAACTGCTCCAGTTGTCTCGTGTTTGAAGGTTGCCTTTTCCAGACGGCATGTTTCAGCTCTTTCCAAAGATGCTCAATAGGATTTCGGTCAGGGCTAATAGAAGGCCACTTCAGAATAGTTCAATGTTTTTCTCTTAGCTATTCTTGGGTGTTTTTAACTGTGTGTTTTGGCTCATTATCCTGTTGCAAGACCCATGACCTGCAACTGAGACCAAGCTTTCTGACACTGGGCAGCACATTTCTCTCCAGAATCCCTTGATAGTCTTGAGATTGCATTGTACCCTGCACAGATTCTAGACACCCTGTGCCAGATGCAGCAAAGCAGCCCAGAGCATAACAGAACCTCCTCCATGTTTCACAGTAGGGACAGTGTTCTTTTCTTGATATGCTTCATTTTTCCATCTGTGAACATAGAGCTGATGTGCGTTGCCAAAAAGTTCCATTTTGGTCGCATCTGTCCATAGGACATTCTCCAAGACACTTTGTGGCTTGTCAACATGTAGTTTGGCAAATTGCAGTCTGGCTTTTTTATGATTTTTTTTTTTTTTCAACAATGGTGTGCTCCTTGGGCGTCTCCCATGAAGTCCACTTTGGCAACGACTGATGGTGTGATCTGACACTGATGTTCCTTGAGCTTGAAGTTCACCTTTAATCTGTTAAGAAGTTTTTCTGGGCTGTTCTGTTACCATTCATATTATCCGTCTCTTTGATTTGTCATCAATTTTCCTCCTGCGGCCACATTCAAGGAGGTTGGCTACTACAGTCCCATGGAGCTTAAATTTCTTTATAATATGTGCAACTGTAGTCACAGGAACATCAAGCTGCTTTTGAAGATGGTCTTATAACTTTCACCTTTAACATGTTTGTCTATAATTTTCTTTCTTATCTCCTGAGACAACTCTTTCCTTCGCTTCCTCTGGTCCATGTTGAGTGTGATGCACACCATGTCACCAAACAGCACAGTGAGTGTCTGTAGCCCTCTATACAGGCCCACTCACTGATTCCAAAATTGTAGACACCTATGATTCTAATTAGTGGACACATCTTGATTTAACGTCCCTTTTGTCACATTTTCAGGGGTACCATCATTTCTGTCCAGGCCTATTTCCTGAGTTTTAGTTTTTAAAAATTCTGTGGAAGCATGGGTGAAGAGCAATGTCTGACTTTCATTTGTTCATTTTCATAGATTTTTGATTTATTAACTTGTATCTGACAAAAGTATTTGTCATCTTTGTGAGTTTTTCTGTCATTAAACGAGGGGTACCAACAATTTTGACCACGTGTGTATATCAAATATGTATTGTTTTGTGTTTTCACTGTGCAAAATGTTGATACATAAAGATAAACAAATGTAGTAGCACCATAATCGTACTGATCCATAGAATGAAGTTAAAGGTGTTGTCCAGTCTAAATCGATAAGTCTGTTACTCTGTGTGACTGCAGACTTATGAATCCCCGCACTGTGCTCTGCGAGGATTCGCCGGATTCTGTACCGGGACCGACGAGTACATTTGCGTTATACGTACTCCCAGACAGAGCCCATCCAGTGGGCGTTACCTCACTCCTTACACTTGTACGGTGCAATGCCACTCCATCTAGTCACCACACCAACTGGATGGCCATGTCACTAGTTGGTGCAAGGCCTCGCGCAATACAAGTGTATAGCGCGAGGCCGCACCCACAAGTCGGTCTCTGGCTGTATGTATAACACATACATACCCTCCGGTCCTGGCTCAGAAACCAGCAAATGCCCACAATGCGCAAGGCAGCACTAAAGGAATTCTTAAAGGGAAGGTGCCGTCTTTTTTCATAATTTAATGTAAAAAAGAAAATAGTATAAAAAGATATTGTCCCCTAAGCTTGACTCAGTGGTGTGTATGGATTTTTTTTTTTTTCTGTAGTAATGCAGCCACTGGGGGCTGCCATCTTACCTCTCTGGCTGCTGAACGACACTTTCCATGCTCATTTACGGCAGTCCCTGGGCATAAGAGACAATAGTCGGCTGCCGACCCTATCTCTTTCATTGCAGCTGCATCAGGAGTGAACTGGGCACGCCTCTGTGGGCAGCTCAATTCACAGCTGTAGGTGTGGCCAGGCGCCATCTTATTAGAGCCCAGTGCTTTTCTTTTAGCTTTATTTACACTCTATTGCAAGCCCTGGATGCTGTACTGTTCCAGCATAATGGCTTGGATGTTCACTCTGCACATACCAGCTGTAGGAGAGGAACCAGGACGAGCTCCTGGACACCAAGCTGCTCTTTCCAAAACACACGGCCAGCTGCTGCCCCTGCTCTTGCAAAACATAGGTGGACCTGCTCCCTGCTGTTTCAAAACACTTGGCAATCTGCTGGACATCTAATCCTCTCCTGTGTGATACTGACTGCTGAGCCGTATATCTAATCCTCTCCTGTGTGATACTGTGCTGAGCCGTGTATCTAATCCTATCCTGTGTGATACTGTCTGCTGAGCCGTGTATCTAATCCTCTCCTGTGTGATACTGTCTGCTGAGCCGTGTATCTAATACTCTCCTGTGTGGTACTGACTGCTGAGCCGTGTATCTAATCCTATCCTGTGTGATACTGTCTGCTGAGCCGTGTATCTAATCCTGTCGTGTGTGATACTGTCTGCTGAGCCGTGTGTCTAATCCTCTCGTGTGTGATACTGTCTGCTGAGCTATGTATCTAATCCTATCCTGTGTGATACTGTCTGCTGAGCCATGTATCTAATCCTCTCCTGTGTGATACTGTCTGCTGAGCCGTGTATCTAATCCTCTCCTGTGTGATACTGTCTGCTGAGCCGTGTATCTAATCCTCTCCTGTGTGATACTGACTGCTGAGCCGTGTATCTAATCCTATCCTGTGTGATACGGTCTGCTGAGCCGTGTGTTTAATCCTCTCCTGTGTGATACTGTCTGCTGAGCCGTGTATCTAATCCTATCCTGTGTGATACTGTCTGCTGAGCCGTGTATCTAGTCCTCTCCTGTGTGATACTGTCTGCTGAGCCGTGTATCTAATCCTATCCTGTGTGATACTGCTCTCCTGAAATACTCTGTGCTGCTGTCACCCTGCTCCTCCACCATATATCTCCCTCTGTGCCCCCCATAGACAAGCACACTGCTCTCCTGAAATACTCTTGCTGCTGTCACCCTGCTCCTCCGCCATATATCTCCCTCTGTGACCTCCCCCATAGACCAGCACACTGCTCTCCTGAAATACTCTGTGCTGCTGTCACCCTACTCCCAGAATCCTTGCTGCCTGCCATCCTCGGTGACCGAAGACCCCATTCCTCTCCTCAGATCCCGTCCTGGTGATGTGTGAAAGTGAGGCGACAGGGGCCTGATATATGGTGGAAGGAGCAGGGCAACAGCAACACAGAGTATTTCAGGAGAGCAGTGTGCTGGTCTATGGGGGGCGTCCTGTTCGGTGCCAGGGATTGTACATAGAGCGCTGTGTTTTATACACATGGATGGACCATCTGCTTGTCTGCTCCACAGAAATCCAGGAAACATTTCTGCTGATTGATGACCTGTCCTGATCCAGACTTTGCATGCAAAGACAGTCAGTAACTTTGCAGGCCCCATCAAAATGGCTGCTCACTGTGTTCCTAGATGTCATCCTCTCTTTTCTCTTAGCAAACACCCAGAAGGGGAGGAGAGGAGTGACACCACACCCATGTCAGCAGATTCCGCCCATAATCACGGCAGGGCAGTAATGTGAGCTAGTTGTACACTAGGTTTTTGTGCCAAATTTCAGTAGCTGCTCCCCCTAGTGTTAACAAGTGGAAATGCCAAACTTTTTAAAATTATTTTTCATATTTTACAAAATTAAAAACATGATAATATTTTTTAAGAAAATGTAAACATTAATTCTTCACATTTTTTCAGTTGCTGAAAACAAAATTTTTTGGATGGTGGCACCTTCCCTTTAAGTCTGCAGTCACACAGAGTGTCTGCAGACTTATCTATTTTGACCGGACAACCACTTTTAACATATTATTTATAATGCATTGTGAATACAAAAAAATCAGTGGCAGAATTTCTGTTTTAGTATGAAAAGATGCTGCTTTGGCAGAAAAAATAAGTTATTGCCCTCAGTGTGATGGGAAAATAAGGTTTGGTTTCAAAGGGTTAAATACGCCTTGTTCTTAAAGGGTTAATCGTTAGTCCATTAACTATTCTACTCATTCACATTATATTCATGTAGAGACATGGATGAAGAAGGGCAGCATTTATTGAGCTGAAGTTCCCTTCCTTGAAAGTTTAGGATCAGTTTTTACTTGTTTTCTGAGGTATGGCTTTCTGTGTACTGTTAATTATTGATGAAGTCTCATTGATCTGCTGCACAGGATTAACTGATGCCGTTTCCTTCAGCTACAGATTAACTTTATAAACCTCAAGGATATTTTTTTCTTTGAGCCAATGAATGTATCTTCAAAACAAAATAGCAGTTATTGTTATATTTATAGTCTTCTTTGTATATTCTCTATGTACAGTATATGTGTGTATACACTGGATATAGAAAGTCTACACACCCTTGTTGTAAATTTCATGTTTTTCTTATGGAATAAAACCTTACCTGATGATTACAGAGGCGTAGCTAGGGTTTTGGTTTGGGGGTGGGAGGTGAAACTTCTGAGTGGGACCCTAGCCAGGTAACCTTGATTACAACCGGGTGACGAACCCTAATAGTGGATGTAGGAGAACCTCAGCAGATGACAGCATTGTTGCTGAAAATAATTTCTATACAAAGACCAACGCTGATATTTCTGCCATATGGTCAGTGGTAGATACCAGTCCTACAGAACATATAAGTGATTACAGCAGTTATAGATGGTGACTTACCGCTGACGTTCTTTCTGATAGAATCGTTCACTTTTCACATCTTTTCCATCTCGCCCAGACCGAAATGATTACTTCTTCCACGACTTGGCTGCAGAGATTACAACAGACACATTTCACATCTCATATTTTCAGAACTGCCCCATCTATTTCCAGCCTGCACAATCTGCTTATCCTGCTAATACCCCAATACTGAGCCACTGCTGCCATATGTTTTCCTATTACTGCACCCACTGTGTGGTTCTGTGTGCCCTCTAAATTCTAAAGCAACCCTCTAGAATATAGTAATGCCGGATGCAGGTGCCCTCGAAAACTGTGCCACGTTTTGTCCCCTATAAAGTAACAATGCCCTCTCTGTGCCCCATTGACAGTCACAGTAACCTGAGTTCCCCTATAACAATAACTGCCACTTTACATTTAATGTCCTGAGTCTCCCCTGTACAGCTCCCCTATACACAGTATAATGCCACATCACTGCATGTATACTGACCCCTTAGTATCCCCCAAACGGAGGGCCCCGTCACTGTAATCTCCACACTGTATGATGATCCCCTAGATAGCCTCCATATAGTATAATGCACCAGATAGTCCTCAATATAGTATAATGCACTCCCCATAGGCCTCTATAGTATAATGCACTCCCTATATGCAGACTCTCTGTAGTATAAAGCCCTCCCCATACAGACTCTAGGATAATGCACCTCCCATAAGTATATTCTATATAGTATATTGCGCTCCCCATAGACTATATTGTATAATGCGCTCCCCATAGGCATACTCTATATTGTATAATGGACCCCTATAGGCACATTTTGTATTGTGTAATGCACCCCCTATAGAAAGACTCTAAATAGTATAATGCAGCCTCCATACGTAGACTCTATACTATAATGCAGCCCCCCATAGGCAGACTCTATATTATCTTGCAGCCCCCCATAGGCTGACTCTCTAATATAATGTACACCCCATAGGTAGATTCTGTGCACCCCCATTATACTATAGAGCATGCTTACGGGGGCTGCATTATACTATATAGTAATGCAACCCCTCATAGGCAGACTCTATACTATAATGCAGCCCCCCATGGGCAGACTCTGTAGTATAATGCACCCCCACAGGCAGACGCTAAAAAATAAATGAATCCAATACTTTCCTCTCCTCCTCGCTCCTCAGCTGCTCTGAGCGCCTGCACATCTCCGGACCACGGGCGCAGAGTATTGATGTCATCGCGACCGCCTTTAAGTGTCTATGTCGGGGACATCAGACGCTGACAGAGGGAGTGATGGGAGAGGGAGCGTAACACTCGTTCTCTCATCATTGCGTCAACTGTATCGCCATCTAGCCAATGCAGTTGCACTTGCGATGATGGGTGAGGAGGGGGACCCACTGCTAGCTTCGGGCACCCCCGCCTGCTCAGGTGCCCCATAGCGGCCGGGTGGAGGTGCAGGGAGATCGAGTCTCCCTGCTCTGCCTCAGAATGTAACTGCATCGGCGAGCTGTGCATGCCGATACAGTTAAAATAGCGTAGGTCCGGGTATGCCTCCTCAGATTGCGGGGCCTGGGTCGGTCGCCCCTTCTGATCTCCTTCCCCCCGGCCGGTAGCTACGCTAATGCTGATGAATAATTTCAGTACTTTTTCTACCTTGAATGTCACTTACAATCTGTACAAGGCTATTGAGAAACAAACTAAAATAGCTTTGTGAGGGAATACATAAATAACAAAACTGAAATAATATGGTTGCATAAATGTGAACACCCTCTTATAATTGGGGACGTGGTTGTGCTCATAGTTAACCAATTACATTTAAACCCATGTAAAATAGACTGCACACATCTTCCATTATTTAAAGTGATTCTGATTAACTCCCTTTAAAATGTAGCTGTTTTAGTGGGATTTTCCTGACATTTTCTTAGTTGCATTTTGCAGCAAAAAACAGTCTGTAAACAGCAATGGGATCTCTTTGCTGAATGTTATCCATCAGGAGAAGGGTACAATTTTTTTTTCTAAAGAAGTAGATGTTCCTTGCAACACTGTGAATACGACCATCAAGAAGTGGCCTAATTTGACACAACGGTGACATCATCTGAAATTCTCTCAAAAATTGAGAAGACAAAAACAATTAGCTTTGATTACGCTGTCAAGAGGCCTCTAGTAATATTAAAGGAGCTGCAGGAAGTTTTGGCAAGTACTGGTTGTGTAATGCATGTGACAACAATCTCTCGTATTCTTAATATGTCTGGCCTGTGGGGTATGATGTCAAAACGGAAGTCCTTTCTCACAAAGAAAAACAACCAAACCTGGTTTGCCAAAAGTGTGTACTAGAATGTGTTTTGGACTAATGAGACCAAGGTTGTATATTTTTTTTTTTTTTTTAACACCATAACGCAAAAAGGTACGTTTAGCACAAAGGCAATACTGCACACTAGGGTGACCGGATCTCATATGGGGGGGGAAAAATGTCAGAATCTTGTTCGTCTGGACCCCACAAAACGATTCCCCTTTCCAGATATTGAGAGAGCCAAAATTTGAGCTCGATCAAACGACGTTAACCCGTGCCGCTCGTCGCTCAAAGTTTGAAAAAATCCAAATTGAGGTATTTTAAGATTTAGGTATTTTGCATAGTCTGTTAGACTATAAAGAATGTGACAACAACATTGCAGAAATAGCCCTGACCAAATTTTCGAACCATTTGTGGTATTTGAATGCAGAGTTGGTGGGATTATCGTTTTTTGATCCCACTATTACAGACAATGAAAAGTTGTTAATGGCTAATAAATTGCTCAGTAGCACAGATGAACCATCAGAGCACGCTAACCTACATGAGTTGATAATTTTACATAGTTATCTAATCTATTCTAGAGCGTTTGTTAAAGTAGTTTTTGAAACGTCAGAATATAATGCTCGGCATTTGCTTACAACTTGCAGGACATATTGCTTTTGTTCTTCATCTTTTGTCAGAAGGTCGTTAAAGTCGGTTACTTCCTACCTCTTTTAATTTTTCTTTCCTAACTTTTGGATTTACAACCCTAGCGTGCTCTGATGGTTCATCTGTGCTACTGAGCAATTTATTAGCCATTAACAACTTTTCATTGTCTGTAATGGTGGGATCAAAAAACGATAATCCCACCAACTCTGCATTCAAATACCACAAATGGTTCGAAAATTTGGTCAGGGCTATTTCTGCAATGTTGTTGTCACATTCTTTATAGTCTAACAGACTATGCAAAATACCTAAATTTTAAAATACCTCAATTTGGATTTTTTCAAACTTCGAGCGACGAGCGGCACGGGTTAACGTCGTTTGATCGAGCTCAAATTTTGGCTCTCTCAATATCTGGAAAGGGGAATCGTTTTGTGGGGTCCAGACGGACAAAATTCCGACATCGATTTTTTGCGGCCACCCTACTGCACACCATAAAAAAATGCACATATATATGTGGAAGCACATAAATATATATATATATATATATATAATATATATGTGTGTGTGTGTGTATATATATATATATATATATATATATATATATATATATATATATATATATATATATATATATATATAGAGCTCAATGTTGGTGTGTATGTCCGGGATAGGCATCCGCACTGTCGTAGCTACAACCACAAAATTTTGTGTGTACCCCGAGAGCGTCATAGGCTATGTTGTGAGGCGAAATTTTAACCCCGCACGTTCCAATTCACCAAACAGTTTTGCCCCTATCTGCATAATGGGGAAAAAGTGAAAGGAAAAGTGTTGGAGGCAAATTGACAGCTGCCAGATGTGAACAAGGGGGACTTAAAGAATGAGAGCGATGGCGCCAAAGAGTATATACCGTACAGTTGCTAAGGTGGGGCCCTGACATTGGATACTCACCACACACGAGGATATGAACGCACACACAAAATGCGCCACACACTACCACGTGCTTCAACACATATACCACCCTCAGCACACATTTCACCACACATACACCAACATCGCCACATAAAAGTCGAAACACAAAAGTCGCCACTCAAAACTCGCCACACTGTCCCAGAGCTGTTTAAAAGATGAAAAATGAGCTGTGATTGGTTGCTATCAGCAACAGTTTTCTTTGTAGACAGTTGTGGTAACTGAGGCCTATTATTCTTATCATTTCTATGGTGTTATCGTCCTTCTGTAAAGCTGGAAATAAAGCGGGAGTCACACATAGCAACTTTTGTGACACAACAGCGATCTCACCAGCGAGTTCGCTGTGTGTGACTGCGATCAGCGACCGGCCCCCCTGCCGGGATCACTGCAAGAAACCTCTGGACATATTTTTCGTCGCAGGTCTCCCGCTGGCCAGCACGCATCGCTGCGTGATACAGGCGGGAGACCAGCGATCAGCTGTAAAAAAGAATAAAAAAAAATAAAAAATATTGTTATTCTCACCTTCCGACGTCCCGCGCAGCCATCCCGCCTCTCTCCATGCTCCCGGTCCCAGTGATCCTTTGCAAGAATGACCGTGAAACTTCACGATCCCGCGAGAACGGGCGTCATGGCGGTAATTCTCGCAAAGGATTACTGGGACCGGAGCGTGGAGAGAGGCTGGAATGTTGTGCTAGACGTTGGAAGGTGAGAATAACAATATTTTTTATATTAATTCTATTTTTTTACAGGGATATGGCATCAGCGCTAACGAACACAGCGATGCCGGGCGCTCGGCATCGCTGTTCTGATCGCTGGTGAAGCTGTCTGTTTGACAGCTCACCAGCGATCACATAGCGACTTAGCAGCGATCCTGACACGTTGATATAGTTGTCGGGATCGCTGGTAAGTCGCTATGTGTGACTCCAGCTTAACACTATTGCCGTGCCAACAAAGACCACCCTCTGACACAGACTGCAGGGGGAGCCCAGTATCACACAGGAGAGGATTAGATACACGGGTCAGCAGTTATTATCATTATCACACAGGATAGGATTAGATATACAGCTCAGAAGACAGTATCACACAGGATAGGATTAGATACACAGCTCAGAAGACAGTATCACACAGGATAGGATTAGATACACGGCTCAGCAATCAGTATCACACAGAATAGGATTAGAAGCACGGTTTTTATGTGCAATATAAGCATTATAATTTGTTATAACTAACCACCACAGTTGGTTACTATGCCCAGGCAATGCTGGGCTCTTCAGCTAGTGTGTGTGTGTGTGTGTGTGTGTGTGTGTGTGTGTGTATATATATATGTATATATATATATGAGAAAAAGAATACAGCAGCACATGTGCATGAATCTAGGCCATGTGAAAACACAGAAAAACATTAAAACCATTCAATTTAGATAATTCTCAAATATTTTTTTCAAAAACAATATTTTTTTACTTACAGTAAGATGAAAAATGAAGGTTTTTAGTGCACAAATTGGCAAATTCATGTAAGCCCATCAACCACGGCAAGGTGACCTCCCCTGATGGGTCCCTGCTCTACCGTACATAAGCCACTTCTGGGCCACCAGCCTGTACATGTCCTGCTGCATTCTTTTTCTCTATGTTGTGCAGTTTTTGCAGCTTGCACGTGTTTACACTCGGAGGTGCTGGTCGTTTTTTTTTTTTTCTCTCTCTCTCTCTCTCTATCTATATATATATATATATATATATATATGTGTGTGTATATATATATAGTGTGTGTGTGTATGTATGTATGTATGTATATATATATATATATATATATATATATATTATAATTTTATTTTTTTATATACACACACGTTAACTCCAGCTGCCGAAAAAGAGCCAAAAAGTGATGCCTCCATCATGCTTTACTGGGTATGATTTTTTTTTTCGTGATGTTCAGTATTGGCTTTGTGCCAAACGTATCTTTTGGAGTTATTGTAAAAAAAAATTCAGCCTTGTTATCAAGTTATAGATAAAGTTTGTGAGCATAAAAATTTATCAAATCATTATAATGATGCCTGACAAAGCGTGTCTTGCGTTACACAGCATTTATTATTTCCATGCACATTTATAGCAAACATCAAGACACACTGAATAAGCATTTTTTCCCAAATATATGAAGGACTGAAGGCATCCTTACAGTGAGTTTGCTGAATAAGAAATTATGTAATACATATTTGTTTAGTCTAGGGCATTGTGTACCTCCATTAAGTGTGTAGAAGCAGCTCCCAAGCACTGCAGATCAGCTACTTTTCAGGAGAATACGAGCTGATCTGCAAGTTTCCAGCATCAACCGCTACACATTGAATGGAGCCGTGCTGTGCAGCACTGTTCATTACTTACTTTTGTCCGGCACTAATAACAGGTGATTGGTGTCCGTTCCCCCTCCAATATGCCTAGAGAACCCCTTTAATGGTCTGGTCAGTGTTTATGTGCTGCTGAATTTTCACTATGGCAATAAGTGCAGTAAATTGTGTCGATATTAAACAGCCCTTATTATATTACAGATATTACAATGAGTTTGTACTGATTGGTGATTATCCACAGTATACATTGACAGCCTGCATTTTTTTTACCTCAATTTGCGCTGCTTGTTTTCTCTGTTTTTCTCCATATTTCTCTGTTTTTTACTGTAATACAGAGTTGATTTCTCTGCTTGGAAAGTCTTTGCTGCGTTTGCGACCAGGGTAAATATGACCTATAAATATATGTATTCATATGATACTCTGTTACTTTAGCTCTAATTACCCCACCCATTGCCAACTGTAGAATGCATGCAAATCAATAAACGTTATGCAAAACCGTACTTTATTGACTAGGACTTGGCTTTCCTTTTGTACTTTTTTCTTTTTTTTCTTTGTTGCTCACATTTGTATAAACCTTCAATATTGTCATAAGGTGACAAACCCTCTTCTAGAGAATGAAAAACACAGGCGCCTGCAAGAAATGCTGAATGTCTGTGTTCTATTGGATTTCTTGCCTCGCTATTTGCATAGTATTTGCATGCTGACATTCGGACCGTGGTTTAACCCTGTAGTATGCTTGAAAGAATACTGTTCTATTCTATGCCTACTATACAAAAAAGAAAGGTGATGGCATTGACGCTTTAAACTTTTATGTATTTATTTCTAAGCTGGGACTGATGTTGAAAAACTGTCGCTAATTTGTACACATTTTAATAGCTTTGATGAGAATATGGATTTAAAATAATTAAACATTTGTACCATGTTTTTAAGGGTATGTGCACACAATCCGTAAACGCTGCAGGGTTGGATTCTGTGTACTTGTGCAGTGTTCAACCCGCCGCGTCCAGATGTTACAGTATAGTGGATGGGATTTTGAGAAATCCCATGTCCACCATGCGTCTGCAGATGCCCGCAGCTCACCCGCCGAGACGGACATGCGGCGCATCTCTCCAGGCGTCTCCACAAGAGAAATTTCACTAATAGAATGTATTGGATGCGGTGAATCCACTTGGTTCAGTTTGGAAATTTTTATATTTGTAATAAAATAAAGTTCTATAAAATGTCCTAAGTCATAATTAGTGGTAAATTTCGAAAAATGGGAAAACCCAGGCTACGGATAGAAGTCTGCAGTTCACATCTTGCGCATTTTTAAGCCGGTTATCAGACATTATCAACCCCTTCCTGATATTAGCATTATATATAAGTCATGGTTGGTAAATATTTCCCGATAGATGCAGTATATATACGTCATAGTGTTCTCCCGCACACAGGAGGCTGTTCGCTGGCAATCGCTCCCGCCCTCTTTTAGCAGCTTGCAGAGGGAGGGAGCACTCTCTGCCCTCCAATCGACATCACTGTGACATCAAAAAGGCGAATGTAAATAAAGTAGGTAATTCTGAAAACTTTGTCTTGTCCTGCAAAAACAAAAAATCCGCCGTACAGCTCCATTAGCGGAAAAAAAAAAGTTATAATTCTCACAATAAAGTGATGCAAAAATAATTGTTTTTTTCTCTAAAATAGTTATTGTGTAAAAGCGCCAACACATAAGAAAAATATAAATGTGGTATCGCTGTAATTATACTGACCCAAAGAATAAAGCCATCTTATCACTTTTACCACAAGCGGAGCAGCATAAAAAATCCCCCCAAAAATAATTGCTGAATTGCTGTTTTTTGTTTATTCCGAAAATCAGAATAGAAAGCGATCAAAAAATGTCATGTAGCTGAAAATGGTACCAATAAAAATGGCAACTCGTCCCTCAAAAAAACAAGCCCATATGTGACTGTCGAGAAAATATGGAAAAGTGAGAGCTCTAAAAATATTTTGATGCAGAAAAAAAGTGTCTGTGTGTGACAGCAGCCAAACATAAAGATATAAATCTGGTATCGCTGTAATTGTACCGACCTGAAGAACAAAGTTGTCTAGTCACTTACATTGCATGAGGAACCGTGTAATTCTGTCACTTAGCCTCGCTCTTCCCACTTGCCCTGTATCGGTGGCAAGTGGGATTCATAATTGTGGGGTTGATGTCACTTTTCTATTGTCTGGTGACATCAAGCCCACGGATTAGTAATGGAGAGGCGTCTATAGGACACTTGTTCATTACTAATCCTATAGTTGTATGGTAAGTAAAGACACAGCCAGAATAAAGTCCATTAGTTGAAATAAAAACAAAACACACTTTTCCTTTTTTTTTTTTTAAAAATTAAAAATAACACAGTTATTTTCACCTAACGCGCATTCCATTGAATTCCTGGTCTCCTGTAATAAAACAAAAATAAAAAAACCCATCAAAGTGACACTGGTTATAATTGTAAAATTTAGTCTGGTCAAGAAGATGAAAACAGACTTGGGGATGGTTAAAGCTTTTTTTTGTTTTTTATTAACTAATGGTTAAGCCATTATGATTGCAATGGGGAAAAAAAAGTAAATATGCAGAAATAATTGAGATGCTCCTTGTTTTTAGGTTTTTTTAAATGACAGGTCTAAAAACAAGGTAATAAGTCATGCTGTGAATGAGGTTTTAGAAGTCTTTTATTTTGGGGTTATTGTAAAATGTTTTATGTGAATAACTTGCATTTAAAGTGCTACATGTGAACAAGCTTTTAAAAGAAATCAACTCTTAAATCATTTATATGGACAGGTAGGTCTTGGGAATAAAATTCTACCTTGAGATCTGTGAGCCAATGCCTTACCAAAAATCCACTTTTTCCCTGTATATTCATGCGCTGTTAAGAACTATCGCCCGGCTAGTGATCTTCATGAGAATCTGCCTCTAGAGATAATTTTAAATGAAAGGGGGAGTTACTGTTGTAGCATGTAACTGATGCAGAACAGTAGAACTGAAGTTTGTCTCCTTACAAACATTTGCTTTATTGCAACCCTTTCTGCCTGTGAGATGGATTCTGAAGCTGAGAGGATACTGCAGATGTGTTATAATTAGTGTTGAGCATTCCGATATCGGGTATCGGCCGATATTCGCTGTATCCGAGTAACGATATTTTTACAATATCGAATACCGGAATCTGAAGTTCCCATAATGCAATGAGCCAGTTGTGTTAGCCATGTTAACTAATGGCATGGCTGTGATTGGCTGCTGAAATGATGTCATCATGATGCGTGGTCTGTGCGGGCCTGCCGGGGGTCTGTGCGGGCCTGCCGGGGGTTGTGTGTGTGCAGGCATCGTCCGATGGGACTACATGTCCCATCCGGCTGTGCCTGCTACAATGACAGTGATTGACACATTAGCCAATGATGGGACAGTAGTAGTCCCGTCATCCGGCTAATGTGTTGAATGTAAAAAAAAAACCATACATCATATATATTACATTCATACAACATACATACATACTACATTCATACAACATACATACTACATAATACATACATACTACATATATACTACGTTCATACAACATACATACATACATACATGCAACATACATACTACATATATACTACATTCATACAACATACATACTACTTACATACTACATATATACTACATTCATACAACATACATACATAATACATACATATAGACATACAGTACATATAACAGAGTACATACTCACCATCACTTGTCACTTTGATCCCCGAAGCCAGTGTCATCTGTAAAAAATATTAAAATAAACAACCAATATACTCCCTGATCCGCAGAAATCCACGAGTGTCCCGCGACGATCTCCTGCAATGCATCACTGAGAGGTTACTATAGTTCACTGGTCTCACTTTATGGCAAAAGCGGCATGAGAACTTTCTCACAGCAATGCCAAAAGTGAGACTAGGGACTAGTTTTTTACAGTGGCGGAGGAATACAGTGCGGAAGTATACCTACCTCCCGTCATTTTATTCCTGGAGCCCCTAGAGAGCGGTTGCATCAGCTGATGCTGCTGTTCTCCACGAGAGATCGTCGTGGGACACTCATGGATTTCTGCGGATCAGGGAGTATATTGGTTGTTTATTTTAATATTTTTTACAGATGACACTGGCTTCGGGGATCAAAGTGACTAGTGATGGGGAGTATGTACTCTGTTTATATGTACTGTATGTCTATATGTATGTATTGTATGAATGTATGTATGTAGTATGTATGTTGTGTGAATGTATGTTGTATGAATGTAGTATATATTTAATATGTGTGTATGTAGTATGAATGTAGTATATATGTAGTATGTATGTATTATGTATGTATGTATGTTGTATGAATGTAGTTCGTATGTTTTTTTTTTTTTTTTTTTTTTTTTACATTCAACACATTAGCTGGATGATGGGACTACTACTGTCCCATCATTGGCTAATGTGTCAATCACTGTCATTGTAGCAGGCATAGCCCGATGGGACTTGTAGTCCCATCGGACGATGCCTGCACACACACACGACCCCCAACAGGCCCGCACAGACCCCCGAGAGGCCCGTACAGACACCGCACACACACACACGCACAGTCTCCGCCCACGCACCGCCCACACTCCTCCCCCCCCTCCTGAACTGGGTGTGCAAGGAAAGAAAGGGTTTATTTTCATTCCGATATTTGCGCCCCATTGACCCGATATTTTTGGGGTCTTGGTCCAATCCGATCCGGTATTTCCCGATATCGGAAGGTATCGCTCAACACTAGTTATAACCACACACAGCTCTGCAGTGACATCAGGAGAGCAGAGACCAACCATTACACATCACACTGGGATTTCCCCCATATAATTATAGTAAGCTCTGATATTCTGATGCAGATCAGTGTCCGGCACATAGTCCTGAACAGCTCATTTACATATAAGAAAAACAAGGTTTTCTCTGGACTAAAGCGGGAGTCACACACAGCAATCTCGCTAGCGATATCGCTGCTGAGTCACAACTTTTGTGACGTAACAGCGATCTCACCAGCGAGATCGCTGTGTGTGACAGCGATCAGCGAGCGGCCCCCCTGCCGGGATTGCTGTAAGAAACCTCTGGACATATTTTTCGTCGCTGGTCTCCCGCTGGCCAGCACGCATCGCTGCGTGTGACAAGCGGGAGACCAGCGATCAGCTGTGAAAAATAGAATTAAAATAAAAAATCTTGTTATTCTCACCTTCCGACATCCTGCGCAGCCATCCCACCTCTCTCCACGCTCCCGGTCCCAGTGATCCTTTGCACGAATGACCGCGAGACTTCGCGCTCCCGCGAGACTGTGACTCTCGCGGTCATTCTCGCAAAGGATCACTGGGACCGGAGCGTGGAGAGAGGAATGCTGCGCGGGACGTCGGAAGGTGAGAATAACAATATTTTTTATTTTAATTCTATTTTTTACAGGGATGGCAGGCGATGCCGGGCGCTCGGCATAGCTGTGCTAATCGCTGATGAAGCGGTCTGTGTGACAGCTCACCAGCGATCACATAGCGACTTACCAGCGATCCTGACACCTTGATATCGGTGTCGGTATTGCTGGTAAGTCGCTATGTGTGACTCCAGCTTAAGACATGGGATTGTAGATATCAACGTATGAGTTTATTCAGCTTCCTATGACCTGCATTCTCCTATAGACGGCTGAGGCGTGTTGATCCTACTGTCATATTCCCTTTAAACTTTTATGTCTATTTATGCATGTGAGGAGATTGCAGGCACGTAGGATGCAGTAACGGACTGTACACAGACCAAGGGTGATAGGGGTTTATTTTACAACAGAACACTCCACGCAGGGAGAAAACGGAGGGCTATTATTCTCTAATACAGCGAATGACTATTGGGGATAACTTAAGGCACAAGAATAAGTAAGGCAGACAGTACAATTAAATACTACTTATCCCTCAGGTGTCAGTCACGGTTGAACTCCTGACCGTGACTGGATCCGCTTAGGATACATCACAGTGGAGGTCTGACACAGTCCTGAGGCAGCTGGTATAATATATCCTGGCGATTGCTGTGTCCTCTTGTGGTTCTGACAATGGCGGCGACTCCTCGGGATTCTGATGCAGGTCTTGGGTCCAGAAGATGAGGTGATGAAGAGGGAAACGTCTTTTACCTCAGCGGTGAGTGTTCCAACACTATGGAGACTTGCAGCACTGCCCAAACACGGTTTACAATGGGCAGCTCGGTTCGCTGTGTCAACTCGACACACGCCTAAGTGCAGTACACAGACCTTGTGTCTCACAGTCAGCACTGTCAGCGGGGGCGGCTGTGGCAGAGTTGTCAGCGGTCTCAGCGAGGGCAGAGATGTCAGCGGGCACAGCGGTACTAAGTCGGTAGTCTCCTGTCAAAGCTCCCTGCCATCCCAGGCTCTGCTCTACCTTCCAGTCGACTCTCCTCTGTTTTTACCTCACAGGTCTCTCACGCGCTCGATGTTCCCGCCCAAACTCTTTGAATCCTCGCACGCGAACCTTCTCTCAGCTTGGCCACGCTCCCTTCGCTCAAGTATAGGGAGTGGTCTCGCACTTAGCTTTTCCCCCTGTGACTTGGGTGACAGCCCCGACGGTTCTGGACCCATCACGGAGGAGACATGCCTAACTAGTTCCTTCCCCTTACACATGCACAGCAGTCTCAGTATTGCAGTGACAGCATGACTATGCTATTTTAGTGTGAAAAAAAAAAATGTTTTCAGAATATATCTCCCCGTGTGCCTGTTACTTCACACATAGGATTTAAAGGTATTGTCTGGACTTACAATATTGATGACCTATCAAGAATAGGTCATCAATATCAGATTGGTGTTGGTCTAACATACATCACCACCACTGATCAGCAGCAGCCAATGTAAATAATGAATGTAACAGAACAACTCAGCCCAGAGAAAATGTGTAGCTGCTGCCTCAGCGTACTGCAGATCAGCTGCCATTCAAATGAATAGGAACTGCTCTGCAGTTCTCAGAACAAAAATAACAAACATAATTAGAGCGGTCCATAGACTTATATACGATCATTCTAAGCAGATAATCATACTGACTCTCAACACCCTATATGTTTCCATGGTTAATTACAATCACACAAGCTTATAAATATCATATCTTGTGGGTATGCCATAAATTCAGCAAAGCCATGAGACGAGATAAACCTTTTAATAATGCTGTACATTAACCTCGGGTCGTTTTTCCTTTTTTTTTTTTTCATAAGCTACTTTATTTATTAATTGAGAACAGCATATAGTTACAACGTTTCTAAATATAACCAAAGAGGTAGTTTTCATTATAGACCATAGTGATACTGACTGTCAAACGTTTTCAAAAATAGCACGATAAAATGTTAACCTCAAATCACATATCAGAATACCCCTTTTTTAAGAAAAGTATGATTCTTTAACTTCTTGCAATCGAGTTGGGCTTTGTCAAGCCTGACAAAGGAAACAAAAGATCTTTTAGTAGAAAATTATAACAAAATGGAAAAGTCAAGAAGAGATCCTAAGGGGAGAAGAAATGAGCAAGCTTCATGAATCCACCCAGATTCAAGTATGTACAATTACAATATACTGTATGGTGTTCCCATCCTGACAGAAAGATTGAGGAGTACTGCAGGGAATCTCTGAATAAAATCCTTCCTTGCCAGGTATGGAAAAAGTTGTCTGACTAATTATTATATGAGCAGAGAGTCTTTCCATTCTACACAAAAAATCCATTTCAAGAGACCATTCTTGGATAGATGGAGTGGTTCTAGAAGGCCAGTGTCTGGGAATGAGTGTTCTAGTGGTGGATAAAGAGTGTCTCAGCAATCCTCTTTTGATAGATTTAAAAGACCCTGGTATCATAGAAAGAAGTCCGATCTGCGGAGTTCTAGATGATGATTCCCCTGTAATGTTAGTGAACATTAAAGATGTTGCTCCAGAGGACACATATTTGAGAGCATTCCCACCAGAAATTAAGTATAGTGCCTTCAGCATTTTCACATCTCCAGCATTTAAAGGAGACAGAGGGAAATATGTTCTGACAATCTGCTGGGCAATGGACAATCTAGTTATGATTTTGTAATTTTTTTCCTGAGCTTTACAAACCAATGGAAGTCTCTGTGTGCAAAAGAAAGTTTTGCTCCATTGCTCATCCGAGAAGGTCATTCCAGTCTCTCTCTCTCTCTCTCCACTCTTTCTTGAACCATAGGAGCTCTGTATTAGTCTGAGATGACAAAATAAAATGTATTTGGGAGATCGTATGCTTGGGTGCAACTTCTCTGATCAACAACGAATCAAGCTGAGAAGGGTCAGACTTGAGCACTGAGAATGGTTGAAGGAAATCAATGAATCAACGGAACTGGAGGTATGACAACCAAGATATGGCTTGATCGGGGTAGAGAGCTTTAAGCTCGTTTAGCGATGGTATATTAATGAAATTTACAAGGACCTGGTGGAGTCTAGTTTTACAGTTGAAGACAAGGAATTTACTCACTCCAACTCCAGGGGGAATTCTGGATTGTCAATGATTGATGTCATAGGTCCTGGAATCTTAGAAATCTTAAGTTTCTTTACCAATTGGTCCCAAACTCTGAGAAGATCATCTATTAATGGGGGAGTGGTCCCTTTGAAGAACGAAAGTGCTTAGAAATCCAGGGTAGAGAAGTTAAGTCTAGGCTCGATAGGAATGACTCTAGTGTGACCCAACACTTCTGTTTTGTCATAAACCTTGAGCTCAGCTTTGACACGACTGAACAAAGGGTCATGATTCAGATGGAAGAGCTGGGACAAGTCTGAGGGCAATTGGACCCCAAGATATTTCATAGAACAATTACACCAACAGAAAGGACACCTTTAACAATTTTGCTTCCTCCTGTGGGATATTGATATTTAAAAACTCTGACTTAGAAAGATTTACCTTTAAAATTACTCAGTCGACTATGTTTCTCAAATTCTTTCAGAATAGAGGGCAGTGATGATTTAGGATTAGGGATGTACAATAGGAGGTCATCTGCGTATAGCGCCAATTTGAGATTTGTGCCTGACTGGGATTCCTTGAACATTGGAGTTTTTCCTGAGGGCATTGCCAGATGTTCCATCACAATAACTTACAATAACGGGGAGAGTGGACACCCCTGTCTTGTTCCATTTGACACGCCAAGAGATTCTGAATAGGTGCCATTGCAACGTACCTTGACAGAGGAGTCTTGATATAAAGCCATTATTTTATTGAGAATATTGGGACCTACTGTAAATTGATTTGTTTAAGAGCACTATGTAGAAATGGCCAGCTAACCCAGTCAAATGCTTTTTCAGCATCAACCGATAAAATGCATGCTGGGATCTTTTTCAATTTCATATAGGACATAAGCGGCATTGTGGTAATCATGTTGTCTCTTGCCTCCTTCTGGGGCACAAATCCTACTTAATCGTTGTGCACGATATGTGGCATCAGGTGGACTATTCTGGTTGCTATGATTTTAGAAAAAAGTTTCACATCAGTGTTAATTAAAGATATTAGCTTGTAACTTGAGCATAATGTTTGGTCTCTCCAAGGTTTCGGTATCACCGAAATATGGTATTCCAGAGTTTGTCTGGGAAAAGGGTTTGAAGTCTAATCTGAATTAAATACTTTGGTTAAGAATGGTATTAATTGTGTAGCAAAGGTTTTATAATATTTGGCAGAGTAACCATTTGGACCTGGGCATTTATTAATGGGGAGTTTTTGATGACTTGAAGTACCTCCTCTACTTCAAATGATTGCTCTAGGGATGCCTTTTGTGTTATCCGGTATTGAGGGTAGAGCAGTGTCTTTCATGTATTGATCAATTTTCAAATAGAGTTCGATTGGTGACACATCTACATATTGACCCTCAATATTGTACAGGGAGCTATAATATCCTTTGAATGCCTCAGCAATTTGTTTGGATTCATTGATTACGGATCCTGTAGCATCTTGTATCGATTGGATAAATGTCCTTTGGGCTTTAGGATGGATGCTTCTAGCTAGGAGGCCACCCCATTTGTCTGCAAATTAAGAAAAGAACTGCTGTAACCTTTCCCAATCTTTTGAGTAGCTTTGGTCTAGAAGTCCCTTCAGGTCATCTTTTTGCTTGTTCAAGTTAATCAAGATATCTGTAGATGGATTTTTTTATGGGATTGTTCAAGAGAACATATTTTCTTCAAGAGATTTTCTATCGCATGGATTTTTGCTTTCTTAAATTTAGTGCCTTCCTTGATTAGGACACCCCTAATTGGGCATTTTAGAACTTCCCATTGGATGGGGAGGGGGGTGCCATCCATTCCGTGATGATGCAAAAACTTAGAGATGGCTTGTTTTACAGCATTTTTGGTGTTAATGTCTTCAAAAAGGTTTGGGTTTAAACACCAGTGCCATGGGCGTGGTAGAGGTGGGTGGCTGGAAAGTAAAGAAAATGGGAGCATGGTCTGACCAGGTCATAGTGCCCACAGAAGCGGAGGGACCCCAGCTAAGCAAATGATGACTAACCAAAAAGTAGTCGATTCTACTATATGAGTTATGAACTGATGAGTAGTGGGTGTAATCTCTATCTTTAGGATGTAAGACACGCCACACATCCACTGCCTGCAATTTTAAGAGTTTGTTTTTCCAGGATAATTGCGTAGGGAAAATCGTAGGCTTACCACTGAGGAGTCCCACATCTTATCCATCGTCAGGTTGAGGTCCCCGCCAAAATCAAAAGGCCTTCCATAAAACTCCAGTCGCCGCAGGTATCTCAGCCCAGTCCTCACCTGCTCTTTGTTTGGAAGATAAAAGTTAGCTAGTGTGTAGATCTGATTCAAAAAAGAGATCTTCAATAACAAAAAATGTCCGTTATCAGATTGAAGCCCTAGTAGGGTGAAGGGGAAATTTTTGTGAATAGCAATGCTGACTCCTTTAGATCTAGCAATTGGATTCGAACTATGATACCAGGTTGTGTAGTACTGGTTCTTCATTTCTGGGAAGTGATTACTTTTAAAATGAGTCTCCTGTAAGCATAGAATTTGCACTCCCATTTTATGTATTTTTTGCATTCCGTACAGAATTTGAGAACGTTATTGTGGAACATTAAACCCTCTAACGTTTAGAGAAGCTACCTTCATTGATGCCATGTCTGATATTACCAATTTTAACTTAGTCTGGGTGGATGGACAAGGAAGAAAGGACAGAGACAGAGAACATATAGGTAAAAAATAAAGATGGAAGAGGTTGAAATAAGCCTATATAGGCTGTATAGATCAGCTGTCATGTGCCCGGAAAGGTGCGGACTCCGCGCTGGAGCCCTTACCAAATAGGGGGAGTCCGACATGTGCATTTAACTGTAGCATGTTAATGGTCACTCGGTTAGCAGATAATGATGGTCAGATAACACCTTATCCGAGCACGTTTGCTCATCACTAGTTTTTAGTAATCTGATTTACCAGTGCAGAGATATCAAGTTTTGAAATCACATCCAAAATGCCTGGAAGTGCATGGAGAGGAAGTTACAGGCTTGAAAGCCTGTCTGCATTGTAATTATCTCAAAATGCAGCCTGAATCCATAGTGAAAAGTATTGTCTGAATTTCACCTAAGGTCTACTACACAAACATAAGGCTCCATACACCCAAGACTTGGCACTTGATATAGCATTCTGCCACCTCTGACTTCATGCTTAACCTATCAGAAAAAAATCATGTCCTGTTACAAGGATGCCAAATAAGTTGAGATTTTCCCTGTAAGACGATGTTTTTTTTTTTTGCTTTTTTTTTCTGCAGCCAAAACCATTTAATCTCTTGGCAGTAAAAGAAAAAAAAAAGATGCAGCCAAAATGCAGGTTTTGCTGCATTTTTTTTGCTGCTTTTCTTGCTGCGTTTTTTAGGATCAAAAAGTTTAGCTTTGCTTCTACCTTCTAATCATGAACAGTACAAGGTGTAGGGCCACCAAGGCAAGACGTATGTGAAACCATAAAACATTTTTGGAAAAAAGGGCAATTTGATACAATTATTTGGGGGAAGAAGTTTTTTATGTCTGAAAAAAGTTAATATTATGAATAAAATAAACTGGATTTATGTATGAAGTACAGCCTTGAATAAGGTTACAAGGGTTCAATAAAAAAAAATAAACAATTGCAAATGTCAAAACAGGTTAAATTGGTTCTGCTTTGCTTCCCTAACACATTGGTAGGGCATTTAGTTGGTAGTACATTGTTTCCTTTAGGCTAAGTGCACACGTAGCAGCAAATTTCTGCTTAAAAACCTGACTCCCTTCCCAGAAACTGCGCGTTTTTTACTGCGTGTTTTCCGCGTGGTTTTTGTGCAGAAAACGTGCGGTTTTTATGCGTTTTTTCCGCGCATTTTCAAAACTCATAGAACTATCCAGAAACGCGGAAAAATCCGCGAAATTAATGAGCATGCTGCGTTTTTTACCGCAATGCGTTTTTTTCGCGGTAAAAAAACTCATCAATATGCACAAAAAGTGCAAAATGCATAGAAATGAATGGGAAGCTTATTTTTAGCGGTTTTATTGGAGAAAACGCTAAAAATACCGCTAAAAAAACGCTGTGTGTGAACACAGCCTTACACATTTTTAGGGCATAAAATGGTAAGGCATTGTTCACTTTCACTCATTAGTAAGGCATTGAGTTGGTCAGGTATTTTTTACTTTAAAGGGCCCGTTACGCATTGCGATATCGCTAGCAATATCGCTGTAACGTCACCGATTTTGTGACGTAGCAGCGATATTGCTAGCGATATCGCTACATGTGACACTTACCTCCGACCGGCTCCCCCGCTGCTCATCGCTGGTCGTGCGAGAACGTCCTGGACCATTTCTCGTCAGGCGCTTCCTGTGGCGACGCGGGCGGGAGGATGTCAGGATCGCCACGTCTGACAGGTAAGTAGCGATCCCCGACCGCTGCTATGTTGCTGGTGAGATCTGCCTGTTTGGCAGCTCACTAGCGACCACTTAGCGATGCACCAGCGATCCATATCGTTGTCAGGATCGCTGGTGCATCGCTAAGTGTAACGGTACCCTAATACATATCACTAATTTAATTAAACTAGTATTGTGAGGAAAGAGGGAGACACAAGCGCAATATAGGGTCTTATCCCACAAATAAAGTAAGCAGTTTGACAAAAAAAACTCCTCACATGGTAGTAGGTATTCAAAACATGTATAGATAAGGGCTGCTGCAGATCCACAAGTCGGTCACCGACTATTTGAAACAGAACTCTTCTTCAGGAAAAACCACGGTGGTATTTCCTGAAGAGGTTGCAAAAAACCTTGAAACGCGTAGGATAAACCACTGTCAAACTTTATTAACCTTCTGGAATTTCATCATTTGGGCAGCGCGGACGAAATCCACGTATTCCTTTGCAGAGTTCTGTTTAATTTAATTAAACAGAATAATACCAACAGCGATGGTCATGTGAGGAGACCAAGATATTATGGTCAGGTTCAAACTTGGGAAAATCACTAAAATAAATGGGTTTCACATCCTGCTGTAACTGCATTTGACATGCTACAAAAACGCAGCAGTTTTTCAATTCAAGCAGGAAAAAAGACAAGCATGTTCATGACATTTCTGAAATCTCACAGCTTTTGCTGTTACTAACATAGTAACATAGTTAGCAAGGCTAAAAAAAGACATTTCTCCATCCAGTTCAGCCTGTATTCCGTCAGAATAAATCCCCAGATCTACGTCCTTCTAAAGAACCTAATAACTGTAAGATACAATATTGTTACGCTACAGGAAGACATCCAGGCCTCTTGAACCCCTCGACTGAGTTCGCCATCACCACCTCTTCAGGCAAGGAATTCCAGATTCTCACTGCCCTAGCAGTAAAGAATTCTTCTATGTTGGTGGAAAAACCTCTCCTCCAGACGCAGAGTATGCCCCTCGTGACCCTCCTTTTCCTTCGTATAAAGTTAAACAGATCCTCAGAGACATGTTTGTATTGTCCCCTTATATACTTATACACGGTTATTAGATCGCCCCTCGGTTGTCTATTTTTCTAGACTAAATCCTATTTTTGCTATTCTCTCTGGGTATTGTAGTTCCCCCATACCTTATATTAATGTTATTTCCTTCCTTTGTACTCGCTCTAGTTCCATTATATCCTTCTGAGCACCGGTGCCCAAAACTGCACACAGTACTCCATGTGCGGTCTAACCAGGGATTTGTACAGAGGCAGTATAATGCTCTCATCACATGTATCCAGACCTCTTTTAATGCACCCCATGATCTTGTTTGCCTTGGCAGCTGCTGCCTGGCACTGGCTGCTCCAGGTAAGTTTATCATTACCTAGGATCCCCAAGTCCTTCTCCATGTCAGATTTACCCAGTGGTTTCCTGTTCAGTGTGTAATAGTGATATTGATTCCTTCATCCCATGTGTATAACCTTGCAGTTATCATTGTTAAACCACATCTGCCACCTTTCGGCCTAAGTTTCCAACTTATCCAGATCCATCTGTAGCAGAATACGATCATCTTTTGTATTGACTGTAAAAATGCAGATTTTAATTTGCATTGAAAAATGCGGTAAAAATGCAGTGTGGGAACATAGCCTAATTGCCTATAGGAACAATACCATGTGCTCTGCCATGTATAGGAGGCTTATAGGTGTTTAATGGAGTCGAGGTCAGGGCCATGTGCAGATGGAACCATGTGATGTTTCTGCTGGTGAGGAACATTTCTAACAGGATAAAAATGTTGTCAATAGGTGTTAATCATAATTTTATTTTCTGTGA
Organism: Dendrobates tinctorius; assembly: GCF_039654945.1. Lineage (NCBI taxonomy): Eukaryota > Metazoa > Chordata > Amphibia > Anura > Dendrobatidae > Dendrobates > Dendrobates tinctorius. The sequence goes on from NW_027361672.1 coordinate 4,504,290, forward strand.
AGATTGCTAAAGAATTTAATGTGGAGTGTGTAATAGGCAGGAAGACATTAGAGCCATGAGCCCCACGCCTGCCGTCTGACACTGTGGTCTCCACTTGTGCTTTGTACCAGTTGGGTATTACATGGACATTTCATCTGTTTCTGATCCGTGTTGTAAGGTTGTTCCTACAGTGCACAATTGTAATGTGGCTGAGAAGTGCTTCATTTATGGCCCCCGTTTCCAAATGCATATTTTTGTACCCATTTTGAGAGACCTTTAAAAAGCTCAATGCACCAGAATTTTTACAGCACATTTATCATGTCTTTTAGAAACTTTTTGCACCTCGTTCAACAAGGTTCGTTATTTAATAGATAGGGGGTGTGTTTAAAGTAAGCCAACTAAAAGATGGTGAATTTTAAAGCGGATCTGTCACCAGATTTCAAGACACAAACTTCATACATTAAATAGATCTTAAATCTGATGAAGCCGGTGTCCTTATTTTGAAAATTCAGATGAAATTAGCTGTGTATTCCTTTTGAAATGTTGTCATGTCTGATATAGAAGCGAGCAGTGTGTCATATTACGCGTGGCAATTGAATGATGCTCCTGACATTTTGAGTGGACTGTTCTGTGCTGTTACCTGTATCTTGATAGGATCATATTTAAAAAATTAATTGTTTTTCGAGTGGAAGGAATTTTAAGGTCCCAACCACCACCATACACATTGGCGAGCCATCTTCCCTATACATGGGGCAGCACGGTGGCTTAGTGGTTACCACTGCAGCCTTGCTGGGGTCCTGGGTTCACATCCCACTAAGGACAACATCTGCAAGGCGTTTGTATGTTCTCCCCGTGTTTGCGTGGGGTTCCTCAGAGTTCTCCAGTTTCCTCCCACATTCCAAAGATAGGGAACTTAAATTGTGAGCTGCATCGTGGAATTAATAGCGCTATATAAACGAGTAAAATAAATACAAAGGAACTCTTTTCTTTGGGAGAGAGCTGCTAACTTCTCTGCCAGACAAAAACGCAGCAATAAATCACGCACCATTATTATAGATCAGTAGTCAATATATAGTAATAGCACATATTGGGGCAAAAAATGGGACGTATATATGGAGCCAATCGCATATCAAGACTAACACAAGAAAAAGAAACCGCGATCAAAAAAGCCCACTTTTATTATAAAAGTATAAATTTTATTATCTCATCAGCTTTGGATTTGTACAGGGTGGTCACTCCATCCATCTGTGTGCAGTGCTGAGCCTTGTGGTGCCCCAGAACTCTGTCCATCACCAAGTATAAATTTATTGGGCATGTTTGAAAAATGTATTTTTGAAGTTTTATTTTCAAGGACCTAAGAGGAGCGCACTTCACTCACCGGCACTGCTGGCCTTCGGTTGACAATTGACAGGTCACTCTTCCATCTGTCTTTCCGCACTGCTGCTGTCATTGCCAGGGTTCATTTAATCAGAACGGGCAGTTCACGGCACAGTCATTGACTGGATTCGTTGCAGACATGTGGACCGCCTCATACACTATAAAGGGGTACAAACGTCTGGAAGCCTCAATAGAATAAAAAGTTTAAAAAAAAAGCCAATGAAAAAAAATCTATGCTACTCTGTTCCTCTTGACTTATACCACCAGATAGATGCTAAAAATGCACTCTACTGTCCCCCATCAGGAGCAGCCCTGGCATGTATGTTAAATACTAGCAAAAAAAATATAAAGTCAAACCTAAGGGTATGTGCACACGCTGCGGATTGGGGTGCGGATTTTGTAAAATCCGCAGGTAAATCTGCAGGTCAAAAGACCTACGGTTTTACCTGCGGATTGCTCTGCGGTTTTGCCCTGCGGTTTTTCATCTCCACATTGGAGGAGATGGCAAACTGCAGCGGAATCCGCAGAAAGAATTGACATGTCAATTCTTTCTGCGGTTTCAAAACCGCTGGAAAACCGCGCGGAAAAATCTGCACAGTCTGCACTGCGTTTTTTTATTCCCATAGGGAATCATGGTACTGTACACCGCAGCGGTCAAATCCGCTGCGGAACCGCAGCAGAATCCGCAGCGTGTGCACACACCCTTAGGTGTATAACAAGAAATGTGGATGCATCAACCTACAGAAGAGGTAAGAAAATGTCAATAAAATCTGGGTCAGATGTTATTCTGATTACACCATTCTCTTGCTCAGGCGCCAATAAAGTGGGCATTTCAAGTTTGCGCTGGCAGTTGTTAAAGCTCTGCCAGTATTCTGCTTTGCGGAATAATATAAATACATCTTGGAAGATTTTCTTGTCTGTAAATTATTTTGTGTATCTTATCAGCTTGCAAAATATTTTCTAAACTCCCTTGATTTCCACAGGCTATGGAAGCAGTGGTCTGAAATATGCTGGCAACCTTGTAAAAGTCAATAAAATGCTAGAAGGTCCAATTTAATAAGTGTTTGGACGTATCTGGCTCAGGTGGATTCTGTCTATCTTAAAGCTGGAAGATAGAGTTTAAATCCGCGGTCTCAAGGGATATCAGCACCTGGAGTGATGGGCTGCATCTAGACCCACAAATCAATGTCTTGCTTCTGGGTACTACATAATAGAACTGTAATATACATGGAGAAAGTGAGCATTTAAGCACCTTTCACCAATTTCTGCTTGCACCTGTAAAAATGAATACAAGGCATGCATTGAGTTATTGTTTGATCGATATGGTCTTTCATATATTCAAAGTGTTCGGATTTCACTGAAGGATAAAGCACTTGTTTACGTCTGTGCTATACAGGGGGATTTTGTGCTCATCCTACTGATTGTTTGATAGTCATGTCGCACTCTTGAGATTGTTTCTTTTCTATGGCATGAGTAAATTAGAAGGATTTAGTCACAAATTTGCTAAATTGGGAGCTTGATTGGAATCAGGAAGGTAAAAGCAGAGGTTCAAGGTCATCATTACTCCTATCTTTATATAGAAAAGTTGATCTGATTAACACTTTATAAGGAGATCCAATCCATTTTGCACTTGGGCTTTTTTGTCGAATTTTATCCTTTGCCTTTTCTTTTGTCAGCACAATTGTCATCTCTTTATTAGCACATTTTTAAGGTCACTTTTTTGTTGGTCTTTTTTTTTTTATTACTGTGAGTTTAAGGTTCCACATATTTTCGCAGGATTCATCATTTTGCAACTTTTCAAAAAGTTGCGAAATTTCTTTCAGATAAACTCCAGTTTCCCCTCTGAAGTGGTTTTACGTACATCGCATACCTTGAAGTACGTTATACAGCGTTTTCATGGAACATGACTTTTGGTCCTAAGAAGTCGCAAAACAGGGTAAAGTGAATTTTTTACTTTGCACAAAATCCATTAGCCGCATGCATTATTTTGCTGAATTTGGTTGTGAAAAAAAAGTCGGAGAATAACACGAGACAAAAAAAAGTGATTTAAAAAAAAAAAAAAAAGGAAATGATGAAACTGACCTATTTTTGTGTAAAAGTTTTGACGTTTTTTTCTCAAGTGCACCATTACTGATAATTTCTGGAATTTTCTGTGAGTAAACATGAATTCAGCATCTCTGAACAAGAACGCGTACATGAGATATCTTATGTATGTGTATATTCTGTTTACAAGAATTAGGAAAAATTTAGTTTTCTAAAGTTTTATTTTTTGTATGTAAACTCTTATCTTGTAAGGGGTATATAAAAGTCACTCTTAAGTAATTATTAGCAGCCTTGTCGGGTCTAAAATGTGTTAATGTTCCCTTCACACATCCACTTGTCACAGTCTGAGTACAGGCCGTGATGCGCCGATTGGCGCGGACCTCCCGACCCAAACTCGATAACCTTGTATATGCCTATGAGGCTGTCCAGTTGGTGTTGGGAGACGTCCTGTCCACGAATAAAATACTGAAACATGGATGCGTAAATGTAGGGTAATACTGTATACTGTTTGTATTGAGAAATTTTCTGATAGGTCCAAGAAATCATTAAAGGGGATCTGGCAGGTGTGATTTTTGACAGTTAATCTGAGGTTGAAGCAGAACTGTAGAATGTTTTCTACAGTTTGCAATGTTAGATATTCCTGAATACTTAGCAACATGTAAACCATTGTTGTATTCAGGCTAATGTGACATTCGTCTTTTTCCTCCTGCACTTACTTGATGAAGCGTGCATGGTAGCTCCTAAGGTGATTATGGGTTTAGTTGCTGCTGTGTAATGCTACAAGGTGGCGTCATATTCTGTAGAGATGCTTCTTGTAGCATATGATGGAATGTCACTTATTTTCCTTACAGATTGAAATGGGCAGTACTTGATTTTCAGATATGGAGTCCTGAGTTCAAATCCCACCAAGGACAAAATCTACAAGGAGTTTGTATGTTCTCCCCGTGTTTGCGTAGGTTTACTCCGGGATCTCCGGTTTCCTTCCACACTCCAAAGACATATTGATGGGAAAATTAGATTGTGAGCTTCAGTTAGGACAGTGCTGATAATGTCAGTAAAGCGCTGTGGATTTAATGTTGCTATATAAATTAGTTGATGTAAATACTTATGTCCCCCCTAAAAAATTGAGAAAAGTATTCAAGGAGTGATACCTTTATTGGCTAACCAGCGAAATTATATTTGCAATTTCTCTGGTTAGCCAATAAAGGTATCACTCCTTGAATACTTTTCTCAATTTTTTGGGGGGACCTAAGTATTTACATCTATTTTTCTGGCTAACACGGTACCACAATATTATTTTGTATTGTACATCGTATATAAATGAGTAAAATAAATGAAAATACGAAATCTAAGTAAACGGACGTTCTGATTTTATTGCGCATTACATTCCTTAATATTTGAAATTACAACAAGAAGGAAAAGTCATTGAATTATGGAAATCACAGAATGGGTAGACATGTTAATGATGTGCAAAAGATAAAGAAAAAAAGTCAAAATTTTCAAAACAAAACCATTTAACCAGTATCGAGTATTAACATCACACAGAAATACACGCACTTACACGACTTAGCTGATATCATTGAGGTTATTAATGGTTGTTTGAAGAATATTATGTCATGCTGATTGCACTTGGCCATGCAAATCATCAAGATCCACTGCTGGCCTTTCCCTTTGTAATTGTCAACCAATGATGTTCCAGATGAGAGACCTGTCCGGAGACACTATAGGCGATGTTAGCATGTTTAGGCCACGCAGGCTGTTCACAGTAGCACAAGCAACACGAGCCTGGTGGTGGAGTGATGAAAATTTGCTCCTGTGACACTTTGGATATTTGGACGTACCATCAGTTCCACAACCAAATCAATGCAACATTGAATTGTTAGCGTATCTGAAATTAAGACTAGATCAGTCTGGCTGCTGTACATTATTCCACCTCACACTATAATCTAAGGAGTAGAACCAGTGTGACATTCCCTCATGGAGGCCTCTTTATGCCCACGTGGTCTCCAAAACAATCTATGGCTATCATTGTGTCCAAGATAAAAGCAGGACTTGTTGAATAAGATAGACCTCCATTTCACTCTACATTGCCATCTTGCTCTGCACTAGAGTTGAGCGACTTTGGTCGGATCGGGTTTCATGAAACAAAATTTGTTTCAGATGAAACTGGTCCGACTAGGGCAAAAAAAGTCGGAGTTTTGTCCGAAACCCGACCCCCAATGCAAGTCAGTGGGAAATAAAAGTCGGCATTGAACGGATGACATTCATCCACTCAATGCCGACTTTTATTCCCCATTAACTTGCATTGGGGTCGGGTTTCGGACGAAGCTCCGACTTTTTTTTTGCCCTAGTCGGACCAGTTTCATCTGAAACAAATTTTGTTTCATGAAACCCGATCCGACCAAAGTTGCTCAACTCTACTCTGCACTATGATAGCCTTTGTGAGTGGTGGTGTGAGGTCAATATATCACCTGTAGCTGCCTTCTGATGGCTTGTGTAGACACTATTTTACACTTTAGGCTGGATATGTAAGGTTTGATTTCACTTGCAGTACAGCATGGATAACTACGTGATATTCTTGTTCTTTGAATTTGACTTTCTTTCGGATACGCAAATAATTCAATGGTTGTCACTCACGATTTTACGGTACATGGCTCCATCCATTTTCCCATTGATGCGGTGAAGTAGTCCCGTGCCCTTAGCAGAGAAGCACTCCCAAAACTTAATGTTTCCACCTCCATGCTTGACAGTGGGGACAGGGTTGGGTCATAGGCTGCGTTTCTCTTCCTCCAAACACGGTGAGTTGAGTTAATGCCAAAGAGCTCCATTTTTGTCTCCTCTGACCACACATCACCTTCTCCCAGTCACTCATAGAATCATGCAGGTGTTCATTGGCAAACTTCATTCTGGCTTGCACATGAGCCTTCTTGAGTAGGGTGACCTTGCGGGCACTGCAGGATTTTAAACCGTTAGAGCGTAATGTGCTACCAATGGTTTTCTTGGTGACTGTGGCCCCAGCTGCCTTGAGATCATTAACAAGTTTCCCCCATGTAGTTTTAGGCTGATCTCTCACCTTCCTCATAATCAAGGATACCCCAGCAGGTGAGATTTTGCATGGTACCCCCAGATCAATGTCAATTGACAGACATTTTGTATTTCTTCCATTTTTTTTTTACTATTGCACCAACAGTTGTCTCCTCACCCAGCGTCTTACTTATGGTTTTGTAGCCCATTCCAGCTTTGTGCAGGTCTTGTCCCTGACATCCTTATAAAGCTCTTTGGTCTTGCCCATGTTGTAGAGGTTAGAGTCAGACTGTGAGTCTGTGGACAGGAATCTTTTATAAAGGTGACTATGTAATGCAGGTAACAAGTTGATTAGGAGCGTCTAATTGGTCTGTAGGAGCCAGAACTCTTATGGTTGATAGGGAATCAAATACTTATTTCTCACAGCAAAATGCAAATTTATATAATTTATACAATGTGATTTTCTAGATCTTATTTTTGATATTCTATCTCACAATGTTAACCCCTTCATGACAAGCCTATTTTGACCTTAATGACCAGGCCATTTTTTGCAATTCTGACTAGTGTCCCTTTATGAGGTAATAACTTAGGAACGCTTCAACAGATCCTAGTGATTCTGAGACTGTTTTTTCGTGACATATTGGGCTTCATGTTAGTGGTAAATTTAGGTCGATAATTTTTGCGTTTATTTGTGAAAAAAATGGAAATTTGGCGAATATTTTGAAAATTTCGCAATTTTCAAATTTTGAATTTTTATTCTGTTAAACCAGAGAGGTATGTGACACATAATAGTTACTAAATAACATTTCCCACATGTCTACTTTACATCAGCACAATTTTGGAAACCTTTTTTTTTTTGTTAGGGAGTTATAAGAGTTAAAAGATGACCAGCGATTTCTCATTTTTACAACAAAATTAACAAAACCATTTTTTTTAGGGACTACCTCACATTTGAAGTCACTTTGAGGGGTCTATATGGCAGAAAATACCCAAAAGTGACACCATTCTAAAAACTGCACCCCTCAGGCTACTCAAAACTACATTCAAGAAGATTATTAACCCTTCAGGTGCTTCACAGGAACTAAAGCAACGTGGAAGGAAAAAATGGACGTTTTAATTTTTCCAGCAAAAATTATCTTTTAGCATAAATTTTTTCATGTTCATGTGGGTAACAGGATAAAATGGATCATAAAATTTGTTGGTCAATTTCTCCTGAGTACACCGATACCTCATATGTGGTCATAAACCACTGTTTGGGTGCACGGCAGGGCCCGGAAGGGTAGGCGCACCATTTGACTTTTTGAATGGAAAATTAGCTCCAATCGTTAGCGGACACCATGTTGTGTTTGGAGAGCCCCTGTGTGCCTAAACATTGGAGCTCCCCCACAAGTGACCCCATTTTGGAAACTAGACCCCCTAAGGAGCTTATCTAGATGTGTGGTGAGCACTCTGAACCCCCAAGTGCTTCACAGAAGTTTATAAGGCAGAACCGTGAAAATATAAAATATTTTTTTTCCCTCAAAAAATGATTTTTAGCCCACTATTTTTTATTTTCACAAGGGTAGTAAGATAAATTGGACCCCAAAAGTTGTTGTCCAGTTTGTCCTGAGTACGCTGGTACCCCATAAGTGGGGGGGACCACTGTTTGGGCACACGTTGGGGCTCGGAAGGGAAGTAGTGACGTTTTGAAATGTCGACTTGATGGAATGGTCTGCGGGCGTCGTTAAGTTTGCAGAGCCCCTGATGTACCGAAACAGTGGAAACCCCCCACAAATGACCCCATTTTGGAAACTAGACCACCCAAGGAGCTAATCTAGATGTGTGGTGAGCACGTTGAACCCCCAAGTGCTTCACAGAAGTTTATAACGCAGAGCCGTGAAAATAAAAAATAATTTTTTCTCCACAAAAATTATTTTTTTTAGCCCCCAATTTTTAATTTTCTCAAGGGTAACAGGAGATATTAGACCCCCAAAGTTCTTGTGCAATTTTTCCTGAGTACACTGATACCCCATATGTGGGGGTAAACCACTGTTTGGGCACACGTCGGGGCTCGGAATGGAGGCAGCACTGTTCGACTTTTTGAACGCAAAATTGGCTGGAATAAATGGTGGCGCCATGTCCTGTTTGGAGACCCCCTGATGTGCCAAAACAGTGGTAACCCCTCAATTCTATCTCCAACCCTAACCCCAACACAACCCTAATCATAACCCTCATCATAACCCCAACACACCCCTAACCCTAATACCAACTCTAACCATAATCCCCACCTCAACCCACCCCTAACCCTAGCCCTAACCCTAGCCCTAACCCTATTTCTAACCCTATTTCTAACCCTAATTGAAAAATAAAAATATTCTATTATTTGTCCCTATGGGGGTGATAAGTGGGGCGGTGATTTTACTTTTTTTATATTTTGATCACAGTGATCAAAATTAAAAAAAATGAATCTGCCGCCGGGAAATGCCGGCGGGTGCACTGCGCGTGTGCCCGCCATTTTCCAAGATGGCGGCGCCCATGGACCGGGACGGCCAGGGGGGGTTAGTGAGTATCGTGGGGGGCATCGGAAGGTGGAGGGGGGCAGATTGTGACAGCAGCGGCCGATCGCCGCTCTCAGTTGGTGGCGACGCCCGATCGACGCCGTCAGTCGGCGGGGGGGGGTTAATTTAGTGTCTCCAGCCATGTCCGATGCTATTTCAGCATTGGCCTTGGCTGAATTGTAATATTTCATCGGTTTTCATTGATGAAATATTACTATCGCTCTGATTGGCTGTTTCACTTTTAACAGCCAATCAGAGCGATCGTAGCCACATGGGGACAAAGCCACGCCCCCTGTGGTGAAGAACAAAGCCCCCTGTATCTGCGGGTCGGGTGACCTTTCAGTGAACCCGGTCACCCGACCCGCAGGGGGGCTTTAAATTCATGACGCCACATTGGCGTCACTGGTCAGATTGGCACCAGTTTTCATGACGCCTATGTGGCGTTATTGGTCGGGAAGGGGTTAAAATTAAGATACCCTTAAAATTATAGACTGTTCATGTCTTTGTCAGTGGGCAAACTTACAAAATCATCAAGGGATCAAATACTTATATCCCACACTGTATATTCAATGGGGTTTATGATGAATGTCTAGCCCATGGAAGTTTCTTGATGACGCTTTCCTGCCAGCCAATATTCAGCCTTTTTATTAGTGTGGTAAGGATTTCTGTCTTCCATGAATAGAGTAGTTGTTTTGTTCATCAGCCCAGCTAAGAGTATTGGGCCATCTTCCATATTCCAGCACTCCATTTTCATGCAGCTAGCTGTTACCTGTTTTCATTAAATTTCAATGTTATTCTCATATACATATTTTCTAAAATCTTCCATTTGTAACGTTTCATTCTCGTTCTAATTTTTTCAAGTTTAGATCATTAAGTCATTATTTATATAGCTTCTTGCTGAGCCAGAAAAAAATTGGGGCCATGCAAGTTGTTTTTAGTTATATGGACATAATTCAGTTTATAGTTTGTTACAATGATTGGATAAATTTATTATTGGAGGAAGCAAGGTCAACACGACCTTCTGTTTTTCACAAGATATTGCAGTGGTGATAAAAGCTCCTTCATCTGTTTTTAGTGTTGAGATTGAAAACATGCCGCAGTAATTTGGCAAACTTTTTCTTTTCTTTTTTTTTTTTTTAATAAAATTCACCAGTTAACGGCATAAATACTCCAAGATAAAGTCGTCAAAAGTTGGTTAGTGAATTCATGTGGTATTTACTTGGCTGCACATTAGTAGCATAGATAACTTTTAGTTCACTGGTTTGTTTGTATTTTAAGTAGGTTATGTAGCATGGACCTCGTGCACACTGCAGAAGGCTGGACCGTGACACATGGATTTCCCAGCAATGCGGTATGGAGTTTCGGGACATGCCCTCTGTCAGATATTAACTACAAGCAATCCCTTGAGGAGAGAATAGGGTTGTAACAATATGTTGATGAGACATATGTAATACAACTGAAAAGTCTCCTCATCTTCAAGAACGAAGCAAGGCACGGTACAGCTGAGCTCCATAGAAGTGTCTGTGCGGTTTGTCTGTAACTTGAAGAGGTTGGTTGGGCATATAATAATGATGAGATATCCACTGACCAGAAATGAACAGCACCCCTCTCCTCACTGTGTTGCAGCCGCTACCAAAAATTGCAGATCAACTCCTCTTCTCTTAAATTGAAGATCTGCAGTATTTGCAGCAGCTACTACGCAGTGTTCTGAGCTGTGCTGCTTAGCTCCATGTTTATATCCGGATGCTGCCGCCAGTAATACCAGCTGATTGATGGGGGTGCTAGTCCCCATTGGTCTGTTATTGAGGATTCATGGGAAGGATATGTAATCTCGGACATGTGCACACGTTGCGGATTAGCCTGCGGATTTTCCTGCAGAGAATCCGCATCCAACGCTTGCGTTTTTCCTGCGGAATTGATGCAGATTCTAGTGCGTTTTTGCTGTGTAGATTTGTTGTTAATTTTCTCCCTTGTGCCTCTGGAGAGGAGAGAGATTTTTTTGTCATTTGATACACCATCTCCCATCATTTATTACAATTTGCAGAAAATCTGACAGCTTCGAGGAGAGTGATTTGGGTGCTCACTCCTGCACTTAAGTGATTGTAGAGGACTTTAAGCAATGTCAGCAGCCAGGAGAGAGGGATGTGTGTTCTTGCTCCTGCGCAGTGCTCACATAAGGGAGGTTTATCTTCAGACAGTGCTGGCCCTGGGCATGCCAGCGCTGTCAGTCAACAAGGAAGGAATGGATGTAATCTAAATAAGTGGCTGGAACAGAACACTGAATACCCTCCTTCATAAATTACAGTAAAGTAAATTTTAGAGCAATGTATGAACAAATTTAACCCCCCCTTTACCCCCAAGGGTGGTTTACATGTTAATGACCAAGTCAATTTTTACAATTCTGATCACTGTCCCTTTTATGAGGTGATAATTCTGGAACGCATCATTGGATCCCGTTGATTCTGACATTGTTTTCTCGTGACATATTGCAATTCATGATATGACTTGCGTGTATTTGTGAAAAAAATGGAAGTTTGGTGAAAATTTTGCAATTTTCGAACTTTGAATTTTCATGCCCTTAAAACAGAGAAATGTCACACAAAATACTTAAGTAACATTTCCCACATGTCTACTTTACATCAGTACAATTTTAGTACCAAAATTTTTTTTTAAGAAGTTATAAGGGTTAAAAGTTGACCAGCGATTTCTCATTTTTACAACATCATTTTTTTTTTTTTAGGGACCACATCACCTTTTGAAGTCACTTTGAGGGGTCTATATGATAGAAAATTCCCAAAAGTGACACCATTCTAAAAACTGCGCCCCTCAAGGAGCTCAAAACCACATTTAAGAAGTTTATCAACCCTTCAGGTGCTTCACAGGAATTTTTGGAATGTTTAAAAAAAAATGAACATTTAACTTTTTATCACAAAAAATTTACTTCAAGTCCAATTTGGTTTTTTTTTACCAAGGGTAACATGAGAAATTGGCCCCCAAGAGGAGTTCTGCAATTTGTCCTGACTATGCTGCTACCCCATATGTGGGGGTAAACCACAGTTTGGGCGCATGGCAGAGCGCGAAAGGGAAGGAGCACCGTTAGACTTTTCAATGCAAAATTGGCTGGAATTGAGATCGGACGTCATGTCGCATTTGGAGAGCTCTTGATGTGCCGAAACAGTGGAAACCCCCCCACAAGTGACACCATTTTGGAAAGTATATCCCCTAAGGAACTTATCTAGATGTGTAGTGAGCACTTTGAACCTGCAAGTGCTTCACAGAAGTTTATAATGTTGAGCCGTAAAAATAAAAAATCTTTTCACTCCCATTTTTTTATTTTCCCAAGGGTAACAGGGGACATTTGACCCCAAAAGTTGTTGTGCAAATTGTCCTAAGTATGCTGATAGCCCATATATGGGGGTAAACCACTGTTTGGGCGCATGGCAGAGCTCGGAAGTTAAGGAGGACCGTTTGACTTTTTCATCACAGAATTGGCTGGAATTGAGATCCAACGGCATGTCACATTTGGAGGGCCCCTCATGTGCTTAAACAGTGGAAACCCCTCAATTCTAACTCCAACCCTAACCACAACACACCCATAACCCTAATCCCAACTCTAACCACAACCCTAACCCTATTCCCAACCGTAATCCAAGCCCTAACTTTAGCCCCAACCCTAACCCTAACTTTAGCCCTAAACCTAATGGGAAAATGGAGATAATTTTTTTTCCCTAACTAAGGGGGTGGTAACGGTGGGATTGATTTACTATTTATAGCGGGTTTTTATGTTTGGCAGCTGTCATACACTAAAAGATGCTTTTTATTGCAAAAAATAGTTTTTGCAGCACCACATTTTGAGAGCTATAATTTTTCCATATTTTGACCCACAGAGTCATGTGAGATCTTGTTTTTTATGAATTGACGTTTTAATTGATACCATTTTCAGGCGCATGACACTTTATGATCACTTTTTATTCCAATTGTTGGGAGGCAGAATGATCAAAAACCAGCAATTCACAAATTTTTTTTTTTTTTTTTTTTTGGTTGGGGCGTTTATACCGTTTCGTTTGTGGTAAAATCGATAAGGCACTTTTATTCTTCGGATTAGTACGATTACAGGGATACCTAATTTTTTTATGTTTTGTCCTTTTATACAATAAAAACAATTCTATATAAAAAAATATTTTTGCATCGCTTTATTTTGGGAGCTTTAACTTTATTTTTTCGCTGATGACTCTGTATGGGGTCTTGTTTTTCGCTGGACAAGATGATGTTTTCAGCGGTACCATGTTTATTTATATACGTCTTTTTGGTCGCATGTTAGTCCACTTTTTGTTCGGCGGTATGATGATAAAGCATTGGGGTTTTTTTTTTTTTTTGCCTTTTATTAACTGAGTCAACAATAAGTGGGACACAGTTGTGAAGTTGAATGAAATTTATTGGTTATTTTCCCTAGCAAAACAGCTCGAGCTCAGTGATGTTTGATGGAGATCATTTGTGAACAGCAGTTTTCAGCTCTTTCCACAGATTCTCGATTGGATTCAGGTCTGGACTTTGACTTGGCAATTCTAACACCTGGATACGTTTATTTGTGAACCATTCGATTGTAGATTTTGCTTTGTTTGGGATCATTGTCTTGTTAGAAGACAAATCATTGTCCCAGTCTCGGGTCTTTTGCAGACTCCAACAGGTTTTCTTCAAGAATGGTCCTGTATTTGGCTCCATCCATCTTCCCATCAATTTTAACCATCTTCCCTGTCCCTGCTGAAGAAAAGCAGGCTCAAACCATGATGCTGCCACCACCATGTTTGACAGTGGGGATGGTGTGTTCAGGGTGATGAGCTGTGTTGCCTTTACGCCAAACATATCGTCTGGCATTGTTGCCAAAAAGTTCGATTTTGGTTTCATCTGACCAGAGCACCTTCTGCCACATGTTTGGTGTGTCTCCCAGTTGGCTTGTTGCAAACTTTATATGATCCTTTTTATGGATATCTTTGAGAAATGGCTTTCTTCTTGCCGCTCTTCCATAAAGGCCCGATTTGTACACTGTACAACTGTTTGTTGTCCTATGGACAGACTGTCCCACCTCACCTGTAGATTTCTGCAGTTCATCCAGAGTGATCATGGGCCTCTTGGCTGCATCTCTGATCAGTCTACTCCTTGTTTGAGAAGAAAGTTTAGAGGGACGGCCGGGTCTTGGTAGATTTGCAGTGGTATGATACTCCTTCCATTTCAATATGATCGCTTGCACAGTGCTCCTTGGGATGTTTAACATTTTGGAAATCATTTTGTATCCAAATCCGGCTTTAAACTTCTCCACAACAGTATCACGGACCTGCCTGTATGTGTTCATTGGTCTTCACGATGCTCTCTGTGCATCAAACAGAACCCTGAGAATATCACAGAGCAGGTGCATTTATACGGAGACTTGATTACGCACAGGTGGATTCTATTTATCATTAATCATTTAGGACGACTTTGGATCATTCTGAGATCCACAATGAACTTCTGGAGTGAGGTTGCTGCACTGAAAGTAAAGGGACCGAAGAATATTGCACACCCCACTTTTCAGTTTTTGAATTTCCATAAAAATTTAAAATAACCAATAAATTTTGTTCAACTTCACAATTGTGTCCCACTTGTTGTTGAGTCTTCACCAAAAATTTACATTTGGTATCTTTGTTTGAAGCATGATATGTGGGAAAAGGTTGAAAAGTTCCAGGGGGCCGAATACTTTTGCAAGGCACTGTACAGCTGATTATTGATTTGTGCAGTTTATTGAAAGTTTAGATATAAAGAAGTACTTGTCTTTACCCTGTTTTCCTGTTCCCATTAGCAGGTCTTGGGATGAGTGCAGAGCTGCAGGCATTCCTTATCAGTGCCTTTTTGCTCTGATCTGTAGAGGATTGGCTTTACTACTGAGCATGTACATAAATTGCAGCACAGATTCATCTCAACTAAAAGTAGAGATCCTAATGGTACTGTCACACTTAGCGATGTACCAGCGATCCCGACCAGCGATATGACGCGGTCAGGATCGCTGGTACATCGCTAAGTGGTCGCTAGTGAGCTGCCACACAGGCAGATCTCACCAGCGACATCGCAGGGGGCGGGGGTCGCTACTTACCTGTCAGATGAAGCGATCCTGCGTCCTCCCGCCCGCCTCCACGCTCGTCGCTCGTCTCTCCACAGGAAGCCCAGCAGGAAGCTGACGACGAGAAGCGGTCCAGGACGTTCTCGCACGATCAGCGATAACCAGCGGGGGAGCGGGTCGTAGGTAAGTATCAGACACAGCGATGTCGCTAGCAATATCGCTATAACGTCACAAGCTTTTGAAAATTCTTATGAAAAAGCAATCCGCACATACTACATTTAAATACTGTACCCAATTTATTATATATTGTAGGAGTCCGAGTCGGTCCATTTTATTCCAACTCTGACTCCACCAAAATGGACACTGACTCCAACTCCACAACTCAACTAAATGCACAGATGCATTGTTCACCTAGCCGTGACTCTCCAGCACTGCCTCTCCTCTGCTGCCCCTGGTCATTGACATCATGACTGCAGAACATGACTGCTGCAGTCAGTCGCTTGCCTCAGCAGTCATGGTAATGTAAATAGCACAAGACCACTGAGTCCAGAGTTAGCAGCGGTAGCCCTGGAGCCGGCGAGGGGTAAGTGAGGTCATGTTCCCGTGTAATGTAAATGCATAATGTGCATAATTAATTCTGCATTTATTTGTTCAAATATGTGGATGTGATTTAATGAAAACTCATGCCCACTATACCTTTAGTGGATTTCTGTGGAACGGTTTTGTTTTTTACTATGTCATGCCTTATTAAATGTTTGTAAAAACAGCATTGCATTTTTAAATGTGGAATAGCAACATTTCTGCATGAAAAAAAGGTTTAAGATTAACATCTCTTTTATTAAAGATGTTCTCTATCGAACCAGTACTTATTTTTTTTCCTTTTCAGGTCATAGGGTTTGCAAGCCCTCTCTTTCACTTATATATCAGTTTTACTGATACAGACAGTACCTCTTGTTCATACATATGGCATATTTCCATAAGAGTACCGTATAAGTTTTGATTCACTGTAATATTTAACAAAATAGAGGAATCCTACTTTGGCCTGAATTTCAACACGTTATTTATTTTATTTTTCTTCACGTTTTTTATTTACATTCCAGGAACCATAATTTTTTTTTTCAACGACATAGCTAAGTAGGGGCTTCTTTTTTGCGGGACAAGTTGTATTTGTTTTTGGCACCATTTTAGAGGTACATATAACCTAGTATTTTTTTTTTTCAACTTTTTTTTTTTTACATTTTAAATGTTACACTTTTCATTTGCTGCACAAATAGTGTTAACTTGTAAGTCAGCACTTCTTTACAGTAAATGGAAAACCAAGTACGGTAATTTTCTTTCTTTCTACAATGTATCACTATATTTTTGAGTCATAAGTTAAAGGGTTGGTTTGAAACAAAATGTATTTAATGCCATAATCTAATCTATTTTGTAATATATTTGAATTAAAAAGCCCCTATCCTTACCTTAACTACATTATCTAACCACTTGATTTATTTTTTACTACTTCCGTTTAGATGACACCTCATTTGAGAATCCTAGAGCATGCTGGGATACACAAACGAACTGTCATTAAGAGGCTGGTTCTGTGGTTACCGCTGCAGGCTCTGCTTCCTGCCTGAAACAAAGTGTAATCATTAGTCATCGTTTCAGGGGCTGGGATAGTCACTGCTCTTCTGAGCATGTCGGTTGAAAATTCTGATGGATGCTCAATAGATTCTTGTTACTGTGTGTTGATCACAATGAAGGTGCACTCTCTCGCCGTCTCTGATCAGAAGTAACAAGCCAGCAACAGAGCGCACTGTCAGTGGCTGTTGTAAGAATAAAAAATACTTGACATGTAGAAACCAGTGTTGGCCATGCAAGCGACATCACTTGTGTGCATGGCTGCGTAGTTGGAGTCTGTGTCCATTTTGGTGAAGATCGAGTCTGTATAAAATGGACTGACTCAAACTCCTAAGATGCATAATAAATTGGGTGCAGTAGTTCAGTGTAGTATGTGCTGTAATTTTTTTCATAAGAATTTGGGAAAATTATGAAATGTTTTATAAGTGTCCTGATCAAAGGATATATGCTTTTTAGTTGAGATTAATCTGTTCTACATTTTATCTATATGTCAGTGCTGTAGGGTCAGGAATCTGAATCTGAGTTGGAGTCCGGGAAATTGAAGAATCGGAGGTTTGGCTTCCCGACTCCATGGTTCTGGTCTCTGTACGCCATGCGGTCTCAGCCTGCTCTTTTGCCGGAGAGAGAGCTGCTTTGTTTTTATACTTTTTGGTATTTGCCTTTGACAAAAGTTTGATATGGTCAAGTGCGGATTACATGCAATTTAGATGCGCTTCCGCCACAGAAATGCAGTAAAACCGCATGTGCATTTTGTACCTGCAGATTTTGCACATCTAATGTAATTCTGTGGGAAAAGTCTGCACATAAAACTCAGTGTACCCACAAGAGAAATTGACATATCCTGGATTTGAAACACACACACTGCGTCAAATAAAAAAAAAAAAAGCACAGTGGACCTGAGATTTCTAGAATACTATCCACTTGACTGGAACTGTAAGAGGCTGCGTTTTTGACGCAGCAAAAATACACATTATCAAAAACTCCTAACAGGCATACAGCTTTTAAGTCTGGAGGCAGCTTTTTTTTTTTTTTTTTTTCTTTTTATAGGGAATCTGTCACCATACTAAACTATTAGTATGTGTTGTGAGTTCATTTTCCCCTTCACTACTCAGGCCCGAGGAACTCCCTCTTCTGGTGAAGAAAGGTAGTGAGCCTGATTGTCAAACACCTGGGGCTGATGATGATGACTGGCTGAGTGGAGTTAATGACTGGATATAAGGCTGCCGACGCCCTTCTGGCCTGCGGGTGATTTGTCTGTGGACTTCTAGGAAACCAGTCTGATTCCTGCTCATCTAAAGCTAAGATTTCTGCTTTGCCTTTTTTGCATTAGTGTTTTGTTTTCTTTGCTTTTCTGGATTCTGCGATTCCCTGCTGGGGTGAGCTGAATCTCCTTTTGCCTGTTGCTCTGTCTTCAGAATATTCCTGAGTACTGACATAGCCTTTTTTGAAGCCTAGCGTCTTCAGGGCCTTTTTTACTGTCTGTTTGTTGGCTCTTATTTTCATAGGGTTTTTCACGGATTGCAGACAGCAGCCTTCCTGTCCTTTCCTATCTAAGCTAGCTTGGGCCCCATCTTTGCTCAGTCTATCTTTCTGTCTGTGTTTTGTTCTTTCTTCACCGTCATTATATGTGGGGGGCTGTCTTTTGCTTTGGGGTCTGCTCTGGGGCAGTTTAGATTTCCCTTTCTGTCTTTAGGCTATGTAGTCCTCCGGCTGTGATCGAGGGGCCTAGGGCATCGTAGGAGCCCCCCACGGCTACTGCTAGTTGTGTTGATAGGTTCAGGGGTCTGCAATCCGATAGCTGCCAACTTCTCTGGTTTTCTGGACGTAGCTAGCATTTCTATTTTTGCCTCCTACGGTGACTCAATCATAAGAAGTATGGGCATACAGGTTATAGACTGCTGAAAAAACTCCTACCTGTCTGTCTCATATCAAATGCCTTGTAGTTGATAAATCCTCTTTAATCACTTTATGTAAATGTCCTCTTCCAGGCTCTGGAGAGGAGGCTGCCTGGAATATAACTCTGCCTCCAGAGCTTGTTTTACATGAAGGGGAATTACCAGTGTGATGCGTAATGGCCGCTCTCAATCTCACTGGAGAGCTGTGTGTGATTATACCTGACACATCTGCAGGTTTCTTTCGGCTTCTATCTAAGAGGCAGACATTGTTGAAATATTGTTTGAGTACAGCAGAGCTCAAGAGCTGCAAAAAATGTGTGTTGCAAGAAGACAAATTTAATTTCTCCTGTGTTAGTTACTTGTCTCACACTGGTCACTCCTCCTCCGTGTAAAATAAGCTCTGGAGACATACCGTATATACTCGAATATAAGCCGAGATTTTCAGCCCATTTTTTGGGGCTGAAAGTCCCCCTCTCGGCTTGTATTCGAGTCATATACATCGGGGGATCGGAGGGGGCGGGGGGTGTCAGGTCATACTTACCCGTCCTGACGCTGTCTCTTGAGCCCCCAGCTTCTCCGCGCTCTCTTCCTGCCTTCAGCGGTCACATGGTACTGCTCATTAAAACTCATGAATATGTGCATATTCATGAGTTTTAATGAGCGGTATCACATGACCACTGAACGCAGGAAGAGAGAGCGTGGAGAAGCTGGGGGCTCAAGCGACAGCGTCAGGACGGGTAAGTATAGCGATACTCACCTGTCCTGCATCCATGGCTGCTTGCTGCTGTCTGTCATCGGTCAGTGACTTCAGACAGCAGAGGGCGCGGTGAAGTGATTAGTGCGCGCCGCGCCCCCTGCAGTCTGAACGTCACTGACCGATGACGTGGCAAATAGCGGTGAGCAGCCATGGACGCAGGACAGGTGAGTATCTGACACCCAGCGACGGAGAGGTGAGTATGTCATTTTTTTTATTTCTACATGCAGCGGCAGCACATGGGGGAATAATCTAAGGAGCTTCTTATGGGGGCAGTATATGGGGGAACAATCTATTTAGCTTCTTATGGGGGCAGCATATGGGGGAACAATATGGAGCTTCTTATGGGGCAGCATATGGGGGAATAATCTATGGAGCTTCTAATGGGGGCAGTATATGGGGGAACAATCTATTTAGCTTCTTATGGGGGCAGTATATGGGGGAACAATATGGAGCTTCTTATGGGGGCAGCATATGGGGGAATAATCTATGGAGCTTCTTATGGGGGCAGTATATAGGGGAACAATCTATGGAGCTACTTATGGTGTCAGCATATGGGGGTATAATCTCTGGAGCTTCTTCTGGGGACACCATATGGGGAAATAATCTATGGAGCATTTCCCACCCTAGGCTTATACTCGAGTCAATAAGTTTTCCCAGTTTCTTGTGGCAAAATTAGGGGGGTCGGCTAATACTCGGGTCGGCTTATACTCGAGTATATACGGTAGTTATCTTCCAAGCAGCGTCCTCCCCAATAGCCTGGAAGAGATCATTTACATATAAGAAAAACATGGATTTTTCAGAAATAAGTCATCGTTTCACAGAAATCACGTTGTCATTTTATTCCTCTTCCTATGACCTACATGCTCATATATGTAGATGTCTCAGGAGGGTAGATCCTACTGACAGATTCCCTTTAAGTGAGGAAAATGCTTATACATAATCCTTCCCAATCACCACTCCAGAAGAATAATGCTCTATACTCCTGTATAAACTGCTCTCTATGCCTGCATAACACTCTCATTGGCAGGTCAGGAGAGAGGGCTGTGGAACTTGTTGTAGAGGGGCAGGTGTGTTGTTGCTGAGCCGTTTGTGTGTTTTGATGTAGTAGATGAGCTGTATGTGTGGGTTTTTTTTTTTTTTTGGAGTAGGTGAGTTAAGTGTCTGAATTCTACATTCTACAATAATATCCAACTAACCTTGTTGCAAGCAATACCACAAAACACCGTAGAAAATAGAATAAAAGTATATATAATAAAAAAATCTAAATAAAATGATAATTTACTATCTCTACCATGTTAAATGGGTGCTTATGGAAAAATGGTAGACCATTTGAGGAAAAACTTGAATACTGAACCAAAGGAAAACACCGAAATTAAGGTCAGGATAAAAATAATGAATTATAAAATCATAAAATATAATTAAAATACCTTTATTAAACAATAGTGGTACATATGAATGATTAAAATACAAAAGCATTGTGTGCTCATATTATTAGAAATATATATATTCCTTTATAGGTTATTGATAAAACCACAGCGGTCCACATATATAAAAGATGTAAATACATTTTCTCCCTTCATATATTTGCCTCATATAGGTGTGAAAATTAAGTGTAGAGAGCCAAATAAGCCATATATGGGCTTAATAAAAGTGACACGTGCACTGGAAACAAAAAATCTCTTTTATAAGTATAACCAAAAAACCAACAATAGGCTTTATACAAATATATATAAAGTACTGAGTGCAAAAACAGCAAGGAAGTGAGAAAAGGCAAATGAAGGTGTATACCTTTAAGGACCGCCGGTTAACGAGCAACACAGCCCCGATGCGCGTTTCGGATTAAATCCTTTGTCAGGGGGATTTAATCCGAAACGCGCGTCGGGGCTGTGTTGCTCGTTAACCGGCGGTCCTTAAAGGTATGCACCTTCATTTGTCTTTTCTCACTTCCTTGCTGTTTTTGCACTCAGCACTTTGCACTTTGTATATATTTGTATAAAACCTTACTATTGTTGGTTTTTTGGTTATACTTCTAAAAGAGATTCTTTGCTTTCAGTGCACGTGTCACTTTTATTAAGCCCATATATGGCTTATTTGGCTCTACACTTAATTTTCACACCTATATGAGGCAAATATATGAAGGGAGAAATTGTATTTACATCTTTTATATATGAGGACCGCTGTGGTTTTATCAATAACCTATAAAGGTATATCTATTTCTAATATGAGCACACAATGCTTTTGTATTTTATTATTCTACCATAATGCGCATATGTATGTACTGCAGAGAGAATACAGTGCGGTAAAACTTTATGCAAAACAATAATAGATTTATTACCTCAATGTTCTACCCTAGTGCATTCAAAGTAATGATTATGACTCTTCTTAACAGTGCCAGGAAAGTTTGAATCCATAGGAAATGTGTTTTGTTTTTTTTTTGCTGTCAAAATCTGAGATGCAACTTACAGTAAGGTGCCTCTTTTTAGTCCGAAAGATACATTATTTAATTTGTCAAACACTTAAGCATTTTTTATATATATTTTAACATTACAATTAATCCCATAATACCTCTGAGCGAATAGATAATGCACTGAACTATTTCTGTAGTGCAATGTATTTTCCACCCTTCCAGTGTTATACTGACACGTAGCCTAATTAGATATGAGTGAAAGTTGGAGTTGGTCTAATGTCCATATCAGTAATCCATCACTGCTGGATGGCAGCGAACCTCCTCCTACCTGGAAGTATGCCCGGCTCCTTTTTTGAATAGTCTACATAGCGCAATTATAAAAAAGACACGGCACTCAATGAGCGAGAGGGAGGTGCACAAGTCGGGTATCCAACCACCTGTACAAAATATCAAAAAACTTGGCAATTTCATAGTTCCTTTATCGCATCCAATTCAACACATTCCTTTGAACGTTTTCGGTCAAACAACAGACCTTCATCAGAATAAGTTTCTCATGGTTGATTTAGCTGAAGTACATTTAGAAGAGAAAAGGAAAAAAGATTGCAATTAACATCCGAGATAATACACAAAGTGATAAATAATAGTGGGATGCTAATAAACAACACATAACGTACTACAAGATACATATAAGTTGATCAAATGAATTATTTGATCGATTTATACAGTGGGGCAAAAAAGTATTTAGTCAGTCAGCAATAGTGCAAGTTCCACCACTTAAAAAGATGAGAAGCGTCTGTAATTTACATCATGGGTAGACCTCAACTATGGGAGACAAACTGAGAAAAAAAATCCAGAAAATTACAATGTCTGTTTTTTTTTTCATTTTATTTGCATATTATGGTGGAAAATAAGTATTTGGTCAGAAACAAGCAATCAAGATTTCTGGCTCTCACAGACCTGTAACTTCTTCTTTAAGAGTCTCCTCTTTCCTCCACTCATTACCTGTAGTAATGGCACCTGTTTAAACTTGTTATCAGTATAAAAAGACACCTGTGCACACCCTCAAACAGTCTGACTCCAAACTCCACTATGGTGAAGACCAAAGAGCTGTCAAAGGACACCAGAAACAAAATTGTAGCCCTGCACCAGGCTGGGAAGACTGAATCTGCAATAGCCAACCAGCTTGGAGTGAAGAAATCAACTGTGGGAGCAATAATTAGAAAATGGAAGACATACAAGACCACTGATAATCTCCCTCGATCTGGTGCTCCGCGCAAAATCCCACCCCGTGGGGTCAGAATGATCACAAGAACGGTGAGCAAAAATCCCAGAACCACGCGGGGGGACCTAGTGAATGAACTGCAGAGAGCTGGGACCAATGTAACAAGGACTACCATAAGTAACACACTACGCCACCATGGACTCAGATCCTGCAATGCCAGATGTGTCCCACTGCTTAAGCCTGTACATGTCCGGGCCCGTCTGAAGTTTGCTAGAGAGCATTTGGATGATCCAGAGGAGTTTTGGGAGAATGTCCTATGGTCTGATGAAACCAAACTGGAACTGTTTGGTAGAAACACAACTTGTCGTGTTTGGAGGAAAAAGAATACTGAGTTGCAGCCATCAAACACCATACCTACTGTAAAGCATGGTGGTGGAAACATCATGCTTTGGGGCTGTTTCTCTGCAAAGGGGCCAGGACGACTGATCCGGGTACACGAAAGAATGAATGGGGCCATGTATCGTGAGATTTTGAGTGCAAATCTCCTTCCATCAGCAAGGGCATTGCAGATGAAACGTGGCTGGGTCTTTCAACATGACAATGATCCAAAGCACGCCGCCAGGGCAACAAAGGAGTGGCTTCGTAAGAAGCATTTCAAGGTCCTGGAGTGGCCTAGCCAGTCTCCAGATCTCAACCCTATAGAAAACCTTTGGAGGGAGTTGAAAGTTCGTGTTGCCAAGCGAAAAGCCAAAAACATCACTGCTCTAGAGGAGATCTGCATGGAGGAATGGGCCAACATACCAACAACTGTGTGTGGCAACCTTGTGAAGACTTACAGAAAACGTTTGACCTCTGTCATTGCCAACAAAGGATATATCACAAAGTATTGAGATGAAATTTTGTTTCTGATCAAATACTTATTTTCCACCATAATATGCAAATAAAATGAAAAAAAAAACAGACAATGTGATTTTCTGGATTTTTTTTTCTCAGTTTGTCTCCCATAGTTGAGGTCTACCTATGATGTAAATTACAGACGCCTCTCATCTTTTTAAGTGGTGGAACTTGCACTATTGCTGACTGACTAAATACTTTTTTGCCCCACTGTATGTATCTTCTAAATGTACGTCAGCTAAATCAACCATGAGAAACCTATTCTGATGAAGGTCTGTTTAACCGAAAACGTTCAAAGGAATGTGTTGAATTGGATGCGATAACAATAAAGGAACTGTGAAATTGCCTTAGTTTTTTGAGTGCCAAGTTTTTGACATAGCGCAATGTCATGGGTGCATCATGCCTTAATGATATCATGTCAGACTGGCTAATAAAATACAGAGTTAGGGATCCTGGCATTTAGGAGGCAGCATGCAGGGTTCCCATCCGATAACCACAGACTAATGATGCAGCCGCTGGCACAGGCTAATTGATTTGCTTATCTCTAAGATTAATAGATTGTATCTGAGGATAGTATCTATAGAAGACCCATGACTGCATTTCCGGGAGCAGATGAAGTTACAGATGTAGCAATCTCCTACTATAAATCTCCTTACATGTGCTGTGATTTTGAAGAAGTTCATTGAGCTGCTGAGCGCTGGCGGTTACCTTTTCGCACTGCTGTGGGGAGTGAGTGCTGTTAGACAGAGAGTGCAGTTGTCCAAGGCCCCTTTCACACATACTGATAATTTCCAGTACTAGAAAAAACAGTATCGGTGCTATCTGCGTGTCCTTGTACATGTGTGGGGCATCCATGTGCCGTCAGTGTGCATCATCCTTATGACCCGTACTGGATTAGAATGCCAATTTAGAAAGAGATTAGAGTAACCATAAACCACAAGACAAATGGTATAGGAAAGATAAAAACAAATCTTTATTGTCTCACATTTAAAAGAGTATCAAACATTTATAAGTATCTATGAGGTGAAAAGGAAAAAGCATTCCAGTTTACAGAGCAAGAGATAACCCCTACAAGTAATAAACATGACAGTAGGCCAAGAACCGCATATAAAGATAATATCGATGTGCATAAGTAACCAAAGTGTGCTGTATTAATATACCGAGACTATGTCTTTACATAGAACACAAGGTGCAACATGCAAAAGGCTACCAGAATTTAGTAGTAAAATGTGGCTCCAAAACATAGGCTAAGTCATACCGGGATCATACCCAGAGACCATAATTCCAATATCGCTCACCCATAATAGGATTACAGAAGAGGGGAGATGCCTCACTCAGCCCCAACGTGCGTTTCGCCACGGCTTTCTCAAGGGGAAATGTCTGTCTGGCATCACCTACCCATATATAACAGCGGCGTCCCCGGTGTCTGAAATCAAAGCTGCGCATGCCCAGTGAGGCCGCATGGTACTCGTGCGATAACCCGCCGCCATCAGTGAGCCACACGCATATGTGGTGAAATCACCACTTAGACGTCATCAAAATGCGCGTGACCCATAAAGAGATGGCCGGAGAATCGCACGCCAAAGTCGGGCACACCGCGCATGCGCACAAGATCAGCGCCATTTGTGACTTATGTCTTATGCAAGCCTTATTAGTGTGCATTTTTTCCCACTAGGCAGCCAGACCTTGTTGGGTTACTGGCTGTATTCATCAGTGGAATGCACCTGTGCTGCTCCAGCCTTTATCACTGGGGCTTTGCTGCATCCTGCCAGTGCATCAGTCAGGGTTTGGTGAGTTACCTTTCAAATGATGTGTCTCGGTATATTAATACAGCACACTTTGGTTACTTATGCGCATCGATATTATCTTTATATGCGGTTCTTTGTCCCTTTGTCATGTTTATTATCTGTAGGGGTGATCTCTTGCTCTGTAAACTGGAATGCTTTTTCCTTTTCACCTCATAGATACTTAAAAATGTTTGAAACTCTTTTAAATGTGAGACAATAAAGATTTGTTTTGATCTTTCCTATACCATTTGTCTTGTGGTTTATGGTTACTCTAATCTCTTTCTAAATTTGCATGTTGTTGAGAGTACTCCACTATTATTGGTTTGTCCTTACCAAAGGTGGGGGAACTATTACTGGTGTTTAACTGGTTCCTGGCCACTTATGACAACTATGTTCGTTTTGAACTTTTTTCTGGAATAGAATGCCGAATAGACATGACAGATGTTTTGCTGTAAAAGATGTTTAAAGATAGAGTTTGCTTTATAAATAGATGTAGGGCAGCTAGGTAGAAGAGATATATAATTAGTTCTGTGTGTGTGTAGTTTACTGTACTTATATTTAGCTAATAAATAGAAAAAAAACGGTGTGGGGACGCCTCTATTTTTGATAACCAGCCAAGGTAAAGCAGACAGCTTTGAACTGATATTATCAGGCTAGGAAGGTCCCTGGTTATTGGGCCCTTCTCAGCCTAAAAATACCAGCCTGCTGCCACACCAGAATTGATGCATCACATTAGATTCCTCTGGAGCGGTGGCAATCAGGGTAACGATATTCGGGTTCATGTCAGCTGTGATTTGTCAAAAATTACAGCTGTCCTCAAGCCCTGGAGTTAATGATGGAGCGGTGTCTATTCGCCACCCCATTACTTAACCCAGTAAAAAAAAATAAAAACACACAAACAGGAAAAAAAAACATTTTATTTGAATAAAGACTCCTCCACACTATCCCTTCGTTCACCATTTTATTCAAAAGAAACAAAACATGTAGGTACGAAGTAATCCACCAAATCTGATGTAGTCCAGAAATGGATACCTGAAAAAGACAGAAGTAAACACGAGAGTGAGTCCCTCTTACACCAGTTTATTTGTTAAATGTGTCCATGGAGCTCTGATGTAGTCCACGTTACCCACATCCAGCTCCAACGTTTGAGAATAGCAATAAAGTTACCATTATTCACAGGTAGTGACTGCATTCATCATCGTCATCAGGTCTCACTGAGCGCTCACAGCCCCAGTGATTATTATGGGTGCATGTTTAAGTGTGAAGGGGCCTAATGGACAATTCTATTAGGACGTGGAAAGGCAGTGGAGTCCCAGGAGGAGGTTAAGGCCTGCATGTGATTTGTTACTTACAATAGATATATATATATATAGCTAATCCTGTGGAGGTTTTTCAAAACTTTGAAAGTTTTCTTATATTTTAGTGATGTGGTTGGGTTATTTCAGGAGAACACGCTAGTCTGTTTTGCTGTGTTGGACCGCGTCCAGCTGGTTCTGCACTTAGAATGCTTATATAGATTATTTAGATAACGATCATTCATTTCATCCTGCAGAGGAGGATTTCAAAATTGTTGAACTTGCTGCCCTAATGTCTGCACGAAAGCTTTAAGTTAGGGCATGAAAAACTGAACATTTTACTTTTTGGAATTTATGAATCACTGTACCTTTGATCACCGTTGCTTTGCATAATATTTGCATGCTGGCTTTTTACACTTTGTTTGATTGGCAGTAAACTGAAAAGTGGCATAATTCTACAGAGCCATGTCTCTTGAAAACAAATGTGCGGAGGAAAGGTTTGTGTAAAATGTTTTTTTTTCTCCTGCTTATTATGAATAATTAACCCGCAGTGCAAGTATTGAACAAGGAAACCTTTAAAAGACATATCTACTAAAACATACTACTGAAAAAAGACGCAGCGACTTCAGGGTTATGTTCACTCTCTGTGACATGGATGTGGTCACTCTTCATAACGAAAACAGGCCATTGTGGACCTCTTATTGCCATAGTGTGTTAGTGTGTTTCTGAAGTTTGTGTCCTTATTTTGGCTCCCATCCACAACAACACCTATGTTATCACCTTCTGTAATAGGAAGTTGATTATTCTGTCATTAATGTAATTTTCTTGTTAAATCTTTTTGCACAGTTTATAAAAAATATTTTCCTCCTGCAGAGCATGCCGAGCAAGCGGATTTGTGGCTACTGAATAGTTGCACTGTGAAAAGTCCGGCTGAAGACCACTTTAGAAACTCGATTAGGTAAGGAATTGACTTTAAATAGTTGTAAAACCCACGTAGATTGTGAATCTTAATGTGAATGCTTCCTATAAAACTGTTGCCATTGAGTGTGATCCCTTTCTTAGGGTCTTCATGAGTCAGTAGAAGGTGTTCCCATTCTGGTGGATTACCTCTGTGTGGCCACCTTGTTACACCACATTTAAGGTACTGTCACACTTAGCGATGTACCAGCGATCCCGACCAGCGATATGACGCGGTCAGGATCGCTGGTACATCGCTAAGTGGTCGCTAGTGAGCTGCCACACAGGCAGATCTCACCAGCGACATCGCTGGGGATGGGGGTCGCTACTTACCTGTCACACCAGGCAGGCGATCCTGCGTCCTCCCGCCCGGCTCCACGCGTCGCTCGTTGTCACAGCAGGAAGCTGACGACGAGTAACAGTCCTGAACGTTCTCGCGCGATCAGCGATAACCAGCGGGGGAGCCGGTCGTAGGTAACTATCACACACAGAGATATCGCTAGCAATATCGCTATAACGTCACTAGTTATAGCGATATTGCTAGCGATATCTCTTAGTGTGACTGGCCCTTTACCCAGTGTCATTGGCTCACCTAGTGAGGCGGGTTCTAGGTCAGGGTGAGGAAATAAAACCAAAAGTGAGAGCAAAAAGTGATATCCCCCTTGAGCAGGACTTGATGGATGGCACTTGGATTAGCAAGGATCTGGACGGCAGGCAGACAAGGGGCATGAAGTGCCAGAAGACACTGAGCTAAGAGTGTAGACATATAGAGAAACTGTAGGTATGTAGACAGTCCGTGACTTGCAGTAAGCAAATGGTTGCAGACAAAGTTGTTATAGAGAGTAGATAGCTGTGATAAATTGGCATACTGCTGGTAGTAAAGATACTCTGTTGCAGTAGCATTAAGTGTGAACACCACCAGCCAGGAGTTCATAATGCTTACAACAGTTCTGAATGAAGAAGTAAATGCAGATGGTTGAGAAACAAACATAACTTTTCTGAAGAGATGATTGCCAGGTAAGAGAACTGAATGATGAGGCAAGCTGCAAAACACACGGTAACTGTATGTAAAGCTTAATTTCACAGTTAAAAGTCCAAGAGTGTTGATGTCACAAAAGTTCACCTGGTTACGATACTTGACAAATCCGGTATCGACCACAGCAAACTCCCTGGAATCGAGACAGGTGAATAAAACCCTGCCAATTTTTTACTTGTAAAAAAACTGCACCTCCAAACATTGCAATGAAGAATGAATCAAGAAAATATAGCAATATCACTTTAAAATGCTTGTGGCTTTCCACGTTACTGCACACTACTGGTGCAGTGTACAACACCTTGTGTGTATCTTGTGCTTCAAATGCATATAAAGGGAATCCCTGCAGCCCCTCACTAGCTATCATATCTGTGCCGTGGCAGGGAACACTCAGAGCTCAGTACATGCTGTAATCACTCTCTCCCCCCCCCCCCCACAGTCCTTGATTGACATCCTCCTGCTTTACTCATGTGCTATAGAGCAGCTTGTCAATCAATAAGCGGTGGGTGTCATTACAGAATGTTCGCTTTCTAGACAGTGCTGACTGTTCCCGAATCCCAGCATTGGCCCAGTGAATTGAGGCAAGCGGTTACAGGGAGAATGAAACATGTTTTTCTCCCTGCTGTCACATTTCAATTTAGACTGCTGCACATGTTTAAAACTGTATGTACCTGCAGATCACCACTATGGCTGCAAGTAATACCATTTTTGTTCACTCTTCCTCTGACTGGTTCCTTTTCAACATAGTTTTGTCTTCAGAAATTTTTTGGGGATTAGTCACTTTCGGGTGAAAATACAAAGTTGCATTAAACTTTCCCCATTCTGTTAATGTACATCTGAATTGCTGCAGTGAGGAATGAGAGAAGTTCGCATACTGCTGTGCTGGTAAACAACAGATTATGGCATAAAAATGATCCAAGGTTTTGTTTTTTTTTTAAATTTTATCTATTGAATACATATTTCTATATAAACTAAACAGAACTGGAGCATTGATATTCTTCCCATTATCATTCAGCTCTTAAATCAAGTTTGTCTGTAATGTTTGGTTAAGAATTTGTGATTTGATTTCTTTTCATGTATTAGATCATTGAGCCAAAAATGTAGTTCTTTCTCAAGCCCTTGGCTTTTTCTTACTGACTGCATTATGGTGAGGTTAATCCATTGGTCCTATACGCCTATTAATCCGATTAGTTATTCAGTGTTTCATTTGTTTTTTATCTGTGAAAGTCATTGAACTGTTATGAGCAAAATATCATGTATTTGAACAAAATGACATTTTTATTTGCTGTGTAGTATTATATTTTCTAAAGAGTTGCTTGTTTTAGTCCATGAAATCAGTATTCATATAATTTGTATTACCGTATTTTGTTTTCTTGCTTGGATAAAGATCTATTATTCTATGATGCTAAAATTAAAACGGTTTCAAGAGGTTCTCTGGGAATTGAAAAAAGTAAATAATGAAAGGAAATGTCATTATAAACCAATTCCTAAATACTTTTAATTTGCAAATCACAATAGTATTGTCTAGAGAAGTAATCACAACAGTATTAAAATGAGCTCAGTCTTGTTACACTAACAGAAACATGATCTAGAATGTTAAAACAGGTGCCTGTGAGTATGTGTAGTAGAATGTCACCCCCCTCATGTGTAGGAAGATGTGCTCCCAGTCAATATTCTGATCTAATAGTGGCCATACTTTGTGCTGAGGTAAGAAGAGATTGCTCACACTGCTGTCCACCCTGTGTATCTGATCTAATACTGGAGATAGTAGGAGTGCTGAGGTAAGAAGAGGCCACTAACACTTCTGTCCACACTGTCTATCTGTTCTAATAATAGAGATGCTGAAATAAGAAAATATTGCTTACACTGCTGTCCACTGATACGCGTGCAGGAGGCGCACGTGGTTTGCGGACCCACTGTACAGTGGACCGAGGAGAGCGTGGAGAAGCTTGGCTAAGCGAACACCCAACCAGGCCTGGGCATACAGACCCTGGGAAAATTGTTCAGAGACAGAAACTGGACAGGACCTGGCAACTTAGTAGTTGCACCAACAGTAAAGGAGAATGTTGCTCAGGTACCTCCTAACAAGTGGGGATGCCTTAAGTACTAAGTACCTTTCAGCAATTGTCTGAAGACACATGATTAGCACATGGACTGTCTCTTTAAGAACCATGTAGTTCACGCGCTCCCTAAGCATGCTGCCAGGAAACATGCACAGCAAGCAGAGGACAAGGAACTTGCAGCACGGCCAGGAGTGGTGATTAAGTCAGTGCCCCTGCATGGTGGAGGATGGGAAACCATGTAGTGACACAGGCTGTGGTGTTACATCCACCCTGTCCATCTAATCTAATACTGGAGATACCAGGGTGCTGAAGTGTGAGCAGGTAGGAAGATGCAGTAACGGGTGGGAGGCAGAGCAAGAGTTAATGTGGGGTTTAATTTAACAGGTATACTCCTCGCAGGGAGAAAACAGATAAAAAAGTATAAAGGAACACAGGGGACATAACTCAGGGGAAGCAGGTGTGAAGCATTGGGTAGGAAGTTCAAGGATGGCAAACTTATCGGTCTGACGACTTCAGAATGCGGATCGTTCAGGATCTGGACGTTGGCGCCAAAGCAGTGGTGCATAAGGGGTCCTGGATCCTGGCGGCGAAGGTGATTCCTCGTGGTCCGGAGTAATCCTGGAAAAGATGACTTCTTGGCTCCTGGCGGAGACGGTGATTCCTTGTGGTCCGATCGGTGTGTCAGGAAACAATGTGCCAGACAGAGCAGTCTTTCCCCCTGTCAGCATACAGGAACAACGAGCAACTCGATTCAGGTACAAAGGGAAATCTCTCACAGCGGGTGTCCCAATTCTCCCTTCGGCACGTGAGCAGGCTTATGTCCTGACTGGGCGTCCTGTCACTCATGGTCAGCGATGTCAGCGGGGACCAGGTACGTCATTGTTTGCAGTCTCTGTTAACAGCTTTTATCCTCTGCTGGTTTTTGCCCGCTCTGGCAGTTGGTCCCCTGCAGAAGCCTTGAGACTGCCCTCCTGCGCGATGCACGTTCCCACGGCAACTAACTGATTTGCCGCGCGCTGTGGCCCTTTTATCTTAGCCACGCCCCCTACTCCAGGTGCAGAGGTCGGTCCGGGGCTTTAAGCTTTCCCCCGTGAAACCTGGGTGACAGCCCCGACAGTTCCGGATCCGTCACGGAGTAGGTAGGCCTGGTCCGGGTTTCTCCTTACATTTCCCCACTCTTTGTGCTCGCCATTCCAAGGGCGAGAGTTCCTGCAGTAAGCGCTGACATTCTCTCATTCCTTGAACGATTTGTCGCCAAACAAAATGATCCTGATGAAAGTGGTTAGGGGGTTTTCCTGCTGTTGAACCTTCAGAACGTCGTAAACTAAAAGTTTATGTCAAATCTATTTGAGTAATTAAATCAGGTTGAACTGACAAGGACGTGCCCAGTTCTGGTGAAGCAGCCTTTTCAGGAGTTTGACGTTCCAGGGGTTTCGGATATTAGCTCTCCTTTCGGCCTCACTATCAGTAGTGTTGGATATTCTTCTTCACAATCGCTATGAACTAAGGGAGGGCTTTCGGCAACGCTCTCCATCTTCCTGTTGAATCCGCACCCACTCATCCCGAGGCTGTCCCAATACATTTACCTGGGGCTCCACTTGTACATGTTCCTGCGTGACTGCCAACGTCCTGGCAGGACTCCGGAACCCAGGGACCTCTTCAGCCTCAAGTTCTGTGTCTCGGCTAGGACCAGGCTTCTAATATGTCACGCTGGACAATGCATCTGCTTGAGTCTTTTCTGCTCCACTTCTGTAGGTGATCTTTTATCGGTATTTAGCCATTCTTGTCACCCACTGTGGTTCCAGGGCCCCTAACTTGGCGTTTTCCAGGTGGGCCACTGGGTTGTTGTCGATGCTCACCAGAACTTCAGACCCTGACAGGTATTCCGCAAACTTCTCTGTCATAACCCTCACTAACACCAGCAGCTCCAACTTGAATGAACTGTAGTTGTCCGGATTCCGTTCGAATTCATGAAGACAACGACTTGCGTAAGCAATCACTCCCTCCTTCCCGTCCTGATCCTGCGACAACACGGCTCCTAGTCCATGCAAGCTTCCATCAGTATGTAGAATGAAGGGCCAAGATAAGTCGGCGTAGGCCAGGATGGGTGCTTCTTTTAAAGCCACTTTCAACTTCCTGTTCTGGCGCCGCCATGTGCAGACGCATGTGAGGGAGCTCCTGTTGACCGCCGCAAATACTCTGCATTTACACAGAGCCCTGACTCACAAAAGGTACTGGGATAATCGTGGGACCATTCGGGATCGTCCGCAACATGGATCGGTTTGTCACGAGAGGCGCAGGGAAGGAGCAGATGGAGGAGGAGGTCGGAGGAGGCCTGCAGAGTGGGAGCACAGTAATGGCGACAGAGACACAGGCACAAACAGGGCAAGCACATGAGGAGGTAGAACGGGAGGAGGAAGCCACAGAGAAAAAAGGAAATTTCAGCCAGGGGGAGACAGTGGATATAGGAGGCACATTGGAAACGCAGCTACATGCCCATGGCTCATTAAACTATAAACAGCTAGCAAAAGAAATGGCATCATACCTTGCTGAAGACTTTAAGCAGGCAGTGGCTGACATGATCCAATCTACCACTAAAGAGCTGCAAAGCAAGATGACTCGTCAGGATCAGAAACTGCAGGAAGCCGAGCAGAGAATCTCTGAGGCAGAGGACAAAGTTATTCAGCTAGAAAAAGAAGTCAGTGACTTAAAGAAACAAGCCTCCTACACTGTGGTTAAACTAGAGGATCTGGAGAACAGGTCCCCCAGAAGCAATCTGAAAATGATAGGCCTCCCAGAGACAAACACACAGCAGCTAAATGATATCTATGAGGTGGAATTGCCAAAAGCACTGGGACTGTCACATAACTGCAGAGTGGAGCGTGCACACAGGATAGGCCCCCCCAGAGAGGCCTCTGAGACTGAGAGGGGCAGGAATAAACAGAATAACAAGGAAGCCCCGAGACCATGCCAGGCAGTGGCAAAGTACTTGAACTTTAAAGATAAGAAATACTCAGGGCTTATAAAGGAAGAAGGCGACCACTGATAATTCAGGGACACAAAGTCCTTTTATTTGGAGACTATTCAGCAGAGGTGACACGGAGAAGGGCATTCACCGAAGCATGCATTCTGTTGTTTAAACGCAACATCAGATTCCAGCTAAACTACCCAGCAACGCTGCATTTTAGGACAAGATGGTGTGATGAGGTCATTAATATGTGACTTCAATATACCTCCAACTCTGCAGAATCCTGATAGGCAGACAAGTTGCCCAAAATGTACAGTGCCCAAAACAGACACAGAACATGCATTGTGGTCATGTCACAGGACACAAGAACTCTGAAGTCCAGGATATGTATCTGAAGATATGGGTAGAAGTAGATCCATTGTGTTTGTTGTTTCACTTTACGACGGCTACATGACTTGTTTCACACCATTGCAATGGTGACAAAACATCTAATTCTGCAACACTGGCTAGCTAAAACACTCCCAGGGATAAAAGAGATCAAGTAAGGTTTAACATCGGTCTTATTTTTGGAAAAAAGAGAAACAAAGAAAATGACAATTTTTTTTTTTTAAATGGAGAGTGTTAATAGAAACGTCACTGACCAGAGAAATTCAAGACTTAAATGAGCGCCTTTGTGGATTCGGATTGGTATCTATTAGAAGATTTGCGTGGTAATCTGGGTAAACTGAAATGTGTTATATGAGCTATATGGAGGATAAGGTGGAGCTGGAGATAAGGTGTCGGATTTGTCAATGTAATCTATGAAAATGTGGACATAAGGGGGTTTGATAATTTTATATTTGTTGAGTTTATTTTTGCTTCTATTCAGGCTTAGGTGATAAGCATGTTTAAAGGGAATCTGTCACCTACCCTTTGGCGGGCGATGAAAACAAGGTCGGTCCGGTCCGATGGGCGGTGTTCCCGATGTGTGCCGCCTCCCCATCCTTGCCCGCCGTCCGCAGGTTATTGCTGAATTGGAGTAGGTGTACGCCACTTTTTGCGCGTGCGCTAGGCATTCATAGCTAGCGCATGCGCCGTATGCTTTGCCCAACTGCGGGCAAAGCCGAAAAGCCTGACTGCCCATGTGCCGGTTAACTAAGCCCCGGAAGTATTTTGCTGTGTTTCGGGGCCTAGTTAACCGGGGAAAACCAGGGGAAGAGTCTTGAGGAGATCATTTGCATATTCCCAGTGCCTTCTGGGATAAGTGAAGAGTCTCCGCGAGCTCAACGATCACTGGGTTTTGGCGGTTGCAGCTGAAAAGAGGAAATCGGAAAACCAGGGGAAGAGTCTTGAGGAGATCATTTGCATATTCCCAGTGCCTTCTGGGATAAGTGAAGAGTCTCCGCGAGCTCAACGATCACTGGGTTTTGGCGGTTGCAGCTGAAAAGAGGAAATCGGAAAAACCGCGCGCCGATAGGCGCGCGAAATTTGGCTCATCTTTCATCGTTTTTAAGAAATCTCAAGATGGAAGAGGCCAGGAGCCATTTGGTGAGCTGCATTTCTTGCTACATGTTCACAGATTTACCAGTGGAAAAGCCAAACTTCACATGCCACAAATGCAAGCTTGTGTCCCTGTTGGAGGAAAAGTTGCAAAATCTCGAAGAGAGGTTAGCTACGTTGAAGATCATTAAGGAAGGTGAAGAGTTCTTGGACAGAGCAGAATTATCTCTTCATGTTACAGAAAGAGAAGAAATTCGAAGTGCACCTGAAGAAACAGAGGAATGGAGACATGTGACCCAGAGAAGCAGGAGGATCAGGAGGCAGTCAGCACCCATACTGCTCAGAAACCAGTACCAGGCTCTCACGCAGGAAAACGATGAAGAAATACATCAGGATAAGACTCTGCCAACAAACAGCAACCTTGTACGCCTTCAGAGTCCTCCTGGATGGAGAAAGAAAAATGTTGTGAAGAAGAAACGGAGAGTGGTGGTCATGGGGGATTCCCTGCTGAGAGGAACAGAGGCCGCTATCTGCAGACCGGATATAACTACAAGAGAAATGTGCTGTCTTCCAGGTGCAAAAATTAAAGATGTGTCTGACAGGATATCAGGACTCTTCAGACCTACAGATGACTACCCATTCCTGCTACTACATGTGGGGACAAATGACACCGCAAGAAACGACCTGGAAACCATCTGCAGAGACTTTGAAGACTTAGGCAAGAAAATGAAAGAACTGGGAGCGCAGGTGGTCTTCTCTTCCATCCTCCCAGTGGATGGCCATGGAACAAGGAGGTGGAATAAGATTCTGCAGGTGAACAACTGGCTACGTCGATGGTGCCGTCAGCAACGATTTGGATTTCTGGATCACGGAGTGAACTACTTATACGATGGACTACTTGCTAGAGATGGGGTGCACCTTACGAAGACTGGAAAGCATGTATTTGGAAGTCGCCTTGCTACACTTGTAAGGAGAGCTTTAAACTAGAACAACATGGGAAGGGAAGCAAAAGACCAGAAAAAGCCATACACCTGACAAATGCTATTGAGAACTCTGCTATTAGAAGTGGAAAGGAAGAACAAAGACGAAAGAATCTAATTAATAAAAATATTGGAGAAAGAGAAACCAATCACAAACTAAAATGTTTCTATACTAATGCACAAAGCATGGGCAACAAACAAGGAGAATTGGAACTACTAACACAGGAACAGAAATATGATGTAATTGGAATCACTGAAACTTGGTGGGACAATACACATGATTGGAATACAAGACTAGAAGGATACAACTTATTTGCAAGAAACAGACTTGATAAACGAGGAGGGGGTGTCGCATTGTATGTTCGAAACGCGTATATCTGCACAGAGATTGAAGCTTCAGAGACTGGGAGTTCTGTGGAAACTGTTTGGGTAAGAATACAAGGACAGAACAATGGAAAGGACACCATTGTAGGCATTTACTACAGGCCGCCTGTGCAAGCCGAAGATATAGATGAACTCTTTATGCATCAGATGGCCAAGTTCTCCAAAAAATATGACTTAGTTGTCATGGGAGATTTCAACTATCCAGACATTTGTTGGGAATCTCTCTCGGGCAAAACTAACAGGTCAAGGAAATTCTTATCCTCTCTTGCTGACAACTTTATCTTCCAAAAGGTAAGGGAGAAAACAAGGGGAACTGCTACCTTGGATCTAATCCTTATAAACAGGGAGGAAATGGTTGAGGAGGTAAAAGTGGCTGGGACCCTAGGAGGTAGCGACCATGCTATTTTAGAATTTTGGATAACTAGAGGAGGAAGACCTGTGAAGACTCAGACGTCAAGGTTAGATTTCAGAAAGGCAGATTTTAAGGGATTCAGAAAGAGAATTGGAGGGATCCAATGGCTGGATATCCTTAAAGACAAAAATGTCCAGGAAGGATGGGAAATCTTGAAAAATGAAATTCTCAAAGCACAGTTGTTAACAATTCCGAAAAGAGGGAAGAATAGGAAGCATTTAAGGAAACCAGGATGGATGAACACAGAACTTAAGCACATGCTAAAAAGGAAGAAAAAAATGTTTATAAAATGGAAAGAGGGAGGCATATCTAAAGAAGAATATAATGCTGTCTGCAGAACCTGCAGGGCACAAATCAGATTAGCTAAAGCTGAAAATGAACTGAGGCTTGCAAGAGATGTCAAAAGCAATAATAAAGGATTTTGGGGATATGTCAAAAGTAAAAGAAAAGTCAAAGATGCTATAGGATTTTTACAGGATGAAAATGATGAAATGGTAAGACAGGATGTTGAGAAGGCTGAACTTTTAAATTCCTATTTTGCATCTGTTTTCTCTCAGAAAGGAAATGCAACATCAACTGTTATTCACTGTCCTATTAAGGGAATAGAAGAATCCAGGATATCTATAAACAGAAAGATAGTGAGGAAACACTTAGCTAACCTAAATGAATTCAAATCTCCAGGTCCAGATGAATTACACCCCAGAGTACTGAAGGAGATAGCAGAAGAAATTTTTGAACCCCTCTCCATAATCTTTGAAAATTCTTGGAGAACAGGAGAAGTGCCAGAAGACTGGAGAAGAGCAAATGTTGTTCCTATCTTCAAAAAGGGGAAGAAGGTGGACCCAGGCAACTATAGGCCGGTGAGTCTGACTTCTATACCAGGAAAGATCTTTGAACAAATTATTAAACAACATGTATGTCAATACCTGGATAAGAATGAAGTGATTAAACAGAGTCAGCATGGGTTTGTAACTAATAAGTCATGTCAGACTAACTTAATTTCCTTCTATGACGGTATCACTGATTGGGTGGATCAAGGAAATGCTGTAGATATAGTATATCTTGACTTCAGCAAAGCATTTGACAAAGTCTCTCATACAATCCTTATTGATAAAATGACTAAGTATGGAATGGACAAGGCAACTGTTAGGTGGATTCATAACTGGCTTAGTGATCGGACCCAAAGAGTGGTCGTAAATGGCTGCACATCCAGTTGGAAGAATGTCTCAAGTGGGGTACCACAGGGCTCTGTCCTGGGCCCTGTATTGTTCAACATCTTTATCAACGATTTAGATGAAGGAATTGAGGGTAAACTGATTAAATTTGCTGATGACACAAAGCTAGGAGGGATAGCTAATACTAGAGAAGAGAGAGAGAGGATTCAAAAAGATTTAAATAAACTGGAGAAGTGGGCAGCAACTAACAGAATGGTTTTTAACAGGGAGAAATGCAAAGTACTACATCTGGGCAATAAAAATGAAAAAAGCATATATAGAATGGGAGGAATAGGGCTAAGTGACAGCACATGTGAAAAAGACTTGGGTATACTAATAGATCACAGACTGAATATGAGTCAACAGTGTGATGCAGCAGCAAAAAAGGCAAATGCAATTCTAGGATGTATTAACAGAAGCATACAGTCTAGATCACGTGAAGTCATTATTTCCCTCTACTCCTCTTTGGTCAGACCTCATCTGGAATATTGTGTCCAGTTTTGGGCACCACATTTTAAAAAAGACATCAACAAGCTGGAGCAAGTTCAGAAAAGAGCGACCAGAATGGTGACCGGTCTGCAAACCCTGTCTTATGAGGAAAGGTTGCAGGATTTGGGAATGTTTAGTTTGCAAAAGAGAAGACTGAGAGGAGACTTAATAGCTGTCTACAAATATCTAAAGGGCTGTCACATTGTAGAAGGATCAACTTTATTCTCATTTGCACAAGGAAAGACTAGAAGCAATGGGATGAAACTGAATGGGAAGAGACACAGATTAGATATTAGAAAAAACTTTTTGACAGTTAGAGTGATCAATGAGTGGAACAGGCTGCCACGAGAAGTGGTGAGTTCTCCTTCAATGGAAGTCTTCAAACAGAGGCTGGACAGACATCTGACTGGGATGATTTAGCGAATCCTGCTTTGAGCAGGGGGTTGGACCAGATGGCCCAGGAGGTCCCTTCCAACTCGACGATTCTATGATTCTATGATTCTATGATTCTAAGGATGGGGAGGCGGCACACATCGGGAACACCGCCCATCGGACCGGACCGACCTCGTTTTCATCGCCCGCCAAAGGGTAGGTGACAGATTCCCTTTAAATATGTTCTTTGTAACAATTCAATGCAACATTTATAACTTGTAATATGCAACTTCATTACAAAATCAATAAAAATGATGTTTCAAAAAAAAAAAAAAAGCCACTTTCAAGGCATGTAATGCTTTCTCCTGCCGTTTTCCCCACTGGATTTCCCGGTTTTTGGCTGCAGACAGAACTCCTCAGCATCTCCAATAACAGATTCACGATGCGAGTGAAGTCTTTCACGAACCGTCGATAGCACCTGTTTTTTCCCAGAAAAGACCAGACATCCTTGACAGTCTTCGGGGTGGGCCAATCTTGCACTGCTGAAATCTTTTCACGGGACGGACGTACTCCTTGCGCAGAGACCACATGTCCTAGGCATTTGATTTGGGTGCGGAAAAAATGGCACTTGGACGGTTTTACCTTCAGTCCATGTCTCTGGAGCCGGCTCAGTATTTGCTCCAAAAGCTGAAGGTCTTCTTCGAACGTGGCGGCATAGATAATTATATCATCTAGATAGATCAAAGTGGCTTTGAAATTCAGGTCATCCAAGCACCTCTCCATCAATCGCTGAAAAGTTCCAGGAGCGTTGGCCAGCCCAAACGGCATTCTATTAAACTCAAACAGACCCATAGGTAGTATGAAGGCCGTCTTCGCTCTGTCATGTTCGGACATCGGTACTTGCCAATAACCACTGGCTAGATCTAGGGTAGAGAAGTGTCTTGTTGTCCCAGGGAAGATAAGGACTCTTCAATCTGTGGTAGTGGGTACGAATCCTGCACAGTTCAGGCATTTAACTTGTGGTAGTCTACACAAAATCTCAATGTGCTGTCTTTTTTCATACTATGACTATAGGAGCAGCCCATGAGCTTTGACTTTCCCAGATGACACCATTCTGTAACATCTGTGAGAGCATTCCTTTCACCTCCTGGTACAGCTGTGGAGGAATTTAACAGTAGCATTCTTTTATGGGCACAGCATTACCTGTTGGGTAATTGTCCCTCACATATGGGGTATCTGGATGCTCAGTAGACACATTTTGGGGTCCATTTTCTCCTGTTACCCTTGTGAAAATAAAAAAAAATTGGGTCTAAACTAAAATTTTTGTGAAAAAAGTTAATT
This sequence comes from Dendrobates tinctorius, assembly GCF_039654945.1. Classification (NCBI taxonomy): domain Eukaryota; kingdom Metazoa; phylum Chordata; class Amphibia; order Anura; family Dendrobatidae; genus Dendrobates; species Dendrobates tinctorius. Next base: position 4,544,913 of record NW_027361672.1, read on the forward strand.
TTTTTCATCCACTTTCCATTAATTCCCATGAATCACCTGAAGGGTTAATAAACTTCTTGAATGTTCTTTTGAGAACTTTGAGAGGTGCATTTTTTTTGAATGCTGTCACTTTTAGGCATTTTCTATCATATAAGCCCCTCAGTCATTTCAAATGTCCGTAAAAAAAAAAAAATGATTTTGTTGGAAAAATGAGAAATTACTTGTCAACTTTTAACCCTTCTAACTTCATAGCAAAAAAAGATAATAGTTTAAAAAAATTGTGCTGATGTAAAATAGATATGTGGGAAATGTTATTTCTTAGCTATTTTGTGTGACATGACTCTCAGGGCATAAAAATGAAAAGCTTGAAAATTGCAAAATTTTTGCCAAGTTTCCATTGTTTTCCACAAATAAACACAAGTCATATCTAACAAATTTTACCACTATCATAAAGTACAATATGTCACGAAAAAACATTCTCAGCTCATAATCGGTGGGATCCAGTGAGACGTTGCAGAGTTATTACCTCATAAAGTGACACTGATCAGAATTGTAAAATGTGGCCTAGACATGAAGACTTAAGGGATGAAGGGGTTAAAGGGAATATGTAATCAGAAAATGACCTATTGTTTAAATCAGGTTTTTTGTGTTAAATATATTTTGTTTCTTTATTTGGCAATGTTGTTTTACCATATTGCTATCCATAATTTAGAAATCTTGCAATTTTCACTTTAGTCTATGGGTTATTCTACGCTCATACTTTCTTCTCTTCTTTCAGGACATCCACATATGGTATGTAGTTATGGCCAAAAGTTTTGAGATTTACACAAATATTGGCTTTTAAAACGTTTGGTGCTTCAGTGGTATGAGATCTTTTAGGGTGTGTGCACACTGCTGTGGATTTTGCTGCGGATCTGCAGCGTTTCTGTCCCTGCGGGTCCGCAGCAGAATCTGCTGCGTTGTACAGTACCATTCTACTCTATGTAAAATGGAAACCGCTGTGCACATGCTGCGGAATTTTCCGTGCGGTTTTGCTGCGGTTTCAAATCCGCAGAAAGAAATGACATGTCACTTTTCTGCGGATTCCGCTGCGGTTTACCATCTCCTCCATTGTAGAGGTGATAAACCGCAGCCTAATCCGCAGGCTAAACCGCAGGTCTTTTGATCTCAAATTTACCTGCAGATTTTACAAAAATCCGCGGGGAGAAATCCGCAGCACCTAAAAACTACGTGTGCACATACCCTTAGTCAGATATTTCTATGTGTACACAGTTCTAAGTATTTCATAAGTTTTTAGACTATTGAACACATGAAACTTACTCAGACTATGTGCCCACGTAGTGATTTTCAAGCGATTTTTTTTTTTTTTTTTTCCTGAGCAGAAACGCATGCCCTTGCCAGGGAAATTGCATGCGCTTTTTGACACGCGTTTTTGACGCGATTGTCAAGCGTTTTGACATGCGTTTTTGCTCATATAATTGATAGTATGCAGAATCGCGGGCGATTCCGCAAAATTAATGAACATGCTGCGTTTGTTACCGCTAAGCGATTCCGCAACGGTAAAAAACGCACCATTGGCACAACATGTGCGTTTTCTATTACAAATGCATGGAATGCTTATTTTAAGCGTTTCCGCGGCAGAATCGCGGGTTAAAAAACGCCGCGGAAACGCTTAAAAATTGCTATGTGGGCACACAGCCTTAAAAACTCTATTTACAGTGTTGACCCTTATTTTGCAATACTTGTGTAATTAGCTCTGGGCCAAATCCTGACTGATGGCAACTCGGCCTTGACCAATCTGTTTGGCATTGTTCACATGCAGGATTTTATTTTTGTTCTTTTTCTTTAGCCAAAACCTGATCTTTTGCCAGTAAAATGCTGCTTTCAAAAATGCCTGTTTTTCACCTTTCTTGTGGCAGCAGATTTTTTTGGGTGCAGAGTACATGTGTGCTTTGTCATACATATTTAAATAAGTTAGTTTGATTAATGAAAAAAATCCGCAATAAACCCCGTTTTTTGGCAGTTTATTTCCCTTTCTGTTTGTTAAGAATGCTGCAAAAACACTGAAAAGAATTGACAAGCTATAGATTTAGATGCTGCAATTCTCAAATTCAGTCAGGAGAAAGAATAAGCGTGTACATGAGATTTCTGAAATATTCCAGCTTCTGCTGGTACTGTAAAATCCAGCTTTAAAATTACATAAAAAAATTCAGCCATAAAAACCTGCTGTTCTTAGACAAAATTGTGAGTGAGCCCACTCCCCTGGATGAAAAGCAACCCCAAACATGAATGGTCTCAGGGTGTTTCACTGTTGGCATGACACAGGACTAGAGTTGAGCGAATTTATCAGTATTCGGTTCGGATTACGTTCGCCGGTGAATATGGTTTTTGCAATATGCACCGATTGTCATTTGAGTCATTGGGAGTAGAAATGAGCAAATATGTTCAGAAATGATCGTCAAACATAAATTCGGCACAAATCTAGTACCAGTATGGCATGATATGGCAACTTCAGATTTGGCGACCGATTCTGAGCACATTCGATCAACTCTACACAGGGCTTATGAGGGTGCATTCCTTTTCTTCAGTTAATCATTCTTAGGCCGGAGTCACACTACAGTAGAACACAGGCGAATGCTATGTGAAAAAACATCGCATAGCACTCGGACCAGTGTTAATCTATGGGGCAGCTCACATCACCGTATTTTTTCTCAGGCGTATTTGACGTGCGTGTAAAATTGCAGCATGCTGCGATTGTACGCGTATATCGTCCGAGACTCACCAATGCAAGCCTATGGGTGCGAGGAAAAACTCAGACGCCACACGGACCATCCATGTAGCTTGCGACAAATACGCACACATTTTCCTCATTTCAGCCCATTGAGCCTTTAAATTCAATGGTGAAAATCGGTGAGAAATGTAAATCCATACGGATGCATAGGTGGGAGAAAATCACATCATTGAATTGCAAATGCATTACACACGGATCACCATAAGGAGAACACTTGTGCGACTCTCGACAGGGAGACTCGGACCGATTTTCCATACGTTAAAGGGAATCTGTCACCCCATTTTTGGGCTATAAGATGCGGACACAGCCATCAGGGGCTTATCTATAGCATTCTGTAATGCTGTAGATATGCCCCCGATGTAACCTGAAAGATGAGTTAGATTATACTTACGCGGGGGTCCGGTCCGGTCCGATGGGTGTCGCAGTCCGGCGCCTCCGATCTTCTAGAAATGACATCCTCCTTTTTACTTCTGACGCAGCTCCTGCGCAGGCGTACTTTTTCTGCCCTGTTGAGGGCAGAGTAAAGTACTGCAGTGCGCAGGCGCCGGACCTCTAACCTTTCCCGGCGCCTGCGCACTGCTGTACTTTGCTCGACCCTCAGCAGGGCAGAGAAAGTACACCTGCGCAGGAGCCGCAGCAGAAGTAAGAAGGAGGACGTCATCTCACCCCCTGTAGATGGGAAGCACCGGACCGTGACACCCACCGCAGCGGAACCCGCCCCCCGGTGAGTATAGTCCAACTTGTTTTTCTTGTCTTTCAGGTTACATCGGGGGCTTATCTATAACATTATAGAATGCTGTAGATAAGCCCCTGATGGCGGTGGCTGCAGCTTATAGCCCAAAAATAAGTGTGACTCCAGCCTTACAGATGTTCCAGTCTGAAGGGGGCGTCTTCAGAGAACTCGACTTTACCACATTCCTCTCCTATCTATTCCCCATATTTCCTGCATAGTTACTTTCTCCGATGGTTGGCAGCCTTGTAACACGGGACCACACTGGCCTTGGCGATTACAATGAATATACTACTGATCCAGAGATGCACAGGTGCCTTCACTTGTCCTGCTTGTGTGTATTTGGCACAATACTAGTAACCAAAATGGACACAATGATGTACTAGTCAAATATGAAATAAAAATTACAAAATTTTATTAATCAAATTTAAAATTGACACAGAGAAAAGGATTTTATATAAAAAAAAATATACTAATTATGCTCAAATGCTGCTGTGATTATTTACTCCCACATGTAGTCCCAATCATACATAATATTGAAAGAAATGGAAATTTCAATGATTAATTATACAGGCACACTGCTACTATATGAGAGATAGATATAGAGATATATATATATATATATATATATATATATATATATATATATATATATAAAATAAACAATGCCATGTGATAATACATGGGAAATCAATGGCGGTTATCTTATATTCCATGCACAGCTCCTGGTGGGACTCAGGGGAGAAGTGCCCACCCCTAAGCGCGTTTTGGAACACCCTCGCCAGGGGGTATCATGTGTATTTGGATAGGTTCCTGATTACTTACAAGCAATGCATCTCCACATTTCTGTAGCTGGCAAGGCTGGTCAATGGTGGTAGGTTTAGTAGCCATGGGTTTGCCTGAACCTGAGTAACATGTGCTCCCTTCTAAACACTCTAGGAAAATAGCCGCATGCTTCCCTATCAATATGAACAGAGCCGATTTTTACTAATAGCGATAAAAAGCGCCAGTCATCAGAAAAGACAAGTTTGCTCTGTCCAGGGTCTTGTCCGCCTCCAGCAATGGATTTGAGTACATACATATTGTGCTGTTTTCTGCTTGGTGCAGATATGAAATGCAAATTCCATGGACCATAAATGTAAGTTTTTGATTATTATATTTTTATTTTTTTAAAGAAAAATAAAGCACCCATACTGATATACTGCCTGTTTTATAGCTCTGTAAACTCAAGGCTCATTCAGAGGAAAAACAGGTTTTCATCAATGTTCTGGATCTACTGTAATTTTCATCTGTTCTTGGACCACATGTGTCAGTTCTGCCATCAGTAGGGCATCCTTTTTTTTCGGTTATGAAAAAAGTTCAAACTATAGCTACTCCTACTAGGAGTACATGGGGGGGCGTCTGAGTGCCATCTTCTTTTATTTTTTTCTTCCCTTAAATAAACAAGTTTGAACTGCGAATTAGATTTAAAAAAAAAAAAATGGATGTTTCCATTATTTTCCTGACAATCTGTCCACAAAAGAAAAAACTGACTTGTGCCTGCCTACTATAATTGGTACGTGTTCTATCTGTGGAATTTCCAGAACGCTTACACGACACACACGTGTTGCTAGGACCTTATTCAGACGTGAATGCTGCCAGTGTACTATTCTGTAAGGATCTCAGTTTCTCCTTTGGCAAGACAATATTAAAAAAATGACTTCTTTTGTGCTGGAATAATCTAGATTGTCGCTATCTCCACGTACTTCAACTTGATCCCAATACTTCCAAAACAATGACGCTTCCACTTGGTGGATAAAGAAAGAAGTCTTTACCCATTACCACGTGCGTGGCGCTGCAGCATATGATATTTTTTTACCAAAGCCTTAAAATGTCTCGTATTGCGATAACGTTGTATCCCAGTAACCCCAGTAGCTTTCAGCTAGAATATTAGAAAATGGAAAGTTATTAAGGCTCTTAAGATATGAGCTATTGTGCCGTGTATAAGAGCGTACATGAAGTGCCAGCCCTGGGCACTCGCTGACTCTGGAAATTGTGTCCAGCTGTTGCGGCTTTAAAAGAGTGGGAGCGAGCAGATAGTGCCGTGTACATTAGTATTGATATAATGGCCGAGAACTCGCTGTTCCAGGCTGCATCTTTTATCTCTCGCACAATAGAAAGAACTTCCACAAGAACCTCCTGAACAACGCACAGCAGACTCTTTTGCCAAAATGCATTTTTAGGCAGCAGTCACAGGTTGTTGAGTTTTTTGTTTTTTTGTCATTGTGAAATCATTTGTTCACTTCCTTTTACATCTCTCGTCATTTAGTGGTAGCAAAGTCTAAATGGATTTGTTCTGTTCAAGCACTTGATGTTTTAAAAAAGCTGAAAAACTTTACAAACTAGTTATTTTCTGACTTTCCATCACGGAGTCTCCTATAGGATGGCATTGGCTGTTTACGAACAGTAAACTCAATTTCTCCATGAATGTGATGTAGTGAGCGTAAGGTGGCTAGCCTATATGCCTAGACATTTGCTGGCTCTACAGGAACCTGTCCACCTCTCTGTGATACTACATATGCTCCGGTTAGTGCTGTGTGCTACAGAATGCTGCTGACCTTTTCAGAAGTGCTCAGTATCCACATAACGTAACACTTGACTGCCCCTTATCCCTTTTATGATCATTATATTTTTGTTGTCGGTTCTATAGTTCCATGATTCTTTGCATTTTGAGGAGATGTTGTACGAAGTCATAGCATAGAGTTTGTAAACAATTTCCTAAACCATAGGTGAATCGTCCATCCACTCGATATTTTCACCAGTGAATGATCTGAAATGACATGGCAAGTAACATGTTAGATCAGGTTGATTTTGAATTTCCACTAATCTCTTCATTCCAAGTAAGTGAATTCATATTGAATTATATTAGATCACGAGTGGGGAATTAATTTTTCCGATGGGCCACATGAGAGACAGAGACTGTTGTGGAGGGCCGAACCAATAGGCTGAAATTAATTGTGCTCAAAATTAACGTTAATTATTATTGTTATATTAATACTGAATGGATCACTTATTGAGCAGAATTAAGTATGCAGACAACCCCAATATACCGTGTAAGTCCACACACAGCTCCCTATATACCGTAAGAGCCCACACAGCCCCATAAATACTGTTTATAGTCCCTATATACAGTGTTCGCTCCCACTTAGCCTTCAATATACAGTGTGAGCCCCACATTGCCTCCTATATACAGTATCATCTCCCCCATTGCCTCCTATATACAGTATCAGTCCCCACATTGCCTCCTATATACAGTATCAGTCCCCATATTGCCTCCTATATACAGTATCAGTCCCCACATTGCCTCCTATATACAGTATCAGTCCCCACATTGCCTCCTATATACAGTATCAGTCCCCACATAGCCTCCTATATACAATATTGACACGGAGCCTCTTATATACATTGTGCCCTAAATATCCTCTTATATACAGCATGAGCCCCCTCATGGCCTGTTATATACGGCATGTGCTTCCCCATAGCCTATTATATATAGCATTAGCCCCCACGTGGCCTCTTATATACAGCATGAGCCCCCACATAGCCTCATATACATTATGAGCCCCACGTATTGAATCACCCCCTTTTGCCCCATTCAAAATAAAACAATAAAAAAAATCAAACATACACCTATTTGGTATTGCCACTTTCAGAATCACACTATCTATGAACATGAAAAAATTTAACCTGATCGCTAAATGGCGTAGCGAGGAAAAAAATAAAAACGCCAGAATTACGTTTTTTTTGTCATCGCAAGATTGCATTAATATGCAATAACGGGCGATCGAAAGATCTAATCTGCACGAAAATAGTGTACCGTAATTAAAAACGTCAGCTTGGCACGCAAAAAATAAACCCTCACCCAGCCCCAGATCACGAAAAATGACGACGCTACGGGTATCGGAAAATGGCGCCTTTTTTTTTTTTTTTTTTTTTTTTAAACAAACTTTGGAATTTTTTTTAACCACTTAAATAAAAACCTAGACATCTTTGGTGTCTATGAACTCATAATAGCCTGTAGAATCATAATGGCAGGTCAATTTTAGCATTTAATCAACATGGTAAAAAAAAATCCCAAGACAACTGTGCAATTGCGCTTTTTTGCAATCTCGCCGCACTTGGAATTTTTTTCCCATTTTCGAGTACACAACATGGTAAAACCAATGGTATTGTTCAAAAGTACAACTCTTCCAGCAAAAAACAAGCCCTCACATGGCTATTTTGACCAAAAAATAAAAGTTATGGCTCTCGGAAGAAGGGGAGCAAAAAATGAAAATGCAAAACCAAAAATAGCTCTGATCGTTAAGGGGTTAATAAGAGTAGGCCGCATTAGTGGTGACTTTTCTAATTATCACAAATTAATTAAATTGCCAGAAGTAATCCTAATTGCTCCTGAAAGGGGGAGCACCAGCCTCATACAAGTGATTTTTTTTTTACTTATTAGAAAAATCACCAGTTTGGGACTGCCCACTTTATTATTAACCCAAGAGTAGTGATGATTGCTCTTTTAAGCAAAAAGATCAAAATTTTGTGTTCAGGCAACCCCTCTGTCTACGAAATGGATGATGTTACCTGAAAAGTCTGTCGCTGCACTGAACAATCTGTTCTTTTTGTTCCTGGTTTTGTTTTCATTAGTTTCCTTTAGATAATTCAAAACAAGTTAGTTTCTTTGCAAAACAAATTCCTCTTTTATCACTTGTATTTTGTAATTATTTTTTCCATGTATAACCAACCGTGTACATGTTAGAGAGAGAGCCAAGATTGGAGCAGGTGGTTTCTCCTTCACCCTGCAGATTATTCTGTGTTTCCTCTGCGTTCAATTTGATGGACAGTGACAAGTAGGATCTTGGTGAAGGTCCAAATGGCTCTCTTACCAAAGTATCAGGTACGGCCTGCTGAATAACAGCCGAATAGCTGAAATCATTGGCCACGGGCTATACCATGCCGATTCTGCTCGTGTCCCAATATCTGCGTTCTCAGGATCCAGATGCCAGTGAATACATCGGCAGATGACTGAGCAGCTAGTTCATTTTTCCACTAATCATCATTGTGTTATCTGCCTTCATCTCTAGAATGGTGGCGTCACCATTTCAGAATATATACATATGTGTATAGTTGTAATATGAAACTTTAACCCCTTTCTGACATTAGACGTAATAATCATTCTCTGAGCCCTGATTCTGACAGCTGACACCCAGCACTAAGTGCCAGGAGTGGACACAGACCGCTCCCATCGCTTTATCCCCCGAAGTGCTACTATCAAACACGATCACAGCTTTCCGGGTGCTGGCAGAGGGCTGACGGCCTCATTGCCTTTGGATTGGAGAACCTGCGATGTGACACGGGGTCCCGATCATTGCCATGGTGACGACACCGATATCCGGGTCACCGGAGCGAGGAAACCTGCTGATCGTTTGCAGTGCATAATCAACAAGTCTCAGTGTCAGTGCAGAGCTAACAGTTTCTACAACATGTGAAAGCTGCTGCTTTTCCATGCTGTAGAAGTGATCAGCCTTCAAAAAATGATTGTCCCATAGTGGAACAAAGTAAAAAATTTAAAAATACATTTTTTTAAATAATTGTATTATAATTGTCAAATGTTTGAATGAAAAAACAATTTAAACAATGAAAGTACACATTTGGAATCGCCGTGTACACAGCGACGCAACCTGTAAAACTGCCCAACTAGTTAACACCTTTAGTAAACGCCATGAAAAAATAAAAAACAAGGCAAAAAAACAATGCTTTATCATCATACTGCTGATCAGAGAGGAACAAAACAATAGAAAAAATTGGAGTCCGGCTCAGCAAAACTGGATTTTTCTTTAGTTTTCAAAAGAAAATATAGTGTGTACAAAAGAAAATTTTCATGGTCGACATGACCCAGTCGACGCGTTTCGACTGCACTAAGCAGTCTTACTCATGACTACTTAGTAAGCATGAATTCCTGAATTGCTGTTTTTCTTTTCATTCTGCCTCTCAAAAAAGTAAAAAAGGGTCATGTGCCCAAAAATGGTACCAATAAAAAACGTCAACTCGTCCCGCAAAAAATAAGCCATCACATGACTCTGTGGGCCGAAATATGGAAAAATTATAACTCTCAAAATGTGGTGATGCAAAAACTATTTTTTGCAATAAAAAGCATCTTTTAGTGTGTGACAGCAGCCAAACATAAAAACGAGATATAAATCTAGTGTAGCTGTAATCCCACCGACCCGAAGAATAAAGTCACCTAATCACTTATACCACATGAGGAATGGCGGAAAAAAATAAGTAAAACCAATTCTTCACCTGCTGTTTTTTCTTTCTGCATCCCAAAGATCGCAGTAAGGATCGGCGCACATTTATCCTGTGCTCTGCGTTGAGCGCTTACACCAGGTTTTCTTGTAAATCTCTGAAATATGGGATTCAGATGGAACCTCTGGCAGAAGATTCCCTATAAAGAGGCAGATGGAGGCACTGTCGACGCAGTCTGACCTGTGCTCCAGCAGTGTCCATCTTTTTCGGATTGCATAAAAGTGCTGTTGTCTACAGTTTTGTGCACTTCTGAAAAGAACACCTCTAAACAGAGGCCAGACGAAGTCCAGAGTAAGGGCCCCGTCACACATAGCGACTCACCAGCGATCCTGACAACGGTATCAACTTGTCAGGATCGCTGGTGAGTCGCTACATGATCGCTGGTGAGCTGTCAAACAGACAGCTTCACCAGCGATCAGCACCAGCGATGCTGAGCGCGGCGTCGCTGTGTACTTTAGTTAGGCCTGTTTCACACTTCCATATTTTCCCGTCAGTCAAAATCCGCCAAGTTTTTTAAAAAACAGATCTGCCAAAAAAGGGGCGGATCCGTTTTCCCCCCCATATATTTACATTATTGGCGGATCTTGACTGACGGTCGTCCGTCCCACCCGTTTTTTATGGATCCGCCAAGATTTTAGTTGCTCTCAGGCGGATGAGATGGACCCTGCAACATTTTTTTAAGCTTTGACGGTCGCCATTTCGAGCATTAACCCATAAATGCCGTTCTGGGAGCCGCTATAATCTCTCTCTCTCTCTCCACCCCACGTTCCCGCATCTCTCTCTCCACCTCACGTTCCCGCATCCCGTCCGCGCGATCTCGCTCCACCTCCCGTCCGCGCGATCTCGCTCCACCTACCGGATTGTCTCGATCCACCTCCCGGCCGCCCGCTCTCGATCCAACTCGCAGTCGCTTTAAATTACACCACATTGTTTCTCCCGCGGATCCTTCCTTCAACAACTCCGCTGCCATCCGTCCGTCAAGGATCAGCTGCTCTCATCCTTTGGCGGATTTCAACTGACCGCCGCCGACGGAGGTATGAAACAGGCCTTACCAGCGCGCTGATGCAGGGAGCTGGTAACTAAGGTACACATCGGGTTTCTAAGGGGTGTGTGTCATTTAGAAACCCGATGTGTACCTTGGTTACCAACTCCCTGCATCAGCGTGCTGGTAACTAAGGTACACATCGGGTTTCTAAGCACCGCCCGGTGCTTAGAAACCCTGCATTTACCTTAGTTACCAGCTTGCTGATCGCTGGTCTCCCGCCTGTCACACGCAGCGATGCGTGCTGGCCAGCGGGAGACCAGCGATCAAAAAAAATGTCCTGGCTATTCCAGGACCATCAGCGATAACCGGCAGGGGAGCTAGTCGCTGGTCAGTGTCACAAACACACAGCGATTTCGCTGGTGAGATCGCTGTTGCGTCACAAAACTTGTGACTCAGCAGTGATCTCGCTAGCGAGATCGCTGTGTGAGACAGGGGCTTAACTCTGCTGCCTCATTATAGTGAATGGATCCCTCGGGGGTTTCTTCTGAATTATGTCACACAGATTTAGATGAAAACCCCAAAGTAAGTGGTCAGCATAGAGCGCCAGATAAATGTGATCCCAAATGTTATGTAAAATGTTCCCAATAAAAGCTTCAATTGAATCCACAAAAAAAGAAAATCCTCACTCGGCTCTGTCATCTGTTAACGGGAATATAGGGGACTTCCATGTTACTGGTAGTACAAAGGCTCTGGGAAGCGAAATGGCTCCTCACCCTCCAAAAGAAGTTCAGCAAATTTTCCGCTCCTAAATCAAAATGCCACCTCCACAGTATACCAAAACCATATACTGCGTCCACGTTTGGCATTTCTGAAGTGATGAGAGCACGCCTAACTTACAGGTGCATGTGTCCAGAAGCACAGGCTGGGCATAACGTACTGGTGACTGCAATGTACTGGTCACTACAAAGGCAGTTTGCAATTTTCACTTGGCACCATTCAATACGGCTTGTTTCTGGAAAATACCCATGGAGTGAAAATCAGAACTAGACCCGTAGATAAAATATATATATAATTTCCATAATTGAGTTACTTGCTCTTCTAGCAATTAGGGGCTCTGTATATGGAGTCCACAAACTATACTAGGAAAATCTGTGCTCCAGGAGGCAAATAGATCTCTGTTCCATCCAGGTCTCTCAGTATGCTAAGTAGTATTGTACAGCCACATATGGGGTATTGGCACGTTCAGTAGAAATAGTGGGACAAATTTTGGTGCCATTTTTACCCACTTCTTGTGTGAAAATGTAAAATCTGGAGCGAAAACTGAATTTTGATGGTAAAAATGTAGTTTTTTTTCTTCACTCCTCAATGGTATTAAATTCTGTGACACACCCGCGATGTCAATATGATCACTGCGAAACCTAATAAAAAATAATTGAAAAAAATAAAATATGATCACTGCACTTTTAGATGAATTCATTGAGAGGTGTAGTTTGTAAAATGGGGTCACTTATGGGTCGGTTCTGCAGTTCTGGCACCTCATGGGCTCTCCCAGCATGTCATGGTACATGCAAACCATAACAGAATAATCTGGCGCTCCTTGCCTTCTGAGCCTTGCACTGTGCCTGAAAAATATTTCCCGATTACATGTAGGCTATTGGCGTACTCAGAAAAAAATGGACCTCAGTTTATTATAAAAAAAATTTGCTATTATCCCTTAGAAAAATTAAAACTTTCCTTGAGTGGTCTGTTTTCCAAAGTGTGGTAACTTGGGGAGGGGGGGGGGGGGGGGTTTCCCACTGTTTAGGCACATCAGGGGCTCTCGAAATCGGATGTGACGTCCGTTAATGATACCAGGAAATGTTACATTTAAAAAGTCAAATGACGCTCCTTCCCTTCCGAAACCTGCCGTGTGCCCAAACAGTAGTTTTCTCCCTCATGGGGTATCGGCGTACTCGGGTGAAATTGCACAACAAATTGTATGGTGCAATTTCTCCTGTTACCCTTATGAAAATGCAATATTTTGTGCTGAAAACATATTTGGGGGGAAAATGTGATTTTTTTACGGCTCAACGTTATAAACTTCTGTGAAGCACCTGAGGGTTCAATGTGCTCACCACACATCTAGATAGGTTCCTGAGGGGTCTAGCGTCCAAAATGATGTCACTTGTGGGGGATTTTCTCTGTGTGGGCACATCAGAGGCTCTCCAAACGTGTCATGGCGTCTGCCTATTGTTCCAGCAAATTTTGCATTGAAAATGTCAAATGCCGCTCCTTCCCTTCTGAGCTCTGCCGTGCGCCAAAACAGTGGTTTTCTTCCTAGTATGGAGTATCTGCATGCTCAGGAAAAATTACACAACAAATTTTGGGGTCCATTTTTTCCTGTTACCCTTGTCAAAATAAAAAAAAAATTGGATCTGAAGTCAATTTTTTGTGAAAAAAGTTAAATGTTAATTTTTATTTAAAAAAAAAAAAAATTTCTGTGAAGCACCTGAAGGGTTAATAAATAGGGATGACCGAATAGCTTTGGATTACTCCTTATCCGAATAGCTGCATTGGGAACCCGGATACCTGTATCGCTCCCAATGATCAGCTGTTCGGTGCCGCAGCTGCATGTGTCGCGGCTGTGCGACAGTCATAACACATGCATCGAGAGCCCAAGAAACAGTCTCTCCATGCGTGTGTTGTGACTCTCACACAGCCGCCACACATGCAGCTGCAGACCGAACAGCTGATAATCGAAAGCGATCCACGTATGCGGGTTCCCAATGCAGCTATTCAGTAAGTGCTATATCTATTTGGATAAGGAGTTATCCGAAGCTATTCGCTCATCTCTATTAATAAACTTCTTGAATGTGGTTTTGAGCACCCTGAGGGGTGCAGTTTTTAGAATGGTGTCACTTTGGAGTCGTCTCTTTCATATAGACCCCTCAAAGTGGGTTCAAATGTGATGTGGTCCCTAAAAAAATGGTTTTGTAAATTTTGTCGGAAAATGAAAAATCGCTGGTCAACTCTCAACCCTTATAACGTCTTAACCCCCCAAAAAATTTGGTTCCAAAATTGTGCTGATGTAAAGTAGACATGTGGGAAATGTTATTAACTATTTTGTGTGACATATCTGTGATTTAAGGGCTTGAAAATTCAATGTTTGAAAATTGCGAAATTTTCGCCAATTTGTTGATGTTTTTTTCCCCCACAAATTAACACGTCATACCAAAGAAATGTTATCACTATAGTAAAGTACAATATGTCATGAAAAAACAGTCTCGGAATCACCAGGATCCGTTGAAGCATTCCAGAAATATAACCTCATAAAGTGACAGTGGTCAGAATTGCAAATATTGGCCCGGTCATGAAGTACAAACCACCCTCGTGGGTAAAAGGATTAAGAGAAAAAAAAAATTGCAAAAAGTTTAACAATATTTACAGTAACTATGGTTCATTTTCTGATTGCACTTTGCATAAAAAAATATACTGAATGATCTAAGCCTTATAACGTTCAAGCAATGCTTTAGTAGCTGTACCTGCTGTCCTAAAGTGTTATTCCAGGTCTTAGTTATAAAAAAGAGTATGTGGAGTCTGAGAAGTAGTGCCAATTGGCACACTCCCTCTAGTCCTGCCGGTAGTCTTCCCACCCCTTCTTCATTTCTTTCATCCCTTTGTCTCAGCCGCCTTTGGAACTACCTGTGAGGACAGATGGTGGAGGGTGGGGAAAGCACTGCGATCCTGTGTTCACCTACAGATGGAGGCAGGCCTACCAGACGCACGGTGTTTACCAAGAGGCACCGGGGTTCTAGAGGACTGGTGCCCTCGGCTGTCTTTGATCATTCTGTGGTGGCAGAGCTGCTCACTATATGGCTCTATCAATTTGTCATCTAGCTACACAGCAAGGATTAATTGTCCTGCTGCTGACTAGTACCTACAAAGGATCAGTAGGGAGATTAGTGTGGGTTGGTTTACAAAGGACATTCAGGGAGTGGGTTTACAATTTAATCATTAACCTATACAGCCTGAAGAATGTTTGTCGTTTTTTTTAAGCTGATTTTTTCCTTGAAAAGTAAATGGTACAGTTGTTTCATTCTCATCCTTGTCCTAAATTGCATTTTCTGTAATATATTGAAATCCTAAAATATAAGTTCTCTCGTGTGTCTGACATCTGAAATGAGTTGTTAGAAACTACAGACTGGATCAGGGAAAGGTAAAGATTGGCACTAGGCAAATCCAAAAACCGCAAGACTTTAAGATCTGCAGACATTTATTGCTACTTTTCTTTTGAAGCAAATACTCTGAGGCAAAATTGTGGCTGGCTATGTCTTCCCTGGAATAGAGAAAATGCCTTGTTATTTCCCACACCAGCTTTTCTGTAGCCCTGTAAAGGGAATCTGTCAGCAGGTTTTTGCTACGTCATCTGAGAGCAGCATGATGTAAGCCCAGGGGTCCTCACCCTGTGGCGTATGACTCACATGTGGCTTGCAGCTGTCTGCCGAATTTAGTGCATTAGCGCCATAATAATAATCTTTACTTATATAGCGCCAACATATTCCTCAGCGCTTTACAGTTTAACAGTTTCAAAACACAAGTCATAAGTAACAATGTTAACAATACAATAATTAAAGCAAAATAAGACGACCCTGCTCGTGAGAGCTTACAATCCACAATGAGGTGGGCGAGATACAGAGTACAGGTGTGTATTTACAATGATGTATTTACAATGATGGTCCAGCCATCTTGAGGGAGTGAGGGATGGATGGAGATAGTGAATGGGCTACACATGCACACTTAAGCCCCCGTTACACACTGCGATATCGCTAGCAATATCGCTGTAAAGTCACCGATTTTGTGACGTTACAGCGATATTACTAGCGATATCGCTGCATGTGATACTTACCTCCGACCGGCTCCCCCGCTGGTTATCGCTGATCGTGCGAGAAGCTGCTGGACCATTCCTCGTCGTCCACTTCCTGCGGCGCTTCCTGTGGCGCCGACGAGAGACGCGTGGAGCCGGGCGGGAGGACGCAGGATCGCCGCGTCTGACAGGTAAGTAGCGATCCCCGTCCCCAGCGATGTCGCTGGTGAGATCTGCCTGAGTGGCAGCTCACTAGCGACCACCTAGCGATTCACCAGCGATCCTGACCGCGTCATATCGCTGGTCGGGATCGCTGGTGAGTCGCTAGGTGTAAAGGTACCCTTACACATAGAATGACTTTGATTAATGAACGTGATAGGTCGCTCTGAACAAATGTGTTTTGAGGGAGCGCCTGAAACTATGCAAATTGTGGATAGTCCTAATTTCTTGGGTAGAGCATTCCAGAGGGTTGGCGCAGCGCGGGAGAAGTCTTGGAGTCGGGAGTGGGAACTACGGATTAGTGCAGAGGTTAGTCGAAAGTCATTTTCAGAGCGCAGCGGTTGGTTAGGCCGATACACAGAAATGAGGGAGATGTAGGGGGGTGCTGCACTGTGGAGAGCTTTGTGGGTGAGAACAAGTACTTTGATTTGGATCCTACAATGAATGGGCAGCCAGTGTAAGGACTGGCGAAGAGCGGACGCCTTGATTATTAAACCACTATATAGAACTGATCTCCAAGTAGTGACTTTTGTAGTAGAGCCATACAGAAGAGAAAATATGTACATGTACTGGCCTTTTGAGGATTTAAAGATAAATTAAGTATAGTAATCTGGTGATAGGATGATACTGCCAGTCGGAGAAAGTCTCTAAGGATGGATGTGGGAGTGCTTATTGCGAGAGTACCAAATCAGGGTAATGTGAGAACTCCAGGATGTAAGTATACTGCATCAGTGTGGTTTCTGTGGGAAAGTTTTGTCTGTCATTACACCATCAATTTTGGCTTTGGGTGTCGGAACTTTGAGGGAGGCGGGAGCAGGATGTAATACTCTGAGGGAGAAGGCCAGGATGTGATTTGTGACCCTCTCTGTGTTGAATGTGGCTCTCCAAGTAAAAAAGTTTGGGGACCACTGATGTGAGCAAAGAGACCCTGAATCCAATGATGTATGACTTGGATTACTTGGTGCAACCTTTCTGACGCAAGCTGAGTTCTTAGATTTTGCAGTGCAACAGAGCTCAGAAAGCTAACCTAACCCCATCCACACCAGGATCTCAGTTTACATAGCTATAGACCAGTGGTCCCCAACCTTTCTGACCTGGAGAGCCACATTCAGCTCTGAGAAAATGTCATGAGCCACATTCAGCTCCCTCCCCCATCACAGTAGTGGCAACCAGAGCCCCCATTACAGGTATAATGATAACCAAAGCTTTTCCACAGAAATCACCCCGAAGCAGTATAACAAGATCCAGGGATCCCCACAATACCCCCATTCAGTATTCTCCCATCCAGCACTCCCAATGGCACTGTCACATCCAGCTTCAGGCATCACCTCTCACAGGTAGTATCCTCCTGTCTCCAGCATATCATACTTAAATTAAATCGAAACCTTTAAAATCAGTGTATGTTCATCCAGATCTGCTCTTCTGTGCCGGGCTACTCACAAAATTCGCCATTTTAAGATGTGCTCTTCATATCTGTTTACTAGACCTGGAGCTAAGGCACCAAGCTGGCACAGCCGCGAGCCACAATTCATGGGACCGCGAGCCACATGTGCCTCCCGAGCTACAGGTTGGGGACCCCTGCTATAGACCATGAGCTGCTTATCACAGAAGCGGGTTGAGTCAGACTATTGCCAGCAAGTCACAGCAATGTTAAGACCCTTTTACATTTAGCGATGCACCAGCGATCCCTACAACGATACGACCCGGTCAGGATCGCTGGTGCATCGCTAACTGGTCGCTAGTGAGCTGCCACACAGGCAGATCTCACAGCGATGCAGCAGCGATACAGCGGTCGTTACTTACCTTTCAGACGCGGCGATCCTGACGTCCTCCCGTCCGCGTCCACGCGTCGCTCGTCGACGCCAGCAGGAAGCCCAGCAGGAAGCGCCCGACGAGAAATGGAGCTGGCCAATCTCACGCAATCAGCGATGGACAGCGGGGGAGCCGGTTGGAGGTAAGTATCACACATAGCGATATCACTGCTGTCACCAAATCGGTGATGCTTTAGCAGTATTGCTAGCAATATCGCTATGTGTAAAACCACCTTTAATCAACTAGGTGATTAAACCTTTAGTCTGAGTAAACAACACACAGCTGGACATGTGACACAGCATTTAATTCAGTGTTTTAACCCCTACCTCATGCTGTTCTCAGGTGACAGCACAAACCTGCTGACAGATTTCCTTTCAAAAGGACCTTTCACAAGTTTGGACATGTTTAAGCATAGTTGAAATTTTTTATTTCCCATCTTCATTGTGGAGATATTTAGATTGTAAAGTTTATGTTATGATAAGAGAAATCCAGATGAAAAATAGGCGGTTTTCACGATCCCATAAAAGTTCTTATTTATTCAATCAACCTTAAAACAGGGATGCAGGAGATTGCAGGTACTGAGACGGACATTTTGCTCATAATGGCTCTTCAATGCGTACAACAACACAGTGTTCTTTTCTTACCATGTATGACTGATAAGAGATTCTTCTATGGGGATGTGTACTTTTTCCCATGCATGAGGTTGACCAATCAAAACAAGAGGTATCATGCAGGAAAAAAGAAACGCCCATGGGAAAGATTAGAGCAGTCTTTTTCTGTGTAAGATATGTAATGAATCACAGCCCTGCTCTCTTAGAAACACATTCAGCAGCTTTCATCACTCAGCAGTCAGTGTGTGTGGAGGGGATAGAGCAGAGCTGCGGGTCATTACAAACACCTGCAGATTTCAGCACACAATCTTCTCTGCTGTAATCCACCTCCCCCCGCTCACAGTTCTCAGTGCTGTGAGATGAAAACTGCTGGAGGTGCTCAATGACACCCGGGTGGTGTAGGGATCAGAGGAGAGCAGGGCTGTGTCATTGCACAGAATTGACCTGTTCCAAACTTCCATGTGGGCATGTACTCACCCCTCATAGATGAACCTCTGCCAACACCCTCTTTGGTTTAGCATAAAATAGAATCTAAACTTTACAAGCTAATTTCTCCACAAAGGACATGAGAAAATAAAAATATGGTACATCTTTTTTTCTTCTCTGCCACCAGTATTCCATGTTGTTGCAACATGCTAAAATTGGTGAAATGTCCTTTAAAGGGAATCTGTCAGCAGGATTTTGCTCAGTAATCTACAGACACTGTCAGGTCGGCGCCATTACATATTCAGTATGTAAATGAGGGATCCGTGACCTGTCAGAAGCCATACCCATAAATATGTAAGTAGGGCACCACATGAAGACCCCCACAGGCTGGAGTGGAGCATGAGAATCTCATTAACTCATAACTGAAAATAAAGATTAAACAACAACCACAAGACTGATTTCATCACCCAGGTATCATTTTAATCAGTAAAACATCACCGACCTGACACTGTCGGTAGGTTACTGTGCACAATCCTGCTGACAGGTTCACTTGGGACCAGGCTTAATTTGGCCATAAAGGGAATCTGTCGCTAGATCTTTGCTGCCATATCTGAGAATAGCGTAACGTAGAGACAGAGACCCCGATTCCAGCAGATCTACCTGTTCTTTGAATGATGAGCTTCGTATAACCTTATCCACATCTCTGACTGGCAGCTTTTTGTTCGTATATAGTGCACACGCAAATCAGTGTGGGCAGGGTTAAACAGAGCTCATGACTACCTAGCATCAGGTTTACTAGTCCTCTATTGATATTTTCCTGCTGATAAAAGTGATTTTATGAAAACAATGGCAAGCAGTCTAGTAGATAACACATCACTGCAATCAGGGTCTCTGTTTCTATATACTATTGCTTTCAGATTAGGTGGCAAAAATGTGGTGACTGATTTCCTCTAATGATCAAACTTAGTTTTCTTTTTTTTTCATTATCTCGTTCCATGAGCCATATATTTACGTTTTTTCCATCAACTTATCTGTGAAAGGGCTTCGTTTTTTGATGTTTTGTAATTGCCAATGACTCCCTTTCAGCGTCTATATAACTTACTACCTAGCCCTAATTCGTATTAACTCCAAAATCACCATGTCCCAATTTATTATTGTATTTGTGCCTGTCTTTCTTTTGTTGAGATTTTTTAATTTTTTGCTTTTATTTGCACAAAACTCCTTTTTCCATTTGTGATGTTTTTGGAATCATTTTTTTAATGTGTTCATGTGTTTGTTTAGGGTTTTCACATATTTTCCCCTGCACATCATTTGGGACTTTTCCAAAATTCACAAATGTACCCCAGTCACCCCCGTAGTGATGTTGACACCCCCAAAAATTATATTTTACCTATTTTTGTGACATTTTTTGGAAAACACTTGACTTTTTTGCTCTAAAAAGTCACAAAAATGGTTAAAGACCTAAAGACAATTTTTTTTTCCGCTGTTGAATGGACAAAATTTTATTTCAAATCGCATCACCATCAAATTCATTCAGTGTCTAAAATTTAGAGTCAGACCAATTGCTATAGACCTGCCCAGGCCTTACACGTACGGTAAAATGCGACTAATACTGGATGTGATGGAGAACTGGCTGCAACATTGATCCATTGATTACTATGGTTATTTCGGATGATTTCACTGGCTTGGCCAGGCCTGATCTGACTGGCTAGGTGGACAGGGCCGATCTGGTTGGCATCGTGGACAGGGCCGATCTGGTTGGCAAGGTGGAAAGGGACGGTCTGGTTGGCAAGGTGGACATGCCTGGTGTGGTTGTCAAGGTGCACATGCCTGGTGTGGTTGGCAAGGTGAGACATGCCCGGTGTGGTTGGCAAGGTGAGACATGCCCGGTGTGGTTGGCAAGGTGGACAGTGTTGATCTGGTTGGTTAGGCGGATAGGGCTAATCCGATTAGTTAGGCAAATGGCACTTTCCTCTGTTACACTTTTGCTCTAGGTACATTTTTTTTGCTTTAATCAAATTCATGAATTGTGTACGCAGTTTTGATGAATTTGGCACAGAAATCTTCAGAGCCTAGAACAGAGGGGAAAAAAGTTGCTGAAAATGATGAATAAAGTCCCTGTGTGTCCTGTTGTCAGCTCTACACCCATGGCTGCTATCAGATTACAGAGCAGATGGAGGAGTGTATAATCTTCTCTGTATATGGGGCAGAAAGAGGAGTTTGAAGAAGAAGGGGGTTGTGGGAAATGTAGTTCACTGGTCACATGGGCAGTCCAAAGGACTACCCACTTTATACTGAACTGAAAGACCCAGTTATATGGAGGAGATGGAGCAAAAAAAAAGTTGTAAAGGGCCTTTCTCACATAGCGAGATCGCTAGCGATATTGCTAAAGCGTCACCGATTTTGTAACGCAACAGTGATCTCACTTTGTGTAACACGCACCTGTGACCGCCCCCCCCGCGCTGGATATCGCTGATCGGCGGAAGTCGTCAGAATCGCTGCGGTGTGACAGGTAACAGCGACCCCTGACGGATCACTGTATTGCTGCTGCATCGCTGGTGAGATCTGCCTGTGTGGCAGCTCACTAGTGACCATTTAGTGATGCACCAGGGATCCTGACCGGGTCGTATCGTTGTCGGGATCGCTGGTGCATCGCTAAATGTAACGGGACCCTAAGGAATTAGCCAGTGAGCATCTGGAGGCCTGGCTGGTTTACTTTCAGATAGGACATAAGACTATAGCCAGTTTGTGTAAATAAAATAACAATTCTGACAGATAATAATTCTGGTAGAACTCCTTTAGCTGCTCTAACATCTGGATCTTCAGTTTTGGAATGAAGTGAAATGTTAACCTTTTAACCGCCTAATGGTGCTGTGCGTCTCCAATGCTTGATGTTGAGGTGGCACCACAGCCCGTCCTGTGCTCTGTGCTATATCCCAGCAGTGGCTCAGGAGCCTGTGATGTCCCTGATGCAGCGAGGCATACATACGGTAACCTTTTTCTTTGGGTGTAGTCTCTATACAGGCCTCTGGCCATGAAAGGGTTACCATACAGTCTCACATTGAATATCATGAGTGTTGTTTTATGTGTTTTTTTTTATTTTTTATGTTGGTGTTCTGTTAATGTCATGTGATTTGATTTTTTGTCTTTTCATAGTTCTCTGTGCAGTTTTATGGCCACAATCTATGGCAATCCCACAAATAAGAATAATCACATCTCGGTCTGGAGCAGGAGCACTGAGAACAGAGGCTGATTTTCCTGCACTTGTCTCTGCCTGTTCCTTAACCACCATCCTCTCGAGCAGCCTGGAGTGTTTGGCTCCTGTCAGCAGCTGCTCCTCTATATCGCAGCTGTCGCCCTCTGCTTGCTTTTTCAGCCCGTGTGTCAGTGCTGGAGCTGCGTGACCATAACTACTTTGTTTCAGAAACAATTGCGGTAAAAATACCTGCAAGCTTTTATTTGTTTTCTGTTGAACTGCTTCAGCACCTGTCACAATAGTAAGAAATGCCAGAGCCATCTGTCTTACCGAAAAACAGGTAAAGCATCCCTCCTGTCCACCAGGTGCGCCCTGTACTTGCGGATTGAGTGGCAGAAGCAGCCCGATGTGTGGAGCTGGAGTAGGACCACGTGCTTTATTTATGGAGAGTTCACAACAAGCATTGTTACCATGCAAGAGTTGTCATTCCCTCCAGGATACGCGCGCTCGTCCCCCACCTTCCCTATATATCCAAAGTTACTGCATTTGATATTTAAAGGGATACAACCAATAGTAAAGCAAATATCCTGCACCTACATGGCTTGTGGTACTCGAGTTCATTGCAGCAGAGCATCTTTAGGTTACCTGCTACAGGTCTTTGACCAGTCAAGTGAACCCGAGAAGTGTCACCACCATAGAGCAGCATAGTGTCAGAGCCTGGGCTTCCTCGTGGCCTCCCGTAACTGTCCTGTAGAAGTAACATCAGCATCCTAAAGGGAACCTGTGCGATCTGAGGGTAGCTTGTTAAAGAGCAGGAGGACCCGAGTACGTTGTAGCTTTGTGGGGAAAGTTTCTGTTTAACCTGTAACACCATATACTTTCCTCTTGTGTAATGCAAAATGACATAACTAATCCCATAGTTTATCGTGGACACAGTTTTGTGTCCAATGTCATTATTGGTGATCTGGACATCTAAACGTTACATGCTGCATGTGAATATTAGTCCAGTACTTTCCTCCAAAACAGTTAAACTTTGACTGGAATGGTGGGAGATTGATGATGGGGAATAGTGTGATGGAGATGTCTGCAGTTTTGTGATATATATAATTTATGCTTCTTCAAATGTTATTTGCTGCATCTAATGGGTATGGTGTCAGTATGGTTATTAACAAGCCTAAGTTCCCCTACAATGCTGTATAGCCCATTTAAAATGCATTTTGGGGGTGATTGGCTCCCTTTAATGGTCTCGTATTGTATGGTTTGTTATATGCACCGACCTCCACTGATCAATTGTGTAATTTTAAAGCACCACTCCAGCATGTTGTTTTCTTTCAGCGCTGGAGTGGTGCTACTAACATAGCTCACCAGCCCCTGTCTTCAGCTCTTCCCAGCACTGCTTCAGTACCGCGCTGCCATCTTATGACTACAACTTCTGACTATTCAGAAGTCAGAGGTAATGGTCACATAGTGTCAGTGTAAGTCTGAGAGCCGCGTTCTGGCCTTGTTCTGGTTCTCATAGACTTACATTGAGTAGTGACTTTTGGATCGTCCAGCAAGCAGGTCACAAACTGCTGGAGACCGACCAGAGCGGCACTGATTAACGATGAAGACAGCAGCTGGTAAGTATAATACTAGGTACAGGTACCTTCGATTAGTGGTACCACCCCAGCGGTAAAATAAATAAAAAAAAGTTAACTGCTATAGTGGTGCTTTATTACTGATGGTCTTAAGGGCCCTTTACACATAGCGATATCGCTAGCGTTATCGCTAAAGCGTCACCGATTTTGTGACGTTATAGCGATATCGCTACATGTGATACTCACCTCCGACCGGCTCCCCCGCTGTCTATCGCTGATCATGCGAGATCAGCCTGGTCCATTTCTCGTCGTCAGCTTCCTGCTGGCGCCGACGAGCAAGCCATGGACGCAGCCGGAAGATGGTCACCCTCGCTGCGTCTGACAGGTGAGTATGACCGCCGACCGCTGCTGCATTGCTAGTGAGATCAGCCTGTTTGGCAGCTCACTAGCGACCACTTAGCGATGTACCAGCGATCCTGACCGGGTCATATCGTGGTCGGGATCACTGGTGCATCGCTAAATGTAACGGGGCCTTTAGTAGAACGACTTACTAGGGGTCTGGGTTTTGAGACTATAATATGAACCTAAAAATACAGCCATGTAAACCCTGAAACTTTTATTGTACAATGTTATTAAAACTAATGCTGACTTTGCCTGCAAAAACTATTAAGAATTGGGGGTCGTCTTCGCCTGATTTTACTAATCTGGTATACAAGTTTGGTTTAGAAACGTGCACCTGCACCAGTTGTATAAGGATGTGACGTACCCAAGTCATATGCTGTTTATTGCTCCAGGACTGTGTGTTGTGTCAATACAGAATAACAGCGGGCACGGCAATCAATTATATTGTTGTTGCTGTTTTGTCGGAGGAATGATAAAATAAACTTGTTGGGTGGATCAGGCGAACATTTTTCTCTAGTTATGAAAGTTCTGCTTAAACGCTCTGTTTATACCTCAAACATGGTAATGTTAGAATGCTAAACTCTCTAAACACGCTCTGTTGAAAGTTTCCATAGTCATTGCAACCGGATCTGCAACTCTTGTCATTAGTGTAAACCCTAGGGCTTGTAAATGGCAGCGTATTGCTTTCCTCATGTAACACTGCTGATGTAGACGTTAATTTTTATTATTTAAGAATATATATACTTCTCTTGGTGAAATGCAACACCAAGAAGGAATAGACGTGGAATTCTGCAAATCACACGATGGATAGAAATATTAATGATCTGCAAGTGTTGAAAAAATAATGGAAACAAATGTCTCAAAACGTCTAAGTTTTATTTAGTATAGAGTATGAGAAATAAACGCACCTTGGCTGCTGTAAGTGAGGTTATTAGCCCTTCACCGCAGCAATATTGGCTAATGGCTATAGTTTCTTTCAGCAGGATCATGCACCCTGTCAAAGTTGGTGAATGTTTTGAGGAACCTGACAGTTCAATGTGTAGACTTGAGCTCTAAATACCCCAGATCTTAATCTACTCCAGCATATTTGGGTGTGCTGGATCATCAAGCCCAATCAATGGAGGTTCTGCCTCACGACCTGCAGTGCAAGCACACCTTAAGGCCAGCAAGATTACCGTGAGCGAGCTTTCCGCGTAGCGCTTGTTTTGCAATAGTCGGGTAGTGTAAACAAGCCAACGATCACCCGATGAACTAGCAAAATGCTCATTTTTGGGGGTGAAATTGTGTTTTGGTTTTCACAAAAGATCTTCATCCTACTTAAACAGGACTTCCACTGCCGAGAACAATGGCAGCCTATGCGATCTGAGCGCTTTATTACAGATTGTTCAGTGCACATCATTGAGAGGTCTGCCTTTGTAGATAGACTACTAAATGACTGCCATTTGGTAAATGTTTACTAATAAACAGTTTAACGTGGCCAAATTGGGTAATGTAAAGCCGCCTTTACTGTCAGATGCTACAGGACCAGAGTCCATTTGCGCTGGATCCTCTTGCCATTCACCCTTGCATTCCATTAGGCGGCTATGTATGTCTTTTTCAAGTCACATAGGTCAGTGCAGGATGTTACAGTAGTAAGTAGACAGACTCCTTGAGCCCTGTATTTTATTTTCCTTTGTCTCAAAGAAGGTCATTGTGACTCTGGCGTAGACTTTCTTTTTTTTTTCCCTCACTATAGATTGTCATAATTTTATGAAGTTTGCCAGCTTTCACTATTCATGGACATGCTAGGTTTGGTATAGTACTGTTCATGGTCAGGGCTTAGGTCTAGTATAGCACTACGCTATTCATGAACATGGGGTAGGTCTGGTATAGCACTATTCAAGGTTAAAGGTTAGGTTTGGTATAGCACTATTCATGGACAGGGGATAGGTTTGGTATAGTACTGTTCATGGTCAGGGGATAGCTATGGTATAACACTATTCATGGACAGGGGTTAGGTCTGGTAGAACACTATTCATGGACAGTGGTTAGGTTTGGTATAGCACTATTCATGGACGGGGGATAGGTTTGGTATAACACTATTCATGGACAGGGGGATAGGTTTGGTATAACACTATTCATGGACAGGGGGATAGGTTTGGTATAACACTATTCATGGACAGGGGGATAGGTTTGGTATAACAATATTCATGGACAGAGGGATAGGTTTGGTATAACACTATTCATAGACAGGGGATAGGTTTGGTATAACACTATTCATGGACAGGGGTTAGGTCTGGTATAGTACTATTCATGGATAGAGGTTAGGTTTGGTATAGTACTATTCATGGGCAGATATTAGGTTTGGTATAGTACTATTCATGGGCAGGGGATAGGTCTGATATAAAACTATTCATGGACAGTGGTTAGGTCTGGTATAGCACTTTTCGTGGCTGGAGGTTTGGTATAGTACTATTCATGGTCAAGGGTTAGGTTTGGTATAGCACTATTCATGGACAGGGGGTTAGGTTTGGGATAGTACTATTCATGGACAGGGGATAGGTTTGGTATAGTACTATTCATGGACAGGGGATAGGTTTGGTATAGTACTATTCATGGACAGGGTGTTAGGTCTGATATAGCGCTTTTCATGGACAGGGGTTAGGTCTGGTATAGCACTATTCATGGACAGGGGATAGGTTTGGTATAGCACTATTCATGGACAGGGGATAGGTTTGGTATAGTACTATTCATGGACAGGGGATAGGTTTGGTATAGCACTATTCATGGACAGGGGATAGGTTTGGTATAGCACTATTCATGGACGGGATAGGTTTGGTATAGCACTATTCATGGACAGGGGATAGGTTTGGTATAGCACTATTCATGGTCAGGGGTTAGGTTTGGTATAGCACTATTCATGGACAGGGTGTTAGGTCTGATATAGCGCTTTTCATGGACAGGGGTTAGGTCTGGTATAGCACTTTTCATGGACAGGGGTTAGGTCTGGTATAGCACTTTTCATGGCTGGAGGTTAGGTTTGGTATAGTACTATTCATGGTCAGGGGTTAGGTTTGGTATAACACTATTCATGGACAGGGGGATAGGTTTGGTATAGCACTATTCATGGTCAGGGGTTAGGTTTGGTATAGCACTATTCATGGACAGGGTGTTAGGTCTGATATAGCGCTATTCATGGTCAGGGGTTAGGTTTGGTATAGCACTATTCATGGACAGGGGGTTAGGTTTGGTATAGTACTATTCATGGACAGGGGATAGGTTTGGTATAGTACTATTCATGGACAGGGGATAGGTTTGGTATAACACTATTCATGGACAGGGGATAGGTTTGGTATAGCACTATTCATGGACAGGGGATAGGTTTGGTATAGTACTATTCATGGACAGGGGATAGGTTTGGTATAGCACTATTCATGGACAGGGGATAGGTTTGGTATAGCACTATTCATGGTCAGGGGTTAGGTTTGGTATAGCACTATTCATGGACAGGGTGTTAGGTCTGATATAGCGCTTTTCATGGACAGGGGTTAGGTCTGGTATAGCACTTTTCATGGACAGGGGTTAGGTCTGGTATAGCACTTTTCATGGCTGGAGGTTAGGTTTGGTATAGTACTATTCATGGTCAGGGGTTAGGTTTGGTATAACACTATTCATGGACAGGGGGATAGGTTTGGTATAGCACTATTCATGGTCAGGGGTTAGGTTTGGTATAGCACTATTCATGGACAGGGTGTTAGGTCTGATATAGCGCTATTCATGGTCAGGGGTTAGGTTTGGTATAGCACTATTCATGGACAGGGGGTTAGGTTTGGTATAGTACTATTCATGGACAGGGGATAGGTTTGGTATAGTACTATTCATGGACAGGGGATAGGTTTGGTATAACACTATTCATGGACAGGGGATAGGTTTGGTATAGTACTATTCATGGACAGGGGATAGGTTTGGTATAGCACTATTCATGGACAGGGGATAGGTTTGGTATAGCACTATTCATGGTCAGGGGTTAGGTTTGGTATAGCACTATTCATGGACAGGGTGTTAGGTCTGATATAGCGCTTTTCATGGACAGGGGTTAGGTCTGGTATAGCACTTTTCATGGCTGGAGGTTAGGTTTGGTATAGTACTATTCATGGTCAGGGGTTAGGTCTGGTATAACACTATTCATGGACAGGGGGATAGGTTTGGTATAGAACTATTCATGGACAGGGGGATAGGTTTGGTATAGTACTATTCATGGACAGGGGATAGGTTTGGTATAGTACTATTCATGGACAGGGGATAGGTTTGGTATAGTACTATTCATGGACAGGGGATAGGTTTGGTATAGCACTATTCATGGACAGGGGATAGGTTTGGTATAGCACTATTCATGGACAGGGGATAGGTTTGGTATAGTACTATTCATGGACAGGGGATAGGTTTGGTATAACACTATTCATGGACAGGGGGTTAGGTTTGGTATAGCACTATTCATGGACAGGGGATAGGTTTGGTATAGTACTATTCATGGACAGGGGATAGGTTTGGTATAGCACTATTCATGGACAGGGGATAGGTTTGGTATAGCACTATTCATGGACAGGGGATAGGTTTGGTATAACACTATTCATGGACAGGGGATAGGTTTGGTATAGTACTATTCATGGACAGGGGATAGGTTTGGTATAGCACTATTCATGGACAGGGGATAGGTTTGGTATAGCACTATTCATGGACAGGGGATAGGTTTGGTATAGCACTATTCATGGTCAGGGGTTAGGTTTGGTATAGTACTATTCATGGACAGGGGATAGGTTTGGTATAGCACTATTCATGGACAGGGGATAGGTTTGGTATAGTACTATTCATGGACAGGGGATAGGTTTGGTATAGTACTATTCATGGACAGGGGATAGGTTTGGTATAGTACTATTCATGGACAGGGGATAGGTTTGGTATAGCACTATTCATGGACAGGGGATAGGTTTGGTATAGCACTATTCATGGACAGGGGATAGGTTTGGTATAGCACTATTCATGGTCAGGGGTTAGGTTTGGTATAGCACTATTCATGGACAGGGTGTTAGGTCTGATATAGCGCTTTTCATGGACGGGTTAGGTCTGGTATAGCACTTTTCATGGCTGGAGGTTAGGTTTGGTATAGTACTATTCATGGACAGGGGATAGGTTTGGTATAACACTATTCATGGACAGGGGATAGGTTTGGTATAGTACTATTCATGGACAGGGGATAGGTTTGGTATAGCACTATTCATGGACAGGGGATAGGTTTGGTATAGCACTATTCATGGACAGGGGATAGGTTTGGTATAGCACTATTCATGGTCAGGGGTTAGGTTTGGTATAGCACTATTCATGGACAGGGTGTTAGGTCTGATATAGCGCTTTTCATGGACAGGGGTTAGGTCTGGTATAGCACTTTTCATGGCTGGAGGTTAGGTTTGGTATAGTACTATTCATGGTCAGGGGTTAGGTCTGGTATAACACTATTCATGGACAGGGGGATAGGTTTGGTATAGAACTATTCATGGACAGGGGGATAGGTTTGGTATAGTACTATTCATGGACAGGGGATAGGTTTGGTATAGTACTATTCATGGACAGGGGATAGGTTTGGTATAGTACTATTCATGGACAGGGGATAGGTTTGGTATAGCACTATTCATGGACAGGGGATAGGTTTGGTATAGTACTATTCATGGACAGGGGATAGGTTTGGTATAGCACTATTCATGGACAGGGGATAGGTTTGGTATAGTACTATTCATGGACAGGGGATAGGTTTGGTATAACACTATTCATGGACAGGGGGTTAGGTTTGGTATAGCACTATTCATGGACAGGGGATAGGTTTGGTATAGTACTATTCATGGACAGGGGATAGGTTTGGTATAGCACTATTCATGGACAGGGGATAGGTTTGGTATAGCACTATTCATGGACAGGGGATAGGTTTGGTATAGCACTATTCATGGTCAGGGGTTAGGTTTGGTATAGCACTATTCATGGACAGGGTGTTAGGTCTGATATAGCGCTTTTCATGGACAGGGGTTAGGTCTGGTATAGCACTTTTCATGGACAGGGGTTAGGTCTGGTATAGCACTTTTCATGGCTGGAGGTTAGGTTTGGTATAGTACTATTCATGGTCAGGGGTTAGGTTTGGTATAACACTATTCATGGACAGGGGGATAGGTTTGGTATAGCACTATTCATGGTCAGGGGTTAGGTTTGGTATAGCACTATTCATGGTCAGGGGTTAGGTTTGGTATAGCACTTTTCATGGACAGGGTTTAGGTCTGGTATAGCACTTTTCATGGCTGGAGGTTAGGTTTGGTATAGTACTATTCATGGTCAGGGGTTAGGTCTAGTATAACACTATTCATGGACAGGGGGATAGGTTTGGTATAGAACTATTCATGGACAGGGGGATAGGTTTGGTATAGAACTATTCATGGACAGGGGTTAGGTTTGGTATAGTACTATTCATGGTCAGGGGTTAAGTCTGGTATAACACTATTCATGGACAGGGGGATAGGTCTGGTATAACACTATTCATGGACAGGGGGATAGGTTTGGTATAGAACTATTCATGGACAGGGGATAGGTTTGGTATAACACTATTCATGGACAGGGGTTAGGTTTGGTATAACACTATTCATGGACAGGGGTTAGGTTTGGTATAGTACTATTCATGGACAGGGGTTAGGTTTGGTATAGTACTATTCATGGGCAGATATTAGGTTTGGTATAGTACTATTCATGGACAGTGGTTAGGTCTGGTATAGCACTTTTTGTGGCTGGAGGTTTGGTATAGTACTATTCATGGTCAAGGGTTAGGATTGGTATAGCACTATTCATGGACAGGGGGTTAGGTTTGGTATAGTACTATTCATGGACAGTGGTTAGGTTTGGTATAGTACTATTCATGGATAGAGGTTAGGTTTGGTATAGTACTATTCATGGGCAGATATTAGGTTTGGTATAGTACTATTCATGGGCAGGGGATAGGTCTGGTATAACACTATTCATGGACAGTGGTTAGGTCTGGTATAGCACTTTTCGTGGCTGGAGGTTTGGTATAGTACTATTCATGGTCAAGGGTTAGGTTTGGTATAGTACTATTCATGGACAGGGGATAGGTTTGGTATAGTACTATTCATGGACAGGGGATAGGTTTGGTATAGCACTATTCATGGACAGGGGATAGGTTTGGTATAGCACTATTCATGGACAGGGGATAGGTTTGGTATAGCACTATTCATGGTCAGGGGTTAGGTTTGGTATAGCACTATTCATGGACAGGGTGTTAGGTCTGATATAGCGCTTTTCATGGACAGGGGTTAGGTCTGGTATAGCACTTTTCATGGACAGTGGTTAGGTCTGGTATAGCACTTTTCATGGCTGGAGGTTAGGTTTGGTATAGTACTATTCATGGTCAGGGGTTAGGTTTGGTATAACACTATTCATGGACAGGGGGATAGGTTTGGTATAGCACTATTCATGGTCAGGGGTTAGGTTTGGTATAGCACTATTCATGGACAGGGTGTTAGGTCTGATATAGCGCTATTCATGGTCAGGGGTTAGGTTTGGTATAGCACTTTTCATGGACAGGGGTTAGGTCTGGTATAGCACTTTTCATGGCTGGAGGTTAGGTTTGGTATAGTACTATTCATGGTCAGGGGTTAAGTCTGGTATAACACTATTCATGGACAGGGGGATAGGTCTGGTATAACACTATTCATGGACAGGGGGATAGGTTTGGTATAGAACTATTCATGGACAGGGGATAGGTTTGGTATAACACTATTCATGGACAGGGGTTAGGTTTGGTATAACACTATTCATGGACAGGGGTTAGGTTTGGTATAGTACTATTCATGGACAGGGGTTAGGTTTGGTATAGTACTATTCATGGGCAGATATTAGGTTTGGTATAGTACTATTCATGGGCAGGGGATAGGTCTGGTATAACACTATTCATGGACAGTGGTTAGGTCTGGTATAGCACTTTTTGTGGCTGGAGGTTTGGTATAGTACTATTCATGGTCAAGGGTTAGGTTTGGTATAGCACTATTCATGGACAGGGGATTAGGTTTGGTATAGTAGTATTCATGGACAGGGGATAGGTTTGGTATAGCACTATTCATGGACAGGGGATAGGTTTGGTATAGCACTATTCATGGACAGGGGATAGGTTTGGTATAGCACTATTCATGGACAGGGGATAGGTTTGGTATAGCACTATTCATGGTCAGGGGTTAGGTTTGGTATAGCACTATTCATGGACAGGGTGTTAGGTCTGATATAGCACTTTTCATGGACAGGGGTTTGGTCTGGTATAGCACTTTTCATGGCTGGAGGTTAGGTTTGGTATAGTACTATTCATGGTCAGGGGTTAGGTTTGGTATAACACTATTCATGGACAGGGGGATAGGTTTGGTATAGCACTATTCATGGTCAGGGGTTAGGTTTGGTATAGCACTATTCATGGACAGGGTGTTAGGTCTGATATAGCGCTATTCATGGTCAGGGGTTAGGTTTGGTATAGCACTTTTCATGGACAGGGGTTAGGTCTGGTATAGCACTTTTCATGGCTGGAGGTTAGGTTTGGTATAGTACTATTCATGGTCAGGGGTTAGGTCTGGTATAACACTATTCATGGACAGGGGGATAGGTTTGGTATAGAACTATTCATGGACAGGGGTTAGGTTTGGTATAGAACTATTCATGGACATGGGTTAGGTTTGGTATAGAACTATTCATGGACAGGGGATAGGTTTGGTATAGCACTATTCATGGTCAGGGGTTAGGTTTGGTATAGCACTATTCATGGACAGGGTGTTAGGTCTGATATAGCGCTTTTCATGGACAGGGGGTTCGGTTTGGTATAGTACTATTCATGGACAGGGGATAGGTTTGGTATAGTACTATTCATGGACAGGGGATAGGTTTGGTATAGCACTATTCATGGACAGGGGGATAGGTTTGGTATAACACTATTCATGGACAGGGGGATAGGTTTGGTATAACACTATTCATGGACAGGGGGATAGGTTTGGTATAACACTATTCATGGACAGAGGGATAGTTTTGTTATAACACTATTCATGGACAGGGGATAGGTTTGGTATAACACTATTCATGGACAGGGGATAGGTTTGGTATAACACTATTCATGGACAGGGGTTAGGTTTGGTATAACACTATTCAT
This sequence comes from Dendrobates tinctorius, assembly GCF_039654945.1. NCBI lineage: Eukaryota > Metazoa > Chordata > Amphibia > Anura > Dendrobatidae > Dendrobates > Dendrobates tinctorius. The sequence continues at coordinate 4,578,034 of NW_027361672.1, forward strand.
GGACAGGGGTTAGGTCTGGTATAGTACTATTCATGGATAGAGGTTAGGTTTGGTATAGTACTATTCATGGGCAGATATTAGGTTTGGTATAGTACTATTCATGGGCAGGGGATAGGTCTGGTATAACACTATTCATGGACAGTGGTTAGGTCTGGTATAGCACTTTTCGTGGCTGGAGGTTTGGTATAGTACTATTCATGGTCAAGGGTTAGGTTTGGTATAGCACTATTCATGGACAGGGGGTTAGGTTTGGTATAGTACTATTCATGGACAGGGGATAGGTTTGGTATAGTACTATTCATGGACAGGGGATAGGTTTGGTATAGCACTATTCATGGACAGGGGATAGGTTTGGTATAGCACTATTCATGGTCAGGGGTTAGGTTTGGTATAGCACTATTCATGGACAGGGTGTTAGGTCTGATATAGCGCTTTTCATGGACAGGGGTTAGGTCTGGTATAGCACTATTCATGGACAGGGGATAGGTTTGGTATAGTACTATTCATGGACAGGGGATAGGTTTGGTATAGCACTATTCATGGACAGGGGGATAGTTTTGGTATAACACTATTCATGGACAGGAGGATAGGTTTGGTATAACACTATTCATGGACAGGGGGATAGGTTTGGTATAACACTATTCATGGACAGAGGGATAGGTTTGGTATAACACTATTCATGGACAGGGGTTAGGTCTGGTATAGTACTATTCATGGATAGAGGTTAGGTTTGGTATAGTACTATTCATGGGCAGATATTCGGTTTGGAATAGTACTATTCATGGACAGTGGTTAGGTCTGGTATAGCACTTTTCGTGGCTGGAGGTTTGGTATAGTACTATTCATGGTCAAGGGTTAGGTTTGGTATAGCACTATTCATGGACAGGGGGTTAGGTTTGGTATAGTACTATTCATGGACAGGGGATAGGTTTGGTATAGCACTATTCATGGACAGGGGGATAGGTTTGGTATAGCACTATTCATGGTCAGGGGTTAGGTTTGGTATAGCACTATTCATGGACAGGGTGTTAGGTTTGGTATAGCGCTTTTCATGGACAGGGGTTAGGTCTGGTATAGCACTTTTCATGGACAGGGGTTAGGTCTGGTATAGCACTTTTCATGGCTGGAGGTTAGGTTTGGTATAGTACTATTCATGGTCAGGGGTTAGGTCTGGTATAACACTATTCATGGACAGGGGGATAGGTCTGGTATAACACTATTCATGGACAGGGGGATAGGTTTGGTATAGAACTATTCATGGACAGGGGGATAGGTTTGGTATAACACTATTCATGGACAGGGGTTAGGTTTGGTATAGTACTATTCATGGGCAGATATTAGGTTTGGTATAGTACTATTAATGGGCAGGGGATAGGTCTGGTATAACACTATTCATGGACAGTGGTTAGGTCTGGTATAGCACTTTTTGTGGCTGGAGGTTTGGTATAGTACTATTCATGGTCAAGGGTTAGGTTTGGTATAGCACTATTCATGGACAGGGGGTTAGGTTTGGTATAGCACTATTCATGGACAGGGGATAGGTTTGGTATAGCACTATTCATGGACAGGGGATAGGTTTGGTATAGCACTATTCATGGACAGGGGATAGGTTTGGTATAGCACTATTCATGGTCAGGGGTTAGGTTTGGTATATCACTTTTCATGGACAGGGGTTAGGTCTGATATAGCGCTTTTCATGGACAGGGGTTAGGTCTGGTATATCACTTTTCATGGACAGGGGTTAGGTCTGGTATAGCACTTTTCATGGCTGGAGGTTAGGTTTGGTATAGTACTATTCATGGTCAGGGGTTAGGTTTGGTATAACACTATTCATGGACAGGGGGATAGGTTTTGTATAGCACTATTCATGGACAGGGGTTAGGTTTGGTATAGCACTATTCATGGACAGGGTGTTAGGTCTGATATAGCGCTATTCATGGTCAGGGGTTAGGTTTGGTATAGCACTTTTCATGGACAGGGGTTAGGTCTGGTATAGCACTTTTCATGGCTGGAGGTTAGGTTTGGTATAGTACTATTCATGGTCAGGGGTTAGGTCTGGTATAACACTATTCATGGACAGGGGGATAGGTTTGGTATAGAACTATTCATGGACAGGGGTTAGGTTTGGTATAGTACTATTCATGGTCAGGGGTTAGGTCTGGTAGAACACTATTCATGGACAGGGGGATAGGTTTGGTATAGAACTATTCATGGACAGGGGTTAGGTTTGGTATAGTACTATTCATGGTCAGGGGTTAGGTTTGGTATAGTACTATTCATGGTCAGGGGTTAGGTCTGGTAGAACACTATTCATGGACAGGGGGATAGGTTTGGTATAGAACTATTCATGGACAGGGGGATAGGTTTGGTATAGAACTATTCATGGACAGGGGTTAGGTTTGGTATAGTACTATTCATGGTCAGGGGTTAGGTCTGGTAGAACACTATTCATGGACAGGGGGATAGGTTTGGTATAGAACTATTCATGGACAGGGGGATAGGTTTGGTATAGAACTATTCATGGACAGGGGTTAGGTTTGGTATAGAACTATTCATGGTCAGGGGTTAGGTCTGGTATAACACTATTCATGGACAGGGGGATAGGTTTGGTATAGAACTATTCATGGACAGGGGATAGGCTTGGTATAGCACTATTCATGGACAGGGTGTTAGGCCTGATATAGCGCTATTCATTGTCAGGGGTTAGGTTTGGTATAGCACTATTCATGGGCAGGGGATAGTTCTGGTATAACACTATTCATGGACAGGGGTTTGGTCTGGTATAGCACTATTCATGGACAGAGGTTAGGTTTGGTATAGTACTATTCATGGTCAGGGGTTAGGTTTGGTATAACACTATTCATGGACAGGGGGATAGGTTTGGTATAGCACTATTCATGGTCAGGGGTTAGGTTTGGTATAGCACTATTCATGGTCAGGGGTTAGGTTTGGTATAGCACTATTCATGGACGGGTTAGGTCTGGTATAGCGCTATTCATGTACAGGGGATAGGTTTGGTATAGCACTATTCATGGACAGAGGATAGGTTTGGTATAGTACTTTTCATGGCTGGAGGTTAGGTCTGGTGGTATAGCATTAAACCAGAGTTATCCAGCATTAATGGCCATGGAATTTCTTTGGTCCTCTGTCCTGCGCCTCACAATAGTTAGTCATGAGTTGCAGGTTTCCAGTCCTTTACTGCTGTTTTGAATGGCTGTACACAGTAGTTTTTTCTGAATGTAGCCATAATTATAGTTCCACTTCTCCTTAAGGCTGCTCTGATTGTCAGTCTGCACAGACCATTGTGGAGCTCTGACTCATCCGGTGCTTGCCTGGGAGCGGTATTGCCGTCAGTGTTCTGCAGTCAGTGTTCTTGTGTTTGCTGACTATGTCTGCAGGAACCTGATAGTGTCTGTTTGTAATAAATCTCAGTTATTAATACACACAACATTATAATAAAGTACAAAGAGATAATGTTGCATAAGAAATATTGCTTGTGGCTTGGTATCTTCATCATGAGTCATTTTACTTGTCCACAGAAGGCAATTTTCCATGGTCTTCCTGATATATTAGTGTGCAGTTGCGATTACAGCGACTTTGTTTTTGCAAGTAGAAGTTACATTTTTGTTCAGGTGAGATTTGTGTTTATTCTCAGCATAATCAGATTTTATAGAACCCTTTTCAAGATCTGACTGTTCAAGGATCACGGCTAACAGTACATGCAGCTACCATACACTGCACTGTCAGGACCTTTGACTCACACAGAGCTCAGTCTTCTGCTTTTGTACAGAACATTGGCAGCTGCTATATTCAGACTATTAGACACAAGCACATTGTTGCACAGGTTAATTCAAAAAGTGTGTAAGGCCTGCCATTTTCACTGGATCCCTGTCAGTCGAATGATGTTTCAGCCTGCATCTACCTGTGGCAGCTCTCCTATACACAGGAATGCTCATATGGCCGAGCGCCTCCTGTACTCTCTTAGAGCTGTCGTCGGGCATGTCTGGCAGTGCCTTTTCTCCAGGATCCTAAATCAGACATGCTGGGTCACTATTTCCCCCAACTAAAAATTTCCCAGGACTCCCATACATGTTAGACTGCCGGCTGAACCCCTAAATATGAGCAGGTTCGTCTGATGTTAGGCTAATGTGTATGCTGCTTTAGTGCTACACATTGACATAGCATGATTCTAAGGGTGCATTTATATGGTGCAATACATTTATAATTCATTTATTATGCTTATTTATATAGCGCCATCATATTCCACAGCGCTTTACAGCTATTGCCATTGGTGTCCACAATGGGGCTCAGTATGTCTTTGGAATGTGAGCAGAAAACCATGCAAACACAGGGAGAACATGCAAACTCTTTGCACATGTTTTACCTGGTGGGATTTGAAGCCAAGACTCAAGCAAATATGTGGTTCAGTGGTTACCACCTTTGCATTGCTGGTCGTGTGATAGCTTTGTTTTTACACAGGCAGACCGCAAGTCGTGCCCACTACGATCAGCAATAGATAATTCAATGCCCATAGGCTGACCTTTTTCTCCGGCAAAGCAGGTCTTGTTTACACAGGATAAGTCGCTGCTCAGAATGATAACCATTCGTGCAAACCAAAAGATCATTTCACCCGACAAACGAGTATTTTGTTCACATGTCTGGTGATCGACAGCCTGTTTACATTGCACTACACGATTATCCTGAATGAGTACTCCTTGAAACGATTATCGTCCCGTCAAAATGCACCTTAAGGCCATGTTGACATGTTCAGTATTTGGTCAGTATTTTATATCCGTATTTGTAAGCCAAAACCAGGAGTGGAATAATCAGAGGAAAAGAATAATAGAAACACGTCACCACTTCTTCTTCACCCACTCCTGGTTTTGGCTTACAAATACTGATGTAAAATGCTTACTGAATGTGCGAATGTGACTTTGATGAAGGCTTGGGCCCTGTTTGCTTACGGCTTGAGTGCCAGGAGGAGGAGTGACTAAGATCAGCTCCTGCTTTCTTTAATCAGTCTCACATTTTCTGCTTCTAGAAGTGGATTACATTTGACAAAAGGCAGTGGCAGCAAGTTAGACAGAAGAGGGTGCCTAATGGTCAGCACTTTGGACGTTGGATTTTATTTGGGGGGACGCACTAAGTCAACCTTTCTAAATGGTTGACTATGGCTACTTTCAGACTAGCGTTACAGGGCGCAGCGCAGGGCCGCCACTAACCCCCTCCCCAGCCACGCCTCCTCCGGTCAGCTCCTCCTCTGATCGCATGACGCTGCATGCGATCAGCGTACCCTATATTTAGCGTTTGTTACGCTGGTTGTGCGCTGGCACACTTTTGTCGGCGCTTGCACCCTTTTGGCGCTGCACCGAGCGCACAAAAGCGCTCTCTGTTGCATTTTTGTGCGCTTGGAGCAGCGCCAGAAGGGCAGATGCGCCAGCAAAAGTGTACCAGCGCACAACCAGCGTACCCAACACTAAATATAGGGTATGCTGATTGCATGCAGCGTCATGCGATCAGAGGAGGAGCTGACCGGAGGATGCGTGACCGGGGCGGGGCTTAGCGGCGGCGCTGCGCCCTGTAACACTAGTGTGAAACTAGCCTCACACATTATTTATCAAGAGATCATGTTGTCCAACTGTAAGGCGACTATTTAAGGACTAGTTTGGAAATAAACTTTCTGAACTTAAAGCTCACCTCGGGGCAAACTTTCATGCTTTTTGGAGAAAGAAAACCTTGAAACCTGTGTAGATAGCATAAGAACAGGAAGCGTGCATTACGTGTTCTTTCCAGTTCTGTTCCAATCCTTCGCTTATGAGCAACAGATAGTTTTTGATGAAATATTAATGAGTCGAACAGTATGGCAAATGTACTCTATTAACCTGGCGCAGTGAGCATGGCAGTTGCTCTGATACTTATAGCTGTAAGCGAGAGAGATTATTTTTCTTTGGAAGCTTCACAGTTGAGTGTAGACAAAGCTATAGTCACACCAGGATGGGTGTATTCCATCTATGGAAGGATGAACTGTTTTCCTCTAGGGAATTCAGTTATTTTCAGGCTTAACTCTGTCAATACATATTGTGCCAAAGCTTGAAACAAAGTTGGCTTTTGTTATTAATTCTTATTTAGTGATGTCCATATTTCATCCAATAGCACGTTACGACCTTAGAACAATATTTAATAGCAACGTATGGTTTATGTAACTCATGAAGTTTACATAGCAGAATGTGGCTGATCATACATTTACAAATCTCTATCTCCAGTTCATGTTCACAGCAGACATATTTAAAGCTGTCAGTATATGCTGAGATTTGTAGTTTTATAAGGAGCCGGAGTAAAACTATTGGCATATCGTCACATTATGTTCACATCATATTTGAACACATTTGACATTTTTTTGTCTGCATGTTAAGCCCAACTTCATCACTGCCTTTGCACCTTTCTTTTGTTTGCACACAATTCATTATTCTTTTTGCACCTTTTTTTCAATTGTCACTTAATTTTACATCTCTTGCTGAAATACTTAATGCTTTCTAGTTTGTCATTATTTTTTATATTTCCAGACTTGGAGCCATGATCATTTGGCATGCTTCTGCATAGTGATCATTTTTCATAATGAAAGTTAGGGTTTTTCATTAGGTATATTACTGTGATTAATCATTTACGTTGGGAAAGTAAATAAATGTGCTCAGAATAATTTAATCTGAAAAGACTACCAGGATTTGCTTTTATGTATTGGAATTGTGTGTGAATTTAGTTTGTGACTATTTAGGCTGTAGTACGTTGTTTGTTTGTTTGCAGTTGTTGATGTATGGGGAAGTTCACACATGGGAGATTTGTTGCCAAGTTTTATAGCATATGCAATCCAAAAGAAGAACTTCCAATCCACCAGAAATTCCCCAATAATTCTTTTAATTTGTCATTTTAAAAAAAGTGAAAAGCCAACAATATACACATACTTGGACTTCAGAGATATGTATCCAGTCTGGAAAGTACTACTTCACTTTTCTCCTCCCGATCACACCCCCATCAGCCTAACTAATGTAAACTATCGAAACGTCAACATAGTTCCCAATTGTGGCCCCTCATCATTAAGACTGGTAGATCACTGTGGATGCAGTTTTGTTTTTTTAGCACTTGTTTTGATCAGGTCCACTCCCAAAAAAAGCCATAAAAAATGCTCAAGGATATGCTTGTTGGTATCGTCCTATTTAGTTCTACTGTAAAAACACTTTGCAGGTCATATGTTCAGTCTTTATAGTGTTTTGAAAAATGCCTAGTGGAGAAAATAAAGTACCGTACATGCCTCTTCTTTGAAGAGTTTTCCTGTTTGAATCTGCTCCAAACTAGACACTGCCTAATCAATAGTCTTCAAAAAAAATGCTTCAGGAAAAAGCGGTCCTAAGTGTCTTCCAAATTGTTTCAGGAAAAGTAAAAACTCATTGAAAAATTTCCCAAAGAAGAAGAGTTTCCGGAAACAGTTTCCATTAGAAGACTTGGCACTTTTGATTGCCTCAAAAGTCTTCCACGTGCACGTTGCTCCAGTTGACACCAGGATCGTAGTGAAAAAGTTTTTAGTTTTTGTTTTCTCCCCTCCATTATGGAGATACAGGGCACTGAAAATATTGCCATCTAAGGTTAGTTTTCTTAACGTTCAACAAGACCTTTCATTTTGTTTAACTCTGTGATTGTGTTAAAACCCCACTATGAAGCTGGCCAATCGTATAAAAAGGCAGCGTCCTAGGGACGGAGAAAGAAGACCACCATAGTTCTGACTGAAATAAAACATCCAGAGACAGAATGGTGCCAGGGTTCTCCTTCCATGGAAGTCTTTAAACAGAGGCTGGACAGACATCTGTCTGGGCTGATTTAGTGAATCCTGCTGTGAGCAGGGGTTTGGACCAGATGACCCTGGAGGTCCGTTCCAACTCTACCATTGTATGAAATAAATGATGCCCTCTGTCCTCGGCTTCTCACTCCCATGACTCTTCTCGCTCTCCCTGCTGCTATTTCCCCTCCTGGCACTTTACTAGCAAGAAATTGCCAAGTGGGAGGTGCTATTAGCGTGGTCATGTGAGCAAATTGGACTAATGAAATGCCCCATTAAATGAAAAGGATACACTTTATACGCTAGTCATTTCGGTGCCCTATTCTTCCACAGCAGACTGGAGGAAAAAAAAGGAGAAAAATATTTTTGTCTACGCTCCTGCTATTGTGTCCAGATATGTACAGTTTATAAAGTAAACCTGTATGAAAGGCCCCACGTCAAGGTGTTAAAGGAGTTATCCAAATATCCATTTCCAATACCCATTCTGATATTTTTCCAATATTATGATCCATAGCTGTTAATAGAAAAATAGTTTCATGTTAACTACTTCAGCTTCAGTCGTCTGCCTCTTGTCCCGCTGTTGCACTTCTGTGATGGAGCCAGGATTAAATCTGCCAAAGTGCACTGAAAAGCTACATGTCGCAGCACCCTCCTGCCCTCCTCCTGTCTCTGCCTGTATGTATGCCTCTCCAGCGTTTCACTGACAGATGATTGCAAGCAGCCCCTTGCCCCCTACCTTGTTTGACTTGGTACGCCTGCAATCATATGACCCAAAATCACATAGCTCAGGGTTCTGTCGACATTCTGGACGCACAAACTATACTTCCTCTGTCATGTGACAATAGTGGTGTCATATTTGAAGAAATAGAAATAATTGCATTAATGTATGATGAAAAATTGAAATAAATATCCAACTTCTTGGGTGACCTCTTTGAAGGGATTCTGTTGACAGGATTTCACTTGTAGCTCTTTTGAAGATTAGTCCAGTAATACCTATACCTAGACAGTCCGTTACTCCATTAATGAGAATTCAGCATTTGAATCCCTTGCTTAGCGCCGCCTTGTCCTGCTTGTGTGACTTTCAGCAAGGAAGCTGTCAAGCAGGATGAGGTGGCGCCTGGCGTAGAATAGAGCTGGAGTGACAGAGGGTTTCGATCTAGAGCCCCATTGGCATATGAATTCAAACACTGATTTCTCAGTCCTGGAGGAACAGTCTCGCCATGTAAAGTTATTGCTGGACTTGTGTTTGAAAGAGCTACATGTGCATATAAATAGTTGGGGGGAGACAGACACCCTGCTGGTAGATTCCCTTCAATCTGTGGAACTTTCTACCCTCACTTGCTGCTACACAGAAGTTGTAAAGCGTCTGTTATTTGTCCTCTTCTCAGTCTTATACTGCCACAAACTTGTTTTGACCCACAAGCAGGGGAGCAGGTACATTCCTAACCTTTCATTGTTTCTCACATCGCCATTTTAAGAACTTAGTTTTACTGTGTACAATAGAAACAAATTGTTTCTGAACACCTCTTATTTGGTATACAAACGCTTCTCAGAATAGTTGTTGCCAAACATGTCCGAATGTAACTCTGCCCTTAATTGTACCTTTCTTACCTTATCTGTTTTGTCCACAAACTGATGTTTGGTTATAAAACTGTTTTGCTCTTTTGAAAGCAGTTAATGTCAGATTGTGCCCTTACCAAACATGTATATGTGCTAGGTGTTTTCACAGTGTTTTTTTGGAAAATTTAAAAAAAAAAAAAAAAAAAAGCTAAAGTGGAACTAGTCACCTGCCAGTGATGAGAGTGGGCTTCTAGTCATTGACATAATAAGATGAGATATGTGGAAAGTCTAAAGTCAGACTGATTTAGTAAAAGGATCTGAGTCCCACAGGAGCAGACAATCCGAGAAGAGCAATGTGCTGTCAGACTCTGGGGGGAAAAAGTTGTTGATTCCAAAGTTGTATTGTTGGAGATGTATAGGAAGAATTAATTTTTCCAGCCAGCTGTTCTAAAGCAGTATTTAGACATTACTGGCTGACAGGTTGGTTCAGGCCTTCATCTCTTACATGGAGAAAGTGTCCTGACTGTTGGCAATACTACGCATACAACTCGGTTCTCTTGGTCACCATACACATTTGGTTAAAACTGGCAACGAAGCACTTGGTACACCAATTGATTGCTGATAATTTAGTAATATTAGTCTGTTGGGTTGTTAGACCCATAAAGCATATATATACTGTATTTTTCAGACTATAAGACACACTTTTTTCCTTGAAAAAATGAAGGGGGGGTGTCTTATAGTCTGGATGTCCTTAATCTGGCTGAGGTGAGAAAGCGACATTAGCGGAGCAACGGATCACAGGAGGCAGGAGCCGGCTGCTGTGGCTAACTCCTGTGCCCGCTGCTAAAGATAAGTGATTATTCACTCCATTCCAAGCCAATGGGCGTAGGAAAGTGAATATTAATTTCTCTTTAATAGTGAGCACTGCCCGGCTACTTAAGGCAATGAATATTCACTGCATTCCACTCCCATAGGCGTGGAATGCAATGAATACTTCATCCCTTTAGTAGCGACACATGTGAAAACCCAGCAGCTGCAGGAACCCTGCGGGTGAAACTGTGCTAGCTAAAGAGCAATGAATACTCACTGTGCTCCACGCTCACTGTCTCGGCGTGGAGAACAGTGATTATTCCGGCAGCTGTCCTCAGCGGCTTTTAAGCAGCGCATGATGTCTCTGCCATGTGCTGCTAACAAACATAAAGCAGCTGCTGGCACCGGAGCAGGTCACTACAAGGGCGCACAGGAAAGGTAAGAATGTTGCTTTTTTTTTTTTTTTTCTTTTTCTCTGAGTACCATACATATCAGGATGGGGAAGGGGGCCAATAATGCCAGGATAAGGATGGTGCCATGCATGCCAGGATAAGGATGGGGCCATGCATGCCAGGATAAGGATGGGGCCATGCATGCCAGGATAAGGATGGGGCCATGCATGCCAGGATATGGATGGAGCCAATCATACTACGATAAGGATGCGGCCATGCATACCACGGCAAGTATGGGACCGTGCATACCACGATAAGGATGGGGCCGTGCATACCACGATAAGGATGGGGCCGTGCATACCACGATAAGGATTCGGGCCATCCATACCAGGACGGAAATGGGGTCCCAGCATACCGGGATGGGGACAATCATACCAGGATAAGGTTTGGACCATGTATACCAGGACGAAGATGGGTTTCCTGCATACCAGGATAAGGATTGGGGCCATGCATACCAGGACGGAGATGGAGGCCCTGCATACCAGGATAAGGATAGGTCCCTGCATACCAGGATGGGGGCCAATCATACCAGGACAAGGATGGGGCCATGCATACCAGGAATGGGGATTAGGGGGCCATGTAAACCAGGCCAGAGATATTGGACCTACATACCAGGATAGGGATAAGGGAGCCATGCATACCAGGATGGGGGATATTAAATACAGAATTGACCACATTTTATGCTTCAATTTTTTTTTTTCTAATTTCATCCTCTAAAACCTAGGTGCGTCTTATAGTCCGAAAATTATTATATGTCAGTAAGAATCATGCCGTTTAAATACACAATAGACAGTCTTAAATATATTTTGAAGTATGTTTCAATAACAAAAAAGAAAAAAAATTATTAGTGATTTACTAGCCCATATTAGAACCCACTCTCCAGCTGGAGTCGGTTCCAGGCATGCTGACCACAACCAATACTACTGGAAATCTGATTTTTAAAGGCTAGAAAATCTGTGGTGTTTGGTTTTTTTTTTTAAACATCAAACATACCTGGTCTCTGCTGTTTTTCTGCAGCACAGACTTCAAATCAACAGTGTTGCAGTCAATCAAAGTTTAGCGGTTTTGCTGATTGGCTGCAGCGCTGTTGATATGCTGTTAGCGATGCAAACAAACAGCAGAAACTGAGGCTGTGGTAGACAGCGAGCACTGGCACCAGGGAGGGTACGTATTACGCACTCCTATCAAAATTTGTAACCTCTTAGCATATTGCAATCATCAGATTATACAGCCTTGTGTACTTACAATTGCTCATTTTGCCTTTCTACCCAGCTAATTCTCCTGTTTCCCATTAGGTTTATGACATCACATGATTAAAAACTGACTAGCTGAATCCTTCTAAGCTCTATGTAGAAACAGGAAGTCCGTTTTCCCTGCATGGGTCATAAGTCACAAAAGGTCCTGACGGGGGGAGGAGGCAGCAGCTGGGTCAGGAATTGAAGAGGGGGGATGGATAAATTAAGAGACTTCTGTTTCCACATGGAGTAGAGAAAAGAGAAAAATTAGCTGTGTAGCAAAGTAAAATGAGCAATTGTAAGGACACAATGCTATAGAATATTATTATTGCAATATATTAAGAGGATAAAATATTTTACAGTGCTTCTTTAAGTATATGTTCAGTGAGAAAATGTGATATTAGATGTAAATTGAACAATACAAGTGACATTTTTCTTGTGTTCTGTTTCCAAACTGTAATTTCTTGCTTTTATACATTAGTTGAGACTGTACTATATTAAAATCACTTGCCTTATGTTGTGGATGACCCTATTTTGCTGCCAAAACATCCCTGATCTGACAAGTGTACCGTGGTATCTGATATTTGCAGCAAATCATTTCAATCATGTTTTAGTCTTCCATGGATGGATCATACTTGTTTCGGCTGTACATCCCACTGATGCTCGATTTGGAGTAAGATCAGAAAAGTCTACTCCCTGAAATCTGTCATGGTTATTAAATTATTCTTGAACATTTTTTTTGCAGGGTAGCAGGGCGTGTTTTTCTGCTGAACCGGGCAATACCATTGTTAGGTAGTCCATAAAGTAACATCCAAATGATGCCAGGATCTATAGTTTCCCAGCAGATCATTGCCCAGAGCATCACCCTTGTTTTGCCAACTTGCCATCTTGCAATAGTGCTTTCTGGTGCTATCTTTTGTCCATTTAAAGGGAACCTGTCACCAGTTTGAGAGCCTATGAACAAATGCCACCACCTTTAACTGCTCCTGTGCTGCATTCCGCAAACATATCTGTCAGCTCCGGACTCCCCCTGTATGCCCCCAAAAATACCATTTAATGTGCTCCCGCGCTGTAGGTAAATAAGAGTGGTCCGATGGGCATCTTTGCTACGGCGTATGTCTTTCCTCTCTGCTCCTAATCACGTCCTCCTGCTTTGATTGATGTGATGCATCATCCACATAGCAAGCCTAGAGCTCGCACCTGCGCAGTAGCCTCACAGGACTGCGCAGGCGCACTCTCCTCTGCCCTACTGTATACAGAGCATAAAATAGCAATGTGCAAATGCATAGTTGTGATTTATGTGAATGGCGAACAGAGATCTCGCACCTGTGCAGTAGCCTCATTCAAATGACTTTGCAATGCGCTTGTACAGTGCTGTTTAATGCTCTGCTCACAGTAGCGCAGAGTAGTGCGCCTGCGCGGTCCTGTGAGGCTACTGCGCAAGCTCTCAGTTCGTTATATGGATGACACATCACATCAATCAAAGCCAGAGGACGCGATTAGGAGCAGAGAGGAGGGACGTACGCCGCAGAAAATATGCCCATCGGACAGGACCACTCTTATTTACAGACAGCGCGGGAGCACATCAATTGGTATTTTTGGATGCATACAGGGGGAGTCAGGAGCTGACAGATATTTTTGTGGAATGCAGCACAGGAGCAGTTAAAGGTGGTGGCATTTGTTCCTAGGTTCAAAAACTGGTGACAGGTTGCTTTTAAATACTTCATGAAACCAGGCCACTTTTTTTTTTTCCAATGCTCAGTGTTCATATTTTGGTGCTCATGCACAGGCAATTGTGGTACACTGTGTGTTCTGACACATTGCCAGCATTAGCTTTTTTTTTTTTAGTAATATTTGCTACGGTGTCATTTCTGTAGGATTGGGGTACACAGACCAGCCTTTGCTCCCCACAGTCATAAATTAGCCCTGGAGAGAGAAAAACTAAGAGCCGCTCCTTGTGCAACACCATGGGCAACAGTAAAGGGTGAGTTGGTTGGATTGTCTTTCACCTGAAAAGATTGTGCACTTTACAACAATGTAAGGCGTGATGTATAATTCAATTGTGGCTGCTGGTCTGGACGCTGTACTCTTAATAAATGGAGAAAGGAAATGACAAGTGAAGGGAAGAGGAATGCAGTGAATCCCTGGCACTGTTGCTAACAGTGCTTGGGATCCATTGTATTTCTCTTTTCTCAATTCACTTGTTGTCCTTCCTTGGAACACATTCTTTAGGTACTAACCACTGCATAACCAAGTATGCTTCAAAAACCTCTTGTTTTCTTAGATGCTCTGTATCCGTTCATAATCCACAACATTTTGGCCTCGTCTCTCAGTCTTTACACTTCCTCATGTTTCCTGCTTCCAACACATCAACTTCAAGACCCTACTGTTAACTTGCTGCCTAATCTTTTTTGCCCCATGGCGAAAGCCATTGAAATCAGATAATGTTATTCCTTACACCTTTCAATGGTTTTAAATAATAATTTGAAACATTAATTGGTTGCAGCAGGAAAAGCAGCATCAAGACAACAGACACCCAAGCAGAAACTTTAATGCCCATTATAAGTTTGTCATCATAATTAGTGATGGGTGGATCCGTGGATGTTCGAGTTTAGCCGAACTTTAAAAAAAACAAAAAAAAAAGTTTGGTTCAGGTACCAGAACAGTACACAACCTGGAACCGATTCTGGTGGGGACTGAAACATCTTGCATTTCCTATTGTGTCATCTGTATGACAGCATGATAAACACCGGCTCTAATCGGCGATAATGTGTAACGTTACCACTGGTCACAGTGCTGTAGTTCCCATGCTATCACACAGATGACAGCATGTGAATCAGCAGCTGTGACCGGCGGTGAAAAGGTTACCGCCGGTCACAGATGTCAGCTGATAAATGTACTACTCTCTTGATCATATGCCTGTTCTCGCTAATGGCAGTGAGACCAAGTGACGATTGAGATTATTCATCTGCCGGCACCTGTCCAATTAGCTAATAAATAATAAAGAAAAATGGTGTGGTGTCTCCTTTATTCTTGATAGTCAGTACAAGTAAAGCTGACAGGTGAGTGCCAGAATTGGTGCATCTAATAGATGCGCCTTTTCTGGTTGGTTGTGGGCTGCTATTTTTAGGTTGGGGAGGGCCAATATCCATTGCCCCTTCCCAGTCTGAGAATGAGTCCCCAGTTTTCTGCTATTGCTTGGCTGGTTGTAAAAAATGGAGGCGACCCCACACCATTTTTGATTTTTTTTCAAAAATAATTTATTTTAAAAATAAAAAACAGCTTGTGACTCCTACTTTTCATAACCAGCCAAGCTAAAGCTGACCGTAGCTGTCTGCTTTGCCTGTGCTGGTTATCAAGAATAGAGGAGACCCCACTTTTTTTATACATATACACAATGTGTCAGCCAGTAACAACCATGCCAATACTTGACATGGCTGTTATTGAGCTGGAAGTGCCCACACAGGAAAACTTATTGATTAGCTGTGCTGCAGCCTTTCAACAAACTTTGTTTGGGCTGCCGATTCCGTGTTCGGATCCCGAATTTTACAGTTCGTTTTCACCCATGTCTAGTCATAATTTATAGAAAAAAATATTTGAGCGTGAGACCACAAAAAGGATGTGAGCACAACCTAATTCGTGCTAAGGCAGGAGTCACACATCAGTTTGTTACACAGATGCGTGTTCTCTTTTCCTGACATGAACTTCACAATCTCTTATATCACTATGAGGCTGAGATTGTGTCTGGAGACCTGCAGCCCGTCCGTAACACACGGATGTGTGATGCAGCCCAAGATACTTTGCTGCTTTCATCATGGTAAGCAGATACGAGTGCAGGAGTTCATGTTGTGTTGCACAGAAGCACAAAGTGGTGGTATCAAAGTTTAAGAAAAGCAGTCTTGTTTGGCCAAGAATTTCCTATATATGTTTATCTTTACTACAGTCTATCATGTTTGAGAAATGTTTCTTTAAAATAAATATTTTAAAGACATCAGAAACTCCATCTTTGTGGAATTGTTCTTTTTTAATTACATTAGAATGAAAAGAAAGTCACCGCAATAATGAACTATTCAAGCAGCAGTGTTATACCATAGGTCTGCCTCGGGGTGTTTTGTTTCTCCATTTAAAAACCAGTTATGTTTGCAAAACCACCGCTGAGTCATTTCTGGGTCATCTTCCAATGTGCTCAGAAGATTGCTCTTTATTACACAATCACAAGGGGGAAAGAAAAACACCAGAAGCTTATACAAAGCAAAATGTTCTTATAGACTTGTCTCACTGCTGGATTAGATCTTAAGGGGTTGCCCCTTACTGTGATACTACTGACATATCTGAGAACTGGACCTCCACTTCTATTTAATTGAATAGGAGCTAGTGTACTTTTCACTCCGCATCTGCCGCTAACAGTAAATGCGTCTGTGCTGTTCCGCTCTGTATTCTAATTAGATCTGGGCATTACAGTGGTGATGTACAGTAGTAGCCCCGCACCAATCCTATATTGGTGACTTATCGTGTAGGTAAACATGAGTGTCAAAGTAATGGACATCCCATTTTAGGTGAGCATACACATCAGATAGAAGTAGGTTAATGGTTAAATGATTGTTCCACCATCACAGACATGTAGCTTTAGTCCAAGTTGACCACTAAGGTGGCCATCCACATCCACTCAATGTTGACTGAATTAGCATTCATATGTGAGCTACCCCTTTTAGCTCCCCAAACACATGTACACTTTAAAGTAGTGTGTGTGTTCTCTGTGGAGTGAGTGGAGTTCGGCTGGCCATACACGTTAGATGGCTGTCAGATGATCGTTCAGCCGACAGCCATCTGAGCCGACACTCCCATGCACAGGAGTGCTCTCTGGCCAAGTGTTCCTGTGTTTTCTGTGAAATAGCCGACATGTCAGCGAAAACATTGTGATTGGCAGTCCGAAATCGAGTATGCGTGATCCACATATGCCATCGCCTGGCGCTCCCATACGCTTTAGACCATTGGCCGAACCCACTGATATTGGCAAGTTCAGCTGACTTTAGTCTGTGTATTGAAGTCCTAAAAGTATCAGGCTTTTCAGTTTGACCTTATCCCAGTATCTATTGGATAGAGTCCAGAGCCTCCCATAAAAATGAGATGACTTGTTCTGCAGAATTTGTGGCTGGAGGCCTTCACAGTAATTCAAAGACCGGTCAGGCTTGATCAGTGACACTTCAAAAGACAACAAAAATCTTTCTAGGAAAAGTTCTGAGAGCACTTTAGAAAGCTTTCTACATCTTGGTTGTTTAACTGTGTATGTAATGCTGATTATTAATATTGTAAACCCTATAGAAAAGAATATTGGTTATGTGATATATTTTTAACTATTCGATGGTATACAGTGATTTTAGTCTTGCTCTGCACCTCATATACTTCTATAATCAGCTTCTCACTCTTGCCTCATTTATGCATTGACTCCAAATTGCTTCCTTCATCCCAAAGTCAGGTATCTGGAATAATGCAGCAAAAATAATAATGTAAATTGTGGAGGCTGAATTTGGTTCTAAGGCATGTATCTGTCAGAATCGTAATACATTGAATCTAGCTGCCATTCGGGAATGATTATTAATGCTATAAGCCTGTAATTAAATCAGCACATTAATTCACCCAGCGGCTGAAGTGCGATTTCTCTCCCCTCTCCCTCAGGTTCGGATGCCAAATATCACCTAGAATACAGTAAAGCCGCGCCACACCTGTTCAGCTGAATGGCTCTTTAAAGCATGCCCAAGTGATCTCTCTAGAATACCCTACTGAGAACCGTGGTGGCCTAAGTAGCCTTGTCACAAATGACTCATTATTCAGTCTGATCACGCTCTCATTTATTTTTATCATAAAATATTTTAGATCTCGGATTTTTCCCCCTATTCTGTAGTATTTCCACATCTGAGTCCTGCTTCTCTCCCACTCCCCTTGTCAGTGGCTGCAAAGTCTCCAAAAATGAATCCCCCGCCGCCTGCCGACTTTGATCTGTTGCTTGTTTATAAAATTTGAGTGTTGGATTTTGGGGGAGGGCTAAAGGATTTTCTGCCTAATTGCATTTCTATTCAGATGCATGTCATGTCAATGAATCTTTGGATGGCAGTACATTTCCAGAAACTCTGTCCTGCTGCAATTAAAATGATGGTTCAAGGTAAAGTTCATTTAATTGAAGAATATGAAGGATGTGTAAGGGAAATGTATTTATTCTTTCCAGCCTGAGATTCCATGAGGTATTCTCATTAGCATTCATGTTTTGAAGGATAAAAGCCTTTCTAATACCCATCCTGAGCTACCTTGAATTCTTAAAGAACAAATTATTTTGCTGGCTTTTGTTGTTTTGAAGAATACTCATTAAATAATACTAATAAGATTTTTTTCTTTTCTGCCAAAGCTTTGAATGTATTGCTTTTTATGCATGGCTGCAGTCAAAGATGTGGATAAAATCCTTTAGTAGCTAATATGTGTGTTGTAAATATGTATTAGTGTGCCAGAATCGCCTTGCTTGTGTTGGTAAACGCGCCCCTTCTTCTTTCGCCCTACTTAAAAAAAAAAACAAAAAAAAACTTTTAACGAGAAGCATGAATCAGAGCCTGGCTGAACAACTATCTCTTAAGGCCCCGTCACACTAAGCGACTTACCAGCGATCCCGACACCGATATCAAGGTGTCAGGATCGCTGGTAAGTCGCTATGTGATCGCTGGTGAGCTGTCACACAGACAGCTTCACCAGCGATCAGCACAGCGATGCCGAGCACCCGGCATCGCTGGCCATCCTGTAAAAAATAGAATCAAAATAAAAAATATAGTTATTCTCACCTTTCGACGTCGCGTTCAGCCATCCTGCCTATCTCCACGCTCCGGTCCCAGTGATCCTTTGCACGAATGACCGCGAGATGTCACAGTCTCGCGGGATAACAAAGTCTCGCGGTCATTCGTGCAAAGGATCACTGGGACCGGAGCGTGGAGAGAGGCAGGATGGCTGAACGCGACGTCGAAAGGTGAGAATAACTATATTTTTTATTTTTTTTATTATTTTTTACACCTGATCGCTGGTCTCCCACCTGTCACACACAGCGATGCGTGCTGGCCAGCAGGAGACCAGCGACCAAAGAAATGTCCAGAGATTTCTTGCAGTGATCAGCGATACCGGCAGGGGGGGGCGCTCGCTGATCGCTGTCACACACAGCAATCTCGCTGGTGAGATCGCTGTTATGTCACAAAAGTTGTGACTCAGCAGCGATCTCGCTACTGAGATTGCTTAGTGAGACGGGGCCTTTAGACTAAAATATGGCTGCAATCTCAGAACCAAACACTGATTTGATGCTGTCCCTGGCTCACAGCATGCAATCCCATTAATAGACTGTATTTACCCAAAAAAATACATCTCATGAAATTCAAAGGGATCTATACTGTGACACGTCTTCCTGTCTGTGTCAGTAAGTGTTATAGGCTGTTTTCATTGTACATTGGAAAGTTCTGCAAGTTTCTCACTTACTTTGTGTTTTAATTCTTTGACATTTTTAAGACGCCGTCAGTGGAAGAAAACATTGTTTTGCTTCTAGCCAGAGGCTGAAACCTTGAACTGACCTAGTCATGAGCAATGCGGAGTTTTCTACCGTTGTATCCAGACTAGGTAATCACAGGTGGGAAAGGCACATCTGCAGCATAAGTCTCTTTTATAAAGAAATCTTGGCTTGTTACAAGATATTAACATAGGTCATGTCGCCTAGGCTTAGTAGAAGCGTATCTATCCATAACGAAGAGCTGCACTTACAGCTGCATTGGCTCCGACCCTCCAATTGTTAAAGGGGGTTAACTAAGACTATTTTATTTTTATCTTTATTTTTTTTTTTTTTTAATGCAGGCCAAATAAATGAACAGGTAGATAGCTGCTAACTAACCTGCCTCTTACGCCCAACGCTGGCTGTCAGTCAGGGCGTGACTGCTGATGTCATACTATCGACAGGGCAGACCGGAAGAACTCTGTTGATGTGAAGCAGCTGAAACGCAGGCAGGTGCGGTTGGTGGCCCCTCTGAGCTGGCGCTGGGTAGTACAGGCAGGTTTTTAACATGGACACTCTGACTGAAAACAGCTGTGTGAACATGGCCTAACACTGATCTATTCTGTCTTCAAGTAGATGACATGTATGACAGTGGTCGTCTGCAATGGGTGGTTGAGTTTACCTTTATTTCTGGAAAAAAAATTTCTTACCTAAAACTACATCATTTCACACACGTCCAAAAAGTAGATGGACAAATCAAATAAATTACGTTGTCATTTTTTAAATGAGAACAATAATTCAATATCCTGTGTGTGAGTGGCAAAGGTATGTGAACCTTTGCTGTCAGTATCTGGAGTGACTGCTGTTGTGCAGCAATAGCTGCATGTATACATTTTCAGTAATTGTTGATTAGTTCTGCACGTCTGCTTGGAGGAATTTTAGCCGCATTCTCTCAAAAAAAAAAAAAAAATCAGCTGCTACTGTGTTATGTTGGTGGATTTCTGCCCCGTCATGTGAAAGTAAAATATGGAAAATAGGTTAAAAAGGTTTCATTTAGGTTATGTTTCCACTTTTGAACACTAGGTGAAGCAGCTGCTGAAATTTGCCATGAAAACCAAGTTTACAACTAGCTCATATTACGACTGCAGTAAATGTGGCCTGGGCCTGCTCCATGTGTGTGATGTCTCCTCCTCTTCCCTTCTGGGTGTTTATAAAAAAAAAAAAAGAACGAAAAGATGAAATTTAGGTTTCTTTTACACTTACCGGGTTTTTTGCGGCCCGTTATTGCGGGTCTTTTTTGTGGGCCGTACCGCTGCAATTTTCATGGTCTGCCGCAATAACGGACCACGAAAAACTTGTGAATCACCGTTCACCATTTTTCAGGTTTCCAATACTGTGGAAGAAGTATTGGAAAAATAATGGCTTTCCACAAAACCGGAAGTGACGGTGCACTGCAAAAACAAACTTCCGTTGTTTTTGCGGCCCCATTGATTTTCAGTGGGGGCCGTGTCCGTAAGCCGTGAAAAATTTCAAGCAGGCTCGATTTTTTTTTTCATGGCCGCAAATACAGCCCTCACGGCCATACGGCACCCACCCAGCGCTCCGACTAATTTTTGCGGGCCGATTTTGCGGCCCTACAGAAATCTATTGTGGCCGCAAAACGGCCAGCAAAAACACGGTTAGTGTAAAATAAGCCTAAGGTTCACAGTGCGGACCCATTTTATTGGCGTCTGCCAGTGATACTGACAAGTATAGTGTCACCGAGGCGAGTGTAAATCATGCACCCAGGATGTTGTTCCAGATACAGCAGAGTCACGGGCTGGAAAAGAACCAATGTTACTCAGTCCACTTTCTGTATTTTTTTTTTTACTTAGAGATTAAATTATTCCTACTCGGTTTTAATAACCACACAAAGAGAACGCATCAAAAATATTTTGCCAGCAGGCTATATCCTCTGTGCTGAACAGCTCGGCACCCAAGAGAACTGTTTCTGTTATAGTCTCTATGTAAATTTACCTGTTGGAGTGCCCGTCTGAACAGGCTTACCTTATCATACACTGAGAGAAGCTGGTTTGATTAAATGAGTGCAAAGCACGAGCTCGCCTGCAGTTCAGCACAGTGATTCACAAGCCTAAGATTATATACTCCTATTTCCCTAATTTTCCCCTCCCGTTCCAGTGTGATCTCAAGAAAACTAGAGGAAAAGTCCATCCTCTACTATATTAAGAATATTCCAAAATTAACCATATTTGCATACATATCAGCATAGGTGCAGTGGACAAAGTCTGTTGGAGCTGAACCACGGCTCCATTTAACTCCCCTTCTAGCAGACAAATAGGAAACACAAGTCTTGTCTAGGGTTCGCTGTATGCTGTGTCCGCACCAAAGAGTAGCATACAATATTTTGTCACTGAACCGCAAGAGAACGTGGTCCGTAAAGTCAATCTAATGAACTATAGACCTTTTATCTCTTGGCACCAAAAATATATTGTGATGCGTGCACGTTTACTTACTGCAGCATCACAGTGGGCTTTAGTGTCCTTTCAGCGGGTCTGCTCCGAACAAAAAAATCAGCACATGCAGGTGGATGTGGAGCACCTCCAGCCGGTGAGAAATATCGAAGATGCTTATGGAGTGACTCTTTTACGGGGCATAGCATCTCTCTCTCCAGATCCCAGTCCCTTCTGTTCCTTAACAGCTTGTATGACTGGAATTCCCTCGCATCAGGACAGGTTCGGATCCTGGACCAGCTCACCTTCAATCTGCTGCTGCTTCTAACTCAGAGGGGTGCTGTCACAAGAGGATATAATCGGATCCCTCTCCAGCACGGCCTCACTCACCCCTCATTCCTGCAGACCCCTGCACAAGATGGCCATGCTTCCTTTTCCTGTGTTTCTTTTATAAAACCCTCCTAAAACATCTTAAAGGCATAACACAGTCTCTTAACCATGTTCAACAACAGTGACATCTTGTTGTGGCCAGTTAACAAAATTAACTATAAATACACAAATATTTTACAGCAAGTACCGGGATTACTCAGGCGTGCGTACAAGTAGCCTCAATTATACCGCCCTCGTGGGCTGACACATCTCACACGAGGACGACTAGCAACACCAATTCTGTTAGTTGGTGCTGTATCATAAGCTGTGATTAGATATGTCGAGTGTATCACATGCACGATTAGATACGCTTAGAGTAGCACATGCTGGAATTAGATACAGGGCTAAGTGTAGTGTATCATATGTAAGGCAGCAGTAGCACCGTACGCAGTGAAGAGGCAGTGACCCACAAAATTCAAACACAAATGTCTCTTTAATGTGTTTCCTCACAGCATTAAAAATCCAATCCACACAAGTGCATATAACTTCATTGTAAATAATTAGTAACCATTTCCAGAATATATAATATACAGCATCCTTCATTTTACAGACACTAAACACGCCAGTCTTCCTCTGACTAGTTCCCGTGGGTGTCTATGCGCCGTATTAAAGACTCTATTCACACCGCATTACCTGTTGCAGGCACAACGCACGCTAGTCCTCCTAAGACTCGTTCCTGTGGGTGTCTTGCACCACTGCATCGCAGTCTCTTTACTCACACAGCCGTACACAGGCCAGGATATCCTCCTGATCGCAACCAAGCACCATATCCACCTGTTATGCAATCGTTACACACGCCAGTCTTCTTTCAGGCACAGGACATCCACCTCCGGTTCGCCTCCGGGCACAGGACTGTCCACATTCGAGACCAGTCACCGTAGATGACTTGCACCGTGAGTTGCCAGGCCTCACTCTGGCCCTGACACACCTGAGACTTGCTAACCACTCATATCAGTCTGACTAACCCTTTCCTGCAGGGCTTCTATCACAGAAACCTGTGGCTTTCAGCCACATGGAAAACTAACACTTTTATTATCAGTCTGCATTGCAGTCACAGCTACGCCCGTGAGTGCCATGCACACCTATGGCCTTCATACACCTCCGTGCATATCCTGGGGAGACTGCACACTGACCCCTACCTGTGACATTGGTCACTGCTTCACCAATGCAATCCCAGCTACGCCTGTGACCGCAGTGCATTCCCGTAGCCTCAATACGCCTCCATGTGTATCCTGGGGAGAACATACAGCGCCCCCTAGCTGTAACAGGGGTCACTGCCTCACACACATGAATTCGATTAGATATTGAGCTCAGCAGAGTGTATTACAGAGGATGGGATTAGATCCGCAGTATCTAATGCATGTGATGTGTACATGCCGTCCACTTCTATGGGAGCATTGGTGTAATGTGTGACCTCTCTCAAAATTTATTTTTTTTTTGGGGGGGAGAGGGCAACTAATGTGTGACTCCTCTCCGTCCACTTCTAGAGATTAGTATTGTAATGTGTAACTCTGCTTTGTCCTTTTCTTTGTGAACAGTGATGCAATGGGTGACCCCGCTCTGTCTATTACTACTCCCATAGAAGTGGACAGAGCAGGGTCACACATTTATTGATGCCCCCCAAAAAAAAAAAAAAAAATTCATCGGGGTCACGGAAGAACATATCTTATTACTTTGCCACCCTTACAAAGTAATTTTATTGAACCCCTTAGATTCCCATATAGTGCAATGTGTTCCACATAGCGCTTCACAGCATGATGGCCCCATATAGTGCTCAATACAGAGTAAAAACTAAAATCACAAGGCAGTGTCATTTTTGTTGGTGACTGCACTGTGACCTACACGTGTAACTAGACAAGAGGAGCTGCGCAGACCAGAGTGTGTTGGTGACTTCATCCATTGGTGAGTCTCAGGGCTGCGGCAGTAAAGGACCAGGCAGGGTGCTTTTGTGCAGAGGAAAAAATGAGAGGAGAGAGAGAGACATGGACTATAAGAATGTCTCTCTCCCCACAGCCCAGCCCTGCCCATGTCTCTCTCCCAAAAGCATGTCTCCCCCCTCATATTTTTGCCTCTGCAAAAAAGCACCAGGCCTGCCCCTGATACTTGCCAATGAATGAAGTAATCTCTGCTGTTGCAATTCATGATCTTCACTGCTGTCAGCTGCTCCTCTGGTCTCCTTGCAGCCCAGGACCTGTTATACAGGAAGTGGACAGTGCAGCTTCTGGTTACAGGTCCTGGAAATAGAGGGTAAGTAGTGTTCAGCAGAGAGTGCTGAGCTACAATAAAATGGTGCCCTGCCTCACCCACAGCTGTAAATTGGGCAGCCCACATAGGGGTGACCAGTTCACAGCTGATGCATCTATAATGTAAGAGATGGGATCAGCGTCCGACCACTGTCTCCTATGCCCAGGGCCTGCTGTATTTGCAGACTGTGTCAGTACTGTGCAGCAGCTTTTACTGACCTGCAAAGTGAAATGGCAGCCCCCAGTGGTTGCATAAAAAGTATATTTAAAATAACAAACAAATACAATTTGATAAATCACAGGTGAAAGCAACATGTGATGTAAAAAATATATATATTTTTAAAATAATAAAAAATTGCACCTTCACTTTAATAATTTTTTTTTAGAGCAACTTATGTTCTTTGAGTCATTGTCTTGCTGTTCTCTTGAGTCAGCTAATAGACAGATGTTCTAACTTTTTTTTCTGAATTGGTTGCCATCATTCATAAGTTATTGTTCAAACGTAGCCCAGATGCAACATAACAGCATAAACAATCGTACTAACACCACCACCACCACAGAGTTTCACATATTGTATGAGGTTTTTCTGTTGTAATTAGTGTTGAGCATTCCGATACCGCAAGTATTGGGTATCGGCCGATATTCGCTGTGTCGGAATTCCGATACTTAGTTCCGATACTTTTTTCATATCGAATACCGGAATTGGAAGTTCCCATAATGCTAGGAGCCCGCTCTATTTGATTCAGCCAATGGGGATCCTCAGAAGTGTGGGCACATCCTGTTAGGCATGTAGGCATGTTAACTACTGGCATGGCTGTGATTGGCTGCTGAAATGATGTCTTGATGCACTATAAAAACCGCAGCAGCCGCCATTTTGGGTTCACTCTGCTGTGAATTCAGTTAGGGACAGGCTGCTGTTGAAGACTGTGAGGGACAGTTAGAAATAGCGATCATCAAACATATCTATTGCTCTACCCAGGCTACATAATCCACCACTGTAGCATTTTTTTTAGCCCAGCAGCGCTGTTTTAATAGCTGTCTGCAAGGGCTGTGTGAGTGCAGACCCGGGCTGTGTGAGTGCAGACCCACGCTGTGTAGTGTGTCCTGCAGGCACGTCTGCTTGTAGGCCGCCCAGCGTGTGTCTCTGCCTCATACACATTTTTCTTTTATTGCTGCTTTTTTTTTCTCCTGTATAGTGTGCTTCCATACGTATCCATATACGTTGGTTGCAAACACTAAAAGAGTGGACAGCGGAGCCTTTCAGCAGCCTTTCAGTGCTATAGCCCATTTCTCTGCACTGTTTTTGGCTGTCTGATAGGTCTCTCTGTGTGTGAGTGCAGCTCACGTTGCAGTGTGTTCTACAGCCACCGCTGGTTGTAGTCTGCTCAGCGTGCGTCACTGCCTCAGCCTCATACATAGTCCTTTTTTTTGCAGCTAATTTGTCCAGATTTTTGCTCCTATATTAGTGTGCTTCCATCCGCATCCATTGTCATTGGTTGGTTGCAAACACTATATAGGATTAGATAGAGGAGCCTTTTTGCTGGCTTGTGCCCTTCAGGGCCAGCCAGACTAGTATCACCCTATTTTTTGGAGCCTCATCAATTGCATTGTAGGTTAGCTTCCTGCATTGTAATCGCTACCAAAAAGTTTGTGATACTATAGCTTTCAAACTTTGGTCACATCCTTTAATTCCCCCCCCCCCAAAAAAAAAAGGAGATAAAGTTCACCAAACACTCCACTTTAGAGTTGTGTAGGCCACATTAGATCATATTAAAGTGTAGTACACACACTTTTAGCCAAATTAGTGTTTCTTATACTGGTTAGCAGGTGTTCAGGAATAAGAACACTAAGCCCCCCCTTTTTTTACTTTTCTGCCTATCTTTATCAGTCTACCAAGATGAAGAAGGCAGGGAGTAAGGCACGTGGTCGTGGCCGTGGAGTTTCAGCAGGGAGAGGACGTGGGGATTCGGTGTCTGCTGCGGCCACCAGTGACCCGGCATCCCCCACTTTTACCAGGCAACAGTCCTTCATGCGCAGCTTTGTAGGACCTCGCCATACCCCACTGCTGCGTGACGAACAAATTGAAGACGTTGTCGGATGGATGGCAGCTAACGCATCCACTTCAATGACTTCCGCATCCTCCCAGGGCCAGAGCACTGAAGAGCAACCATCTGTCTCTTCACCACCTGCCAAATTGCCCAGGCAGTCTGAGAGCCCTGGACAGGAGCCATCTCAATCTTTACTTCTGTTCTCAGAATCTGTTGGCTTGGAAAGAGGTGGCCAGCCAAGCAGCATTCTAGAGCGTGAAGAAGAGGGAGTATGCAGTGATGCGCAACTGCTTTGTCCCTCTGAATCTGAAGAGGCGGGTGGGCCAGTGCCTATTGTCAGCACACCTCAGTGCTCATCTGATGATGATGAGACTCAGTTGCCAATTTCTGGTGCGTACGGTGCTGGCGAGACAACCCAGGACCAGCCGGTGCTTGAAGAGGGGAGTGGAGATGATGAGGTCCTTGACCCATCATGGCGTCAGCCACAGGAAGGTGGTGGGAGCAGCTCTGAGGAAGAGATTCCCCGAACGGCCAAAAGAGGAGGGAGAGGGCGGGGGCAGACTTGGTTGCCTGTAGCCTCCACTTTGGCACCCGTGAGGAGCAATCCTCTTCCAAAACAGAAAACCGGCGCTCCCAGGACTTGCAGTGCGTGGTCTTTTTTTGACACAGTTGCAGATGACATTTGCTTTGTCAAATGCAAGCTGTGTCATCAGAAAGTTAAACGAGGGAAAAATGTGAGCAACCTCAATACCACAAATATGTGGAAACATGTGCGTACCAAGCACGAGGTGGAGTTACACAGACACACTGAAGATGTAGGCCAACCTTCAGCAGCACCTACCACCTCTTCAGCTCGTGTTTGGGCCTCCTCCTCCAGCTCACACACAGCTTGTTCGGCTTCCTCACTGGAACGCCATGGAAGAACCTCTGCCACTGTTGTCCAGAGACCCAGTGAAATTCCACCCTCTGAACCACGTTCTCAGTCATCAGCACACTCCCAGGCCACTCACCAGCAATCGGTAGCACAGGCATGGGAGAAAAAGCGGCCATACTCAGCATTGCCAAACTACTGGCCCTTGAGATGCTGTCATTCAGGCTGGTGGAGACTGACACATTCCGGAACTTGATGTCATTGGCAGTTCCACAATACAATGTGCCCAGCCGCTTTTATTTCAGCAGGCAAGCCGTCCCTGCCCTGCAAAAGCATGTGGAGGGAAAAATTAAAAATGCGCTACTAAACGCCGTCAGTAGCAAGGTCCACCTGACCACCGATGCGTGGACCAGTAGCCATGGACAGGGACGATACCTTTCCCTCACTGCCCATTGGGTCAATGTTGTGGAGCCGGGTACAGATCTGGAGAGTGGCTCTGTACGTATTCTGCCAACTCCAAGGATTGCAGGAATGCAGTCTGTACATATTGAGTCCTCCTCCTACTCTAGTTCCTCGGAATCAGCACTGCATGAGCCTGTTAAGCCAGATATGAGCACAGGTGTGGCCAAACGTCAACAGGCCGTCCTTAAATTAATTTCTTTAGGGAATCGGAGCCACACAGCACAGGAGCTCTGGAATGCCATCAAGCAGGAGAGCGATGTGTGGTTTGTGCCAGCGACTCTCCAGCCAGGTTTGGTAGTGAGTGACAATGGCCGAAATCTAGTGGCAGCTCTGGGCCTAGGCAACCTCACTCACATACCATGTCTGGCACACGTGCTCAATTTGGTCGTGCAGAGCTTTCTGAGGGACTATCCGGATCTTGATGCACTGCTGCACAAGGTTCGCCTAGAGTGTGCTCACTTGCGGCGTTCCAGCATGGCAAGATCGCGCATTGCATCTCTGCAGCGCCGATTCCGCCTGCCAGAACATCGCATCATATGTGACCTCCCCAACAGGTGGAATTCAACGTTACATATGTTGGAGCGGTTGTGTGAGCAGCAGGCAGCAGTAATGGAGTACCAGCTGCATCAGGCGAAAACAAGTCGCACTGTGCGCCGGACACACTTCACCACCACTGAGTGGGCCACTATGAGGGACATCTGCCAAGTTTTGCGTGCCTTCGATGACTCCACGCGGATGGCCAGTGCAGATGATGCACTAGTCAGCATGACTGTCCCCCTTATCTGTCTGCTTCAAAAAACCTTACAAGCACTAAGTGAGGAGGTTTTTGAAAAGGTCGAGGATGAGGAGTCAGAAATGCCATCTGCTTCTGGCAAGTCTGTGCAACGTGCTTCCACACAAAGGCTCAGGCAGGGGACACTTAGTGAGGAGGATGACGAGGAGTCAATGGAGGAGGAGGAACACATCTCTCCAGAGGAGGGAGGTACACAAGGCTCTAGTAGTCAGTGTGTACAGCGAGGGTGGGGTGATGCTGAGCAGGCTGAGATGCTGCCTCAAGCTGGGGACAGCGTTTCCGGTCCAGTTGGCAGTCTGCAGCACATGGTTGATTTCATGCTGCAGTGCTTGTTAAATGACCGCCGCATCGCCAACATTCTCCACACGGCTGATTATTGGGTGTACACCCTCTTAGATCCTCGCTACCGGGACAACTTACAAAGCCTCATACCACAGTTGAACCGGGAGTGTAAAATGCGGGAGTACCAAGAAACACTTGTGCAGGCCATCATGTTCTCCATTCCCCCCACAAGTGTTGCTGGTAGTGCTTTTCAAAGCAGCCATGTGGGTAGAGGCAGTGGAGGAAGCTCTGCACAAAGAGGTAGCAGAGGCAGTGCCACAGGACAAGGCAAGGCCAGTATGGCCCAAATGTGGAAAAGTTTTGTGGGACCGCCACAAACGGCTACACCATCACAGACGGCTCCAGTCAGCAGGAGGCAACGTTTCCGTCAGATGGTGACAGACTACTTGTCTTGCCCTGTTAGTGTACTCCCAGACGGCTCTTCCCCGTTCAAGTTTTGGGTCTCTAAGCTGGATACATGGCCAGAGCTTAACCAGTATGCATTGGAGGTGCTGGCTTGCCCTGCTGCCAGTGTATTATCGGAACGTGTCTTTAGTCCTGCAGGTGGTGTGGTAACAGACCGTCGCACGCGACTATCCGCCGATAATGTTGACCAGCTTACTTTTGTGAAATGAACAAGGCCTGGATCTCACTTGAATTTGCCAGTCCTCTTCCAGAATAAATAATTGGCTGGCAACAGGGTCCAGGTCTCCTGTTGTGTTCATGTTTCTATGGCCTGAACTTTATTTCCTGGGCTACAGCAACACCCGTTGTTCCTCAGAAGTGCTGTCCACACAGACAAAACACTCGCTCATGTGTAAGTGGGGTTCGGTAACGTCAGCTGATCCCCTGCTGTGTGGAGGGCAAAGTGTCCTGCTCCCTCCACAGTCAAACAACCTCAGATTTACACCTGGCTCCAAGTAGGCCTCGGCCTACTACCTGATTTTCCCTTGGCTCCGACACCGCCAGTTGGTGTTCAGAAGTGCTGTACGCACAGACAAAACACTCGCTCATGTGTAAGTGGGGTTCGGTAACGTCAGCTGATCCCCTGCTACACACGTACGGCAAATTCTCCTGCTGCCTACAACTTCTGACTAACTCTGATTTAATATGTTCTCTGTTTTGCCCTCTGTCTCCACTCTGTTTTGAGTATTTCCTCCGGGCCTACAAGACCGCCTGTTTCTGCTCTCAAGTGCCGTCTGCACAATCCACACTTGTTCCTGTGTTACCTGGGTCCTGTAACATCTGCTCATCTCCAGAGGTGAGTCCGGCAATGTCTCCTGCTTTGTCTACATTCCCACTACTTGTAGTGGAAAAGTGGACAGAGCAGGAGACATTGCCTGACTCACCTCTAGGGAGAAACTGGTGTTACAGAACCCCAGTAACACAGGAACAAGTGTTGGTTGTGCAGACGGCATTTCAGAGCAGCAACTGGCGTGGTTGGAAGCCAGAGGAAATACTTGAAGCAGAGTGAAGCCAGAGGCCTAATTGGAGTACGTTGACAGTTAGTAGTAGTGTAGAAACAATCGCAAACTGCCACCAAGTAGGCCTCAGCCTACTACCTGATTTTTCCCTGGGCTCCGACACCGCCAGTTGGTGCTCAGAAGTGCTGTCCACACAAACAAAACACTCGCTCATGTGTAAGTGGGGTTCGGTAACATCTGCTGATCCCCTGCTGCGTGGAGGGCAAACTGCTGCTGCCTCCAAATTGTAACTACTTCAGATTTAAACATTCTCTGATTTGGCCTCTGTCTCCACTCTGTCTCTAGTATTTCCCCTGACCTCCAACACCGCCAGTTCCTGCTCACAGTTGCTGTCCACGCATTCCACACTTGTTCCTGTGTTCCTGGTGTTCTGTTACGTGAGCAGATCCCCCAATGTGTGTCCGGCACTGTCTCCTGCGCTGTCCACCTTCCAAGTGGTGGGAATGTGGACAGAGCAGGACACAGTGGCAGACACACATCAGGGGATCTGCTGACATTACAGAACCCCAGTAACACAGGAACACATGTGGATTGGGCAGACGCCTGCTGTACGCATAAACTGGCGGTGTTGGTGGTCACGTGAAATCCTGGAAACAGAGTGGAGACAGATGCCTAATTGGAGCACGTTAACAGTCTGTTGTAGCCTACAAACAATCTAAAACTACCACCAAGTAGGCCTCGGTCTTCACCATGATTGTCCCTGGGTTCCGACAACGCCAGTTCGTGCTCGACAGTGTCTTTGGCATGGGTACTCCCTGTTGCCCAGCCTGGTTCCAGCATGCCAGATGTTTCCAGGTAGTGTCAAGGTCACTATGCCACCAATCCGTTGTCCTGTCTTGCGGCCGGGTTAGCTGACTCTACGGTGCCTGCAGTTTAGGTGACTCCTATGTGGGCTGCGGGAACTGGCACTGAAGGCTGGATCCGTAGTTCCAATGGGACATGGACCCCCTGTAGGACTGTGGGTTTCGGTAACTGCGGCCGGCTTGCGGCCTGGCTACTTTGCTTTAATGGGTACCTTCTGCTACCCACCCGGGTTCCAGCACTGTCAGCTGGTTCTCTCCAGAGCCTTTGGCCTAGGTGCCTCCATCTCGGTATCCGAAAGTCCAGCACCGTCAGCTGGTCCTTGGTAGTGCTTTCTAGCACAGGTACCTCCTGCCTAGTAACCGTGGTCCTGCACCGTCAGCTATTCCTCGGTAGTGCCATTGGCTCTTGTTCCTTCTGCTACCCATCCGGGTTCCAGCACTGTCAGCTGGTTCTCGCCAGAGCCTTTGGCCTAGGTGCCTCCATCTCGGTATCCGAAGTCCAACACCGTCAGCTGGTCCTTGGTAGTGCTTTTTAGCACAGGTACCTTCTGCTTAGTAACCGTGGTCCACCACCGTTAGTTGGTCCTCGGTAGTGCCATTGGCTCTTGTTCCTTCTGCTACCCATCCGGGTTCCAGCACTGTCAGCTGGTTCTCGCCAGAGCTTTTGGCCTAGGTGCCTCCATCTCGGTATCCGAGGTCCAGCAAGGTCAGCTGTTCCTTGGTAGTGGTTTCTAGCACAGGTACCTCCTGCATAGTAACCGCGGTCCAGCACCGTCAGCTGTTCCTCAGTAGTGCCATTGGCTATTGTTCCTTCTGCTGCCACTACGGGTTCCAGTACTGTCAGCTGCTTCTCGCCAGTTTCTCAGCCTTCTTGTACCTTCTGCTACATTTCCAAGATCAAGCTTTTTGAAATTGTCTTTGGTAATCCTTATTGATCTCCATGACGACGACCCTGATGACGACGACCCTGAAGAACACACCAAAGAAGACCAGAAATATGACCCTAAATAATATGACCAAGAGTATAAAGAACATGAATACAACCACCAAGATACAGAACAAAAGACAGAAGAACAAGAAGCAGAAGAAGCAAAAGCAGAAGAACAGAAAGCAGAAGAACATTAAGCATAAGACTAAAAATCAGCATAAAAGAAATCAAAATTATAAGCAGAAGAAGACTAAGCAGTAAATGGGGGTGAGTCCGTTCCTCCTCGTGGTGCCCCTGGAAAATGCCTGCTGCTGCAGGCCAAACTGAACGCGGACAAATCCTGTTGTAAATCTTTTGTGACAGGCAAGAACGTAAGGTGTAATCTTATAACTTTTATAGATAAGTACTACAGGAATGCCTGTTTCCCTAAGAAAATGAAGAAAAAGAATAGGAAAAAGATGAAGAAATAGCATTTGAAAATTAATAATAGCTGAATAAGAAGAATATGAAGAATGGAAAAAAAAAATAATGGGAAGAAGGTGAAGAAGATGAATAAGGTGATGAAAAAAATGCCACTGCTGCGGATCATGAAGGAGAAAGTGTGGGAGAAGTACAAAAGAAGGTGAAGAGCATGGAAGTTGTGAAACATACATATCTGACAAAATACTAAAAAGTTAACATAGTCAATATCTTTTTAACACCGAACGTCTTGAAAAAAAAAATTGGAATTAATGCTATGCCATGTGATTTGAATAAACCACTATACCTTTAATGTCTCCTCCACCTCCCACAATACATTCTACATGATTCTTATTTGTTTTCAATTATGTACAATTAGTCAACAAGGAAATAAAGGGCTTTTTTAAATTCCGATACTGGAAGTCCCATTGACTTGAATGGGACTTCCGGTATCGGAATCGGCGATACCCGATATTTTTTTCGTATCAGGCGATACCATCCGATACGATATTTTTGGGTATCGAACGGTATCGCTCAACACTAGTTGTAATGCAGTGTTTTTCTTTCTCCAAACATAATGCTTCTCAATTAAACGAAAAATATCTCTTTTGGTGTCTAAAGCCTGGGTCACACTTGCGAGTGCAATGCGAGAATATCACGCCTCAATACCCGGCATTGTCTATGGCACTCGCAACCGGAGTGTGCAGCTGCATGTATGTCTAAGCAGCTGAACGCTCCGATCCGAGGGCTGGGTATTGATTGAAGAGACTCGCGCGAGTTGCTCGCATTGCACTCACAAGTGTGACCCCATCCTAATTGTGATAAGTGAGCACTAAAATGCTCTGTTTGAGTCGAAGAAATCATAATGTTCGGGTGCTGGAAGTCAATGGAAACTCAAGCATTTTTTTTCGCCCCACCCCGGAGGGCTGTAGGGTGTCTAAAAATTGCTGAAATTGATGGAAACAGCACAGAATTGGCATGGAAACAGCATGAGGAAAACCCCTGGTAGCAACTCTGAATCCCAGGTTGCTGCTGGGAGCAATGTTGTCAGAGTATTACGCCACTTTTATGAACTGATAATACAACATACAAACCCGAATATAAAATGGATTTTACTGGAAAAATGTTAAGAAACAATTTTTCCAAGATAATGACATGTATATAAGGCAAAATAAATAACAGAAATAAAATGCTCCTACACACCTTGAGCTATGTTCACATGTAGTGTTTTCGCTGCATTTTTGCACGTTTGCATTGCTTTCAATGGTGAAAAAAAGAATCAGCAGGAAATGTAATTTTAACAATTTACTACCTTATCTGGCCATGTGGTGAATGAGACATGATCAGACACATCCTGTTTAATTTAATTTTTAATTTTTTTTCTGGGCCATCAGGCGGCCATCACTATTTGTAGAGAGCCACCAGGTTCCGCTCACTCTAGAGCGCCAGCCCTCTCTTAGCATTTTTGGAGGGCTATAAAATTTATCCATCTGAGGTGGGCAAATTTTCTTTTTTGTATTAATACTGTAAAGTTTGAAACTTGGAGGGCCAGCAGGCAGCCCTCAGAATTTATAGAGGGCCAACAGACAGCCCCCACTATTTATAGAGCGCCAGCAGGCTTCTTGTTGACAGATGAGACCAAGATAGAGCTTTTTGGTAAAGCACATCATTCTACTGTTTACTGTAAATGGAATGAAGCCTACAAACAAAAGAACACAGTAGTTACAGTCAAATATGATGGAGGTTCAAAGATATTGAGGTGGCTTTGCTGCCTCTGGCACTGAGTGCCTTGACTGTGTGCAAGGCATCATGATATGTCAGTGTCAGAAAGCTGTGTTTGCATCCTAGGTCATTTGGTTAACAGCAGAACAATGCCCCAAATATACTTTAGAAGCCTCCAGAAATGGATGGAAACAAAGCACTGGAGAGTTCACATGTGATAATTCCAGCTCTAGTAGTGTAAAGTCTCCCACCACTACCTCATACATACAGATGCTGCAGATAAACCGCAAATGGACACATAAAGTTGGTTAATTTTGCCTACTTTGATGAATTTGAGTACAGTTCACCGGCAAAAACATGAATCTGTCAATGAGTGCATGAAAAAAAACTGCAACAAGGATTATAACTTATAAGGCAATAATCCATGACTAGATGTCTGTAATACACTATCATAGAATCATAGAATCGTAGAGTTGGAAGGGACCTCCTGGGCCATCTGGTCCAACCCCCTGCTCAAAGCAGGATTCACTAAATCATCCCAGTCAGATGTCTGTCCAGCCTCTGTTTGAAGACTTCCATTGAAGGAGAACTCACCACTTCTCGTGGCAGCCTGTTCCACTCATTGATCACTCTAACTGTCAAAAAGTTTTTTCTAATATCTAATCTGTGTCTCCTCCCATTCAATTTCATCCCATTGCTTCTAGTCTTTCCTTGTGCAAATGAGAATAAAGTTGATCCTTCTACAATGTGACAGCCCTTGAGATATTTGTAGACAGCTATTAAGTCTCCTCTCAGTCTTCTCTTTTGCAAACTAAACATTCCCAAATCCTGCAACCTTTCCTCATAAGACAGGGTTTGCAGACCGGTCACCATTCTGGTCGCTCTTTTCTGAACTTGCTCCAGTTTGTTGATGTCTTTTTTAAAATGTGGTGCCCAAAACTGGACACAATATTCCAGATGAGGTCTGACCAAAGAGGAGTAGAGGGAAATAATGACTTCACGTGATCTAGACTGTATGCTTCTGTTAATACATCCTAGAATTGCATTTGCCTTTTTTGCTGCTGCATCACACTGTTGACTCATATTCAGTCTGTGATCTATTAGTATACCCAAGTCTTTTTCACATGTGCTGTCACTTAGCCCTATTCCTCCCATTCTATATGTGCTTTTTTCATTTTTATTGCCCAGATGTAGTACTTTGCATTTCTCCCTGTTAAAAACCATTCTGTTAGTTGCTGCCCACTTCTCCAGTTTATTTAAATCTTTTTGAATCCTCTCTCTCTCTTCTCTAGTATTAGCTATCCCTCCTAGCTTTGTGTCATCAGCAAATTTAATCAGTTTACCCTCAATTCCTTCATCTAAATCGTTGATAAAGATGTTGAACAATACAGGGCCCAGGACAGAGCCCTGTGGTACCCCACTTGAGACATTCTTCCAACTGGATGTGCAGCCATTTACGACCACTCTTTGGGTCCGATCACTAAGCCAGTTATGAATCCACCTAACAGTTGCCTTGTCCATTCCATACTTAGTCATTTTTTCAATAAGGATTGTATGAGAGACTTTGTCAAATGCTTTGCTGAAGTCAAGATATACTATATCTACAGCATTTCCTTGATCCACCCAATCAGTGATACCGTCATAGAAGGAAATTAAGTTAGTCTGACATGACTTATTAGTTACAAACCCATGCTGACTCTGTTTAATCACTTCATTCTTATCCAGGTACTGACATACATGTTGTTTAATAATTTGTTCAAAGATCTTTCCTGGTATAGAAGTCAGACTCACCGGCCTATAGTTGCCTGGGTCCACCTTCTTCCCCTTTTTGAAGATAGGAACAACATTTGCTCTTCTCCAGTCTTCTGGCACTTCTCCTGTTCTCCAAGAATTTTCAAAGATTATGGAGAGGGGTTCGAAAATTTCTTCTGCTATCTCCTTCAGTACTCTGGGGTGTAATTCATCTGGACCTGGAGACTTGAATTCATTTAGGTTAGCTAAGTGTTTCCTCACTATCTTTCTGTTTATAGATATCCTGGATTCTTCTATTCCCTTAATAGGACAGTGAATAACAGTTGATGTTGCATTTCCTTTCTGAGAAAAAACTGATGCAAAATAGGAATTTAAAAGTTCAGCCTTCTCAACATCCTGTCTTACCATTTCATAATTTTCATCCTGTAAAAATCCTATAGCATCTTTGACTTTTCTTTTACTTTTGACATATTCCCAAAATCCTTTATTATTGCTTTTGACATCTCTTGCAAGCCTCAATTCATTTTCAGCTTTAGATAATCTGATTTGTGCCCTGCAGGTTCTGCAGACAGCATTATATTCTTCTTTAGATATGCCTCCCTCTTTCCATTTTATAAACATTTTTTTCTTCCTTTTTAGCATGTGCTTAAGTTCTGTGTTCATCCATCCTGGTTTCCTTAAATGCTTCCTATTCTTCCCTCTTTTCGGAATTGTTAACAACTGTGCTTTGAGAATTTCATTTTTCAAGATTTCCCATCCTTCCAGGACATTTTTGTCTTTAAGGATATCCAGCCATTGGATCCCTCCAATTCTCTTTCTGAATCCCTTAAAATCTGCCTTTCTGAAATCTAACCTTGACGTCTGAGTCTTCACAGGTCTTCCTCCTCTAGTTATCCAAAATTCTAAAATAGCATGGTCGCTACCTCCTAGGGTCCCAGC
The DNA here is from genome assembly GCF_039654945.1 of Dendrobates tinctorius. NCBI lineage: Eukaryota > Metazoa > Chordata > Amphibia > Anura > Dendrobatidae > Dendrobates > Dendrobates tinctorius. The sequence goes on from NW_027361672.1 coordinate 4,615,133, forward strand.
CACTTTTACCTCCTCAACCATTTCCTCCCTGTTTATAAGGATTAGATCCAAGGTAGCAGTTCCCCTTGTTTTCTCCCTTACCTTTTGGAAGATAAAGTTGTCAGCAAGAGAGGATAAGAATTTCCTTGACCTGTTAGTTTTGCCTGAGAGAGATTCCCAACAAATGTCTGGATAGTTGAAATCTCCCATGACAACTATGTCATATTTTTTGGAGAACTTGGCCATTTGATGCATAAAGAGTTCATCCATATCTTCAGCTTGCACAGGCGGCCTGTAGTAAATGCCTACAATGGTGTCCTTTCCATTGTTCTGTCCTTGTATTCTTACCCAAACAGTTTCCACAGAACTCCCAGTCTCTGAAGCTTCAATCTCTGTGCAGATATACGCGTTTCTAACATACAATGCGACACCTCCTCCTCGTTTATCAAGTCTGTTTCTTGCAAATAAGTTGTATCCTTCTAGTCTTGTATTCCAATCATGTGTATTGTCCCACCAAGTTTCAGTGATTCCAATGACATCATATTTCTTTTCCTGTGTTAGTAGTTCCAATTCTCCTTGTTTGTTGCCCATGCTTTGTGCATTAGTATAGAAACATTTTAGTTTGTGATTGGTTTCTCTTTCTCCAATATTTTTATTAATTAGATTCTTTCGTCTTTGTTCTTCCTTTCCACTTCTAATAGCAGAGTTCTCAATAGCATTTGTCAGGTGTATGGCTTTTTCTGGTCTTTTGCTTCCCTTCCCATGTTGTTCTAGTTTAAAGCTCTCCTTACAAGTGTAGCAAGGCGACTTCCAAATACATGCTTTCCAGTCTTCGTAAGGTGCACCCCATCTCTAGCAAGTAGTCCATCGTATAAGTAGTTCACTCCGTGATCCAGAAATCCAAATCGTTGCTGACGGCACCATCGACGTAGCCAATTGTTTACCTGCAGAATCTTATTCCACCTCCTTGTTCCATGGCCATCCACTGGGAGGATGGAAGAGAAGACCACCTGCGCTCCCAGTTCTTTCACTTTCTTGCCTAAGTCTTCAAAGTCTCTGCAGATGGTTTCCAGGTCGTTTCTTGCGGTGTCATTTGTCCCCACATGTAGTAGCAGGAATGGGTAGTCATCTGTAGGTCTGAAGAGTCCTGATATCCTCTCAGACACATCTTTAATTTTTGCACCTGGAAGACAGCACATTTCTCTTGAAGTTATATCCGGTCTGCAGATAGCGGCCTCTGTTCCTCTCAACAGGGAATCCCCCATGACCACCACTCTCCGTTTCTTCTTCACAACATTTTTCTTTCTCCATCCAGGAGGACTCTGAAGGTGTACAAGGTTGCTGTTTGTTGGCGAAGTCTTATCCTGATGTATTTCTTCATCGTTTTCCTACGTGAGAGCCTGGTACTGGTTCCTGAGAAGTATGGGTGCTGACTGCCTCCTGATCCTCCTGCTTCTCTGGGTCACATGTCTCCATTCCTCTGTTTCTTCAGGTGCACTTCGAATTTCTTCTCTTTCTGTAACATGAAGAGATAATTCTGCTCTGTCCAAGAACTCTTCCCCTTCCTTAATGATCTTCAACGTAGCTAACCTCTCTTCGAGATTTTGCAACTTTTCCTCCAACAGGGACACAAGCTTGCATTTGTGGCATGTGAAGTTTGGCTTTTCCACTGGTAAATCTGTGAACATGTAGCAAGAAATGCAGCTCACCAAATGGCTCCTGGCCTCTTCCATCTTGAGATTTCTTAAAAACGATGAAAGATGAGCCAAAATTCGCGCGCCTATCGGCGCGCGGTTTTTCCGATTTCCTCTTTTCAGCTGCAACGGCCAAAACCCAGTGATCGTTGAGCTCGCGGAGACTCTTCACTTATCCCAGAAGGCACTGGGAATATGCAAATGATCTCTTCAAGACTCTTCCCCTGGTTTTCCGATTTCCTCTTTTCAGCTGCAACGGCCAAAACCCAGTGATCGTTGAGCTCGCGGAGACTCTTCACTTATCCCAGAAGGCACTGGGAATATGCAAATGATCTCTTCAAGAATCTTCCCCTGGTTTTCCGATTTCCTCTTTTCAGCTGCAACGGCCAAAACCCAGTGATCGTTGAGCTCGCGGAGACTCTTCACTTATCCCAGAAGGCACTGGGAATATGCAAATGATCTCTTCAAGACTCTTCCCCTGGTTTTTTTTGCTACACTGCTACACTTAACCATAAACGAATTGCAGATAAGAGCAGTATTGTAGAATATTAGGGATTTAAACCAGCCTTGAAAATATATTTTCTTTTATGTGCAGCAACAAATGTTGAACGCAGCAACAAACGCTGAAGCAACGCAAGCAACACTGCCAGCTTTCTTGAATTTCTGACTACTGATCACCTTAAAAAAACATGAATCTGTCAATGAATGTATGGAAAAAAACTAGATTATAATTTGAGGTAATAATCCTTGAATAAATGCCTGTCATACGCTATCCATACTGCGACAGGTAACCCAACATGATCTGCCGATAGCAGCCGTATCATTACAGAATATAATCTGTTTGAATTAACCCTGAATAAAGCTATTAGTTTAACATAGCAGCATCAAGGACTTTTATTTCATCAACCCGGCTGGAGGAATATAGTGGAGGGTTTTGCATCTGCTCAGCCTGATATGGAGGAGACCAAGATCTTTTGTACTTACTGTACAAAGTCTCCTGCCCCAGCTGTGAAATCCTGAATACAGTGTGAGAACGTCCTATGTGAAGACCATCTGACAGCCCACAACAAGACACTGGGATCATATGTTAATAGAACCCACCGACTCTTTTGGTTTCTAAAAATTTTCCCTCATCTAGAAGGTGGAGCCTCAGAAAAGCATTTTTTTTCCCCTTACTAAGGAAGGGGTCTCCTTCACTAGTAAAGCATATGCACTAAGGGCAAGGGATGACAAAAATTAGGAGACACTACAATACCCCTTTGAAGAGATATAGTGGAGGGCCTCGGAAAACACTTTTTTCCCATTATTGAGTGGGTATCCTAGACTGGTAATGCACATGCATTAAATGCATGGGCTGAAAAACATTTAGCCATGGGGGATATACATATATATCGAAGCATGTTAGAGGTAGGATTCTCAAAATCATTTTTCCCAGGATGAGAGGGCTCATCTTTTGAAGGCATGTATGTAGGCCATGTCCTCAGTTGGTGATCAGTGCAGGCTATACAGCCCACCAATCAGAAGGAAATAACTTCTCAGTAGAGCATGGTTTATCCCTTCAGCTTTTACCCTTTGTGCCACTGCTGTGCCCTAGCAATGCCCTGGAATGGGTCTTTCTTAAAGTAGGAAGTATGGTTTACAAGAAACAGAAAATGAGAAGTGTCTTGATGTGGAAGGATTAATCTGTAACTCTTGTTTGTGCAGAAACGTGTCGGGGGAAGATACATTAAAGTACGGTAATACTATCGTTCCCATCGATGTTGTGTTTGTAGTAGAAACATGTGAGCTTAGCACTTCCTCTATTTTGCAATGTTTCTATTTAGGCAGAAGAAACAGGATTTTAAGAAAGTAATCACAGCTTCTGTCATTCTACCCAGAGTCATGTGCTGTGCCCAATCCACTGCCTCCTCTGCTCATGCTTTTTACCCGTCTGGCGATCCCCTTTTATGGTGTGCAGTTCTGCAGCATTATTGATGGATCTTTTGCTTACGTTTTGGAAACATGGGACAGGGGACAGTCCTGCTAGATCCAGGACATTTAGACATATAGCAAGCAATTGATGCATTTTTCTTTCTGTACTTGTGTACAGTGTGTATTATGTCTTGTCACAGTAACAAAGGAGTTAGATCTGTATCCATAGGTTATATCATCCTTTGCTGATTTGCACCATGACTGTACACTATGGTACAAAACAAAGGCCCTCCTGCTCCAGATTGTTAGCAAAACCTCCTGTTGACCTTTAAATTGGAAAATTAATTTGTGCAATGTTTGCTGGGTATTCCTGAGGTTACGTTCCCAGGACGAGTTTTTGGTTCTGTGTATTTTTGCTGCCCCCAAAACACAACATCTTTACAGTTTATTGAAATCTCATGCTCACTATGCTATTTTTTACACTACGAAACTTGACCTGTGGTGCGTTTTTGAAATCAACAATATGTCAATTTCACTTGCGGGTAAGCTTTTTGTTATGTGTGGATTTTCCTTATAGAATTGTATTAGATGTGGAAAATCCGCAAGTAATAAATGCATATGTAATTCTCCTTCGCCTCATTGGGGGACACAGATACTGTGGGTGTATGCTTCTGCCGCTAGGAGGCTGACACTGAGTGAAAAAAAAAAAAGTTTAGCTCCTCCACCGTCGTATACACCCTCGCCCCTATTGTGGGCGGAACTCAGTTTTTTGCTTAGTGTCCTTTGGAGGCACACACGTCTGGTTGTCTCCAGACTTTTTTTTTTTTTCTCTTCCCATGAAGATGAGACAGGGGCGACGGATCCTATTGAAAGGGTCTGATCTCCCCAAACCATCAACGGGCGAGCACGCGTTGAGTATCGTCTCCGCGTATCCTTTCCCGCACCATGGGACATATCTGGGTCTTTTTCCCCAGACTTCTATTTTTCTTTTTTATTTTATGAAGATAAGACCGGAGCAACGCATCCTATTGAAAGGATCTGATTTCCCCAAACCATCAACGGGCGAGCACGTGCGAGTGTCCCTCCACGTATCCTCTCCCGCGACGTGGGACATAATGCCGGACTTAGCCCTGTCCACCCCTAGGTATTGAAGCCATGGGCTTGCACAGAGGCACAAGACTAGTCTGTGCGGCCCCCACTGCTAGACGGCGATGCTGCATGGCGGCTGACGGTCCCTCTCCTCGCCTCTGCAGGGGGGACGAAGCTAGGGTGCCTGCACCGTCCAGAAAATTACCCCATCCCCTCTACCTGGTGCGCTTGATCTGTAGCGGAGGTTATCCCAGGTATGGAGGACTGGGGAGGGCCCTGCGGCAGCGTTCCGGCGTTCCGGGAGCTACATTGAGAAGGCTCCAGGCAGAAGGTTGTGCTCACCTGGTCCACAGCATTTCCTTTCCTCCCTCCTACCCCCCCAGGCAGGGGCTGCCAGCGCGGATGTCGGTCCATGGAGCGGCTCAGAGAAGGGCCGGCGGGATCGCCATGGTTGCGGGGCCGCCAGCGCGTGGGCGGGCAGGGATAGAAATTTAGCCCGTGGCTTCAGCCGTGACTAGGCCGCGGGTGGAAGTCCTGCCCCTGGCGTGATGTCGTTTCCGGCGCTGCCCCCCGTGGTTAGGGCGGACGCGAACAAATTGAGCCCCCGGACTCCTTACAAGGTAGGCCGTGACTGGGAGAGGACGTCTCGGCCTACTCAGGGGAGAAAGGAGCACAGGAGAGCGCAGCACAGAGGCAGCGGCAGGAGAAACAGGATCAGGGTACGTGCGACCCCGACCCTGGAGCCGCACTACGTGCGATAAAAGGGTGTTTGTTCCCTCAACCCTCTTATAGAAAACAGAGGGGGTTATTGAGCCTGGCGCAATATGACCGGAAAAGGGAAATCACACACGTTCCTTTATGCCTCATGCATTTCCTGTGGGGCCAGTTTTCCTCGAGCGCAGAGTAAAAAATAATGTGAAACCTGTGACTCCGAACGCACCCAGGAGCCCTCCCCTGCGACCGAACCCACAATGCTGGTGTGGGCAGACCGCAGAGGACAAGTCTCAGGATTCCCGCTGTGCAGCACCCGGAACCCGACGCCTAACAAAACCTCAGTGTCCGTCCTCCACTGCGACGGCGACCAATGTGCCAAGCCCCCCAGAGTGGGCCCTATCACTGTCTCAGTTCATGCAGTTGAGTCCCTTCAGGCCTCGGGTGGGGGCAGGGACAGTGACTCGCCAGCCTTAGAGGGAACCTCCACCTCACAAGAGCCTCCCACCTGCAGGGGCCGCTCTCACTCCAGGCAGACCCGAGGGAAACGAATCCACACGGTGCCTTTGCATCCGCAAGTTCTGCTTCTCGCTCCCCGTCACCAGTGGTTGATAGCGAGCAGACCTCAGATTGCGACTCAGACGAGCCCCTTGACCTGGATACCTCAGCGTCACTCGAAACAAGGTATCCGTTTGCTCCGAACCTCCGTAAAAAGAATGCATGGAATCCCCGATGGTGGATCCTCCGGTTTCGTGCCTAGCCACTAAGACCCTGCTAAACGTCCATAGTGTTTCCTCAATTAAGGATCCCACGGATCGCCTTATAGAGAGCTTAGCTCGCTCAGTATATGAGGCGTCAGGGTCAGCGCTCGCTCCCTCATTCACAGCAACTTGGGTAGCCAAGGCTATGATATCATGGTCAGAAACATTAAACAAGGTTGGGCAGAATCTACCTGCACAGACTTCGGAGGTCGCAGGTCAGATGACGATGGCCGGAGACTATGTAATCAATGCGTCTTTGGATGCAGACAATTGCTCGGCACTTGCTGCCCCAATGCAATTTCTATCAGAAGAGCCTTATGGTGAAGGACATGGCGAGCCGATTCTACTTCTAAGAAGTCCTTGACTTCCCTACCTTATCAGTGCGGCCACCTTTTTGGGGAGAAGTTGGATCAACTTATCTCCGACTCCACAGGAGGAAAGAGTGGGTTTCTCCCTCACCAAAAGGTCAAAACGCTTTTTCATCACCTGTTTTCATGCACATTTCGGGCCTTACGCAACCCCGGGTGGACTACAGCTGCCAATTCCGCCGCCTCGGGCCGCCCCAACCACGATAGGGAGTGGCAGGTCTCATATAGAGCCAACCCATTGGGGAGAATGCATACTCAGCAGCCCAGATCGAGGGGATCCAGATCCCAAAGATCGTTGGCCAAATGACTCTAGGCCTTTACCAGACGACACCGGCAAGGTGGGCGACCGCCTACTCTGGTTTCACCACGTCTGGGTCAGTATTGCTCACGACGCATGGGGAAAGGAATTGGTGGCCTCAGGCTACAAGATAGGATTTGTCAGATATCCTCCAAGACGTTTTTTTCTTTCCCGACTTCCCAGGGTGGATACCCAGGCAAGGGCTCTATTGGGAGCCATCAAATCGCTCCAGCAGAGTGGAGTCATTGTTCCAGTGCCGGAGCACGAAAGAGCTCAAGGGTTCTATTCCAACCTTTTTTGCGGTTCCCAAAAAGGACGGATCTGTCAGGCCTGTTTTGGACCTGAAGCTTCTGAACAAGTTCATCAGGATCAGACCTTTCCGGATGGAGTCTCTCCATTCAGTCATATCGGCCATGGAGCAGTGAGAATACTTGGCCTCAATAGGCATCCAGGACGTATATCTGCATATTTCCATTTTTCCTCCTCATCAGAGGTTTCTACGCTTCACCATCGGCGATCAACATTTCGTAGCGCTACCATTCGGGCTAGCCACAGTTCCCAGAGTGTTCACAAAGGTTATGGTAGTTGTCATGGCCACACTGCATTCTCGAGGCATAGTCGTCTTGCCTTATCTAGACCTCTTGGTCAAGGGCCCGTCAATACGGGCATGCGAGGAAAAGCTCAACATCACGCTAGATACTCTTGACCGCGTAGGATGGTTGGCAATGCAAAGAAGTCATCCCTTGTGCCAGCTCAGAGGATCTCCTTCCTAGGAATGATCTTCGACACTTGCCGAGGGTTGGTAATTCTCCCTCAGGAAAAGGCGCTAGCTCTCCGGCAGGGAGTCCGGACACTTTGCCAACCAGTCCCTCATACCATCCGATCCGGGATGAGGATTCTAGGGAAAATGGTGGCAGCAATGGAAGCGATACCTGTCGCCCAGTTCCACCTTCGCCCCCTGCAGCATGCCCTCTTGTCAGCCTGGGACAAGAATCCTTTCACGCTCGATCGGCGGTGCCGACTGTCCTCTCAAGTCAGGCAGTCGCTCGGATGATGGATAGCCAGTTCCTCTCTGGCCCAGAAGAACCTTTCCCCCCCAGATCATTGGCTGGTAATGACAACCGACGCCAGGCTCCTCGTGGTCGCCACAGGAGGCACGCCTCCCAATCTACTTATTGGAGATACGAGCGATTCGGCTGGCTCTGCAGAAGTCTCATCACTTTCTAGCAGACCGCCCCGTCCGGATTCAATCGGACAACGCCACGGCAGTGGATTACATAAATCGTCAAGGGGGCACCCGCAGCAGAGCAACCATGCGCGAGGTGGGGCTCGTTCTTCAGTGGGCCGAAGCAAACCACTCGGAGATTTCAGCTGTCCACATTCCAGGGCGTGGAAAATTGGGCGGCAGACTTTCTCAGCTGGCAGGGTCTTGCATCCGGAGACTGGTCTCTACATCCCAAAGTTTTTCAGCAGATTTGTCAACTGTGGGGAGCTCTGGATGTGGACCTGATGGCTTCCAGAGTGAATGCCAAGGTGCCCGCATATGTCGCTCAGGCCAGTGACCCGCAGGCATTAGCGGTGGATGCGTTGGTTCTGCCATGGAACCAGTTTCGCCTCCCATATCTATTTCCCCCACTGCCACTACTTCCGAGAGTCATCAAAAAGATCAAGACGGAAGGGGTGCCGGCGATTCTGCTGGCCCCAGACTGGCCCCGTCGAGCGTGGGACGCAGATCTAATGCAGCTGCTCACCGACATTCCTTGGCGCCTGCCAGAGCGCCCAGATCTACTGTCTCAAGGGCCGATTTTCCACCCGAACTCAGGGACCCTGTGTTTGACGGCATGGCCGTTGATTCTTGGATTCTAACCCGGGCAGGGTTCGGGAGCAAGGTGATCGCTACAATGATTAGCGCCAGGAAGCCTCCTTCAGCACGAATTTACCACCACACCTGGAAGGTGTTCTTTGCTTGCTATCGCGGCCACGGTGTTTCTCCGCTGAGATTCTCGATCCCCAATATCTTGGCTTTTCTCCAGTCGGGCTTAGAGAGCCTGGATAGCTCAGTCAATAGAGCATTAGACTCAGGCTTTGCCCCAAGTTCCCTCAGGAGACAGAGATCTGCCCTATCCGTCTTGTTCCAGCACAGAATTGCTACCAATTGGCAGGTGAAGACTTTTTCATTCAGGGAGTCTCCAACTTGGTACCTCCCTATAAGGCACCTATGGATGCCTGGGACCCTAACATGGTCCTAAGTGTTCTGCAGGAAGCTCCATTTGAACTGCTTCAGGATATCTCTGAGGTACCTTTCCTGGAAAGTGGTGTTCCTAGTGGCCATCACTTCCATCAGGCGGGCTTCAGAGCTGGCGGCCCTATCCTGTCGAGCTCCGTTCCTCACTTTCCATAAGGATAAGGTGGTGCTCAGACCAGCCCCTACTTTTCTGCCAAAAATCGTGTCCTCTTGTCACATTAATGAAGATGTTGTTTTGCCTTCATTTTGTCCAGCACCGATGCACCGTGTGGAAAAGGCTTTTCACACGTTAGACCTGGTAAGAGCCCTCCGGAGGTACGTGTCGCGGACGACACCCTTTCGTCAGATGGACACGCTGTTCGTGCTCCCCGAAGGGCACAGGAAGGGACTCGCTGCCTCAAAATCGACCATTGCCATATGGATTCGTTTGACTATTCAGGAGTCCTACCGCATTAGAGGCACGCCGATTCCAGCAGGGATCAGAGCGCACTCTACCCGGGCAGTGAGTGCCTCTTGGGCGCTTCGGCACCAGGCTTCGACGAAACAGGTTTGCAAGGCAGCAACATGGTCCAGCCTGCACACATTTGCCAAACATAATATCCATGCTCAGGCCTCGGCAGATGCGAGCCTGAGTAGAAGGATTCTCCAAGCAGCGGGGGCGCACCTTTTAAACAAGAGGTGCATGTAGCTTGGATCAGTGAGTCAATCTCCCACCCAGGGACTGCTTTAGGACGTCCCACAGTATCTGTGTCCCTCAATGAGGCGAAGGAGAAACATGGATTTTTGTGATAACTCACCGTAAAATCCTTTTCTCCGAGACGCTCATTGGGGGACACAGAACCCACTCTATTAGCCAGTTGGCTCTGTTTTTGTTTAGTTAATACGCATTTATGTGATATAAGGGTGGTCCTTTTCTGGACATGTTGTACCTGTATTAAGGCTGATTTTGTTGTCCTCCTACTGCTTTTGCACCAAACTGAGGTCAGCCCGCAATAGGGGCGAGGGTGTATATGACGGAGGAGGAGCTAACCTCTTTTTTTTCACTTAGTGTCAGCCTCCTAGCGGCAGAAGCATACACCCACAGTATCTGGGTCCCCCAATGAGCGTCTCGGAGAAAATGATTTTTACGGTGAGTTACCACAAAAATCCATGTTTTTGGTTCATTTCCACTGCAGGAATAAAAACTAAATGTATATAATCTGCACCTGACTGTATCAATGAAGTTATGTCAAAGCCAAATGCCAGGAAGCATCAAAAACAAAGCAGCTTTGTTTAAAGGGAACATTTGTCAAAAACCGCTGGTAATCTGCCGGTTAATAGCATTCTGAGGCTGCCAACCAACTGCACTGAAAGCCTCGCTGCTGGGAGCAAATGTTCTGTACTCCTCCTTGCAACCTCAGGCTTTCCGTCTTAGTGGCATGGCTTCAGTAACCACACCACCGCATTGACTGACTACTGGCTCTACAGTGCGTCACTGCTAAACTGGCTGTCATTAAGTGCCTGGGGGCATGATTACAGCTGCTGCTCCCTATAGACTGTGCATCGAGTGAAGCCTCGCCTCTATGACTGAAAGCCCCAGGCTGCTAGGAGGAATAAAGTTCACTTCCTCATGGCAATGTGTCTCTGTGTTTGTGGTGGGCAACTTCAGAATGCGATTAAGAGATTACCCCTTTATCTTCGGGCTAATGGCATTTTTTCATTTGATAGTAAAATATGACATACCTAAAGGAGATAAAATCCGCAGTGTCAAAAGCATAATAAAAACGCACTCAAAAATGCAACAAAAAAAGCAAGTAGCCTAATTTTCCTAATAGATGCAGAAATGCTGATGAAAATCTGCAACATCCAATACTCATTGTGAGAACCTAGCCTAGCAGTTGCTATCCATGCTGCTTTTAGTGTAGTGTATTCATGTGATTTTCAGTTGTGCTCAAAAGTTTACATACCCGGCAGAATTTTTGCTTTCTTGGCCTTTTTTCAGTGAATATGAATGAGAACACCAAAACCTTTTCTCCACTCATGGTTAGTGGTTGGGTGAAGCTATTTATTGTCAAACTACAGTGTTTTCTCTTTATAAATCCTAATGACAACACAAAACATCCAAATGACCCTGATCAAAAGTTTACATACCCTGGTGATTTGTGCCTGATAACATGTACAGAAGTTGACACAAATGGGTTTGAATGCCTACTAAAGGTAACATCCTCACCTGTGACCTGTTTGCTTGTAATGAGTGTGTGTGCATAAAAGTTGAGTGAATTTCTGGGATCCAGACAGACTCTTGCATCTTTCATCCAGCCACTGACGCGAGTCATGGGAAAAGCAAAAGAATTGCCACCAGTTTTACGGGAAAAGGTAGTTGAACTGTATAAAACGGGAAAGGAATACAAAAAGATATCCAAGGAATTGATAATGCTAGTCAGCAACATTCAAACTGTGATTAACAAATGGAAAATCAGGGGCTCTATAATAAAAAAACCACGGTCAGGAAGACCAACAAAAATTTCGTCCACAACTGCCAGAAAAATTGTTCGGGATGCAAAGAAAAACTCACAAATAACAGCTGAAATACTGGACTCTCTGAAAACTAGCAGTGTGGCTGTTTCAAAATGCACAATAAGGAGGCAATTGAAGAAAAATAAGCTGCATGGTCGAGTCTCTGGAAGAAAGCCATTACTGCGCAAATGCCACAAATAGTATTTCGCCTACAATACGCAAAACAGCACAGAGACAAGCCTCAAAACTTCTGGAACAAGGCAGTTTGGAGTGAGGAAACCAAAATTAAACTTTTTGGCCACAACCATAAACATTACATGTGGAGAGAGGTTAACAAGGCGTATGATGAAAGGAACACCATTCCTACTGTAAAGCACGGAGGTGGATCACTGATCTTTTGGGAACGTGTGAGCTACAAAGGCACAGGAAACTTGGTCAAAGTTGAAGGAAAGATGAATGCAGTATATTATCAACAAATACTGGAGGCAAATTTGCAATCATCAGCCTGGAAGCTGCGCATGGGACGTACTTGGATGTTCCAACATGACAACGATCCAAAACACAAGTCCAAGACTACAGCAGAACAAAGTGAAGTGTTGTGAGTTCATTTTCCCCTTCATTACTGAGGCCCGAGGAACTCCCTCTTCTGGTAAAGAAAGGTAGTGAGCCTGATTATCAAACACCTGAGGCTGATGATGATGACTGGCTGAGTGGAGTTACTGACTGGATATAAGGCTGCCGACGCCCTTCTGTCCTGCGGGTGATTTCTCTGTGGGATCCTTGGAGACCAGTCTGAATTCCTGCTCCTCTAAAGCTAAGTTTGCTGCTCGGCCTTTTGCTTTGGTGCTTTGACTTTGTTTTGCTTTGTTTTTCTGGATTTCTGCCATTCCCTGCTGGGGTGTGCTGAATTCATTTAGCTCTGTCTTCTGAAAATACCTGAGTGCTGATTTAGTTTTTGAAGCCTAGCTGCTTCAGGGCCTTTTTCATATCAGCTTGTTGGCTTATGTCTTTGATAGGGTTTTGCAGCCTTCCTGTCCTTTTCCTATCTAGGTAGTTTTGGGCCCTGTCTTTGCTCAGTCTATCTTTCTGTCTGTGTTAGTATTTTCATCTTGCTTCACCGTCATTATATGTTGGGGGCTGCCTATTGCTTTAGGGTCTGCTCTGGGGCAGTTTAGATTTCCCCTTTCTTTCTTTAGGCCTATTTAATTCTCCGGCTGTGATCGAGGGGTCTAGGGCATCGTAGGAACCCCCCCCACGGCTACTGCTAGTTGTGTTGATAGGTTCAGGGGTATGCAATCTGATAGTTGCCAACTTCTCTGGTTTTCTGGACTTAGCTTGTATTTCTGCTTTTGCCTCCTACGGTGACTCATTCATAACAGTGAAGGTTCTGGAGTGGCCATCTCAGTCTCCTGACCTCAGTATCATTGAGCCACTCTGGGGAGATCTCAAGTGCGCAGTTCATGCTAGACAGCCCAGGAATTTGCAGGAACTGGAGGTTTTTTGCCAAGACGACTGGGCAGCTTTACCCCCTGAGAAAATAAGGAACCTCATCCACAACTACCACAAAAGACTTCAAGCTGTCATTGATGTTAGAGCGGGCAATACACACTATTAATAAATGGGGTATATAAACTTTTGATCAGGGTCATTTGGATGTTTTGGAATGTCATTATGATTTATAAAGAGAAAACAGTAGTTTGACAATAAATGGCTTCACACACCTACTAACCATGAGAAGAGAAAAAGTTTTTGTGTTATCGTTCATACTCTATGAAAAAAGGCCAAGAAAGCAAATATTCTGCAGGGGTATGTAAACTTTTGAGCACAACTGTATATCCTGGGAAAATCTGAGATGTCGGCGATGTGCGCCACTGTTTGCCATACAGCTGCGTACTTCACAGATTAACTCTGCTGGTTGCCATTAAAAATGGAATGTGTAGATAAATTTGCTAGCAAATTAACAAAAGGTGTTGATTCAGTGTCAAGAGGACACACTTTTAAGGCCCTTTCTCACATAGCGAAATCGCTGAAGCGTCACCGATTTTGTGAGGCAAAAGCGATCTCGCTACATATGACACACAGCAGCGACCGGGCCCCCACTGCGATCTCGCTGATCGTGCTCGAATGGCCTGGGCCATTTTTTCATGGTTCGTCTCCCCCTGGCCAGCTCACATCGCAGTGTTTGACGCCAACGAGCGACCTCGTTGGCGATGCAGAACACATGGATGCAGGCGGGAGTTGTCTGAATAGCCGCAGTGTGACAAGATACCAACGACCGCCGAGCTTGTTGTATGGATCGCTGCTGCGTCGGTGAGTATATCTGTCTGTTTGGCAGCTCACTAGTGACCATTTAGCGACGCACCAGCGATCCTTACAGGTCGGATTGTTGTCGGGATCGCTGGTGCGTCGCTTATTGTACCGGTACCCTTAGGCACATGGTGGATTGTGGAGGCCCTGTTGACCCGTGTAATGTATGTGCTGACAACATTTCTAAGGACAGATTCACTCTAAGGCCACGTTCAGTATTTGGTCAGTTTTTTACATCAGTATGTGTAAGCCAAAACCAGGAGTGGGTGATAAATCCAGAAGTGGGGATGGGTTTCTATTCTACTTTTCCTCTGATTGTTCCTCTCCTGATTTTGGCTTACAAATACTGAGGTAAAATACTGACCAAATAACTGACAAACTACTAGTGCTATGAAGTCTCATAAAATGTATATTTTTATTTCATTACATGATCAACAATATTAGATACAGAACAAGACCGAGTGCCCCAAGGAGACCTGTACACATACATGTATATAAAAAATATAATTTCTTGGTAAAAAAAAAATGGCCTAAGGGTGTGACTAGCGCCTGGTATTTACTGAATTTGTCATTTCCATCCAGCAGGTGGCACTTTCTGTGTATTTGTGCTGGTTTTATCTTTTCTGTATCAGACTTTTATATGGTCATTAATAAGGATTTGCTTTATAAACTATTTTTTCATGACCTAAACATTGCATAATATACAACATGCAATGATTAGGGTGTAAGGACAATTCTGAACATCATAGCAAAATATAATGGTCTTGGTTCGTACAACTTGTCCTTTTTTCTGTGATGATTTAGATAGTTGATCAGTTCTGGAAACAGACCCCAGACATGAACTGCAATAATTTGAGTAGTGCTTAAAGTTCCCTTAGTTCTGGCTACAATCCATGTTTTTGTTTTGTTTCCTTTAATAAAACTGGACATAGTGGCTTTTATGGAGTACTTTAATGCATAATAAATTTTAACAGTGGCCTAAAGTGAACTCCAGTGATATGATTGTGGAGAACTGAAGCTTTTGGCAAAGAGCAGTTTCATTCCATGTGTGTCCACTAGGTGGCGATGTTGTAACAGGCTCGCCATCACATTGGCGTTACAGGTTTACAATTACAAGCAGGTCTGGTGCTCTGTGGTGTGAGGCTTACAGGTGCAGGTACATGGAAGTTTTATTAACAGCAAATTATTAAATTGGCTACATTAGTTTTCTGGTGGATAACAGATTGATGTAATAAACTTTAAATGTAACTGTTGGTATTATAGGAAGTTATTGAGCACAAATACCCCTATGCTACCTACTCCTCCGCCACTTTTGCCTTTTCAGTAGTGGCACAAGGCATAGTCATACATTTTAGCATGTATATGGCATGTACCATGTACAATAAAACAATTTCATAAATTCCCTCCTAAATGTGCATGTGGTTATGGAAACATCTCATCCATATGTGTTTTATGTTAACACAGCCATGATTGTGGAATCAGATGTTTATAGAATACAGAACAATATCGGGCAGTTGATTTTCCAATTCATCCCAAAGGGTGTTCATAGAGTTCCAGGTCAAGGGTCTATACAGATCTGTCATCGACCTCTGTATCCTACACTTTTCACGTTTGCTATAAGAAACTGAAGTCTAAGAAGGGTTACTCAAGAATCGTTCGGTGCAGATGATAAGCTGTCTATCTTCAAAGGGCTAGTTTTAGCATATTTCTGTCTTCTTTTTTTATATGTGGATTATTGGTCTGCGTGCAAAAATTGTCCGTGTGAAGAGCCCCATATAAACAACTTTAACTAATTAGACGAGTAAACATAAAATGCTTTCACCTATCATTAGTTTTTTGTTGGAAACATTATCATTAACCTAAGCTATAATTGTTCAGCCAAATGGTAGTTGATAAATTTGGCTTAATGACTCAGGCGAGACCTGTGTAACGCACATACAGATCCCTTTCTCCTAGGGATGGCATTGGGCGTCAGTAGGTCAGATTCTTGAAGCCATCCATGAACAGTTATGCAGAAGTTTGTCACAGTCTTACTGCTGTCTATGTAGACCAGGGGTCTCAAACTCGGCAGAGTAAATGGGCCGCACATAAAAAAAAAAAATTTGAACTCGGGGGTCGCATTCCTTCCAAACTTAATACACCTCGTACACACACGGCTCTGCTCCATACACCTCGTACACACACGGCTCTGCTCCATACACCTCGTACACACACGGCTCTGCTCCGCACACCTCGTACACACGCGGCTCCGCACACCTCGTACACACACGGCTCTGCTCCATACACCTCGTACACACGCGGCTCCGCACACCTCGTACACACACGGGTCTGCTCCGTACACCTCGTACACACACGGCTCTGCTCCGTACACCTCGTACACACACGGCTCTGCTCCGCACACCTCGTACACACGCGGCTCCGCACACCTCGTACACACACGGCTCCGCTCTGTACACCTCGTGCGCACACGGCTCTGCTCTGTACTGTACACACGCGGCTCCGCTCCGTACACCTCGTACACACACTGCTCTGCTCCGCACACCTCGTACACACACGGCTCCGCTCTGTACACCTCGTGCGCACACGGCTCTGCTCTGTACTGTACACACGCGGCTCCGCTTCGTACACCTCGCACACACGCGGCTCTGCTCCGTACACCTCGTACACACACTGCTCTGCTCCGCACACCTCGTACACACGCGGCTCTGCTCGGTACACCTCGCAAACACGCGGCTCTGCTCCGTACACCTCGTGCACACGTGGCTGCGCTCCATACACCTCGTACACATGGCTCCGCTCCGCACACCTCGGACACATGCGGCTCTGCTCCATACATCTGGTTCACATGCGGCTCTGTACACACACGCCATGGCTCTGCTCCATACACCTTGTACACACGGCTCCGCTCCGTACACACATGGCTCCATACACCTCATACACACACAGCTCTGCTACATCCACCCTGTAAACCCCTCACGACCCCACACAGAAACTTTACCTCATCCAGCACCATGACAACCAGCACAGACAGCAGCGTCTTGCATACACGGAGGCCCCTGATCACGTGACCCCTGACTCCTCCCCCTCCTGTGACCTCATCCCAGGTCCTGTGCAGAGTGTGCACACAGAACAGCGATCGCAGATCACACGCTCCTGAATGCGCGCCTTCCCCCCTGCCTCAGGGAGTGAGACATGTGCACCGCGGGCCGCAGATGCCTGCCTCAGGAGCCGCATGCGGCCCGCGTGTTTGAGACCTCTGATGTAGACTATATGGCTGTGTGCTTTATTTTATCCACTCATGGACAGTATAGACGGTCTGGACTTGGAAAGATAGCGTTTTATACACGAGTGTGAACTGTACACTTCTGCCTGTTTCGTATTGAGCCATAGATCATTGCCAACAAACACCACTGGTGCAATGTTTTATCAGTCTATCAAGTGGCGAATCGTTTATGGCTTGTATTACAGAGTCATCCTTTTGTTAAATTAGAATTATTATGGTGGTTATTACTACAACTTTGTTCTGTGCCTATATTCGTGTATTAGATTTCTAATGCTCTCTTGATAAAGATAACTGATAAAGCTCACAAACAAGACAAAGAATAGAATGTAAAGGCCCCAATGTGCACTAAATGAATACATCTCATCATGCATGATGTAGTTATCAAGCATGAAGATTATTTTGCCACTGACGGCGCAGTTCTTCTTTTTGTTCATTAGAAGAAAGTGGTCAGTTAGTCAAAGTCTATAAACTTTGCTGAAGTCATTTTCACACCATCAGGGACCCTAAGAGGGCTACCGACTCTGTTCTCATGATTCCGGCCCAAAAACACGACTCTGCCTAATCCTTGCTGACGTCACAGCCTTGTTGGAACATCGTGGCCATCCACTACTCCTTACATCCAGGATTGCATGGCACTCATCAGTAAACAAGACTGTTTTAAAATAAGTATTTGTGTATGTCTGTGCTCACTGAAACAGTTTCTGCTTGTGAGCACTGTTTGGGGTGGCCAAATAGTAGGTTTATGCACAAACACAAGCCTCTGGAGGATCTTGCACCTTTAGGTTCACAGGGCTCCAGAGGCCCGAACAGCTTCAAATACCTGTTTGTTGCTTTGTAATGGTATATTTGCTGCTGCTCTTTTAATCCGATATTTGTCTGTCAGAAACCTTCCTCATTATGCCTTAATCTGCACTAACCCGTCTGTGCTCTGTCAGCCACAAATTTCTTCGCTGTACGATGATCATGCTTAACTTAACGCTTTTTGAAATATCGAACGTATTCATTCCTAGTGCAATGCCTTGGACAACTTTATGATTTTCAGCTGTTGAGTGATCCTTTTTCTTTCCCATATTGATTGAAACCTGTGGCCTGCTTAATAATATAGAATGTCCTTCTTAACCAGTTTTCCTTTAATTGGACTCATTGGGCAAACTTTGATTTCAATGATCCAAAGAGCATATGGGGACCATGGCTAGATTCTCCAGGATTACCATCTGATCAACTGACTAAAGATAGAATTTTTCTACGATAGCAACTTTTAGTGGTAACATCATATTAATAATGCTCAAACATGATGGAATATAGGAGTGTATGGACATAGAGATGAGATTCTCTGGTAAGGTGTTGGGAAGGGGGGATGGGAGGGAGGGTAAATTGGTTACATGGAAAAGTATAACCTAATAATTCTGTATGGATTTGATATATATGCTGTATCTGATATGTGCTGTCAGCATTGGAAAGTGTATGTAACCATGGTTTGTTTTTCAATAAAAAAGATCTGATTAAAAAAAAAAATGATCCAAAGAGCCCTGAGACACAAAACCACCCATGGGTTTAAGTGAAAAACAAAAATTACATCTTTGACACTTAAATCCAATTTACATAATTTGGAATGTGGTATGTGTGCATTGTGTATATGCTGCATATGTATGTGTGAAGTTTGCTTAGGTATGCTATTTGAATGTGTGCAGTGTATGTATGTAGTATATATGTACAGTGGATACGGATAGTATTCAGTCCCCTTTAAAATTTTCACTCGTTTCATTGCCGCCATTTGGTAAATTCAAAAAAGTTCATTTTTTCTTCTCATTAATGTACACTCTGCACCCCATCTTGACTGAAAAAACTGAATGTAGAAATTTTTGCCAATTTATTAAAAAAGAAAAACAAATATCACATGGTTATAAGTATTCAGACCCTTTGCTCAGACTCATATTTAAGTCACATACTGTCCATTTCCTTGTGATCCTCCTTGAGATGATTATACTCTTTCATTGGAGTCCATCTGTGTTTATTT
This sequence comes from Dendrobates tinctorius, assembly GCF_039654945.1. Taxonomy (NCBI): domain Eukaryota; kingdom Metazoa; phylum Chordata; class Amphibia; order Anura; family Dendrobatidae; genus Dendrobates; species Dendrobates tinctorius. The sequence goes on from NW_027361672.1 coordinate 4,634,292, forward strand.
AAATTGATAGGACTTGATTTGTAAAGGCACACACCTGTCTATATAAGACCTCACAGTGCATGTCAGACCAAATGAGAATCATGAGGTCATAGGAACTTGCCAAGGAGCTCAGAGACAGAATTATGACTAGGCACACATCTGGCCAAGGTTACAAAAGAATTTCTGCAGTACTCAAGGTTCCTAAGAGCCCAGTGGCCTCCATAATCCTTAAATGGAAGAAGTTTGGGACCACCAGACGTTTTCCTAGACCTGGCCGTTCAGGCAAACTGAGTAATCATTGGAGAAGAGCCTTGGTGAGAGAGGTAAAGAACTACCCCAAGATCACTATGGCTGAGCTCCACAGATGCAGTAGGGAGAGGGAGAAAGCTCCACAAAGTCAACCATCACTGCAGCCCTCCACCAGTCAGGCCATTTATGACAGAGTGGCCCAACGGAAGCCTCTCCTCAGTTCAAAACATATGAAAGCCGCATAGAGTTTGCTAAAAAAAACACATAAAGGACTCCCAGACTATGAGAAATAAGATTCTCTGGTCTGATGAGACGAAGATAGAACTTTTTGGTGATAATTCTAAGTGGTGTGTGTGGCCAAAAACCAGGCACTGCTCATCACCTGCCCAATACAATCCCAACAGTGAAACATGGTGGTGGCAGCATCATGCTATGGGGGTGTTTTTCAGCTGCAGGGACAGGACGACTGGTTGCAATTGAAGGAAACATGAATGCGGCCAAGTACAGAGATATCCTGGATGAAAACCTCTTCCAGAGTGCTCTGGACCTCAGACTTTGGCGAAGGTTCACCTTCCAACAAGACAATAACCCTAAGCACACAGCTAAAATAACAAAGGAGTGGCTTTGGAACAACTCTGTGACCATTCTTGACTGGCCCAGCCAGAGCCCAGACCTAAACCCAATAGAGCATCTCTGGAGAGACCTGAAAATGGCTGTCCACCAACATTCACCATCCAACCTGGTGGATCTGCAAGGAAGAATGGCAGAGGAACCACAAATCCAGGCGTGAAAAGCTTGTTGCATCATTCCCAAGAAGACTCATGGCTGTACTAGCTCAAAAGGGTGCTTCTACTCAATACTGAGCAAAGGGTCTGAATACTTATGACCATGTGATATTTCAGTTTTTCTTTTTTAATAAATTTGCAAAAATTTCTACATTTGTTTTTTTCAGTCAAGATGGGGTGCAGAGTGTACATTAATGAGAAAAAAATGAACGTTTTTGAGTTTACTAAATTGCTGCAATGAAACAAAGAGTGAAAAATTTAAAAGGGTCTGAATACTTTCGTTACCCACTGTATGTGTGCAGTGGAGATTGCTGTATATTCATGATGAAACTAACTCCAGATTGATATTTTACTTTCCATAATTTTAAGCTTTATATTAATTTTATGTTTCAGAAAAGCCCAAGATGAGAATAAAAAAGTTGTCCTGGCTGGATGTGTACCTCAAGCTCAACCAAGACAAGACTATTTAAAAGGCCTCAGTATTATTGGGGTAAGGTGTTTACAGTATGCTCAGGGCCAGTCCATGGGGTTGAAAATTGTCTTAAATGATTTATGTATTCCTAGCAGAAACTTCAAGTTAATAAAATGGAAATTATGATGCCATATATTGTTTTACCCAATGGAGGAAATAATTGAGAAAGTTTTACATTTGTCAGCAGGTAACATAAAGGGCTCTTGTATGATGCTGCCTTTCTCCCTAGTTTTGAGAAACAAACCAGTTTTAGCATCTTCTGAGACCTCAAGACCTCCTGTGTTTTGGCCTTTAGTAACTGGGCCGATTTTAGCCATTTTTGCTCCTGCTAGTTAAGCTGGTATTCATTTTTATTTACTGTATTTATTTTTGTATTAGATTTTGGTGTATTTTTTCAGCAGTCTTTAATGTACATGGTACATTTTTTTTGTAAATACTGTATTTTTTGGACTATAAGACACATTTTTTTCTACAAAAATGTGGAGGAAAAGGAAGGGGTGCGTCTTATAGTCTGGATGTACCCGGTCTGGAGGTGGGGGAGCGGCATCAGCGGAGCAACGGGTCACAGGAGGCTGATGCCGCTGGCTACGGCTAACTCCTGTTCCCGCTGCTAAAGAGAAATTAATATTCACTGCATTAATTAGCGGCATACGTCACCCTCGGCAGCAGCAGGAGGCCGGTGGCTGACACTGTGCGCTACTGAAGAGCAATGAATGCTCACTGCTCTCTGTGCGCACAGTCCCGGTGAGTATTCCGGCAGCTGTGCTCTGCTTGTGAGCAGCGTATGACGTCCCTGCCATGCGCTGCTTACAAGCATAAAGCAGTGGCTGGCACCGGAGCAGGACACTGCGAGGGAGCGCAGGAGCGGAAGTGTAATGGCTTGTTTTTTTAAAGTTTTCTGATGGGGCCCTGCATACCAGGATAGAGAAGGGGCCATGTATACTATTATAGGGATCAGGGCGATCATTCTTGCCAGTATTGGGAAGAGGGGAACATGCATAACAGGGTTAGGGATGAGGGGGCCTTGTGTATCAGGATGGGGATGAGGGGACCATATATACCAGGATGGGGGATATTGAGTAGAGAATTGACCATATATTTTGCTTCATTTTTTTTCCTAATTTCCTCCTCTAAAACCTAGGTGCGTCTTATAGTCTGAAAAATATGGTAATTGTTAGTTGTTTTTTTTTGTGTGATTGATTAAAACCCTCCAGGTATGTTTTAAACAGCTTGTGGGTCTAGAAATGCTCTGTCAGTTTATAATTGTTCTGATGATCGTGTTTTTCAGGACCAATAAAACTAAACTACACTGTGTTCCAAATTATTATGCAAAAATATTTCCTCATATTTTCTCTAAATTACCTATATGAATTGCAGTCATTGTTATTTTCCAGTCATCTAATATTCCAGTATAATTGCAATGTTTTTGAACAAACTGCCTATGAAAACAGTATATTTTTAAAAATAAGAAACACTCAAAATGCATGTTCCAAATTATTATGCACAGCAGAGTTTTCAACCTTTTTATTTTATTTTGAACAAAAAAATGGTGATTTGTGAAATTATAAGCATTATCCGCTTATTACAAAATGAAATCAAACAGTTTTCAAGTCAAAACATTATTATGATGTTACATTTGCACATAGGACCCCTTGTTGGAAAGAAGCTTCTGAACGCTCTCGTCCATTGAATTTGTCAGTTTTTGGATGGTTTGTGCTTCAGTTGTTTTGCATGTGGACAGAATACCCTCCCAGAGCTGTTGCTTAGATGTGAACTGCCTCCCGCCATCATAGACACTCCTTTTGATGATGCTCCAGAGGTTCTCAATGGGGTTGAGGTCAGGGGAAGATGGCGGCCACACCATAAGTTTGTCCTCTTTTATGCCCATAGCAGCCAGAGATGCAGATGTGTTATTTGCAGCATGAGACGGTGCATTATCATGCATGAAAATGATCTTGCTGCGGAAAGCACGGTTCTTCCTCTTGAACCATGGCAGGAAGTGCTGTTTTAGAAACTCCACATAGATTATGGAGTTCATCTTTACCCCTTCAGGGATCCTAAAGGGGCCGACAATCTCTCTCCCCATGATTCCAGCCCAAAACATTACTCCACCTCCTCCTTGTTGGCGCCTTAGCCATGTTTTCATGGGGTGTCCATCAACCAGCCATCCTCCACTCCATCCATCTGGACCATCGAGCGTTGCACGGCACTCATCGGTGAGCAAAACAGTTTGGATGTCAGTCTTCATGTATCGTTTGGCCCACTGGAGCAGTTTCTGCTTGTGTGCAGTGGATAGAGGTGGTCGACAGGATGGCTTACGCACAGCTGCAAACCTCTGAAGGACCCTGCATCTTGTTGTTCGGGGGACGTTGGAGGCACCAGCAGCTTCAAAAACTTGTCTGCTGCTATGACAAGGCATTTTTGCAGCTGCTCTTTTAACCTGACGCAATTGCCTGTTGGTAAGAGTCCTTAATTTTTCCTTATCAGCACGCGCACGTGTGTGCTGGGAATCAGCTACATACTTCTTGATTGTGCGATGATCACGATGAAGTGTCTTGGCAATGTTGATTGTAGTCATGCCTTGACCTAAATACTCCACAATTTGTTGCTTCTCAGCATCCAACACATCCTTTTTCTTTCCCATTTTGGCAAAAAATGTAGGCTGCTTAATAATGTGGAACAGCCTTCTTCAGTAGTCTTGCCTTTATTTGGACACACCTGCCAAACTAATTTGCACAGGTATCTGCAATTGCTTTCAGTGATCTAGAGAGCCCTGACACACATCACCATCAATGAGTTTAAATGACAAACAAAAAAATTCTAACCTTATCACTCCGAAACTCTTTTTGCATAATAATTTGGAACACAGTGTATATGGATGAATTTTTCTTTATGGTTTGTGACTGCATTAGGCTCCTGGAAGGGTCTCACCGTGTAATGTTATCCTTTTTACGTCATTACAGTATTTTAGATTTTTTTTTTCAATAAGTAAAATTACGCAGCAGGTTAACTACCGTACTTTAAGGCTGAGTTCACACGTGGCTTTTTTTTGCGTTTCCGCGGCGGTTTTAACCGCGCAATTTTGCCGTGAAAACGCGAAAAATAAGCATCCCATGCATTCCTATGGGATTCCGCAATGCTGTGCTAATGCTGCGGTTTTTACCGCGGCGGAATCGCTTCGCGGTAAAAAACGCAGCATGCTCATTAATTTGCGGAATCGCGGCAATCCCGCAGCCATAGGAATGCATTGTTCCGCTTACTTCCCGCATGTGGCTGTGCACACCATGCGGAAAGTAAGCAGATCAATTGCGGATGGTACCCACGGTCCAGAGGAGAGGAGACTGTCCACCGGGCTTTGGGTACCATATCCCTGTAAAAAATAGAATTTAAAATAAAAAATATTGTTATTCTTACCTTCCGGCGTCCCGCGCAGCATTCCCGCCTCTTTCCACGCTCCCGGTCCCTATAAGCCTTTGGGAAAATGCCCGCGATGACGTCCGTTCTCGCGGGATCGCGAAGTCTCGCGGTCATTCGCGCGACGTCATCGCGAATTATCGCGATCCCGCGAGAACGGACGTCATCGCGGGCATTTTCGCAAAGGATTACTGGGAACGGATGCGCGGGACGTCGGAAGGTAAGAATAACACTATTTTTTTTTTTTTACATGCTATCTTTTACTACTGATGCCGCATAGGCGGCCTCAGTAGTAAAAAGTTGGTCACACTCGTCAAACACTATGTTTGACGAGTGTGACCAACCTGTCAATCAGTTCTCCAAGCGATGCTACAGATCGCTTGGAAAACGCTAGCATGCTAGCATGACAGAATGCAGCATTAGTGCTGCACAAGGTGGCTCTTTTACTTAACCCCTGCTGGGGGGTGAAAGGTTCGCTTTAATTTTTTTGACACATTACAGGATTTTTTTTAAAGAGTACATATGAACTGACAAATTTCTGCGATCTGAATGAATAAGGATATGTCTATTCTGTCTGTGGATGTCTTAAAACGGATTAATCTAGGACTTCTCTTTTCCTTCCATCGAACATTTACACATTAGCGAGACCATTCTGCAGTGCTGGCACTAAATGCTTGCATGTTGTTTTTACCATTCAAAATAACTGGAGTATTTATTAACAGTGCCAGTGTTATTTATAAGCCTTGGCTGTAGAGAGATTTTTTTTAAATGAACTTAAATACATTTTTCCTTTAGTAAGTGCCAATTCCAGTCCCAACCCCTGAATGGCTTACCATATGCTGTTCGGACAGTTGGTGTAAATTATCACCTCTTTTTGGCATTAATGTTTTGTACACCTGTGTCATGTTCATGTGGCCTGCCTGTCTGTGCAGATTTCTTGCATGATTTATAGATATGTTATAATTAGCATAGTATGTGATGCATAGATAGACCTTTATTTAGTATTCTCTTTCTGCTGTTTTGTCTTTACATTATGTTTTGGTACTTCTATTTACTATGGTTTCTTAAATATACTTTAGTATATGGCAACACTGGATTTTTTCTTAAAGGAAACTAAATTCGGCAGGATTGTGCACGTCAGTAACCTACAGTGTCAGGTTGTCGTCGTTATACTGATTAGAATAATACCTGATGATGACATCCGTCTTATGGTTGTTGTTTAATCTTGATTTTTATTTTTCAGTTGATGATTTGCTTGTGCTCCGGGCAAAAAAAAACCCAAAATCCTTCTGCAGGCAGGTTCCAGCATAATTGAATGTTTAATATGAAGTTAATAACTGTGCTTGATGTTCTCCTGAGGAGTATAAAAAAAAAAAAATCCGCACCTGCGCTGTAGCAGCTATCAGTGTATAAAGAGGTGATCCAATAGCTGCTACTGCGCAGGCGGCATCATCTTGGAGGAGGAATTTTTTTTTTCTTCTTTAGGAAGATGGTGCCACCAGCACCTGCACAATAGCAGCTATCAGATCACCTCTATATACACTGATAGCTGCTACTGCGCAGGCGCTGCGGACTACAATTTGAAATGGATTTTTTTATACTCAGGATAACCTCAACCATATTTATTAACACAGTAAACGTGATTATGCTGCAGCGCAGATACCACGGCTGGCACCTGCTTACAGAATGGTATTTTTTTTCTTCATTATGTACAGATATTCATTATGTAACCTAGTGTCGGGTCAGTGAGGGAATAGTGACCTGTCAGCAGTCTGCATTATAAATACGTAATCCGAGCACCACATGAAGACCCCCCACCAGCCATCCCAAAGCACGAGCATATCATTAACTAAAAACTGAAAATAAAGATTAAACAATAACTACAAGACGAATTTAATCACCCAGGTATCATTGTAATCAGCATAACGGCGCCGACATGACACTGTCTGTAGGTTACTATGCACAGTTCTGCTGACAGGTTCCTTTAAACTATGAAGCACAAAGAATAATTATTACTTGTGAGCATAGCCTTATGTGTAAGGGAAAATAAAAAAGCTTTAAACATATTCCGGATTTGCGGCATGGATTCTGCACTGCTAAATATTTATTTTACAGTGCTCTTAATTTCAAGGCACTGTACAGCCGACAATAATTTTTACAGTACATAACGTTAATTTAACTATATACCGTATAACATAAGTGTATGACCAAGTACAAAAGAAGTAAAAGTAAACAAGGCTGAGTGACAGGCTGATACAGAAATGAAGAGGACCCTGCCCCTGAGGGCTTGCAGTCTACAAGGGAAGAACTAAAGACAAGGGTAGAAAGTGCTTATATAGCAATGTAGTGGCCGCATGGTTATTGTAGCTTGTAAACTTTCCTGGGGAGGTGAGGCAGAGTGTGATCGGTTGTGGTAGTGATTTCTAGAGTTTGAGGAATGCACAGGATAAATCTTGAAGTGGATGTTGAGAAGAGCCGACAAAAAGAGGGCAAAGGAGTTCTTGTGTGAAGGGGTAGTAGAAGACTAGGTCGGATGTATGGCGAGAACCACAGCACTCTCAAGTCTTGAAATGAGGTTAGCAAGTTTCATTTGTCAGAACCTCAAATATAGGTATAATCATGTAATCAGTCGGGTTAGTAATTGACTAACCATGATGGTAATAGAATCAAGTAACTACTCACTAAGATTAGATTGGAACATTCTCAATAAATCTATATATATAATTGCCTTAAATTGTCTGTCATTCACTTCCGTCTGGATGTCCCCGAATCCCACAATCTACTGCGCCGCACCGAAAGTATGCCGACCGCCATTTTGGTACACCCAAGTGATGCCACTCGGTTCCAGGATGCAGCTGCGATCCCGACTCCCAGCTGCGCTCTGCTCCAGGACGCAGCTACGATCCCAAAGCCGCTGCGATCCCGACCGCCGCTCGGATCCAGGCTACCACTGCGATCCCAATTGCCACTGGGATCTCAGCTGCCGCTCGGATCCAGGCCACTGCTGCGATCCCAGCTACCACTGGGATCCAGGCTGCTGCTGCGATCCCAAATGCCGCTGGGATCCCGTCCGCTGCTTGGATCTCAGCTGCTGCTGCGATCCCAAACGCTGCTGTGATCCTGAACGCCACTGCGATACCGACCGCCACCCAGGCGACCGCTGTGATCCCAGCTGCCGCTGCGATCCCGAATGTCGCTGGGATCCCGGCCGCTGCTTGGATCCCAGCTGCCGCTCAGGTCCCAACTGCCGCTCGGATCCAGGCATCGGGCACACATCTAGTGTAATATAAAGGTACACTAATAGAAACATGTAATACCAGCAGACTAAGGCTAGGATCCCCAACCTGTGGTTTGTGAGCCATGCGTCATATATGGTATACTGATGTGTGCGGTTGTATGCTCAGGCGAGTGCTACTTTACGTATTAGAGTCCACAGTGGAATTTTTACTTGTTAGCGGCAATCCGTGCATTAGTTTAAAAGGGACACACAAGACAATATTACTTGGTAAGTAATTGTTTCAACATTATTACATTTTAAGGATGCATATGTGGAATTACGGTATTACCTTATAAGGGGATATTAATACTTTATACTGTGTGCACAATTATTAGGCTAGTGAGTATTTTGACCATATCGTTTTGATGCATAATTCACCTTCCCGCTGTATAATCTTGAATACTTATTGTTTGAAGCAGATCAGGTAATGTATTTGTGTATTGAGGAAGTGTGAGGTCTAAAGATACAAAACCCTTTATCAAGGTGTGCAGAATTATTAGGCAGCTTGTTTTTTCAGGCAAAATGGGCCAAAAAAGAGATTTAATTGACTATGAAATAAAAAAAAAAAAAAAAATTGTGAAAAGTCTTAGAGGGATGCAGCACTCTAGAAATTGATAAAATATTGGGGGCAAGATCACAGAACCATCAAAAGTTTTTTTTGCAAATAATCAGCAGGTACACAAAAAAAGTGTTGAGAAGAAAAAACACACATTAACTGCCAAAGATTTGAGAAGAATTGAACATATAGTGACCAGGAGCCCATATCCTCCAGTGGTGTCAAATTCAAGAGCTGCAACCCCCCTGGAGTGCCCAGAAGTACAAAATGGTCAGTGCTCGGAGACTGGGACAAGGTAACAAAGGTTGGAAAGCCGACTACCATTTAATAAGGCACAGAAGGTGAAACATCAAGACTGCAACATGAAATATCTGAAGATAGATTTTTCAAAGGTTTAATGGAATTATGAGATGAGTGACACTTAATAGTCCAGATGGATGAGCCCATGGCTTGACCAGTAACTGGCACAATCCTCCACCTCAACTCAGATGCCAACAAGTTGGAAGTGGGGTACTGTTACGGGCTAGTATTATTAATGGTGAATTTTTTGGACCTTTTTGTATTGAAGATAAACTCAAAATCAACTCCCAAACCTGTTTTTAGAAGATAATTTTTGGTATAGGAAAAAGTCTAAATGTTTCAAGTAAACCATGATTTTTATGCAGGACAATGATTTATTGCATTCATTATATTCCTCCACTGCTTGGCTGCTAGTGAAGGCCTTAAAAATGGACTAATAATGAAATGGCACCTTCTTCACCTGACCTTAAACCCTATTGAGGACTTAGGGGCCTTTCTTAAATGGGACATTTACTGTGAAGGAAAACTGCACACCTCTCTGAATAGTGTCAGGGAGGCTGTGGTTTTTGCTGCCTAAAAAAGTTGGTCATTCACATATTAAGAAAGTGACAGACTCCATGGAACTCTCAACTGGATTTTTTTTACCACTCTTCTTTTGCAAACTGCGACAGGTCTCTCATATTTGAAGGGTTCATTCTCTCAACAGCAATTTTAAGCTCTCCACAAGTGTTCAATGAGATTTAGATCTGGATTCATTGCTGGCCACTTCAAAACTCTCAGCGCTTTGTTTCCATCCATTTCTCAGTTCTTTTTGTAATGTTAGTGTAAGCATGTTTGGGCTTATTGTCCTGCTGGAAGACCCATGTGAAAAGACACAAACCCAGCTTTTTGACACTGGGCACTACATTGCAACCCAAAATCCTTTGGTGCTCCTCTTCAGATTTCATTATGGCTGGCACACAGACATGGCACCTTGTGCCAGAGGCAGCAAAACAACCCCAAAACATCTTTGATCCTACACCATATTTGACTGTAGGTACTTGGTAGAATTAGTCATCAATGTTAAAATTTCAGGAATCACATTGCCAACTACAGCACGCGCCTACATTTTTGGCCTGCTTTCTATTGTTGTCTTTGAGCATTCTTTTTTCCAAGCCAATATAGACATATTGTATTCTTGTGGGATATAACCATCTTCTAAGGTTGACATAACTTTCTCTAACTATGGTTCTCATAGTTAGAAATAAAAAGTATGGAAAATTTCACTTCATGTATTTAGCTGCTAGAACCGGCTTTATTTTGTGTTCTATGTTTTTCGTTTTGCAGTGTTATTTCCCTTTGGCCAGTCTGTATATTACCGGCGCATTAGGGAACATTTTTCACTTTAAATGCTTTGTCCGGGAAATTTGTCTCAGAAGCTATATTGTAAATCTGTAACCAAGGTCAGTTTGGGAAGTGCAGTTGACACTGGTAGGATAAGAAACAAAATTGGATTTCTGAACGGTGGTTGTGTGCATCAGAAGTAATGACCTGAATTAAGTTTGGCAAACATATTTAATCTTTAATCTTTCACACAGTCTCGCCTGTGCATGATCTTGTCTTGATCAAGGTATAAATGTATGCTTGCCTAATATCAGACAAAATTAATCAGCGCCTGCCTAGGACCAGCGCAGGTGACTGTTATTTAAGTTGAAATTGCTTGTGTGCTTATTTTAAGTTGGATGAAAAGGCATTTGAAGAAAGACGGGCCTCCGTTATAGCGTACTACAATGGCTGATTACATTTATATTTGCACTCAGTAGGTTTGAATAATATTACAAATCTGATTATTCTAACCTAAATGAGGTTAGGAATTATATCTGTTATTGACGCCCTTCAGTAAAAAGATATTTAAGTGAGGGTGTGTCAGATATAGAACAGTGTAAAATCACTACAGGCTTTACTGCACCTCTAATTCTGGATGTATAAAGTGCTGTTGTTCACCATTTATATATCGTTAAGGCCGGGATCACACATGTGAGGAATACGGCCGAGTCTCGCATGTTAATACCCGGCACTGCCGCCAGCACTCAGGAGCGGAGCGTTCAGCTGCATGTATTGCTATGCGGCCACACGCCCCGCTCCCGAGTGTCGGCGGCAGTGCCTGGTATTAACATGCGAGACTCGGCCGTATTCCTCGCATGTGTGATCCTGGCCTAAAGGAGTCACTGTATTTCTGTTGCTTTCCATGAACCAGTTGTTGGTGTTTTCCTATTCTTCCAAGCAGTCACAATTTTATCAAAGGGGCTTTGAAGTTGATCCAAGATAAGGATGTTTTTATAAAGCCTGATGAAGACCTCAAGCCAAGGTAGAAACATGTTGGTTTAGAGTCAATAAAAGTTGATTCTCCAATTCATATTGCTCTCGTCTGACTTTATTTTTCTGTCTTATTTTTGTGGCTGAAATGGTAATTGCTAGTTTTTGCTATCCACCGGTGTTACATGGCTTTTGCACTTTAGCATAACATTATTTTCTTCATTTTCACTATTTTAAAAATGTTTGCAGTTTATTCAGTGTTATACCTTGCTATTGGTCAGTTGCTTTTTGCATGACAGATTTCCTAAATTTTATCGCAATATACTGCAAACTTATTTACCAGATATTGTATCAAACTTTCACAACTTAATGTTAAATCTAATGGTCGGATAAGATTTAAAAATATAATTTTCTTAACCAGTACCCTTACTCAAAAAATGACTTTTTTCTCCATTAATGCATTGGTGAATCATTTTCTTAAGCCATCTGTTTCCATGGTATTCATATGCAATAATACATTTCTGCTCTCTGCTGGTGACTTAAACCTCAAAATTATAGAGTACAGAAGCGAAAATGAACACACAGACAAGCACACACTTTCAGGAGAAGTAAGCAATTTAATTAAAATTGATGCAAGTGAGGTTTTCAACATCCGAACCTGCCCTCCAAACCAAATGGAACAAAATGGAGTTGTGATTATTTGAATGAGGGTGAAAAGCTTTCAACTTGCAGGCTATTTGTGAGTATGGCTTTCTGGTGCCAGGTCTTGCTTTAAAGCTATGAGGAATAGTGGGATCACGCAGGGCATCCACTTATCTCAAGGAGAGCAGCCGAATTAATTGTCACTGGCTTAAAAAGCCTGACAGTCCTCTATACAGCAGCATTTTCCATGGGGTGATTCCAATACTTAAGGCTTTCCGATGGAAAATTTGATTTTTACACAGGAAGCGAACATTTTAAATCATATTTGTTCCGTGCTGTTCAGACAAGAGATGAAACTAGTATCAAAGAAACCTACAGTTACTTCATCTTTTTTTTTCCTTTTGCATATGGCAACTTTGTTACTTAACACCTGCAGTTTCTTGTGAGTTTTTTTTAAGTACATTCAGTCACAGCCCAAAGTGTAAATGGCGTCATGTTAGCGGATTTGTGTGTCCTAATTTCCTTTCAGGATATCATTCATGGAAAGTTGCCTTTGTTTATTGGACCAAGCAATTATTTTGAATGAAGATCTTTGTTGGAGATCTATTCAATAAAAGTTTCTAAAGTAAATTAGCGATCAGCTCTACTTTTAGGTTTGGCTATTAGTGATCAAATGCTTGCCTCACCCCCTCATGAACCTAGCAAGTTCTAATGTTAATAGTGTTAATCATGTGATATTATCCAAGTTCCAGGGTTTTTAATTAACCCCTTCACGGTCGGCAACAGTAAATAAACGTCAGACGCTTGCTGGGTTTTGTGCAGCGCCGTTTGGCTTTGGTCGGTGGTCTTGCAGAGATCAGGACTCTCGCATACCTGCAAGCACAGGCATTCCAGGGCAGAACACTATCTGTGACCCTTGATCTCGGCAAGACCTGTTTGGTTTGGTCCTGATGACATCACCGTCAGCCCAGCCAATGGCAGCAATCACTGGGAAAATTTGTTGTGGAAACAAACACGGATGATTTGCCCCATATAAACCACTTTCTTCTCTGATCTTCTGAGGCTAAGTTCACACTTGCGTATGTCTGGTCTGCGGATGGCTGCGTACATCCTCCCTTAAGCTCTGCCTGCTTCCGCGTGCGTTCTGCATTGTCCTGCGTACCTATCTTTAATGTTGAATACGCAGTGACATGCGTTTTATGTGGATACATCCGCATGCGGCGTTTTGACGTGCCCGCCGACCGCACGGGAACACGTGTTCCCGTTCAGTCGGGCATGTCAGAACGCCACATGTGGATGCATCCGCATAAAATGCATGTCCCTACGTATCCAATGTTAAAAATAGGTACGCAGGACAACGCAAGATGCATGCGGTGGTAGGAGGAGCTTACGGGAGGAAGTGCGCAGCCATCCGCACACCAGACATACGCAAGTGTGAACTTAGCCTGAGTGAGCTGTTAGAGTGACAAGTGCTTGTGGTAAGAGCTTTGTCAGTTAGCAATCTTGTTCTACTTTGAAAACAGACAAATTAATAGATTCCCCCCCTTTCCCAGTTAGTCCCATCAATGTATTAGCATATTGGGTTAGATACAGTAGAGTAGGTGTTTAGTATAGTATAACTTGATTAGATAATTTAATTCATTAAATCTGTGTGTGATAGTCTGTTGAATACAAAACCACATTTTTCACCTTATTTAAGTGAAGTTTTGCTCAGCCCATATTGAACACTAGACTAAAAATACAGCGAACATTAAAACTCGAAATCTCTCCCCCAGCACGAGATTTGGCCCTTCGAATTTAGGCTCTATAGCAAGCTCTATAGCAGGGATGCACAACTTTAGTCCTCAAGGGCCAACAACAGTGCATGGCTGCAGGATTTCTTTACCAGTGCACAGGTGATGATTCCAACGCCTTGTGCAACATTAAGAAAATGCTTAAAACCATGCATAGTTGGCAGCTCTTGAGGAATAAAGTTGTGCATCCCTGCTGTATAGAATTAAATAAAAAAATGGGTGTCTATGTGTTGACTACGGTTTTGCCCAAAGGGTCTTAAAAAATGAAAGCAACAGCCCCAAAGAGTCGCTTTTAAAGGGGCAACAACCATATAGTCACTAAGGTGGGGCAACCTGATAACTCGCTCGAAAGTCTGTAATTCTAGCAATGGCTGCTGCAGAAGTAACTGGGGTCTTGTGTATGAGAATTGCCTCATAGTAAGATCGTTCAGGTTGCCTAAAGCCACTGCACTGCAGAAGTTACTGGGGCCTCATTTGTAGGAATTGCCTCACAGTAAGATCGTTCTGGTTGCCTACAGCATTGAAGCTGCAGCGGTAAAGTGACAGCTGATCTCTAACTGATTGCTATGAACAATTAGAACAGTCTGACTGGGATATATATATATATATATATATATATATATATATATATATGCAGGCTGGCATGAATTTGGAAGCATTTCACTGCAACCCAATTCAGTACTATAGGTCACATCTGAAAGTCATATTTGGCAAAATGGACATAATATGCGAACATTGTCAAGCAAACCCCAAACCTATTGGTGCGTATACAATGGTTTGCCAGAATGTCCATTTTTATGAAGACAAAATAAAAGTGAATTTCGCCTACGCTGGAGAATTCTTTTCTTTTTCATATAGTCAATACAGGGACAGAGTGAGTCCTTTTTAACAGAAAAAAATCCTGCTCCAGCTGGGAAGAATGACTTTTTAATAAATTCCCTGGCAAAGTTCTCTTTGATATATTTAGACATGGCGCAGGTCTCTGCCTGAGACGGGATAGATACAGCCTCGAGGAGGAGAAGAACCAGGCAGATGATCTTTAGGACAGTCATATGGCCTGTGTGGTGGTAACATCTCTGCCTCCTTATTGAAGACGTCCGTGAAGGCCTTAAAAGCGGTAGGTAAGCCAGGTAAATTTGACAGAGTAGACAGAGGTTGGACAGATGGGGAGCATTAATTTCTCATGACAGTACTGATTCCAATGCAGTATTTTTCCAGATCTCCTCTACGACAGGCTCGTGTGCATGTAGCCAACGCAGGTCCAGGAGCAGAGGATGGAACAGACCAGGTAGTACATAAAATGAGATTCTCTCCAAGTGCAACATTCCTACCTGAAGTTTCACAGGCTTTGAGATGAAGAGAACGGCTTTGGATAGAGGTCTCCCATCCACAGATGACCCCACCAATGGACTCTTGAGGTGTTGAATGGGGTTCTGATACTGGTCCACCATGGCCTGTTGTATGAAATTTCCTTAGGAACTAGAGTTCATATGGGCTCAGTCAGTGAAACAGGTGTTGCCACAGGAAACGGACGCTGACAGAGTCGGCGGAGGAGAGGAGTAATTCTCACCCAGGGTAGCCTCACCTACTGACCTTCGGCGCTGGAGTTTCCCGGCTTATCTGTACAGGAGTCAGTCAGATGTTTGGGACTACCACAGTAGAAGCACCTCTCCTCGGAACACTGGACCACCTGACTATGCTTTGCCAGTTTCATTCTGTCAACTTGCATAGGTTCAGAGGAGGGTGTCGACATTGAGATCGGCAGCATGATCGACTTTTGGAAGAGGTAAGAGCCAAGTGGGTTCCTTGGCTTGGGCAAACTGTAACGGGAGTGCTGGTGGAACCACAGTGCCGTGGTCGAGAGCCTGGAGGGGCGTAACTAGGTGAACACCTGATTCTTCGCTAGAGCCCCTGATAGTGGGGTTAAACTTGGCTCCAGATGGACACCAGGTGCTACACCAGGATGGACCTTGGAGACACAGCAGCTGACCCCCAAGGGGCAGGAAGCTGAAAGGGAAAGAAGAAGAAAGAAGGGAAAGTTCAGCTGGTACAGGAACACAGGAGCAGCAAGGGTCTGATGGGGACAGCTGGTATACAGGCAGGCAGTGGCAGGTGCAGACAGAAACAGCTGGTATACAGGCCGGCACGTGCAAACAAGTACGACTGGTATACAGACGGACACTAGCAGTTTCAGGCAGGTACGGCTGGTATACAGGCAGGTGCAGACAGGTACGGCTGGTACACAGGCAGGTGCAGAAAGGTACGGATAAGATACAGGCAAGTACTGGAAGATAAACTAGACCAGCGGACATGAGAACTAGCAAGCATGCAAACAAGCAGAGTATGCTAGTTGCACAGGCACCTCTCTCCAAGTCAAAATGCTTTAAACAATCAGTGTCTACCAGCCATTAACTGTGGTCACTAGGACTGTTTGCACTGTCCCTTTAACAAGGAGGGAGGGGGCGCCCAAAACACAGTGCTCGGGAATCTGTGGGTTAGGCGCAGACACCAGGCAGCAGCAAGAAGAGGTGGACGGGGCCCGCAGTGGAGAGTGAATCGGCGACTCTGCTGAGGGAGGAGGGAAGCGTGCAGGGATACCGGTGCTACAAACACAATTAGTTGGTAAACCTTTTTAAATGAAAACAGCCTTAGTTGTTGTTTGCCTCAGTGTTAAGCTATGTTCATATGCTGTAATTTTACTGTGTTTTTTAAGGAAAGTTTAAGCTGCTTTTCAGTTGATTACAAAGAGCAGTTTTTGCAGCATTTTTATTGCTACGTTTTTGTCAGGGTACATTTGTCTCTTGTACATGCTGAGTGCCGCCGCAATCGAATGCGGGTGTCAGCTCTATGTGAGTGCAGACACTCTGCCGCGACACCCACAATCAGTGTTAACAATAGTGACAGTGACATCGTAGGGCATCGCAGAGGGATTGAGCTCCCTTTGTGCTCACATCAGCGCAACACGATGCGGTCTCGTTGTCGATGGTCTCCATGGTGGCACTGAGTTCCAAAATGTCCATGGGGTCATCCAGGGACGGTGGCCTGTCAGCTCATGCTGACGGCACGAGCTGACATGCCTCCTCCTTGCCTGTCAGACACTGCTTTAATGCTCTGCAGTGCAGAATCATTGCAAAGTATTAGATCAGCAATCTGTCATTATAGAGTTGATGTCCCATCCTGGGACAATGTAGAAAAATTTAAAATTAATAAAAATTGTTAATGTTTTTTTTTTTTTAAAAATCACAGCACAAAAAATAAATTAATCCAATAAATACATTTATGTAAAAAATAAAATAATAAAAGTACAATTTGGTATCGCCGTGTCCAGAACGATCTGACCTATAAAAAATGTCCCACTAGTTAACCCCATCAGTGAACACTGTAAAAAATTAAATAAAAAACGAGGCAAAAAACTATGCTTTATCGTACTGCCAAGCAAAAAGTGGAATAAAACGCGATCAAAAATATCCATCTATATAAAAATGGTAGCGCTGAAAACTCCATCTGGTCCCGCAAAAAACAAGCTGCCGTACAGTTCCGTATAGCTGACAGAATAAAGCGATGCAAAAATATTTTTTTCCCATAAAATAAGTTTTTATTGTTTAAAAGTGCCAAAACATATAAAAAGATATAAATGAAGTATCACTGTAATCGTATTGACCCGTATTGATGCCTTAGCAATTTTACTGCACGCTAAATGGCATTAAAAACAAAAAATCCTGAATACCTTGTTATAGACTTAATTCTGTCTTCCAAAAATCGGAATAGAAAGCAGTCAAAAAATTTCATGTGCTCAAAAATGGTACCTATAAAAGCGTCAACTCGTTCCGCAATAAATCAAGCCCTAACAAGACTCGGCCAAAGTATGGGAAAATTGGAGCTCTCAAATATGGTGATGAAAAGACTAGTTTTTGCGATAAGAAGTGACTTTTAGTGTGTGACAGCAGCCAAACCTAAAACCTGATATAAATCTGGTATCGCTGTAATCGCCCCGACCCAATGAATAAAGTAGTCTAATCACTTACGCGGAACAGCGTAAAAATAAAAACAATTCTTAACCTGCTGTTGATTTTTTTTCATTCTGCCTCCCACAGATTGTGGTAAGGTTAGGTGCATATTTATCCTACGCTAAGCGCTTACGCTTTGTTTTCTGTGTAAATCTCTGAAATACATGATTCAGACAGAATTCCGAGCTTGAGATTCCATATATGGAGGCACTGTGGATGACATCTGGTTGCCTATGATCCGGCGGTGTCCTTTTTAGGCCGCCACAGTTTTGTTCATCTCTGAAAAGAAGTATACCGCTGAAGACAGGCCAGACGTAGTCCAGAGTCACTCTGCTGCCTCATTATACTAAATGGAATCCTCAGGAGTTTCATATGAATCATGTCACTCGGAGCTTTAGATGTAAACCCCAATGTAAGTGCTCTGCGTAGAGTGATGGAAAAATGTGATCTCAAATGCTATGTAAGATGTTCCCTACAAAATCTTCAACTCAATCCACAAATAAGCAAGCCCTCACTCAGGTCATCTGTTAACGGAAATATAGGGGACTTCCACGTTACTGGTAGCACAAAGGCTCTAGAAATTTCTGCACTCCCAAATCCAAATGTCCCTTCCCTTCTGAGCCCACAGTGTTGTTAACCACATTTAGCATCCACATGTTTGACATTTCGGTAGCAATGAGAGCCCACCTAATGTACAGGTGAGTGTCTCCAGATGCATGAGCTGGGCACTACCACATACTGGTGACTGCAACGTACGGGCACCACAATGGCAGTCAGTTTGCAATTTATTTTCACTCAGCAACATCCACTGCTGCTTGTTTCTGTAAAACACCCATGGAGTCAAAATTGTCAGTACACCTGTAGATAAATTCCCAAAGAAGTATAATTTCCAAAATGGAGTTACTTGAGAGGGGATTCTGTTCTTCTAGCCCTTAGGGGCTCTGTATATGTAGTCAGCAAACTATTCTAGCAAAATCTGTGCTACAGGAGCAAAATAACGCTTTGTCTCTCCTGAGTCTCTCCGTATGGTTCAGCAATACTCTACAGCCACATATGGGGTGTTTCCACTTTCAGCAGAAATTTGGAGACAAATTTTGGTGCCTTTTTTTTTACCCATTTCCCTGTGTAAAAATGTAAATATGTTTTCTTCACTGCTTGATGGTATAAAATTCTGTAAAACACCTGTGGTGTCACTATGATCACTGCAACCATAGTAGATGAATTCATTGAAAAGTGTAGTTTGTAAAATGGGGTCATTTTCTGGGAGGTTCTGCTATTCTGGCACCTCAGGGGCTCTACCAATATGACATGGCACCCATAAACCAGTCCAGCAAAATCTGAACTCCAGTATGGCGCTTCTTCCCTTCTGCGCCTTGCACCGTGTCTCAAAAGTAGTTTTCTTGCCACATATGGGGTATTGGTGTACTAAGGAGAAATTGTACTACAAGTTTTGGGGTCCATTTTCCATTGTTAACATTGTGAAAATAAATTTTTTTAGCCCAAATTTTTTTAAATTTTTTTCATGGCTCAACGTTATTAACTTCTGTGAATCACCTGGGGGTTCATGGTGCTCACGACACATCTAGATAAGTTATTTGAGGGATCTAGTTTCCAAAATGGGGTCACTTGTGGGAGGTTTCCACTGTTTAGCCACATCTGGGTCTCTCCAAAAGTGACATGGCATCTGCTAATGATTTCATTAAATTTTGCATTCAAAAAGTCAAATGGCGCTCC
This sequence comes from Dendrobates tinctorius, assembly GCF_039654945.1. Lineage (NCBI taxonomy): Eukaryota > Metazoa > Chordata > Amphibia > Anura > Dendrobatidae > Dendrobates > Dendrobates tinctorius. The sequence continues at coordinate 4,653,795 of NW_027361672.1, forward strand.
TTCCCTTCTAAGCCCATGCACCAAAACAGTAGTTTTCCCCCACATATGGAATATCGACGTACTCATGAGAAATTGCACAACAAATTGTATGGAGCAATTTCTACTGTTACCCTTGTGAAAATGTAATATTTGGGGTTAAAAACAAAATTTTGTGAAAAATGTGATTTTTTTTTTTTTTTTTTTTTTTTATTTTCATGGCTCAAAGTTATAAACTTTTATGAAACACAATGGTGCTCAACCCAGATCTAGATAAGTTCCCTGAGGATTCTAGTTTCCAAAATAGTGTCACTTATGAGGAGTTTTCACTGTTTAGGCACATGAGGAGCTCTCCAAACGCAATATGACATCTGGTAATTATTCCAGTAAATTTTACATTCAAAATGTCATATGGCACTCCTTCCCTCGTGAGCTCTGCCGTGTGCCCAAACAGTGGTTTTGCCCCATGTATAGGGTATCTGTGTACTCAGGAGGAATTGCAAAAAAAATTTATGGTCCATTTTTTCCTGTTATACTTAAAAAAATAAAAAAAAATTGGTCTAAAGTAAGTTTTGTGAAAAAAAGTCAAGTGTTTATTTTTTCCTTCCACATTCCATCAATTCCTGTGAAGCACCTGAAGCGTTAATAAACTTCTTGAGTATGGCTTTGAATACCTTGAGGGGTGCAGTTTTTACAATAGTGTCACTTTTGGGTATTTTCTGTCATATAGACCCCTTAAAGTAATTTCAAATGTGATGTAGTCCCTTTAAAAAATGGTTTTGTAAATTTTGTTGGAAAAATGAAAAATCGCTGGTCAACTTTTAACCCATCTAATTTCCTAACAAAAACATTATATTTCAAAAATTGTGCTGATTTAAAATTAACATGTGGGAAATGTTATTTATTAAACATTTTGTGCCTTAACTATCTGATTTAAGTGCATACAAATTAAAACTTTGAAAATTGCAAAATTTTCTCCAAATTTTCGATATGTTTACAAATAAATGCAAGTCATATAGAAATTTTTTTACCACTATCATGAAGTACAATATGTCACGAGAAAAAAATCTCAGAATCAGTGGGATTCGTTGAAGTGTTCTAGAGTTATAACCTCATAAAGTGACTCTGGTCAAGAAGGTGAAAACAGGCTGCCGGGTGAAGGTGTTAAAATTTAAAATAAATAGGGTTGATCACAATTATCTTAATTATTTTTGTTAATAAATTTGTTCAGTAATATTTGCACGGAAATACTATATACAATACTATATATATTATATACATAATTTGATAAGAACGTATTTTCTACTAAAATATAACTAATACTGAAGAGTGTACATTTATATATAAAAAACTAATAAAATGACACTTCAGTTTTATACTGCAGAGGCGGCATATGCCCTATTATGTTTTGACAGTGAAGAAAGTGTAATGTCAAGTGGTGATGATTTTGAGGGCTTTAGTTTCCGCGACATTGATAGTGACAGTGATAGCTCAGAAATAAGCAGTCATTCTTGTCCATCCTCAAAAACGACAAGGACCACAAGAAGTGAGGCAAATAGCCCTGCTAGAGAAACGTCTCCAAATCAGGAAACTTTGCCCAGGACAAGCGTTGTCCCTAGTACTAGTGAATTGGCGCATGCCAAATGTACAAGGGGCTTTGCCATTTGATGTATCAAATTCTTGATGGGAGGCTTCGGACTCAGCTATTCCATTCATTGCTGATTTTAATGCTATTCTTGGTATAAATGTAGTGTTGGAAGATTTTTTGTTTTTGATAGGTTGCTAGAGCATATTGTCCGCCAAACAAATCCAAGATCCTATTATGTTAGGTAAAATTTATGGATGCCAACTAATCTTCCTGATATGACTTTTCCAGTGTACTGACAGATCTGTACCTAAATACAGACAAAGGAACAGACTTCCTTGCCTCACACCAGTTGACTGACTGGTCTATTTCTATGTGTGCACATAGATCAGTCGGGGACTGTATGTGTCAGCTGACTAGTCTGAAGCAACTTCTCAGGCAGACTTCTCCATGAACTGATCCAGGTGACTGATGGGTCTTTCCAAATGTTTCCTCAGTTGAGTGACCTATCAGTCAGCTGCAGATGGCCAGGGAGAAATCCAGCTAGGGACACCCCTCTGACAAGTCATTAGAGATATAGACCCCGGTCATCTTTTCAAAGTATGTTAACCCTGATGAAACATACCTGGCTCAATTTAGCAAAGCCAGAGTCTGATACCATGGTTCATGCAAAATGAATGTGATGACTGGTTTCCTTTAGGTTACTACCCCCATGACTCAAATGCTTTAGCCTTACAGTGGCATGTAAAAGCGTGGGCCCACCTGGTCTAAATTACTGTTATTGTAAACAATTAAGCAAGTCGAAGATGAAATGATCTCTAAAAGGGCGGAAGTTAAAGGTGATACATTTACTTTGTATATTATGCAAAAAAAATTGCCATTTTGTGCATTTTAAAAATTACAAAAATGAAAATGGACCTATGCAAAAGTTTGGGCACTGTGCATGGTTAGCACCTAATAGCACCATCTTTTGAAAGTATCACAGCTTATAAATGCTATTTGTAGCCAGACAAGAGTCTTTCAATACTTGTTTGAGGGAATTTCATCCATTCTTCCTTGGTAAATTCTTCCAGTTCTGTGAGATTTCTGGGTCGTCTTTCATGCTGTCCTATTTTGAGGTCTAGCCACATGTTCACATTAGGTGACTGTGAGTATCATTGTAAACCTTCAGCTTTGCTTCTTTTGAGGTCGTCTTTTGTGAATTTTGACATGTGTTTAGGATCATTATCCATTTGTAGAAGCCATTCTCTTTTCAACTTAAGCATATTTACAGATTAAGCATTTTTTTATCAAGAATTTGTTGAACTTTGTTGAATTAATTCTTCCCTCTACTCGTGAAATGTTTCCTATGCCATTGGCTGAAAGTCTTTTGCAGTCAAGCGGGGGGTTCTGATTTTCCTTCTAGCAGCTCTCACTGAAATTTTGCTTGGTTTTCCAGACCTTATCTTGATCTCCATTGTTCCTGGTAACTGTCATTTCTTAATTACATTTTGAACTGAGGAAAGGGCAACTTGAAAACGCTTTACTATCTTCTTATAGACTTTTCCAGCTTTTGTGGGCCTCCACCATTTTTATTTTCAGAGTGTTAGGCAGCTGTTTAGAAGAATACACGGCTGCTGTTTTTTCTGGCACAAGGTTAGAGTATGCTGGGTTTTTATAAAGCCGGGAAATTTGTATCACCTGGCCTTTCCTAATGATGATGGTGAACAAGCCATAATCCTAACAGGCTAATTAACGTCTAAAACCTTGGTCAAACTTATCTGAGCACACAAATCTCCAAGGGTGACCAAACGTTTTCATGGGACATTTTTCTTTTTGTAATTTTTAAAGTGTAAAATAGATAATTTTTTTTTGCCTAAAATGCAAAGTAAATGTGTCATCTTTAACTTGAACCCTTTTAGCGATAATCTTCAACTTGCTTAACTGTTCACAATGACAGTAATCTTGACCAGGGGTGTCCAAACTTTTACATGCCACTATATCTACTAATGTCATTTTGCAAATAGAAAGTGTACAAGTAGCTCCACCTTACTGTCAGAGAGAGCCCGACGTCTTCTTGCTTTGTGCCACCTGGTGCTGTCACAGCTACACCTGTACCCATCCCTAAATTTCATGGTCCATGTATAGACCGCAAATTCTACGTCGGCCACAAGTCTCCTGAATAAACAATTTCCTTATCTACATAGTCAGGAAACCTTTGACAGTCTGAAAATCATGGCTTTCTTATGGATGGTGAAATGCATATGTGACGACAGTGTGTGAACGCAACTCCTGTTCATTAATTAACGCCTGAATCAAAATTCAGTAATTAGTTTGCTTTTCCTTGCCTTGCATACATATGTTTTTGTTCTTTTTATTTTACCTTGCAAAAATGTGTTATCATACTTTGAATGTGAAGAGTTTAATATGAAGCATATGTTGAGTCAATTGCCAAGACTGCATTTTTCCTGGACATTTTATAGGGTGTGAGATGCTTACTTAAAACATTTGTGTCTATCAGAGAGACCACTCCCTTTTGTGTATGGAGTTTCCATTTTAACATGAATATAGATCTTGTTATGGCAATCAAATATATAAAATGAAATTTGTATACGTCACCAGATTTCATAATGTAAATTGCATAAATATTAAATGGATCTTTTAGACCTTTTGTGGCTGGTGGGTTTACTCTAAAATTCTTCTTAGAATGCCTGCATGTTCAAGTCATCAAACAAGGATTTTATGAGTTTGGTTATAGCTGGTTTTAAAATTGTGCTTCCAATGCCACGTGAATTTTCATACATATTTTCAATTTTGTTCTCCTTAGGTGCAACAGATTGATCGAGTAGTGGAAGTAGTAGAGGAAACCATAAAAGGTGAGGCTTTGTGATGAGATTTTTATAAAATGTCTCTAAAGGGGTTTTCTACTACTAGGACATCCCCTTCTTGAACTCATCTCCCAATCCAGTGCCGTTCCCCTGGTGACGTTACTCGCTCTCCCTGGGGCTCTCGTGCAGTGTTGAGACACGTGACGCCGGCGCCCAGTCAGTGCTGGTGTCCCTGTCTCCCCCTCTGTACACACTGAACATGAAGAGGAAGTCAGGGATCAGCTGCAGCCCTAGCTTCCTCTTCATGTTCAGTTTGTATGAAGGCGGAGACAATGACACCAGCACTGATTGGGCGCCGGGCATCACGTGTCTCAACACCGCACGAGAGCCCCAGGGAGAGTGATTGCAGACACTGCGGGAGCGGCGCCGGCATGAGAAGGGGGAGTATAGGCTTTATTATTTTATCGGAGCCGAACATTTAGTTTAAGAAGGGATTGCCATAATAGTGGATAACACCTTTAAATTAATATCCTGAATATTTACAGTGAAACATTTTTGTTAGGTAGTAATAGCAACCATGGATGTCATGTAGCCAAGAACTGTAATGTATGCATGAACTTTACATTTGCTGCATGTTTTATTTGTTTCCTAGTGGCATAGAAGTTGCCTTTTAGTGTCCACAAATATCTTAATAGGTTGTGGTCTTCCTATGGGATTGGGTCCAATGTGCAGTGTAATGATCAGCCCCCATAGCAGGAGTGCATAAAGTTTCCTTAATACATTTCTCTACAATACTAAAAGAACAAATGATATGCTTTATTAAATAGATATCTTGGATTTGATGACACATGAAAATCTGTCAGAATAGCTTTCTAACAGTTTTTATGACCGTTATTAAAATGATCCCTTTATGGGTCCAGCAAGAGAGTGGGTCCAAGTGTATTCATGAGCTTAGTCTCCGTCCACTTAGTTTGATTGACAGCTCTTTTTTCAGGTCATCTGCTGCTGCTGAAACCTCCTGCTGCTAAGTACAAGCTAGATCTTGTCAGGATATGTGAGCAGAGATCGTCAGGTCATTCAGGATTCTAGATGTTATTTTTATGCTTTGTTTTTACCTGTTCTTAAAGGTAATCTGTCACTAAAATTAACTCTTTTAAGCCGTTTATATGTGAATGTAGGTCATGGGAAGCTGAATAAAATGATACTTTCATATTGGCGATCTGATGTTTTATCCCAGAGAGAATATGTAAATGAGCTGTTCATGACTATAGGCCGGACACTCGTGCATGAAAATCGGCTTCCTAAGCTTATTTTTAATAAAAGGGGGAGTTACCAGTGTGTGAGGTATGTAACTAACACGGAACAATACAACTGAACTTTGTCTCTTAACAAACACGTTAGCAGCTGCAGCTCTCACAGCTCTATTGCAACACTATTAAAACCCTGTCAGCTAGAAGCTGAGAGGAACCTGCAGATGTGTCAAGTATAATCAGACGCAGAGTCACGCTGGTAACTCTCCCTTTTATTACATGTAAGAAAAACGTGGATTTCTCTAGAATAAAACATCAGATCACAGATTTCAAGGAATCCTTCTAATATGACCTACATGCCCATAGGAGGGGTGATCCTTCTGACAGATTAGCTTTTAATTTTTTCTGTTGAACTTGTGACCCTAAACGGAAAAACAAAACATTTTTTTTTAAAGCGCTATCAATATATTGAATTAATGCAAAGACTTGTCTGATCCAGTAGAGAGAGCCTTTTGTGCTGGTGCTTTGTATCAGGTGATTATGAAGAAGTGGCTTTCATTAATAGTATATTACTATTTGGTTTTTTTTTTTGTTGCTTTCGTTGATTTCCTAAAATCCTTTCAATAAAGCCAATAAGGATCTATGTTGCAATTTCAGTTATAAGAGAATAAGCGTCTCCGCTACAGAAATGTACATGCTACGGCTTTGAAACCCACACCACGAGGAAGTTTAAAGGGAATATGTCACCTCATTTTTGGCATGTAAGATGCCGCCACAGCCATCAGGGGCATATCTATAGCATTCTGTAATGCTGCAGATAAGCCCCCGATGTAACCTGAAAGATAAGAAAAACACGTTAGATTATACTCACCCCGGTGTCTGGTCCGGTCCGACGGGTGTCACTGTCCGGTCTGGTGCCTCCCATCTTCATACGATGCCGTCCTCCTTCTTACTTCTTCTGCGGCTCCTGCGCAGGCATACTTTATCTGCCCTGTTGAAGGCAGAGTAAAGTACTGCAGTGCGCAGGCGCTGGGCCTCTCTGACCTTTCCCGGCGCCTGCGCACTGCAGTACTTTGCTCTGCCCTCAACAAGGCAGATAAAGTACGCCTGCGCAGGAGCCGCGGCAGAAGTAAGAAGGAGGGCGTCATCACTAGAAGATGGGAGGCGCCGGACCGTGACACCCATCGGACCGGACCCAGGTGTGAGTATAATCTAACTCGTTTTTCTTATCTTTCAGGTTACATCAGGGGTTTATTTACAGCATTACAGAATACTGTACCTAAGCCCCTAATGGCGGTGGCCGCAGCTTATAGGACAAAAATGAGGTGACAGATTCCCTTTAAAAAGAAGCACAGTGGGCATGGGATTTCTATAAATCCTATCCACTGTGCTTGTCATGTAGGACACAGCAAAACTATTCCGTGTCTAAAATACTATTATTACTGGTCGTGGGTACGCAGCTGAAGGGTAAGTTCACTTTAGGCGTTTTTTCAGTGTTTTTTATTCTGCAGCAAAACCCGATCTCTTGGCAGGAAAGAAGCTGCAGAAAAAAGCATGTTTTCTTGTTTTTTCTTGCTTCAGTTTTGGCAGGCTAGATTTGACTCTTGTGCATGCTTTGATAAAGTTTAGTGTTCGAAAAAAAAAGTCCGATTCTATAGAACCAGGTTTTGGCACAAAAATGCAGCAAAACATGTTACGTACTTTTTTTATGTTTTTTTTTTTTTCCAGCTTGTTTTTTCACCACACATTAATTCCAGTGGGTGAAGAACGCTGAAAGAAGTGACATGCTCCATTGCGCAAAAAACATGTAAAGCACAAAATCCCGATGATAAAAAAAACAAGCTATGCACATGAGATTTCTGAAATCTCGTAGACTTTGCTGGTACTGTAAAAACGGAGCTGAAAATTTGCATAAAAAAGCTGCAAAAAATGCTTAGAGCAGGGAGTTTTTATAGCCAATGTGCATCTTTAATTACATTTACAATAGCTGCAGGTTGGATGCCTGACTGGAGATACATTAGTTATCAAGCTGCCAGAAAAAGTGCAGCCCCATAAACAATTAATGGGTGTGCAGGTTGCACATGCGTACTGCTGCTCCAATCTTCTGGGGATAAAACTCCCTATTCTGCCAAACAATGCGGTGCCCAGCAGATAGGCCCTCACCGGTCAACAAGATAGCCCCAATCCTGAAGATGGGTGAAAAGTTGATTTTACTGGACAACCCCTTTAATCTCCAATAAATTGTGTAAGTATTTTATTGCACCTTTAATCCCTTTCAGGAAAGTTTATTGTATAAATATTTGTTTCCTCTCTTCTTAGACCAAGCATACTTCATGTACCTTAGTGTTTATGAACTTTTTTGGCTTCTATTCCTTTTTCCCATTCTTACATATATGTTATATTATTATTTTGGTCCTAGCATTAAAGGCCATGCTGCACAGTGCACAGTGATCAAGACACACATCTTATATAATCCGCAGCTTTATTTTTGCCTCTCTCTTCAATACAGTCCTCGTGTGTGCTGGTGGCTGTGTGCGCCAGGTCATTTCTCTGATCAGTCAGGCTCTGCTTAGGATGTCAGTGACAGCCTTGTTTTGGCATTTTTTCAGTGCATGAGATCGATGTGAGAAAGCAGCACTATTAGTGTAGTATTCTCCCATCAAGGAATCCCAACACACTGTCACATCCAGCTTTGAGCACCTCCTCTAACAGGTAGTACCATCCTCCAGTGTGCCATACCTAAAGCATCTCTAAACCCCGAAGACCAATAAATGTGCATCCTGATCTGCACTTCTGTGCAGGACTTCTCACGTAAATCACTATTTTGAGATGTACTCTTCATACCTGTTTGCTAGACCTGGACCTAATGCACTAAGCTGGCAGAAAGTCGCGAGCCACAATTCATAGGACCGCGAGCCACATGTGGCTCCCGAGCTACAGGTTGGGGACCCCTGAACTAGATCATGAGAGCTAAGTGAACTAAAAGTAGTAGGTTGGCATTGTGCACACATTTTATATACATACACACATACAACTATAAAATTGTTACAGAATCCACACATGTATAAAGTTGTTTTATTTGGATACACACACAGTAGTAACCTCCTTGAACTTGCAGTGAACTTCAGTATCCTCCTACGAAATTTGCAATTCACGATGTGTCCAAAAGAGTAAAAAGCCAGGCTATTTCTTTGTTTCCCTTTCTTGACAGTGGTTTACGATTCTTTATGAGACCATAATGTGATGCAATATCAGGGAGGGAATCGGTCATCTATGAATCAAAAATGCAATAAAAGCTTTGTGTGTCCACTGAGCCATATATAGAGTCATCTGCAAAGAGATTTGTCATGAAAGACTGCACTACTAGCAGTGGGAGACACAAATACTCCTAAACTCTAATCTGGCAACTGGGAATCATCCTGGAGGCACCGTTATGATATATTGACCTACTGCTGCTGTCGTCACACTTGTCAACATGACCTGTTACGGCATCTTCGTATTTTCTGAATTTGCATGTGCAGTACTGGATGTATTATTACATTTTTGGATTTTCCTTTTCTCTGCCAAACATCCAGACTCTGCTACGCTGTTTACTTGGCACATAAATTGGCCAATTCATGTGTGCTCATGAATAACTGTGATTAAAATCGCCATAGGCTGATGGGTTGAGAGCTCGGTCAGAGAGCCTATGTATAAATATCGAAGCCTGACTGTCACTTCCAAACAGTAGCAGGCTCCTATCTACCCATATAATGTAGGTTATCAGCCCAAGAGAGGTATCCTATTAGCCTAGGTTCCAAGCAAGAGATCGCCTTGTTGTTGGCTTCTGGGTACACATGAAATGGCCAATTTATTCTTCAAGTATCTTCGTTTGAACCTAGTGTATTTTCCAGACCGAAGTGCAATAATAATTTCATATCTTTTTCATGTTTGCATACTACAGCGTTACAGAGTGAAACTTTGTTAGTTATATATGGAGGGGGCCCCGCCCACCAAATCGCAACCAGAGGGGCCCCGCCCACCAAATCACAACCAGAGGGGCCCCGCCCACCAAATCGGACCCAGAGGGGCCCCGCCCACCAAATCGGACCCAGAGGGGCCCCGCCCACCAAATCGCACCCAGAGGGGCCCCACAGGCCAAAGTGGCCCCTGAGAGGCACCCACAGTTAAAACAGATTCTGAGTTGAAAGTCTTGCAGGGGCAGCAGGCAAGTCTCTCTTAAAGGGGCAGCCCGGGCACCATTTCAAAGCACTATCTGTACTTCCTTCAGGATATACACATCTTGTTCTTATTATTATTGTAGTGCTTTGAAGAAAGCACTATCCTGCAATTTGCGTTTGAAAATTTTTTTTCCCATCATTGGAATGGATTGTCTCAATGCATTTCAATGGGAAAATTTTGCATAGGAATACATGGGGCAGTCGTGAGGCGATTCAAATTTGAGGACTAGTTGCGGCAGTTAAGCTCATTGGTATGTGCAGGCAGACCCAGTTACTATGCCAATGCCTATGAACTTTACATGACCCCACCAGGAAACAGTTTATGCCAGATAATATCAGCTCTTAAAGCGAAACCCAAAGCACAAATGCAAATCTAGCTTCATCACATGACGCATGCCCCTGAGAGAGAATGTGCGCCAAAGTGGATTTAGAAGCCCAGTGCGCCAAACTGGCTCTTAAACGGCCGACGCGCCAAATCGATTCTTAAAAGGCCGGCGCACCAAAATGAGTCTTAAGGGGCCGGCGCACCAAATCGAAAGCTGAGTGACCCCAGGCTCCAAATCGGAGGCTGATTGACCCCGGCTTCCAAATCGGAGGCTGAGCCACCCCGGCCTCCATATCGGAAGCTGAGCCACTCCGGCGTCAAAAATCGGGGGCTGAGCCGCCCCGGCCTCCAAATCGAGGGGCTGAGCCGCCCCGGCCTCCAAATCGGGGGGCTGAGCCGCCCCGGCCTCCAAATCGGGGGGGCTGAGCCGCCCCGGCCTCCAAATCGGGGGGGCTGAGCCGCCCCGGCCTCCAAATCGGGGGGCTGAGCCGCCCCGGCCTCCAAATCGGGGGGCTGAGCCGCCCCGGCCTCCAAATCGGGGGGCTGAGCCGCCCCGGCCTCCAAATCGGGGGGCTGAGCCGCCCCGGCCTCCAAATCGGGGGGCTGAGCCGCCCCGGCCTCCAAAACGGGGGGCTGAGCCGCCCCGGCCTCCAAAACGGGGGGGGGGGGGGGGGGGCTGAGCCGCCCCGGCCTCCAAAACGGGGGGGGGGCTGAGCCGCCCCGGCCTCCAAATTGGGGGGGGGGCTGAGCCGCCCCGGCCTCCAAATTGGGGGGGGGCTGAGCCGCCCCGGCCTCCAAATCGGGGGGGGGGGGGGCTGAGCCGCCCCGGCCTCCAAATCTGGGGGGGGCTGAGCCGCCCCGGCCTCCAAATCGGGGGGGGGGGGGCTGAGCCGCCCCAGCCTCCAAATCGGGGGCTGAGGGGCCCCACCCATCCAATCAGCCCCTGAGTTGAAAGTCTTGCAAGGGAAGCAGGCAAGTCTCTCTTAAAGGGGCAGCCCAGGCACCATTTCAAAGCACTATCTGTACTTTCTTCAGGAAATACACATCTAGTTATTATTCTACTTCTCTGTGTTTTCTGTAGTTAATGCGGCCCGAACCGCTCGGCGCAGAAACCCCGTTCAGGCAGCGTTTCGAAGCCCTTGGTGGAGACAGGTGTGCTATGTATTTTTGGAGTCGATCCGATTTGTAGTTTTTTAAAAAATTGCATTTTAAGCAAAAATTTTACCATAGGAATTAATGGCGACCTTTCCATGACCCCCAACTGACATGGATTGAAGCCACAGCGCAGGTGCAGTGACCTTACAAAGATAGCAGCTATGCAAATGCAGCTTCCACACATGACCCGTATTAGCTAATAGAAGCTGACAGATCGCTGATTCAAGGTCTGAGGCTATGTGCACACGCTGTGGTTTTTGCTGCGGATCCGCTGCGGCTTTGGCCGATGCGGATCTGCAGCAGTTCTGCAGACAGTGTACAGTAGCATGTAAATCTGTGATTTACAGTCTGCTGTGCACATGCTGCGGATTTTTAACTGTGGAAAAGCTGCGGTTTTGAATCCACAGAAAGAAATGACATGTCATTCTTTTCTGCGGATTTTGCTGCGGTTTACCATCTCCTCCATTGTAGAGGTGATAAACCGCAGGCCAATCCGCAGCGTGTGCACATAGTCTTAAAGGCACGGCGCACCAATGGCTTCTGAAAAGCCCCACCCAGTGATGGCTAACCTTGGCACTCCAGCTGTTGTAAAACTACAACTCCCAGCATGCCCTTGCAACCTGCAGCAGTTGAGGCATGCTGGGAGTTGAAGTTCTCCAACAGCTTGAGTGCCAAGGTTCGCCATCACTGCAGTCGGACACCAAAGTGGCTTTTAGAAGCCCAGTGTGCCAAAGTGGCCCCTGAGGGGCCCGGAGCGCCACAGTGGCCCCCGAGGCAAAGTGACAGCATGTGTCAACATAGCTAACGTGGCTACCGAGGTGCCGAATGTGCCAAAGTGGCTACCAAGTGGCCAAAGTGGCTACTGAGGTGCCGAATGTGCCAAAGTGGCAACCAAGTGGCTACTGAGGTGCCGAATGTGCCAAAGTGGCTACCAAGGTGCCAAATGTGCTAAAGTAGCTACAAAGTGGCCAAAGTGGCTACCGAGGTGCCGAATGTGCCAAAATGGCTACCAAGTTGCCAAAGGGGCTACCAAGGTGCCAAATGTGCTAAAGTAGCTACAAAGTGGCCAAACTGGCTACCGAGGTGCCGAATGTGCCAAAGTGGCTACCAAGTGGCCAAACTGGCTACCGAGGTGCCAAATGTGCTAAAGTGGCTACCAAGTGGCCAAAGTGACTACCGAGGTCCCGAATGGGCCAAAGTGGCTACCAAGTGGCCAAAGTGGCTACTGAGGTGCCAAATGTGCCAAAGTGGCTAGACACAACATTCATATTCTAACTTTACTTTCTTACAGTCGACACCGGATACACTGCTGTAAAGCTGGCAGCGCTGTTCAAGCACCATGTATTTCCATCAGGAAATGCCCATCTATTTATATATGGAGGTGGCTAATCTTTGCTTGCACCTGTTCATACCGGTTTACTTTTTGGAAGTGGCAGTCACTCTTTGAGCTATACAGGTGCTTCTCACAAAATTAGAATATCATCAAAAAGTTAATTTATTTCAGTTCTTCAATACAAAAAGTGAATCTCATATATTATATAGAGTCATTACAAACCGTGTCATCTATTTCAAGTGTTTATTTCTGTTAATGTTGATGATTATGGCTTACAGCCAATGAAAACCCAAAAGTCATTATCTCAGTAAATTAGAATTATTAACAAAAAACACATGCAAAGGCTTCCTAAGTGTTTAAAAAGGTCCCTTAGTCTGTTTCAGTAGGCTCCACAATCATGGGAAAGACTACTGACTTGACAAATGTTCAGAAGTCAGTCATTGAACACAAGGAGGGTAAGCCACAAGAGGTCATTGCTAAAAAAAAGCTGGCTGTTCATAGAGTGTTGTATCCAAGCATATTAATGGAAAGTTGAGTGGAAGGAAAAATTGTGGTAGAAAAAGGGTGCACAAGCAACCGGGATACATGTAGCCTTGAAAGGATTGTTAAGAAAAGAATATTCAAAAATTAGGGGGAGATTCACAAGGAATAGACTGCTGCTGAAGTCATTGCTTCACGAGCCACCACACAGACACGTATCCAGGACATGGGCTACAAGTGTCACATTCCTTTGTGTCAAGCCACTCATGACCAATAGACAATGCCAGAAGTGTCTCACCTGGGCCAAGGAGATCAGTGGTCCAAGGTGTTGTTTTCAGATGAAAGTAAATTTTGCCTTTCATTTGGAAATCAAGGTCCCCGAGTCTGGAGGAAGAGTGGAGAGGCACATAATCCTAGATACCTGTAGTCTAGTGTGAAGTTTCCACAGTCCGTGATCGTTTGAGGAGCCATGTCATCTGCTGGTGTAGGTCCACTGTGTTTATCAAGACCAAAGTCAGCGCAGCCGTCTGCCAGGAAATTTTAGAGCACTTCATACTTCCCGCTGCCGACAAGCTTTTTGGAAATGGAAATTTCATTCTCCAGCAGGACTTGGCACTTGTCCACTCTGCCAAAAGTATCAATATCTGGCTAAAAAACAGTGTCACTGTGCTTGATTGGCCAGCAAACTCACCTGACCTTAACCCCATTGAGAATCTATGGGGTATTGTCAACAGGAAGATGAGAGACCCCAGACCCAACAATGCAGACGAGCTGAAGGCTGCTATCAAAGCAACCTGGGCTTCTATAACACCTCAGCAGTGCCACAGGCTGATCGCCTCCATGCCACACCGCATGGATGCAGTAATTGATGCCAAAGAAGCCCTGACCAAGTATTGACTGCATTTACTGTATATACATTTCAGTAGGCCAACATTTTTGTATTTTAAAATCATTTTTCAAGCTGGTGTTATAAAGTATTCTAATTTACTGAGATAATGACTTTTGGGTTTTCATTGGCTGTAAGCCATAATCATCAACATTGACAGAAATAAACACTTGAAATAGATCACTCTCCTATGAATATATATATACACACACACAAACGATCCAAAAATTATCCCTCTTAGGGCCTGTAGGGTTTTTTGGTTAATTTTTTTTTTTTTTTTTAAACAATTTTTTCCTCCATAAATAAAAGAATAATGCGGCAATGGCCTGAAGTATTGTTGTGGTGTATTCGGTTGACAAACGTGACTAGTAATAGAGTATGCAAAACGTGAAATATGTATTTTTTTTTTCTTCAAAATTCAATCCTCATTTCTCAAAAAGCAGTTAACAAGAAAGTGTAATTAGTTAAATGTACGAAAATCCGCACCTGTTACAGTAAACAATTACTGACGTGTGTATGTAAAATTTGGCTAGTAAAACCAGTTTGTCAAAATAAAAATTCTTGTGGCAAATATCTCAATTGTAAAGAATTTACTTATCTTGCTTAAAAAAAAAAATAACCTTCACAAAAGAAATTGCAAATGTAATGCAAAAATTTAGTACAGTTGCTTATCTAGTGTCACAACATTTTCACCTTTTCAAAGCATTTTACACCACTTTTCTGATGTAAAAGGTTTGCTGAATCGCCCCCATAATCATTCTTTTTATGTGTTTTGTGTAAAGTACAGATGTACAGTTTCCAAATGCTATCAAAAACCTTCACCTTCTGCATCCTTAACACACTTAGTAATTAAATTAAAATACACATACAAAGACATAGTGCTTATTCTCAAATGTATTATATGGATTCAGTGATAAATTATATGATAGCGCTTATTAATTCTTTTGGGCTGCTAATGTCCTATGTAATTAGTTCCTGTTGATCATCACATGCATGGCCACTGCAAGGCACAGATGAAGAAGTAAATGGATGGTGGAGATAATGGCATCATTGTTTTTCCTGGTCACATAATTTTCTGCTTCTCTGTAGCCATTATTTAGCATATGACATCATATGTATATAATGGGTGTACCTATTATGTTATCAAACCATTCTTGCTCACCTCTTAATTAACTTCACTGTGTATCCTTGAGCCAACTGCTGTTTTACAGTGTTTTGCCAGTCACATAAGAAAATGAATAGCTTGTTGATTCTCTAAATCACTTAATGACTTAATATGGTTATTAGATAAGTAAGGCTATGATAGATGGCTGCATGTCACCTTTGTACATGTTTTGGACTGTGGTTACGACGTTCTACATAATGGTAAAAATGCATGATATTTTTCAAAAGTCACAATGACAGTATTTGTTTTTTCTTTTACGAAGCACAGTGTCTGCATGATTGTTAATATGCAGTACAAGGAAGTGACATTTCTTTCTTGTATCTTTTTGTGCATCTCTTTCACATCCTTCTGCCCCTCTGTGCATCTAGCTTCACAAAGCTGAATGAGTGATCCTTTTCTTATCTACTAAAACTACCTTTCTCTGCAGCACACACTTTCTCCACAGTGCTGCAGACCCATCTATCTGCTCTCTTGTATGTTTCTTGATAAAGATCTCAATATGGGCAATATTCATTCCTTTGGCATGAGGTGGCCATTCATAGTTTTGAATGCAATAACTGTGAATCACATTTTGACCAATATTCGTGGAGAGGGTTGATTTCTTAGAAGTTATACTGTCCTCTATAGTGCATATTCGTTATTCTGTCACTCATTCTCTTGTTTTCTGGGCACTGAAATGGCGACTTTGAACACATTAATTCTAGAATATAAAGCTGTCTGGCATTGATGGATAGCCTGTATAACTTTCTGTATGTCTCTCTGGATATCTGGCAAGGACTCACCCGTAGGGTCAGAATTCTGGGTATGGGCCGAAACCTCCTTTTTCAGCTATATCCAGAATCATCTTTTGTTGTGAGTTTGAGGTGGAGCCTTTTAAAAAGGTTTTGTACCAGCAGATATGGGAAGCATTTAAATATATAACATTAAGTGTCAGCTGTGTCTTATGTTAACGGATGGCCAGAAGCAAGGAGCTAAATTACATTGGTCCTCTTAAAAGGAATCGGTCACTCTTTTTTTCAAATATGAGCTGCCGGCACCGACATCAGGGGCTTATCTACGGCATTTTGCCTACAGCCCCCAATGTAACCTGAAAGATAAGAAAAAGAGTTAGATTATACTCACCCCGGCGTCCATTTCGGTCCGATGGGTGTCGCCGTCCAGTCCGGCGCTTCCCATCTTCATACAATGCCGTCCTCTTCTTTCCTTCCTGTCGTGGCTCCGGCGCAGGTGCACTGCTCTGCCCTGTTGAGGGCAGAGCAGAATACTGCAGTGCGCAGGCGCCGGACCTCTGACCTTTCCTGGCGCCTACGCACTGCAGAGGGCAGAGCAGTGCGCCTGCGCAGGATCCATGACAGGAAGGAAAGAAGAGGACAGCATCGTATGAAGATGGGAGGCGCCGGACCGGACGTCGACACCCATCGTACCGAAATGAACGCCGGGGTGAGTATAATCTAACTCTTTTTTTTCTTATCTTTCAGGTTACATTGGGGGCTTATCTACAGCATTACAGAATGCTGTAGATAAGCCCCTGATGTCGGTGCTGGCAGCTCATATTCGAAAAAAGAGGAGACAGATTCCCTTTTAATTGTGGGTATAATCAAAAAAAGGGCTGATGAACTCGGGGGAACCCTGTCGGCAGCTCAGTGATACATTGCGGGAGCGATTACGTTTTGTCAGTGTATCGCCAGCGGCCGGGTAGAGCAGTCACATCTCTCGATGTGACTGTTCTACACATGAGATCGCCGTGGGACACTCCGATTATCTGGACTATGGCAGGCAGGTGAATATATGTTGGTTTATTATTTTAAATTATTTCTAGAAGACGAGGGCATCAGGGATTGGGCATTAAAGTGAGTATAATTTATTTTTATTTGAATATGTAATTTTACTTTTTTTTTTTTTAAACTGTGAGCACAGATACTGGCAGATGAGGCTACATCCCCCATCAGCGTCACTGTTATCACTGCTGCCAACATGATCCCGCAGCACTCTGACCGGCGGTCTTACCAGTGGTAGCGTTACAGCATGTCGCAGTCACAGCTGCGGGGTCATGCTGACATCAGACAGCATGATCCCACAGTGCTGTGACTTACAGTACCGTCAGTAGCATTACCGCTGGTGACAGTCACAGCTACGGGGTCACTCTGACATCTGGCAGCATGATCCCACAGCGCAATGACCCACGGTCTTACTGGCAGTAGCATTATCACGGGTGACAGTCACAGCTACGGGGTCACGCTGACATCTGCCAGTATGATCCCGCAGCGCCGGTAAAACACAAAACAAAAACTCAACAAATCCACAAATATTTTTATACCTGTGTTTTTGCTGCGGATTTTACTGACTCAATTGAAGTCAATGGGTGCAGAAACGCAAATAGAATTGACTTGCTGCAGAAAAAAATGCATTGGAAATACGCACGGAAATTTTCTGTTCCTGTGCACAGCATGTCAGGATTGTCAATGAATAAGCATCCATAAGGATTCCATTGCATTTTTGGCCCATTTCCACACCAAAAAAATGCTGTGAAAACGCATCAAAAACGCACTGTGTGCACATAGCCTTAGTGTTGGGGTTAGGCTTGTGTTAGGGTTAGGCTTGTGTTGGGGTTCGGGCTGTGTTAGGGTTGTAGTTAGAATTGGGGGGTTTCCACTGTTTAGGCACATCAGGGGGTCTCTAAACGCTTCATGGTGCCCTTCATCGATTCCAACTAATTTTGCTTTCAAAAAGTCAAAAAGTGCACCCTCCCTCCCGAGCCTGGCCATGTGCCCAAACAGTGGATTTCCCTCACAATTGGGGTATCGGTGTACTCAGGAGAAATTGCACAACATATTTTGTGGTCCATTTTCTCCTGATACCCTTGTGAAAACAAAAGAATTTGAGTCTACAATAAACTTTTTGTGAAAAAGTTACATGTTCATATTTTCCTTCCACATTGCTTTAGTTCTCGTGAAGCACCTGAAGGGTTAATAAACTTCTAGAATGTGGTTTTGAGCTCCATGAGGGGTGCAGTTTTTAGAATGGTGTCACTTTTGGGTATTTTCTGTCATATTGGCCTCTCAAAGTCACTTCAAATGTGATATGCATATCCCTAAAAGAAATGGTTTTGTAAATTTTGTTGCAAAATTGAGAAATCGCTGGTCATACTTTTAACCTTTGTAACGTCCTAATTATGGTTTAGAAAATTGTGCTGATGTAAAGTTGACATGTGGGAAATGTTATTTATTAACTATTTTGTGTGGCATAAGTCTCTGATTTAAGGGCACAAAAATTAAGTTTGAAAATTGCAACGTTTTCAAAATTTTTCATAAATAAATGCAAGTCATATCTGAGAAATTTTACCACTCTCATGAAGTACAATATGTCACGAAAAAACATTCTCAGAATCAGAGGGATCTGTTGAAGCGTTCCAGAGTTATAACCTCATAAAGGGACAGTGGTCAGAATTGGAAAAATTGACCTTGTGATTAAGAGGTTAAAATGCCCAAATTTGTTACAGATATCCAGTTGGTTGAAGACCGTTTAGTCTTCTCATACCACCTGTTGGCTTACATTGCCCCTGAAAATTAAAGCAAAATTTTAGTGTAGTTTAGGTGTATGGTGTAGCATCATAAGCCACACGTCTTTCTAACAAATTGGACCCCTTTCCTTTTAAAGGCCTCTTGTTGGGTAAAATACGAAAGTGAGGACAGTTCTTAACCAAATTGTGCCTGAATTCTGAACAATTTGCCTTAGTAGGTCTCCCTCATTGCACAGAGTATAATTGTGCCTTTGTATTGTGAATATTGACCATTATGTTTACTCCATTCTGAAAGGCTTGATTTGCAAGCATTACGGTGCTACCACACTAGTCATGGTTGTTGTTTAAAGACTTTGGGGCAAAATCTGTATTGTACAGAAGATATGAAAGTCAAGTTTGATTCCTGACAATTATGCCAATTTATGGCGTATGGGTCTCATGTGCCGAGGTGTTCTGTAGTTTCCCTAGGGACTGGTGAAAAGGGTTCCTTTGGATGTATGTGATATTGTTTGTTGTAGATGTTGCCATGTGTAATGCATTAGCAAGAAGGGTTCAGTCCATTTTGTAAAACTAGAATATATTTAACTATGGAAACATACATAGAGTAGCTCCCTAAAGAAAAACCTTAGTACAAAATATAACCTTTTTTGGGTTATATATTAAAAGGAAGGACCCCTATAGTTGCTTGAAATTAAAAAAATAAATAGTGCATACTTGAATGGTCTCAAAGAGGTTAAACAACAAGGCGATCTTCGGTTGCTGGGAACCTATCTAATATGAATCCTCTTCTAGGCTGAAGCCTGCATGTATGAGAAGGTAGGATCCTGCTGCAATTAAAGCCGCCACGGGCTGGGTTTTCTGTTTGGAAGTGACAGTCAGTTTTTGTCAGCGTTTGGTTTTAAATATATTTTATTCTATAACCTTAAAAATTGTTTTTTTTTGTTTTTTTTTTACAAATTTAGATAGAAAGTGCAAAGTGCTTAGGACAAACAACACAAAAGAGAATGGTGGAGTGCACACCCCGAAGGGGTAGTCCAATACTCTATTAGAAAGCCCCTATTCCTGAAGGGCTGTATAGTGTCAGTATTTGGATCTTTGTATTTAAACCATGCATTAATAAATAATCACCTAAACAGATATAAGAAAAATACCAGGCTAGTACAAACGCCACATTATTGCATTAAATTACGGACCACGATGTAGCAGGTTATATGGACCACATACCACGGATTATATGTGAATATCCAACTAGAGTTCCTGCCCTGGTCATAAGTACATGCAACTCAATAAATGTAGCAAGTCTTGCATATAAATTTACCCATATCAAAAACAGCCTGCTTGCCACCGAGTAGACCCTTTCTCATTACTATAGTGTCCTTAGCGTACTAAGACACATCCAAATTAAAGGGTCATATAGGACAACAATATAACCTACAGGAGGTGCCACCTAAGAATACAACATTGTATCTTGTGTGTACTTTCTTTCTATGGTAAACCACAATCCTGCTCCTCTTTCAGGAGGACATCAATACGACATGTGAAATAGGCATACTTAGGCAAATCAGAAAGGTCTCACCCGGTGTCAAGGGAGCCAGTCATTCAAATCCTTCGTCCAGATTTAGCGGTGGGCACTTCCCCCCCCCCCCGCTCTCCCTTGGACGAAGGGTTTGAATGACCGGCTCCCTTCACACTGAAAGATTGGTTTCCACTATTTGCTACAGTTGCGACAGTCACTTTGTAGTCACTTTTGTGTAGTAGCCGTGCCCCTGCCTGGCAAGTTTGTCATCTTTCACTAACACCTCTAGGTCAACACGTTGCCTCTTCAGCTCCTCTTTACTAGCTGTCCAAGGCTCCAACAAATTTACAGCTCTATGTTGTCTCCTGGTCATGCCCACTGCAGCGGAGCTCTACTTCATTGTCTGTTCCAGTTCTCAGAATCCAGGATTTTATGTTAGTATAAAACATTAGACTGCCACTTTTATCCACTACAGTTATAGTGTTTGCTTCCTCATCCTTGCACATTCACTCAATACTCTTGTTTGTTTAGTTACCATATCTGTGACTGGTTTCACTCTTGTCAGTACTAACTGCAGTCTCACTATAACCAGTCAGGAGCTCTTTTGTAATACAAAGTGTTTAAAATACATAATGGTGCATGTCAAAACCGTGTTTTGGTACAAACTGCGCTAGCGTTCTACCTTATATAATTTACTAAATCTGCTCGTTTGTTCTCAGTGTGCCAAACCTAGTATCTCCAATAATTCTCAACTGAATTGCCTCAAGTACGGTATATTTTTCCATTGATGTAGCTGTATGAGGGTTATTTATTTGCAAGATAGGTTGTACTCTTTATTAGCACCATTTTGGAATGCAAATAATTAGATATCTTGTATAAAATATTAGAAGGCATTTGGATTAGAAACCTTTGTGAGTCTAGGTTTTAATTTTTTAACGCCATACACAATGTGTAAATAATGTTTTTTTTTCCCTATCATTGTTATGATTACCATATACCATATTGATTTCCCTGACTAGACAGATTTACCTTTTTCTTGATGTGTGGATGACCCATGCAATGTATGGCTTCTTACGGGTGAGAGTGTGTATATTGCCCTGGGATCTACTATACTATGATGTGTTCAACACAGATCATATCTCTCTAGTGCTGGCACTGTGATTTCTTTTCGTTCCCTATCTCTTTAATTTTTCTTTCTTATAATTATTTCTTGATGTGGCTGCTGCACACTTTCTTACTGCCATTATACTCCAGGATTGCACGAGTCTGGTTTCTGAGCTAGCCATTTACTACTTGGGAGATCTTAACACTGAGCTTTTTGGACACTGAAAATACTCCTGGGCATCAGCCTTAGCCTAGACTTTTTTGATTGAAGAGTAGAATTTGAGTGTCATTGCTTTTTTGCATGCTGCTTTAAGACTCCACACAGTGGTGTGCAGCTAATAGTGGTAGACCACGTGGTCACTATGGAGCTCATAAGTCGGGGGGGTGGGGGCAGTGCCAGGGCCCCCTGCCCAGCATCACATTTTCTTCTGTATCGGCATCATGGATGCCAATACAGTTAAGATCAATGATGGAATACTGATTCATCAACTCACTCCTCCATCATTCTACCTGTATGTCCGCTGTCGCAGTGCAGCGGACACGATGAAGTCACTACATTGCACCATCTGTGCACAGCTGCAGAGACCGGAGAAGCGGTGGAATGGGAAGAGTTATTTATATGCTTATATATCGCCCATCCCAGCTTTCTGCCGGTCTGCAATTTTGTCCCTGGTGTCCTTAAACAGCTCTTTGATCTTGGCCATGGTGGAGAGGTTGGAGTGTGAGTGTATGTTCAGGTGTCTTTTATACAAGTAATGAGTTCAAGCAGGTTAATTTAATGCAAGTAATGAGTGTAGAGTAGGAGGGCTTCTTTAAGAAAAATGAACTGGTCTGTGAGAGTCAGAATTCTTGCTGGTTGGTAGGTGATCAAATACTTATTTCATGCAATAAAAAGCAATTTAATTATTTGAAGTATTTGAAAATCATACAATGTGATTTTTCTGGTTTTTAGGTTTAG
Organism: Dendrobates tinctorius; assembly: GCF_039654945.1. Taxonomy (NCBI): domain Eukaryota; kingdom Metazoa; phylum Chordata; class Amphibia; order Anura; family Dendrobatidae; genus Dendrobates; species Dendrobates tinctorius. The sequence goes on from NW_027361672.1 coordinate 4,676,075, forward strand.
ATTCTGTGTCACAATTGAAGTTACCTACAATAAAAATTACAGACCTCTCCATTGTTTGTAGATGTCTCATGGTCTGTCAGTATATACACATCTTTTCTGAAAAGTCACAGAGGCTACAACAGCATTAAGCAAGTGGCACCACTAACCAAACAACACCATGAAGCCCAAGGAGACCTTCTAAGGGTATGTTCCCACGTTCAGTATTAGTCAGCGCTGTGGATGCAGCACAGGTCCGCTCTGTCCAGAGTGCTGCTGGCTTTTGAACGTAGGTGATTCCGCATGTGTAAATTGAACCGTACGCAATCACCGCGTCCTATACATTGTACGGGTGACTTTATCTTGCGGAGCCTGAGCGTCTCCGCAACATGCATGTACACAGGGAAGCCGGAGGTGCTCCTGCATGCATAGTGGACATGGGATTTCATGAAATCCCATCCACTATGCTGTAACATCTGGCCGCTGCGGGTTGGACGCTGCGAATGTACGCAGAGTTCAATCCGCAATGTTTACGGACCGTGGGAACATACCCTAACAAGTTAGGGACAAAGTTTTTAAGAAGACAGTCAGGTTTGGGTTATGAAAAAAAATAAAAATATCTTAATTGCTGATGATCTCCCAGAGCACCATCAAATTTATTATCAAATGGAAAGAAGATGGTATCACAACATACGTGCCAAGAGAGGGCTGCCCACCAAAACGCTCAGCCTGGGCAGCTAGGGCATTAATCAGACTGACAGTACAGCGACCAAAGGTACTGTAACTCTGAAGGCGTTGCAGAGTTCCCAAGCAGAGACTGGAGTATCTGTCCATGTGACCACAATGAACCGTATGCTCCAAAAAGGTGGCCTTTTTTTTTATTTTTTTTAATTTTGCCTTTTTATGGAAGAGTGTGCAGAAAAAAGCCTTTATTTAGAGAGAAAAATTGAAAGGCTGGCTTTGAGTTTGCCAAAAGGCATATGTTAGACTCCCCACATGTATGGAGGAAAGTGCTGTGGTCAGCTGAGACCGATATTGATCTTTTTGGCCACTGAGGTAAATGCTATTTTTGTCGCCAAACCAACACAGCTCATCACCTAAGAACTCCATCCCCACAGTGAAACATGGTGGTGGCATCATGCTGTGGGGATGTTTTTTTGGCAGCAGGGACAGGGAAAATGGTCGAAGTTAAGGGGAAGATAGATGGTGTGAAATACAGGGATATTCTTGAGCTAAACCTGTTTATCAGTAATTTGAGACTGAAGCAGAGATTCACCTTCCAGTAACACAATGACTCAAAGCCTACTACTAAAGCAAAACTCGAGTGGTTTAAGGGGAAATGTGGAAAGGTTTTAGAGTTGCCCGATCAAAGGCCAGACCTTAATCCTATTGAGAAACTGTGATCAGATTGGAAGATTGCTGTTCATCTAAGGCTAGTTTCACACTAGCGTTTTTGAGCGCAGCGACGGCCTGCGCACGGCCGCCGCTAAGCCCCGCCCCCTGCCGCGCCTCCGCCGGCACATAATGCTGCATGCGCCCTGCGTCCCCTATCTTTATCACTGGGGGCGCAGGCCGTGCGCAGTATGCGTTTGCCGGCGCATGCGTCCTTTTGACGGTGCGCCGACCTGCGCCAAACGCAACCTGCTGCAGTTTGGTTGCGCCGGCGCACCGTGAAAAAGGCGCATGCGCCGGCAAACGCATACTGCGCACAGCCTGCGCCCCCAGTGATAAAGATAGGGGACACAGGGCGCATGCAGCGTCATGCGCCAGTAGGCGGAGCTACCGGCGGAGGCGGGGCTTAGCGGCGGCCGTGCGCAGGCCGTCGCTGCGCTCAAAAACGCTAGTGTGAAACTAGCCTAACTTGAAGTAGCTGGAGCAGTTTTGTCTTGAAGAATGGGCAAAAATCCCAGTGGCAAGATGTGGGACACTCATAGAGACTTATCCAAAGTGACTTGCAGATTTAATAGCCATAAAAGGAGGCTCTACAAAGTACTGAATGGGGGGTGAATAGTTATGCACACAAATGTTTTCTATTATTTTGTTCTAGGTGATGTTTGATTCACAATTAAAAATAAAGCTACGATAGATGTTAACAGTTATAGGCTTATTCTTTACTTATGATGGATGCTTTTTTTTTTGAAGGTTTGCACCAGTTCATGTAAACACATGACGGCAAGTTACTATATGAAACGGTCACCCTGACTACATGGCTATATCGGCCCAACGCTATTCCCCTGATGAGTTAAATGAAACGCGTCGGGAGAAGGGGGTATAGTGTTCACCGCTCAATAGGGATAAAAGCATGTAAATGATCGAGTTCCCTCCATACAGTGAAACCGTTCCAACTTACTTATTATATGCCTTGTCTCTGTGTCATGGTTGGTCCCCTCCTGTAAGAGGGCAGATGAAGTGTTCACTGTTCAAATGAGGATATTCTTGGGTATTGTAATTCCTCTGTGACACCAATCATAGTATCTGCTGTACAAATTAACCCTTTATGCTAAGAACCCGCAGAGGTCTCAAGAATTTGGGGTTAAGAGGTATCTAAGCTGGTGTGCAGACTATTGTGTTGTTTTAAAGTCTGCTACATGGATCAGCAATGATATGTTAGGTCAATTATTAAAGGGAATCTGTCACCCCATTTTCGGCTTATGAGCTGCCATCCTGTAATGCTGTAAATAAGCCCCCGATGTAACCTGAAAGAGAAGAAAAACGAGTTAGATTATACTCACCCTGGGGTCCGGTCCGATGGGTGTCGCGGTCAGGCGCCTCCCATCTTCTACAGATGATGTCCTCCTTCTTACTTCTCCCTCAGCTCCTGCACAGGCGTACTTTCTCTGCCCTGTTGAGGGCAGAGTAAAGTACTGCAGTGCACAGGCCCCGGACCTCTCTGACCTCTCCCGGTGCCTGCGCACTGCAGTACTTTATCTGCCCTGTTGAGGGCAGAGTAAAGTATGCCTGTGCAGGAGCCACGGCAGAAGTAAGGAGAAGGATGTCATCACTAGAAGATGGGGGGTGCCGGACCGCGACACCCACCTCACCTGACCAAGCCCCCCGGTGAGTATAATCTAACTTGTTTTTCTTCTCTTTCAGGTTACATCTGGGGCTTATCTACAGCATTACAGAATGCTGTAGATAAGCCCCTGATGGCGGTGGCCGCAGCTTATAGGCCGAAAATGAAGTGACAGATTCCCTTTAATGCAGACCCATTGACTTGCTACGCTATGGTTGTTACCTAGTATAATACCATGAGGTGGACATAGTCCTGATATTTGAACCACAGTACTGGATATTAGGCATCTCTGTAGTGACTAGCTAACACAACATTGTGTAACTGATAACGGCCGAGTGGGCAAACTGCAATTCTTTGATACTGGGCATTATAGGTTGTTGTTGGATGAAGCTATGTGATGTAGTTTACATAGGACTGGTGATTTAAATTGCATCATTGTGATACTGGGCACTAGTGTTGGATCCGATTTTGCTGTCACCTGATTGATTTTTATGACCGCTACCTCTAATTGCAGCTATGTTGACCGATACCTTTTTAATTTCACCAGCTTTTTCTGTGTTGTCTATTTTTTGAGCACCTTGCATTTTACTTATGATGGATGTTTTTATGTGAATAGAAATAAAGGTTTTATCTTAATCCAAATTGCTGATATCAATCTAAAGGTTGGATGTACCGGTGCTATATTGTGAAACCTTCAAAAAACAATGAAATTCCAGGTTGTGAGGAAGAAACATACTAAAAATGCCAAGCGAGGTGAATACTTTCACAAGCCACTGTGTGTATACGTGTATGTACAGTATATGCGTGTGTGTGTGTGTGTATATATATATATATATATATATATATATATATATATATATTTTAATTATAATTTATATTTATGGGCTACAGTGTTGATGCCCTTGAAATTGTTTCAGAAAATTCTTGCAATTACATATATTTGTTGTCCACAAGTTTATCTCCTTTATATGTCTTAGAACAACCCAAAAAATGGGGAAATTTGCATAATTTCACTTAAAACCCCAAAAAATGGTCTAGACAAAATTGTGGGTACCAACTATTCTTGTGATGCTCGTTCAAACTCACCTTTACCAAGTAACAGGTGTGAGCAGTATGAAAATCACACCTGAAACCAGATAAAAAGAGGGGAAGTTGACTCAATCTTTGCATTGTGTGTCTGTGTGTGCCACACTAAGCATGGAGAACAGAAAGAGGATAAGAAAACTGTCTGACGACCTGAGAACCAAAATTGTTGAAAAATATCAAGGTTGCAACTCCATCTGAAGAAATCTTGATGCTCCTTTGTCCACTGGGCACAACACAATAAAGAAGTTTACAACCCATTGCACTGTAGCTAATCTCTTTAGATGTGGACAGCTGAGAAAAAATTGATGATAGGTTGCAATGCAGGATAGTCCAAATGGTGGATGGGCAGATCCAATCAAGTTCCAAAGAAATTCAAGCATTCTTGCAGACTCGGGGTGCATCGGTGTCAGTGCGAACTATCTGTCAACATTTGAATTAAATGAAACGTTATTGCAGGAGACCCTTCAGGACCCCACTGCTGACATGTGAACATAAAATAAATAGACTGCAGTTTGCCAATATGGATGAGTACATCAGAGCTTTTTGGTAAAGCACATCATTCTACTGTTTACACGGAATAAGACCTACAAAGAAAAGATCACAGTACCTACAGTCAAATATGGTGAAGAATCAAATATGTGTTCTGGTTGTTTTTCTGCCTCTGGCACTGGGTGCCTTGACTATGTGCAAGGCATTATGAAATCTGAAGGTTACCAAAGGATTTTGTGTCGCAATGTAGTGCCAGTGTTAGAAAGCTGGGTTTGCATCCTAGGTCATGTGTCTTCCAGCAGGCCAATGACCCCAAACATACTTTAAGAAGTTTGTCAGGCACATTTTTGGGGTTTTAATGTGAAATAATGTTCGATTTGCCTTTTCTTAGACTGTACCAGAATACTAGTCACTTGATTGTCATGGGCTAAGATATGAGGTAAAGATGTAGGGGAGCATCATGCGCCCTCTAGAAAGTTTTTAAGACAAATATGACTTTACACCTACCTACAATTTATTTTTTAACAAAATATCAACATTTATTCAAATATAATTGAGTCGTCACACAAACTGCACATACACATATGCACACTTACACACTGCACATACAGTGCATATCAGCCTGTCTTATCTTCAGTTACTCTAGAATACCGCTGTTAAAGGACCTTTGGTGACATCATAATCAGATGACCGTGATGTCATCAGAGGTCTTATGCAGTCTTAACCTCAGAATAGAAATTCTGGTGGCCCCTAAAAGAGTGGGGGGGGCACTGAGAAATTGCCCAGTTTTCCTCTCGCTCTTTGGTGGTATCATGGTCACAGTTCTTAAGCAGCTGCCCTGAGCAACTGACCATTTGCGCCCCTTTCAAAAACAAGTCTATAACTAGGGCTTGCTTATTTTTGGCCTAGGGCAATATCTAAAGGACCCTCAAAAATTTTGTAACATCATGCTAGGTCTTATTATTGGGGAAACACAGTAGCACTGTCGCCAAAGCCAACGTTTAATCAGAGGTGGCGCTTTATCCTAACAAATTGCGTGTAAAGAGATTGCAAACATTTCAGATAAAATGGCATCACAATAACACTATGTATAAATAATGTAAATTTGTGGAAAAAAAATTAAATTATGCATGCATCATACTATCTGTGTCTCCAGAAGCATAGGAGTTGGTTTTAAACTAAAAAAAAAAAGTGTCAGTATTTTAATCTCAGGTCAGCAGTAGAGACACTGAACACTCTTCCTATCTGCGTAAATATGTAATATCTTGTTTCCAGCCTCATTACCTGTGTCAGTGTTATAAATTCTCCCTGTGGTTTTTACCATTATTGTAGATCATCCCTATATATTTTCTTCACCGTTAATGTCTGTTTTAAATATTTAAATGCTGCCATTAATATATCTGGCAGAGAGATGAATTATCCTGAAGTAGCGTGACTTGTGTTTGTATATTTATGTGCTTCATTTGAAGGTCACTCGGTGCGACTGCTGGGTCAGAAAAAGGATAATGGAAAACGGTTGGGGGGAGCTCGATTGGATTTACCAAAGATTAGGAAGAACCCACTGATAGAAATCATTTCCATCAATACAGGGTAAGCTTCTTTCAAATTTGCTCATAAAATATTCAGTGCTGCCTAAGAATTCAATTTCATTTTTCCCCAGCAAAGAGCTCTTTTGCTGCTCGACTTATTAAAGGGGAACAAAAATCTACAGAGACACTGTGAGACTAAATAGTCTATTTTATGACCTTATGTGTATGTAGCTATATTTGTGTATATGTATTTTTTTAATATATATATAAAACATATGTTTATATTATTTACAGGTAAGTCATTGAACTTGCTTGCTACTTTGGAAAACTATATATTTTTTACAGTTGCAAACTTTATGCTATTAGCAATAAGCCGAACAGTAACAATATATCCGTAAATGACGCAAAATAAGTAATATAGCAAGTGTTTTTTCCGAGTTCAACGCAAAAAAACACTTTTAATGAGTAAATAAGCCTCAGAATTAATGAACCCCATCAATAGAATTTCTTATAAGTGACTGAATTTGCAAATCAGATATTGTCCGAAGCTCATCTGATGCCACTAATCAAGAGACTGTGACTAGGGATGTGCGGACCCGTGGATGTTCAGGTTCATCGGGTTCAACCAAACTTTAATCCAAGAACTTTACCCGAACTTGAACCCGAACCCCATAAAAGTCAATTGGGACCCGATCTTTGGTGCTATAAAAGTCTCTCTCCCACACCCCATCTCACGATCCCCCCGTTTCCCTCTCCAAACACTAAAACTTACGTCCGGGAGAAGTCTGGGTTCGGAATTCAGCACCAGACACTTAAGGTACTGTCCAGGGCTGTGGAGTCGGAGTCGGAGTCAGAGTCGGTGCTCATTTTGGTGGAGTTGGAGTCGGTATAAAATGGACCGACTCCGACTCCTAAAATATATAATAAATTGGGTACAGTAATTCAATGCAGGATGTGCTTAATATTTTTTCATAGGAGTTTGGGAAAGTTATGAAATGTCCTATAAATGGCTGTTATATTCCTGATCTAAGGCTACATTCACACACAGCGTTTTTCCTGTGTTTTTTGAGGATACGTTTTTCAGCTGCAAAAGCTGATCATCTTTTTAAAAAACTGCATCACCTGAAAGGTTTTTGAGCTCATAGATAATGTTTTCAATAGCAAAAGCAGATTAGAAATCTGCTCTATCTATCCATTTATCCATATCTGTCTATCCATATCGTATCTGTACCAAAAAGAATGAAAACCGGGTAGTACACCAATATATATTCTGTTCTATCTAAATATCTTGATTATTGGATCATAAAAATGATTAAATGTCTGAGGTTCACATTGTACTACAATAAATTTTTCACTTAAATATAAGCAATATGTGTCGGAGTCGTGGAGTCGGAGTCGGAGTCGAAGTCGGTGTAAGGGAAATTGAGGAGTCGGAGTCACAGGTTTGGCTTACCGACTCCACAGCCCTGGTACTGTCACACTAAGCGATATCGCTAGCAATATCGCTATGACTTGTGACGTTATAGCGATATTGCTAGCGATATCGCTGTGTGTGATGCTTACCTACAACCCGCTCCCCCGCTGCTTATCGCTGATCGCGCGAGAACGTCCTGGACTGTTTCTCGTCGTCAGCTTCCTGCGGAGCTTCCTGTGGAGAGACGAGCGTGGAGCCGGGCGGGAGGACGCAGGATCGCCAAGTGTGACAGGTAAGTAGCGACCCCCATCCCCAGCGATGTCGCTGGTGAGATCTGCCTGTGTGGCAGCTTACTAGCGACCACTTAGCGATGTACCAGCGATCCTGACAGAGTCATATAGCTGGTCGGGATCGCTGGTACATCGCTAAGTGTGACAGTACCTTTAGTGTCTGGGCAAACTTTGCTATTCGGGCTGACTCATCTCTAACCTTGACCAAACATCAGAAAAACAGATGCATCAAATACTTTGTCTGGATAGCAATTTGACTGTGACATTTGAATGCTAGAAACATAACGAATTCATGAGTGGTCCAAAAAGTTAAAGGGGTCTTCTAAATTTATTAATTTCCATTAGACAGCATGGAAATAAGCAAGTTTGCAATTGACTTGCTTTTTTATCTGCTCATTCTCCTGCAATGAGAGCTTTTATCTATAATACTGTACAGGTGGTTTACATAGAGATTGGCCACCAATGCCTGCCCAGACCACGTTGGCGATGCACAGTAGTTACATTCCAAGAGAGGGGTTAAATTAACTGCTAACATACTGTCAATCTCTTTCCGCCCACTGATTTCTATACAGCAGTTAGCTGCTCATCCACCACCCCCTCCCTTTCATCTTCTGACAAGCTGCTGTTTTAAATCTTGCAATATCACAATTCCTCAGAATCTGGTAACCACAGCAGGTCTCCTAATTACAGCTTTCAGGTTCTAGAGTTGTATGCTTTCAAAGCCTGGTTATCCATTTGTGTATATATAGTGATAGCAGTATACATGCCTTTAAGATATCACTGATGGCTGAATATGTTACAGCGGAAGTTGTGCTGAACTTTATAGTTCTAATACTACTGCTCTGCTATTTATCAGAACTGTTACTCAAGAAGGTGTTCCCGCCCCACTAAAAATCAGGACGTAAGGAGACTGTGTACTGTACGACAACTTGAGAATAACTCTTTAATGGAAGATAGCAAAAGATTTTAATATTCCCCATCCCTTTAAAAGATCCTTTATTATTCAATGATTAAAGCATGGATGCAGGAGAATTATGTGGACTTGTTAATGCTCAGGAGTGCGAAACGGCCATTGTCTACCATGTGTCCACACAATTCTCCTGTTTCCATGTTTTAATCATTATAGAATAAAGGTTTCTTTTAAGGGACGGTGAGTGCCACCTTTCTTCTTAGCACTGGAATACAATACTTAAATTGACTTTTGCATTGGTGCAGCACCCAAGATCCCACTGGTATGGCAAAAAAATACGTCCATAAAGCACTACTGTTCTTGCGGAGATTGATTTTTGGTGCCGGATTTTTCTCCCTTTTTCCTTTTTAATATTCCCATAGATATTTATTTATTTACTCATTTATATAGCACCATTAATTCCACAGCGCTTCACAGACATTATCATCGTTGTCCCCGATGGGGCTCACAATCTAAATTCCCTATCAGTATGTCTTTGGAATGTGGGCGGAAACCGGAGAACCCGGAGGAAACCCACGCAAACACGGGGAGAACATACAAACTCAGGACCCCCGCGCTGCAAGGCTGCAGTGCTAACCACTGAGCCACCATGCAGGATTCGAAGCATAGTTCACAGGTTCAATGTTAGGCCGGAGTTACACTAAATCACACTAAGCGTATGAAAAATCGGTCTCAGTCTCCTTGCCAAGAGTCGCAGGAGTGTAATGCGAGTGTCATGCAAGTACAAGCCGATTTTCGGGCGATTTTTCTCCGCTACAGATGTAACAATGCTCAGAATGCTGAGACATGTATTACTCTGCAAACACCACTGATTGGCAGCTTTGTGTGTACACTGTGTATTGACAGAAGCTGCTTTTCAGTGATGGTGGTGGGGATAAGCAGAGTAATAAACTTGGCAGCATGAGATCCTTAGTCCTGTAGTGATAATCTCCTGCTGATAAAACAGATTTTTTTTTTTTTTAGACAGGAACACACAGCCTATTAAATGGCACATCACTGAAATCCGGCTCTCATGTTACGTAGCAAATACCCGCTGACAGATTCAGTTTAAGCAGTATGCAGTTGTTAAGGACAGAAATTAATTTCATTTCGTTCTCTGAGAATTATAATACACTATTAGTCGAAAGTCAGATGCCTGTAATAGAGGAAACATTCGGTCTTGCAGCCAAGTATACACCCCTTTCCCCCCACATGTCACGCCATATTACCCTGTGGTTTAAGAGCAGCTTAATGAGATCCACTCTTTTGATATGTAAGGGGTAAATACAGAATAAATGGAGTATATAGTCCGAAGTAGAGTACAAAAAGCCTTTAATTTATGATTATATGTACAAGGCAATAGATAATAACAAAACATATCCGTGGCATCGCATTGGCTTCCTCAGGGGGCCATGAGTAGGTATGTTAAGGCAAAATTGTTCATAATGTATGCCTCCCAGGTAGTTTATGAGGGCTTCTGCTCGTATATGTATTTACCAATTTACCAATTATAATTACCTTTCTAATCGTCAGTTTCAATAAAAGGTTAAAACAAGCTAAAATTAAAAGTGCAATCAATGTCTCATATTACTATTAATACAGAGAAATATTCAGAAAGCTCTTCTCTGTGTGTAGCAGAGCACCCGTATCCCCGTCCTCCTTCAGTAGAAAGAGCTTCTCTCTTATGCCCATCCTGCAGTAGGACAAGAGGATTCTTCTGCCCCACCAGGAAGCTCTTCCCCTGCCGACAATGGACTAGATCTTAAACATACAGTAAATTTTTCTTATTGGCTATCACTGGGTACCAGGATTACCGGATATATCATTCTTTGTAGGTTTAGCATTAATTTGAAAACAAATTAGACAAAGCCAAGCTCAGATGGGTGCAAACGAGACAAGCTAATCGATTCCCAGGTTGTTTGTATTCTGTGCCCTGCGAACCATCTCTGCTACCTGTCTACAATCGCGGCTCCTCTTTTGATTAGCCGGTTTGATGCGACATCATCGTTGCAGCGGCAGACAATTACAAAGTCTCACTAGTATGGCTCATTAAGAGGAGCCATAGATGCCGACAGGTAAGAGTTCTCAGAGCTCCTATCAAGCGGCCACGGAAAACTGAACTGGTTGCTGGACTAGTGTACTGTGAATTTAGTCACTCATCTGTATTGCAAGCACATGTATACAATTGGTTCTTATGTAGTATTTTTGTAAAAGTTACCTAGAGATTATATTGAGAAGCCTTTATATGAAAAGAGAGGCCCCGGCTGCTACTTTTCTATTGAGTGATGATGATAAAACAGATCACTACCAATCAAGCTCTAGCACTCTTCTGTTCCCTTATGTCTAAGTGTGAAAGTCAAAATGTGCCATGTGTGATGTTTTATCCATTAGGTTGAAACCAGAGATTCCCTTGCTGCTCATGTCCAATGAATACGCATATTTGGTTCATTTCTTATTTGCTGTTTTTTCATTAACTGCTGCTTTGTGATGACTGAAGTACCTTATTTGACCTCTTCTTTCACAGACAAATTACACCATCTGATACATTTTACTTTGTGATAAGAGTGTTCTTTGGTTCATATTCCAAACCACAAAATAATAAGATATTTCATTGATTGCATTGTCTTTGCTGTGACTGATCAGGAGAAGTTTGATTGTATCTTCTATATTTTTTGGAAAGTCAGTTTATGAATGGCCAATACTATTCAAATTTGTCTTAGGCTGGTTTCACATTTGCGTTTTTTAGCGCTGGAAAAAAACGCATACGTGCGCATGCGATTTTTCCCCTATATTTAACATGGGTGCGCATACATGCGCGCTTGTAAGCGCATGTATGCGATTTTCATGCGCTGCGTTTTTTTGGGGTGTGCGTTGGTATTTTCCAGACGCTGCATGTTGCATTTTTTGGCCCTGGAAAAAAGCGCATGCGCACGTATGCGCACGTTTTGCGCTAAAAATGGCCATTATAGCCTATGGATGCGCATACGTGCGCACTGGCATGCGCAGGTATGCGATTTTTTAGCGCTGCGTTTTTTGGGTGGTGTCCACTTTTTATCCTAGTTAGAATCTTCTAAAGTAAAAAAAAAAAAGTCTATATAAAGGAGGTGCCTGCCAAAACTCTGCCACTACTACACTGAGAGATTGAAGAGCAGACAGTCAACCAAGAACCCATTATATCAGCGAAGAATGTGAGTATATTACATTATATGCCTGTCCTTTTAAATTATGTATGTACTAATGATTTTTATTATTTTTACATGCAGTATGTCTTCAGAATCAGAGTATTCCCCATCGCGGCAGGAATTGGCGCAAGCAGACCGTGAGGTGATTATTTTCGTGCATCTGGTAAGTATATCTGCTGCTTCTCCAAATCTCTTACGTTTTTTTCAACTTTCTTAAGACATCGTCATCATCATCTGCGGACGGCACTAGTGAGGGCGAAGAGCAGGAGCAGCGAAGCCAAGTCCCGGTGGTGATACGGAATGTAAGTATCAAATGATTTGTAATGTTCTTTATTTTTTATCTTCTATTTTTACTCATTTTTTTGTTTCTTTTTTTGTAACTTTTTATTCAATTTAAATTTGATTATTCTAATGAATGTGTTTTGTCTAGGTTCCACAACGGGATGAAGACGTCTACCTGGATAATGAGCAGCTCATCAGGAGCGTTCGCCGTTGTGGGACAGCCGTGACCGGCTGTACAAGGACAATGTGGTGACCCGGCGGCTATGGAATGAGGTGGCCGCAGCGTTGATGGATGGCTGGGACAGCGCCACAGCATCCTCCAAAAAGGCGTTTAGTGAGTATTTCCCTGCTCTGTATTGTGCCGCAGTGACTGTTGTCCTTGACGGCACTGTTGGGTTTCGTGCTAGGCGTATTCTAGCAGGAAACCCAACAGTGTCATCGGGGTCTACAGTGACTGCTTTGAGTATTGTATTGCTACATTGTGCCGCCGTGACTGTTGTCCTTGACGGCACTGTTGGGTTTCGTGCTAGGCGTATTCTAGCAGGAAACCCAACAGTGTCATCGGTGTCTACAGTGACTGCTTTGAGTATTGTATTGCTACATTGTGCCGCAGTGACTGTTGTCCTTGACGGCACTGTTGGGTTTCGTGCTAGGCGTATTCTAGCAGGAAACCCAACAGTGTCATCGGGGTCTACAGTGACTGCTTTGAGTATTGTATTGCTAGATTGTGCCGCAGTGACTGTTGTCCTTGACGGCACTGTTGGGTTTCGTGCTAGGCGTATTCTAGCAGGAAACCCAACAGTGTCATCGGGGTCTACAGTGACTGCTTTGAGTATTGTATTGCTACATTGTGCCGCAGTGACTGTTGTCCTTGACGGCACTGTTGGGTTTCGTGCTAGGCGTATTCTAGCAGGAAACCCAACAGTTTCATCGGGGTCTACAGTGACTGCTTTGAGTATTGTATTGCTACATTGTGCCGCAGTGACTGTTGTCCTTGACGGCACTGTTGGGTTTCGTGCTAGGCGTATTCTAGCAGGAAACCCAACAGTTTCATCGGGGTCTACAGTGACTGCTTTGAGTATTGTATTGCTACATTGTGCCGCAGTGACTGTTGTCCTTGACGGCACTGTTGGGTTTCGTGCTTGGCGTATTCTAGCAGGAAACCCAACAGTGTCATCGGGGTCTACAGTGACTGCTTTGAGTATTGTATTGCTACATTGTGCCGCAGTGACTGTTGTCCTTGACGGCACTGTTTTTTTTTTTATCAACAGTGGACAAAGTCCGAACACGTTGGCGTTCGATCAAGGACCGCTTCAACAGTGATGTTCGTGCTGAGGGCCAGGTTCGCAGTGGATCTGCGTCAAGGACCAGAACTAGATACCGTCACTATCACGCGTTGCAGTTCCTAAGACCGGTCCTTGCCACAAGATCGTAAGTATTATACATTTTGGGTTTTTATTTTTATTAATCTGTGTTTTTCTAATCCACAGCTGATGCTTCTTGTAAAGGCATGGTAGTAATGATTTTCCTTTCTTCCACAGCACCTGGAGCAGCACCCTGCAACCTGGCCCTGGAGCGGTCCTTCCTCGGACGTCCTCTGACCCGTCCCAGCCATCCGACAGCCAGGAAGCACCTTGCAGGTCAGCCACACACACAGCTGGTGACCAGGAAGCTGGGCCATCAAGTGTTCCCCTGTCCCAGGTCTCTGCCACTGGTTATGCGGGCACTACCCGCCAGCGGCAGAGGGCCTTGGACAGGAATGTCTTGCCCGAGTTTATGCATTTGAGCGAGACATTTAATTCCAGCCTCAAGTCACTGTCCGACAGAGTTGAAAGCGGTTTTGCACTCATGGAACGTGGTTTTAACCACTTTGAACACCGCTTCAATTCTGTAGAACAGCGCCTTGACCGTCTGGAGGCCGACCTCAACAGACCAGCACACCATTTTTTTAGTAAGATTGAAAAGGGCATGGCGGAACACCTTAGTCCTGATCAACAGCTGAATGTGCTGCAGGCCTGCAACAATGCTTTCTTGCAGGCTATGCAGCATAATCGGTACGGTCAGCAGTCAGTGGTGTCCTTTCCACCTGTGCCACCATTGACTCGCTTCACCTCACTACCGACTTGTGCTGCATACCACTGCACGGACACCTCTATTCAAAGCCAGGACACCCACCGTTACACCACCACAAGTCTGAGTGCAGCTGGTCACTTCACCGACACCACCATGGCAAGCGCTGCTCCTGTCTGGAGCACCACCGCCAATCCCATGCATGCGTGGAGCTCAGCCACCACTAGGCAAACATGGAACAGCCCTGCCGCTACAACAACATGTAGTAGCCCTGCCACCACCACTCTGCAAACCTGGGCCATCACTGCCGCCACCAGTCCTCCTGCAAGGACGAGCACTGACAACGAAGAGCAGCATCAGCCACCTCAGCAGCAGCAGCCAACTCAGCAGCAGCAGCCACCTCAGCAGCAGCCGCCACCTCAGCAGCAGCAGCCACCTCAGCAGCAGCCGCCACCTCAGCAGCAGCAGCAACCACCTCAGCAGCAGCCACCTCAGCAGCAGCAGCCACCTCAGCAGCAGCCGCCACCTCAGCAGCAGCCGCCACCTCTGCAGCAGCAGCCGCCACCTCTGCAGCAGCAGCCGCCACCTCTGCAGCAGCAGCCGCCACCTCTGCAGCAGCAGCCGCCACCTCTGCAGCAGCAGCCGCCACCTCAGCAGCAGCAGCCATACCAGCAGATGGGGGACCTACATTCCATATTTGCCCCTACTTCAAGGCGAAATCAATCAAGGCGGGCATTGGGCCAAAGTCGGTCCAGGCACACAAGCCTACGGCGACATGCCATTACAACTAATGTAACTGAACAGATTTCCTCTCCTACAAGTGTTCCAAGTTTAATTCCCTTAACTGGACTACCTTCCCCCACAAGTTTTGTTGCCCCTTCCCCTCAAACACCGTCTTCAACTGCAAGTGTTGCATATTCCCTGCACACCCCCAAATTGAAACCATCTGCCCCCAAACGCCGTAAAAAATAATTTTTAGTTTTTTTTTTGTGATAAAAAATAAATTTACATTTGTGGTTCACCATTAATAAGTTTCATTAATGTTGTTTGCGCCGCTCACACACACTGAAGGGTAAATACATGTTAAAAACCAACCCAAGGGCTAGTATAGTCATATGTGAAATAACATGGACTAGTATAGTCATTCCAAGGCCTAGTGTAATAACTCTAGTTTTACCAAATAGAATCTGGTTTCATGAAAAACAAACTGTTGAAACTTGTCTAAAAAATAAGTTTCTTTCTAGTTTCACCAGTTTGTTTTTTGTGAAACAAGATGCTAGTTGTTAAAAATCGAGTTATTACAGTAGGCCTTGGTATGACTATACTAGGCCGTGGTATTTCACATATTACTATACTACTAGCCCCAAGGCCTACTATACTCATATTTGAAATACCACGGCCTAGTATAGTCATTCCAAGGCCTAGTGTAATAACTCTAGTTTTACCAAATAGAATCTGGTTTCATGAAAAACAAACTGTTGAAACTTGTCTAAAAAATAAGTTTCTTTCTAGTTTCACCAGTTTGTTTTTTGTGAAACAAGATGCTAGTTGTTAAAAATGCTAGTTGTTAAAAATCGAGTTATTACAGTAGGCCTTGGTATGACTATACTAGGCCGTGGTATTTCACATATTACTATACTACTAGCCCCAAGGCCTAGTATACTCATATTTGAAATACCACGGCCTAGTATAGTCATTCCAAGGCCTAGTGTAATAACTCTAGTTTTACCAAATAGAATCTGGTTTCATGAAAAACAAATTGTTGAAACTTGTCTAAAAAATAAGTTTCTTTCTAGTTTCACCACTTTGTTTTTTGTGAAACAAGATGCTAGTTGTTAAAAATCGAGTTATTACAGTAGGCCTTGGTATGACTATACTAGGCCGTGGTATTTCACATATTACTATACTACTAGCCCCAAGGCCTACTATACTCATATTTGAAATACCACGGCCTAGTATAGTCATTCCAAGGCCTAGTGTAATAACTTGTAATGGAGCAGATTACATGAGCAGATTACATTCATCCACTCAATGCTGACTTGTATTCCCCATGGACTTTCATTGGGGTTGGGTTTTGAGGGTTGTGTTTTGAGAAAATCACATACTTTGTTTTAAACTAGTTGCACAATTTTCTCTTGAAAAAAAATGGTTTCCTGATTCATGGCCTGCAGCTTTGCTCATTCCAATATATTTCACGCAGACTAGCAATGCTGCATTTTAACTCGTATGTGTATTTACCTGCCCAGGTGTGTGAACATAACAAAATTCAGTTATACATGGGAAGTTTTTTAATTAATTGGAGTTTAAAAAATATAGTGCACTCAGTAATGGTATCAAATAAGGATTTTTATTACCATAAACAACAACATTACACCATTTCATCTTGCCAGTGCACCCGTCCTACATCAGAAATAAAGTAGGCCGCAAATTTGTCCCTCATTTGGCCAACTTCAACGGATGACCTGAGAGTGTGCTGAGTGAATTCAGGCAATGGGTTAGGAGCATCATCGTCCAGTTCAAAGGTCGGGTGCTCTTTAGCCATCACAAAGTTATGTAGAACCACACAGGCCTTCACCACCTCATCGACTGTTTCAAGTTTAAGATTAATGGCCGTGCCCAGAATTCGCCATCTGGAAACAAGAATCCCAAAAGCACACTCGACAGTTCTTCTGGCCCTGGTCAGCCTGTAATTAAAAATTTTTTTGGTGTGGTCCAAGTCCCGGCTGGAGTAGGGTTTCAGTAAGTTTCCGCACATTTGAAAAGCCTCATCGCCAACCATTACAAAGGGCAGTGGCGGAGCTTCGGTGTGAGGAAGAGGCCGTGGCATAGGGAAATTAAATTGGTTGCCATACAACCTCCGGCCCATGTCTGAGTTTTTAAAAGCCTGCGAGTCATTACCACGGCCAAATGCTCCAATGTCCACTGCTACAAACATACATCCGGCATCCGCAATTGCAATGAGTACTATTGAAAAGTACTTTTTGTAATTATAGTACTCAGATCCCGTTCTTTGGGGTTTGATGATCCGTATGTGTTTCCCATCAACAGCTCCCAAACAGTTGGGAAAATTGCATACTGTCCAGAATTTGTCAGCAATTTCCATCCACTTTTCAGCGGTGGGCAGGGGCATAAATTCTGGGCAAAGAACATTCCAGAGAGCCCGGCAGGTGTCAGCAACAATTCCAGACAAGGTAGAGATTCCAATACGGTACTGGAAGTGTAGTGAGGATAGGGTTTCTCCAGTCGCCAGGAATCTGTGAACAGACAAAGAAGTAAAATTAATATTTATGTATATTATTTTTAAAAACTATAAAAAAAAATATTAGTACATTCACGAAAACTAATTACCCAAGGTTTTGAATACTAAATTTACAAAAAAAAACATCAGACCACACCCCTTTGTTTTTAAAACATACCGTAATGTCACCAGTAGCCGTTCCTCAGGAGGAATCGCACGACGGAGCTGTGTGTCCTGTCTCCGGATGGATTGTTGGACACGAGCAAGCAAATCCATGAAACTTTCGTGGGACATCCGGATATAATCAGTAAATTTCTCCGGGTTTGCACGTAGCTCGCTGTAGAGGGTGTGGTATGCCCCACGGCTCTCCCGGAGTTCAACAATCGGATGTATCCACATACGCCGCCGTCTTCGCTGCCTCTCTCTCTTCCTTTGTTCATGGCAAGCAACTGCATACGCCTGAGCCATCGCGATGTCCAAATCCAAGTTGAAGTGAAAACTCTTCCAGCGCAGATCCATGGTCACGAGAAGAATCAAGCAAATGTGAAGAATACTGTAGACAGGGTCTATATATATTAACATACCACACCCACAATGAAGTCCCATTGGTCTTGTGTGTTGTTGAATGGTTGTTTTTTCTTTTTTGTGGGGTTTTTCCAAAATCTGTAAAAAAAACGCAAACGCACAAAAAACGCATACAAACGCGCAAAAACGCTGCGTTTTTTTCCTGCATGCGCATTAAAATGCTGGAAAAAAACGCAGCGTTTGTATGCATTTGTATGCGTTTTTTTAATGCGTTTTTTTGCGGGAAAAACGCGCTGCAAAAAAAAGCAAGTGTGAAACTAGCCTTAGGCAATATTAGCATAAACCTGAAATGAATAAATGGTATTCTTTAGCCTGTCATTAACAAGACCTGAAAGATGTCAGATTTTAAAACACAATGGATTCGAAACCTTCAGGACGATGAATATTAAGAAATTTAAGGGTTAGTCTCATCAGAGACCATCCCTTTCAGTATGGAGCCCCAGAGCGCTTATATCAAACGAATGACTTTACCATGTAAAGGTGCAGCTAAACACGCTCTTACGTGGCCATTGCTGTATATGGCAGCCATAAATATAATATTAGGAAGTCTTCACTCCTTCAGAGTTTTGGAAATTATCTTATTTTTCGGATTATAACATGCTCCGGATTGTAAGACGCACCCCAAATTTTGAGAAGGAAAATTTTTTCTTTTAATAAAATGGTGGTGCTTCTTATAATCCATGCGTCTTATTGCTTACCGGGGGGGGGGTGGCTGCTGTGAAGCGGCGTCCCAGGGTTGCTGCTAGAGGAGGCAAGAGTGCAGGCTATGGGTGTCTGGTACCGCTGTTGCACTGTGTCCCGGTGGCGGTGCTGCGGGGGCTCTGCCGACATTTTCTGAAAGGCAAGAGCCCCGGGAAGTTCCATGGTTTTCTGTGCGTTGGACTCTGGGAAAATGGCTGCCGGGGGGGCGGCGCATGCCCAGTTTTAGATCTCGGCACCAAGATCTCGGGAGATGAGATTTTAGCACCGAGATCTCATCATCCCGCACAGGAAACCATGGAACTGCCAGGGGCTCTGGCCTTTCACAAAATGTCGGTAGAGCCCACTGCAGCACCACCACCGGACAACCGCAGCGGCACGCCGATAAGGTATATCCGCATTATAAGATGCACCCCTATTTTCCCCCCCAAATTTGGGGGAAAAAAGTGCACCTTATCTGAAAAATACGGTATCCCTTTTAACTTAAAATGAAGATATATTTTTACCCAAGTAATTTCCTCTGAACACTTGTAAAGGATCAAGATAACTTCATAACCCAGTGTTGAAAGCATCGAATTAACTCAGGACTTTTAGATGCCAAAACAATGGAGTTATGCTGTATTCAGCTTGTATGGCCAGCCTACTGTTATTTTCTTTGATGCGCCATATGCACAGTCATACATTCATGCTGAGAAGCAATGTTGAAATTTGCTTTTAGAAGACTAAAGTCTTGTGTATGTCAAAAAATCCCAATTCTTCCTTTTATAGTGTTACATCCTCTGATCGCATATCTTAGTATGTTTTCATATATATCAAAATCTATTACCTGAATTAAGAACCTCCAGAGACATCAGTTTTACAATTTGAAATAAATACACATATTTTTTCCTCTGCACACTGGGTAAATATGGTAAATACTGCAGGTTCCTATCAGAGGTGGTATATAAAATTTGACATTAAGCTGAAAAAAGAAGGTATGGAAACCTTGGTGTGATTCCCCTTTGACTCACATTAGTCCCCTGGTGATGAGTATTTTCTGATAGTAAAATATGTGACATTTGGTGCCTGATATTGGTGTCTTATGGTTTTGGTTAAGACATTAGTCCCATGGTATGTTAAGGACAAGGTTAACTTTTCCAGACAGTAGTAATGAACAATGAGAAATGCTGTTTGTTCTTTTGTTCTATGATGTAACCTTGTTATGTTGTATAATCTTTGATAAGCCGGTCAGATACAGGAAGCACACTGTTATCACGTCTACTGAGCGCATTGGGGGCTAGGTCCGAGTTCATGTGTAAAATAGAGCCATAAACGCAGCAAAGTGGAATAAACAAGAAGATACTGGCCTTAATAGGGTCCCAGTAAGCCCCACCTCCTGTGGGGCATCTGATTTTAAGAAGAGGAGCTAACTGGGTATCTTGCGATCACATAATATACTGTACAAAGGCTTGTGAAAACAGTGAAGGTTTTTTTTGTTTGTTTGTCTCGCTTTCACTCATTGGCTTTGAATGGGTTGATGCTAGATCAATTAGATGACTCCTCCCCAGCAGAAGCAATGACTGAAAGTTGAAGTGGTGAAACAGGTCTCCTGTGTAACGAATGGAAACGGAGGCAGAGATGGTGAAGTTCACATTCGTTTTTATTTTTTATAAGTGGAACCTCAGGACCACGGTCCGGGGGGCTCCGAAGGGGGCGTGACTAGTGAGCCCCGGGCACCCGTAGTAAAGCCCCTCAGGCAGGGCCAGAATGGAATACTCGGAGGATACAGGTGCTACCTCCAGTTAGACCCCGAACACATGGCAGCTGTCCCAGCGGGACCAAAAGGGATATCAAAAGTTACAGCAGAGTCCGTAATGCGCTGGGTCTTGGAGTCGGTTCCAGTGACCTTCACACAGTCCTTCGACTCGGATGGCTGTAGGCGGAACGGGATGGCTTAGGCCCAGATGGTTGCTGATATAACCAGGTAACACAGGATACTGATATGCTGTGGAGACAGTGCACAGAGACTGCAGATGCAGCGCAGACAGGTTAGCATGAGAACCGGATGTAGCAATGATAGATACTCGTTGCTCCGGCGCTCTCCCTATGGAGGAGAGGCCAGAAATAGCAGCCAGTGCACTGCCATTGGTTGATTGCATTTTTTGAATAATGCACGCCGCCCCTTTAACAAGGCAAGAGGGCGGGCGTGCCCTAATAGCCTTAGCTACAGATCTCCTCACAGGACGCCAGGAGGAGGAGGCAGGAGGGAGGACAGAATGCTGAGCAGCAGCATGAGAGGCTCGAGGTGAGTGCCCAGAACGGAGAGCAGCGGCAGACCTGGATGCAGCGCCAGGACGGGGGCCAGGTGAAACAGTGGCAGACCTGGGCGCAGCGCCAGGACGGGGACCAGGTGTAACATCCTGGATAGGTACTAAATCCTTGGTGTGAAAATCTGCCCATATGCTAACAAGGAGCAAGATTTCTATTGACTGGGCAGTAAAACTGTAGAAATGCAAAGTGGAAAAAATGTAAAAAATAAAGTTTTCATTCCTATTTTTTGTCCTGACAGCCCAAATGCGAATTGTGGTTATAAGAGAGTGCATAGACTCTCATCTTTCAGTCTGTTGGTAAATGCCATGATGTAATCAGTCACATTGACTTTCTCTCTAAAGTAGGTAACTTGCAAAATATGCTTTAAACGTCAATGCCCATCATTCATTTTAGTACTTTCATCATTAGGCAACTGATTTTATTTGTGTGTTTTCTATCCTGTATACTCCATCTTATATTTGTTTGTTCTCCTTCACCAAGACATGCACTTACGAACAGTGTACCAAGTGTACTTCATTTGTAAATTGATCCTTCCTATAAATGAAATGTTTACAGTGTAAAGTATAGAAAAATAAAAGTAGTTCTACATGCCACTGTTATAGCCAACGCGTTCCATCGTGTGACAGCAAAGTACAAATAAATCCAGCGGCTTCACTCCAGTTGCAGGCAATCTGATATCAGTGCAGAGAAATGATTTCATAAAATAAATGTACAGAGTCACATTTAAAAACATTGATTTTTAGGGATCTATGTTGATGACTGCAACAAAGTAACAAAGTGTCTGCCTTTACTTATTTGCAATAAGTAGCATAAGGTCATGGTTATGGCTTTGGATCAACAAAAATAAAATCTCTTACATTGTCTAAATATTACTGCTGATTAAGTATTCCGGATCGTATACATAACAAGAATTGCCAAGGGATTGTCCAGATTAGCCAAGTACTCGGAGCTTTAACGTCTTTACTAAACAAATGCATAGATTGGATCAATTTAAGGTTATGAACTTGATTTTTTTTCATTATATTAACGATGCAAGCATGTCTTTCATTATCCTCGTAGATTTCCAGCTAAGCTAAATTTGTGCTTTCAATAAATAGCAGCTCAAGTAATGGATTTTTCTAATTCTTCTCATCACCATTTATCCCGTTATACATAGGTAGATTCTCGTTTTGTACTCGTGGGCTGCATAGCTTTGTGCTCACATCACTGCTTTCACAGAGTGGAGAAGAGTTCTTGCAAGATTAAAAGTAAACATCAATATCATGCTTCTCAGAATGTAAGCCTTTTATCCCACACACGTCTTGCTTGTCACGACTTACACGTGACAGTCTGACCAGACCTTCTCCTAAGCTGTGCTTATTAGGTGACAACCCCCTACATTAATATTATTTTTATATATCCTGTTTTGTGTGCATGGATCGAAGCATGTATCCAAAACCAAATACTGAAGTTGTTTAGTAATGGCTCTCAAATGCGTCAGTCATGGATGTCTGATAGATTCAGGTCTCGCAACTAGGACTTAGAATCTTCTCCAGAATCTTTAATTTCTAACAAGAGAATACCCATTTAAGCCCGTGTTTGTAAAATGTGAAAGAAAATAGTTTAAATACTACATATGTATTTCCTGAAGGAAGTACAGATAGTGCTTTGAAATGGTGCCCGGGCTGCCCCTTTAAGAGAGACTTGCCTGCTGACCCTGCAAGACTTTCAACTCAGTATCCGTTTTAACTGTGGGTGCCTCATGGGCCACTTTGACCTCAGGGTCTGATTTGGTGGGTGGGGCCCCTCAGGATCCGATTTGGTGGCCTGGGCTCCTCAGGGCTTGAATTAGTGGCCGGGATGCCTAAGGGTCTGATTTTGTGGGTGTGGCCCCTCAGGGTCTGATTTTGTGGGTGGGGCCCCTCAGGGTCTGATTTTGTGGTCAGGGCCCCTCAGGGTCCGATTTGGTGGGCGGGGATCCCTCAGGGTCTGATTTGGTGGGCGGGGTCCCCTCAGGGTCCGATTTGGTGGGCGGGGTCCCCTCAAGGTCTGATTTGGTGGGGGGGCCCCTCAGGGTCTAATTTGGTGGGTGGGGCCCTTCAGGGTCTGATTTGGTGGGCGGGACCACTCTGAGTCTGATTTGGTGGGCAGAGCCACTGAGTCTGATTTGGTGGGCGGGTCCCCTCAGGGTCCAATTTGGTGGGCGGGGCCCCTCAGGGTCCGATTTGGTGGGCAGGTCCACTCTGGGTCCAATTTGGAGACCAGGGTGGCTCAGCCTTGAATTTGTAGGCCAGTGTCGATCAGCCTCCGATTTGGATGCCGGGGTGGCTCAGCCTCCGATTTGGAGCCTGGGGTCACTCCGCTTTCGATTTGGCGCGCCGGCCCTTTAAGACTCATTTCGGTGCGCCGGCCCTTTATGAATCACTTTGACGCGTCGGCCCTTTAAGAGCCAGTTTGACTCACTGGGCTTCTAAATCCACTTTGGCGCACATTCTCTCTCAGGAGCTAGATTTGCATTTGTGCTGTGGGTTTCGCTTTAAGAGCTGATATTATCTGCCAGAAACTCTGTCCTGAGGGGGTCATGTATAGTTCGTAGGCGTTGGCATAGTAGCTGGGTGTGCCTGCAAATATCAGTGAGCTTAACTGCCAGTTGTATCGCCTCAGGGCATGTTTTCCCTGTGGCAACATTTTTCCCATTGAAATGCATTGAGGAAAATGTTTTTTCAAACGCAAATTGCGCAAAAACTACAAATCCGATCGACACGAAAATTACTTAGCACACCACTCGTGGGCGCTGGCTTTGAAACGACACCTCAGCGGAGTCTGTGCGTGTAGCGGTTCGAGCCGCATTAATTGCGGAAAATCAACAATAATAAGAAGAAGAAGCAGAAGAAGAAGTTAGCAGCGTTCGGATTACAAGATAGTGGTTTTTCAAGCACTATAATTATGCTTGTGCCTGGTAATGGTGTTCTGACCCTGTTGGGACCCTTTACGCTATAACTGACGGGTCTCAAACACTTGTGAAAACAAGTGAAAATTAATCTTTTAATGTGAATTGCTATGTGATGCAATGTCTTCATGACAACACTTCATATCTCTGTGATTTGTTAGCTTCTTATGGATTGATGCTGTCATTTGTATAGTGAACCTCATGAAAACTTCAGGAAGGGGTATTCACATTTTTTTTTAACTTATTTTATGGAAGATTTTACAACATGAGAAGGTTACATTAGAGAACAAAAGAACAAACAGCATTTCTCATTGCTCATCACTACTGTCTGGCAAAGATAGCCTTGCCCTTAGCTTTCCAGGGGTCTAACATCTTAACCTAAACCATAAGACACCCATGTCGGGCACCAAATGTCACATATCTTATCATGAGAGAATACTCCTCATCACCTGGGGACTAATGTGACTCAAAGGGAGTGTCAAATCAAGGCTCCCATACTTTATCAAATTTTTGAGGACAGTGTCTATTTTTACAGGACACCCTCTTCTGGGAAGCTGCAGTATTTACCATATTGATCCAGTGTGAAATGCACGGGGGTCTTCTATCGATCCATCTTATGGTTGTATCCTTATGAGCGAAAAACAATTTTTCCCTGAGAAATGCGAGGGTAGTGACGCCAGGTCTCCTCTTGAAGGATTCCTAATAAGCACATCTTAGGTAAAATCATTGTATGACCTCTTTCTAAATAGTCTGCAATAAGAGGGAAACACCACTCCGGTATAGAAAATCTGCCATCTCTTACCCACCCTTCTGGCAATCTGCAGTGGTAAAGCAACCCATTTTATGTAACCTACTAGGAGTAATTTAGCGTTGATGGACTATACACATTTGGATTACCTGGTTATAAACTTCCAGTTAAACATATTGCAGAGAGGTCAAGGTCTCACTCCAATCCTCCTTTGATAGTGAAGGTATTATTGTCCTGTATTTGACTTCAGCTGACTATGATGATGAGAAGCATATCCTGCTTAGTATATGGCTATACGAGAAGGTGATTAACCCCTTTGGTCTGGAAACTGAGTATTTAGGGCATGCCTTAGTTGCAGATACCTAAAAGTAGCAGGTCTGGGGACTTGTTAGCGCTGTCGACATTGATCAAAGGAAACAAAAACGCCCCGGTTAGGGTTTGTGTAAAAGCAATGTTATGCCATAAGGGGAACTTAGCCACTATGTCACTGGATTGAAAGATGTTTGTGTTGGCTCTCTACACTTGAACCGTGAGTTTATGCATGGACAAGAAAGAGCATGAGCATTGCTCTGGTACCTCCAAGACCCCCCACACACTCTGAAAGATTCAAACCGTGTGTATGGTGGTGGTCAGAATTAGGAAAATGATCATCTTCTGTCTAGTGTTGTAGAAAGCAAAGCTGGACAGCTAAATAATATAAATAGAAGTCCTTGAGTGCCGCACCTGCCTCATCCCTGGGCCTCTGTATAGGTATAGTCAATTTTGGTTTGTGTCAGTTTGCGCCTCTTATCGAAATTTAATACTTTGTACAAAAGCCTTTGTTTCTGACTATGACAGCTTCAAGACACAATCTGTATGGAGAACCTAGTCACATGCTGGAGAACCGCACAAATTCATTAATCAGTTCCATTGGTAAAGGCACTGTAACTCTTGAATTGGCCATGAACAGAATTAAATTGTTTGCATATAACCCCAAACGGTCTTCATGGGAACTTAATTTAATTCTTTGAAATGTGATGGATCATGGCATCTAGTGGTTCCATGGCAATGGCAAACAAAAGGGAGGAGAGAAGACACCCCTGTCTGGTCCCTCTCCCCAAGGTAATCAACAAAGAAATAAAATCATTAATCAGGACCTTGGTTATCGGAGATTATTACAAGACTGCAATCCATCTTCTAAAAAACCACATAGATCACACGATCGTTAGTTGTGTAGAGATCAGGAAGTGCTAAACATAGACATAAATCGTTAAAATCAATGCTTTATTAAGACAAATATAAAATCATACACAAAAAAATTGAGTTCCTCAAGTCAAACAGAAGGAAGACGGAACGTCCAGAAAATATGCAAAAGCCTAACCTAATAAAATTCTCTTATGCATAAAGTGATCATGTAGCAATCAGAAAGTGTGCGTATACAGAATGGTATATTGAAGATGAAAAGCACTGAGAAAGTATTTTTACCATGAATTCAAGTATCAACGAAGTTATCGCAAAAGCAGCCAAGTAGCAATCACCAAATTGGGAAAAATATTTTGGTTGCTAAGAGTACAGGTAAATTGTCTCACTATTGGGCTATAGTAGTATTAGTGTTAGGAATGAATAAATGGCTGTCTATGCTTAAGGTACTTTAAATCAAGGTAGTACACCAAGTGTAGACATTGAAAACAGACATGCTAAATTACTATTATACATATAAAGACACTACCATTTAATATATGATCGTCAGGTGCTATGTATAAATAGGGGGTGTTGTGGGTCTTGGTTAATGTTATTGGGGAGTTTTCCTTCCATGTGCAATATGCACCTGAGCAAGAGCAACCACAACATCCACCAAAGTTAAAGCACAAATGCACATTCCGAAGGTTTGCTATTAGCTGCTAAATATGAGCATCAGCCCTCCATTGGATGAAGATAGTACATATTACCTGTGGGTAGCAATCTCGGCTGATAGTAGCTGAGTGCTGTCTCCCCTCACCCCGACGTGCGTTTCGCTGTTTCTTCCTGGGGGCGTCCAGCTACTATCAGCTTATCAGCCGAGATTCAAAATGTTATTTTTTTTTTAAGTTCGTTTTTATTGAAAATACTGTAATACAACATTATCACAAATGTACAACACAGGTCAAAGTAACATAAATGTGTAATTATGCAACCATTGCAGCATAAACAAAGAGCTCCGGTCTTAACCCTCTCCCACCCAGGGCCCTCCCCCAACCTTTAATTGACTGGTTCAACTGTGACTCGCTAACTGTGTGGCTTCCCAAGCCTGCCAATCCCTGGTGAACTTCTGTAAGGTGTTATTTTTGTGGGCTAGCATTTTTTCAAAAATAAACATGGTATTAACTGCTTGAGCTATGACCTCTTTCTTAGGAATAACATCTTTTTACCACTGTTTAGCTAATATGAGTCTTGTCGTTAACACAATATGAGCTGTTAACACTCTAGAGCACGGGGGGAATGCATGTATGTTTACGAGGAGGAGCGCCACCTCGGGAGACGGCTGGACGATCTGTCCCACTACAAGTGAAATAAGTCTAGGGGCGTGATCCCACAAAGAAGTTAAAAGTGGGCAATCCAAAAATATATGATATAAGGACCCCACCTGATTACAGTTTTGCCAACATAGGTGTGAGGTGTTGGGAAACATGGAATGGAGCTTCACGGGAGTAAAATACCAGCGGAGTATCATTTTCAAGTGTGATTCAAAGTGGGACGCACATCTAAATGTCCGTCCTGCCAATTTAATTGCTCTTAACCAGTCCTTGTCAGGTATGGCTTTACCAAGGTCTTTTTCCCAAGATATGAAGGGTATAGATTTTACAAATCTGCTCTTATGTCCCAAGGAATCATAAAGGGGTCTTAAGCCCATATCTAGGGATGAGGAAGATGAGAGGGTCCTAATAATATCACTATTAACCCTATATGGGAAGTTTAGATATTTCTTTAAAATGTATTGTACCCGGAGGTATGAGAAATGGTCTTTAAAGGTCAAGCCAAACCTGTTTTTCAACTGGGCAAAAGGTAAGAGTGCGATCTTCAACTATATCGCTTAATACCGTGATCACGCCTATCTTCCAATGGTACAGGTCAAGGTCCTCTGATAACACCTCCAGAAGTTCTAAAGGTGCCTCGAGAGGCAATGCAGGGATGTGTGTCTGAGTGGAGGAGTGAAGCTGAAGCCAATTAGACAGGGAGTGCTTAGTCAGTGGAAGGAGGGCCCCCAGGTTCCATGGGTCAACCAGAGCTGCCCATAGCACTGCCCTGAGATCGTGTGAGGGTGCAAAATGTGCCTCTATTTGGGACCACCTGCTTGGGGGGGGTCGCGATTCCACCAGTTCTTCAACCGGCTGAGTTGAGTTGCTATATAGTAATCGTTCACATTAGGGAGTCCCACCCTCCCCCCCCACTGGCTTTGCGCTTTGCAACAAATGTCTTGACAACCGAGGCTGCTTTCCTCCCCAGATGAAGGCGTTCAGAAGCTTATGAGAACGTTGAAAAAACACCTTCGGAGGTGATATCGGCACCGTGTGAAATAAATAGTTAGTGGAGTTAGTGGAGGATGATGTTACCAACGTTCCCAGGTATGAAATTTGCTCCATCTGCTAGTCCATCCTCATAATGGCCTTAAGGCGTTTCAACTGCGGTAATGGTATGTTAAGGGGTAGAATTTGAGATTTATTCTCATTAATTTTGTAGTAAGATAGGAGGCCAAATTTTTCAGTAGTCTCTAGAGCTGCCGGCAAAGACTCCAGGGGGTGTGCTAACGTCAATATCGCATCATCAGCATACAACATGATGCAATGAGATTGTTTCCCCACCTCTATGCCCCAGATATCTGGACTTTTGTCTGATTGCTTGGGCAAGTGGTTCTAAAGCTAAAATGAACACTAGGGGGGGAGAAAGGACACCCCTGCCTAGTGCCATTTGTAATGGGGAATGTCTCTGACATGGTATCATTCACAAAAACCCTGGCCAACGGAGCAGAATACAGAGCTTTAATAGCAGTCAGCACCCGAGCCCCAAACCCCATACGCTCCAGAACTGAGAAGACGAACGACCTTCTCACTCGGTCGAATGCCTTCTCGGCGTCCAAGGCCACTACCACCGCTGGTGTTCCCCTTCTATTTATTACATCTATCAAATCAATTACTTTCCTGGTGTTGTCAGCTGCAGTCCGCCCTTGCACAAAACCAGCCTGGTCTGGGTTAATAAGAGAAGGAATGATAGGCGCCAATCTCAGAGCAATACACTTAGCATAAATTTTGACATCAGTGTCTAACCATGAAATCCGGCGGAAGTTTTGGGGCACCTCCGGTGGCTTTCCCTGTTTTGGGAGTGTGATCACAGTAGCTGTCAGCATTTCTTTTGGGAAGCTCCCTTCATTTGCTGCTAATTGTAGGGTTTTGCATAAGTGTGGGACTAAAGTCTCCTGGCAAGCTTTATAGTACAAGTTTGTAAGACCCCTCCCACAGGATCATCTCGTTCCTCCCACAGCTCCCAGGGCTCAGAGAGAGGTGAGACCTCAGCAGATACACATCACAGTAACTCTGCACCTATGACTAGGGGGGACATGAGGGATTTCCTGGCATCTATACGCACTTCTTTAAGGGAGGACATGCAGGACATGTTAAAGGAGATAAGAGGAGAAGTTAACTCTTCAGGAGTACGTACAGACCACTTAGAAAACAAGATGTCTGAGTGTTTCTGTTATCAACGCTCTTGTGGATGAGAATCAAGCCATGAAAGGTAGATTGGCAGGGGCATTTGATAAAATACACGATCTGGAGGACAGGTCTAGAAGAAATAATCTTCGTATAAGAGGCATCCCAGAGACTATAGGAGATAAAGATCTGGCCCCCTTCCTCCAAAACTATATGCAAGCTGTCCTGCCATCGCTCTCCCCAAGGGACCTGTTAGTTGACAGGGTCCACAGGACGCCCAAACCCAAGCACTTGGATTCGTCTCTCCCCAGGGGCACTCTTGCAAGGATACACCTGTATACTACTAAAGAGACCTTTCTGAGACAAATAAGAAATCCTCCTGAGCTTCCTTCTGAGTTTCAGGCATTGCAAGTTTTCCCAGATCTGTCGGCTGCTACACTAAGAGGCGGGAATATGCCCACGTCTGCAGAGCCTTAACGGAGGTCTCCGTGAAATATCGGTGGGGTTTCAATCCTGTGAGGCTTTTCATTACTCATGACGGAAGTACAGTCGTCTGTTCCTCTCCTAAGCAAGCGGAGGAGAAGCTCACGAGCTGGAAGATCCTTTTTTCACCGAGACAAGCTGACACGGGTCGGAAGGTGGCTTCGGAGTGGTCTATGGCTTGACTGTACTGCATGGTATGAGTCTGGATAACTGGACTCTCCTGCTACGCTTCCTAGTGGGCCTTGGTTCGTGAACTTTTCACTTCCACCCCCCTTGTAGATCCTTGATCTGCGGATCGTCCGAACTGTTCTGGATGTTTATACGAGTGGCTCTCGTATATTTGACTATGTTTTGGTTTCTTATCTTTTTCTTTTTTACTTTTCCTTTCTTTTTTTGTCTGTTCTCTTTTTTATTTTCTTTTTGGCATCCTTTCGGGTCTATACTCTGGCCCATCTGTAAGTATATCTGCTCCCATTTTTTCTTCCAGGTTTTTTCCTCCCAAATAATCAGGCATCTATGTGCTACAATGGACTCTCAGTGTATTTGTAGACGTGTTGGTTCTAGCATGCTATATGTGACTATATTAAGTGTGCAGTTACATTCTGCCGGCAGCACAGTGAACTTCTCGTATCAGTATTATGAGTATACAAATCTTATCCTTGAATGTTAGGGGCCTAAATTCCCCTGAAAAACGCTCTATGATGTGGAGGGAGGTGGGGAGGTCACGGGCGGATGTTGTCTGCCTTCAAGAAACACATCTATTGGAAGCTTCGACACCCTCACTTCCCCCACATGTTTTTTGCTAATGGTCAGACCAAAAAGGCTGGTGTGTGCATTATGGTGAAACGTACAATAGCATTTCAATTGTTATCACAATATGCTGACTCCGTAGGTAGATGCTTGACAGTCACTTGCCTGCTAAATGGAGAGGTGCACACGTTGACAAATGTATATGCTCCCAATGAAGGCCAACACAAATTTTTGAGAACTACCTTTAATGATATCTCTTTAAAAGCGAAGTGTAGCAATATCATATGTGGTGATTTCAATCTCCCCATGAATGCGGACCTTGACTGCTCTTCAGGAAGGAAGAGAACTAGGAGGGGTTTGAACCTCCTATCCCATGAATTTCACCTACATGATTTTTGGAGATACTCACACGCATCGGAAAAAGATTATACTTTTTATTCTCCTAGGCACTCCACATACTCCCATATCGACTATTTCTTAATAGATAGTGCGACCCTAAGCAGGTGTCTAAATGCCACTATTGGCCTAATCGCCTGGTCTGACCATGCTCCGGTCTCTCTGACCCTTGCTCTTGCCCACCAGGCTGGCCCTGCATTCAGGTGGTGTCTTCATGACTCATTGCTGCTGAGGGGGGAGGTGGTTGATAAGGTTTCCTAGGAGCTGGAGGGCTACTTTCAAATAAACGATAATGGGGAGGTCTCTGATGAGACCCTTTGGTCTGGTCACAAAGTGGTGGTTAGGGGGGTTCTCCTACAACAAGCTTCATATTTAAAGAAGAAAAGAGAAGCCAGTAGAGAGGCTCTCCTCTCCCGTTTACATTATTTAGATGCTATTAATAAGGCTGCACATACGCCCTCCGTCTGAGGAGATCTCCCAAATTAGATTTAAATTAAGGGAAAATTTCCTATACAAATATGCATACAATATGAGGAAACTTAAAACTAACTTATATGCTACCGGGGACAGGGCGGGAGCGCTTCTAGCTCGCAGAGTTCGTAAACGGGAGGTCATGTCACAAATTGACCACATATTGGATGAGCAAGGTAGAGCCCTTAGGAACCCACGGACATAGTGCAAGCCTTTGCTCAATATTACACTGCCCTCTATAATTTAAAAGATGATGCCTCCACCCCTCAACCTGACCAAACATCTATTGATGCATACTTAGATTCTGTTAATTTGCCATGTATTACCATTGACCAATTAAATTATTTAAACGCCCCCTTCGCGGCTGCAGAAATTCAGCAGGCGATTAAACAGACTATACTTCATAAAGCCCCAGGCCCGGATGTCTTGAAGCCAGTAGAAAGGCTCTCCTCTCCCGTTTACATTATTTAGATGCTATTAATAAGGCTGCACATACGCCCTCCGTCTGAGGAGATCTCCCAAATTAGATTTAAATTAAGGGAAAATTTCCTATACAAATATGCTTACAATATGAGGAAACTTAAAACTAACTTATATGCTACCGGGGACAGGGCGGGAGCGCTTCTAGCTCGCAGAGTTCGTAAACGAGAGGTCATGTCACGAATTGACCACATATTGGATGAGCAAGGTAGAGCCCTTAGGAACCCACGGGACATAGTGCAAGCCTTTGCTCAATATTACACTGCCCTATATAATTTTAAAAGATGATGCCTCCACCCCTCAACCTGACCAAACATCTATTGATGCATACTTAGATTCTGTTAATTTGCCATGTATTACCATTGACCAATTAAATTATTTAAACGCCTCCTTCGCGGCTGCAGAAATTCAGCAGGCGATTAAACAGACTAAACTTCATAAAGCCCCAGGCCCGGATGGCTTAACGAATGATTATTATAGGACCTTTTCTCAGCAATTAACACCATATCTACAGCGTCTGTTCACACACTGGAGAGACGCTGGTACTGTGATGGCCCCTAATTTAGAGGCCACTCTTTCCACTATACCAAAACCGGGGAAATCACTCACACATCCCGGAGATTTCAGACGCATTGCTTTGTTAAATTCAGATGTCAAACTGTTTACTAAAATCATAGCATCTAGACTGAAATTAATTATACCGACTATAGTGTCACCAGATCAGGTGGGCTTTGTTGCAGGACGGGAGACGAAGGATGGCACACGACGTATGTTGAATTTGATTAAAATATCTGAGCTGTCTGGCCAACCCAGTGCATTCCTGTCACTTGATGCTGAAAAAGCTTTTGACAGGGTGCACTGGGGATATTTAAGAGCAGTCTTGAAGAAATTTGGACTGTCGGGCCCTATATTATCCGCAATCTGTGCCATGTACTCGACCCCCTGCGCCAGGGTTTTGACGTCTGGCTTCTTGTCCGGCCCGTTCCAGATCACAAACGGTATGAGACAGGGGTGCCCGCTCTCGCCTGTTATTTTTGCGCTGTGCATGGAGCCGCTTGCCGAGCACATTAGAATGTCGGCGGGCATTTCTGGGATTAGGGTTGGACAGGTGGAGCACAAAGTCGGTCTATACGCCGATGATGTCATTCTATCCTGTGTAAATTTAGAATCTTCGTTTTCTGCGATTATTTGTGAACTTGGGGAATTTAGCAAGGTCTCATACTTTAAACAGCGGTTCCTTGTGCGGAAAAGACAAGGCTGGAGGCCATTTTTCCGTTTAAGTGGATGAGAGAGGGTATTCCATATTTGGGCATTACACTGACGGGTTCTGAGCAGATTGTGGATAGGAACTTCACTAATTTGGAAATACAGCTTAAGAAACAATTGGAGCAGCTTCATGCTGTCCAGACCTCCTGGATTGCAAGGATTAATGCCTTTAAGATGATTGTCCTACCTAAAATATTGTACCTACTCCGGTGCATACCAATGATAATCCCTAAAAAAAAGAATTCTAAGATTACAAACTATGGCATATAGTTATATTTGGTCATATAAAAAGTCTAGGATCTCCAGGGCCCTAATGTATTTCCCGTATAAAAAAGGGGGACTGGGGGTACCAAACTTGTTAAAGTATCTCAAAGCCGCTATAATGACGGGACTGAGAGACTGGTGGCAAGCGGACAGAGAACATAAATGGCTTCAAATAGAAAACTATTATGCTACCGCCAGGTCTACCCGATATATTTTGGAGGCTGAAGCTATTAAAACTACTAAATATTCCCCACTTTTGCCAACTATGAAAGCTGCGCTACATCATTGGAGGACAGTGGTCCCATCTCTTATTAAACTATCACGCCACTCCATATCGTTAAAGGCCCTTGAGATGCATATTCCATACCTTGATCTTCAGTCATGGGTTGCTGCCGGAATTGTGAGTCTGGGAGACCTTGTGGGGAGTGGTTTGTTAATCCCGTTTGACCAACTGGCTGCTGAGTTTCCGGCCACCCGGAGGTGTTTTTACCAATACCTACAAATACGTCATATGTTGCATAATTCACCGGACTCGGTTTTTTTCAATTCACAACTAAATAACACAGTTAACGGTTATTTTCTGCTGCCTGATTCTGGCCCGAGAGGTATCTCATTATTATATATAGCCCTGAATGACCCACCGGATAATACAAAACTGCCCTATATGATCAGGTGGGAGCGGGATCTGGGTTTTCTCTCCGAACCTGTTGACTGGGAGGAAGGATTGTGTGAAGTTGTACGGGTCTCTTCATGTGTGAACCATCTGGAGCAGTTGAAAAAGACGCACCTGAGATGGTACCAGTTCCCGGTCCAATCGGCACATTTTGGAGCTGGTGGGTCTGGTGAATGCTGGAGAGGGTGTGGGATGAGGGGTACTCTTGAGCATACTTGGTGGTCCTGTCCGGTGCTCCAGCCTTGGTGGAGGGGTGTTGATTTATTGATCTCACAAGTCTTGGGTATCCAGATGACTCTGACTCCAAGCCAGGCCATTTTACACATTGGCCCGAACGAAATTCCTCATATTCTTAGAGGTACGCTGTCACATACTTTGGTAGCTGCTAGAGTGTTGACAGCGGCTAGATGGAAAGATCCCACCCCCCCCAAAGGTTGCAGGATTAATTGATAGAATTAACACTCACTGCCAGCTTGAACTAGCACTAGCTCACTCGATGACCGCCATAATAAAAAGACAGAACATTTGGCACCCCTGGATACATAGTAGACACTCCACGGTTGCCCCTCCACGGTTGCCCCGCTCCAGCCTGCTTAGCCGTATATAATTAAGATGCCGGATATTAGATATTGGATGTTGTTTGTTTTCTTTCCTTTTTGGAATATATTACTGTACTGCAGAACACTGAGACTTATTATGTGTACTTGCTTTTACACATAGTTCTATCGATGCCACTAATGCCTGTTCCTCCCCTCACCCATTTCCCTCCCCCCCCCCCTTCCTTTCCTGTTTTTCATTTGTCGGTCCCCACTTTCTGCTCCTTATTTTCTCCTCTCGTTCCCCTAGTTTCATATATATGGTGGTTGTAACTATGGTTGTCATTGTTTTGACTTGTTTTCTTGTTCAACCTCAATAAAAATAATTGAGAAAAAAAAATAATAGTAAAATATAGATAATGATTGTATCTTCAGCGCCTGTTTCTTTTTGGGAGGACTTTCTGCCATGTCTCCTCTGCCCTTACAGGCGGCTCTTTCTTTCTGAGGTTGTTCCTGCACTTGTATATCCCAGGTACGAAGCAAATCTCTTCCTCTTTCATATGAAGAGACAGTATGCCACAATCCTTTGTTGTTAATGAGCAATTTCTTGGGGTACCCCCACCTGTACGCCACCTGAGATTCTCTGAGGGCTGTAGTGATGGGATTCATTAGTCTGCGGAAGCGCAGTGTCTCTGCCGAGAGATCAGCATAAATTTTGATTTGGTGGAAAGGTGAAGGTAGAGATCCTTTCTTTCTGGAATAAGACAGAAGTTCCTCTTTAATATGATAGCAATTAATGCGTGCAACAATATCCCTTGGAGAAGTGTCTGGCAAGTGGCTTGGGCGAGATACTCTGTGCGCTCGATCAATAATTAGTTCATATGGTGAACAGGAGGGGACCACCGCTTGGATTAAATTTTGCACATAACCCCTCAGCTCAGAGGGTGTGGTGGTTTCTGGTACACCCCTTAATTTCAGGTTGTTCCTGCGGTTACGATCCTCCAAGTCCACAAGTTTATTATATATGGCTTCTATGTCTTCTGCCATGTCATTGTGAGAGTCAATAAGGTTGTTATGGGAAGATGCAAATTCTCCCATTTTGTCCTCCACATGGGACACTCTCTCCTCCACCTTCTGAATGTGAGATGTAACAGGTTTTAACATTAAAGAAAAGTCCTTTAGCATTGCGGTGCTAAAAGCCATCAGCATATCTTTAATTAAAGTTCCTGAAGCAGGGAGATCTGTTGTAGGAAGTCGCTGTAATACTGCAAGAGATTTACAATTGTCCCCTCCAGAATCCCCTTTATCTGCAACATCTCTCTTGTTATTCTGGGAGTGCAGGGGAGGTGTGAATTGCTGCATATCCATCCGCCAGCCTGCTGGAACTACATTTCCCTCGTGTCCCTCTGCAAGTGGGGAAAATCTAGATCCTGGTGATGGACCTGGACCCCGGAGATAAGGTGAGGTGGTTGTTGCCTCATCCTGCACCGCAGCGGTGGTCTTTGCTGGGCTCAGGGGCAGTGGAGAGGGGGACTCTCCCGAGGAGCAGGAGACTCTGCTTACTGAGGGGCCATCTTGCCTGGTATCCCTGTTGAAGAAAATCTCCAATTTGCTTTGGATTTTTGAGATTTCTCTTACCCCATGTCATATGGCCAGTGATCAGTGAGGATTCGGGCAGCCGGGTGGGTTGATTAATATGCAGGAAAGGCGCTGATATTGTCTCTTTGCAGGGTCCTCGGGAAGGAGCATTCAGCTCATGCAGCTGGCATCCTAGGCATCTAGGCCACGCCCCCCGAGATTCAAAATTTTTAATTTAAGACCAGACAACCATTTGAATTAAAAACAGCTTTAGACTGATGAGAACAATCTGCCCGGGGACTAAAAATCGGAATATTCCGGGCCATAAACTGCCCTTGGGCTGGAGGTTCCCCAGAGACCCCTGCTCTGTGACTGTGTAAGATGGAAAAATTCCTTAATATGTAGTGAGGTTTTCTTTAGAAGGAAATAACCACCACTGTAAGGACATTTTGCGGTAATATTGGGGTTGGTGTACCTGAAGAGAATTGATTTGACAGTTTCCTTTGTGTCATAAATTCGAGTATTGTTGTATTTAAAAGGAAATTGAAATACTTAGGCAATGTCTTGGATAGTACCGTGATCACCTTCATAAATACATGCTTTTGTGAGCTAGACGGAACAGATCGGTATTTATTGCAGTGCAGAGTAGTTCTGCGGTAGGTAAACTGCTAATTTGTGCTTGCTGTTGTAAAAATTACAACTAAAATGCCACCTGCAAAGAATATTTCAGTATGGTGCCATGCCAAACATTGCATATGTTATAACTTCTGAAGATCATGACTTACCTTGCTGCCTGTCTTCTGCACAAATATCTGCATGTAATGTGTACAATGCTGATCTGTCATCATCCCTCTACTTTATACAGCTGTTTTCACTTAACTCTTGTTCTGTGAAATAGATTTTATCACTTGTCAATAGAAAAAGTGTTTTTCTTTAAGCCCTTGAAAGCCTATGTCATTAGGGTCAACGTCTTTTGTAATGAAAGGTCGGTTGACAAAATGTGGATGGATTGCTGTTTTTAAGTATAGGAACATGGCAGCTTCTCTCTGATAAGGGAGTTTACGCTGGCCAATAATTGTTTTAGCATGGTCATAAAACATGGCAAGTGTGATTTATAAGAAAAGATTGAAGATAAATGAGAATATTTTTGTTACTTTTGGTTGTTCTGTCGTTAAAATATTGTGAATAATTATAAAATCCACAAAGTTTTCTTGCATTAAATCTTAATTTTGCATTGCTATTTCAATGTTTGCATGATGATGAGTAAATGCAGCAAACCTGCTCAAATTCTTTTTTTTTTTTTTTAAATGGTCCCGATGAGCTGTCAAACAAAATGCTGGGGTGTTCTTAGAGCCGCCACTCACTGTGATGTGAGCGGTCACTGTAGTCGCGCCTATGAGTGAAATCCGGCCACACCCAGGAGGAACAAGTTCATTTTCTCCCAGTTACTGCACTGAGTAAGGCGGCCAGACCGTTTTGTAATGCTATTAACCTGCAGATTAACCCTATATCTTCAGGATAATAGAGTTTGAGGACATGACAGTTTACAATTGATGATTTTTATTAGGGTTTATGCACACATTATTAATAATAAAAAGAATAATTTGTGCACATACCCTAATAAAAGTTAATAATAATTTTCTTTAGGGTATATGCACACATTGTCTTTTCTTTGGTTTTGTTTGTTTCCATGGCCAGTGTGAACATGCTTTTACATCAAGCATGTTATTCAAGCTATACTCCGGCTCAGTTTTCTGTTTTTTAAGGTCATGGAGTGGCGTAGCCAGTCTCCAGATTTTAATCCCATAGAAAACTTATGGAGGGAGTTGACGCTCCGAGTTACCAAGCGACAGCCTCAAAATCTTAATGATTTAGAGATGACCTGGAAAGAGGAGTGGACCAAAATTCCTCCTGACATGTGCGCAAACCTCATCAACTACAAAAAACATCTGACTGCTGTGCTTGCCAACAAGGGTTTTGCCACAAAGTGTTAAGTATTGTTTGCCAGAGGGATCAAATACTTATTTCTCACTGCAAAATACAAATTTATAGAATTTATACAGTGTGATTTTATTTTTGATATTCTATCTCTCAATGTTAAAATTAACCTACCCTTAAACTTATAGACTGTTCATGTCTTAGTCAGTTGGCAAATTTACAAAATCAGCAAGGGATCAAATAACCATTTCCTTTCCTCATTTA
The DNA here is from genome assembly GCF_039654945.1 of Dendrobates tinctorius. NCBI lineage: Eukaryota > Metazoa > Chordata > Amphibia > Anura > Dendrobatidae > Dendrobates > Dendrobates tinctorius. Next base: position 4,714,624 of record NW_027361672.1, read on the forward strand.
GGCTGGGTTCACACCACGATCATGTTGCAGATGAAAACTGGAACAGTTCTGTGCTGCTGCGGCCTTGCCACTATTCACATGCACAATTTCTTAATCTCGCAGACAAACAGCTGTTTCACCTGCAAGCCGAAGCGACCGATCAAAATGGCCCACGGTTTTTCATTTTTTTTTTTTTTATTATGAAACACTAGCAAAAGTGTGAAACACTCTGCTTTCAGATCTGTATTATCAAGAACATGTTTGCTACCTTATTGCTTGGTAACGTTTAGTATCACCTTTAGATTTTTTATTTACAAGCAATAGTATTGTCAAATATATACAGTGTCATGTAAAAGTTTGGGCACCTCTGGTCAAAATTACTGTTATTGTGAACAGTTAAGCAAGTTAATGTTTTCTAAAAGGGAGAAAGTTAAAGAAGACACATTTCCTTTGTATTTTAGGCAAAAAAAAAAAAAAAAAAAATATATATATATATATATATATACACTCACTGGCCACTTTATTAGGTACACCATGCTAGTAACGGGTTGGACCCCCTTTTGCCTTCAGAACTGCCTCAATTCTTCGTGGCAGAGATTCAACAAGGTGCTGGAAGCATTCCTCAGAGATTTTGGACCATATTGACATGATGGCATCACACAGTTGGCGCAGATTTGTCGGCTGCACATCCCTGATGCGAATCTCCCGTTCCACCACATCCCAAAGATGCTCTATTGGATTGAGATCTGGTGACTGAGGAGGCCATTTGAGTACAGTGAACTCATTGTCATGTTCAAGAAACCAATCTGAGATGAATCGAGCTTTATGACATGGCGCATTATCCTGCTGAAAGTAGCCATCAGATGCCTGTTCTTAGCTGAGAGGAGTGGTACCCAGTGTGGTCTTCTGCTGCTGTAGCCCATCTGCCTCAAAGTTCGACGCACTGTGCGTTCAGAGATGCTCTTCTGCCTACCTTGGTTGTAACGGGTGGCAATTTGAGTCACTGTTGCCTTTCTATCAGCTCGAACCAGTATGCCCATTCTCCTCTGACCTCTGGCATCAACAAGGCATTTCCGGCCACAGAACTGCCGCTCACTGGATTTTTTTTCTTTTTCGGACCATTCTCTGTAAACCCTAGAGATGGTTGTGCGTGAAAATCCCAGTAGATCAGCAGTTTCTGAAATACTCAGACCAGCCCTTCTGGCACCAACAATCATGCCACGTTCAAAGGCACTCAAATCACCTTTCTTCCCCATACTGATGCTCGGTTTGAACTGCAGGAGATTGTCTTGACCATGTCTACATGCCTAAATGCACTGAGTTGCCGCCATGTGATTGGCTGATTAGAAATTAAGTCTTAACACACAGTTGGACAGGTGTACCTAATAAAGTGGCCAGGGAGTGTATATATATATATATATATATATATATATATATATGTATGTGTACACATGTGGTCAAAATTGTTGGTACCCCTCATTTAATGATAGAAAAACCCACAATGGTGACAGAAATAACTTGAATCTGACAAAAGTAATTAACAAAATCTATGAAAATGAACAAATGGAAATCAGACATTGCTTTTCAACCATGCTGCCACAGAATTTTGAGAAACCCCCCCCCCCCCCCCCAAAACTCATGAAATAGGCCTGGACAGAAATGATGGTACCTCCTTTTTCTGCTGCATTTTTAATGTCACCCCATAAGTGTCTTATCGGATTGAGGTCCAGGGATTGGGCTGGCCACTGCATAATCTGAATTTTGTTGGACTGGTACCAAGATTTTGCTAGTTTACTGGTGTATTTAGGGTCATTGTCTTGTTGAAACACCCATTTCAAGGGCAAATCCTCTTCAGCGTAAGGCAGCATGACCTATTCTTGAGTATTTTAATATATGCAAATTGGACCATGAACCCTGATATGCAGTATATGCCCATATCATTATGCTTCCACCACCATGCTTCACTGTCTTCAGAGTGTACTCTGGCTTGAACATAGAGTTTGGGGGTCGTCTGATGAACTGTCTTGAACCCAAAAAGAATGTTACTTTCGTCAGTCCACAACATGTTTCTCCATTTCTTTAGACCAGTTGATGTGTTCTTTTTATCAAATTATATCTTCTTCAGTTACATGTCTTTTTTTTAACAGTGGGACTTTGCGGGGATTTGTTACTAAGAGATTAGCTTCACACAGGCGTCTTCTATCTGTCACAGTACTCACAGGTAATGAGACTGTCTGTGATCATCCTGGAGCTGATCATTGGCTGAGCCTTTGCCTTTTGCTATTCTTCCATCCATTTGAATGGCAGTCTTCTGTTTTCTTCCACGTCTCTCTGGTTTGGCTTTCCATTTTAAAGAACTGGAGATCATTTTACCTGAACAGCCTATCATTGTCTGCTCTTCTTTATAAGTATACGCTCTCCAATCAGCTTTTTAATCAAAGTACTCTGTACTTCTGAGCAATAACAACCCATATTTCTCAGGCTTTCCAGGAGAAATGCATGTACAACATGTCCTGGCTTCACCCTGAAATAAGGGCCACCTGATTCACACCTGTCTCTTCACAGAAGGATTGACCTCACTAATTGAACTCCACATTGCTATTATATTGAACACACGCCCTTTCAATTAATTATTCTAATACACAGACTCAAAAACATGCAGATCATGAATGCGGAGTCTGGTGGTTTTCTCAGAATCTACTGCGCCAGCTGGTAAATTGTTTGATATGTGGTAATATAATTTATACCAATACCAGTGATTCATCTGGTTAGTCATATTGGACTGCTATGATTTTGAAGACTACTGTACTTTCATCCAGAGTTTCCCACTTTACCTCCATTCAGCATTCTCCCACCACAGTATTGCTGCCAGCTGCAAGCACCTCCTCTGACTGGTGGTATCATCATAACTCCAGCTTATCGCCTATTTAATCTTTCCACCCTCAGGGCCAATAAATGTGCATCCAGATCTTTTCTTCTGTGCTAGGCTAATCACCAAAGCCTCAATCTGGAGACCTGCTCTTCATAAACGTTTGTTAGACCTTGTGCTAATGCATCAAGGGCAGCACAGTGGCTCAGTAGTTAGCACTGTTGCTTTGCAGTACTGAGGTTTTTTGGGTTCAAAAATCCACCAAGGACATCTGCAAGGAGTTTGTATGTTCTCCCCGTGTTTTTGTGGGTTTCTTCTTGGGTCTCTGGTTTCCTCCTGTACGCTAAAAACATACTGATAGGAATTTAGATTGTGAACCTCATTGGACAGTGCTGATAATGTCTGTAAAGCGCTGCGGAATATGAAGGCACTGTATAAGTAAGCATAATAAATAAATCAAGCTGGCAGACAGTCCCAAGCCAGACTTCATTGGCCTGTGATCCACAGATTGGGGATCCCTGATTTAGACTATATTTCCTATCTGTTATCAATGCCAATGTGGAAGAGCTTTCCCTTATATCAAATACAGTTGTTTGCAAAAGTATTCACACTCCTTGGCTTTTTGCCTTTTTTTGTTACATTACAGCCTCTGTTTAAATATTTTTGTAATCCGATTTGTGTGTGATACACTAAATAGTTAAAGTTGGTAAAGTGGAAAAATATAGGCTTAAATTAGGTCTATGGAATCAAGTAACTAAAAAATTGACAGGTGCATATGTGTTCACCCCTTTTGTGGTGAAGCCCCTAAAAATTGATGCAAGCAATTACCTTCATAATTCACATGCTTAGTGAAAGGAAATCCAACTGTGTGCAAGCTAATTGTCACATGGTCTGTCAGTATATACACACCTGTTCTGAAAGGCTACAGAGGTTGCAAACCATTAAGCAAGAGGCACCAATAACCAAACAATACTATGAAGACCAAGGAGATCTCCAAACAAGTCAGGGACAGGGTTGTTGAAAAGTACAAGTCAGGGTTAAGTTATAAAAAAAAAAAAAAATCAATCTCTGATGATCCCCTGGAACACCATCAAATCTATGGTACTACAACAAACCTGCCAATGAGGGCCACCCACCCACCAAAACTCTCAGCCTCGGCAAAGGAGGGCATTAATCAGAGATGCAGTACAGATACCATAGGTAACCCTGGATGAGCTGCAGAGTTCCCAAGCAGACACCAGAGTATCTATCCATACGACCACTGTAAGCCATACACTCCATAGAGATGACCTTTATGGAAGAGTGGGCAGAACAAAAGCCTTTACTTAAAATTATAAGGCTTGTATTGAGCTTGTCAAGACATGTGGGAGACTTCCCAAATGTATGGAGGAAGGTGCTGTGGTCAGATAAGACCAAAATTGAACTCTTTGACCACCAAGGTCCCCATAGTGAAACATGGTTATGGCAGCACCATGTTTTTGGTGTGTTTTTTGGCAGCAGAGACAGGGAAAATGGTACTAGTTGAGGGGAAGATGGATGGTGTGAAACTGCTATTCTTGAGCATAACCTGCTTGTCAATGATTTGAGACTGGGACGGAGGTTCACCTTCCAATAAGACAATGACCCAAAGAATACTGCTAAAGTGGCACTCGACTGGTTTAAAGGTAAACGTGGAAATGTTTTGGAGTGGCCTAGTCAAAGCCCAGACCTTAATCCAATTGAGAATCTGTGGTCAGACTTGAAGATTTCTGTTCACCGGAGGAACCATCTAACTTGAAGTAGCTGGAGAAGTTTTGCTTTGAGGAATGGGCAAAAATCCCAGTGGCAAGATGTGAAAAACTCATGGAGACTTATCCAAAGCACAGTGCACCTGTAATTGCCACAAAACAAGGCTCTACAAGTACTGACTTTAGGAGCGTGAATAGTTATGCACACTGAAATTTTCAGTAATTTTGCCCTGTTTGTGGTTTGCTTCACAATAAACAATCAAATGTTCACAGTTGTAGGCACGTTCTTTACATGAACTGTTGCAAAACCTCAAAAAACAAAAACAAAAAAACATGCCGGTAATATTTAAGGTTGTGAGGTATGAAAAGATGAAAAATCCTGAGGGGTGAATACTTTTGCAAGCCACTGTATAGCCTTAGCGTGATCAGAATGCTTCCATCTTAGCAGTTTTAGTAAAAAAAAGCTACCAAAATATTGTACATTGACAGAACATCACGATGATAAAAGGTGATGGTCCTATGTGATGAAGAGAGCATTGTAAGTACTGAAAGGAGGTTGGTGTTCTACCTAAGACTTGCATGATGCTGTATGGCATGAAGGCTTCTTGCTATTACTGATGCTGACAGCGTAGGATATAGGGTCCGGATATTATAAGTTATACTGATGGAGCAACATCTGTTTATTATCTGAACAGCCTGGACTTACAAATAACATGTCATTTTTGTGGCAAACATGTTTTATTCAATCTCGTCTGTTGGCAATCCACATTCTGAAGGGAATAAAACACCTTTTATGCAGTGATGTCTGCATAATTATATTAGTTTTGATTAGCATGCTAAATAAGCATCTGTGATGCTTCGTTTAATCAACTCTTGGTTGGTGTGCAGGGCGTGTGACATTGATGCCATCGTCTTTTAAAGCTCACAGTATTAAGCATGTAGTACTGTTAATGTCCTGTGGTGATATTCATTGGGGTGACTCAAATCGGTTTAGTTTTGGAAGGACATCTTGCTGTTAAAAATACATTTGGCTTAGATGCATGTGATCTAGAGCTTGGCAGCGGTTTCTCCATTTGGATTCCCTCGGGACATGGTGAAATCATTTTCTTTCCTTGCAAGTTCGCAGCATTGTGAAGAGCTGCATCCTGCTTCCCAGGATCTCATGATTCTACACGTTAAGTGTGATCTAACAAACTACAGGCATTAGCATTGCCTTTCAGTATAGTATTAGAATGCATTGCATCTATTAATGCTGTTCAACATGCATAGGAAGAAAATGGTCAGTTCTGCTCAATTTGACATTATGCGTAATAGAGGTAACAAGATCTGAATTATGACTCCAGCAATGGCTAATGGTAATTTTTATTGTGGCAGATTTGCATCACTTCTATACAATGTCTGGGATGCCAAGGGCCCACCAGTAACAAACTCCCGGGCCCACTTTTCAGCTTCAAATGTGACATTTTCCCCAATCACAAATTTATGTAATAAGGAACTGGGTAGATTGTTAAATGAATAAGATGCGGCCTTTTGTCTGTACATGGTCATTCAAGTACAGAGTGCAAAGTACTCCTCATATAAGAGGGTGGTGGTCCACTCTTGCATAGGGGCCTTCAGAGGATTCTCCTGTGGGCCAGTCCTAGTCTGCCTCTGTGACATCATTATGCTAGGACTGCATACGTATCTGACAGTTTACTAAACATTTTCTTCCACAATTGCGTTATTTTAGGTTTCACTCACCGCTGTATTTAGAGGCTTTATGGAAGGAAAAGAGCACCTCAACAAATTCGCAGCAACACCCCATTATTGTCATTGGGGTTCGTCTGGTGCTGCATGCGTCATTGACAAATCGGATTTGTACATGAAGAATATTTCTGTTACTATAACAGTACAGAAAGCACAATTCCTTATGCTAGTGCAAAATCAAGCCTTATTAATTGTGTGGGAGCATCATATTTAGCAGTGCAGCCTGCCGTATTGAAGGGACACTGGTTGAAGTAAAGGGCATGTCACACTAAGAGATATCGCTAGCAATATCGCTATAACTAGTGACGTTACAGCGATATTGCTAGCGATATCACTGTGTCTGATACTTACCTACGACCGGCTCCCCCGCTGCTTATCGCTGATCGCGCGAGAACGTTCAGGACTGTTTCTCGTCGTCAGCTTCCTGTGGTGCTTCCTGCTGTGAGGACGAGCGACGCGTGGACGCGGGCGGGAGGACGCAGGATCGCCTGCCTGGTGTGACAGGTAAGTAGCGATCCCCGTCCCCAGCGATGTCGCTAGTGAGATCTGCCTATGTGGAAGCTCACTAGCGACCACTTAGCGATGTACCAGCGATCCTGACCGCGTCATATCGCTGGTCGGGATCGCTGGTACATCGCTAAGTGTGACAGTACCTTAAGAGAAAGAAGAATGAAATGTCTTGGAATAATAAAAAATTGATAGAAATAATACAAAATTCCATGAAAAATGTACCTGTAGATAAAATTAAAATTTTAATTTAATTTTTTTTTAACTACAGTAATGTGGCAGAGAAAATGGGTAATTTAGGGCATGTGCACATGCCGTCTCTTTCAGGCAGATTCCGCTCCAAAGACCACCTAAAAAAGCTTTATTTTTGTGTAAAAAATTGCTAGGGGTTTCTTTGTTGTTGAAATGAGTTAGAAAAAAACAACAGTAAAAAATGGCACAAAAATGCTGCAAAAGCTCCAAAGAAACACCACTGGTCAAGAATGTCTGCAAAGCACTCAGAAAACGGCCCATAAAATGCTGTAAAAGATTATTCAGGAAATACCGACATTTTTTCTGAAGCGTTTTCCTCTTTAAAAAAACTTGACGATTTTTCCAGTCTGAAAAAAGACTGTGTACATGCCCTAGTAGTGTTTCTTTTTTATATGTAGCTACAGATAAACCATTTTCACACAATCCTATGCATTCACATACCGTACATAAAAAAGAAAACCAATAGCCGTCACCTTCTACTTTAGTCCTAAGAATTACTTAGTCTGTTTGCTGCCATTCACGGCAATCCAACCAAATCTCCACCACACTAGCTCTAAACTAAAGGGAACTGTCGATCCACAAACTCAAAAGAAATGTCCATTAATCCAGCCTTATTCTTTTGATCACGTCTGTCAATAGCTACAATGTTGATAAGAGAGGCTAAGGGTCTGTGAAGCTGGCATGTTTTTAAGAAGGAAGACACCTCTGCACATGCCGGCATCATTTGTCTTGAAGTGTCATTTTTGTTGTTTTCTGCAGTCTTTTGGCCACTGGCTTTTTAAAAAAAAAACAACCTTCTATTTAATAAAAGTGAGTGGTTTCCAAGCGAATGACACCTAAAGAATAATCATGGTCACTACTTTTAAGCACTTCACCTCTTAAAAAACCTAAAGCGATTTTAAAGAAGCTAGAAAGACTGGACATATGCGCTGCAAGCCGTTTTGACATTGCAATGCATTTATTCATTATTTTTAGAGTTTGTTTAGCACGTTTTCCTGAGAATTATGGAATCATAGAATGTTAGTGTTGGAAGGGACCTCCAAGGTCATCATGTCTAACCCCCTGCTCAATGCAGAATTCCCTAAACCATCTCAGACCGATATCTGTCCAGCCTGTTTGAAGAATTCCTTTGAAGGAGAACTCATCACCTCTTGTGGCAGCCTGTTCCACTCATTGATCACACTCACTGTCAAAAAGTTTTTTCTAATATTTATTCTGTATTTTCTCCTTTTCAGTTTCATTCCATTGCTTCTCGTGTTTCCATGTGCAGATGAGAATAAGGATGATCCCTCTACACTGTGACATCCCTTAAGATATTAGTAGGCAGCTATTAAGCCTCCTATTAGCCTTGTTTTTGCAAGCTAAACCTTCCCAGATCCATTAACCGTTCCTTGTAGGACATACTTTGCAGTCCGCTCACCAATCTGGTAGGTCTTCTCTGAACTTGCTCCAGTATTTCAATGCCTTTTTTTAAAAATGTTATGCCCAGAACTGGACACAGTGTTTCAAATGAGGCCTAACCAAGGAGGAGTAGAGGGGGATAATTATTTCACATGATCTAGACTCTGCTTCTCTTAATACATTCTACAACTGTGTTTGCCTTTATTACTGCTGCATCACACTGTTGACTCATGAGCAGTCTGTGATTTATTAGTTTCACACGTGCTTTTGCTTTGTTCTATTCATCCCATTCTGTAGGTGTAATTTTCATTTTTCTTGTCCAGATGTAGCATCTTGTATTTCTCCCTGTTAAATGCTATTGTATCAGTCTCTGTCCATTGTTCAAGCTTACCAAGATTTTTCTGAATCCTTTCTGTCTTCTCTAGTGTTAGCTATCCCTCTTAAGGCCCCGTCTCACATAGCGAGATCGCTAATGCGTCACCGATTTTGTGACAGCGATCTCGCCTGCGATCTTGCTATATGTGACACACAGTAGCAACCGCCCCCCCCCCCGCTGGATATCGCTGATCGTGCAGGAATGTCCTGGGCCATTTTCGTTGTCGGCGTCCGGCTGACCAACATGCATGTTTGATCGCTGGATCGTTGCTGAAGAGATCTGCCTGTTTGGCAGCTTACTAGCGATCATTTAGCTATGCATCAGCAATCCCTACCAGGTCGTATCGTCGGGATCGCTGGTGCATTGCTAAGTGAAATGGGACCCCTAGCCTTGCATCATTTACAAATTTGATTAGTTTACCTGGTATAGAAGTAAGGCTCACTGGCCTGTAATTTTCTGGCTCCATCTTCTTCCCTTTTTTGCCAATAGGGGCAACATTTGCCCTATTACGGAGCATCCAAGCCTAAACAAGGTGTTTAGTCCACAATTAAATCTTGAGGTAAAATGATAGTGAGGAAGATTTGTTGTTGCAAAAAAAAAAAAAAAAACTCACTGAAAAAGGAAATCAATTTAAAAAAACACACACAGAATAACCAGCCTTGCTACACCAGGTCACGATACCACTGCACTGCAGGATGCAGCAGATCCCCATGATAGAGATGGAAGTAGCACTGTACAAAATGCTGATGTAGCAACCACCCACTCACACAACCTAACATTCATGGAGGGGCGGTTGCCTAGTATTATAAATGCATATGGATAAAGCTTCTTTGGGGCACTAATCACACAGCTACGTGTGATGCACAGTTTCTGATATACAGCATATTAATGACTAGATGGAGGCCCGATGCTATCGCATCGGGTGGGCGGTAATGTCTTGATGAGGGCAGGCTTTGCAGCGTTGTGAATCTCTCCCCCCCACCATGTGCTCACCCACTTCTCCACTCTCTCTTTCCCCATGTGCTGACTTCTCCCGTCTGTGCTCTCTTCTTTGACCTGTCTACCCCATGTGCTATTCCCCTTTTCTGCTGTCTCCTTCCTGTGCTGTGTTCTCCCCTCATGTGCTGACCCGTTTGAGCTGTCTCCCCCCTGTGGCTCTGTCTCTCTCCCCCATCTGCTGTCTTTTCTCATGTCATCTGTTGTTTGACCAGTGTACGCCATCAATAAACAGTCAGTGCGCAGCTTGTCAGGAGTAATTTCTATTTAAAGGGGTTTTCCCATGAACAAAAGTTCATTTTAAAAATTGTTTGTGTCTGATCGTGTACAGAAGATACTACAGCTCCTGGGCAGGGGAGGAAGCAAAAGACAATACTGACATTACAGCAGGAGATCGCAGAGGATATAATTTGTGAGGTAAAATATTTATTTAAAAACAGTCAGTGAAATATTTTACCTCACAAAATAAATTCTCTGTGACCCCCTGCTGTAATGTCAGTGTATTTTCTTTTGCTTCCTCCCCTGCCCAGGAGATGGGGTATGCTCCGTACGCGGTCAGAAAGACGATTTTTAAAATGAACTTTCGTTAGTGGGAAAACCCCTTTAATGTGACAGACTTCCTCTGCCTGTAGACACATTGCGCATCTGCCGCTGGGATCAGCCGAATGATTCACTGCGCATAATTCGCCTAGGCGCAGTGCAACGTTCTTCTGGTCGTACCGCTCAAGAGGCTGTGAGAGTTTGTGTGTGTGGTGTGTACGGCGTATAGAATGTGTGTGTGTGTGGTGCGACGGTGTTCCGCTTGTGGTACCGCGCAATAGGTTGGTACCAGCAGCGGTTTCCATATTGAAACACCCATCACTGGGTGTCCCAATATGGCGGTCGGTGAATTTCCTCCACTTGGAATTCTGGGATATGGTGACATCTGGACAGAACAGAAAATGAAAACATTTCAAGGCAATTATACAAATAGATGCCCATACTTTTTGTTTCAGCCTGGCTGCATTCTGCATTAAAATGGAAACATGAAATAAAACTATAAAAATTATTTAAACTTTGTGAGTGGTTGCTTCATCAGTATTTTGACCCTGTGTGGTCCTCTGCATTATCATAAGGTCTGCTGCATCCTGTGGCACAGTGTTCCACATCTCCATCCTCAAGAGCTACCTTCAGGTCATGTAGACGATCTATTGGTGGCTCTTGAGGACTGGAGTTGGGAAACACTGTTGTGCATTGGTGTCCTGCTTTTGTTAAGTAAGGCTGCTGGTTTTGTGATTTTTTTTTTTTTTTTTTTTACCCTCAAATTCAGACGAGGTTTGAAAGACTGTCACCATATGGATCAAAAGACAAAACAAATACTTTTCTATTTTTGATTACCATCAAAAGCGTAAACCAGTAAATATATTTTTTCATTTGCCATTTGACCCTACATAGACTAAAATGGTAGTTTACAGTTCATTATTGTAAAATGGTAAAAAGTAAACATTATTATGAATCGCAAAAGTATTTTATTTATTGACATCAGTCAAAATCTAATTTTTTCTGTAAGTAGGTTGTGTGTATAGAAACAATTTACAGCATTTATACCAAGAAGCGTTAGTCATTCTAAGAGATATTGAATGACGTTTTAATGGGTGTTCATGAAGATTTTACGTGAATAGAACTTGCTTTGGGCAGTGTAAAATTATTTTTTAAGAAATGTTAATTAATCCAAGAGAGTGTGTCAGACCACATTGGAACCTTGGAATAATGACGGGACTTTTTAGGACCACGAGTTAATTTGCCAAGGCATTTCAAGACCTTCATTGAGCTGAATATTAGATTTGCCTATTGACGTATAAAATGGCATCATTGTTGACCTTTTTATCTGGGAAGCATAAGACCCTCTTTGTTGCTCGAAACTGAATCTTCAAAGTATGAAATCAGCTGCTCAGAAGCTAATTTTATCTGTGATTTTTCGTACGTGTTTCGCTAGTGTATGCAAACACAGTTTTTATACATTTTAGAATATTAAAATATAGAGAGAACCATTCATCAGTAGTGTGCATTGAGGATGCTCACAAGTTTGATTTAATAGCAAGTCACCTACTGACGTGAATGTGCACAAGTCTTCTATTATGATCATATACTATGCTGTATTGCTGTGCTGCACACCACGTGTCACACTGGCCATTTAGGTCATCTTCACGTGGCATCTAATTCAAAGCAGCATGAATTAATGGCACTGTTTTTTTTCTTATACTTGGTGACTATAATCATTAACTATCTCCTTTATAAGTTTGCTGTACATTTAGATTAAGTCGTTTTGATTTGTTTTTTTTTTTTGCTGATTGATGCTACTGTACAAGTGCCATTTTCCTGCAGTTTTTTTTTCTCAAGCAAAATGGCGATGCCACATGCACCGTAGCATGTATCACTTGCCAGCAAGCGATAGTTGCTACTGAGCATGCACCGCCGGCGCGCCATTTTGCTGACGTTACTTTTTTCTAAGCTAACAATATTATATGCATTATGTAAAATAGGGGTCGTGTCACTTAAAGATCAGTGACCTGTCATAAACCTATACCGATGCATATGTAAGCAGAGCACCACATAAAGACCCCCCACAGGTCACGAGAAACTCAAACTGTAAACTACAGATGCCGATTAAACAGCCATAAAGTGGATTTAATCTACCAAAGGTATCGTAATCCGTATAACTGCACCAACCTTGACAGTGTCAGTAGGTTACTGTGCATGGTCCTGCTGACAGGTTCCCTTTCACATATGCACATACCCTATTATTCTATGTAGATAGGACGAGGAGGAAGGAACTGTCTCTAACTCGCCCCTCCTCCTCTCCATCCAGTCTTATCAATAGCAAGTGTCATTTCCTATTTCAGTAATGTAAAAATCTGTCTTCATTGAATATAGATAAAGAAAATTAAAGATCAGTCCTGGACGAGAATGAAGTACCTTTCTCTAAGATATTTTACACAATTGCTTATTTTCATGTGTGCTGTTGATTTACTACCGTAATTAAAAATTAAAATGACAATTACTCTTTAAAGTGGATCTGTCACCCCATTTTTCGATTATCAGCTGCCGGCACCGCCATCAGGGGCTTATCTAAAGAATACTGTAATGCTGTAGATAAGCCCCTGATGTAACCTGAAAGGGAAGGAAAGCGAGTTAGTTTATACTCACCCAGGGGCGGTCCTGGTCCGGTTTTGGCCCGATGTGTGTGGCTGTCCGATCTGGCGCCTCCCATCTTCTAACGGTGACGTCCTCGTCTTTGCTTCCCATCGCGGCTTCTGCGCAAGCTCACTGCTCTTAGGGCAGAGCAGAGTTCTGCAGTGTGCAGGCATCGGGAAAGGTCAGAGAGGTCCGGCGCCTGCGCACTGCAGGACTCTGCTCTGCCCTCAACAGTGAAGATGGCTTTAAGGTGCAATGATACACTGCGCTGCTGTAAGTATAATTCAAGGAACTTTATTGGTGCCTACACGTTTCCTGAGCTGTCCCAGCTCACTTCATCAGGGCATGATCTTCAGCCCTGATGAAGTGAGCTGGGACAGCTCAGGAAACGCATAGGCACCAATAAAGTTCCTTGAATTATACCTACAGCAGCGCAGTGTATCATTGCACCTTAAACCTATCTTCATTTACAAGTCTTTGGACCCTGTGCAGACTGCAGCAGCTGTTTCATGCGTTTGTAGGTGTTGTGACCGAAGTTTCACCACCCTGTCAGGTGAGTCTCTCCTTGCCTCACCATTACAGTTGTGTTTTAAAGGTTTCATACAGTGGATGCGCCCTGTTTTGTTTCTTTTACTGCCCTCAACAGGGCAGAGCAGTGCGCCTGCTCAGAAGCCATGACAGAAAGCAAAGAAGAGGACGTCACCGTTAGAAGATGGCAGCCACCGGACCGCGACACCCATTGGACCAAAACTGGACCGGGACCGCCCCTGGGTTAGTATAATCTAACTCGTTTTTCTTCCCTTTCAGGTCACATTGGTGGCTTATCCATAGCATTACAGAATGCTGTAGATAATCCCCTGATGGCGGTGCTGGCAGCTGATAGTCGAAAAATGGGGTGACAGATTCCCTTTAAAGGAAATATGTTAGCAGGATTTCCCCTTCATCCCCAAAACTATTTATATGCACATATAGTATTTGCAAACAAAACTCCAACAATGTATTTATATGGTCAATCCATTCATCTGTTATGAACAAATCATTGTATGAATTGATATATGTAAGAGGCTGAGGAGCTTTTGTAGATCTGAATTCTGTCTTTTTCCCGTCCAGCACCACCTCCTTCTGCTTTACTGTTAGCTTCTCACCCCATGCTGGGCAGGGGATAGACCTGGAGTGACAGAGGCTTCAAATCTACAGTCTAATTTCCATGTCCATTCAGACGCTGATTTCCCAGTAATTAAGAAATGGATTAGCTGTGCTAGATTTTCTTTGAAAGAGCTTCATGCAAATATAAATAGTTGTGGGGGGTGGTTAGGGGAGAAATCCTGCTGACATATTTTCTTTAATCTTCCCTTAAATACATCATTAACATCCCTGTTCTGTTTTACAATGTTGTCATTTACATGTTTCTGATTGATGGGTTTCAGAGGATAACCACTTGAAACTGCTATTACCATAATGGTTTTAGAAATAAAAAATTCTTTTAAAGCCACCATGCATTAAGCAACTGGGAAATAAGTTATCTGATGTTGTTACAGCAAGTTAATGATACAGATTTAATTTGGGCATCAGAAAGCAAGATTCATGTGACATCTGCTGTGCCCCCTTGAGGAGGGAAGCCGATTTTGATTCCCCGACTTGTATATCTGGATCATTGGACCATTATTGACCATTTTTTGCAGACAAGTGTGCCCCTATTTTAGCTTAGATTGGGCATCTGTGGGATTCTCTATCATAGAGGCACATCTTAGTGACCATTTGTCTATAAATAATCTTTTAGTTTTTCATATTCTGACATGTTCTGTATCTTATAGCTTTGTTTTCATATTCTTTTCCCTTCTCTTTGAAGTCATTGATTTTGACCAAGTTTGTTTTGAAGTGAGACGTTCATGACTCATTTGTGTGTTCAGTTTTGTCCTCTCTTTCACTGAGCTTTAATTATTTTAATCAAGGAAGAGCTAGAATTAGCTTTCCATCTCTCCGTGCTCAGCATATTTTCAGAAAGGTTACATTACTCATACTGATCTCCTTCTCGTTCCCTTCCTGTTGTGTTTTGGCTTTTGTAGGGTGAACTCTTAGTCTTCTTGGCAGAAATGTTCTGCTACTTTCTTACTTTTCTGGAAATGTTAAAGAAACACAATCAAAATTTCAACCGTTACTTTTACTTGTTTGTTCTGTGCCTTTTATATTCTGTAAGTAGAGAAAGGTATAGCTAGGAAAGCAGCAAAGATGTATCAAGGATTTCTAATTCTTGATTTGCATACTTTAAAGGCAGTGTTCATGCAGATCTGTCACATTTCATGTGATGACCTATTTGCATACCACCTGTTAGGGTATGTGCACAAGTTGCGGATTCTACCGCGGATCCGCAGCGGATTTGGCCCTGCGGGTCTGCAGCAGATTCTGCTGCGTTGTACAGTACCATTATATCCTATGTAAATTGAAAAACGCTGTGCACATGCTGCGGAAAAATCTGCGAAGAAACACTGCGGGTTCATTTCCGCAGCATGTCAATTCTTTTTGCGGATCTGCAGCGTTTCTGCACCCATTGACTTGCATTGAGTCGGGCATAACCGCAGCAAAACCGCAGGTCTAAAAAAGAGCTGCGGCTTTGCTACGGATGAAACGCTGCAGATCGGGAGGGGGGGGGAGAGTGAGGGCGGTGACTGTGTGCGTGTATAGTGTGTAGGCGGTGACTGGGCGTGTATGTGTGTGCGGGCTGTGTGTGTTTACGGGGGTCTGCGGGGCTCTTTGGGGGGGATACCAGGGCTGTCGGGGGTCTGTACGGGGGTTCTGTGCAGGGGGTTACCGGTCCTGTGCGGGGGTCATCAATTTGTCAGGTGGTCTGTGCGGGGGCAATCGGGGGGGGGGCTGTCCGTGGGCCATCGGTCTGTCCGGCGGGTGTGTGTGGGGGGGTCTGCGGGGCTGTGTGTGTGTATGTGTATGCAGGCATCGTCCGATGGGACTACGAGTCCCATCAGGCTATGCCTGCTACCCTGACAATGATTGACACATTAGCCAATGATGGGACAGTAGTAGTCCCATCATCCGGATAATGTGTTGAAAGTAAAAAAAACAAAAAAAAACATATAACTTACAACAGAACGTATAACATACAGAACATACAACATATACCATACCGAACATGTAACATATAAGATACAGAACATGCAACATATAACAGCATACATATAAGATACAGAACATACAACATATAACAACATACATATAAGTTACAGAACATACAACATATAAGATACATATAAGATACAGAACATATACAGTGGGGAAAAAAAGTATTTAGTCAGTCAGCAATAGTGCAAGTTCCACCACTTAAAAAGATGAGAGGCGTCTGTAATTTACATCATAGGTAGACCTCAACTATGGGAGACAAACTGAGAAATAAAAATCCAGAGAATCACATTGTCTGTTTTTTTTTCATTTTATTTGCATATTATGGTGGATAATAAGTATTTGGTCAGAAACAAGCAATCAAGATTTCTGGCTCTCACAGACCTGTAACTTCTTCTTTAAGAGTCTCCTCTTTCCTCCACTCATTACCTGTAGTAATGGCACCTGTTTAAACTTGTTATCAGTATAAAAAGACACCTGTGCACACCCTCAAACAGTCTGACTCCAAACTCCACTATGGTGAAGACCAAAGAGCTGTCAAAGGACACCAGAAACAAAATTGTAGCCCTGCACCAGGCTGGGAAGACTGAATCTGCAATAGCCAACCAGCTTGGAGTGAAGAAATCAACTGTGGGAGCAATAATTAGAAAATGGAAGACATACAAGACCACTGATAATCTCCCTCGATCTGGTGCTCCACGCAAAATCCCACCCCGTGGGGTCAGAATGATCACAAGAACGGTGAGCAAAAATCCCAGAACCACGCGGGGGGACCTAGTGAATGAACTGCAGAGAGCTGGGACCAATGTAACAAGGCCTACCATAAGTAACACACTACGCCACCATGGACTCAGATCCTGCAGTGCCAGACGTGTCCCACTGCTTAAGCCTGTACATGTCCGGGCCCGTCTGAAGTTTGCTAGAGAGCATTTGGATGATCCAGAGGAGTTTTGGGAGAATGTCCTATGGTCTGATGAAACCAAACTGGAACTGTTTGGTAGAAACACAACTTGTCGTGTTTGGAGGAAAAAGAATACTGAGTTGCATCCATCAAACACCATACCTACTGTAAAGCATGGTGGTGGAAACATCTTGCTTTGGGGCTGTTTCTCTGCAAAGGGGCCAGGACGACTGATCTGGGTACATGAAAGAATGAATGGGGCCATGTATCGTGAGATTTTGAGTGCAAACCTCCTTCCATCAGCAAGGGCATTGAAGATGAAACGTGGCTGGGTCTTTCAACATGACAATGATCCAAAGCACACCGCCAGGGCAACAAAGGAGTGGCTTCGTAAGAAGCATTTCAAGGTCCTGGAGTAGCCTAGCCAGTCTCCAGATCTCAACCCTATAGAAAACCTTTGGAGGGAGTTGAAAGTCCGTGTTGCCAAGCGAAAAGCCAAAAACATCACTGCTCTAGAGGAGATCAGCATGGAGGAATGGGCCAACATACCAACAACAGTGTGTGGCAACCTTGTGAAGACTTACAGAAAACGTTTGACCCCTGTCTTTTCCAACAAAGGATATATCACAAAGTATTGAGATGAAATTTTGTTTCTGACCAAATACTTATTTTCCACCATAATATGCAAATAAAATGAAAAAAAAAAACAGACAATGATTTTCTGGATTTTTTTTTCTCAGTTTGTCTCCCATAGTTGAGGTCTACCTATGATGTAAATTACAGACGCCTCTCATCTTTTTAAGTGGTGGAACTTGCACTATTGCTGACTGACTAAATACTTTTTTTCCCCACTGTAACATGCACAACATATAACATACAGAACATATATATAAGATACAGAACTTACATATAACATGCAGAGCATACAACATATAACATACAGAACATATATATGCCATACAGAACATACAACATATAACATACAGAACATACATATAACATACAGAACATACAACATATAAGATACAGAACATATAAGATACAGAACATACATATAAGATACATAACATACAACATAACATACAGAACATACAACATATAGCATACAGAACATATAGCATACAGAACATATAGCATACGGAACATATAGCATACGGAACATATAGCATGCGGAACATGTAACATGCGGAACATGTAACATACAACACATAACATGGATTACGTACTCACCGTAAACACCTAATTCCCCGAAGCCATCGATCTCCTGTAATAAACATAAAATAATAAACCAACCTATACTCACCTCTCCGACGTAGTCCAATTAATAATGATGCAACCTCTCTCCAGGGTCTCCAACATTGAAATGACAGGCGGAGGTAATCCTTCGCTGTGTATCCCTCCGCCAGGAAAGAGGTCCCCTAATCCTAATTCTCACGCAGCAGTGCTGTAAAGTGAGACCCTGAACTCAGGTAACCTCTGTGATGGACTGCAGGAGGCATTGTCTCCTGTCAGTTCTTCGCTGGGAGGCCCCATAGATCAGTGACATCACCTGATGTCACTGTTCTATAGGGGAGATCGTCGTGGGTCCCTCGTTATTAATTGTACTGCGTCGGACAGGGAGTATACGGTCGGTTTATTATTGTTAGTTTTCTAGGAGACGAGGGCGTCGCTTGGATCTGGGAGTTAAATAAAAAGATGAAAACCATGTTGTGTTTTATTTCATTAAAAGACTTTATTCTCATGTGTGTGTTTTTTTTTAACCCTTTCAAAAGATTAATAATGACGTCGCTCCATTATTAACCGGGCTTAGTGTCACCTTCCAATAGCAAGGTGACATTAACCCCTTATATTACCCCATATCCCACCGCTACACGGGAGTGGGAAGAGAGAGGCTGAGCGCCGGAAATGCGCATCTTATAGATGCGCCATTTCTGGGGCGGCTTCGGGTTGGTATTTGTAGCCAGGGGGTGGGGGAAATATCCATGGCCACTTCCTAGACTGTGAATATCATCCTGCGTAGCCTTTCTGGCTATAAAATATAGGGGGACCCCATGTCATTTTTTTTATGGGGTCCCCCTATTTTAATAGCCAGTAAAGGCTATGCAGAAAGCTGCGGGCTGATATTCGTAGCCTGGGAAGGGGCCATGGGTATTACCCCCTTCCCAGGCTACAAATATTGGCCCCCTATTGTCGAGTTTCCCCCTCTGGCGCAGAAAATTGTGCGGGAGCCCACGTCATTTTTTTTTTTTTTTTTTTTTTTTAATTTATATGGCTATATATCTATATACTGTATATAAAACAGAATGTATGTATGTGTGTATCACCAACCAATCACAAAGCATCTTTCATTTCACCGGAGCTGTTCAAAAGAAGCTGAGCTGTGATTGGTTGCTATGAGCAACAGTTTTCCTTGCAACCAATCACTAAGCATCTCTCATTTCACCAGAGCTGATAAAAAGAAGCTGAGCTGTGATTGGTTGCTATGAGCAAGTTTTCCCACTTGACGACATCTCAGCAGACACTGACATGGTGGGAGAAATATAGCATCCCTGGGAACATAAGCTCCCAGCCATTGTCTGCCCCCCAGAAAGGAGCAGCGAACACATGACAGAAATGAATCCCCCCTCCCGTGCCTATATACCCATCACGCATCCTCCATACCAAACCGTCAAAGTGTGAATAAACGGATCCGTTGCAGATTTGCAAAAAACTGATGCATCGGATCCGGTTTTTGGACAGATCTGTCGCAGCAGCAAGTGTATGAAGTTTGAAGCAACAGAACTCTGGAAAAGGGGAGAGAGAGAGACCCCAGGATCTCTTAAAGGGATCATTGGTATGGAAGTTAGGGCAAATCCACACTGCGCTTAGGTACTGACCCCAGGCCTTTCTTAAAGGGATCTCCGGTATGGAAGTCAGGGCAAATCCATCCAGCGCTTTGGTTCTGATCCCAGGCCTCTCTTAATGGGATCCCCGGTATGGAAGTCAAGGCAATTGCCTTCAAATGCTCTGATACTGACCCCATGCTCTCTTAAAGGGATCTCCTGTATGGAAGATAGGGCAAATCCCTCAGTGCTCTGATTCTGACCCCAGAGTTCTATTAAAGGGATCATTGGTATGCAAGTAAGGGCAAATCCACTCAGCACTCTGGTTCTGATCCCAGGCTTTCTTAAAGGGTTCCCCGGTGTGGAAGTGGGGGCAAATCCACTCTGCGCTTTGGTACTGACCCCAGGCCTCTCTTAAAGGGATCCCCGGTATGGAAGTTAGGACCGTTCCACTCATCGCTCTGGTTCTGACCCCAGACTGACGGGATGATGTGGGATATTAGGGGTAGTAGTCCGGTTGCTCTGGCTGATGGGATGATGTGGGATATTAGGGGGAGTAGTCCGGTGGCTCTGGCTGATGGGATGATGTGGGATATTAGGGGTAGTAGACCGGTGGCTGTGACGGGATGATGTGGGATATTAGTGGCAGTTGTCCGGTGGCTCTGGCTGACGGGATGATGCGGGATATTAGGGGTAGTAGTCTGGCGGCTGTGACTGGATGATGTGGGATATTAGTGGTAATTAACTGGTGGCTCTGGCTGACGGGATGATGTGGGATATTAGGGGTAGTAGTCTGGTGGCACTGGATGACAGGATGATGTGGGATATTAGGGGTAGTAGCTCTGGCTGACGAGATGTGGGATATTATACTTAATGTGACTATGCAGAGTGGGTGGGGCTCTACACTCAGCTTTATATACCGTATATACTCGTGTCTAAGCTGAGATTTTCATCCCATTTTTTTGGGCTGAAAGTCCCCCTCTCGGCTTATACACGGGTCATATACCTGGGGGTCAGTGGGGGTTTCAGAGATCATACTTACATGTCCTGCCGCGGTCTCTGCAGCCTGGCTTCTCCACTGTCTCCCTTCCTGCCTTCAGCGGTCACGTGGTACCGCTCATTACACTCATGAATATGCACATATTTATGAGTGTAATGAGCGGTACCACGTGACCAATGAAGACAGGAAGGGAGACAGTGGAGAAGCCAGGCTGCAGAGACCGCGGCAGGATGGGTGAGTATAGCGATATTCACCTGTCCCCCGGTCCCTCGCTGCTCACCGCTGTCTCTGCTGCATCCTGTGTCAGTGATGTTTAGGCAGCAGGGGGCACGGTGACGTGGTTAGTGCGTGCCGCCCCTCTGCTGGCTGAACAGTCACTGACCCAAGAAGCGCGGCAGACAGTGGAGGTGGACCCAGGAGAGTTGAGTATGGATTTTTTTTTTATGCAACATATGGGGGCATATTCTATGGAGCAGCATATGGGGGCATAGTCTGTGGAGCAGCATATGGGGCAGCATATGGGGGCATAATATATGGGGCAGCATATGGGGGCATAGTCTATGGAGCAACATATGGGGCATATTCTATGGGGCAGGATATGGGGCATAGTCTATGGAGCAGCATATGGGGGCATAATCTATGGAGCAGCATATGGGGGCATAAACTATGGAGAAGCATGGCATATTCCAAGGAGCAGCATATGGGGGCATAAACTATGGAGCAACATATGGGGGCATAGTCAATGGATCCCACCCTCGGCTTATACACGAGTCAATAAGTTTTCCCAGTTTTTTGTGGCAAAATTGGGGTTGGGGGTCGGCTTATACACGGGTCAGATTATACACGAGTATATACGAGATAGAGAGAGAGATATATATCTAATATATAAAGCTCAAAGTGTGTATGTCCGGGATAGGCATCTGCACCGTCGCAGCTACAGCCACAAAATTTGGTACAGTCACAAGTCTGGACCCCGAGAGCGTCCTAAGCTATGTTGTGAGGTGAAATTTTAACCCCGCGCGTTCCAATTCACCAAACAATTTTGCCCCTATCTACATACTGGGGAAACAGTGTGTGCGTGTCAAGCCCCGCCCCTTATTATGATGTCATAATGCCCCTATTTGCATACTGGGGAAACAGTGTGTGCGTATCAAGCCCCGCCCCTCATTATGATGTCAAAATGGTTGCCATGGCGACGCTGATGTCATAGGTTGCAAGCCCTGCCGCCGCTCATTATGATGTCATAATGGTTGACTATGGCTTGGAGGATGTGTGATGGGTATATGGGCACTGGACTTTGGGATGGAGGATATGTATGATGAGTATATGGGCACGGGACTATGGGATGGAGGATGTGTGATGGGTATATGGGCACTGGACTATGGGATGAAGGATATGTATGACGGGTATATGGGCACGGGACTATGGGATGGAGGATGTGTGATGGGTATATGGGCACTGGACTATGGGATGGAGGATATGTATGACGGGTATATGGGCACGGGACTATGGGATGGCGGATATGTATGATGGGTATATGGGCACGGGACTATGGGATGGAGGATATGTATGATGGGTATATAGGCACGGGACTATGGGATGGAGGATATGTATGATGGGTATATGGCCATGGGACTATGAGATGAAGGATGTATGATGGGTATATGGACACTCGACTATGGGAAGGAGGATATGTGTGATGGGTATATGGGCACGGGACTATGGGATGGAGGATAATTATAATTTGCTATAACTAACCACAGTTAGTTACTATGCCCGGGCAGCGCCGGGCTCTTCAGCTAGTGTATACATATATATATATATATATATATATATATATATATATATATATATATATATATTATCATTTGTTATAACTAGCCGTATTTAGTTACTATGTCCGGACAGCGCCGGGCTCTTCAGCTAGTCTTCAGATATATCTATGAATATGTCTATAGATATATCTATGGAAATATCTATAGATATACTGTATCTATGGAAAAAAAATAGAAAAAAACAGCACAAAATAGAAGAAGGATTCGGGTGCAGGCCCTCCAGGTACATACCAATCCTCCAAATAGTCCATCAAAAAAGAAAGCAGCACACCATAGTAGTTTTCAATGAAGTGCTTTTTTAATAGCCCATATGGCTATCTGCCCATGCAGCAATGGGTGTGAACCTTTTTCAAGCATATGGAAATATCTAGATCTATCTATGGAAATATCTAGATATATCTATGGATATATAGATATATCTATCCATATATCTATCTTTTTATCCCATATTTATCTATCCTATCTATCTATCTATCCCTTATTTATCTATCTTTTTATCCCATATTTATCTATCCTATCTATCGATCCCATATTTATCTATCCCATATTTATCTATCTTTTTATCCCATATTTATCTATCATCTATAATCCATCTATCTATCCTATCTATCTATTGATCCCATATTTATCTATCCCATATTTATCTATGTATCCCTTATTTATCTATCTTTTTATCCCATATTTATCTATCATCTATAATCCATCTATCTATCCTATCTATCTATTGATCCCATATTTATCTATCCCATATTTATCTATGTATCCCTTATTTATCTATCTTTTTATCCCATATTTATCTATCATCTATAATCCATCTATCTATCCTATCTATCTATTGATCCCATATTTATCTATCCCATATTTATCTATGTATCCCTTATTTATCTATCTTTTTATCCCATATTTATCTATCATCTATAATCCATCTATCTATTGTCTATCTATCTATTCTGTCTATCTATCTATCTATCCATCTGTGTGTAATGGAGTGTGGGTTGGACAAATGTAAAAGAGGAGGTTGGACAGAAATGACATCACAAATCTTTTTTTTTTTTTTGTGAAATAATCTTTATTTAGCTTACAAAAACGCATACAAATCCGCAGGCAAAACCGCACTGAAAAACCTCAACAAATCCTGCGTTTTTTGCCAAGAGCTGGGTTTTTTGTGTAGAAAAATCCGTGGGAGAATCCCCAACGTGTGCACACAGCCTTAGTTGCTGAGCAGGCTTGTTTTTATTTGGAAGACATTCAAAGTAACCTCTACCTGCATATAGGACAGCATAGTCAGTGTGACAGATCTACTTTCAAAGGATTGTCCCATTCTGCTAGATTTATGGTTATGCCGTCAATTTTATTGATGTGGGTTAAACAACTGGGACTCAAATTTACAGTATGTACATACAAATCTGTGAAAGCAGCCCTGCATGCACAGCCACCTCTGCACCTACAATGGGGCACAACAGGGTGCCGTTCTCGAGAAAGTGTATATGCCATAAATGCATGAGATGAGAATACTCTTTTAAAATTAAAAAAATGAGCTTCGCCATACCGGCTAACACTAATAATTGGCTGCTAAATGATATTTCTATGTATGTAGCATTTAAAGATTTTTTTTTTTAAATAATCCACATACCTTCAATATTTTCAGCTTTTCTAGGCTTTTTTTATTTTTATATAGGGCTATTCAGCAAAACATTGTACAGAGAAGACTTAAGGGCATATGAGGACACTTTGCTTCTTGACAGCTGCTTTTTCTTTTTTTCTGCCATCACTGTAAAGATAATCAACATGTTAAAAAAGGAAATTTTAAACGTTTGACTGTTTAGAGTAAGTTCTTCCATCCCATCGTATGTAATATAAGCAAAGTCACAGAATGGTCTGATTTAGTCTGCTTCATAATATAGCATAGATGCATTAGTGTAAGAAGCCAAGAATTCTTAATTTGCCTCAGCTGTGTCCGATGACAGCGGAGACATGTCAGGAGTAGGTTTCTTTAAGATTCTGACCACTAGTTTTATAGTAATCTTACTGTTTGAGCTTGAATCGTTTTTTTTAAAAGGGATACTCTAGGTAAATCTATAATATAACGGGCTAAGCGTCACTCTGTCTGAAGCTTCTATAGACTGCACAAGCGCGACGCGCCTGCACAGTCTTGCTCCAGACAGAGTGACGCAGACCCCCAAGAGATCGCAGTATGCGTAAGCACTGAACACATACCGTGATCTCTGCAACACCTTACCGAGAATCGGCGCATGCGCAGTCCGCGCTTACTGCCGCCATTTTGTAGAAGACAAACTGCAGTGTGTCTTCAAAAAAATGGAGGCGGAAAGCGAGGACTGCGCAGGCGCCGAGTCCGGCACCACAACACGCCCACTGCAGACATGAATCGGCGCCTGCGCAGTCCGCGCTTACCGCCGCCATTTTCTTGAAGACACTACAGTGTGTCTTCAAGAACATGGCGACGGAAAGCGCGGACTGCGCAGGCGCCGATTCATGTCTGCAGTGGGCGTGTTGTGGTGCTGGACTGGGCGCCTGCGCAGTCCTCACTTTCCACCGCCATGTTCTTCAGAACAGCGCTGGACACGGGGAAGAAAGGTGAGTATAATTTTTTTTTATTTTTTTTTAAATATGTGCAGCTTAATAGGGGTGAGGGGGACTATTAACATCAGGATTAGGGGGTGAGGGGACCATGCATACCAGGATTGGGGGGTGAGGGGACCATGCATACCAGGATTGGGGGGGTGAGTGGACCATGCATACCAGGATTCAGGGGTGAGGGGACCATGCATGCCAGGATTGGGGGGTGAGGGGACCATGCATACCAGGATTGGGGGGTGAGGGGACCATGCATACCAGGATTGGGGGGTGAGGGGACCATGCATACCAGGATTGGGGGGTGAGGGGACCATGCATACCAGGATTGGGGGGTGAGGGGACCATGCATACCAGGATTGGGGGGTGAGGGGACCATGTATACCAGGATTGGGGGTGAGGGGACCATGCATACCAGGATTGGGGGGTGAGAGGACCATGCATACCAGGATTGGGGGTGAGGGGACCATGTATACCAGGATTGGGGGTGAGGGGACCATGTATACCAGGATTGGGGGTGAGGGGACCATGCATACCAGGATTGGGGGGTGAGAGGACCATGCATACCCGAATAAGGATGAGGGGGCCACGCATACCATAATAGGGATGAGAGGGCCGTGCATACCAGGATTGGGGGGTGAGGGGACCATACATACCAGGATAGGGATGAGGGGTGCAGCACATACCAGGATGGGAGACCATATACAAATAAAAAAGCCCGCCACCCGGGCGTAGAACGGGTTCATGGCTAGCCTAATATAATCTGTTATCCCTAGAGTGAAGTTGTGTGCACCAGGCAAAACAGTCTATTTATTGTGCCTGGAGTGTTCCCTCAATGTATTTTTATGCTCTCATGCATGTAATACACTCCCTGACAGAAGTTATGTCGCTTATCCATGTTATGTAAGTAAAAGCTTATAACCTGATGTTAAATTCATCCATTGGTTGAATATATTATTCTTTTGAAAGCTGAAACCCTCCAAAATGTGGTTTAGGTTAAGAAAATAAATTGGCATCAATATTGATCATTTAATGTACACAGAATGAACAGATTTTGGCAAGTCAAAAGTTTTGTTGCCTGGTCATATGATGCACCAAATCCTAGTTTACATCCTCACCTGTGCTCAGTAAATGATCGGTTAATTAGTTGGTGTGTATAAAAAGAAACCCAGCACCCCAGACCTTCACTTGAGCTGCAACTTGAGGTCTGACAACATGCCAAAAGTCTACCCTGCGACCAAAGCCTGGATTATCAAGAATGTAATTTGTGTCATCTCTAGAGGTGTCCTAAAGTTGTAAATCCGTATGTCCTAGCTTGCTATTACAAGTAGTTTATAATGGCAAGTTGTAACTTGTTTCTAGATAACTGAAGTGTAATAGGTTGCAAGTCACGTGTAACGATATGTGACTGGCCCTTCGTGGCGCGACCCGACGACCGGTCGGTCACCAAACAACAAGACAAGCAAGGGGACACCGGGGAAACAGTTACAACTGTGGGCCCTGCGATAGGGAATGGGGAAATGGACACCTCCTGCACTCTCCTGAGGATGTGCCCTTCTCTTACTATCGTCCCTATACAGGTTCTTTCAACCTGTCTCCGAGCAGGATACCTTGTCCCTCACTTACCCTGCACATATCCCTCACTAAGGAATTGGTAAGTGCGGACACTGGTCCCACCGCTGCACTAATAGAACACCAAGGGGAGATACGACAGACAGGGTTAAACAAAACAATAATTTGCTTTCTCTACTGCCAATGCACCGTGCAGCAGAGTAAGGCTCCTGAACTTCGCTTTCAGCAGAATCACCACTGCTCCTGAAAGCTCCTCTCTTCAGCAGAACCACCACTGCTCCCGATAAGCTGATCCATCACTGCCTCAGGTAGCTCCAGTGTTCACCACGGTGGGTATCCAGAAAAGGAACTGTCATAACCAACAGTCAGCTGATGCACCAGGTGACCTTATATAGGAAGGTGGGAGTGGTCACCACCAGCATACGCAGACTAACTAAACATGTAATAACACCAGCGGCCATCGGGGGGAAAAACTAATATTAACCCCGATGTCCTGAAAGGAAAAAAGCTTATATGTAAGCAGCCCAAACTGACACAGATCCAAAAATGGATCCTGACATCACATTTGTCAGTGTGTCTCAGCTCTAAATCTGGAGTTATAATGTCCTAAAAAATCAAGAAAGAGTAGTTTGTGTTAGACATTTTGTTATTTTTTTTCAAGTCTTAGTGATTTTAAATTTTGGCATTGTACTCCTGCCTGTAGTCATAATAGACGGAGTCTTCCTGTTCAGTAGAGATCACTTTTCAGAGGTAGGGATGAGCGAGCAATAAAATGCTTGAATGCTCGTTACTCCAACCGAGCAAATTGTAATGCTCGGATGCTCGTTTCAGGTATTGAGTATAATGAGATTCAAAGGGATATGCAAGCATTTTTCCAGCAAACCCTACAAGGGGTTCTGAGGGCAGTGAAAATGTTGAAATGGATGGAAAAAAATGCTGATTTGGAAGAACAGCATGGGTTAGACCCCCCTGGAAGATACTTTGACTGTCAGATCGCTGCTAACAGTGTTGTAAGGGTACCGTTACACTTAGCGATGCACCAGCGATCCTGACAACGATATGGATCGCTTGCATCGCTAAGTGGTCGCTAGTGAGCTGCCAAACAGGCAGATCTCACCAGCGGTACAGCAGCGGTCGGGGGTCGCTGCTTACCTGTCAGACGTAGCGATCCTGACGTCATCCCGCCCGCGTCCACGCATCGCTCGTCGGCGCCACAGGAAGCCCAGCAGGAAGCGCTCGACGAGAAATGGTCCAGGACGTTCTCGCGCGATCAGCGATAACCAGCGGGGGAACCAGTCGGAGGTAAGTATCACATGTAGCAATATCGCTGCGGCGTCACAAAATCAGTGACGTTACAGCGATATTGCTAGCGATATCGCTATGTGTAACGGGCCCTTAACACTTGTTCTCCACTTTAATGATTGATAATAAATCATTAAAAATCAACAAGAAATTGTAGTTTACAGGAAAAAAAATGTTGAGAACATTTTCCTCTATAATGACTTATATGACGAAATTTAAAAAGGGTTTTTAAAAATAATTAAGTAAAGCAAAATTGATTTTTTTATTACTTTTTATTACATTTTTATTTTTTATTACAAAATTGGAAAATTTTACGTAATTTATGAAGGAAGCAATAACTACCAAAAATTAGATTGAAGAGGGAGTCAGATGCCCCCTGTAGTAGACCTAAAAGTGGGCCTCATATACATTCTGTTCAAATTGTCTTGTAGTGGTACTCCTAGACTCATAAAGACTATGCACTAAGTGAAAAGTTTGCCAAAAATTACAAGCAGTGACAGCAATACACCTGTCACAACTCTGTGTTGTCTGGTGACCCTGGATTGCTTCCCTGTCCATAACTGTAGGGAGCGCCCTATCTAGCCCTGTTCCCCTGGTTACTTCTGAAGGTGAAGATGCTGTGGCCACATACCTTGCCTTATCTCCTGAATCCGCCCTCTGTAACCTTCCCCCACCCAGGGAAGAGGGGAGTAGTTATGCACCTTAGTACACCAATCGGATGTACAATGTAACATGAACAGGGGAAACTGAAAATACCAGTCATACAAATATGCACACACATATAACAGAGAAATGCATCGGAGGAGTGGAGGATGGGGATAAAACCAAACTAGCAGAAGAAAGGTAATTATCACACTGTAAGGTAGCGCTTATTGTTGGTGTTAGGGGACACTCACTTGGCTGCGATATTGATGCATACAGGAACACTTTCCACTTAAACAGTCTAGTGCAAGTTATTATGCCTTCATAAACCGCTGAGGAACATGTTACACGTCACATGCTTACACATAGTCCATCACAATCCTTGGCACACGGCTTTAACACGCTGTCACTGAATACGCTGTCACTGAACACGCTGGACCTCTTTGTCCAGTTACCTGGGTGACCGCACGCCAAACAGTTCATTAGTGTCCATAGAACATCACGGGCACCAGCAGTTATATCCCCATGTCCGGGGTTACCTCGCAGGAGCTCCTGCTCCAGATGCCTAATCTTTGGTAGTGGTCTCTCTCAGTGAAGCTGCCAAACTGGGATCACCATCCCGGACAACGCCTTGCTCACCAGGCCACCTGACAGTCCAGATCCACAGACGGACAGTAGCTCCCCCAATGCAGTGCCGTCACTGACTCTGCAAACACACGTGGCCTGTCTGTGTGCTATTCAGGACATCCGTCCCCACTTTGGAACAGTCCAGCACACAGGCCTCGCCGGGTGCTATTCAGGGATCCAACCCTCCTCCCAGTGTCTCCCAACACAACGGCCACCAGGTCCAGGGCCTCAGCGGGTGCTATTCAGGACGTCGTCTCCTCCTGAGACCGTCCAACACTCACGACTCACCAGGTCCAAGGTCACAGCACGTGCTCCAGGGATCCGATCCTTGTCCCAACACTGACCCTCCAGGACCTTGCACCCTGAACCATTCAGGTACACTCTCTCCCCATGTGACCAGACCTCAGGCACATTATATGGTACATAACCACACCCACAGGTGAGGTATGGACTACAGGTCCTATTCCACACACAGCCACACACATACAGGCTTTACATTGGGCTTTCAGACATATGCCCCTTGGTGGGTTTGTAGGTGACTGGTCCCACCATCTCACCAAGTCACCTGGAAGCTTACCTGATACACAGTAACAACCCCTCAGCAGTACCTCTGCTAATCAATACACTTTCCAGCTTCCATCACAAGGCACCCACCCTTGTGATACATATCGGCCATTTACAATCCTGCCGCTCACCATTTCCCCATCACAATAAAGGAAACGCCTGCATGCATGTCCTGGGAAGCCCATACAGCGCCCCCTAGCTGTCACAGGGGTCAAAGCATCACAACTCTCACTAAACCATGCAATAGTCACAGATGAATCCACCAAATGCATATTCATATAAACACTAACTACTGTATTTTACCGACCATAAGACGCACTTTTTTCCAAAAAAATTTTGGGGGAAAGTGGGGGGTGCGTCTTATGGTCGCAATACACGGTCTAACCTGGTGGCTGGTGGCAGCGGGCGGGGCTCTGCGGTGCGGTGGTGGCAGCGGGCGGCGCTCTGCGGTGCGGTGG
Organism: Dendrobates tinctorius; assembly: GCF_039654945.1. Lineage (NCBI taxonomy): Eukaryota > Metazoa > Chordata > Amphibia > Anura > Dendrobatidae > Dendrobates > Dendrobates tinctorius. The sequence goes on from NW_027361672.1 coordinate 4,745,098, forward strand.
TGGCGGCTCCGCCGGCATTTCTTCGCAGCCCGGAGGCCCCTTCAGTTCCCTTGCTGGCCGCCGCCATGTTGCGGTGGCCGCCGGGAAGATGGCCGCCGGTCCGGGGGCGGCGCATGCGCAGCTTCAGATCTCGTCCCGAGATCATGGGGGACGAGATCTCGTTGCCGAGATTTGAATCTCGCGGCGGCCATCTTTCCGGCGTCCATGCTCCCGAAGGCCACCGCAACATGGCGGCGGCCAGCAAGGGAACTGCGGGGGCCTCCGGGCTGCGAAGAAATGCTGGCGGAGCCGCGGCCCCTGCACCGGAGCACAGCCCACTGCCACCACCGCGCCGCAGAGCGCCGCCTGCTGCCACCACCGCAGAGCCCACCAGCCCCAGCACTGCTGCCCCTGCCCCAGCACTGCTGCCCCTGCCCCAGCACTGCTGCTCTTGCCCCAGCACTGCTGCCCCTGCCCCAGCACAGCTGCCACCACCGCAGAGCCCACCTGCCTCAGCACTGCTGCCCCAGCACAGCTGTCCCAGCACAGCTGCCCCAGCACAGCTGCCTGTGCCCCAGCACAGCTGCCCCAGCACAGCTGCCCCTACCCCAGCGCAGCTGCCCCAGCACAACCAACCTTCCCCAGCGAAGCAGCCCCAGCACAGCTGCCCCTACCCGAGCGCAGCTGCCCCAGCACAACCAACCTGCCCCAGCACAGAGCCGCCACCGCAAGAGCCTGGACCACTGAATGACCCCTGTGACTACTTCTCCACCTGTGCCGGATCCCTTCCCAGGTAAGCTGAATTCGGACTGTAAGACGGACCCCCATTTGACACATTATTTTTTTTTTCCCTATTTTCCTACTGAAAATTGGGGTGCGTCTTATGGTCCGGTGCGTCTTATAGTCCAAAAATACGGTACTTTCCTATCATATAACACTATGTAGGGGATAGGAGTGACTAACCATGCTCAGCTGAGAGCCCTGTCTTCCAGAGTTCTCAACATGTAAGCAAGAATAACGTGGTGATTAGGAGCGCTAAGGCAGAAGGGGAGATGTATTAGAAATGGTTGAAGGCACAAACCTTTATTAAGGTGGTACCTCCTGAGGAAACAAGCATGTCGCTATTGAAACGCGTTGTGGAGTGCAAAGAATTTTTAATAAAGGTTTGTGCCTTCAACCATTTCTAATACATCTCCTTCTGCCTTAGCACTCCTAAAGACCGCGTTATTCTTGCTTCCATACTCACATCCCTTTTGAGGGTACGCGGCAGCAGCACTGAGCTTGGCATCCTCTTCACTCTGGCTTAAGGACCTGCGGTGACATGGATTTCTGTGACGTTTCCCCCTGGTCACATGTCTGGACCTGGTGATCTCACCAATAAGATCCAGAAGCACGGAGGTCCGAACTTCCTCACCTCCTCTCTCAAACTGGGGTTGTGCAGGGGTCCACAACCCCAAGAGGTGAGTGGCCCTTTGGCCCAAACAGATGCATAGCCCTCTAGACCACCAGGTCCTTTTCATGTGTGCTGCCTGTCTCCTTTCTTTTGCAGAGTTCTCAACATGGCAGATTAACCCCTGTACTGCCAAAGGAAATTTACACCATATATAAAGAAGATGAAGTGCTTCTATTCAGAGCAGGAATAGAAGCAATCAGATGCTGCAGTCTCCTGGCTCCTTCCTGTCATGTTAACCCCGTGACCACATCCTGGAAAGACACCAACTGTAGTGCCTCATTCCAATATTGTGAACTAAGGGTAGTTGTGGCACTCTTACACTCATAAAAACGCTGCACATAGTGAAAAGTCTGCCAAAAATTACAAGCAGGGTCATCCATATACCCTTGAAGGCACCAACGGTAGTACCTCATTCAAATATTGTGACCAAAGTGTAGTTGTTGCTGAGCAGATGAGATGAGGCTGGGCTGGGTAGTATCTCCCTCTCTTAAGTCTTCCTCCATCTCCACATGGTCTGCATGCAAAGTTCAATGTTTATTTGTCAGTAGAGACTGTTTAAGTATGCACAAAAGCGGGATCGTTGCACTGATTATGGCTTTATCGCTGCTTACCATCTTTGTGGAGTCCTCTCGCCAGCGATATCGCTGTCTGTGACATGGGTTTGCGACTGGCCCCCTGCCGGGTATCGCTGATCACGCTCGAACGTCCTGGGCCGTTTTTTGATCGTTGGTCTCCCACTGGCCAGATCAGCGATGCTTGTTTCCAAGGTAAACAGCGGGTAACCAAGAGCCGCGCAACTCTTAGATACCTGCTGTTTTCATTGGAAACCAGCATCGCTGATCGCTGGTCTCTCGCTACCACACGCAGCGATGCGCGCTGGCTAGCGGGATACCAACGATCAAAAAACGGCCCAGGATGTTCGAGCGCGATCAGCGATACCCGGCAGGGGGGCCGGTGGCTGATCCATATCACAAACAGCGATGTCGCTGGCGAGACCACTGTGGCGTCACAATCGGCGATCTCGCTGGCGATATCGCTGTGTGTGATGGGGCCTTTAGTCCACTAAGCTCAGAATCATCTCAGAACATAGTTCCTTGTAGTCAATGTCTTTGTGAAAACATCTGCTGTATGCTTACTTTTTGAATGTTATTTCTCTGCAGCCTTTAGCAATTGATTGAATTCCATTTCTATTTTCTTGTTTAGTCCTTGGTGTTGTATCTGTGTTAGATTGCTTCTGCTCACTTGAAGTATTAGTCTGTTCATCCATTTTCTTCACAAGTAGTTACTCTCCTGTTCTGATCTCCATTTACATCATAACATTATCTGTCAGATATTTTTTCAAGTTCCTCTTTTGTAGTTCCTTAATGCTTTCTATTGTTGTCTGTGACTTAGACATCTGTGTAATGTATAGATTGAGTTAATTATTTCATATGTGTACAGTCTTCCCTGTTCCTTTCAGTGTGTTGAAAAGTTATAAATGCTTATCCAAATAGCCTATTACCGTATATACTCGCGTATAAGCCGAGATTTTCAGCCCATTTTTTTGGGTTGAAAGTCCCCCTTTCGGGTTATACGCGAGTCATATACCAGGGGGTCGGCGGGGAAGGAGGAACTGTGGTGTAAGGTCATACTTACCCCCCTGGCACGGTCTCTGAAGCCCCCCTGCTTCTCCCGGTCTCAGGCTCCTTCCTTCAGCAGTCAGGAGGTACCGCTCATTAAATTAATGAATATGCACATATTTATTACTTTAACCCCTTCACTACCAAGGGTGGTTTGCACGTTAACTTACCGGGCCAATTTTTACAATTCTGACCACTGTCCCTTTATGAGGTCATAACTCTGGAACGCTTCAACGGATCTAGGCGGTTCTGACATTGTTTTCTTGTGACACATTGTACTTCACTTTAGTGATAAAATTTCTTCGCTATAACTTGCGTTTATTTATGAAAAAAACGGAAATATGGCGAAAATTTAGAATATTTTGCGATTTTCAAAGTTTGAATTTTTATGACCTTAAACCAGAGAGTTACATGACAGAAAATAGTTAATAAATAACATTTCCCACATGTCTACTTTACATCAGCACAAATTTGGAAACAACATTTTTTTTGTTAGGAAGTTATAAGGGTTAAAAGTTGACCAGCGATTTCTCATTTTTACAACAAAATTTACAAAACCATTTTTTTTAGGGACCACCTCACATTTGAAGTCACTTTGAGGGGTCTATATGGCAGAAAATACCCAAAAGTGACACCATTCTAAAAACTGAACCCCTCAAGCTACTCAAAACTACATTCTAGAAGATTATTAACCATTCAAGTGCTTCACAGGAGCAGAAGCAACATGGAAGGAAAAAAATAACATTTAACTTTTTAGTCACAAAAATTATCTGTTAGCATCAATTTTTTAATTTTCCCAAGGGTAACAGGAGAAATTGGACCCCAAAAGTTGTTGTCCAATTTGTCCTGAGTACGCTGATACTCTATATGTGGGGGGTACCACTGTTTGGGCGCACGGCAGGGCTCGGAAGGGAAGCAGCGCCGCTTGACTTTTTCAACCTAAAATTGGCTGGAATTGAGATTGGACGCCATGTTGCGTTTGACGAGCCCCCAATGTGCCCAAACAGTGGAAACCCCCCACAAGTGACCCCATTTTGGAAACTAGACCCCCTAAGGAACTTATCTAGATGTGTGGTGAGCACCTTGAACCCCCTAGGGCTTTACAGGAGTTTATAACGCCCGGGCGTGAAAATAAAAAATCATATTTTTTCCACAAACATGATCGTTTAGTCCCCAATTTTTTATTTTCCCAAAGGTAGCAGGAGAAATTGGACCCCAAAAGTTGTTGTCCAATTTGTCCTGAGTACGCTGATACTCTATATGTGGGGGGGACCACTGTTTGGGCGCACGGCAGGGCTCGGAAGGGAAGCAGCGCCGCTTGACTTTTTCAGCCTAAAATTGGCTGGAATTGAGATTGGACGCCATGTTGCGTTTGACGAGCCCCCAATGTGCCCAAACAGTGGAAACCCCCCACAAGTGACCCCATTTTCGAAACTAGACCCCCTAAGGAACTTAACTAGATATGTGGTGAGAACTTTGAACCCCCAAGTGTTTCACTAAAGTTTATACTGCCCAGGCGTGAAAATATTAAATCCTATTTTGTGCCCACAAAAATGATCGTTCAGTCCCCAATTTTTAATTTTCCCAAGCGTAACAGGAGAAATTGGACCCCAAAAGTTGTTTTCCAATTCGTCCTGAGTACGCTGGTGCCCCATATGTGGTTGAAAACTACTGTTTGGGCACACGTCGGGGCTCAGAAGGGAAGAAGTGACGCTTTGGAATGCAGACTTTGATGGAATGGTCTGCGGGCGTCATGTTCCGTTTGCAGAGCCCCTGATGTGGTTAAACAGTAGAAACCCCCCACAAGTGACCCCATTTTGGAAACTAGATCCCCTAAGGAACTTATCTAGATATGTGGTGAGAACTTTGAACCCCCAAGTGTTTCACTAAAGTTTATACTGCCCAGGCGTGAAAATAAAAAATCCTATTTTGTGCCCACAAAAATGATCGTTTCGTCCCCAATTTTCAATTTTCCCAAGCGTAAGAGGAGAAATTGGACCCCAAAAGTTGTTGTCCAATTTGTCCTGAGTACGCTGGTACCCCATATGTGGGAAAAAACTGTTTAGGCACACGGCAGGGTCGGAAGGGAGTGACGTTTTGAAATGCAGACTTAGATGGAATGGTCTGTGGGCGTCATTTTCCATTTGCAGAGCCCCTGATGTGCCTAAACAGTAAAAAAACCCACAAGTGACATTGATTTGGAAACTAGACCCCCAAGGAACTTATCTAGATGTGCCCCAACTAATCTAATGTTTCCGGTAACGAAATTTAGTAGTGCATTGAGGTGTGGTACAATTTGAAGCAATCCTTCATACACAGGCCAGGTTTTTCGGGGCAGGTGTCGCATTGATAAATGGTGTCCTTGCGTATTCCGTTTTTGTAACACACTCGGCACCTTTTTTGCGATTTACCTCTTTTTCTAGTTTGCGGGACCTCCCCCGGGAAATGCTGACCTGGTACAATACGAGCACCTTCAGTTCCGGAAGTTCTGGGGCCCGCTCCTTCCAGAGTGCCAAACATCAGGGCCTTAACCACTACCTCCTGAAACTGAAGGTACGACGTATCGCTGGAGCATGCACATTGTGACAATAGGAATGCGTTGAGCATTGCCAATTGGACGATGTGCACGACCAGCTTTTTGTACCACGCCTTGGCCTTTCTCAAAGCATTGTACGGTTGGAGGTATTGATCGGAGCGATCATCCCCCCCCATGTTTTTATTGTACCCCAGCACACATTCAGGTTTGCTGACCTGTGCCGAGGTACCCCGTACAGTGCTGAGGGCGCTGCCATCACCATGTATGGTGGTCAAGAGAAAGACATCCATCTTGTCCTTGTACTTGACCACCAGCAGGTGGTCGCTACATTGGGCCCTGCTCTCACCTTTTCGGAGCATCTGCCCAAGTAGCGTCTTCGGGAGGCCTCTCTGATTTTTGCGGACAGTACCGCAAGCTGCAGTACCTCGTGCAAAGAGGGCTTTGTAGAGTGGGACACTGGTATAAAAGTTATCAGTGTAGAGGTGATAACCTTTATCCGGCAGTGGGTGCACCAAATCCCACACAATTTTCCCACTCACTCCCAGGTCAGGAGGACACTCAGGGGGTTCAATCCTGGTGTCCTTTCCTTCGTACACTCTAAACCTGTGGGTGTACCCTGAGGTACTCTCACACAGCTTATAGAGTTTGATTCCGTACCTGGCCCTCTTACTGGGCAGGTATTGACGGAATCCGAGCCTGCCCTGAAAATGGACCAAGGACTCGTCCACGCAGATGTTCCTTTGGAGCACGTACACTTCAGCAAACTTTTTGTTGAAGTGTTCGATGACCGGCCGAACTTTGAACAGACGGTCAAAGTTGGGGTCATCTCGTGCGAGACACTGTGCATTATCGTTATAATGCAGAAACTTGAGGATGGCCTGAAAACGCGCCCGGGCCATGACCATTCGGAACACTGGAGTGTTGTATAAAATATCAACACTCCAATATTGCGAAATTTCAGGCTTCTTCAGGATACCCATGTGGAGGACCAGGCCCCAAAACTTCGTCATTTCAACTGCGTCCACAGGAGACCAGTTAGTATAGGATGAAAGCGGGTTTTGCTCCAAAAATTGCCGAGCGTACACATTAGGTTGCTCCACCATGTGGTTAACAAAATCCTCAGAGAAAAAGACTTGGAAAAAGTCAATTTCTGTGAGGCCGGTGGTGTCAAACTTGATTCCTGATTCTGCCACAAAATCAGGAATCAGTGGCTCGTAATTTTCGGGGGGCGAGGTCCACACAGGGTCTGCTGAATCAGCTGCGGGCATGGTGGGCGCTGCCTCATCTTCTGTCCTGGAGCGTCTGCGTGGCGGTTCCGCAGGACCCGAGGAGGAAGATGAGGAGGAGGAAGAAGAAGAGGATGAAGAATCCGAAAAATAAAGAAAAGTCGGATCGTCATCCTCGCTATCAGTGTCGGAGGCAAGGTAAGAATATGCCTCCTCCATTGAATAGCGCTGTTGGGAGGAACGTGATGGGCGGGACACTTTTTTGTGTAAATATGGTGCTTGGGTGTACTTTATTTATAACTGTGTATGTGGTGGGGGGCTAGTGATTGGTGCACACTATCCTGTAAGAAAAAGCTAAAATGAAATGTGGAAAAAAAAGTCTAAAACAGCAGGACCTAGATATGGTAAGTGAACGGCGTCACTTACCAAAATTCAGTGGCTGCTGGATGTGTGCACAGGGGTGGCTCAAAGGGGGGGGGGAGGTGAAAAAGAAAAATGGAAAACAGCCGGCACAAACTTTTATAAGTGAATTGCGTCACTTATCAAAATTCAGCGGCTGCTAAATGTGCACACGGAAACGGCACAAAGGGGGGTAAAAAGGGGGCTGGGGGGATTGGGGTGGATGAATAGAGATCGGACAGGGATCAACAGTTAGGGTTGTAGTTAGGTGGCACAAAAAGGGGAGAAAAAAATTTAAAACGGCAGGCAGGTGGCGCAAAAGTGGGGTGGAGGGGGGTGGGGGATGGGGGGATTGGGGTGGATGAAGAGAGATTGGGCAGGGGTCAGTTAGGGTTGTTGTTAGGTGGCACAAGGGGGGGAGAAAAAAAATGAAAAACGGGATGTGTGTGCGAAGGAAAAAAAGCGAGCACGAGTGTTGATCGGTGAACTGCGTCACCGATCAACGCTCGGTGGCTGCGCACGGAGGTGGCGCAAAAGTGGGGTGGAGGGGGTAAAAATAGGGGGAAGGGGGATGGGGGGATTGGGGTGGATGAAGAAAGATTGGTCAGGGGTCAGTTAGGGTTGTAGTTAGGTGGCACAAGGGGGGGGAGAAAAAAATGAAAAACGGGATGTGTGTGCGGAGTAAAAAAAAGCGAGCACAAGTGTTGATCGGTGAACTGCGTCACCGATCAACGCTTGGCGGCTGCACACGGAGGCGGGCCAAAAGGGGGGGTGGAGGGGGTAAAAGTGGGGTGAGGGGGGTAAAAGGGGGGTGAGGGGGGTAAAAGGGGGGACGGGGGGATGAAGATAGGTGGGGGGGTGAAGATAGATTGGGCAGGGGATCAGGGATCAATTAGCACTTACAGTTGTAGTTTTCTTTCTTCTTCTTTCTTCTGCAGGGATTGTGATGCTACAAGCTGTGGCACCACAATACCCAGCACAGGAGCTCTTGCTGCGTCCGACCTCTCTGCAGGAATCCTCAGCTAGAGTGAGGACCCCTGCAGACAGGTTAGACAGGTCAGAGGCAGGTCAGGGGGCAGGTCACAGAGCGGTCACTTCGCTGCTGTGACCTGTCATTGGTGGGATCGAATGATTACATCGATCCCACCAATCCCTGATCTGCCTGGTGACCATGGTAACTGCCTAGGATCGGAGCTCACAGCTCCGATTCCTAGGCAGGTCATGGCCAGGTCATCAGCAGGGCACAGAGCGGTCACATGGTGACCGCAGCTGTGCCCTGTGGCTGGCGCGATCGCCGATCTAATCGATCGCGCCAACCACTTCCTGCAGGCCCTACTGGGCCTGTCCTAGGCTCTGGCCTAGGATCGGTGCTATTACAGCACCGATCCGGGCCGGTACCGGCAGGGCACAGCGGCGATATTGCGCCGCTGTGCGCTGCGATTGGCGCGATCGATTAGATCGGCGATCGCGCCAATCTGGGGGCTTTTCTCCGGTGCCTGGCGTTGCCAGGCACCGGTCCTAGGATCGAGTACATCGGTACTCGATCCTAGCCTAGATTCCTGTTGTTTCAGCCAATCTGATTGGCTGAAACAAAGAGAGTTGCTGTGATTGGTTGTTCTGAATTGAACAGCCAATCACAGCTCAGAGAGGGGCGGGCCAGGGCGGAGACTGCCCGGGATGCCGAGGCCATCTATCCTGAGGTAAGATGGCATCGGCATTTTAATGCGATCACCGCGACTTAAGTCGCGATGTCGCATTAAAGGGCATGACGTAATATTCCGTCCATGGTAATTAGGTCCATGGTCACATGGACGGAATATTACGTCAATTGTAGGTAAGGGGTTAATGAGCGGTACCATGTGACCGCTGAAGGAGCCTGAGACTGGGAGAAGCAGGGGGGCTGCAGAGACCTTGCCAGGAGGGGGTAAGTATATGCTATATTCACCTGTCCACACTCCATCGCTGTGCGCTGCTCTGTCCTCTCCTCCGCATCCTCTGTCTGTTATGTTCAGGTCAGAGGACGCAGTGACGTAGTTATTGACAGAGGGACCCGGCAGACAGCGACGTGCAGCCATGGAACGGGGACCAGTAATTATCGCCAATGCCGGGGTCCGGAGCCAGCGGTGACACTGGCACCTGGCCCCACCTGCTCAGGACATCAGCACCGGGCCCCCAGTGGCGAGAGGTGAGTATGTCTTTTTTTTTTTATTTGCATAGGCAGCAGCATATGGGGGCATAATCTATGGAGCATCTTATGGGGAAATAATCTATGGAGCAGCATATGGGGGCATAAACTATGGAGCATCTTATGGGGCAGCATATGGGGGCATAATCTATGGAGCATCTTATGGCGCAGCATAAAGGGGCATAATCTATGGAGCATTTTATGGGGCATAATCTATGGAGCATTTTTTGTTGCAGCATATGGGACATAATCTATGGAGCATTTTATGGGGCAGCATATGGGGCATAATCTATGGAGCATCTTATGGGGCAGCATATGGGGCATAATCTATGGAGCATTTTATGGGGCATAATCTATGGAGCATCTTATGGGGCCATAACCTTTATGGGGCAGCATATGGATCATATTATTCTATGGAGCATCTTATGGGGGCATTATTAACCTTTGTGCAGCATTATATGTGGCGTATTTTGTATGGAGCATCTTATGGGGCCATCATGAACTGTATGCAGCATTATATGGGGCTCCTGATTCAATATGTATATTCAAAATCATTTAACCTACTGATGTCTCAATTAATTTTACTTTTATTGGTATCTAGGTATCTATTTTTGAAATTTACCAGTAGCTGCTGCATTTTCCACCTTAGACTTGTACGCGTGTCCATAAGTTTTCCCAGTTTTTTGTGGCAAAATTAGGGGGGTCAGCTTATACAAGAGTCGGCTTATACACGAGTATATACGGTACTTACTATCCTGTATTGCACAGTTGTTAACATGAATTTTAGAGTTTGTCATTCTCTACGGATAACAATCCTCTTTCTAGTCAGGGAATATAAAACATGTATTTTATTAGTATGGCTCACTTCTGTTCATTTTTACTGAGTAACATAAAGACTCGATGTCCAACACCTTCTGTATTTATTTTGCTTCTATCAGCAAAAGTCATTATGTATTAAAAAAAAAGCCTGTCATGGTACTTGTTGCCCAAGAGTCAATTTACCAATCTTGCAGTGTCTGATTATTTTCTCACTTTAAAGGTACCATTCCAGATTTCACACAATTCGAAGACTGTAGGATTAAATTTTTATTTTGTCTCTTGAAATTTGCCATCTGAAACATGTTCTTTTTTCCTGTGTGTTACCTTTTGTCTGTAGCTTTTATAGAGGTTCCACTGTTACCTTCTGTAAGGACCCTTACAACAAATATAGATATAGGATAAAAGCTAAACCTTTAATAGAGCCTAGATAAAGGACAAAACAACCACAGAGTAATACAAACAACCGTGTCACCTACTGCACCCTAAAATGGGGTCCTGATGTCAAACTGCCTAACAACGGAGGTTGGCACCCTAAACATGATCGAGATTGGCGCCCCCGATCCACGGCGGCTGCACCCTACAACTCCTAGATTACCCTGAATAAATAGGTGCCACCTCAATTAATCAGGAAAGGAGTGTATAGAGGGTGCCAAGTAGGTAGTTGGGTAGGCAACAAGAAAAAGTGCAAAAATAGTGCAAAAAGACAAGACAATAAAGTGACATGTGCAAAACAATTGAGTACCTAACTATCTGTTCCCTGTAATTGAATACCTTCCTACCAGCGGAGGTTGGCACCCTACTGTTGAGCGGAATGGCGCCCCCGCTCCACGACGGCTTACCCTCAAAAAGCCCTGATATGACTATTGGTTAAACACCAGGGTAATATAACAATATTTCTGGAAGGCATAATGCATGACATAATCCACAATGCAAAGATATTCAAAAGTTATTGATAACAAATAGAAAAGGAGTACTCATATTTTGATGATGGATAGGCAAAAACCTCAACGCGTTTCTCCTAACAGGATCTACCTCCTGATGATCCTGTTAGGAGAAACACATTGAGGTTTTTGCCTATCCATAGAAAACAGCAAAAGAGCAAAAAGGTTTACCCGTCCAGGCCTCCAGACAAATGCGCTATCAGGATGCAGTGGACCCATATAATTAAGATGGCAACACAGGTGCAAGAATACCGATGAAACAACCGCTCACAGCCTACCAATACATGGAGGGGGGCGGTTGCCTGGTATATTAATGCACAATAAAAAAAACTTGTATGCGGCGCTGTTCACACTATGGCCATGCACAGCATCCAGGCCAGCCTAGTAGTGACACCCTTCTATTAGCTCAGGCGGGCTGCCCAGCGCTATCAAAATGCATGCCATGTGAACCGAAACCGAAGTTTACAAGACCAAATGGGCCCAACTGCACTCTGAAGTCCTCTTTCTGTGCCCATTTGGTCTTGTAAACTGCAGTGTCTGTTCACATGGCATGCATTTTGATACCGCTGGGCAGCCCACCTGAGCTAATAGAAGGGTGTCACTACTAGGCTGGCCTGGATGCTGTGCATGGCCATAGTGTGAACAGCGCCACATACAAGTTTTTTATTGTGCATTAACATACCAGGCAACCGCCCCCCTCCATGTATTGGTAGGCTGCGAGCGGTTGTTTCATCGTTATTCTTGCACCTGTGTTTCCATCTTAATTATATTGGTCCACTGCACCCTGATAGTGCATTTGTCTGGAGGCCTGGACAGGTAAACCTTTTTGCTCTTTTGCTGTTTTTTCTATTATTGGAGGATTTTGAAGTCCTCTTTCTGGGCTATTTCAGTGTTAGGTTTTTGCCTATCCATCATCAAAATATGAGTACCCCTTTTCTATTTGTTATCAATAACTTTTGAATATCTTTGCATTGTGGATTATGTTATGCATTATGCCTTCCAGAAATATTGTTATGTTACCCTGGTGTTTAATCAATAGTCATATCAGGGCTTTTTGAGGGTAAGCAGTTGTGGAGCGGGGGCGCCATTCCGCTCAACAGTAGGGTGCCAACCTCCGCTGGTAAGAAGGTATTCAATTACAGGGAACAGATAGTTAGGTATTCAATTGTTTTGCACATGTCACTTTATTGTCTTGTCTTTTTGCACTATTTTTGCACTTTTTCTTGTTGCCTTCCCAACTACCTACTTGGCAACCTCTATACACTCCTTTCCTGATTAATTGATGTGGCACCTATTCAGGGTAATCTAGGAGTTGTAGGGTGCAGCCGCCATGGAACGGGGGCGCCAATCTCGATCATGTTTAGGGTGCCAACCTCCGTTGTTAGGCAGTTTGACATCAGGACCCCATTTTAGAGGGCAGTAGGTGACACGGTTGTTTGTATTATTGTGTGGTTGTTTTGTCATTTATCTAGGCTCTATTAAAGGTTTAGCTTTTATCCTATATCTATATTTGTTGTAAGGGTCCTTGATAAATAAAAGTTAAGTTCTTGACCTTACTGGTGTTTACACTGTTCAGAAACTTTATATTAGAATAAATAAAAAACACAAAGGCTTTCTAAGTGTTTAACAGAAATAAACGCTTGAAATAGATCACTCTCTTTGTAATGACTCTATATTATAGGAGTCTCACTTTTTGTATTGAAGAACTGAAATAAATTAACTTTGATGACATTCTAATTTTGTGACAAGCACCTGTATATGCACCTTACATCCGCTTCAGCTGCTTAATTGATAGTGATTTTATTTCTAACAATAGGCCTGCTCCCAATCTTCCCAGATTAGTTTTCCTATCTTTTAAAATTGTCAAAATTGATCTTTTTTGGTGCTAAAACATTTCTGACCTGATTCTGTATTGCATTTGTGAGTTTTTTGTTTTTTTTCTTGTTTTGCGCCTATTTGTGCACCAAATTTGTATTTCCACTTTTTTTTATACACTGAGGAACATAAAGACAGTGTGGAAGTGGTTATCCACCACCATAGTGTATACAGTCTACATTTGGCACCTATGAATGTTGTCATATTCCATGACTTGGGAATCATGAAGTATTGTATTGTTGCTGATCCTCAGCTATGCAATAAGGTTTGCCTTTTTGAAGTTTGTCCTTCCTCTCTCCCTGTCTGCCTCCCTAGCTCTGATGTCAGTAACCTCTCTCTTCTAACTCATTCTGAGCTATCTTAAGAAGCCACATATCTTGCATTTCTGGTTCTGAATATGCAAATTGCCTCTTCAGAGAAAAAGAGGACTTGAACTCTATAGCGCCACCTGTTGGTAGTAGCAATCCTACAAGTCACAATCAACCCTTTAACGAGTCACTTGTAATATGACTTAGGATAAAAGCCAAATCAGAATCTTTTATCCTAAGTCATATTACAAGGCTCGTTAAAGGGTTGATTGTGACTTGTAGGATCGCTACTACCAACAGGTGGCGCTATAGAGTTCAAGTCCTCTTTTTCTCTGAAGAGGCAATTTGCATATTATTTTCCCAGAGGAGCATTGCACGGCGAATAAGCCTCCTTACCTTGACAAGCCAGAGCTGGCATGTCACTCTCCACAAGGAGAAACCTTACCCCTTAGACCTTGGTTCAGAATAGTCTTTTTTTACCTAGTGTTATTGTGCATAATACATTAATTCAGCATTAAAATAAACCTTCTTTTGGAATCTTCATGTGTGCCTCTGCAGTTGACTTGCGCTATCTGATGAAATCTTTGTGTGAGTACTAGTACATAAAGACAGCCAATAAACGGTGTCTCAAGTCCCCCACACTCACAGACTAGTTATAGAGTCAGAATAATAGTAGCCATGGTTTATATATGGATTTGTAAGAGGATTGGTCAGCACACAGGTTCAGATTACTAATCATATAAGTGTAGAGAGATTGATCGGGTTAATAATGATTAACAGACCCAACTCCTGTAATAAATACATACGATCAATATGTGAATACACTATGCTTGAAAAGGGCTTGTGAAAAACGTAATGTTGCATTTGTACTTTTTTCTGTTCTGGATGGAATCTTGAGCAATGCAGCCAAATTATTAGAACTGCTGTCATCATGTTACCTTTAATAATACTCTCGATCATTACAGATTAAGTCAATCAAGGCAAAAAAGTAAAATACAGCTATGGTCCGTTACAGACATCAACTTGCCTTCATTTTTTTTCTTCACCTGAATTGTATCATTACATCATTTGTCCCTTAATTGTAATAAAACATGTATATGAGTTATAAAGACCTATTTTATTTATTTTATTCAAGCTTTATGATATGGAATTTTTGACTGGACGTTTTACATTTTTTGCCCAACTTTTTGCCCAGAGATCCTTTTTATCAAGTCATACAGTTTAAGGGTAAGTTCACACTGGGCGTTTTTTGCTGCATCAAAACCTGATTTCTTGGCAGGAAAGAAGCTGCGGAAATAACGTTGATTTAGGTGCTTTTTGGTGTTTTTTTTCTTACGTTTTTGTCTCTTTCTGCATGCTAATAAAGTTTAGTGTCCCCAGAGAAAAAAATAATTCCTGTAGAACCACCCATAACATTTAATGCTCATCCTCCTATACCAAAAAAGGAGAGAAGAGGACCAAGCATATGAGGCGCACACCCAAATAAGAATATATGTGCAAATAAGAATATATGTACAAATATATATACATTTTATTGGAGAATGAAAAAAACTCACAATAAAAAACACTTAAAAGGCAAGATGCACACCCCTATTAGTCCCAAACAGGTGACACAGCAAATATATCACAAAAACACATAAATCAGCGTTTAAGACGTTAGCTTATATGTACATAATACTACATAAGAAGCATAACCTGCCAAACCCCAAATCTGGGCGTCCCCAGAAAACCAATGGCACACAAACATTCACTCCCAAGAGGCCTCAGAGAAAGGGCTCAATAGGCAAAACTAATGAAAGAAGGCCATAACCTGTCTTATGGAGGAATGAGCTGAACTGAGACTAAAAGAGCCTGCTAATAAAGGTGGATGGAAGCAGTGAAATAGTGATACCAATGCTATAGAAGGCAGTCCAGCAAAGGGCGTCAGGGGTAGGCAGTCAGAGGAAAATAGTCCCTGGACCAAGGCAGTGTGGGAAGCCGCACGCGTATCGCTGCTGGGTGCAGCTTCGTCAGGGGAACTAGAGCAAATAGCAATCATCCAGTCTTAAGTAGCGGTCAATCAGGGGAAAAGGGGAAAAAGGTGTGTGGTAATAATGGAAATCATAGGTGACATACCAGCCCCAGTAGACGCGGGCACTCAGAAAGCTCCAGGGGGCGGGCAGTAATGGAGGAGCGGCTGCTGAAGGAAAGTGACGTCTGAATGAGAACCGCGCATGCGCACAATGGTGCAGTGAGCTGGCATGCAGAGAGGAAGAAGTGGGAAGAATACATACTGCACAGGTCACCGCAGTTGAGATGACGTGTGCCCGCAAACTGCGCGTGTGTCCATTACTGCCTGCCCCCTGGAGCTTTCTGCAGCAAAAAGCGCCCGGTGTGAACATACTCTAATCATGACATATTTCATACACTATATATGTATGTAATTATCTTTGTGGTTATTTACTTAGCTGGGAGGCCTAAAACTAATTGTTTCCAATGGTTCTAGATGTATTCTGAATGCCAACATATTAAACTTGTATAAACCAATGTTAAGACAGGATTTTTCTTTAGACTTCCTAACCAGCTGACTGATCCAATGCCAATTGCATGTTGTCCCCAACTATTATGTAATCTACACAGTTCAGGACAGTGTTGTTCTCACAGACTGTTCAATTACTTATGCAAACAAGACTGATAGCTATCTTACAGCATCAAAATACTGTGGCATAACTATCAGCTACACAAAACTACAGGATGTTTTCAACAGCGCCGAGACAATACTCTATTATCCAAAAAAATCAGACACTGGTACCTGTCATAAAATGCAGAACTAACCACAGACTAGTGTTTCCTGTAAGATTCCACCATGTTCTGTCCCAGAAGCATTTTAAGGAACAATAGGTCTTTTCTTTGCCAAAGGTGAGCATTTTATATGTGTTTTCCCTGCAGCTGGAGCTGCTCGTCCTGGAGTTTATTTTAACTATTGGTGCCTAAAATTTCTAATCCCAAATCTCCAATGTATCTGGCAAAACAGACGTTGACCGACAACTTGTCAGCATTTCTTTCTCAACTAAACTTTCCTTGTATTTTTCTGCATTTCACCTTTATTCTGCCTGCATTTCTGGATGAGCTGCTGTGGGCCATTACTAAAGTTAAATCTGATTTTAATCTAACGTATTTAGCTATAAACACTATATGGAGAAAAGTATTGGGGCACTGGTTTTAATCTCCGAATTCATGTTTTCCATTTGGTCCCATGATCACCGGAATACAAAATTCAGCCCCTAGCCATGCTGTCTTTACAAACATTCATGAGAGTGGCTTGTTCTACACATGCCATGCTAAGGCTATGTGCACACGTTGAGTAATTGGAATAGATCTTTTGGCTGCAAAAGTCAAAGAGTTGGCAGCAAACGCGCTAATTTCAGAAATATCCTTCTCATTTCTGGCTCTTTTTTTCTGCAGTAAGGCTAAGTGTACACGGTGATTTTCCTCCTGAGGATTTTTCCGCGCAGATTTGAAAAAATTCCCCAGGTCAAATGACCTGCATTTTTCCTGCGGATTTCTTCCTGTTTTTGTGCGGTTTTCTTGTGGTTTTTGTGCGGTTTTCCCCCTGCGGATTTGTCGAATGGAGCAGGTGGAAAACCGCACAAAAGTGACATGCTGCATATTTTGTACTGCACAAAAACCGCGCGGAAAAAACCGCAACGTCTGCACAGCGTTTTTTTTTTTCTTTTTTAATTGATTTACATTGTACTGTAAATAACTTTGCGGATCCGCAGCGTTTCTGTGCGGTAAAATCCGCTGCGGAGCCGATATGACGCGGTCAGGATCGCTGGTGCATCGCTAGGTGGTCGCTAGTGAGCTGCCACACAGGCAGATCTCACCAGCGACATAGCAGGGGTCGGGGATCGCTACTTACCTGTCAGACGCAGCGATCCTGCGTCCTCCCGCCCGGCTCCACGTGTTGCTCGTCGTCACAGCAGGAAGCGCCGCAGGAAGTGACCGACGAGGAATGATCCAGGAGCTTCTCGCGCGATCAGAGATAACCAGCGGGGGAGACGGTCGGAGGTAAGTATCACATGCAGCGATATCGCTAGCAATATCGCTGTAACGTCACAAAATCGGTGACTTTACAGCAATATTGCTAGCGATATCGCAGTGTGTAACGGGGGCTTAACTCCGCCACAAGGGGCAAACCATGTAAAGTTACAGCTGAGTTGCAAATTGCTGTGGATCATAGAGTTTAAAAGTGGCCAACACTTGCTGACTCAACATTTAGATCGTTGTCTTGGGTTTCCATGGCTAAGCAACTGCATGGAAGCCTTACATTATGAACAAAATGAGTGTTTTAAAAGACACGGCTGGAGCTGTGGAGTGATGAACCATGCTTCTATATGTTACATTCTAGTTATGGTGCTTGAACCTCTAGGTTCAAGCAACATATTGTAATCCGATTTCTTATATTTTATTATTATGGTGCTTGTGTCAACATGGCTAAAGTGGCTACCAAGTGGCCAAAGTGGCTTCCGAGGTGCCAAATGTGCCAAAGTGGCTACCAAGTGGCCAAAGTGGCTGTTGAGGTGCCGAATGTGCCAAAGTGGCTACCAAGTGGCCAAAGTGGCTACAGAGGTGCCGAATGTGCCAAAGTGGCTACCAAGTGGCCAAAGTGGCTACAGAGGGGCCGAATGTGCCAAAGTGGCTACCGAGGTGCCAAATGTGCCAAAGTGGCTAGACACAACATTCATTTTCTAACTTTACTTTCTTACAGTCAACACCTGATACACTGCTGTAAAGCTGGCAGCGCTGTTCAAGCACCATGTATTTCCTTCAGGAAACTCCCATCTAGTTAATAAATGTTGGTTTAACGAATGGCAAGAGAATGTTTTCTTCCCTGACAATATTGTGCCAAACTTCGGTTGAGGAAGGATAATACTTTGCGGTTGTTTCTCAGGGGGATTAGCCTATGCTCCTTAATTCCAATGAAGGGAAATCTTAATGCTCCAGCATACCAAGACATTTTTAACAATTGTATTTTTCCAACTTAGTGGGAAAAGTTTGGGGAAGGCCCTTTTCGGTTCCAGTATAGATATGCCACAGTTTGCAAATCAATGTTCATAAAAACACAGATGCATGTTGATTTTGTTGATATTTGGCTCCTTTTGCATGAAACAGGTTTACCTTGCATTTGTGGATTGCACGACAAACTGAGTTCACAGACAGCGATTTGTGGATGGATTTTTGAGCTCATTCAGTGATTTGCACAGCCGAATCATTCCTGTTTTTAATGCAGTTTGCCTGAGGGCCCCTTAGAATATGAGGATCTTATGTTGACCATCAGTCTTGTCCTTTGTCCACACAGATTTCTCCGGAATCTTTGAAGCTTGTGATAGTATTTTGTATCATAGATGGTGGGATATTCAAAGTCTTTGAAATTTTACGTTGAAAAACCACTGACTATCATTGCTTCTGAGGGACTCTGCCTCTATACCGTGCTCTTTTTATACACAGTCATACAAATTAGTATAAAATTACCGCAATCCTTCACCTGATTTTCATATCACTTTATCAGACTTTTGTTAATTTGTCCCAACGTTTTTGAGATGAGTTGCTGTCATCAATTTTTGAAGGATTTCATGTTTTCAAATGAAATAGAAAAATATCTAATGCTCAACTTCTGTTCTGTGTTCTATGCTCTTTTAAGAATAAAATATGGCTGGAAAAGATTTCAAAATCATTGCATTCCTATTTTCTTTATCTTTTACACAGTGTCCAAACTTTTTTGTTAGGTGTGTAAAATGGGTTTTCATAAAATGTCCTGTAAGTGTCCCAATACTTTTGTCAATATACAAATGATTAGGAGATGTCTAATAATGCAGATTTTGAATGTTTAAATGGAAGCTATCGGCACAGAGTGATTGTTCAAACCAAGTTCAGGTGCTCAGTGCAATCTTGGTGTGGCCAAACAGTTAAGTGTGCTCTCCCACCTACTTCTTTTCCCTCTATTTCCGCTCTTATAAAGCCAGAGCTGTCAATCAAAGAGAAGAGAGAAAGGTGGAGAAAGAGGAAAAACTTTTGGGATAGTGAATGAATTGTTTCACTATGCCAGGGGTGCATCGAGTTCCTTTATTTGGCTTGAACAATCATTCTATGCTGACAGAATCCCTTTAAAGTCACTCCTCTATTATCAGTTTTTCTCTGGCTTATTGTTCTTTAGTGGCACTATTGTTGGCAATGATTAGAATGGATTTTTTTTCTGAGCATTTTTATGTTTTGCAATCCTATTTATAAAGTGCTTTTTTGCCACATTTATGTAGCTTTTTTGAGGAAATTATGGAATAACAGATTAAAAACCTACCACTGCTGCAACATGTTAGTTGCTGTTTTATATAGGTTAACTTAAAATAAAAAAAAAAGTTAGAAATAAACTTTTTTCTTTTTCTTAAAGCTGTAAGGTTATATACTTTTAACTTATGGCCCATTTATTCATTCATCTGATGAATAAAACCGCATAGTTTGGGGTTGTTTTTACTGTTTTGCTACAATTTGTTTAGGAAAGATGTCTTGTTACAAGATTTATAACAACCAATATTGTTTTCTTAAGTAGACAATTATAGCATTTACGCAAATGTTTTCTTTTAGTTTCCTAGATCTTAAGACATTTTGGTAACCCAAGCAGACAATGTTGTTTTGAAAATGCAATGTGTGTTTTGTATTTATATCAAATGTCATTGTTTTGTAACGCTTTGAAATTTATTTTTTAATTTCATCTGTTTTTTTCATTTTCTAAGTTTTGTTCTTACACTCTCATTTTGTACTCATTTGCATTGTTTGCTCCATGTTTACTTGACATTGCTACAAATGGCGTATATATAGTAAAAGATTACATTATCAGTGTTTTTCTATATGATGATTATATTGTTTTTCTTTGAAAAACATGCTTTGTGGCTCAAGCATAATATTTTAACAGCAGTATAGAGCAGCTGAGCCTCATTAGTGGTTCTCCAAGAAAATAAATTAAATATAGTGCCTATAACTAAAAATTGAAATTCATTTAAATAGTAACTTTGTTAGAGAATGTTAATTACTTATAACATAAAATGGCTGCCTTTTTAAGGCACAATGCATTTTGGCTGCATGCATTAGGATGAGTTGCATGATGACCCCTTTACATCATCGGGCGTAATAGTATGCCGATGTCAGACACCCTCCCCTTGATGTGGGCTCCGACGGTGAGCCCACATCTTTCCTGGCACATGTCGGCTGTTTTGAACAGCTGACGTGCCCGGAACATACACGGTTGGAATCTTGATCCACGCTACTCTGTTAACCCGTTAAATGCCGCTGTCAAACTGACATTGGCAATTAACTTGCGCTACCAGCAATCGCACTGGAATTCCATCCATCGGTAACCCCCGTCACGTGATCGTGGGTCACAGATGGGTCAGCATGACAACCAGTGGTCTCCTGCAGGCCTCTATGGTTGTCAATGCTGGCTTGCTATGAGCACCGCCCAGTGGTCGGCGCTCATAGCAAGTGAGTAATTCTGCTACAAACAGGCGATCTGATCATCGCCCGTATGTAGCATAGCTGATCGGGTTATGGCAGCTTCTAATCTCCCATGGAGACTATCGAAGCATGGCAAAAGTAAAAAAAAAAAAAAAAAAAAAAAAAGTTTTTAAAAATATATAAAAACAGTTTAAATCACCCCCCTTTCTCCCCATTCAAAATAAAACAATAAGAAAAACACATTTAATATCGCCACGTTCAGAATCACCTGATCTATCAATAAAAAAAGACGTAGCGAGAAAAAGTCAAAATGCCAGAATTGCATGTTTTTGGTCGCCATGACATTGCATTAAAATGCAATAACAGGTGATCAAAAGATCATATCTGCATTAAAATGGTAATATTAAAAATGTGAGTTTGGCACGCAAAAAATAAGACCCCAACCAACCTGAGATAATGAATAATGGAGATGCTGCTGGTATCGGGAAAACAATGCAATTTTTTTTTTTATTTTAGCAATGTTTGGAATTTTTTTCACCATTTAGATATAAAAAAAAAACTAGACATGTTTGGTGTCTATGAACTTTTAATGACCTGGAGAATCATAATGGCAGGTGAGTTTTACCATTTAGCCAACATGGTAAAAAAGCATAGCTAAAAAAACAGTGGGATTGCATTTTTTTGCGATTTCACTGCACTTGGAATTTTTTTTACTGTTTTCCAGTACACATTATGTTAAAACCAATGGTTTTGTTCAAAAGTACAACTCCTCCCACAATAAACAAGCCCTCACATGGCCATTTTGACCAAAAAATAACAGTTATGGCTCTGGGAAGAAGGGGAGCAAAAAATAAAAATGCAAAACCAATAATAGCTCTGTTTGTTATGGGGTTAACTGTTAGCTGAGGAGATCCCTCTTCCAGTTTCACCCTTGCTCTGTGTCATTGTAAACTTTCCAGGTTGAGTGAACATATCAGGTATATGCAGTGCCTATAAGTAGTATTCAACCCCCTGCAGATTTAGCAGGTTTACACATTCGGAATTAACTTGGCATTGTGACATTTGGACTGTAGATCAGCCTGGAAGTGTGAAATGCACTGCAGCAAAAAAGAATGTTATTTCTTTGTTTAATTTTTTTTTAAATTGTGAAAAGTTTATTCAGAGGGTCATTTATTATTCAACCCCTCAAACCACCAGAATTCTGTTTGGTTCCCCTAAAGTATTAAGAAGTATTTCAGGCACAAAGAACAATGAGCTTCACATGTTTGGATTAATTATCTCTTTTTCCAGCCTTTTCTGACTATTTAAGACCCTCCCCAAACTTGTGAACAGCACTCATACATGGTCAACATGGGAAAGACAAAGGAGCATTCCAAGGCCATCAGAGACAAGGTCGTGGAGGGTCACAAGGCTGGCAAGGGGTACAAAACCCTTTCCAAGGAGTTGGGCCTACCTGTCTCCACTGTTGGGAGCATCATCTGGAAGTGGAAGGCTTATGGAACTACTGTTAGCCTTCCACAGCCTTTGAAAGTTTCCTCTCGTGCCGAGGCCAGGCTTGTCCGAAGAGTCAAGGCTAACCCAAGGACAACAAGGAAGGAGCTCCGG
This sequence comes from Dendrobates tinctorius, assembly GCF_039654945.1. Lineage (NCBI taxonomy): Eukaryota > Metazoa > Chordata > Amphibia > Anura > Dendrobatidae > Dendrobates > Dendrobates tinctorius. The sequence continues at coordinate 4,767,531 of NW_027361672.1, forward strand.
GAAGATCTCATGGCAGTGGGGACATTGGTTTCAGTCACTACCATAAGTAACGTACTCCACCGCAATGGTCTCCGTTCCAGACGAGCCCGTAAGGTACCTTTACTTTCAAAGCGTCATGTCAAGGCTCATCTACAGTTTGCTCATGATCACTTGGAGGACTCTGAGACAGACTGGTTCAAGGTTCTCTGGTCTGATGAGACCAAGATCGAGATCTTTGGTGCCAACCACACACGTGACGTTTGGAGACTGGATGGCACTGCATATGACCCCAAGTATACCATCCCTACAGTCAAGCATGGTGGTGGCAGCATCATGCTGTGGGGCTGTTTCTCAGCCAAGGGGCCTGGCCATCTGGTCCGCATCCATGGGAAGATGGATAGCACGGCCTACCTGGAGATTTTGGCCAAGAACCTCCGCTCCTCCATCAAGGATCTTAAGATGGGTCGTCATTTCGTCTTTCAACAAGACAACGACCCAAAGCACACAGCCAAGAAAACCAAGGCCTGGTTCAAGAGGCAAAAAATCAAGGTGTTGGAGTGGCCTAGTCAGTCTCCTGACCTTAACCCAATTGAAAACTTGTGGAAGGAGCTCAAGATTAAAGTCCACATGAGACACCCAAAGAACCTAGATAACTTGGAGAAGATCTGCATGGAGGAGTGGGCCAAGATAACTCCAGAGACCTGTGCTGGCCTGATCAGGTCTTATAAAAGACGATTATTAGCTGTAATTGCAAACAAGGGTTATTCCACAAAATAATAAACCTAGGGGTTGAATAATAATTGACCCACACTTGTATGTTTAAAATTTATTAAAATTGACTGAGCAACATAACTTTTTGGTTTGTAAGATTTATGCATCTGTTAATAAATCCTGCTCTTGTGTGAAGTTTGAAGGCTCTAACTTATTTGCATCTTATCAAACCTGCTAAATCTGCAGGGGGTTGAATACTACTTGTAGGCACTGTATGATCAAGCTGCTGCTCTTCATCTCAAACAAAGCTTAGGCTTGTGTATAAGTGTTCAGGATGATGTAGCAGGGCTAATGGAGGGTAGAGGATCTATCTTGAGATAACGGAGCAAGCCCGGTTCACACTATACTGGCGGGAGATAGGAAACCTGTGGGCCAACCAAAAGTTGGGAGACTCTGAGTATTGCCTTGTACAGGGACCTTGGGACTACTGGCCCAGGAACGTAAGGAATAAAAAACAGTGGTATCATTAAACTGCCCAAGTAATTAGTACAACCCACAACCTCAGATCTTCACAACTAGTAAGTCACTTTATTTGTCCAGTGAAAAGCAGTATAAAAAAATGCTTATTTTTTGTCATCTCCCCTCAAAGTGAGCAAAAAGCAATATAAAAAAGACCTCATTCAAATTTGCAATTGAAATCATTAAAAAAAGTTATTGCTCTGAAAACATGCCAACATAAACTAGTTTTTTAAATTGGTTTAATTGTGCAAAAGAAGAAGTAAGCTGCTCAATTCAACATTCTGTTTTGATCACACTTTGCTAACTTGCGCTTTAAAAGTTTTCTTCCTCTTCCATTTGACTTTGCTCCAGCCAAGTGTATAATTTTCTTCTCTGCAACTCCTGTCTGCAATCCAGCAGCCAACTACTTACAAGCTATTTCCACTTAATACATCTGCAGCCAGGTATCTTTTTAAGTACTCCTCGCTTCTCATGCTGGTGTTGCTCACACCTTCAACTCTACTGTAACAAGGCACCTGCTAACTACGGTAACTAATCTCTGCTAATACTGGTGCTTTTCTCACCTAATACACTGCTGTTCCAGTTTGTAAATGAATTGATTGCTCTTACAAACTCTCCAGCTGAACGTTGTGCTTCCAGCTTTGTTTGCCCCTCTGCCATCATGCATACCCTGGTGTCCTGGTCCTCGCCAATCCATGTGCAGACTGTCATATCCAACTCCACTGCATCATCACCTCTGGTTTATGGTGCTCACACTATCTTACAGCTTACAGTATCCACCTCATCATGTTAGGCCAAATTAGTGGTATACACTCATGGCCGAAAGTGTTGACACCCTAGAAATTGTTACAGAAATTTAAATATTCCCCCCAAAAAATTATGGCAATTACACGTTTTGTTATACACATGTTTATTTCCTTTATGTATACTGGAACAACACAAAAAAGCAAAAAAAACGGCAAATTGGACATCATTTTACAGAAAACCCCAAAAATGGGCCGGACAAAATCGTTGGCACCTTTCCAAAATTGTGGTTAAACAACTTTGTTTAAAGCATGTGATGCTCTTTCAAGCTCACTTGTTGCAAGTATCAGGTGTGAGCATAATGAAAATTACCCTTGAAACCAGATAAAAAGGGAAGAAGGTGACTCAATCTTTGCATTGTGTGTCTGTGGCACACTACGCATGGAGAACAGAAATAGAAGAGAACTGTCTAAGGACAGTCTCAAGGTGACAAGTCCATCTCCTGAGCTCTTAAGGTACCGTCACACTTAGCGATGCACCAGCGATCCCGACAACAATATGATCCGGTCAGGATCGCTGGTGCATCACTAAGTGGTCGCTAGTGAGCTGCCACACAGGCAGATCTTACCAGCGGCATAGCAGCGGTCGCTACTTACCTGTCCTGTCAGACAAGGCGATGAAGACGTCCTCCCGCCCGCATCCACGTGTCACTCGTCTCCACAGTAGGAAGCCCAGCAGGAAGCTGACGACGAGAAACGGCCCAGGCCGTTCTCGCGCATTCAGTGATAATCAGCGGGGGGAGCCGGTCAGAGGTAAGTATCACACATAGCGATATCGCTGCTGCGTCACAAAACCAGTGACGTTATAGCGATATTGCTAGCGATATAGCTTAGTGTGACGGGGCCTTTACTGTTGTTGTGCAGCATAATCAAGAAGTTTACAACCCATGGCACTGTAGCTAATTTCCCTTGACATTGAATACACAGAAAAATTGATGAAAGGTTGCGGCACAGGATAGTGTAGGTGGTGGATAAGTAGCGCAAATTAAGTTCCAAAGAAATCCAAACTGTTCTGCAGGCTCAAGTTGTCCCAGTGTCAGCGCAAACTATCCGTTGACATTTGAACTAAATTAACCCCTTTCTGACATCTGACGTACTATCCTGTCCACGGTACCCGGGCCCCTATGACCGGGGACGGGAGAGTAAGTCATCGCGATCAGCGGCGCTCCCCGGGGGGAACGCCGCTGATCGCGGCCGGGTGTCAGCTGATTATCACAGCTGACACCCGGTGCTGTGTGTCAGGGGCAGTTACGGACTGACTCCGGAACGTTAACCCCTGGCACACTGTGAGCAAACATGATCCCAGTGTATCGGGATTAGGGAAGCATCGGCAGGGAGGGGGCTCCCTCCGTGCTTCCCTGAGACCCCCAGATCAGCGTGATGTGCTGCACTGCTCTGACGGTCTCCTTCCCTGCAGGCCCACAGATCCAAGATGGCAGCGGGGGCCTGCAGGGAGGTGGCTTCCTCATTGCCCGCAGAGAGCAGGCATGAGGAAGCCTGCTGCAGAGCCTGTCAGATCGCTGATCTGACACAGCGCTGTGTGAAGTGTCAGATCAGCGGTCTGACACTTTACAGTAATGTCCCCCCTCTGGAATAAAGTTAAAAAAAAGTGTAAAAATAATTTATAAAAAAATCACTACATTTAAAAAAAATAATCCCTAATAAATTCATTTTTTGGAAATAAAAAAATAAAAGTACACATATTTAGTATCACCGCGTCCGTAGCGACCCGCCCTATAAAACTGTCCCACTAGTTAACACCTTTAGTGAACCCCTTAAAAAAAATAAATAAATAAACAAAGCAAAAAATAACGCTTTATCATACCGCCGAACAAAAAGTGTAATAACGCACAATAAGGCTACTTTCACACATCCGTTTTTTTAAATCCGGCATGATGCGGCGAAATTTGTGTAAACCGGATCCGGAATTGGATCCGGTTTTTTCACATAGAATGTAATGATCGCCGCATCATGCCGGATGGACATGCGGCGCCTCCGGGTTTTGCCGGATATGGCAAACATGCGCCGTCCGGCGTCTGCAAAAAAGTTGGCTGCAACGTTTTTTTGCAGCGCCGGACCGGCTTTTTCAACTGCGCATGCCCGGGCACTATGAGTTTTAACCCCACAAGTGCCCGGCGCGCATCTCTCTCTCTCCCCCTCCCCTTCTCTCTCTCTCTCTCTCCATACGCTCCATACCTTTCTTTGGCTGGCTCTCTCGTCCCCCTCTGTCTCTCTGGCTGCTCTCTCGTCCCCCGCTGTCTCTCTGGCTGCTCTCTCGTCCCCCGCTCTCTCTTCGGCTGCTCTCTCGTCCCCCGCTCTCTCTTCGGCTGCTCTCTCGTCCCCCGCTGTCTCTTTGGCTGCTCTCTTGTCCCCCGCTGTCTCTCTGGCTGCTCTCTCGCCTCCCGATCTCTCTCCGGCTGGCTCTCTCGACCCCCGGTGCTGCGGCTCCTTTAAATGTCCTCCAAGCCGCATCAGGGGCCGCATGTACATCCGGTGTCACCGCTGCAGGCCGGATCCGGCGGCCCGGCTATTCGCCGCAGGCTGCCGGACCCCTGACACCGGATGTCTGAAAGAGGCCTTAAAAAGACTGATATAAATAACCATGGTACCTCTGAAAACGTCATCATGTCCCGCAAAAAACGAGCCACAACACAGCATCATCAGCGAAAAAATAAAAAAGTTATAGCTCGCAGAATAAAGCGATGCAAAAATAATAATCTTTTATATAAAATTGTTTTCATTGCATAAAAGCGACAAAACAAAAAAATGACATAAATGAGGTATTGCTGTAATCGTACTGACCCGAAGAATAAAACCGCTTTATCAATTTTACCACGTGGAACGGTGTAAACACACCCCCCAAAAGAAATTCATGAAATGCTGGTTTTTGTTAATTCTGCGTCCGAAAAATCGGAATAAAAAGTGAACAAAAAATGTCACGTGCCCGAAAATGGTACCAATAAAAACGTAATCTCGTCCCACAAAAAATAAGACCTCACATGACTCAGTGGGTCAAATTATGGAAAAATTATAGCTCTCAGAAGGTTTACGGCTGAGATTAGGGTTAGGGGTGTGTTGGGGTTAGGGTTGGAGTTAGAATTGGGGGTTTCCTCTGTTTAGGCACATCAGGTGCTCTCCAAATGCAACATGGCGTCTGATCTCAATTCTGCGTTGAAAAAGTCAAACTGCTCCTTCCCTTCCAAGCTCTGCCATGCGCCCAAACAGTGGTTTACCCCCACATATGGGGTATCAGCCTACTCTGGACAAATTGCACAACTTTTGGGTTCCAATTTCTCCTGTTACCCTTGGGAAAATAAAAAATTGGTGGCCAAAATATCTTTTTTGTGGAAAAAATGATTTATTTTTATGGCTCTACATTATAAATTTCTGTGAAGCACTTGGGGGTTCAAAGTGCTCACCACACATCTAAATAAGTTCCTTGGGGGGGGTCTAGTTTGCAAAATGGGGTCACTTGTGGGGGTTTCAACAGATTAGGCACATCAGAGGCTCTCCAAATGCGACATGACACCCACAGACCATTCCATCAAAGTCTGCATTCCAAAACGTCACTACTTTCCTTCCGAGCCCCGACGTGTGCCCATACAGTTGTTTTCTCCCACATATGGGATATCAGTGTACTCAGGACAAATTGGACAACAACGTTGGGGTCCAATTTCTCCTCTTGGGAAAATAAAAAAATTGAGGACTAAAAGATCATGTTTGTTTAAAAAAAATGATTTTTTCCATTCTACATGACGGCACCACGAGAGAGGGCATCCGCCCAGCGAGGACAGGAAACCTTCAAGATGAAAGGCATGACTCCTCTCAGCATCAGGTGGTTTTCTGTCCTCGATGGGGAACCCTCAAGATGAAAACCTCTTGAAGATTCTGGAAGAAAGAAGAAGGAAGAGGATGCCTGGGCCGGGTGATTACTGGCAGGCACCAGTCTGCTACACCCGTCGCCAGGTACCGGTAGTCGCCTCAGGGGCCATAAATTCCTATAGCCCCCTCAGCGAGTGCATGGCCACAGCCCGCGAGGCAATTGCCCGGGTGAAGTTTGATGCCTCGGAGACCACATTGGGTGTACACTACCAGATGCTGATATACGGCATAAAGTCCACGGAGGCCACTTTCCGTGCTCCCTTCCTGTCCACATACGGTGGCCATGCAGCCCATGTGGCACATCCGTGCCCAGGCAGAAGTAAAGCTCCTTGGAGGCCACATATGTGTTCCCTTCTTGTTGAGGCCAGACACCAGACCCCACGGGATGTGAGCCTGGAATCAAGTTCAAGTACCTGTTATCAGAGGTGGCCAGGGTGATGTCCATATTCCTCCACAGGGGTCCAGAGAACGCAGGTATGAGGGGACAGGCGTCATGGCAGCCTGGGAACGCTGCTACAGGCCCGGGCACGCACCGGAAGGGAAGCAGAGTACGCGCTGCTGATGGGGACGCTCGTGCAGGTCGGCAGGAGCAGGACGCGCGCACTGGAAGCGCGCATGAGTGGTCCGGAGGTGTGAGTATTCCCCGGGTACGCCCACCTAGCGGTGGGCGTACCGGAAGTAGATGTGTGTGACCCGGAAGTGTAGCGTGACACCCGGGAGGCAGCAGCAGGGAGAGTATGCACAGCAAGCGGCCACATGACAGGGGGCGCGCTTCGGAAGTGGTCACCGGGTGCACGCGTGCAGTCATTTTCGGGACACATACACCCGAGGGGGCGCAGCACCGGTGGAGAGCACGCACCAGATGTGATTGCCGGGTGCGCGCATAGGCCAGCTGTAGTGCACAGGCGTGGGGGCATAACCAGGAAGCGCAAGCGGTCGGCCGGTGCAGAATCAACCAGGTGTGCCAATTAGTTTAAGAAAAAAAAAAAAAAGGAGAATGCTGCTATTTACAGTCAACAGAAAGTGCTGGCAGGCATCACCACACCATTATTGGGGTGGATGTGACTGCTCTCATCACAAAACAGCAGCAGCAGCTAAGCAGGTTATAGAATGGAGAGCCCTTCGCCAGAGCACTTGCAACTGCGCCAGGAGGTGGAGAGGCGGTCGTGTTCAGAGGAGAAGAGCCAGACACGCCGCAGCAGCAGTGGGAGCCGCTAAGGCAGCGCACGGGCGGATCATCACCGCAAAAAGGAGGGCACGGGACTATAGAATGGAGGATGTGTGATGGGTATATAGGCTCTGGACTATGGGATGGAGTATATGTATGACGGTTATATGGGCACGGGACTTTGGGATGGAGGATATGTATGACGGTTGTATGTGCATGGGACTATGGGATAGCGGATATGTATGATGGGTATATGGGCACGGAACTATGGGATGGAGGATATGTATGATGGGTATATGGGCATGGGACTATGAGATGAAGGATGTGTGGTGGGTATATTGGCACTCGACTATGGGATGGCGAATATGTATGATGGTTATATGGGATGGAGGATGTGTGATGGGTATATGGACATGGGACTATGGGATGGAGGATATGTATGATGGGGATGGGTATATCGGCACGGGCCTATGGGATCGTGGATATGTATGATGGGTATATGGGCACAGGACTATGGGATGGAGGATAATTATAATTCGCTATAACTAACCACAGTTAGTTACTATGCCCGGGCAGCGCCGGGCTCTTCAGCTAGTTCTATATAATCACAGTGATACATTATAAACAATGAGTGGAACAGGCTGCCACTAGAGCTGGTGAGTTCTTCGTCAATGGAAGGCTTCAGAGGCTGGAGAGACGTCTGTCTGGGATGGTTTAGGGAATCCTGTGTTCCATTGAGCAGGGGATTGGACACCATGATCCTTGTGGTCCCTTCCAACGCTAACATTCTAGGATTGTATGACATTCTAAGCTCAGCTGACACATATATTAGTTCTTTTTTATCAGTTCCTTTGGCTTTTTGATGCCAAGAATAGTGTTTGCTGCAGTTCTGTCCACAAAACAAAAAAACACAGACAAACTTTCATCCGGCCCCTGAGATGTCGAAATGTAAAAAGCATTGGCCATAAATGTTATGGTTTCTGCCTTTGTGCGAACAGGATACAAAACTCCATGAACCAAACCTAGCAGACTGATTGTATCTCTCTCATCACAGGCTGCAGGTCTATTTTGTATTTTTGTTTACTACGGTAAGGGTGGTTTCACATTAGCGCTTTTTAAGCGCACGCACGGCCGGGGGTAGCTCCGCCCCCGAGCCGGCTCTCTGCCCGGCGTGCCCGCCCCTTGCTTGTAGCGCCGCCTCCTAGCGCACAGCGGTGCCTGCGATCGGCGCACCCTATCTTTAGCATAGGGTGCGCAGATCGTGTGCAGGCCGTGCGCTAGTTGCGCTTTGACCTGCGCTGCGCACTTTTGACGGTGCGCCGTGCGTGCCAAAATCAAACTTTTTGGATTTTGGCGCGCACGGCGCACCGTCATAAGTGCGCAGCGCAGGTCAAAGCGCAACTAGCACACGTCCTGCGCACGATCTGCGCACCCTATGCTAAAGATAGGGTGCGCCGATCGCAGGCGCCGCTGTGCGCTAGGAGGCAACGCTACAAGCAAGGGCCGGGCAGAGAGCCAGCTCGGGGGCGGAGCTACCCCCGGCCGTGCGTACGCTTAAAATGCGCTAATGTGAAACCACCCTTATGCTTTACATTTTTTTTTTTTTTTTTTTTTTTTTTTTACCTTTTTGCATTGCTTAGGTCAAGCATTGAAAGAGCCTGGATTTTTCGCATCCTGTTTCTACTCGCTCTTAAACGAAGTAACCAATCTCCAGGCATTTTTATTGCTGGTGTATTCATGCTTTTACAGTCAAGACTGTGTTTTACCAGCTCTTACTAATCCTGTTTCAGTTCATAAATCTTTCAACAGTTTTTTTTTTTTTTTTTCAGGTCTCTCAAATAGGGTTCACTGGCAGAATTATGACAGATCCTTTGGCATGAAGGCAGCTGTTGTAAAAGACATATTTTCATCAGATGTCATTGGTTTTAGTATACAAACTGTGACAGCAAAACCCCACGTAAGGTTGCTTTTTCTGTGTATGCCATCAGTAATGAGATGGCCTTTCTGTTTCTGACACAGCACTGACAATGACAGCTCCTGTTTCTCGTCTCGTGAGATCTATTAAGGCATTCTTCTGTAGTCATTTTAGCCTTAGTGCTGTCTGGTCAAACATGCAGGCTCTGAGATGGGAGCAGTTGACTTCCAGGACCAGTTTAACCTTTGTCTCAGACAATATAGCACTCCACCTGGGATCGCTTTCAGATGTGGAAACTTGTTTGCTAAGAATATGATTCAGACCATCAAAATCTCCAACACGGGTCTTTTAATATCCCTTTGAAGGTAATAATTTGGCCTGAGGCAAATGCAGCCACATAGTAAAGCGAGAAGGGCATTTTGCAGGCATCAATTGTTCAGTCTTGCCATAAAGCTTCCCCTCACAGCTAATGAAGCCTGTGCTAGATTATTTGTGCTAAAAACGCTTTTTTTAATTTGGGGAAGTACCCTAATGGTAAATGCCCCCGCGCCGTAATTGGTGCGGATTTACAGTGTAATACAGGACCAACTAAGTTAGTGAGATGGTAACAATTTAATCTACATGTTGCGTAAAATTTCAACACCTAAATTCACGACCTGTGCGGATTTCTGCAGCTTGAAAACTCAGTTGAAATACTGTGGAAAATGCATAGTGGATAGTCCTCACAAAATCCGCAATATGTGCACTAATATTTAAGTTATTGAGATTTTAAAAAACCCCATATACACTGCACAAATTTTCCGGGTGTCATCAGTGCACACGTGTGCGGGACGTTTTGCTGCTTCTGCTGCTTCTGGAAACACTGACGTCTGAAAGAGCCTTTATTGAACGCAATCACTTACCGAACTTTTGCCGACTTTTGACAATTTTTAGGAAAAATGCTCGGGAATCTTGACACTAATCCGACTGTGCAAAGTTTGTGCCGAATTTGAGATTGACGAACGTTTTCTGAACACGTTCGCTCATTTCTAGTCTAAGTAAGAAATGAGCTTTGGTAAGCTAGAGGTGATGCCTGGATAAGATTTTCCATGTTCTTCAGTATCTCACTGGAATTCATTGTTTGCATGTAAATGTTTTATATAATTTTATGTTGGACTAGCTTTATGTAGAATTTCACAGCCGGCATTGTGAAACCACAAGCACACACAACATTGGCAGCACCCAGTTATGAATCACTGACTTTATTTCATACTGTTTGCCTTTTGTTTGCCAGTACCATTATTAACTGAATATTTTCAATTAACTTGTTTGACTAGACACAAGGAAAGAGGGATCTGTTTGTGTAAAATATGTTTATAACAAAAGTATTTGCAAATAGCGATAGAAAATAGTATTTGCCCGAACTATTGTTCTGGGAATTTTCTCTAAGCAAGTAACCTGTTTGTCACCTATAACAATAAAATCCCTTATGTATTAGGTTGTTGAAGCCACTATGTCTCCTATGCCTAAGGCAATTTGCTCTTACTGCTGCATCTACTCACTTAATAGACTGTCACTCAAGCATCAATATAGCAGGAAAAATGCTTTTGTGTATATTAATTTGGTGCAATTTTACCCAACATTCAAATTTATGAATCTATTTGAAACCAGAAGTTTACATACACGATATAAAAAGACACACATGCATGTTTTTCTCATTATCGGACATAAAATCAGAATAAACCTTTCTGTTTTGGGTCAATTAAGATTACCATAATTATTATTTGCCAAATGCCAGAATAAGGAGAGAGAGAATGTTTTAAGGCATTTTTAATACTGCAGAGTCAAAAGATTACATACACTAAGATTACTATGCTTTTAAACCGTTCTGCACATATGATGATATCATGTGTATAGAAGATTCTGATAATTAGACACCCACCTGTAGATGTATTTTAATGCACACCTGAAACACACTTCTTTCTGTAGCATCATGGGAAAGTCTCAAGAAATCAGCTGAAGGTGCCTCATTTATCTGTACAAACATTTATACGCAAGTACAAACAAGATGGGAATATCCAGCCATCATACCGCACAGGAAGAGGACGGGTTCTGTGTCCCAAAGATGAACGTGCTTTGGTCCAGCATGTGCATATCAACCCAAGGAGAAAAGCAAAAGACCTTGTGAAGATGATGGCGGAAGCTGGTAAAATTGTGTCAATATCCACAGTGAAACCAGTACTGTATCAACTTGGGCTGAAAGACCACTCGGCTAGGAAGAAGCCATTACTCAAAAAAAAAAAAAAACCCCATAAAAAAGCCAGATTAATGTTTGCAAATGCACACAGGAACACAGACCTTAAGTTTTGGAGGTCTGATTAAACTAAATTTGAATTTTTTGGGCATTTGGAGGAAAAAGGGAGAAGCTTGAAAGCCTAAGAACACCATCCCAACTGAGAAACACCGGGGTGGCAGCATCATGTTGTGGGGTTGTTTTGCTGAAGGAGTGACTGGTGCACCTCACAAAATAGATGGCATCATGAGAATAGAAGATTTTGTGGCAATACTGAAGCAACATCTCAAGACATCAGCCAGAAAGTTAAAGCTTGGGCCGAAATGGACATTCAAAATGGACAATGACCCGAAACATACTGCCAAAATCGTAATAAAGTGGCTTAAGGATAACATAGTCTATGTTTTGGAGTGGCCATCACAAAGCCCTGATCTCAATCCTATTGAAAATTTATGGGCAAAGCTGAAAAGTAAGGTGCGAGGAAGGCGACCTACAAACCTGTATCAGTAAAACCAGTTTTGACTGGAGGAATGGGTTTAAATTCCGACCAACTATTATAAAAAAACTTGTGGAAGGATATCCCAAACGTTTGACCCAAGTCCTTCAGTTTAAGGGCAATGGTGCGAAATACTAATGAAATGTATGTAAACTTTTGACATTGCAATAAGTAATAAAATGCCTTAAAACATTCTCACTCATTATTCCGGCACTTGGCAAATATTAATAATTATGGTTATCCAAATTGACCTAATATGGGAAAGTTCTAAAGGTCTATTCTGATTTCATGCTTGAAAAAACCCCTATGGGTCGAAACGTTGCATTTGGCAGAATTAAGATACTTTATCTTCACTCGGATGGAATGCTGTTCGTTTTTTATTATGATGGTTTGCTCTCCAATTAGGTAATTGGACTTTTGAACCTACATTCTGATGGTTGAGTGCTGCTGGCTGTACCTTTTCTATTTTATTCTGATTTCATGTCAGATATCGAGAAAAATATGCATATGTCTTTTTATACAGTGTATGTAAACTTCTGGTTTCAACTGAGTTTGTGTGTGTGTGTTTATATATACAGTGTATATAGAGTGTGTATGTATATATATATATATATATATATATGTGTGTGTGTGTGTGTATATATATATATATATATATATATATATATATATATATATAATAATTATTACAGCTCTGGTAAAAATTGAGACCACTTTCAAATGTTCAGTTCCTCTGATATTTCTTTTTATAGGTAAGTTTTTGAGCAAAATGTAAATTGTTCTTTTAGTCTATAAACTTCTGACAACATGTCTCTGAATTTCCAAGCGATAAATTTTGTATTTTTTTTCTGTTAAAGAAAAATGGTCAAAAAAAAAGTGCTTTCAGACCTCAAATAATGCAAAGAAAACAAGTTCATAATCATTTAGAAACAACAATACTAATCTTTTAACTCAGGAAGAGTTCTGGTTATAAAGTATTTTAATTTACTGAGATAATGACTTTTGGGTTTTCATTGGCTGTAAGCCATAATCATCAACATTAACAGAAATGCTTGAAATAGATCACTCTGTTTGAAATGACTATATAATATATAATTTTCAGTTTTTGTATTGAAGAACCAAAATAAATTAACTTTTTGATATTCCTTTTTTTTGTGAGAAGCACCTGTATATTAAACACATTTTTAGAAAGCAAATAAAACTTGACTTGAAATGACAATTGGCCCTTTGGGATTTTTTTGTTAAATAGGTTGTCCACTACTCTGTTACTGATTTTTCCTATAAATGCTTAACCCCTTCCCGACATATGACATACTATTCCGTCCTTAATGCCCATGGACAGGATAGTACGTCATCGCGGCCGGGTGTCAGCTGATTATCACAGCTGACTCCCGGCACTATGTGCAAGGAGTGGTCACGGGGGCATGGGGAAGCATCACACAGGGAGGGGGCTCCCTGCATGCTTCCCTGAGACCCTCGGAACAGCGCGATGTGCTCACGTTGTTCCGAGGGCCTCCTCCCTGCAGGCCCCCGGATCCAAGGTGGCTGCGGGGGCCTTCCGGGTCCTGCAGGGAGGTGGCTTCTCTGTGCCTGCTGAGAAACCGCCTGCAGTGACTGTCAGATTGCTGATCTGACATAGTGCTCTGCGATCTGATACTATACAGTGATGTCCCACACTGGGACAAAGCATTAGTTAAAAAAAAAAAAAAAACATGTAAAAATAATTTTAAACAAAAATTCCTAAATAAAGAAAAAAAATATTCCCTAATTATTTTTTTTGTCAATAAAAAAGTACATATATTTAGTATCGCCACGTCCGTAACAACCCGCCCTATAAAACTGTCCCACTAGTTAACCCCTTTAGTGAACCCCTTCGAAAAGAGGCAAAAAAGAATGCTTTATCATACCACCGAACAAAAAGTGCAATAACACGTGATCAAAAAGACGGATTTAAATAAACATGGTACCGCTGAAAACATCATCTTGTCCTGCAAAAAACAAGCCGCAATACAGCAAATACAGCATCATCAGCGAAAAAATAAAAACGTTATAGCTCGCAGAATAAAGCGATGCAAAAATAATTTTTTCATATAAAATTGTTTTTATTGTATAAAAGCGCCAAAACACAAAAAAATATATAAATGAGGAATCACTGTAATCGTACTAACCCGAAGAATAAAACTGCCTTTTCAATTTTACCACACGCGAATGGTGTAAACCAGGGTTCCCCAACTCCAGTCCTCAAGGCCCACCAAACAGGTCATGTTTTCAGGATTTCCTTAGTATTGCCCAGGTGATAATTCCATCACCTGTGCAATACAAAGGAAATCCTGAAAACATGACCTGTTGGTGGGCCTTGAGGACTGGAGTTGGGGAACCCTGGTGTAAACGCACCCCCCCAAAAAAGAAATTTTTGTTCATTTTGCGTCCAAAAAGACCTCAAATGACTATTTTTGCAATAAAAAGCGTCTCTTAGCTGCCAAACATTAACCCCTTCACACCCGAGCCTGTTTTTGCCTTCGTGACCGGGCCAATTTTTTCAATTCTGACCAGTGTCACTTTATGAGGTCATAACTCTAGAACGCTTCAACGGATCCTACTGATTCTGACAATGTTTTCTCATGACATATTGTACTTCATGATGGTGGTAAAAAATTTTAGGTATGAGCTGCGCTTATTTGTTAAAAAAATCAAAATTTGGCGAAAATTTAGCAATTTTCAAACTTTTAATTTTTATGCCCTTACATCAGAGAGTGATATCGCACAAAATAGTTAATAAATAACATTTCCCACATGTCTACTTTACATCTGCACAATTTTGGAATCATAATTTTTTTTTTTTTAGGAAGTTATAAGGGTTAAAAGTTGACCAGCGATTTCTCATTTTTACAACAAAATTTGCAACACCATTTTTTTTAGGGACCACCTCACATTTGAAGTGAGTTTGGGGGGTCAATATAACAAAAAATACCCAAAAGTGACACCATTCTAAAAACTGCACCTCTCAATGTACTCAAAACCACATTCAAGAAGTTTATTAACCCTTCAGGTGCTTCACATGAATGAATGGAATATGGAAGGAAAAAATAAACATTTAACTTTTTTTCACAAACATTTTACTTCAAAACCATTTTTTTTATTTTCACAAGTGTAAAAAGAGAAAATGAACCACAAAATTTTTTGTGCAATTTCTCCCGAATACGCAGATACCCCGTATGTGGGGCTAAACCACTGTTTGAGCACACTGCAGAGCTCAGAACGGAAGGAGCGCCGTTTGACTTTTTCAATGCAGAATTGGCAGGAATTGAGATCGGATGCCATGTCGCATTTGGAGAGCCCCTGATGTACCTAAACAGTGGAAACCCCCCACAAGTGACCCCATTTTGGAAACTAGACCCCTTAAAGAACTTATCTAGATGTGTTGTGAACACTTTGAGCCACCATGTGCTTCACAGAAGTTTATAATGTAGAGCCATGAAAATAAAAATTCATTTTTTTTTCCACAAAATGACCTTTTAGCCCCCAATTTTTATTTTCACAAGGGTAACAGGAGAAATTGGACCCCAAAAGTTGTTGTCCAATTTGTCCTGAGTACGCTGATACCCCATATGTGGAAGAAATCTACTGTTTGGGCACACGGTGGGGCTCGGAAGGGAAGTAGTGACGTTCTGAAATGCAGACTTTGATGGAATGGTCTGCGGGTGTCATGTGCGTTTGCAGAGCCCCTGATGTACCTAAACAGTGGAAATCCCCCACAAGTGACCCCATTTTGGAAACTAGACCCCCCAAGGAACTTATCTAGATGTGTGGTGAGCACTTTGAACCCCCAAGTGTTTCAGTAAAGTTTATAATGTAGAGGCGTGAAAATAAAAAAATCATTTTTTTTCCACAAAAATGATCTTTTAGCCCCCAATTTTTATTTTCACAAGGGTAACAGGAGAAATTGGACCCTAAGAGTTGTCCAATTTGTCCGGAGTACGCTGGTACCCCATATGTGGGAGAAAACTACTGTTTGGGCTCACGGTGGGGCTCGGAAGGGAAGTAGTGACGTTCTGAAATGCAGACTTTGATCGAATGGTCTGCGGGCGTCATATTGCATTTACAGAGCCCCTGATGTACCTAAACAGTGGAAACCCCCAATTCTAATTCCAACCCTAACCCCAACACACCCCTAACCCTAATCTCAGCCCTAACCATAACCCTAACCACAAACCTAACACCAACACACCCATAACCTTAATCCCAGCCCTAACCCTAGCCCTTGCCCTAGCCCTAACCTGTGTACCTGCTTTTTTCTTTTTTTTTTCTTTACTTTTTTTTATTTTTGTGACAAGATCGCTGCGCTGCGATCTGACTCATAGTAACGCCACTTCTCCTCTGATCTCACACTGACAGATGATCAGAGGAGAAGCAGCGTTACTATGTGACAAGATCGCTGCCTGGCACACTGTAACGTGACTTCTCCTCTGATCTCACAATGACAGATGATCAGAGGTGAAGCAGCGTTACTGTGTGACAAGATCGCTGCCTGGCACAGCTGTGCCAGGCAGCGATCAGCTGTGCCAGGCAGCGATCTAGTCACACTGTAACGCTGCTTCACCTCGGATCATCTGTCAGTGAGATCAGAGGGAGAAGCCGCGTTACAATGAGGGAGATCGCCGGGAAACAAGCAGCTTTCCCAGCGATCGCTCCCATTGGCTGCTGTGACGCTGACGTCATCAGGACCTGAACCAATCAGGTCTCGATGACGTCGGGGGTCCTAGCATGCATTGTGCACCGGGATCCCCGCGTTGTAAGGTATGTGGGGGTCCCGGGGGGCACAAAACCGCCGACAGTAGATAAACGTCGGCGCTGCACAAAGCTCAGCAAGCGCCAACGTTTATCTACTGTGGGCGGTCGGGAAGCGGTTAAAACCTGCTGTAAATAGTAACTCAAACCCCCCTTTATCTCCCCCTTAGGGAAAAATAATAAAATTTTTAAAAAAGTATTTATTTCCATTTTCCCGTTAGGGTTAAGGGTTAGTGGTGTGTTGGGGTTAGGGTTGGAGTTAGAATTGTGGGGTTTCCACTGTTCAGACACATGTGGAGCATTCAAAATGTGACATGGCGTCTGATCTCAATTCCAGCCAATTCTATATTGGAAAAGTCAAACGGTGCTCCTTCCCTTCCAAGCTCTGCCATGCACCCAAACAGTGGTTTACCCCCACATATGGGGTATCAGCCTACTCGGGACAACATGCACAACAACTTTTGGGGTCCATGGCGTTATAAATTTCTGTGAAGCACTTGGGGGTTCAAAGTGTTCTCCACACATCAGCTTAATCAGGTCAAATTGGACAACCTTTGAGGTCCAATTTTTTCTGTTACCCTTGGGAAAATAAAATTGGGGGACCTAAAGATCATGTTTGTGGAAAAAATGTTTTTTTTTATTTTGAGCAGTGCAGTTTTTAGAGTGGTGTCACTTTTGGGTATTTTCTATCACATAGACCCCTCAAAGTGACTTTAAATGTGATGTGGTCCCTAAAAAAAAAAATGGTGTTGTGAAAATGAGAAATCACTGGTCAACTTTTAACCCTTATAACTTCCTAACAAAAAACATTTTGCCTCCAAAATTGTGCTGATGTAATCTAAACATGTGGGAAATGTTACTATGTATTTTGTGTGCCATATCTCTGATTTAAGGGCATGAAAATTCAAAGTTGGAAAATTGCTAAATTTTCAAAAGTTTTGCCAAATTTAGTTTTTTTTCACAAATAAACACAAGGTATATCAAAGAAATTTTACCACTAACACATGAAGTACAATATGTCAGAATCACCGGGATCCATGAAAGCGTTTCAGAGTTATTACCTCATAAAGGGACAGTGGTCAGAATTGTAAAAACTGGCCCGGGCATTAACATGCAAACCACTCTTGGGGTTAAAGGGGTTAAAGTTTAAACGTCATTTTAATGTTTATATTTCATGAATCCGTAGTACATGTGAAAAGAAGCAGCTAGCGAATTTTTCTCTCTCCCTTAAGGTACTGTCACACTTAGCGATGTACCAGCGATCCCGACCAGCGATATGACGCGGTCAGGATCGCTGGTATATCGCTAAGTGGTCGCTAGTGAGCTGCCACACAGGCAGATCTCACCAGCGACATCGCTGGGGACGGGGGTCGTTACTTACCTGTCACACTAGGCGATCCTGCGTCCTCCCGCCCGCGTCCACGCTCGTCTCTCCACAGGAAGCGCCGCAGGAAGCTGACGACGAGAAGCGGTCCTGAACGTTCTCGCGCGATCAGCAATAACCAGCGGGTCGTAGGTAAGTATCAGACACAGCGATATCGCTAGCAATATCGCTATAACGTCACAAGTTATAGCGATATTGCTAGCGATATCGCTTAGTGTGACAGTACCTTTAAGCATAGAATCTTATCAACAGCAACTGTCATCTCCTATCTCTGTAGTGTAACAAACCCGTCTTCAGTGAATACAGATTTTACCCGTAAATGGAGAATTTTGAAAATTAATGCTCAATCTTGGCAAAGAAAGAAGCATATTTATTTGATGAAATGTATTTACAAAGTTTCTCGTTTTCACGTGTACTACTAATTTATTAAATTAAAATTAAAACAGCGGTTACACTCTAAGAATAATTTACCTGAAGATGCCTAAATATTTTTACTTCCATCCTCATGTTTTTGCCTTTCTGCTTTACTTATTGCGTCCTATCATCAGCTCTGCAGGTTATAGCACAGTAGTTTTTTTTGCACATGTTCTTCAAAGTTTTTTGCAAATAGTGATTGTGTCTTATAATTTATGTCTTGATTGTTTACAGGTGCCTAAATGCATGCACATATTGCAAGACTAAACATGCAAGAGGTGAACTTGCCAGTTACTCGATAGAAGAGCTGGTTGATCGAGCAAAGCAGTCATTCCAAGGTAAGAGGCTAAAACTACTGTTCATAATATATCATAATTAATATGGCCTGAAATTGGATATTGTAAATGTCGAACTGTTGTCGGGTGACACCAGTACCAGGGCCTCCTTCCCTGTCCCTAATTCTAGAGGCTCACTAGCTCGCTCTGTTACTCGCATTACTTCTGATGGTGAAGACATTGGGTCCACATACCTTGCCTTAGCTCCTTAATCCGCCCTCAGCCTGTACCTTTCCCCCACCCAGGGAAGAGGGGAGTTGTAGTATACCGTAATACACCAACCAGACTAGCAAGGTAATACGAACAGACATAAATGAAAATACCAATCATACAAATAGACATACACAAACGGAGGTAAACAGCGGTGAGTGGAGGATGGGGTTAAATCATAGTAGGAGAACAAAGGGAATTATCACACACTCAAACCTAACAACAGTCACGATAAATCCACCAAACGCCTTTCTCCAATAACAACCATCAACAACCTCCAGCCATGCAGCAAAAGTTCGCTTTGACAATGAGTGCTAGCCAGGACCCAGTTTATATAGGAGATGGGAAGTGGCTAACAGTGCTCAGCTGAGAGCCTTAATGCGGGAAAGCTTCCAGGAGCTCTCAACTGAGCAGACTAACCCCTGCACTGCTAAAAGAAATTTACAAAGTTTATTATGAAGGTGAAGTGCTTCTAATCAGTGCGGGAGAAGTGCGGTCTTCTGGCTCCTCGCTGTCTCAGTAAACCCGTGACTGTATGCTATACAGCTTTTTTTCAAATGGCTTGATACACGTTCTCAGAAACTCTTTAATTATACTAAAATCCACTCATCATGAAAATAAAAACAATTTGTAATTTGATTATTTAAGCGACATAGAGCAATGTTGCACATTCCAGTGATACCGACTTTTTAAGTGATAGTAACTTCTGGAAACTATTATTATAAACTATTATAAATATTGGAATTTCTGTTTGCAGATTAAGTGAAAAGCTACATTTTTGCCATGTGATGTATTTTCCAAGGCTTCTTTTATTTTATATAAAAAAAATAACTATCTGCAAACCAAAGTATTTTTCACAGAGCAATCCACATTTAAAAATAAAATGTAAATGAACTTTTAAAATCTCTGGGCCGGAAACAGATCTGCATGAAAATATTCCTCCTGAGCTTATTTTTAATGAAATAGGAGTTGCCAGTGTGATACAAATAATGACTGACAGTATGATTTACAGACACTCACCTTAGACAAATTTCATCACATTTGCATATTGTGTTTTCATCTCTTACTTTCTCCTGTGCGGGCACGACTTCTCTTATGCTTTAGGGTGCCAACCTTTGCGATCAGGTAGAATCAGTATATGACATTAGTAAGGGACTTTGTATGTGTCTATAAGCCGCCAATATATTCTTAAAAAAATATATATATATGCAGTGCCTACAAGTAGTATTCAACCCCCTGCAGATTTAGCAGGTTTACACATTCGGAATTAACTTGGCATTGTGACATTTGGACTGTAGATCAGCCTGGAAGTGTGAAATGCACTGCAGCAAAAAAGAATGTTATTTCTTTGTTTAATTTTTTTTTAAATTGTGAAAAGTTTATTCAGAGGGTCATTTATTATTCAACCCCTCAAACCACCAGAATTCTGTTTGGTTCCCCTAAGTATTAAGAAGTATTTCTGGCACAAAGAACAATGAGCTTCACATGTTTGGATGAATTATCTCTTTTTCCAGCCTTTTCTGACTATTTAAGACCCTCCCCAAACTTGTGAACAGCACTCATACATGGTCAACATGGGAAAGACAAAGGAGCATTCCAAGGCCATCAGAGACAAGATCGTGGAGGGTCACAAGGCTGGCAAGGGGTACAAAACCCTTTCCAAGGAGTTGGGCCTACCTGTCTCCACTGTTGGGAGCATCATCCGGAAGTGGAAGGCTTATGGAACTACTGTTAGCCTTCCACGGCCTGGACAGCCTTTGAAAGTTTCCTCCCGTGCCGAGGCCAGGCTTGTCCGAAGAGTCAAGGCTAACCCAAGGACAACAAGGAAGGAGCTCCGGGAAGATCTCATGGCAGTGGGGACATTGGTTTCAGTCAATACCATAAGTAACGTACTCCACCGCAATGGTCTCCGTTCCAGACGAGCCCGTAAGGTACCTTTACTTTCAAAGCGTCATGTCAAGGCTCGTCTACAGTTTGCTCATGATCACTTGGAGGACTCTGAGACAGACTGGTTCAAGGTTCTCTGGTCTGATGAGACCAAGATCGAGATCTTTGGTGCCAACCACACACGTGACGTTTGGAGACTGGATGGCACTGTATACGACCCCAAGAATACCATCCCTACAGTCAAGCATGGTGGTGGCAGCATCATGCTGTGGGGCTGTTTCTCAGCCAAGGGGCCTGGCCATCTGGTCCGCATCCATGGGAAGATGGATAGCATGGCCTACCTGGAGATTTTGGCCAAGAACCTCCGCTCCTCCATCAAGGATCTTAAGATGGGTCGTCATTTCATCTTCCAACAAGACAACGACCCAAAGCACACAGCCAAGAAAACCAAGGCCTGGTTCAAGAGGGAAAAAATCAAGGTGTTGGAGTGGCCTAGTCAGTCTCCTGACCTTAACCCAATTGAAACCTTGTGGAAGGAGCTCAAGATTAAAGTCCACATGAGACACCCAAAGAACCTAGATAACTTGGAGAAGATCTGCATGGAGGAGTGGGCCAAGATAACTCCAGAGACCTGTGCTGGCCTGATCAGGTCTTATAAAAGACGATTATTAGCTGTAATTGCAAACAAGGGTTATTCCACAAAATATTAAACCTAGGGGTTGAATAATAATTGACCCACACTTTTATGTTTAAAATTTATTAAAATTTAACTGAGCAACATAACTTTTTGGTTTGTAAGATTTATGCATCTGTTAATAAATCCTGCTCTTGTGTGAAGTTTGAAGGCTCTAACTTATTTGCATCTTATCAAACCTGCTAAATCTGCAGGGGGTTGAATACTACTTGTAGGCACTGTATATATATATATATATATATATATATATATATATATATATACACATACACACACAGGAAATCAAAAGATTACTTTAAAGAATTACATGTACACATGGTCAGAAGGCGAATGTATGGAGAATGCTTGGAAGGGCTCATGATCCACGAACCGCAAATTCTCTGTAAATCATGGTGGAGGCAGTGTGATGACATGGGCATGCATGGCTTCTAATGGCACTGGGTCACTAATGTTTATTGATGATGTGACTGAAGACACAAGCTGCTGGATGATTTCCGAAGTGCACTGGGCTATACTTTCTAGTCAAATTCAATCAAATGCAGCAAGGTTGGTTGGACGGCGCTTCACAGTACAGCTAGATAATGGCCAAAAACATACTGCGAAAGAAACTGAAAATGCCAAATCAATCACCAAATCTCAATCTGATCGAGCATCATTTCACATGTTTAAGACAAAACCTACGGCAGAAAGACTCCCAAACAATCATCAACTGTTGTCAGCAGCAGTAAAGGCCTGGTGATGTCCATGGCTTACAGACTTCATATAGTCATTGCCTACAATGAATTCTCTACAAAGTACTGAAAATGAACATTTTATTTATGGTAAAGATAATTTGGGCAGCATGGTGGTACAGTGGTTAGTTCTGCAGCGCTGGCGTCCTGGGTTCAAGTCCCACCAAAGAGTACATCTGCAAAGAGTTTGTATGTTCTCCCAATCTTTGCGTGGGTTTCCGCCAGGTTCTCCGCTTTCCTTGCTTTTGAATGGTTGAAATTCCTAAATGTTTTACAGGATATTTTTGTTCAACCCCTTTAATTAAACCTGAAAGTCTCCAGTTTAATTGCGTCTCAGTTCTATTATTTGAAATAAAACTGTAGTGGCATTTTAAGCGCAAATCACGAAGATTCAATTATTCCTGGACCTAACTATATGTGCTTCTAGACGGAGCATATTTCTTATTTGTTTAAAGATATAGTGCTTCAAGAGAAGACATTTTATTTTGTATCCTTATAACA
Organism: Dendrobates tinctorius; assembly: GCF_039654945.1. Lineage (NCBI taxonomy): Eukaryota > Metazoa > Chordata > Amphibia > Anura > Dendrobatidae > Dendrobates > Dendrobates tinctorius. Next base: position 4,790,220 of record NW_027361672.1, read on the forward strand.
ATCTAGTGTAGTCCTTCTAGTTTTAAACAAATTTGAGAAAATTAGAGGGGTGCAGCTTTATGGGGGAGGTATTATCTAGGTTCTGTGTATTTACTCTGGGAGACTTTATTGCTGTTAACAGTCTGATGATTTGTGGTGCAGTATTTTGCTTTCTGATTTATATCTATTTTAATAATTACTGAGTTTGCAAAACTTGCCAGTGGGTCCTTCACAGTAAACTTTTTTTTTTTTTTTTTTTAAGTGTAATGACCTTACTACAGTATGTTCTAGGCAAAAGCTTTGGCCCACATTATATTGCACTCATATATTGCCTCAATGGTTGCAGTAAGCCAGGCTGTTCGCCTCTATGATGCTACAGCACTAACATGTCACTTTGTAAAATAGTCAAACATTTGTTCCAGATCCTCTAGGACTTGTTTTGTTTGCAGGTTGCAAGATTCCGCTTACACTAGAGCATAAAAATTGTCATCTAAGATAATGTAATGCAATTTTAGTAAATTAAAAAAAGAAAAAAGTAGTAGATAAACCAGAAGGAACAACTGTCAGTTGGCATGGCTTTTATCAATTTATGCAAGATAAAAATTTTCCCTGTAATGGGAACATATGGTACTCTGGGTTTGATTTGCTGGTATCCCTTCATCCATTTGCCGTATGATGAATTGCTTAGCATGTCCAACTTGCATCTGTGTAGTCCCCCCTCCTTTTCCATACACAAAAACACACTTTTTTTTTCTCTCCCTGTCAAGTCGATTTGCACAATTTTGACACGTAGATGTGACTGAATTTACAATCAGGACTTAGATGTTCCTTTGTTCACATTTACTTTAATAATCTGTATTTTCTTTAAAAATTGCCAAACACTTGCATCTCTACCTTATCTATCAGCAGGTAAGCTGGTCTTATTTTCATTTGTACTATATTGTTAATAGCTGTAATGTTTACTGATTGGTGTTGTAAGCTTTTGTTTTAATAGAATGATCTTCTGTTCAGTTTATTATTTTACAAGACATGCCTAAGGCAACAACGGACTAAAACCCATTTTTACAACATAAAAAAACAAGTATTTTATGAATGCATTACAATGAGTGTCTCACGGAGAGATTTATATTCTTGTGCATTGTCTTGCTAAAGGTTTAGCATAATATACATTTATTTGAAGCAGTTTAATTTACTTATTTACAGTTTTGCTATCTCCAATCTAGGAAAGAGATCACCCTATCCACAGGTGTCTGGCCAATTGCTGGGACCTCACGAATCACAAGAAGGGGCCTCTGAAATGTTCCATGAGAACGCATAGAGCATTTGTTTACGGGACTGTCAGAAATAACTGAATGCTGCTCTTGGATATTTCTGGCACTCCCTTTGACTATGAAGGTTGAGCATGTCCGCTCCATTCAAGGTTGATCTCTGCAGACACCTGTTATAGTGGTTCTGAACTCCTGTTCTTTGGTTCACTGGGTCACAGCTGTCAGCAATTAGTAGGTTATACCCTATCTTATGTTTCGAGGATAACGTATAATTTTGGGAATACATTTACAGTAGTAGTGTAAAATTAGAGAACTAATGGTGGAGAAGTTCACAGAGTTCTGTTGGCAGAATCATTCTATCATGTTGTTACTTTTGTCCTGTCTTGTGAAAGAATGCTTAAAGAGGTTGTCCACTACTTTAGCATTGATGACCTATCCTTAGGATAGGTCATCAATGTCTGATCGGTCTGACACCTGTCACCCCCTCCGATCAGCTGTCATTACTGTCGTCTGTGACCGCCGGCCGGAAACGCTTACGGAACTGCTCCGTCTTTTGATGGCGGACGCCTTCAGGTACTGTACATTCGCCTCCTATAGATTTGGATAGGAGGCGGACGTGTAGTACCCTGCGGCGGCCACTATCAGCAGAGCAGCTCCGCAAGTGAGTACTTCCGGACAGCGGACAGCTCCGCCACCATAACAGATGATCAACGGGGATTCTTGATGTCGGACCCCAACAGATCAGACATTGATGACCTATCCAAAGGATAGTTCACAATGCTAAAAAAAAGGGGAAGAAGGTGGACCCAGGCAACTATAGGCCGGTGAGTCTGACTTCTATACCAGGAAAGATCTTTGAACAAATTATTAAACAACATGTATGTAAGTACCTGGATAAGAATGAAGTGATTAAACAGAGTCAGCATGGGTTTGTAACTAATAAGTCATGTCAGACTAACTTAATTTCCTTCTATGACAGAATCACTGCCCTGTATTGTTCAACATCTTTATCAACAATTTAGATGAAGGAATTGAGGGTAAACTGATTAAATTTGCTGATGACACAAAGCTAGGAGGGATAGCTAATACTAGAGAAGAGACAGAGGATTCAAAAAGATATAAATAAACTGGAGCAGTGGGCAGCAACTAACAGAATGGTTTTTAACAGGGAAAAATGCAAAGTACTACATCTGGGCAATAAAAATGAAAAAAGCATATACAGAATAGGAGGAATAGGGCTAAGCATCAGCACATGTGAAAAAGACTTGGGTATACTAATTGATCACAGACTGAATATGAGTCAACAGTGTTATGCAGCAGCAAAAAAGGCAAATGCAATTCTAGGATGTATTAACAGAAGCATACAGTCTAGATCACGTTATAAGTCATTATTGCCCTCTACTCCTCTTTGGTCAGACTTCATCTGGAATACTGTGTCCAGTTTTTGGCACCACATTTTAAAAAAGACATCAACAAACTGAAAAGAGCGAGAATGGTGACTGGTCTGCAAACCCTGTGTTATGAGGAAAGGTTGCAGGATTTGGGAATGTTTAGCTTGCAGAAGAGAAGACTGAGAGGAGACTTAATAGCTGTCTACAAATATCTCAAGGGCTGTCACATTGTAGAAGGATCATCTTTATTCTCATTTGCACAAGGAAAGACTAGAAGCAATGGGATGAAACTGAATGGGAGGAGACACAAATTAGATTTTAGAAAAAACTTTTTCACAGAGTGATCATTGAGTGGAACAGGCTGCCACGAGAGGTGGTGAGTTCTCCTTCAATAGAAGTCTTCAAACAGACGCTGGACAGACATCTGTCTGGGATGATTTAGCGAATCCTGCTTTTGAGCAGGGGTTTGGACTGGATGGCCAACGAGGTCCCTTTCAACTCTACAATTCTATGATTCCATGACAGTAGTGAACCACCTCTTCAAAGTAATCTGTTCCCTGGCATTAAAGGAAACCTGTCAGCAGAATTGTGCTGAGTAACCTACAGACACTGTCAGGTTGGCACCATTATACTGATTAAAATGATACCTTGGTTGATGAAATCTGTCTCGTGGTTGTTGTTTAATCTTTATTTGTAATTTTCAGTTAATGAGATTCTCATGCTCTGGGCCGGCCTGTTGGGGGGGGGTCTTTATATGGTGCTCTGCTTATGTATTCATCATCTGTATGGCTTATGACAGATCACTGATCCCTCACTGACCTGCCCTGTATTTTGCATGCTGAATATAATATGGTTTAAAAAAAAAAATCACATTCAGCAGGCTGGCGCCTGCTCTGTAGCATGATCGCATCTATTATAATATCCATTTAATTATTTTATTTAGTGATAAAAAATTTCTTCAGAAAAAAAAATCTCTCAGACTGGCGCCGGCGGCATCTATCAGTGATCTTATAGATGCTACTGCGCAGGTGCTGCCGGCGCCATATTCGTGGAAACAATTTTTTTTTTCTAGCAAAATGGTGGTGGCGGCGCCTGCGCAGTAGCATTTATCGCTTTCCGAATTATGCTACTGCGCAGCCATAGAGAGAATTTGTTTTTTCTTAAGATATTGATATCACTAAATAATAAAATAATTAAATGGATATTATAGATGCGATCATGCTATAACGCTGACGCCTGCTTGCTAAATGGTAACTTTTTTTTTTTTTCAAACAATATTATATTCAGTATGCAAAATAGTGGGCAGGTCACTGAGCGTTCAGTGACCTGTCGGAAGCCATCAGTATGAATAGCTAAGCAGAGCACCAGATGAAGACCCCCTCCCACAGGCTGCCCTGGAGCGCGAGAATCTCATTAATTGAAAACTGCAAATGAAGATTAAATAACAAACACAATTGGATTTAATCGACCAGGGTATCATTATAATCAGTATAACGGCACTGACCTGACACTGCCTATAGTTTACTGAGCACAATCCTGCTAACAGGTTCCCTTTAAAATCACTTATAACAAGCTGCTCTGTAGTGATAGGGCTATAGGTACACATTGTGAACATGTATAGTCTTGCAATGCACAGTAGAATCAATTTTCAGGTTAATGTTTATTGGACTTGCAAAATAAAGACTTTTAGAGTCAAAAGAAAAAAAGCATGAGTAGACGAAAGAATTATATTAAAAACAAAAAAATAATACATTTACTCTGGAATCAAAGCCTTAAGCCTTGCTCATCCCCCAGTTTTCAAAAGGCCTAATTTAGGCTATGTTTTTGTGGTGTTTTGTTTTGCAGCGATTCTTATGCAAATTATCTGCACTTTACAGTACCTGCAAAAACTGAGATTCCAGTAATCTAATGCACACACTTTTTTTTTGTGAATGAATTTGAGAACTGCAGTGGTTTTTACATCTGCAGCAGGACAATTCACCAAAATGCAGAAAACGTTGGATAAAATTAACCTTTTTTAAACATGCTGTAGACAAATCACACGTTTTCCACGGAAAAAAGAATCTACTACAAAACTATGCAAAAACACTGCAAAAGAACACAATCTGTGAGGCGGGGCCGGTTTTAGACAAAGTGGGTCCCTTGGGAAAAGTTTAAAGTGGGACTCCAAATCCTCACATATTGCACCATCACACATACACATTTCTGTTGTATTTACAAGTGCTAAGTTCAGGCCAGTAAACGAGCTTGATCGACAATATAGAAGTCGTTCAATGCTTGTTTCCCGGCCTCTTTTCATGTTCAATAATTGGCAGCGCTTTGGACGCAGCGGATATGCGCTGTTGGCTATTGAACATAGATGAATCCGTATGTGTTCATTGAACCGTGCGGAATCACCGCATCCAATAAATTGTATGCGAGTCTCCGCAAGATAAATTGACATGCTGCGTCTGGAAAGACGTGCCGCATGTCCGTCTCCACGGGTGTCGGTGTGCACATAGTGGGCTTGGGATTTCTTGAAATCCCATCCACTATGCTGTAACATCTGGACGCTGCATAAGAGCGGGGACCCTAGGCGGCTGCCTGGTCTGCCGACCCTCGTGTGAGGATAGTCTTATGATACTTTGTTAAAATAAAAAGTCAGATCAGTGGTTAGTATTTTAGCTTTTCATCTCATTGACACTGATCATAAAAGAATAGGAAAGGAAGAGGTTTTCCAGTTTCAGAAAAAACCTACACACAGGCGCAGTTTGTAAAAAAAAAAATAAATCCCTTACCTTCATCAGTTCCAGTGCCAAGTTTCCGCCATTGCTCCCAAATGTATTTTTTTTTATCTGATGTCACATCTACTGAGCTGCAGCCTATCTGTGGTCAGTGGCTCATGTCACCAGATCAGGCAAAGTCATTAAGCTCAATTACTGGCTACAACGCTGTTGAAGTGACGTCAGCATTGCAGACAATATCAGTCACAAGGAGCAGCAGTGGACCCGGGGAGGGTGAGTAAAGCAAAGTTGTTTTTTTTTTTTGTTGTTTTTGTTTTTTTTAAACCAGAAACCCTTTTACATGATGTAAAGCCATATGATTTTATTGTCTATGTTCAGATAAATTATGTCAAACACTTACCGTAGCTTGGAGCAACGAGCCATGTTAAGGAGCTAGTTTTGATTTTGTAAAGCCTTTTACATGGGGAACATTCAGCTTCAGTAATTAAGTCACTGTGAACCTTATGAAAACGACAGAAACACTTAATTTACAAGCTGACTGCGCTCCGGAGCTTGCCGTCTGAGTATTTAGTGATGACATTGGTCTACTCTGTAATTGGTATGACAAATGGGGACATTAGTGCTGGCCGTTGTGTTTATAACCCAAGATGGCTTTTCAAGTACTGCAAAGCATGCAACATCTCGTAGAGGGAGTACAGCAAAAAGATGCTGAGGTGGATGGTTTTTCAGTAGATTATGCAAGCCACCATGGCCCAAGTGTGTGTTTCTCAAGCTCAAAAAAAGCTTCAATTAACATATATCAAATGTTAAAAGTACATCTTTACATAGACAGAGCAGCGTCCACTTAGAACATGAGCTCTAGCTCTACCTCCCATAGAGCTGCACTGAGCTAATATGTCACAAAGACAATGCCTGTGAAAAGTATCCTGTCCTGTATATACCATGACTATTGTGTAGCACCTTTGAATAGTGGAGGATTTAGACAAATTAGACATTTCACACAAAACCCCCAAAATAGTGCAAACAAAATAGCTGGCACCCTCAACTTAATATTTGGTTACACACTTTTTGGAATAAATAACTGCAATCAATCGCTTCCTATAACCATCAACAAGCTTCTTACACTTCTCAACTGGAATTTTGGCCCACTTTTCTTCTGCAAACTGCTTAAGGTGTCTCATATTTTAAGGGTGCCTTCTTCCACTAGCAATTTTAACATCTTTCCACTGGTGTTCAATGGGATTTAGCTCCAGACTCATTGTAGGCCACTTCAGGTCTCAACTGCACTTTGTTTCCATCCATTTCTGGGAGCTTCTTGAAGTATGTTTGGGATCATTGTCCTGCAGGAAGACCCATGAATTAGGATGTAAACCGAGCTAGCCTTAGGAAAATTGCAGATTACATGATGCCTTGCACACAGTCAAGGAACCCAGTGCCAGAAGCAGCAAAGCAACACCAAAGCATCTTTGAACATCCACCTTATTTGACTGTAGGTGTACTGTTATTTTCTTTTCAGGCATCTTTCCGTTTTCGATAAACAGTAGTTATGTTTTTTACCAAAAAGCTCTATCATGGTCTCCTCTTTCCACAAGACACTTTCCCAGAATGATTTAGTCTTACTCATGCACATTTTAGCAAACTGTAGTCTAGCTTTTTTATATGTTTGTGTCAGCAGTGGGGTCCTCCTGTGTCTCCTGTCATAGCGTTTAATTTCATTCAAATGTCAACGGATAGTTCGTGCTGACACTGATGCAACTTGCATCGGCAGGACATCTTGTATTTACTTGATTGGGGCTGCTTATGCACCATCCAGACTATCCTGCTTGCAATCTTTCATTATTTTTTCTCTGTTGTCAGTGTCCATGGAGATTGGTAAACAGTGCATGGGTTGTAAACTTCTTGATTATGTTGCACACTGTGGTCAAAAGAACATCAAGATCTCAGGAGATGGACTTGTAGGTTTGAGATTGTTGATATTATTCAAGAATATTGGTTCTCAATTCCTCAACAGTTCTCTTTTCCTCTTTCTGCTTTCCATGTCAACTTCTTCCATTTTTATCTGGTTTCAGGTGTGATTTTCATAATGTCCACACCTGTTACTTGCCACAGTTGAGTTTGATCGAGCACCACATGCTTGAAGCAAAGTTGTTTACCCACAATTTTGGAAAGGAGCCAACATTTTTGTCCACCCTGTTTTTGAGGTTTTGTGTGAAATTTTGTCCAATATGCCCTTTTTCTCTTGGTTTTGTGGTTTTCCAATACACACAAAAGATATAAATATGTATAACAAAACGTGTAATTGCAATAATTTTCTGGGAGAGACGCTTCATTTTCTGGAACAAAGTGCCATCACTATTGGCTATGACTGTGCAATTTATAATCACTTCTGTGAAAACTGTTAGGCTCACTAATGTTTAAGGGGTGCTTTATAGTTTGAGAAGCATTAGTTTAGGGAAATGAAGGCGCTAATGTCATTGACATGGATGCTCCGATTTATTAAGACCTGTGTGAACACCGCTGATATGGATGAGGGGTGTATTAGAGACAGATGCTTTTGAATCATTACGAGGCACACAAGACTTAATGAATCGGGGGCGTTCTACTAGCACCATGGGCAACGAGACGCAAATCTTACTCTAGCCAGAGACTGAAGTAAGATTTATGGTGTACAGAACACTACAGTTAGCCTGTTAGTCAGTCCCAGTTTTGCCCATTTTGACAGGGTTGGGCAAAACTAGCTTGAAAATGCCAGAAGTACTTAAAATTTTGTTAGTGATTTATCAGTGTTTTTATGCTGGATTTCTCGTGAAAAAATTCTGATGAATTAGGGCCTTGGTCTAGAACTGAGGACGACTTATGAAAAATGTCCATCTAAACTGCCATCTGACACTAACATTTTATGTTGGGTGAGAGGCTCTGGATTGAGGTTCAAGGAGTAACGTTTCTCTTTATGGAGAATGACATACCTACTCTGGCATGCCAAGTTGTGGAGGCTTATTTGCTGTGCAATGCTCCTCTGGAAAATTTAATATGCAGATATTAACTTGATTGCTGCTTCCAACAGGTGGCGCTATAGAGTTCAAGTACTCTTCATCTCTGAAGAGGCAATTTGCATATTAAATTTCACAGAGGATCATTGCTCGGCAAATAAGCATACTTGCCTTGCCATGCCAAAGACAAGTTAAGGATGCTTTTCCATTAGCTAAATCAGTTCTTTGCACTGACGAGGGCCAATAGCCCAAAACACCATGTCTGCAAATTGAGATCCTGATTTGCCTTTTATCCTAAGTCATATTGCAAGACTTGTTAAAGAATTGATAGTGACTTGTAGGATTGTTGCTTCCAACAGGTGGCACAATAGAGTTCCAGTCCTCTTCCTCTCTGAAGAGGCCATTTGCATATTAAATTCCCCAGAAGAGCGTTGCAAATGAGCCTCCTTACCTTGGCATGTCAGAGCCAATATGTCACTCTCCACAAGGAGAAACGTTACCCCTTAGACCATGTTGCAGACTTAAAATCCGACACTCTGATTTAGAACGTCTATGGAAATTTTTATAAAACAAAGAAAACGCCCTAAAAGTGCAACAATCGAATAGCATTTGCCATAGTCAGTTCTAGGAAAAAAACAACATGGTACAGGGCAGATTGCTTTGTAACACTCAGCACACAACTTCCCCGATAAGGGATGCTAAACTCCCACTTGCAAGTTGGGGAATCACATACACAAGTACCTTGCACAAATCGCTTCATGCCTAGGTTCATTATAAAGTCTGCCAACTCTCCGGACTTGTAGTACCTAACAAAATAAGGTTCATAAGATTTACTACTGTGACAATCTGTTAGGCTACATTCCCACGATGAATATTTAGTGAGTTTTTGATATTGCAGATTTTCTGCACCAGTTAGGTAAATTAGGCTACTTTTATTATTTCACTGTGTTTTTGAGTGTTTTGTAATGCATTTCTATCATATTTTTGACTTTTGTGGTTTTTGTCTTATTTTGGTATGTCATTTTAAAAAAAAAAAACAAAAAAACAACTGCTTTTGTTTTTATAAATTTTGGTGTTTGAATATATTGATACAGTTGATGGTGAATTACGTGTATTTTAATGCTTTTCCAAGGTGTAAGCGCACTAAAAATGATTCATATACATTTTTCCCCGGGGATTTTCTGCATGTAATGCAATTCTGTGGGGGAAATCTCATAAAACTGGCTACGCTCAAGAGAAATTGACATATTGAGAATTTAAAAAATGCACGTTTTCCCAGTGTAAAAACAAAACAGTGGGTATGAGATTTCTATAAATCCCATCCACTCTGCTGGAAGTGTAAAACTGCGTTTTTTGCTTAGTCAGACAATGTAGCATTATAAACTCATTGTGGGAACTTAGCCTTAAACTTCCTGAAAATGTATGAGCAAATTGACAAGTGGGCAATTCCATTCCCATGTGTATCTACATAGTCGGAAGCTGTCAGCACTGATTAGAAAGTGTCAGATGCACCCACTTAGCAAAGATAATTGTCAATTTAGTCATACATTTATCAAGAGGATAACAATTTTTGCATTATCTTATGGGAAATACAATAATTTACTAAATACCTTGTACACATACATCAGAAAAAATCTATTTTAAATTTAATCTATTTAAAACTGAAAAGTGATTTGTCCTGTATGAAATGTAATTATATTGTAGTGTTTTGTTGCGTTTTTTTGTAATCCTGATAGGAAGGTTAGCATATTGACCTCTTAGGGTGACCTGCGGATTTTTCCGCGCAGATTTGCAGGTTAAACCGCAGGTACTATAAAGTGACCTGCGGTTTTCCTGTGGATTGGCCAGCAGTTTTCCCCTGCGGATTGACACCTGTACAATGGAACAGGTGTCAAACCGCTGCGGAATCCGCAGAAAGAATTGACATGCTGCGGATTTAAAACCACAGCAAATCCTCGCGGAAAAAAACGCAGCATGTGCACAGCGGATTTTAAATTCCATTGGCTAACATTGTACTGTACAATGTCTGCGGAACTGCTGCATGTGCACATACGCTTATTATTTGCTCGCAAACCCAATATTACCAAGTATACAAGATACCGGTAGATATGCTAATGTGGTACCAGGTATGTGGGAATACTGCCTACTTTAGGGATACGCGTAAGGTTCCACACCTGCCACATGTTTCTGCTTGTTTCGTTTTGTGTACCACACAGACAATCCTGCCAGGGGTGAAAGCTGCAAGGATTTTTTTTGTTCTTTTTTTAAGGAAACAAAAGTTCAACAGAGGCTTTTTCTTTTCAGTATTTCATACATTGCATTGCATCAAAATGTTTCTGTGGGATCATTTTGGCTTAATTGCATGGGCTAAATTGGCTTTTGAAGATCTTGTTTAATGTAATTTTAATGGCCACATAAAGATATGAAACTGATATTGCCACCTGGTGATTTGCTGTTCTGACCTTCTGCAAGATGGGAGCCTGGCACAAATGTGAATGCATAGCGCCAGCAGTTTTGTCAAATCAGCATTGCTACCTTTTAAAAATAAAGCAAATGTTGAGCTTTAATAGTAAGACAGACCAGGATTAATTTCATTTTGTCATATCGGCAAATGACATCCACCAGTAGAGAGCTTAGCCAAACATTCATATCTCTAGTAGGTGTAGCCTTGTTGATTATGTATTTAATTTTTATCAAATCACTTCAGCAGTATAGATGACCATAGAAATTGGATTCTTCCATGTATATGATATCAAGACTTCTGGAACTGCTTACTTTCTTTTCTGCAATAGAGCTCAGGAAGAGCTGAATGAAGCACAGGCTGCACATTCGCTTTTCTAGCTCCATTCAAGAATTGAAGATAAAAAGGTAGCCTAAACTAAACAGACAGAGGCAGACAGCTAAACATCCTGCAGACCTCCATAACACGTGGACCTTATATCGGAGGTTGATTCAGATCAACACAGCTGAGCTCTGCTGTATAATGTCCTCCACATTGCTGCAGCCTTCTCCATGAGCTGAAAGATGAATGAAAAGCAGGCATTCCTCTTTGTGTGCTGTCTATAGGAGAAATCACTGCAGCTTGTCTCCTCCTCCAGCAAACAGTGGATTGCAAATTACAGATCATGCATACAGAGAGGGAAACTGGTGAGAATGCAAAATAGAAGTCACATAAAGGCCAGAAATAGTGTTACCGAATATAGTTGTGTATAAGCCGAGATTTTCAGCCCATTTTTTGGGTCTGAAAGTCCCCCTCTCGGCTTATACACGAGTCATATACCTGGGGGTCGGCGAGGGAGAGCGGGGGTGTCAGAGATCATACTGCCCCCTCTGGTGCGGTCTTTGCAGCCCCCCCGCTTCTACCACAGTCTCCCTTTCTGCCTTCAAATGGTCACATGGTACCGTTCATTAAACTCATGAATATGTGCATATTCATGAGTTTAATGAGAGGTACCACGTGACCGCTGAAGGAAGGAAGAGCTGCCAGAGACCGTGGGAATCAGAGAAGCGGGGCTGCAAAGACCGCGCCAGGAGGGGGTAAGTATATCTAATATTCACCTGTCCCGGGTCCATCGCTGCTCATCGCTGTCTGCTGTGTCTTGTGTCAGTGACGTTTAGGCACCAGGAGGCGCGGTGACGTGGTTAGTGCGCGCCGCGCCTTCTGCTGGCTTAACAGTCACTGACACAGGACGCGGCAGACAGCGGTGAACTGCGATGGACTCCGGACAAGTGAATATCTCAGGTGCCGGGTCCAGAGCAGGAGAGATGAGTATGGCATTTTTTTTTTTTAACAGCAGCATATCGGGGCATAATATATGGGGCAGCATATGGGGGCATATTCTATGGAGGGGCATATTCTATGGAGCAGCATATGGGGGCATAGTCTATGGGGCAGGATATGGGGGCATATTCTATGGACCAGCATATGGGGGCATATTCTATGGACCAGCATATGGGGGCACATGCTATGAGGCAGCATATGGGGGAATATTCTATGGGGCATAGTTTATGGAGCAGCATATGGTGGCATATTCTATGGAGCAGCATATGGTGGCATATTCTATGGGGCAGCATAAGGGGGCATAATATATGGGGGCATAATCTATGGGGCAGCATATGGGGGCTTAGTCTATGGGGCAGCATATGGGGGCATATTCTATGGGGCAGCATATGGGCGCATATTCTATGGACCAGCATATGGGGGCATATGCTATAGGGCAGCATATGGAGGTATATTCTATGGGGGCAGCATATGGGGGCATATTCTATGCGGCAGCATATGGGGGCATAGTCTTATGGAGCAGCATATGGGGGCATAGTCTATGGAGCAGCATATGGGGGCATATTCTATGTGGCAGCATATGGGGGCATATTCTATGTGGCAGCATATGGGGACATAATCTATGGGGCAGCATATGGGGGCATAATCTATGGAGCATCTTATTGGGGGCATAATCTATGAAGCATCAGATGGGGCATAATCTATGGAGCATTTTATGGGGCATAATCTATGGAGCATTTTATGGGGCATAATCTATGGAGCATTTTATGGAGCAATAATCTATGGAGCATCTTATGGGGCATATTCTATGGAGCATCTTACGGGGCCATGACCTTTATGGAGCATTATATGGGACATATTATTCTATGAAGCATCTTATGGGGGCATTATTAACCTTTGTGCAGCATTATATGGGGTGCATTTTGTATGGAGCATCATCTTATGGGGCCATCATGAACTGTATGGAGCATTATATGGGGCTCCTAATTCAATATGGATATTCAATAACATTTAACCTACTCATGTCTCAATTAATTTTACTTTTATTGGTATCTATTTTTATTTTTGAAATTTACCAGGAGCTGCTGTATTTTCCACCCTAGGCTTATACGCGAGTCAATAAGTTTTCCCATTTTTTTGTGGCAAAATTAGGGGGGTTGGCTTATACACAAGTATATACGGTATTTCTCATGTGTACACACAATCCACCTTATTCTGAAAAATAACTTGAAAGGACAGTTAACCTTTTATTCAACTACTTTCTGCTGTGGTCTTAACGCCATGAAAGAACCTGTTGAGAACAGGTGACACAAGTCCCCTTTTCTAGTAATTTATATGGTTATTGCAGTGGGAATCACATGATCTAAGCGTTATAACGTAGACTGTAAACTTGCTTAGACTAGAATGCCCCTTTAAAGGAACAATACAGCATACACACCTGTATTTTGCATTTCCCAGAATAGATTGTATCAGCCATCAGTGGCCCACATAGAGTTGGTCCTTGGTGACCATGTTTCAAGTGCTGAGATGATCTTCTAATGTGCAAGCATAGTTTCTTACACTTGACCCAAATGCCCAAGTTTGCAGTAGAAAGTGGGCAACTATCCTTGTTGACACATATGAGAACCGTTGGAGGACTTATTTTATATAGTATTTTAAAAAATTGCTGAATACATAGTTTTATAGTTTTGAATAAAGTTGTAATTCACTTATCTTTGTAATTATAAGCCTGGTTAAATATATGCGCCACTAATATTTAGAAACACATTTTCTGAGAAATAGAGCAGTTGGTCTTGTGCAATCATTTAACTTTAGGGGAATCATTCTTTAAAAGGAAAGGAAAGGAAAAAAGACTTAATTCCCTGGTAGCGCCACCACAGGGGATGTGAAGCATTACATGGTGCTCATTGGGCTGTGATACACAGACCTTGTTGAGTCCTCCAGAGAGCAGATTAGGCTGGAAAGTATTTTTAATTAGGGAAAAAATTAACTATTGCTATCTAGAAATGGCTGACAACTAGCATACTAATGCAGATTTAACCCTATGCATTACGTGGGGTGGAATCTGTAATAAATATCTACAAAAAGAATTGACATGCTGCAGATTGATATTTAAAAGGTCTGCATGGTGTAAATTATGTGCTTTAAAATCTAATCTTTCCAGCTTTTACTGTATTATCCTGTGCTTTCTGCATACAAATCTGCGCAAAAAAAATTCCTGAGGGGCCCTGCATTTAACAGCTGATAGTTCGAAGCTTACAGATCAACAGTAGATTCTTCTTTCTATGCTGCAGAATCCAAATTAAAGGCATTGTCCCACAAACAACACATGTCATCTCTTAAAATGCTGTGACCCTCACCAATATTGGGAATTTAAGGCCCAAAGCCCTTTGTGTAAATGAGGCGTGTTTGCGCATGTTTGACCATTGAATAGAGCCGTGGTCGCACATCCTTAGTACCGCTCAATTCACAGAGTGCACTTTTGGATTCCACTTCTCATTAACATTAGAGGTCCCAGTGGTCAGGCCCCCCCCCCCCCGGTGATCATATATTTATCACCGATTCTATGGGTTGGTGATATATATTGATAGAATGTAATGCACATATATTACCTAAATACTAAACATTGTCATCAGCGTTCCAAGGAAAATCTGTAATGTTGGACACGTTGCTTATTTTGTAATAGTTTAGAATTGTAGACTTGTAGTAGTCTAACAAATGGTCGAATTATCTGAAATGTTTACTGGCATCTTGAATATCCTGAATCCGTGATCTGCCCCCCATTTTTTTTTACCTGACATACATTTTAATTCTAGTTTTGCTGCTTATACTGGGTTTTATTGCTGGTATTTTGAACATAGCAGAAACTATGCAGAATCCAATTTGGCATGAAGACATACGAAGTGGCTGTAAATTACAAGTTACATTTGCTTTATAATGGATCGTGTGTTATCCTAACTGTTTAAATGATTTTTTAGATGCAGATCAATATTAGTAGATCCTCTAAACTAATAGTTGTGATTCTCAGCCCTGAGAAAGTCATGGTGGGGTCATATGGGCAATGACTGACGTGTGCATTAGAACCTGGGCCTAAATCACACATCCGTGTTTGAAGTTGACAGCACACATATGCAACACGGATAGCTTCCGCATGCTGTCCATTCATCACAATCTTCTCGCTTCCCCCCTAAAAAGAATAAAAAAGTGCATGTGAAAAAAACTGCTCTTTGTACATGTTCTATTCGTTTAAAAAAAAAAGTGTACACGGCAATGTGAAGGAGCGCAAGTCAGGAAAGGCAATTATTTGCTTCCTATTATGTCCTTGAGCCCGCTGTTTGTTCCGGGGGATTGTCATATCTGATCTAGGCATAATAAAACACAAAGTGTACAAGAATACCACAGCGAAAAAGAGGAAAAACCTGGTGAATAGTAATATGTGTAATGCCCATGTGCATTTGTTATGTAGATCATGCCCTTGTACATTCATACAACAGAATCCATAAAATGTATGCTTCTCATGTGAAACAGATGCTTCTACTTGGAAACTGTTCCTTTTGGCATGCTACCTAATGGAATGAAATAAGTCAATTTGGGTGCTTTACATTTTGGCATGAAACACCAGATTGATGCTAAATAATATTATAAGCATCCTCTGTAACATTCCTGTCTTCTCAATATTCAGATGCCTTTTTTTATATGCTGAGTATATGATGCATGGGATCAAGCGTAGCATTGGTTTCTGTCCAGTTTCAATATACAACTCTGCAAACATCAATCATAAGTCTCTTCTTGGCCTTCTTTCCTCTCTCCCCTATGACCTTTAAGTTTTTCCAGGGAGTGTCTGTATTTAGAAATTACGGTTTTGGAAACGTACCTGGGAATATAAGCCATTTCAATGTTATACGTTTTCTGTATGGGACTTTGCGCTGAAGGAGGAGTAAAGATATAAGAACGTCACAAATTATTGTTGAGACAAGTCACAGACTTATCTGGAGTATTGCATTAAATATACATGCACATGTCCACTTTATGGAGCTGCAATGTAAAGTGTGATATAAGTGCGCTGATATTTTATGCGCTTCCCTTGTCACACACTCATAACGAGTAAGCAAGACATTTTTAGTGCGTTTTTTTTCCTAATTCTTTACCTCGCTAACTAAATAAATGTTCTTTCTGCCCTGTGCACTGATGATAATTTGGAAAGCTGTCAAGAGTAGATCGAAGATGCTGTGAACACAAAGCTTAAAGGGTCTGTGCCAAGTCCACATGTGTTTCCATACTGAGAAGATAGGGGAGTACTTATTGATCGATGGGGTTCCAACTATTGGACCTCCAGCTGTTTTGAGAACTGGGATATGAAGAACCATGTATGAATTGGGTGGGGATGGAATTTGTGTGCCTCTGCTTCATTCATTATCTATGGGACTGTTAGAGATAGCCCAGCGCTGAGTTCTGTGGTTAGAATTAGACCCTCTGAGATCAATATGTTGTCCCCTATATGATCGCTAAGGGCTAAATTATTAACTTGGTGCAAACCCTTCAATTTGGCCCATGGACTCCCCCTTTTGAAAAATTTATGAATTGCTTTATTTCTTCAGCATAGCTGCTAAATGTTAGCCCACATTCCCTAATTTAATATCCTTTGGATGAAATAAAATAAAAAATGTCTGCCAGGCTCAGTATAAGTTTTTTTGTTATTCTTATCTCCATAGCAGTTTCAAAAAATTTCTGCAATAGGTATTATAATGATGATTCCGTAAAGACACATTTATGAACGCTGTCCACCGTTTCTGTTCAGGAGGACAAAGCGGTGCAATTGCTTCCATCATTTTCTCCAATGCTTCTTTTAGACGGTGAACAATAAAATTGGACTTTCCATTATCGGATAGATATATTTTTGAAGTCTGGTAGAAAGTTTTCCTTTAGTGGTAGAAAATTTCTATAGGGTCCTGTAGATGATGAAACGTAGGTAACTGCTTCACTATTAATTTATTCATATAATTGTATAAATCAGTTAAAGTGTAACTGTCGTGTTATTTATCTTCTAAATCAATAGTACAGATGAAAATAAGCATCTGTATAACATATCTCATCAGAGAAATCTGCTTCTTTCTCCTCCGGAATCAATCATTAATTCTCAAAATGCTCTATTCAGGGGTAAAAACAAATTTTTACATTATTGAAATCGGAAATGACAGTTGCGGCGGGTTTCTATGAAAGTGGGCAGGAGCTCTGGCTACAGGTCCTCCTCCTCGCGCCTCCTAGCCTCTCCATACAGACTTGTCAGTAGCAGCAGTCATCTCTTATTTCAATGATGTAAAAATGTTTTCACCGAATACAGATTTTATCCAGGAATTGAGGATTTTGAAAATAATAGATGAGTTCAGGAGGAAGAGTTCTACATTACGATATATTACAAAGTTGCTTCTTTTCATGTGTATTGTTGATTTGTAAATAAAAATTAAAACAGCAGTTACTTGGCACTGTACTGATCTGTACTGTTTTGTTGTTCTCCTTGATAGGCAATAATGAGGCCCCACATTATACTGCATCATACCGCATTGTTTTGTTCATTGTTAGGCTGGTTTTACACTTGCCGTGTTTTTGCTGGCCGTTTTTGCGGTCCCATTGCATTTCTATGGGGCCACAAAAATTAGTAGGAGGGCCATGCCCCATATGGCCGTATTTGCGGCCGTGAAAAATTATCGAGCTTGCTCGATATTTTTCACAGCTTACGGACACGGCCGCAATGCATTTCAATGTTACCGCAAAAACATTGTTTGCTTGTTTTTGCGGTACACCGTATTTGTGGATCGCCATTTTTTCCCTGCTATTTGTTATAACCTGCAAAAACGGCCTCTAAAAACAGGCTCTAAAAAACATGGTAAGTGTAAAACCAGCCTTATCGGGCAAAATTGTGCAGCACGTGACCTTGTTTTGTCCATTGTTATTGGCAGTAATACTGCATCATGCTGCAATGTTTTGTTCTTTGTTATTCTCCCCGTAATAGTATATATGCTCTGTTGTTTTGTTCATTGTTATCAGGCATAATAGTGCAAAATGTGACTATGTAATTAGGACTAATAGTGAAGCATTCTTATGTCCATTGTTATTGGTCATGACAGTGCGACAAGTTTGATTGTTTTGTCTTGTTATTGGGCATATTAGTGCATCTTGCAGCATTGTTTTGTCCCTTGTTATTGGGCATATTAGTGGATCTTGCAGCATTGTTTTGTCCCTTGTTATTGGGCATATTAGTGCATCTTGCAGCATTGTTTTGTGCCTTGTTATTGGGCATATTAGTGCATCTTGCAGCATTGTTTTGTGCCTTGTTATTGGGCATATTAGTGCATCTTGCAGCATTGTTTTGTCCCTTGTTATTGGGCATATTAGTGGATCTTGCAGCATTGTTTTGTGCCTTGTTATTGGGCATATTAGTGCATCTTGCAGCATTGTTTTGTGCCTTGTTATTGGGCATATTAGTGGATCTTGCAGCATTGTTTTGTGCCTTGTTATTGGGCATATTAGTGCATCTTGCAGCATTGTTTTGTCCCTTGTTATTGGGCATATTAGTGGATCTTGCAGCATTGTTTTGTCCCTTGTTATTGGGCATATTAGTGGATCTTGCAGCATTGTTTTGTGCCTTGTTATTGGGCATATTAGTGCATCTTGCAGCATTGTTTTGTCCCTTGTTATTGGGCATATTAGTGGATCTTGCAGCATTGTTTTGTGCCTTGTTATTGGGCATATTAGTGCATCTTGCAGCATTGTTTTGTCCCTTGTTATTGGGCATATTAGTGGATCTTGCAGCATTGTTTTGTCCCTTGTTATTGGGCATATTAGTGCATCTTGCAGCATTGTTTTGTCCATTGCTATTGGGCATATTAGTGCATCTTGCAGCATTGTTTTGTGCCTTGTTATTGGGCATATTAGTGCATCTTGCAGCATTGTTTTGTGCCTTGTTATTGGGCATATTAGTGCATCTTGCAGCATTGTTTTGTGCCTTGTTATTGGGCATATTAGTGTATCTTGCAGCATTGTTTTGTGCCTTGTTATTGGGCATATTAGTGCATCTTGCAGCATTGTTTTGTCCCTTGTTATTGGGCATATTAGTGCATCTTGCAGCATTGTTTTGTGCCTTGTTATTGGGCATATTAGTGCATCTTGCAGCATTGTTTTGTCCCTTGTTATTGGGCATATTAGTGCATCTTGCAGCATTGTTTTGTCCCTTGTTATTGGGCATATTAGTGCATCTTGCAGCATTGTTTTGTCCCTTGTTATTGGGCATATTAGTGCATCTTGCAGCATTGTTTTGTGCCTTGTTATTGGGCATATTAGTGCATCTTGCAGCATTGTTTTGTGCCTTGTTATTGGGCATATTAGTGCATCTTGCAGCATTGTTTTGTCCCTTGTTATTGGGCATATTAGTGCATCTTGCAGCATTGTTTTGTCCCTTGTTATTGGGCATATTAGTGCATCTTGCAGCATTGTTTTGTCCCTTGTTATTGGGCATATTAGTGCATCTTGCAGCATTGTTTTGTCCCTTGTTATTGGGCATATTAGTGTATCTTGCAGCATTGTTTTGTCCCTTGTTATTGGGCATATTAGTGCATCTTGCAGCATTGTTTTGTGCCTTGTTATTGGGCATATTAGTGCATCTTGCAGCATTGTTTTGTGCCTTGTTATTGGGCATATTAGTGCATCTTGCAGCATTGTTTTGTGCCTTGTTATTGGGCATATTAGTGCATCTTGCAGCATTGTTTTGTGCCTTGTTATTGGGCATATTAGTGCATCTTGCAGCATTGTTTTGTGCCTTGTTATTGGGCATATTAGTGTATCTTGCAGCATTGTTTTGTGCCTTGCTATTGGGCATATTAGTGCATCTTGCAGCATTGTTTTGTGCCTTGTTATTGGGCATATTAGTGGATCTTGCAGCATTGTTTTGTCCCTTGTTATTGGGCATATTAGTGCATCTTGCAGCATTGTTTTGTCCCTTGTTATTGGGCATATTAGTGCATCTTGCAGCATTGTTTTGTCCCTTGTTATTGGGCATATTAGTGGATCTTGCAGCATTGTTTTGTGCCTTGTTATTGGGCATATTAGTGCATCTTGCAGCATTGTTTTGTGCCTTGTTATTGGGCATATTAGTGCATCTTGCAGCATTGTTTTGTCCCTTGTTATTGGGCATATTAGTGGATCTTGCAGCATTGTTTTGTGCCTTGTTGGGCATATTAGTGCATCTTGCAGCATTGTTTTGTGCCTTGTTATTGGGCATATTAGTGCATCTTGCAGCATTGTTTTGTCCATTGCTATTGGGCATATTAGTGCATCTTGCAGCATTGTTTTGTGCCTTGTTATTGGGCATATTAGTGGATCTTGCAGCATTGTTTTGTCCCTTGTTATTGGGCATATTAGTGCATCTTGCAGCATTGTTTTGTCCCTTGTTATTGGGCATATTAGTGCATCTTGCAGCATTGTTTTGTCCCTTGTTATTGGGCATATTAGTGGATCTTGCAGCATTGTTTTGTCCCTTGTTATTGGGCATATTAGTGCATCTTGCAGCATTGTTTTGTCCCTTGTTATTGGGCATATTAGTGCATCTTGCAGCATTGTTTTGTCCCTTGTTATTGGGCATATTAGTGGATCTTGCAGCATTGTTTTGTGCCTTGTTATTGGGTATATTAGTGCAGCATGTGGTATTGTTTCGTTCATTGTTATTGGCCACCATAGTGCAGTATGGAATCTTACCGCCATTGTGCAGACTTGAATAAGAAATGGCAAAATGTATTACTATTATTATACAAGGAAAATGGCTAGCATTGCCTTATTAGCTTTAGCGTGGGGACTGCTGATAATCCAGAACTGCAGTAATAATATATTGTGATGTATATATGTACGGTAATTCATATCTAGTTCCATTAGATTGAATTTGTGCATCTTATGAAGTATACAGTGCACTACGTTTATCCCTTCAAATAATCCGCTCCCATTACAAGTCAATAATGTCTCTCAATAGAAACCTCACCCTCTCAAGAATTTACAGAGTCGTTTCCATCGTTACCGGCCTTGAACTCCTGAAATGGAGTTTGAACATTTTGAAGAAGCGGCTCTCTGCACCTGACGGCACAATTGTGTTGCCTGCATTGGGACACGTGTTAGACAATGGCACAAAGAGACGAAAAGTACTGTGGCAAAATTGCTAATTGGAGCAAGTACACTGGATACGGTTTCTATTCTTTGTGTTTCATATTAAGCTGTTGTGTAATGGTGTACATATGTATTCAGCTCCTTCACAAAGCTGCCATTTCTTATGTTCACATACAATTGTCATGGTCAGGTATAAATTATGATTAATGAAAATAAACACTGTGTTATTCCCAGTTACATTTGTTCATAGAGTAGTTTTTTTTTTTTTTTGTTCCAATGTTTTTACTGTGGAAAACATGTTGACAATTGTGTATTGTCATTGTATGCAGTTAATATTATCTATACAACTCAGATGTTACTAGCTATTCCTAAAACTTTCAAATTAAGGAATATTTTGACTGTACAATTCAGCATAAATTTACTTATTACAAATAGGTCATCTAATTAGTCTATTTGCTTAAGTTCAAGGTCAAGCAGCAAAGAAAAAATGTTTCATCAAGTCTATGAAAACATTTCCATCCACAACTGAAATTCACTTGTGAGCATGAGCTTGTTTTTTTCCTTTTTTTTCCAATTCATAAACTGGTTAGTCTATAAACCTATAGTGTGTAATTAATTTAACAATTTAAAGAAGCACTCCTCCCACCAAAGTTTTTCTCCTCTTAATACATTGCAATTATCCTATTATATGACACTGTGTATGTACAGTTGCTCATTTTGCCTTTCCATCCAGCTAATTCTTATTGTCCCTGCATTTATCATTCTCTTCAACTCCTGACCCAGCTGCTCCTCAGCTTCCCCCTTGCCTTTGACTTTTACAGTGATTTACCGTATTTTTTGGACCATAAGACGCACTTTTTTCCAAAAAAATTAGGGGGAAATACGGGGGTGCGTCTTATGGTCCAGATGCACTTACCAGGAGACACCATCTGAGGCTGATGGGCGGCGATTTGGCAGATGATCGGTGGTGCGGGGGCTCCGCCGGCATTGGTGGAAATCCTGGAGCCCCCCGCACATCCATCCTGGGCTGGTGCGGCACTTTTGCAGGTGATTGGCGGTGCAGGGGCTCCGCCGGCATTTTGTGAAAGGAGCCCCCGCACTTCCATTTTAGTAATGCTGAATTGAAAATGGCCGTGCATAGTGAGATCTCGGGGAAAATGGCCGCCTCCGGCGGCGCATGCGCAGAGTGAGATCTCAGGAGATGAGATCTCGTCTCCGAAGATCTCACTATGCACAGTCATTTTCAAATCAGCATTACAACAATGGAAGTGCGGCGGCTCCTTTCACAAAATGCCGGCGGAGCGCCTGCACCCTGATTGCTGTATGTAGAGTTGGGAAGGAATTTTTTTCCCCAATGTGAAGCTTACTGTTTGCCACATGGGGTTTTTCTTTTGCCTTCCTCTGGATCAACATGTTAGGGCAAGTTAGGATAGGATATGGGTTGAACTGGATGGACTTAAAGTCTTCCTTCAACCTTAATAACTATGTTACTATGTAATATCCCGAGGTCCCAATATTTTCGTTACCTTCAGCTTAGGTCAGCTAATCAGTCATATTTGCGATCTGTGGGCAGGATCCAGACTATCTCCTCTTTTCCTTTAATAGGAATCCTTAAGTCGCAGGGGCCCCGGGGTCTCATTTCTGCTCTATACATTTATATGCTGTCTGTGGGAACCGGCTCTGCCCTGGTAGCGGTTAGGGGGAGGTCTTATTCCTGATGCTCAGGACGAGGATTGGGAGGAGGTTCTTGAGTCTTCGATTGGGGCGTCTCCATCGATCAATAATAAGATGATTCAATTATATATGATACACCAGTCATATTTAATCCCGTCACGCCTCTTCAAAATGGATCGACTCCAGTCTTCGGATTGTTTGAGATGTCACTCAGCAGAGGCAGACTTTATTCATATGGTGTGGAATTGTCCTATTATCCTCTCCTACTGGAGTGAGGTGACATCCTTACTGACTTCACTAGTACTAATCCCGATTCCCCTTAGCCCGCTGGTCTGTTTATTTGGGGTGTTGGACGGGGAGATGTGGGGACACAGTTAGATTCTTTCTTGAGGGAGACACTTTTTCTGGCTTTTAAGATGCTGGCGCTGCGGTGGATGGGTGGTGCACATCCTTCTCTCAGAGCATGGATTGAATTGGTAAATTAAGTTATACCGTTTGAACGAATGTTATATCAGAACCGGGGCTGTCCAGGGAAGTTTGATAAAATTTGGGATAGGTGGAACTCCTCTCCTCTCACCATTCTAGTGTGTAGTGGTTCAGTACCACCGTTAATACTATGGTTAAAATATCTTCGGTTACCTTATGGCATCGAATGGCTACTAATACTGCATAAATATGCTTGGCAGTTTGTTAGTAGTAGTTGTAGAATAATTAGATATGTAGTGTCATTTTGAGGTGTATATTGCCAAATGGATACAAACAAAATGTTTTGCTTATTTGTTGATTCGGTTTATTAACTCTGCAACAATACTTGGACTTATGAGTTCAATAGAGTTCAATAGTTGTACTAAGGATCTAACATGTAAGGTTGCTGTTCCTTTATAGTTGTTTGGACAAATGCATATGTATGACTTTGGCTCTATTCATGTGTCTATATGTTTTATGGTTAATAAACGAATTAAAAAAAAAAATATTTGCCACAAATCACATTTTGGTGGAAAAGTCAGCAAAATCAAATTTCTAAAGATCTTCTCACCTCTAGAATTAAGGTATCCCTTATTGCTTACAATTACTTTGCAAGTTGCAGGGTATTCCCATCTCCCAGATCCTATCCTAGTATGTAGTGGGTGTAATAGTGTAGTACAGTTTTTCTGATTCCTCATGTGCAGGCATTGCAGGACCTTAGGTATCCATGGTTGCGACCACTGATAGTGACAACTGGTTGCTAGAGGTTGTAACCATGATTACCCAAACACTGGAGAAACATCACCATGGATTATCAGCTGATGCACACATACCGGCAGCAGAATCTGCTGTATCTGTGCACGGGCTAAGTGCTTCCGGTGGCTGCTTTCATCTATGTAGCAACAAGGAAGTAGTACTGTGATTGACTATATCACTGCCAACAGCTTTATATTGATAGACACCATGATCATTACAGAATAGTTCAGGGCATTTTAGAATTTCAGCCAAAAAGCTGCCAGCTCCTTTAAGGCTGAATTCACACACCCATTTGCAGTTGTGTTTACAGTATTTTAACAGCCAAAATCTTGTTTATATATTAGTGTGCGTCTATTTGACAATTTTCCCATTAGCTTTTTTGAGGACTTTCTAGAAAATAAATACACTTTACAGGTAACATAATAAAAAGTTACATTAATGGTGCATGTAGAAAAATACATAAGAAAAAGCTCGAAACTCATTACAAACACTTTAAAATGCTGAAAAACTATATGAAACCGCTTTAATTGGTTCTCCATATCTTCACGGGTGGGTATTTACCAATACTGCTTGTTAAGCCAAGCACTTTTGCGATTTACTGTTTGTTAATTTTTTTTTTTTACATTCTTGAGATTTTATCACTTTGGGACCCACAGTTGGCTCTTTATCCCAGCCAGCTTCAG
The DNA here is from genome assembly GCF_039654945.1 of Dendrobates tinctorius. NCBI lineage: Eukaryota > Metazoa > Chordata > Amphibia > Anura > Dendrobatidae > Dendrobates > Dendrobates tinctorius. The sequence goes on from NW_027361672.1 coordinate 4,815,077, forward strand.
TGCAGTAATCAAGCTAGACAGTAACGGCTGTAGGCCTCTTAGGCATCAAGCTGTAAACGAAGGGGGGGAGAGAAAGGAGTACAAATAATGGCAAAAGTGGCCACTGTGACATGTCAAAAAGAATCTGTCATGACAACCAACCCTCCAAACCATTTATATTGCCATGTAGTTATTTGCAAGATAGGTCAATCTATGCCTTTTATTTATAAAATACGCTTCAACATAACTGAAATATCCACATATTATGCCATAGTTTAATGAGGCTGAAGTACTCTATTTGTGATTGTTGCAGTTCCTGACCTTCTACCAGTCCAACTCAATTCTCTGCCCTTCGCCACAGTCTTCTGTATAATTTCTGGTTCTCTGGCTTTACTGCACAGCCAGTTTGGAAGGTTGATCGTGCTAGATTCCCTCTAATAAAATCTGTCCTATTGTGTATTGTCTAATCAGTGAGGTGTCCTCTTATCAGTTAGTTGATTTTAGAAAAGATAAATGTGTGGATGCTTCTGTAGCAAGTGAGAATTAAGGATTACACAGACGACGTGAAAATATATGCAATACGCAGGTATGCCAAGCCCTTCATAACTCTTCTGTGCATAAAGGTATAACAGCAAAAAAAAAAAAACAACAGTTAATTCAGCAGTCACATATATGTCAGTGCGGGCTCACCTGAATAGATTAAAGTCCTCTTCTGGAACATGCTTTACAAAAAGAAGAGGTACAACCCTACCAGTTTCGATGTTACCTTCATCCTGAGCTTTGGCAGTATCTACCACTAAACAGAAGTATTCAACTCCATGCACAGCTCACACTGAACAGAGTACAGCTCCAACACACAGGCTATTAGACTTTCATAGCTAACCTGTGCAGTCTCCATTTAGCGAGAGAGTCTGGCTTGTTTCTCTCCCAGCTACGGCTCACATTTTGGCTGGTCATTGACCAGCTTCAGCACACTCTACTCTGCTCAACACCTCCAGCAGACTAAGAGCTCTCAAATGAACACATGCCCTGGTTCTTAGACAAAGCTAGTCAGGGGCATCTAATCAAGACCTGAAGTGCTAGAATTTAACCCAGTTCTACCTGGCTTTTCTACATTAGAGAGTCAAAATGTATTTTGACTCCATAGCAGGGCTACAAGTTGTAGCGTTGTATAGACAGCATTTCTATTAATGTCTGCATTGAGCCAGTACTCACAAAGTGCTTTGTATGAAGATTCCAGAACAGATTTATTCCCATGCTGAAATTCTTGTATTATGTGTAACAACAGGTGAAAGATGTTGTCTATCCAGAGTTGTACAATGGATGAACATGAGACAATCAAGGTTGAATGAATACTAACTAAATACAAGGAGAGAGGTTAACTGCCTCAGAGCAAGACTAAAGGGAGACAGAAAGGACAAACTTCAGATGGCAAGCATTGTTTGCATAGCAGTATAACAGTAATAATACAATCATAGCTTTATATTGTATCTATCTATTACTGGTAGCAGCTACAAGTAGGCTGAGTGATAAAGGAGCTGTGAGGATATTCAACAACATAGCTTGATGAGATTTTGAACCACTTGTTATATTGATAGAGACCCTTACCTCTTCCCTCCCCCTTCCAACTTGTTTTGCAACATCCTTGGTATTAGCATGGCGTGGGACACAAGCATTAGGAAATTCTAGAATTCTAACAATTCTTGTTAAGACTAAAGGTACTGTCACACTTAGCGATGTACCAGCGATATGACGCGGTCAGGATTCCTGGTACATCGCTAAGTGGTTGCTAGTGAGCTGCCACACAGGCAGATCTCACCAGCGACATCGCTGGGGACGGGGGTCGCTTCTTACGTGTCACACTAGGTGATCCTTACGTCCTCCCGCCCGGCTCCACGTGTCGCTCGCCTCTCCACAGGAAGCGCCGCAGGAAGCTGACGACGAGAAACAGTCCAGGACGTTTTCGCACGATCAGCGATAACCAGCGGGGGAGCCGGTCGGAGGTAAGTATCAGACACAGCGATATCGCTAGCAATATCCCTATAACGTCACAAGTTATAGCGATATTGCTAGCTATATCGCTTAGTGTGACAGTACCTTAAGTCTTTTTTATTTGATATCAGACTATATCAATGTTCCTATGGGTTTTTACACAGCAGACTATCCCATTATACCTTTATTATTTGAAACCAAATAGAATTTTTTAACAATGTCTGAGTTAATCATGCATTAACGAAGAATTATTCACATAACACTGCATCACGCTTGCTATACATTAGGACTATAGGTTTCACTTATATATTTGCTCTAAATCCCTTTTTAGTTCCAGTTTTATGTCTGTTTTCTCAATCTCTATAGTGCACTATTATTACATTGAGCAATGTTTTCTAGAGAATGATCCTTTTAGATGGTGGAGATTCATACACACTGAGAAGTACATCTAGCGGTGCATTTGTAGTTGGCGATCATGGCCGCCGCAAACAACCGTCAATTAGCTGCATGTAAGCAGATTGTCCATTTAATAGCCTGTTTTCATGCGCACAGAACGATTCTTAATACTATTAATTGGTTATACAGGACTGCTTACGAGATCCAATGATTTTTAAGCAAGCTTAAAAATCATATCACCCAAGGAACAATCATTTTACTTGCTCATCTGGTGATTGGCGGACTGTTTAGTCAGGGCAGTAATATAGAAACGAGAATTCCTAGTAAGGCTCATTCCCTATTATCCACTATTGCAAATGCAGTTTTAGGCTGTATTCCCACATCCGTGAAACATCAGTTTGTTTTGTTTATTCCTCAGAGAACACATGGACCATAAAGATTAATTGATCCAAATGCACATCCGTTTTAACACAGAGCCGTGTCTTCTTTCCATGAGACTCGGAGCATATCCTACTCTCACAGAAGATATACTTTGTGCTTCAGAGTTCACATGACAGAGCTGGTTGTGCGCATTCTCTTACAGTTGGGATTGACGTTCTGTTCCCCTCATTTTACAATTCACCTTGTTATGGACATTTTTTTTTTACAATGAAGGGTGTTATGAATGGGTCACCGAGGAGGACAAAACCGAAAACAAGCTAAGCCCCAGAAAAACCAGAGAGGTTGGTAACTATGCAGATCCCTGATCCTAACCACACAACTAGCAGCAGCCGTGGAGCGTACCTACGATGAACCTAGATGCCTCGTCACGGCCGGATGACTAAATAAGCCTAAAGCAAGAAAAGGGGAAAAATAACTGCCCCAGAGCAGACCCCAAAGGAATAGACAGCCCCCACACATGTATTGACGGTGAAACAAGATGAAAACACAAACACAGGCAGGAAAATAGGCTGAGCAAACGATGGGGCCCAGACTAACTAGAAAGGAGAGGAAAGGAAAGACACTGTCTGCAATCTGCCCAAAACCCTACAAAATAATGTCCAACACTTCTGATAACAAAATTAACCCTGAAGTCACTAGACTTCTCCCACTATATCAGCACTCTGAAATATTCTGAGATAGAGCAAAAAGAGGCCAATCTAATAAGGGGCAAATTGGCAAATACAGATAAATAAAAGTGAAAATTCAGCACAGCCCCAGCCGGGGCTGGCTGACCACACAAAAAACTGAATATAACAACAAAATCAAGTGTGAACATTAGCAGAAAAACTTAGCTTGAGCTGACTGGGACAAAGCTGAGAAACAAGACCTGACAAGCAGAAGGAATCACCAGCACCAGAGTAGGGCGTCGGCTGTCTTAAATCCAATCTGAGATTCCTGAGGTCCAATCGTCATCCTCATTATCAGGTGGTAGATCTCTACTGATTAAATCAGCCTCACTTCCTCCTGTTACCACCAGAGGGAGCCTGGAAGGAAAACTCACAACTGGTAGACCAGAAAATGAACTCACAACAGAAGGGCATGATATTGCTTTGTTTTTTGTTTTGATTTTGTTTGTTTCCTGGATTTATTGGAAGGGTCCGGTGTGATCCATTTATTGGTTCTGCTTGCACAGACACACATTGTCTGCAGTATGGTCCCTAAAACTTTACTTGGCTGCATTGTTTTTTTTCTTATTAAAGCCTTTGCTAAGTTTATAAATGTATGAATAAAAATTCAGGCTAACATTATACTGAGTTGTAATGTGCCTTTTCTAAAGCCTTAGTTGACATCCATTTACACAAATTGTTTACTTGAAATGCAGTTTTATTTCTGAAACGTGGATTTACTAAAAATCTAATTTGGCAATAGGCAAGTGTGGAAAAAGAAATAAAAACTAGAAACCAGACAAACTTAATGGCTTACCTAGCACTGCTCTATAGTTGTTGGATATATGAATAATGCACTGTTAGAGTGTGTAGGACTTGTACAATACTCCCGACGACGCACTTCTAAACCCATATGTGTACAACATAATTTGTCTTTAATATCTTGAGCATCTTTTAAAGCTCAAAACACTATGTATTGCTTCTGTTGTGTGGTGCCTTTGTGATGCCCATGACAGCCTTGGGATCCAGTGTGAGTTTAGAAAAGGTATCAGGGCAGTGTATTCTTATGACATCACTTTCTCAAATCCTTGATATACGGTGAAGCTTGGTCAAGGTCAAAAACTTGGGTGGATTTGATGCTGCACTTGTATAGAGCTAACTCCAGCTGAATACTTTTGAAGATCTTCTAGCATTTTGGAATATATCTATGTAATCATTAAGGAGAGCTCAGGCTGTTAGAACAAGCTGTATGTGTCAGTTATTTATAAACCCCCTCCATGGACCCCAATAGTAGCTTGCTTAACTTTATTATGCTTCCTCATTGCCTAGTATGGCATTAAGTGAGCTGTAAATTTTAATTGTACATGCACTTATATAAACCAGGCCTCTAGCAGATTAAAATAAATTATAAAGTCCAGGGCACTTCCAAATTGCAGAAAACAAGGCCCAGTTTATCTAGGACTGCAAGCTGGGCCTGCTTTCAATTCAGGTAATTATATTTCTGACCTAGCCTTGGCTGTGTCAGCTTTGCATTCAAAGAATTAGTTCCCCAAAGGACAGAAGAGAAAAATAAGCCCCCCTTTGTTCTCTGTTTATTGGCAGACCAGGTCAGATGCCCTGATTAGCTCTCAGCTGGAGCCTAAGCTGAACTTTGACACTGAAACCCAAAGGCAGACTTTTACCAGCAGTGACGGAAGAAATAAAGTTTAGCAAATGAAATCCCAAGGCAAAGCTGTATGATTGTGCAGCTGACACGAGATCAGAACTTAATTATTCAACAACAATGCAGACATACATATCAGGTTGGCGGCCCCTATTTATGTGAACTCTGGTATTTAGGAGTGGTCTCCTTCTGGATGGGGCACAGGCTGCCTCTTACTAGTTTGCTTTCCATCGCTAGATGTACAGATGGTAGACATCTTCTTTAGAGTTATTCTATTGGATTCAAATATGCGAGTCTGTCATAGTAATGTGTAACTAGAAAAGAATATTCTAGACCTCTCTAATAAAACCAGATGTACCATTTAATACTGGTGATATCTGACAGAGGATGCTTTTTAGAGAGTTGATGAATTTTTTTGTTATGGTTGTGGGCACATGGTGAAAGTTTTGTACTGCTCACACGGAGAGACGTTACCCCTTAGACCCAAGTCAGAGGCTTCTCATACAGCCAAATCAAATCTCAGAATTTGCACTGAGGAAGGGAAAAAACCCAGAAACACATGTCTGCATATAGGGAAAAAAGCCAAGCCAGAATCTCTGTCATGTGGCAAGTCTTCATAAAGGTCGATAGTGGCTTTTAGTATTGCTACTTCCAATAGGTGGAACTAGAGTTCCCCTTCCTCTCTGAAGAGGTAATTTACGTATATGATTTCCCATAGGAGCATTGCATGGCCTACAAGTCTCCTTACACTGGTATGTCAGGCATTTCACGCTCAACAAGAAGAGACGTTAAACCCTGTACTACATTTAGGCAAACATTAAAAATAAAAATACCTAGTAAGATACCTAGAAAAAATGGTTTGTTTAGTGATGCATGGTGATTACAGAATAAAGACCTTTTTTATCAATTTGGTCAGAGGCATTTTCTTGCTTTTGGTGCAGAGTTCAGGTTTTTATTGTATATTGTGGAATTTAAGTTGCAACTTGAATTACGTAATATTTTGAACTAAATGTTGAGCTCCTGTTTAATAAGTGTTCAGTTAATTTGTGACTAAATGTAGACTGTGTGGTCAGCTAAAAGAAGCCCATGTTATTAATCATGATGGGTGATATTGTGTAAGGGATGATTAATGCACCATGGAATCCTGCTTCTTGTGTCTCTAAATAACAGAATTAAGCAAGGGGCACCAAAAAGCTGCATTTAAATGCTGTGCTTTCAGTAGCAACGGTGAGATAATAGTATGCTATAGTGACAGAAACATAATGACGTTGATTGGGCAGGGGGTTTAATGACAAACTCAAGAACAAGTTATTGTCCTTTTGGATGGATTATGGTCTTCCAGCATGGAGTGCGCTCATGCTCATTTTGGTGTTAGAGATTACCTTTTCATTATCACTAATGTTCCTGTCTCTTCAGATGATGTTAAATTACAGCCCCCATTGTATTTGAGCTGACAATCTTGGTGCATTTGTCCAGGCTTGTACATTTTAGTTGTAGAGTGGTAGTATGACATAATCTTAGCAAGAACGTAAGATGGCTTGTAGATGAAAAATAAATTACCTAGCATGCTGCACATCATAGCATTTTTACTGGTTCCTTTCAGACTTTTCTGATTCAGATTAATGTTTGTCTTAAAGAAGAGCACTGTGGTTATTTTTTTTTTGTTAACCCCTTCATGACCCAGCCTATTTTGACCTTAATGACCTGGCCATTTTTTGCAATTCTGACCAGTGTCCCTTTATGAGGTAATAACTCTGGAACGCTTCAGCGCATCCTATCGATTCTGAGACTGCTTTTTCGTGACATATTGGGCTTCATGTTAGTGGTAAATTTAGGTCGATATTTTGTGCTTTTATTTGTAAAAAATCTGAAATTTGGCGAAAATCTTGAAAATTTTGCAATTTTCAAAATCTTAATTTTTAATCTGTTAAACCAGAGAGTTATGTGACACAAAATAGTTACTAAATAACATTTGCCACATATCTACTTTTCATCAGCACAATTTTGGAAACAAATTTTTTTTTGTTAGGAAGTTATAAGGGTTAAAAGTTGACCAGTGAGTTCTCATTTTTACAACAAAATTTACAAAACCATTTTTTTAGGGACCACCTCACATTTGAAGTCACTTTGAGGGGTCTGTATGGCAGAAAATACCCAAAGTGACACCATTCTAAAAACTGCACAGCTCAAACTACTCAAAACTACATTCTAGAAGATTATTAACCCTTCATGTGCTTCACAGGAACTAAAGCAACGTAGAAGGAAAAAATGGACATTTTAATTTTTCCAACAAAAAAATTTTTTAGCATCATTTTTTTCATTTTCACATGGGCAACAGGATGAAATGGATCCTAAAATTTGTTGGGCAATTTCTCCTGAGTACACCGATGCCTCATATGTGGTCACTGTTTGGGCGCACAGGAGGGCTCAGAAAGGAAGGAGCGCCATTTGACTTTTTGAATGAAAAATTAGCTCCAATCGGTTTCGGACACCATGTCACGTTTGGAGAGCCCCTGTGTGCCTAAACAGTGAAAACCCCGTACAAGTGACACCATTTTGGAAACTAGACCCCTTAAGGAACTTATCTAGATGTGTAGTGAGCACTTTGAACCCCCAAGTGCTTCACAAAAGTTTATAACGCAGAGCAGTGAAAATGATTTTTTTAGCACGCTATTTTTTATTTTCACATGGCTAACAGGAGAAATTGGACCCCAAAAGTTGTCCAGTTTGCCCTGAGTAAGCCGGTACCCCATATGTGGGGGGGAACCAATGTTTGGGTGCACGGCAGGGCTCAGAAGGGAAGGAGCGCCATTTGACTTTTTGAAATGAAAATTAGCTCCAATCGTTAGCAGACACCATGTCGTGTTTGGAGAGCCCCTGTGTGCCTAAACTTTGGAGCTCCCCCACAAATGACCCCATTTTGGAAACTAGACCCCCTAAGGAACTTATCTAGATGCATAGTGAGCACTTTGAACCTCCAGGTGCTTCACAGATGTTTATAACGCAGAGCCGTGAAAATTAAAAAAAATTTTTTTTTTCCAAAAAAAAATATTTTTAGTCCGCAATTTTTTATTTTCACAAGGGTAACAGAAGAAATTGGAGCCCAAAAGTTGTTGTACAGTTTGTCCTGAGTACGCTGGTACCCCATATGTGGGGGATGACCACTGTATGAGCACACGTCGGGGCTCGGAAGGGAAGTGGTGACATTTTGAAATGCTGACTTTGATGGAATGGTCTGCGGGCGTCATGTTACATTTGCAGAGCTCCTGATGTTCCTAAACTGTGGAAACCCCCCACAAGTGACCCCATTTTGGAAACTAGACCCCCTAAGGAACTTACCTAGATGTGTGCTGAGCACCTTTAACCCCCAAGTGCTTCACAGAAGATTATAATGCAAAGCTGTGGAAATAAAAAATCATTTTTTTTCCCTCAAAAAATCATTTTTTAGCTCGCAATTTTTTATTTTCACAAGGGTAACAGGAAAAATTGGACCTCAAAAGTTGTTGTCCAGTTTGTCCTGAGTACGCTGGTACCCCATATGTGGGGGGGAACCATTGTTTGTGCACACGTCAGGGCTCGGAATGGAAGTAGTGACGTTTTGAAATGCAGACTTTGATGGAATGGTCTGTGGTCGTCGTTACGTTTGCAGAGCCCCTGATGTGCCTAAACAGTGGAAAACCCCCACAAGTGACCCCATTTTGGAAACTATATCTTCCAGGTAACTTATCTAGATGTGTGGTGAGCACTTTGAACTCCCAAGTGCTTCACAGAAGTTTATAACGCAGAGACGTGAAAATGAAAAAATCATTTTTTTCCACAAAAAATAATTTTTAGCCCGCAATTTTTTTATTTTCCCAAGGGTAACAGGAGAAATTAGTCCTAAAAGTTGTTGTGCAATTCTTCCTGAGTATGCTGATACCCCATATGTTGGGGTAAACCACTGTTTGGGCACACGTTGGGGCTTGGAAGGGAGGGAGCACCGTTTGACTTTCTGAACGCAAAATTGGCTCGAATCAATGGTGGCACCATGTCGCACTTGAAGACCTCCTGATGTGCCTAAACAGTGGAAACCCCTCAATTATATCTCTAACCCTAACCCCAATACACCCCTAACCACAACCATAACCCCAACACATCCCTAACCCTAATCCCAACCCTAACCACAAGCCTAACCCTAATCCCAACCCTAACCACAACACACCCCTAACCCTAATTCCAACCCTAATGCTAACCATAATTCCACCCTAACCCTAATTGCAACCCTAACCCTAATTCCATCCTAACCCTAATTGCAACCCTAACCCTAATTCCACCATAACCCTAGTTCCAACCCTAACCCTAATTCTAACCCTAACCCTAATGGAAAAATAAAATTAAAAATATTTTCTTTATTTTATTATTTGTGCCTACCTATGGGGGTGATAAACGGGGGGTTTATTTACTTTTTATTTCATTTTGATCTCTGTGAGAGAGAGCTCAAAATGAATGAATGGAATCTGCAGCCGCAGATTCGAGCGGGCACATTGCGCATGCGCCCGCCATTTTCCAAGATGGCGGCTCCCATGATCCGGGACCCCGGGAGCGTCAGCGGCGCTCGGAAGGTATCGGGGGGTGAGGGGGGATTGGAAGCTGGCGGGGAGCGGAGGGGAGGGGGAGCAGATGATGACAGCGGAAGCAGATCGTCACTGTCATTCAGTGGTGGGGGGGGCGATGGCCGTGGAGGGGTCGGATCACTGTCTCCAGCCATGTCCGATGCTACTGCAGCATCGGCCATGGCTGGTTTGTAATATTTCATCAAATTTCATTGTTGAAATATTACTATCGCTCTGATTGGCTGTTTCACTTTTAGCGATCTCGTTAAGTGTTACACGCGGAAACGACCGGCTCCCTGCTGCGATGTCGCTGATCGTGCGTGAACGTTCAGGATCATTTTTTGATCGCTGGCGTCAAGCTGACCAGCATGCATCGCTGTGTTTGACGCCCCTTATCAACGATGAGCGACCTCGTTGGCGACTCTGTGAATTGAATGCTTGTTTGACACCTGGAAACTGATAATCCAAAACTTTACTGACCTATATTGAAAATAGAATCCATGAGTGTTTTTAAGCAACTGCACGGTACTTGGAAACAACTATTACATGAGACAAACCTGTGCAAATCAAGAGGCGTAGAATCCTAGATCATTTCGGATTGAAGTATAGCTCATCATAGTGACCTGACTCTGGGTCTTGACCCGATTCATGTCTTTCACATAAAATCCATAGAGTAATCTTCAAAAAAATGCTGTTATTTTTACTTGGCATGCAATGGAATAGCATAGACCATAATATTAGCAATTCATGGAATGCACATCAGTACAATGCAAATACTTTCTAGATGTACATCTTAAAGACAGCCCCACAAATGATTCTTCGAAGGTGATTCTAAATCCGTGAGAAAATACTCATAAACTGGATGCACGAGCAGAGCTTCATGGAGACATTGTATTTAGGAAATTGGCGTGTAGACACCCCTATGGCAGTGTTTCAGGGCAGACTCCTTTTTCAAGTGGGACAGTCTTAAAGATTTACCGTACATCTAGCAGGTATTTGCATTATTGTCTATGCTAGTTCATTAAATGTTAAGGAAAACGAATAGCACTTTTTTGAATAATACTCTGTGTGCCTTTTTTGTGTGTTTTTTGTATCTACAAGATGATAGTATGGGAATAACAATTAAAAGGAACTTGTCACCAGCAAAAATGCTTTTAACCTGTAGATATGGGGCTAATCTGCAGGTTCGTAGCATTGCTAACTGCCCAGCGCCTGCACTAAGGCCCCGTTACACACGGCGAGATCGCTAGCGATATCGCTGAAACGACAACGATTTTGTGACGCAACAGCGACATTGCTAGCGATCTCGTTAAGTGTGACACGTGGAAACGACCGGCTCCCTGCTGCGATGTCGCTGATCGTGCGTGAACGTTCAGGATCATTTTTTGATCGCTAGCGTCAAGTTGACCAGCATGCATCGCTGTGTTTGACGCCCCTTATCAACGATGAGCGACCTCGTTGGCGACTCCAAACTCATATAGATAGCGCTGAAGGACGCCTATTCAAAGTCTGAATCGCTATTATAGACAGTGTGTGACAAGGTACCAACGATCGCCGTGGTCGTTAGTGACATCGCTGATGCGTCTTTATGAAGATCGGCCTGTATGACTGCTTACTAGCGATGCACAAACGATCTTAGCCAGATCGTATCATTGTCGAAATCGTTGGTGCGTCGCTACGTGTAACGGTACCCTTAGCCGAATACTTCAGGGAGAAAATTAACTTCATTCCCGCCGGCAACCTTCAGTTAGGGGGCGGTGGTGGCGCGGGTTCAGTCACCACCATGTCTGACTTATCCCATAATTTTTTCATGGAAGAACACCCCATTAACCTATAGTAAAACAATTATACTTATGTGTAGTGTTACTAACCAAATGGGTATAATTATATATGGACATAAGGACAATCGCAAAAATTATGTAAGATATATACAAAACAACGGCGATCAAAGAGTCCAAAACCATAAATTTACAAATTAGCAATAATTTTATTCAAGTATATCAGGATTATCGAAAGAGGGTGAAGTAAGAGTCAATGATGACCATAATAGGTACTTGGGCAAAGACAATAGGACACACAAGGGTACATGGACACGGGAATGTACATAATTTTACAAATATACTATTCAAAATTTAAATATTCCACATAATCCCATAGTTAGAAAATAGCCAGTCACAGAGTCAAAATCAGAACCGGATAGCACTACCATAGGTGGAGGAACCTGCCACCACTAATGGTATGTACTAAATCCGGAGTAAGCCATACACAATCACATATAATATTACCTTCAGACTGGTCTATGATATAAGTCCACCCAGGAGGATACACCTGGGTGGACTTATATCATAGACCAGTCTGAAGGTAATATTATGATATGTGATTGTGTATGGTTTACTCGGAGCAGTGACTGGTGCCACCCCCATGACAGAAACCGCCATACATGACATGACAATACGCCATACATTCTGTGTGGGGTTAAGATAAGTTTGCTGGCCAATCAAGCACAGTGATACTGTCATTTGTAAACCAGGTATTGGTACTTTTGTCAGTGTGGACAGATGCCAATTCCTGCTGAAGAATGAAATTTCCATCTTCAATAAGCTTGTCGGCAGAGGGAAGCATGAAGTGCTCTAAAGTTTCCTGGTGGATGGCTACGCTGACTTTAGTCTTGATAAAACACAGAGTACCTATACCAGCAGATGACATGGCTCCCCAAACCATCACTGATTGTGGAATCTATGGCTTATTGTCAAGAAGATGATGAGAGACACCAGACCCAACAATGCAGACGAGCTGATGGCTGCTATCAAAGCAACCTTGGCTTCCATAGCACCTCAGCAGTGCCACAGTCTGATCGCCTCCATGCCACGCCGCATTGATGCAGTAATTGATGCCAAAGGAGCCCCGACCAAGTATTGAGTGCATTTACTGAACATACACTTCAGTTGGCCAACATTTCGGATTTTAAAATCATTTTTTCAAACTGGTGTTATAAAGTATTCAAATTTACCGAGATAATGCCTTTTGGGTTTTCATTGGCTATAAGCCATAATCATCAACATAAACAGAAATAAACACTTGAAATAAATCATTTGGTTTGTAATGACTCTCTAAAATGAGTTTCACTTTTTGTATTGAAGAACTGAAATAAATTAACTTTTTGATGATATTCTAATTTTGTGAGATGCACCTGTAATATCTAGATTCCAAGACATGTAGCAAACACAGGGGTGGCCAGTTCCAAACTCACTGACTTAGGCTACGTTTCGGGGGAACGTAGCTTTTCTCAAGCTTTTGAGAACATTACACAGATTTAAATACTAAATCCTTATTAAACATTTGCATACATCAAACATTTAAGATTGCAAATGTGCACTACAATACCTAGTAAACATAAAAACTATTCGTATAATGCATTCTATAGAACACCATCAATGATATTAGCTGATTTATATCCTTAGGAATTGAAGAATTCATAGTAAACATTTCTCGCTGCAATAAATGTTTATCAATACATCTGAACAGTCACCTATAAAATCTTCCAAAACCACCCATCTAGCCATACCAATTCATCTGTATATGCACTCGTATCCTTGACTCCAATGCATTACTTTTCAAAAAACTTGGTTTTGGACATTTTGGTTTCTTTTAAACTGATTACATGGCTCTTTTTTTTCCATTTTAAAGTTTTTTGAAGCAACCCCAATGTTTTCTTGTTTCGGCATAGTTCATAATATATCACATTTCTCATCCTTTTCAAAGTTTTTTTCTCCACATTTTCTTATGAATTGAACTACCGGTAGTCCAAATTTTGTGCATTATGCCCGGATCAGTCCTGCTTATTCTCCCGGGGCATTCTCACTGATGTGTGAATGAGGTCTCTGATCTGCCCTTATACTCCATGAACTCTAAACTCTGCGGATGTTTGTGAGCATGGTGACTTCCAGTTTGCTAAATGAAACTATGCCTATGTTTCAGGACATATGGTCACACTGCATAAACCCCAGAAGTCTGTCAGACACACACTTCTAAATCCCCTGTATTTTCATTAACACCGCAACTTCAAGCTTGTGCTTTTGACCTAAATCTACATGCCAAAGACTTGCAGTCACACTGCATTTGACCAAAGTTGCGGTATCCATTATCATCCACAGGCTCTAGAAATGTGTAAGTGACCGACATTTGGTATATGGTCAGTATGACCACAAGCTTCTGGCACATAGGCATAAGCCAGCTGCACCTGCTAGAAGTTGTGTTTACATTCATCAGTGAGATTAAGAATTAAGGGAAGAAAATGTAAGGGCAGATCAGAGACCCCCGGTACACCTCAGTGGACATGCTATTGGGGCCTGGTCTGCACATATCATGTGTTTTTTGGACTAGTCCTATTTGCAAGGAAAATACACGAGAGAGAGCCGAGGGATATGGATATCACCCGCCATCACCAATCTGTGATGGAGCTTACACAGTCGCAGCTCTTTGGTGCCTCACTTACCCTCAGGTCAGTCAGGGAACTGCACCTAGGATAAGTAGTCGCTGGAGAGGCTGCCCTGTCACATACTGGTTATCGAGGCCCTCTGCAGTGAGGGTGGTATATTTATCACCAGTCCCAGGCCGGGACTATATATATATATATATATATATATATATACCAACCTCCAGTCCGTCACTGCCAGGATCCCTCAATAACACCAGAACGATATGCTGCCACCAGTTCCTCATTGGACATAAGCCCGGTCTGTTAACAAGCTTATATCGGGTCAGAAACCAACCCCAGGTAGCGCATAAGTACTAGCCGGACTCACAGACGTGGGAAATCGTGTTTCGAGATAAAAGAGCAGCACAAAATTAATTGATATTTTAATTGCCGAAAGGCGCACAAATATAGAGTAATATACAGATTTTACAGCCAGAAGTACAGATAAAAGTAGGGTAAAGGTTGGGGATAGCAGTTAGCTGTATGTGTCACGTTACCATTCCGTATAACTTGTGGATGAAGGGAAGCTCTCTTATCCACAGGCATCTTCTTACTTTGTGGGCAGTCTCCACGTCTGACGTGACATGACTTCCATGGCAGAACATTGACAAAGGTTATAGGTGTGTAGATGGCTTTTAACCCCTAGGTCGCCCCTCCCATATTTGCCACCGTCCCTCTGGGATGGACTGAATTCTCCCTTGACGTCCTAGCTGAAACAATTTCCAAAATCTAAGATGGGTCATAACTTCCTTGTGGGAGGTCCAAATGGTACGACTGACGTCTCAGCGGGTTCGTTGGGGCTAGACCGATACGGAGAGTCCAAACTTGGGTCGGCTAAGAGGTTCTGGAGAGCCAGTCTCGAAAGCTTGGTATCCTGGACTGCTAGAGAAAGGTGAGACACAGGGGTATGTGCGGAGGGCTCCCAGAGTTCTGATGGCATATTGGACTTACCCCTGAGATTCACGGTACTCTTGTAATTCATCTCTGGGTGTCGTTGCCCATGTGTCTACGCTTTCATGGTACTCTCATAGTATATAATTCATCTCTAGGTGTCGGTGATGCTCGGTTCTAGAGCTTTCCCTAGATGTGGGCTGCCTTGCACAAAAGACAGCAGGGGGTCCCAGCTCTGCTCCTCCTTGCCTTCATTAACACATGGCCTCTATTTCTCTGGGCAAATGGTGAAGTTCTGTTCTTTTAGGTATATGTGTACTTATCCCAAGGGTGAGGGCCACTTCAGGAGTGGAGGAAGATCTCTAGAAAATATATTGGGCCTGAATTAATAAATCCAAAATGTAGTCTCCCTCGTGTCCCTAACACTATTCATAATAGTATGTGGAGAAACAACTTTGAAAGGATGAGAATTGTGGTGTACAGTGAGCTTGCTCAAACAATGTGGATGCCTGTGAAATCACTTTTAAAAGACAAATGCAGCCATGTAATAGGTGTTGATCCTGCTGTCAGGTTCCCTTTAATGCCTTTACTTGATGTTAATTTGCACAATCACCAACACTATACTAACCTTTTTCGACCCCCAAGGTTAATATGTTATCAAAATATAAAAAAAACTAGATGTGTATTTCCTGAAGGAAGTACAGATAGTGCTTTGATATGGTGCCCGGGCTGCCTCTTTAACAGAGACTTGAATGCTGCCCCTGCAAGACTTTCAACTCAGGATCCGTTTTAACTGTGGCTCAGCCTCCGATTTGTAGGCCTGGGTCGATCAGCCTCCGATTTGGAGCCTGGGGTCACTCAGCTTTCGATTTGGCGCGCCGGCCCTTTAAGACCCTTTTCGGTGCGCCGGCCCTTTAAGAATCACTTAGGCGCTTCGGCCGTTTAAGAGCCAGTTTAGCGCACAGGGCTTCTAAATCCACTTTGGCGCACATTCTCTCAGCGGCATGCGTCATGTGATGAAGCTAGATTTGCATTTGTGCTTTGGGTTTCGCTTTAAGAGCTGAAATTATCTGCCAGAAACTCTGTCCTGGAGAGGCCATGTGAAGTTCGTAGGCATTGGCATAGTAACTGGGTCTGCCTGCGCATATCAATGAGCTTAACTGCCATTTCAATCGCCTCAGGGCATGTTTTGTCTCTGACAAAATTTCCCCATTCAAATGCATTGAGACAATGCATTCCAATGACGGGAAAAAAAAATTTCTAACGCAAATTGCGCAAAAACTACAAATCCGATCGACACGAAAAATACTTAGCACACCACTCATGGACGCTGGCTTCGAAACGACACCTCAACGGAGTCTGTGCGTGTAGCGATGCGGGCCGCATTAATTGCAGAAATCAACTGAATAAGAAGAATAAGTTTAGCAGCGTTCGGATAACAAGATAGTGCTTTCTTCAAAGCACTATAAAAAAAAAAAGTTGCCAGGTCTCTTCTAGATCTCAAGCTGAGGACCTACAGAATGTAGGGTAGAAGTACTAAACCGCTACATGATGCACTTTGTTGACTATTTGATGATTTATTGTGGCTGATAACAGTAGATAAAATGTTGCAGTGAAAACACACACACGTCGGATATCCTCTAACCGTGTTTTTATTCTTAAATTTTATTATGTGAAGCAAAAACCACTCACTTATATGAATAACAAAATAGCTTATAAAAATGCTGCAGCTCATTCTGTAAAACAAACACCAAACCTTGTTTAGATACGTCCATTGACGTCCCATCAATGACAGAAGGCCTCATGATTTCTATGGGGCCTGTGAGCTCCCCCAGGTGTCAACGCTGTCACACCGTCCCCCGCTTGTCATCGACAGTTTGCCAGTACAGTTGAGAGCAATGATTAAAGAGGGAGAGTCAGCTGACTCGCCCTCCTCCATTATTCTCCCTCGGCTTCGGACTTCTCAGCGCAGCGCATACGATGACATCACTACATGGAACCCGCTTCGCCTGTGATGTACAGGCGCTTCAGAATACTCGCTGCAGAGACAGGAGAAGCTAGGGAACAAGGAGGAAAGGTGAGTACTGTTGTTTTTTGTTTTAATCAGCGAGTACATTGTGGTGGCCATAATACTGTAAAGAGGACTATGGGGAGTCCACTATACTATATGTACTATGGGGAGTTTTATCACATATAATGTCCTTTATATTTTTAAACCCCTAATACAATGGGGGTATATCCCCTAAAAATACAATAATCACAAAAAATGGGCTCCTATAGAATAGGCAACACTCAGGGGATACTTATAAAAGAGTATTTTTACTGAACAATTTTTTTTAAGAACAAGTAAAAAGAAATGGTACTGAAAATACAAAAATCAGGGACATAATACCATGGAGTGCCAACAGTGCAAAAAAGGCTTGTACTGAACAGCAAGCTTATATGCAGAAGAGTTGATGATTAAAGGGAGTCTGTCTCCCTTTTTTTGGCCTTTCAGCTGCCAGCATAGACATCGGGGGCTTATCTACAGCATTCTGTAATGCTGTAAATAAGCCTCCGATGTAACCTGAAAGAGAAGAAAACCACGTTATATTATACTCACCGAGGTGGGCGGTCCAGTCCGATGGATGTCGCCATCCCGTCCGGCGCCTCCCTTTTTCATGCGATGACGTCCTCTTCTCCCGTCCTGTAATGGCTCCGGCGCAGGTGCACTGCTCGGCCCTGTTGAGGGCAGAGCAGAGTCCTGCAGTGCGCAGGCATCGGGAGAGGTCTGGCGCCTGCGCACTGCTGAATTCTGCTCTGACCTCAACAGGGCAGAGCAATGCGCCGTAGCCATTTCAGGACGGGAGAAGAGGACGTCATCGCATGAAGAAGGGAGCCGCCGGACCAGACCGCCCACCTCGGTGAGTATAATATAACGTGTTTTTCTTCTCTTTCAGGTTACATCGGGGGCTTATCTACAGCATTACAGAATGCTGTAGATAAGCCCCCGATGTCTATGCCGGCAGCTAATAGGGGAAAAGAAAGGGTGACAGATTCCCTTTAAATCCACTACGACAATAGCACAATACATATGTGGTACACAAAGATCAAAATAGAGCCAACACTGCAGATGTAGGGTTATGTAAACAAATGCCTGTATCCTTGAATAAAGTGCTTAAGTGCTCATAATATAAACTTTGAGATGAAAATAGCTATTAAACTTATCATAATAATGTGCTTGTAGAAGGGATAAATTAGTCCCTATATAGAGTGCACGTGGAACTCCTGGCGTCCCTGCTGCCCCGACGCATGTTTTGCTATCCTTCTTCGGGAGGCGTGTCAGGGCAGGGGGCACGTCATGTATAAATACATCTAAGACGTGTTGTGATAGGACAGTGAACAGTGGGTGGGTTAAAACAACCAATAAGCATATGTGTCTAAAGTGAGATTACATCAGCGGCCATGGCCGGATGTGACGTAAAAAGCAAATGCAGTAAAAAAACGGCGCGTGCGCCGATAAACAGAAAGTGAATTGGCGGCCTTGGCCGGATGTGACATGGGGAGCTAATGCAGCGTACAATGAGGTGAAACGGTGCATGTGCCAGCACGACAGGCCCTGACATAACATAGAGGGCTGAATCAGAGTGCTGTGGAGAATGACGGCGCATCATATAAATCCTATCATATAATTTGTCATGTTTGTTTTCTTTAGTCCTAGTATGTCGTCATTGAGGATTTTGGTCTTGTATTATGATGATTATGCTGGAATTCTGGATTATACTCTTATACTACTATTATATTGCTTCTCATTCGGACTTCTATGAAAGCACCATACCTTGAGGCATCCCTTATGGCATTATATGTCACAATGAAGAATATTTTGGACCAAAAGGAAAATCTTATATTCCTCAGCTTGATAGATCATCATGTGTGATTGCATTATTATGTGTATTTGTCATTTGCTATTTGTTATGTTTATTCCTTGTCTTTGTATGTATGAGACTCCATTATTATAGGGATATTTCCCTTTTTTATTATTATATTATTATGAATTCATAGGGGCATTAATATTGGTTGTCACCTTATTGTTGTTGTTCATGTATTTTGTAACTACATGGTGTCACCATTGGTAGTTTCACTGGCTGGTGGAGTTGTGCGCATTCTTTGGCTGCGGACCTGTTTGGGGTGCTATCTGCGGTCGTTAGTGAGTCTTGTAGGTTTCATCATTTAGTGACGTCCTATTAGGACCCACGTAACTGCAGTATACACTCTTCAATGGCAACACGGGTCGAGTCGGCAGGCGCATTCACCGTCATTCTCCACAGAACACTGATTCAGCCCTTTATGTTATGTCAGGGCCTGTCGTGCCGGCAGATGCACTGTTTCACCTCATTGTACACTGCATTAGTTCCCCATGTCACATCCGGCCGAGGCCGCTGATTCACTTTCTGTTTACCGGCACATGCGCTGTTTTTTACTGCATTTGCTTTTCACGTCACATCCGACAGTGGCCGCTGATGTAATCTCACTTTAGACACATACGCTTATTGGTTGTTTTAACCCACCCACTGTCCTATCACAACACGTCTTAGATGTATTTATACCTGACGTGCCTCCTGCGCTGACATGCCTCCCGAAGAAGGATAGCGAAACACGCGTCAGGGCAGCAGGGACGCCAGGACTTCCATGTGCACTATACTGGTAATGGCTTTTTGCCTTTCTAATATGTTATAAGAATGTTTAGACCGCCATGCACTCTATATAGGGACTATCTTTATCCCTTCTACAAGCACATTATTATGATAAGCTTAATAGCCATTTTCATCTCAAAGTTTACATTATGAGCACTTAAGCACTTTATTCAAGGATACGGGCATTTGTTTACATAACCCTACATCTGAAGTGTTGGCTCTATTTGGTTCTTTGTGTGCCACATATGTATTGTGCTATTGTCGCAGCGGATTTAATCATAAACTTTTCTGCTTATGAGCTTGCTGTTCAGTACAGGCCTTTTGTGCACTGTTGGCACTCCTTGGTATTATGTCCCTGATTTTTGTACTTTCAGTATCATTTCTTTTTACTTGTTTTTTAAAAAAAAAAATTTCAATAAAAATACTCTTTTATAAGTATCCCTTGAGTGTTGCCTATTCTATAGGAGCCCCTTTTTTGTGATTAATACTATGGGGAGTGCAGTATACTGTAAGGACTATGGGGAGTGCATTATTCCTTATGCAGGATTATGGTGAGTGAATGATGAATGATATTGTATGGAGGACTGTGGTGAGTGCATTATACTGTATGGAGGACTATGCATGCATTATACTGTATGGACTATGTAAGAGTATGGGGAGAACATTGTACTGTATGAAGGACTATGGGAAGTGCATTATACTATATGGAGGGCTATGGGGAGTGCATTATGCTATATGGAGGATTATGGGGTGCAGTATACCGTGTGGACAATCTATTGGACAAATTCTATATGTAGGTTTATGTGGTGGCTATTGTAATATTTCAAGTGCTATGTCAGGGGCATTATAATATTTGTAGTGCTATGTGATGGTCATTATAATAATTGCAGGGCTGTGTTGGAGCATTTATACTTTGAGGGCCATGTGGGGGCCATTATACTGTATGCAAGTAATTATACAGTATGAAGGTTTGTGTGGGGTCCATCATAGTGTTTGGAGGGCTAGTGGTGGCCATTATACAGTGTGGCGATGTGTGAAGGCCACTGTATGTAGGCCTATTATACTGCATGGAGAACTGTGTGGGGTTCACAGTTCAGGGATCATATTGTGTTAGGAGGTCACCATACGTTGCCGGGGGAGTTTAGTTAAGGTGAGGACCTGAAGGGTCATCATACTGTGCTTGTAGAGTGTACTGTGAAGGAATTCACTGTGTGGGTATCATACAGTGTGTTGGGCACTTGTGTTATAGGTGCAATGAAAGGGGAATCTACGGCTTCAGTAGGAGGAAAATTAAGGGCACTAAGAGATATCGCTAGCAATATCGCTATAACTAGTGACGTTATAGAGATATTGCTAGCGATATCTCTGTGTCTGATACTTACCAGCGACCGGCTCCCCCGCTGGTTATCGCTGATCGCGCGAGAACGTTCAGGACTGTTTCTCGTCGTCAGCTTCCTGTGGCGCTTCCTGCTGTGAGGACGAGCGACGCGTGGAGCCGGGCGGGAGGACGCAGGATCGCCTGGTGTGACAGGTAAGTAGCGATCCCCGTCCCCAGCGATGTCGCTAGTGAGATCTGCCTATGTGGCAGCTCACTAGCGACCACTTAGCGATGTACCAGCGATCCTGACCGCGTCATATCGCTGGTCGGGATCGCTGGTACATCGCTAAGTGTGACAGTACCTTTACTTTTTAAAGGTTGCAGCGCTGTGAGATATGCCTTTCTCTAACCCCATTGAATATCATTTCTTTTTGTTGGTGGGCCCCAATTAGGGCTCCTGCTATGGGGCCACATGATTTCTATATAAGCCCCTGGCTAAGTCTATTTAAAAATTAGCAAAATTATGGCTATAATTGCTGTAATTTTGGTTAGTAAAAACAGGAAAATGCATATGGCATAACAAGTACTTGCCTTTTTTTCCCAGCAGTCTTTCTCCTTCGTGGCATTTGTAGAGAGCATTTTTTTTTTCCTTTGGTAAACTTGACTGGTACTGCTAAAAAAAAAAAAAAGTGCAATTTTGACTACAAAAAAAAAAACAAATGCAGTAGAGTTCGAAACAAAATTGATGCTACTAATTGGTGTCCTATGATCTGCGCTTCCCAGGGAGTCCTGTGATCCACCCCCCAGGGAGTCCTGTGATCTGCGCCCCCCTGGGGAGTCTTGTGATCCATGCCCCCCTGGGGAGTCTTGTGATCCACGCCCCCTCCAGGGAGTCTTGTGATCCACGCCCCCTCCAGGGAGTCTTGTGATCCATGCCCCCTCCAGGGAGTCTTGTGATCCATGCCCCCTCCAGGGAGTCTTGTGATCCATGCCCCCTCCAGGGAGTCTTGTGATCCACTCCCCCTCAAGGGAATCTTGTGATCCACGCCCCCCCAGGGAGTCTTGTGATCCACGCGCCCTCCAGGGAGTCTTGTGATCCACGCCCCCTCCAGGGAGTCTTTTAGATCCGCGCCCCCTCCAGGGAATCTTGTGATCCATGCCCACTCCATGGAGTCTTGTGATCCATGCCCCCTCCAGGCAGTTTTGTGATCCACGCCCCCTCCAGGGAGTCTTGTGATCCACGCCCCCTCCAGGGAGTCTTGTGATCCACGCCCCCTCCAGGGAGTCTTGTGATCCACGCCCCCTCCAGGGAGTCTTGTGATCCACGCCCCCTCCAGGGAGTCTTGTGATCCACGCCCCCTCCAGGGAGTCTTGTGATCCATGCCCCCTCCAGGGAGTCTTGTGATCCACGCCCCCTCCAGGGAGTCTTGTGATCCACGCCCCCTCCAGGGAGTCTTGTGATTCACGCCCCCTCCACGGAATCCCATGAGCCAGGCCCCCTTAGTAAAATCCATAACAATTATCAGTAAATAAAAAGGCATATTTCTGGAAGACCTGCATGGTGGATTTAAAACCAAAAAATGTGAATACTTAAGGGAGCAGTCTGAATAATATACAAGCAAAACCTGGCCGCGTTGTACTTTTTTTTTTTTTTTTTTTTTTTTTTTAAAGTTAAACATATTAGTAATATTGCAGTCTCTCCTTTTGATGAAAGACCCTTTTTAATAAGGTTTTCACTCTAGAGAAGACCCCTATAACTTTTAGCTCTCTTAAGCTTTCTAACATTTTGAAGAGCTGCAGGAAAGCTTGTTTTTATAAGTGCATTTTTAGGCCTTCACCTGGATGGATCCTTCTATGTTTGATTATATTTTCTTACTACTAATTTCAAAGCAATGTCTCCATTTTCTCTGATCTGGGCTGGGACAATAAATTGCTTTTGTTTGTTTTCAGGATTAAAAGAAGGCAAAAGTGAAATGAGACATGTATTTAAGCCAGCTGTACTGTCCCAAGCTCCAAACCTTTTTTGTTGTTAGCATCTAATCTTTTTTTTTTTACAGTATGTAGCGTTCTCCAATTAGATGTAACTGTAACATTTTAAAAGGTCAATTAAGCTGCAAAAAGCCCTAGCATTTTTCTGAAAATAAAACGGTAAAGCCCCCAGCCCATTCGCACAGGAGAAGGCAAAGCTTTTAATGTCTATGATGAGTTAGTGCAGTTTTGTTCAGATAGTTTGTTTTATACCTCCAGCTGCTACCAAATAGCCAGCATGCTGAATAAGCACTTATTTCAGCGTGCCCTTGATAAAATTAATGAAAGCATCTGCAGTGGAAGCAGCGGCAGCTGCACAGCCGTATGGAAAGAGCCAACTTCTGCTTTGCATTGCGATCAAAAAGGAGCAGTTTTGAGCTGGAAGCTAATGCTGGACTTATTTTTAAGCGTTAGACGTCGCACCTGCCACAGCTTCAGCCAAGAGCTAAAGGAGGTTTGTTGATTTTGTTGTCTTGTTAGCGCCATTGTTATTGGTAAGAGAAGGCTGATGTCATCCTTATCAGGCCCAATAGGACTCCCACCGAGTGACAAATAATTTCCTGGCTGCTGCTTTCTCAGCGGGAGCCATGCTCTAAAGGAGAACAGCGAAGGGTTTTCTTAGCTGTATGCTGTAACACTGCAGAGAGGTGAATGGAAATGAAAGGATTGATACTTGTAATCAGTGCGCATAGTAATAGCCAAGGTGTAATGAAACATAAGTGCACATTTAGGGTAATTATACCGCTACCAGGTGGGGCCCTGGAGCTTTGCATGTTTAGAAACTGCTTCAAGAGGAGGACGTGTGCAGTGAGGAGTACAGCTACACCATCTGCCGCTTCCTAATTTTCTCATTAATTCTTCTATCCCTAAAGCCAACAACCACGTCGACTTTGAGCAGCATTTCATCTGCTCATCACCATCATCCATCCCACTTGGGTGCTACACAAACTTGGTAACATGCAACAGCCCGAAGACAAACACATACATGATGTAATTTATTGTACATAAATTCATGTTCCATAGTGTTCATGTAAGCCCAGAGTTTATGCACAATATAGTTGAATAGTAAATGAGATCTGCTTTGCCGCTACTTCAAGAAAATGCGTTTGTAACCCCAGAGTCCATTGGGCTGCCTTCACACTACTTTCAGAACAGCAGATTCTAGTAGCATGTATAGTAGAGCAAACATTCTTTCATTTCACCCGGGAGATCTGTCACAAATATCTCCTTGTATAAATGTATTACTGCCAATTATTTCTTCTGCGATGCCAGTAGTAAACTTGAAAATTTTTACTGTTTCTTAAATCTAAAACAAAAAATAAGTGATAACTAATCTTGGGCTCCTGTTGGCTTTGGCCATTCAAGGGCAATTTAGAAGTAACATGTTCAAGCTGTATGTCTGGGATATCTGGCCCATACATGTCACCTATTTGCATTATATTATGGAATGAGGTTTAACCCCTTAACGACCGCCGATATGCCTTTTAATGGCGACAGTTAAGGGTGCTTAAACCACTGCGCCGCTTTTTAATGACGCTGAGGTTTAAGGTTATAGCGCCCCCCAGCATCGGAATTTCTCCGGGGTCTCGGCTGCCGGTCGTAGCCAAGACCCCAGAGAATATGATTCGGGTCGTTTTTTACCGACCCCGGTGTGGCGATCATCGTTATTAACAATATAACGGCGACCGCAAAAAAAAATATATCTGATTTTCCATTTAATTTCTCTCTCCTCTGATGTGATCACGTATCAGAGGAGAGAGAAATTGGGTCCCCCGATAACCCCCCCCAGTACCTCCGTTGTCCCTGCAGGCCCTGCTGAATTCCGCCGGCTTCTTCCGGGAGAAAATGGCGGTCGCCGCCCGCCGAGATCAGCCGGCCGGCACCTGGCAAACAATAAGAGATTTTTCCTATTTTTTCACTTTGTTCACTGTGATAGACTCTATCACAGTGATCAAAATAAAAAAAAATAGTAAATCAAACCCCCTCTATCACACCCTTAGGGAAAAATAATAAAAAAAAAAAATGTATTTATTTCCATTTTCCCATTAGGGTTAGAGTTGGGATAAAGTGAGTTGGGATAAAGTGAGTTGGGGTTAGGGTTTGGATTACGGTTACCATTGGGATTAGGGTTAGGGGTGTGTTAGGGTTACGTTTGCGGTTTGGGTTATGGTTAAGGTTGTGATTAGGGTTATGGGTGTGTTGATGTTAGGGTTGTGGTTAGGGTTAAGATTAAGGTTAAGGGTGTGTTGGAGTTAGAATTGGGGGGTTTCCACTGTTTAGGCACATCAGAGACATGGCGTCCGATCTCAATTCCAGCCAATTCTGTGTTGAAAAAGTCAAACAGTGCTCCTTCCCTTCTGAGCTCTGCCGTGCTCCCAAACAGTGGTTTACCCCACATATGGGGTATCGGCGTACTCAGGACAAATTGGACAACTTTTGGAGTCCAATTTCTTCTGTTACCCTTGTGAAAATAAAAAAATGGGGGGCTAAAAAATCATTTTTTGTGGAAATTTTTTTTTTTATTTTCACGGCTCTGCGTTATTAACTTTAGTGAAACACTTGAGGGTTCAAAGTTCTCACCACACATCTAGATAAGTTCCTTGAGGGATCTAGTTTCCAAAATGAGGTCACTTGTGGGAGGTTTCTACTGTTTAGGCACATCAGGGGCTCTGCAAACGGAACATGATACTCGCAGACCATTCCATCAAAATATGCATTTCAAAACGCTCCTACTTCCCTTTTGAGCCCAGACGTGTGCCCAAACAGTAGTTTTCTCCCACATATGGGGTATCAGCGTACTCAGGACAAATTGCACAACAACTTCTGGGGTCTAATTTCTCCTGTTACCCTTAAGAAAATAAAAATTTTGGGGCGAAAAGATTTTTGTGGAAAAATGTTTTTTATTTTCACGGCTCTACATTATAAACTGTGAAGCACTTGAGGGGTTCAAAGTGGTCACCACATATCTAGATAAGTTCCTTGGGGAGTCTAGTTTCCAAAATGGTGTCACTTGTTGGGGGTTTCCACTGTTTAGGCACATCAGGGGCTCTCCAAATGTGACATGGCGTCTGATTTCAATTCCAGCCAATTCTGCATTGAAAAAGTCAAATGATGCTCCTTCCTGTCCGAGCTCTGCCATGCGCCCAAACAGTGGTTTACCCCCACCTATGGGGTATCAGCGTATTCAGGAGAAATTGCACAACAAGTTTTGTGTTAATTTTCCCTTTTTACATTTGAGAAAATTAAAACTGACTCTGAAGTAAAATGTTTGTGAAAAAAGTTAACTGTTCATTTTTTCCTTCCACATTGCTTCAGTTCCTGTGAAGCACATAAAGGTTTAATTAACCTCTTGAATGTGGTTTAGAGCACCTTGAGGGGTGCAGTTTTTATAATGGTGTCACTTTGGGGTATTTTCTGTCATGTGCACCCCTCAAAGTGACTTCAAATGTGACATGGTCACTAAAAAAAAAATGGTTTTGTAAATTTTGTTGTGAAAATGAGAAATCGCTGGTCAATGTTTAACCCTTATAACTTCCTAACGAAAAAAAATTGTTTCCAAAATTGTGCTGATGTAAAGTAGACATGTGGGAAATGTTAATTGTTAACTATTTTGTGTGACACATCTCTCTGTTTTAAGGGGATAAAAATAAAATGTTTGTAAATTATGAATTTTTAAAAATTTTCATAAACGCAAGTCATATCGAAGACATTTTACCACTAACTTGAAGTACAATATGTCTCAGAATCTGCTGGATCCTTTAAACCATTCCAGAGTTATAACCTCACAAAGTGACAGTAGTCAGAATTGTATAAATTGGCCTGGTCTTTAAGCTGCAAGTTGGCTCTGTCAATATGTGGTTAAAGGAGTTGTGTATAACTGGACAACCCTAGCTTATTCAATTCAGTACTCCATGGAAAATAAAAAAAAAACAGCAATGTATACTCACATGCAGTGCCATTTTAGCAATGTTGGCACCTCTATTTCTTTTGTCACTGATCGGTTGTAGATCATCAGTATTCAATCATATCAGACATCTGTTCTGACAAAATAATAATTGCTGCTGATGATGAGCTACATATATAATAGCTGGGTAAAATAGCATTTTTGAGGTAAAAAAGATTTTTTAAGCAGAGTATGTTTCCTCACAATAGATTTTTGGTTGTTCCAAATATATTTGTTCATTTGAAAGGTGAGTTTCTGTATGGACTGCATTGAGAGAGGTAAAGGTACATTTCTATAAAAGAACAATACCTTTGGGAGGCAGAACATTTTATACAGACTATTCTACCCATCCTTGTGGCTGGGGTCTTTGACAGTTCTCTCAACTTGACCTCAAGAGATTGCAAAAGACATTCAGTGTTCACCTTGCCCATGTGTGTGAGATTACCTGTGAGCCATATTCCAAGATATGGTATCTTAGTACAGTCCCAATTAAAAGGGTATCTTTCTCTTAGTTGCTGTTTAATGGGTGCTGGAATAAAAAGTGACAAAACATTAGTTTTCTTTATGTTAAGCTTATAATATGAGACTGATCTGAACAGATCAATGATGTCCCAAGTCTGTTTCAGAGAGGCAACAGGGTCTGCCAATGTGAGGATGATGTCATCCGCGTAAAGATTTATTTTGTGCTCTGTATCTCCCAACTGGATACCCCTTATCTTACCCGAGTCCCTTATCATTTGAGCCAAAGGCTCCAGACTCAGAATGAAAATAATTGGGGACAGGGGGCAACCCTGTCTTGTCCCATTTGTTATAGAAAATTTTTCAGACATGGTTCTATTGACCAGTACAGAGGCAGATGGCTGAGAGTAGAGAGCACGAATTCTCTTTATCATCTCCCCCCCCCCCCCCCCAAAGCCCATTTTCTCAAGTACTGTGAAGGCATAATCCCAATTAATACGATCGAAAGCCTTTTCGGCATCAAGGGCTATAAATAAACTAGGAATTTTTTTCCTATTGCATAAATGTAAATGGTGGAAACCGCTTCTGGAACTATCAGAAGTTTGTCTATGTTTTACAAAACCCACCTGGTCGGGGTGTATTAGGCAAGGAATAACATTTTGCACCCTCTCCGCTAGTATTTTTGCATAAATTTTGATATCTGCGTTTAAAAGGGATATGGGTCTATAGTTTTCAATTTTTGTGGAGTCTTTTTCTGGATTAGGAATTACCACTATTGTGGCTCTTAGCATATCTGTGTTGCATACACCTCTTGACTTTATGAAATTTAGAGTGTTTGTTAAATGTGGGACAAGGTCTTTTTAAAATGTTTTGTAATATTCTATTGGGAAACCGTCAGGGCCTGGAGCTTTATTACTTTTCATACTCTGCTCAAATCCAAAGAAAATGGTGGGATAGCCCTCCCAGACCTAGAGGCATACTATTTTGCTACTATGGCTGAGCTAACAAAAATGTGGTTTACAAGACAGACGGAGTTGGGGTGGCCAGAAATTGAGAGAAATCTGATGCTTAACAAAGAGCCACTACTATACATATCTTATTTTCTCCTGCACAGGAAAGAGATTACAAATATAGAGAACCCAATACTTAGAGCTTCTATGATTTGCTGGTCACACATGTGCAGGAGGAAATTTAATGCTTACACTCATTCGACTAAAAAGTTGGGAATTCCTTTTTTGTCGCCTGTCAGAATCTCTTTGAGACCATTGTTTGACAGCTGGACAAAATTCTCCATTATGTTTGTTGATGATTTACTTGATAACAATAGAGTCATACCTTTTGAACTGGTTAAAACCAAGTATGGAGTCCCCAATACTGAATACATGACATATCTCCTGCTCAAAGAGGAGTATGACAGGTATAAGAAAAATTTCTGTGGAGTGGTTATGATTAATCATACTATTTACAATTTTTTAATTAACACACCTCCCAGCCACAAGAGTTCCTTAAAACCCTTATACACTACTCTAACTAATAAATATACCTTTTCCAATAAAGGATGCTTTGAGAAGTGGGAAACCACTTTACAGAAACAAATACAAATTCCCCAATGAACAACATCATTCAAAATAGCGGCAAAAGCCACAAAATGTATGAATATTCTTGAGACTCATTATAAGCTGGTCCATAGATACTATCTCACTCCGAATAGACTCAGACACTTTGGAGGAGGGGGGTCTGGTCTATGTTGGCGCGGATGTGGATCACAAGCTGACTTGCTTCATGTGTTCTGGGGATGCCCTATTCTAAAGGTATATTGGCTCAAGGTTTTTCAATTAATCTCGATTATATGTAATTGGCGTGTTCACCCACACCCAGCTCTAGCCTTGTTACTCATTGGAATCTACAGGTTTAAAAAAGAAAAATTTTTGGTCGCTCATATCCTCATGTCTGCTGTGTATCTAATAGCGAAAGGTTGGAACAACAAGCAACCACCTGATGTTGTTACATTGATTATGTTGGTCGATAAGCATTATACATATGAAAAAATTCATTATATTAATAATCTATCAATAAAATTATTTGGAGATAGATGGAATAAATGGATTGAACTTAAATCTAAAATAGAAAATGTATTCATATCTTGAACCCTTTTTCTCCCTTCTCCCTTTTCCTTACTCACATCATACTCAAAACGTCATATTTCCAGATGCCCGCCGGTGCTTATACACTTGCCTATTGGTTCGATTTGTTTATTGTTGTTCACATTCATCTCTAGTGTCCATGTCTTTGATACATGAAAGAAAATTGTATTATATTGTATAGCTTTGATATACAATGTTCAAATGCCATATGGAAATGATTCACACTATATGAATGTATGTTTTATATTTCTGTTTTTTTTTAAAAAACTCTAATAAAAACATTGTTTAAGAAAAAAAGATTTTTTATTTTCATGGTTCTACGTTTTAACTTCTGTGAAGCACTTGGAGGTTCAATGTGCTCACCACACATCTAGATAAGTTCCTAGTTCCTAGGGGTCTAGTTTCCAAAATGGGGTCACTTGTTTGGGGTTTCCACTGTTTAGGCAGATCAGGGGCTCTCCAAAGGCAACAGGGCGTCCGATCTCAATTCCAGCCAATTCTGCTTTTTCATCAGTGATTTTTACTGATAAAAAAAAAAGAATTGCAAAGATTATACTAGAATTTTAATCATGGGCAGTACACGGATTGCACACGGATGGCATCTGTGTGCTGTTCGAGATTATTATGGGCCCATATGGGCAATTTTTAGCCATGATTTTTTTTTTTTTTTAAGACAAATGATCCATGGAGAAAAAGCACTTGTGAATAGCACAATTGACTTTAATAGGTATGTGTTCTATTTGTGTAATAGGTACCATGCGTGCGATGCACAAAAGTCGAAATGAGGCCTAAGTACTAATGTTTATGGACCAAGTGGCGCTGGCCTCTGACTACAGATGTGAATACCTCCATACAGTAGAACGTGAATAGAAGTGATTTTCTAAATTTCTTATACCAACCACATTATCACAGAATCCTTGATTTCTTTTTCTCAATGTACAGAAGTTTAGAACATGAGGTCATTTTGACATGTCTATATTTTGTGGTTGATTTTCCTGGAACCATGGGATTAGACAAGACTAGTCTGGCTCCATCCATAGCCGGGTCTCTTCCATACCGAGTGGCCTTTCAAACATCTGCAGTGTCCCTGGCAAAAGCCGGCCGGGGACAGCGCCGGACTAGTCATAGCTAATCTTATGGTCCCCAGGCAGACCTTCAGAGCATGATTCCAGAAAATACAAAGCGTTTCAGAGAAAATATACCTGACTGCTATCATGCAGCCAGGCTCGGATCTATGTTGCCTGCGATTTAGGCCGCATGAAGCGGATGATAGGTGATTTCTGCTAGAAAGACGCTCAGTACCTGCAATATAAGTCAGTGGAAAGGCTATAAAGACACCCAGCAGACTCTCAAGCATTTCTGTAGGCTTTTTTTTTTTTTTTTTAAAGCAATTTGACAGCATTTTCTTCATTAAATTTAATAAACAGAACATAAGATAAAACTTCTCAAAAACCTGCTGGCAGCAAATAAATACTAAAAATACATGCTCCAAATATTACCGTAAGATGCCAAAGAGAAATGCTACAGGTTTACAAAACTGCAGAGGAAAGTTTCTTGAAGAGTCTTCTGCTTGAAAAACTGATTTTTTTTTTAAACCGTGGAAATGATGCATTGTGAGCATGTCATTAAAGTCAGAGTGGTCCATTGGCAACTATCATGTCATGCGAGTGGTCGTGGCGATGCTGGTTTTATCATTGTTCTGCTCCTGTGATGCAGCAGATCAGGGGAATTAACAATCGTATGAACCTAATCTTACACGAGGAAGAGCTGAGATTTGGGGGGCGTTAACAAAATAACATATACAGGTGCATGGCATACGGCTGTATCTGCCTGCTGTGGGCTGTTATGGCCTTTCTTACCATAGCAGAGAATGTATTGTATACTGCCAAGAAAAAGATGCCTTATCTTTGTAAATATATGTGGCGTGAAACTAACCTAAAGCCCCCCGTTACACACTGCGATATCACTAGCAATATCGCTGTAAAGTCACCGATTTTGTGACGTTACAGCGATGTTATTAGCGATATCGCTGCATGTGATACTTACCTCCGACCGGCTCCCCCGCTGGTTATCGCTGATCGCGCGAGAAGCTCCTGCGGCACTTCTGTGGCGCCGACGAGCGACGCGTGGAGCCGGGCGGGAGGATGCAGGATCGCCGCGTCTGACAGGTAAGTAGCGATCCCCGTCCCCAGCGATGTCGCTGGTGAGATCTGCCTGTGTGGCAGCTCACTAGCGACCACCCAGCGATTCACCAGCAATCCTGACCGCGTCATATCGCTGGTCGGGATCGCTGGTGAGTCGTTAGGTGTAACGGTACCCTAAGACTATGTTCTCACGCGGCGTTTTCGCTTCGTTTTTTGCAACTTTTTTTTTTGTGATTACTTGTGCTTTGTCAACATTACATGTTTAATAAAGTTAGTTTTATTCACCAAAAATGCAGAAAATAACGTATTGCGTTCTTTGTAGTGTTTTTTCAGTTTCTCATTTTCTATGTATAAACAAATCTGCCAAAATTGTTGACAGTTCTCAAATCCAGTAGAGAAAAAAAAATCAAACTTCGGCAAGAGATTTCTGAAATCGCATAGCTTTTGCTGGTGCTGAAAAAAAATGCAGCTTTTAACTTACTGTAAAAACCCTTCATGTGAACATAGCATAAGTGATTCCAACATCCATGTGCTGAAGGCAACTGTGGACTGCAGTCTCCACATGTCATGGTTTACCTTCATTTCGGTGACGGTTACAGCCTGGAAGAAATTGGCAGCGAGCATGGTTAGACAATAATGTAGTGTTGCAATAGTGCAGCCTGCGGCATCTTGAGGGAGAATATGCTTAATTGCGTTATGTAACATAACTACGGTAATAATAACCCATTTAGCAATATTCTCATTACTAGTTGCCTTATTTGCTCTAATACTTAACTCTTTTGTCCTTTGTCATTATACAGTACTGTGGGTTTTTGAAGTTATGTTTTTAGGTCCTGGTTCATTTACAGGCCATGTGTGCAGCCCATACTATTAAAAATGAACCTCTCAGCATGGAGCAGCTCTTTCTGTTGAAGAACTTTAAGACACTTGATAAAACTTTATAGAAACAAATCAGGAGTAAAGCTGCTATCTTTTACATGGTTTCCTGGTTTTTCATGTGCACAACAAAAAAGTTTTTTCGATAGCATTATGTCCAGTTTTCATCACCAAACTTGGAAAAAGTCCAGCATTACAGACAGTGTCGGACTGGGATGCCAAGGGCCCACCAGTAACAATTACTTTGGGGGACCACTTTTCACCTACATACAAATATTACACTACCCCTCGTTCAAAAATTTACCTATATCTCTATATAATAATACACTGGGTAGTTTGGTTAATGAATGATAAGGGGCTGCTTTTTTTCTTTACAAAGTGAATCAAGTGAATTATGCCAAGTATTGCCATACAGTGGGGTTGGGAGCCCAGATCTGCACAGGGGCCCACCGGGGGATTCCCCTGTTCCCCTATGGGCCAGTCCGAGCCTTATTACAGATATACTACCATAAAATTTAACATTTATTCCATCCTGGTATCAGAAATAACTGAAGGCCATGAACTAGTGAAGCACCTAAAGGGTTAATAAACTTCTTAAATGTGATTTTGAGCATCTTGAGGGGTCCAGTTTTTAGAATGGTGTCACTTTTGGGTATTTTCTGTTATGTACACCCCTCAAAATGACTTTAAATATGATGTGATCCCTAAAAAAATGGTTTTGTAAATTTTGTTGTAAAAAATGAGAAATCGCTGGTCCTGAGCTTTCCACACGCAGTTCACTGGCAGGTGAACTGGCCGCTCATCAGACACTGCCGAGGGAGGAAAGAGAAAGAGGAGGAGGGAGATGGGGGAGCAGGAGCAGATATAGATGCTCACTGTGCGCCAAATTCCCACCCCCGCAGTGTGACTAAATCATAACACTGCGGGGCGGGATCTGGGGTCGCCACAACACGCAGGCGTGATAGCCTAATGTCAGTTTCTGGGCAGCGCGCACTGCGCATGCCCGAGAACTGTTGGCACAGTGCAGGTGCTGGCCATGTAACAGCAACACAGGAGACGGCGCAAAGACGAAAGAGTGGCATGTTGGATGGCTCTGACGCGGCTGAGAAAGGGGGAGACACCATACCTCTGGGACTCAATACAGGTATGGCGCGCACTTTATAAAAGTCAATATTTCAGGGTTACTAGGGATCAGAAACATAAGAGCCACCTTTACAGAATGCAGCCTTAGTGCTGCTGAAGGTGGTTCTTTTACAGTACTTAAAAATGCCCTGGGGGGGTGACAAGTTCCCCTTTAAAGCACCACTCAAGCAATTTTTTATTGCAACACTGTTGTGGTACTTTAAATTTAAGTCCACTGCCCCCTGTCTTATACTTACCTTCCGCTGTCTTTGTTGGTTTCCATTGTAGCTCTGGTTCGTCATCCTGTGAAAAGTGACCTGCTCACAGCTCCAGTGTTTTACGGAGTGGCACAGAGATCACTTTTCACTACAAATCTATGAGAGCCTCGTCTTGGCCTGGGTCTGGCTCTCATAGCCTTGTATTGAGAGCTTATGATGTAACTTCTGACTTCCCGCTGTCAGAAGCTGCACTTACAAAATGGCACAGGGAGATCAGAGCGGTTCTGAAAGGCGAGGAAGATGCCAGAGGGTGAGGATATCCCTGTGGCTAGAGGGCTTACACTTAAAGCGCTACTCCAGCGCTGACAAAAAAAAAAACGCTATAGTAAATAAAAATTCACTGATCTCGGGTGGGTCGTGTTGTATAAAGTGGGATGGTGGGATTTGTACGCCAGGTCTGCTTTTTTTGTCCCAGTCCGATCCTGCTGGTGCAGTTACAACCGCTGCTCACTATACATTTAGCAGTGACTGAAGCCACAACAGTCCACCACTATGACTAAAAGTTTGAAGCTGCCGGGAGGAATAAAGTCAACTCTTCTTGGAATCTGGGCCAACCTGCAGATTAACCCAATATCAACAGGCTAATTGTTTTTTTTCTTTTGTACATGACGGGCTCCCTTTAAGGTTTCAATACTATGCAAATATGCCGTTCTACAGCAGAAATTGAACTGTCTCTCTAGCTGTCAATCTCCGAGTAAGGCCACTGATTAGACACACAAGACATATCAGTCTGCTCAGGTCCTCTTCATCTGGTTCACTTTGTTAATGGAGTAGACTAATTTGGAATTACACTTTGCATATGCACAGATACAGTAACTACGTTGCCACTATTATTGTGGAGTTGCCATATTGCACGTTGTTTGTCACCGCATTATATAATGATGATGGTTAATGGGATTCTACTCCCACCTGTGACTGAGAGAGAATTCTGCTACTGGTGAGGTGGCAGCAAAGTGGCAAAGACCAAATCTTTCCAGTGTTCCTGGAATGTGAGTATAATGTTCACACCTGCGTTACACCACTGTTTCAAATAAGAGAATTGTATTTCATTTTCTATGTCTGTGAGAAGATGTTGTGGCCACCCAGTTCTAGTAGTGACTTTGATAATCCTGATAATACCAACCCACAGCTGTCTTCTTTAGCTTGACTGGTTGTCAAAAATGTGGGGCTGCACAGTGTTTTTTAAAATTATTTATTTAAATTATTTAAAATTACAGCATGGGAAGCCCTTTATGCTTGAAAACCAACCTTGCTAAAGCTGACAGCTGAAGGTTGCAGCCCACAGCTGTAAGTTTTGCCTGGGGGGGTTATCAAAAATACAGGGGAATCCAACTTCGGGGTTTTTTTTTATTTATTACTTATAGCGCCTGTGGCAGTTAATCATCCCCCCCCCCCTATTCTCGCTGTTATCAGTTGGATACAACTCTCAACATTCTCCCCTGCTCGTGCGGTTTGCAGTACGAGCAGGGGAGAATGATGTGAGCTGTCTTAAGCACCCGGCGCCGGGAAACAGCGCTAACAGTACCGCTGATTCCCAGGCGCTGGTATGTGTCACACTGTTGACACACGGGTGTCTTCAGTGTGCACGTGTGCGGAACTTTTTGCGGCCCATGCTGCTGTTAAAAAATGGACATGTCAGCGTGTTTTGCCAACGGACCCATTGACTTGAATGGGTCTTCGTGTGTATCACCGGAACATGTGAAAACTGTCACCACCGGAAACACTGAAATATGAAAGAGCCCTAAATTGGAAGATGATCAACCCACCTTTTGTCTATTCAGATCCTACTCCGCATATGTTGGAATTGACAACTGACACAAATTTGTTTTAGTTTTAGACCACCCCTTTACCTTTCCACTCTTTTTATTTACCCAGAAATTGGAGACTAATGAAGACTGATAATTAGAGTTGAGCGATACCATCCGATACTTCAAAGTATCGTATCGGATGGTATCGGCCGATCTTTAAAAAAAGTATCGGTATCGCCGATTCCGATACCGGAAGTCCCATTCAAGTCTATGGGACTTCCGGTATCGGAATAAGAAAAACCCTTTCCTGCCCTTGTACAGCCTCTCTGGGGTCTGTACGGGCCTTTCGGGGGGCTGTGCCGGCCTGCCAGGGGGTCTGTGCAGGCTCCGGTGGTCTGTGCCGGCCTGCCGGTGGTCTGTGCAGGCTCCGGGGGGCTGTGCCGGCCTGCCGGGGGGCTGTGCCGGCCTGCCGGGGGGCTGTGCCGGCCTGCCAGGGGGTCTGTGCAGGCTCCGGTGGTCTGTGCCGGCCTGCCGGTGGTCTGTGCAGGCTCCGGGGGGCTGTGCCGGCCTGCCGGGGGGCTGTGCCGGCCTGCCGGGGGGCTGTGCAGGCTCCGGGGGTCTGTGCAGGCATCGTCCGATGGGACTACAAGTCCCATCTGGCGATGCCTGCTACCATGACAGTGATTGACACATTAGCCAATGATGGGACAGTAGTAGTCCCATCATCCGGCTAATGTGTTAAATGTAAAAAAAAAAAAAAATTACATGCTACATTCATACTACATACATGCTACATTCATACTACATACTACATACATGCTACATTCATACTACATGCAACATACATACTACATATATACTACATGCATGCTACATATATACTACATGCATGCTACATACATACTTCATGATACATACTACATATATACTACATGCATGCTACATACATACTACATATATACTACATGCATGCTACATACATACTACATGCTACATGCATGCTACATACATACTACATGCTACATGCATGCTACATACATACTACATACATGCTACATATATACTACATACATACTACATATATACTACATGCATGCTACATATATACTACATGCATGCTACATACATACTACATATATACTACATGCATGCTACATACATACTACATGCTACATGCATGCTACATATATACTACATACATGCTACATATATACTACATACATACTACATATATACTACATGCATGCTACATACATACTACATATATACTACATGCATGCTACATATATACTACATGCATGCTACATACATACTACATATATACTACATGCATGCTACATACATACTACATGCTACATGCATGCTACATATATACTACATACATGCTACATATATACTACATACATACTACATATATACTACATGCATGCTACATACATACTACATATATACTACATGCATGCTACATACATACTACATGCTACATGCATGCTACATACATACTACATACATGCTACATATATACTACATACATACTACATATATACTACATACATACCACATACATACTACATGCATGCTACATATATACTACATGCATGCTACATACATACTACATATATACTACATGCATGCTACATACATACTACATGCTACATGCATGCTACATACATACTACATGCTACATACATACCACATATATACTACATACATACAATACATTCATACAATACATACATAGACATACAGTACATATAACATAGAGTAACATACTTACCAATACTTGTCACATTGTTCCCCGAAGCCATTGTCGTCTACGGAATAAATATTAACATAACAAACCACAAAAATACTCACCCACGATCCGAAGCAGTCCACGAGTGTGTCCCACGACGATCTTGGGTAGAGAACTGCAGCATCAGCTGATGCTGCCGTTCTCTACGGGCTGCAGGAATCCAATGACGGAAGGTAGGTATCCTTCCGCACTGTATTCCTCCGCCACTTAAAAAAAAAAAAGTCCCTAGTCTCACTTTATGCCATTGCTGTGTGGGAATTTCCCACACAGCAATGGCATAAAGTGAGACTAGGGACTTTTTTTTTTTTAAGTGGCGGAGGAATACAGTGCGGAAGGATACCTACCTTCCGTCATTGGATTCCTGCAGCCCGTAGAGAACGGCAGCATCATCTGATGCTGCAGTTCTCTACCCAAGATCGTCGTGGGACACACTCGTGGACTGCTTCGGATCGTGGGTGAGTATTTTTGTGGTTTGTTATGTTAATATTTATTCCGTAGACGACAATGGCTTCGGGGAACAATGTGACAAGTATTGGTAAGTATGTTACTCTATGTTATATGTACTGTATGTCTATGTATGTATTGTATGAATGTATTGTATGTATGTAGTATATATGTGGTATGTATGTAGCATGTAGTATGTATGTAGTATGTATGTAGCATGCATGTAGCATGTAGTATGTATGTAGCATGCATGTAGTATATATGTAGTATGTATGTAGCATGCATGTAGTATATATGTAGCATGTATGTAGTATGTATGTGGTATGTATGTAGCATGTAGTATATATGTAGCATGCATGTAGTATATATGTAGTATGTATGTAGTATGTATGTAGCATGTATGTAGTATATATGTAGTATGTATGTAGTATATATGTAGCATGTATGTAGTATATATGTAGTATGTATGTAGTATATATGTAGCATGCATGTAGTATATATGTAGTATGTATGTAGTATATATGTAGCATGCATGTAGTATATATGTAGTATGTATGTAGTATATATGTAGCATGCATGTAGTATATATGTAGTATGTATGTAGTATATATGTAGTATGTATGTAGCATGCATGTAGCATGTATGTAGCATGCATGTAGTATATATGTAGTATGTATGTAGTATATATGTAGCATGTATGTAGTATGTATGTAGCATGCATGTAGCATGTATGTAGCATGCATGTAGTATATATGTAGCATGCATGTAGTATGTATGTGGTATGTATGTAGCATGTAGTATATATGTAGCATGCATGTATGTAGTATGTATGTAGTATGTATGTAGCATGCAGTATGTATGTAGTATGTATGTAGCATGCATGTAGTATGTATGTAGTATGTATGTAGTATGTATGTAGTATATATGTAGTATGTATGTAGCATGTAGTATGTATGTAGTATTTTTTTTTTTTATTTTTTTTTTTTTAACATTTAACACATTAGCCGGATGATGGGACTACTACTGTCCCATCATTGGCTAATGTGTCAATCACTGTCATGGTAGCAGGCATCGCCCGATGGGACTTGTAGTCCCATCGGACGATGCTTGCACAGACCCCCGGACATCAGCACAGCCCCCCGGCAGGCCGGCACAGCCCCCCGGCAGGCCGGTACAGACCCCCACAGGGTGCACAGCCCCCCGGCAGGCCGGCACAGCCCCCCGGCAGGCCGGCAGAGACCCCGGGCAGTCCACACAGCCCCCCGGCAGGCCGGCACAGCCCCCCGGCAGGCCGGCACAGCCCCCCGGCAGGCCGGCACAGCCCCCCGGCAGGCCGGTACAGACCCCCACAGGGTGCACAGACCACCGGCAGGCCGGCACAGCCCCCCGGCAGGCCGGTACAGAACCCGGGCAGTCCACACAGCCCCCCGGCAGGCCGGCACAGCCCCCCCGGCAGGCCGGCAGAGACCCCCGGAAGGCCCGAAATGACGGCGCATCATGATGCGCACACACCGCGCATCATGATGACGTCAGGCCGTCAATCAACTGAACTTCCGATTCCGATGCCGAATTCCGATATTGAAAAAATATCGGAAGTCGGTATCGGAATTCCGATACAGCAAGTATCGGCCGATACCCGATACTTGCGGTATCGGAATGCTCAACACTACTGATAATTATCCAGCTTACAATTATCTGGTCTATGGCCAGCACACATGATCAGTAGGAGAGTGAGACCATTTATACTACAAAATAAAGTCACCTGTGAATGAAGTCTTAATTTTTTTTTTTATATTTTTTATAGCACTTTGAATCTTTTATTTTTAAATTGTAATTCCTTCTTGGGTTTAACATCCTATATAGATATGTAATATTGTAGGCAGATGCTGGGTTAATACTCAGTTTGTCTCTGAAAATTAGACAAAATGTAGGACTGGGGGAGGGGAAGTTAAAGCGCCACTGGAGGGCAGCAGAGCTGAACAGATAACTTTCTTTCCCTTCTTCACTGCCAATAAGTCATGTGAGCTTTACTGTGCAGCCTTTCCTGGATAGAATGAAAAATTATTTATTTTTTTTTTCCTCAAAAAATTTTTTTTAAAGCTTTTTAGCAGCTGCAGACTGTCCTTTCTGTATACAACATAATATTCTTCTCGTAGCAATGCCAGAAAAAACTATGGGACAAACTAATCAAGGGTGTAGCTGCATATCAAGTTATGAACCAAGATTTTGCACGTGAAGGGTTAAAAAAGATGTGTCTGTTTCTAGACAGTGCTGCTTTCCTCCTTGCCTTATTCAGCGTGTGGCTCTTCCCCCTCCCACTCCGGATGATGTCATCTTGCCTGAAATACTATTACTGTGCTTTTATGCCATTACATGAGGACGAAAAGCTCATTTTTCCTTACAGCATCTTAAGCTGCGCTATGCGTGTGCCATCCTTACCTGCCGGGAAGGCTTTTAGCTGGTTTTCTTAGTCATGCTGTTTTTGAAAGTAAATGTTGATTGTTTTCCATTTTTGCTTCCTAGCATGGCTACTTTATGACCGTGTGCCCCTTGCGCTAGGCAGCAGCATGGTAATTCTACTTTATTTACCCTATTGCATTCTCAATAAAGGTTTCAGGACTTCGCATGCCAATCCTACAGTACTCTAGATTGGCATCTATTGCATTGTTTGTTAATCAAAGCATTTTTCAATGATAGCAGGGCCCTTTAAGAGTTGCGGAGTCGGAGCGAGTATTGAGTGGTGAAAATGTATTGACTGACTTTTAAAAAATATCCATATATTTTCTAGTATATTTATTGTATAATTTATTCATTTTCACATGCTATTGTTTATTTCAGAGCGGAAGAGGACTAGAACGCTAGTGCCACCTATAGAGAGTAGCAACCCTAAATGTCGATATCGACTCCCTAACGAGCCTTATCACATGACTTAAGGCCGTTATACATTTAGCGATGCACCAGTGATCCGACCCGGTCAGGATCGCTGGTGCATCGCTAAATGATCGCTATTGAGCTTTCATACAGAAAGATTTCACAGCGATGCAGCAGTGACGCAGCGCACGATACTCACCTTTCACACAGAGCGATCCTGTCGTCCTCCCGCCCGCGTCCAGCGTCGCTCGTCTCACACAGCAGGAAGCTGTGACGTTTTAGCGATATTGCTAGCGATATCGCTTAGTGTAAAACCCCCTTTAGGATAAAATCCAAATCTCAATTTGCAGACTCTGTGTTTCAGGGTACTGGCTCTCGTCAGTGCAAAGTATGAGATCTGGTTTGGCTGTGTGAGAGGCATCTGAGTTGGATCCAAGGGGTAACGTTCCGTCGGCACATCAAGCCTGACATGCCAAGGTGAGAAGACTTTAAGGCCATGTGCACACGATGCAGATTTCCAGTGGATTTTACCGTGCAGAAACGCTGTATATCCGCATTGTGATGTACAGTAGCACGTTAATCAATAGGAAAAAAAACGCTGTGCAGACGCTGCGGATTTTTCTGCGCAGTTCTCTTGTGGTTCAAAATATGCAGCATGTCACTTCTTTTGTGCGGTTTTCCACCTGCTCCATTCTCCATATCCGCAGGGGAAAACTGCACAAAAACCGCAAGAAGAATGGAAGAGATCCGCAGGAAAAATGCAGGTCATTTGACCTGCAGATTTCTTCAATTCTGCGCGGAAAAATCCGCAGGGCAAAAAAGTACGTGTGCACTCAGCCTTAAGCTGCAATGCTCCTCTGCAAAATATGCAAATTGACAAGGGGCAGTACCCCGAAACACAGTGTCTGCAAATTTTGGTTTTCACTTTTATACTAAGTCATGTGACAAAGCTCGTTAGGGAGTGTATATCAACTTTTAGGATTGCTACTTCCCGTAGGTGGCACTAGATTTCTAATCCACTTCCTCTCTGAAGAGACAATTTGCATATTTCCCAGAGGAGCATTGTAAGGCTTAAGTCTCCTCACCTTGGCATATCAGGCCTGACCCTCCACAAAGAAAAACGTTACCTCTCGGTTCATTTTCATATGAATTTAGGAAAGTTTAAAAATGTTAATAGAAATATATATCATGTTCATCTTTTAACCTCTTTTCGATGTTGGGCGTAAATTTACGCCAATGTCGTACTCCCTCCCTTTGATGTCGGCTCTGGCGCTGAGCCCACATCTTTCCCGGGACGCGTCACATGATCGCGGGTCACCAGTTGGTGGGCATGACAACAAGAGGTCTCCGGAGACCTCTATGTTCACTGCTGGTTTGCTGTGAGCGCCACTCGGTGGTCAGCGTGCATATGAAGTCAGTAATTCTACTACTTGGAGGCGACCTGATCATCTCCTCTATGTAGCAGAGCCGATCAGGTTATGGCAGCTTCTAGTCTCCCATGAAGACTATTAAAGAATGCCAAAAGTAAAAAAACAAAAGTATTTCAAAATCTAAAAAATATATATAAAAGTTCAAATCACCCCCCTTACGCACCATTCAAAATAAAACAATAAAAAAACAAACATACACACATTCGATATCTTCGCGTTCAGAATCGCCCGATCTATCAATAAAAAAAGGATTAGCCTGATCACTAAACGGCGTAACGAGAAAAGAAAAATCAAAATGCCAGAATTACGTTTTTTTTGGGCGCCATAGCATTGCATTAAGATGCAATAAAGAGCAATCAAAAGAACGTATCTGTACCAAAATGGTGTCATTAAAAACGTCAGCTCGGCACCCAAAAAATAAGCCCTAACCCGACCCGAGATCACGAAAAATGGAGATGCTACGAGTATCTGAAAATGCCGCAATTTTTTTTTAACAAAGTTTGGATATTTTTAGCTAAAAAAAGAACCTAGACATGTTTGGTGTCTATGAACTCGTAATGTCCTGGAGAATCATAATGACAGGTCTCATTTAGCATTTAGTGAACCTAGTAAAAAAGCAAACAAACAACAAGTGTGGGATTGCACTTTTTTGCAATTTCACCGCACTTTGTTTTCCAATTTTCTAGTACACGACATGGTAAGACCAATGGTGTCATTCAAAAGTACAACTCATCCCCCAAAAAACAAGCCCTCACGTGGCCATATTGATGGAAAAATAAAAAATGATGGCTCTGGGGAGAAGGGGAGCAAAAAACGAAAACGTAAAACCAAGAATACCTTTGGTCATGAAGGGGTTAAAGAATAAATAAAATTAAAAAAATTACAGTGT
The DNA here is from genome assembly GCF_039654945.1 of Dendrobates tinctorius. Taxonomy (NCBI): domain Eukaryota; kingdom Metazoa; phylum Chordata; class Amphibia; order Anura; family Dendrobatidae; genus Dendrobates; species Dendrobates tinctorius. Next base: position 4,858,317 of record NW_027361672.1, read on the forward strand.
TCTAGTGGTGAGAGGACATAAAGCAGAGGAAGTGGTGATAACTGACTGTGCCATCTCATTTTATGTACTCATGATGGTGAGAAAAAGCCTGTTACCATTTTCCTACAGTAAGGCTGCGTTCACTCGTCGCGGTTTTCAATGCGTGTTTTTGCCGCGGAAACGCCAAAAAACAGCATCCCATGCATTCCTATGGGATTCCGCAATGCTGTGCTAATGCTGCAGATTTTCCTGTGGCGGAATCGCATCGTGGAAAAATACGCAGCATGCTCATTAATTTTGCAGAATCGCGGGGATTCCGCCCACATAGGAATGCATTGTTCTGCTTACTTTCCGCATGTGGCTGTGCCCACCATGCGAAAAGTAAGCAGAACATTTGCGGATGGTACCCACGGTCCGGAGGAGAGGAGACTGTCCTCAAGGCTGTGGGTACCATATCTCTGTAAAAAATAGAATAAAAAATCGGGTTATATTCACCTTCCGGCGTCCCGCGCAGCCTTCCCTGGGCCTCAGCGATGCTCCCGTTCCCAGTAATGCCTTGCGAGACCTTTGATGACATTGCAGTCTCGTGATACTGTAGCGGTCCCTATTCCTCGCGAGACCGCGACGTCATCAAAGGTCTCGCAAGGCAATACTGGGAACGGGAGCGTCACTGAGGCCCGGGAAGGCTGCGCGGGACGCCGGAAGGTGAATACAACACCATTTTTGTATTTTTTTATTATTTTTAACATTAGACCTTTTTACTACTGATGCCGCATAGGCAGCCTCAATAGTAAAAAGTTGGTCACATTCGTCAAACACGATGTTTGACGAGTGTGACCAACCTGTCAGTCAGTTCTCCAAGTGATGCTACAGATCGCTTGGAAAACGCTAGCATTCTGCAAGCTAAATACTCTTGCAAATTGCTAGTTTTTCCGCAGAAAAATCGCGGGAATTTAAAATGCGATTTTCCCGCTGAATGGAATTCCGGAATTCCCGCTGAAATAACCGCCAGAATTCCGCTACGTGTGCACATAGCCTAAATATGTTGATACTAGTGATGTGTGAAGGTGCTTGGATAGTGTGGTATCTGAGCATGCTCTGGTGTTATCAGTGTGTCTTGGGCGTGATCAAATGATATGTTCAAGGCCCTGTGCTGCATGTTTTGCAGTTTTCAGACGGTCGCAGCACTTGCAGGGATTGCCTGTTTTTTAGGGAATCCCCCACATGTATTATGCCTGTGTAACAGCCTCAAAACATGCTGCCGCAGGGACTCAAACATATTATTCAAGCACGTCCAAGATACCCGGATAACATAAGAGCATGCTCAGATACCACACTATCCAAACACCTTAACACATCTCTAATTATTACTAATTATTGCTCATTTATGAAGGAGCCATTGACTGTAAAATTAATTTTGGCTACTGATTCCACAGCCTTGACAGAATAATTTAGATGGCTGCCATTCTGATTTGTCAGCAGAATGTGGAAACCTAAATAATGATTTCATAGAGTTTGGGAAAAATATACAAGTGTATGAAGCCCAATCTGAGTGTAGTCTTGCAGCATTTTTCCAGAGAAAGGCATGTCCCCCAATAAAGTGATTGCCAATTTCCCTATATGACAGAAAACAATTCCTTCTCTACACACTATATGGCAATCAAAATAAATTCCTGATTTCATCCCAGCTGCAAAAATCTAGTCCCTGTAAGCTTTAATATTATATTTTTCCAAGAAAGGCATCCAGACCCATTTAGAATGTTAGTGAGTCGACCATTAATGTGACAGAGTTCCATCGTCACTGCTTGTACAGTAAAGAATCATCATTTGTGATAATGATTTTTTTTTTCCTTTTAGAAGATGCTCCCTGGTTGCAGCTTCAGTGTGGTATACAACAGCATACATTATAAACATCTCTATGCTGTACATTATTATTATTATTATTATTATTATTATTATTATTATTAATTTTCATAGCGCCATTTATTCCATGACGCTTTACATGTGAAAGAGGGGCATACATAGACAAGTTCAAGACACGCACAAGTACAGAGGGAGAGAGGACCCTGCCTGCGAGGGCTCACAGTCTACAGGGGAGGGTTAGGATACACTAGGAGAGGGTAGAGCTGATCATGCGGCGGTTCTGTAGACTGAGGATCACTGCAGGTTGTAGGCTTGTCGGAATAGGTAGGTCTTCAGGTTCCTTTTGAAGGTTTCCGTAGTAGGCGAAAGTCTGATGTGTTGGGATGGAGATTTCCAGAGTATAGGGGAAGCACGGGAGAAGTCGTGTATGCCGTTGTGGGAAGAAGAGGTAAGAGCGGAGTAGAGAAGGAGATCTTGAGAGGATCAAAGGTTGCGTGTAGGTAAGTACCGGGATCATGTCACAGATGTATGGAGAAGACGGTAATCTTTCTTTTAGACAATTTTGATAAATGAGACCCTGTATTCTATGTGTACTCTGATTAGGATGTTTTCCTCATGAGCATTTATGCATCTTTTGATGCTTCCTATGATTTTGTCTTGGCATCAGCTGCTTGGCACTGCTTGCTAGCGGTTACTGACCACCATTAGCCTATGTTCACACGTAGTGTTTTTGCCATTTTTTTTCTGCAGCAAAACCTGCTCTCTTGCAGTAAAGAAGCTGCAGAAAAAAAAACAGGCTTTGGTTGTTTTTTGTTGCTGTGTTTTTTGTGTGTTTTTGTCATGAGACAATGAGTATGTTTTAGGCTACTTTCACATTAGTGTTTTTTTGCGCAGCGCATCGTGCGCATTAGAAGCGCATGCAAAAAATTCATCATACGTTTTTGTATGCGATGCCGTTTTTTATGCGCATTAGTTCTCTAGGGGTTAAAACCAGTGTCTACACATTTTTACGCCACAAGCGCATGCGCACAAAAACACATGTCCATGTGCACGCCTGTGTTCCCATAGACTTTAATGCGTTATTTTGTCGCATTCCTTGCACATGCGTTTTTTTTTACGCCTTTTGGCGGACCCAAAAATGCAACAGGTTGCGGCTGGCGCTCCTAGGCGCACATCTTGAAAAACGCATGCGCACAAAAATGCGTGCTAACGCAAGACCATGCGCCCCCATGTTAAACATAGGTACGCTTGACGCATGGACACGCACGATGCGCTGCGCAAAAAACGCCAATGTGAAACCAGCCCTAGTCATGTGTCTTGGGCATGCTGATAAAGATTAGTGATAAAAAAAATATATCATTTTTTTCTTCATGAGGTTTTGGCACAAAAAAAAACTGCAGCAAAACGTGACACCTGCATTTTTTCAGCATTTTTTCACCACCCATTACTTTTAATGGGTGAAAAATGCTGAAAGTGACATGGTCTATTCTGCAAAAAACAAGCAAAACACAAAATACTGAGGACCAGAACATACCCTTACCCCTAGGTCTTTCTTTCAGTGGCAGTTATAAAGGAAATCATACCACCAGAAAAACACTGTTTACTTGAAGATATAGTGGTAATCTGTAGGTCTGTCTTACTGGAAGAGACACTACAGGGAGAAAATGAAGTTACAGTATATTCACCCAGTAGCCACCAGCCACTGCTTCTAGTTATTGGGTGGTTAGTCACCACTCTCCGAGGCTCTGCAGCGTGTGTACAGTATTCATGTGTAGGGCAGGCTGTCAGTCAGCATGTAGGGGAGTGATAGTGTGCTCTGACTGTTCTCAGCCCTGATGACTGGATATGAGCGTATAATAGAGCTTTATTCCTTGTAGTCACAGTTTCAGTAAGGCAGCCAGACATGACTTTAATGCTATTGACCAGCAGATTTCCACTACATCTGCAGATAGAGTGTGGCTGGAGGTGACAAGTTCCCTTTAAAGGAGTTGTCCGGGCTTTTCACATAATCTCAGTACATATCTGGGCTGCAGAATTATGACAATCAGTAATTTACTTTCTGTCACTAGTTTGCACGGTTTTCTAGATATTCTGAACAGAACGTCTAAGGGGGGGGTGTTATGGCATTGAAATGAGAACTAGTCGTAACCTCCTACTCTACTCCAAACATGCCCTCTATAGCAACAACCCCACCCTCCATAGCTACAGGCCCTCCCCGTCCACATGAAGCAACCCTCATCACACAGTAAAGAATTCTTCCCCTCCAGCAGCCTCAGTGCAGAGAGCTGCTCCTCCTCCAGACACACACTGAACAGTGATCTATGGAAAGTGAAACTAGTGAGGAGGGAAAATCGTCCTGTATTCTGGGCCACTCCATGATTACAATACATAACTCATTATCAGTAATTCCTTCCCTCACTGTCTCAGGCTGCTGGCAGCAGTGAGACCAGACTGTGTGATGGCCAGTGATGGGGGTCTGCAGCTTCTAATCTGCAAAGGGGATGGCAGTCACTGATGTAATCTGTTGTGTGACAAAGCCTCTGCTGTGTGAATGAAACAGCTCTGTCACTGATGTCTTCACACAGCAGCAGATTTGTTGCAGTGTATGTGCGAAGCTCCACCAAACTCCCAGCAAGCTCCAGTGACCAGCACCACCCACTGCCCACTCATTGCCTGGCAGTAAACCACCAGCACTCTTCTTTATCATCATTCCAGCATTGGAAAGAACACAGCAGTGATCCTGTATTTGTGAAAGCGGCACAATACATACATACACCCCCCAACACTTCACACTGTTACAGCTGCTGATTGGACCGGCTCCTCCCATCAGTATTTGTGTCATTAGAGACACAGCTCACACATACACTGCACCAAATCTGCTGCTGTGTGAAGACATCTGTCTTATTCACACAGCAGAGTCTTTGTCACAGAACAGATTACATCAGTGACTGCCATCCCCTGTGCAGATTAGAAGCTGCAGACAGACCCCCATCACTGGCCATCACACAGTCTGTTCTCACTGCTGCCAGCAGCCTGGGACAGTGAGGGAAGGAATTACTGATGAGTTATGTATTGTAATCATGGAGTGGCCCAGAATACAGGACGATTTTCACTCCCCACTAGTTTCACTTTCCATAGATCACTGTTCAGTGTGTGTCTGGAGGAGGCGCAGCTGCTCTCTGCACTGAGGCTGCTGGAGGGGAAGAATTTGTTACTGTGTGATGAGGGCTGCTTTATGTGGACGAGGAGGGCCTGTAGCTTTGGAGGATGGGGTTGTTGCTATAGAGGGCATGTTTGGAGTAGAGTAGGAGGTTACGACTAGTTCTCGTTTCAATGCCATAACACCCCCCCCCCCCTTAGACGTTCTGTTCAGAATATCTAGAAAACCGTGCAAACTAGTGACAGAAAGTAAATTACTTATTGTCATAATTCTGCAGCCCAGATATGTACTGAGATTATGTGAAAAGCCCGGACAACCCCTTTATCAGTTTCTACTGTTTTAATACAGAACTGTTTTGTTTCAATGTAACATTCCTTAAAATGGACCTGTCAGGTTATTCGACCCCTAACTAAAAGTGTATGTGTAAACATTTTTAATCCTTGGTACATTCATACCTTTTTAGTAAAATTTTGTTGGGGCATTTATGAGAAATCTATTTTTGAAGATTTAAGTGCATTGTCATCATTGCAGCAAACTCAGGCAATGATGCCCCCCATATTGAAATTCTGATGACATTATAGGAAGCACTACATTGATTTCACGTCAACAGGAGCTCAATGCACAGGCACCGCCTCGTTTGATGAAATTAACCCAGGCAACGACTCTGCATGCGCAGGGGAGACAGGCCACTAAAGAAAGAGACAACGGTCAATCAACGACCGGTGTGCGGCGAAGTACAGCAGAGCTGATGAGTGACGTCTCCTTCCCCCAAACCTTCTCCTCCAACACACCTGAAAATATAACTTTAAAATTAGATTTATAAAAAATACCCCATCAAAATTCTGCTAGAAAGAATAAAAGGACTTTCCACTCATGTCTTTAGTTTGGGGTTGAATATCCTGCTTGACAAGTCCTCTTTAATATGGTTCTAGGCAAAAAGTGTTGTCATGGCTAAGTTAGGTAGTAATTAATTAGAATTTTCATAGTTTCCTAAATTTTTGATTCATTGTTTTTGATAAATGCGTCACTAACATACTGGTTTCTGGCACATTGCAGGATGCAGTGCTTCCTCATATGAACCCAGCTTAGGTGTACTCTACATGTAGAAAAAGTGAAAACCATTTTAATAGCTATTTACCGCAACAATGCTCATTGATATAGTTTGCCACTTTTGAACTCCTACGTGCCATGACCAAACTTTATGCACTGTGATTTCTGTGCTCTGGCCTACTGACTCTCCAACCTGTATATATATATATATATATATATATATATATATATATATATATATATATATATATATGCATGTAGCTTTTGCAAAAATAAGTTTATCAATGTCTTAAGTTAACCAGTCAGTTCCTCCCTTGCAGATAAATTGCTATTTGAATCCATTTGTAAATGAGGCTCAAGTGCTTTGGGAGTGACAAAGCACTTCCCAAGTTTCTGTCTCCCCAGCTCTATGCCACTTTCTTCTAGCTTGACTGAAGTCCTACAACGAAGGAGCTGTCAGACATCAGGAGAAGACAGCGCTTGGAGAGGAATGGAGCTGGGTAGACAGAGGCTTAGGAAGTGCTTTGTCACTCCCATAGCACTTGAGCCTCCTTTGCATATTGATTTAAATAGCTGCATAAAATCAATAAGGCTGGCTACCTAAAGATGGACTTGTTAAAGATGGACTTGTCTTTGCCAGTGCTACATGCCTATACAAATAGTTTGGGGACAAAATCAAGATGGCAGATTCACTTTATTGTAAGATTTTTACTTGTTTATATGTGTTTATTTCAATGTAGAAATATCAGAAATTGTCTTTCTCGTAGCCATATGCAGAGGCTGTGTTGAATTTTTAGTGTAAAAGTTGTAAACATTTATGTGGGAGAAATTCACAGTTCTCTTCCAAAGATATTTATTGTTTCCATAAAATAGAAGATTGTGATAGCCTTGTGATGCATTATTTAGAGTTTTACAGCCGTGCATTGTGGATACTGAACAGAAGGCAGATCAGTTTCTTGAAATTCAGCAGGCCACATTTGGCAATCCTTGTTTTCTTTCCGTACCTTACTCTGCTTGCCACATCTTGTAAACATTATTGATCTGAAATCATCCCTGTGTCTAGACGTTCTCTTGATGCTGGGTGACTTAAAATCTCACTGGATCTGATGTCCCTGCACCAACAGTCATTCCTAGAATCTTTGCCACTGTAAAAGAAGTCCAGATGTTTTATAGTCTTGTTGTGACACCTTTATAAGCAGAAAATATTTTCTGTAAAGGTTTCTTTCCTCTTACTGAAAAAAACAAAGATTTCTTCATTTTAAAGTATTACATGGCTTTCTTGCAGTCAGTGCTGGTTGCGGACTAGTTTTCCCTAATAGGAAGTTAATCTGTGCATACTCATAGACTAGGGTTACATGGCAGCAAAGAGAGACAAGCAGATGTGCTTCACTTAAGGCCCCTTTATATTTAGCGATGCACCAGCGATTCCGACCACGATACGACCCGGTCAGGATCGCTGGTGCATCGCTAAATGGTCGCTAGTGAGCTGCCACACAGGCAGATCTCACAGCGATGCAGCAGCGATACAGCGGTCGTTACTTACCTTTCAGATGAGGCGATCCTGACGTCCTCCCGTCCGCGTCCACGTGTCGCTCTCTCAGCGCCAGCAGCAAGCGCCCGACGAGAAATGGAGCTGCGCGATCTCGTGCAATCAGCGACAGACAGCGGGGGAGCCGGTCGGAGGTAAGTATCACACATAGCAATATGGCTGCTGCGTCACCAAATCGGTGATGCTTTAGCGATATTGCTAGCGATATCGCTATGTGTAAAACCCCCTTAACTTACAAAAGAGATAGGTATCAGGATACACTACAGACGATAGCCAGATTGGTGGCCAAATCAGTATACATTGTGCAATCATTTTGCGGGAAACCTTGGGTTTGGCATTCATATTCATGTATGTACACTAGGGTGACCGCAAAAAATCGATGTTGGAATTTTGTCCGTCTGGACCCCACAAAACGATTCCCCTTTCCAGATATTGAGATAGCCAAAATTTGAGCTTGATCAAACTACGTTAACCCGTGTCGCTCGTCGCTCAAAGTTTGAAAAAATCCAAATTGAGGTATTTTAAGATTTAGGTATTTTGCATAGTCTGTTAGACTATAAAGAATGTGACAACAACATTGCAGAAATAGCCCTGACCAAATTTTCGAACCATTTGTGGTATTTGAATGCAGAGTTGGTGGGATTATCGTTTTTTGATCCCACCATTACAGACAATGAAAAGTTGTTAATGGCTAATAAATTGCTCAGTAGCACAGATGAACCATCAGAGCACACTAGGGTTGTAAATCCAAAAGTTAGGAAAGAAAAATTAAAAGAGGTAGGAAGTAACCGACTTTAACGACCTTCTGACAAAAGATGAAGAACAAAAGCAATATGTCCTGCAAGTTGTAAGCAAATGCCGAGCATTATATTCTGACGTTTCAAAAACTACTTTAACAAAAGCTCTAGAATAGATTAGATAACTATGTAAAATTATCAACTCATGTAGGTTAGCGTGCTCTGATGGTTCATCTGTGCTACTGAGCAATTTATTAGCCATTAACAACTTTTCACATACCAACTCCTTAAACCATTTTTGGAAAACAGGTATACCCATTCTTGGTAGCAGTATTCCCTAACTGCAGTGGCCTCTTTTGGAAGGATAATGTGCCCATCCACATTGTCTTTTTTCCTTAGACAGTTACCGTACTAAACAGTTTTTGCAAAAGTGTTAACTTTGCCTTTTTTTCCGGATCTCAATTCAATAAAATATCAGTGGTTTGTGCTGAAAAATAAAAACCAACCATATAACACAACAGATAGGTGTTGACCGAAAAATGCTTTGGACAAACATTCACCTGGCAGCCATCTCGGCCAACTCTCCTGTACATGAAATTGCTTGCTTGGGTGATGTGTCATGTGTACTGTATAAGAGAGCAACCTCCAGAGATGTCTGGCACGATAGCTTATCTCCAGGAAAGCAAAAAGATTGGCAGTCTGAAATTGGACATGCAAGGTCAATATCTTCCCCGTCAAAAATTTTGTCCGAGGCTCTCATTCACTTTAGAGTGTCGGCTGAAGTCATTGATATTGGCAGGTTTGGCTGACATTAGTCTGTAAATAAGGCCTTTAACAGACCTTAAGGGATCTGCTGCCAAAGCCTTGATGCCAAATACCATAGGACACCCTCAGTGGTCTTGCAAAAGTCCATGGCTCAGTGGGTCACAGATTTTTGATGACATGAGGGAATTCTTCACCAGTGTTGAGGATTTTCGTAATGGATTTAATAATTTTGAGTGTAGCAGCAAATCTGTGGCTGACTGCACCTTATTGAAGGGAGGATGGATGAGGTCATGTATGGCGAGATTTTGGCCAACAACCTTCTTTCCCCAGTAAGTGCATTGAAAATGGGACATGGCTGGGTCTTCCAGCATGACAATTGCCCGAAACACAGCTAGAGTAACTAAGGAGTGGCTTCGTAAGAAGCATTTCAAGGTCGTGGTGTGGCTTAGCCAGTATCCAGACCTGAACCCAATAGAAATTCTTTGGCGGTAGCTGAAACTCAATGTTGCTCAACGACAGCCCTGAAACGTGAAAGATCTGGAGAAGATCTGTATGGATGCGTGGGCCAAAATCTCTGCTGCAGTGTGGTCAAAAACTACAAGAAAGGTCTGACCTCTGTAATTACACACAAAGGTTTCTGTACAAATAGCAAGTTCTGTTTTTCTATTGTATCAAATACTTATTTCATGTTTTAAAATGCAAATTATTTATGCAAAAATCATACAAGGCGATTTTCTGGTTTTTATTTTTTTAGATTCTGTCTCTCACAGGTGAAGTGTACCTACGATCAAAGTTACAGACCTCTCTGTTCTTTGTAGGTGTGAAAACTTTCAAAATTGGCATTGTATCAAATGCTTATTTTCCCCACTGTAATAGCTTGTTTCTAGAGTACACCCTTGTGCCGAATAGTGACAAGGGGTTAATTTTTAACAAGTTTGCCAACCAGTAATGAATAAGCTGTTCATTTTCAACAGCTGCTTTAGCTTATGACCCCCCTTTCCTGCTCTGACTCTTTGTTGAGAAACTTGCAGAACTGGTTTGTGATTAACATGACAGTAATTGGCAATATATCTTTGGCACTTGGGGCACCAGTAAAAGGGAAAAGCTTGATAAAGCATGCATTTAAAAGGAAGTTTATTACTTCTACCTGGCAATAGTATTGCACACTTTGCCCTTTTTCCTTAATAATTTTAGGTTTGAATGTTAAAGGGGTCATCTGGTTGTTGGCAGCACAAATCACTACTCTGCTCTCCAATTCCCTGACGATGCAGTGCAGATCCTTCAGCATTCCCCTATCAGTAATGGCAGTAGTGTGGAACGATACTGGCAGCTTGTAAACTGAAGCTGGCGGAGGATCACTGAGATGGCAGGGTATTGACAGGGCGAGTTAATGTTGGTGGCATGTTTTTCTCTTACGCAATAATCGGTCAACCCTTTTAGGATGCTCCGTTATCAAATTCTATAGGCAGATCTGTCACTGTCTTACATAGATATACTGTTCACTGGTATAAATAAAGCCAGATATGAGCGCATTATAGCTGTATGGAAATTGTTTAGTTTTTGCTTGGATAGACACAACTTTTTGGTGACCGGTGTAGCAATCACTTTAGAGCGTGCTGGCTTTTTCTCCTTTATTGTATTGAATATGAAAGACTCATGGATCAAGTCTCTTGGGGGTTTGCACCTCTTCATGTTTAAAGTAGTAAAAAAAATAGAGCAATCTGTAATGCCGGTACTATAAGCTTATTTTTAAGAGTTTTTTTTCGTGAAGACAGCCATGATGATATGCCCATAATGTTCTATGGATATAATTAAAGGGACCCGGTCATTAGATTAATGCTATCCGCACTATGGGCAGCATGAAGCAGAGCGAGGGCGGCCGAAGACTGCACTGGACTAGTCCCGTCTCTTCTTACAGTCCCTGGCCGGCATTTTAAAGGGAATCTGTCACCCCATTTTTGGCCTACAAGATGTGGCCACCGCCATCAGAGGCTTATCTACAGCATTCTGTAATGCTGTAGATAAGCCCCTGACGTAACCTGAAAGATAAGAAAAACAAGTTAGATTATACTCACCCCGGTGTCTGGTCCGGTCCGATGGGTGTCACTGTCCGGTCCGGCGTCTCCCATCTTCTAGAGATGACGTCCTCCTTCTTTCTTCTGCCATGGCTCCTGCGCAGGTGTACTTTATCTGCCCTGTTGAGGGCAGAGCAGAGTACTGCATTGCGCAGGCGCTGGACCTCTTTGACCTTTCCCGGCCCCTGCGCACTGCTGTACCTAAGGCCTCTTTCACACATCAGGTTTTCGCCGTCAGGCGCGATCCGGCGCTTTTGACAGAAACCGGATCCGGCGAAATGCAATGCCGGATCCGGTTTCCCCCCCCATTGACTTGCATTTGCGCCGGATGGCCATGCGTTTCATCCGGTTTTCGCCGGATCCGGCAATGTGTCGCGATCCGGCGTCTGGAAAAAACGGTGACTGTAACGTTTTTTGTCTCCGGCGAAAAAGCCGGACACGCCGGATCCGGCGCGTCCGGCTTTTTCACACAATGAAAGCCTATGAGCGCCGCAATGCGCCGGATCCGGCGGCCGGATCCGGTTTTTTGGTCTGAGCATGCTCAGTAGCTCTGCCCACAAGACATATATAAAAGCAAGACAGTGGGACCCACAGCCACACCCAACATGCCACCCAAGAAAGCAACCAAGCGAAGCAGGAGAAGGCAGGAGACCACTGCAGCACCATCCGCACCACCACCACCCCAAATGGAGCAGCAAATAGAACATGCTGAGGAGGGGAGGCCAGCAGCAGATGAGAGACGGTAATTATCAAATAACCCATTCCTCCAAACTAGGGCTATTGAATATCAAGATATTCATTGGCCCTTTGTTTCTCTTTATTCAACAGCCGCCCAATAGATGCAGCAGCAGCAGCAATGGCAGCAGCTGGAACACCACCCACAGGCATGGAGTGTGGCCACCAGGAAGACAGCACATCATCTTCTGGGAGCCCTCCCTCGCATCGTCAGCGTTTGACGGTAAGTTTTTATTTCCAAAATCCATCTTCTCTGTAATATATGTCTATTCATTGCCTTTTATTTCAAAACAGGAATCACAAGATGAAGAGGAGCTCCCAGAAGAAGAAGGAAGGGGTGGACAGACACCTGGAGTGGGCTCACAATTGGTAAGTTTTTTGCATCAAACGCAGAAACACAACATCACACTACACACAACACATAGAAAACAATGTTCTGCAGACCACACACAGCAAACAAATGCCTACATCCAAAGACATAACATTTTTTGTTTTCTTCTCTAGTCTTCCCAATCTGGTGCTTGGCCAAGAGGTCCTCGCAGTGCCTCCCAGGGTCGTCGGCGACAGCAACGCGGCGGTCACCAGCGTGTAAGTATAAATATTTTTGCTTTGTTTTTTTGCACTTTTTATTTCATTTCTTTTGTGGAGGCTAATTATGTTATTTTTGTCTTTTTCTTTAACAGCCTTCACAGCGTGCTCCCGACTCTGACGGTGAGGATGGAGGGATTGATGTGGACCGCCTCATCGATCTCGTCAGAGAAAGGGAGCCGCTCTGGAATATGGCTGACCGCCGCCACGCTGACCTGATCGTTACCCCACGACTCTGGGAGGAAATCTGTTCGCTCCTTGTGGGCCGCTGGGAGGACCTCGAAGCTCGGGCCCAGATTAAAGAGCGTAAGTATATACAGTACCGGTTGCTTGATGTAAACCAGTGTTTCCCGAACTCCAGTCCTCGTGGTCCCCACGGATCATGTGTTCAGGATTTCTATTTACTATGGAAATCCTGAAAACATGACCCCTGGGGACCATGAGGACTGGAGTTTGGGAAACACTGATGTTGTATACTAACCACTCCTTTCTCGTTTCAGGGAACAGAATTGTGAATCGGTGGCGGTCTGTGAGAGATCGTTTCAAGAAGGAGTTCAATAAAGAGATGCGGGCCCCGAGTGGATCTGGAGGACGCAGGAGCAAGTACAAGTACGCAGAAGCCCTGTCGTTCCTCCGGGAAACAATGGTCACCAGAAGGTAAATATTACACACCACATGTGAAAAAAAATGTTATATGTAAATTTTTTTTTCAGCCAGGGCCATACCATGTCAGTATTTTAATTGTTTTTTTTTCTCTTTATTCCACAGCACGGTGAGCAGCACTCGGGAGCCGGCACGATTGGACCCTTCTGAGGCGATCCCTGAGGAGACCGGCACCGAGGGACACTTCGACCGCCCCGGTACATCTGCACCTTCCCAGCCTTCCCACACATTCGACCCATCTGTCCCATCCACCAGCACAGGAGCATCGTGGCCGCCTACATTACATGAAGCTGCTGGTGAGGAGATCGCTTTCCCTTTACCCCACCCTTCTGCCCCTGCCACCTCTAGTACACCTGCGGGTACTGGGCGGCAGCGGCAGAGGGGTCAGGAAAAGACTTATGCGCCAGAGTTCTTGCATCTGAATGCATCTTTCCAGAACTGTCTAAAAGTCTTGTCAGAGCAAATCTCCGCAGGCTATCAGCAGATCAACTCCAGCATTCTGGAGGTGAAGACACTTCTGCAAACCATGCATTCAGAAGCAAGATCTTCGCCAAACCACACCTTTTTCAGGTCTGTTGTGGAGCGCATGGAAACGCTCTCTCCTGCCCAGCAGATGCATGTAATGCATTCATGCCACGCTGCTCTCCAGCAAGTTACCTCCCAACCTCCTCCTCCTCCCATCACAGTAGTTCCTCCACCTGCACCCCCTCCAGCCACTTTCCATCCTCCCCCTCCTATTACATCTACACCCCCTCCAGCCACTTTCCATCCTCCCCCTCCTATTACATACCATCCACCTCCAGCCACTTTCCATCCTCCCCCTCCTATTACATACCATCCACCTCCCCAGCACCATCCACCTCCCCAGCACCATCCACCTCCCCAGCACCATCCACCTCCCCAGCACCATCCACCTCCCCAGCACTATCCACCTCCCCAGCACCAGCAACCTCCCCAGCACCAGCAACCTCCCCAGCACCAGCAACCTCCCCAGTACCAGCAACCTCCACAGTACCTGCAAACTCCCCAGTACCAGCAACCTCCCCAGTACCAGACATCTCCCCACTTCCAGCAACCTGCCCCATACCAGACATCTCCCCACTTCCAGCAACCTGCCCCGTACCAGACATCTCCCCACTTCCAGCAACCTGCCCCGTACCAAACTCCTTCCCCATACAACTTGCCATCAACATCATCTGCTCCTACAGTCCCTGCCCAACCCTCCACTCCACCACCCACCACCTCTTCTGCTTCCCACATGTCCACCCATTCTGTAGTTTTTTCCACACCTTCACCTCTAACTGTTCCTTCCCCACCACGATCCCAGTCCTCTCTCCACACTCCCAGTGTCGAAGTGTCCCGCAGCCCCTACAGCAGTATTTCCACCACACACTACACAGATTTATAATGTGTGTATTTAAATAAAAATGACCAGTTTTATGGTTTCAGTTTTATAGTTTCAAAGTTTTATTAAACAAGTTTATTAAAATTTTAAAAAAGTTTACTAAAAAAAACATTTTTCAATAAAAGTTAAATTATTTTACACTGGTTGTCTGTCATTTCTTTCTGCGGCGAAAAAGGTTAAATACAGGGTATTTAAAAGGTGAAATGGTATTCAAAACTAGGTATATAACTGTGGGTAAATTTTAGCTTTTTGCCACAGTTGTGTTCCTGGTTGTGTTTGAAGCAAAGTATTTCACCTAAAAAGTTGTGTTTATTGTTGGTGATTTCCTAACAATGTACACAACTTTTGTTAAAAGGTGAAATACTTTGCATAAAACACAACCAGGTACACACCTGTGGCCTAAAGCTAAAAATAGAGACCATGACAAGATAGCCAACTTTGGTTGGCAAAGGTATATACTGTTGGTACAGAAGGTACACAAGTTTGGTTAGGGCACAAATCTTTCACACTCTGTCATCCTGCCAGTGTACTCTGCCTTGAGGTGACATAAAGTATAGTGCAAAATTGTCCCTCATTACTGAAACCGTCACAGAACTTCTAGTGGTAATGTCATGGTAATCTTGCAAGGTGGTTTCTTCAGAGGTGTCCTCAATGGAAATGGGTTCCTTGCAGATAACAAAATTGTGGAGTACCACGCACGCTTTGATCACCTCGTCCACAGTTTCTGTCTTGAGGTTGATCGCAGTCAATAGGACCCGCCATTTGGCTGTCAGAATACCAAAGGTACATTCAACCATTCTTCTTGCTCTTGTGAGGCGGTAATTAAAAATGCGTTTTGGTCTTGTCAATCCTCTGCTAGAGTACGGTTTCAAAAGGTGTTCTGACAGCTGGAAGGCTTCATCCCCTACACAGACAAATGGCATAGGTGGACCAGGTGTTTGCGGCAGCGGTCTAGGTGGTGGGAACTGGAAGGTGTTTCCATACAGTTTACGCCCCATGGCAGACAGTTTGAAAACTTGATAGTCATTGGAGCGGCCATAGGCCCCAATATCAACCGCAATAAATTTGTATTCCGCGTCAGCGATGGCCATGAGGACAATTGAAAAATATTTCTTGTAATTGAAATATTCCGATCCCGATCCAGCTGGCTTTACAATGCGGATATGTTTCCCGTCCACAGCGCCCAAGCAGTTTGGAAACTGACATACAGTGGGGAAAAAAAGTATTTAGTCAGTCAGCAATAGTGCAAGTTCCACCACTTAAAAAGATGAGAGGCGTCTGTAATTTACATCATAGGTAGACCTCAACTATGGGAGTCAAACTGAGAAAAAAAAATCCAGAAAATCACATTGTCTGTTTTTTTTTTTTCATTTTATTTGCATGTTATGGTGGAAAATAAGTATTTGGTCAGAAACAAAATTTCATCTCAATACTTTGTGATATATCCTTTGTTGGCAATGACAGAGGTCAAACGTTTTCTGTAAGTCTTCACAAGGTTGCCACACACTGTTGTTGGTATGTTGGCCCATTCCTCCATGCAGATCTCCTCTAGACCAGTGATGTTTTTGGCTTTTCGCTTGGCAACACGGACTTTCAACTCCCTCCAAAGGTTTTCTATAGGGTTGAGATCTGGAGACTGGCTAGGCCACTCCAGGACCTTGAAATGCTTCTTACGAAGCCACTCCTTCGTTGCCCTGGCGGTGTGCTTTGGATCATTGTCATTTTGAAAGACCCAGCCATGTTTCATCTTCAATGCCCTTGCTGATGGAAGGAGGTTTGCACTCAAAATCTCACGATACATGGCCCCATTCATTCTTTCATGTACCCGGATCAGTCGTCCTGGCCCCTTTGCAGAGAAACAGCCCCAAAGCATGATGTTTCCACCACCATGCTTTACAGTAGGTATGGTGTTTGATGGATGCAACTCAGTATTCTTTTTCCTCCAAACACAACAAGTTGTGTTTCTACCAAACAGTTCCAGTTTGGTTTCATCAGACCATAGGACATTCTCCCAAAACTCCTCTGGATCATCCAAATGCTCTCTAGCAAACTTCAGACGGGCCCGGACATGTACAGGCTTAAGCAGTGGGACACGTCTGGCACTGCAGGATCTGAGTCCATGGTGGCGTAGTGTGTTACTTATGGTAGGCCTTGTTACATTGGTCCCAGCTCTCCAAGTTCATTCACTAGGTCCCCCCGCGTGGTTCTGGGATTTTTGCTCACCGTTCTTGTGATCATTCTGACCCCATGGGGTGGGATTTTGCATGGAGCACCAGATTGAGGGAGATTATCAGTGGTCTTGTATGTCTTCCATTTTCTAATTATTGCTCCCACAGTTGATTTCTTCACTCCAAGCTGGTTGGCTATTGCAGATTCAGTCTTCCCAGCCTGCTGCAGGGCTACAATTTTGTTTCTGGTGTCCTTTGACAGCTCTTTGGTCTTCACCATAGTGGAGTTTGGAGTCAGACTGTTTGAGGGTGTGCACAGGTGTCTTTTTATACTGATAACAAGTTTAAACAGGTGCCATTACTACAGGTAATGAGTGGAGGAAAGAGGAGACTCTTAAAGAAGAAGTTACAGGTATGTGAGAGCCAGAAATCTTGATTGCTTGTTTCTGACCAAATACTTATTTTCCACCATAATATGCAAATAAAATGAAAAAAAAACAGACAATGTGATTTTCTGGATTTTTTTTTCTCAGTTTGTCTCCCATAGTTGAGGTCTACCTATGATGTAAATTACAGACGCCTCTCATCTTTTTAAGTGGTGGAACTTGCACTATTGCTGACTGACTAAATACTTTTTTTCCCCACTGTATCTATTGAAACTTGTCAGCAATTTCAATCCACCTCTCTGTTGTGGGCTCTGGTAAAAACTCTTCAGCTAAGGAGTCCCACAGTGCACGGCATGTGTACTTCACAATTCCAGATATGGTGGAAATCCCGAGTCTGTACTGGAAATGCAGTGACGAAAGGGATTCTCCAGTTGCAAGAAATCTGTGGGGAATTAAAAAACAATAAATTAGTTTTAAATCACAGCATTACATACCAAAACTGACCTATAACACTTGGAGATACAAATTACCACCAACAAGATTGCAGTGAAAGTGTGCTCTGATGCGATCATATCCAATAAATGTGGCTTACCTTAAAGTCACCATCAGACGCTCTGCGGGTGAAACAGAGAAGCGGCAATAGGTGTCCGCTTTTCTTATGAGGTGTGCAATGCGCTCCACCAAGTAATCAAAATTCTCCATTTTCATCCTAACATATCCAAAAAATTTATCCTGGTTTCGTTGAAGGTCCATGCATAGTGTAGAATAGACCCCACGCGTCATTCTCTTGGCTGTGATGGGGTGGATCCACAAACGTCGTCTACGATGCCTGATGCTCTGCTGTCTCGCTCTCTCCTTCTCCAGAACAATCACCCTCAAACGATTCGCCTCCGCTGTAAAATCCGCCAAATTCTTCAAAATATTTCCAATGACAACATCCATCTTCGCCAGTAACTTGCTCTTCTCTCCAACCTGCACTTTCTCCTCTACAACCTGTCAAAGAAGGGCTGTAGGAACATGCTATATATAGTTTTCCAGTAGCCAATCCCGTTCGGAAGGCCACAAGGGTCAATTTTAAAAACCGGATAGAAAAACGTATAGAAAAAAAACGGATAGAAAAACGGATGAACCGGATGAGACGGATCCGGTTTTGTCTGTCCAGAAAACCGGATCCGTCACATCCGGTTTTACGAAACATTTGCCGACGCCGGATTGCGCCTGACGCCGAAAACCTGATGTGTGAAAGTAGCCTTACTCTGCCCCCAACAGGGCAGATAAAGTACGCCTGCGCAGGAGCCGCGGCAGAAGTAAGAAGGAGGATGTCATCTCTAGAAGATGGGAGGTGCCGGACCGGACCGTGACACCCACCGCACCCGCCCCCGGCCTCCCGGTGAGTATAATCTAACTTGTTTTTCTTCTCTTTCAGGTTACATTGGAGGCTTATCTACAGCATTACAGAATGCTGTAGATAAGCCCCTGATGGTGGTGGCCGCAGCTTGTAGGCCGAAAATGGGGTGACAGATTTCCTTTAACCTGTTTTCTTTGTAAAGCCACAGTGTTTTGGAGTAAAATATAGCTGACTGCAATCGTCTTGCTTTGGGCATCATGATTGTAATGGTGTATGCCCTTTAACTGAATTCCAACACTCACCTAGTCTAAAATGAACCAACCTCTAAATAAAAGCTGGCCGAATGACTGCTTATCTTCCCAAATGTCTTTTGGTGCCGTCAGTACTCTCATTTATGGAGTCATTCAATATATTGTCCCTTCTTTCTGTGAATCAGATTTATACTCACATCGATCGTTTTTTGCTATTTCTTTAAATTGCAGTTAACTGCAAACTACATGGTCATTAAAGGGAATATATCAGCAGATTTTTGCTCTGTAATCTGAGGGCAGCATATGATTTTAGGGACAGAGGGTCTGATTACAGTGATATCACTTACTGTTATGTCATTTTGATGCTGTTTCCTGCGCTGCAGGTCTAGCAGTGATCCGAATTCTGAGCCATTTATTGCCACGCACATACTACTGAATACAGCTTTCTGTGTATACTGTACATTGATAGAAAGCTGCCATTCAGTGCTGGTGGCAAAGTTACACAAAGAAGTAGACTAGTAGGCACTAAACTCCTATTCCTGTAGTAGTAATCAGTCTCCTGCGGGTAAAACAAATTTTATTGAAACAGCAACACATAGCTTAATAAGTGACGCATCACTGGGATCAGGTTCTCAGCCCCTATAACATGCTACTCTCTGATTATCTACTTCTTTTTTTAATTTTTTTTTATGTCTTCTCTTCTATAAGCACAGCGCCATTCAGATGTCAGTTAAAAACCGAGGTATGTCTGCGTCTGGACCCTACGGACGCTGTAGAAACTCCAGTTATTCAGTAGGACTGTCCTTAGTAACTTGTTAGTAATCAATTCTATGGCAGCATTCAACGAGAAAGGATACCTGCATATTGTACAAAGAGAATGTTTTTACGAACAACTGAAAAATGTTAAATATTTATGTGCACCCAGGAGTTTAGCGTAATTAATAATTTTGCCAAACATGTCCCCCTTTTTTTTTTTTTTTTATCTGATCGTTAAAATTGAGAAACATTACATCAGTGTAATCATCTTTTTCTCCATGGATAAAGCATATTTATCGTCCACCCTGGCCATATTCTGGTCATCGTCACAGAAATATCCGCTATCCATTCGTGTGAAATTTGAAGCAGAGGGAGTCCCAATATGGCTCTTGAATCGATTCCCTTCCACCTTGAATCTGGCACAGGACCGTTTTACATCCTGGTATTTGGGCCCTAAATGTCCGAAAATAATCAGACCATCAGCACTAAACCCTCCTTGTATCTTTACCATCGCATTGAAATTCTGTATGACTTTCAGAACATTTAGTCTTCTTATTGTAACCCACCATATTTCTTTTATTCTTTTAGGGGACATACAGGTTATTCCTCATACAATTTTTGTATTGATAAACTTGTTTGAGCAATTAAATTAAAAATAAATCCCGTAAATTCTAAATAATTTTTTTTCCAGTTTTTGACTTTCCTATGTAATATTGCTGATATTTTCAACCCTTTCAAAAATTGTGTTTAAATATGTCACATCCCATGATGGAAGGTTTTTAAAACTGTGCACGGAAAGGTTAGCATTTCTGCTAATTATAAGGGTGATAAATTCGCTCCTAATGAATTATTGATATTATTGCGTCCCCTCGTAAGACTTTTGATCATTTTATGGTTATTTGACTCACACCAAGGAGTTAATACATCCGCTTAGGAACTTGCCTCAAGATAATGCTGTCTCATTGAGAAAGATGCTTTAGAATGACTTGACTTGATCCTTCGAGGGATGGCTGGGGTTTATCGCCCGTGTGCAGTAGATTGGTGACAGCAGTATTATTTCTCAGTATTTTGATCAGACGGAGAACTTGTGATCTGTGGTAATACTGTGCATCAGCTGAAATGCAGCAGGTATAATCCTTATCTCTGTGCAGAGAGAGATATGGCATTACATTTGGAGTCTTTAAACCAATCTGACTGATTAGCTCTATTCTCCATAACGATTTACTACAGCAGTAATCTGCTACTATATTCTAGTTTATGTGGCATTTTTGTCCACAGTCAGATGTCTTGGAAAAAGTGAGCAAAGCTCAGGGGTGCAAAAGCTAGAAAAGTATCAAAAACAATGTCAAATCCAACATGGTATTATGTTAGGACAACTTCATATTTATGAATCTGGAGTGCACCCGGATATTAATCTGTCCCACAGTGCACATCTTTATAATAGTGGTACTGAAATTAAGATACAGCCATTTTTTGGGTTGTTTTGAAGGACAGTCTACATATTGTTACACAGAGTATATTCTGTTCTCTTGCAGAGAATGTGTCCTTCTGGAGGTAAAATGCGTAATCCTAATGATAAAATAGAGCATTTGTGTCTTAAATACATTTTTCCTAATATTTTTAAGGAAAAGAAAACCTGTAAAATAAGATTCTACTGGTACATTGCAAGTAGAGATGAACGAATATTTCAATTTACAATTCAGCTCACAATCATTGAATTTGCAATGTTCACCAATTTAATCGCCGAACATACACAGCGCAAAAGCCGGCGTTTCCCACGCTGTGTGACAGCGTGGGAAACATAAGCGTAGCCCTTCTAATCGTTACCGCCGGTATATTGCAGAGATTAAGTGACCCGTGGTAAAAAGAAGCTTTCCACAGGTCAGCAGGCTCTGGCTGATGAGATACTCCTCCCATCAGCCTGCGTTTGCTGTCACTGATAACAGTAACAGCAGGTGTTGCCAATGGGAGAAGTAGTCTCTTGTCAGTCCGCGCCTGTGGTCAAAGTTTGGTCAAAAACTACTTATTTTAAAATACTTCTTTTCACCCATAATGTGAAAAATAAATCTTGCCAAATCAGACACGGTGATTTTCTGGATTTCTTTCTCATTTTGACTCTCATAGTTGTGGTCTACCTATGATGTTAATTACAGGCCTCTCTTATCTTAAGTGGTCGAACTTGCACAATTGGTGGCTGACTACATACTTCTTTTCCCCACTGTATGAACTGATACAAACTTGAGGCATAGTCAGACTACAACTTCTGGCTTCATTCCTGGATGAATCTTAAGTCATTTTTCACTACACTAATATTCTTGGATTTGCAAGTTGCAACTACTTCATTCAAATACCATCAAGGATTTTCAATGGGGTTCACATCAGGCATATGTGGCTAGGATTCCAGAATCTTTTCTGACTACTTCTCGAAACCAAGGCTGAGTTTACACAGAAATTTTTTTGTAAACAAGTGTTCTTAACGATGCTTGTTTTGTTTCACGAAAATATTTTAGTGTAAACAAGCCAGTGATCACCCTATAAATGAGAAAAACGCTTGTTCATAGCGTGAAATGATCTTTTGTGTAGCGAAAAAGATCTTCGTTCTCGGCAGTACGTCATTCTGTGTAAACAGGACTCACACTGCTAAGAACAGTGTCAACCTATGCACACTAAGCACCGTGCTCATATTTTACTGCGGTCTAATAAATAACCGACCAGTCGGTTAGTACCCCTGTCGTTTGAATGTAAATGGACCCAAAGACTTGGTGGGCTTTGATATATCCTTCGGATCGTTGTTCTGTTGGGAGGCTCGATGACGCCAAGCTTCAGCTTCTTTATAGAAGACATGATGCTGAGGATTAAGAGTAGCCTAAGACCATCATTGAGCCAGGCCACCCATTTGGCAGGGTGTTCTTTTTAGCATATGCTTAATTTTTCCTCCTTTAATTATACCACTGATCAATTGGCCCAAAAAGTTCCAGTTTTGCTTCATCGCGCCACAGATTAGAATCACAATACTTTTATGAATTTTATATGGTTTTGAGCATATTGCAACTTTTGGGGCAGTACATATGTATGTCTTAGAGTCCAAGTATGGAATTTTTTAGTGTTTAGTATGCACCTTAGACTTCATTTGGACGTTTGTTTTTGTCAACTGAGTGCTATCCATGTTTTTCATACATTGGCACTCGTATATTTGATATTCTGTGAAGGGTGTTCACATGTGCAAAATCATGGAGACTTGTCTGATGTTGATCCAAGGATTGGCAATGCAAGAATATGGGTCTGTGAAAAAATTGGCCAGAACATGGATGCCAATCCATATGCTGTTTATTTTTCACTGACAGACGGTGGAGAAAGGTTTTTTTGTTTTTTTTCTAGCATCATTGAAAAAATTGATAAAACTCTGACAAAAATCTCACGGTCAGTTTTTCTTGTACGCAGGTTCTTAAGGACCCATCACACACAGCGATCTCGCTAGCGATATCACTGATTTAGTGACGCATCAGCGATCTCTCCAGCGAGATCGCTGTGTGTGACGGGGATCAGCGACCTGCCCCCTGCCGGGTATCGCTGATCGTGCTCGATCGGCCTGGGCCATTTTTTGATCGCTGGTCTCCCGCTGGCCAGCACGCATCACTGCGTGTGGCAGCGAGAGACCAGCGATCAGCGACGTTGTTTTCTAATATAAACGGGTATCCAGGAGCCACGGCTCTTGGATACCCACTGTTTACCTTGGAAACCGGCGTACACGCTGGTTTCCAAGGTAAACAGCGGGTATCCAGGAGCCGCGCGTTTCTTAGATACCCGATGTTTATCTTGGAAACCAGCGTGTACGCCGGTTTCCAAGGTAAACAGCAGGTATCCAGGAGCTGCGGCTCCTGGATACCCGATGTTTACATTAGAAACCAGCTTGCTCGCTGGTCCTGATCACTGGAGGGGCTGTCTAACGATGTCCCAGTGATCCCACCCATGTCGGATCGTTGGTGGGATCGCTGGGACATTATGTGTAACAGGGCCTTTAGTGTGCAAACTAAAACCTTGGTACCTGCTTCTTCTACATCTTGCTGCCGGTCTTTTCCAGATATTGTAGGTTTTGGAGCTTGGGGCAGCTGGTGCTGGTTTCATCTTTCTGGTATTATAGCCAGTGTTCCTATAACTTTGAACTTGCAAGCTATGCTTTCAAATACATCTGTAGAAACATTGAATGCCAGTGCTATTTTTTTGCATACTTTTCCTTTGTACCAGTCAATTTTCTCTCCCCTTAACTTTTTAAACCAATCTTGGCAACCTAAGAATATTGGTTAATTGGTTTATATTGGGCTAACTGGGCTAATATTCCATAGGAATGCTGGTAGAAGCTGGTGACTGGTTATGAATCAGGTTGTAACAGCTAAAGGGTGCACTACTAAGTATTAAATGTGTTTTTCATGAAGGTGTTGAATAATTCTCAGACTGCATTAATAGTTTTGTTTAATTTGGAGAAATTACTTGTTATATTAGTTGTATTAACATATTTAAATGGTTAGTATTTAATTGGATTATTACAAACAGCAGAAACTTTGCCAATTTAATGGGTGCTGAATAATGTTACAGTTCAACTGTATATATTCCAGCTTTGGGATGGTTTTGATTTTTTCCTATAAGCATTTATTTTTTTTATCTTTGGTATCTGACATAATGTATGTAAAAAATGAAAATACAAAAATCTTTGTATAACCTTTTTACAGTAGCTTCTTGTTGCCCATATGTTGCTAAATCCTCCATAAATGAATTGGTTTGCATAAAGTCCCAGATGACCTAAGTACCGTATATCCTCTTGCTGTGAGGATTCTCTGGCCACAGTCCGAGTAGACATGTCCGTCCACGCTCAATTCACTTATGTTGAGCAAGGCTATGCAAGTCTAGTCGGCACATGACCACAGGTATGCAAATCGCTTACTTGCAGTCACATGCCCACACATTTGCAGCACAGCAGAATGCACACACTATTAAGATTCACAAAACTGTAGTCACATAGTGTACCCCAAAGCCAGACAGCCCCTTTAAATTAGACAGTTTTAAAATGTGCCAAATTGTTCACAGCGGCCCATACAGTTATATAAACTTAGTGTGTCTTTAGACTGCTTAGTCTAAGGCCATGTGCACACGTTGCGGATTCTGCTGCGGATCCGCAGCGTTTCAGGCTCTGCGGGTCCGCAGTAGAATTAGCTACGTTGTACAGTACCATTGTTTTAAATGGTAAACTTAAAAACGCTGTGCACATGCTGCGGATTTTTCCAAGGGTTCAAATCCACAGCATGTCACTCCTTTGTGCGGAATCCGCAGCGGTTTCACACCTTCTCCATTGTACATTAGAGGTGTGAAACCGCAGGGTTAAACCGCAGGCTAATCCGCAGGTAAACCCCAGGTCTTTTGACCTGCGGATTTTCCCAAATCTGCAGGGACAAATCCACAGCACCTTTCACTACGTGTGCACATAGCCTTAGACAACCTATCGCTTGGCTTTCTTTGCAGCCAAAACTGGTGGCAAAAAGTACAAAAGTATCTAAAGTAATATTAAATGTAATGTAAGGTATATTTAGGTTTATAATTCTCTTCGCCACGACAGCACCCACTGAGAGATGGGATCCGCCCCCAGGAACAGGAAACCTACAGAGAGATAAATGGGGTGGTCCCCCTCACTCCCTCAGTTTGGTTTCCTGTTCCTAGGAAGGAACCCACAGAGAAGAGTATTCCTGGCCTGGTAGCCGCCCGCGGCATTATATGAGTAACGGGGGCCCCCAGAGCTGGAAGCAGCGACGGGCGGATCCGGAATAGGAATCCCCCCTCTGCTGGTAATGTGGGTGAGGCCGTGGCGAGGAGTGCCTGGCTCACCAGGCGGTGCATTGGAGGAGCAACAGGGAAATCCCAAGGAGGGGATTGTGCATTACGAAGCGCGGCACAGCTTCGGGGGTCCGGAGAACCTGGAGAAGACCCCCCTCCCCCCGCCCCAAAAGGAAAACCGGGGATAGCAAAGCCAGGGTGGAGAATGATCCCCTGAGCTTGTGCAGGACGCAGGGTGTGCCACAGGCGCTTAAAGTAGAATCTGGAAATACCTAGCTATGTAGCGGGGTATGATGGTCCGGTGGTGCAGGGGCAGCGGTCGGGAGAGGACTGCGGGTGAGCGCGCGACCAGGAGAGTGGATGGCCGGCGCCATTGCAAGGAGGCCAGGCGACCCGGAAGTGGTAGGGGCACTTCCGGGGTAGGAAGAGGCAGCGCGAGATCGTGGGCGCGACCGCGCATGCGCAGTAGCGCAAGAACAAAAAAAAAAGTCTCAAGAAAAAAAAACAAGGAAAGGAAGTGAAACCGGGAGGCTGCATAAAGGCACCGGCCAGAGGCACACCGGTGCGCAGCCATGTCGTCGGCAAACGACCCGGTTTCGCTTCTCGAGGGACAGCTAGGAGAATCCTCTCAAAGCGGTACTTGGAGAAATAGCAACACCAGAAGGAGCAGCAGCTCCAGAAGAGAGACCAGCGGACGCTCTAGACAGAGCGAAGCTTCAGAGAAGAAGCGGAAGAAAGCACCTCGCTCCTCAGCCTGAGCCTCGAGCCCCACAATCGGTATTGAGCTGATGAAATTCACGGGTAAGTGTTTTGGGTCAAGCTCTTAGCTGATGGCGTTCCGTTCTTTTTTCTGTTTATATACCCTTAGGCCAAAAGAACGGAGAAAAATAAACACAGGGAATGTGCATTATGCTCCCAGCCCCTCCCAGATAGTCACCCTAAACGGTTATGTCAGTTATGTATTGATCAAACCCTGCAGGAGGAGTCCTCCGGTAGAAAATAGGTTATTCGTATGATTATCAGAGAAGAGCTACAGGCCTTAGGCGGTGCTAATAGTCATGGTGGACAGACCTCTGTTAGAGGCGTAAGGTCACCGACATCGGGGTCGCCTTCGGAGGCTGGGGAATTGGATTTGGATAGGTCTCAGGAATGCCTAACCTCGGAAGAGGAAGAGCAGGCTTGCTTTCCCACAGACAGCGTGAACAATTTGGTCAGATCCATGCGGAATACCATGGGGTTTTGTGACGCTAAAGAACCCAAAACCCTGCAAGAAATTATGTTCGCGGGCATCTCCCAAAAGAAAATCAAAGCCTTCCCCGTAGTACCAGCTATTAAGGAACTGGTAAGAAAGGAATGGGAAAGACAGGGGTAAAGAGCTTTTATCCCCTTAGCTTCCAAACGAAAATACCCCTTTGACGATGACTAGCTGGTGTCTTGGTCTAAAGCTCCCAAGGTGGATGCGGCAGTAGCATCCACCTCCCGCCGGTCTTCCCTACCAGTAGAGGACGCAGGAACATTGTCTGATCCACTAGACCGCAGAGCAGACACTTTCCTCAAACGGTCTTGGGAAGCATGCATAGAAGCCTTTAAGCCGGCTATAGCAGCCACTTGCACGGCAAGGTCCATGATAGAATGGTTGGCCGAATTGGAGGATAAAATAAAGAGTGGAGCAACTAGAGATAAGCTCCTTTCCTCCATTCCCCTGATTAAGGGGGCAGCCGCCTTCCTATCCGAGGCCTCAGCTGACTCCCTCCGTCTATCTGCCAGAACGGCGGGTTTAACCAACACGACCCGACAGGCCCTATGGTTATAGAGGTGGAGAGGTGACGTACAAACTAAAACCTAACTCTCTATTATGCCATGTCAGGGTAAGTACCTGTTTGGCACACAGTTGGATGACATCCTGACAAAAGCGGGGGAGAGGAAGAAAGGATTCCCTAACCCATACATTCCCTTTAACAGGAGAGCCTTCATTCAGGAAGCCTCCATTTGTGAAAAAGAAGGATTTCAGATCTCAGGAACGTTGGGGTAATAAAGATGCCAAACAGAGATACAACTTATTTGGAAAGCGTCCCTTTAGGTCAGGGGACAGGTTCCGGTAGCGATAAAACACCGGTAGGTGGCAGGCTACTAAAATACAGTCATCAGTGGGAGAGAATAACATTGAACTCTTGGGCATTTAATATCGTGTCATGGGGCCTAAGGCTAAAATTTGTTTGGTGCCCACCGAACTCCTTCCTATTGACTTCCCTGAAGTCCCCAACGCAACAGCAAGCCTTGGAAATACAGATAACGGGGCTCTTGTCTAAGCATTTTCTGATAGAAGTGCCAAGAGAAGAGTGGGGAACGGGATTCTATTCTCCCCTATTTTTAGTACCTAAGCCAGATGGTTCCTTTAGAACGATAATTAATTAAAAGAAGCTTAATTCGTTTCTAAGGCTGCGGGCCTTTAAAATGGAATCGATTCGTTCAGCGATAAAACTCTTGTTTCCTTGGTGCTATATGGCAGTATTGGACCTAAAGTATAACTATTACCATCTCCCCATATACAGAGAGCACCAAAAGTTCCTTCGTGTGGCAGTCTTGATAAAGGGCCAGATACGACACTTCCAGTTCACGGCGATGCCGTTCGGGTTATCCATGGCACCCCGCGTTTTTACCAAGCTGATGCTAGAGGTGATGTCGTACTTAAGGCTAAATGACACCTTAATAGTCCCGTACTTGGACGACCTGCTTATAGTGGGAGATTCGGTGTCCCAATGCGAAGGAAGAGTAG
The DNA here is from genome assembly GCF_039654945.1 of Dendrobates tinctorius. Taxonomy (NCBI): domain Eukaryota; kingdom Metazoa; phylum Chordata; class Amphibia; order Anura; family Dendrobatidae; genus Dendrobates; species Dendrobates tinctorius. Next base: position 4,886,394 of record NW_027361672.1, read on the forward strand.
CTAACATAATCTCATCACTGCAGACACTAGGCTGGCTGGTCAACTGGGGAAAGTCCAGACTGCATCCGGTAACCTGTCATACATTCCTGTGCCTCCAAGTAGACTCTGTAAGTCAGAAATGTTTTTTACCAGAAACAAAAACACGAACCTTAATTAACAAAGTACGGATGGCGTGTGATAAGAACTCGATAACCTTGCGAGAGGGCATGTCCCTATTAGGGTCCCTAATAATATGCATTCCGGCAGTACAATGGGCCCAATGCCATTCCAGAAAATTGCAGTTGGCCATTTTACGAGAAACAGAGAGGCTGCACGGGTGGTTGAATGGGAGAATGTCCCTATCACCGGAGGTAATCAGCTCTTTAAGGTGATGGTTAAACCCTAACAATCTAACAGGAGGTGTTCCATGGTGGCTTATCCCCTCTAGAGTGGTTACCACGGACGCTAGCCACTCGGGATGTGGAGCCCATCTAGGAGAAAACATGGTGCAGGGTCAGTGGTCCGACCTCGAAACAGAGAGCTCATCTAATATGAAGGAGCTAAAAGCGATATATTTTGCTATATCTAAATTTCTTCCGCAGCTAAAAGGTACCCACACGAGAATCCAAACAGACAATATCACCTCAGTGGCATACATAAACTGGCAAGGAGGTACGCGATCAGGACCACTCATGTCTATCGCGGAGGATATTCTGGAGATGGCCGAATTACATCTCCACTCCTTATCCGCCACCCACATCAGAGGAATAGACAATTCCAGAGCGGACTATCTCAGTCGCCAAATTTTACACCAAGGAGAGTGTGTTCTCAGCCGACACATCTTCGAAATGATAACTGCCAGATGAGGCAAACCAGACAGATCTGTTCGCGACAAGAGCCAACAGACGCGTAGAAAAGTTTGCTTCACTGTACAGGGAGGACAGTCCAGACGTCCTCGATGCACTGCAGATACCCTGGACATTTCGACAGGCCTACGCCTTCCCTCCAATGATATTGCTGACAGTGGTCAGGAAGATAAGGGAAGAAGGGGTGAGGGTAATCCTAATAGCCCCTTTTTGGCCCAAGAGGCCGTGGTTTTCATGGTTGAGAGCGATGTCGATAACCGACCCATGGATTCTCCCGCTACATCGGGACCTTCTCTCCCAGGGACCCTGCCACCATCCCCGAGTCAAATCCTTGCACCTAGCGACATGGAATTTGAAAGGAGGCTATTAAGAGGGTTCTCAAATAATCTTATTAATACGCTACTAGAGAGTAGAAAGGAGTCCAACACAAAAATTTACGTAAAAATATGGAAGAAATTTTTAACCTTTCACACCGCAAAGCTTTCCAGTGAGGTAACCATTAGAGCTATTCTAGAATTCCTGCAGAAGGGCCGTGACTTAAAACTCTCGGTTAACACCCTAAAGGTTCATGTATCGGCTCTAGGAGCCTTATATAACCATAATGTGGCAGGCAATAGATGGGTGACCCGATTTATTTCAGCTTGTCAGAGGGCGACTCCAGTCCACATCCCTCAGGTGCCTACGTGGGACCTTAACTTGGTTTTAGATGCCTTAACTCAGGCCCCATTCGAACCTATGCACCTAGCATCATTAAAATACCTTTCATTTAAAACTGCTCTATTGGTAGCCCTAGTCTCGGCGAGAAGGGTAGGTGATCTCCAGGCACTATCGGTAGATCCCCCATTCCTGTCAGTAAGTCATGACAAACTGGTGTTAAAAACAGACCCGTCCTATCTTCCCAAGCGTGCTACTAGATTTCATAGAGCCCAAGAAGTCTGCCTTCCCTCCTTCTATGAGAACCCAGTGACGCCAGAAGAAGTTAAATTTCACACGCTAGATGTCAGAAGAGCAGTCCTTACCTACTTAGATAGAACCAGTCCCTGGAGGCAGAGTAGGTCTCTTTTTATTTCCTTCCGGGGTAACAAGAAGGGGTCTGGAGTTACGAGAAGCACGCTGTCCAGGTGGATCAGAGATGCGATCACGATGGCATATTCGGCAAAGGGAGAAGACCTTCCACAGGGAGTGAAAGCGCATTCTACTCGAGCCATATCATCCTCCTGGGCAGAGAAAGCAGGCGTTCCAATTGAGCTAATATGTAAGGCTGCAACTTGGTCTTCTCCATCTATGTTTTATAACGACTATAGACTAGATTTATCATCCTCTGACGACTTGGCCTTCGGTATAGCGGTCCTTAGCACGGTGTACCCTCCCAAGTGACTATCTCTGAAAGTCTCTCAGTGGGTGCTGTCGTGGCGAAGAGAAAAAAACGGATTACTTACCGGTAATACTCTTTTGTAGCATCCACGACAGCACCCGTTCACTTCCCTCCCTTAATTTAGAAACTCACACGTGGCTCTCCTTGGTGGTGGAAAACAAGAATTAAAAAAAAAAAAAGAAGATAAGGGATTTTTTAGTTTGTATAGCAAACAATAGATATATATGTGTCAACTATTTGGCGACCAAATTGACTAAAACATGTATGGTGGTTCCTCTTGGTTCTATGTAATCCAAACTGAGGGAGCGAGGGGGACCGCCCCATTTATCTCTCTGTAGGTTTCCTGTTCCTGGGGGCGGATCCCCTCTCTCAGTGGGTGCTGTCGTGGACTCTACAAAAGAGTATTACCGGTAAGTAATCCGGTATTTTTTTTTTTTTTTTGCAAATTGTCTCTTCAGAGAGAAAGAGAACTAGTATTCTAGTGCCATCCATCGGAAGTAGCAATCCTAAAAGTCAATGTCGACCCTTTAACAAGCCTTGTCACATGACTTAGGACAAAAGCCAAAACCAGAATCTCAATTTGCAGACAGTGTGTTTCGGGGTACTGCCCCTTGTCAGAGCAAAGTGTGAGACTCTTCTTTTTTTTTTTTTTTTTAATACAAAAAATGTAGATGAAACTTTTGGGCCTATTATTTGTGGCAGCACTGTTAGATATTGGTTGCACAGTTGATAACTACCGTATATCACAGTGGCATCATAAATTGCTATGCACTTTTTTTAGTGGCTTGACAAAGGCTCTGCGTGGACAAAATATTGCTAATTTTCCTGTGTGTCCACTGGTGTCAATAAAAATATTTTTGTGGAAGGAAGATATATTGTACCTTTGATTTTTGGACTGTGTGCAATGTTTATTACCCAGTGGAGGGGCTGTATCAAGTCTGCATAGGACATAGAGTGGTGCATGAGATGCACCTTGTTTTAATGTATGTTTTGAGCGGACAGTTATTGAAGGTGTGTGGGCAGCTTTGGGTGGGAATAAATTGACTTTTTGCCTTCTAGCCATTATTATCTAACTTGAATGCCCATTCTACAGGTGTCATGTATTAGATACCAGCTGTAAGATTTCATGTATCACTGGCTGCATGTACCTGTCACTCCAAGTGAGTGGGCAGAGAGTAGCCGCCGGGGACCAGTCTGTCCAACTACTCTCATGTGGCGGCTTTTAGATTGTTGTTTTTCTCTGAAGTACTGCAGCATTTCAGAGTTAAACATACCGTATATGAGTAAAACCGTACAGCCACGGTCTGATACATGCTGCCTGTGGGTTGGGCAGCATTTATCTGCTGTCAGGTTCTCATTGATCAGTTCCATAATTACATTTATATCACCGAAGTAAAGACAATCATGAGATTGGACCCAGTTCAGGGTTGTGCTTTTCAATATAACATGTCTTGAATATTTTGATATCTGGGCATGCTGAATCTAGAATGAGACAGAAATCACGATTAGCGGTATTAATGAAGTTTGTACTAGACTACTAGTATTTTGGAGACTTTTGAGGGTAAACAAAAGAAATACTTCAAAGGATAAATGTACAGTTCTTTTTATATATAGGAATATTTGCTTTGCAGACAGTACTTGCAAGCCTATGTTTGTGTAATATTTTTTTTTTAGGTCTAATATTTTTTATTCAATCGTTGTTTTCCAAATCCCTAATTTAAAATGAATGGAAAATGTTTAATATCTTATAAAAATTTCCAAGCAGAATGAAAATCAGGGCATCATTATCAAGTTAAATTCACCAAAAACAGTTTTTGAAAATTTAGACTGTGTTTTAGAGACTATCTGTACCTTGTTCAATACTGTATGGCAGATTTATCAAACAGCATGAACCAGTGTGATAAATGGGGCACGTTTTAAGCCTGTCTAGTTTAAGTTTTCCCTTTCTTAGGCAAATTGATAAATATGCCTCATTGTGTAAGGCTATGTTCCCATGTAATATATTCACTACCGGTCAACGATAGCATATCGAACATGTGAATGTGGCCTTAGACATTCACACATGTGTATGAGTGTTATCATTAGGCCATGTTCAGTATTTGGTCAGTATTTTTCATCAGTATTTGTATGCCAAAACCAGGAGTGGGTGAAAGTTGCAGAAGTGGTGACGGGTTTCTATTCTACTTTTCCTCTGATTGTTCCTCTCCTGATTTTGGCTTACAGATACTGAGGTAAAATACTGACCAAATACTAAGCTTGTGAACACCTGGCCTTAGAGAGAAATGGTCCGATTTTTTTCCCCCAAGTTTCATCCTAGTTACATTCATTTTTTTCACTGAAGCAAGGACAGAAATCTGAAATACACAGGATGTCTACCTAGTTTGATCTGTTTTAGGCTGGAGTCACACCATCATATCCCATCTGATGCGAGAGCAAAATAATCACAGATGTGAGCTGACCCATTGAGTAACATTGTGCCGTATTGTACAGTAGTGTCTCTCTGGCCTTAAACAGATCCTATTAGACTTTAATGGCCGAATCTGATCGGTAGAACTGTTGAGAATAGGACGAGTCTCACAGAGCAGAGACATGAACTTGTTTTTAAAACTAATATATCTAAAGATCAGTGTGCTGTCCGAGGGAAAAAAAGAGACAGACAGCAGTAGGATGTGTCATGTAGAGTTCAGTCTTACTGCGATTACTTGCACATTATTTCCATGAGTTCTGTCTTCGGAGTTTACAGTGTTCCAGTGCAAGTGGATGTTAAGAGATCCTTCAGAGTCCAGCCTTTCAAGAAGCACTCCAACCTAGCCAGCAGCTATGAGCTGACAGTGGAGCTTACACATGTGAAAGGAGACATGCAGGGCTTCTTGACCGGGCAGCGTATCTGTGGTCTGCTCGCCTCCCTCGGATCAGTTTGCTGTCTAATCGTGTCTACTAAGTGAGGCACAAACGCCAAGCAGAATATGGCATAGGCGTGTCTGTGATCTGCTCTCCATCGAACATCTGCTCTGGTGACAGGCAAACAAAGGTCACTTCTGTGAGTGTACCTGTGTAGGGTTTGCTGGCAGCAGGTGCAGGGCCATTCCAGTCCTTTGTCTGACACCTGTCGCACATCAGGTAAGTATAAACAGCTGCTGTTTGGAGAATAGCATTACCAAGTCTTGTTTTTGAGTCTGGCATACTCCCAAGTACATGGTCTTTTGTGCAAGTCAATTTTGAATAGCTGATTATGACTAAGGATTCACACAGATAATCCACATTAACCGCCATTGGAAACCGGCATTATAGCTGCTGCTCAGACTTCTGAGTAGAAGGGGTAAGATAATAGTCTTTCTTTCAAGTTTTGCGCTAGATTGCAACTTAAAACTGGGCATCATCAAGGCCGGATCTCACTGCTCTTTGTGAAAAATAGAATAAAGAACTGTCCACATATATTATGTGCTTGTATAAGACAAGCAGATTAAACATTTTTTTCTACTTTTGTTTTAGTTTTTTTTTATATTCTGATACCCCTGAGCTATTTTTCTAAGGCATGTGGCAGATGCTTTCTGTTTAAAGACATGACAGATTGCATTATGCGTTGGTGCCTGTATGCAGTGTTTTCAATACAAGCATGTCACGCAGTAGACACAACTGAGGCTTGACAGATTTACTTGACTTTAAAGGAGTGCCAAACCTTAAATAAAAATTACCAATTTCTGGTGTGACAGAACTAAAGATGTTAGATATTTGCTGTCTATCAAGTTATATTTTCTAGAAGTCCTGGACACTTGGGAGAACCAATGCACTGGGGAAGAAATAACTGCTGCTGGTGTCTGTGGGAATTGTCTAATTACTTCACTGGAAGCACATCGTTACAGGTTCCTACTTCCTAGCTTTGCTTTTACAAAGTTTTATGAAAGGGTTTTCAGTTTTCACAATGGAAAAGCACTAAAAATAATGATTGACATATAGTAACGGTTGAGTTTTTTTCATGTTAATCTACGGTCGGTAGTGGAATCTAATGACTTCATCTCTTCAGACTAGCAGAAAGCATCATAGAACTTAAGCCATGCAATAGTTAAATGCAATCTTGTATATAATGTACAATAAAGGAAAAAGTAGTGTCCACACTATTCCTAGGTCTTACTCATTGAAGAGGACCTGACAAAAATTGCCTATTTTTGCTTTTACTTTAGTCTCACTACTCCCCTAAGTATTCCCAGGTTTACTTTTAGTTTTGTTATTTTTTAAATCCATCATACATCAGAGATGTGGACATTTTTATTTAGCCCACTCAATATGCTAATTGTCTCTGGGGGACATTTCTCACAAGGTATTAATGCTGAGCAGCCTAGTCATGCGCCCAGAGAATCCACAGGAACTTTATACTCCCAGTCAGCTTTCGCGTTTCAGTCATCATGGCGGCATCGGCACTGATTCAGTCAATGCCCAAAGTATAGAGAGCAGCAGCTGCAACAGCGTCCCCGGTCATGACTGACTCTGGCTCTGCAATGGGGCCAGCTGTCAGTCAGTACTGGGGTTGTGGTTACACCCGCCGCTCTCTATACTTAGAGCAGTATATACCGAGCAGTGACTGAACCTGCGTGCCCCATGACTGACACTGGCTCTGCATTGTGGCCAGCTGTCAGTCAGTACCAGGGTCGTGGTTACAGCCTCCACTCTCTATACTCAGAGCAGTATATACCGAGCAGTGACTGAACCTGCGATGCCCCATGACTGAAACCCAAATGCTGCCGGGGGGAGGAAAAAAGTTAATTTTCTCCCTTCATCTTTCGGGTAAGTGTGGAAGTGTGGGTGCCAGGCAGGTTAATAATGCTATTAACCTGAAAATTCACCCCATGTCTACAGGTAAATAATGTTTTGTTTTTTTTCTGGTAATAGGTTCCCTTTAATCCAGTTTAGCTTACCTTGACTTTGGCCTTACTCAGATGTCCGTTTTTAACGTGATCTATTAGTGTGCTCACAGATAGAACATGTGCCCTTTATCATATATAGTGTTCACATACAGTGCCTACAAGTAGTATTCAACCCCCTGCAGGTTTACACATTCGGAATTAACTTGGCATTGTGACATTTGGACTGTAGATCAGCCTGGAAGTGTGAAATGCACTGCAGCAAAAAAGAATGTTATTTCTTTGTTTAATTTTTTTTTTAAATTGTGAAAAGTTTATTCAGAGGGTCATTTATTATTCAACCCCTCAAACCACCAGAATTCTGTTTGGTTCCCCTAAAGTATTAAGAAGTATTTCAGGCACAAAGAACAATGAGCTTCACATGTTTGGATTAATTATCTCTTTTTCCAGCCTTTTCTGACTATTTAAGACCCTCCCCAAACTTGTGAACAGCACTCATACATGGTCAACATGGGAAAGACAAAGGAGCATTCCAAGGCCATCAGAGACAAGATCGTGGAGGGTCACAAGGCTGGCAAGGGGTACAAAACCCTTTCCAAGGAGTTGGGCCTACCTGTCTCCACCGTAGGGAGCATCATCCGGAAGTGGAAGGCTTATGGAACTACTGTTAGCCTTCCACGGCCTGGACAGCCTTTGAAAGTTTCCTCCCGTGCCGAGGCCAGGCTTGTCCGAAGAGTCAAGGCTAACCCAAGGACAACAAGGGAGGAGCTCCGGGAAGATCTCATGGCAGTGGGGACATTGGTTTCAGTCAATACCATAAGTAACGTACTCCACCGCAATGGTCTCCGTTCCAGACGAGCCCGTAAGGTACCTTTACTTTCAAAGCGTCATGTCAAGGCTCGTCTACAGTTTGCTCATGATCACTTGGAGGACTCTGAGACAGACTGGTTCAAGGTTCTCTGGTCTGATGAAACCAAGATCGAGATCTTTGGTGCCAAACACACACGTGACGTTTGGAGACTGGATGGCACTGCATACGACCCCAAGAATACCATCCCTACAGTCAAGCATGGTGGTGGCAGCATCATAGGGGCCTGGCCATCTGGTCCGCATCCATGGGAAGATGGATAGCACGGCTTACCTGGAGATTTTGGCCAAGAACCTCCGCTCCTCCATCAAGGATCTTAAGATGGGTCGTCATTTCATCTTCCAACAAGACAACGACCCAAAGCACACAGCCAAGAAAACCAAGGCCTGGTTCAAGAGGCAAAAAATCAAGGTGTTGGAGTGGCCTAGTCAGTCTCCTGACCTTAACCCAATTGAAAACTTGTGGAAGGAGCTCAAGATTAAAGTCCACATGAGACACCCAAAGAACCTAGATAACTTGGAGAAGATCTGCATGGAGGAGTGGGCCAAGATAACTCCAGAGACCTGTGCCGTCCTGATCAGGTCTTATAAAAGACGATTATTAGCTGTAATTGCAAACAAGGGTTATTCCACAAAATATTAAACCTAGGGATTGAATAATAATTGACCCACACTTTTATGTTTAAAATTTATTAAAATTTAACTGAGCAACTTAACTTTTTGGTTTGTAAGATTTATGCATCTGTTAATAAATCCTGCTCTTGTGTGAAGTTTGAAGGCTCTAACTTATTTGCATCTTATCAAACCTGCTAAATCTGCAGGGGGTTGAATACTACTTGTAGGCACTGTATCTGTGTCCGGAGTTCATCTGAAGGGCATGTCACACTAAGAGATATCGCTAGCAATATCGCTATAACTAGTGACGTTATAGCGATATTGCTAGCGATATCTCTGTGTCTGATACTTACCAGCGACCGGCTCCCCCGCTGCTTATCGCTGATCGCGCGAGAACGTTCAGGACTGTTTCTCGTCGTCAGCTTCCTGTGGCGCTTCCTGCTGTGAGGACGAGCGACGCGTGGAGCCGGGCGGGAGGACGCAGGATCGCCTGGTGTGACAGGTAAGTAGCGATCCCCGTCCCCAGCGATGTCGCTAGTGAGATCTGCCTATGTGGCAGCTCACTAGCGACCACTTAGCGATGTACCAGCGATCCTGACCGCGTCATATCGCTGGTCGGGATCGCTGGTACATCGCTAAGTGTGACAGTACCTTGAGTCACACATCATAATCGCCCTTATACGTTCACACACCCGTATTTTCGGTCCAAGTGCTGTCCGTGATAAATACTTCCAGCACTTGGACCAATATTATTCATTTTGCGGTGCAAAAGAGCATTTTTTTCTGACCGAATCTGCGTGTGAGAAAAATCGCAGCAAGCACTAGTTACTTCAGTAAATGAGAGGAGACTCACTATGGGTGCATGTAAAAAATCAGATGCCATACGGAGCCACAGGGCAGCATCCAATTTTTACAGATTCATTGCAATTCTGTAACACAGGAAACACTAAATGGTCTTGTAAATGATTAATAGCTGCTGCTGTGAAAAAAAACAGACTTCATATGGTCTACACACGGAGGACAAGTGAGAAAACAATCATCCCTCTTTTCTGCATGAAACGCTAAACGATTTATGTCCTGGTGATCCTACCCTTACAAGTCCATGCATTTGTGAAAATACTGGACCGGACACTGAAAATCTAATTCAGCACACTGATAAAAATCTGAGAGTTTTTTTACTTTTTCATGTACAAGAACCCCACACAAAATTTTTAAGGTCCTGGCTGTAGCTTGATGATAAAAATATAAAATACATTTTGTTTTTATACCCTTCAGGTATTGGGACATTCAGTTTTTGTTTATATTAGGTTTACTCCAGTGACAGAGAACCAAGATGGTTTATGCGTCACAATAGTGAGGACTAGATAGGCTGATGTCACACATCTGTGTTTGATGGCCATACATGGACTGTAGTCCTCGGATCAGCCACAGTCCATTATTACCCTAACGCAATAGCCTCATATGTCTATGGGGTTGTCGCATTCAGGTGAGGGAGACCTGCGGCTGTCCGTGCATCTCAAAACAGGAATGTGTGATATCGGCCTGATCAACGCCTTCCAAACATCCTCAGCTAGCAACACTTTTCTGTTCCCAAATATAAATTTCTAGAAACGTTCCAGTGCCTGCCTTCCTTTTGAACATTTAAGGTACTGTCACAGTAAGTGATATCGCTAGCAATATCGCTATAACTTGTGACGTTATAGCGATATTGCTAGCGATATCGCTGTGTTTGATACTTACCAGCGACCCGCTCCCCCGCTGCTTATCGCTGATCGCGCGAGAACGTCCTGGACTGTTTCTCGTCGTCAGCTTCCTGCGGCGCTTCCTGTGGAGAGACGAGCGTGGAGCCGGGCGGGAGGACGTCAGGATCGCCTAGTGTGACAGGTAAGTAGCGACCCCCGTCCCCAGCGATGTCGCTGGTGAGATCTGCCTGTGTGGCAGCTCACTAGCGACCACTTAGCGATGCACCAGCGATCCTGACCGCGTCATATCGCTGGTCGGGATCGCTGGTACATCGCTAAGTGTGACAGTACCTTTAAAGTAACTTGCCAGGGAATAGTAAAGTTCATTGTATAAATAAGTTATTGTTCTTCCTCTTCTCCAAACAGACATAGATCTTGATCTAATTCTGGTTGTGATAACAATTCATAGTTGCATAGACATTGAAACAAGAAACCAGTCCATCAAGTTCCACCTTTCGTATTATTGTCAATTTTTAAGCTTCTAATAAAAAGGACGATCTGTTAAGAGCGAAAGTGTCAGGATTTTGACAGAATGCGGATATTGTGAAAAAAACACATTTTGAATCCATTCTGTCAAAATCATCTATTCAAAACCATTTGTTAATCCACTCAAGTAAGGAGGCCTATTGTAAAATCGCAACAAGTAGTTACTTCAGTATTGAATAAACGGCAAACTTACGATCTTAAGGAGACGTGCACAAGCGTGACAGCCCAGCTGTTTTATTAGTATTTGGTAATATATGACTTAGCCTAGCCCAGTTGGTGGTGTAGAGTGTAGAATTTTGTGGTACAAATAGGCCTCTCTTAAAGAGGTGTTCTCAAGTTGTCTCTTGAGCAGCTCAGAGCAATGCGTTCTTCCTTAGTTTCCATCCTCCCTGTTTAGTGACAGGGCAGGCTCTCCTCCTTGACTGACAGATCTGGTGAATATTACAGCTGCAGCATCGGTAGAACGAGTTCCGCTATAACACATGTAGCTGTCGGTGGTTTGTTCTGGAGTGTATAATTCTATCTCTCTATTTATACAGAGAGATAACATGGCCTTTTAAGAAGCACACAGCTCCAGAAGCCATGATTAGGAGTCCTGCTCTGAAAGCTGCTGGCTGATGATTCTGCAAAATTTATTGCAGCATCCCTCTTCAGGAGATGAGAGGGAGGGGAAGGGAGATGAACAGATAATTGCTGTATAGAAATCAATGTGCTGTAGAGGGCTGTTAGGGATGTTAAGAGTTAACTCCTCTTCAGGAATGTAACTACTATGCACTCTTGGCCAGGGTCCGGAGGCTGAACTCCATGGAAACGAGCTGTACACTATAAAAGATAAAGGCAATCATTGCAGGAGAATGACAGAAAATAGAAAAAGCAAGTAAATTGCAAATTTGCTTATTTTCATGCTGTTTAACTATTTAAAGCAATTTAAGAATGTGAGAACATCCCTTTAAGAACACCAGGCAAAACATAAAAGCTATTTAAATTTGTTTGAGTAGCAATAGGAATCTTAAAGAAAATGGCAAAAACTTGTAGAATTAGGGTAACACGGTCATTTTAATGGATATTATCCCCAACTATGAGATAGATGATGGATGACCCATCTCTGCAAGTTCTCTCAGATTGTCCATGGCTTCATAATGGGAACATATATTAGAAGCAATTTTTTTTAGATTTGATTTTTCAGAGAGCAATTTAGTGACGGTTAACTCTCACTTGGCCCAGTATTCACCCACTTATTGTATGTCTAAGAAAAACTTCCTGTGTTTACTTCAAATTTAGATATAGCTCCCTAGCTTGTGACTGCTTTATTATACGGAGGTTGCAGGAAAGGCTACTCAACATAGTCTTTTAATATGTGAAATAAAAAGGAATACAGGTAACAAAAGTAAAGCAAAGACAGTGCTTTCAGTAGCATAGTGGTATGACCTTCTTTTGGTATATGATGTTAGCCTTGAGCATTCTATATTTCTGCTATATGAGGAGCGACAGAAATAGGGCACACTAGCTTCTTAAATGTCATTTTAGCAGACTTTTATTATACTGTCAGCAATTTACAGCATCAATTCTACTCAGAAGTTTATAGAGGTTTTATTATATTAGTTAAAAAGGGGCTTTCTGATGCTTATTTATGGTATGTTAAAGATAATGCATTGTAACATTCTAAATAGTCCTATCATAAAGGGACTTTCTCATCTTTTCTTAAGGAGCACACCACTCTCTACTTGCCAGGTGGCAGTGCATTTCCTTTCTTTTGACAGTAATGACGAGCTACATCTTTGTCCTGCTGGCCCAAACTGTGTGCTCGCCTTTGCCACAAACAGGTAGCTTTGCCTTTGCAACATCATAGGAGGACAGTAACACTGATTCTGGCCTGATCAAGAGATACTGTCAACTTAAAGCCAACGTTTACAAGCTCTACTGGAAAGAGCTTGTACGCACTGCACTCCTTGTCTGGGAAACTGGCTAACGCTTATGGCAGTGGTAGCCGGTAACCTAGACAATGATCAGTAAACAATACATTTAAAAATCATTCCTTGAAAACAATGAATTTACTGTGTAGAGTGGAAGAGCAGTAAAGGAGTTTTAATACATAAGAGCTATTGAAGTCTGCTTTTTGGAATCTCATGTCCACATGAGCCAAGTTTGAAAACTGAATATAACTATGTCCTATACAAATGAAAAAACAAACAGTGTTTATTGCTGTGGAATTTTTCAGGGGAAAGTATGCACCAAAATCTGTTTAAAGGGAATATGTCACTAGGATCAACCCTTCTAAGCCGTGTTTATGTTCATGTAGGTCATAAGAAACTGGAAAAAAATGACACCTTAATATCTGAGATCCAATGTCTTATTCCAGAGAAAGCTATGATTTTGTTATATGTAAATGAGCTGTTCCAGGTTCTCTGGGTAGGATGCTGAACTGCATGAGAATTTGCCTCCAGAGATTATTTTAAATGCAAGGAGACATTACCAGTGTGACTTGTACATAACCCAGGACAGTAGAACTGAACTTTGTCTCATAACAAACATGTTAGTAGTTGCAGCTCTCACAGCTCTGCTGTATTACAACACTACTGCAACACTGTCTGTTTGAGAGATGGCTTCCATCTCAGCTTCTGCAGATATCTGTTATAATCACACACAGCTCTGCAGTGAGATCAGGAGAGCAGAGAGTGGCCATTACACATCACACTGGTAATGGCCCCTTTTATTTAAAATTGGCTTCTCATGCAGATCAGTGTCCGGCCCATAGTATTGAACAGCTCATGTACATTTAAGAAAAACATGGAATTCTCTGGAATAAGACATCAGATAACTATGTATCATTTTATTCTGTTTCCAATGAACTTCATGCACATATACAGTAGACTGCTTAGGAATGTTCAGCCTACTGACAGATTTTCTTTAACCCCCTAACGACCAGGGGTATTTTTGGTTTTGCAATTTCATTTTTCCCTCCCCTTCTTCCCAGAGCCATAACTTTTATTTTTCCATCAATATGGCCATGTGAGGGCTTGTTTTTTGCGGGATGAGTTGTACTTTCGGACGACACCATTGGTTTTACCATGTCGTGTACTAGAAAACAGGAAAAATATTCCAAGTACGGTGAAATTGCAATCCCACACTTGTTTTTTGCTTGGCTTTTTTTGCTAGGTTCACTAAATGCTAAAAGTGACCTGCTGTTATGGTTCTCCAGGTCATTATGAGTTCATAGACACCAAACATGTCTAGGTTCTTTTTTATCTAAGTGTTAAAAAAAAAAAAAAATTGCGCCATCTTCCAAGACCTGTAGCGTCTCCCTTTTTCATGATCTCGAGTTGAGTGAGGAATTTTTGCGCACCGAGTTGATGTTTTTAATGATACCACATTTGTGCAGATACGATCTTTTGATTTCCCTTATTGCATTTTAATGCAATGTCACAGAGACCCAAAAAAAGGAATTCTGGCGTTTTGATTTTTTTTTCTCGCTACGCCGTTTAGCGATCGGGTTAATCCTTTTTTTATTGATCGGGCGATCCTGAACGCCTCGATACCTAATATGTGTATGTATGTTTTGTTTTTTTTTTTTTTTATTTTGAATGGGGCGAAAGGGGGGTGATTTAAACTTAAACTTTGTTTTTTTTATTTTATTCATATTTTTTAAAACTTTTTTTACTTTTGGCATGCTTCCGTAGCATGATTGGCTCTGCTACATATAGGCGATGCTCATATCACCTATATGTAGCAGAAATACAGTATTGCTATGAGCGCCGGGTGGCGCTCATAGCGATCAGGCATCAACAACCATAGAGGTCTCCAGGAGACCTCAGGTTGTAATGCCAACGCATTGCTGACCCCCGATCACGTGACGGGGGTTAGTGATACGCGCCTTTCCATCCGCGCAGCCGGAAGCGCTGGTTAAATGCCGCTTTCAGCGTTAGACAGCGGCATTTAACTACTTAAAGGGAATCTGTCACCTCATTTTTCAGCTATGAGCTTCCGACATCAGGGGCTTATCTACAGCATTCTGTAATGCTGCTAAGCCCCGATGTAACCTGAAAGAGAAGAAAAAGGAGTTATATTATACTCACCCAGGGGCAGTCCGGTCCGGGTCTGATGGGTGCCGTGGTCCAATGGTGACGTCCTCTTTGCTGCCTGACGTGGCTCCGGCGCAGGCGCGCTGCTCTGCCCTGTTGAAGGCAGAGCAGAGTCCTGCAGTGCGCAGGTGCTGGGAGAGGTCTGGCGCCTGCGCACTGCAGTATTCTGCTGTGCCCTCAACAGGGCAGAGCAGTACGCCTGCATCGGAGCCACGGCAGGCAGCAAAGAAGAGGAAGTAACCGTTAGAAGATGGGAGGCGCCGGACCGCAACACCCATCGGACCACGACCGGACCGCCCCCGGTGAATATAATCTAACTCATTTTTCTTCTCTTTCAGGTTACATCGGGGGCTTATCTACAGCATTACAGAATGCTGTAGATGAGCCCCTGATGTCGGTGCCGGCAACTCATAGGCGAAAAATGGGGTGACAGATTCCCTTTAATAGGCGCAGGTGGATCGCGATTCCACCTGCGCCTATTGCAGGTACATGTCAGCTGTTCAAAACAGCTGACATGTCCCGGGCATTGATGCAGGCTCACCGCCGGAGCCCTCATCAAAGCGGGGGAGACGTCTAATGACGTCCGTTATTGGACGTTAAGGGGTTAAAGCACTACTCCACTGTTTTTTTTTATTGCACCGTTGGAGTGGTGTTTCAAATGTAATTCTCGTGCCGACTGTCGTGCTTGACAGCCGCCACCTTCATCCCTTTCCAGCATCGCTCCCGTCGGTCACTGACGAAAAGTAACCTGCCAGAACCTTCAGTGTTTCATGCAGCTGCACTGAGGTCACTTTTCAATACATCTCTTTAGGAGCCTCGTTCTGGCCTCGTAGACTTGCATTCAGCTCTTGGACGTAACTTCTGATTTCCGGCCAGTTGATGTTATGTGCACAAGATGGCCTGCGACTGGAGAGGCGTGGGTAAAAGGTGATGCCAGTGAGTATAAGACTGAGTTCACATGTAGCGTTTATTTTTTGCGTTTTCGCGGCGTTTTTAAACGCGCTATTTAGCCACGAAAACGAAAAAAAAGCATCCCATGCAATCCTATGGCATTCTGGACATGATGTGCTAATGCTGCGTAATGCGTATTTTCTCTTCGCCACGGCAGCACCCACTGAGAGAGGGGATCCGCCCCTAGGAACAGGAAACCTACAGAGAGATAAATGGGGCGGTCCCCCTCGCTCCCTCAGTTTGGTTTCCTGTTCCTAGGAAGGAACCCGCGGAGAAGAGAATTCCTGACCTGGTAGCCGCCCGCGGCATTGTATGAGCAATGGGGGCCCCAGAGCTGGAAGCAGCGACGGGCGGATCCAGGTTGGGAATCCCCCCTCGGCTGGTAATGCGGGTGAGGCCTTTGCGATGAGTGCCTGGCTCACCAGGGGGTGCGTGGAGCAGAACCTAGTAAATTCCGCAGGGAATAGAGCATTACGGAGCGCGGCACAGCATCGTGAACATCCGGGGGTAGCGAGGCCAGGGAGGAGTATGAAGCCCTGAGCTCGCGCAGGACGTGATATGTGCCACAGGCGCTGAAGGGGAGAATTAGCATACCTGATTTTAATTCCGCTGTATGCTGTTCCAGTGATGCAGGGGGCAGCGGTCGGGAGGCGCGCGGCGGCCAGTGGAGCAGATAGCTGGCGCCATTATCCAGGAGACAAGGCGACCCGGAAGCGGTGGAGGTACTTCCGGGGCAGGGGTGAGCAGCGCGAGACCGCGGACGCAACCACGCATGCGCAGTAGCGCAAGAAAGAGGGAGAAAAAAAAGGGGGAAAAGAGAGGAAGCGAAAACCGGGAGGCTGCATAAAAGCACCGGCCAGAGGCACACCGGTGCACAGCCATGTCGTTACCAAACGACCCGGTTTCGCTCCTCAAGGTACAGCCAGGAGAAGCCTCTCAAAGCAGTACAAGGAGAAGCAGCAGCTCCAGGAGAGAAAATAGCAGACGCTCTAGGCAGAGCGAAACTTCGGAGAAAAAGCGGAAGAAAGCACCCCGTTCCTCGCCTCAGCCTGAGTCTCGAGCCCCGCAGCCGGTATGAAGCTGACGAAATTCACGGGTGAGTGTTTTGGGTCAAGCTCCTAGCTGATGGCGTTCCGTTTTGTTTGTTTATATACCCTTAGCCTAAAAGGATGGAGAAAAATAAACACAGGGAATGTGCTTTATGCTCCCAACCCCTCCCGGATAGTCACCCTAAGCAGTTGTGTCAATCATGTATTGAGCAAACCCTGCGGGAAGAGTCCTGCGGTAGAAAGGAGGATATTCGTATGATAATCAGAGAAGAGTTACGGACCTTAGGCGGTGCTGGTAGTCAAGGTGGACAAACCTCCGTTAGAGGGGTAAGATCACCAACTTCGGGGTCACCTTCAGAAATGAGGGAGTTGGTCTCAGGAATACCCAACCTCGGAAGAAGAGCAGACTTGCTTTGCCACAGAAAGTGTGAATAATCTGGTCAAATCTGTGCAGAATACCATGGGGCTATCTGAGGTTAAGGAGCCTAAAACCCCGCAGGAAATAATGTTCGCAGGCATCTCCCAAAAGAAAGTCAAAGCCTTCCCCGTAGTACCAGCCATTAAGGAACTGATAAAAAAAGAAAGGGGAAAGACAGGGGCAAAGAGCCTTTATCCCCTTTGGTTCAAAAAGAAAATACCCCTTTGACGATGACGAGCTGGCGTCTTAGTCTAGAGCCCCCAAGGTGGATGCGGCAGTGGCCTCCATCTCCCGCCGATCTTCCTTACCAGTAGAGGACGCAGGAACGCTGTCAGACCCGTTAGACCGTAGAGCGGATAGCTTCCTCAAGCGGTCTTGGGAGGCATGCACGGGGGCCTTTAAACCAGCCCATAGCAGCCATGTGCACGGTGAGGTCCATGATAGTATGGTTGGACGAGTTGGAGGAGAAAATAAAAATGGAGCATCCAGAGACAGGCTCCTTTCCTCCATTCCCCTAATTAAGGGTGCTGCTGCCTTCCTATCCGACGCCTCAGCTGACTCCCTCCGTTTGGCCGCCAGAGCAGCGGGTTTAACCAACACAACCCGGTGGGCTTTATGGTTGAAGGGGTGGAGAGGCGATGTGCAGACTATGACTAGACTCTGCATTATGCCTTGTCAGGGTAAGTACCTGTTTGGTACACAATTGGACGACATCCTGACAAAGGTGGGTGAAAGGAAGAAAGGATTTCCTCGCCATACATTCCCTTTAACAAGAGAGCCTTCAGGAAGCCTCCATTTGGGAAAAAGAAGGACTTCAGACCCCAAGACCGTTGGGGTAATAAAGATCCCAAGCAGAGGGGCAACCTATTTGGGAAGCCCCCCTTCAGGTCAGGGGACAGGTTCCGGTAGCAATATTTCACCGGTAGGTGGCAGATTACTAAAATACAGCCACAAATGGGAAAGAATAACATCAAACTCCTGAGCCATTAATATTGTGTCATCAGTCCTAAAGCTAGAATTTGTTAGGTACCCACGAACTCCTGCCTATTGACTTCTTTGAAGTCACCAGCACAGCAGGAAGCTTTGGAAATAGAGGTAACGGGGCTCTTATCTAAACATGTTCTGGTAGAAGTGCCCCGGGATGAATGGGGAACAGGGTTCTATTCCCCCTTGTTTTTAGTCCCTAAGCCAGATGGTTCTTTTAGAACAATAATTAATTTAAAAAAGCTTAATTCCTATCTGAGACTGCAGTCCTTTAAAATAGAATCAATTCGGTCAGCGATAAAACTCTTGTTTCCTAGGTGCTATATGGCAGTATTGGACCTGATGGATGCCTATTACCCTCTCCCTATATGCAGGGAGCACCAAAAATTCCTACGAGTAGCGGTCATATTAGAGGGCCAAATACGACACTTCCAGTTCACAACGATGCTGTTCGGGCTATCCATGGCACCCCGCGTTTTTACCAAGCTAATGCTAGAGGTGATGTCATACTTAAGACTAAATGATACCTTAATAATCCCGTACCTAGACGACCTCCTCATAGTAGGAAATTCGGCAGCCCAATGCGAAAATAGGATAGCTGATATTATCTCATCCCTGCAGACGCTAGGCTGGGTGGTCAACTGGGAAAAGTCCAGACTGCAACCGGTAACCTGTCAGACGTTCCTGGGCCTTCAGACAGACTCTGTAAGTGAGAAATGTTTTTTGCCAAAAACAAAAATACGTTCTATAATTAACAAAGTACGGATGGCGGGGGATAAGAACACAATGTCCTTGAGAGAAGGCATGTCCCTTTTGGGGTCCCTAATATCATGCATTCTGGCGGTGCAGTGGGCCCAATTCCACTCTAGAAAATTGCAATGGGCCATTTTACGAGAAACAGATAGATTACAGGGGCAGTTAAATGGGAGGATGTCCCTAGCACCAGAAGTAATCAGCTCCTTGACATGGTGGTTGAACCCTAACAATCTAACAGGAGGGGTTCCATGGTGGATTACCCCCTCTAGAGTAGTTACCACGGACGCTAGCCCATCGTGTTGGGGAGCCCATGTAGGAGAAAACATGGTGCAGAGCCAATGGTCCGATCTCGAAACAGACAGCTTGTCTAATATGAAGGAGCTAACAGCAATATATCTTGCTATATCTAAATTTCTTCCGCAGCTAAAAGGTACCCACATGAGAATCCAAACAGACAACCGCACCGCAGTGGCATACATAAATCGAAAAGGAGGTACGCGATCAGGACCGCTCATGTCTATCGCAGAGAAAATTCTAAAGATGGCCGAATTGCATCTCCTCTCCTTATCCGCCATCCATATCAGAGGAGTGGACAACTCCAGAGCAGACTATCTCAGCCGCCAGACCTTATACCAGGGAGAATGGGTTCTCAGTCGACACATCTTTGAGAAGATAGCGGCCAAATGGGGCAGACCAGACCTAGATCTGTTCGCAACAAGAGCCAACAGACACGTAGAAAAGTTCGCTTCACTATACAAGGAGGACAATCCAGACGTCCTCGATGCCCTTCAAACACCCTGGACATTTCAACAGGCCTATGCCTTCCTTCCAATGATATTGATACCAACAGTGGTCAGGAAAATAAGGGAGGAAGGGGCGAGGGTCATCTTGATAGCCCCCTTTTGGCCCAAAAGGCCTTGGTTTTCTTGGTTGAGAGCGATGTCGATAGCCGACCCATGGATTCTCCCGCTACATCGGGACCTTCTTTCTCAGGGACCCTGCCAGCATCCCCGAGTCAAATCCTTGCACCTGGCGGCATGGAATTTGAAAGGAGGCTATTGAGGTTAAGAGGATTCTCCGATAATCTTATTAACACACTACTACAGAGTAGGAAAGAATCCACAACGAAAATTTATGTGAAAATATGGAAGAAATTTTTAGCTTTTCACACGGCAAGGCTTTCCAGTGAGGTACCCATTAGAGCTATACTAGAATTCCTGCAGAAGGGCAGGGAGTTAAGACTCTCAGTTAACACTCTAAAGGTTCATGTATCGGCTCTAGGAACCCTATATAACCACAATGTGGCAGGCAACAAATGGGTGACCAGATTTATTTCAGCTTGTCAGAGAACGAGTCCAGTCCACATCCCTCAGCTACCAACGTGGGACCTTAACTTAGTCTTAGAGGCCTTAACCCAGGCCCCGTTTGAGCCTTTGCACCTAGCATCATTAAAGTGCCTTTCATTGAAAACCGCTCTACTAGTAGCCCTAGTCTCGGCAAGAAGAGTAGGTGATATCCAGGCACTATCGGTAGATTCCCCATTCCTGTCAGTAAGCCAGGACAAGCTGGTATTGAAAACATACCCATCCTATCATCCCAAGCGGGCCACTAGATTTCATAGGTCCGAAGAGGTTTGCCTTCCCTCCTTCTATGAAAACCCAGTCACGCCAAAAGAGGTTAAATTTCACATTTTAGACGTGAGAAGAGCAGTCCTGATCTACCTAGATAGAACCAATCCCTGGAGACAGAGTAGGGCTCTTTTTATCTCCTTCCATGGTAACAAGATGGGGTCCAAGGTTACGAGAAGCACGCTGTCCAGATTGATCAGGGATGCGATCACAATGGCATACTCAGCAAAAGGAGAAGACCTTCCATGGGGTATAAAAGCACACACTACTCGGGCCATATCATCCTCCTGGGCAGAGAGGGCAGGCGTCCCAATTGAACAAATATGTAAGGCTGTAACTTGGTCTTCTCCATCTGCCTTTTATAGTCACTATAGACTAGAATTATCCTCCACTGAGGACTTGACCTTCGGTAGGTCTGTCCTTAACACAGTGTGCCCTCCCAGGTGACTATCTTTGAAAGTCTCTCAGTGGGTGCTGTCGTGGCGAAGAGAAAAAACCGGATTACTTACCGGTAATACTCTTTTGTAGAGTCCACGACAGCACCCGTTCACTTCCCTCCCTTAATTTAGAATCTTGCACATGGTTCTCCTTGGTGGTGGAAAACAAGAATTAGGAAGTAGAAGTATAATTCATGTAGTAGGCTATGGATATGTATATATGTTAGTTATTTATCTAAGCAAATTGACTAAAACATGTATGGCGGTTCTTCTTTGTTCTCTGTAATCCAAACTGAGGGAGTGAGGGGGACCGCCCCATTTATCTCTCTTTAGGTTTCCTGTTCCTAGGGGCGGATCCCCTCTCTCAGTGGGTGCTGTCGTGGACTCTACAAAAGAGTATTACTGGTAAGTAATCCGTTTTTTTTCCACGGCGAAATTGCATCATGTTCATTCTTTGTGCGGAATCGCGGGAAGATCCGCACACATAGGATTGCATTGTTCCGCTTACTTTGCATGTGGCTATGCGCACCATGCGAAAAGTAAGCGGAACATTTGCAGATGGTACCCAGGGTCTGGAGGAGAGGAGACTGTCCTCCAGGCCCTGGGTACCATACCCCTGTTAAAAAATAGAATTAAAATAAAAAATCATGTTGTTCTCACCTTCCGGCGTCCTCCGCGTCACCAGGCCTCAGCGATGCTCCCGGCAAGTCCCGTTCCCAGGGATGCCTTGCGACAATGACCTTTGATGACGTTGTGATCTCTCGATACCGTAGCGGTCTCACGAGACCGCGACATTATCAAAGGTCATTGTCGCAAGGCATCCCTGGGAACGGGACTTGCCGGGAGCATCGCGATGATCGGGAACGCTGCGCCGGAAGGTGAGAGAAACACGATTTTTTTAAATTTTTTTTTTTATCATTTTTAACATTATATATTTTTATTACTGATGCTGCATAGGCAGCCTCATAGTAAAAAGTTGGTCACGCTTGTCAAACACTATGTTTGACGAGTGTGACCAACCTGTCAATCAGTTTTCCAAGCGATGCTACAGATCTCTTGGAAAACGCTAGCATTCTGCAAGCTAATTACGCTTGTAAATTGCTAGTTTTTCCATGGGAAATACGCGGGAATTTAAAATGCGGATTTCTCGCATGTTTCCCTCGGAATGGAATTCCCGGGAGAATTCCACACGTGTGCACATAGCCTAAGAATGAGAGCAGGGGAATTACATTTAACGCACCACTTCAGTGCTTAAATAAAATCTTTGGAGTGGTGTTTTAAGCTGTTAAGGGATATCTATGCATGCTTAATTTTTCTTCTTTTGTACAATTGGCAAGATATCAAAAAGTTGAAGTCATTAACATATCCCTACCGGAAGACTAAGAAATGTAATGATAGCCTATGGTATGAGTCAGTCGTATGTTGCTTGACACTATCATTGTACTAGCAAATGGTCAAAACTATTAACTGCAGAAATAATTTTCTATGTTTTTATGGGTTTTTGGTGTTAGTGTATTCTTCTGACCCCTTCCACTGTGTATTTGTGTGACATTTCTTCACCTCTCTGCTGCCATTGATTCATCACTTTCTAGTATCTCTTACCCTTCTCTACGGTAGAGGGCTTCTGATATTTGGCCTTGTGGGAAGCCAGTTTTCAATTTGAAGTGGTAGCGAAGAACCTGCATGATCATAAATGTGTGATTAACAACCCTCAGCAACCACGTATTGTGAAAAGCTGATAGTATTGCATGCACAAGAAGACAGCTTACTTTTTGAACAGACGATTATTTTAAGTGCAATATGAATGTAAATATTTTTTCGATTTTTCTGATCATTTAATTTCAATTTGCCCTTAAAAGCAAAGTTTGATAATTCAATGAGGATTCCTTACCTTGTTCTCAAATTAAATGGTTACTATTCCAAAGTGCTTTTGGAAACAAACTATTTTGTAGTTTATTACAAATCCTCTCCGTTGTCGTTTCCGATTCAACCGACCACCGCTGCAGTATTATCAGAGCTGTCCGGACTCCTAGGAAAGCAGCGCAGTGCTGACAGGCACTTGTCTGTAGAGCATGCAAGTGCTGTCTGAAGCTGGCATGATCACTCAGCTCCAGGGTGCTTCTGCAGAGGAAAAGCTGCTTTTGCTTTTAGAATTGGGTCGCACACAATTCGAGATAGCAGAGCAACTATGTCGCTAGTCTGAACTATCAGTCAATTGGGAAAACAGCACCTCCCTACAAGCAAGAAGCTGGTGGGCTCCTGAAAAAAATGATACAATCCCTAAATGCATATTTATCAATGCACATGGTTAGAATGTTTTCCTGAATTACTTCCTGTTATATTGCAACTTAGTATAAAAACATTGCAAGTGTGCGTATGAAAGATATCCACACTAAATTTCAACAGGGCTTACGATAACCACTTAAAGGGTTTCTTCAACAAAGGTATCAATTTAATCAGTGTAATAAAGCCATTATGGCCATTAGAAGAAAACTTAGAGGTTGTCTGGTCTCAATTGATAAGTCTGCAGTCACTCTGTGTGAATGCCAACTTATGAATCCCCCCAGCGTCCCACTGGACGGCCGTGTCAGTAGATGGATTGCAGCCTTGCTCAATGCAAGTTTATAGAGCGAAGATGCCAGCTAGACGGGTTTTGCCCGGGAGTATGTATGCATATGCATACATCACTGCTGTTCCTGGTTCAGAAACTGGTGAATTTTGGCAGCACACAGTGTGTGCTCGGCTCAGAAACTGGTGAATTCTGGCAGCACACATTGTATGCACGGCTCAGAAACTGGTGAATTTCTGGCAGCACGCAGTGTGTGCCCAGCTCAGAAACTAGTGAATTTCTGGCAGCACACAGTGTGTGCCCAGCTCAGAAACTGGTGAATTCTGGCAGCACACAGTGTGTGCCCGGCTCAGAAACTGGTGAATTCTGGCAGCACACAGTGTGTGCCCGGCTCAGAAACTGGTGAATTCTGGCAGCACACAGTGTGTGCCCGGCTCAGAAACTGGTGAATTCTGGCAGCACACAGTGTGTGCCCGGCTCAGAAACTGGTGAATTCTGGCAGCACACATTGTATGCCAGGCTCAGAAACTGGTGAATTCTGGCAGCACTTAGTGTGTGCCCGGCTCAGAAACTGGTGAATTCTGGCAGCACACATTGTATGCACGGCTCAGAAACTGGTGAATTTCTGGCAGCACGCAGTGTGTGCCCAGCTCAGAAACTAGTGAATTTCTGGCAGCACACAGTGTGTGCCCAGCTCAGAAACTGGTGAATTCTGGCAGCACACAGTGTGTGCCCGGCTCAGAAACTGGTGAATTCTGGCAGCACACAGTGTGTGCCCGGCTCAGAAACTGGTGAATTCTGGCAGCACACAGTGTGTGCCCGGCTCAGAAACTGGTGAATTCTGGCAGCACACAGTGTGTGCCCGGCTCAGAAACTGGTGAATTCTGGCAGCACACAGTGTGTGCCCGGCTCAGAAACTGGTGAATTCTGGCAGCACACATTGTATGCCAGGCTCAGAAACTGGTGAATTCTGGCAGCACTTAGTGTGTGCCCGGCTCAGAAACTGGTGAATTCTGGCAGCACACATTGTATGCACGGCTCAGAAACTGGTGAATTTCTGGCAGCACGCAGTGTGTGCCCAGCTCAGAAACTAGTGAATTTCTGGCAGCACACAGTGTGTGCCCAGCTCAGAAACTGGTGAATTCTGGCAGCACACAGTGTGTGCCCGGCTCAGAAACTGGTGAATTCTGGCAGCACACAGTGTGTGCCCGGCTCAGAAACTGGTGAATTCTGGCAGCACACAGTGTGTGCCCGGCTCAGAAACTGGTGAATTCTGGCAGCACACAGTGTGTGCCCGGCTCAGAAACTGGTGAATTCTGGCAGCACACATTGTATGCCAGGCTCAGAAACTGGTGAATTCTGGCAGCACACATTGTATGCCAGGCTCAGAAACTGGTGAATTCTGGCAGCACACATTGTATGCACGGCTCAGAAACTGGTGAATTTCTGGCAGCACGCAGTGTGTGCCCAGCTCAGAAACTAGTGAATTTCTGGCAGCACACAGTGTGTGCCCAGCTCAGAAACTGGTGAATTCTGGCAGCACACAGTGTGTGCCCGGCTCAGAAACTGGTGAATTCTGGCAGCACACAGTGTGTGCCCGGCTCAGAAACTGGTGAATTCTGGCAGCACACAGTGTGTGCCCGGCTCAGAAACTGGTGAATTCTGGCAGCACACATTGTATGCCAGGCTCAGAAACTGGTGAATTCTGGCAGCACACATTGTATGCCAGGCTCAGAAACTGGTGAATTCTGGCAGCACACATTGTATGCACGGCTCAGAAACTGGTGAATTTCTGGCAGCACGCAGTGTGTGCCCAGCTCAGAAACTAGTGAATTTCTGGCAGCACACAGTGTGTGCCCAGCTCAGAAACTGGTGAATTCTGGCAGCACACAGTGTGTGCCCGGCTCAGAAACTGGTGAATTCTGGCAGCACACAGTGTGTGCCCGGCTCAGAAACTGGTGAATTCTGGCAGCACACAGTGTGTGCCCGGCTCAGAAACTGGTGAATTCTGGCAGCACACAGTGTGTGCCCGGCTCAGAAACTGGTGAATTCTGGCAGCACACATTGTATGCCAGGCTCAGAAACTGGTGAATTCTGGCAGCACTTAGTGTGTGCCCGGCTCAGAAACTGGTGAATTCTGGCAGCACACATTGTATGCACGGCTCAGAAACTGGTGAATTTCTGGCAGCACGCAGTGTGTGCCCAGCTCAGAAACTAGTGAATTTCTGGCAGCACACAGTGTGTGCCCAGCTCAGAAACTGGTGAATTCTGGCAGCACACAGTGTGTGCCCGGCTCAGAAACTGGTGAATTCTGGCAGCACACAGTGTGTGCCCGGCTCAGAAACTGGTGAATTCTGGCAGCACACAGTGTGTGCCCGGCTCAGAAACTGGTGAATTCTGGCAGCACACAGTGTGTGCCCGGCTCAGAAACTGGTGAATTCTGGCAGCACACATTGTATGCCAGGCTCAGAAACTGGTGAATTCTGGCAGCACTTAGTGTGTGCCCAGCTCAGAAACTGGTGAATTCTGGCAGCACTTAGTGTGTGCCCGGCTCAGAAACTGGTGAATTCTGGCAGCACACATTGTATGCACGGCTCAGAAACTGGTGAATTTCTGGCAGCACGCAGTGTATGCCCAGCTCAGAAACTAGTGAATTTCTGGCAGCACACAGTGTGTGCCCAGCTCAGAAACTGGTGAATTCTGGCAGCACGCAGTGTGTTCCCGACTCAGAAACTGGTGAATTCTGGCAGCACACAGTGTGTGCCCGGCTCAGAAACTGGTGAGTTCTGACAGCACACAGTGTATGCCCGGCTCAGAAACTGGTGTGGATTTATGAATCCCCCCAGCGCTGCAGGTATTCACTTTTTTCTGAGCCGGGACCGAAGTGTATGTATGAGTTATACTGTACATACTCCCGACCAGTGCCCATCCAGTGTGTGAGGCATCACCTTCATACATGTGTATGAGGCTGCGCCCACTGTATTAATGTACAGCTCTGGGAAAAATTAAGAGACCACCACATCAAAACCCTGTCATGGGCAGCCCATTCTCCAGACCTGAACCCCATTGAAAACCTCTGGAATATAATCAAGAGGATGATGGATAATCACAAGCAATCAAACATAGAAGAACTGCTTAAATTTTTGTGCCAGAAGCAGTGTGAAAGACTGGTGCCAAGCATGCCAAGACACATGAAAGCTGCTTTTAAAAATCATGGTTATTCCACAAAATATTGATTTCGGAACTCTTCCTGAGTTAAAACATTAGTATTGTTGTTTCTAAATGATTATGAACTTGGTTTCTTTGCATTGTTTGAGTTTTATAAAGCACTGTTTTGTTTAATTTTGACCATTTCTCCTTTTCAGAAAAAAAAAATATATTGCTTGGAAATTTGGAGACATGTCAGAAGTTTATAGACTAAAAGAACAATTTACATTTTACTCAAAAATATAGAAAAATCAGACAAACTGAACATTTGAAAGTGGTCTCTTAATTTTTTCCAGAGCTGTATATCCTTACCACTTTTAAAACTCTTCCATAAATTGAATTTTGCTGATATACTTAATGCGCATTTCTCCCTAATTTACGGCATGTTTTAAACCTACTGAATCACTGGGATTTGCAATGTGGACATCTTATGTTGTGCTGCAGGCCTAAATGCATAAAGCAGTGGTTACGATGCAATGGTTGGTAAAGGTTGCTGTTGAGGTTGTTGCAGTTTGCTTGCTTTTTCTGCACAAACCCGGTTCTTCATATCTACTTGATGGAAAGAATTTGGAGAAATATACTGTACAGCGACCCACTTCTAATTTCATCTGCCAGCTGCTAGGGTTGGGAGAGAAAAGAACATTTCTCTGATCATCCGAGGGTAAACAAAAATGCAGGCTTCATCACCATGGGGCCTTGTCTAAAGCTTTGGTTATGTTCCAAGTAAGTTTAATGTATTTTAGGAAAGACCAGACATTTATCTGAAAATAAGAAGTCAGAAATTATCCTGATTTTCTAAGCATTGTGACAAGTTCTTTAAAGGAACATTCTCATTTCATCTTCTGATTTGAGCTTGTTCTGGGTTAAATTTGTTGGGCCCAAGACCATAGATGTGCGCTAACCTCCGTGCTGTGCTGATATTTGCTACGTATTGCTGTTGACAACTAGATGGGAGAGATAATCCGTAGCAGTCTACAATCTGTGTACACCAGGTGTATGCTCTTTGCGCTAAATTGATACAGTATACCATAATGTCATTATAGGATTCACTCCGCAGATCGCACCTGGTGTTGATCCTGGTTTTCCTTTGTTAAGGTACAAACAGAGCACACTTTTCTGTTTGTTTTACACTGGTTTGTGTCTGTGATAGGACCAGCTGCCATTCACTCATCTAGTCAGGTCTGTGCTTGTTGTCTTGTGAAAGGAGACAAGCCTGGGAGGATGGCACGGAGAAGAATACAATGTGTATTTACCTTTAATACAACCATTCTTTTCATACACTTTTTCTTTTTTGTTTTGTTTAAAGTTCTTATATAAAGGGAAATCCAAAAGTAACTAACAATGATGGAGCTTAGGGTGCTGCCCAGCATGTTACAGCACAAAAAAGCACAAAAATATGTTGTCATTTGGCTAACAGTAGCGCTGGGGAAACAATATTGGATTCTTGGGTATGGATCCATGTTATTAAAGCGTAGAGTTGAGCAAATTTTCCAATCTTCGGTTTGGATTACGATCGCCAGCGAATATTGTTTTTTCAAGAATGCCATTGGAGTCAATAGGAGTAGAAATGAGCAAATATGTTCGGAAATGATCGTCAAAGATAAATTTGGCACGAATATGACAAGTTTTGGTTTGGTGATCATTTACCAACATTCGCTCAACTCTATTAAAGAGTCGCATCCTCTCTACAGTAGTATGTGCATTCCTCATAAATACACTGGACTTACAACAAACAATGACTCCGCAGGAGAGATGAGCGAATATATTCTACTGGTATTGAATTCTACGGAATTTTACAAAAATCTGCATTCACCACAATGTCTATGTTTTGAAATTCGCTTATGCGCAGATTCAGCAAATAGGCTGCTATTTTGCTGTGCTGTAAAAAGCCATCCAAACGGTTAAAAAATAAAACAAATTCTTACAATTACCTTAATGCTCACATCTACGGCCACCCTCCTCCTCACATAACCTGTCCATGTTATCCCCACCGTGAACAGGCCTCTTCATGCAAGGCTGGGACCCCCGACACTGAGGCCTAGGATGGTTCTATGCGTGCGTGCTCAAGGTCTGTTATATTGTCATACATTTCTCCCCTGGCTGCAGTTTGCTATAAAATAAACAAACAAATTAGATTATACTGTCCTTCATCTGGACCATGAGCAAATCTCGTCCGCTGCTTTTGCTTACTGACATCACATTGACAGCACAGCAGCCAGTTACTGAACTCGGCGTTCCGTCTACACTCCGCTAGAGCCACTAAGCTCACTGATTGGCTGCTGCGCTGTTAGGGTGACATCAGCGCCAGAGCCAATGACAGACAGCGGGAGCAGCAGTGGAGCTTCACCATTGGACCAGGGGAAGGTGAGTAAAAAAAAGTTTGTTTCTTTTATAGCAAACTGTAGCTGAGGGTGAAATTTAGTTGAGAGGTAACAGCCCCTTTAATATTAGTGGTCTGATTATTGCAATTTGTTAAATGTTCTAAAGCTAATTTCCACCAAGATTTGGAGTTTTCCATTGCGGTGCTGCAGAATATTCACTGCAATCATCCAGATTAGATTTGTTATATACAGTTGGGTTGTTTGGATAAAATACTGCCTGGAAATAGTTGCTGGTTTTATTCTGCCAGGATAGTTAGCGACTTCATATGCATATTTCATTTTTACCAATGAATCATTTTTCATGGTGCTTATATGAGCGGGTAATGCAGTGCTTTAATTCTCCTTCCATCTTACATGTATGTGTTCCTCTGAACTGTGTTGTAGGCCCCTTGGGTACTGAAAGGATTAAATTATCTATTTGTGCACATAGAGCCAAAGCTGTGCCATCTGCTCTGCCTATTCTGCTACTCAGCTGATATTGTTGACCCCCAAGTAGAATTAGAGCGGCCAAATCCAAGTCCGGCTACTCCCGTCTATTGAAGGCCCCTGAAATGAGTGGGTTACCATGACAGCGGTGCAGAAGGTGACAAGCGCTAGGGTCAGTGCGGATCAGTTAGGATAGCGCGACAAGGATCTAAAGAAGCGGGAGACATAAAGACTGCAGCGTGCCTTTAGGAAATGTGAGCTTTCTTAGGTGCTTTCTCCTACCCCTTATTATTTTTGTTCTCTCCCCGCCCCCCCTCCCTTTTTGAAATGTTGCAAGCTGCCTTCCCTTAACAATTGGAGGCCTATTCAGCTCTGAAAAGACCAAGCACAAAAGATGGTGCTTCATCTGCACCTCGAAGAAGGGAGAAAAAGCCTGCAGCTGCAATTAAGGACATTTTCTGAAAAGGTGCCAGCAGGTTCACGTTAGAGGCGACTCATATTTAAACAACCCTCATGAAGTAGCTCCCATTTTTGGAGGGGAGGATTGTTTGGAACATGCAGCTCATTATTTTGTGTTGCCCTCCCTGAACACAATTTTAGTAAGCTCCAGTTGCCTCTCCTAATGCAATTGTAAGATTGTAATAAAGATTGTCGATTATTCCAGAAAGTGATTTGCCGAAGTGTAGATTATTATTTTGTAGAAGCCGTTCGATGGGTAAGCCGACGTTGATGCTCCCAGATATACGGTTCTGTATAGAATTTCCAGTCCAGTGATTTCTCCGCTAGCATAAGCACTGTAAGGTTTTGTGCCAGAGTCAAAGGGTTTTTTCCTTCTCTCGTGTTACATCGTCCTGTTTCATTTAATGAATTTGCAAATAAATTCAATGTGCATCAGACCGTTCTCTCTGACGGTGGATTTTGACGTGGCGTATTACATCCAGATTTGCTGCGGATTGAATGCTGTGTACAGCCGCAGCGTTTAATCCGCAGCGTCCAGATGTTATAGCATAGTGGAGGGGATTTTATGAAATCCCGTTTCCGCTATGCATCCTAATACGCAGGTGACACACCAACGAAACTGGACATGCGGCATGTCTTTTTAGAAGGCAGCATGTCTGTTTACCTTACGGAGACGCTCAGTCTCTGCAAAGTAAATAGCCTACTATATGTATACGATGCGACTATTCCAGATGTGTTCAATGAGCACATCCGGAATCACCGCGCGTACAGAAGACTTTGGGCGGAGCAGTGTTTCCGCTCTGTCCAAAGCGCAAGGAATGCGCTACGTGGAAACTCACCCTGAGGGGGACACCAGGTGATTGCAATATTCTGCCATTGGTAAAGGCTTTATTTCACAATGAAAATTTGACTAATAGTTTGGCTTCCCCTTGGGACTTTGGGTGGCGTTAACAGACATATGCACTTTTTTTTTTTAACACTCATTACAGCTTTCCCATAGACTTCCTTATAAGTGAAGAGTGCCATAGTAAGGCTAGCATCAGACTAGCGCATTTTACATGCAGTGCATGGTGCCGCTAAGCCCCGCCCCCTGCCCGGTCACTTCCTCCTACTATCGCACACGGCTGCATGCGATAGTATGCAGTATTTTGGTGCCGAGCGCACCAAAATGCAACATGGTGCGTTCGGCGCACCTTCGAAAGTGCGCAGCACACGCAAAAATCCTACTAGCGCACGGCCAGCGCACGGTCTGCGCACCCTATGCTAAAGATAGGGTGCGCAGATCGCATGCAGCCGTGTGCGATAGTAGGAGGAGGTGACCGGGCAGGGGGCGGGGCTTAGCGGCACCGTGCGCGGCATGTAAAATGCTCTAGTCTGAAGCTAGCCTAACAGGTCAGAAGAGAGTTATTGTGAATGTTATTTTGTTGTACTAAACTTTCCATCACCATGGAATAGCAAAGGGGGGGCTTAGCGGCGCCGTGCGCGGCATGTAAAATGCTCTAGTCTGAAGCTAGCCTAACAGGTCAGAAGAGAGTTATTGTGAATGTTACTTTGTTGTACTAAACTTTCCATCACCATGGAATAGCAAGCAGGGAAAGCAATATCCTGTGCTGAGAAACCGGCTCTAAGCTTTGGTGGGGGGGTGTTCTTTCCCCTGAGTGTTGCCTCTTGATTTTTATTGGTCCGCACCAAGAAGTGCATGCCCCTAATGAAAGCTATCTGATAACATCACTTGGACTTAACAAAAGTTAACTCGTTAGGGTCCAGACAGCTTTATTAACCCCTTACTGCCTTTGGACAGAATAGTACGTCCAATGGCAGTACCCCCGCTTTGATGAGGGCTCCAACAGTGAGCCCGCATCAAAGCCGGGACATGTCAGCTGTTTTCAACAGCTGACATGTGCCTGCAATGGGTGCAGGTGGAATCGCGATCCACCTGCACCTATTAACTAGTTAAATCCCACTGTAAAACGCTGACAGCGGGATTTAACCAGCGCTTCCGGCCGCTGGTCCGGAAATACGCGCATCACCAACCCCCATCACGTGATCGGGGGTCAGTGATGCGTTACCATCACAACCAGAGGTCTCCGGGAGACCTCTATGGTTGTTGATGAGGCATTGGTATGAGCACCACCAGGTGGTCGGCGCTCATAGCAATGCTGTAATTCTGCTACATATAGGCGATCTGCTCATCGCCTATATGTAGCAGAGCCGATCAAGTAGTGGATGCTTCTTTTGAAGCATGCCAAAATTAAAAAAAAAAACGTTTTAAAAAATATAAAAAAAAATTAAAGTTTAAATCCCCCCCCTTCGCCCCATTCAAAGTAAAACAATAAAAAAAAATCACATGTATTAGGTATTAACACGTTCAGAATCGCCCGATCTGTCAATAAAAAAAAAAAGGATTAACCCGATCGCTAAACGGCGTAGCGGGAAAAAAATCAAAATGCCAGAACTACTTTTTTTGGTCGCCGATCAAAATAACGTATTTGCACATAAATGGTATCCCTAAAAACATCAGCTTGGCGTGCAAAAAATAAGCCCGCACCCAACCTGAAATGATGAAAATCAGAGACGCTACTTGTATCGGAAAATGGCGCAATTTTTTTCTTTTAAGCAAACTTTGGATTTTTTTTTTCACCACTTAGATAAAAACGAACCTAGCCATGTTTGGTGTCTATGAACTCGTAATGACCTGGAGAATCATAATGGCTGGTCAGTTTTAGCATTTAGTGAACCTAGTAAGAAAGCCAAGCGAAAAACCAGTGTGGGATTGCAATTTTTTTTGCAATTTCACCGCACTTGGAATTTTTTTCTCGTTTTTAAGTAGATGACATGCTAAAACCAATGATGTCGTTCAAAAGTACAACTCGTCCCGCAAAAATAAGCCCTGACATGGCCATATTGACAGAAAAATAAAAAAAGTTATGGCTCTGGGAAGAAGGGGAGCGAAAAACCCAAAAAAGCTCCGGTCATTAAGGTAATTAATATTACTGTAACAGAGAGGCAATATAAAATAAAAAAATACTCCGTAGCCATTTTTATATTTTGTGCCCAATTCAACATGAAAAATTTGGTGAAAGGTCCTCTTTAAATGAGTAATCTGGCTCCAATTCTGAAATGGGAAGTAAATGAGGCCATTTGTGCACTCAAGCAGCAAGTATTGTGATCTATCATATATCATTTTCAGTTGTATGCATCTATTTGAGGCTGGCAGCAAGACTTTATACAGTAAGAATATGTCTTCAGTTTGCAGTTAGGTTCCCCTCTAAGGGTAATCTTGCTTCTCCACCCTGTAAAAAAAAAGTACACTGCATGTCTTAATTTGTGTGTATGTATATATATATATATATATATATATATATATATATATATATTATGCAGTGTGTGTGTGTGTATATATATATATATATATATATATATATGTATATAAAATATGCTCTCTCTCTCTAATACAGCAAAATGGGATTGTGAGCGAGACTGAGTGAGGGACTGATGTAGGTGGTGACAAAAAAATTCTGAGATCTTTGTTATAAATGGAAATTACAATTGACATTTATTGGTACGTACCATATAAGTCATCATCGTAGATTAGGCTTAGGCTGCTTTTACACTTGCCGTGTTTTTGCGGCCCCAATAGATTTCTATGGGGCAGCAAAAACGACCCGCAAAAATACATTGGATTGTCGTGTGCCGTATGGCTGTGAGGGCCGTATATACGGCCGTGAAAACATATCAAGCTCGCGGACACTGCTTCCATTTAAAACAATGGTACTGCAAAAACAACGGTAGCTTGTTTTGCGGTACACCGTATTGGCGGATTGCCGTTTTTTTTCCCTGCAGTTTGTTATAACAGGGAAAAATCGCAATCTTAGAAGGTTTTTTGCGACTTGTTTTTGCTGGTGACTGCAAAATCACGGCAATACGGCCCGCAAAAACGGTCCATAAAAACACGGCAAGTGTAAAAGCAGCCTTATTCCTTATTTTTCCCTAAGAAATCTGAAAGATTCTGTTTGTTTGTTTGTTTGTTTTTATGCCCTTTATATTTTAGATATTTGTACAAAATAATCTAGACTAGAACAAGCAGCTAGGATACTTTATACCTGGTAAGTACATTTATGTCATGAAACCCCAAACCACCTGGTGGACATAACTCTTTAATGTCTGCGTTCCTAAGGACTTTAAAGTGTGTTTGTCTTTACACTAGATGAGAGAAAGAACTGCTTTTCATTGACAGTGTCATTAATCATGGATTGAGGCTTTAAAAAATCATGACCGAAAATTCAATTATTAACACAATTGCTGGGTTTTAACCTTTTACTATTTTTTTTCCGTTATTGACAAAGTCTTTTAGTTTTAACCTTTTATATGTTTTTTTTGTTTTTCTTTTAAATAAAGCTGTAAAGAGCAAATCCAAATTGATCTTTTATTGAGGATTATATTTTAAATGAAGAGAACCAAAACATAGAGGTTACAGGATACAAAGAAAGTAATTGGATGTCTTGCTTTAGAGTATGTTCCCACATAGAGGATATATCCCAGATTAAGATTTATGGTTGCAAAATCTGCACCGTATTACAGTATCTGCAGTGTTTTAAGATTTTGGGAAAAACGATCATGCTGAATGGAAAATCCAATTGTAAATTTTCGCATGTAAACTTTTACCCATTACGATGCATAGGAAGAAAGATACTGCAAATCCGCATCTAATTCTACAAGAAAACCACAACAAAAAATCTGCAACTGTGATCGTACCCTGTCAGGACCGGAGAACATGTGGTCAAATCCTACCAGGGAGCATTCTATGGGTAATCCAAGTCTGATTACATACCAGTAAAATACATGGGTCAGACACCTTTTGTAAACTCTTAATTAGACATTGTTCATCTGAGCAGTACGTTGGGGTTTTCTGTCAGAATCTCAGAAGAACAAGATTCCGACGGGAACCTGGACAGAGCTCGGTTGGAACCATTCACTTCAATGAAGCCAACCGAGTCACTTTGGACACCGTCTGGTCTTTTTCCTGGCATTATTTTTTTTTTCTAACATTCACAAAAACGTGATGTGCCACATTTTTGATGCTTGTCTGAAATAGACACATTCTGCCAGAAAAAAAGCCCAGACAGTGTCCACTGAGACTCTTTTAGGCTTTATTAAAGTGAATGGCTCAGTCATGGATCAGTTGGGAATTCTGACACAAACCCCGATGTAGACCTCAGCACAGAGACCTGTATTAGTGTGATCCTAGCCTAACTTGACACAAGAGATATTCTTACTAGTTAGCTGGAAAAAAAAAATGTAACTGATCTGTGAGCAAAGTAAAGTTTAGATAAAATGGTTTTGTCGAAATAATCACTCTGAATCTTGTCACTTCTTTACCTTGTTACATTGAGTGACGGTTGTACACACTCACATGTTAGCATTAACATTTTATCAAAAATCTACTTGTGTAAATGGGCCTTAATGGGGTAGTCCAGGCTTGAGAGCAAAGTCTGCAGTCACCCTAGGTGTCTGTAGACCTCTATATAGTGATGACATATGGTACACACGCTGCATCAATTCTCCAGTATTGCAAGTGCAAGGGAGCAGACACATGACCACATGTATGCCATTTGCATACCTGAAGTCAAGTCAATTTGATGTGTTAGGCTTCTTTCAATTCACTTCTATTGAGAGGTGCTGAATGCAACTAATCGGCATGTTAAGCCCAATAAATATATTCACAAAAATACAACTCTCTGAAACTTCAAATTCATTGCTTGCTTTGCCTGCTTGGGAGTGCTCTATCCTAAATGACTCCACTAGCCTTTCTGCTGTAAGAGGAGTTTTGCACTATGACATGAAAGCAGACTGTGCAAAGTACAATTTCAACTGTTAGCATACAGTGAGTGAAATAAGTATTGAACACGTCACCAATATTCTACGTAAATATATTGTGCTATTGACATGAAATTCTCACCAGATGTTGATAACAGCCCATCCAATCCATACAGGCAAACTATCACCATAGATGTCCATAAAAAAAGTTATGTGTACTCATGAGAAATGACACAGGGAAAAAGTAAATTATTAAACACATTAAGAAAGAGAGGTGCTAAAAACCATGGTAAGTCATGACACCAGCTGAAATCTATCAATGATTATAAAGCAATCCTGCCACTTATTGAAAAAAATATCAGCTGGTTCAACTGATGGCCTATGACAAGGTGTCTCATCACTAAGGTGCAATACAAGGAACCTCTCATGATGTATAACCAGTGAGCTGTCTCAAGACCTTCGCAACCTTATTGCTGCAAAACATACTGATGGCATTGGTTACTGAAGAATTTCTAAACTACTGAGGGTTCCAATGAGCACTGTTTGGGACATAATCCAGAATCTGAAAGACTCATCATAAACCAGCCATGACCAGGTGCTCCCCGCAAGATTTCAGGAGTGAAAAAAATTATCATTAGAGTTGTCCAAAAGCCAAGGAACACCTGTGGAGCGCTACAGAGAGACCTAGAATCAGCAGGTACAATTGTTTCAATGAAAACAATAATGTACTGAACCTACATGTCCTATATATACAACCTACATGTCCTATATATTCACTCACCACGCAAGACTCCATTGCTGAACAAAAAGCATGTTCAAGCACATTTAAAGTTTGCTTAACAACATTATGACAAACCTGTAAAATTCTGGGAGAATAAAGTCTAGTCAAATGAGACCAAAATTCAACTCTTTGGATGCCATAATATATACTATGTTTATAGACTAAAAGGCACTGCGTATCACTGCAAAAATACCATACCAATAATGAAGTTCGGAGATGGGAATATCATGTTGTGAGGCTGTTTTTTTAGCATGCGGCACTGACAAACTTCATGTAGTTGAAGTAAGGATGAATGGACAAATGTAGTGAGACATTCTTGTTAAAAAAATCTTCTACCATCTACCAGGATGTTGAAGGTGGATATTTCAGCAAGGCAAGGATTGCAATCACACAGCCAAGCAAGCTCTCAATTAGTTTCAGAGAAAGAAAATAAAGCTGCTAGATTGGCCCTGAGCTGAATCCAATGGAAAATGTATGGAAGGAACTAAAGTTCAGCGATTGGAACCTTCAGGATTTCAAGGCTGTTTCTGTGGAAGAGTGGGCAAAGATCACACCTAAGCAATGCATGCAACTAGTTTCTCCGTACAGGAGGCATCTTGAAGCTGTCATCACCAACAAAAGCTTTTTTTTTTTTATGAAGTATATATTAAATTTCAGTAAGCGTATTCAATACTTTTTCCCTGTTATTTCACATTATTACACATAACTTAATTTATGGAAATCTATGATTTGATTTATTTGCCTGTGTGGATTGGATGAGTTGTTGGCAGCATATGGTGAGAATTTCATGTCAATAGCACCTTTAGAAATATATTTAAGTAGAAAACTGGTGACGTTTTAAATTCTTATTTCGCCTGCTATACTTTGCTATGTATGATTGAGTAATATGTGCTGGAATGTACACACAGCAGGTGAGAATAGCTAATGGGGAAACTGTAAAGTTCTCCAGGCTGAAAAAGGCTCCTGTTTCTTAACCCCTTCCTTACCGATGACGGAATAGTACGGTGAGCCCACCTCAAAGCCGCGACATATCAGCTGTTTTAAACAGCTGATGTGCCCGCAATGGGCGTGAGTGGAATCGGCATCCGCCCGCGCCTATTAACTAGTTAAATCCCGCTGTCAAAGCTGAGAATGGGCATTTAAATAACACTTCCGGCCGCCAGGCCGGATGTGAGCTCATCGCCGACCCCCATCACGTGATCGGGGGTTGGCGGCGCGTTGCCCTGACAACCAGAGGTCTCATAGAGACCTCTATGGTTTCAGGGAGATCGCTTCTCAAAGCACTCCAGTAAATCTCCTACATATGGGCGATCTGCTCATCGCCCATATGTAGCAGAGCCGATTGAGTTGTGCATGCTTCAAGCCTCCTATGGAGGCCATTGAAGCATGCCAAAAGTAAAAAAAAAAGTTTAAAAAAAAAAAAATAAATAAAACCCCTAAAAGTTCAAATCACCCCGCCTTTCGCCCCAATCAAAATAAAATAAAAAAAAAAGCACACATATTGGGTATCGCTTTGTTCAGAATCGCCCTATCTATCAATAAAAAAAAGCATTAACCTGATCACTAAACGGCGTAGCGAGAAAAAAATTCAAAACGCCAGAATTATGTTTTTTTGGTCGCCATGACATTGCATTAAAATGCAATAACAGGCGATCAAAAGAACATATTTGCACAAAAGTAATATCGTTAAAAACGTCAGCCTGACACGCAAAAAAATAAGCCCTCACCTGACCCCAGATCACGAAAAATGGAGACGATACGGGTCTCAGAAAATTGCACAATTTTTTTTTCTGTTAGCAAACTTTGTTTTCACCACTTAGTTTAAGGAGAACATAGATATGTTTGGTGTCTATGAACTCGTAATGACCTGGAGAATCATATTGGCCGGTCAGTTTTAGCATTTAGTGAACCTATCAAAAAAGCCAAGCAAAAAACAAGTGTGGGATTGCACTTTTTTTGCAATTTCACCGCACTTGGAATTTTTTTTCCTGTAAAACCAATGGTGTCGTTTAAAAGTACAACTCGTCCCGCAAAAAATAAGCCCTCACATGGCCATAATGATAGAAAAATAAAAAAGTTATGGCTCTGAAAATAAGGGGAGCGAAAAATCGAAAAAAGCTCCGGGAGTTAAGGGGTTAAAATTTATAAATCAATTTATATTTTTAGCTGGATTGGACACCATTTTAGTTGCCATCTGCAGCTTTGCTATTTCACTGGTGACATGTAAGCAAACATGAATGCTAAGTTGTCACATAGTTAAAGGGGTAAAAAATGCCCACATCATATAATAAAAAAAATCCTGTTTCTTTCAATACCCTCTAATCCAGCACAGTGATGCCAGTCATTACATCAAGTAACCGCTGACACTAGTTATTGATAATAGTGTTATAGTTGGCAGTCAGAGCTGCACTAGGGATTCTGAGCTGGATTGGTAGGGAAGTAAAGTGGTAAGTACTTCATTTTTTTATTTCCGGGCACTCTGACAATCCACTTTCTGTCTGCAGGTTTCACAATTACCTAAGCAAATTTCTCTGATTAACTTTCTATTCATCCATTTCAGCAACCTATCCATAAAGCCTTATCATGAAACCGTTAAAGGGAAGGAAGCAAGTACAAATGTATTTTACCTACACAGCTTAATCTGGTCAGAAGACTAGCTCTAGTAAAGGGATTTTCTGGGAATTTTTTTATTTGAGCCTTTTTTTTTTTTTTTTTTTTTTTTTATATCATCGGCCATTTATGAGACTGATTGGAGTCAAACACCCAGCACACCACACCATGGGTATAGGCCCATGGTGTTTGATTAAAGCATGTATACAGTACATTGAATATTTTGTCCTGGCTAAATAAAAGTGCCAGTGTGTGTGTGTGTGTATATATATATATATATATATATATATATATATATATATATATATATACATATATATAATTTTATACGGTTTCACGCTTAGCAGTGAACACTTATTTTGCACAATTCTTGGTGCAAAACAAGGTAAGGTTTATTGTATTTCTCCATACCCAGTGAAAATGCTTTCTCCAGCATAAGAAAATCAAACCATAACAGCCCAAAACGCCTAATTAACCAAACAGTCCTATTGTCAGGGTATGAAGTAGGCACAGTACATTAACACTGTTGTACTCACACCAAAACACGGGCATTAATGTCATAGGCACAGGCTGTAAATCAACACTGGCTTCTCTCCAGCTCCACTATTAGAGACATGTTCACCTCCCAGACACTTCACATTTGCTGGTCACTCACCAGCTCCAACACACAGACTTCCTAGCTTCCCCCAGCTGACTGACTAAAAATGCACAGGGCTTGCCTCTAGACATAGCTAGCCAGGTGCACATAATGTGCTAGATTTTAACTCTGTCCTACCTGGCTTTCCTAATATATTTAAAAAAAATATTTTCTTTTAGCTTTGTCACATTCACTAAGGTAAGTGAAGCTTTTTGCGTCTCAGTGAAGGGACCTGAGCTACAGTGCTAGTACTTCACTAGATTGTGAAGGGACACAATGGTTGCCATATAGTTGGGTTAAATTCAGTCTGCTCATCGGTTTTGATTAGTGATGAGCAAACGTGCTCGGATAAGGTGTTATCCCAGCATGCTCGGGTGCTAACTGAGTTACTTCGGCATGCTCAAATAATATGTTAGAGTCCCTGCTCCTGTCTAACTAACAGGCAATCCTTACATGTGTTGCGGCTGTCCAACAGCCGCGAGACATGCAGCCGCAGGGACTCAGAACATATTATTAGAGCACGCCAAAGACACTGGGTTAGCACCCGAGCATGCTGGGATAACACCTTATCTGAGCACTTTCGCTCATCGCTAGTTTTGATATGTGATCTACTTCACGGATACGAGTGGGTAGAGCACCTACCAGTACTTGCTCACTTTGACAAAATGCTTTCTGATTCATAGGTTGCAAAATAATAACATAGAAATAGGAATTCATGCAGATTTTCCTTCTTGCACATAAGTTATCAAGCTGCTGAATCTATATTTCTTCTACTGCTGGTAATTTGTGCATTTTCTACCAGAGAAGCAGCCATTCAACTGTTAAATAATTTACCTTGCTGCTAAGTATTCACTGTAAAGCCTAAAATCCCTGTAAACACATGACTGGCAGTTGCCTCAGGCGGAAATTTTTACTGATGCAATGAGATAAAAGTAATTAAGAAGCACGTAGACTGATGGGTAATTAAATTCATGTGAAACATTTTGTAGCTAATTACTGTGTTCTAATGACAGAATGTTTTCTATTTGTCAAGGTAAGTGTGTGTAATTACAGGACGACCACTTTCCTTACCTTGGAGTCTCGAGCCATTTGGCCTTGATGGCTGCCACCAATATCATCTTCATATCTTTCTGCTCCTTTTGAAACTTCATTCAAGTGAACAATTGCGATGCTGAAAATTCATACATTATTAATTGGAGCGAGCGTGCTCACAGAGCTGGGGCGCAAGTTACAGGCTGATTTACAGCTACTTTATCAGTGTAGTAATCGGCTTGTTAGATAACTGTGTAGATAAAATAAAATTGTTAAAATGCATTTTTTAAACATGTTCCTTTTCCTTAGTTTTTCCCATACTTTATGTACATTCAGACCGTGAACACGAAACTTGTCCAACAAATGAACATACTAAGGTCCTGTTTTATAGACCCGTTGGTACGCTGTGTGCCTCTATATGAATGCACCATTGAGAAAAAAGGATGCAAGAGTTACAGGAGGAGTGAGGCCCCCGCTAGAAGCTTACAATCTCTAAAAAATTCCATGTTTATACCCTTTAACCGTGAGGTATTAGTGATAAAATAGCTTTATTCTTCTTGTCAGTGTACGAACAGCCATGCCAGATTTATGTAAGTGTATGTATGTATATATATATATATATATATATATATATATATATATATATATACACACACACTATCTTGGCCCGTGCAAAATTTTCACTCATCGGTCGTCGGGGGCGCAGGCAATTTCAGAAAAAGCAAGCTGGTCAAATGTAAATGTATTTCATGAGCTGATGAACACAGACAGGTATTTATATATGTAGATTGGTAATACAATAAATTGTTTTGATAAGTGGAAGCCAAAAAATGTTTTCCGGTTGAGGTGCCACCTGCAGATCATTGTGTCTTTCTGCAGGTTTATGAAAATGAATGTTTAAACTGTGTTTAGTGATAAAATCGTAACTGTGTGATTTGTTTGGCTGTTTTCTTGCTAAAGGGAGCAAATTTACCTTTTTCAAATGGTGTATCATGTGTATGTGGGGCGAAGTAATCCCTGAAAAAGCAGTGCATGTATACAAATGTGTTGGTAGTCTGCTTTGGGGTACTGTGGTGCCACCTGCAAGTCATTTTTCCTTACTGCAGGTTTATGAAAAATAAAGTTTAAACTGTATTTTGTGATCATATCGTGGATGTGTGGTTTGTTTGGCTATTTTCTTGCTGTAGGGGGTAAGTTTACCTTTGAAATGGTGTATCATTTGTGTGTGTGGGTGCAGTATGAATAGGGATACAAAGGAATCACCGAAAAACAGTGTTTAGAAATAATAGAATAGACATATACACTCACTGGCCACTTTATTAGGTACACCATGCTAGTAACGGGTTGGACCCCCTTTTGCCTTCAGAACTGCCTCAATTCTTCGTGGCAGAGATTCAACAAGGTGCTGGAAGCATTCCTCAGAGATTTTGGACCATATTGACATGATGGCATCACACAGTTGGCGCAGATTTGTCGGCTGCACATCCCTGATGCGAATCTCCCGTTCCACCACATCCCAAAGATGCTCTATTGGATTGAGATCTGGTGACTGAGGAGGCCATTTGAGTACAGTGAACTCATTGTCATGTTCAAGAAACCAATCTGAGATGATTCGAGCTTTATGACATGGCGCATTATCCTGCTGAAAGTAGCCATTAGATGCCTGTTCTTAGCTGAGAGGAGTGGTACCCAGTGTGGTCTTCTGCTGCTGTAGCCCATCTGCCTCAAAGTTCGACGCACTGTGCGTTCAGAGATGCTCTTCTGCCTACCTTGGTTGTAACGGGTGGCAATTTGAGTCACTGTTGC
This sequence comes from Dendrobates tinctorius, assembly GCF_039654945.1. Taxonomy (NCBI): domain Eukaryota; kingdom Metazoa; phylum Chordata; class Amphibia; order Anura; family Dendrobatidae; genus Dendrobates; species Dendrobates tinctorius. The sequence continues at coordinate 4,929,210 of NW_027361672.1, forward strand.
CTTTCTATCAGCTCGAACCAGTCTGCCCATTCTCCTCTGACCTCTGGCATCAACAAGGCATTTCCGGCCACAGAACTGCCGCTCACTGGATTTTTTTTCTTTTTCGGACCATTCTCTGTAAACCCTAGAGATGGTTGTGAGTGAAAATCCCAGTAGATCAGCAGTTTCTGAAATACTCAGACCAGCCCTTCTGGCACCAACAATCATGCCACGTTCAAAGGCACTCAAATCACCTTTCTTCCCCATACTGATGCTCGGTTTGAACTGCAGGAGATTGTCTTGACCATGTCTACATGCCTAAATGCACTGAGTTGCCGCCATGTGATTGGCTGATTAGAAATTAAGTCTTAACACACAGTTGGACAGGTGTACCTAATAAAGTGGCCAGTGAGTGTATATATATATAATATATTGTACGGATTCACTCTGGTAGATAATGGCAGGGCTGCAGTAACGAGGCAAAACACAGGCTTAAAGTCTAACTTGAGTGGTTTAATGTCACTTTGCAAACAGCAGATTAACAGAAAGTAAGGAAAAAAATAAATATACTCCAGCTTGTAGAACCACTGGTCCCAGACTCACCCCTTGCACGGGAAGGGCTTAACTAAGTGACTGCCAGGTCCTGCGGCATCCGCCAGGTGCCATTCCCAGGGTTGTTGAGAGTCTTGCTGCTATAGTCCTGCAGCACGGGGATCCTGTATACAAGTTCAGGCTAAGTCCAGCCAAGTTCCTGTAACTTCCAGACACACACGCACCATGTGCCAAATACCAACTTCCATTACATAGCCCACAACCCCTCCCACCGGTGAGGTAGACATCACATGGGCTGCTCACGTGACCATGACATCATCGCAGGTCCTGTCTTTAGGGAAAAACCCATCCAAACATTAATCTGCTGGGAGAAGTGTATCTCCCATCCAGTAAAACACCCTTTTCTGTACCACAATATCTATACAGCTCTGGCAAAAAATTAAGAGACCACTTTCAAATGTTCAGTTTTTCTGATTTTTCTCTTTATAGATATATTTTTGAGTAAAATTTTAATTGTTCTTTTAGTCTATAAACTTCTGACAATATGTCTCCGAATTTCCAAGCAATAAATTTTATACTTTTTTCTGAAAAGGAGAAATGGTCAAAATTAAAAATAAAAAGTGCTTTCGGACCTCAAATAATGCAAATAAAACAAGTTCATAAACGCAGTTCTTTGTTTGATGCTTTGTGACTATCCATAGCCATCATTCTCTTGATTACATGCCAGTGTTTTTAAATGGAGTTAAGATCTGGAGAATGGGCTGCCCATGACAGGGTTTGATTAATTTTTGCCAGAGCTATGTATATGTGTGTATATATAGTATGAAGTATTCACACTGCGGGGCGGGAGCAGGGGACTCCAAAACACGCAGGCTTGATAGTCTGATGTCAGTTCCTGGGCAGTGTGCACTGCGCATGCCCGAGAACTTTTGGAACAATGCAGGCGCCATCCGGGATGTAAAGCAAACAACAATACAGGAGGAGGCGGGGCAGGGACGCAACACAGAGATGATGGACAGCTGGGAGGCGGCTTAAACGGAGGGACACACAATACCTCTGTGACTGAATCCAGGTATGAGGACCTAGTTATAAAAGTCAATATTTCGCCATTATTGGGGGTCAGAAACAGAAGAGCCACCTTCACAGAATGCAGCCTTAGTGCTGCTGAAGATGGCTCTTTTAGTTGAAAAATGCACTGGGGGGGGTGACAGGTTCCCTTTAAGGAGGTTTAGGCTGCTATTTAAAAATGTAATGATGTCCACTCACCTACTGCTCTACACTTGGTACTGCAGTGGACCGGAACAGTGTATGCAGTGGTGGACAATTCCTGTAAATGGCAAAGAAGTGTGAAATACTGATTTTCTATGGCCTGTAAGTCAACTGTTGAGCCTAACCTTTTTTTCACCATTGTTGGTGCTTGGCTACAAGTTCTGGCCTGTTCCCAGCATAACCACTATTTATTTCTTGCCATGGTAATACATAACATGCATCTTTTAAATGCAATTTAAAACTCTTCGTAGGTTGTGTAACCTCAATCAACCAGATGTCAATTGTCTCTTCTTTTTAATTTAAAATTTGAAAAATGTATAATTAACACCTTTGTGTAGTATTTTTGTCTTGGAATATAATTGTTGTATTTTTTGCACATCATATATATCTAGCTACCTTCATTAATTGTATTAAATATTGTCTAGCTGTCAAGCTGAAGAATAACGCTATGAATTTTAGCAGCTTGGACTCCTACAAAGGTGCTAATTAGGAAGACGTGCTGTGAGGGGGGAGCTTATTAGAATATGACAATATAATTTAAAGATGGGAACAGTTGATCTCATTTTCACTGATGATTAACATTTCCTCAAACTCTATCCCAGACAACTAAAGTCTACATTGAAGATAGACCCCATGTCATCTGAAGTGTACTTGGGTTAGCAATGGTCTACATAGGTGTTGACTAATATAGTAAAGGGAATATGTGCCATATTTATTCTGGTCTGATACATAGTGCTGTAGTTTATGTGCTATTAGGAACTGTATATTTTTCAGATGGTTTCTTTCCTTATTCATACTGCTGGAATAATGGGCAAGTTTCTGATTCCTGTGTCTTTATTATTCATTGCAGCAAGTAAATTTTGAAGCTTATGAAAACAATGTATTTATAACTAAATTTGTTCCATTGTTGTTGAGATGTTTGCAGGAGATTTAATGCCTATGAAATTTTCCACTGCAGCTTTACTTTTGTCATTCCTGTATCCATTGGTGCTCAGAATCTAAATTCCCCATCAAAAAGTCTTTGGAGTGTGGGAGGGAACCGGAGTGCCCTCATGCAATCTTGGAGAACATACAAACTCCTTGAAGATGTTGTTCACCATAGAGCCTTCAACATTCTGATATGTCTTAAAGGGGCTCTCCACAGCACACAAATTTGTACATGTTAGAAGTAGTCCCGTTACATAGTAGAGCCAGACAATTTGAATTTATCAAGTTGAAAGAGCATTTATTTTAATCCTAAATGTCAGTCTATTTAATGCAATAATATAATTAAGTTTCTAATCTAATTTCATAAAAAATCCCTACCAATCCCAATGCTCATATACTCAAACTGAACATAATCAGAGAGCCTGAGCTGTGGTCACCCTGAAGTGTACTGAGCATGCATCATTTCTCAATTCCGATGCAAGCTCAGTATGAGCTCACTGTGCGATATTCCTTTTCAGTGTACAGTGACAGTGCTCTCACTCACTGGCTCTAATGTGAAATGACCTGCCTTCAAGAGAGCGCACTGCTAGTGCGCATTGCAGGGAAAAGAATGTGGCAAACAGGATGAGGAAAGACCTGCTCCACCCTAAAACTGACATCACTGTGACAAATGCTTTGTGGGTGAGGCTTTTCTCTGTTCTTTATATTTTTATTTATTTTCTATTTTTTCTTTTACACTTTGCCCCACCTCAAAAAAAAAAAAAAATACTTTTCTTACAATGCAATTCATAAAACTATGGTCTCACCAGTGGGGAAAAAGTTGATTCCAGTGAAGTAATTTAGTTTGCAAATATTATTTTACTGTATTTTTTTACTTTCATCATCTTTCCACAACTGTTTTATTTAGCTTTTAATATAAATATTTTTTAATTGAAAGTATAGAAGACGTGTTTATCTTTTGTGATATAACCTCTCCTGAATGTAGTCAGTATGCCTGCTCTTTTACTTTATTAATGGGGCAATTGACAAAGTAAAAGTTGAATGTAAAATATGATATTGTTTGCTTTTGCTGCTAATTCTGTTTGATTGCTTCTTAGCTGCTATTATAAATCCATTAGTGCTTCCACTATTCCTAGCGCAGTTTAGAATCCTATGTGTTTGACGTCCACATTACTTCTTAATTCAGCGCTAGGATATTTTCCTTTTGATGTGTATTACACTCAACTCTGTGTCATTGATTTTAGGAGAATACGTCAAGCTGGCTGCTACTTGGCATATTGTTGTTCAGCCTTTTTCTTTCTTACCTTGGCACTTTTCTTTTTCTATACGAGAAGAAAAATCTAAAAGGTGTTATTAGAGATGCCATTTTGAAATAAGTGACCTAGTCAGGTGTTGCTTTTGTGGTCATCAGCCAAGCTTGGCAGAGTGTTTCAATTGAAGTATGAAGTTAGGTCATTGAGTTTATAAAGAGGCACTGGGACTGCAGTTCTCTCTTTTTTTTTTCCTGCTGTGTGAGACAGCAGGCATCTTTAAGTAATGAAATGTAAAGTTGATGTTATATGATGAGGTTTTGGAAGAAGTTGTTGGAAGGTAAAAAAAATTGCTTGAAAATTTAATTGTGCGATTTATTTCAGACACTGGTTGGAATCTGCCTCTTCTAATTCTTTGGTTGGGTGTTAAAAGTGGATCTGTCTTGAAGACATATCTCTCTCTAATTTATACATCCTTCAGATACCATTCTAATAAAAGGGTTTACTTCATCCCTTGAGTAAACACTTAAACTCCAGGGGACATAAGAATGCGTACTGTTGTGAATTCTCTCTCTGGCTTCCCTCTGGTGATTACTGAAGATAGTGAAGCTGGTCAGATTGAAAGTTCTCTTTCTGGGCTCCCTCTGGTGGTTACTGGAGGTAGTGGAGCTGATCTGATTGACAGAGGCTTGCCACCTGATAATGAGGAAGACGATTGGAGATCTGGGGTTTCTGATTGGGATTTAAGACAGCTGACTCCCTCTATCCCTGCTGGTGATTTTCTTCCTGTGCCTCCTGAGGTCTGATGTCTCCTGCTCTTTCCCTGCATGTTCAGCTAAGTGGTTTATTTGCTGTTCTGTTTGCATATGATCTGGTTTTGTTTATCTCTGCTTTGTGCGGGTCAGCTAGCTCCGGCTGGGGCTGTGCTGAATCACCGGCCATATGTTACTGCATGTGCCAGTTTGTTTTGTCCCCTTTTATATTGGTCTCTTTTTGCTTTGCTTTCAGAATATACCAGAGTGCTGATATAGTGGGGGCGAAGTCGTGCGACTTTAGTGTTTTTGTGCATCAGACGTGTTGGACTTTTTGCAGGGTTTTTTGCATGATTGCAGACATTGTCTTTCCTTTCCTGTCCTGTCTAGTCAGTGTGGGCCCCATCGTTTGCTCAGTCTATTTTTCTGCCTGCGTTTGTGTTTTCATCTTGTCTCACCGACAATATATGTTTGGGGGCTATCTATTCCTTTGGGGTCTGCTCCGGGGCAGTTTAGATTTCCCCTTTCTTGCTTTAGGCTTAGTTAGCTCTCCAGCTGTGCTGAGGCGTCTAGGATCATCATAGGTACGCTCCACGGCTACTGCTAGTTGTGTGGACAGGATCAGGGGTCTGCATCCACTTGGTTACCAACCTCTCTGGTTTTCTGTGGCTTAGCCTGGGCCTGCTATCCTCCTCGATGACCCATTCATTACAGCCTACTATCTTCTAACCTTCGGATTTTCTTTTGATTGACTGCTCAGAAGGGATGACCATGGTACATTTCCTGTACACAAATATCCACTTGTTTAGATTTGGTAGAGTAGCTAATAGATGCCCTAAATTTATGTGAGGTCAGTCCTTCTCCTTTTGATCTTCTTGCTAACCTGCAGATAGTTGAAGTGGGACAGATAGACTGTAAGAACTGAATACACACTGGAATATTTGTGTCATCTGTAACCATAGTGAATTTTAGTTGTGCTCAGCTGCGATAAATACAAGAAAAGATTATTTTAAATTTTGCCATATTTTTTAATTTAGTTACATTAGAGCGATAAAGTATAATGTGCGCGCCTATTTACCTCTCCCTGAAATGGATTTACCAATATGTTATCTGATCGTGTGGACACAGGATCTGACAGCTTAGCTCCTTCAATGAGAGCCCCTTCAGTAGGCACCAGGATCAGTGCAATCACTGATCCTGGCTCTTTGACCTACTAGATGCCATGGTCAGTAGCGACCAAAAAATTTATATGGTTGTGAGATGAAGAGGGCTCGCTCTTTGATCCATATCAGCACCCTAGTTATGCAATTGTGGGGTGCCAATGATTTTCATGGCAACAGTAGATCAAACAATGACCTCCGTGTTTGCCAGGAATGGTGGACAGTAAGCCCAGCCACAAGCAGAGGTCGAACAGGACCCCTGTCAGTGTAAGGCTACTTTCACACTTGCGTTAGGAGGCGCAGTGCACGGCCGCCGTGGTTCTCCACGACCTGCTGCTCCCCCTTCGGTCAGCTCCTCCTATGGGCGCATGACGCTGCATGCGACCTGCATACCTTATCTTTAGCATTGGGTACGCAGGCCGTGCGCAGGTATGCTTTTGGCGGCGCATGTGCCCTTTTGACAGTGCGCCGAGCGCACCAAAATGCAACACAGTGTGTTTGGCGCATGTCCGCGCACTGTCAAAAGGGTGCATGTGCCGCCAAACGCATACCAGCACATGGCCTGCGTACCCAATGCTAAAGATAGGGTATGCAGGTTGCATGCAGCGTCATGCGCCCATAGGAGGAGCTGACCGGAGGGGGTGTGGCAGGAGGCGGAGCTGCACAGCGGGCGTGCGCTGCGCCTCCTAACGCAAGTGTGAAACTAGCCTAACACTGACAGACATAATGAACTGCATTACATGAGTATTGCAGTGCAATTTTAGATCAGTGATCAAAGTATTCAAATTCAGAGCAGAGGGACAGGAAATGACAGACAGAGGAAAAGACCCAGTGCACAGTCCGGCCCCCTGTGCATCAAACTCTAATTGGCAGTAAACTTTAAATGGTGATTACAGTTATATTGCAGAGAATAATATAATAAATGACAACCAGCACGGATTCATAAAGAATAAGTCATGTCTAGCTGACATGTTGGGTTTGTATAAGGAGATAAGTACAAATCTAGATTTTGGTAATGTGGCTGATGAGATTTATCTGGACTTTGTAAAAGCATATGATATTGTACCACATAACAGCCTTATACTGAATCTACAGAAGCAAGAACTGGGGGAAACTATATGCAGCTGGATTAAAAGACTGGAAACAGTTGGTACGTTCTCTAAATGGGATATGGTCAGCAGTGGGGATCACAGGGATCTGTGCTAGAGACGATTCTTTCTAACGTCTTTATAAATGATTTTGTGGATGGGATTGAGCGTAAAGTTTCTGTCTTTGCTGGTGACACAAAACTATGTACGACACTAAAATCTGACCTTAACAGTACAATATTGCAAAACGATCTTAATAAGATATCTGAATGGACAAACACTTGGTAAATGAGATTTCATGTAGATAAATGTAAAGTAATGCACCTAGGACGGAGTAATCCTATAGCTGCATATACATTAAATGGGAGTATACTCAGGACTACAGAACAGGAGGACTTGAGTAAGCTGAGCAGCAGTACTCAATATCAAGCAGCAGCTGCAAAAGCAAACGATTTTAGGATGTATAAAAAGAGAAAGAAAATCCCGCAATCCCAGCTTATTGTTACCCCTTTATAAATCACTTGTGAGGCCACATCTAGAATATGGGATCCAGTTTTCGGCTCCACATTTTAAAAGAATATTCAGAAGTTAGAGTAAGTTCAAAGGCGGCAACTAGATAATTAGAAGGCCTCTCATATGATGAGAGGTTGGAAAAGTTGGGCTTGTTTAGCTTAGAAATAAGAGGAGATCTCATTTACATGAATAAATGTGTGTCATATTGACCTAAATTTACCAATAACAAAAAATGCAATGCATTAAAAAAAAAAAACAATCACTGGGATATGTAAAAACTTCCAAAGTCATTATAATACAGTGACACGCAGATGTGAAAAATGTGACTTGATCAGGAAGATGAAACTGGCTGAGACAGGAAGAGGTACTCCAGCAGAAGCATTTGTTAGTTTGGGCCCATCCTCTAAGATCCCCCACTGATTGCCAGAATAAGGTACCTCATTCCCTCTAGAACATGGGTGCACAACTATTTTTGGTCTGATGGCCAATGTGTCAGAATGAACCAACCCCATGGGCCTAAATAAAACATTTATAAACATCACAACAAAAATATCTAAAAGGTAGGAGTCCTAAAATTGGAATCTGCACCGATCGGAAGGAACGAGGGCCTCTTCTTTTCCATGGCTTCAGCTTTCTCTATTGTAATTTGTGGAGACACAGTTGAGTGTTTCCCTTCTCCCATAAATTACAAAGAATACATCAGCACTTGTGAATGGCCACTTCTTTACTTTCTATTACTCACCTGTATGGTCTACTTTACTTTCTACTACTCATATGATCACAGACATGGTGACACATTGCTCCATTACTAGTTACCCACTCCCCCTTCTTACACTGGTGCTTTTTGACACCATATCTACTCCCTATCATGGAAAATACATCTGAGCAGACAATGTCAGGCATGTATGTGACCATATAGGTGAGGGTGGCATCAAAGGCAGCAAGAGGACCCTGTGTTGCAGGTTGTGCACCCCTGCTCTAGACGAACAGCCACTCTCTCTTTTTCATTCAAAACACAGATTTGTGAACAGAAAATCCACAGCATTTTAAAGTAGCAGCAAATGGGAGAGATTTTTCAAATCTCATTTACGTGCATAAAAAATAAAACATTGACATCCTGCGTGCATTTTAAATCCACAGAATATATATTCCTTCTGCGGATTTCCACCACGGATTTTGACCTGTGGAATCCTTAGGATGCAATCTCTAGCAACTCTGCAACAAAATCTGCCACAATTCACACACTGCATTTTTTCCATGGTGTGTATGTGCCCGAAGTGTTAACATTTCACATTGAACAACATTGAAATCTGTGACAATATTGGCACATGTAAAGCCTACAATGGTTAATAACAACTTTGCTACATATCCTTTGTGTTTTAATAATAGATTTCCCAATCCCATGTGTTTGCTAGAATGGAAGAACTTGCTCAGATGTCCCCAGTTATTTCTATTACATATTGTGATAGACTTTATTTGCATATTCATATTTCTCAGGGAGCAATGCACCTAGGATTTCACTGATTGAGCGCCTTTGCCGGCTGCCGCAGTGTTTTTTTTGACTGGTCTCCCTGAGGTCAGTGATTGTGTCGTGATGTTGGTCACCTAGGCATTGCTCCCACCTAGCCAGAATCCTACTCCACACTGATGAGGGGCAACACCCCGAAACAGCTGTCTGTGGATGGATACCTGGCCTTGGTATTTCCCTTGTCATATCTGTAAACTCGTAAAGAGCTGGATATTGACTTAAAGGGCCACTTATTATGGTGGTTTCCTAAAGGAGCCACTCCTTGGCTGGGTCCTTCCCTGGAGGAAGATCTGGCTAGTCCCGTGTTTGAGACTCTTAAATGAGGCTCCACGGACTTTATTTGCATATTCGTATTTCCCAGGGAGCAATGCACCTAGGATTTCACTGATTGAGCCCTTTCCCGGCTGCCGCAGTGTTTTTTTTTTGACTGGTCTCCCTGAGGTCAGTTATTGTTTCGTGATGATGGTTTAAATATGTCAGTTTAGGAGGTTTTGTAAATGTGCTGAACTAATTGTACTGCAATGTTACAGCTAAAAAGGAGGTTAAAAGAAGAGAACAAGAAACTAAATCAGTCTGCACACAGTCTGTTTTGTATTTTGAGATGCAGAGGTCAGGATCTGGCGTATTGAGGGCATTTTCCCAAGTTACACATAGTTTACAAGGTTGGCTTAATAACCTTAGCAAATATGTCGAACAATAGTCAGTGCAAAGCACCAAGTCACTGATTTCAGGGAATCCAGACATTCTCAGCAGACTGTTAAGCTGAACCACATGGAGCTTTTTGTAATCAGTTGACTTGTTTTTCCCCTTTTCATGTCCTAAAGAATGTATTTGTCCACATTTCCTTACTTTCTTTCGTGCCTGACTGCTTGCATTTCAACATCTGGACTATAAAATGGAATCGGTGATGTTGCTCTATTGAATATGCTCTAGATTGTTCTTTGCTTGGGAAATATTACATGATATATTTTAGGAATGCACAGTATTATAGTAAGAATTATCTAGGCAGTTTTAAATTTTTCTCTTTTATTTTGTTACATATATATAAATGTTGCACCATTTTATTTTTGATATAAATAGCTTGATAGGAGCAGACAGGAATCCATTACATTCTTACTCTTGGTGCTCCTTGGTTGCACTGTAGCTGGTAAAGTGCTAGCTCTCTTTGTGGATCAATCTATTGCACCACCCTAATTCTTGGGCTCTGTCAGTTTTTGCATCCTATTCCCATTTAGTTTATAAGGCAGAGCTCCCATCGCAGAAACACCACTTGTGTGGGTACAATGCTGTGTTGCTAAAATACTTTCAAACTGAGTATACATTATATATTATGGCTTGGTGTGAAACTTGCAGGCATTGGGGCTTATTTTTCAAGCTACAATCTCCAGTATTTTGGTGTGGTTTTGATCAAATGTCCAGTTTTTCATAACTTTCACCAAATTTGTGTTTTGCACAATTTTTGTGCCTTTTATGGGACACGGTTTCTGTGAAATGAGTGTGTCGTAATGTGTGACTTTTTGTGCCAAAATATGCACCAAAATTTTGTCTCAAGTTTAGTACAAGGTAAGCTAAAATATGGTTCAAACTTAGGCAAGCCGTGAGACAAGGGAGTCAAATAACAGGAGAGCACATCAAAGGAAAAAGGGTAAGGCAAACGAATGGTAAGAAAGCAAAGTCCGAGGCCACGCATCAAAGGTCAGAGTACGTCAAATGCAAAGCGGCAATACAAAAGATTGGTCACAAAGCAAAGTCCGAGGTCAGGCAACAAAGATTGAAATAGCAGAACTCTAAGCACAATTCACACACGCCACGGAGCAAAGCTATGACTGGCAATGGTCTGATCATTGTCAGCCAGCTAAATAGGCAAGTAATCACCCTGAACTGGTGACACCTGGAGGAATCCCAGCACGTCTGGTCAGATTGGGTGGCTGAGTTGTCACTCACAATACTTACAGTCCATCACGCCCCTGATTCTATAGAGTGGTTGAGCTGTCAGTCGGCATCCCTAGGAAACCGTAAGTGCTGATAATGATAGATCTGGTGTCTCTGAAGACTGTTTAATCTAAGTTTGCACTAAGAATTGCTATACAATGGGTAATATTTGTCTATTAACTGGAGTAAATATAGCTCCACACTTGTGTGCTGTGTAATGTATCTTCACTGCTTGTTTAGGCTGTACACTCTAGCTATCAGGACTTGTGTTCTCTGGTCTTGTGACCCTGATGATATCACATATCTCTCTGCATTTCCGTGTTGCTGCCTGCTTATGATTGGTCCGCGTTATACAAGAGGCAGAAGTACCCGCCCCCTTTGAAAGCTATTTAATAACACCCACTGGGAGTTAACCAATTAGGTGCCAAATATGTGAGTGCTAATATCTCCGCAACAGAGAGGTGAAATTCAACAAAAATACATTTTAAAAATTCTTTTTATTCTGCTCTGTGGTCACTCTTACATAGTTCCAGTTCAACATGAAAAATATGGTGAAAGGTCTTCTTTATGGCTGGATTAAAAAAAAAAATAAAAAAATTTTGTAAACTAAATGTCTGCCATACAGATTTAATGCAGTTTTGAAAGAAATATTGAAGTGCATTTTGTGTCTGTTGTGTACACATGATCTAAAGAAGAAAAAAAGAACCCTGGTAATGGCCATATTCATTGTTCTGGTCCTTCTTTAAGATATCTCCTTTTTGTGGCAAGTTCCTGAGAATGCAATTTATATAATCAAACAAGTAGCGTTTTTTGTGTATTGCTGTTTAATTTATTATAGCTAAAATAATAGTGAGCAAAGAAACTATTATTTGGATATATTAAAATAAAAGCCATGAAGGCAAAATCCACACATGCAGCCTCTTTTTTTCTTTTGCAAGTACAGAAGTGAAGCCTACTTTATACTTTTTATTTTGGATTAATTAAGCCTAATGAATACAAAGTTAAAATAGTGTAACTGAAAACGACTGTTTTGTGCCAGGCTTTTTAGACCTGAAGCACTTCCTGTTGTGTTGTTGTGCCACCATTATTCTACTGTCGGACAGATCATACACTTGTACTAATTAAAGGAGCACTCCAGGCGAAGCCGAGAGGATATTTTTTGCTGTTTTTTTTAATCTATATGTCGTGCACTGCAGGCTGTATACTAGGTATTACAGTGTGTCGGTATTGCCTGGAGTGTTCTTTTAAGTGATGGTGTCAGAAGTGGATACTGATCCTCACCCATCATAGCCAAACAGCGACAACTTTATGGGATTACGAGCATGAGTTATTTCTGTAACTGTTCATACAGTCTGCAGCAAGGATGTTTTAATGGCTCAGGCCATGTGCCTAGACAATTCCCATCTAGCGCAGTGTTAGAACAAGTAGCCTTTGATGGAAGTCCTCACCGGAGACTTATGGGGAAAAGACCAATGAGTGGCTGAATCCATTTAAGGGATAAATAGTTTAACATCTTGGGAAAATACTAAGTGATAAAAGGTTCTTGAAATAGATTCCTTGTTTATCGGCACTTTAAGAGACATGGGTTTCAGGGGCTTTTTTTGTGTATCCTCTTGCTTTCTTGATAATACTGTAATCCCAGTTGAGCAATCCTCAGCCCACAGGCAGTCACTTAACTTGCCTGTTAGACTTCTATGCTTCTTGCCAGTCAAAAAACAAAACCTTTAATGGTTTCTGGTCTGTGACTCTGAAGAATTCATCCTGTAAACCAACAATAAGTGAACTTGGGCAATAACATGGGATTTATCAGTTGTAAATGTATAAATATGCACTCTAAGAAGTGTAGTTTTCACTTTTTTTTTTAGATTTATTTTGAAAGGTGTAGATGAGCCCAGTGCAGTGTTAAATTACTTATTTAATGCTTTTAGTGACTGAGATGACTTTTGTCTCTAGTGGACCGCCAGTACCTACTTATCACTTGTTAAACGACCCCTGGGTTTATAACATATTAAAAGACAGAACAACCTGTGAAATGGCTGTAGTTTTGAAATACTACCTTTTACATCTACAGCACTGGCAAAAATTAAGAGACCTGTGCACAGTTTTATAAAAATCAGCTTCTGATTAGGTGATCACCTGAACCAAATCTTATTTAACGAAGGAAAGTATAAAAAACCGTAATGTGGTGTTCACAATCCTCTTGCAATAGGACAAACCGAATGGCAAAACAATTGCTAGTAATATCCGAAAAGTAGTAGGAATGAAAAAATAACTTTTAACCATGCCAAAGGGAGTTGAAAAGAAAAGTCCTGAGTGAAGATAAGAAGGGCTCAATTCTGGCTTTACTAGCAGAGGGAAACATGTTGCATTTGTAGCGTCATGTTGCATTTATCCTTAAAATTTCTAAGATTTAGTCCATTACAACAAGGTCAAGCAGCAGACATTGGGGACAACAAAGCTACAGACTGGCAGAGGGCGAAAACGACTCTCCAATGACCGGCATCTTATTCGATTGTCAATCAGCAACAGCAGTGACCTACAAAAGGAATTGCAAATTGCTGCTGGGGTGAAGTGCCTGGCAAGAACAGCTCGTAACAGACTCCTAGATGCAGGGCTCAAGTCATGTAAAGGTAGAAAAAAGTCTTTCATAAAAGAGAAGCAAAGGAGAGCCAGGATGAAGTTTGCCAAAGACCATAAGAATTGGACCATAGAGGACTGGAGTAAGGTAATCTACTCTGATGGGTCTAATTTTCAGCTTTGCCCAACAGCAAAGGCATTACTGGGAACGCTTAGGCCGGGAATGCAGCGCGGGACGCCGGAAGGTAAATATACCCCAATTTTTTATTTTTTATTCTTTTTTTTTACAGGGGTATGGTACCCAGGGCCTGGAGGACAGTCTCTTCTACCAACCGCACATGAGACGCTTAACTTCCCGCATGGTGGGCATAGCCACATGCAGGAAGTAAGCGATTCTCATGCATTCCTATGGGTGCTGAATCGCGGCAATTCTTTGCGATTCCGCACAAAAGAATGAGCATGCTGCGATTTTTTCCGCGATGCGATTCCGCCACGGAAAAAAGCGCAGCATTAGCACAGCATGTGCGGAATGCCATAGGAATGCATGGGGGGCGTTCTGTACACGATTTTTATACGTTTTTGCAGCGTTTTCGCGCCGAAAATCGCGGCAAAAATGCTTAAAAATCGCTACGTGGGCACACAGCCTTACTGTTAGGGTTAAGGGTATGATTAGGATTACTGTTAGGTCTAGGGTTAGTGCTATAGTTAGGGTTAGGATTAGTGCTATGGTTAGGGTTACTGCTAGGGTTACTGTTAAGGTTAGGCTAAAGTTATGGTTACTGTTAGGGTTATGGCTACTGTTAGGCCAAAGTTAGGGTTACTGATAGTTAGCGTTAGTTTTACGGTTAGGGTTACTGTTAGGCTAAAGTTAGGGTTATTGTTGGGAGAAAGTTAGGGTTAGGTTGAAGTTAGGCTAAAGTTAGGGATATTGTTAGGCTAAAGTTAGGGTTATTGTTAGGCTAAAGTTAGGGTTAGGCTAAAGTTAAGGTTGGGGTTGGAGATAAAGCTTGGGTTAGGATTGAGGCTAAAATTAGGGTTAGAGTAGGGGTTAGGGTTGGGATTAGGGCTAGGGGTGTGGTTAGGGTTGGGATTAGGGTTATGGGTGTATTGGTATTAGGTTTGTGGTTAGGGTTATGGTTAGGGTTGAGATTAGGGTTAGAGATATGTTGGGGTTAGGGTTGGCATAAGAATTGGGGGTTTCCGCTGTTTAGGCACATTAGGGGCTCTAGTACAAATGCAACATGACGCTCTCAGATCATTCCATCAAAGTCTGCATTCCAAAACCGAGCTCCTTCCCTTCCGAGCGCTGCCATGCGCCCAAACAGTGGGTCCCCCCACATATGGGGTACCAGCATACTCACAACAAATTGGACAAAAACTTTTGGGGTCCAATTTCTCCTGTTGCCCTTGGGAAAATTAAAAATTGGGGGGCTAAAAGATCATTTTTGTGAAAAAGATTTTATTTTCACAGCTCTACACTATAAACTTTAGTGAAACACTTGGGGGTTAAAAGTGCTCACCACACATCTAGCCAAGATCCTTTGGGGGTGTAGTTTACAAAATGGGGTCTCTTGTGGGAGGTTTCTACTTTTTATGCCCATCAGGGACTCTGCAAATGCAACATGACACCTGCAGACCATTCCACCAAAGTCTGCATTCCAGAGCGTAACTACTTCACTTCCAAGCCCCACCGTGTACCCAAACAGTAGTTTTCTCCCACATATGTGGTACCAGAGTACTCAGACCAAATTGCCCAACAACGTTGGTGGTCTAGTTTCTCCTGTTAACCTTGGGAAAATAAAAATTTTGGGGCGAAAAGATCATTTTTGTGGAAAAAATATGATTTTGTATTTTCACGGCTCTACGTTATAAACTTCTGTGAAGCACTTGAGGGTTCAAAGTGCTCACCGCACATCTAGATAAGTTCCTTGAGTGGTCTAGTTTCCAAAATGGTGTCACTTGTGGGGGGTTTCCACTGTTTAGGCACACCAGGGGCTTTCCAAACGTGACATGGCGTCTGATCTCAATTTCTGCCAATTCTGCATTGAAAAAGTCAAACAGTGCTTTACCCACACATAAGGGGTACTGGCGTATTCGGGAGAAATTGCACAAAAATATTTGTGGTTCATTTTCTCTTTTTACACTTGTGAAAATAAAAAAAAAATTGGTTCTGAAGTAAAATGTTTGTGAAAAAAAGTGAAATGTTTATTTTTTCCTTCCACATTCCACTTATTCATGTGAAGCACGTGAAGGGTTAATAAACTTCTTGAATGTAGTTTTGAGTAGCTTGAGGGGTGCAGTTTTTAGAATGGTGCCACTTTTGGGTATTTTCTGTCATATTGACCTCCGAAACTCACTTCAAATGTGAGGTGGTTCCTAAAAAAAAAATGGTTTTGTAAATTTTGTTGTAAAAATGAGAAATCGCTGGTCAACTTTTAATCCTTATAACTTCCTAACAAAAAAAATTTTGTTTCCAGAATTGCGCAGAGTGCAGATGTAAAGTAGACATGTGGGAAATATTATTTATTAACTATTTTGTGTGATATGACTCTGATTTAAGGGCATAAAAATTAAAAGTTTGAAAATTGCGAAATTTTTGCCTAATTTCCATATTTTTTTAACAAATAAACGCAAGTCATATCAAATAAATTTTACCACTATCATGAAGTACAATATGCCACGAGAAAACAGTGTCGGAATCACCAGGATCCGTTGAAGAATTCTAGAGTTATCTATTATAATAAATGCGCTTATCAGCTTCCGTCCGGTTGTAACGCAGCTTCTGTCCGGTTGTAACTTGGTGACGTCACATCCAGACAGAAGCTGCCTTTGGCGGTAGCACTGTGCCTCTTCTGCCCCCCCCCCGCACACTCCCCGACACCATATACCTTACACACACCTTCCTCACCATGCCAGCCGTCACCACACACCTCTTGCCATGTTAACCCTCAACACACACTCCTCAACACACATACCTCCTCAACACACACTCCTCTCACCTTTCACCATCTCCACTCACGTCCCCCCCCTCTTTCACTCCACATACGACCCTTTCTCTCACTCCGTGTCTCATACTCACGCCGTCATCACCGCTGCTCCACGATCGCCGTCGGTATCAGCACGATCCCCGACATCTTCCGCCGGCACCATCCTGGATCCAGACGTTGTCCACGCCGGCGACATGTTCTTGCGGCGACGCCATCTTGGATCAGCGAAATCCCGTGATACTCAGGATGGCGTTGGCGAAGTCTCGCGAGATTTCGCCGACGCCATCTTGAGGATCGCGGGATTTCGACGATCCAAGATTGCATCGCTGCAAGAACATGTCGCCGGCGTGGACAACGTCGGGATCCAAGATGGCGTCGGCGAGATTTCGCCAACGCCATCTTGGGTCCCGCGGAATTTCGTCATTTACCTCACGCCGACTTGCTGTGCGGACGTGTTGCCTCGCTCCTCTGCCTGTTCACTGCCGGTGTCTAATTACAGGGCCAATTTGCCTCTACCACTTCATAACTACTGCTGGGCAATTACAGGGCCACTTTGCCTCTACCACTTCATAACTACTGCTGGGCAATTACAGGACCAATTTTGCCTCGACTAGGAGGACACCAGTTTCTTCAAACATTAAGCATAACTACAGGAGGACCCCAGTTTAAGGCTTCTGCATAATTACACCAGTTAATAAGTAATTTATCTCACGCCATTTATATGCCCTGTTTTGCTGTACCTCACTTCTATAAGAAGATTATAAGTACTATAAGTATCTGTTTACACTACGGGCCGGGTTTTTGTGAACAGCTAAAGAGATAAGCGGGATGGCTGTTCACGTCTCCTTAAGGTGTGCTGCTCACAGTGCCGCACAACACATGGTCAACGCTACATCACTATCCTCCCGATGCGATAGCATCGGGCCTTAATCTAGTGACCTTATAAAGTGACACTGATCAGAATTGAAAAAATTGACCCGGTCACGAAGGCAAAAACAGGCTCTGGCGCGAAAGGGTTAATGAAATGTCTGTCTGTGTTGCATCATAGAAGATCTAGCTCTCATAGATTGAAATTTTTCACAATAGGCACATCGCGCTACCACTTTGAGAAAGAAAAAAGTCTCATGCGTGTGTATGTAAAGGAAAAAATATATATTTGTATGTACGTAAATTTTTTATGGCCCTAATAAGTATTGTAGTGTCAGTATTCTTCTCTTTTCATAAATTATCTAACGGCCCCCTAAAATACGACCTTGAACATGAAGAAAGGCAATAAAGATGTGTCAGTCAGACAGGATCCAGATCCACAGAATGAAAACTTTTCTTTATTTAGTGACAGAATATAAATCGAGCAGTGAAGGTAAAAACAAAGCATGTCATAGCTAAAAGACAGGTGCAAAATCCATAAGTCGGTGGTCCCTTCTTTGAATAAAGATGTATACAAAGATTCTACCATTAGTGGTGTATTCACATTTACCAGTAGTGTACCACATGCCCATACATTTATTTCTGTATAGTATATATATGTTTTGCCTGATGTGTCCTTTCATGCACATACAATCTGTTCTCTGGTGTCAATACCTTTTATTAAATACCTAGAGCAGATAACCAAGCAGATTCAATTTACTCAGTAGTATTTTTCTGTGGAAATATGTGGATGAGTTTGATTCCTGGCTCTTTAGAAGATCCTGATGTACTATGGCTTTTCAGAATCCTGCATTGGTATAGACTTTTTGTAACATATTAACTTTCTGTCTTGTAGCATGGCTGACTTTTATTTTAGTTTCTCTGATCCGATCTACTTTCACAGTGAAGCCAAATGAGCTGAGGCCGAAGGCATCCTGGCAGATGACAGTTTTGCACATGCTTGTATTACGTTAGGGTGGAAGCCCAATGCATCAAGCTTTCACTGAGGATTAACGACATCATCTATCATATTGATGAATTGGGTGATCTTTTTCTGTTGGTTACCACTCTGAGTGATATAAGGTTCTTTCTCTTAAAAAAAAAAAAAAAAAATAAATATAAAAAATATATAAATAATAACATTTCTGTAGACAGGCACTGTGAAAAGGGTTGAGTGTAAAATGCACAATGAGATTTGGGTCATTAGCTAAATTAGATTTTGTCGATTCATGACTAGGAAAGATATATGTGGTGCTTTATGAATCATCCCATTAATCATTTTATACTTCATGTATTATTCTTAAAGCTAATATTCCAGCATTTTGTTTATTGAACCTTTGCATGTGCACGTTCTAAAAGGGAACTTGTCTCCTCAAAAAAACGCTGTTTTCCTACAAACATATTAGTAATCTTTAATTATAGAGTTTAAATCATTTCTTACTGCCTTAGTGGAGGTACATCTACAGGGAGAAAATGAAATTATGTTCTCCCTGCAGCCACTTGTTTCCAGTCCAGTCCTGTTACAGTCACCGCGCTCTATACAGTAGATGCGCTGTAATCACTGCTTGGCCCATTGATATTGACTGGAAGAGAGCCGCTGCAGAGAGAATATAATATAATAGATGGTGGCCCGATTCTAACGCATCAGGTATTCTAGTCTCTATCCTTCCCCCCCCGCCGCAGATCTCCCGACGGAGGCGTGCGTCTTTCGAATGCGCCGATTGGTCGCGGCCGGCCGGGCGCGACCAGTCAGCGCTGCAGGATTTCCATTACAGACAGACAGAATTAGGCGATTATATAGTAGATAGCTGCGATTCCAGTAAGGCAGAAAAGCATAGAAATCCAAAAGGTCGAATACTTCTCTCTCCAGACCTATAATATTGAAACGCCACAGTCATTTCTGAGCAGTATAGCTATAATACAGTAAGTTGGGCTCACATCACTTCTTTGTCCGTTACTTTGTCTATTGCACCATCAGACTAGGCCAGTGTTTGGCAATGTTTTGAGTATGGGGATTGGAAATTTTAAGTAGAACTTCAGTTGACAAAATATTGTTCTCAAATTTGGCAAGTTTTGGAATTAATTTTGCTATTCTGAACTAAAATACTGTCATTTGGTGCTCAGTTATTACCGTTTTACCAAGCTAAGTACTTAATGCCCTAAACACATGTGGTTTATTGGATGCAGTCGTTTCTGGAGTGTATTATTTGTTTTAATCCAGATAGCTGAAATTCAAGAGAATGCTACATAAAAACAATCATGTTCTATTGAGTGAAACTGATTTGAAGTCCCCAAATTTTGGAGGTAACAAATCGCCATGTGTGACTGTAACCTAATACAGATGCCGATTGGCTTTAGTATCCAGATTAAACATGTACTTTGACAGCGAAGTGGCTCAGTGGCTAGCACAGGGGATGAGTCCTGAGGAGATCATTTGCATATTCCCAGTGCCTTCTGGGATAAGTGAAGAGTCTCCGCGAGCTCAACGATCACTGGATTTTGGCCGTTGCAGCTGAAAAGAGGAAATCGGTAAACCAGGGGAAGAGTCCTGAGGAGATCATTTGCATATTTTGGCTCATTTTTCATCGTTTTGAAATCTCTAACAATAACAATATGGAAGAGACCAGGAGCCAGTTCGTGAGCTGCATTTCTTGCTTACATGTTCATAGACTTACCAGTGGAAAAGCCAAACTTCACATGCCACAAATGCAAGCTTTAGTCCCTGTTGGAGGAAAAGTTGCAAAATCTCGAAGAGAGGTTAGCTACATTGAAGATCATTAAGGAAGGTGAAGAGTTCTTAGACAGAGCAGAATTATCTCTTCATGTTACAGAAAGAGAAGAAATTTGAAGTGCACCTGAAGAAACAGAGGGATGGAAGCATGTGACCCAGAAAAGCAGGAGGATCGGGAGGCAGTCAGGAACCAGTACCAGGCTCTCACGCAGGAGAACGATGAAGAAATACATCAGGATAAGACTTTGCCCACAAACAGCAACCTTGTACGCCTTCAGAATCCTCCTGGATGGAGAAAGAAAAATGTTGTGAAGAAGAAGCGGAGAGTGGTGGTCATGGGGGATTCCCTGTTGGGAGGAACAGAGGCCGCTATCTGCAGACCAGATATAACTTCAAGAGAAATGTGCTGTCTTCCAGGTGCAAAAATTAAAGATGTGTCTGACAGGATATCAGGACTCTTCAGACCTATTACTACCCATTCCTGCTAATACATGTGGGGACAAATGACACCGCAAGAAACGACCTGGAAACCATCTGCTGTGACTTTGAAAACTTAGGCAAGAAAGTGAAAGAACTGGGGAGCGCAGGTGGTCTTCTCTTCCATCCTCCTAGTGGATGGCCATGGAGCAAGGAGGTGGAATAAGATTCTGCAGGTGAACAACTGGCTACGTCGATGGTGCCATCAGCAAGGATTTGGATTTCTGGATCACGGAGTGAATTTACCTTTACGATGGACTACTTGCTAGAGATGGAGTTCACCTTACGAAGACTGGAAAACATGTATTTGGAAGTCGCCTTGCTACACTCATCAGGAGAGCTTTAAACTAGAACAATGTGGGAAGGGAAGCAAAAGGCCAGAAAAAGCCATACACCTGGCAAATGTCAACAGAATTTGTAAAACTTATTTATTAAGGGACAGAATAAGTTTTGAAGTTACTTTTGATAGTATCAAGTAAGAGAGTAAATGGCCATGGTTGGTGCCAATACTAATGTGACTGATACACTTTGCCTCTGCAGCATGAAAAAAGTGCAGGGACACTGAGACTTGCCGGATACAGCGATCTAGCCAGCCTGAGAGTGCCATGAGTGTGCACTGAGGCATAGGGCCTGCCGGCAGAAAACTCTCCTTACCGAGGTTTCCCACCACTGAGAGATTGCAGGGTAAACACTCCTTAGGTAACATTCTGTTCTTGCGAATGGAGTGGATTTTTAATAGCAGGTAAATTTACAAAGTTTCTTGATTTACAAGCCTTTTACAATGTTGCCTATTTCAGAACTTGAGACAATGCTTTTACAATGAGATTTACTTTTTTCCAATGTCACTTTTCTGTAGTCTAATGCCTACCCAACTTAAACTGTGGTAAATGTAATAATTTCAGCACCTCGTATTCACTCCTAATTTCTTTGCAGAATACGACCGATGTATTCTGACTCCTTTAAAAAAATCAACAGCATATACTTTAAGGCCTGTTTCACACTTCAGTTTTTTGTTTCAGTCAAAATCCGCCAAAATGGCGGAAAGCGGATGCGTTGCTAAACTGATGTGAACGGATGCCACCGGACCGTTTTTTGTTTTTGACGGATCCGATGAATGAAGAATTTTAAAGGAACCGTAGCCCAAGGAGGCGAGAGAGAATTTTTTCCGTCCACCAGAAATTATTTCAGGGTTAAATTTCCGGCTGACTTCCTTCTTCCGGGCATGCGTACTCTAAAATGTGGATCCTGCAGTAAAATAAACGTTGCATGGTCCTTCCGGGCATGTCGGCGGATGCAAAAAATTTGGCGGATCCGCAAAAAAACGGATCCAACGGATGGCCATCCGTCAAGATCTGCCGGTAATGCATCTCAATGGGGAAAAAAACGGATCCGCCAAAAAAATGGCGGATCCATTTTTTGGAAAAATGGCGGATTTTGACTGATGATCAAAAACGGAAGTGTGAAACAGGCCTAACAGAAAAAGAATAAAATGGTTGTTTACCTCTTCAACATCCCTATGAATTCAGCTCAGTCATTTTGTTAGTCCCGCCTTTCATTGTTTACAAGCTGCTAGTAGATGATGTAAACTTGTGGCATCAGCAGTCATGTCTCATGTTTTCTGCCATCAACAAGTACAAATACGCTCCATTGACTGGGAACGAAATGGTGTTATTGCTGATTGTTTTGATGTTATTTTAGGCTGATTCCTATGGTGCTGCCAACATTCACGCCCACCGCCGACCACGAAGGAGAGGATGAATCTGAGATAACACTGAAGTTGACGTGGATGTGCAGTCTCATGCGGCGGCGTGGCTGTTCAGCATCATGTGACGGCATGGCTGTGCAGTCTCACGCAGTGGCGTGACAGTACAACCTCATGCGGTGGCACATCATCTGAAGGGAAACTTTTTGAAGGGTTGAAAAAACTTTTTCAATATAAGAATGCTAAATATACATATTTTAGAGGCAACTAATAGAAACTCTACAAATACACAATAAACGCAGTTGTAACTCTTAATGGAGAGACTTTCACTGGTCAGTTATTTCAGTAAATGTCCTGACATACCAAACGGTGCTGTTAAACTAATGAAGAAAATGGGTGCAGATAAGGGAGACATTCGACTGCACAATAAGATCAAATGAAATTCCGGTCACAAAGCTCCCCTGTCTATCTCCGTTGCTGTAGAAAGCCCTGGCGCTCATCTCGCAATGAATTGTAAAGGCCAAGCTGAGGAGCTTGCTTGGCAGCCGTGGATTGATTGTCCCTGAGACTAGAGGCAATTTTTGACAAACATTTATGTCAGGACTCCTCTTGGCAGATGGTCTTTGAGATTTTAGCGTTGCAGAGGGAGATGTATTTCAGCAGTCTGGGCTGTTCTTTAAGCTGCCAGAAGAATTCTCAGTAGGAAAGGGAATAGGATAGAGGTTAGAGAGTTATTGATAAGTGCAGGAAGGTCACAGCTAAGGGCCTGGAGCCCAGACAACCTGCAGCAATCCACACTTAACTGAAATAAACAAGTGTCCGTACAGACGCACTTCAAAATGTTTATATTAAAAAAAAGTATGATATGTTCCAAGAAATCAATAAAATGTAAAGGCCTGTCACTGTTCCTTCCTAACCTTTTCTTATGAGATTGCTTTTGGAATCTATCATAAGCTTCTGACAATACGCATGCATTTGTGTTGTTAATACAGAGGCTTGATGGCTTAGCTGCTTTACCAGGCTGAGAATTAAATCCAAGTTATGGCTGTTTTATGGAAAGAGTTGCAGTTTATTACATAAAACATGCCCATGCTATGTCTGTCTACTTGTTTTTTCTTAGAGGTATTCATTCAGTCAGCAGGATTTCAATCCTGCAAACTGTTTATGAATTCATGTAGCTCTTTGGAAGACAAGTCAGCAATGTCGTTACATGACCAGTCTGTTCTTCCATTACTGAGAAATCGGCAGTTGAATTGATATGAAAATGGATATGGTAGATCGGAACCCTTTGTCACTCCAGCTCTATTCCCTGTGCCACCTCCTCCTTTTTGACTGATGGCTCCTTTGCCTGAAGTCACACAGCATGGAAACTGTCAGTAAAGCAGGAGGAGGTGGCCCCAGGTGCGGATCAGAGCTGTAGTGACAGTCTTCAGATCTTCATCCTTATTTGCATATTACGGTAATTGAAACACTGATTTGTCATTAATAGAAGAAATGGGTTAGCCATGTAAAGGTATTGCTGAACTTGTCTTTGAAAGAACTGCACACATTCAATTAAAAGCTTGTCCTGTTTATCTCAGCATGAGTTCCTGGCCATCTAATCTGTATGGCAACATACTATTTTTCCCCTGACAGATGATGTTGGGGATGTTTAATTATAACTTTGGATTTTTTTGTTCTTTTGCAATATGAGTCGCTGTTGAAGGTGTCTGGCATTGGATTACACTTCTCTTAACATTAAAACATATGAATGCCTGGTAAACTGAACATGCATGTGTATGGGGTAATCTGGAGAAAAAGATATTGGTCTTTTTCACTTGTCTGACAGCTACAGAGAGCACTTGTCTGACAGCTCTCAGCTGAGAGCACTTGTCTGACAGCTACAATTTGAAGACATGACTAGCCAGATTAACCTGTTTAATAAATGACTGTCTATAAGAGAGCCTTAAATGTTATTAGCCATGTACTGTATATGTAAAAAGGATCACTGTTTATATTTCAATTTGCATTGTTTTAGCTAACTCATCCATATCCTTGCACTTGTCCATATGTTTAAGATACATTCATTAAAGTGAACCTGTCAGCAGGATTGTGCTCAGTAACCCACAGACATTGTCAGGATGGTGCCATTATGCTGATTAAAATGATACCTTAGGTGATTAATTCCGTCTTGTGGTTGTTGTTTAATCTGTATTTGTAGTTTTCAGTTACTGAAATTCTCATGCTCCGGGGCGGCCTGTGGGAGTAGTGCTTCATGTGGTGCTCTGCTTACATATGTGTGTGTGTGGCTATGACCGGTCACTGATCCTCCACTGACCTGCCCCCTATTTTACATAATGCATATAATATTGTGTGGAAAACAAAATAAATGAACATTCATCACACAGGCGCCTGTGCTATAACGTGATACAATGGATAATATGCCCATATGCATTTATGATTTAGTCATATAGTATTGTGGGGAAAATAAAATACATATTTTCATCCAAATGTCGCCACTAGCGCCATTTTGCTAGATGAAAAAAAAAAAAATTGGCTCCATCAAGATGGTGTCAGCGGCAGCGCCTGCACAGTAGCATCTATCAGAACGTGATAGATGCTACTGCACCACCACCATTTTGCTAGAGGAAAGAAAAAATGAGCTCCATTAAAATGGCGGCACCTGGGCAGTAGCATCTATCGGTGATAGATGCTACTGTGCAGGCGCGGCCGCCGTCACCATTTTGATGATTTTGTTTTTCCCACAATACTATGACTTAATAACAAATACATATAGGCATAATATCATGCTACAGTGCCAGCACCTGCGTGATGAATGTTAATTTTGTTTTTTTTCCACACAATATTCTATGCAGTATGTAAAATAGGGGGCAGGTCAGAAGCCATACAGAGCACCACATGAAGATCCCCCCCCACAGGCCGCCCCGGAGCACGGACATATCATTAACTTGAAATATAGATTAAACAACAACCGCAAGATGGATTTTTGTCAAATCCCACCAAGGACAACATCTGCAAGGAGTTTGTATTTTCTCCCCGTGTTTGCATGGGTTTCCTCCGGGTACTCCGGTTTCCTCCCACACTCCAAAGACATTCTGAGAGGGAATTTAGATGATAATAATAATCTTTATTTATATAGCGCCAACATATTCCGCAGTGCTTTACAGTTGAACAGTTTCAAACACAACAGTAATAACGTTAACAATACAATAATTAAAGTGAAATAAGACGACCCTGCTCATGGGAGCTTACAATCTACAATGAGGTGGGGGCGATACAAAGCACAGGTTTGTATTTACAATGATTTATTTACAATGATGGTCCAGCCATCTTTAGGGGGTGGGGGATAGATGGAGATAGTGAATGGGCTACACACACACAAGCATAAAATGACTTTGATTAATGAACGTGATAGGCCGCTCTGAACAAATGTGTTTTGAGCGAGCGCCTAAAACTATGCAAATTGTGGATGGTCCTAATATCTTGGGGTAGAGCATTCCAGAGGATTGGCGCAGCACGGGAGAAGTCTTGGAGTCGGGAGTGGGAGGTACGGATTAGGGCAGAGGTTAGTCGAAAGTCAGTTGCAGAGCGCAGTGGTCGGTTAGGCCGATAGACAGAAATGAGGGAGGAGATGTAAAGGGGTGCCGCACTGTGGATAGCTTTGTGGGTGAGAACAAGTACTTTGAATTGCATCCTGTGATGAATGGGCAGCCAGTGTAACGACTGGCGTAGAGCAGACGCGTCCGAGAAACGATTAGCCAGAAGGACAACCCTGGCTGCTGCATTAAGGATGGACTGGAGAGGGGAGAGTCGAGTGAGGGGGAGGCCAATTAATAGAGCGTTACAGTAGTCCAGGCGGGAGTGGATCAGGGCGACAGTGAGGGTTTTTGTTGTTTCTATGGTGAGAAAAGGGCGGATTCTAGAGATGTTCTTTAGGTGTAAGCAGCACGAGTGGGCAAGAGATTGTGTATGGGAGGTGAAGGAGAGATCGGAGTCAAACATAACGCCCAGACAGCGTGCCTGCTGTCGGGGTGTTATTATGGTGCCACCCACGGAGAGGGAAATGTCAGATTTAGGGTGGTTAGTAGATGGCGGGAGCAGAAGAAGTTCAGTTTTGGAGAGGTTGAGTTTCAGATAGAGAGCAGACATGATGTTGGAGACTGCAGACAGACAGTCAGTGGCGTTCTGTAGTACAGCGGGGGTAAGGTCAGGGGGATGATGTGTATAGTTGTGTGTCATCAGCATAAAGATGGTACTGAAAGCCAAATCTGCTGATAGTCTGTCCAATTGGGGCTGTGTAGAGAGAGAAGAGAAGGGGGCCAAGGACTGAGCATTGAGGTACCCCGACAGTGAGAGGAAGAGGAGATGAAGTGGAGCCAGAGAACAGATTTAGATTGTGAGCCCCATCGGGGACAGCGATGAGAATGTGTGCAAACTGTAAAGCCCTGCGGAATATGTTAGCGCTATATAAAAGTAATCAGTATAACAGCGCCGACCTGACACAGTGTGTAGGTTACTGTGCACAATCCTGCTGACAGGTTCGTTTCAATTCCCTTGCGTGTATCCATGACAACCACGCTAGTTTTATAGATGAAAATTCAATTATTCGTCCTTCAGCTTTTACCCCAGATTCCTCTATACATGGTAGTGCTCAACGGAGTGCTTTGGTGTTACCTATGAGAAAGTGGCTTCTAGTCTAATCTAGTGGCGGCATTTCTCCCAGGCAACAAATGGATCAGCCTTTGGAAAGCCAGCAAGCAGGATCCTTCTCCCCCGACATCATCGATTGTAAGGGTCATATACATTAGACCTTCAGCTGATCCTACTGGTATCGACATTAATCTATGTATGTGGGCCATTACTAGACTCATGTCGGCTGAACTGCTAATTTTGATGGGTTCTGCCATCAAGTCAGTGTATTTGGGGACACCTGTTGACTGATTGTCGCTACAGGTTATTCGCGCACATCAGATTTCGGACTGCCTTTTGCATTGTTCTTCCTAAGATGAGCCGCCGGATAATGTCAGTCAGTCGCTTTCTCATAGAGAATACAGGAGCACTCAGCCGAGCCAGCGCTGCTGTATATGGGAGAGTTGGCTGAGATAACTGTTGGCTGAACAATCATCTGAAGCATCGTTCAACCAACAGCCATGTAATGTGTGTGGCCAGCCTTACTTAAAAAGCATACACCTCTATTGTGTATATAGCATTGCATGGAGTGCTAGAATATGCACCTTTAAACTGATCCCAAAGTTGCAGTCCCAGGTAAGATCATACCTTCGTGTTTAGTTACTAGAAGATAAAGGAGATATTTTACAGCAGCATAATGCGCACAGGTTGCTTCAGTTTTTTTTTATTTCTTGATATGAGTTTTCACATTAATGAAAACTCACATCAAGTTTTTACCTGTAGTATTTGAATTTACCTATAGTATTTTTTTACCTATAGTATTTGAATATTTTGTTTTATTTTCTTTAAATTTTGCTAGTGAACATATTTTTACTGCTTATTTTTTCCAAATAACTTTTGTTGTCTTTTAAAAGTTGTGTAAAGCAGTGTAGCCTTCACTTCCATAAATAAGTCTGCCGTGTAACCTCTATCCCTGTAATATTTATAGTTTCATCAAGTCAGGGTTTAAAAGACTCTGCTGTAGCTCCGGATCGGGGGCTTGATGACCTTCTCATGTACTGTGACAAAAGTGATTTGTTGTATACTTATTCTTCGCCCTCTTACGCTGTTTGATACTGCAAACCTAGAATTTAATAGAGCCCATGAAAGATTTCTGTGGCCTTGATGACACACGCCCTAGCTGGGTCAAATCTCTTCTCACTGAAGTGTGACTCCTCCATTCCCCATAAGATAGTATGGCATTCGGCTCCATTTCCCTTAAAGTTTACGAATAACCATCAAGGCATTTATTTGTTTTATTTGCTCTTGCAGGTTGTATGTTTTTCTCGCTGCCTGTTATACCTTGGGGGTGGATGTGTTTTTGTTAGCCAAATCGAACAGTGTATTGCAATTCCAGCTGTAAAGTAGTTAATATTTTATTACATGCATTTTTCCTATTATTCTCATAAAACCTGTAGAAATGTGCGTCAGATTTGTAAATGCCTCTTTACACATATACTACCTATATATGTAAGGTAAGGATCTCCTGGATTACACTGTTCCATGCTGAGGAGACCCAGGGCCATTTGTGCTAAGGGTTGATTCTCCATTTATTTGTTTCTCTTTTTATGCATGGGCATTGTTGCAACATTTCTTTTCTTAAATGAAATCTTAGCTTATACTAATTAATTATCAGTAGACTTCAAAATGTACCCTAGAGTCATACTGAGATTGATATAGAGCAGTAACCGGCACATTAATTGTTTCCTAGATCACTTTAATTAGCAATCGTAGGCTCCTGTACACATAAAGGCCCCTTTACATTTAGCGATGCACCAGCGATCCCGACAATGATATGACCCGGTCAGGATCGCTGGTGCATCGCTAAATGGTCGCTAGTGAGCTGCCGCATAGGCAGATCTCACAGCGATGCAGCAGCGATACAGCGGTCGTTACTCAGACGAGGCGATCCTGACGTCCTCCCGTCTGCGTCCACGCGTCGCTTGTCGGCACCAGCAGGAAGCGCCCGAAGAGAAATGGAACTGCGCGATCAGCGACAGACAGCGGGGGAGCCGGTCGGAGGTAAGTATCACACATAGCGATATCACTGCTGCGTCACAAATTCGGTGACACTTTAGCGATATCGCTAGCGATATCGTTATGTGTAAAGGCCCCTTAAGTTAGCCTAACCTAACAATATCGGCCAACATTGTAATCTGTGGGTCTCTTGACTCTTCCCCAACAAATGATGGGGGAGCAAGGGATTCTGCGGGTGATATTGAATGGTCAATAATTTCTTCTCCCTGAAGATGAGCGATTGCCAGAGGAGTCTACTAACATCTCTCTTCTAGAGAACCGAAGAGAGCTTGGCCAATGGAGCTTTCCTGTCCATGGAATAGTAAGTAGAGATGGCGAGATGGCTGTCAGACGAGCCATGTGCTATCTAATGTATATTGTGGCCTTTACTCTGAATAGTAGAGCAAACCATGGCCAGGATGTCTCCTAGGTTTCTGTTCCTAGCGTTGCGGACGCAAACGTTGAAAACAACATGGACTTCTATTGAGGGCAAAATTGATTATAAAAGTGATTTGGGGAAACTATTACTGTGAAAGCGTCTGCTTTATACACTTTTTTCTATATGACTGGAATTACATTGTAAGGCTGGTTTCACATTTGCGTTTTTTTTTCGCGGTAATTTAGCGCTAAATAGCGCATGCGTTTTTTTTTCCTATACTTTGCATGGGATGCGCTTATGTGCGCTTACACATGCGTTTGTACGCGTTTTACCGCGCATGCGTTTTTTTTGCGGTATGCGCTCGGGCGCACAAAATGCAACTTGTTGCATTTTTTGTGCGTCCGATTTGCCTCAAAAAAACGCATGCGCGCAATGCGTTTTTTTACCGCAAGACACCCATTATAAGTCTATGGTGAGCATATGTGCGCATTGGCATGCTTATGTATGCGTTTTTTTGCACATGTTTTTTTTTTTTTACCATTAGTTTAGACAATGGAATTTAGGGGTTTGGGTAAAGTTAGGGTTAGTTAAGGGGGTTTAGGGTTAGGGTCAGGGTTAGGGTTAGGGTCAGGGTTAGGGTTAAGTATGGTTTGGTTAAGGGTTAGGGTCAGGGTTAGGGTCAGGGTTAGGGTTAAGGTTAAGTATGGTTTGGTTAAGGGTTAGGGTCAGGGTTAGGGTTAAGTATGGTTTGGTTAAGGGTTAGGGTTAGTAAAGTCATGGTTTGGGTTAGTGTGAGGGGCCACCTAATGTTGGAAAAAAACGCAAACGCGGTAAAAACGCACTAAAAACACATACAAACGCATAAAAACGCTGCGTTTTTTTCCTGCATGCTCATAAAAATGCTTGAAAAAAACGCAGCAGTTGTATGCTTTTGTATGCGTTTTTCAATGCGTTTTTTTTTGCGGGAAAAACGCGCTGCAAAAAAAAGCAAGTGTGAAACAGGCCTAAGACTTTATTTTAACCACATATCCATATAAATGTGTGATTCTACATATATGTAGTAACACTCATTTGGCTGTAAATGTTGCAGTCACTCATGTTGTATACAGAACACATGGCAGCCATACTCCATCATTATAATGTACAGTCATATGTAAAAGTTTGGGCACCCCTATTAATGTTAACCTTTTTTCTTTATAACAATTTTGGTTTTTGCAACAGCTATTTCAGTTTCGTATATCTAATAACTGATGGACTCAGTTATATTTCTGGATTCAAATGAGGTTTATTGTACTAACAGAAAATATGCAATCTGCATTTAAACAAAATTTGACCGGTGCAAAAGTATGGGCACCCTTATCATTTTCTTGATTTGAACACTCCTAACTACTTTTTACTGACTTCCTGAAGCACTAAATTGGTTTTGTAACCTCATTGAGCTTTGAACTTCATAGCCAGGTGTATCAAATCATGAGAAAAGGTATTTAAAGTGGCCACTTGCAAGTAGTTCTCCTATTTGATTCTCCTATGAAGAGTGGCATCATGGGCTCCTCAAAACAACTCTCAAATGATCTGAAAACAAAGATTATTCAACATAGCTTTTCAGGGGAAGGATACAAAAAGTTGTCTCAGAGATTTAACCTGTCAGTTTCCACTGTGAGGAACATAGTAAGGAAATGGAAGAACACAGGTACAGTTCTTGTTAAGCTCAGAAGTGGCAGGCCAAGAAAAATATCAGAAAGGCAGAGAAGAAGAATGGTGAGAACAGTCAAGGACAATCCACAGACCACCTCCAAAGACCTGCAGCATCATCTTGCTGCAGATGGTGTCACTGTGAATCGGTCAACAATACAGCGCATGCATAACGCCTTTTTGTATGACCAAACAACTCAATCTTTGTTTCATCAGTCCACAGGACCTTCTTCCAAAATGTAACTGGCTTGTCCTAATGTGCTTTTGCATACCTCAGGCGACTCTGTTTGTGGCGTGCTTGCAGAAACGGCTTCTTTCGCATCACTCTCCCATAGAGCTTCTCCTTGTGCAAAGTGCGCTGTATTGTTGACCGATGCACAGTGACACCATCTGCTGCAAGATGATGCTGCAGGTCTTTGGAGGTGGTCCGTGGATTGTCCTTGAATGTTCTCACCATTCTTCTTCTCTGCCTTTCTGATATTTTTCTTGGCCTGCCACTTCTGGGCTTAACAAGAACTGTACCTGTGTTCTTCCATTTCCTTACTATGTTCCTCACAGTGGAAACTGACAGGTTAAATCTCTGAGACAACTTTTTGTATCCTTCCCCTGAAAAGCTATGTTGAATAATCTTTGTTTTTAGATCATTTGAGAGTTGTTTTGAGGAGCCCATGATGCCACTCTTCATAGGAGAATCAAATAGGAGAACTACTTGCAAGTGGCCACTTTAAATACCTTTTCTCATGATTTGATACACCTGGCTATGAAGTTCAAAGCTCAATGAGGTTACAAAACCAATTTAGTGCTTCAGGAAGTCAGTAAAAAGTAGTTAGGAGTGTTCAAATCAAGAAAATGATAAGGGTGCCCATACTTTTACACCGGTCAAATTTTGTTTAAATGCAGATTGCACATTTTCTGTTAGTACAATAAACCTCATTTGAATCCAGAAATATAACTGAGTCCATCAGTTATTAGATATATGAAACTGAAATACATGTTGCAAAAACCAAAATTGTTATAAAGAAAAAAGGTTAACATTAATAGGGGTGCCCAAACTTTTACATATGACTGTATGTCATGATGGAGTATGACGGGTTCTGTGTATGTTCCCTACGTGTCTATCTTTGACTACACGTGTTCCCTTGATTCCACAACAGATTAGTCGACTATCTTAAAGTGTATGATGTCACTCTGTGTCCACATTTTTCTCCGGACCAGGTGGCATTCACAAACTATAACCCCCACCCCAAATGTTTTCAAGTGGGGAATGGCTGTTGTTAAAGTAAGGTAAGTTATTTGGCTGGTTAAAAGCTAAATCTTTGGCTAGATGTCTTATTTTTATTATTAAATCTTACTGCACCTCTTTTACATACCCGATCCACTGCCGCCTCTCCCTCTTTTTGGCATGGCAAAATAGTCCTGTGCTGTACATGTGAGATTGACAACTTTTTTTTTTTTTATTTAAAAAAAAAAAAAAAAAACCCATACTCTTTCTTGTGTTGATCCTATGCTTTTGTGAGATGTTTTAAAGAATGTGAGCTTTTTTTGCCGGTCTAGCTAATATATTGGGTGCTAGAAGTGATGGATAGAGAGATTCACCACCAAGAAGCACTGAATGAAAGGCTATTTCTGTGCACAAGAACTCTTCCTAGATGTGATAAAATGCTTCACAGACCGACAAGCAGAGTTGCCTGCCGCCGGAATAGAGCAGCTTGTCATCCTGCTGATTCCCATTCAGAGTCTCCATTCAGTACAACAAAAGGTATGCTGTATTAGGTGAAGGCATTGTGTTTGTATACAAGGCTGGACAGGTATAGATATTCCATCAATCTTTTATAGACCTTCATCAGTTCTCACACAACAAGGCTTTTCTCTGCAAGTTTTAAAGGACCAATTCTTTAGCCTTATAGTTCAACGAAAAACGACTTCTTGATAGTTACTTTTTCTGACTTTCTCTGCGAAATAACATTTGTTTTTTGTATGTTAGGCCTCCATTAATTATTTGCTATCTTTAGATAGTAGAGTTCAGCAGTTCGATTCAAAGGACCCTGGTATAGCGACCACGTCAGTAATCCATCACCTTTTCTGATTAGTAGGTCTTGCATGACATCATGCGTGTGTTGCGTCACAGCATGCAAATTGTCTCTTCAGACAGGAAGAGGACTAGAATTCTAGTACCACCTTTGGGAAGTAGCAATCCTAAAAGTCAATATAGACTCTCCAAGGAGCTTTGTCACATGACTTAGCGTAAAAGCCAAAACCAGAATCTCAATTTGTAGACACTGTGATTCAGGGTACTGCCCCTCGTCAGTGCAAAGTGTGAGAACTGGTTTGGCTGGGTGAGAGGCATCTGACCGGGATCCAATGGGTAATGTTTCTCCTTGCAGAGAGTGACATGTCAAGGTGAGGACACTTTTAAGCCCCAATGCTTCTCTGGGAAATATGCAAATTGTCTCTTCGGTGAAGAAGATGACTAGAACTCGTGCCACCTATAGGAAGTAGCAATCCTAAAAGTCAATATCGACACTCCAACGAGGTTGTCAAAGGCTTGACCTGTCACTCTCCGCAAGGAGAAACATTACCCCTTGGTACCCAGTCAGAAGCCTCTCACCCAGCGAAGCCAGATGTCTCACTTTGCACTGACGAGGGACATTACCCCGAAACACAATGTCTGCAAATTGAGTTTCTGGTTTTATGTTTTATCCTAAGTCATGTCACAAGGCTCGTTAGGAAGTCTATATTGACTTTTAAGATTGCTACTTCCCATAGGTGGCACTAGAGTTCTAGTCCTCTTCCTCTCTGAAAGGCAATTTGCATATTTTCCAGAGGAGCATTGCGGCTTAAACGACTCCTCACCTCAGCATGCCAGGTTTGAGACGTCACTGCGATCATATATCATATCAGAAGAAGTTCTAGGACCCCTTGCAGGTTGCAGACAGTTCACAAGGTTCTTAGCCATCAGCTATGGACTACTTATGTAACTGCTGGACCAGGGTTCTGCAAATTGATTTGCACATCTCTACTAAATAGATGCCTTTTTGGGTGACTCACAATATGTAAAGAACTATTTGTTTCTGACTTTTAAGCAGAGCTTAAGTGTTGCACAGCTTTAGTTATTCATTTATTCAAGAGCACCCAGTATGAATACTGCTGTGCTGCGAGATTTTCCATGTAATACAATCTTGATGTCTGTGTAGCCTTTACTGGTTACTAAAAAGGGGGACCCCCAAAAATTGAATATTTCAATAACCAGCAAAGGCTAAACAGACAAGTGTGGGCTCATCTTAATAGGTTGGCATGGGGCCATAGATATTGGTCCCTTCCCAGACCAATTTCATGGTGCTCCGAGGGATCATCAGAGATTGAGATTTATTTTTTAAAACCCAACACTGACTTGTACTTCTCAACAACTTGGTCCCTGACTGGTTTGGAGATCTCCTTGGTCTTCAAGGTGTTGCTTGGTGTCTCTTGCTTAATGGTGTTGCATCCTCTGTAGCCTTTCCGAAAAGGTGTGCATATACTGACAGACCATGTGTCATTTAGCTTGCACACAGGTGGACTTTCCTTTCAATTAGCATGTGACTTATGAAGGTACTGTAACTGCTTGCACCAGAAATTTTTAGGTGATTCATAGCAAAAGGGCTGAATACATATGCACATGCCAATTTTTATTTGATCCCATAAATTTAATTTATGCCTATCTTTTTCTCGATTCACTTCACCAACTTAAACTATTTAGTGCTGATGCATCAAACGCAAATCGTGTTGCAAAAATATTTAAACACCGGTTTCTAATGTAACAAAATAGGTAATCAGCCAAGGTGGGGGTCAATACTTTTGCAAGCCTCTGAAAATAGTCATCATAATCTAGTGGAATACGTGATATATATTGATGTATTGGAGGATGATAGTTGCACAGTTACTTCATACAGTGGGCAGAAGATCTACGATGAAGGCTGGACACCAGTGGTGGTCTTTGCATCTCTTCTTCCTACTCTGCCCACTGAAACCGTATAGAAGCTTATATAACTGTGCCATAAAGAGAAGAACCTTGTTACTGTGGCACTGTCCATTAAGTGATGATCGTGTCACACAGACACTATACAATCTTTTCATGTTTCCAGGAGGAACACAATGCAGAATTCATAAGAAAGATGCTCCAGAATTGTTATTTTCCAAATGTTATTGGCATTTTAAGGCCTGATGAAAGGACTTTATCCTACCCTGTACCAAACGTTTACATACCCCCTCCACACTTCAGACCAGATTTGTAAAACTTAATAAAATGCAATTCTGAAAGTCTTATGGAGAAATAATAGAAACTAATTATAGTATTGCCTTCTTTCTTGTGTTTCACTTAACAGTAAGAGATCGGTACAGAATTATACCTGCAGTGATTGCCCATGATATTGCATTGACAGTCATGGAATGGTTTTATACAGGAATTAATAGGTCATTAAAATTTGGTTAATTAAGTGTGCGATTTCATGTCATAAAGCTGGAGAATGAATAGATCTGACTACAAGATGCTGCAGAATACAGATGGGTGGAAAATAATTGACTCACTGTATAATGGGGCAGTGGGCATTTTGTTTTATAGCATGCTTTATGATGAGGCTTGTAATTCTTCAACTTTTATGAGTAAACACATTTTTATTTCCCTCCTTGATTGAACCGTATGTATTATTTAGCGACAATTATTGCTTTTAGTTTACGTGGTAGTGCATGTAAACCTACTGGCCTGTAGTAGAACAATTCTCCAATATCTCTTTACAAGTAGAAGCTTTGAAGCAGAAAAGCCACTTTTAATTTGTATTTCCCAAAGGGCTATTTTACCTGCTGTCCATAGACCTGCATTCAGCTATAATGAGCCAGACAACAGTAGTCCATATAGCTTGAAGATCCTGACATCTCAGCTGAGATAGCACCTTTCTTCTAGCAACACTGGGTGTCCCAGTTAACGAACCCCCACCTATGTAAGCTTATGAGATACTAAGAGTAGAGATACACCATTACATGCAGACTACATTTCACTGTAGAAAATATAATTTTCCCTGAAGAACTGCCTTTACTTCTAGGTAGGGTAGAATTATGAAGATACGCGATTAGACAGGAGCAGATATGTTTGTTGAATGTCAAGTCTTTTGATGGTACTGATGTGTCCTCTCTTACCTCATCATGACTGCAAAACCCTGGCCAGGTTCAATTCACAGTTATTTGCTAGTTACACACAGACACATATGGAATATACAGTACATCGAGAGAAAGAGGACCCCAAATCATTGGTTGGTTTTTATTAAACTAAAATAAGCTTATGCCTCAAATCACAAACATTTTTTGACCCTAAGAGTATAATTAAAGGGAACATTTTAGACCATTGTAGGTGCCTAAATCACAGGCATCATGATTCAGAGCCTGGCTGCACGATTGTAGCCAGGTTGTTGTTCTCTGGTACGTCACAGCATTTCAGAGAAAACCTAGTTTGAATGCCCGGCCTTTGACTATGCTTGTCTGGTCCCACCCTGGTTGGCTTCTCCTCCCAGCTTTCTTGTTGATTGATGAGTGTTTCCCCAATATACACACATAGCAGAGAAGTGAAAGTCACCCGGAGCGGGGTGGACAGAAGTGTGCCATGACCTGCACCGGACTAGTCTTGTCTATTCCTGCATATAGTCCCTGGCCAGATCTTCAAAATATGTTTTATCTGAAACACTGGAACGTTTCAGCGTAAAAACACACCTGTCTACAGTCACGCAGGCTGGCTCTGATTCATTCTGTACGTGGTTTGGGCAGCATGAATTGACTGATAGGTTCCCTTTAAGGAGGGTGTAAGTTAAAAACCTACCGTAGAAAAAGACAGCGAATAGTAAAGAAGATTACGAGTAGAATTGTATACCCAAAGCCTTTGCTCTGTGTTGTGGTGTATCGGCAGATTCATATTCTGGGCTTCTGCTGTGCCTATATTTATGGCGCTGGTATTTCATAGTTGTGAATCCTGCACCACGCTTATCAGACATTTGCTAGACCCCTGTAGATGCAAACAACATTGCTATTAAGGATAATTAATATAGTATACAGTTATTAATTTGAGCAATGTCTCACACAATTTATAAACTGTGTCAAGCACTGTCTCCACGATGGTATTAATAAATCCGCAGTTATCTTTCTGTGAATAATGCAATTATTTCATACTATTGTGTCCTCCCCCACATGAACAATGGATGTAAATCTCAATTTGAGACACTGTAATAATTTGTGTAGTTACAGTCGGATGGTGGTTATACAGTGGAATGAGCTGAATAACCTGGTGCTTCTCATGGGACTTGCTGCTGTCTATAACCTTTCAGTATAGAGGCTGGTCCAGGATGGCTGCATAATATGCCCATGAAGTCTGGAATTAAAAGTCAACAGCTGTATGATGAACTAAATACAATTGATCTCTTTGGCTTCTTTGCAGAGGGTGTCTGTGAAATCTGGCTGACCAGTGAAGACACAGGAGCCTATGGCAGAGACATTGGCACAGATCTTCCTACTCTTCTTTGGAAGTTGGTTGAAGTGATACCTGAAGGTGCAATGCTGAGACTGGGCATGACAAACCCTCCTTATATTCTAGAGCATCTGGAGGTAAGATCCACTGTCAACATGGACTCTTGTATGCAAATTGACTGACTTCAGTAAGATGCCCAAAATATTAAGTCAGATTTATGAGATGGGTCCTCACCATTAATGGTTAGAATGAAGCAACATCACCCTGCTCTGACAATTCCTGACAGCTGTGTGCACAGTTTTAGTTTTGACTTTTATCCTAAGTTATGCGACCAGACTCGTTAGTGTGTCGATATTGACTTCTAGGATTGCTAGTCCTCTTCCTCTCTGAAGAGACAATTTGCATATTTCCCAGAGGAGCATTGCAAGGCTTAAAAGTCTCCTCACCTTGGTATGTCAGGCTTGACTTGTCACTCTCCGCACGGAGAAACGTTACGTCTTGGATTCTGGTCTAACGCCTCTCACCCAGCCAAACCAGATCTCACGCTTTGCACTGACGAGGTGCAGTACTCCAAAACACAGTGTCTGCAATTGAGATTTTGGTTTTGGCTTGTGTCCCAAGTCATAAGTCATGGATCCTTAGAGGGTCAATAATGACTTTTAGGATTGCTACTTCCAATAGATGGCACTAGAGTTCTAGTCCTCTTCCTCTCTGAAGAGACAATTTGCAGTTTTTGTAAGTAATACTGATTGGACATAAGTGTTCAAAGCCCCTCATAATAATAGACCCCTTTTTAGCATTTAGGAGTGGGGCCAAAGCCAACATCTGTTTTTATAGGACTTCAAGGATCTATAAAGAAATTAAGAATTTGCCTGCAATCAAACCTTTAAGCAACATATCTATTTAACTATTCATATGCTATATCACCTAATTAATGGATTTTCACCGTGTTTTCCTTTGTTATAATAAAAAGTTCTGCTTTGAATAGATTCTCATAAGTTTAAACGCCTGCAGTAATAACACAACTGACTTATTGTTATACTATCTAGCGTCCTTTGCCTGCTAAGTGAATGCCAGAAAGAGCTGTAAGTGTTTTATGTAATGACAGTTTAAAAGACTCCTCACTCGTCGTGGGTTTACGCTACATGTGTTAGTACATCAGCTATATGGAAGAATGAAGTGGCCGCTGGTCAATAGCAGAATTCTATATGAAAACCACATCTGTAAGATGTAAAATAATCACAATGGCTGTGGGTTTGAAGTATGTTATAGAATGATCTATGGGTAAGCACGTGCAGATATTGTTCTAGAATAAGATGTATCGCGTGTGTAGTTCCTCTATTGTCCACCCTCTTAAGCAGTCTATATGGGTGTGCAGATCATGGAGACTTGAATTGAATGATAAATAGATAGCTGCGATCCAATGTCTTATTCCAGAGAAATCTGTGTTTAAGAAAATGAGCTGTTAAGATCTATGGTCCGGGCAAAGATCTTTCTGAGAATCTGTCTTCAGAGCTCTCCGTAAGTTTTACAGAAGTTGTCCAGCAAAAATAAAAAGTAAAGTTGACAGTCTTGGAAATTACGCTAAAAGTATACAGACACGCAAAAACTATGTGTGGGTATCACTTTTAAAGCAGAGCCTGGTCAAGAAGAAGCCCTTGTCCACTAAGTGCTACTGTGAGTACAAATAGGCTCACAGTGACAATTATGACATTGTTCTATTATAGACATCTTTTT
This sequence comes from Dendrobates tinctorius, assembly GCF_039654945.1. Classification (NCBI taxonomy): domain Eukaryota; kingdom Metazoa; phylum Chordata; class Amphibia; order Anura; family Dendrobatidae; genus Dendrobates; species Dendrobates tinctorius. The sequence continues at coordinate 4,968,516 of NW_027361672.1, forward strand.
TCTCCAATTTAAGGCTGTGGAGGCTAAAATATGGAGGTTGTATGTAAGCTACACTATATTTATAAGAAGCATACATTTCAATCCTTTGCTTTAAATTGCCTGAAATCTTTAAATTACCTGAAATGTCTTTAAATGTAACCTGACAGCTGGTGCATGCTGACTAATCTACGGGCAACATGTATCAAACACAAACTGTATGATTTCAGCCATGTATATTCGACACTGTAACACTGCAGCATTTCAGAGAAAAATATTTCTTTAAAAGCTGCTGGGGACTGAGCCACAATGGAGACTAGTTGGACAAGCGGATCTTCTGCGCCTCCCTGGAGTGACAGATCTCTGCCTGTTTGCACACATAGGTAGAGACCTGACAAATCCAGGGCAGTAGGCGCAGAGTAGCTGTCAGGGACATGCCTGTCCATATAGTCTTCAGCTCTGCTCGTTCCCAGATAGCTTTTAAAGTATGTTTTTCTGTGAAATGCCGCAGCGTTTCAGTTCAGTGTTGAACATAATTGGCTGAGATCATGCAGCCAGTGCCTGATACAGGCTGCCTGTAGATTGGGCAGCCTGTATCATCTGTCAGGTCCATGTTAAACTATCTGAAACCCTCACACACATTAGGCTAAAGTTGGCTTAACCTGCCGATATCTGTTGGATCAGCCAACAATCTAATATGTATAGGGGTTTTCACCCAACACTTGATGTTGGGGAGAGACAAATGGGGGTTTACGTTGTTTAGGCACATCAGGGGCTCTCCAAACGCGACATAGCATGCGCTCTCGAAACCAGCCAGTTTTGTCTTCAAAAGGTCAAACAGTGCTCCTTCCATTCCAAGACCTGCTGTGCACCCAAACAATGGATTTCCCCCACACATGTGGTATCGGCGTACTCAAAAGAAATTGCACAACAATTTTTGGGGTCCTTTTTTTTCTTGTTATCCTTGCAAAAAAAATATATTTGGTCTAAAGTAAATTTTTTGTGAATAAAGTTAAACGTTAGTTGATTTTGATTTTTCTTTCTACATTACTTCAGTTCTCGTGAAGCAACTAAAGGGTTAGTAAATTTCTTGAATGTGGTTTTGAGCACCTTGAGGGGTGCAGTTTTTAACCCCTTGCCTACAATTGACGTAATATTCCGTCGATGTGACCATGGACCTAATTACCATGGACGGAATATTACGTCATGCCCTTTAATGCGACATTGCGACTTAAGTCGCGGTGATCGCATTAAAATGCCGATGCCATCTTACCTCAGGATAGATGGCCTCGGCATCCCGGGCAGTCTCCGCCCTGGCCCGCCCCTCTCTGAGCTGTGATTGGCTGTTCAATTCAGAACAACCAATCACAGCAATTCTCTTTGTTTCAGCCAATCAGATTGGCTGAAACAACAGGAATCTAGGCTAGGATCGAGTACCGATGTACTCGATCCTAGGACCGGTGCCTGGCAACGCACCGGAGAAAAGCCCCCAGATTGGCGCAATCGCCGATCTAATCGATCGCGCCAATCGCAGCGCACAGCGGCGCAATATCGCCGCTGTGCCCTGACGGTACCGGCCCGGATCGGTGCTGTAATAGCACCGATCCTAGGCCGGAGCCTAGGACTGGCCCAGCAGGGCCTGCAGGAAGTGGTTGGCGCGATCGATTAGATCGGCGATCGCGCCAGCCACAGGGCACAGCTGCGGTCACCATGTGACCGCTCTGTGCCCTGCTGATGACCTGGCCATGACCTGCCTAGGAATCGGAACTGTGAGCTCCGATTCCTAGGCAGTTACCATGGTCACCAGGCAGATCAGGGATTGGTGGGATCGATGTAATCATTCGATCCCACCAATGACAGGTCACAGCAGCGATGTGACCGCTCTGTGACCTGCCCCTGACCTGCCTCTGACCTGTCTAACCTGTCTGCAGGGGTCCTCACTCTAGCTGAGGATTCCTGCAGAGAGGTCGGACGCAGCAAGAGCTCCTGTGCTGGGTATTGTGGTGCCACAGCTTGTAGCATCACAATCCCTGCAGAAGAAAGAAGAAGAAAGAAAACTACAACTGTAAGTGTTAATTGATCCCTGATCCCCTGCCCAATCTATCTTCACCCCCCCACCTATCTTCATCCCCCCATCCCCCGTCCACCCCCCCTTTTAGCCCCCTCACCCCCTTTTTACCCCCTCCACCCCCCCTTTTGCACCGCCAAGCGTTGATCGGTGACGCAGTTCACCGATCAACACTTGTGCTCGCTTTTTTTTACTCCGCACACACATCCCGTTTTTCATTTTTTCTCCCCCCCTTGTGCCACCTAACTACAACCCTAACTGACCCCTGCCCAATCTTTCTTCATCCACCCCATCCCCCTTCCCCCTATTTTTACCCCCCTCCACCCCACTTTTGCGCCACCTCCGTGCGCAGCCGCCGAGCGTTGATTGGTGACGCAGTTCACCGATCAACACTCGTGCTCGCTTTTTTTTCCTCCGCACACACATCCCGTTTTTCATTTTTTTCTCCCCCCCTTGTGCCACCTAACTACAACCCTAACTGACCCCTGCCCAATCTTTCTTCATCCACCCCCATCCCCCTTCCCCCTATTTTACCCCCCCTCCATCCCACTTTTGCGCCACCTCCGTGCGCAGCAGCCGAGCGTTGATTGGTGACGCAGTTCACCGATCAACACTCGTGCTCGCTTTTTTTCCTCCGCACACACATCCCGTTTTTCATTTTTTTCTCCCCCCCTTGTGCCACCTAACTACAACCCTAACTGACCCCTGCCCAATCTCTCTTCATCCACCCCAATCCCCCCATCCCCCTTCCCCCTATTTTTACCCCCCTCCACCCCACTTTTGCGCCACCTCCGTGCGCAGCCACCGAGCGTTGATCGGTGACGCAGTTCACCGATCAACACTCGTGCTCGCTTTTTTTCCTTCGCACACACATCCCGTTTTTCATTCCCCCCCCTTGTGCCACCTAACTACAACCCTAACTGACCCCTGCCCAATCTCTCTTCATCCACCCCAATCCCCCCATCCCCCACCCCCCTCCACCCCACTTTTGCGCCACCTGCCTGCCGTTTTAAAATTTTTTCTCCCCTTTTTGTGCCACCTAACTACAACCCTAACTGTTGATCCCTGTCCGATCTCTATTCATCCACCCCAATCCCCCCAGCCCCCTCTTTTTACCCCCCTTTGTGCCGTTTCCGTTTGCACATTTAGCAGCCGCTGAATTTTGATAAGTGACGCAATTCACTTATAAAAGTTCGTGCCGGCTGTTTTCCATTTTTCTTTTTCACCCCCCCCCCTTTGAGCCACCCCTGTGCACACATCCAGCAGCCACTAAATTTTGGTAAGTGACGCCGTTCACTTACCATATCTAGGTCCTGCTGTTTTAGACTTTTTTTCCACATTTCCTTTTAGCTTTTTCTTACAGGATAGTGTGCACCAATCACTAGCCCCCCACCACATACACGGTTATAAATAAAGTACACCCAAGCACCATATTTACACAAAAAAATGTCCCGCCCATCACGTTCCTCCCAACAGCGCTATTCAATGGAGGAGGCATATTCTTACCTTGCCTCCGACACTGATAGCGAGGATGACGATCCGACTTTTCTTTATTTTTCGGATTCTTCATCCTCTTCTTCTTCCTCTTCCCCCTCCTCATCTTCCTCCTCGGGTCCTGCGGAACCGCCACGCAGACGCTCCAGGACAGAAGATGAGGCAGCGCCCACCATGCCCGCAGCTGATTCAGCAAACCCTGTGTGGACCTCGCCCCCCGAAGATTACGAGCCACTGATTCCTGATTTTGTGGCAGAATCAGGAATCAAGTTTGACACCACCGGCCTCACAGAAATTGACTTTTTCAAAGTCTTTTTCTCTGAGGATTTTGAAAACCACATGGTGGAGCAAACTAATTTGTACGCTCGGCAATTTTTGGAGCAAAACCCGCTTTCATCCTATACTAACTGGTCTCCTGTGGACGCAGTTGAAATGACAAAGTTTTGGGGCCTGGTCCTCCACATGGGTATCCTGAAGAAGCCTGAAATTTCGCAATATTGGAGTGTTGATATTTTATACAACACTCCAGTGTTCCGAATGGTCATGGTCCGGGCGCGTTTTCAGGCCATCCTCAAGTTTCTGCATTATAACGATAATGCACAGTGTCTCGCACGAGATGACCCCAACTTTGACCATCTGTTCAAAGTTCGGCCGGTCATCGAACACTTCAACAAAAAGTTTGCTGAAGTGTACGTGCTCCAAAGGAACATCTGCGTGGACGAGTCCTTGGTCCATTTTAAGGGCAGGCTCGGATTCCGTCAATACCTGCCCAGTAAGAGGGCCAGGTACGGAATCAAACTCTATAAGCTGTGTGAGAGTACCTCAGGGTACACCCACAGGTTTAGAGTGTACGAAGGAAAGGACACCAGGATTGAACCCCCTTAGTGTCCTCCTGACCTGGGAGTGAGTGGGAAAATTGTGTGGGATTTGGTGCAACCACTGCTGGATAAAGGTTATCACCTCTACACTGATAACTTTTATACCAGTGTCCCACTCTACAAAGCCCTCTTTGCGCGAGGTACCGCAGCTTGCGGTACTGTCCGCAAAAATCAGAGAGGCCTCCCGAAGACGCTACTTGGGCAGATGCTCCGAAAAGGTGAGAGCAGGGCCCAATGTAGCGACCACCTGCTGGTGGTCAAGGACAAGAGGGATGTCTTTCTCTTGACCACCATACATGGTGATGGCAGCGCCCTCAGCACTGTACGGGGTACCTCGGCACAGGTCAGCAAACCTGACTGTGTGCTGGGGTACAATAAAAACATGGGGGGGCGTTGATCGCTCCGATCAATACCTCCAACCGTACAATGCTTTGAGAAAGGCCAAGGCGTGGTACAAAAAGCTGGTCGTGCACATCGTCCAATTGGCAATGCTCAACGCATTCCTATTGTCACAATGTGCATGCCCCAGCGATACGTCGTACCTTCAGTTTCAGGAGGTAGTGGTTAAGGCCCTGATGTTTGGCACTCTGGAAGGAGCGGGCCCCAGAACTTCCGGAAATGAAGGTGCTCGTATTGTACCAGGTCAGCATTTCCCGGGGGAGGTCCCGCAAACTGGAAAAAGAGGTAAATCGCAAAAAAGGTACCGAGTGTGTTACAAAAACGGAATACGCAAGGACACCATTTATCAATGCGACACCTGCCCCGAAAAACCTGGCCTGTGTATGAAGGATTGCTTCAAATTGTACCACACCTCAATGCACTACTAAATTTCGTTACCGGAAACATTAGATTAGTTGGGGCACATCTAGATAAGTTCCTTGGGGGTCTAGTTTCCAAATCAATGTCACTTGTGGTTTTTTTTTTACTGTTTAGGCACATCAGGGGCTCTGCAAATGGAAAATGACGCCCGCAGACCATTCCATCTAAGTCTGCATTTCAAAACGTAACTCCCTTCCGACCCTGCCGTGTGCCTAAACAGTTTTTTCCCACATATGGGGTACCAGCGTACACAGGACAAATTGGACAACAACTTTTGGGGTCCAATTTCTCCTGTTACGCTTGGGAAAATTGAAAATTGGGCACTAAATGATCATTTTTGTGGGCACAAAATAGGATTTTTTATTTTCACGCCTGGGCAGTATAAACTTTAGTGAAACACTTGGGGGTTCAAAGTTCTCACCACATATCTAGATAAGTTCCTTAGGGGGTCTAGTTTCCAAAATGGGGTCACTTGTGGGGGGTTTCTACTGTTTAACCACATCAGGGGCTCTGCAAACGGAACATGACGCCCGCAGACCATTCCATCAAAGTCTGCATTCCAAAGCGTCACTTCTTCCCTTCTGAGCCACGACGTGTGCCCAAACAGTAGTTTTCCCCCACATATGGGGCACCAGCGTACTCAGGACAAATTGGAAAACAACTTTTGGGGTCCAATTTCTCCTGTTACGCTTGGGAAAATTAAAAATTGGGGACTAAACAATCATTTTTGTGGGCACAAAATAGGATTTTTTATTTTCACGCCTGGGCAGTATAAACTTTAGTGAAACACTTGGGGGTTCAAAGTTCTCACCACATATCTAGATAAGATCCTTAGGGGGTCTAGTTTCCAAAATGGGGCTACTTGTGGGGGTTTCTACTGTTTAACCACATCAGGGGCTCTGCAAACGGAACATGACGCCCGCAGACCATTCCATCAAAGTCTGCATTCCAAAGCGTCACTTCTTCCCTTCTGAGCCCCGACGTGTGCCCAAACAGTAGTTTTCCCCCATATATGGGGTACCAGCGTATTCAGGACAAATTGGAAAACAACTTTTGGGGTCCAATTTCTCCTGTTACGCTTGGGAAAATTAAAAATTGGGGACTAAACGATCATTTTTGTGGGCACAAAATAGGATTTATTATTTTCACTCCCGGGCGTTATAAACTCCTGTGAAGCCCCAGGGGGGTTCAAGGTGCTCACCACACATCTAGATAAGTTCCTTAGGGGGTCTAGTTTCCAAAATGGGGTCACTTGTGGGGAGTTTCCACTGTTTGGGCACATTGGGGGGCTCGTCAAACGCAACATGGCGTCCAATCTCAATTCCAGCCAATTTTAGGTTGAAAAAGTCAAGCGGCGCTGCCTCCCTTCCGAGCCCTGCCGTGCGCCCAAACAGTGGTCCCCCCCACATATAGAGTATCAGCGTACTCAGGACAAATTGGACAACAACTTTTGGTGTCCAATTTCTCCTGCTACCTTTGGGAATATAAAAAATTGCGGACTAAACGATCATGTTTGTGGAAAAAATATGATTTTTTATTTTCACGCCCGGGCGTTATAAACTCCTGTGAAGCCCTAGGGGGTTCAAGGTGCTCACCACACATCTAGATAAGTTCCTTAGGGGGTCTAGTTTCCAAAATGGGGTCACTTGTGGGGGGTTTCCACTGTTTGGGCACATTGGGGGCTCGTCAAACGCAACATGGCGTCCAATCTCAATTCCAGCCAATTTTAGGTAGAAAAAGTCAAGCGGCGCTGCTTCCCTTCCGAGCCCTGCCGTGCGCCCAAACAGTGGTCCCCCCCACATATAGAGTATCAGCGTACTCAGGACAAATTGGACAACAACTTTTGGGGTCCAATTTCTCCTGCTACCTTTGGGAGAATAAAAAATTGGGGACTAAACGATCATGTTTGTGGAAAAAATATGATTTTTTATTTTCACGCCCGGGCATTATAAACTCCTGTGAAGCCCTAGGGGGTTCAAGGTGCTCACCACACATCTAGATAAGTTCCTTAGGGTGTCTAGTTTCCAAAATGGGGTCACTTGTGGGGGGTTTCCACTGTTTGGGCACATTGGGGGCTCGTCAAACGCAACATGGCGTCCAATCTCAATTCCAGCCAATTTTAGGTTGAAAAAGTCAAACGGCGCTGCTTCTCTTCCGAGCCCTGCCGTGCGCCCAAACAGTGGTCCCCCCCACATATAGGGTATCAGCGTACTCAGGACAAATTGGACAACAACTTTTGGGGTCCAATTTCTCCTGTTACCCTTGGGAAAATTAAAAAATTGTTGCTAACAGATCATTTTTGTGACTAAAAAGTTAAATGTTATTTTTTTCCTTCCATGTTGCTTCTGCTCCTGTGAAGCACTTGAATGGTTAATAATCTTCTAGAATGTAGTTTTGAGTAGTTTTGAGTAGCTTGAGGGGTGAAGTTTTTAGAATGGTGTCACTTTTGGGTATTTTCTGCCATATAGACCCCTCAAAGTGACTTCAAATGTGACGTGGTCCCTAAAAAAAATGGTTTTGTAAATTTTGTTGTAAAAATGAGAAATCGCTGGTCAACTTTTAACCCTTATAACTTCCTAACAAAAAACAATTTTGTTTCCAAACTTGTGCTGATGTAAAGTAGACATGTGGGAAATGTTATTTATTAACTATTTTCTGTCATGTAACTCTCTGGTTTAAGGTCATAAAAATTCAAAGTTTGAAAATCGCAAAATATTCTAAATTTTTGCCATATTTCCGTTTTTTTCATAAATAAACGCAAGTTATAGCGAAGAAATTTTATCACTAAAGTGAAGTACAATATGTCACGAGAAAACAGTGTCAGAATCGCCTAGATCCGTTGAAGCGTTCCAGAGTTATGACCTCATAAAGGGACAGTGGTCAGAATTGTAAAAATTGGCCCGGTAGTTAACCTGCAAACCACCCTTGGTAGTGAAGGGGTTAAAATGTCATTTAAGCCCCTTAAAGTAACTTCAAATGTGATGTGGTGCTTTTTCATTGTAACAATCCTGGCTACTCTAGCTCATATGTTACTGCAGTTTGCATTAATATACTTTTCAAGGGTCATCTTCAGCTATGTGTGCCATTTGTTGTTATAGTCCATCCACAGATAGGGTCATAGAGCTCACTCCTATACAGATACTATAATGGTGGATTTTGTTCTAATATCCCTGATTGGACCTCATTTAGCAGTATATACAGTAGGTCATTTGAAGTTATTCCTTAGTTTTAGGTGAAGGTTGTGTCCCCTTTTAGAGGCTTTCCCTTTATACGTAATTTTAATTGTTTTATATATGGTTTAATAGAGGTTTTTGCTTTTAATACTTTATCAATCTTTGTTTTTTTCTGGGTAAAAAATGTAATAGCCCAGATAAAAGGTAAAATTATTGTTTAATTGTTTTTCATATTTTAGTATATTGATTTGGATGTTTTTGGCAATTTATCAGAGAAAATGTTATATCATCCATGCACAGTGCAGCTTTCATAAAAAAAATTAAAATCTTCATTTTCTCCAATTTCAAGTGAAACACAGTGCTCAATAACAAAGTCATCACGACATAATTATGAGCCCATAGATTTGGAAACGCGTTGGCTGAGGAGGCAATTTAATCTTGAGATCTCTGGTGAAGGTGTGTAAATGTGCAATTTATTACTTTTACAACTGGAGAAAATAAAGCAGACTTTGAAGATTTATTGAATGCTGGACTGCTCATCAATGATATAGCATTTTGTTACTGCAGAAGGCACCTGGATTTCGGCAAACACCATTCAGAGATATGGGACGTCGTGTACGTTTCTCCTACAAGCCCGATATGTACGAGTGTACCTTTTTCTTCTTGTGGTCCTTGCAGAACAATCTCGAAACATGTCAATGAAAAGTGAAGCGATGTGCTTGTTAATTCCCATCATATTTTTTCTATTTTATCGCGATCAATCTGCCAGTATTGTTCAGTTCACAATTCAGAACACTTAAAACCTCAGAATTAGTGAAAGATAAATGCACTAATTGGACTCTCGGAATTGGGTAATTCCCCCAAACCGCCCTGCTATTAACATTACTGACATTATGTCAATTGTTTAGCAGTGAAAAGGTCGCATGGAGCCACATGGTAATTAACCTAGCAACTGGAAAGTCTATGGAAACTATTTTCCTACAATTGTGCTTGACCTTCTTGGGGTTAACCTGTGCAATGCAGCGCTCACTGGTGGGTTTTCCCTTTAGAAACATCCCATCCTGAAAGGTCACTATGGAGAGAGAAAATGTAATGTAGTGACATGACTCATTCAGTCGTGTGAATAAGCAACACCTAAATGTACTAAAGCTGTATTTGACTTGGAACATAAAATAGTTTCCATAAAAACACAGCGACTGTGCCTGGGCATTTTTGTTTAAGTCATATCCTGCTGAAAATCTGCGGGCCGGTACTGCCCAAATCAGCCACTTAATGTCACCATCATCTAATTGAGTTCAATAAAGACACGGTACAAATGTGTCCTCCCTCCTGTACTTGATTTTAGTTTAGTTCTCCTAATTTATCCCATTACAACATTAACACAATATAATGCCATACAAGCAAAGACCTTGACAAGCTGCAACTCGCATCACAACCAGGAGATATCTCGAGGTAGGATGTCTGTCACAACGGCTACTGAGAGACATATTGTGACATGATATCGCCAAATCATGTTTTTTTCTATTTTTATAAAAGCTTTACGACACTCAATTTTGGATGTGTTGAAGCATTCCGAAGGTGCGAAAGAACTCAACCTTTCCTGTAGCACAAGCTAAAAATGACTCGTTAGAAAGCCAGAACCAGTAAAGTGCGACACACCTATAACATACAGTCAATCTAGAGAAAAGAGGGTGCGTGATAAGGGCGCAGCAAAAAGTAGATACCGGAATCCACAAACTGCCAGATAAATACACACGACAAATCTGCTGTATTGAGAACGCACAGAGGACCAAATAATTCAAAAGAACACGTAAGATCCAATGACAACTATGGGGTCGCCCCTTTCCCGTAGCACACACAACATCATACATTCACTTATCTCAGTAGTTGTCCTACAAGCAGTAGGAGTCCCCCTGCCACAATACATATACAAGAGTAGAGACTGCACCTATTTTGGATGGTTTGCACTTTATTATTATTAACCAACAAGTGTAATAATAAAAGCAATGTTTTAGAGGTGTTAAGCATTCTTCATCTGGTTCTAGCAAATATAGTTTAACCCCTTTGTGACCGAGCCAGTTTTGACCTTAATGACCAAGCCAGTTTTTACAATTCTGACCACTGTCACCTTATGTAGTAATAACTCTGGAACGCTTCAACAGATCCCACTGACTCTGGGAAAGTTTTTTCGTGACATTTTCTACTTCATGGTGGTGTTAAAATTTCTTCTATATGACTTGCATTTTTATGAAAAAGACATTTGGCAAAAATTTAGCAATTTTCAAACTTAATTTTTGTGCCCTTAGGCTAGTTTCACACTAGCGTATCTTCACGCAGCGCACGGCGCCGCTAAGCCCCTCCCCATGCCCACCCCCTCCGGTCATCTCCTCCCTACTATCGCACAGCGCTGCATGCAATCTTTGCACCCTATGTTTAGCATAGGGTGCGCTGGCCATGCGCTTGTAGGATTTTTGCGTGCGCTGCGCACTTTTGAAGGTGCGCCTAGCGCACCAAGATGCAACATGGTGCGTTCGGCGCACCTTCAAAAGTGCACAGCGCACGCAAAAATCCTACTAGCGCACGGTCTGCGCACCCTATGCTAAACATAGGGTGTGGAGATCGCATGCAGCGCTGTGCGATAGTAGGGAGGAGATGACCAGAGGGGGCGGGGTGTGAAGATACGCTAGTGTGAAACTAGCCTTAAATCAAAGCGATATATCACACAAAATAGTTAAGTTACATTTCCCACATGTAAACTTTACATCAGCACACTTTTGGAAACACATTTGTTTTGTTAGGACGTTATCAGGGTTAAAAGTTGAGGACAGGGGACTGAAAAAACCTGCCTTGATCATATTTTCCAGGTTCTCGGCTAACCCCAGTAGCAGAGACCGCGGAGATTTTCTGAAGCTGGGGGGGTACTATACCCTTATTTCTCAGCGCCGTTAAAAATCAGTGCTGAGGAATAAGTACCCTTAACTGCCACTGTTAAAAGTCGTTTCAGGGGTTAAAGGTGTTGTCTGGTCACTGGTTATTACCCGTTTTTCTTTTTTTGTATTACACCAAAACATTTACAGAGATTGTGGTTCATTATAAGTCAGGCAGGAGAGTGAAATGAGTTTACTGAAGATCTGTTTATACTACCCGAGAGGCGGCACTAACTGATCGCTGATCGGGGGTCTGGCTCTAAGAATCAGCACTGAACCCATAGGCTGTCATCATTCTCAGCAGTGGGTCCTGGTAACACACGACAAATGGTGATCTTTTGTGCAGCACAAAAGATCATTTCACCTGACAAACGAGCGTTTTGCTCATTCACTGGGTGAACAGCCGACATCAAGATTTCAAGTCAATAGTGAAACAACTGATCCTAGAAATTCACCTCAATGGTAATCATGCACTGTAAATGTAGTAGTTCTCACTTGTTTGTAAGGAACCACAATTTAATTTCTGTAGATGTTTTCATGAAATACAAAGCACAATTTCTAGTAGTGGTTAATACTATGTTTGTTACCGCATGATTAAAGGGATGGTCCACCTTTGGGGTACCTCTAATTTCTTTCTTTTTAATTGATATTAAATGTATGATTGCCAGGGGTTCAGTTGCCGAAACCCCCACCAGTCCTGAGAATGGAGGTCTTAAAGTCCCCTGTACAAATAGTTTGCAGTTAGCTAGTGTGACCATCACTCATCCATTGGTATTGGTGACATATGCTCCCTTGGTACTGATCAAACATTTATCTCCTATCCTGTGTAAGGCAATAAGAACGTAAAGATTTATCTCCATTATGTTGATGTTTTTAAGACCTCATGTAACTGCCTTTACCTCTGTACTCCAGCATCAGAGGGACATGCGCCTCTGTATAAAGCTTGAGTTGCAAATGTCTATCAGGCTGTATATTATTAGAAAATAATAAGGTGAATTTTAACTACAGTTAAAGCATTTTTTTCCCCAAGGTTGTAAAGACCTGAGGTGTAAATGTACTTTTGTGATTATGTACCTGATGGCTTATTCTGCGGCACTGTTAGCAATTAACACTGCTCGTTGCTCATTAGGTGTGTCAATGTGTGTTCACACTGGCCATTATTATCCCGATAAAAACCACTTTGCGCCTGACAGAGAACTGACTGTGTAACTGTCACTACTAGACAAAACTTTTCTCCACCACGGTTATATCTAGCTTACATAGGTGCCGTTTCATGGGGTGGCATAGATGACAAATGACAGCATAGTTCCCAATTTTAACTTTTCACTCACTAAGGTTGAGTTACATCTGATGCCAAAATGCTGACCATTAATCCGTGTGTAAAAAACTATTATGGGAACTACCTCATTGGCTTGCATTGATCAGTGTGCTGTCCCTATTATACTGCATACGGCTAGTGTGCTGTCCGTATTATACTGCGTATGGTCAGTGTGCTGTCCGTATTATACTGCGTACGGTCAGTGTGCTGTCTGTATTATACTGCGTACGGTCAGTGTGCTGTCTGTATTATACTGCGCACGGTCAGTGTGCTGTCTGTATTATACTGCGCACGGTCAGTGTGCTGTCTGTGTTATTCTGCGCACGGTCAGTGTGCTGTCTGTTATTCTGCGCACGGTCAGTGTGCTGTCTGTATTATTCTGCGCACGGTCAGTGTGCTGTCCGTATTATACTGCGTACGGTCAGTGTGCTGTCCGTGTTGTACTGCGTACGGTCAGTGTGCTGTCCTTGTTATACTGCGTACGGTCAGTGTGCTGTCCCTGTTGTACTGCGTACGGTCAGTGTGCTGTCTGTATTATACTGCGCACGGTCAGTGTGCTGTCTGTATTATTCTGCGCACGGTCAGTGTGCTGTCTGTATTATTCTGCGCATGGTCAGTGTGCTGTCCGTATTAAACTGCGCACGGTCAGTGTGCTGTCTGTATTATTCTGCGCACGGTCAGTGTGCTGTCTGTATTATTCTGAGCATGGTCAGTGTGCTGTCCGTATTATACTGCGCACGGTCAGTGTGCTGTCTGTATTATTCTGCGCACGGTCAGTGTGCTGTCTGTATTATTATACTGTGTACGGTCAGTGTGCTGTCCGTATTATACTGCGTACGGTCAGTGTGCTGTCTGTATTAGGCCGGGGTCACACTAGAGAGGAATACGGACGAGTGAGAGGCGTTAAAAGCACGCATTACACACGGACAAATGATTCTCTATGGGGCAGCTCCCTTCAGCCGTATATTTCTCGTCTGTATTCTACGGTCCGTGCCAATCGCAGCACGCCCGTAGTACGCCAATGCAAGTCTATGGGTGCGTTAAAAATACGCATTACACACGGACCAGATGTGTGACTTGCGAGAAATACGCACCCAGTGTCATTTAGAAAAGCCGGCAATTCAGTGCGCGATACAGTAAAATCACACTGACAGGTTTTATAACACAAACGAAAGACTAGATATAGACACATAGAATATATATATATATATATATATATATATATATATAGATATACATGTCATTGAGACACATTATATATATATATATATATATATATATATATATATATATATATTTCACACAGAGTTCTTCATAGCTGAATAGCCGCTAATTCAATTGCCGGCTTTTGTCAAATCATTCCCCAACCCGACATGAAATGACACATGGTTTATATACAGTAAACCATTTCATTTCATGTTTTGTATGTCTTTCATTAGTAATTAGATGAGGATTGATGTGTAAAATTTGGGAGGTGTAGGTGTTAATTTAAGGGGTTAATTCGTTGTAAAAAAAATTTGTGGGCTGCCGCATTGACAAATTACCACTGGAGCCCACAGTGTGCTGTCTGTATTATACTGCGCACGGTCAGTGTGCTCTCTGTATTACTCTGCGTACGGGCAGCATGTGGGCCTGTTATATGCTTGTCTGGAGTAGCCCGTGAGTTGCATTCTCACGCTGTGATGTTTAACTGCGACAGCCCCGTGCCGCTGCAATCTGTTTACTATCTCATTGCACGATCACTTAATCTTGCAGGAAAATAGCTATTTCACCTACAAGACCGCTTGGCCGATCATAATATCCAAATGATTATGGAAGTGTAACAGCTATTTCACAGTAAGTATAAACTGGTTTTCCATACGTAGACTACAAGTCTGCAGTCACTGTGTGTGACCACAGATTTGTGAATCCTCACTGCGCACAGTGAAGATTCCTCAGGACCAGCGTCGGGAACTAGTGGGCACCAGACTGCAAGTACACAATTTGCATACATGTAGTCATGAATGTGGCGGCTGGATGTGCGCGACCCCGCTCCATAAAAGTGAATTGAGGGAGGCCGGACACGTCTGGTTGGAATGTGGCCGACAATATGCAAATCACAAACTTGCAACCACACACCAGCCACTCCCTGCACCGACACCGGCGAAACCTCACAGCGCTCAGTGCATGAATGTGAAGATCCACACACCTCTGACTGCAGACTTGTTCCCCAGGGCTGGACAACCTCTTTAAAGTGATTATGCAGGGGAGCAGAAAAAGCCTGCAGCAGCCCTGTGCTGGAGGGTATAGCCTCTGCATTTCAACACAGCCTTATCCTGTCCAAATTGCCTTTACACCAGTAACCTTTTCTGATGCGACTTGGTGGTGGCCAGTAATAAGCAGAGCTTTGTGACTGTAGGAGATTATGCCTTGACTAAATCTCATCTGCCTAACATTTACAGAGAGAATTATTCCTGGAGGAAAAATCCTTCGGATTTTCATTAAATACGTAATGAAAGGTGACTTCATAATTTCACACCACACCCGGGGACTCACTTTGGCTGCTTTCCATCAATTTCACAATGACATGGCGCTTTCTTTCTCTGATATTTGGAAAGCGCTCTTATCCAACACCTTATTAATAGATCTTTCCACCAGTCCACTGAATTTTACGCATCAGTAATTTTGTGAGATTTATGAAGTGTCTTCAGCTGCAGTGGACCGTCTCCTCCAGATCTTCCCGTTCAGCCTTAATAAATATTATATAACATTTTCTGGATTTTTAGAATGTTAGTGTTTTTCTATGCACAGTGCTTGTGCTTTATTAAAGAAAAACCTGGCTGTGATATAATGCTCATGGTGACTTGTAGACATAGGCACACTTCAAATGTTTTCTGCTAACCTGTGGTTGTAACGGCAATTTATAAATTTCCATAACCTTTATTTCCCCACAGGATCCATGTGAGAGTAGTAGTAGTCAGAATCTGCTTTTCTCCCTGATGTATTAAACAACTGCCATCTTTAACCTGCTTTGTTAGCAACACAGCTTTAATATGTCACCTTCTAATTCCTGACCTGTGGTTCATGATGGCCCTATGATATCATGGATGGGGTAGTGTTCAGTCAGGTGCTCATCCTGTTAAAGGGAACCATCAATATTTGCCTGAAGATATAGTATTAATCTGGAGGTAAATAGCATTCAATTATTGTCTGACTTACTGAAAGCATGGCTACCAGGGTAAACAGAACTTGTCCACCTGGGTGCCCCGCTTGCCTTCAGTTATACGGGTGTGCACAGAGCAATCAGTCATCACTTTACTGTGAGCGACGGTTGTAAACACTCCCTGACACTTCGATAGCTCATTCTGTGTATACATGCATGCTGCAGAGCATGTTATCGTCAGCTCATCACCTGTTTACACAGATCAACTTATTATTGAGAATGATGCTCGTTAAGCCAGATTATAAAGCATTGCACTCGACAAATTAGCATTTTGTTTATCTATCTTTGGTGTGCAGGTCTATATAGACGAGCCAGTAATCAGTAATAAGAGTTCCTGTGAACGATTATATTATTCACTAGTCTAAATGGGCCATTATTGTCTCTGGTATCTGTGAGTACTGTGTGCAAAATACCTAGTGTACCTATAAGCTGCATTTTTATACTGTTCTCCCCTGATTTTACATGCAAAATCTGACCTGGAGAAGCCTGTCACAAGCAGGAGACTGGCTTAAACTCGATGACAAAGACAACATTCGTCTGCAGTGTGAGTTAGGGGGCATCAGCTCTCTGTCACTAAACGATCACTGCTATTCTCATCTGAGACTTGTAGCAGAGCAAGTGTTATCCAACTTCACTTTCTCTGTCTCTAAAGACCAAAAGCATAATGGTAAGTGTAAGTTGCAGGGTAGAACTTTAGATTGAACCATATCAGGGCAAGCAAAGGAGCCAAGATGGTAGACAGCCACTATATTTATAGCACATCAACACGTGTAAGTTTTACTTTGAAATACTACTTTGAAAATCCATGTGACTCTCTCTTAATCTTCCTTAAAGTCTGAGCATAAAGCCTTAGCTAAACGGTACTTGTTATCTTTCTCTTCCTTAAGTATTGGAGGGATGACCGTTTCTGCTTATGTTCAACAGTAAACCTTGAATTTCAGCGTTTCAGTCTCGCAGGGCTGCTACTTTTATAATCCAATCTGAAGTGACATGTACAGTTGTCTGCAGCTTTTTCTGCTTGGATCCAGACTTGACGATTCTTCCAGGATGCTGCACATGGTTAAGCAGTGGAGAACGCATTAACATGGCTATGTGCTTATGTAAGTGAGTTAAATGAGTACTGCTGATTAGTGTCATTTTAGTCTCAGGAAAGGTGAGGCCTGATGTGACCGCTGCGCTGGGGATTCCTGTTTACTGTTCAGCATTGAAGTAAAACTTTCCATTAATACTTCAGTGTCTGTGGGCTCAAAAGTTTCAAGCCTATCAGATTACTGTCTGGTTTTTGAAGGAGGAATGCTTTCCAAACATCTGTTCCTTGTTTGTGTGGACGGTGTCATGCAGTGTAGCGCCTGTGGTATCTCTGTGGATAGGCCATTTAAGGGTGCGCACCTGCCAGGAAACACTCCCATTGCTCACTACTAGCTCTCCAAGCTCACCAGCCTTAAAGATACAGCTGTGCACATTTACAAAATGGGATAAGTTCACGATAACCTTTTCAGCTCATTGCTCTGAGGTTTTTTTTTTTCACCTTTTCAAAAATCTTCTGATTATTTGATAAAAAAAAAAAATCCTAATTTAAATTGTGAGATGATACCTAATGAAGAGGATTCGTTTTTTTCTTCAAGTTAGTAGATTTGGCTTGTGTGATGTCCTACTCCACAGCAGACAGCACAAAGACGGTTCACAGTAGTCAATGGCATCAGTTATGTGGACTGTTTTCAACCCCCCAAAGAATCACAGCATACACCAACGGACTCCGTTCTGCTGAGAAGAATCAGATGGCTTGAATTGAGTTTAATGGCATATGCTGACACACCGTGGACAGGCACGTGGAGCCATACAGACATGTCTGCTAACTCTGGATGTGATACAGATGATCTACTACATGGCCACGTGAAGAGAGCCTTCTTATAGATTCACACATCCGTGTGTCGCCGTCCAAGCCTTGAATGTTATTCACTGACAGCTTGATAAGCATATGGGAGGCTGTCAAGTTCGGGTCAGAAGACGCACGTCCATTCTGTCCTTAGACTGTGGCACACAGATGTGCAAATCCAACCTTAGGCTACAGTCACACATCCATGTAAATTTTACTATCCTTGATAAATGGAACATTTATTTTTTAAATCAGATTTTATCCATATTGCCTTCATGTGGCATCCATGTTGCATGAATTTTTTTTTTCACAGAAGGAAGGTCTTTCTTCCTAAACCGTAAAATGACCCTTGGGAGGCCACTTTTTAATTTAATCACTAAACAGCTCAATTTTTTTTAGACATGGATGCAAAACAGAAGCAAATCAGAAATTTTCCAATTTGCAGCCGTGTTCCACAGATCCCCATAGACCTGCTTGGCTGATTCTGATCAGAAAACATGGATCTCACACAAAGATTCAGCCGTCCCTTTAAACTCATCCCGTTTTTAATATGAAAATCACTAAAAGGCAGCATTGCGATGGTAAAAAAGATAAAATATCAACTAACTGTATGTCTACAGGGTGATATCATATAACCAGAACTAATATGATTCTAAAATCCGTGCTCAGTGCGCTATAATCCTGCACTCCGGTGTCCACATGCCGATCTCCATGTCTTGGCACATAACCAGAGTTGAGCACCATAAGTGAGGGTTAAGGCACATAGACTCCTCAGCCAAGTACTAGGTACCATGCGGAAGGAAGGCAGACACCAATGACACATACAGAGAACGCAGACAAATCGGATTCACTGTACTCTGCATTTCACAATTGTTCTTCGGGGGGATCTGCATTTTATAAGATTCTGTGCACTTTGGGTTGAGTAAATTCTTCAACCTCTCTGTCATTTCCCGTAGCAAATGATAGTTAGCTGACCACAAATCCCTTACAAGGGAAATAGGACATGCATGTAACAGTCTTTGTTAGGCAGTGTCTTATAAATCCATGAAGGCGGCAGTGACCACACTATTTAGACTATTATTTACAGGTAGGGATGTTGGATGGAGGTCAAGGAATAATGGCCATGTACAGTGGGTATGGAATGTATTCAGACCCCTTTAAATTTTTCTCTTTGTTTCATTGCAGCCATTTGGTACATTCATCTTGACTGAAAAAAAAAGAAATGTAGAAATTTTTCCAAATTTATTAAAGAAAAACTGAAATATCACATGGTCATAAGTATTCAGAACCTTTGCTCAGGCACTCATATTTAAGTCACATGCTGTCCATTTCCTTGTGATTCTCCTTGAGATGGTTCTACTCCTTCATTGGAGTCCAGCTGTGTTTAATTAAACTTATAGGACTTGATTTGGAAAGGCACATCAGATCTCACAGTGCATGTCAGACCAAATGAGGTCAAAGGAACTGACCATATAGCTCAGAGACTGAATTGTGGCAAGGCACACATCTGGCCAAGGTTACAAAAGTATTTCTGCCGTACTCAAGGTTCCTAAGAGCACAGTGGCCTCCATAATCCTTAAATGGAAGAAGTTTGGGACCACCAGAAGTCTTCCTAGACTTGGCCGTCCAGCCAAACTGAGCAATCTTGGGATTAGAGCCTTGGTGAGAGAGGTAAAGAAGAACCCTAAGATCCTGTGGCTGAGCTTCACAGTAGGGAGATGGGAGAAAGTTCTACAAAGTCAACTATCAGTGCAGCCTTCCATCAGTCGGGCCTTTATGGCAGAGTGGTCGGACGGAAGCCTCTCCTCAGTGCAAAATATGCAAAACGCAAGCCGCGGAGACACCATCACATGTTTCTCAACGCAAGCAATGACTAGCCAGGTCTTTCCCCGGGAAGGAACAACCACGGGAAGGGCAGTCTCCAATGAAGGAGACCTTTTTTTTCTGCAGATTGTAGAAATGTGGGGAACCCCAGACATAGATCTGTATGCCAACTACAAAAACAAAAAAGTGAAAACTTTTTTTGTTCCCTAGACCTCAGGGGTAATCCTCGGGCCCTGGACGCTCCTATGCTCCCGTGGACACAGAGCCTAATTTATGCCTTTTCCCCGATCATTCTCATTCCGGCAGTCATAAGGAAAGTCAGAGAGGACAGAGCGAGAATGATACTAATGGCTCCCTTCTGGCCAAAAAGACTTGGTTCTCCTGGCCGAGAATGCACTCAATAACCGACCCTTGGGTCCTACAAGATCTCCCAGACCTACTGTCTCAGAGACCAGTGTTACACTCTCGAGCAGTGAGCCTCCATTTAACACATGGAATTTGAAAGGGCACTGCTGAGGGAAAGGGGTTTCTCTGAAAGCCTAGTTTCTACACTACAAAAGAGTAGGAAACCGGTCACGACAAGAGCCTATGGGAGAACTTGAAGGAAGTTTCTGTCCACCTCCAGGGTCCAGGATGGAGTCCAGATTGACAAAATTCTTGAATTTCTGCAGAGGGGCTTAGAGCAGGTACTGGTGGTTAACACACTGAAAGTACAGATAGCGGCCTTAGGTGCCTTTTATAACTAGGATGTGGCAGGCAATTCCCTGGGTAGCATGGTTTATCAGGGCCGCAACCAGGTCTAGGCCAATAGTTAGCTTGAAATTACCATCATGGGACCCGAATCTCGTACTACCTGCACTAACAGGTCCCCTATTTGAACCTATCCAGTCAGCTCCCCTTAATATCTTATAATTAAAACTGTGCTTCTAGCGGCGCTAGCATCGTCTCACAGGGTAAGCGATATTCAGGCTCTATCAACAGCGCCACCGTTGACCAAAATTCTAGAAGCTAGTCATCTTGAAGCCTGACCCGGCATATCTACCTATAGTGGCATCACATTTTTCATAGGTCCCAAGAGGTAGTCCTTCCCTCTACCCAAATCCCAGGAATAGGGGAGAAGAAAGATTTCACACCCTAGATGTGAAGAGGTGCCTAGTTCAGTATTTAGAGGCCACCAAAGGATGTAGGAAGGAAGGCTCTCTCCCTCTCTCTTTGTGTGTTTCCAGGGACCTCGGAGGGGACTCAAAGCATCTAAAGGGCATGTCACACTAAGAGATATCGCTAGCAATATCGCTATAACTAGTGACGTTATAGCGATATTGCTAGCGATATCTCTGTGTCTGATACTTACCAGCGACCGGCTCCCCCGCTGATTATCGCTGATCGCGCGAGAACGTCCTGGACTGTTTCTCGTCGTCAGCTTCCTGCGGCGCTTCCTGCTGTGAAGACGAGCGACGCGTGGAGTCGGGCGGGAGGACGCAGGATCGCCTGGTGTGACAGGTAAGTAGCGATCCCCGTCCCCAGCGATGTCGCTAGTGAGATCTGCCTGTGTGGCAGCTCACTAGCGACTACTTAGCGATGTACCAGCGATCCTGACCGCGTCATATCGCTGGTCGGGATCGCTGGTACATCGCTAAGTGTGACAGTACCTTTAGAGTACCCTGGCAAGATGGATAAGGGATTGCTAAAATCCGCAGTGAAATCTACTTTTAGCAGTTGTTGATTCCTCATTAGAGACCTGCTGCTTGGATAACGTGCCCCCGAGTGCTGTCCCTTGTAGCTGAGCATTATTATGTTTGTTTTGTGGTTACTAAGCCGGAGACTGAGGCTTTTGGTGTCCAGCTGGCCAGTGGGTAGCCCCGAGTGTGCGGATTCAGTACAACAATGTGGCTGTTTCACATTCTATTGCCAGGAAGGCTTACCATGGAAATATAGGCCGGTCAGTGGTATTGTGGCCGATGTGCTGCGCTCACATTTCTTCTTATACATTAATAAATGTAAGCCGACATCCCTTCTTCTTTTATCAACTCTTAGCATGTCTACATCTTTTGTGTCCACAAGAAACTTTCATTGTAACAAACCCCTCTTATCTGAGAATCTGCTTGTGTATACCATCTGAAAGAACAACGGTAATCTCTGTGTATACATTATTACTATTCCTACTCTTTATGGAGTGTTTGGTTGTGTATGTCTTTTTGCTTTTGGCTGCTTTACAGCCTTTTAGCCAGGTGTAATGCGTTATCCATTTGTATTCCTACATTGCATTTAGGCCAACATGTTCTTATTTTAGGGTAATGGGGATTATTTGTTCACAGACGTATTCCCCGACACACTATATTTTATCTTTTGTACAATAAAGATATGAGCACAGTCCTTGTATTAAATTCATAACACTGGCACAAACTGCATCTAGTAATATCAGAGAGAAAATGAATGTTCATTGTTTAGCTCAGTTGCTGGTATTGATTCTGCATTGTCATTGGTGCTACTGTTAAGTGTTCTTTAACCATGTTAATTTGCAATCACAGAATACTAGCTGGGTGCATACTTATGTTAGAGCTTTCCTCGAGCACTAGTGTGAACCTAGCCTTTTTATTTTGTTCTAAAACAGCATTTTTTATTTTCATCCGACATACTATATAGAGTACTTAAAAGGAATCTGTCACCAGGTCTTTACCACCTAATATAAGAGCAGTATAATATAGGGGCAGAGACCCTGATTCCAGCAAGTGACTTACTGGGCTTCTTGCTGTAGATTTTATAAAATCATCGTATTGTCAACAGGAGATTATCATTAGAGGACTATTTAACCTGTTTCCATGTAATCCTCCATATTCATGAGCTCTGTATAATCCCACCAATGAATAGCCGCTTTCTGCCTATGCACAGTGTACACAGAAAGCTACCAATCAGTGGTGTGGGGGGTTATACAGAGCTCAACATTCAGACAGCTGGTAGATCTACAGCAGAGAAAATTGTGATTTTATTAAATACAACACGCAGCCCAGTAGGTGATGCATAGCTGGAATCAGGGTCTTTGTCCCTACATCATGCTGTTATCAGATGGAGTAGCAAAATCCTAGTGACAGATTGCATTTAAAAATGTATGTAAAACAATACGCTATTCTGAATGAAGCCTAAGTAATGTTCTATCCATACTGATTACTATGCTATGTATGGTTTTGTCTACTCTCCATTTTCAAATAACTTTATTGAATTTTTTACATAAAATTAACAGTAGTATTTTACATCATACTAGTAGCTGTAGGGTTCAGATTAATATACAAAGTAACAGTATTGTATTACATTTAGTAGTCCAGTAGGAGTAATAATACACCTAATATTATAAACACTTAACAGTAATGTAATATTATCAGAGAACAAAGAGATAATCCTACAATAAACTAACGTAGTGAGTTACATAGTTTTCTGTTTTAAGAGAGTAATGTACATTTTTATCAAATAAATTCAGAGGGGAGAGAAATCAGCAACGGAAAGAAAATTAACAAGTTAAAAGAGTCACACAGTAGGAGAGATCAGGAGCAAGCTAATTAGGACAAATTCTGATCTGAGATAAATTTTATCCAGGATTTCCACCTTTTACTGTATGTAGTGAAGCAGTCATTTGCCAAAGCGTGGCTTTTTTCGTAGGAACAGTGTAATGACATCTTGTCTGTAATATCACTAATTTTAGGTATAGCATTTTCGTTCCATAAAGATGCTATGGCATTCTTAGTTATTAGAAAAAGGTGGATAACTGTTGGGATATGAGATGTGTGAATCGCATCTAGACCTAAGGAGAGTAGTGCCATTTGTGGTGTTAGGGTGATATTTTGTTTAGTCAGTTTATTAATTAGAGTAGAAATTTCTAACCATAAGGACCTAACATTAGGACATTCCCAGAACACATGCAATAGTGTTCCTATGAATCCGCAATTTCTCCAGCAATCGGGAGATCTGCCTGGGAATATCCTGGCTAACTTCACTGGAGTATAATACCACCTAGAAGTCAGTTTATAAAAGGATTCGTGTAGAGATGCGCAGATATTAGATGAATAAGTCCGTTTAAACGCTTGCTTCCATTGCTCTAGAGAGATTGAAGTGTTAAATTCGTTCTCCCAATTAATCATAAATGGAGTCTTTTCTAGAATTTCAGAGCCATTCAGGAAATCGTATATATTTCTTGATTTCCAATGAATCTTAACATCGGGATTGCAAATTAACAGGCTAGTAGATTCTGTAATGTAAGATTTTTTTTTCAGAAATTTTGAAATATATTTCTTTATCAAAGGAAGGCGTGTTAAATCCTGGCAAGAGAAGTTGTTTTGAGATATTAGAAACTCGTTGCTTATAAATTTCTTACCATCAAATAAATCTCCTATCACTTTAATACCAGCTTTTTTCCATGCAGTCGGGATTTCCTTTTCCATTAATAAGCCAAGAAATTTAAGAGGAATATTTTTTAGTTGAATGTATCTCTGGCTTCTATTTTTTTTAATCTGCGGCTTAGCCAGTTGCTTCCAAGCAGAAAGAGTTGCGGAGATTATTGGGGAGTCGTAATGTAAAGGAGTGGAAGACCCTAAACACTCCAGGATCGCCCTTGAAAGAGTTTTATTTTTATTGAAATACATCTCGATTTCTACCCATGCTGGGACACTGTTTGAATTGACCCAAAAAAAGGATTGTTTTATTAAATTAGTGTAGTAGTAGTTAATTAAATTTGGTAGGGCTAGACCTCCATTTGTTTTGCTTCTATTTAGTATATGAGATGCTACTCTTGCCCTTTTCTTATTCCAGACAAACTTATTTATAATAGACTGAAGTTTTCTAAGATATTTTAGTGGGATAAATAGAGGAACTGCTCTAAAGATATATAGGATTTTTGGGAGGGTAAAAAGTTTAAAAAGTATTATCCTTCCTACCCATGAGATTTCGTGAGTCGAAAAGCTATTCAGTTCAGTCTGGGTCTTTTTTGTGATATTTTGTAAATTTAACTCAACTGTTTTCCGAAAATTTCTAGTTATACAAATACCTAGGTATGTGATAGCCTCTTTCTCCCAATCAAACCGGGAAATTTCCTTAATGCGTGAGATGGTGAGATCACTTAAAAAGAAATCCAGAATTTTGGATTTAGTCTCGTTGATTTTATAAAATGAGATTTTAGAAAAGCTTTCAATGGTTGATTATCTACTCTCCAGTGATAGTATAGAAATGGATTTTGCCTTGTCTGCAACGACTGGCTGAGATAGTAATAACACTTTACTTTCTTTCATCTATTATAAGTAAGAACATCTTTTAATTTTAAACCATAGCATTTTTGAAACATTATCAAAACCCTATATTTACCCACCCTTCCTCCACCACACACAAAAAAGTCAGAAATGACTTCTGTAAGCTGTTCATTTTACTTTGTTAGAGACAGGATTTTTTCTAGGATGCTGCGAAGTAAACAGTTAATAAAAAAGAAAACATAATAAAAGTAAAATGCGGCCATCCTTACCTGGCATCCAAGATAGCAGACAATCAATGACAGGTAAAAAATAGTACAGGACATGAAGTATTAGAGCGTTGCTTCTAGACAGCTCCCAAAAATTGGAAATTCTGATTTAAAAATAATTAATTCACTGTCTTTTCAACAGACTCTGCGTAAGGCTTGGTTCACATTAGCGCTTGAGTCCGCAGTGTATCATCCGCATGTGCAAACGCTTTCAAAACGCTTACGCAGTGTTTTTATGCACATCATCTTATGCATAATGGCAAAAAATGCTGGTTTGTATGTGTTTTGCATGCATTTGCGTTGTTTATGCACATGCGTTTGATATGACATCATTCAAAAATGGGTGTGTCTCATGGGATTTCTATATGTATTTTGAATAACGCATGCGTGCGCATGTCCTCCCATATACAGTAATGCTTTTTTTAAACCCATGCATGCGCATGCCTGCGCATATTTGATGGATTTTTGACGCCTCAAAAAAATGAAACACGTTGCGTTTGCCGGACACCACTGCACACCGAGAAACGAAGTGAAAGCATGCAAACGCATGTCCCTGCGTACACCATGTTAAATATATGTACGCATGACACATGCGGATCTATGCTGATCAAACGCTGCATAGACGCAAATGTGAAACCAGCCTTAATCACTAGTACAGTCAACTATATTAAATAATTGCAATATGGTAAGAGAAATCTACTTCCTTCACTTGTGAGCAACTTCTTTCCCTTCCTCCTGAGCACTTCATCCAATTTGTGGGGTGGAGGGGCTCAACTCTGCCTTGATCAAAGCAAGACTGACTGCCATCACAGTAAGGAGGATAAAACTGAAAAGGAAAGAGCGCAATAGGGTCTTATCTGGGTGGAAGATAGAATAAATTCAAATGGAATCTACTCACCTTTCCCAGAACAAATAAAAGCATGTAAATCAATGTCAGCCTGCTGCACGCCCGAGGTTCACAACCGTGACCGCCAATATAGTTCCTTTTGGATAATTATTTAGGCTTACTGTGCGCTCTGAGACCAGGATAAAGTCACCACATGAGAATCTTTTTAACTCTTTATTCCCTTTATATTTAGGGAATAAAGAGTTAAAAAGATTCTCATGTGGTGACTTTATCCTGGTCTCAGCAGCGCACAGTAAGCCTAAATAATTATCCAAAAAGAATCACAGTAAGGAGGAATGATGAACACTTAGCATAGTGAAGAAACTAGGTGCATTAAGCTGCAGCTTCAAGTAGCGTTTTACATCACTTCAGTGTTGGATTCACTGCCGCACAGCTCAGTACTATTGCATGATGTCTTTCATGTTGATGGTTCACTGTGTGCTACAGAGAAGGAGCGGGAATCTCTCATATTGTGTATGGGATACATTGTTGGCGCTAATCTTTACCTACTAGCTCAGAGTGAACTGAAAATATTTTACACACAATGGCTTCTCTTGAATAGTTGCCTGAAATGATAGCTATGCTTTAAATCCATTTTTCTCCCTAGAGTACAGTTGTGGCCAAAAGTATTGACACCCCTGCTATTTTGTCAAATAATACTCAGTTTCTTCCTGAAAATGATTGCAAACACAAATTCTTTGGTATTATTATCTTCATTTAATTTGTCTTAAATGAAAAAACACAAAAGAGAATGAAGCAAAAAGCAAAACATTGATCATTTCACACAAAACTCCAAAAATGGGCCAGACAAAAGTATTGACACCCTCAGCCTAATACTTGGTTGCTCAACCTTTAGCCAAAATAACTACGACCAACCGCTTCCGGTAACCATCAATGAGATTCTTACAATGCTCTGCTGGAATTTTAGACCCTTCTTCTTTGGCAAACTGCTCCAGGTCCCTGATATTTGAAAGGTGCCTTCTCCAAACTGCCATTTTTAGACCTCTCCACAGGTGTTCTATGGGATTCAGGTCTGGACTCATTGCTGGCCACCTTAGAAGTGTCCAGTGCTTTCTCTCAAACCATTTTCTAGTGCTTTTTTAAGTGTGTTTTGGGTCATTGTCCTGCTGGAAGACCCATGACCTCTGAGGGAGACCCAGCTTTCTCACACTGGGCCCTACATTATGCTGCAAAATTTGTTGGTAGTCTTCAGACTTCATAATGCCATGCAGAGGGTCAAGCAGTCCAGAGGCAGCAAAGCAACCCCAAAACATCAGGGAACCTCCGCCATGTTGGACTGTAGGGACCGTGTTTTTTTCATTGAATGCCTCTTTTTTTCTCCTGTAAACTCTATGTTGATGCCTTTGCCCAAAAAGCTCTACTTTTGTCTCATCTGACCAGAGAACATTCTTCCAAAACGTTTTAGGCTTTTTCAGGTAAGTTTTGGCAAACTCCAGCCTGGCTTTTTTATGTCTCGGGGTAAGAAGTGGGGTCTTCCTGGGTCTCCTACCATACAGTCCCTTTTCATTCAGGCGCAGACGGATAGTACGGGTTGACACTGTTGTGCCCTCGGACTGCAGGGCAGCTTGAAGTTGTTTGGATGTTAGTCGAGGTTCTTTATCCAACATCCGCACAATCTTGCGTTGAATTCTCTTGTCAATTTTTCTTTTCCGTCCACATCTAGGGAGGTTAGCCACAGTGCCATGGGCTTTAAACTTCTTGATGACACTGCGCACGGTAGACACAGGAACATTCAGGTCTTTGGAGATGGACTTGTAGCCTTGAGATTGCTCATGCTTCCTCTCAATTTGGTTTCTCAAGTCCTCAGACAGTTCTTTGGTCTTCTTTCTTTTCTCCTTGCTCAATGTGGTACACACAAGGACACAGGACAGAGGTTGAGTCAACTTTAGTCCATGTCAACTGGCTGCAAGTGTGATTTAGTTCTTGCCAACACCTGTTAGGTGCCACAGGTAAGTTACAGGTGCTGTTAATTACACAAATTAGAGAAGCATCACATAATTTTTCGAACAGTGCCAATACTTTTGTCCACCCTCTTTTTTTTATGTTTGGTGTGGAATTATATCCAATTTGGCTTTAGGACAATTTTTTGTGTTTTTTCATTTAACACAAATTAAATGAAGATAATACCAAAGAATTTGTGTTTGCAATCATTTTCAGGAAGAAACTGAGTATTATCTGACAAAATTGCAGGGGTGTCAATACTCTTGGCCACAACTGTATAATAAATCACCCAGATCCCATGACCTGAAAATAATTGAGGTTTTCCTAAACATTAGCTTGAATATTTTCATAATCATATCTCATTGTGTTATCACTGGAGTCAGATGCAGTACTCCAGGAGAGCAAAATATTAGTAGATTTCACCGTATGTGGCTGCTAGGAACCTACCTGGTATACGTTTTATGGCATTCAATATCCTCATAAGTGATTTCCATCTGGTTCTTTGAGAAAGATAATAGCCTTCATAATAATTTGAATTTAATATGATCAGTGTACATGGACGGATGCCCAATTATTTGCTATTTACAAAGCCATCACTGTACTCATGTAATCAGTTGTATTTGCGTAAAATGTTGGCAATGAATTTCTATTGGCTCAGTGCTTTTTCACACAAAAAAAGTCTTAAGACTGTGTTCAGATGTCCCTACTGCATGTAAGCAAGTGCAGGAGCTGCCTGTTATTGACATGCACTACTGGTCAATCAATGAAACCAAACTAGTGGTGTGTTTTTTTTTTGTTGTTTTTTTTTTTTCACATGCACAGAGGTCATTATTGGATCAGTATGCAGTCCCTTGAGCACACGGACAGCACAATGACTAAAAATCTGAACCTTTTTTATGGGGTGTAATGTATTATATAGCAAACTGTCTACTGAAACTGGTGTCCCAAATTTCCACACCTTCAAATCTTTTTTAGCCTTTCAATTTTGCGACTGTGGGGGCATTTTATTGTGTTGAATGCATAATACTACATGGGGGTCATTATACAATATGTGGGCATAATACTGTGTGGGGAACCTGTAGGGGGCCACTATAACATGTGGTGGTACTGTGGTGTCCATTATGCTATCTGAAGAGACTGTGGTGTGGAGGCCATTATACTATGTGAAGGGACATTGGGGGGCAATATACAATGTGGAGACATAATACTACAAGGGGGTCATTATACTATGTGAAGGGACTTTGGGGGGTATTATACTATGTGGAGACATAATACTATGTAGGGGCATAATACTGTGTGGGGAAACTGTAGGGGGCCACTATAATATGTGGTGGGACTGTGGTGGCTATTATACTATGTGGAGAGACTGTGGGGGGCATTATAATATGTGGAGACATAATACTGTGAGGGGACCATTATATTATGGAGGGGCATAATGCTGTGTGGGGAAACTGTAGGGGGCCATTAAATTATGTAGTGGGACTGTGAATAAATTTTACTGTGTGCGATGTGGGGGAACTGTGGGGTCCATCATACCCATGTGTAGGGTGCTGTGAAGTCTTCATTGTACTGTGTTTTGACATCTGCTGGAATGCCTTTATACTGTGTGTAGATGGCTGTACGGTCTCCTTTATATTGTGGGGGGGGGGCTGTAGGGGCTCCATTATACTGTGTAGAGATCTTGGTCACCCAGCACTCGTTTTGCACAACATCCCTGGTCAGGGGGTGGGCAAAACACTGGTTGGGTGGGGTGGGCATCCTAGTTTCCCATCTGTGGTCAGTATTATATATTTATACTTGTCTATATCATTCTTCCGTTGATGTCCACTATTTCATGGTGTTTACATGTTATCTGGTGTATAGTGGTTGTTATCATTTTTGTTACTGGTACTAAGTATTAATTACTATTATTGAACTCATTCTATGAATTTATAATTCATTACTATATTTACTGTGTGCAATTTATGTGTTTTATCTTCTTGCGATACTACCTTTGTATCCCTTCAGAATTATATGCATATGTATAGGGTCTCAAGTTTTTCCAGCTATTTTTCTTCTCTGTGTGGATTCATATTTTTTTTTCTCTTTTTCATATGTTGTTTTATTCATATCTATTTTTTTCAATAAAGACTGTGATTCTTAATCTGGTCAGTTTACATACCTTGCTCAAAGGTTAGGGGTGTTCTTATGTATAGTGTCTTATGTAGCTGGGTAACTTTTTGTGACACTGCGGCATAAACTAAATAATCAAAATTTGTAACCCGAGCAAATGAGTTATGTGTCCCAAAAAATTCACAGAATGTAAAGCAACCAAAGAAATAATATGCTGGGGCAAGAATACTGAAATCAGTATAAGCAAATATCAATCATTTATTAAATACCGTATATACTCGAGTATAAGCCGACCCGAGTATAAGCTGACCCCCCTAATTTTGCCACAAAAAACTGGGAAAACTTATTGACTCGAGTATAAGCCTAGGGTGGGAAATGCTCCATAGATTATTCCCCCATATGGTGTCCCCAGAAGAAGCTCCATAGATTGTTCCCCCATATACTACCCCCATAAGAAGCTCCATAGATTGTTCCCCCATATGCTGCCCCCATTAGAAGCTCCATAGATTATTCCCCCATATGCTGCCCCCATTAGAAGCTCCATATTGTTCCCCCATATACTGCCCCCATAAGCAGCTCCATAGATTATTCCCCCATATACTGCCCCCATAAGAAGCTCCATAGATTGCTCCCACATATACTGCCCCCATTAGAAGCTCCTTAAGATTATTCCCCCATGTGCTGCCGCAGCATGTAAAAATAAAAAAAATGGCATACTCACCTCTCCGTCGCTGGGTGTCAGATACTCACCTGTCCTGCGTCCATGGCTGCTCACCGCTATCTGCCACGTCATCAGTCAGTGACGTTCAGACTGCAGGGTGCGTGACGCGCACTAACCACGTCACCGCACCCTCTGCTGTCTCAAGTCACTGACCGATGACAGACAGCAGCAAGCAGCCATGGACGCAGGACAGGTGAGTATCGCTATACTTACCCGTCCTGACGCTGTCGCTTGAGCCCCAAGCTTCTCCGCGCTCTCTGTTCCTGCTTTCAGCGGTCATGTAATACCGCTCATTAAAACTCATGAATATGCGCATATTCATGAGTTTTAATGAGCGGTACCACGTGACCGCTGAAGGCAGGAACAGAGAGCGCGGAGAAGCTGGGGGCTCAAAACACAGTGTCAGGACGGGTAAGTATGACCTGACACCCCCGCCCCTCTCCCCCTCCGACCCCCCGGTGTATATGACTCGAATAGAAGCCGAGAGGGGGACTTTCAGCCCAAAAAAACGGGCTGAAAATCTCGGCTTATATTCGAGTATATACGGTACATATTGAAGAACAGACAATTCCAAAACACAGACAAAAACGATTAAAATTGATAGGTGAGCTAATGTGAGAAACCCCTACAAAAATTAATAAGTATATAGACCCGGTCTAGAGTCAGTGCATGGGAATTCATATAACAAAGTGTACAGTGGGGGAAATAAGTATTTGATCTCTTGCTGATTTTATAAGTTTGTCCACTGACAAAGACATAAACAGTCTATAATTTTAAGGGTAGGTTAATTTTAACATTGAGAGATAGAATATCAAAAATAAAATCCAGAAAATCACATTCTATAAATTTTATGTAAATTTATTTGCATTTTGCAGTCAGAAATAAGTATTTGATCCCTCTGGCAAACAAGACTTAATACTTGTCAGCAAAGCGCTTGTTGGCAAGCACAACAGTCAGATGTTTTTTTTGTTTGTTTTTTTATAATTGTCAATTTTTTTTTTTAAATAAACACTTCCAAAGTGATTAACATATAACATGGATATCAACATTCCATTATGGGAGAACAGTGTCAAACAATAAATTGTCAAATCAATGAGCTAGCAGGATGTTGCCAACATTATATTGAGTAGCATTATAACGAATGATACCAGCAGAATGTTCAACCAATACATGAATCGGTATACACAAAAGTAGAGAATCAACCAAACACAAGATAGGACATTAACAAGTGTGGGGGGTGGGGTATCTGAAATCATAAAGGGGAGTTGCTATGTAGTCTAGAGAATCGGGTAGTCAGACGGTTTTGTAGTTGATGATGAGGTTTGCGTATATATCAGGAGGAATTTTGCACACCATCTTTAAGTCATTTAGATTTTGAGGCTGTCGCTTGGTAACTCGGAGATTCAACTCCCTCCATAAGTTTTCTATGGGATTAAGGACCGGAGACTGGCTAGGCTACTCCATGACCTTAAGATGGTTCTTTTTAAGCCACTCCTTTGTTGCCTTGGCTGTATGTTTTGGGTCATTGTCATGCTGGAAAACCCAGCCATGACCCATTTTTAATGTCCTGGTGGAGGGAACAAGTTTGTCACTCAGGGTTTTACGGTACATGGCTCCATCCATTGATATGGTGAAGTAGTCCTGTGCCCTTAGCTGAGAAACACCCCCCAAAACATAATGCTTCCACCTCCATGCTTGACAGTGGGGACAGTGTTCTTAGGGTCATAGGCAGCATTTCTCTTCCTCCAAACACATCGAGATCAGTTAATGCCAAATACCTCAATTTTTGTCTCATCTGACCACAGCACCTTCTCCCAATCACAGAATCATCCAGGTGTTCATTGAGAAACTTCAGACAGGCCTGCACATATGCCTTTTTGAGCAGGGGGACCTTGTGGGCACTGCAGGATTTTGGACCTTTACGGCATAATGTATTACCAATGGTTATCTTGGTGACTGTGGTCCCAGCTGCCTTGAGATCATTAACAAGTTCCCCTGTGTAGTTTTAGTTGGATCTCTAGCCTTTCTCATGATCAAGGATAGCCCACGAGATGAGATTTTGCATGGTGTCCCAGATCAATGTCGATTGACAGTCATTTTGTGTTTCTTCCATCTTCTTACTATTGCACCAACAGTTGTCTCCTCAACATAGCATCTTACATATGGTTTTGTAGCTCATTCCAGCTTTGTGCATGTCTATGATCTTGTCCCTAACATCCTTATAAGGCTATGTGCCCACGCTAGCGGTTTAAAACGCTCAGGAAACTGATCCCCTTCCCAGAAAACTTGCGTCTTTTTTCCGCACGATTCTTGCGCGTTTTGTGCAAAAAAGCCACGCGTTTTCTGGGAACATTGGGGAAGGCTAAAAACGCTCAGCAATGCGGAAATTAATGAGCATGCTGCGTTTTTAGCCGCTAAGCGATTCCTGAGCAGTTAAAAACGCATGCATTGACACAAAAAGCCAAAAAAGCCTGCAAATTAATTTGAAGCATCTTTTAAGCGTTTCTGCAGCGTCTGAGC
Source organism: Dendrobates tinctorius (assembly GCF_039654945.1). NCBI lineage: Eukaryota > Metazoa > Chordata > Amphibia > Anura > Dendrobatidae > Dendrobates > Dendrobates tinctorius. The sequence continues at coordinate 5,001,769 of NW_027361672.1, forward strand.
CGGCGGAAACGCTTAAAAAAATGCAACGTGGGCACACAGCTTTAAGCTCTTTGGTCTTGCCCATGTTGTAGAGGTTAGAGTCTGACTGATTCTTTGAGTCTGTGGACAGGAGTCTTTTATAAAGGTGAATATGGAAGACAGCTGTCTTTAATGTGGGTAATGAGTTGATTAGGAGGGTATAACTGGTCTGTAGGAGCCAGAACTCTTAATGGTTGGTAGGGGATCAAATGCTTATTTCTCACTGCAAAATGCAAATAAATTTATATAATTTATACAATGTGATTTTCTGGATTTTATTTTTGATATTCTATCAATGTTAAAATTGGCCTACCCTTAAAATTATAGACTGTTCATGTCTTTGTCAGTGGGCAAATTTACATAGTCAGCAAGGGATCAAATACTTATTTCCCCCACTGCATATGAAAAAAGTTGACATATATATGTGTATAAATAAGTTGTTAATCCACAATAAAAAGCAATATATATGTATGTACTTGGAAGTCAGTTTCCTTAATAGATATACTAGTAAGTATACTGATCCATGTCTAATAATATTTTTTTATTAATAGCATATGTGCAAAGACAGGACCCTGTAAATACAGATAAGTATTTTCCACACACATTTTAATAATAATGGTTAAATACCATTATAAATAATGAGCTCACCCACCAAACACCCGACGCGCGTTTCACTAATGCTTCCAGCAACATTACCACTCTTGTTCATACCACACTATTTTCCCAGATAACCCCTTCACTTGCTTTTCTATAGAAACTAGGCACTTCTTTATCATTAAATATATCATAGATCATCTTACAGAGGTTAGACAAGATTATACAAACATGGCTTCTTTCTTCAATAAATGTCACCTCTTCTGTCTTTGGGTTATGTCTGGTATTTTGACCCAGCTCTTTTGAAATAAAGGGGGATGGACTCTGATTAATATCACCCACAGCCAGTGGTCGTGTGCCACAGTTTTTGGAAGAATCGTAATCCTGTCCCTTTATATGACCTCACAAGCCAGTTTGACTCCTTCCCAAGGAGTCCTATTTTCTAGGCCATCTCTTCTCAGTGGTGCGTAATCTAGTGCAGAAATGACGTTTTCTTATGGAAGCAAAAGCTATTTGTTGCTTCAAGCCATGTAAAGCCCGTACTTCTGTCGAGACGACGCCCCGCAGCCGTCGTATGTCCTGTCCTACAGAATTCTTACCTTGGGATTTGGGGGTGAAATTCACACAAGTTCTTATAGATGAATGTGCTGTCCGTTGCCCTTGTTTCTGTTATTTCCTAGTTTTGGTGCTTCTCGCTGGCTTTAGACTGCTTAATAAAGCCGTTGTATTCAATATTGGTTACCTGCCTGTCTACATTTGCTTCAAACAACATTTTCTAATGCACACGCCATCATTAAATTTTAAAAGCTGAATAGGATACAGGAGCATTGATGCATACAATAGCATTGCCTAAAGCCAAGATTATCAACTGGAGACATGGTTCATAACTGGAGACATGGTTTATGGCCAAGAGGTGAGGCCCGATATTGGCTGGCTCTCTGGCTTTTCAGCAGCCTGCAGTAGTTTAAGGGAAGCCGTGTTTGAATAAAATGCTGTTAACCCGTCTCTGCTCAGAGGCATTTAAAAATAGAGATGCCATTTTCTCCTAAAAGATTAAGACAATTCTTTTCCCTGGGAGGCTTTGCTGCAATATCCCTGATTTGATTTTCATTTCCCACATACAAGCGGTCTCACAGGCTAAGGGTTGACTTTGCATAATCTTCTAATACAAAGCACAGCTGGATACTGACTTTTTGACATTTTAACACATCAATTTTGAATATTTTTTATGAGATAATGTGCCTGTTGATTACGGAAAAGCTAGAGAAATATTTTCTTAGTGAAGTGTAAGGATTTATTCACATGCAGCATGTTTTTTGGCAGATTTTTTTTAATGCAAAGTGAAAGCTGCTTTTTACCGGACTGAAAGCATTTTTTTTTAAATCTTTCAATGTTTTTCATATATAAAAAGCAATGAAAAAGTGCTGCTAGAAAAGCAACAGCATTTTTACTGCGCTTTTGAAATGTTTTTGGTGAATAATAGTTACTTTAGTAAACGAACTCTAGACGATGCATATATGTAAACTGCACTCAAAAAGTGCTGCAAAAAAATGCAACATAAATGCCATGAAAAATACAGCAAACAGCTAAAAAAGGGGCTTTTTAAATGCAACGTTTTTATGCCACAAGAGCGAGTTTAGGAAAAAAATGCAGCAAAGAAGCTGTGTGTGAACATAGCCTAATAATCTTAACAACAGGAAATCTCCCATAGTGTGCCATGTCCTCATGTGATCACACCTAGAAGACAGTGTTGTCCTCAGAAATTGTTTTTATATAATTTTTTTCCTCTGCTTAGTTCGTTAGTATCAGGCTAGCATTAATTTACAAGGATGGTATGCTAATCAGTAAACAAGCCAATTACATGCATGGCTAGCTTCACATGCAGTGATTTTGTAGCAGTTCTTGAACATGCGGTCCCATGCTGTGCTTTCTGCATATCCACCTGGGCTACAAGTGGGGGCCAGTAGGCTTAAGCCCCTGTCACACTAAGCGAGATTTCTGCTGAGTCAGAAGTTTTGTGACGCAACAGCGACCTCAGCAGCGATCTCGCTACGTTTGCTGCTACTTGAGAGCGATCTCGCTACGTTTGCTGCTGCGAGAGATCTGCTGTGAGATCGCTGGTCATGTCGGAATGACCTGGAAATTTTTTTGATCGTTGAGGTCTCGCTGGGTAGCATGCATGGGTATGTTTGACACCTTACCAACGACCTCGTTAGCGACTCAGAAGCGAGACACATAGGCATGGATTTGCATTGATTCGAGGTCTGAATCGTCAGAGTAGCTGCTATGTGACAGGGTCTCAATGACCGCCGACATCGTTACAAAGGTCACTGTATCATTGCTGCATCGTTGGTAAGATCTGACTGTTTGGCATCTCACCAGCGACCACATAGCGACGCAGCAACGATCCCTACCAGGTCGTTTCGTTGTCGGGATCGCTGTAGCGTCGATGAGTGTGACGGGGTCTTTACGCTCTCCCATGTCACACATTGGAATCCTACCTTGATGCAGTTATTAACTTTAGAGTATGGAATGTGTGTGTCTGTGTGTGTGTGTATATATACAGTCATATGTAAAAGTTTGGGCACCCCTATTAATGTTAACCTTTTTTCTTTATAACAGTTTTGGTTTTTGCAACAGGTATTTCAGTTTCATATATCTAATAACTGATGGACTCAGTTATATTTCTGGATTCAAATGAGGTTTATTGTACTAACAGAAAATGTGCAATCTGCATTTAAACAAAATTTGACCGGTGCAAAAGTATGGGCACCCTTATCATTTTCTTGATTTGAACACTCCTAACTACTTTTTACTGACTTCCTGAAGCACTAAATTGGTTTTGTAACCTCATTGAGCTTTGAACTTCATAGCCAGGTGTATCAAATCATGAGAAAAGGTATTTAAGGTGGTCACTTGCAAGTAGTTCTCCTATTTGATTCTCCTATGAAGAGTGGCATCATGGGCTCCTCAAAACAACTCTCAAATGATCTGAAAACAAAGATTATTCAGCATAGCTTTTCAGGGGAAGGATACAAAAAGTTGTCTCAGAGATTTAACCTGTCAGTTTCCACTGTGAGGAACATAGTAAGGAAATGGAAGAACACAGGTACAGTTCTTGTTAAGCTCAGAAGTGGCAGGCCAAGAAAACCATCAGAAAGGCAGAGAAGAAGAATGGTGAGAACAGTCAAGGACAATCCACAGACCACCTCCAAAGACCTGCAGCATCATCTTGCTGCAGATGGTGTCACTGTGCATCGGTCAACAATACAGCGCATGCATAACGCCTTTTTGTATGACCAAACAACTCAATCTTTGTTTCATCAGTCCACAGGACCTTCTTCCAAAATGTAACTGGCTTGTCCAAATGTGCTTTTGCATACCTCAGGCGACTCTGTTTGTGGTGTGCTTGCAGAAACGGCTTCTTTCGCATCATTCTCCCATACAGCTTCTCCTTGTGCAAAGTGCACTGTATTGTTGACCGATGCACAGTGACACCATCTGCAGCAAGATGATGCTGCAGGTCTTTGGAGGTGGTCTGTGGATTGTCCTTGACTGTTCTCACCATTCTTCTCTGCCTTTCTGATATTTTTCTTGGCCTGCCACTTCTGGGCTTAACAAGAACTGTACCTGTGTTCTTCCATTTCCTTACTATGTTCCTCACAGTGGAAACTGACAGGTTAAATCTCTGAGACAACTTTTTGTATCCTTCCCCTGAAAAGCTATGTTGAATAATCTTTGTTTTCAGATCATTTGAGAGTTGTTTTGAGGAGCCCATGATGCCACTCTTCATAGGAGAATCAAATAGGAGAACTACTTGCAAGTGGCCACCTTAAATACCTTTTCTCATGATTTGATACACCTGGCTATGAAGTTCAAAGCTCAATGAGGTTACAAAACCAATTTAGTGCTTCAGGAAGTCAGTAAAAAGTAGTTAGGAGTGTTCAAATCAAGAAAATGATAAGGGTGCCCATACTTTTGCACCGGTCAAATTTTCTTTAAATGCAGATTGGACATTTTCTGTTAGTACAATAAACCTCATTTGAATCCAGAAATATAACTGAGTCCATCAGTTATTAGATATATGAAACTGAAATACCTGTTGCAAAAACCAAAATTGTTATAAAGAAAAAAGGTTAACATTAATAGGGGTGCCCAAACTTTTACATATGACTGTATATATGTTCACACCCATACATTGTGTATACAGTATAATATGTTTGTGTATATATGTACAGTATACAGAAGTGCTGGTCAGTTCCTAAGGAACGCTTCACTAACCAGAGAAAGTGGCCGGCCTCTTTCCAATACAAGTGCATATATTTTTGTAAAATAGCATATGTAAATGAACCCGCATTAGTCAGGAGAGGCACTTATTCACTGACACCAGGCTTAGTAGATGCAGTTATGGTACCCCGGTCCCTGAGCGTGATCTACAGCCCCTGCAGTGGTGCGTCTTCTCAGCCCACCTCCGATCCTCACTAACGGTCCTTGCAGATTGCGCTTCGTATGGAATCTGTGTTCCCATCACAGCTCCCAGCATCCCCATTCCTATGCCACAAGACTGTGTGGGCGAGCTGCCTGTGCCTGGCTGGAGTGTATACATGCCAGCCAGTGGTGAACACAGACCAAAAGGGGTCCCTGTGCAAGAACAGTACACTGGCCCTTTGAAGCCCAACGGTTGTGTTTATGACCGAGGTGATTGCCGCTTTGGAGGTGTTAGGGGGCCCCCTTACTTCTTGGCTTCCAGTGCTGCTGCACTAATGACATGTTTGCGCCAAATGTCAGTTTGTCTACTCCTGGCTATAATTCCCCTTTAACATTCAGTAGGATTGTTCACTTTTGACTTTGGTATTTTAGACTGCTCAATGGAAGACTCCTGCCATGTCTTTCTCCAGTTTAGACACTTGACTTTCCTCTTGGAGACCGGGATGTAATGTGTTAAGCAGGTTAGCAGAGGACACAGGAGGAAGTTCAGGCTGATGGCACATTGCAGACTGACTGTCACATTTCCTATAATATGAGACTTTTCATTTAGAAGCTGTCCATAATGCCCTCAGGAAATACTGCACTCACACTAACTTTGTACTTGAACTTTATTGGAGTTTATTATTCTGGGACTTTCCCAGCAATGTTCAGTCCTGAAAACTAAAACGTAGTTACCAGTATTACCCTTATCATATACTGATGTAATCCTGCAAATTCCATGATGACCTAGAACTGGACCAACCCATAGACAAAGCATTTCAACTTCCTATCCGAATATCCATAATTCAGGCGTTCAGAGGACTCAGCCCATGGTGTCCTGATGTTACTAGGTCACAGCTATGTGCATATTGCATATAAATTCTCTTAAGAGCAATGTTTCAATATGGAAATGCCACCATTACAGTTTGTCTGTGCGTTACATAGGGCGCACTAGGCTAAAGATGCTTTTGGGACTCTAAGAGATTTGTCAAGCGGGCACTGTGGAGAAGGAAAACTAAAGCTTTTTAGGCTGAGTTCACACGTGGCGTTTTTTTTCGCGTTTCCGCGGCGGTTTTAACCACGCGATTTTGCCGCGAAAACGCGAAAAATAAGCATCCCATGCATTCCTATGGGATTCCGCAATGCTGTGCTAATGCTGCGGTTTATACTGCGGCGGAATCGCTTCGCGGTAAAAACCGCAGCATGCTCATTAATTTGCGGAATCGCGGCGATCCCGCACCCATAGGAATGCATTGTTCCGCTTATTTCCCGCATGTGGCTGTGCACACCATGCGGAAAGTAAGCAGAACAATTGTGGATGGTATCCACGGTCCGGAGGAGAGAAGACTGTCCTCCAGGCTTTGGGTACCATATCCCTGTAAAAAATAGAATTTAAAAATAAAAAATATTGTTATTCTCACCCTCCGGTGTCCCGCGCAGCCTTCCTGCTTCTCTTCACGCTCTCGTTCCCAGTAGTCCTTTGCGAAAATGCTCGCGATGACGTCCCTTCTCGCGGGATCGCGAAGTCTCGCGGTCATTCGCGCGACGTCATCGCGGGCATTTTCGCAAAGGATTACTGGGAACGGATGCGCGGGAGGGTGAGAATAACACTATTTTTTATTTTTTTTTACATTCTATCTTTTACTACTGATGCTGCATAGGCGGCCTCAGTAGTAAAAAGTTGGTCACACTCGTCAAACACTATGTTTGACGAGTGTGACCATCCTGTCAATCAGTTCTCCAAGCGATGCTCCAGATCGCTTGGAAAACGCTAGCATTTTGCAAGCTAAATACGCTTGCAAAATGCTAGTTTTACCGCGGGAAAATCGCGGGAATTTAAAATGCGATTTTCCCGCGGACTGGAATTCCGGAATTCTCGCGGTAATTTCCGCGAGAGTTCCGGTACGTGTGCACTTAGCCTTACTAATTCTCAAACAGTATTACATAGTCATCTTGTCATGATCCAGTGTTGGATCTGGCGGTATTAAAAGCACAAAGTGAACTTTTTTTACTTTGGTTAAGTTCAAAGGTGTTTTGACTGTCCCCGGTGGTGGTGAGTGGTATCGCACTTTAGGTTTTTTGTGCACGTAATTAGGGATCAGGTGTGACAGCCTATAAAGGTGTGCTAGGGGTGTGCAATCACTGGCTGTGATATTGTGAGATTGTTTTCACTCTGGGGGAGAGCCTGGAGGAAGGATGGAGCTGGTGAGGAGTCCTGCGCAGCTTAGCCATAGGGGACGTGTTTCAGCTATGGTGTCTGGATGAAGGGCTGGCATGGCGTGGTGGGGTCGCAGTGATGGTGTCTGCATGGACTGGTGGAGTGGCGACTATGGAGAGTGGCACTCACCATGTGGGACTTGGCTGCTGAGCTGGACTCAAGCATGCTTGACTTCGTGTCAGAAGCTGAACTCATCCTTGGGACTCTGGTACTAAGCAGCTGCAACTGGTGGTGGACTCTGCTCCGAGGCTGCACTAAGGTGAAGGATCCTGTTATGGTGATGGATCCAGGTGGAGGAGAAGATGCACGCAGGTGGTGGGCTCTGTTGCTAGGAGCGTACGCAACAGAGCAAAGCTAAGTGATGTTTCCCCTGTATTGTCTCTTTCCCTCATGTGTGTTATTAGTGCAGTGGTGGGATTAGTTTCCGCACCGACCTATTCCCTAGTGAGGGTTTAGGTTCAGGGCGAGCTAGGGCGTTGAGGTACGCGTGAGGCGCCCGGTGCGAAACCGGCATAGGGAACGTTAGGAGTGCAGGGACACCTGCTCAGGGGAGCTTAGGACGTCTCCACGTCCCCCATTCCCTATTGCAGGGCCCACCATTGTTAAAGTTTCCCAGGTTCCCCCTTTATTATTTAAATTCGCCTTACTGGAGGCGGGGTTTCCAGAATTATCGTATAACGTGTAATACCTAAATTCGCCAGGTGGAGGCGGCGTATCCACCTGCACGTTTTATTATTTAAATGCGCCCCACTGGAGGCGGTGTTTCCAGGGTCACGTGTGTTATGGGTTCGCCTTGCGGAAACATCTGCGACCTGACACATGTGACCATGACACATCTATCCTACAATGTAATTGTATGTATGTGTGTATGATATATATATATATTGTGGTGTAGTGATCATTGTGTCCGCCAGGGGGCGCTGTGTGGGTGTCCCAGGATGAACGGATAGCCTTGTCCAGAGTGGTAACAGGAGCAGGGTGCTAAAGGATCGTTATGTATCTCAAGGTGGGTGGCCTTGGGGTGGAGGCTTGCTTATGTGCTGATCAACAGAGCTGATCTTTCGTTCCAATGTGTCAGGGAGAAGTCTCCAGGTAGCTGGTGAGACAGGCCCGACCAGTTACCTACAAACCCACCCAGGGGGTGTGTTTAAGAACGCTATTATAAAGTGTGTATGATTGTTTGAAGCACCTGTGATGAGGTCATAGCCATGTGACCCGGTGGGCATGGCTATGGACCATATAAGGTGGCCAGGGTAGGTCACATGGAGTTTATGGCTGCACGTGCCTGATAGTTCCCTGGAGGGAATGGACGTCTACAGCGTGGGGAAGCAGCCATGAGGTAAACCCAGAGAGGGGATATAGCTGGGAGGCTGAAGAGCCTGTGTATGGAACATTACATAACCTTTGTGACCACAGGCTTAACAGAGGGAAGCTCTGTCATGGACGCTATGCTGTTTTCTATTGCTTTGATGGTTTTGATGCATGAATAAACCGCATGGACTGTTATTATTTTATGGAAAACCCGTGCCGGATGTGGTTATTTGGGCTGCCAAGCGAGTATCCCCTACCCGAATGACAGCGCTACCTTACAATATATATATATATATATATATATATATATATATATATATTTAATATACACATATACATACTGTATATCAGATGTAACTAGGGATGGGCGCACCCGTTGATGTTTGGGTCCATCGGGTTCGGGCCATACCAGAGCTGTACTTTAACATGATCCCAAACCTGAACCTCATTCAAGTGAATGGTGGGCCTGAACATCCGTCGGTTATTACCCTGTCCTCTGTGTCACAGTATGGGAAACAGTGACTGGCTGTTACCTTACTGAACTCACCGCCAGTAACAGCCGCTGTGTATCGTGGTTCCCATGATGTCACACAGAGGACTCCGGCGGTGACCAGGTTAACACTGGTCAGGCGCCAGCTTATGACTATTACTGGCATCAACGTCTTCTGCTCTCGCTGATAGCCGCAAAAGCAGGAGACACTGATGAGAGTAATCATCAGCCGGCACTTGTGCATAGCGTTCGCTTTATTGCTATCCACAGACACCGGAGACAAAGAAGAACATTGACGTGGACTACTTAGGGATCATTTTATTAATAAATAGATGTACCAGGGATTGTGTGGGCGAGCCTTTAATCAAATAGTTTTTTTTTTATTCTGTGTGTTTATTTTTACTACTGTGTTAGTAATGGGGATGTCTGAAACCTCTCCATTACTAACCCCTAAAACAATTGCCTTATTTTTCGGACTATAAGACGCAGCTTACCGTAAGATGCACCTAGGTTTTAGAGAAGGAAAATATAAAAAAAAAATTGAAGCCGAAAATGTCATGGCACACTGTTATGGAGGGGGAGCGGCTGATGACACTGCTATAGGGCTAATATCCTCCATCCTAGTATATATGCCCCCTCATTCTGATATATATGTCCCCATCCAGGTAGATATGGCTCCCCATCCTGGTATACATGGCCCCTATCCACCATCCTGGTATACATATCCCCCATCCACCATCCTGGTATACATTGCCCCCATGCACCATCCTGGTATACATTGCCCCCATGCACCATCCTGGTACTCATGGCCTCCCCATGCTGGTACACATGGCCCCCATCCTGGTATACTTGGCCTCCCCATCCTGGTATATATGGCCCCCATCCACCACCCTGGTATATATGGCACCTATCCACCATCCTGGTATACATGTTAGCTGTACAATAAGGCTCAGCCCCTACTTTCTAACAATTTTGGAGGAAAAAAGTACTTCTTATAGTCCGAAAAATATGATACTCCGATTTCCACCACACCAGGGCAGTTGGGAAGAGCTGAGGCTAAGCACCAGAATGGCGTGTCACTTCTGGGGCAGCTGCAGGTAATATCTGTAGGTTGGGAATGGTCCAATAACCATGGGCATTTGTGCCCCAAAACCAGGAGTGGGTGGTTACTTTTCTATTATACTTTTCCTCTTATAGTTCCACTCCTGGTTTTGGCTTAGAAAAGCTGATGTAAAAAACTGACCAAATACTCAACGTATGCACATGGCCTTGTAGATAACTCGTCTGCTGATGTGTTAGTCGGCTGCTTTCTCATAGATAACACTGGAGCACTAGGACTAACGAGCGCTCCGATATATGGGAGAGTCTGCTGAGATGGCCGTTGGCCACACGATTGGCTAAGGCATCTAGGATCCAAACATGAACAGTTATATCATTTGTGCCTCTGAGTTATAATTTGTTTCTATGGAGTTATAACTGATCAGTATGGAAAATAAATCATGGTATGCAGAATGTTTTTCATTCACAAAGTTTAAAGGGAATCTGTCACCACATTTGACCTATGTAAACAATTAGTATGGGCATACAGGTAATAGGCTGCTGAGGAGAGTGATCCCTGTATGTCTCATATAAGATGTCTTGTTATTGAGAAATCATCTTTTATTGCTTTATGTAGATGATCTCTTCCAGGCTATTAAGGAGGACGATGCCTGGAAGATAACTCTGCCTCCAGAGCTTGTTTTACATGAAGGGGGAGTTACCAGTGTGATGTGTAATGGTTACCAGTGTAACGGCCGCTCTCTGCTATCATGATCTCACTGCAGAGATGTGTGTGATTATACCTTGACATCTGCAGCTTCCTCTCAGCTTTCATTTGACCAAAACAAGGAGAATGAGGGTTATAACATGGAGGACCGTGAAACCAAATACAACCAACAAAAAGCAAGGTCCTCCAATGAGGTACAAAGATATATTTTTATTCAATACATTGAATGATAAAAATTGACATGGCAACCATATAGAAATAGGATAGCAAAAAAAAACACATACACAATGGGTGACACACTACATAAAAAAATACTCTATGGCACATGAAGTAGCATATGGTAGAAAATTAAGACTGTGCAAAAAATACACAAAGTGCCTGATATCATGAGAATTTATCATATAATGTTTCATATATCCAAAGATGCAATGTAGTAAAAAAAAATGCATCACAAAATGTGCAAAAATTCATAAAGTGCTTAGTGCAAGAAATATGTAGATATATCTCATATTGCAACAGACACTGTACTTATACACAGTAATACATAACTTTTTATGTATAGAAAGATACAGCAATTAATCCATCATGAAAATTCTTGAACATAGTGATACATAACATACTGGCATTGCTGGGTTTCCTATAACTGATCTCCTTAGAAAGGAAAAAAAAAACTTTAAATTAAGTGCAATGATGTGAATAAATTGAAAAGGAGACCAGATATGGAAAAAAAAAATTCTCCATGGCTTTAAATAACAAACTAATAGAGATTATTTTTACCAAAGTGGAGTGTCACCCAGAGTCCCCTGACGCGCTTTTCGATGTACATCTTCCTCAGAAGGGGTGCTCAATCTCCCATTCCACAAGACCGCTCTTTTTATTCCTTAATGTGTGGCCAATCAACATAATACAAATTACCTGTGAAGTGCACGGCTCCCAACAACTGCATTGCGTTATACTCATTTCCTGTTTCCGGAAATGTGCCCCAGTAAAGACCGCCGTGTTCTAGATATTTAGACAGCGATACGCGATACCCGGAAGTGCGTCCCCACGGTCGTCCTGGCAACGGCTCCCCGTACGTTAAACAACAACCAGAAGTATAAGCGCCATTTTGGATCACCCATGATAAGAGGCATACTCAGTTGTCTAGGAGACAATACGTCACTCGGCACGTCAGTTTTGCATCCCATAGAGACGACCCACATTGTGCGGGACATTCACATCCCAACCTGCAAGATTCAACCCATCTTATGAAGGAACGTAAATGGGACAGACATAAATAAAGCCAGGATCCTAGTAGAAATCTTAATTAAACAAGTTCTTAACAGACTTCTGAGCCATAAAGCATTTCTCCCAATATAAAGCATATATAACACAAATGGCATTTAAAAAAAAAAAAAAGATTTTTTAATGACAAGAACGGGTGATGCATGCGGGCCCACATGCATCCTCCCTGTCATTCTGGTTATCAAATCATATCCATACAAAAACATATACATATATATAGACACAAGAATATTTTTATATTTTATATAAAATGCAAAATCTATATGTAAAAAAAAAAGTAAAGAATGTATACATAAAAAAATAATAAATAATAAAAAATAATGGTGAAATAATAACCATAAATGAAAAAAATAAAAAATAAATAAAAATAAAATATTACAATTCAAAAAAGGGGAGAAAATAAAATAGAAAATAAAAAATATAAAATAAAAAAGAATACAAAAGATACAAAAAATAAAAATAATGGACAAATACAAAATAAAAAATGAAAAATAAAAAAAATTAAAAGGGCCACATCCCGGAAAAATTTTTTTTAGGATATGTAGAAATGGAAGCACAAAAGTGCGACAGCACACAAAATGAGGAACCTATTTTATAGAAGATCCCAATGAAAGGGCATGGTGTATAATAATATATTACCATACAAATTAAAGTGAAGTAAATGGTGACCCAATAGGAAACAAAAAAGAATAGAAAATTGTGCAAAATGTAAAAAAAAGAGACCATGAACTACCATACGCCTATGGCGTACATGGGTACATAAATAAATAGATAGGAAGTGACAAGAATACAAAGAAAAATTACATTAATGTGAAAATGTGCTAACAAAAATGACATGTGAAAAAGAATAAAATGCCATAAAGATATGGCATATAAATACATCATACAATATGTGTGTTCACAAATATGGCATACAAAGATGCCAAGAAAAAATATATAAAGTGACAAAGTGTTGTCAAGTATAGCATACAAAGATGCCAAAAAAGAATATATATATTGACAAGGTGTGGTGAAGCTAAAGTGCAAGACAAAGATGCTGTCGATACCAACAGACATGACATATAAATATATGCCAAGAAAAATTATATAAAGTGACAGTGTTATCAAGTATAGCATACAAAGATGCCAAAAAAATATGTAAAGTGACAAAGTGTTGTGATATTGAAGTGCAAGACAAAAGTGCTGTTGATACCGACAGACATGACATATAAATATATCACGCAAATATATATAAACACACAACTATAACATACACAAATACCTAAAAAATATATCTATATATATCGGGAAAAACAAGATATTGTGAACAAAAGTGCGATAAAAACATTTAAAAATACACCAAGACAAAATGAGAAAACTTTTTATATTCTCATGAACAACAATCTCTAAATGACAAACAGGTGTGCATACATGCATGCCAACCAAAAAAACATACACACATGCACCACATACATATAAGCACACATGTATTCCAGCAATGCCAGATGGTGGAAACGCAAAAAAATTAAATATAAGAGATAATACTTGACTCAGAAAGAAACCGGGTTATAAAAGACCAGGATGAGAATTCCCAATCAGATTGCATGGTTAGATCATAGCGCAAATTCAGATCTTAATACACTTCTTTGATAATCTCCATTCACCAGCTGTTTAAGAGGGAGCCGAATATCCAAAAAACAAGACAAAAATTCCTAGTCCAGTAACATAGTTGGATCCTGGTGTGAATTCAGATCTTAATGCACTTCTTTAATAATCTCCATTCACCGGATGTCTTAGAGGGAGCCGAACATCCACAGGCAAAAAATGGAAACGTGTTACAAATGTCAACTTTCTGTAGCAAATTTTGGCTTTTCTGTAGCAGATAAAGTTGAATGAAGAGTAGTCAACACTAAGAGATGTACAAAAAAACACAATTAAAAACAGAAATAAAGACCAGTGAATAAAACCATTCACAAAAAGGGAGCATAGCTCAGGATTTCATTCAAACCCTTGGGACGCACCGTCTGCAGTCTTCAAATCCATTTTGATTCCAATTGTGAAAGGATTTTTCTGAGATCTCCACGATTGTCCATCATTACACAATCAATGCCGATAACTTTCAAAAGTTTAGAGTCACAATTATGTGCAGCTATAAAGTGCCTTGGGATTGGTTTTAATGTTTTACAATCGTCAACTTTATCAGCATTAATGATATCTAACACATGTTCACGGATCCTGATACGTAATCGCCTTGAGGTTAGACCCACATACATAAGGTTGCAGGGACATGTTGCAAGGTAAACAACTCCCTCTGTATTACACATGATATGTTTACTTATTTTGGATTCCTTTTTCCCATCGCTCGAATGAAAGATAGTACCACGTCTCATATTTGGGCATGCAAGGCATGAACCACATGGAAAGAACGCGTCTTTAGGGCCACTGGTGCCAAAGAAGTTTTTTGGTGGATCACCAATATAATTGCTCTTAACAAGATGATCTTTTAAGTTTCTGGCCCTTCTGTATGTAATTGATGGATGATCGGAAATGAAGTCATGAAGTATCGGATCCGTTGTTAAAAGTGGCCAAAATTTGCCCAATGCCTGTTTGATGTCGTACCAATGCTCATTATATTGAGATATAAATCTTACCTGTTCCTTCTCATTTTTTTTCTCCTTCCGCGGCTGTAATAGAGCGCTTCTTTCAGTACTCAAAGCTCTCCTTAAACCCTTCCTGACAGATCTTCCACTGTACTCCTTTTCAAAGAATCTCCGGGACAATTCACGTGACTGCAGGAAGAAAGAATTGGCATCAGAACAATTACGTTTTAACCTTAAGAATTGTCCTGTAGGAATATTATTAATTTGATGACTCGGGTGTGAAGAAGCATCATGCAGTAATGAATTAATTGCAGTGCTTTTCCTATGGATGCTTGTTTGTAAGCAATCCTTCTGATCCTTATAAAGCAGGATATCCAAAAATTCAACGGATTCCTGACTATATTTACTCGTCAAGTGAATATTGTAGTCATTCTTATTGAGTTCCAAAATGAATTCTTTCAAGTGACATTCAGAGCCCTGCCATAAAAAGAGAACATCGTCTGTTGTGAGTTCATTTTTCCCTTCACCAGTGAGGTCTGATGAACTCCCTCTTCTGGCGCAGGAAGTTAGTGAGGCTGATTACCAAACAGCTGAGCAGGTAGATGATGACTGGGTCACAGGAACTGATGACTGGATATAAGGCAGCCGACGCCCTGCTGCCTTGCCGGTGATTTTCCTGCTGGATTCTTGGAGACCAGTCTGATTTCTGCTTCTCAAAGCTAAGTTTTTCTGTGCCTTTTGTACACTTTAGTTCTGGTTTTGTTTGCCTTGTTTTTTGGAGTTCAGCCATCCCCAGCCGGGGGTGAGCTGAATTCCATTTTTGTCTCTGATCTGTTGATCTCTGGCTCTGTCTTCAGAATATACCTGAGTGCTGATATAGTCTTTTTGAAGCCTAGCGACTTCAGGGCCTGTTTTTCCTATCAGTCTGTTCATTTTTGGATAGGGTTTTTGCGGATTGCAGACAGCAGCTTTTCTATCCTGTCCTATTTAGTTAGCTTGGGCCCCATCATTTGCTCAACCTATCTTTCTATCTGTGTTAGTGTTTTTCATCTTGCTTCACAGTCATTATATGTTGGGGGCTGCCTATTGTTTTGGGGTCTGCTCTGGGGCAGTTTTGATTTCCCCTTTCTGTCTTTAGGCTAATTTAGTTCTCCGGCTGTGATCGAGGGGTCTAGGGCACCGTAGGAACCCCCCACGGCTTCTGCTAGTTGTTGTGGATAGGTTCAGGGGTCTGCAATCCGATAGCTTCCAACTTCTGGTTTTCTGGACTTAGCTATTATTTTTGTTTTTTCCTCCTTCTGTGACTCATCCATAACAATCGTCTATAAATCTTGTCCAGATCAACACCTTCTCAGAGTGTTTGATGGGGTTAGCCAAGAAGCATTCCCGCTCCCTCAGCCTCAGGAAAAGGTTCGCATAGGAGGGCGCAAAGGCTGCTTCCATGGCCGTTCCCTGGAGCTGTAGGTAGTGAACTCCCCTAAAAAGGAAAAAAATTATGTTTGAGGCTGAAATCCAAAGCTTCAAGTAAAAATTCTCTAAGTTGAGTCTCCATGTCCGTGGTGGAGAGGAAAAAAGCAACTGCCCCTATTCCATCTGTATGTCTAATGGACGTGTAAAGTGCTTCCACGTCCATAGACACCAACCACATATCAGATTCTAGGTATATACCCTCAAACCTACGTATGCAATTAGTGGAATCTTTAAGGAAAGAAAGTAGAGTCTCCACTAAAGATTTAAGATGCCAATCCAAAAATTTGCATAAAGGTTCACATAGACTCTCATTACCAGAGACTATTGGTCTCCCAGGGGGATTAACCTCACTTTTATGTACCTTAGGAAGTAGATACAGACACGGTGTCCTAGGATAATCAACTGTCAAGAAATCCTTCTCTTGTTTGCTGATGACACCATTCTCGAAGGCCCTCATTAAAATTTTCTGCAACAAAGCACGAAAGGAATTAGTCGGATTATAAGTAAGTTTCTTATAACATTCTGCGTTGAGCAGTTGTCTCAGGGCCTCCTTTTCATACATAGTTGTTGGCCAAATGACCACGTTGCCACCCTTATCCGCTGGTTTAATTAGGGCCCCTTCAATTCCCTAAGTTCCTTAAGGGCTTGGTGTTGGTCATTATTATGATTGTCCTTACCCAACTTATTCGATATCCTAGAGAATTCTTCTGACACCAACTTTACAAAAAGTTTGATGTTAGGATATAGATTTAGTGGCGGAAACTTCGTAAATTTGGGTCTAAAGGGTCGCATTACCTTACCTGTTGCCCCTTGGTCACCATTTTCCAATTCCAATTCTTCCAGAATTTCAATGGCCTGTAGTTCTCTTTCAGTCCAATCAGTTTCCCCTGAATTCGATTTACCAAAAATCCTCTTAAAAACCAATTTTCTTGCAAACAGATTTAGGTCAATCAACGCTGTAAACAGAATCAATTTTTTCAGAGGGAGAAAAAGTGAGTCCCGAGCTCCACACATCAATTTGCATAGGAGAAAGTGGTGTATTAGATTAATTATCTGTAATTTGTTGGTTTCCCTTCCTACTTAAG
Source organism: Dendrobates tinctorius (assembly GCF_039654945.1). Lineage (NCBI taxonomy): Eukaryota > Metazoa > Chordata > Amphibia > Anura > Dendrobatidae > Dendrobates > Dendrobates tinctorius. Next base: position 5,019,050 of record NW_027361672.1, read on the forward strand.
CCCCCGTTACACATAGCGATATCGCTAGCAATATCGCTGTAACGTCACTGATTTTGTGACGCAGCAGCGATATTGCTAGCGATATCGCTATGTCTGATAATTACCTCCGACCGGCTCCCCCGTTGCTCATCGCTGGTCGCGCGAGAACATCCTGGATCATTTCTTGTCGGGCGCTTCCTGTGGCGCCGACGAGCGACGCGTGGACACGGGCGGGAGGACGTCAGGATCGCCTCGTCTGACAGGTAAGTAACGACCCCAGACCCCTGCTATGTCGCTGGTGAGATCTGCCTGTGTGGCAGCTCACTAGCGACCACTTACCAATGCACCAGCGATCCATATCGTCGGGATCGCTGGTGCATCGCGAAGTGTAACGGTACCCTAACTCCCCGATCCCTTTGTGTAGAATATCTCTGTTCTCTATAGGGGGCTCCTTTTCTATTACCTCTTAAATCATAGGGCTGTGTCCAATTTGGTTTTTCCCTCTGTCTCATGTCAGAAGAGATTGAAGATGTTGAAGAGGAGACAGATGGTGCTCGATCTCTTCTAGATCCATCATTCCACTTGTAAACTTTAGAATTCTGATAATCCTGTGAATCACGCTTAAATTTACTAGTTTTCATTTCTTGAATTTCCGTTTCCCATGTAGTAAAAGATTGATCCATCTCTTTCTTAAAGGTATCCAGTTGGTTAATAGAAAGAGTTTCTTTTAATTTCTTGTGTATTTCTTCAATTTAGATCTCAATCATATCCAAACTCCGCTTATCATGACCAATCAATAGTTCGATCATCGAACGTGAACAGATATTACAAGCCTCCTCCCATTTCTGACGAAAATTGGGGTCTTCAACCAAAAATGCTGGTGTATTGTGTCAACCATTGTGTATGTGTTTTTTTTTGCTATCCTATTTCTATATGGTTGCCATGTCAATTTTTATCATTCAATGTATTGAATAAAAATATATCTTTGTACCTCATTGGAGGACCTTGCTTTTTGTTGGTTGTATTTGCTCTCAGCTTCCATGTCAGAGGCAGACAGGTTGCAAAATTCTTTGTCTATTTGTCTCCAGACAAATGGATGGCTTTACTGGGAGAAATCACTGCCAGACAGGTATCTGGAATGTTATTACACTGAACCCATTCTAGAGAATAGCCATCTTTGTCATCCAAGTTGTACCTTTCTGTTCTGGCTTAAAGGGAATCTGTCACCCTATTTTTCGCCTATCAGCTGCCGGCACTGACATGAGGGGCTTATCTACAGCATTCTGTAATTCTGTAGATAAGCCCCCGATGTAACCTGAAAGATAAGAAAAATGAGTTAGATTATACTCACCCAGGGGCGGTCCGGTTTTGGTCCGATGGGTGTCACGGTCCGACGCCTCCCATCTTCAACCGGTGACGTCTTCTTCTTTGCTGCCTGTCGTGGCTCCTGCGCAGGCTCATTGCTCTGCCCTGTTGAGGGCAGAGCAGAATACTGCAGTGCGCAGGCACCGGACCTCTGCCGGTGCCTGCGCACTGCAGGACTCTGCTCTGCCCTCAACAGGGCAGAGCAGTGCGCCTGCGCAGGAGCCAAGACGGGAAGGAAAGAAGACGTCACCGTTAGAAGATGGGAGGCGCCGGACCGGACCCGGAACGCCCCTGGGTGAGTATAATATAACTCATTTTTCTTATATTTTAGATTACATCGGGGGCTTATCTACAGCATTACAGAATGCTGTAGATAAGCCCCTGATGTCAGTGCCGGCAGTTGATAGGCGAAAAATAGGGTGACAGATTCCCTTTAAAGAGGAGAGTCCTGAGTGGGGGAACCTTTTGTACAATGTCTATAAAATAGGAAGTGACCATCTAAAATGGTGTTGTCTTCTTTCTGCATGGTGCCAATAAATAAATAAAAATACTTAAATTCTTCAGTCATATTATTAACTATTCTGTTCTGCCATTCTTTCCTGTCTGTTTTCCTAAATGATCTCTGTACCCTGTCGGTGCTTCTGTCGAGTGCTCCAGGAACCTTTGAGAACAGCTGATTTTTACCAGCTTGCAGTACAATCACAATGTAACTTGTGACATCTTACAAATACCGTTTATTTTTTCACTTTGTTTTAGGAAATGGCAAAAATCTTAAACCATCCCCGGGTGTATGCGTTTCTTCACATCCCAGTGCAGTCTGCCTCAGACAGTGTGCTTATGGACATGAAGAGAGAATACTGCGTAGCAGACTTCAAAAGAGTGGTGGATTTCTTGAAAGCGAGGTATGTTTACTTGTGTGCTGAGCGAGATTAGCAGCACTTTCTTCCACCACATCTGAAGGGTAACTTATTCCTATCACTGCAGAAAAAATTGAAATGCATCTTCAAGGTTCTTAAATTCCATGGAACAAAGCAATCGTGCGTCTTTTCACATTCTACTCTAAATGAGCTTATTTACCCTGTAGTCCGTAAATAAGTACCGTATATACTCGAGTATAAGCCAAGGACCTAATTTTACCACAAAAAACTGAGAAAACTTAATGATCTTAGTATAAGCCTAGGGTGGGAAATGCAGCAGCTACTGGTACATTTAAAAAATAAAAATAGATACCAACAAAATTACATTAATTGAGACATGAGTCCCATAAGATGCTCCATAGGAAATACGCCCTATATAATGCTCCATAAAGTTGATGATGGGCGCCCCATAAGATGCTCCATACAAAAATATGCCCCATATAATGTTGCATAAAATTGTTGATTGCACAATAAGATGCTCCATACAAAAATATGCCCCATATAATGCTCTGTAAAATTGATGATGGCCCCATAAGATGCTCCATACAAAAATATTCCCCATATAATGCTGCATAAAGATGATGATGACCCCATAAAATTCTCATATAACGCTCAATAATGCAGTTTATGCTGATTATATACCCTATATTGCTGCTGCAATAAAAAAAAATGACATACTCACCTCTCGTCGCTGGCCATTGCTCATCAGCTTCGTCGGCTGTCGGCAGTGACTTCAGGCAGAGGGAGCACACTAATCACGTAATTGCGCCCTTTGACCTGAACGTCACAGCCAGAGGACGCAGAAGACACAGCGTGGAGATGGAATGAGGAGAGGTACCGGGGGGCCTGAGCAAGCGGCGGCACAGGCACCTGGCCCCCATAGTTTGCCGTTGTTCCTGCCTCCTCAGGACCCCGGCACTTGTCCCGGTGCCAAGCCGACCACCGGCCCTGTCAGCAGCCACTAGAATACTTACCGAGGCTGCAGGGGAGCGCGTAGATGATTCGGAGACACCAGGAACAACCACACTGCCTCAGAGAACAGGTATGTGGGACCGTGACTCCTGTATAAGCCGAGGAGGGTATTTTTCTGCAAAAAAAAGGTGCTGAAAAACTCAGGTTGTACACGAGTATATACGGTGAGTAGTAATAGTACATGTAAATATCATGGGGAACGTGATACTATTTTGATCAAAAAAAGCATAAAAATCATCCCTCCACGACAAGTTGTACCCAGTCGGGATGTCCTATCTTGTCTCTTATATTAAAACCTCAATGTGTCTCCACCGACTTCAATGTAGATGAGGGCAGAGCAGGACATGGACCAGACTATTCAGACACCTCCCCATGGGAAGCTTTATAGTGTCACGCCAGCCGCTGTATCTGCCCCCGCTGCCTCTGCCGCCACTCTCGCTGCAACTGCTGCCCCCGCTATCGTGCCTGCACCACTCGCCGTGCCCCGACGCGCTCACCTCTCCCGGCGCGCACCCAGAGTGGGCACGCGTCACCCAGCTCCCTCACTTCCGGTCCTGCGGCCGCCTTCTGTCTCCCGTCGGGTACGCATGCGCCCCTCGCACCGCAGACCCTGTGGCACACTGTCTCCTGGCTGAACCGCTCATCCCTTTTCCTCCATGATCCTGGAGGACCCTGACCCGGAAGTCCTGCAGCGAGCGCCCTATATCAGGTAGCCTCGCCCCCTGCTCTGTGCCTGACTATCATTTGTGTTTTCACGTTTGTTTCTGGCCCACGCTTCCCTGCGTTCTCCTGCCTTGCGTTCCGTCCTGTACCTGAGCGCAGTCGTACCTCTTATTGTTCTCCCCTTGTGACCTCCTTGTGTTTCTTTCTAGTGCCCTGGCACTCAGCTTCTGAATAGATGCAGTTGTATTTAATGCAGCCAAATTAAACAACAAAAACGTTTCGGCCTCATGTGGCCTTCATCAGTTAGCAGACTGCTCAGAGATAGGAAAAGATCTTGTTTAATGAAACAGGTAGGGGATTATATCCCATATAAATGCAGCCGCTGGTAAGTAGCAATATATGTGGGCTCAATGCTGCACAGCGTCCTTACAGATGTCTGAGGATTGTGCACGTGCTGCCTGCAGTGACACGGTATCCACCGTTCGTTGACGGCCCACGAACGGTGGTACCGTGTCACTGCAGGCAGCACGCGCACAATCCTTAGACCTATGTAAGGACGCTATGCCGCATTGCGCCCACATATATTGCTACTTACCAGCGGCCGCATTTATATACTTACCAGGGCGCATCATTGTCGGCATCGCTCGTGTGTCGTTGAAGAGATCTGCCTGTTTGGCAGCTTACTAGCGACCATGTAGCGGCGCACCTGCGATCCCGACAACGATACGACCTGTTAGGGATCGTTGGTGCGTCGCTACATGGTCGCTATGTGAAACGGGACCTTAAGAATAATGTTCCAGTTTACTTTCTTTATCTATCTTCTGTCATTCTCCTACTGTACATAGTGTACAGCTTGTTTTTAATGAACACCACCACCAGAGCTGGCCCAATGTGAGCTGTAGTTACTTTCCAGGGGAAGAGTTAACTCTTAAGATCCCTGTCAGCTCTCTCCAGTCCATTGATTTCTATAAAGTAGTTAGCTGCTCACCTGTTCCCTCTCAGTTCCTGGCCAAAGTTGGTTAGTATTTTGATAGATTACCAGAGTAAAGGTGGTCTTACGCTTTAGTTAAAGTGGTATTCCCATCTCCAAGATCCTATGCCAATATGAAGTTAGTGTAACATAGCAACATAGTTTTGAAGGCTGAAGGAAAACCTTATGTCCCTCTAGTTCAGCCTATTTTTAGTGCAGCTGTTCTGCATTGTTGATCCTGGGGAAGGCAAAAAACCCACAGAGTAGAAGCCAATTTTCTCCGTAGGGAAAAAAATTCCTTCCCCTAAGCTGGGTCAACCATCTACCTTATAATATTATGTTACTCGTTACCTTCTATACTGTTACTCACAAGAAAAGCATCCATTCCTTTCTTAAATTCATTCAGTGAGTTGGCCATCACCACTTCCTCAGGAAGAGAATTCCAGAGCCTCACTGCTCTTACCCTCTTCTATACTGGTGCAGAAATTGTCTTTCCTCCAAACGAAGAGAATGCCCCCTTGTTCTTGTCACAGTCCTTGGTACACACAGTTCATTGGAGAGATCTCTGTATTGCCCTCTGATATACTTGCACATTTATTAAGTCTCCCCTAAGTCTTCTCTTTTCTAGAGTAAATAGACCTTGCACATTTATTAAGTCTCCCCTAAGTCTTCTCTTTTCTAGAGTAAATAGACCTAATTTTGATAACCTTTCTTGGTATTGTAGTGAACCAACTCCATTTATCATTTTAGTAGCTCGCCTTTGAACCCTTTCAAGTTCAATAATGTCTTTCTTTTTTTTTTTTATGTTCAATCTATTTTATTGAGCATTTTACAAACAAAGAATATGTTATATGCAAACAGATAATATATAGAATCATAGAAAATATCTAGTATTCAAAAATGATAATACAACCATCTATCAGTAAATCAAACAAATAATGTCTTTCTTGAGCACCGGAGTCCAAAATTGCACACAATACTCCAAGAGTGGTCTGACGAGTGATTTGTACAGAGGGAGAATTATGGTTTCATCTCGTGTCCCCAGACCTCTTCTAATGCGTCCCATGACCCTATTTGCTTTGGTGGCAGCTGCCTGACACTGGGCACTCCAATTTAGCTTCTTATTGACTAAGATGCCTAAGTCTTTTTCCATGTCTGATTTCCCCAGCAGTTTCCCATTTAGTAAGTAATTGTAGCATCTGTTTCTCCTTCCCATGTGCATAACCTTACACTTATCTGTGTTAAACCTCATTTGCCATTTTTCAGCCCAATTCTCCAATTTACTCAAATCTGTCTGTAGTTGCAAACTGTCCTCCTTTGTGTTAACTACCTTACATAGTTTTGTATCATCTGCAAATACTGATATTTTACTGTGTAAGGCTAGTTTCACACTTGCTTTTTTTTGCAGCGCGTTTTTCCCGCAAAAAAAGCATTGAAAAAACGCATACAAAAGCATACAACTGCTGCGTTTTTTTCAAGCATTTTTATGAGCATGCATGAAAAAAACGCAGCGTTTGTATGCGTTTTTAGTGCGTTTTTACCGCGTTTGCATTTTTTTCCAACATTAGGTGGCCCCTCACACTAACCCAAACCATGACTTTACTAACCCTGACCCTAACCCTAACCCTGACCCTAACCCTTAACCAAATCATACTTAACCCTAACCCAAACCCTAACTAACCCTAACCCTGACCCTAACCCTAACCCTAACCCTTAACCAAATCATACTTAACCCTAACCCAAACCCTAACCCTGACCCTAACCCTGACCCTAACCCTGACCCTAACCCTTAACCAAACCATACTTAACCCTAATCCTGACCCTAACCCTGACCCTAACCCTTAACAAAACCATACTTAACCCTAACCCTGACCATAACCCTAACCCTGACCCTAACCCTAACCCTTAACCAAACCATACTTAACCCTAATCCTGACCCTAACCCTGACCCTAACCCTTAACAAAACCATACTTAACCCTAACCCTGACCCTAACCCTGACCCTAACCCTTAACCAAACCATACTTAACCCTAATCCTGACCCTAACCCTGACCCTAACCCTTAACCAAACCATACTTAACCCTAACCCTGACCCAAACCCCAACCCTGACCCTAACCCTAACCCTAAACCCCCTTAACTAACCCTAACTCTAACCCAAACCCCTAAATTCCATGGTTAAAAAAAAAAACCGCATATGCAAAAAAACGCATACATGAGCATGCCAGTGCGCACATATGCGCATCCATAGGCTATAATGGCCATTTTTAGCGCAAAACGTGCGCATATGTGCGCATGCGCTTTTTTGCAGGGCCAAAAAATGCAACATGCTGCTTCTGGAAAATACAAACGCACACCCCAAAAAAACGCAGCGCATGAAAATCGCATACATGCGCTTACAAGCGCGCAGGTATGCGCACCCATGTTAAATATAGGGGAAAAAACGCATGCGCACATATGCGTTTTTTTCCAGCGCTAAAAAACGCAAATGTGAAACCAGCCTAAGCCATCCACTAGATCATTAATAAATATATTAAATAGTAGGGGGCCCAATACAGAACCCTGTGGTACCCCACTAGTACCCCTGGCCCAATCTGAGTACGCCCCATTAATAACCACTCTTTGTTTTCCATCACTAAGCCAGCTACCTACCTATCTACACACATTTTCCACTAGCCCAAGCTTTCTCATCTTACTTACCAATCTTTTATGTGGGACAGTGTCAAATGCTTTAGAGAAGTCGATATAAATGACATCCAATGATTCTCCTTGGTCCATTTGAGAGCTTACATCCTCATAGAAGCTGATCAGGTTAGTTTGACAGGAGCCATCCTTCATAAATCCATGTTGATATGGAGTTAAACTTTTATTATTTATGTAATAATTATAATATTAGCAAATACCTCCAATTAAAAATGTAGTATAGTTTTTTCTGATTTGCTATGTCTATTTGCTCATGTGCAGGCATTGCAGGACCTTAGGTATCCATGGTTACGGCCACCATGGATACCGAAGGTTCTGCAATGCCTGCACATGCGGAAAGAGACAAAACGAATCATAAAAACTATATTATATTTCTAATTGGAGGTATTTGCTAATATTATCATACCTACTACATATTGGCATATGATCTTGGAGATTGGAATACCCATTTAAGTGTCTGGCTGGACTACACAATTCTCTAATTGTGTGTAGTGGTGTTCAGACTCTCCACTCAATAGCAGATATCAGGGGAAAAAGGTTTTGAAACTTTAGGTTTTATTAACATGCAAGTTTTTTTCTTAAGGAAGATAACCCACCACTAGAGGTGTTGGCGGTTTACTCCATTCCTCCTAAGAACAAATGCATAGTCCACTAAGCCTAGTGAGCATTTATATAGGGGAATCAAGAGATCGTAATACGAAACAGCACTGCTGCTTGGAGCAAACTGCTTAATGGGAATCTGTCACCCTTTTTTTCGGCTTGCAGTTGCCGGCATAGACATCGGGGGCTTATCTACAGCATTCTGTAGTGCTGTAGATAAGCCCCCGATGTAACCTGAAAGATAAGAAAAACACGTTATATTATACTCACCGGGGTGGGCAGTCCGGTCCGGTGGGCGTTGCGGTCCGGTCCCACGCCTCCCTTCTTCATGCAATGACATCCTCTTCTCCCGTCCTGTAATGGCTGCGGCGCAAGCGCACTGCTGTGCCCTGTTGAGGGCAGAGCAGAGTCCTGCAGGCGTCGGGAGAGGTCCGGCGCCTGCGCACTGCAGAATTCTGCTCTGCCCTCAACAGGGCAGAGCAGTGCGCCTGTGCCGGAGCCATTACAGGACAGGAGAAGAGGATGTCATTGCATGAAGAAGGGAGGCGTCGGACCGGACCGCCCACCCCGGTGAGTATAATATAACGTGTTTTTCTTATCTTTCAGGTTACATCGGAGGCTTATCTACAGCACTACAGAATGCTGTAGATAAGCCCCCGATGTCTATGCCGGCAGCTGCAAGCCGAAAAAAAGGGTGACAGATTCCCTTTAAGTCCCATCCTGTGACTGCTATAGTGATCTGAGGAATGGTGCATCTGACACAAACAACATTAGCAAACTGCATGAATGTTGGTCCCAGATACAATTAAATGTACTTTTTCAAAACCTGTAGGGTATGTGCACTCAAAAATTTTTTGATGCCGGCGTACTTGCATAGTTTGTGAGTCAGAAGATGCCGGTGGTGTTTCTCCTGAAGTGTGTTCTTTATTGACTTTTAAGTCATTTTTGCTGCCCACATCTTTTATTTTTTTCTTTAATTTTACATAAAAAAATAGTATAGGCTTCCAAGCGGAAGCCACCTGAAGAATGGTCGAGTCACTTCTCTTAGTCGCTTCACATCCTTCGAAGCCTGAAGTCTTTAGATTGAACATATGCCTAGCAAGTCGTTATAACATTGCAGTGCAGATAATGGTTTTGGTTTTTTTTTACTTTTTTTTAGTGTTTTTTTTTTCAAGCTGGTTCTAAGCAGAAGATACTATGAGCACTTACCCTTAAACCTCTTTAGAAATCCATGCTGATAGTGTGGATCAGGGGAAGTGCAGGAGCGTCAAATGAGGCAGCCACAATCTAGAGATTGAAACCTGATTATATTACCATCGTATGAAACCATCCTAACATTTGTGATTAGCGTTTGATACTGCAAGAAGCCACAGACAGAATCAAAAGTTATGAAGTCTCCTGAAAGGAGCTCAGAAGGTTGGCTTGTTATCGGCTGGGTGTTCGGATCATTTGTGTATCTACAGAGGTGCCCTAACACCCGCCCGTCGTGAGTAACAGTCCATTATGAGACCTTATTTAGCACTCTGAATACAGCACAATATTTAGCGATAAACTGTGGCTGTGTTATGACGACAGATTCTGCTATGCTTTATTGTCTCTCACATGTATAATGGCAGAGCACAATTATTAGATTTCGCCTGACACCTCGTCACTTAAAGGCATAGGGTGGGGTTCACCCCTAGTGAATTACTGTTCTGCTCCTCCTCACTTATCAGCCATTATACAAATGATACCCTCTGATTCCTGCGACACACAATCTGTCAATGTACCTGCTTCTCATCTATCTCTCCGCCTGTCGGCCACTTATCCACATGTTTTCATGTAGTGGTGCCAGGCTGTGAGCTAATCATTACAAAGATAGCCAATGTGTAAATATCTGCTTTGTCGAGCAAAAAACTCCTATGATGTAAGAAGATTGTGGACACTGATGAATTATGCAGCCTCTGAGCTGAACACATTTGGCTAATATTATCTTTGGGAATTGAGACATGCACATAATTAGTAAACCAAAGGAACATAAAGAACGCTTAAGTCATAATGTAAAATGATAAATATGATGAATAATTAACATACATCCAGACAAAAAATGTGTTCGAGAAACTGCTGCAAACTGATAAAATGTAGAAACCATCTTGTAGAAGTAAGTACAATGAGCACAGAGCAGTGACGAATCCCGTTTCAAGAAGACCTGTCACCAGGTCAAAAAGTGGACAGTTTTGCTCATAATTTATTCCTACTACACCTATGAGTATTCTCTTTTTTATTTATTTTCTTTTAAGTCGGCCATAGGGTCCAGAGATATGGGCCTTCATATTTAATGCTTTTTATGGTCTTTACCAGAGGAGTATGGCTCACAGAGCTACCTAAAGGAAGTCCCACGGTGAATCCTATCAGCACTGCCTTATTGGTTAAGACCATGACAATTATCACTAAAAAATATTCTGGGTGGGTGTGGGTGAAGCACCATCTTTGCTTGCGTTTGATAAATAAAGCCACCGGATTATCCAATGCTGTTGGGGTGATCAACTCTCCATGTAACTATCAAACATGGATCAAAGATGATATAACTTCCAGTATGTTAACATTTTGATCACAAAATATTTTCACGGTAGATTGATACTTTGTTGTTGTGTTGCTGACTACTGGACTGAGACAACCTGGCATTTATTCTGCAGTGTTCATGAATTTCCTGCAAAGATTGTCTAATTACCTGACCAGAAACAATATGAAATGCAGCACCACAACAGTAATAAATCAATATTGCAAAGATGAGGAATGAAGAAACCAAATTGTTCCAGTGGGTTGGATAGGAAAGTTCTACACATTCCTCTTGGCGTAAACCACAGTAGTCCCAAAAACTGTCATACAATGCAAGACACTTCAATAAATATATTAGTACCCACAAGCAGGGAGAAATGGTGTAGAATCCCAGGATATGAAGAGATTCATATAACAATTAAAATATAACAATTGTATTGAAAAATACATTATATATTGTGACAAAGTCACAGGCAAAGTTCTGAAGGGGAGATATGTCTCACTGCGGTTGTTAACTTCAGTGATATGAACCTAGGAAAACGCTCCAGCACACTATGTGCTGAGAGGGGTTAATCGGACATGTTTAGTGCTAGATTGAGTGAACAGCTGTAGATTGGGTGGGAGGCTGTTCACCATATCTTAATCCCAGTGTGGAGTGCAGAGGATAAGTGTGCACAGCCTTCTGGCTCATTGTGGGGTGTGGCTGGAGGTGCAATTTCCAGAGCTGTGTTTTCATGATAAGGAAAGCTGAACTTTTTGTTGTTTGTTCCTGAGCGGGTGAATTCCCGCAGCAACACGGACTGTGCCAATTACACTTCTGTCAAATCAACTTGTCAAGTTATGAAGCAACACCGATTGTGAATCACTTTCTCCTGTTGTTGTGCAAATGGCATAGACAGCAGGTAGAAATGATAGGCAATTAGCAAGACAACACCTATAAAGAAGTGATTCTGAAAAGGGTAACTATAGACCATTTCTCTGTTTTCATCCTTTTTGGCTGTTGTTTTGGTCACTTTTGAATTTTGTCATTGCTCTCACCCTTACAGTAGCATGAGGCAGTGTGTACAACCCACAGAAGTTGCTCAGGTAGTGCTGCTCATCCAGGATGGCACATCAATGCGAGCTATTGCAAGAAGTGTAGCAGTGTCTGTCAGCACAGTGTCCAGAGAATGGAAAAGATACCAGGAGACAGACCAGTATACCAGGAGACGTGGAGGCATACAACAACCCAGCAGCAAGACCGTTACCTCCTTCTTTGTGCAAGGAGTAACAAAAGGAGCAGTGCAAGAGACCTGCAAAATGACATCCATAAGGCCACTAACATCCATGTGTCTGATCAAACTGTCAGAAACAGACTCTATGATGGTGTTATGATGGCCCAACTAACACAAGTGGGCATTATTCTTACAGCCCAACACCGTGCAGGGCGTTTGGCATTTGTCAGAGAACATGAAGATTGGCAGATTTGATATTGGCGCTCTGTGCTCCTCACGGATGAGAGCTGGTTTACAGTGAGCACATGTGACAGACGTGACAGAGTCAGGAGACCGTTCTGCTGTCTGCAACATCCACCAGCATGACCAGTTTGGCATTGGGTCAGTGATGGTGGGGGGAGGCATTTTTTTTGGAGGACCGCAGAGCCCTCCATGTGCTAGCCAGGGGTACCCTGACTGCCATTGTGTACCGGGATAAGATCCTCAGACCCAACGTGAGACCATATGTAGGTGCACTGGGCCCAGAGTTCTTTCTGATGCATGACATTGCTAGGCGTCAGCCTCATGTGGCTGAAGTGTGTCAGCAGTTCCTGCATGATAAAGGCATTGATGCTATGGACTGGCCTGTCCGTTCCCCAGACCTGAATCCAATTGAGCACATCTGGGGCATCATGTCTCGTTCCAGAACATCTGCTTCCTTATCTTGAGCATGTCCAGGCGTTGTAGGCAGGTCAAACAGGCATGTGGAGGCCACACTCACTACTGAGCATCATTTCCTTGACAGGGAAAGCCTCAAGAACGGGAAACAGAAAATGCTGGGATAGCCAACAATATCCTGAGAGAGTCCGCAACGTTAGGTAGTGTAGGGTATAAAGTGCAAGTGCTTGGCAATAATCAAGGATATAACTACCGCTACCCTGAGGGTTAACTGAGTGATATCCCCAGGTTCTGCAACAGCTAAAAGCAGCATAACAATGATTAAATATGAAAAGGCAATATTACTTTCTGAATAATAGATGCACTGCCTCCGAGGTCCCAGGCACTGTGTCCCACCACCCCAATGGTGTTTTGCCTTGCTTCTTCTGTGGGTGACGCTTTTTTTAGGCTTTTTTTGTCGTGTTATATACTGATGTGTGTAATATATACTGTATAATATTTTTCAATAAAATCGTTACTTGTTTACGATTACATGAATCTATTTATATTCTGGGATTTTATCCCATGTTCTGTTTGGCTAGTATGCATATAGCTCCTTCATGACTGTTTCCTCTTTTGAGGAGGTAAAGAGAACTAAAAAAAAAGGTTGTCGGATCACACCGCTGAATAATAAAAAACAATTCTTCTTTATTTCACACCATCATAAAAACGTGTAGATATATCCACAAGTAGATAAAAACAGAGTCCCATTCTTACGCGTTTCTGGCTATCAGCCCTTAGTCATAGACTGTATGAATCATTCTATGTCTAAGGGCTGATAGCCAGAAACACGTAAGAATGTGACTGTTTTTATCAATTTGTGGATATATCTACACGTTTTTTATGATGGTGTGAAATAAAGAAGAATTGTTTTTTATTATTTAGCTGTGGGATCCGACAACCTTTTTTATTCTTCTCATTGTGATCCGACGATCAGACGGAACTTTTTGGATCGCTGCTGGCAAATTCAAGGCTACCAGGCACATTGACACGGTGAGGCATTCTGGTTTTCCCTGCATTTTTTCTGTTGAAAAGAGAACTACCTTTAAAAAAAAAAAATGGTTTGCATGATCTATCCCAATAAAATTAGCTTGAAGACATACAATATACCTTTTCGCTGATTTTCTCAAGTTGGGTCCAAATTCCAGTCAGCTAATCTTGCATAAAACACACAGCATAAGCTTAGAAATGCACTTAAAGGGAACCTGTCTGTACTCAGGATACTATAGAGCAGGAGAGGAGCTGATCAGATTTTTGTGGAAAAATTTTCAGTAAACCTTTTATTTTATTCATTGAAATCCCTGCTGTTTGTCTGTGTAAGAGTCCAGTGGGCGGTCCAATTCAGCGATTGACAGTCTTTCCTGTATGACTGTGCATGCACAGATAGCTGTCAGTCATTAGTGGAACCACCCACTGGACTACTGCATAGCAACATCAGGGATTTCAGTGAATAAAATAGCAGTTATATCTTTTCTAACAAGCCTGTATATCATTCTGCTTAGCATCTCCTGTTCACATATTGGACTACATACACAACGTGACAGGTTCCTTTAAGGTATTGATTAACAATAGAATTATTTCATCATATAGTCAAATAAGAATTTACTAGATCAAAAGTGTCCTATATGCCTGTAAAATACACATTTTAACCGATTTGTGGTATTTTTAGTCTATTAATCCACGGCATATATTTGTATACTAGGAGAAAGGATCGTTGAACAGTTTCTTTTAAAACTTTTTATTTCTTGCCTTTTGGCCTTTATCTCAAAGTAAAAGTATTGGGAATAACAAAGCTGTAGGAAATAATGTGTCAAAGATAGCTGGAATGAAACTTCAAGAGGTGAATGCAAGAATTTATTGAAAGTAGTTAGCACTAGTTCATACAGTACTGGCTTATGGTCTATAAAATGGTGGTCTGCCATTCAGAAAGGCCTTAACTTATGCCAAGGACATCATTTTTACACTTTTTCTTCGCTGTTTTTATAATTCCTGCCTTGAACGCAGGAGCTTTACGAGACACTAGATGAGCTATAACAACAATGTATATGACATAGAAATGAATGCCCGGTTTTAAACTGCTGGAAGGATTATTATTTTCTACGCTACATAGCCTTGATAATGTATGAGTATTTGTTCAGGCTCATTAATAGGAGGATGTTTTTGTTATATTGAGTACTCCAGCTTTTCACCTTGCATATTAGCCGTGTTAATAATGCAGTCATTTGTTGTATACAATGTCAAGAGTGACTACAACTGTAGAGTTTAATTTATAGGAAACTAAAATGCGGTTAACATTTATCATTTTCGACACTTGTCCTTTAATTTGGCATATACAGTGCCTTGAAAAAGTATTCTTACCCCATGAACTTTCCCATATTTTTTCACGTTGCACTCTCAAACTCATGAAGCACTGTTCAATCCATCATCCAAAAATAGGAGTATGGCGTAACTGAAAACCTGCCAAGCCATGACCGTTCACCTAGACTGACATCTCAAGCAGGAGAGCCCCAAATAGAGAAGCAGTCAAGAGGCCATGGTCACTCTGGAAGAACTGTGGAGATTCACAAGTCAGGTGGGAGAATTTGTTCACAGGACAACTATTAGTTGTCTACTCCACAAATCTGGCCGTTGTAGAAGAGTGGCAATAAGCAAGCTTTTTGAAAGCAAGCCATAATAATTCCCATTTGCAATTTGCAAAAAGCCATGTATGGGACACAGCTAGCGTGAGGAAGAACGTGGTGTGTTCAGATGAGATCAAAGTAGAACTTTTTGGCTAAATGCAAAATGATGTGTGTGGTGGAAACTGCACATCACATTGAAAACACCATTTCCACCATCAAACATAGTGGTGGCAGCATCATGCTCTGGGGATGCTTGCCATCCGATGGGACAGTGAAGCTTGTCAGAGGTGATAGGAAGAGTGATGGAACTAAATACAGGGCAATCCTGGAGGAAAACCTTTGAGGCTGCAAAAGACTTGAGACTGGGGCGTTGGTTCACCTAGTAGTCCAATGACCCTAAACATTCTGCTACAATGGAATGGTTTAGATCAAAGCTTATTCATGTTTTTGAATCAGCCAGTCACAGTCTGGACCTAAATCCCATTGAAAACTGTGGAAAGACTTGAAAATTGCTGTTCACAGACGCTTCTATCCCATCTCACTGAGCTAGGGCTAGTTTCAAAAGACGAATGGGCACATTTCATCCTCTAGATGGGTAAAAGCTAGTAGAGACAGGCCCCAAAAGATTTGCAGCAATAATTGCAATAAAAGGTGGTCCTGCAAAGTATTGTCTCAGTGGTGCTGAATACAAATGTTCGTCACAATTTTCAGATTTATATTTTTAAAATATTGAGAAAATCATGTATCTTTTTCTTTACACCTCACAATTACTTGCTAGTTTGTGTTGGTATTTCTCATAAAATCCAAATTAAAAAACTTAAGTTTGTGGGTGAAATGTGAAAAAAATGTGGAAATGGTCACAGAGTATGGATACTTTTACAAGGCACTATAATAAATTACAAATTGTTACAGTGCAGTAACTTGGTTCCAACGTAGAAGCTCCATATAGTATTGACTTTACTGGTAACAATTCCCATCAAGGGCAACATCTGCAAGGAGTTTTTACGTTCTCCCCGTTTTTTCGTAGGTTTCCTCCAGATACTTCAATCTCCTTCACACTTCAAAGATATATAATTTAGATTGGGAGTCCCAATGGGGAGAGTGATGAAATGAATGGTTCTATATAACGGAGATAAATAAACTAAATTGATTTTCTCTGTGAAGCACAAAAATAGCATGAAGGCTATACATGTTGGGGAGCAGTGGCGGAAACAGATGGAAGTGGGCCACTGTGCAAGAACAGTATATGGAGCCTTTGCTGTCCAGTAGGTTATCGGAATGCTCAGTTTCACATGTTTTGGAGGTGGAAGTTCTCCTCTTATCACTTGTGGCTTCACAGGTTGCACTAATGGTATGTCCACCTCTGGATGAGATCTGTAATGGTGACCAGGTTGGTTCTCGCTCATCTTTCATGTAAACAGCTATAAGTAAGTGGGTTGAGGATAGGATGCAATGTCAGTCAAAAGCAAGGCCAAGTCGCGATTTCATGCGCTCGAGGCAAAATAATGAAACGGTGCCTCTCCCCGGTGCAGTTAAAACCCGTAATATACTCAATTCCACCATTGTTTATTTGCATTTTCTTTTTCCAGCATTCATCGCATTGTAAAAATAGCAACATTTTCAAAGTCATTGCGATTACTGTGATTCCAATCTAAACCTTGGTTTGTGTCTCCATTTGTTTATCCTCATATTGTTTTTATTTTTCCTTTGAATGATCTGTGTGAGGGCTTGTTTTTTGCATATTGCCTGACATACATGTATTCATTGACTTCATTTTTGGGGTGCATACAGTGTTTTCATTGTTTTTTTTTTTGTTTTTGTTTTTTTAGAGATGTGAGATGATCCAAAAAATCCTGCAATAGTAGCATTTCTATTTTTTCTTCCTCATTGTGGCTTTTAATGTACAGATTAATTAATTTTATAATTCGATAGTCCTTACTTTTATAGCTGCAGTAATACAATATATGTTTATTTTTTTAGCGATGGAAAAGGAAGTGATTAACACTTTTTAATAGAAATATTTCTATTTTTAAAAGTTTAGGGGACTCGAACCTGTAGTCATCTGATCACTTGTACTGTATATATTATATTTGACAAATTACAGATCTGTGGCCAGATAGGAGGATCTATAGGGAACTGACGGGCCTTCATCAGACGCCCGGCTATTATGGCAAGCCATCAGCACCCACTATTGTTTGGGGCACAATGGGGACTGGTGCGTGCACACACCAGCAACCAAACCATTTAAATGACACTGTCTGAGATTAGCAGCTGCTCTTAAATGGCTTAGGAGGGATATGGATATATGCTGTCTAACAAAGCTGGCATCTACTATTTGTGAAGCATGCTTAGCTCCATGATGAAAATATATATATATGTGTGTGTGTGTGTGTGTGTGTATATGTATATATGTGTGTGTGTGTATATATATATATATATATATATATATATATATCAATCATGCGGCATTATCGAGGCTGAATCTGTAGTCTGGGATCTCGGGGTGGGGGGAGCGCACCCACAGCTCAGACCACCGCTGAAGGAAAGATGCTCATCTCACCTTATAGCAGAAGCAGCCCTGGCCCTTTAAGAGACAAGTGAATAACATTTATAACGAATATGAAAATCCTTTCAAATTCCTTTTTATAGGTTTTTATATAATGTAGGTTGATTGTTTGCCTTACTTTAACTCAAAATGAAAACTGGTAATCATTTTTGCCTTATGGGTTACCATATTTAGTTCAGTTATTTGCAAGACAGTGGTCTTCTGTGTGAAATGGACCATATTACTGCTCCTTATAAAATATGAGATTTTTGTGGTTTTTGAGTGGAAGTTAAGCCATTGAGGAACACAAATCATGAATGAAAATTGAGAAGCACAGTGAAATTCCAGAATCTAGTAAAACCTCTCTCTATATATATATATATATATATATATATATATATATATATACCATTTCTAAAACTAATATTTTAGTTTTACGTTTAATAATCTATAATAATCTAGATATAAAGGCCTGCAACAGAACATAAATCATGACCACAGATTAAGACCTAGCAACCAGTGCTGTATAGTTGGAGTCTTTGTTCATTTTGGTGTAGTCTGTATAAAATGGACCGACTCTGACTTCTAAGATTTATAAGAAATTGGGTACAGTAGTAGAATGCAGGTTGTTCTTTAAATGTTTTGAGAAGAATTTGGGAAAATTATGAAATGTCCTATAAATGTCTGTTCTGTTCCTGATCTAAGGCTCTCGGCTTTCAGTTGAGATGAATCTGTGCTGCACTTTATGTACATGCACATGAGTGACCAGTGCTGTGGAGTTGTAGATAAGATGAATCTGTGCTGCACTTTATGTACATGCTCAGTAGTGACCAGTGCTGTGGTGTCATAGATGAGATGAATCTGTGCTGCACTTTATGTACATGCTCAGTAGTGACCAGTGCTGTGGGGTGAGATGAATCTGTGCTGCACTTTATGTACATGCACATGAGTGACCAGTGCTGTGGAGTTGTAGATAAGATGAATCTGTGCTGCACTTTATGTACATGCTCAGTAGTGACCAGTGCTGTGGAGTCATAGATGAGATGAATCTGTGCTGCACTTTATGTACATGCTCAGTAGTGATCAGTGCTGTGTAGTCATAGTTGAGATGAATCTATGCTACACTTTATGTACATGCTCAGTAGTTACCAGTGCTGTGAGGTCGGAGCTACGAAATGTCCTATAAATGTCTGTTCTACTCCTGATCTAAGGATCTCGGCTTTTAGTTGAGATGAATATGTGCAGCACTTTTTGCACATGCTCAGTAGTGAGGCAGTATGTTATTAAGGAATCAGTGGCTTTATTTAGCACATATCTAGAGTCTCTCAACATCTTGCCTGCTGTTCTTTAAAAGCCACTGGTCCAAAACTTTGATAACTGTACGTTTGTATAGACGGTTAAAGGAGTTTTTTTTTTACCATAGGGAGTAATGGCATATCACTTAGATTTGTCATCACATTCTGATGGATGGAGTCAGACCGGTGAAAGCCTCATTTTTTCATAGAATGAAGGGGCTGTAGCGCTTGCTGAAGGGATTGGCCACTTTCTCTCTTTAGTGCAGCTTTTTTTCACACACTGTTCAGCATTTCTGTCCACACAATGGTTTCTGGTGGAGGGTCAAGTGACCAGTTGAGTTCATCTTCCTTGGTTAGAAAAGCAGGTTTCCCATGTGACATGTTTTACTTTTGGAGGAGTCTGATGGACAGGTCTGGTCATATGCTTCTCCACCTGCAGCCATTGTATGAACAGACATGCTGTGTGAGGAAAGTGACCGACCCTCTTAATTTGATCAAATTGAACTTCTTTTTAGTGTGCAAATAGTTTCTTCATAAAGGAAGAAGACTAAAACTCTAGTGCCACCTATTGTAAGCAGGAGTCCTAAAAGTCAATATCTACCCTTTAAGGAGCCTTGCAATATGACTTGGGATAAAAGTCAAACCCGAATCTCAATTTGCAGCCACAGTGTTTCCAGGTGTTGCCACTCATCAGTGCAAAGTATGAGATCTAATTGAGATGAGAGGCTCTGGACTGGGGCTTAAGGGGTAATGTTTCTTCTTGTGGAGAGTGACAAGCCTGGCATGTCTGAATGAGATTTATAAGCAATGCATGCTCCTCTTAGAAATTAATTATGCAAATGATCTCTTCAGAGAGGAAAAGGACTAGAACTCTAGCGTGACCTATTGGAAGCAACATTCCTAAAAGTTGATATTGACTTTTTAACGAGCCTTGCAATATGACTCTGAATCTCAGTTTGCAGAAACCGTGTTTCAGGTGTTGCCACTCATCAATGCAAAGTATGAGATCTAATTTGGCTAGCTGAGTGGCTCTGGACTGGGGGGTAAGGAAAATGTCTTAGGGTTTCACATACATCTTGCATTGATGGTCAAACACCTTGTATTGTTCATACTTGCATGGTGGAAGCGACGCTTAACTTAGGGATCCCGAAAAACAGCAAAAAATGCAACTAAAACACAGCAAGAAAAGCAGCAAAAATTCAGCTAAACCTGTGGCTTTTTTAGAGATCAGGTATTGTCTGCATAAAAAATGCAACATGTGAACATAGCCTAAAAGTATTGCTGGACTTTTCTTTGAAAGAGATACATTCATATATAGTTTGAAGTATGAAATCCTGCAGACATATTCCTTGTTAAATAAATAATTGGCTATCACTACAGCTGACCATGGCGTGGCTTTTTTTAAACTTTTTCTCATGAATTTTAGTTGGACACTAGCTGAAGAGCCCGGCGTTGCCTGGGCATAGTAACCAACTGTGGTTAGTTATAACAAATTATAATGATTATATTGCATATACAAACCGTGCATCTAATCCTATCCTTTGTGATACTGACTGCTGAGCCGTGTATCTAATCCTATTCTGTGTGATACGGACTGCTGAGCCGTGTATCTAATCCTATCCTGTGTGATACGGACTGCTGAGCTGTGTATCTAATCCTATCCTGTGTGATACTGCCTGCTGAGCCATGTGTCTAATCCTCTCCTGTGTGATACTGACTGCTGAGCCGTGTATCTAATTCTATCCTGTATAATACTGTGCTCCCCCTGTAGTCTGTGTCAGAGGGTGGTCTGTGTTGGCACGGTAATAAATTGTGCTATTTCCAGCTTTACAGAAGGACGATAACACCATAGAAATGATAAGAATAATAGGCCTCAGTTACCACAACAATCACAGCTCATTTTTCATCTTTTAAACAGCTCTGGGACAGCGTGGCGAGTTTTGAGTGGCGACTTTTATGTTTCGACTTTTATGTGGCGAGGTTGGTGTATGTGTGGTGAAATGTGTGCTGAGGGTGGTATATGTGTTGAAGCACGTGGTAGTGTGTGGCGCATTTTGTGTGTGTGTTCATATCCCCGTGTGTGGGGAGTATCCCATGTCAGGGCCCCACCTTAGCAACTGTACGGTATATACTCTTTGGTGCCATCGCTCTCATTCTTTAAGACCCCCTTGTTCACATCTGGCAGCTGTCAATTTGCCTCCAACACTTTTCCTTTCACTTTTCCCCCCATTATGTAGATAGGGGAAAAATTGTTTGGTGAATTGGAATGCGCGGGGTTAAAATTTTGCCTCACAACATAGTTCTGGTTAATTAAAGAATACATTTTACAAATAATAACTGTAAAACTTTGTTTGTGAAACCTTCAGCATTATTTCTGATTACCCAAATTAGCAGGCTGTGCTCCAGCTAGATGGAGCCTCGAAAAACTCCTTAGAACAACATTGCCGAGGCCTGGTCCTTTGTAATGAGCTACACATTTATCATCAATAAATAGGCTAAAAAAACTGGAATGAAGTTCAGGATGATGTTTTATACTGTGTAACCTCTTTACAAATAGCCCATTGTCCACTCATACATTGGCTTTAGTATGATGCACTACCTACTTCTTCTGTAGAAACATGTTTCTGACAGTAGCATGTTTAAGCGCCTGCAAGAATGGCTTATCTGCTAATTCCTTCTGCGGTGTCCAACTAATGCTTTTGTGAGATTGTAAAATGAGAATACATTATGTGCATCGGACTCATCCAATTCCCTGTTTCTCAAGTACAGAAAAACAGATGTCTTTCCCCCTAAAGAGAAATTGTTGTGTTTTTGGCAGGAATTATGTGACACTAAAATGAAGGTTGAAGTAAGGCAACTGTTAACGTCAAATAGTATTAGATACTTTCATAATTTGTTACATACGCCTACTTTTTGATGGTTAGACTTAAAGGGGTTGTCTCCTTTCAGAAAGTCCCGATTCCCTAGTGCAGTTTGTTAAAAAATAATAAAGCCCTGCAGCTCAGTAACTCTGAGTGGGGCGTTTCGTCGATACGGGAAGAGCTGCTGATTTCATTAGTTGGCTGCTGTGCTGTTGACGTGACGCCAGCGGACTCTGGGAGCAGTAGTGGAGTTCTGCAGAGGACCTGGTGACAATGAGTAAATTGCGGTTTGTTAAAAAATAATAAAGCCCTGCAGCTCAGCAACTCTGAGTGGGGCGTTTCGTCGATACGGGAAGAGCTGCTGATTTCATTAGTTGGCTGCTGTGCTGTTGACGTGACGCCAGCGGACTCTGTGAGCAGTAGTGGAGTTCTGCAGAGGACCTGGTGACAATGAGTAAATTGCGGTTTGTCTTTTTGTATCAAACTGTTCATGGGGGCCGAGATTTTCCGAAAAGTTCCAACCCCTTTAAAGTACTCTTTTCCCCAAATACTCACTATACTATTAAAGTCTGGAAACATTCTTCAGGACACGCAAATCCAGCCATGAAACCAAAATGAGAATTGTTGTTTTTTTTTAATTAGTTTTTATCCGAAAAAGGGTTGTCTAATGACAGACCTGATTCAGTTAAGTCACAAACCACTTTTATCACTTCTCCATGGGATAGTTGATAAGTGTGTAATGAATGAGGGCCCCGTCACACATAGCGACTCACCAGCGATCCCGACAATGATATCAACGTGTCAGGATCGCTAGTGAGTCGCTACATGATTGCTGGTGAGCTGTCAAACAGACAGTTTCACCAGCGATCAGCACCAGCGACACCGAGCGCGCGGCGTCGCTCTGTACTTTAGTTACCAGCGCGCTGATGCAGGGGGCTGGTAACTAAGGTACACATCGGGTTTCTAAGGGACGTGCATCACTTAGAAACCTGATGTGTTCCTTGGTTACCAGCTCCCTGCATCAGCGCACTGGTAACTAAGGTACACAGAGGGTTTCTAAGCACCGCCCGGTGCTTAGAAACCCTGCGTTTACCTTAGTTACCAGCTCGCTGATCGCTGGTCTCCCGCCTGTCACACGCAGCGATGCGTGCTGGCCAGTGGGAGATCAGCGATCAAAAAAATGTCCTTGCTATTCCAGGGCGATCAGCGATAACCGGCAGGGGGGCCGGTCGCTGGTCAGTGTCACACACAGCGATCTCGCTGGTGAGATCGCTGTTGTGTCATAAAACTTGTGACTCAGCAGCAATCTCGCTAACGAGATCGCTATGTGTGACGGGGGCTTGAGAGTCTGACCACTAGATAGTCCACCAAACCCCAAAGACCCCTCTGAATGGACAAAAAGCACAACAAAAGGAGATGAGATGGGAATCAGTCTCCTCATCCAACAGTATCCTTTAGGGGGTAAACCATACACATCGAAGACAAAGATAGTAACAGCAAAAAGGTGTGTATTATTAAAACGTTTAATGATAATGTAATAAAATATGTACATAAAAAATCTCTAAAATCTTTAAGTTCCTAAAATTATATATATCAAATATAAATGTAGCAGACACAACAATAAGTAAAAATAAACCTATGTGGATGTCTATACCGACAATGGGCAATCGTACAGAGGTTGTCCGTACCAACACAGACCCACATTGAACCAAGACTGTTGTATGTAATTCACAACCACATTGATGCAATAATCAGGAAGTCATGCACACCTTTAAAGATTAATCACAGGCTGACCGTGTCAGTAGTAACAAAGGCAGTCCACATAACTTCTCAAACAGAAGTACACTAGGTCACAATCTCATTTGTGCAATAACCATAAAGATAGGGAGAACAAAAACCTGACGATCTCACCCATAAAGATGTTATAATGCTGTCTGTATTGGTACGCACCACCTCTGTTATGACTGACAACTGTCAGTATAGGATTAACATCTACTTACGTTTATTTTTACAGTCATGACTGAAATTGTTGGCACCCTTGAAATTGTTCCAGAAAATGAAGTATTTCTCCCAGAAAATTATTACACTTACACATGTTTTGTTATACACATGTTTATTTCACAGAAAACCCCCAAAATAGGCCTGACAAAATTGTTGGCACTCTCAACTTAATATTGGTTGCACACCCTATGGAATAAATAACTGCAATCAATCGCTTACTATGACCATCAACAATCTTGTTACACCTCTCAACTGGAATTTTGGACCACTCTTCTTCTGCAAACTTCTCCAGGTCTTTAATATTTGACGGGTGCCTTCCCACAACAACAATTTTAACATCTCTCCCCAGGTGTTCAATGGTATTTAGGTTCTTACTGGTTGCTGGCCACTAAAGAACGCTCCAGTATTTTGTTTCCATCCATTTCTGGGTGCTTGTTGAAGTATCTTTGCGGTCATTATCCTGCTTGGAAGACCCATGACCTAGGATGCAAACCCAGGTTTCTGACACTAAGCACTACCTTGCGACCCAAAATCCTTTGGCAGTCTTCAGATTTCATGATGACTTGCACACAGTCAAGGCACCCAGTGCCAGAGGCAGCAAAACAACCCCAAAACATACCTCCACCATACTTGACTTTAGGTACTGTTTTCTTTTCTTTGTAGGTCTCATTCCATTTTGCGTAAGTAGTAGAATGATATGCTTTACCAAAAAGCTCTACCTTGGTCTCATCTGTCCACAAGATGCTTTCAGAGAAGGATTTTGATTTATTCACGTACATTTTGGCAATCTGAAGTCTTGCTTTTATGTCCCTGTCAGCAGTATGGTCTTCCAGGGTCTCCTGCCATAACGTTTAATTTCATTCAAATGTCGATGGATAGTTAACATTGACAATGGTGCACCCTGCGCCTTCAAGATAGCTTGAATTTCTTTGGAACTTGATTGGGGCTGTTTATCAACCATCCGGACTATCCTGTGTTCCAACCTTTAATACATTTTTCTCTTCTTTCCATGCCCAGGGAGATTAGCTATAGTGCCATGTGTTGTAAGCGTCTTCATTATGTTGCGCACCGCGGACAAAGGAACATCAAGATCTCTGGAGATAACTTGTAACATTAAGATTGTTGATATTGGTTAACATGGCCGCCCCTAATAACATAGCTTCTCACATTAATATACGCTCCATCGAACTTCTATCATGGAATGTGGTTGGCTTCAATTCACCGTTCAAGCGCAGAAAAGTACTAGATCACATTACTCGTCTACGCCCGCATATTGTCTTTTTACAAGAAACCCGCTGGCTATGCAGGGGTCACCCAGCGCTCCGTAATAGATATTATGTGGAGTGCTTGGAGGCTTCCTCTACACAGAAAAAACGTTGTATGGCCATTTTGTTTCATAAGGATCTTGATTATTCTATACAGGATGTCGTGAAGGACCAGGCAGGGCGATATATATTAGTCAGAGCTATTATTGAACAGCGGGAATATTGCCTTATAAATGTTTACGCACCCAATACTACTAGCCCCGCCTTCTTTGCTAAACTTGAAGAGATGGTTCATGGCTGGCATCCTACCAGTATATTATTGGGTGGAAATTTAAACGCCCTTCATGATGCTTTTTTGGACAGATCTACCCCCCTGCCCACATCTCGCCCTCCATCCAGAGCGATTTCTGTCTTGTTAAACAGGCTTGACTTGGTTGGTGCCTGGAGTTGCTGCCACCCTACGGAAAGAGAATATACCTTCTATTCTAGGATACATGATGTTCACACTCGGATTGGTTATTGGCTAACTTCTGCCTCTCTTCTTTCCCTTCTAAAAACAGTTGACATTCTCCCTTCAATTATCTCAGACCACTCCCCGGTCTTACTTACTCTGAAACTCCCACTAATAGATCTGTGTCTTTGCGCTGGCGCTTCCCCTCCTATCTCTATACTTAAGATGATTTCAAGCGCTATATGACGGGCTGGTGGGAGACTTTCGTGGAGGACAACTTGGAACACTTGGACGATATCAATCTATTTTGGGCTACTGCTAAAACAGTACTTAGGGGACATGTTATCTCTTATGTGTCCCAGAAAAAAAGGAAGAAGTTGTCCTCCTTGCGGCCTCACCTAGACCAGCTCACTCAGTCGTATAGAGACTTTAAATTACATAATACTCCATCCTCCAGAGAGGCTTACCTGACAGATAAACAAAATTTAAATACCCTATTACATGAGCAGGCACACAACCAATTAGCTCATCCACATAACCGTTATTTTCATTGGGGTAACAAACCAGGCCGTCTCCTGGCGTCTTTAACGAAGCCATTCAAAGCGGCTACTAGGGTTCCCAAAATTGTCTTACCTGATGGCTCTATCACTCGTGACCCAACCCAAATTTGTGCGGTTTTTAGAGACTTTTATGCAGATCTTTATGGCCCATCTCTGGACTCTCAGGAGGATGGATATGTAATCCTACACAAGGCTTGTCCACCAAGGCTTTCTGACTCTCAGCAGAAGATCCTAAACCAACCAATTTCTTCTGAGGAAGTAAGATCAGTCACTAAATCTTCAAAACTGCATAAAGCCCCTGGCCCAGATGGGTTCTCGGTAGAGTATTATAAACTGTTACAACCCTTAATTACTCCACACCTCACTTCTCTTTTTAACCATATTTTAGACTCTGGTTCTCTGCCGGATAAATTTAATGAAGCCTGTCTGTCATTACTTCTAAAACCGGGCAAAGATCCGCTTCTCCATGCCTCATACCGCCTGATTTCCCTTTTAAATGTTGATTTTAAATTGCTCACCTAAATCATGGCTAATAGATTACAGTCCATGCTTTCTGATATTCTTACCTCTTTCCCAAACGGACTTTGTCCATGGTCGGTCTATCACTTACACTATCAGGATGGCGTTAGCGGCCATCACACATAGTTATCAGGCTAGGGCCGAGCAGAATATACTGGTCAGCCTCAACGCTGATAAGGCTTTAGACCGTGTGTCCTGGTCTCATCTTACCAGAACTCTGAAGTATAGACTGTTTGGCTTTACCTTTTTTAATTTTATACGCACAATTTACACTAACTCACAATCTTCGATTTGGCTTAATGGTATCCAGTCAATCCCTTTTTCCATCTTCAGGGGGGCGAGGCAGGACTGTCCTCTGTTACCTTTGTTGTTTAATATTGCCCTTGATCCCTTGCTAAGATATCTGGAGATGATCCCTTCCTTTGGGGGCATAGGGGTCGGTCACCATACACTTAAAACGTTGGCATTTGCTGATATCATCTTACTCATGATATCCAATTCTAAGGAATCCATTTCCTCTATAATGGACGCCTTTAATTAATTTGGAGCAGTTTCAGGATTTCGTATAAACTTTAATAAATCTCATGCTTTTGCTATTTTTAAAACTGCTCGGAAACGGTGGCCGTTCCCTTTTCCCTTTCAGTGGGGGAGAAATTCTTTACATTATCTTGGCGTGGACCTACCATCAAATCCTCATATCTATAAATTAAACGTTCAACCTCTTATTTCTTTAGTTATACAAGAAATTCAATCCTGGAAATCCCTTAAATTATCCTTTGCGGGTAAAGCCCATCTAATTAAAATGGTCTCTTTCCCTAAAATACTCTTTCGTTTACAGATGCTTCCGGTTCTACTTTCTAAAGCTGATGATAGG
This sequence comes from Dendrobates tinctorius, assembly GCF_039654945.1. Lineage (NCBI taxonomy): Eukaryota > Metazoa > Chordata > Amphibia > Anura > Dendrobatidae > Dendrobates > Dendrobates tinctorius. Next base: position 5,046,657 of record NW_027361672.1, read on the forward strand.
CTACTGACACGAGCCTTCTGCCAATTTATTTGGGGCTCAGAAGGGGGCTCTAGAATTAGTGTTTTTAAGCTACAGCAAACCAAATCTTTGGGTGGACTTAATCTCCCAAATTTACGCCTCTACAGTATAGCAGCTGCTCTTCGCCATTCCCTTGATTGGATATACGCCTTTAATCGCTTCACTAATACCCCAATAGATGAGGCCATGTGTAGACCCTTCAGCCTCCCAGCATATTGCTTCACCTACGAAATGCTGAAATTCCAGTGGAAGTTAGGGATAATCCTCTATTATGGTCGGTAATCTTAGGATGGCATCAAGCTAGGCGAATTAGCGGTCTTGACCCCCCACATCTCGATGTTTCTTCCCTTTCAAGGTAATCCCTCTTTTCTACAAGACAAGCCACCTCCCATTTACAAGGTGCTTGGAAACAATGGGTGCAGACTGGTCTGAGATACGTTAACAAATATCAATGCCTTCTTACCTTAGAGGACATGGTTTTCAAATACCCAATCCTTACAGAAGACAATTTTACTATCTCTCAAATTAGACATTACGTAAGCTCAATATTGCGAGACATACCGGTTGATGCTAGAACACACCCTCTAAATTTAATATCCATTAAAGCCCAAATGGGAACTTATTCTATGAGTCTTATATATAAATCATTAAAGCCTTCTATACATTGGTCAGAGTCTTCACCAGGCGCAGGAAAATGGGTTGCTCAATTAACTAACTGTCGGGTAAATGACCTTTTGAAAGCTACTTTGCTTATTAACTCTATATTACCACACAACAGTTACATAACCATGTCTCTTATGATATTTCATAGAGCATACATCTCCCCTGCGGTCAAGTCTAAAATGTCCCCCTCAGGGGACTATCCCTGCCCTAAGTGCTTACGCGTGCTTATAGTAGAAAAAATACCGTCTAATGTTAATAATATTGCATAAATGTACTTCTGTTTTGTTATTGGACATTATACTCAATAAAGACGGTTTAAAAAAAAAAAAAAAAGATTGTTGATATTGTTTAACAATTTTGGATCTCAAGTTCTCAGACAGTTTGATTCTCCTCTTTCAGTTCTCCATTCTTAGTGTGGAACACACAAGGCAAATATTAAGTTAACTTCTCCCCTTTTAATCTGGTTTTCACATTGCCCACACCTGTTACTTGCCACAGGTGAATTTAAAACGAGCATCAGATGCGTGAAGCAAACTTGTTTACCCACAATTTTGGAAATATGCCAACAGTTTTTCTTGCCCATTTTTAGAGTTTTGCGTGAAATTATGTCCAATTTGCCTTTTTTCTCTTTTTTTGTGTTATTCCAATATACACAAAGGAAATAAACATCTGTAATTGCAATCATTTTCTGGGAGAAATACTTCATTTTCTGGAACAATTTCAAGGGTGCCAACACTTTTTGCCATGACTGTACCTATTGTTATTTCTGCTACATTCATATTTGATATAGGTAATTTTAGGAATATATAAAGATTTTGTGTATATATTTTATTACAATATTATTAACAGTTATGGTAAGTTTTAATAATACACACTTTTTTGCTGCTACTACTACCCATTTGAATTGACCCTTGTTTGCGCATGCACGGCACCATTACATTTATTGTAATTATGATTGATGGATAACCTCAGCCCAACTATCTCCTTTAGTCCTATAGACAGTGAATAGAGCAGCAGTGCTTATGTGTGACCATCGCTCCATTTAATAGAAGAAATTAGGACCTCATCTTTGTGGTATTTGTGGTTCCCGCTGGTCAGATCCTTAGTCATTATACAGTTGTCACCTTTCCTGTGACAGGTAACCTATGTTACCTAATGAGGGCAAAAGTGTTGAAAAGATGCAGAAAACATGCAACATCAAAAACTTACTAAAACCTCAATGTGTGAACGTAGCCAGACCTGTTTTTCACTGTAGGATTTCTACAGAATTATGTCTGGATCATGCAACAAATGCTGCTGATTAATAAAGAGTAAGGGCAATGCTATCTCTTGTTTAATCATTAGGTTTAGCATTTGTTTCTGAGACAATGTTTGTGCAAAGATATAGAAGTATTCACCCTTAAAATTGACATTAGTGAATATTTAGTTTGGACAAGCCTTATACAAGTAGGAAGGACCAACCTCATCCAGATGTAGAACAATTGAACTGCTTCTGTTGCCAAAAGCACAAGCATTCTTGAAGTAATAATAACTTTTTCTCCATCTGTAAAAGGATTATGCGATCCACAATCAATAAATATATATATATTTTTTTTTTTACGGATTTTACAGAATGTGGCTGAAAAATCTACAGCGTTTTTCAATTTCGCCCTCAGATTTTTTACCCTATGCATGGATACGCTGATACTACAATATGCAGCCGATTTTCCCTGACAATCTGCTGCACAACTTTGCTGCATTTACAATCTTTAGGCTATGTGAACACGCTGCGGATTCTGCTGCAGATCCGCAGCAGTTCCGCAGACAGTGTACAGTACAATGTAAGTCTATGGGATTTACAATCCGCAGTGCACATGCTGCTGATTTTTCACTGCGGAAAAGCTGCGGATTCTGCTGCGGTTTGACACCTATTCCATTGTCCAGGTGTCAAACCGCAGGGGAAAACCACTGGCCAGTCCGCAGGAAAACCGCAGGTCACTTTACCTGTGGTTTTACCTGCGGATCTGCACGGAAAACTCCGCTGGTGAATCCGCAGCGTCTGCACATAACCTTAGGGTGTGCATGCGTTTTTTTGGTGTCCATTGGTTAGACAAGTTATAAAAAAAAACCCAACTACAAAAACTTCATATCTGTATAAAAGTAGGTGTCTGCGAGCACTGTACCACAACTACAGAGACAGCCTGGAGAGCAGACAGACTGCAAAAGAAGACACCATTTTCAATTCCAGCTTCAGCGGCAAGAATGTGAGTATTATTACTTCTAAAAATTTATTCCTGTCCTTTTAAATTGTATATGTACTAATGCTTTGTATTATTTTTACATGCAGTATGTCTTCGGAAACTGAATATTCACCATCCCAGCAGGAACTGGCGTAAGCAGACCGTGAGGTGATTATTTCCATGCGTTTGGTAAGTATATCTGCTGCTTCTCAAAATCTCTAACGTTTGTTGTTTTTTTTCCAGACATCGTCATCTTCAGCGGACGCGACTAGTGAGGGCGAACAGCATGAGCAGCCAAGCCAAGTCCCGGTGGTGATACTGAATGTAAGTATCAAATGATTTGTAATGTCCTTTATTTTTTTAATCTTCTATCTTTCCTCTTTTCTGGATCTTTTTTAACATTTTATTCACACAAAATTCGAATATTCTAATGAATATTCCACAACGGGATGAAGACGTCTACCTGGATAATGAGCACCTTATCCGCCTAGTCCGGGAGCGTGCCCCGTTGTGGGACAGCCGTGACCGGTTGTAAAAGGACCATGTGGTGACCCGTCGGCTATGGAATGAGGTGGGCGCAGCATTGATGGATGGCTGGGACAGCGCCACTGCAACCTCCAAAAAGGCTTTTAGGCTAGTTTCACATTTGCGTGTCCGGGCGCAGCGATGGCCTGCGCACGGCCGCCGCTAAGCCCCGCCCCCTGCCGCGCCTCCTCCGGTAGCTCCGCCTACCGGCACATGACGCTGCATGCGTCCTGCGTCCCCTATCTTTATCACTGGGGACGCAGGCCGTGTGCAGTATGCGTTTGGCGGCCCATGCGTCCTTTTGACGGTGCGCCGACCAGCGCCAAACGCAACCTGTTGCAATTTGGTTGCGCTCGGCGCACCGTCAAAAGGACGCAGGCACCGCTAAACTCATACTGCGCACGGCCTGCGTCCTCAGTGATAAAGATAGGGGACGCATGCAGCGTCATGCGCCCGGATGCGGGGCTACCGGCGGAGGCGCGGCAGGGGACGGGGCTTAGCGGTGGCCGTGCGCAGGCCGACGCTGCAGCCTTTAACGCAAATGTGAAACCGGCCTTAGTAAGTATTTCCCTGCTCTGTTATGCCGCAGTGACTATTGTCCTTGATGGCACTGTTGTGTTTCGTGCTAGATATATTCTAGCAGGAAACCCAACAGTGTCATCTGGCTCAACAGTGACTGCTTTGGGTATTGTATTGCTGTATTGTGCCGCATTGACTCTTGTTCATGATGGCACTGTTGGGTTTTGAGCTAGATATATTCTAGCAGGAAACCCAACAGTGTCATCTGGCTCAACAGTGACTGCTTTGGGTATTGTATTGCTGTATTGTGCCGCATTGACTCTTGTTCGTGATGGCACTGTTGGGTTTCAAGCTAGATATATTCTAGCAGGAAACCCAACAGTGTCATCTGGCTCAACAGTGACTGCTTTGGGTATTGTATTGCTGTATTGTGCCACATTGACTCTTGTTCGTGATGGCACTGTTGGGTTTCCTGCTAGATATATTCAAGCAGGATACCCAACAGTGTCATATGGCTCAACAGTGACTGCTTTGAGTATTGTATTGCTGTATTGTGCTGTATTGACTCTTGTTCGTGATGGCACTGTTGGATTTAGTGATAGCATGTACCGTGCATCATATACAATTGTTAAATGTTGTTTGTTTATTTTTCCAACAGTGAACAAACTCCGAACACGCTGGCACTTGATCAAGGACTGCTTCAACATTGATGTTCGTGCTGAGGGGCAGGTTCGCAGTGATTCAGCGGCAAGGACCAGAACAAAATACCGGCACTATCAAGCTTTGCAGTTCCTAAGACCGGTCCTTGCCACCAGAGCGTAAGTATTATAATTTTTGGGGTTTTATTTTTATTAATCTGTGTTTTTCTATTCCACAGCTGATGCTTCATGTAAATGCATGATAGTAATGTTTTTCCTTTCTTCAGCAGCACCCTGCAACCTGGCCCTGAAGCGGTCCTTCATCGGACGACCTCGGACCCGTCTCAGCCATCCGACAGCCAGGAAGCACCTTGCACGTCTGCAACAAGGACAGTTGCTGACCAGGAAGCTGGTCAATCAGGTGTTTCCCTGTCCCAGGTCTCTGCCACTAGTTATGCGGGCACTACCCGCCAGCGGCAGAGGGCCTTGGACAGGAATGTCTTGCCCGAGTTTATGCACTTGAGCGAGGCCTTGAATGCCAGCCTCAAGTCGCTGTCAGACACAGTGGAAAGCGGTTTTTCACTAATGGAATGTGGTTTTAACCACATGGAACACCGCTTCCACTCTGTCGAACAGCGCCTTGACCGTCTGGAGGCCGACCTCAACAGACCAGCGCACCATTTTTTTAGTAAAATTGAAAAGGGCATGGCGAAACACCTTAGTCCTGAGCAACAGCTGAGTGTGCTACAGGCCTGCAACAATGCTTTCTTGCAGGCTGTGCAGCATAATCGGTACGGGCAGCAGTCAGTGGTGTCATTTCCAACTGTGCCACCATTGACTCGCTTCACCTCACTACCGACTTATGCTGCATACCACTGCACGGACACCTCTATTCAAAGCCAGAACACCCACCATTACACCACCACAAGTCTGAGTGCTGCTGGTCACTTCACCAACACCACCATGACAAGCGCTGCTCCTGTCTGGAGCACCACAGCCACCCCCATGCATGCTTGGAGCACAGCCACCGTGACCACTCCTCAAAAGTGGAACAGCCCTGCCTCCAGCACTATAACATGTACTAGCCCTGCCACCACCACTCTGCAAACATGGACCATCACTGCCGCCACCAGTCCTCCTGCAAGGACAAGCACTGCCACCGCCACCACAGAGCATCAGCAGCAGCCACAGCAGCAGGCACAGCAGCAGCAGTAGCCACAGCAGCAGACGGGGGAGCTACATTCCTTATTTGCCACAAGTTCCAGGCAGGGCCAACAATCAAGGCAGGCATTGGGCCCAAGGAGGTCCAGGCAGGCCAGTTTAAGGAGACAAAAAACAGTTAGGACCACTGTCGCTGAACCTCTGTCCTTTCCTCCTAGTGTGTCTAGTTCCATTCCCATCACTGGCCTCCCTTCACCCACAAGTTTTGTTGCACCTTCCCCACTCTACAGTTCTTCTGGCCCTGGTCAGCCTGTAATTAAAGATTTTTTTGGTGTGGTCCAAGTCACGGCTGGAGTAGGGTTTCAGTAGGTTTGTGCACATTTGAAAAGCCTCATCCCCAACCATTACAAAGGGCAGTGGCGGAGCTTCGGTGTGGGGAAGAGGCCGTGGCATAGGGAAATTAAATTGGTTGCCATACAACCTCCGGCCCATGAGTTTTTAAAAGCCTGGGAGTCATTACCACGGCCAAATGCTCCAATGTCCACTGCTACAAACATACATCCGGCATCCGCAATGGCCATGAGTACTGTTGAAAAGTACTTTATGTAATTATAATACCCCGATCCAGTTCTTTTGGGTCTGATGATCCGTATGGGTTTCCCATCCACCGCTCCCAAACAGCTGGGGAAATTGCATACTGTCCAGAATTTGTCAGCAATTTCCATCCACTTTTCAGCGGTGGGCAGGGGCATAAATTCGTTTCAGAGAGCCCGGTAGGTGTCCGCAACAATTCCAGACAAGGTGGAGATTCCAATACAGTACTGGAAGTGTAGTGAAGATAGGGTCTCTCCAGTTGCCAGGAATCTGCGAAACAGAGAAAGAAGTAAAAGTAATATTTCTGTATATGGTTTTTTAAAACAATAAAAAAAAAATGAGTACATTCACGAAAAATAATTAGGCCAGGTTTAGAATAATACATGTCACAAAAAAAAAATGTAGACACCCCCCCTTGGTTTTTAAATATTACGTACCGTAATGTCACCAGGAGCCGTTCCTCAGGAGGAATCGCACAGCGGAGCTGTGTCCTGTCTCCGGATGGATTCTTGGACACGAGCAAGGGAATCCCTGAAACTTTCTTGGGACATCCGGATATAATCTGTAAATTTCTCCGGGTTTGCCTGTAGCTCGCTGTAGAGGGTCTAGTACGCCCCACGGCTCTCCGGGAGTTCAACAATCGGATGTATCCACAAACGCCGCTGCTGCCGTCTTCGCTGTCTCTCTTCCTTTGTCATGGCAAGCAACTGCATATGCCCTAGCCATCACGATTGTCCAAATCCAAGTTGAAGTGAAAACTCTTCCAGCGCAGATCCATGTTGACACGAGAAAAATCAAGCAAATGTGAAGAATACGGCTGTAGACAGGGTCTATATATCACCATACTACACCACCACTGATGTCCCATTGGTGGTGTGTGTTGCAAGATTGTTATCTAGATTTCTTTTTGTGGGAAGACAAACAATGTCCAAAAAAATGCAAACGCATTGAAAACGCATATAAACACTGCGGTTTTTTCTTTATGCGCACAAAAAATTCTGGGAAAAAAAGCAGCGTTTGTATGCGGGTTTTTTTTATGCGTTTGTATGCGAAAAAAACGCAGCGCAAAAAAACGCAAGTGTGAAAGTGTAGCCTAAGTCTTTTAGAGACGACTGCACAAGCGCCACCCATGGAGATGGCTGAGTCGTTTTATTGAATACCATCCAGGAACCCAGTATGCGCATGCGCTGCCCACGAAGCAGTGACCTGCCATTCAAAGACCTCCAGAAGCAGACGAAGGGGTTGAGGAATCAGACAGGGGGGAGAAGACGCAGTGTACAGTCCATCCTCTTTTCGTCAAAATCTAATTAAGGCTTTCTTCACACATTCATTTCTTGTGTCTGTAAGCGGTCAGTTTTTTAAGGTCCGCAAACCCGGACGCATGTACACATTGCATTCAGTGGTGGTGCGCACATGTCACGTTTTTCACTGTATGTCCGTGTGAAAAACCTGCAGTCATTTAAATTTTTTTTGTGTGCAGCACTGACAAAATGCATGCTGCACACGAGCACACTGATGACACACGGATGATATCCATGTTTCATCAGCGTGACACATACCGGTGCCTGGGAAGTAGCGGTGCAGTTTGCGCTGTTCCCTTGCGCCGGCCGGTTGCTGAAGGCAGTTCTCATCATTGTCTCCTGCTCGCTATGAGATCAGTGTGACCAGGAGACATTGATGGGAGTTGTATTCAGCAGCAGCTGTGTCCATCCTGTGTAAAATACAGAATTAAATAAAAATTAACGGCTTGGGCTCCCACGCAATTTTCATAACCAGCAGAGGGAGAGCCCACTGCTGGGGACTGATGTTAATAATCTGGGTCAACGCCCAATATCCCTTAAGGGTTCCCAGGCTATTATTAACAGCTCATAGCTGTTTGCTTAGGCTTTACTGGTGAATTTACGGGGGACCCCAGAAAAAAATGTAGGGTCCCAATATAAATTCAAACCAGCAAAGGCTAAACAGACAACTGCAAGTTGATATTAATAGCCTGGGAAGGGGTCATAGAACTTGCATCCCTCACCCCCATGCTACCAACATCAGCCCTCAGCTGCCCCATAAATTTTGCATCCATAAGAGGCATCAAATCTGGCACTTAGCCTCGATCTTCCCACTTGCCCGTTGGCAAGTGGGGTAATAGGGTTGGGTTTGATGTCATCTTTGTATTGTCAGGTGACATCAAGCCCTGGTGTTAGTAATGGAGAGGTGTCGATAAGTATTTTTTTTTCATACTTCTATACTTGCATGTTGTCCAGTCAACTGTGTTCTGCATAAACGTGTAGAAGTATCTATGTGTTACATAGAAATGGCAGTCTAATACCAGTGATTGGAGTAACACAGAAGAACAAATGTATTTTTATGCTGTAGGTGTAAGGGGTGAGAGTAAGTGTAAATGTAACACATCATCAGACTTGTGAACAAAATTGGTTTGTATCTGTTCATTTGCTGTTATTTCTTAAGAGCTAGAACAGTTCTTCTCACCTTGCCTCTTCTGATACCATGGGCTTAAAGTCTTGTTAAAGTATGTGAAATTAAATATCAGTGCTGGTTTTATCAGTCTCTTACGTGTCGTGTGTGTGTTTGGTGCGCCTTATCATTGAGATGATCCATAGCTAAATTTATCATCCAAAACTATCTTTTTCCAAATAGAATTAATCACACATAAACAAATATTGAGGATTTTAAGGTAATGAGAATGACCATTCTAGGCAAATCACTCCTTATAAAGTGACTGGATAATTGAATTGTATTGTAATTTAAGATTATTGAAGATAAATCTTCAACAAACCCTGCTCAAAAAAATTAAGGTAGCACTTAAAAAACACACTTTGGATCTCGATGGCAGTTGAAAATCTTTACTAATGTAAATTGTGTAATTCATAAAGAACTAAATGTCGTGTCACTGTAAACCAAATTTGAAAACTATGTTTGAATTACAAATCTCCACCTAAAATCTAAGTAAAAATTTGTAATCACAGGCAGATCAATATACGTGAATCAGACTCAGTAACGTGTATAGCTTCAACAGAATTGCCTCTATAAACGTCCGAAAATTCTGTGCATACTCCTGTTGAGACGGCAGAGGGTGTTTTCAGGAATCTCCTCCCATACCTGGATTAGAGCATAAGTGAGCTTATGCGCAGTCTGTAGCGTTGCTTGGCAGCATCAGATGCGCTGCTACATAATGTACCAGAAGTTCTCAGTTGGATTCTCTGTAACGTAAGTGCCAGTTAAATGTCCACACATTCTGGCTTTGAGATCGGGCATTGTCCTGCACCAGGAGAACCCAGACACTGATGCCCCAGCAGAAGGCCAGACAAAGGGTCTGAGGATTTCATCCTGGTACCTAACAGCAGATAGGGTATCACATAGATGGTTGTCTAGGTTTCTTTGGATGTGCCCTTCCAGACTATCCCTCACCTACCACTAAATTGGTCATGTTAGATGATGTTGCAGGCAGCATAAAGTTCTCTATGGTGTCTGTAGACTCGGTCACATTTGTTGCTTGTGCTCAGTGTGAATGGGGCACCAGTGGCATACTTTTTGATTCTGCTGTGCTCTGCCAAATACCAATCAAACTCAACTGTGCTGGGGTGTGAGCACAGGAATCTGAAGTCATTTTCTGACAGTTTTCCCACTGGAAGTCTTTTTATAGGGCTCTGGCAGTGCTGCTCCTCATGCAAAGGAGCAGATACATGTTCTGCTGCTCAGAACTGATCTCTTGTAATTGACTTTGTCCTGGTATTTGATCCATGATTTTGAGACTGTGCTTAGAGATACAGCCATCCATCTTCAAATGGCACAGGTAAGTGTGCCATCTGCAGCGACTACCTCATGCTATTATTAGTGATATGGATACCAGAAAGACTAGAAAATAATCATTCAGGACAGATAAGGTCATCACCTGAAAAACCATTCCCTTTTTTTGAGTTGTTTTGCTGTTGCCTCTTCAGCCCTCCTGTTATCACTTTCATTTGTACCAAAGCATATGGCATTGGTTCACAATCTGCCTAGACCGATTGATATGCCTGAAGCGTAATTGTCCTGCATTTATACTGCAAAGTGCAAGTATTTTAGTGTTTTTTTGAGCAATATTGTTCTTTCCTTAGCCAGGGGGTTGAAATATTAAACTTTAACTAGCTAGGGTCAAGGTAAGATCTTGAAACCCCAAAGGATATGTGCAAATGTGGTAAGATATGAGGTATTGTGGATGTGAGTTTTTGAAAATTTATCCATACCCTTTCTACAAAATGTGGGGAGAAAATTCACTGTGTACAAATGTAGTAAAAGTAAAGCTACCCAGTTTGCATCTATGCTATTTGATTAGGCAATTGCCCATATACTTTGAATAGTGGCTGCACAACACAAATACCACAGGAGCCGTAGTATGAATTTTTTTCAGTATGGCGCACCATTTGGTAAGACGGTGCGCGATACATAGATATGTCAATTTTTGTTATTGATCAACACCTTCATGTCACCTGAAAATCTAAAAACTTCGGTGTGAAAAACAAAGGGATCAGTTACCTGTGTAGTTGCTGGTTTGATGGATTTAAACAATTGTATTCTACAGCTGCTCAATGAAAAACACCATTTGTTATGATGGGGCAAGTAGGGTTGCAAAGATGTTCAATGTTATCAAAAAGCGATCTGTAAAATGCGAGTGACCTATTCATACTTCTCATTGAAGCACAACGTGACAAATTTTCATTAGACAATTTTGAAGGTAATACGTCAATTTTACCCACAAAATCATGTGGCCTTTGGTCATCACAAGTGTGCTTAGTTTTGTCCTCACAATAGAGCCCCTTCCTGAAGAAATGGGTGTTTGGATTTACTTTGACTTTTATTTGGAACTCTTCTGTGTCTACACCTTCACTTAAAGTAACGACTTTGTCAGTCGAGCAAACCAGGTACCTGTTTGAAAATTGATGCATACAGCAAGTGAAGGGTTATCTGTAGTACATCTTTTTATTAGTAGATATTGGCGCTACTTTATCACTTTCAGGTCCACCACACAATATTCGTCCTTGTACTGTTATATTTCAAAGATTCGAGTGTAGGAGAGAAGTTGTTCTTTTAATCCATGATGGCGTTTCTATGAAAGGTTCATCTCTTTTATTGAAACACCCATTTCTACTTTACATGAACAGTTGTTTGTAAATGTAATGCTTTCATTGTAAAATCTGTCTGTTGTTTAATTAATAGCTCTATCATATTATTCCACATTCAATTATGGGGAAGCATTATGAGTATGAATGTTAGACGCGTGAAGGTCAGCTGTTGGAGTAACTGAACATTTGCAGTTGAAGAGTTCTCGGTTACAATACTTATTACTTATTACACAACACTGCTGCTTGTACATTAGTGTAAATGCGCTCTAGTTTTCTGCAGTCTGGCTGGCAGTCAAGGCTGTGCAATATTGGCTCATTATGACTGTAAACAATAGGCTGTGGCGGGAAGACGTCACAATGGCGGGACTTAGACACTCGCTGTTGATTTAAATTATAAGGAAAAGTGAACTTGCATTAAGCCTTAACCCATCAATCACCAGATTGATCTGGCTACAGTTGTGTGAAAAAGAGTTTGCCCCCTTCCTGATGTGCTATTCTTTTGCATATTTGTCACACTTGAATGTTTCAGATGGCCTAACAAAATTAAATATTAGACAAAGATAACACAAACACAAAATGCAGCGTTTAAATAAATGTCTTTATTATTAACAGAAAACTAAATCAAAATTTGCAGGGTCCTGTGTGAAAATGTGATTGCCCCTTAAACTTAATAACTGGTTGAGCCACCCTTAGCAGCAACAACTGCAATCAAGCGTTTGCGATACCTGGCAATGAGTCTTTTACATCTTTGCAGAATTGTTTTAATTCAGCCACATTGGAGGTCTTCCGAGCATGAACTGCCTTTTTAAGGTCATGCCACAGCATCTCAATCAGAGTAAGGTTATGACTTTGGCTAAGTCCACTCCAAACTCTTAATTTTGTTTTTCTTAAGCCATTCAGAGGACTTGCTGGTGTGTTTTGGATCATTGTCCAGCTGCATAACCCAAGTGTGCTTCAGCTTGAGGTCACAAACGGCTGAAAATTCTTCAGGATTTTTTGGTAGGCAGCAAAATTCATGGTTCCATTTACTACAGCAAGTCTTTCAGGTCCTGAAGCAGCAAAACAGCCCCAGAAGATTATACTACCACCACCATATTTTACTGTTGGTATGATTTTCCTATTCTGAAATGCTGTGTTACTCCTATGAAATATGTAATGGGACACATACCTTCCAAAAAGTTCACCTTTTGTCTCGTCAGTCCATAGAGTATTCTCCCAAAAGTCTTGGGTATCATCAAGATGTTTTCAAGCAAAACAGACAAGCCTTTATGGTCTTATTGCTCAGCAGTGGTTTTCATCTTGGAATTCTGACATGCAGGCCATTTTATCGCAGTCTTTCTTATGGTGGAGTCATGAACCTGATTGACCTTAACTGAGGCAAGTGAGTCCTGCAATTCTTTGAATGTTTTGTGGTCTTTTGTGACTTCTTGGATGAGTCGTCGCTATGCTTTTGGGGTAATTTTCGTTGGCCTACCACTCCTGGAAAAGTTCTCCACTGTTCAATGTTTTCACCACTTGTGGATAATGGCTCTCACTGTGGTTCTCTAGAGTCCCAAAGCTTTAGGAATGACTGTTTAACCTTTTCCAAACTAATAGATCAAAATTTCTTTGTCTCTAATTTGTTCTAGAATTTCTTTAAATCACGGCATGATGTCTAGCTTTTCATGAGCATTTCGTCTACTTCGCTTTGTCAGGCAGGTTCTACTTAAGTGATTTTTTGATTGAGAACAGGTGTGGCAGTAATCAGGCCTGGGTCTTACTAGGGAATTTGAACTAGATTTCCCAAACGTGATAAACCACAGTTAAATTTATGTTTTAATGGGGGAGGGGGCAGTCACTTTTCACACAGGGCCCTGTGGATTTGGATTTATTTTTCCCTTAATAATAAAGATCTTCACTTAAAATGCATTTTGCATTTACTTGTGGTATCTTTGTCTAATATTTCAATTTGGTTGGTGATCTGAAACATTTAAATGTAACACACATGCAGAAGAATAGGAAATCAGGAAAGGGGAAAAACCTTTTTCACACAACTGTACATAGTGAACCAGATATAAATCTACAGCTCATTTTCTTTGTTTTCTATGTGAGAGCTGACACCCTGCAACAATGCCCATGATCAGAGCTAGTCGCGGCCATTTAACCCCTGTGATGCTGCTGTCAATAGTGACAGCGGCATCACGGGACATCGCAGACGGAGTGAGCTCCCTCTCTGCTCCGATCAGAAAAATCGTCCCAAGATGGCCGCGGGGTCACCCAGGGATGGTGGCCTGTCAGCCCTTGCTGAGAGCACAAGCTAACACGCCTCCTCCCTGCATCTGAAACGCTGCTCTAATGCTTGAAATGTAGGGGGCTTCCAGGTTACTGGTAGTCCAAAGGCTCTGGAAAAGCTCAATATCTCCTCGAAGAAATTCGGCAAATTTTGCACTCCCAAATGTGCCTAAATGGCAGTTTGCAGTTTTCACTCTGCAACATCCAATGCTGATAGTTTTTGGAAAACACCTATAGAGCCTAAATCGTCACCACACCTGTAGATAAATTCCCATGGGAGTATAATTTCCAAAATGGGGTCACTTGAGTGGGGATTCTGCTCTTCTAGTACTTTTGGGCTCTGTATATGGAGTCTGCAAACTATTCTAGCAAAATCTGCGCTACAGGAAGAAAATAGTGCTCCGTCCCTCCTGAGTCTCGCCGTATGGCTAAGCAATACTGTAAAGCCACAAATGTGGTATTTCCACATTTCGCAAAAATTGTGGGACAAATTTTTGTGCCATTTTTACCCATTTCTCAATGTGAAAATGTAAAATCTGGGGCTAAAACTAAATTTTGGTTGTAAAAATGTAATTATTTTTTCTTCACTGCCCAATAGTATAGCATTCTGTGACACACCTGTGGTGTCAGCATGATCACTGCACCTGTAAATGAATTAATTGAGAGGTGTGGTTTCTAAAATGGGGTCACTTTTGGGGGATTCTGCTATTTTGACACCTCAGGGGCTCTACCAGTGTGACATAACACCCTCAAATCAACCCACAAACATCTGAACTCCAATATGGCGCTTCTTCCCTTCCAAGCTTTGCACTGTGCCTCAAAAGTAGTTTTCCACCACATATTGGGTATTTGGTGTACATAGGAGAAAGTGCATAACCAATTTTGTTGTCTATTTTGCCCTGTTAATCTTGTGAAAATAAAAAATTTGAGGCTAAAAGAATATTTTTGCCAGAAAAAAATTGATTTTTTTATTTTCATGGTACAGCGTTATTAACTTCTATGAAGCACCTGGGGGTTCAAGGTACTCACCACACATCTAGATGTTGAGGGGTCTAGTTTCTAAAAAATAGGGTCACTTGTGGGGAGTTTCCACTCTTTAGGCACATCAGGGACTCTCCAAACTTGACATGGCATCCGCTAATGATACCAGCTAATTTTGAGTTCAAAAAGTCAAATGGCACTCCTTCCATTCCGAGCGCTGCTGTGTACACAAACTGTAGTTTTCTTCCATGTTTTTGGGTGTCGTACTCATGAGAAATTGCATAATTCATTTTATAATGCATTTTCTGTTACCCTTGTGAAAATAAAAAAATTACATTTTTCCAACAGAAATATTATTTTATCCCCATTATTTTTACTTTCACTTCTCTGCATAATACACTTCTGTGAAGCATCTGGGGGTTCATGGTGTAGATCACACATGTAGATAAGTTCCCTGAGGAGTATAGTTTCCAAAATGTTGTCACTTGTGGGGGTTTTCATTGTTTAGGCACGTCAGGGGCTCTCCAAACGTGACATGACATCCACTAATTATTCCAACAAATTTCACATTCATGAAGTCAAATGACGCTCCTTCCCTTCTGAGCCCTGCCCTGTGCCCAAACAGTTGTTTTCCCCCACATATGGGGTATGAGGATAATCAAAAGATATTGCAAAACAAATTTTCAGGTCCATTTTTTCCTGTTACCTTTTCAAAAATAAAAAAATTGGAGTCTAAAGTAAAATTTTTGTGAAAAAAAAGTTAAATGTTCATTTTTTCGTTCCACATTCCATTAATTCCTGTTAAGCATCTGAAGGGTTAATAAACTTCTTGAATGTGGTTTTGAACACCTTTAGGGGTGTAGTTTTTAGAATGTTGACACTTTTGGGTATTTTCTGTCATATAGACCCCTTGGTCTTGGTTTTGTAAATTTTGTTGGAAAAATGAGAAATTGCTGGTCAACTTTTAACCATTATAAGTTCCTAACAAAAAAAAAAGTTTCAAAAATTGTGCTGATGTAAAGTAGACATGTGGGAAATGTTAATTATTAAATATTTTGTGTGACATAACACTCTTATTTAAGGGCACACAAATTAAAAGTTTGAAAATTGCAACATTTTCACCAAATTTCCTATATTGTCAAAAATAAATGAAAGTCACATTGAAGACATATTACTACTATATTTAAGTACAATATGTCACAAGAAAAGAGTCTCAGAATCTGGGATCTATTGAAGCGTTCTAGCGTTATAACCACATAAAGTGACACTGGTCAGAAAAATAATTTGGCCTGGTCAGTAAGGTGAAAACAGGCTTCGGGGTTAAAAGGGTTATTTGTGACCTTTTTTTGCTATAGGGTAAAGAATAGAGATGAGCGGTGTTCAAGTCGAATTGTTCGCCAATTTCAAATCCGAGTTGTTTTGGGCGGTGTTCGAGCCGTTCGCTGTTGCTTAAAATTCGGCTGTTCGAGGTTACGTTCGAGAACGGTTCGTTCACCAAAAGCGTAACTTTATTTTCACAGTAATAATGGTTTTCAATGTTAAGAGACAGTTTCATGGCATAGTGGCCAGGGGTGGGAGGCAGGGGATATATCTGTGCTGAAATAATGCACATCTCCTTTTTTTTTTTTTATTTCTTTCCCGCATTTACAGTGGGGCGGTGCAGTCTCTCAGCCTATCAGCAGTGCACACACACAAAGCAAAGTGCATGTTTTTTCACACAAGCAAGGGCATTGGCTGTGTATGTCACATGTCCTTGCTCTATAAGAAGCAGCCATTTCCCCCCATCGCCACCATTTTATCACTGCTGCAGCTTGTGTTAGACGGCACCGCTGCTGCTGTGGGCGCTCTACTGTAAAACAGTGTGAATTTACAGTGAATTCAAGCTTACATACATAGAGAGATTTAGGGAGTAGGGACTAGTTGTAATTACAGCCCTTTTGAGGGGTACGTTACAGCAGTTCATAGCAAGTGTAGGCAGGCAGGTCTGTGCCAGTGCTGTGCTAGTCTTTTTCACAGCATCTGTCCAAATCTAGCTCAGCCAATCCTAGCATTGTCTGTTACTCAGTGGTGTAGTCCACCTGTCAAGGAGCTACTCTGTGTGTGTTTCTAATAATTTTTTACCACATCTTGTCCAGAAAAACCTTTTGGGCATAGTAGCGGTGTGTGCTGCTCAGCGGTGTAGTCCACTTGTCAAGGAGCTACACTGTGTGTTTCTAATAATTTTTTACCGCATCTTGTGCAGAAAAACCTTTTTGGCCTAGTAGCGGTGTGTGCTACTCGGCGGTGTAGTCCACCTGTCAAGGAGCTACACCGTGTGTGTTTCTAATAATTTTTTACCGCATCTTGTCCAGAAAAACCTTTTGGGCATAGTAGCGGTGTGTGCTATTCAGCGGTGTAGTCCACCTGTCAAGGAGCTACACCGTGTGTGTTTCTAATAATTTTTTACTACATCTAACGCAGAAAATCCTTTTGGGCATAGTACCACAATTTGGTCACTGAGCTCTGCTTGGTTTCCATCCATTGTTATTTGGGCAAACATCTACAGAGTTGCCAATAAATAAATTAACCACCAAAATGAGTGGCAAAAGGCCTGCTGGTGGTGGAAAGGGGAATAGGCGTGTTGCAAAGGGAAAAAAAAGGTTGTGTCCATGGGGTAGGTGCTAAAGCAACTGGAACATCTGCCAAAGAAAGACCATCTTCCAGCCAAAGTAAGATGTCTACTTCTGTTTGTGGACAATCGGATATGATCCCTTTCTTGTGGACATGCCAATCACAAATTCCTGATGAGGCACAAAAAGAGCAGGTGCTTGAACGGTTATCAAGTGCTCCCTCAAAGCTTATGTGAGTCCAGGCGAGGAAATGATGTGCACTGATGCCCAGAAGCTTTGTGAGTCAGATCCAGGCCCAGATGAACAAGATTCTTCTGAGCATAATCTAGACCCTCGTTCCCAAACTGTAAGTCATGTTTGTGGAGAAAATGAGGAAGATGATGATGAGACTCAGATACCTGACTGGTCACGGCAGGAAGAGGTCGGTTCTGAGGACGAGAGGTGTGGGAACACAGAGGGTGATGATGATGAGGTTGGAGATCCCACTTACCGTCAACCCGCAGTCCTCCAGTCGATGAGGTCAGCAGAGGAGGTGGAGGAGGATGATAGTGACGAAGAGGTTAGGTTGCGCCTTCCTGGACAGAGACGGAATTCTGGAAGCACGTCAACAACTGCATCCTCAACCACAACTGTACCTGTGAGCAGAAGTCGTGGTGGCTCCTCAGGTCGCATGGTTTCTAAGCTTTGCATAGCCTGGGCATTTTTTGAAATTCCAAAGGATGACCCAACGCATGTGATCTGTAAGATTTGTCACCAAAAGCTAAGCAGAGGGCAAAAACTCACTAGTTTGAGTAGTTCATGCATGAACCGTCACATGGATATGAGGCATAAAGTGCAGTGGGAAGCTCACTGTGCAACAATGCGGCCCTGCCCAACCACCGTCTGCCCCATCTTGTGCATCCGCGGCCTCTTCATCCTCTGTGACTGGGGGGACAGCAGGCACACATGTTTGGATGCAGAACATCCACCTCTTTACCTGCAACAGCCAGTGTGCTTGGCAGGTCGTCCTTTAATTTGAAAATGGAAACACCTGATGATGTCTCTGCGACCTCGAGAGCACCACATTCAGATCAAGGCAACATAATTGTTCCACCTGCACCTTCCTCACAGACCAGCAGTTTGCCGGGGACACCCTACTCAACCCCGTCTATGCATGGCAGCCAGCCCTCTGTCCCTCAGATGTGGACAAGTAAAAGACCATTTCCTCCTACCCATGACAAAGCTAAGAGGTTGAATTTCACCATCTGCAAGCTCTTGGCTACAGAAATGCTGCCTTTCCGCCTGGTGGACACAGAGGATTTTCGAGACCTTATGTCGGTCGCAGTGCCCCAGTACCAGATGCCCAGTCGCCACTACTTCTCAAAGAAAGCTGTGCCTGCGCTACACCAGCATGTTGCACGCAACATCACCGCTTCCTTGAGAAACTGTGTGTGACCGGGTGCATTTCACCACAGACACGTGGATGAGTAGGCATGGACAGGGGTGTTACATGTCTCTGACTGGGCACTGGGTAACTATGGTGACAGCAGGAGAAGGGGCTGCTGTCTAAGTCTTGCCGTCCCCATGAGTTGCGCGTCAATCCTCTGTAGGTCGAAGTTCCTCCACTGCTTCTGCCTCCTCAACCTCCTCTCGGTCCTGCACCCAAAGCCTGTCTGGTAATGCCACCCGTGTTGTAACTGCGCAGAAGGAATCCTGCACACCTCCTTACTATGCTGGCACCAGGGCTCAACGGCATCAGGCGGTGTTTACGTTAAAATGTCTGGGAAATGTGAGTCACACAGCTGAGGAGTTGTGGTCAGCTCTGGAGACCGAGTTCCATCGATGGCTGACTCCACTGAACCTGCAGCCAGGGACGGCCGTGTGCGACAATGCTGCAAACTTGGGTGCGGCCCTTCGCCGGGGCAATGTCACACACGTGCCTTGTATGGCTCACATTTTGAACCTGGTTGTCCAGCAATTTGTAGCCCGCTATCCCGGACTAGATGACCTTCTGCAGAGAGCACGGTCGCTGTGTGCTCACTTCCGCCGTTCGCATCCCGCAGCTCAACGACTCACATCTCTCCAGAAGTCGTTGGGCCTGCCAGTTCACCGGCTAAAATGCGACGTGCCGACACGGTGGAATTCAACTCTGCACATGTTGCAGCGACTGTGGCAGCACCGACGAGCCCTGGTGCAATACCTTATGACGTATAGCCTGGGCCACCAGGATCCAGAGGTGGGGCAAATCACGCTGCAGGAGTGGTCTCCGATCAGGGACCTATGCACCCTTCTGCATTGTTTTGAAATGGCGACAAAAATGTTTAGTGCTGAAGATGCCATTATCAGCATGACTATTCCCGTCATTTACATGCTAGAGCACATGTTAAACAGTATTCGGAGTCAAGTGGTGGGACAAGAGGAGGAGGAGGAACAGGAGGAGTCGTATGCGGAAGGGAAAATATCTCCAAGGTCCAGGCGGTCGGCAGTACCAAGGCGGCTGGCATTGGAGGGTCTGGGAGAGGGAATAACGAGGGCGCATGGTAGCAGGCAAACTCGGCAGGAGCCGAGGAAGATTTGGAGGATGAAATGGCGATGAGCATGGAGGACTCATCAGATGAGGGAGAGCTTGATGATATTTCTGTTGTGCGAGGTTGAGGGGAAAGGGCAGAGAAACAAAGCATGACTCTTGACTTGCCGCCACCAAGACAACAAGGACTTGGTCCTCCTGGATGCACAAGACATATGAGTGCCTTCTTGCTGCACTACCTGCAACATGACCCTCGGATTGTCAGAATCCGAAGTAATGCCGACTACTGGGTTGCCACACTCTTAGATCCAAGGTACAAGAGTAAATTTGGCGAACTAATTCCTACCATAGACAGGGATTCATGCATGCAGGAGTATCAGCAGAGGCTGTTACAGAATCTTACATCTGCATTTCCACAAAACACCAGTGCACCACGTAGTGAATCTCAGAGTTCTAACTTGGCAACCGTGGGACTGTCGAGTCATCGCTCTAACCGTGCCACTAACATCGTATCTGGTGATAACAGCAATTTTTTGCAGTCATTTCACCAATTTTTTCGGCCATCCTTTGCAAGGCCACAGGAAACGCAAAGTCTGACACATAGTCAGCGCCTAGAGAGGATGGTACAGGAGTATCTCCAAGTTAACATCGATGCCATGACTGTGGAACTGGACCCTTGCTCTTTTTGGGCTTCCAATCTGCAAAAATAGCCTGAGCTCGCCACTCACGCCTTGGAGATCTTGTCGTGCCCCACAGCCAGCGTTCTCTCTGAACGTGTGTTCAGCGCTGCTGGTGGTGTGCTGACAGACAAGCGCACGCGGCTCTCCACTGACAATGTAGACAGACTTACGTTCATAAAGATGAACAAATCGTGGATCCGCAAGGAATTTTCAACCCCTGTGTCATCCTGGGGAGACTAAAAGCGTAATGATTTATGAAAATCACCTCAGCAGAGTCAAGCAAGCATTTTAAGCAACCCTGAGACAAGTGAAGCCACTTAAGTGGTTTCTGTTCCCCAATTTTTGGACAAAATGGAGACTCTTTTTGGAGTCCCCTTGCTGTATTTTACATGGCGTTGGCATCGTCAATTCAAGGTGGGTGGGGTCACCACCCTCCCCCCTTTAACCTTAAGAAGCTACATAGACTATGTCTTGGGGTTATACAGATGGGTGAGTCTGCAGACCTCTTTAGTCATACTATGGCCTGTGATTCAGAGGTCTGCTCCAAAGCTTCAGTGTCTGCTAGTCAGTGGAGTAGCCCACCCGTGAAGAAAGCTGCAACGCCTGTTTATGTAAGAAATAGTTTTTAACTCCATTTAGCCCAGTGTATACTGTGGGCCTAGTACCTGTGTGTGCTACTCAGCAGAGGAGCCCACCCGTGAACCAAGCAACGCCGCCTGTTAATGTAATAACTAGTTTTTAACTGCATTTAGCCCAGTGAATACTTTGGGCCTAGCACCTGTGTCTGCTACTCAGCAGAGGAGACCACCCGTCAACCAAGCAACCTAGCCCATTCAATCTTTTTGGGCCTTGTAGCTCTGTCTGCTACTCAGCAGAGGAGAAAAAATCCGAACAACAAACGTCCAATATTAGGCTGGTTTCACATTTGCGTTAAAACAACGCTGCGCCCTGCGCCGTTAAGCCCCGCCCCGAGCCGGCTCCCTGCCCGCCCCATCCGGGATCACCGCCTACTTTCGCATTTGCACGCATGCGATCGGCGCACCCTATCTTTAGCATAGGGTGCGCAGATCATGCGCTGCCAGTGTGAAAGTAGCGTGCTGCGCACTTTTGACGGTGCGCCGTGCGCGCTGAAATGCAGCATGTTGCATTTCGGTGCGCACAGCGCACCGTCAAAAGTGCGCAGCACGCTACTTTCACACTGGCAGCGCATGATCTGCGCACCCTATGCTAAAGATAGGGTGCGCCGATCGCATGCGTGCAAATGCGAAAGTAGGCGGTGATCCCGGATGGGGCGGGCAGGGAGCCGGCTCGGGGCGGGGCTTAACGGCGCAGGGCGCAGCGTTGTGTTAACGCAAATGTGAAACCAGCCTTACAAATAAAATTAATATTTTATTCACAAAATTGACAATATACAAAATAAATGGTGGACAAATACCAAATAAAAGGGCCAAAAAACTAGGAATCCAATGAACACCACAATGAAAATATGTATAATGATTCATGAGTGACAAAATAATACATAATAAAAATAATAAAATTGTACCAGTGTTACAGAATAAATACTACAAAGAAGAAATATATGATTGAAAATACAATATAATACATATTAACCAGGTATATAAAGTAATACACGGTAATATATTTATAAAGTGCAAAGTGCATAATCATGTGAAAAAAGGAATTACAAAAATATCTATATATGTGCCCGCAAGTAGAATAAAGCCACAATAGCCGTTTTAAAGGGGCCTAACAAATAAGTATAGGACCATGAATTAAAAATAAAAAATATATATATGCTGTGAAGCAAAAATATAAACTAATAAATCGCTGGAATATGAATATATGCCATAAGTGAATAATCAATAATAAAAAAGCAAATGCAAGCCTAAAAGATATAAGGTGCAATGACCACTAAAGACGCTTCACTAAAATACATAGCGCCAAGAATTCCAGCTGGATAATTCAAAACAATGCCCCATTATTACCTGGTGTATACGGTGGAGGATTCCTAGGATGCGCCCGACCCCGACGCGCGTTTCGGCGTCTGCCTGACGAAACGCGTCACCCGTCAACCAAGCTATGCCGCCTGTTTATGTAATAACTAGTTTGTAACTCCATTTAGCCGAGTGAATACTTTGGGCCTAGTACCTGTGTCTGCTACTCAGCAGAGGAGCTCACCTGTGAACCAAGCTATGCCGCCTGTTTGTGTAAGAACTAGTTTGTAACTCCATGTAGCCCAGTGAATACTTTGGACCTAGTACCTGTGTTTGCTACTCAGCAGAGGAGCCCACCCGTGAACCAAGCTATGGCGCCTGTTGATGTAAGCACTGTCTGCTACTCAGCAGAGGAGCCCAGCTGTTAAGCAAGCTACAGCACCTGTGCTTTGGACACTTAATTTTCTCATTCTTTCAGGAATGCCTGTTAGGCCTAATTCCGGAATTCCAGTTGACCTGCACTTACTGGGAAATCGTTGTTCGCGGGGAAGAATTGGGATCCCAGATCCCCATCACTAACGGGGTTCAGTGGGTTATCCGCACCTGTCAGCGAAGAGTAAACACACACTGGTCCGTTCAGTGTAGCGCGTGTGCAGCTCCGGACATGTAAGGGCATGACAGACCTGTTATTGCTCGATCACGCGTGGCAGAGCATCGCGTGTGCCTCTAATAATCTGGACGCGGACCGCGGGGGGCATGCTGGAGTCTCGTTCGTTAACGGAATTAAGCTGACAAATCGCTAGCACATCTAAAAACGGCCATGCACCACCACCCACAGAATCGAGAAAGCTTGCAATCTGTCTATGCTTTCCGTGGCCGGCCAGGGTGAGGTTTCCCGAGTGGAGTCCAATTAAGCCGCAGGCTCCACTCCTGGTGGTGCCATTCCAGACATTCATTTAAGGTTCAGCTTTGCAACCATACTCCCCCCAGAAACCAAAGACTGTGCCTTCATGGACGCTGTTCGGAGGGTCGTGGGAATAACGCCGCCCGATCGGCAGTTGGCATAATTTATGGTGGGAAGTCCGACGGTATATGATAGTCTTCGATTTTAGAATTTTTTTTTATTTTAGAATTTTATTCCAGCCTTTCTTGATTTTATGAGGGCATAACATGCCTATATCTGTGTCTCCTCCTCCTCCTTTTACTCCTTCACCTCTTTTCTATATGTAGTTGTCCCTTTTCCATGTGTTATTTGTGTCTTCTGAGCAGTTTGTCTGCTTTGGGACACCTTTGAAGGTGTTTTGTATGTGCTTGTGTTTGCCTGCCATTGTTTTCAATGGGGTTCATCGAACATTCGACAAACTTGTCTCCTGTTTGACTAACCGAACCGAACTCGAACACTAGGGGGATGGCTCAACACTAGTAAAGAATTTATGTTCAGGAAATTTATAACTACCTGCCTTTGCTGCCCTGTGATCTTCTGTTGCGACTCAGAGCTGTTACTGACTGCTCCTGCCGGCGATTTTCCTGCTTTTAGTGATGTCACATCGATAGCAACTACCTGCCAGTAAGTTCTTAGCCCAACAGGAAAATAAAAAAAAAATAATAGTCCTGGATAACCCCATTAATGCTTCTTATGTTTGACACACTATGCAATGGAAAAGTAATCAGACTACATGGCGGATGTGTTTTGTCTGGTTGACTTTGTTTTAAGACTGGTTGACTGCATATTGTTCTTTTGATGACTTTGGATCATGAAATCACTTTCAAGTGTGAATTATTTGTCTTGTGTTCTAAAAACTGTAGTGCTAGCTTTTGACCACTATATTCTAGCTATAAAGAAGTGCGTTTATATGTATTTAAAACTGTTCTGTCCTCACTAAATGAAGCAGAATTCATTTAGCTTATACAGGCAGCTAAACCGCTATACCGGGGTCCAATAAGGAGACTGTAGGTTGAATCTGTGCTTTATTGAACGTGATGGTATATTGGCACGGTGAAGCTACAATACAAACATATATACACTCAGTCAGTACACGGGGTACATTGGAATACATATATACATTATAAATCAACATCTGAACTACTGAACAGGGGCAAACTAATTAGGCAGGCTAATATGAGACAGAAATAGATACAGGAAGCATGATTACATACCAGCAATGCGCTCACAAGGGGAGAAGAGAAATTAAATGCTTCCAGGATGCAGGCTGAGGGAAAATGGTGGACTGGAGGGAAAATGGGGGCTGAACTAACCATAATCCTTTGCAAAGCTTACCAGAATGGATTGCGAATGGAGAGAAATAGAAAGTGAAAGTAAAATAAGACAATAACGCTGTGGTTATGACTCTGGTCACTAGAGGGAGACAGAAACAATGAAAACAATAGAATTTATGGAAAAAAACTGAACATTCTGCATATTCACTAGTAATCACTGTAAATATTATCAGACAGACAATCAAAGATTATGAATTAAATGTCGGAGACAGAACAAAAACAATTAAACGTTTTAATATATGCGCTCAGAGATAGACTTTTAAATAAACTAAACTCACTCTATAAATAATTATAGAAAACTAAGTAGCCAACCTGAATTGCAACCTCCAAGTAGCGATGAGGGTCAGGCACCGCCTACTTGACTCTTTAGAAAAGACTTCAATAATAGAAAATCAAATAATAGAGGAATTTATACTTCAGATTTTGCCACATACAGCATTAACCATGGGGCTAGGAAGAGGAAATTGTCCATAAAGAGAGGAAAAAGTTACCTTGAGGTAGACTTCTTTGAACTAATGGTACTTAGCAGTCCAGGTCCTGTGCATGGAAGATCCAAATGGAGCGGCAGCGATAATAATAATAAAATCCAAAGTATTGCCACCAAGTTAGGAGGAGGGTGGTTTAGTGCTGTAGGTTGCGGACGCTCGTCCCGGCCGGAGACGTGCGTCCTCTCTGCAGTGCGCCCTCCTGGGCTTGAAGCGGTAGCGGCGCACGCCGAGAAAAGCTAACAAGGTCCGCAGGACCTTGTGTGACGTCACAGTCACGTGATCGCTCACGTGACTAGCTATGGAGAGCGGTGAAGCTCAAAAACATCCGACGCGTTTCTGAATCAGCGGATTCCTTCCTCAGGGATACTCCATAGCGGATAAGCAGCACTTATATACCCTCAACCTTCCAAGGTTCTAATTCAAACATTAAAAGCAAAAAGTTCAATTTCACTGTTGAGCCCATTAGGCATCAGAGTGTCCATCATAAAGATCCATCTACTCTCTTCTTTTGACATCTGATGGATAAAATTGCCTCCCCTCCAACATCTATTCACCACTTTGATGCCTGTCACTAATGTGCCTTTTATAAGACCCCCATGATTATTTAAAAAATGATTGGAGAGGGGGTGATCACTAAATTTATTCTTAATATTCCTCAGATGTTCTGCTATCCTTATATGTAGTGGACGTATAGTCCGGCCAATATATAGTTTGCCACAAGGGCAAGTAATTCCATATATAACCCCCTTAGTTTCACAAGTTATGAAGTCTTTAATTTTGACCTCCCTAGAATTATTTAAAATGCAAAATTGCTTTCTAAGACCTAATTTTCTACAAGGTCCACACTTATTACATGGAAAGAACCCTTTTGGAGGTGTATGAGCATGTGCATGACTCATCAACATGGGTTTAGGAATAGAAGGGGCTATTTTGTTACCGAGATTATTTGCTTTCCTAAAAACAAACCTAGGATAATCTGATAGCTTTTCACCGATCACTTTATCCTTTTTTAATATATTCCAGTGTCGGTTGACGATCTTTCTAAGGATTTTACTGTTAGCGTTGTACTGCGTGATAATAGGAATATCTTCCATAGTAGAACACTCGATGTTTTCCTTTTGTTGTGTCAGTAAATCCTCTCTCTGCATTTTCCTAACAGTCTCCTTTATTTCAGCCAGGGCCTTATTGTCATACCCCTTTCGGACAAATTTATTAGTCAGATATGCCGCCTCCTTGTCAAAATCTTGTATTCTAGAACAATTCCTGTGAGCCCTAATAAGCTGGCTTTTGGGTACATTCAAAAGCCAGCTTGGAAGGTGGCAGCTATCCAAGGAAATAAAATTATTGGAGTCTGTTGGTTTATGAAAAACCTGAGTCTCTATGTGATCATTTTCAATAAAAAATTTTAAATCTAAAAAGTTAATCTCTTTATGACTGGTGTTGGCTGTAAATTTTAAAAAATATTGATTTTTATTTAGTTCATTTAAAAATTCCCCTAATAAAATAGGCCCACCAGACCAAACAAAGACAATATCGTCTATGAATCTATGCCATAGGACCAGGTTCTTCCGAAGGGAACCCCCCGGATAGATAGTTTCTTGTTCCCATTTGCCTACATATAAATTAGCATAACTCGGGGCGAACCTGGTCCCCATGGCAGTACCCCACTGCTGGGAGTAGTAGTGCGCCCGAAATCGAAAAAAATTGTGAGTTAAAATAAAATATATACAGTCTAAAATAAACTGAACCTGATCATCCGGTAAGTCGCCATCCTTAGTCATGAAGTATTTTACTGATTCACACCCTTTATCATGTTGAATGACAGTATATAGAGAGGCAATATCTAATGTCCCCAAAATATAGTGGTTTTGCCATTTAATATTTTTCAAAATTCTTAGAATATGTGTACTGTCTTTCAGATAGGCCGGAAGTTTAGGGACTAACTTCTGTAAGTGGCAGTCAATAAATTTTGACAAATTGGCCATAAGACCCCCTATTGCTGATATAATTGGTCTACCAGGTGGGTTTAATGGGTCCTTATGTACTTTTGGTAGATAATAGAAGTAAGGGATCCTAGGGTGCAAATTATTAATAAATTCCAATTCTTGTTTATTTAGAAAACCTCTTTCAAAACCACACTTCAAGAGAATTTGCATCTCAGCGAGATAGACCTCAGATGGATCTTTCTCAAGTAGAAGATAGGTTCTTGTATCACCCAGTATACGCTGTGACTCCTTTTCATAGTCACTATTGTTCAAAATAACAATCCCCCCCCCCTTATCGGCTGGTCTAATAGTGATTTCCTGATTCTGTTGGAGCTGTCTAATAGCTTGACGTTCCTTGTTTGACAGATTGTATCTGAAATTGTTGCATCTACTCTCAGATATATTTTTAATATCCCTTATCACATTGTTCTGAAAGGCCTCAAAGGATTCCGAATATTCCTGAATAGGGTTAAAGTTTGACTTCTTTTTCAACATAGTGTGTTGATAAGGATCTATCAGCTCAGACGCACCTTCCACATTTTCCCTAGTACATTTTTTCTTCAGATAATACTTTTTTATAGCCAATTTTCTCATAAATAGTTTAATGCCTACAAAGGCCTGAAATTTATCGAACTTAGTACTAGGGGCATATTTCAATCCTTTATTCAATAAACTCAATTCATTTTGATTCAGAGCATGGTCACTTAAATTAAAAATCTTTTGGTCTAGGATCACTGGTTCCCCTGCTTGGTGTATTTGGTTGCTCTTTTTTTTTGGTTGATTTCCCGCCCCTACATCCCCTTTTTCGTGTTTTTTTTGGCCTACCTGTAAAAAAGGAAGATGACTCTGTTTAGTTTTCATTCTCAATGGCACTTTTCTCTGTTTATTCAGAGGTTTAAAACCCAAGCTGGTGCCTGGTTGTGAGTGAGTATGGTCCACCCTAGAATTAAGGGGAGTGGTCCCTAAGTTATCTAATACAATAAATCTATTCTGAGTTACAGTTGAAGGAAGTGGGGTAGAAATAGATGGTGAAATTTCATCAATATTAGATTGCGCAGTGTTAACCATCAGACTGTTGCTATCAACGGTAGCACCCTTGGTCTGAGAGTACTCAACATCCGAAGTGAGATGGATTGAAAACCGCTCACTAGAAGTTAGTGAAGAGTTTTCCACCCCCTGCACCTCATCTATAGTAATCAGTGGACTTTGTGTCCTGGATGAATTTTGGTTCTCACTATGAAGGAAATCATCCTCCATTATATTTCTAGGCTCTGATGCTACAGATCCTATAGAGGGGTCACCCTTCAAGGGGACAAAGTCTCTCCCAAATTTCCTACGTTTCTTATCCATAATCTCTCTTTCCTTTGACTGTATCCTCTTCCGAATATTCGCTGACAAGTGTAAGATCTCCGGATGCAGTTCATAGGGCTTAATTTCCTCAAAAATATCAGAGATCACTTTCCTGATTTTCATTAATTCAGTCCTTCGTTTTTCAATAATAAAACCCACTGTTCGTTTAGAGAATTCCTTGAACATAGCATCCCACTGGGCCATAGTTTCACTATCGCCAATATCCCCTGTAAGGGGTTTATACACAACAAGACCCCTAGGTATACAGTCAAAGGATAAATATCTTTCCAGTGTGGCTATTTCCCATAGGTCTCTCAGTTCTTTAATCAAATACTGTTCCAATTTCTTTAGAGATTGAATCACCACACTGAGATTTTCGGTACTAGCGGCTTGAGAGGTCTGTGGATGTGGTAAATGAAAGAACTTTTGAATGTTGTATATTCTTTCTTTCCTTTCTGACCAAAGACCACTCATATTTGAGAATAAATAAAATAACTAAACTCCTAAAAAAGCACAGCTGCTGAAAGGCAATAGTGGTAATAGAAGAATGAACAATGGATGTCTCAGCCACAGCGCTAGCGCTATAGTCTACTCAGCTGCAAAATATTAGGATAATACCACAAAATTCCTCCAAATAAATAAATAATTAAACGTTTTAATATATGCGCTCAGAGATAGACTTTTAAATAAACTAAACTCACTCTATAAATAATTATAGAAAACTAAGTAGCCAACCTGAATTGCAACCTCCAAGTAGCGATGAGGGTCAGGCACCGCCTACTTGACTCTTTAGAAAAGACTTCAATAATAGAAAATCAAATAATAGAGGAATTTATACTTCAGATTTTGCCACATACAGCATTAACCATGGGGCTAGGAAGAGGAAATTGTCCATAAAGAGAGGAAAAAGTTACCTTGAGGTAGACTTCTTTGAACTAATGGTACTTAGCAGTCCAGGTCCTGTGCATGGAAGATCCAAATGGAGCGGCAGCGATAATAATAATAAAATCCAAAGTATTGCCACCAAGTTAGGAGGAGGGTGGTTTAGTGCTGTAGGTTGCGGACGCTCGTCCCGGCCGGAGACGTGCGTCCTCTCTGCAGTGCGCCCTCCTGGGCTTGAAGCGGTAGCGGCGCACGCCGAGAAAAGCTAACAAGGTCCGCAGGACCTTGTGTGACGTCACAGTCACGTGATCGCTCACGTGACTAGCTATGGAGAGCGGTGAAGCTCAAAAACATCCGACGCGTTTCTGAATCAGCGGATTCCTTCCTCAGGGATACTCCATAGCGGATAAGCAGCACTTATATACCCTCAACCTTCCAAGGTTCTAATTCAAACATTAAAAGCAAAAAGTTCAATTTCACTGTTGAGCCCATTAGGCATCAGAGTGTCCATCATAAAGATCCATCTACTCTCTTCTTTTGACATCTGATGGATAAAATTGCCTCCCCTCCAACATCTATTCACCACTTTGATGCCTGTCACTAATGTGCCTTTTATAAGACCCCCATGATTATTTAAAAAATGATTGGAGAGGGGGTGATCACTAAATTTATTCTTAATATTCCTCAGATGTTCTGCTATCCTTATATGTAGTGGACGTATAGTCCGGCCAATATATAGTTTGCCACAAGGGCAAGTAATTCCATATATAACCCCCTTAGTTTCACAAGTTATGAAGTCTTTAATTTTGACCTCCCTAGAATTATTTAAAATGCAAATGCAAATGAAAAGGAGTCACAGCGTATACTGGGTGATACAAGAACCTATCTTCTACTTGAGAAAGATCCATCTGAGGTCTATCTCGCTGAGATGCAAATTCTCTTGAAGTGTGGTTTTGAAAGAGGTTTTCTAAATAAACAAGAATTGGAATTTATTAATAATTTGCACCCTAGGATCCCTTACTTCTATTATCTACCAAAAGTACATAAGGACCCATTAAACCCACCTGGTAGACCAATTATATCAGCAATAGGGGGTCTTACGGCCAATTTGTCAAAATTTATTGACTGCCACTTACAGAAGTTAGTCCCTAAACTTCCGGCCTATCTGAAAGACAGTACACATATTCTAAGAATTTTGAAAAATATTAAATGGCAAAACCACTATATTTTGGGGACATTAGATATTGCCTCTCTATATACTGTCATTCAACATGATAAAGGGTGTGAATCAGTAAAATACTTCATGACTAAGGATGGCGACTTACCGGATGATCAGGTTCAGTTTATTTTAGACTGTATATATTTTATTTTAACTCACAATTTTTTTCGATTTCGGGCGCACTACTACTCCCAGCAGTGGGGTACTGCCATGGGGACCAGGTTCGCCCCGAGTTATGCTAATTTATATGTAGGCAAATGGGAACAAGAAACTATCTATCCGGGGGGTTCCCTTCGGAAGAACCTGGTCCTATGGCATAGATTCATAGACGATATTGTCTTTGTTTGGTCTGGTGGGCCTATTTTATTAGGGGAATTTTTAAATGAACTAAATAAAAATCAATATTTTTTAAAATTTACAGCCAACACCAGTCATAAAGAGATTAACTTTTTAGATTTAAAAATTTTTATTGAAAATGATCACATAGAGACTCAGGTTTTTCATAAACCAACAGACTCCAATAATTTTATTTCCTTGGATAGCTGCCACCTTCCAAGCTGGCTTTTGAATGTACCCAAAAGCCAGCTTATTAGGGCTCACAGGAATTGTTCTAGAATACAAGATTTTGACAAGGAGGCGGCATATCTGACTAATAAATTTGTCCGAAAGGGGTATGACAATAAGGCCCTGGCTGAAATAAAGGAGACTGTTAGGAAAAAGCCGAGAGAGGATTTACTGACACAACAAAAGGAAAACATCGAGTGTTCTACTATGGAAGATATTCCTATTATCACGCAGTACAACGCTAACAGTAAAATCCTTAGAAAGATCGTCAACCGACACTGGAATATATTAAAGGATAAAGTGATCGGTGAAAAGCTATCAGATTATCCTAGGTTTGTTTTTAGGAAAGCAAATAATCTCGGTAACAAAATAGCCCCTTCTATTCCTAAACCCATGTTGATGAGTCATGCACATGCTCATACACCTCCAAAAGGGTTCTTTCCATGTAATAAGTGTGGACCTTGTAGAAAATTAGGTCTTAGAAAGCAATTTTGCATTTTAAATAATTCTAGGGAGGTCAAAATTAAAGACTTCATAACTTGTGAAACTAAGGGGGTTATATATGGAATTACTTGCCCTTGTGGCAAACTATATATTGGCCGGACTATACGTCCACTACATATAAGGATAGCAGAACATCTGAGGAATATTAAGAATAAATTTAGTGATCACCCCCTCTCCAATCATTTTTTAAATAATCATGGGGGTCTTATAAAAGGCACATTAGTGACAGGCATCAAAGTGGTGAATAGATGTTGGAGGGGAGGCAATTTTATCCATCAGATGTCAAAAGAAGAGAGTAGATGGATCTTTATGATGGACACTCTGATGCCTAATGGGCTCAACAGTGAAATTGAACTTTTTGCTTTTAATGTTTGAATTAGAACCTTGGAAGGTTGAGGGTATATAAGTGCTGCTTATCCGCTATGGAGTATCCCTGAGGAAGGAATCCGCTGATTCAGAAACGCGTCGGATGTTTTTGAGCTTCACCGCTCTCCATAGCTAGTCACGTGAGCGATCACGTGACTGTGACGTCACACAAGGTCCTGCGGACCTTGTTAGCTTTTCTCGGCGTGCGCCGCTACCGCTTCAATCCCAGGAGGGCGCACTGCAGAGAGGACGCACGTCTCCGGCCGGGACGAGCGTCCGCAACCTACCGCACTAAACCACCCTCCTCCTAACTTGGTGGCAATACTTTGGATTTTATTATTATTATCGCTGCCGCTCCATTTGGATCTTCCATGCACAGGACCTGGACTGCTAAGTACCATTAGTTCAAAGAAGTCTACCTCAAGGTAACTTTTTCCTCTCTTTATGGACAATTTCCTCTTCCTAGCCCCATGGTTAATGCTGTATGTGGCAAAATCTGAAGTATAAATTCCTCTATTATTTGATTTTCTATTATTGAAGTCTTTTCTAAAGAGTCAAGTAGGCGGTGCCTGACCCTCATCGCTACTTGGAGGTTGCAATTCAGGTTGGCTACTTAGTTTTCTATAATTATTTATAGAGTGAGTTTAGTTTATTTAAAAGTCTATCTCTGAGCGCATATATTAAAACGTTTAATTATTTATTTATTTGGAGGAATTTTGTGGTATTATCCTAATATTTTGCAGCTGAGTAGACTATAGCGCTAGCGCTGTGGCTGAGACATCCACAGAACAAAAACAATTTGACCACTGCTAAGAGATTTAAAAAAAAAACAACTATGTAATCCCACTGCTTCTCCATATTGCTGTCAGTTTCGGTGTCTCCTGGCTTCCTCTTCTAACAGTAGCTGCCACATGAGTTTCAAATAAGCCTACCTCCCTGGCAAGGGATATCCCATGATCACTAAGGTGATTCTCTCAGAACGGCTGCTGCCTGGTTAGTTGTCGGTCTTACTCTGCTAGTTGGGAAACTGCTTCTTGGCTTTTGGCTTAGAACATGTGCAGTATCTTTCTAATCAGTGGGTACGCTAGGACAACTGAAGTGAATTGATATAATGCATACTGAGCGAACCCTTTTGAGTATATGACTTATGGCTTATATACGCATCTGGTCAGATGGCCCCGTCCTCCAGAAATGATGTCCGAGAACAAGGACTTTGAGAGCCCAATGTGCAGCAATGCCCAAGGAGTGGTCCCCTGGAGTGCCTTATATTACTGCATGTGCGACTGCACTTGAATTTTAGCTTCGTTTTTACAGCCCTTCAAACTTGCTTACTTTCAGGCGCCCAAACTCACTCTGGATCTTCTGGTTATAATAGGAAATATTTAAATTTTCCTGCAAAACGTCTGGTCAATAAACTGAAAAAAAAATCACTATTTATTTTGATTGTGTTAACCTTTTTATGTGTGTAGTTGTCACAATGACTTTTCAGGGTGCACATCTCTGATGAATTCGCTCCTGATCAGTTGACAGGGAAGGGGAGTGTATGGCTATAAGATCCTGCAAGCCAGTAGCTCTCCTCTGGGTGGAGAGCCAAACAAGATATCTCCCAGTTCCAATGGGCTGCTGAGGAAAGTAAAGTTTTTATTGAGGGTTACTCTCCTTTTGGAGTAGGCTGGGAAGGACCACATTCTTATGCACTTTTTTTATGGCGCTCTTCACTATTTATGGCACACTTGGATGGATAGCATAATCTGGGGCTATTTATAAAAAAAAATGAGCCAGAAGAGTGTTTCTCAGCTGTTTTAGTTCTATATTGAAAGCCTTTAAAGCTCATTGAAATGCTCTTGGTGCACCTCCAGTCTGATTTACTTATGGTTTTAATCAAGCATTTCATTTTTCTTTATAAGTTTGATTTAAATTCCAGCACCCCTCACTTGATTACCTATCACACTCTGAACTTCTCCTATAGATGCTTCTGTGCATTTCAAACCCCTGTATTCTTCTCTTTAGACTGCATCTTGAATTTTAGATTTCACTCTGCTGCATTTTGCTATGCTATTAATGAGGTTGTCCACTACTTTTCATTGGTGACCTATTCTCAGGATGGGTCATCAATGTCTGATCGGTTGGAATCAGACAGCCAGCATCCCCGCTGAACAGCTGTTCTCATTGTCGGCGACCGCCGGCCAGAACTACTTGATTGTGGAGCTGCTTAGTCTTGATTGTGAAGCTGCTCCTCCTATTCAAATCAATGGGAGGTGGATGTGTAGTTCCCTGCTGCAGCGACTATGAAAAGGTGGAGCAGGTCCAAAATCTAGCAGTTCCGTGCAGCTGCCGCCGAGCATAGCTGATAGGTGGGGATGTCATGTGTTAGACCTCAACAGATCAGACATTGATGATCTATCCTAAGGATAGGGTGAAAAAGTAGTGGACACCCTTGTT
Source organism: Dendrobates tinctorius (assembly GCF_039654945.1). NCBI lineage: Eukaryota > Metazoa > Chordata > Amphibia > Anura > Dendrobatidae > Dendrobates > Dendrobates tinctorius. The sequence goes on from NW_027361672.1 coordinate 5,081,166, forward strand.
AATCCCTGAAGCATTAGCACAAACTCGCATAACCAGTACCATCTCTGCCTACTGTGGTCACACTAATTATCCTCCTAAATAAGCCAATAGATTATCAGCATACAGTCAGAGAGGCTAATCTGTGGTCTCCTACATTAGAACTGTGTGACGCCAGCTGTGTTATTTTCGTCAGCTATATTTGTGACACCCCCTCCCTCTCTAGTGGAAAGATGTGTGGAACATACCGTTCAATTACTGTCACGATCCATCCTTGGATCTGTGGCAGATCTGGATTTTCACACACAAACTTTTTTCCTTTCAGGCCATCGGGGGTTAATGTCAGTTTTTCCCCTCGGGGGTGCTGGTGTAGCTACATGGCTGTTGTACTTGCTTATGCAGGTGGTGACCACTCCCACCTGCCTTCAAAGGGATACCTGATGCATCAGCTGACCATCGATGTTAAGGTCATTCTGCGGTAACCACGCTGGGAGAAGGAGCTTGCTGGGAGCGGTGGTGCCTCAGCTATTCATGGTGTATCTGGTGTCGTGATCCTGCTTTGCGGTGCTTTACAGCAGAAAGCTAAGTGTTGTTTGTCTTTACCTTGTTTGTCAAAACTACCCTTGGTGTCGTGTTAGTGCAGCGGTGAGACCAGTGTCCGCACTTGCCAATTCCCTACTTACGGATAGGTGCAGGGCAAGGGAGGGCAAAGGTATCCTTCTTGGCGACTGTTTGAAAGAAGCCGTATAGGGACGTCAGGAAAGATCAGAGCACAGCCTTTGGAGAGTGCAGGAGGTGTCTATTTCCCCGTTCCCAATCGCAGGGCCCACCATTGTAATTGTGTCCCCGCCGGTGTTCCCTTGTTTGTTGGGCAAATTGGTGACCGACCCTACTGTGGGTTGTTTCATACCTGGTCAGTCACTAACGTGACTATTACATCATACTTTTCCCCTCATTTATGTCATGTGTCCACATTGTGAACCCTTGAGAATTACATGACTTTATGTTCCATTCAGGGGGTCATAATTTCAGTTTGCAGAGCTTCCTGTTTGATGTCATTGCATGGACTGTACCACACGATTCCCAAAGAAAAATATTAAACACACCCCATTAAAACTCCTTTTGGGGCAATGTCACGAAGTAAAGCGTCAAAACATTGCATGATATAATAACCGTGCACAATAAATACATATAGCAGAGTCCAAAATATTTCAGACTACACAAAAATATTACCAGTCATGATAACAATTAGAAATACAAATACTTGATTTACTAAAATAATGTGAACCACAAACCATAAAATCATAAAATAGAATGCCAATCAACAATACATACGGTAATCAGGAGGTACAAAAAAGAATCACAAATTATGCCAAAATTATATGACACTGCGTAGATTCTAAAACAAATGAGATGCTGCTTATGCTACCTACCACCAGGGCTGTGGAGTCGGTAAGCCAAACCTGTGACTCCAACTCCTCAATTTCCCTTACACCGACTCCAACTCCGACTCCACGACTCCGACTCCGACTCCCACACATATTGCTTATATTTAAGTGAAAAATTTATTGTAGTACAAGGTGAACCTCAGACATTTAATCATTTTTATGATCCAATAATCAAGATATTTAGATAGAACAGAATATATATTGGTGTACTACCCGGTTTTCATTCTTTTTGGTACAGATACGATATGGATAGACAGATATGGATAAATGGATAGATAGAGCAGATTTCTAATCTGCTTTTGCTATTGAAAACATTATCTATGAGCTCAAAAACCTTTCAGGTGATGCAGTTTTTTAAAAAGATGATCAGCTTTTGCAGCTGAAAAACGTATCCTCAAAAAACACAGGAAAAACGCTGTGTGTGAATGTAGCCTTAGATCAGGAATATAACAGCCATTTATAGGACATTTCATAACTTTCCCAAACTCCTATGAAAAAATATTCAGCACATCCTGCATTGAATTACTGTACCCAATTTATTATATATTTTAGGAGTCGGAGTCGGTCCATTTTATACCGACTCCAACTCCGACTCCGACTCCACCAAAATGAGCTCCGACTCCACGACTCCGACTCCACAGCCCTGCCTACCACACGCCACTGCTAGAAGACCAAGTGACACACACTGCCTAGTACCCTTCATTGTATGGTCCTATATACACAAGACATCCAGATAAAGAATTCCAACATGTTTCAAATCATTCAGTTCTTAATCATGGCTTGAAAAGAACTGCACGGTTTGAAATTTGTTGGCATTAAATGGGTTGTCCACTACTTGGAAAACCACTTCTGAATCCCTATGTTTCTTCCCAGCAAAATGATTACACTAATACTCACTAATGATGAGCGAACATGCTCTGGTAAGGTGTTATCCGAGCACGCTCGTGTGCTAATGGAGTATCTTTGGTGTGCTCAAATAGTATGTTTGTGTCCCCGCGGCTGTTGGACAGCTGCAACACAAGCAGAGATAGCCTGTTTGTTAAGCAATCCCTGCATGTGTTGCGGCTGGCAAATATCTGCAAGACATGCTGCTGCGGTGACTCGGACATAGTATTCCAGCGCGCCGAAGATACTCTATTAGCACACGAGCGTGCTCGGATAACACCTTATTCAAGTACATTCACTCATGACTAATACTGGTGCTGGCGACATTCTAATGGTGTCTTCACTAGCCCGGGGATCGTGTAACATTATCATGCGATTCCTGCAGCCAATAAGCGCTGGTTTCACTGTCCTTTCCTATGAACGTTCTTTCACTTCTTTCGGATGTCTTGATTTGTTCAAAGGAAAGATGAAGCCAGCTCTGATTGGCCGCAGGAATTGTGTGACTTAAAAAGTGTTAATTCTCTTTAACCCCTTCACCCCCAAGGGTGGTTTGCACGTACATGACCGGGCCAATTTTTACAATTCTGACCACTGTCCCTTCATGAGGTAATAACTCTGAAACGCTTCCATGGATCCCGGTGATTCTGACATTGTTTTCTCGTGACATATTGTACTTCATGTTAGTGGTAAAATTTCATTCATATAACTTACGTTTATTTGTGAAAAAAAACGGAAATTTGGCGAAAATTTTGTAATTTTCCAACTTTGAATTTTTATGCCCTTAAATCACAGAGATACGGCACACAAAAAACTTAATAAGTAACATTTCCCACATGTTTACTTTACATCAGCACAATTTTGGAACCAAAATTTTTTTTTGTTAGGAAGTTATAAGGGTTAAAAATTGACCAGCGATTTCTCATATTTGCAACACCATTTTATTTTTACGGACCGCATCACATTTGAAGCCACTTTGAGGGGTCTGTATGATAGAAAATACCCAAAAGTGACACCATTCTAAAAACTGCACCCCTCAAGGTGCTCAAAACCACATTCAAGAAGTTTATTAACCCTTCAGGTGCTTCACAGGAATTTTTTGAATATTTAAAAAAAAATGAACATTTAACTTTTTTTCACAAAAAAAATAATTCAGGTTCAATTTTTTTTATTTTACCAACGGTAAAAGGAGAAATTGGACTAGAAAAGTTATTGTGCAATTTGTCCTGAGTACGCTGATAACTGATATGTGGGGGGATCCACTGTTTCGGCACATGGCAGAGCTCAGAAGGGAAGGAGCGCCGTTTGACTTTTTCAATGCAAAATTGGCTGGAATTCTGATCGGACGCCATGTCACGTATGGAGAGCCCCTGACGTACCTAAACAGTGGAAACCCCCCCACAAGTGACCCCATTTTGGAAACTAGACCCCCCAAGGAACTTATCTAGATATGTGGTGAGAACTTTGAACCCACAAGGGCATAACAGAAGTTTATAACGTACAGCGGTACAATTAAAAAATCATATTTTTTCCACAAAAATGATCTTTTCACCCTCAATTCTTACTTTCCCAAGGGTAACAGGACCCTAAAAGTTATTGTGCAATTTGTCCTGAGTACGATGATACCCCACATGTGGGGGTAAACCACTATTTGGGCGCATGGCAGAGCTCGGAAGGGAAACGGCGCTATTTGACTTTTTTGGCAGGAATTGAGATCGGACACCATGTCACGTTTGGAAAGCCCCTGATGTACCTAAACAGTGGAATCCCCCCACAAGTGACCCCATTTTGGAAACTAGACCCCCTAAGGAACTTATCTAGATGTGTGGTGAGCACTTTGAACTCCCCCAGTGCTTCACATAAGTTTATAACGCCCTGGCGTGAAAATAAAAAAATCGTATTTTTTCCACAAACATCATTTAGTCCCCAATTTTTTTATTTTCTTAAGGGTACCAGGAGAAAATGGACCCCAAAAGTTGTTGTCCAATTTGTCCTGAGTACACTGATACCCCATATGTGGGAGAAAACTACTGTATGGACACACGTCGGGGCTCGGAAGGGAAATAGTGACATTTTGGAATGCAGACTTTGATGGAATGGTCTGCGGGTGTTATGTTGCCTTTGGAGAGCCCCTAATGTAACTAAACAGTGGAAACCCCCCAGAAATGACCCCATTTTGGAAACTAGACCCCCTAAGGAACTTATCTAGATGTGTGGTGAGCACTTTGAACCCCCAAGGGCTTCATAGAAGTTTATAATGCCCGGGCGTGAAAAAAGAAAAATTGTATTTTTTCCACAAACATCATTTAGTCCCCAATTTTTTTATTTTCTTAAGGGTACCAGGAGAAAATGGACCCCAAAAGTTGTTGTCCAATTTGTCCTGAGTACCCTGATACCCCATATGTGGGAGAAAACTACTGTATGGGCCCACGTTGGGGCTCGGAAGGGAAGTAGTGAGGTTTTGGAATGCAGAATTTGATGGAATGGTCTGTGGGTGTCATGTTGCCTTTTGAGAGCCCCAATGTACCTAAACAGTGGAAACTCCCCACAAGTGACCCCATTTGGAAACTAGACCCCCCACGGAACTTATCTAGATGTGTGGTGAGCACTTTGAACCCCCAAGGGATTCACAGAAGTTTATAACGCCCGGGCGTGAAAAATAAAAAAAATATATTTTTTTCCCACAAAAATGATATTTTTGCCCCCAATTTTTTATTTTCCTAAGGGCAACAGGAGAAATAGGACCCCAAAAGTTGTTTTGTAATTTGTCCTGAGTAGGCTGATACCCCATATATGGGGGTAAAACACTGTTTGAGCACATGGCAGAGCTTGGAAGGGAAGGAGCACCATTTGACTTTTTCAACTCAGAATTGGCTGGAATTGAGATCAGACGCCATGTTGCGTTTGGAGAGCACCTGATGTGCCCAAATAGTGGAAACCCCCCAATTCTAACTCCAACCCTAACCCCAACACACCCCTAACCCTAATCTCAGCCCCAACCCTAGCCCAAACCCTAGCCCTAACCCTAATGGGAAAATGGAAATAAATACATTTTTTAATTTTATTATTTTTCACTAACTAAGGGGGTGATAACGGGGGGTTTGATATACTCTTTATGGCGGTTTTTATGTTTGGCAGCTGTCACACGCTAAAAGACGCTTTTTATTGTAAAAATAGTTTTTGCATCACCACATATTGAGAGCTATAATTTTTCCATATTTTGACCCACTGGGTCTTAGTTTTTGACCCACTGGGTCTTCGTTTTTGCGGGACGAGTTGACGTTTTTATTTTTATCATGTTCGGGCATGTGACATTTTTTGATCGCTTTTTATTTCGATTTTTGGGACGCAGAATGAACAAAAACCAGCGTTTCATGAATTTCTTTTGGGGGGGGTGCGTTTACACCGTTCCGTGTGCGGTAAAATTGATAAAGCAGTTTTATTCTTTGGGTCAGTACGGTTACAGCGATGCCTCATTTATGTAATTTTTTTATGTTTTGGCGCTTCTATGCAATAAAAACAATTTTATATAAAAAATAATTATTTTTGCATCTCTTTATTCTGCGAGTTATAACTTTTTTATTTTTCTCTGATGATGCTGTGTGGCGGCTCGTTTTTTGCGGGACAAGATGACATTTTCAGCGGTACCATGGATATTTATATGCGTCTTTTTGATCGCGCGTTATTGCACTTGTTGTTCGGCGGTATGATAATAAATCATTGTTTTTTGTTTTTTATTATTTTTTAAGAGGTTCGCTAAAGGGGTTAACTAATGCGACAGTTTTATAGGGCAGGTCGTTACGGACGCGGCGATACCAAATATGTGTACTTTTATTGTGTTTTTTGTTTTTTTTATTTCCAAAAAATGAATTTATTAGGGAATATTTTTTTTTTTTTAACTTTATTAGGTTTGTCCCAGGGGGACATCACTGTCCCGTGACAGATTGCTGATCTGTCACATCACAAATCACTGTGACATATCAGCAATCTGTCTCAGACAGTGCAGAAGGCTTCCCCCTCCCTGCCGATGCTTCCCTTTAACCCCCGATACACCGCGATTGTGTTTGATCGCGGTGTGCAAGGGGTTAACGTGTCGGGGCCGGTCCGTAACCGCCCCTGACACATAGTGCCGGGTGTCAGCTGTGATAATCAGCTGACACCCGGCCGCGATCAGCGTCGCTCACCACGTGGGCGCCGCTGATCGCTCTAGACGTACTATCCCGTCCATGGGCATAGGGGCCCGGGTTCCATGGACGGGATAGTACGTCTGATGTCAGAAAGGGGTTAAAGGGACTCTGTCTCCCCTAGGATGTATTTAACCTGTTAATAAGAGGATACAAAAAAGTTTAACTAGTCCTACCTGTATGCCTCCATATTAGATGGCTTATTGTTGAGAAATCTTTATGGTTTATGCTCTGGGACGCCTGCCTGAAAGAAATCGCTGCCTCCTGTCTTCATTATGATACCACCCCTGTCCTATGCATGTCACAATGCCCTGTCACGTGCCGAGATCTTCTGCGCAGTCGAGTCACTGTGACCTCCGTTATGTGCAACGATAATGTGCTTCCCCCACTTTTTCCTTCACACAGCGGGTACGGAAAGTATTCAGACCCCTTTACATTTTTCACTCTTGACTGACAAAAAACAGAAATGTTAAAATTTTTGCAAATTTATTAAAAAAAAGAAAAACTGAAATATCAAATGGTGATAAGTATTCAGACCCTTTGCTCAGTATTGAGTAGAAACACCCTTTTGAGCTAGTACAGCCATGAGTCGTCTTGGGAATGATGCAACAAGTTTTCACACCTGGATAAGGGGATCCTCTGCCATTCTTCCTGCAGATTCTCTCCAGTTCCATCAGGTTGGATGGTGAACATTGGTGACAGCCATTTTCAGGTTTCTCCAGAGATGCTCAATTGGATTTAGGTCAGTGCTCTGGCTGGGCAGTCAAGAATGGTCACAGAGTTTTTCTGAAGCCACTCCTTTGTTATTTTAACTGTGTGCTTAGGGTCATTGTTTTGTTGGAAGGTGAACCTTCGGCCAAGTCTGAGGTCCAGAGCACCCTGGAAGAGGTTTTCATCCAGGATATCTCTGTACTTGGCCGCATTCATGTTTCCTTCAATTGTGACCAGTCATCCTGTCCCTGCAGCTGAAAAACACCCCCATAGCATGATGCTGCCACCACCATGTTTCACTGTTGGGATTGTATTGGGCAGGTGATGAGCAGTGCCTGGTTTTTGTCCACACATACTGCTTAGAATTATCAGCAAAAAGTTCTATCTTCGTCTCATCAGACCAAAGAATCTTATTTCTCATAGTCTAGGAGTCCTTCATGTGTTTTTCAGCAAACTCTATGTGGGCTTTCATATGTCTGGTACGGAGGAGAGGCCACTCTGCCATAAAGACCTGACTGGTGGAAGGCTGCAGTGATAGTTGACTTTGTGGAACTTTCTCCCATCTCCCTACTGCATCTGTGGAGCTCAGCCACAGTGATCTTGGGGTTCTTCTTTACCTCTCTCACCAAGTCTCTTCACCCACAATTGCTCAGTTTGGCTGGATGGCCAGGTCTAGGAAGACTTCTGGTGGTCCCAAACTTCTTCCATTTAAGGATTATGGAGTTCACTGTGCTCTTAGGAACCTTGAGTACTGCAGAAATTCTTTTGTAACCTTGGCCAGATCTGTACCTTGCCACAATTCTGTCTCTGAGCTCCTTGGCCAGTTCCTTTGACCTCAGGATTCTCATTTGGTCTGACATGCACTGTGATCTGTGAGGTCTTATAGAGACAGGTGTGTGCCTTTACAAATCAAGCTCTATCAGTTTAATTAAGCACAGCTGGACTCCAATGAAGGAGTAGAACCATCTTAAGGAGGATCACAAGGAAATGGACAGCATGTGACTTAAATATGAGTGTCTGAGCAAAGGGTCTGAATACTTATGACTGTGATATTTCAGTTTGTTTTTTTTTAATAAATTTGTAAAATTGTCTGCATTTGTTTTTTTTCAGTCAAGATGGGGTGCAGAGTGTTCATTAATGAGAAAAAAATGAACTTTTTTGTATTTACCAAATGGCTGCAATTAAACAAAGAGTGAAAAATTTAAAGGGGTCTGAATACTTTCCGTACCCACTGTAGTCATCGCTAGGTACCATCTGTACACTGGAGCGGGAAGATCCCTGAATACACTGCCCATAGAAGGGAGGAAAAGGTATGGATTGAGGAGGTAGTGCAGGGTGCAGGCGTGGGATTCCGGCTCCAGAACTGCACATCACAGTTTAGGGTAAAGACCTAATTTGCATTAAAGTAACTTCATACATTGAACCACTGTGCGGTACAGAACAATTACTAACACTGAGAATCTGTTCATTAGAATGGAACTGCTTTTTAGAATTATGTAAGTAGATTTTGTTAAGAACTTGAAGGTGACTGCTAATCTTTATACCTTTATGACCTTTAAGAGCTGTCAGGTATCATCCTGTTGTTTGATGTGTATTTCACTATTAAATTATTACTTAATTTAATACAGCTAAATGCTGTCTTTCATGAAAATGCTGGGAATTTGCATAGTAATATCATAGGCAACTACAGTGTATCCAGCCAGCAAACACCCTGGACACATGCATCATTAAAGGTGGCTTCATAAAAGCCACCTGCTCGATTATCAGTTTGGGCATTGCCAAAGCCTTCAGAAGCCAGGTGGATTGCAGGCAAGGTCATAGGTCACAGCTTGATTCATAACAGGGAGAAAGAGATAAAAGCTGACATAGCTTCCTTGGTAAAATTGATTTGCATAATGAATTCTATTGAAGCCTTTTAATGAAATAAAGCAACAATAAAGCTGGATTATTATAATGCAGCAGTTTTCTGTCCTCTACATTCAGAGACAGATAGATGACTAATTTTCTGATAAGCCAGAACCCATTACTGAAATACTTGGAAGCAGATCAGGCAAATATGCACTATCATTTTAAATTGTGTGTGTGTTTTTCCTAAATGGTCAATACAAATGAGTCAGTATAATGTTGAAATCATCAACAGTTAGAGCATGAATCAAATTTTATTGGACAAACATCCTAAAGATAACTTTTTTTATAAACACTAAAAAACTTACAGTATATACTCGTGTATAAGCTGACTCCCCCTAATTTTGCCACTAAAAAACTGGGAAAACTTATTGACTCGCGTATAAGCCTAGGGTGGAAAATGCAGCAGCTACTGGTAAATTGCAAAAGTAAAAATAGATACCAATAAAAGTAAAATAAATTGAGACATCAGTAGGTTGTGTTTTTGAATATCCATATTGAATCAGGAGCCCCATATAATGCTTCATACAGTTCATGATGGGCCCCATAAGATGCTCCATACAAAATACACCCCATATAATGCTGCACAAAGGTTAATAATGGTCCCATAAGATGCTCCATAGATTATGCCCCCATAAGCTACTCCTTAGATTATGCCCCCATAAGATACTCCTTAGATTATGCCCCATAAAATGCTCCATAGATTAAGCCCCCATAAGATGCCCCATAGATTATGCCCCCATATGCTGCCCCATAAGATGATCCATAGATTATGCCCCCATATGCTGCTCCATTAGATGCTCCATAGATTATGCCCCCATAAGATGCTCCATAGATTATGTCCCATATGCTGCTGCTGCTGCAAAGCAAAAAAAATGACATACTCACCTCTCCTCCCTGGGGGCCAGGTGTCGGGTCCTGAGCAGGCTGAGACACAGGGGGGACAGGTGCTGGTGTCGCCGCTGGCTCAGGATCCAGCACCTGAGATATTCACCTGTCCCCGTTCCATCGCTGCTGTCTGCCGCATCCTGTCAGTGACTGTTCAGGCAGCAGAGGGTGTGCCGCTCATTAAACTCATGAATATGCGCATATTCATGAGTTTAATGAGCGGTACCATGTGACCGCTGAAGGAAGGAAGGGAGACTGTGGTAGAAGCGTGGGGGCTGCAGAGACGCGTCGGGGGGGCAGTATGATCTCTGACACCCCCGCTCCCCCTCACCCGCCGACCCCCAGGAATATGACTCTTGTATAAGCCGAGAGGGGGACTTTAGGCCCCAAAAAAGGGCTGAAAATAAATCTCGGCTTATACACGAGTATATACAGTAATATGCAAAGTTACAAATTATTGTGTACAACAGAGTTTCCACATATTTTATAGGTTGTAAACAAGTGAAATGGTCATTTGTACAAGTTGCTGCATTGGGAAGTCACATTTACTGAAATCAAAAGCTTTTTCAATTGAAAATATCTTAACAGGCTAAGTTACATGTTAAGATAGGATCTATTCTTTGATATCACCTTCACAATTCTTGCATACTGTATATTGAACTTGAGTTTTTGGATAGCTTCTGCTTGAATTTCTTTGCATGATGTAAGAATAGCCTTCCAGAGCTGCTGTTGTGATGTGAACTGCCTCCCACTATCAGAAAACTTTTGCTTGAGCATATTCCGAAAGTTCTCAATAGGGTTGAGGTCAGGGGAAGATGGTGGCCACACCATGAGTCTCTCTCCTTTTATGCCTATTGCAGCCAATGACTCAGAGGTATTCTTTGCAGCAGGAGATGGTGACTTGTCATGCATCAAGATGTTTTTGCTACAGATGGCACATTTCTTCTTATAGTACCATGGAAGAAAGTGGTACTTCAGAAAACGCTATATACTTTGCTGAGGTAATGTTCACATCTTCAGGAACCCTAAATTGGCCTACTAGTTCTCTCCCTATTATACCAGCCAGAAACATGACTTCGCCACCACCTTGCTGACATCGCAGCCTTGGTCAGTCGTGTTGGCCATTCTCTATTTCAATCATCCAGGATTGCACGGCACTTATCAGTAAACAAGATTATTTTAAAATCAGTCTTCATGTTTATCTTGGACCACTGCAACAGTTACTGCTTTAGAGCACTGTTTATGTACAACTGCAAGCCTCTGGATGTGCCTACACCTTGCGGTTCGTGGGACTGTAGAGGCACCAGCTGCTTCAAATACCTGTTTGCTGCTTTATAATGGTATTTTAGTAGCTGCTTTATTAATCCGATGCATTTGAATAAGCAGAAACGTTCCTTATTATGCCTTTATCTGCATTAATGTGTCTGTACTCTGTATCAGCCACAAATTTCTTCACATTACATTGATCAAGCTTAAGTTTATATGAATTAGCTAATGATGTCCAAGTCATTGCACTGTTTGACATTTTTCTTTCCCATATTGCTTGAAACCAGTGGCCTGCTTAATAACATGGAACCTCCTTCTTAAGTCATTTTCCTTTAATTGGACTCATCTGGCATACTAATTATCACAGGTGTTTGTGATTTATTTCAGTGATCCAAAGAGCCCTGAGACACAATACCATCAGAGTTTATTAGAAAAGCAAAAAATTAAATCTGACTCCTAGTTTGAGATGTGGTGTGTGTGTGTGTGTATATATATATATATATGTGTGTATATATTGTAGGGATTCGCTTTGGTTGGTAATGGCAGGGCTGCAGTAGCGAGGCAACACACAGGCCTAAGGTCTAATTTCAGTGGTTTAATGTCACTGCAAACAGCAGGTTAACAGAAAATAAGGGAAAAACATAAATGTACTCCAGCTTGGAGAACCACTGGTCCCAGACTCACCCCTTGCACGGGACGGGCTTAATTAAGTGGCTGCCAGGTCCTCCGGCATCCGCCAGGTGCCATTCCCAGGGTTGTTGAGAGTCTTGCTGCTATAGTCCTGCAGCACGGGGATCCTGTATACAAGTTCAGGCTAATTCCAGCCAAGTTCCTGTAACTTCCAGACACACACGCACCATGTGCCAAATACCAACCTCCATTACATAGCCCACAACCCCTCCCACCGGTGAGGTAGACATCACATGGGCTGATCATGTGACCATCCATCATCGCAGGTCCTGTCTTTACTGAAAAACTCGGCCAAACAATCTGCTGGGAGAAATGTATCTCCCATCCAGTGAAACACCCTTTACTGTACCTCTCTCTCTCTCTCTCTCTGTGTATATATATATATATATATATATACAGTTGTGGCCAAAAGTATTGACACCCCTGCAATTCTGTCAGATAATACTCAGTTTCTTCCTGAAAATGATTGCAAACACATTCTTTGGTATTATTATCTTCATTTAATTTGTCTTAAATTAAAAAAACACAAAAAGAATTGTTCTAAAGCCAAATTGGACATAATTCCACACCAAACATAAAAATGAGGGTGGACAAAAGTATTGGCACTGTTCGAAAAATCATGTGATGCTTCTCTAATTTGTGTAATTAGCAGCACCTGTAAATTACCTGTGGCACCTAACAGGTGTTGGCAATAACTAAATCACACTTGCAGCCAGTTGACATGGATTAAAGTTGACTCAACCTCTGTCCTGTGTCCTTGTGTGTACCACATTGAGCATGGAGAAAAGAAAGAAGACCAAAGAACTGTCTGAGGACTTGAGAAACCAATTTATGAGGAAGCATGAGCAATCTCAATGCTACAAGTCCATCTCCAAAGACCTGAATGTTCCTGTGTCTACCGTGCGCAGTGTCATCAAGAAGTTTAAAGCCCATGGCACTGTGGCTAACCTCCCTAGATTAGGACGGAAAAGAAAAATTGACAAGAGATTTCAACGCAAGATTGTGCGGATGTTGGATAAAGAACCTCGACTAACATCCAAACAAGTTCAAGCTGCCCTGCAGTCCGAGGGTACAACAGTGTCAACCCATACTATCCGTTGGTGTCTGCATGAAAAGGGACTGTATGGTAGGAGACCCAGGAAGACCCCACTTCTTACCCCAAGACATAAAAAAGCCAGGCTGGAGTTTGCCAAAACTTACCTGAAAAAGCCTAAAACGTTTTGGAAGAATGTTCTCTGGTCAGATGAGACAAAAGTAGAGCTTTTTGGGCAAAGGCATCAATATAGAGTTTACAGGAGAAAAAAAGAGGCATTCAAAGAAAAGAACACGGTCCCTACAGTCAAACATGGCAGAGGTTCCCTGATGTTTTGGGGTTGCTTTGCTGCCTCTGGCACTGGACTGCTTAACCGTGTGCATGGCATTATGAAGTCTGAAGACTACCAACAAATTTTGCAGCATAATGTAGGGCCCTGTGTGAGAAAGCTGGGTCTCCCTCCGAGGTCATGGGTCTGCCAGCAGGACAATGACCCAAAACACACTTCAAAAAGCACTAGAAAATGGTTTGAGAGATAGCACTGGAGACTTCTAAGGTGGCCAGCAATGAGTCCAGACCTGAATCCCATAGAACCCCTGTGGAGAGATCTAAAAATGGCAGTTTGGAGAAGGCACCCTTCAAATATCAGGGACCTGGAGCAGTTTGCCAAAGGAGAATGGTCTAAAATTCCAGCAGAGCATTGTAAGAAACTCATTGATGGTTACCGGAAGCGGTTGGTCGCAGTTATTTTGGCTAAAGGTTGTGCAACCAAGTATTAGGCTGCCAATACTTTTGTCTGGCCCATTTTGGGAGTTTTGTGTGAAATGATTAATGTTTTGCTTTTTGCTTCACTCTCTTTTTTGTTTTTTTCATTTAAGACAAATTAAATGAAGATAATAACAAAGAATTTGTGTTTGCAATCATTTTCAGGAAGAAACTGAGTATTATCTGACAGAATTGCAGGGGTGTCAATACTTTTGGCCACAACTGTGTGTGTGTATATATATATGTATGTACTTATCCTCCGCAGCAGAGGTGACTCTTGGTCTTCCTTTCCTGGGGCGGTCCTCATGTGAGCCAGTTTCTTTGTAGCGCTTGATGGTTTGTGCCACTGCACTTGGGGACACTTACAAAGTTTTCCCAATTTTTCAGACTGACTGACCTTCATTTCTTAAAGTAATGATGGCCACTCGTTTTTCTTTACTTAGCTGCTTTTTTCTAGCCATAATACAAATTCTAACAGATAATACAAAGTCTATTCAGTAGGGGACTATCAGCTGTGTATCCACCAGACTTCTGCACAACACAACTGATGGTCCCAACCCCATTTATAAGGCAAGAAATCCCACTTATTAAACCTGACAGGGCACACCTGTGAAGTGAAAACCATTTCCGGTGACTACCTCTTGAAGCTCATCAAGAGAATGCCAAGAGTGTGCAAAGCAGTAATCAAAGCAAAAGGTGGCTACTTTGAAGAACCTAGAATATAAGACATATTTTCAGTTGTTTAACACTTTTTTGTTAATTATATAATTCCACATGTGTTAATTCATAGTTTTGATGCCTTCAGAGTGAATCTACAATTTTCATAGTCATGAAAATAAAGAAATCTCTTTGAATGAGGTGTGTCCAAACTTTTGGTCTGTATTGTGTATGTATGTATATATATATATATATATATAAATATATATATGTGTGTGTGTGTAGTGTGTGTGTATATATATATATATATATATATATATATATATATATATATATATTTATTTATGATTTTTGTTTACTTAACACCCAGTTTAGATGATTGTAGGCAGATGAGCATACAAGCCATTTGCATTTTCCATGATCCAACTAACAGGCACTTTTAAAATTCCATTTTATTTGCACTTTTGTCATGACGTTGATGAAAATTAACATTCTGTGATTTTCTCTTAAATGTTTAATGCTAGAAAAAATGGTATTGATAAAATATGTAAAAAAGTTTTTCTTTATATACCCCTACTTCTAGCCACAAAGAGGCTGAAAGTGGGACTAGTAAAACATTCCTAGTTTCCATCCAGCAATCTGCTGTGCACAAGATATGACTGTAAAGCAGCTTAATATTGAGCTATAATTTTAGTCATTGTCTGTAGGACTTGGAAAGATTGCAAAGTACATCACTCAGCTATTGTCATTGCCAATAGGCAGTTAATAAAGTGGTGGCATCTTTCCATTCCAACAGGACTGCCGTTGAATGTGAGGTTCCCAGCAATCAGACCCATCACCTATCTTGTGGCTAGGTGATAAATTTTAATTGTTCGACAATCTTTTTTACCCTCTTAAAGAGATTGTTCGCTACAATGTCATCATGCGGGCTTGTGGCGCCATGTAGCAGTGCAGGAGAGAGCGCACGTAATGCTGGGCTGTGACAAGCGGTGAAGCTCTGCCCACAGCTCAGTCACTTAGAGAGACAGGGTCCCATCTCGGCGATGCCGAGTCAGCTTCCAATTCCGGAAGTTGACATTACATCACCAGACATCAGAGGCAACTGCAGCTGGGGGTCGCGTGATGGAGATGAGCGGACAGAAATAGCACCGCTCACAGACCTATTTGGAAGCGCAAGGTATTTAATTAAAGAAAGCCTTATTTCCAAGTCTTAAATCGATCTGCCCACTACACATTGTAGTGGACCACCTCTTTAAGACTAAATGTGCACCTCTGTCAGAGATTGACAGTGGCATTTAAATAGTTAACCGTGGCCAGAACTTGGTCCCAGCCTCAGCTGTTTAAAGACAGATTGCATCTATATATTGCAAGTATAAGAAAAGGCAAAAGCCAGCTCACCGACAGCCACCACAGGTGTGCGGAAACCCGTCCGACAAGACGTGAAGAGTGATGCAAAAAAGATTGTGGTACCAGTTCCTTAAAATAATTAATTCTTTATTCATCCATGTTAAAAAATGAAGATATCTATGGGTGCTCCAAGTAACAATATGAAGGGATAGAAGCAACGCGTTTTGATCGGGATGATCTTTATCAAGCTTGGTAAAGATCGTCATCCCTATCGAAACGCGTCGCTTCTATCTCTTCATATTGTCACTTGGAGCACCCATAGATCTCTTAATTTTTTTTTTATTGTATTTATTTTTAGAACACCTTATTTTTTGTAGGTTTCTTCTACCACCACCCAGTTATGGGATTCAAAGGTAGTGCATGGTTCTAAGTACTTATCTGTAGGTTCAGAGCTGTTTTATGCATTGAGAATAAATCTTTTTCTAAATCCTCTTCTGGGACCTATTGTTTCTGTTTTACTGATGCTTAAACCTTGTATCAATTGAAATTTGTCTGGAACCAAGAGCAGTTTCTGAGCTCAGATTACCACTGCTTTGCTAGTGGGATATTGGTTGACAACTTCAGGACAAATAGCAAAACATCCAGGATTATAATGATTAAATGAATCTACAGAATGACATAAATCTGTTGAATGTTGACCAAATCGAGTCCATTCAACTCTGGAATTGTAAAAAGATTTAAGATCTAACACAATATACTGTGTACTTGTTCATACTAAGGTTTGCTGTTGGTAGTAACATGTTAAAGATCTTTACCGATGTGCCTTTCTTTAACTTTATTTAAACCCATCATAACAGAAGTATGATGTATAATATGAGGGTGTTAAAGAAGATGTCCACTACTTGGCCCCGATAAAATAATAAAGCCTAAACTTGACTCCCGTGCCGGCGCCGTTCCCACGGTGTCAGTACTAGATCTCCTGGGGCTCTCGTGCTGTTGTTGTGAAGCTGCAGCCTGGACTTCCTCTTCATGTTCGATTTGTATGAAAGCGGAAACAGTGATGCCAGCACTGATTGGGCGGCGGCGTTAAGTGTCATAATACTGAGTGAGAGCCCTGGGGAGAGACATATATCGTAGGATTGGCGCCAGCACGGGAGGTGAGTGTAACGCCTCAGTGAGGCGAGCCATAAGAGTGAACCATCTGAACCGTGGAACAGATTGCCCAGGGCGAGCCGACCAAGTGAAGACTGACCCTTATACAGGGATCTTCTGGGACAGGCCTAGGGATCTCTAATACCACAGTAGCCGATACCAAGAGGGGTGTTTCAGATAGTGGGAGAGACATGGAATAGAAGGGTAACGGAGAAGACTGACGAACACTGGAGAACTAGGGACGTACAAACAGAACAGAGCACAGGAGTATAGTTGAGCAGAGCAGTGTGCAGGGCACGGACTAGTAGAGCAGGATACAGGAGAACAGATGTGCAGAGCAGGGTAAAGGAATACTGACGCGCAGTGTAGCGCACAAGGTATGGGTATGCAGGACAAGACACAAGTACAGACGTGCGGAGCAGAGTACAGGAATAAGAACGCGCAGGGCAGCGCACAAGGTTTGGCCATGTAGGCCAATCACAGAAGTACAGACGTGCGGGGCATACAGGAATATGGATGCGCAGGGTAGCGCACGCAGAGTATAGACGCGGGCCTGGGTCGCAGGAGCTTAAACAATTACCAGGCGCCACTGAAAAGAGGAAGCAGATTCAAATACCCCCCACCTTACCCGGATTGGCTTCTGAGATTTCCGGGTCAGGATATCAAAGTGCATAAAGGACCTGGGGGGGTGAGGCCACCCGGGTCAGGACATCTGAGAAACTACAGGATCTTGTTGGAGGCCTGCCCGCCTTCCAAGTGTGCCAGGGCGCATGTGCCGGGTCCTGGAGCCTCCAGTAGTGCGGGGAGCATGGCAGGACTGAAGGACAGGAACAGAGGAGCGGGCACAGCGGTGGCAGTGGCACGACCAGCCGCAGTGGAAGAGCGGTCAGCAACGGGCACGGCGGCGGCACGACCAGTGGTGGTAACAGTGAGTATATGCTTTATTATTTTATTGGGGCCAAATATTTTGATCAATAAGAGGTTGTCCTGGTTGTGGACAACCCCTTTAAATGGTATCCATCGGATGTATACATTAGTTATAAGTCTCTCAAAAAGGTCTAATGTTAAAAAATGTACACTACTGTTCAAAAGTTTAGGGTCATTTAGAAATTTCCTTATTTTTGAAAGAAAAGCAGTTTTTTCCAATGAAGCTAACATTAAATGATTTATAAATACACTCTATACATTGTTAATGTAGTAAATGACTATTCTAGCTGCAAACGTCTGGTTTATAATGCAATATCTTCATAGGTGTATAGAGGCCCATTTCCAACAATCATCACTCCAGTGTTCTTATGGTACTTTGTGTTTCCTAACTCTGTAAGAAGGCTGCTAGATGATTAGAATACCCTTGAAAACCCTTGTGCAAGTATGTTAGCACAGCTGGAAAGAATTTGATTAGAGAAGCTATAAACCTGACCTTCCTTTGAGCTAGTTGAGAATCTGGAGCATTACATTTGTTGGTTCCATTAAACTATCAAAATGCCCAGGAAAAAAAGAACTTTCATGTGAAACTCGACAGTCTATTCTTGTTGTTAGAAATGAAGGCTATTTCGTGCGAGAAATTTCCAAGAAACTGAAGATTTCCTACAATGGTGTGTACTACTCCCTTCAGAGGAGAGCACAAACATGCTCTAAACAGAGAAGAAAGAGAAGTGGGAGGCCCCGCTGCCCAACTGAGCAACAAGACAAGTACATAAGAGTCTGTAGTTTGAGAAATCGACGCCTCACAGGTCCTTAACTGGCAACTTCATTAAATAGTACACGCAAAACACCAGTGTCAACGTCTACAGTGAAGAGGTGACTCTGGGATGCTTGCCTTCAGGGCAGAGTGGCAAAGAAAAAGCCATATCTGAGACTGGCTAATAAAAGGAAAAGATTAATATGGGCAAAAGAACGCAGACAGAGGAAGATTGGAAAAAAGTGTTATGGACAGACGAATCCAAGTTTGAGGTGTTTGGATCACACAGAAGAACATTTGTGAGATGCAAAACAACTGAAAAGATGCTGGAAGAGTACCTGACACCATCTGTCAAGCATGGTGGAGGTAATGTGATGGTCTGGGGATTGCTTTGGTGCTGGTAAAGTGGGAGATTTGTACAAGGTAAAAGGGATTTTGAATAAGGCTATCACTCCATTTTGCAACGCCATGTCATACCCCATGGACAGCGCTTGATTGGAGCCAATTTCATCCTACAACACGACAATGACCCAAAGCACACCTCCAAATTATGCAAGAACTATTTAAGGAAGAAGCAGGCAGCTGGTATTATATCTGTAATGGAGTGGCCAGCGCAGTTACCAGATCTTAACCCCATTGAGCTGTTGTGGGAGCAGCTTGACCGTATGGTACGCAAAAAGTGCCCATCAAGCAGAACCAACTTGTGGGAGGGGCTTCTGGAATGGAAGAGTGGGGTGAAATTTCTCCAGATTACCTCAGCAAATTAACTGCTAGAATGCCAAAGGTCTGCAATGCTGTAATTGCTGCAAAGGGAGCATTCTTTGACGAAAGCAAAGTTTGAAGGAGAAAATTATTTCAAATAAAAATCTTTTTTTTTTTTTAACCTTGTCAATGTTTGGCCTAGATTTTAAATTCATTTGGCAACTCATTTGGTTAATAAAGGTATGAGTTTTCATGGAAAACACAAAATTGTCTGTGTGACACCAAACTCTTGAACGGTAGTGTATATGCTTAAAATGTTTTTACTGACTAACTGATGTATGCAACTGACAAATGGAACCCATTTGCTATTTAACACCCATAGCCACTTGTTACATCAGCACGTCTGGTATCTCTGCTATTAGATCAGAAAGACATGTTGCACAGCAGTGTGAGCGACCTCTCCTTAACTCCAGCTTTATATTAGAAAGAAAGGATGGACAGCAGTATGAGTAGCCTCTTCTTACTTCAGCACATATATTTTCTCCAGTATTAGATTAGAAAAACAGTGTGGACAGCAGTGTGTGCAGCCTCTTCTTACCTCAGCACCCCTGGTATCTCTCTCTAGTTTTACATCGGAAAGGCAGGGTGGACAACAACGTGAGCAGCCTCTTCTTACCTCAGCACTCATGGTATCTCTAGTATTAAATCTGAAAGGCAGGGTGGACAGCAGTGTGAGTGGCCTCTTCTTACCTCAGTACCGGTGGTATCTCTAGTATTAGAAATGAAAGGCCGGGTGGACAGCAGTGTGAGCGGCTTCATCTTACTTCAGCATATATATATTATTTTCAGTATTACATCACAAAGACAGTGTGGACAGTAATGTATGCGGCCTCTTCTTACCTCAGCACCCCTGATACCTCCAATATTAGATCAGAAACACAGAGTGTACAGCAGGGTGAGCTTCTTCTTAATTCAGTACCTCTGGTATCTCCAGTATTATATCAGAAAGACAGAATGGACAACAGTATGAGCAGCCTTTTCTTAGGGTACCGTTACACTTTGCGATGCACCAGCGATCCCGACAACGATATGGATCGCTGGTGCATCGCTAAGTGGTCGCTAGTGAGCTGCCACACAGGCAGATCTCACCAGCGACATAGCAGGGGTCGGGGGTCGCTACTTACCTGTCAGACACGGTGATCCTGACGTCCTCCTGCCCGCGTCCACGCGTCGCTCGTTGGTGCCACAGGAAGCGCCCAACGAGAAATGATCCAGGACCTTCTCGCGCGACCAGCGATGAGCAGCGGGGGAGCCGGTCGGAGGTAAGTATCAGACATAGCGATATCGCTAGCAATATCGCTACTACGTCACAAAACCGGTGACGTTACAGCGATATTGCTAGCAATATTGCTATGTGTAACGGGGGCTTTACACTAGCACCCTGCTATCTCCAGTATTATATCAGATAAAACAGATGAAGAGAAGTGTGAACAGCCTCTTCTTACCTCCGCACCCCTGGTATCTCCAAAATTCGAACAGCAGGGATGCTTAGCTTCCTTCTGCACATGCTCTTAGGCACGTGTCCTACTAACATTCTAATACAGGTTTCTGTCAGTATAATAAGATGATGACCATTTTAACATACTACTAATGGTTACCTCCCTAAACAATAACAGTGTAATTTGCTAAATAAAAGTATTTAAAGGGATCATGTTAGCATAATCATGCTGCCTGAACCTTGGGCAGCATGAATCAGACACTGGCTTCATGTTTACAGCAGGTATGTTTTATGCTGAAATCCTGCGGTACTTCAGAGTAAACATACTTTGAAAAGATGTCCATTATGAATACGCTGACAGTTTTTTTTAAAGAATTTATGTAATGACTATTTATTACTTTTTTCTATCAGCAGAAATTTTTTTTAAAGGGGTTGTCCGGGCTTTTCACAATCTCAGTACATATCTGGGCTGCAGAATTATGACAATAAGTAATTTACTTTCTGTCACTAGTTTGGACGATTTTATAGATATTCTGAACAGAACGTCCAAGGGGGGGTGTGTTATGGCATTGAAATGAGAACTAGTCGTAACCTCCTACTCTACTCCAAACATGCCCTCTATAGCTACAACCCCACCCTCCATAGCTACAGGCCCTCCCTGTCCACATGAAGAAGCCCGCATCACACAGTAACAAATCCTCCCCCTCCAGCAGCCTCAGTGCAGAGAGCTGCTCCTCCCCCAGACACACACTGAACAGTTATGTATGGAAAGTGAAACTAGTGAGGAGGGAAAATCGTCCTGTATTCTGGG
The DNA here is from genome assembly GCF_039654945.1 of Dendrobates tinctorius. Classification (NCBI taxonomy): domain Eukaryota; kingdom Metazoa; phylum Chordata; class Amphibia; order Anura; family Dendrobatidae; genus Dendrobates; species Dendrobates tinctorius. Next base: position 5,102,762 of record NW_027361672.1, read on the forward strand.
CCACTCCATGATTACAATACATAACTCATTATCAGTAATTCCTTCCCTCACTGTCCCAGGCTGCTGGCAGCAGTGAGAACAGACTGTGTGAAGGCCAGTGGTGGGGGTCTGCAGCTTCTAATCTGCACAGGGGATGGCAGTCACTGATGTAATCTGTTGTGTGACAAAGCCTCTGCTGTGTGAATGAGATAGCTCTGTGTCACTGATGTCTTCACACAGCAACAGATTTGGTGCAGTGTATGTGTGAGCACTGTGTCTCTAATGACATTAAATACTGATGGGAGCAGCCTGTCCCAGAATACAGGAAGATTTTCCCTCCTCACTAGTTTCACTTTCCATAGAACACTGTTCCGCATGTGTCTGGGGGAGGAGCAGCTGCTCTCTGCAGTGAGGCTGCTAGAGGGGGAGGATTTGTTACTGTGTGATGAGGGCTTCTTCATGTGGACGGGGAGAGCCTGTAGCTATGGAGGGTGGGGTTGTTGCTATAGAGGGCATGTTTGGAGTAGAGAAGGAGGTTACGACTAGTTCTCATTCCAATGCCATAACGCGCCCCCCCCCCCTTGGACGTTCTGTTCAGAATATCTAGAAAACCTTCCAAACTAGTGACAAAAAGTAAATTACTTATTGTCATCATTCTGCAGCCCAGATAGGTACTGAGATTATGTGAAAGGCCCGGACAACCCCTTAAAGGCAATATTTATTGACTGACACGTATGTACAAGAGTTGCAAGATTTTGTCCATATGGAGTTAAATAAAGTAAAGAAAAAAATTACCACAGAATGAAGAAATATTGGCCAGAATCCAGTGCTCGCAATCTATTGACTAGATTGGGCAGGCACTCTACCAACCATTGGGATCCCATGCGACCTGCCAAGCATTTTTTTTAACAAATTACTGTTTAAGTGATATGAGTCCTAAATTCGACTATGAATAAGTACTTTTGTATCATTACCCTCCATAAACAATCTGTTCCATCAATAATTATGAGAATTTTACATTCCATGCATATAGTTCTTACTTGCAAAATCCATCATGGTGAAAACACAACATTTCATTTACTGCTTGGGTAGTGCAAGAGCTCAAACAATTCTTCATTATGTGTTTGACGTATCACATTTGTTTTCAAGAATGTGCAGCTAATTTATTTGCCAAAAATATCACTTTCATAGATTGCACCTATGGTACAGCATTTACTAACATGTGTCTGTTGACATGAGGAAGCAGGTATGAAAGAATGGGCTGCCAACAGATTGTAATTATCCGACTGCTATCTGTCTTCTGTCCCATCTGCTAAGTTAGTTTCCAGTTAAAACATTGCTGACTTGACCATGACGTCTCATGACTTTGCAGTCTCATTACATATTCCCTTGTTTTGTCACTTTCACTTGCTTGTTCCTTGTTTTCATTTGTCAGAAATGCCAACAGCGTTTAGTTTCTAGGAGGCTCATAGGAGTGAAGAAGACGTGCTGTTCTCACAGCTATCCATTCAAATATGCTTTTAAGTCATTTTACAAGCAACTTCTATATGATCATCTGCTAGCCGAATCATGTGCAATGAATGTGATACATTACTTGTTACCTTTGCCACTGACACGAATCCCTGAAATGCTAACTATGCCGTACAATGTTATACATTTTTTACACATTTTTGACCGAGTAACTATATATATGTGTATGTATATATATATACACACAGTTGTGGCCAAAAGTATTGACACCCCTGCAATTCTGTCAGATAATACTCAGTTTCTTCCTGAAAATGATTGCAAACACAAATTCTTTGGTATTATTATCTTCATTTAATTTGTCTTAAATGAAAAAACACAAAAGAGAATGAAGCAAAACATTGATCATTTCACACAAAACTCAAAAAATGGGCCAGACAAAAGTATTGGCACCCTCGGCCTAATACTTGGTTGCACAACCTTCAGCCAAAATAACTGCGACCAACCGCTTCCGGTAACCATCAATGAGTTTCTTACAATGCTCTGCTGGAGTTTTAGACCATTCTTCTTTGGCAAACTGCTCCAGGTCCCTGATATTTGAAGGGTGCCTTCTCCAAACAGCCATTTTTAGATCTCTCCACAGGTGTTCTATGGGATTCAGGTCTGGACTTATTGCTGGCCACCTTAGAAGTCTCCAGTGCTTTCTCTCAATCCATTTTCTAGTGCTTTCTGAAGTGTGTTTTGGGTCATTGTCCTGCTGGCAGACCCATTACCTCTGAGGGAGACCCAGCTTTCTCACATTGGGCCCTACATTATGCTGCAAAATTTGTTGGTAGTCTTCAGACTTCATAATGCCATGCACACGGTCAAGCAGTCCAGTGCCAGAGGCAGCAAAGCAACCCCAAAACATTAGGGAACCTCCGCCATGTTTGACTGTAGGGACCGTGTTCTTTTCTTTGAATGCCTCTTTTTTTTCTCTTGTAAACTCTATACTGATGCCTTTGCCCAAAAAGCTCTACTTCTGTCTCATCTGACCAGAGAACATTCTTCTAAAGCGTTTTAGGCTTTTTCAGGTAAGTTTTGGCAAACTCCAGCCTGGCTTTTTTATGTCTTGGGGTAAGAAGTGGGGTCTACCTGGGTCTCCTACCATACAGTCCCTTTTGATTCAGAGGCCGACGGATAGTACGGGTTGACACTGTTGTACCTTCGGACTGCAGGGCAGCTTGAACTTGTTTGGATGTTAGTCGAGGTTCTTTATCCAACATCCGCACAATCTTGCGTTGAAATCTCTTGTCAATTTTTCTTTTCCGTCCACATCTAGGGAGGTTAGCCACAGTGCCATGGGCTTTAAACTTCTTGATGACACTGCGCACGGTAGACACAGGAACATTCAGGTCTTTGGAGATGGACTTGTATCCTTGAGATTGCTCATGCTTCCTCACAATTTGGTTTCTCAAGTCCTCAGACAGTTCTTTGGTCTTCTTTTCTCCATGCTTAATGTGGTACACACAATGAATGACACAGGACAGAGGTTGAGTCAACTTTAATCCATGTCAACTGGCTGCAAGTGTGATTTAGCTATTGCCAACACCTGTTAGGTGCCACAGGTAAGTTACAGGTGCTGTTAATTACACAAATTAGAGGAGCATCACATGATTTTTCGAACAGTGCCAATACTTTTGTCCACCCTCTTTTTATGTTTGATGTGGAATTAGATCCAATTTGGCTTTAGGACAATTCTTTTTGTGTTTTTTTCATTTAAGACAAATTAAATGAAGATAATAATACCAAAGAATTTGTGTTTGCAATCATTTTCAGGAAGAAACTGAGTATTATCTGTCAGAATTGCAGGGATGTCAATACTTCTGGCCACAACTGTATATATATTGTGGTGTAATGACCACTGTGTCCGCTAGGGGGCTGTTATGAACGAGTCACCGTAGGAGGCAAAAACAGAAATGCTAGCTAAGTCCAGAAAACCAGAGAAGTTGGCAGCTATCGGATTGCAGACCCCTGAACCTATCAACAACAACTAGCAGTAGCCGTGGGGGTTCCTACGATGCCCTAGACCCCTCGATCACAGCCGGAGAACTACATAGCCTAAAGACAGAAAGGGAAATCTAAACTGCCCCAGAGCAGACCCCAAAGCAATAGGCAGCCCCAACATATAATGATGGTGAAGCAAGAAGAAAAAGCACTAACACAGATAGAAAGATAGACTGAGCAAATGATGGGGCCCAAGCTAACTAGATAGGACAGGATAGAAAAGCTGCTGTCTGCAATCCGCCAAAAACCCTATCAAAACAAGAGCCAACAGACTGACAGGGAAAAAGGCCCTGAAGACGCTAGGCTTCAAAAAGGCTATGTCAGTACTCAGGTATTTTCTGAAGACAGAGCAAAAAGACACAAAGGAATTCAGCTCACCCCAGCAGGGAATGGCAGAATCCAGAAAACCAAAGCAAAATAAAACCAAAACACAAATGCAAAAAGCAAGGCAGAAAACTTAGCTTTTGAGGAGCAGGAATCAGACTGGTCTCCTAGAATCCCTCAGAGAAATCACCAGCGAGGCAGAAGGGCGTCGGCTGCCTTATATCCAGTCAGCAACTCCCGTCACCCAGTCATCCTCTACCAGCTCAGGTGTTTGGTAATCAGCCTCACTTCCTTCCTTCACCAGAAGAGGGAGTTCATCAGACCTCAATGGTGAGGGGGAAAATGAACTCATAACAGGGGCACTGTGCGGATGTCCTATGAGAAAGGATGAATGGCAGAACCATGAAGGACCGTTATGTATCTGAAGGTGGGTGGCCTTGAGATGGAGACTGATGCATGTGACCAGTAGTGATACTGCTGAGGTGTCGTTTCTACGTGTAAGGGAGAAGTCTCCAGGTAACTAGAGAGATGGGCGGGCCTGGTTACCTACAAACCCACCCAGGGGGTGTGTTTAAAGCACTGTTGTAAAGAGTGTGAAAATGCCTGAAGGACCTATGATGAGGTCGGAGTCATGTGACCCAGTGGGCGTGGCTATGAACGATATAATGCGGCCAGGGTGAGTCACAAGAGGTCTTACTTAAACATAATTGGTCTAGGAAAAAGCAATCATGTAATGAACATATATTTCCCTTAAAAACAATATTTTAATTCCTCCTTATATTAACCCCTTCACCCCCAAGGGTGGTTTGCACGTTCATGACCGGGCCAATTTTTACAATTCTGACCACTGTACCTTTATGAGGTCATAACTCTGGAACGCTTCCATGGATCCTGGTGATTCTGACATTGTTTTCTCGTGACATATTGTACTTCATGTTAGTGGTAAAATTTCATTCAAATAACTTGCGTTTATTTGTGAGAAAAACGGAAATTTGGCGAAAATTTTGAAAATTTCGCGATTTTCCAACTTTGAATTTTTATGCCCTTAAATCACAGAGATACGGCACACAAAAAACTTGATAACTAACATTTCCCACATGTTTACTTTACATCAGCACAATTTTGGAACCAAAATTTTTTTTTGTTAGGAAGTTATAAGGGTTAAAAGTTGACCAGCGATTTCTCATTTTTACAACACCATTTTATTTTTAGGACCACATCACATTTGAAGCCACTTTGAGGGGTCTATATGATAGAAAATACCCAAAAGTGACACCATTCTAAAAACTGCACCCCTTAAGGTGCTCAAAACCACATTTAAGAAGTTTATTAACCCTTTAGGTGCGTCACAGGAATTTTTTTGAATATTTAAAAAAAAATGAACATCTAACTTTTTTTCATAAAAAAAAATACTTCAGGTTCAATTTTTTTTATTTTACCAAGGGTAACAGGAGAAATTGAACTGCAAAAGTTATTGTGCAATTTGTCCTGAGTACGCAGATACCTGATATGTGGGGGGGAACGACTGTTTCTGCGCATGGCAGAGCTCAGAATGGAAGGAGCGCCGTTTGACTTTTTCAATGCAAAATTGGCTGGAATTCAGATTGGACGCCATGTCACGTTTGGAGAGTCCCTGATGTACCTAAACAGTGGAAACCCCTACAAGTGACCCCATTTTTAAACTAGACCCCCCAAGGAACTTATCTAGATATGTGGTGAGAACTTTGAACCCACAAGGGCTTTACAGAAGTTTATAACGTACAGCGGTACAATTAAAAAATCATATTTTTTCCACAAAAATGATCTTTTCACCCTCAATTCTTATTTTTCCAAGGGTAACAGGACCCTAAAAGTTATTGTGCAATTTGTCCTGAGTACGCTGATACCCCACATGTGGGGGTAAACCACTATTTGGGCGCATGGCAGAGCTCGGAAGGGAAGCAGCGCCATTTGACGTTTTGGGCTGGAATTGAGATCGGACACCATGTCGCGTTTGGAAAACTCCTGATGTACCAAAACAGTGGAACCCCCCACAAATGACACCATTTTGGAAACTAGACCCCCTAAGGAACTTATCTAGATGTGTGGTGAGCACTTTGACCCCCCCAGTGCTTCACAGAAGTTTATAACACCCGGGCGTGAAAATAAAAAATTCGTATTTTTTCCACAAACATGATCTTTTAATCACCATTTTTTTATTTTCCCAAGGGTACCAGGAGAAATTGGACCCCAAAAGTTGTTGTCCAATTTGTCCTGAGTATGCTGATACCCCATATGTGGGAGAAAACTACTGTATGGGCACACGTCGGGGCTCGGAAGGGAAGTAGTGACGTTTTGGAATGCAGACTTTGATGGAATGGTCTGCGGGTGTCATGTTGCCTTTGGAGAGCCCCTAATGTACCTAAACAGTGGAAACCCCCCACAAATGACACCATTTTGTATACTAGACCCCCCAAGGAACTTATCTAGATGTGTGGTGAGCACTTTGAACCCCTCAGTGCTTCACAGAAGTTTACAACGCCCGGGCGTGAAAATAAAAACGTATTTTTTCCACAAACATGATCTTTTAGTCACCATTTTTTTATTTTCCCAAGGGTACCAGGAGAAATTGGACCCCAAAAGTTGTTGTCCAATTTGTCCTGAGTATGCTGATACCCCATATGTGGGAGAAAACTACTGTATGGGCACACGTCGGGGCTCGGAAGGGAAGTAGTGACGTTTTGGAATGCAGACTTTGATGGAATGGTCTGCGGGTGTCATGTTGCCTTTGGAGAGCCCCTAATGTACCTAAACAGTGGAAACCCCCCACAAATGACACCATTTTGTATACTAGACCCCCCAAGGAACTTATCTAGATGTGTGGTGAGCACTTTGAACCCCCCAGTGCTTCACAGAAGTTTACAACGTCCGGGCGTGAAAATAAAAAATTCGTATTTTTTCCACAAACATGATCTTTTAGTCACCATTTTTTATTTTCCCAAGGGTACCAGGAGAAATTGGACCCCAAAAGTTGTTGTCCAATTTGTCCTGAGTATGCTGATAACCCATATGTGGGAGAAAACTACTGTATGGGCACACGTTGGGGCTCGGAAGGGAAGTAGTGACGTTTTGGAATGCAGACTTTGATGGAATGGTCTGCGGGTGTCATGTTGCCTTTGGAGAGCCCCTAATGTACCTAAACAGTGGAAACCCCCCACAAATGACCCCATTTTGAAAACTAGACCCACTAAGGAACGTATCTAGATGTGAGGTGAGCACTTTGAACCCCCAAGGGCTTCACAGAAGTTTATAATGCCAGGGCATGAAAATAAAAAAATCGTATTTTTTCCACAAACATGATCAATTAGTCCCCAATTTTTTCATTTTCCCAAGGGTAACAGGAGAAATTGGACCCCAAAAGTTGTTGTCCAATTTGTCCTGAGTACGCTGACACCCCATATGTGGGAGAAAACTACTGTATGGACACATGTCGGGGCTCGGAAGGGAAGCAGTGACGTTTTGGAATGCAGACTTTGATGGAATGGTCTGCGGGTGTCATGTGCGTTTGGAGAGCCCCTGATGTACCTAAACTATTGAAACTCCCCACAAGTGACCCCATTTTGGACACTAGACCCCCCACGGAACTTATCTAGATGTGTGGTGAGCACTTTGAACCCCCAAGTGCTTCACAGAAGTTTATAACACTCGGACGTGAAAATAAAAAAATCATTTTTTTCCACAAAAATGATATTTTTGCCCCCAATTTTTTATTTTTCTTAAGGGTAACAGGAGAAATTGGACCCCAAAAATTGTTTTGCAATTTGTCCTGAGTAGGCTGATACCCTACATGTGGGGGTAAAACACTGTTTGGGCGCATAGCAGAGCTTGGAAGGGAAGGAGCACCATTTGACTTTTTCAACTCAGAATTGGCTGGAATTGAGATCAGACGCCATGTTGCATTTGGAGAGCCCCTGATGTGCCCAAACAGTGGAAACCCCCAATTCTAACTCCAACCCGAACCCCAACACGCCCCTAACCCTAACCCTAGCCCTAACCCTAGCCCTAACCCTAGCCCTAACCCTACCCCAACACACCCCTAGCCCTAACCCTAGCCCTAACCCTAATGGAAAAATGGAAATAAATACATTTTTTTAATTTTATTATTTTTCCCAAACTAAGGGGGTGATAACGGGGGGTTTGATTTACTATTTATGGCGGTTTTTATGTTTGGCGGCTGTCGCACACTAAAAGACGCTTTTTATTGTAAAAATAGTTTTTGCATCACCACATATTGAGAGCTATAATTTTTCCGTATTTTGACCCACCGAGTCATGTGAGGTCTTATTTTTTGCGGGACAAGTTGACGTTTTTATTGGTACCATTTTCGGGCACGTGAAATTTTTTGATCGCTTTTTATTCCGATTTTTGAGACGCAGAATGAACAAAAACCAGCGTTTCATGAATTTCTTTTGGGGGGGGTGCGTTTACACCGTTCCGCTTGCGGTAAAAGTGATAAAGCGGTTTTATTCTTCGGGTCAGTATGGTTACAGCGATACCTCATTTAGGTCATTTTTTATGTTTTTGTCGGTTTTATGCAATGAAAACTATTTTATATAAAATATAATTTTTTGCATCGCTTTATTCAGCGAGCTATAACTTTTTTATTTTTTCGCTGATGATGCTGTGTGGCGGCTCGTTTTTTGCTGGACAAGATGACGTTTTCAGCGGTACCATGGCTATTTATATGCGTCTTTTTGATCGCGCGTTATTACACTTTTTGTTTGGCGGTATGATAATAAATCATTATTTTTTGCTTCGTTTTTTATTTTTATTTTTTAAGGGGTTCGCTAAAGGGGTTAACTAATGGGACAGTTTTATAGGGCGGGTCGTTACGGACGTGGCGATACCTAATATGTGTACTTTTATTGTTGTTTTTTTTATTATTTCCAAAAAAATGGATTTATTGGGGGGAATATTTTTTTTTTTTCTAATTTATTTGGCGAATTTTTTTTTTTAATTATTTTTACACTTTTTTTTATTTTTTTTTTTACTTTATTAAATAGTCCCAGGTGGGACATCACTGTCCTGTGACAGATCGCTGATCTGTCACATCACAGATCACTGTGACAGATCAGCGATCTGACACAGGCACTGCAGAAGGCTTCCTCATGCCTGCGCTTTGCAGGCACTGAGGAAGCCAGCTTCCGCAGGCCCCCGAAGGCCCCCGTCGCCATCTTGGATTCGGGGGCCTGGAGGAAGGGAGTCCCCCGCAGCAGCGCTGCACATTGCGCTGCCGTGGGGGGCTCAGGGAAGCACGGAGGGAGCCCCCTCCCTGCCGATGCTTCCCTTTAACCCCCGGTACACCGCGACCGTGTTTGATCGCGGTGTGCAAGGGGTTAACGTGTCGGGGGCGGTCCGTGACTGCCCCTGACACATTGTGCCGGGTGTCAGCTGTGATAATCAGCTGACACCCGGCCGCGATTAGCGGCGCTCACCACGTGGGCGCCGCTGATCGCGCCGACGTACTATCCCGTCCCCGGTCATACGGGCCCGGGCACCGTGGACGGGATAGTACGTCGGATGGCAGGAAGGGGTTAAAAAAGCACCTAACCCAATGTGTAGGGTAATACAAAAACCCTATATAACACACAAAATTGCCTGCAATAACCCTGCAATATACCTAACTGACTCCTTCCTTGCCGTGGAGGTTGGCACCCTAAGAGATGATTTTTTGGCGCCCCCACTCAACGTGGACTATCTCTCTCTCCTTTAATATCACCCTATAAATATAGAGGGGAAAACAATATAGCAAAGAAAAGAAATGACAGGAATAGATCCTTACACAATGTAAAACATTTCATTTCGTAGGTTCCCTACCCAGGATTAGCAGACAGCAAAACAAACAAAAAGCCAAAACATAAAAGAAAAAGGCCACTAGTTGCCACAGTGACACGATTCTAATAAAAGGATGTTTAAAGACACAGTGGCATATTCATATCCTATGGGCAACAATATCCACCATCTGTCAATATCTTATTCATATTTGATGACGCCAACAAAATAGCCCCTCAATCATAGGGACACCAAAGCCTTTAAATAGAGCAAAATACAACAGTATAAATAATTAGGACTTAGCGTATGTTAAGGCCACCCCTGACGCGTTTCCCCGTTTGCACGGTTCATCATATAAGGAGGAATTAAAATATTGTTTTTAAGGGAAATATATGTTCACTACATGAGTCAGAAGAGGTGAATGCAGGGACCTGGTTGGTCCAGAGCGGAAGGTCCTGTGAGGAGAGTTGTCTCCTGGCTTGCAGCCTGTGTGTGGCTGGGTGTAATGGCTGCCAGCGGCTGAGAGTCCCAGAGGAGAGAGTGGATGTCTGCAGCGTGAAGCAACAGCCATGAGAGAACCCTGACGTGGGTGAGATAATTGAGGCTGAAGAGCCTGTGTATGCTGGACATTGCTACCAGAGTGAAGCTATAATGGACGCTATGCTGTTATATGCCGTTTATGTTGTTTCTGTGGGTAGAGATGGAGGAATAAACCGCATGGACTATGTTATGATTTATGAAAACACGGTGCCGGATGTGTTTTGTTCGCTGCCTAGCAAGGATCCCCTCACTGAATAACAGCGCTACCTCACAATAAATATATATAATGTATGTGTGTGTATATATATATATATATATATATATATATATGTGTGTATATATATATATATATACATATACATATGTTGTGGGTACGAAAAGTATTCAGACCCCTTTAATTTTTTCACTCTTTGTTTCATTGCAGCCATTTGGTAAATTCAAAAAAGTTCATTTTTTTTCTCATTAATGTTCACTCTGCACTAGTGTTGAGCGATACCATCCGATATAGAGAAATATCGGATCGGATTGGATCGGCCCGATACAAAAAAAATATCGGGTATCGCCGATTCCGATACCGGAAATCCCATTCAAGTCAATGGGACAGAAATATCGGAATGAAAAAAAACCCTTTCTTAACTTGCACATCCAGTTCGGGAGGGGGGAAGAGTGTGGGCGGTGCGTGGGCGGACACTGTGTGTGTCTCTGTGTGCGGGCGGGGTCTGCCGGGGGTCTGTACGGGCCTGCCGGGGGCTTGTGCCGGCTGCCGGGGGTCTGTGCGGGCCTGCTGGGGGTCTTGTGTGTGTGCAGGCATCGTCCGATGGGACTACAAGTCCCATCGGGCGATGCCTGCTACAATGACAGTGATTGACACATTAGCCAATGATGGGACAGTAGTAGTCCCATCATCTGGCTAATGTGTTGAATGTAAAAAAATATATATATATACATACTACATACATACTACATTCATACAACATACATACATACTACATACATACAACATACATACAACATGCTGCAGACATACAACATACATACAACATACATACTACATTCATACTACATATATACTACATTCATACAACATACATACATACTACATACATATATACTACATTCATACAACATACATACATACTACATATATACTACATTCATACAACATACATACATACTACATATATACTACATTCATACAATATACATACATGCATACTACATACTTACTACATACATACAACATACATACAACATGCTACAGGCATACAACTTACATACTACATTCATACTACATATATACTACATTCATACAACATACATACTACATACATACAACATACATACATTCATACAATACATACATACTACATTCATACAACATTCATACATACTACATACATACAACATGCTACAGACATACAACATACATTCATACAATACATGCATGCTACATACATACAATACATACATATAGACATACAATACATATAGCAGAGCACATACTCACCAATACTTGTCACATTGTTCCCCGAAGCCAGTGTCATCTATGAAAAAATATGAAAATAACAAACACGCCATATACTCCCTGATCCGCTGAAATACATGAGTGTCCCAAGCCGATTTCCTGTGGAGAACAGCAGCATCAGCTGATGCGACCTCTACGGGGCTCCAGGAATCCAATGACAGGAGGTAGGTATCCTTCCGCACTGTATTCCTCCGCCACTGTAAAAAAAAAATAGTCCCTAGTCTCACTTTTGGCATTGCTGTGTGAAAAAGTTTCCACGCAGCTTTTGCCATAAAGTGAGACCAGGGACTATTTTTTTTACAGTGGCAGAGGAATACAGTGCGGAAGGATACCTACCTCCCGTCATTGGATTCCTGGAGCCCCGTAGAGAGCGGTCGCATCAGCTGATGCTGCTGTTCTCCACGGGAAATCGGCGTGGGACACGTGGATTTCTGCGGATCAGGGAGCATATGGCTTGTTTGTTATTTTCATATTTTTTCATAGATGACACTGGCTTTGGGGAACAATGTGACAAGTATTTGTGAGTATGTACTGTGTCTATATGTATGTATTGTATGTATGTTGTATGTAGAATGTATGTATGTTGTATGCATGTTGTATGTCTGTAGCATGTTGTATGTATGTAGTATGTATGTTGTATGAATGTAGTATATATGTATGTATGTTGCATGAATGTAGTATGTAGTATGTTGTATGAATGTAGTATGTATGTAGTCTGTACAGTATGTATGTAGTATGTTGTATGAATGTAGTATATATGTAGTATGTATGTAGTATATATAGTATGTACTGTATGTCTGTAGCATGTATGTATGTAGTATGTACTGTATGTCTGTAGCATGTTGTATGTATGTAGTATGAATGTAGTATATATGTTGTATGTACTGTCTGTCTGTAGCATGTTGTATGTATGTTGTATGAATGTAGTGTGTATGTAGTGTGTATGTAGTATGTATGTAGTATATATGTAGTATGAATGTAGTATATATGTAGTATATATGTTGTATGTATGTAGTATGAATGTAGTATATATGTAGTAGTATGAATGTAGTATATATGTAGTATGAATGTAGTATATATGTAGTATGTATATGTATATATTTTTTTTGTTTTACATTCAACACATTAGCCGGATGATGGGACTACTACTGTCCCATCATTGGCTAATGTGTCAATCACTGTCATTGTAGCAGGCATCGCCCGATGGGACTTGTAGTCCCATCGGACGATGCCTGCACACACAAGACCCCCGGCAGCCGGCACAGGCACCTGGCAGGCCCGTACAGACCTCCGGCAGCCGGCACAGGCACCTGGCAGGCCCGTACAGACCTCCGGCAGCCGGCGCAAGCCCACACAGACCCCCGGCAGCCAGCACAAGCCCCCGGCAGGCCCGTACAGACCGCCGGTAGCCGACACAAGCCCCCGGCAGGCCCGTACAGACCCCCGGCAGTCGGCACAGGCCCCTGGCTGGCCCGTACAGACCCCCGACAGCCGACACAAGCCCCCGGCAGGCTCGTACAGGCCCCCGGCAGCCGACACAAGCCCCTGACAGGCTCGTAAAGACCCCCGACAGCCGGCACAGGCCCCCGGCAGGCCCGTACAGGCCCCCCGCAGTCGGCACAGACCGCGCATCATGATGCGCACAGACCGCGCATCATGATGACATTATTTCAGCAGCCAATCACAGCCACAACAGTGGCTCATTGCATTATGGGGACTTCCGATTCCGGTATCCGATATTGAAAAAATATCGGTACTCGGTATCGGAATTCCGATACAGCGAATATCGGCCGATACCCGATATTTGCAGTATCGGAATGCTCAACACTACTCTGCACCCCATCTTCACTGAAATAAAAACAGAAATGTTGGAATATTTGCAAATTTATAAAAAAAATAACTGAAATATCACATGGTCATAAGTATTTAGACCCTTTGTCAGACACTCATATTTAAGTCACATGCTGTCCATTTCCTTGTGATCCTCCTTGAGACGATTCTACTCCTTCATTGGAGCCCAGTTGTGTTTAATTAAACTGATAGGACTTGATTTGTAAAGGCACACGTCTGTCTATATAACACCTCACAGCTCACAGTGCTTGTCAGACCAAATGAGAATCATGAGGTCAAAAGAACTGGCCAAAGAGCTCAGAGACAGAATTGTGGCAAAGTACAGATCTGGCCAAGGTTACTCAAGGTTCACAGTGGCCCCCATAATCCTTAAATGAAAGAAGTTTGGGACTACCAGAAGTCTTCCTAGACCTGGCCGTCCAGACAAACTGAGCATTCGTGGGAGAAGAGCCTTGGTGAGAGAGGTAAAGAAGAACCCCAAGATCACTGTGGCTGAGCTCCACAGATGCAGTAGGGAGATGGGAGAAAGTTCCACAAAGCCAACTATCGCTTTAAAATAATGTGACAAAAGGGACATGTTAAAGCAAGGTGTGTCCACTTATTAAGCATCACAGGTGTCTACAATCTTGAAATCATTGAGTGGGCCTGTATATAGGGTTACAGATACTCACTGTGCTGTTTGGTGACATGGTGTGAATCACACTCAATATGGACCAGAGGAACCCGAAGGAAAGAGTTGTCTCACGAGATTAGAAAGAAAATTCTAGACAAACTTGTTAAAGGTAAGGCTGGGTTCACACGTAGCGGAAATTACCGCAAGAGTTACGGAATTCCGGGAAAATCGCATTTTAAATTCTCGCGATTTTCCCACGGAAAAACTATCATTTTGCAAGCGTAATTAGCTTGCAGAATTGCTAGCGTTTTCCAAGCGATCTGTAGCGTCGCTTGGAGAACTGATTGACAGGTTGGTCACACTCGTCAAACATAGTGTTTGACGAGTGTGACCAACTTTTCACTATTGAGGCTGCCTATGCGGCATAAACAGTAAAAGATAGAATGTAAATAATAATAATTAAAAAAAAAATATTGTTGTTCTCACCTTCCGACGTCCCGCACAGCCTTCCCGCCTCTCTCCACGCTCCCGGTCCCAGTAATCCTTTGCGACAATTACCGCGATGACGTCCGTTCTCGCGGGATCACGACGTCTCACGGTCATTCGCGATGACGTCATGCGAATGACCGCGAGACGTCGCGATCCCGCGAGAACGGACGTCATCGCTCGCAAAGGCTTACTGGGACCGGGAGCGGGAAGGCTGCGCGGGACGTCGGAAGGTGAGCATAACAATATTTTTTATTTTAAATTCTATTTTTTACAGGGATATGGTACCCAAAGCCCGGAGGACAGTCTCCTCTCCTCCGGACCGTGGGTACCATTCTCAAATGTTCTGCTTACTGCATGATGTGCACAGCCACATGCGGAAAGTAAGCAGAACAATGCATTCCTATGGGTGCGGGATCGCCGCGATTCCGCAAAATTAATGAGCATGCTGCGTTTTTTACCGCAAAGCAATTACGCCGCGGTTAAAACCGCAGCATTAGCACAGTTTTGCGGAATCCCATTGGAATGCATGGGATGCTTATTTTTCGCGGCAAAATCGTGCGGTAAAAACTGCCGAGGAAACGCGAAAAAAACGCCACGTGTGAACCCAGCCTAAAAGTTATAAGACAATCTCCAAGCAGCTTGATGTTCCTGTTACTACAGTTGCACATATTATTCAGAAATTTAAAATCCATGGGACTGAAGCCAACCTCCCTGGACGTGGCCCCAGGAGGAAAATTGATGACAGATCAAAGAGACGGATAATACGAATGGTAACAAAAGAGCCCAGAAAAACTTGTAAACAGATTAAAGGTGAACTTCAAGCTCAAGGAACATCAGTGTCAGATAGCACCATCCGTCATTGTATGAGCCAAAGTGGACTTCATGGGAAACAACCAAGGAGGACACCATTGTTGAACTAAAAATGATAAAAAAAGCCATACTGGAGTTTGCCAAACTACATGTTGGCAAGCCATAAAGCTTCTGGGAGAATCTTCTTTGGACAGATGAGACAGAAATGGAACTTGTTGGCAAGGCACATCAGCTGTATGTTAACAGATGGAAAAATGATGCATATCAAGAAAAGAACAATTTCCCTACTGTAAAACATGGAGGAGGCTCTGTTATGTTCTGGGGCTGCTTTGCTGCATCTGGCACAGTGTGTCTAGAATCTGTGCAGGGTGCAATGAAATCTCAAGACTTTCAATGGATTCTAGAGAGAAATGTGCTGCCCAGTGTCAGAAAGCTTGGTCTCAGTCGCAGGTCATGGGTCTTGCAACAGTATAATTACCCAAAAACAAACAGCTGAAAACACCCAAGAATGGCTAAGAGGAAAACATTGGACTATTCTGAAGTGGCTTTCTATGAGCCCTGACCTAAAGCCTATCGAGCATCTTTGGAAAGAGCTGAAACATGCTATCTGGGAAAAGCAACCTTAAAACAAGAGACAACTGGAGCAGGTTTGCTCTTGAGGAGTGGGCCAAAATACCCGTCGAGAGGTGCAGAAGTCTCATTGACAGTTGCAGGAATCATTTGATTGCAGTGATTGCTTCAAAAGGTTGTGCAACAAAATATTAAGTTAAGGGTACCATCATTTCTGTCCAGGCCTATTTCATGAGTTTTATTTTTGTTTTAAATTCTGTGGAAGCATGGCTGAAAACCAATGTCTGACTTTCATTTGTTCATTTTCATAGATTTTTTATTTATTATTTTTATCAGATTCAAGTTATTTCTGTGACCATTGTGGGTTTTTCTGTCATTAAACGAGGGGAACTAACAGTTTTGACCACATGTGTATTTGTCCATCGGTCAATAGATATTCTATAATATTTAACTCCAAATACAATCTTTAAGTAGTAGTTAAGATGCTTGATGAAAACAAACATGACCCCTCTTTTTTTATTGCCTGATCGTAATTGCCAAAATCTTTAAATTATTCTCAGGATCATTTTTCCTCTAGGCTGATGTGTCACGGCCCGGGCTGTATTTATTTTTTTTTTGCTTTTGTACTAAAAATGGCGCTTCATTAAACTGTCTTGCATTAAAAAAACATAAAATTGGTCTAAAATCTTTAAACATATTTTTAAAGATGATTGGCTTTGTTTTTCATAGCAACCAATCACAACTCAGCTTTAATTTTGTATGCTGTTATTGAAATGTCAACGCTGCACTGTGAGTGTTTGCTATGGGCTTTATAGGGGCATATTTGTCATTACTGTCTAATTCTAATATTTAAACCTTGCAAACCACTGGTAGATAGAGTCAGAAAAGGGCAAGAACAATATATGGGTCCTTTCCAGCCCAATACTTCATCATAATGCGCAGTTCCACCTGCTTTCCTCCCTCTTGGACCCCTGAGTGGCAGCATACGTGGCACCAATGATATTTCTACCCGTGGCGCAAGCTTAGACTACACAGTCTTAAAATTTGACAGACTTGTCTTGGAAGCCATATAGGATTAGCCACAAAGCAACATGAGTTTTTGAGAAGGTAAGAGGCACATGAAACATTTAGCAGTATATGGGCATGGCCTTATGGATCTATACAACTTTACTGAGTAATTATCATAAGGAAATGAAGTCATAAGTCTTCTTACAAATAGTGGTATGTGTTGTGGCAAAAATAAGACTTGATCCAATAAAAAAAGCTAAGAAACCTTTATTTCGATAAAGCCTTTTTTGCATTCCCCTGTTAGGATCTGATTTATTTCTGGCCGAAGCACCAAACATGTTTGTCCTACCATGTGAATGAAGGCGTACGCAGACAGAATCCGTATTTGTGTTTTTAATAGAGATGTGATTACTAAACACATATGGTAGAGCAGTGCACAAGTGGCTTTTTCTTTTTTTCATGCAAGTAATGACCTTTTGTAAAATGTCCTAATTCCCTGCAATGATTCTCACCTCTAATGCATTTCTAAGTCTCCCTGTAAATTTTAAATCGGCGCACGCCTGCTCTGAATTTATTCATGTGGGTTGTAGAAGATGTAATTTAGACACATCTGTTTAAATATGCATTTCAGATCAAGTTGGTGCTGGTTCTAATAATACAGCGTGGTTTGTGACGGGTGTTATATCCCTAAAGTACACACCAGATGGCATTTATTAGAGGGTGAATAGAAATGCTGCTAAGGATGCTGAGCGTTTTGTCTTAAGTCACTCTTCTTTTAGGAATGAAACAATGATGGGGATATGTAAATGCTTAATTAAAAGCCTGTGGTAGACTTCTTGTGAATGAGAATCTGTGACATATAATACCTTGAACTTGTTTGATTCTCTCATTGATTAATATGTCCCTATCACAGGACAGATAATCAGAAGGTGTCCATACACATTTGACCAGGGTAGGATGCCCATCTGATATGTGCTAGGTGTTTGACATTCAGTTAGTGGATTTGATGAGGAGGAATCCAAAATGTTTAATTATTTGATCCTTTGTTCTTGAGGGAGAACCCACCAGAAGTGTCTGATAGTGACTTTCGCTCTCCTCCCCGCTGTGAAAACAATCACTCAGCCAACCCATTTGTGCACGTCTATAAAGTGGAAAAAGTGATGGCCAAATTAGCTAATTTACCTAAAAACTAAGTTGTACGGCCGCATTGAGAACTGATTACTAATTTGCATATTCAGAACCAATTCACTTTTTTTTTTTTTTTTTTAATTATCCACTTTTCTTTAAGAGCTACTACAATAGTAAGTATAGCTCAGATATGTGGTTGAACTAGAAAGGGCTCAGTATATACTCTTAAAGGGAAGGTAACCTGTCACCTCGTTTTTCAGCTATGAGCTGTGGCAACTGCCTTTCAGGGTTTATCTACAGCATTTGATAATGCTGTAGATAAGCCCCTGATGTAACCTGAAAGATAAGAAAAGCAAGTTTTATTATACTCACCCGGGGGCGGTCTGGTCCGATGAGCGTTGCAAGTCCGGGTCTGGCACCTTCCATCTTCAGACAATGTCGTCATCTTCCTTGCTTCGTGTCGTGGCTCCTGCGCAGGCGTACTGATCTGCCCTGTTGAGGGCATAGCCAAGTACTGCCGTGTGCAGGCATCGGGCCTCTCTGACCTTTGCCTGCGCACTGCAGTACTTGACTCTGCCCTTAACAGGGCAGATCAGTACACCTGCGCAGGAGACTCGAAGTAAGGAAGATGTCAACATCGTGTGAAGATGGGAGGCGCTGGACCCCGACCTGCGACACCCATCGGAATGGACTGCCCCCGAGTGAGTATAGTAAAACTTGTTTTTCATCTCTTTCAGGTTAGATCGGGGGGCTAATCTACAGCATTCTAGAATGCTGTAGATAAGCCCTGAAAGGCAGTGGCCGCAGCTCATAGCTGAAAAACGAGGTGACAGGTTCCCTTTAAACTCATAACTGAACATAAGATGTTAATGCAACCAACTGTTTTTATGAGTTCAGGGCTAACAGAAGGGAAGTTACACAATTACAAGTTATCCCCCAAATGATCTGTCTTGATGGTACAACCAGCCCCAAAATAACTCAAACTGCTGCACTGTCACCCAGCAACACCTTTATAAAGGCATATCCCGACAACAGAAGAAGGTACAAAGGGAACAAACATAAAAGTTGATTCAACACTAGTGTTACGATGAGCTAGACAGACTGACTTCTGAGACTTCTTTATTATCATATAAATTTCTTTATTTATATTTTTGCTTTTTTTATGATTACTGGAATTATCTCTTGCTTCCTGCTATTTTGGATAATATGGTAGAAACAAAACATGATATGCACATAAAGTCACATTGCTTTTACATTATTTTACTGAAGTTCTGCATAATCAAAACCAATTTCTTGTGGTGTGCACTTGTATTTCTTTTATTAAATTGTGAAAATTTAAGCTACAAACCAAAGTCTATAAACCAAATATGCAGATTTGTATAAAGCCTGTAGGGCCATTGGTGCTTTATAGGAACCTATGATTGAAGGCGCGAGTGAAGGATTCTCTGGAATTATATGGAAAGGAACTGTATAATAAGCACCTAATTTTCAAGAAGTTGACAAGCAAAGGACATGCTAAAAATATAAAAACATACAACAGACATCATGGAGAACATTTGTGTTTCATGTTTGTGCTCTCATGGCTTGTTTGGCTCCATTATCTTTCATTGCTGTGGGACCTGAGTCTTGATTCAGACGTAAGATTTTTTTGTGTGTGTCATTGAACATAGAGTTGAATGCCTTGGTTCGCCAATCCACTGGCCCTTAGAATATCATTGTGTTGTCTGCTTGACTATTAGGGTATGTGCCCACAATCCGGAGTTGCTGCTTGTTTGACGCGGCGCACTTATGCAGCGTCAAACCCACAGCAGCCAGTTGTAACAGCATAGTGGATGGGATTTCAAGAAATCCAATGCTCACTATGTGCACACCGATGTCCGCGGATCACCCACGGAGACGGACAGGCGGTGTGTCTTTCCAAACCGCAGCATGTCTGTTTATCTTGTGGAAACGCGAGCCTCCTCAAGATATATTTCACCAATAGAATGTATTGAATGCCGTGAATCGCAACAGTTCAGTGAACACATGAGGATTCACCTGCGTTCAATAGCCGACAGAGCGAACATATCCTGCATCCAAAGCGCTGCTAGTTCCGGATCGTGGGCACCCGGCCTTATGGTCTTAAATTCCGGAAAAGTGAACATCACCGTATCGTCGTCCTAAAAGCTGGCAAATTGGAGAATCCTGAATCAAGTGAAATCATTCTTATCCTTTCTTGCATTTCTTCTTTATCTGCTAGATGTGAGTGAATTTAATGTTTTAGTTTCACCTTATTCTGTTAGTACTTTTTTTTGTCCGTGAAATACATTTGGAAAAAAAAAGATTATATTTTTGACACAGGTTAGGAGCAGCACTACCCCTACTTTTTAATTTGCAACATAGTAATAAATCTAGCCAAATCTCTGCAGGAGTAGATAAAATTTATGACAAGTGGAGGCTTATGGAGAGCTTGTGTCAGTTTGATACAAGTCTGTAGCTTTAGATACTTCTGGGCTCGGACTTGCCCGCCGGTGAGCAGGAGAATCCTTGGGTAGGTCCCTGTGAAGGAGTACTGATGAGCAGTGCTATTACACTTGATTCATAGTTTGCAGAAAAAGGTATCTAAGCATTCATTAAACAAGCTAGCCAAATTAATATTTTGTAGAAGCTAAAGTTAATTTGTGTACTGTACTAGGGTCAGGTTATTTTTGCATGTATCTGAACAGTGTGCCCCAAGAATCAGTTACTGGCGGGCCTTTGCCACCCTAGATTGGCACTGGATACTTTTCAGATTACATTGTCAGATATGTTATGTCAGGTTTTACATGTTGCCAATCCAGTGCCAGGTAACCATATTTATTAACGTGCTTGGCTTTTTTACATTTGGAGCATTCAGAGCATTTCAATAGGAATATTCAGTTATGTATTAGTGTTTTAACTGTGTTTTTGAAAAGTTCAGCCCTTGGGTATTCTGCTAAGTTGTGCACATTTAGCAAAGCTGGAAGTATAATTTACAAGACAGCAAGTGAGATGTTCTTTAATTTATTTCAAACAACATAATTGCTGTTCTGCGGGAAGACATACCTGAATAAGATACTGGCAGACATCCTTTCCTGTGTGGATTCTTGTGCCGGAGTATTTTTTGAAAATATTCATGCTGCAAGCAATTTAAAAATTTAGGTTAATTCATACTCAAGGCTTGAGAAATGTACATCCACCACACCCTTCAGCAAAAGCCTCCCCAAGCTGGAATCCAAGGTAAACCGCGGGTAACTAAGCGCGGGTAACTAAGCGGTCGCTGATAAATGTCACACACAGCGATGTCGCTGGTGAGATCACTGTTGCGTCACAAAACTTGTGACTCAGCAGCGATCTCGCTGTGTGTGACAGGGCTTAAATCTACAGGTTAATAGCATTATTAACCTGCTTGGCACCTACAGTTAGCCCAACGTTGCGGGGAGAAAATTAACTTTATTCTCCCCAGCAGCATTCGATTTCAGTCACGGAGCAGCTTACCCAAAGCAACAACCAATACATGGTTATTGAGTCTAAGATGTGGAACGTGTAGGTTGTTTTGGAAAGCACAACGATTAAGGTAGGCAGTCACAGAGTTAAGTTGCAACAATTAAAAAGTTAACTTCAGGCCGGAGGCATAGCATGGGGTTCAGCTCCGGGGGTGGTTAGGGGTTGACGAAACATCTTAGTGGGCACCTAACCAGTGATGATGCCTATTCATGGGCAGACTGGAACCTCAGCAGATGGCCAGGCTGTTACTGGAAAAAAAAATATCTCTAGGAGGACCAATATCTAAATTACCACCATGTGTTGATCATATAGTGGTAGATACCACTGTTGCAGAACATGTAAGGCCTCTTTCACACTTCCGTTTTTGACAATCAGTCAAAATCCGCCAGGTTTTGAAAAAAACGGATCCGCAATTTTTTTTTGCGGATCCGTTTTTTTCCCCATTGAGTTGCATTACTGGCGGATCTTGACTGATGGTCATCCGTAGGATCCGTTTTTGTGAGGATCCGCCACATTTTTTTCATCCGCCAGCATCCCTGGACGGACCATGCAACGTTTCTTTTGTGGTTGGATCCGCATTTTCCAGTGCGCATGCCCGGAGAAAGGAAGTCAGGGAGAAAATTAACCCTGAACCCTGATATCCTTTCTGGCGGAGGAAAAAAATTCTCTCTCTCTCTCTCTCTTTCTCTCTCTCTCTCTCTTTCTCTCTCTCTTTCTCTCTCTCTCTTTCTCTCTCTCTCTCTTTCTTTTTCTTTTTCTCTTTCTTTCTCTCTCTCTCTCTTTCTTTCTTTCCCGGCCAGCGGTTCCTTTAAATTTCCTCATTCTGCGGATCCGTCAAAAAACGGATCCTGTGGCATCCGTTCACATCAGTTAGCAACGGATCCGCTTGTCCGCCTTTTTGGCGGATTTTAACTGACACAAAAAACTGAAGCGTGAAACAGGCCTAAGGCCTGTTTCACACTTCCGTTTTTTCAAATCCGTCAAAATCCGTTGGTTTCCGTAAAAAAACGGATCCGCCATTTTTTTGCAGGATCCGTTTTTTTTGTCCCATAGACTTCCATTAGTGGTTACCGCGGATCCGTCAAAAAAACGGATCCGTTTTTTTAAAAACGGATCCGTTTGCATCAGTTTCCGTCAAAAAAACGGAAACGGATCCGTTTGGCGGACACAAAAACGGAAGTGTGAAACAGGCCTTAGAGATTACAGAACAGTTACAAATAGTGTCTTACAGCTGACGTTCTTTCTGATGGAGTCGTTCACTTTTCCCGTCATTTCCATCTAGTCCAGATAGACATGACAATTTCTTCTAGCCAGCACTCATCGGCAGAGGTTACAACAGACACATTTGACTTCCCACATTTCCAGCACCATCCCCATCTATTCCCAACCTGCACAAAAGTCCTCATCCAACTGATACCCCAATACATAGTCGCTGCCGATGTGTTCTTATTATTGCACCTGCTGTGTAGTATAATTATGTCTCTTACTGCCCCACATAATACCCACTACTGTGCCCCTTACAAAGTAAAATGCTTTCTTTGTGCACCCTAGATAATAAAGTTGCCCCCTAGAAAATATTATTGCACTGTGCAAGTGCCCTAGAAATCAGTGTCCACATTTTCCCCTGGAAAGTAATAATGCCCTCTGTACACATTTGACAGTCACTGTGCTCTGAGTGCCCATATAAAAATAATGCGTTTTAAGTGCCGACTTACCATCTTATGCCCACGGAGTCACCCAATGTACAGCTCCTCTATATACATTATGATGGGCCCACAGCTCCCTTATACACAGTTCAATGGGCCCACAGCTCCTCTGCTTGCTTTTTCTGGTACTGTAACGTGCAGCACTCTAGTTTTGCTGCAAAAATATGTGCTGCAAATACTCACTGTGTGCACATGCACTTTTATTATTATTTATTAATATAGCGCCATTTATTCCATGGTGCTTTTCATGTGAAAAGGGGTGTACATAGTTTCCAATACCTGTATTTCTTTGAGGGTTTGTATCCAGCTAAAGTAATTACACAGATAAAAGTACTGTACTGTAATAACTTTTCTATTTATTCAAGGTGATTTTATATAATGCCAGTTTAAATGCCCCAAACCATTTTTAAGCTTGCTTCTTGGATTGCCAACTAATGCTTTGTTTTAAGATGGGGGAAAAGGAAACCAAAAAGCAGGTGGTGGTGGTTGTATTGTTCTCCTCACAGGTTTTCCTAATGCAATGCTTCTTTCACAAGCTACAAGTATATATTTATTAGTGGTGAGGAAGCCATAAGAAATGTTAAGTGTGCCCTTGTGAGAGCAGAATATATTGTCATTTTACAAAGTAATACCAGGGGACTACAAGAGTCGGGGAAGGTGTTAATGAATTCCATTTTACCTCCTAGTGCCTCTTCATTTAGCTGCTTCATTGGATGTGGATTTTGTTAAAACTGTTTACCAAAGAAAATGTGTGCTGTAATTACAGCTCCATGGAATAAGCTAAATTGTGCCAGATTTCACACTGCACAGAGACATCCTAAGAGCTTTTGTTGTTGTGTTGTTTTCTTACGTACTAATTCAGACCATTCTTAATCATCCTCAGTATTTTTTCAGTGGTTTTATTTTTAGGTCAGTCTTCTATTTAGGGTGCATTCACATATCTGTATATCACTGTCCGTGATTCATGGTCTGGACACTGGTCTCTCATACCGAATGCTATAGCCTTAAGGGGGCTTTACACATAGCGATATCGCTACATGTGACACTCACCTCTGACCGGCTCCCCCGCTGGTTATCGGTGATCGCGCGAGATCGGCCTGGTCCATTTCTCGTCGTTGGCGCCGACGAGCGAGCCATGGACGCAGGCCGAAGAAGTCACCAGAGCTGGGTGTGACTGTAAGTATCGACCGCCAACCGCTGCTGCATCGCTAGTGAGATCTGCCTGTTTGGCAGCTCACTAGCGACCATCTAGCGATGTACCATCGATCCTGAGCGGGTCATATCGTGGTCGGGATCGCTGGTTTATCGCTAAATGTAATTGGGCCTTTATAGTCATTAATGAGGTTGTTAAGGTTGAGTTAGAAGACCTTTGTTTAGTCCAAACATCTCTGTCCATAGTCTGACCATGACACACTGGACTGATGGACAGCCCTTGGGACATCATTGCCATATTGATTAAGTGGCTTAAAATTTTCTGAATGACTTATGACCCAATGCATCAAAGCTTTCATGCCATAATTTTGGCGTAAAAAACCTTGAAAACACACAAAATATTAGCTCAAAATTTTGCAACTATTGGTGTCTTTACAGCAGTTTCTCCCACCTCTGCCGAAATGATCAGAGCTGGGCATGGCACCCACCTGGTAATTTTTGTGTTTTTTCTTTGTACTTTTGCATTCTGTGCGAGCCGGTGTGTGGCCTCCCTTTTCTGAGCTGGTAATTACATTTAAAGGCTTCCCTAGACTGGTGTCCACATGTCGGGACCCGGTCCTTTTGTCTGCCCTTATTCACACACTGCGGTCAACTCTGACATATGGTAACGTTTTTAATATTAGACAGTGCAGGACCGTCCCGATCAGGGTCACATTGTCGACGGTGGGACGGCTTTTATGCTATTTTTGATCATAGAATCGTAGAGTTGGAAGGGACCTCCTGGGCCATCTGGTCCAACCCCCTGCTCAAAGCAGGATTCGCTAAATCAGTATTATTAAGAACTGTTATTTAAATGCACTTTTGCTTTTTACTTATTTAGGTACAGCAGGGTTTTTGCTCATTTTGTCTTTTGCAGAAGTTGTCTTTGTTCCCTCTGAGTTACCATTCATCTCCTGCTCCTGTAGTCATATCTCATAGGCTCCCTATAAGCTGAGAAATACTATTTATTGCAACAAAATCAATCATCTACACCAAATACTGCAGTGCTAAAGTTAATGCCTGTCTCTGTCTTTAGGCTTGTCTGAAAGAAGCTTAAATGTTACATATTATAGGAATGAGCAAAATAATGCACAGAATTCTGGTCCTGTCATCACGTCGCTAGTCCGTTGTCACAGGACCAAAGCCCTGGGAAGCTACTAATACCTGAATCCCTGTTGTCTCTTCTGATTAGTAGGCCCAATGTGATGTCATTGTTGTGGCGTGATGCATGTATGACTTTGCACTGGGCATGTAAGGAGAGGTTCACATGGCTCTATTCTAAAGGTCAAGGACTGCTCCACACAGCTGCTGGTTCGAGGTCTTTAAAATCTTTTTATTTGCTTCTAAAATAGAACTCATAGAATATTATAAAGGTATATTGGCATATATTGATAACAGTATTGATAGATGTTATTCAAGTTCCTCCTACCACTATAATTATTACCTTTAATGTGAATTATTAGTGCTTGAATGATTAATTCATCTATGACAGTCCTCTGCTCTTATCATCCAGATAGCAATGTGGAATTAAATGTCTTGGGTAACATCACTACCCTATTCTTATTGCCTTATCTTCACTTCATGGATACTGTCTGACACGACAATATGAAATATTTTCATTGGTGAAGCCTTCTTAAAGGGATTCTCCAAAAATGTAAAAAAAAATAGCCCAATCACTTAATTACAGTAATATGGCAGATCATCCTTTTCATGAGTCACAGGCTGCAGTCCTGCATCTCAATGACAAAGGAGCAGTATCATAAGCACACATATTGGAGAAGTGTGTAACAGGAGAAGAAATAAATCTTCTACTCGGCTAACTGAGCACAGGATTTTTCTCTTCAGTCTCAGTGCTACATACTCAGTCAGCCAAGGAAAAGATTTATTTCTTCTCCTGTCACTGCCCTTCTCTGGCAGAGCTGGTATGTGTGCTTACAATACAGCTCCTCTGGCAGTTGAGACAAGTCTTTGTTGGTTTATTTCTTCACACAGCAGCCTGTCCTGATGTTTGACTAGGATGGGCTGTTGTTTGAATTACATGATGGGGGGCTATTTCATCACATTCTTGGAGAACCAGGTTGATTTGTTAGAATTGTATTAAGCTTGGGGCTAAGAGCATTGTGTACCCATGCCTACCACATATCTGATAAGTATATTGTGCGGTACTAGTGTGTGTGCTCTTTACTGTAGAAGTGGAGAATTTTGAATGTTCAGTCGGGGAACACATTCTTCCTTATATAATCTAAGATGGGATATACAGTAAGTTGTGTTTGGAGGCTGAATGGCATGATAACGATATGGCCAGGTGTTGTGTTCTTCATATTTGGTGTCGTCTAATTTGATTGTATGTCTGAGGCATTTTCTTTAACTGTGGAGCTATTGACCCTACTGCCGCAAGGACTGACTGAGCTTCCTTCTCCTGATGAAGTACAGTTTGTTTACATAGTTCAGATTTTGGGATGAAGATTAAATAAGTCAATTTCTGCATCTCACAATATAATCTGTGCGCTCATTGGTGACATTGTTGATAGCGAAGTCTGCAGGAAAACAGTAGAAGCTTGATAAGGATATTTCTTTGTGTGCATTTCTCCCTCTAACTGCGCGTTAACAAATGTTACAAGTCGGTTTAATGGCCTGGCTTTATTTAATGTTCTTGCTGCCGCACAGCCAGTTAATTCCAGAAGTGCAGCGCATAATCAATCCTGGGCAAATCTAATTACTGTTATAAACATAACCTTGTCACCGAACAGAACGAATACATTTTTCTGATTCTAAAATATGTTTTTCTTACCCAAGATTAAGTGCAACAGATACACATTTCATTGAATCTGTTTGCTCCCATAAATAGTTTCCATGGGAACAGACACTTAACAGAAGCCGGCGCTGCCCGCATAGTTAGTATTGAGGGCTTTCACTGCTGCCAGTCGTATTGTAGAAGGAGTTTAGAGAACCAGAGAATAACAAAATTGTTGCACCTAATTATTTTTCCCTTTTTTTCCCCCATTCTCCGCATTGTCACATTCTCTATGGCGCTGATCATGCCATGTTTCAGCACCCCGTGCTTCTGTGTTTGTGGAATGTCTGGGATGATGCAGGAGATGTCACGCCGTCCGCTGCTGTTTTCTGCTCATATCCTGGTTGCCTTGGAATAATATCTTAGCACTACAATAGGACCTGAATACATTTGGAGACATAGACTAATAAATCCTTGCCTTGCTCCGCTGACTCCTCATCTACTGCTCTCATCAGCCATCTGAATATAGATTATAATGCTGAAGTTTCACAGGGTATATAAAGTAGAAGTTATTACAATCTGTGCATTGTATAATACAATGTCCACCATTCAGTTATCAAGCTGCCTTTCATGCTCCTCTTAATACCAGCATATATGACTGAGAGAGTTGTTTGCAACATATACACTGCGCTATGTAGAGAAATACAGTTTATCGCATGTGCTGCACCAGTGATGTAGGATGCAATGTTCTACTTTGTATTGCTTAACTTATAATATACACCTCCCAAACATGTACCACTATGGTGTTAAGATGTAGTATAAGAAACAGGCACTCCCCACAGTATAGAATACAATTTGGAGGCCCTACACAATGTGCTATTGACATGAAATTCTCACCAATTTCAATTTAGTTGTGTGTAATAATGAGAAATGACCGTTTAAAAAGTATTTGACATGCCTACTGAAATATATTTAATACTTTGTAGAAAAGCCTTTGTTGGCGATGCCAGATTCAAGACTCCTCCTGTATGGAGAAACTAGTCGCATGCATTGCTTAGGTGTGATTTTGGCCCATTCGTCCACACAAGCACGCTTCAAATATTGAAGGATCAGTGGGGCTACTTCTATGAACTGAGATTTAGTTCCGTCCATAAATTTTCACATTTTGGATTCAGGTCAGGTGATTGGCTGGGCCATTGTAGCAGCTTTATTTTCTTTCTCCGAAACTAATTGAGTTTCCTTGGCTGTGTGATTGGAATCACTGTCTTGCTGGAATGTCCACCATTTATCATCCTGGTAGATTGCAAATTTTTATCTAGAATATCTTGTTACTCTCGGTATATTTGTATATTCATCCTTCCTTTAATTATATAAAAAACTGGAGTCTGAACTGAGAAAGTAAGTTAATGTGTATGCATATTAACATATGACCATTAACCATAGAAAACAAAAAGCAAAAACACAAATATCCTGAACTAAAAAGTAAAAAATATGAAATTTGCCAGTGCCATATGTTGAAAAGCAACCCCACGCCATGATGTTCCCACCTCCCACCTTCACTGTCGGCATGGTGTTTTTTGGGTGATATGTAGAGCCTTTCGGCCTCCAAACATGGTGTGTATTATGGCATCCAAAGAGTTCAGTTTTGGTCTCACCTCACCAGACTACAGTATATTCTCCCTGTATTCATAGGCTTATCTAAATTTTGTTCATCAACGGAGTTTTGCATGGTGAGCGTACATACAGGTCATTGAGGTTGAGTGTATTACTTGTATTATTTCTCGTAAACAATTGTACATGCTGATTCCAGAACTATAGGCCCTGTCACACACAGCGATCTCAGTAGCGAGATCACTGACTTTGTGACACATCAGCGATCTCGACAGCGAGATCGCTGTGTGTGACGGGGATCAGCGACCAGCCCCCCTGCTGGTTATCGCTGATCATGCAGCATCGGCCAGGGCCGTTTTTCGATCGCTGGTCTCCCGCTGGCCAGCGCGCATCGCTGCGTGTGGCAGCGAGAGATCAGCGACGCTGGATGCGGTTTTCTAATGTAAACATCGGGTACCCAGGAGCCGTGGCTCCTGGGTACGTGCTGTTTACCTTGGAAACCGACGTACACGGCTCTTAGATACCCGATGTTTACCTTGGAAACCAGCGTGTACGCCGGTTTCCAAGGTAAACAGCGGGTATCCAGGAGCTCCTGGATACCTGACGTTTACATTAGAAACCAGCGTCCGCTGATCCTGATTGCTGGGGCTGTCTAACGATGTCCCAGCGATCCCATCATGTTGGATCGTTGGTGTGATCGCTGGGACATCGTTATGTGTAACGGGGGCTTATGTGACAGCTCACCAGCGATCAGCCTAACAATGTCCCAGCGATCCCATCATGTCGGATCGTTAGTGGGATCGCTGGGACATCGTTATGTGTAACGGGGGCTTTCCTGTAGCTATCCACAGTTGGTTCTTGGCTCTTGAACAACTCTTCTGATAATACTTTTCATTCCTCTGTCTGAAATCTTGGGAGGAGCACCCTGTTGTGGCTGGTTTATGGTGGCTCCAACAATGCTCACTGGAAACTTCAGTAGTTTTGAAATACTTCAGTAACCAATGCCGTCAGTATATTTTGAAACAATAAGGTTGTGAATGTCTTGAGACAGCTCACTTTTACCCATTATGAGATTTTTCTTGTGTGTCACCTTTGCAATGAGACACCTTTCTCATTATTACACATAACTTAGTGTATGGACATCTATGGTTTGATTTCTTTGCCTGTGTGGGTTGGATGGGTTGTTACCGACATCTGGTGAGAATTTTATGTGAATAGCACCTCTAGAAATAAAAAGATTTAACTGGCCATTGTCGAGCAAACTTTATATAAATCGAGAGTACAAGTAAAACTTTGTATTATACTATACAGTGTGGGAGAATAGTTACATAGTGGTGAGCAAAATGTGGTCAATGCAGTCTGAGAATGTGTTGCAGACTTTCGAAAAAAAACGGGGTTTTCCTGTTTGTTATTGCTGGGTTACAAAATACATGCAAAGCCTTTACATCTTGGCACAAGACACAAATTAACCTCTGTTCGCCTGAGCTTGAACTTGAAATTGCCTGACTATGCAGGTGACCTGTTACCACCCACCTGAAAAAGAAATAAAAAAGGTACAAGTAGCACCAGGCGAAGACCAGCAGTCCTCAATATCAGAAGCTCTCGAACAAATTTCCCTCCTTTCTGTTTCCTTTGAAAAGCCAAAAATAAAATTGTATTAGCCCGCAGCCACAGGCAACACTGAGTTGTGCAAAAAACGTGCAACTTTTGGCATTTGTCAGTTTAAGGCAACTGTGCCAAAATGGGCAGAACTATTGAGGAGCCGGAATATCCGGTCAAGTGTATCAATAATGGTGGTGTTTCTTACGTCAGAAATGTTAGTCCAGTCCCTGACTCGATAAACATTTCTTGCAACACGCCACTGATGTGATACGCCAAGCCCATCAAGTTGCATGTGCATCTTATTAAATTTGATGCATCTTATTCACTGCTCGTTCCTGATTAAAGGGGTTATGCAGGGGCTTAAGAACTTACAGGCAGATAGATCCTAACTACTTGACGCAGACCTATGTCAGCTCAGAGTAGTCACATATTGCTCCTGGCTGCGATTCTGCAGCATCGTGTGACGTCACTTGGACAAATCAGCGGCTTCTCTTCCGCTCTGCTCTGTTGATGGGGCATGACTGCCGGTCTTGCTGATTGACAGCCGGCTCTCCGCTGCCTAAATGTGGGCCGCTAACGGTCAATCAGCATGATGTCGACAGGTCATGTCCCTTTGACAGTGCAGCCTGAAAGAGGTAGAGCTGCTCTGTCAATGTGAGGTCAAATAAAGCAGCAGAATCACATACACACCTGTGACTGTTCTGAGCCAGCGCCGGGCAGAACAGGCAAGTAGGTAGCAACTACCTGCCTGTTAGTTCTTAGCCTCATGAGAAAAAAATAAAATTGGCCCAGATAACCCCTTTAAGACTGGAGCATAGACCATAGTCTTCATGAATGAGAGCTAGTGTTTTAAAGGGGACCGGTCATCAGAATCAAGCATGTTAAATTAAAGGTATGGGAATAAAGTCGCTCTTCTACTGAATTAATATGACCTTCAGTGTAGAAATCTTCCACTTGGTTGTGCTTTAATCATCGTTAGAAGTTTGGGTTCAATAAGCTGTTCGTGCATCGGGATGGGACTATGGGTGGGGTCATCGTCTCTGCCACGGCCCCTCAGTTGCCTCTGGTGTTCTTATCTTCATACTGGTTAAAATTTTGGACCAGTGCCACCCTAACCGTGTGCAGCGCTTGTGCAGATTGATCAGGTCACATGTTTCAGGAAAATGGTGCTAGTGTGGGCGCATGCGCACATTGACTTCCCGGCGATCTTCTGTAAAATGGCACTAGTGCCATATTCCTGAATACCATGCAAATATGAATGTATTCAAGCACCACCCAGGGTTAGGATGGCGCTGATGCAAAATTTTAAATAGAATGAAGACATGAACGCCAGAGGCAGCTGAGGGGCTGTGGCCGAGACAAAGACTCTACTCACAGTCCCACCCCACAGGCCCGCCCCACAGGCCCGCCCCAACGCACAAACAACTTATTGCACCCAAACTTCTTATGATCACTAAAAAACAACCAGACTGCAGATTTCTACACTAAAAGTACTTATTAAATCAGTATGATAGCGCCATTATGCCCATACCTGTAGTTTAATATGTCTTATATTGATGACAGGTTCACTTTAAATACCACTAAAACAATTTGCAGCAGCCTAATTGGAA
Organism: Dendrobates tinctorius; assembly: GCF_039654945.1. Lineage (NCBI taxonomy): Eukaryota > Metazoa > Chordata > Amphibia > Anura > Dendrobatidae > Dendrobates > Dendrobates tinctorius. The sequence goes on from NW_027361672.1 coordinate 5,134,881, forward strand.
GTACAGCTGCAGGGAGAGTATGAAGTTCTGTTCTCCCTGTGTACTGAGCTCTGACGCTTCCACAATAACTGGAAGCAAGAGGCTACATGAAGAATCCTCTCTCTAGCCGTGCTTCCAATGTGACTGCCATGTACCGTATGTTTAAACCGCTATTTGCCTGCAGATTTCCATTATGGCTGCAGGTAAATACCTTTCTGTAGTGTTATTTTTACTGTCTTGTTCCCTTTAATTACATATTGTTTTGCTACATCCAGTGCACCGTTTGGCTTTTACCTCATTGGTATTTGTGCATCTTGTTATGGAGAGGATTATGCCTGATCCACCTAATGCATTCCATGGAGGACCCTTTTGCATCTTCAAATGTTTTTTTTTTTTGCTTCATAGTATAAAACCATTATAGTTATTCAGCACTGAAGAATATGTAATAAGATCCTTTTACCATAATGTCAGGAAATAAATGAATGCTGCTATTCATCATTTGGCGCCATTAAACGTGAGATATGACAGCACTGCTAATTACTGTGTGAGTCGAGTGAATGCACCCTCTGATCAAATAACTATTGGCTCCAGACTTTACCTCCATCTCCTGTTCATTGTTTCTTTGGTCCTGCCTTTTTTAAGGTCCTTTGTAAAATCCTTTGTAAAATGTGTGTGTATGTATGTATATATATATATATATATATATATATATATATATATATATATATATATACCGTACACACTGTGTGTATATATATATATATACAGTTAGGTCCATACATATTTGGACAGAGACAACATTTTTCTAATTTTAGTTCTAGACATTACCACAATGAATTTTAAACAAAACAATTCAGATGCAGTTGAAGTTCAGACTTTCATTTGAGGGTATCCACATTAAAATTGGATGAAGGGTTTTGGAGTTTCAGCTCCTTAACATGTGCCACCTTGTTTTTAAAGTTACCAAAAGTAATTGGACAATTGACTCCAAGGCTATTTCATGGACAGGTGTGAGCAATCCCTTCATTATGTCATTCTCAATTAAGCAGATAAAAGGCCTGGAGTTGATTTGAGGTGTGGTGCTTGCATTTGGAAGGTTTTGCTGTGAAGGAAACATGCGGACAAAGGAGCTCTCCATGCAAGTGAAACAAGCCATCCTTAAGCTGCAAAAACAGAAAAAAACCCATCCAAGAAATTGCTACAACATTAGGAGTGGCAAAATCTACAGTTTGGTACATCCTGAGAAAGAAGGAAAGCATCGGTGAACTCATCAATGCAAAAAGACCTGGGTGCCCACGGAAGACAACAGTGGTGGATGATCGCAGAATACTCTCCATGGTGAAGAGAAACCCCTTCATCACAGCCAACCAAGTGAACAACACTCTCCAGGAGGTAGGCGTATCAATATCCAAATCTACCATAAAGAGAAGACTGCATGAAAGTAAATACAGAGGGTTCACTGCACGGTGCAAGCCACTCATAAGCATCAAGAATAAAAAGGCTAGACTGGACTTTGCTGAAAAACATCTAAAAAAGCCAGCACAGTTCTGGAAGAACATTCTTTGGACAGATGAAACCAAGATCAACCTCTACCAGAATGATGGAGAGAGAAAAGTATGGCGAAGGCGTGGTACAGCTCATGATCCAAAGCATACCACATCATCTGTAAAACACGGCGGAGGCAGTGTGATAGCTTGGGCATGCATGGCTGCCAGTGGCACTGGGTCACTAGTGTTTATTGATGATGTGACACAGGACAGAAGCAGCCGAATTAATTCTGAGGTATTCAGAGCCATACTGTGTGCTCAGATCCAGCCAAATGCAGCCAAACTGATTGGTCGTCGTTTCATACTACAGATGGACAATGACCCAAAACATAAAGCCAAAGCAACCCAGGAGTTTAATAAAGCAAAGAAGTGGAATATTTTTGAATGGCCAAGTCAGTCACCTGATCTCAACCCAATTTAGCATGCATTTCACTTGTTAAAGACTAAACTTCAGACAGAAAGGCCCACAAACAAACAGCAACTGAAAACCACCGCAGTGAAGGCCTGGCAGAGCATCAAAAAGGAGGAAACACAGCGTCTGGTGATGTCCATGAGTTCAAGACTTCAGGCAGCCATTGCCAGCAAAGGGTTTTCAACCAAGTACTAAAAATGAACATTTTATTTCCAATTATTTAATCTGTCCAATTACTTTTGGTCCCGTTAAAAACAGGGTGGCACATGTTAAGGAGCTGAAACTCCGAAACCCTTCATCCAATTTTAATGTGGATACCCTCAAATGAAAGCTGAAAGTCTGAACTTCAACTGCATCTGAATTGTTTTGTTTAAAATTCATTGTGGTAATGTCTAGAACCAAAATTAGAAAAATGTCTCTGTCCAAATATATATGGACCTAGCTGTGTGTGTGTGTATATATATATACATATATATATATATATATATATATATATATATATACAGTGGGGATAAAAAGTATTTAGTCAGTCAGCAATAGTGCAAGTTCCACCACTTAAAAAGATGAGAGGCGTCTGTAATTTACATCATAGGTAGACCTCAACTATGGGAGACAAACTGAGAAAATAAAATCCAGAAAATCACATTGTCTGTTTTTTTTTTTCATTTTATTTGCATATTATGGTGGAAAATAAGTATTTGGTCAGAAACAAGCAATCAAGATTTCTGGCTCTCACAGACCTGTAACTTCTTCTTTAAGAGTCTCCTCTTTCCTCCACTCATTACCTGTAGTAATGGCACCTGTTTAAACTTGTTATCAGTATAAAAAGACACCTGTGCACACCCTCAAACAGTCTGACTCCAAACTCCACTATGGTGAAGACCAAAGAGCTGTCAGGGGACAACAGAAACAAAATTGTAGCCCTGCACCAGGCTGGGAAGACTGAATCTGCAATAGCCAACCAGCTTGGAGTGAAGAAATCAACTGTGGGAGCAATAATTAGAAAATGGAAGACATACAAGACCACTGATAATCTCCCTCGATCTGGTGCTCCACGCAAAATCCCACCCCGTGGGGTCAGAATGATCACAAGAACGGTGAGCAAAAATCCCAGAACCACGCGGGGGGACCTAGTGAATGAACTGCAGAGAGCTGGGACCAATGTAACAAGGCCTACCATAAGTAACACACTACGCCACCATGGACTCAGATCCTGCAGTGCCAGACGTGTCCCACTGCTTAAGCCTGTACATGTCCGGGCCCGTCTGAAGTTTGCTAGAGAGCATTTGGATGATCCAGAGGAGTTTTGGGAGAATGTCCTATGGTCTGATGAAACCAAACTGGAACTGTTTGGTAGAAACACAACTTGTCGTGTTTGGAGGAAAAAGAATACTGAGTTGCATCCATCAAACACCATACCTACTGTAAAGCATGGTGGTGGAAACATCATGCTTTGGGGCTGTTTCTCTGCAAAGGGGCCTGGACGACTGATCCGGGTACATGAAAGAATGAATGGGGCCATGTATCGTGAGATTTTGAGTGCAAACCTCCTTCCATCAGCAAGGGCATTGAAGATGAAACGTGGCTGGGTCTTTCAACATGACAAAGATCCAAAGCACACCGCCAGGGCAACGAAGGAGTGGCTTCGTAAGAAGCATTTCAAGGTCCTGGAGTGGCCTAGCCAGTCTCCAGATCTCAACCCTATAGAAAACCTTTGGAGGGAGTTGAAAGTCCGTGTTGCCAAGCGAAAAGCCAAAAACATCACTGCTCTAGAGGAGATCTGCATGGAGGAATGGGCCAACATACCAACAACAGTGTGTGGCAACCTTGTGAAGACTTACAGAAAACGTTTGACCTCTGTCATTGCCAACAAAGGATATATCACAAAGTATTGAGATGAAATTTTGTTTCTGACCAAATACTTATTTTCCACCATAATATGCAAATAAAATGAAAAAAAAAACAGACAATGTGATTTTCTGGATTTTTTTTTCTCAGTTTGTCTCCCATAGTTGAGGTCTACCTATGATGTAAATTACAGACGCCTCTCATCTTATATACCCACCATATATTTATGCTAGTGAATATGAAGTATGACATGGCAGCAGGTTTCCTAGTCCTCTAGTGGTGATCTCCTGTTGATAAAACAGTGATTTTAATGAAAACTATAGCAAGCAGCTCAGTAAGTGAAACATCACTGGAATCAAGGTCACTTGCATTATGCTGCCTTATCATTGGGTGGCAAAAACCTGGTGGCAGATTCCCTTTAATTGCATTCACCTGAGGACAAAGAGAAGGTTGTCCCTCCCCACCACCTTTTAGTGTTGAACTTGTTTCATAACATTTTCAACCAGTGTCGGACTGGGGAGCCAGGGGCCCATCGGGAATCAACTCCAGGGCTCCACTTTTTAGCTACATGAAATGTGACATTCTCCTCAATATAAAATTTATATAATAATGGGTAGATTGTTGCATGAATTAGACGCCGCCTCTGTCTGTACATAGTGATCCATGCATATGGTGCCAAGTTCTGCTCATATAAGAAGGTGGAGGCCCACCAGTGGATACTCCTGTTCTCCTGTGGGCCAGTCCAAGCCTATTTACGACTTGGGTGGATGTCGATTGTACCATTTTTTCTAGTCCATAGGTTTGAATGAGCAGTTTCTTAATTGACCCTTCTCCATGAAATAAACCCGTTATGCAGTGATTGATATTTTCTATTTGCTCTGTTATTCTGGTCACCCTAGGGCTGATTCCACTGGCAGGGAATTGGTTAATCTAACGATATTTGGGCACCTCTGGGAAATTTGTTGAGGAAGACGTGGTAGAATGCGAGCTCCCTAGGCTGCAGTTTAACATGTTTTTTCCATCTGTCTTGTAGAGTGCCTGGAATCACAATTGCTACAGACATCATCTGTGGATTTCCTGGAGAGACAGATGAAGATTTTAAGGAGACGTTAAAACTAGTTGAGGAGTACAAATTCCCCAGCCTCTTCATTAATCAGTTTTACCCGCGCCCAGGGACCCCAGCTGCTAAAATGGTGCAGGTTCCAGCTCATGTGGTAAGCGATTCTGTTCCAGATGAAGGTGTGTAGCTTCTAAGGCACTTCCTGAAGGGTGTTTGCACAGAGAATGGCTCTTCGGTTGGCAATCACAAGGTACATGCCCATATTATGTTACCTGGATGGTACAAGCTCCCACTTCTCATTTTTAATTAATTGATGCTGTTCAGTTAAAACCGGTGTTCTTATTTACTGGTAAGATTTCATGTCCATGTTTATCCTTTTTTAATATTTGTAGTGATTTTATCTATGCGACGTCACTGTCATGGCGGCTCAGTGTGCAGTGTTATGTGCGCGGCTGAGCCCGAGAGGAATGACACGGGGTCTCCTGCAGGGTGAGTCCTGACCCTCCCCCAATATATACTGCACCCAGAATACACCCCTCCCCCAATATATACTGCACCCCAGAATACACCCCTTCCCAATATCCCAATATATACTGCACCCCAGAATACACCCCTCCCCAATATATATTGCACCCCAGAATGCACCTCAGAATACACTCCTGCCCAATATATACTGCACCCCAGAATACACTCCTCCCCAATGTATACTGCACCCCAGAATACACCCCTCCCCCAATATATACTACACCCCAGAATACATCCCTCCCCCAATATATATACACACCCTCCCCCAATATATACTGCACCCAGAATACACCCCTCCCCAATATATACTGCACCCCAGAATACACCCCTCCCCAATATATACTGCACCCCAGAATACTCCGCTCCCCAATATTTACTGCACCCCAGAATACACCCCTCCCCAATATATACTGCACCCCAGAATACACCCCTCCTCCAATATCTACTGCACCCCAGAATATCCCCCTCCCCAATATATACTGCACCCCAGAATACACCCCTCCTCCAATATCTACTGCACCCCAGAATATCCCCCTCCCCAATATATACTGCACCCCAGAATATCCCCCTCCCCAATATATACTGCACCCCAGAATACCCCCCTCTCCAATATATACTGCACCCCAGAATACACCCCTCCCCCAATATATCTTGCACCCCAGAATACACCCCTCCCCAATATATACTGCACCCCAGAATACACTCCTCCCTCAATATACTGCACCCCAGAATACACCCCTCCCCAATATATACTGCACCCCAGAATACACCCCTCCCCCAATATATACTACACCCCCGAATACACCCCTCCCCCAATATATACTGCACCCCAGAATACACCCCTCTCCCAATATATACTGCACCCCAGAATACACCCCTCCCCAATATATACTGCACCCCAGAATACACCCCTACCCCAATATATACTGCACCCCAGAATACACCCCTCCCCAATATATACTGCACCCAAGAATACACCCCTCCCCAATATATACTGCGCCCCAGAATACACCCCTCCCCAATATATACTGCACCCCAGAATACACCCCTCCCCCAATATATACTGCACCACAGAATACACCCCTCCCCCAATATATATACACACCCTCCCCCAATATATATTGCACCCAGAATACACCCCTCCCCAATATATACTGCTCCCCAGAATACACCCCTCCCCAATATATACTGCACCCAAGAATACACCCCTCCCCAATATATACTGCGCCCCAGAATACACCCCTCCCCAATATATACTGCACCCCAGAATACACCCCTCCCCCAATATATACTGCACCACAGAATACACCCCTCCCCCAATATATATACACACCCTCCCCCAATATATATTGCACCCAGAATACACCCCTCCCCAATATATATACACACCCTCCCCCAATATATACTGCACCCAAGAATACACCCCTCCCCAATATATACTGCGCCCCAGAATACACCCCTCCCCAATATATACTGCACCCAAGAATACACCCCTCCCCAATATATACTGAGCCCCAGAATACACCCCTCCCCAATATATACTGCACCCCAGAATACACCCCTCCCCCAATATATACTGCACCACAGAATACACCCCTCCCCCAATATATATACACACCCTCCCCCAATATATATTGCACCCAGAATACACCCCTCCCTAATATATACTGCACCCCAGAATACACCCCTCCCCCAATATATACTGCACCCCAGAATACTCCGCTCCCCAATATATACTGCTCCCTAGAATACACCCCTCCCCAATATATACTGCACCCCAGAATACACCCCTCCCCAATATATACTGCACCCCAGAATACACCCCTCCCCCAATATATACTGCACCCCAGAATACACCCCTCCCTCAATATACTGCACCCCAGAATACACCCCTCCCCAATATATACTGCACCCCAGAATACACCCCTCCCCCAATATATACTGCAGCCCAGAATACACCCCTCCCCCAATATATACTGCACCCCAGAATACACCCCTCCCCCAATATATACTGCACCCCAGAATACACCCCTCCCCCAATATATACTGCACCCCAGAATACACCCCTCCCCCAATATATACTGCACCCCAGAATACACCCCTCCCCAATATATACTGCACCCAAGAATATACCCCTCCCCCAATATATACTGCGCCCCAGAATACACCCCTCCCCAATATATACTGCACCCCAGAATACACCCCTCCCCAATATATACTGCACCCCAGAATACACCCCTCCCCAATATATACTGCACCACAGAATACACCCCTCCCCAATATATACTGCACCCCAGAATACACCCCTCCCTCAATATATACTGCACCCCAGAATACCCCCCCCGATATATACTGCACTCCAGAATACACCCCTCCCCGATATATCCTGTACCCCAGAATACACCCCTCCTCCAGTATATACTGCACCCCAGAATACACCCCTCCTCCAATATATACTGCACCCCAGAATACACCCCTCCCCCAGTATATACTGCACCCCAGAATACACCCCGATATATACTGCACTCCAGAATACACCCCTCCCCCGATATATCCTGCACCCCAGAATACACCCCTCCTCCAGTATATACTGCACCCCAGAATACACCCCTCCTCCAATATATACTGCACCCCAGAATACACCCCTCCCCAGTATATACTGCACCCCAGAATACACCCCTCCGCCAATATATACTGCACCTTAGAATACACCCCTCCCCCAATATATACTGCACCCCAGAATACACCCCTACCCTAATATATAATGCACCCCAGAATACACCCCTCCCCCCCTTATCTCTTCTTCCCACAACCGCATACAAGACTTCTCCCGTGCTTCCCCTATACTCTGGCACTCTCTGCCGCAACACATCAGATTCTCACCATCAACGGAAACCTTCAAGAAGAACCTGAAAGACCCACCTGTTCCGACAAGCCTACAGCCTGCAATGATCCTCGGTCTACTGAACCACCACACGACCTTCGCTACCCTCTCCTACTGTATCCTCACCCATCCTTGTAGACTGTGAGCCCTCACGGGCAGGGTCCCCTCTCCTTATGTACTTGTGTGTCCCTTGTCTTACACATGTTTATTATACTTGTCTATATTTCCCCTTTTCACATGTAAAGTGCCATGGAATAAATGGCGCTATATAAAGGCATAATAATAATTATTAAAAGCATTTTAAGGCTATGTGCACACGTATCAGAAAATTTCTGCTGAAAAACCTGACTCACCTCCCAGAAACGTTTTTTTCTGATCGTTTTCCACGCGTTTTCTGCGCAAAAAATGCGCGTTTTTTATGCGTTTTTTTTCCGTGCGTTTTCAAGTCGAATAGAAATAGCCAGAAACGCGGAAAAATCCGCGAAATTAATGAGCATGCTGCGTTTTTTACCGCAAAGCGTTTTTTTCACGGTAAAAAACGCATCAATATGCACAAAAAGTGCAAAATGCCTAGAAATGAATGGGAAGCTTATTTTTAGCGGTTTTATAGGCAAATCCGCTAAAAATACCGCTAAAAACGCTGAGTGTGCACACAGCTTAATTGTTAGTTTTTAGTGCAAAAAATGTAAATGTGTTATTTGATCACAGTTAGGCTATGTTCACACGTGGCGGTTTTTTTGCGTTTTCGCGGCGGTTTTAACCGTGCGATTTTGCTGCGAAAACACGAAAAATAAGCATGCCATGCATTCCTATGGGATTCGGCAATGCTGTGGTAATGCTGCGGTTTTTACCGCGGCGGAATCGCTTCGCGGTAAAAACATAGCATGCTCATTAATTTAGCAGAATCGCGGCAATCCCGCACCCATAGGAATGCATTGTTCTGCTTACTTTCCACATGTGGCTGTGCACACCATGCGAAAAGTAAGCAGAACATTTGCAGATGGTACCCACGATCCGGAGGAGGGGAGACTCTCCTCGGGACTGTGGGTACCATATCCCTGTAAAACAATAGAATTTAAAATAAAATATATTGTTATTCTCACCTTCCGACGTCCCGCACTACCCTCTCTCCACGCTCCCGATCCCAGTAATCCTTTGTGAGCGTTGACGTCCGTTCTCGCGGGATCGCGAAGTCTCGCGGTCATTCGATCCCGCGAGAACGGACGTCATTGCGGTAATTCTCGCAAAGGATTACTGGGATCGGGAGCGTGGAGAGAGGCGGGAAGGCTGCGCGGGATGCCGGAAGGTGAGATTAACAATATTTTTTTAATTATTATTTTTTACATCCTATCTTTTACTATTGATGCCGCATAGGCAGCCTCAATAGCAAAAAGTTGGTCACACTCGTCAAACACTATGTTTGACGAGTGTGACCAACCTGTCAATCAGTTCTCCAAGCGATGCTACAGATCGCTTGGAAAACGCTAGCAATTCTGCAAGCTAATAACGCTTGCAAAATGCTAGTTTTTCTGCGGGAAAATCGCGGGAATTTAAAATGTGATTTTCCCGCGGAACGGAATTCTCGCGGTAATTTCCGCGAGAGTTTCGCTACCTGTGTACGTAGCCTTATTGTGTTCACTCCTGACCTCTCCCAATCTGCCACCTAAACAAGCAACTATGGACCGCAGCTGACGTTGTGCCACCTCCATGTGTCACATGACAATACAGCTGGGTTGTGTTGGCCTTCACAAGCTTTAAGATGTTGTCTAGGTTTTTGTAAACTTTGGTTAATTGTAGAAAATGGTATAAACTATTGATAAACAATAACATTTTTCTGTATTTGATCTCCTGAGAGCTGCCCAGGTGTTCGCTGCCTGTGACTCTATACCCTTGCCATGGTGGGTGACCATATAGGCTATATACAGTGACCGAATAGTTACCACCATGCAGGGACTGATCACAGTGATGACATAGTGGTCAGAAGCCCTGCAGACTAGACAAAGTATTAAAATGCGACATAGATGAATGCAGAATAAACGTTTGGCAGGTGACATGTTGACTGACTGGAGTTGCTTGCTATCTCCATCTGGCCAGACCACCATCACTGCATCTTCCTTTTCTGCTGGATTTGCTCACAAAAATAAAACCAAATTAAACGTAAGGTTATATTCACACATACAGTGTAACATGTGTTCTCAGTAATAATTGCTGGATCAGCTGTACAGACACCACTGGCACCCAATCATCTCCTTTGGCTTATAATGGGGGGACCGACAGATTCCATATTTTTTTATGGTAAAAATAGTGTTGCATGCAGCACAATTTCTTCTTGTCTTTTGACCTAATGTTGGCAGATGTGAACAAAACCTAATCTTGATGTATCCTCACAGCAGATTGTTAATGATGCATCCATTACGTTAAGTCTGGATGAGAACAAATGTGCCCACCATGAGTGATGCCACAAGGTTTCTCATCAATCTTAAAGTGTGTCACCTGAATGGTAAAATTGCCATGTTAGGGTGTGTGCACACTGTCAGTAAATGCTGCGGTTCCGACGCGTACTTGTGCAGCGTCCAACCCACAGCATCCAGATGTTACAGCATAGTAGATGGGATTTCAAGCAAATCCCATGCCCACTATGCGTCCAGAGACACCCGCAGCTCACCAGCAGAGACGGACATGTGGCGCGTGTCTCCAGACCGCAGCATGTCTATATATCTTGCAGAGACGCAGTGAACCCGCGCGGTTCAGTGAACACTTCGGGATTCACCTGCGTTCAGTAGACAGCAGCGCATTTGACGAAGCGAACGTGTGCTGCATCCTGATCGTCTGCACATATCCTTACACAGCGTGTTACTTATTTCTGTGTGACTTGGCAAGCTTGCAGTTCAAAATTGTAAGATTACTCGGAGAAACAACTATAGCAGCTGTAATGGTGGCAGTGTTAGCCAGATTTATATTTGGAAATGACTAACAACTTTGAAAAGAGAATCTGTCAGCAGGTTTTTGCTATGTAATCTGAAGACACAAAAAGAAAACACAGAATGACAAATGTGCAAAAATACTCTGCAGTAAAAAATATGACAGTAGTCAGCAAGTGCTGGTAAAAAGATAACAAATACAGGGTATTTAGTTGATACGTTTTTTGCAAAAAATGTATACCAAGCCACTCCACCTCGTCACGGTAACCCTTAACGGAGCAGTCCCTATCTAATGTATTTAAAACCTGAACATATGAACAGTGTCTAAATGAACAGGATTCAGACAGGTGCTTCCTAGTGTGGGCACGTGGTGTAAGACGGCTCTTTATGTGCATGTCTCACAAGAGAGGGGTGGGGTCTCCCAAACCATGCATAAGCAAGGAAAAAATGGATTAAAAACACATGTGACATGCACAAATGTGAACAAGTCGGTCTGACAGTGTTTACACCACCCACTGACTGAAACACAAAAAGAAAACACAGAATGACAAATGTGCAAAAATACTCTGCAGTAAAAAATATGACAGTAGTCAGCAAGTGCTGGTAAAAAGATAACAAATACAGGGTATTTAGTTGATACGTTTTTTGCAAAAAATGTATACCAAGCCACTCCACCTCGTCACGGTAACCCTTAACGGAGCAGTCCCTATCTAATGTATTTAAAACCTGAACATATGAACAGTGTCTAAATGAACAGGATTCAGACAGGTGCTTCCTAGTGTGGGCACGTGGTGTAAGACGGCTCTTTATGTGCATGTCTCACAAGAAAGGGGTGGGGTCTCCCAAACCATGCATAAGCAAGGAAAAAATGGATTAAAAACACATGTGACATGCACAAATGTGAACAAGTCGGTCTGACAGTGTTCACACCACCCACTGACTGAAACACAAAAAGAAAACACAGAATGACAAATGTGCAAAAATACTCTGCAGTAAAAAATATGACAGTAGTCAGCAAGTGCTGGTAAAAAGATGATAACAAATACAGGGTATTTAGTTGATACGTTTTTTGCAAAAAATGTATACCAAGCCACTCCACCTCGTCACGGTAACCCTTAACCCTGTAATTATCATCTTTTTACCAGCACTTGCTGACTACTGTCATATTTTTTACTGCAGAGTATTTTTGCACATTTGTCATTCTGTGTTTTCTTTTTGTGTTTCAGTCAGTGGGTGGTGTAAACACTGTCCGACCAACTTGTTTGTAATCTGAAGACAGCAGGAGATAGTGGCTGAGATACAGATTTCAGAGATGTCACTTGTCAAAGTACATACTGTTGTGTACTAACTGTGAAGGATTTATCACTAACAGATTAACATTGCCACACTAGTCTGATAACTAAGTACCGCATTGTCTATGGGCATTGTATATACAGAGCTTGGTGTGGGCGGGGTTAGCTTCCTCAGCTCTGCTTCATTCTAAATCTAAAAACTCTGTGTGAGAACAGCTGCACCCAGTAATCTACAGTAAGTGATACATCGTTTGATTCAGCTTCTAGTTGCCTACATAACGCTGCTCTCAAACAAGGTAGCAAAAAACGTCTATCAGAATCCCTTTAACTTTACATTTCAGAATGTAAAAAGCTGTTTAAGAATTGCATCTCCTAGTGTGATCTTTCAGCCTGTGCTTCAACTCCTACTAAAAGACACGCTGAGAGTAGTAGTCCTACATTGGACTATTTACCCATTAAAATACTCTGTAGCTCTTGCACAGTTAAAAGGGTTAATGGTGTTAATAATGGACAGGCAACTTTATGGAGCAATGGAAGAAGCAGAACTCTCTTGCTTCCTCCGCTGCCCAGGAGCTGTGGTATGATCAGACCATGTTCCTGTACGGTCAGACACAGCCATTACACAGCAGAGGCACATTTATAAGATTGTCACAGAGTCAAGTGCATACAAGCATAACAAAGGGACGGACTTTAAAATCAATGTACATAAACCAATAAACAATGGCAGGAGCAATGCATGCTGAGAAGTGATGTACAGGAGGTTCCAGCTCTTATAGTCCTGGTAGAATATTGATGAAGAGGATTCAATAACTTAAAAAGAGTTACAGAGCAGTGGATTCATGACAGTTCTTGCACATGGTACAGGTACACTTTAGATAGCATGAAGTGTAGCACCATTTTTTTCCTTTGCATTTTGATACATTTGGCCTAGCTCCAGTTTTAGAGCATTCTAGTTGTTCTGCCCATTCATGTGCAGCAAGAAATTTGTTAAGTGCTGTTCCAGCTATGGCCATTAGATGTCATAGTTGTCCTCTTTTCTGTTCATGGATTTTGATCCTCTCCCTTTAATATTAGTTCTGTTTAGAACCGCCCTTTCAGGTTTCCCAGGCTTGGAAGCTTGTAGCCATTTTCTCCCAGATCTCTGAGCTACTCACATGTGTCCTGCTCTCTGTCAAGCGGATTCCAGTGAGGGTTTAATACAGTTGTATTGTGCTATGTATCTATGTTAGCTAGCCTTAATGCAGCCTCCGTGATGTGTGCAATGTATTTCCAGCTCGTTGTAATGCCTTTGCACTGCATGTAGTTAGTTGCAATTCTGTTCAAGGTAGTGCAGTGCTGGCAACCTAAGTTTGCATAGTTATCTCTCTTCACTGCATTGTGTGTTGTATTACTCAACCTCTGTAATAATGCATTTACTGATGTAATAGCACCCTGAATTACTGCTGTGTTATCTGCCAGTACTGATATACTGTACTGTCTATTTCTTTATAGTTTTTACCCGATCTCATCCACTATTGTGGTCACCAATCTCCTCCACTATATTATCTGTTATCTACCATTGTTGTTCACATCATCTCAATAAATATAGACTTAAACAACCATACAGTCTTTTTACTGGGAGTGGATGAAGGGTTTAGCCGTATGCTGGAATCTACACAGTGTCATGCGTGGAAGAAGGCAGAACAGTGGTCTCTGTTTAGGTGGGATCTAAAGGGGTGTTCAGCGGTATTTTAGATTAATCATTGGGTAGCTATCAATGTCGGACTGGGACTCCATTTCAGCACTGGCATTTGAAATTACACAGGCCCACTTGCTATGAAGCGAATGAGATATATATTGATTGATTTTGGATTTATCAATTGCTCGAGATACAGTTGTGTGCAAAAGTGTTTGCCCCCTTCCTGATTTGCTATTCTTTTGCATATTTGTCATACTTAAATATTTCAGATCACCGAACAAACTTAAATATTAGACACATAACACAAGTAACCACAAAAAGCAGTTTTTAAATGAAGGACTTTATTAGTTGGAAAAGGGAATCCAAACCTACAGGGCCCTTTAGCTAGGTAGTGAAAGGGCATATAATCTGCAGATCTCACCTGAGCAAAACTTTCACCATGCTGCTGAAACATAAATCATGTCACCGCTGGAGTTAATCCCTGGCAGAGCAGCAATTGAAATAGAACAAATAGGACATACCTGGAGTGAAGGAGAGGTCCACAGTTGGCATAGGCCCATCTGCAAATTGCCAGGTGGCCAGTCTGACCCTGGTAGTGACCCTGTTGAAAGATAAGAGAAGGCATACTCCACACCAGTAACATCATTGCCACTACAACCCTCAGTGAAGTACTGCTGCCACTACTGCTGGTTGGGATCGCATCGCTTTCAGACTGACTGAGGTGGACACCACATTAGGTTGTAGACTAGGGGCTTAATGATGGAGAGTATCCCTTCTTATTTTCTTTCAGCTGAGTAGCTTCCCACTGAGAAATGTTTAAAAACCGCAGAAAACCTCTGTAAATGCATGCCTATATTGTTATATTTTTCCATTTTAATTTGAGAGGTCTTTTTTCCTCTTATTTGATAACTGAAGAAGCGATACAGTCCTGTGTGTTCCAGAAATAATGAATGTTACAGAAAAGATGGTAATGTCCAATTAGGCTTTTTCCCAGCGCAGACAAAGATGATGTTGTTGTAATGTGGAGAGATAATGAAACTGCACACACATTATTAAACTATTGCTTTTCATCATTTTTTCTTCCCAACTTGACAAGGATCTAATGAATCATATTGGAAGGCAAAATCAGATCAAATTTGCTTAAATAAAATCTCTTTAACCTTGAATGCTTTGAGCAAACGTGCGATGAATGCAAAAGTGAACGAGACAACAGGAGGCAGCGGATTATCTACCCACACTCCCTTCATGGTCCCTCTGCATTCTCCTACCTGTTCTCCTAACTGCCATTGCTCTTTCAGAGGGCAACCTTGTAGGTAGCTGGCATCAGTGCAATGGAAAACTGAGGTTGGAAACATAAGGTTGTCAAAGTAGAAGTGAAGAAAAAGTTGTAAGTAGTAACTCTTTTCAGTCGTTTAAAAATTTCTAATATTCAATACTATAGTTAAAGGGAATCTGTCACCTCATTTTTCGCATATAAGCTGCGGCCACCGCCATTAGGGGCTTATCTACAGCATTCTATTGTGTTGTAGATAAGCCCCCGATGTAACCTGAAAGATAAGCTACCCATTCACTCCAGAATCCAGTACAAACTTATTACCCTCACCCACAAAGCTCTTCATGGCTCACCACCACCCTACATCTCCTCCCTTGTTTATACCATCCTACCCGCGCCCTCCGTTCTGCTGATGACCTGAGGTTAGCATCCTCAATAATCAGAACCTCCCGTCTCCAAGACTATACACGTGCTGCGCCAATTCTTTGGAACGCACTTCCCAGGTCAATACGATTAGTCCCCAATCCCCACAATTTTAAGCGTGCCCTGAAAACTCATTTATTCAGACTGGCCTACCGCCTCAACACATTAACCTAATCTATCCCTATGTGGCACAGCCAAAAGTTTTTACCATAACCAGGTTCCCCGCATTATGTTCCCACATGCTTTATGCATCCATTAGCCCTCTGCATCTGTACTGTTACACACTTAACATTATGGCTGGTCCATACAATCAGGGCAACTGTTACCACCCACCTTTCGTGTCTCCCTTTTTTCCTCATAGATTGTAAGCTTGCGAGCAGGGCCCTCATTCCTCTTGGTATCTGTTATGATCTATGTGATTATTGTTATGCTGTAATGTCTATTGTCTGTACAAGTCCCCTCTGAAATGTAAAGTGCTGCGGAATATGTTGGCGCTATAGAAATAAAATTTATTATTATTATTATAAGAGAAAAGAGTTAGAATATACTCACCTCGGCGTCCGGTCCGATGGGTGTCGCCATCCAGTCCAGCGCCTCCCATCTTCTAGAGATGACGTCATCCTTCTTACTTCTGTGTTCTCAAAGCCACATTCTAGAAATGTATTAACCCTTTAAGTAATTAATGGACAGTAATTAATGGAATGTGGAAGGAAAAATAAACATTTACTTTCTTTTCACAACAATTTTCCTTAAGACTCAATTTTTTTTATTTTCACAAGGGTAAAAGGAAAATTTGCACCATGCAATTTGTTGTGCAATTACTCCTGCGTACGCCGATACCCCATATGTGAGGGAAAACTACTATATGGGCGCACGACAGGGCTCAGAAGGGAAGATGTTATGAATGAGTCACCGTAGGAGGCAAAAACAGAAATACTAGCTAAGTCCAGAAAACCAGAGAAGTTGGCAGCTATCGGATTGCAGACCCCTGAACCTATCAACAACAACTAGCAGTAGCCGTGGGGGGTTCCTACGGTGCCCTAGACCCCTCGATCACAGCCGGAGAACTAAATAGCCTAAAGACAGAAAGGGAAATCTAAACTGCCCCAGAGCAGACCCCAAAGCAATAGGCAGCCCCCAACATATAATGACGGTGAAGCAAGATGAATAAACACTCACACAGATAGAAAGATAGGCTGAGCAAATGATGGGGCCCAAGCTAACTAAATAGGACAGGATAGAAAAGCTGCTGTCTGCAATCTGCCCAAAACCCTATCAAAACAAGAGCCAACAGACTGATAGGGAAAAAAACCCTGAAGACGCTAGGCTTCGAAAAGACTATATCAGTACTCAGGTAATTTCTGAAGACAGAGCAAAAAGGAATTCAGCTCACCCCAGCAGGGAATGGCAGAAATCCAGAAAAACAAGGCAAAACAAAACCAAAACACAAATGCAAAAAGCAGAGGAGAAAACTTAGCTTTTGAGGAGCAGGAATCAGACTGGTCTCTTAGAATCCCTCAGAGAAATCACCCGCAAGGCAGAAGGGCGTCGGCTGCCTTATATCCAGTCAGCAATTCCAGTCACCCAGTCATCATCATCCTGCACAGGTGCTTGGTAATCAGCCTCACTACCTTCCTTCACCAGAAGAGGGAGTTCATCAGACCTCAATGGTGAAGGGGAAAATGAACTCACAACAGGAAGAGCTCTATTTCAGTTTTTGAAAACAAAATTTGCTGGCACATAAAGAGCCCCTGATGTGCCTAAACTGTGTAAACTCTCCACAAGTGACCCCAATTTGGCAACTAGACCCCTCAGGGAATGTATCTAGATGAGTGAGTAGCGCCTTCAACCTCCAGGTGCTTCACAGATGTTTTATTACTTTGAGTTGTGAAAATAAGAAATCAAATTTTTCCCTCAAAAATATTCCTTTAGCCCCAATTTTTTTTTTCAGAAGAGTAAGAAGAGAAATTGCACCATACAATTTGTTGTGCAATTTCTCCTGAGTACACAGATATCCCATATGTGGTTGAAAACTACGGTAGTTTTGAGGTACAGTGCAAAGCTCAGAAGGGAAGAAGTGCCATATTGGAGTTAACATTTTGTAGGAATGGATTGAAGGTGCCATGTCACATTGACAGAGCCGCTGAGGTGCCAGAACAGCAGAGACCCCCATAGGTGATGTAATTTTACAAACTACACCTCTCTATTAATTCATCTAGGGGTGCAGTGAGCATATTGACACCACATGTGCCGCACAGAAATTTATACCATTGGGCGGTGAAGAAAGAATAATTACATTTTTACTACTAAAATATTGTTTTCCCTTCACCCATGACAGCACACCTGAGAGAGGGATCCGCCTCGCCAGGACAGGAACCTACTGAGATATAAGGGGTGGCACCTCTCCCCCGCTTCAGTTGGGTTCCTGTCCTGGAAGGAATCTCACTGTCGGACGGTGCCTGTCATGGGCGAAGAAAAAAAAAAAAGGACCCAGCCCCGTCCCGGCGCGGGAAGAACAGGTATCTTACCTGTAGAGCCGGCCGTCGGGTGCTGAAGGCACAGTCCCCGGGCCCTCAGGGGCTCCGGGTACATGTGGGCGCAGGTGGGATCCCCGGTGGCTCCTGGAAGCCCCCACCGTGCCGCCCTCCCCTCGCGCGCGCCCGCATCTCAATCCCCGAGGCGTCTGACAGAGGAGAGACGCGGGCGTCTTCTGGCCGCTGACGGCGGCGGCACAAAGGATTGTGGGCGCACCAGCCGACGTCAGCACTAGGCAACAGTGTCATGGCGCCGGGAGTGACGCCGGCTTTCTGAGCCGGTCGGCCGGCGGTCGCAGGGGGGAGGGGAGCCAGCTGAGCTGAGGCACTCACCAGGACAGAGGCATATTTAAATGAGGAGCAGCGGCGGGGTAGACGGTGCAGGTATGGAGTCAGAACAGGAGAGGTCCTTGTCTCTGTCGCCCTCTGGCCGCAAACATGGAAGCCGCTCAATCAGCAGCCGCCTCAGCCGCAGGTCGGGAGAATCCTCGAGATCCAGAGAGCATAGCTCACGTGCTCCGCAGCCTCCTAGTCCGGTACCCTTGATTACGGGTGGTGAGTGATCTTCGTGAATGCTAGCATTTGTGTTAATAGGGTTTCTCTGTGTATGTTTGACCCCATAGGCAAGGCCCAAAAAAGCAGGAAGCAAGAAGAACAATAGGGACTGTGCTATATGTAAAACAGCCCTAGCGAGAGACTGGCAGAAAGACCACTGTGCCAGTTGTATTCAGCGAACTATGGCGGAAGAAGCGCCTAGTTTCGTGGCTAATCTGATATCGGCCCTGAGATCAGAAATGGAGGGTTAAATTAAGACCCTATTGGAAAAAGGGATGAAAAGTAGGAAGAATCCCCCTTGCTCTCCCTCAGGTTCCTCTTCGGCCTCGTCTCAATCAGAATAGGCGTCCTCCTCAGACAGCAACACGGGGTAAGCCATGTTTTCCGGTGGAAGACACAGATGCTCTCCTAAAGGTCATTAGAACAACGATGGGCCTACAGGAAGAGAAAACGACAAAAACCCTAGAAGACGTTATGTTTGGGGGGGCTCCAAGAGAGAAAGAAGCGGACCTTTCCATTGAACGAAAAGATCCAGGCGCTTATTGAGAGAGAGTGGAGGAAACCAGAAAAATCAGGGGCTCTTCCCTCCACCTCTAAGAGGCGATACCCCTTTGAGCACAAAGATACGGAAATATGGGACAAGGTCCAAAAAATAGACGCAGCGGTATCCAGGTCTTCTAAGAAATCGGCCCTGCCCCTGGAAGATTCAGGGTTTCTTAGGGACCCGCTAGACAAGAAAGCGGACTCATATCTGGGGCATGCATGGGAAGCGACAGCGGGAGGATTAAAGCCGGCGATAGCAGGCACCTCCACGGCACACTCCCTGTTGGTCTGGCTGCAGCAGTTGGAAGAAAAGCTAGCATCAAGGGTGCCAAGAGAGAAGATATTGGCGGATATGTATCTCTTGCATGGGGCAGCAGCTTTTTTAGCAGACACCTCAGCGGATTCTATGAGGTTGTCGGCTAGGGCGGCAGGATTTTCAAATGCTGCTAGATGAGCACTTTGGCTTAAAGGCAGTCCAGGAGACCTGTAGTCTAAGGCTAAACTGTGCTCCCTCCCCTGTGATGGTCGGTTCTTATTCGGGAAGAACCTAGATGATATCCTGGAAAAGGCAAGCAACGGGAAAAAAGGCTTCCCTAGGTTCCCGACAGAACAGAGAAGACCGCCCTTTTGGAGGGGCGGAAGATTCAATAGGGGCCTTCCTCCGGCCGACAGAAGGAGATGGGAGGACAAAAGAAAAAGAGTCGGGATTTATGTTTAGTGGGGGTATCTCCACCTCAAAAAAATCACCACAATGACGCCAGTATTCCAGTGGCGGGGGGGGGGGGGATTGGCACTCTTTTCCCAGGCCTGGGAGAAGATCTCCTCCAATACCTGGATCCTAAGCGTCTTAAGGGAAGGCCTGAAAATCCCCTTTATTCACCAGCCAAAAGCCGTGTTCGTGGTTACCCCTATCCGAAATGCGGCCGAAGAACAGTTGGCCTTGGAAGCGGAGATCCTGAACCTAATAGACAAACAGGTCCTTTACGAAGTCCCAGACACACAGAAAGGAAAAGGCTTCTATTCACCACTTTTTTTGATAAAGAAACCGGACCTATCGTTCAGGACAATTATAAACCTCAGAGGGCTCAATCGGTGGATAGGGAATCAGACCTTCAAAATGGAGTCAGTGACTACTTCCATAAAGCTACTACATAAAGATTGCTTTATGGCTGTAGTCGATCTGAAGGATGCATATTATCATATCCCTATCCATCCAGATTACCAAAAATACTTGAGGGGGTAGCGCTTTATATCCAAGGCGTACTGAGGCATTTCCAATTCAGAGCCCCTCCATTTGGCATATCTATAGCCCCGAGAATTTTCACCAAGGTCATAGCGGAAGTAACGGCTTTCCTCCGAATTCACGATACAGTCATAGTACCCTACCTGGAGATTTTCTCATAGTGGGCAACTCGGAGAACCAATGTACTGTGCAGTTAAGCCAGGTGACCGACACCTTACAAGAATTAGGGTGGATAATAAATTTCAAACAATCAAAACTACAACCCCTAAAGCAACAGACCTTCCTAGGTTTTATCCTGGACTCAGAACAGCAGGCGTCTGCTTCCGGAGGCCAAAATAAAGAAGGTACGGAATATGGCTTTGTCTGCCCGAAACCAACCTCAGATGACATTGAGGAAAGCGATGTCTCTACTAGGCACCCTGACGTCCTGTATTCCGGCGGTCAGATGGGCTCAATTTCACACCCGTCAACTCCAGTGGGAGATACTAGCAGCACAAAGATCGCTAAAAGGGCGTTTAGACGGAGGTCTGAAGCTTTCATTAGAGACCAGAGACTATCTCAACTGGTGGCTGGACAGTACAAACTTGGCCGCAGGAATACCTTGGGACAAACAGGTGACAGATGTGATTCTAACAGATGCAAGCTCCTTGGGGTGGGGGGCACACCTAAGGGATCGTGTAGGCCAGGGGTCCTGGACACCTCAAGAAAAGAGGGCATCCTCCAATCTGAGAGAATTGTGGGCAGTGAACAAAGCCCTAACCCACTTTTTTCCCCTACTCAGGGGCCGCAATGTCCGCATCATGTCTGACAAAGTAACGGTGGCATACATCAACCACCAAGGGGGGACAAGATCACACTCCCTAATGAAAGCAGCAGATGACATCCTGGGCAAGGCGGAGCAACACTTACACTCCTTAACAGCTCTATGCATAAAAGGGGCAGAAAACATAGAGGCCGATTTCCTGAGCCGCAATACTCTGAGGCAAGGAGAATGGGTCCTAAATCGGTCCGTTTTTCAAAAAATAACGCAGCTTTGGGGGGAACCAGTGATAGACCTCTTTGCCAGCAAGCACAACAGGCAAACACAAAAGTTTTGCTCTCTAAACCCGAGGGAGAATCCATGGGCAGTGGACTCTACACATTCAGTGGGACTTCAAGCTGGCCTATGCGTTCCCCCCAGTCGCTCTGCTCCCAACAGTGGTCAAGAAGATCAGGAGCGATCAAGCCAGAGTAATTCTGATAGCACCATATTGGCCAAAAAGGTCCTGGTTTGCTCTACTGCGGAAAATGTCCCTCTCCGATCCATGGGTTCTGCCAGAAATCCCGGACCTTCTAGCCCAGGGCCCGATATTCCAGGCACAAGTCAAGGGATTCCATCTGATGGCGTGGAATTTGAAAGGGCGCTTTTGAGGGGTAGAGGTTTCTCTCCTGGGTTGGTGACCACCCTGCTTAAAAGTAGGAAACCGGTGACTACTAATATCTACGGCAGAACATGGAACAAATTCCTACAGTTCTTAGGTAAGCCGTTAGAACAAGAACCCCCGATTAGTGCCATCTTGGAGTTTTTACAAGCAGGATTACAGCTGGGCTTAGCGGTAAATACGCTTAAGGTTCAAGTATCTGCATTAGGGGCACTCTATAACTGCAACTTGGCAGCAAATAGATGGATAGCCAGATTCATCAAATCCTGTCATAGGGCTAAGCCTATTCTAATACCCAGGATAGCTCCCTGGGATTTAAACCTAGTACTAGAGGCCCTTACAAAGGAACCATATGAGCTGTTACATCAGCTCACCATAAAGTTTCTGACCCTAAAAACAATCATTTTAGTGGCCCTTACATCAGCCCGTAGAATAAGCGACCTGCAGGCCCTCTCAGTGAATCCACCCTACACACAAGTTTTTCAGGACAGGGTGGTGCTAAGGACAGACCCCGCTTACCTGCCTAAGGTAGCATCAGATTTCCATCGGGGTCAAGAGATTATCCTCCCATCCTTCTGCGATAATCCAAAGAATCCAGGGGAAGAAAAGTTCCATAGTTTGGATGTTAAGAGAGCCCTGCTTGAATACATATCTGTCACTAGTCAATGGAGGAGGTCCCAGTCCCTATTCATAGCTTTTCAGGGTGCCAGGAAAGGCTATGGGGTTTCAAAAGGGACTATTGCTAGATGGATTAGGGAGGCCATTAGTGTAGCCTACTCACCTAGTGATATCCCGATTCCTGACGGCATTAAGGCTCACTCTACCAGAGCCGTGGCGACCTCCTGGGCTGAAAAAGCAGAGGTATCGATTGAACAGATTTGTTAGGCCGCTACCTGGGCCTCACCTTCAACCTTCTTTAAGCACTATAGATTAAATCTATCCTTCTCTGCTGACTTAACCTTTGGTAGAAGGTTGCTGCAAGCGGTGGTCCCTCCCTAAGATGTTTCGAAGTCTCCAAAAATCTCTCAGGTTTGCTGTCATGGGTGAAAGTTACTTACCGGTAGCCGGTTTTTCGGGAACCCATGACAGCACCCGTATATTCCCCCCCCCCCTTTTCACCATATGGGTGTGCACGTTTAGTAGGGTGCTTTTGTGTAATATGGTGTTGGATTAACGTGCTAACCGGTAAGTCCTCTCAATGCTCTGTAACCCAACTGAAGCGGGGGAGAGGTGCCGCCCCTTATATCTCAGTAGGTTCCTGTCCTGGCGGGGCGGATCCCTCATGTGTGCTGTCATGGGTTCCGGAAAAACCGGCTACTGGTAAGTAACCATGGTGGTTTTAGCACCAAATTTGTAATTTTTATAAGGGCTAATAGGAAAAAATGGACCTCTCAGTGTGCTGTGCAATTTCTCTTGAGTACGCCAATATCCTAATATAATCGGGAACTACTTTTGAGCAACAGTGCAAAACTCAGAAGGGAAGGAGCACCATAATTTAGGGCAGATTTTAGTTTTACGGGTTGCATGACTCACTGTGAGAGCCGCTGAGGTACCAGAAACCACCATAAGTTACCCCTTTTACAAACTACACCTCTCAATGAATTCATCTAAGTGTGCTGTGATCATATTGACACCACGGGTGTGTCACAGAATTTTATTACACTGGACAGTGAAGAAAAAATCATTACATTTTTACCACAAAAAAGTTTGTTTTAGCCACAGATTTAACTTCTTTGCAAGGAATAATGGCTAAAAATAGCACCAAAATTTGTCCCACAGTTTTAGCTGAACGTGGAATTTCCCAATATGTGGCTGTACAGTACTGCTTAGCCACATGGCGAGACTCAGGAGGGACGGAGCGCTATTTGCCTCCTGAAGCACAGATTTTCCTAGAATAGTTTGCAGACTCCATATGCAGAATACCCCCCTCAAATGACCCCATTTTGGAAATTATACCCCTTTGTGAATTTATCTACAAGTGTAGTAAAGATTTTGACTCCGTGGGTGTTTTCCAGAAACAACTAGCAGTGGATGTTGCTGAGTGAAAATTGCAAGTCTGCTATCGTAGTGCCCATACGTTGTAGTGACCAGTACGCTTTGGTACCCAGTACATTATGCTGAGCTCGTGCTTCTAGAGATACACACTCGTAAATTAGGAAGGCTCTCATAGATACAGAAATGCCAAACATGTGGATGCTAATTTTGGTTTAGGCACAATGTGGGGTTTAGGAGGGAGACGGGCTTTTGGATTTAGGAGTACAGAATTTGCAAGATTTCTTTTGAGGGGCGAAGAGCCATAGCGCTTTTCCAGAGACTACCAGTAATGTGGGAGACCCCTGTATTTCCCTTAATAAATGACAGACCTGAGTGGGGACTTGCTTTTTTGTGGATTGAGTTGAAGTATTTATTGGGGACATTTTACATAATGTTTAGGGTAACATTTATCCTCCACTCTACACTGAGCACATACGTTGGGGTTTCCATCTAAACCTCCGAGTGTCGTGATTCAGATGACACCCCCAAGGGATCCATCCATTCACTGTAATGAGGCAGTAGAGATATTATGGACTCCGTCTGGCCTGTGTTCAGAATTGCACAAAACCAATGGACCGCGCTTTTATGAACACCTAAAATGATGAACACCTATGGATCATACGCCAGATGGTGTTTGCAGTGCCTCCATCTGCCTCATTATAGGGATCTTCTGCTGGGGGTCCTTTCTGAATCACGTATTTCAGAGATTTACACGGAAACCCCGGTATAAGCGTTCAGCGCAGATTGAAGTATCAATGTGCGCCGAGCCTTGCTGTGATCTTTGAGAGGCAAAATGAGCAAATTAACAGCAAGTGAAGAATTGGTTACATTTATTTTTTACGCCATTCCTCATGCAGTTTAAGTGATTAGACGACCTTATTCTTTGGGTCTGTGCGATTAGTAATATCAGCTTTATATTAGGTTTTTATGTCTGGCTGCTGTCACACACTGGAAGACATTTTTTTATTTTTATCTTGCAAATGCTAGTTTTTGCATCGCCATTTTTTGAGAGCTATGATTTTTGACTTATTTCAGTTATGTGATGGCTTGTTTTTTTGCAGTGTCAAATTGACGTTTTTATTGTTACCATTTTCTGGGTCATGATATTTTTTGATCACTTTTTTGATTTTTATGTTTGGGATGCAGAATGAACAAAAAACAGCAATTCATTCAGGAATTTTTTTTATGCCGTTTCGTGTGTGGTAAATTTGATAAGGCAGTGTCATTCTTCAGGTCAGTTCAAAGTGATTTCCAGGTGACAGCTGTCATATCAGTGAACACCTACCGGCGATCACAGGCGTATAAGGTCGGTATGTAATTGCCAGCCTGGACATATGGATACATCCAAGGTCATGAAGGCGTTAATATATAATATTCATTTTCAGATTAGTTCACATTTTTAAATAAGTTTCAAGAATCTTTTATTTAGAAAAATGAAGGCATTGAATTTGCTGCTGGTTCTGCAGCTCATCCCAGTCTCTGCACCTATTCAGTTGAATAGTTAGAAACTGGTATTTTCCAGCGAATCTGTCTTCAGGCTTTTGCTACCTAATCTTTAAACAGCATAATAAAAGACAGAGTCCCTGATTACAATGATGTTTTTCTTACTGGGCTGCTCAGTGTAGGTTTTATGAAAATATATGTTATTAGCAGGAGATTATCTTTAGATGACTAATAAACCTACTGCCAGGTAGTCCAACCATGTCTCCATCATTGATTATCAGCTTTCTTCCTATGCACGGTGTATACAGAAAGTTGGCAATCAGTAGTTTGAGGGTTATACAGAGCTCTGCATTCAGAAGACTGGTAAACCTGTAGCAGATAAAACAGTGTTTTTTCAAAACTGCATGAAGTAGCTCAGTAAGTGAAACATCACTGGAATCTGGGTTCATGCCACTACATTATCTTGCAGCTCTCATCTAGGGTAGCAAAAACCTGGTGACAGATTCCTTTAAGTGTTAGTAAAGTTGAAGATCATCTTTTATTTGTTGAAGAATCAAGCTCTAAGGGCACTGTTTCTTGTAGGCAGGGTTGGACTGGCCCACCGGAGAATCGATGCATTCTCCGGTGGGCCTAGGCACTGACATCTGCTGGCATACATGGCCGGCAATTGTCTAGGGCCCCCAATGCCTCAGGGACCCCCAGCCAGTGGTGTGTCGCTAATAGCGGCATGCCATGCAGCTGCTATTGAGTCAGGGATCCTGCTCGGTGCTAGTGGAGTAGCAGCGGTTGACAGGAGGCAGGAGCTGGCTGCTGCAGCTAAAGCCTGTGCCCGCTGCTAAAGAGAAATTAATGTTCTCTGCTCCCCATGCTCCCATGGGTGGTCTTGTCAAATGTAGCATAAGGTAGCGCTTATTATTCATGTTTGGGACACTCACTTGGCAGCAGATTAACATGGTCTGGCTCAGGGTTTTTCACATAAAACGTCCATACGGTTTATTGTTAGATGGCATAAACCATGGAAGCATGAAGGAAAATGTAACAGTCTTATATCACATGGAAGAACGTTCATGACAGAGCTCCGCTTTGTTAGACCTGTGGTCACACAGGCTGTGCCATGTCCAGCACGCAGGCTCTCGCCTAAACACAGTTCTCCCTGTCTGGGGTTACCTCTTAGTTACTCCTCATTCAGGATGTCCGTTCCCTCCTGGGGACTGGCCAATATACACAGGCCTCACCAGGTCAGTGGCCTCAGCATGTACTCTTCAAGAAGGCAGCACACCTTCCAGCACCTAAGCCTCACGGGACCTTCCACATGGCCCAATCAGATCCATGCACTCTCTCATGTGACCAGACCTCAGGCACATTATATGGTCCATCACCACACCCAGAGGCGAGTCATGGATCACATGGTTCATGACCTCATTGCAGGTCCTGCAGATTCACAACCACACACATATCTTCAGACAAAACTGGGTACAGTGAGCCCACTCACCACAGTGTGTGGTGCATGGGTAGCCAGACCCTCCCAACTCTCATAGCTACCCGTAGCCCGGACCCAAATGTGAACAGCAACTACTTAAAAATCTACGTTCACTTAAGAAAAACACTCAGGGCTACATCACAGGGAGCTACCATCCCTGTGACACATACCTTCCATTAACCACTTGACCACCTGTCACACCACAGTAGCTACATAGTGGGCCCAAAGAATGATTTTCTCTGGTGGGCCCAAGGTGCTCCAGTCCGACGCTGCTTGTAGTGTAATGAGGATGCAAGTAATAATACACTGTTTTTATGTATAATAAGTCTTCAACTCATTTTAGAACCTGTCGTGATGCAATCTGTTATTTCTGTGTATTATCTGATGTTGAATTGGGTCCATACTAACATTTTTACTCATGGAATGGTAGAATGGCTGCAGGTGCCATTTCTTCAGATCTCACGAAACAATCACTGACCTCAGGGAGACCAGTCAAAGAAAACACTGTGGCAGCCGGCAAAGGCGCTCAATCAGTGAAATCCTAGGTGCATTGCTCCATGGGAAATACGAATCTGCAAATAAAGTCCGTGGATCCTCATTTAAGAGTCTCAAACACGGGACTAGCCAGATCTTCCTCCAGGGAAGGACCCAGCCAAGGAGTGGCTCCTTTCGGAAACCAACATTACCACCATATTAAGCGGCCCTTTAAGTCAATATCCAGCTCTTTACGAGTTTACAGATATGACAAGGGAAATACCAAGGCCAGGTATCCATCCACAGACAGCTGTTTCGGGGTGTTGCCCCTCATCAATGTGGAGTAGGATTCTGGCTTGGTGGGAGCAATGCCTAGTAGACCAACATCACGAAACAATCACTGACCTCAGGGAGACCAGTCAAAGAAAACACTGCGGCAGCCGGCAAAGGCGCTCAATCAGTGAAATCCTAGGTGCATTGCTCCATGGGAAATACGAATCTGCAAATAAAGTCAGTGGAGCCTCATTTAAGAGTCTCAAACACGGGACTAGCCAGATCTTACTCTAGGGAAGTACCCAGCCATGGAGTGGCTCCTTTCGGAAACCACTATTACCAACATATTAAGTGGCCCTTTAAGTCAATATCCAGCTCTTTACGAGTTTACAGATATGACAAGGGAAATACCAGGGCCAGGTATCCATCCACAGACAGCTGTTTCGGGGTGTTGCCCCTCATCAGTGTGGAGTAGGATTCTGTTTGAGACTCTTAAATGAGGCTCCACGGACTTTATTTGCATTTCTTCAAATCTGTCAGACTGCTAAGTGGTAAATCTATAATACAAGCCTTCTACAATTCACGTTTCAGAACTGGTTTCTTCCTGCTGTGGATCTGGAAAGCTGGTCAACTTTTTCCAAAAACTTTCTAAGAAACCGCTGAATAACATATTAACGACTTAACAGAGGAAGGAATTATATTTCCTGGTGATATATTTTATTTCAGTGGAAATAGTATAAATTCCAAACTGGTTGTTGGCGAGTTGCACAATAGCTGAAAAGCGGATCCCTGAGAGCTTCGTTTCTGATTTCTTTCTCAAGTCTGTCATCTGAAACATTTTCCTTTGGCCAAGCTAACCAGATGTTGAAAAGGGAAGACTTTGTTTTCTTGTTGCAGGGATGATTTATTAGGATATGCACTAACCCATCTCCCGTGGATGTATACTGTAGCTCCTGTCAGTCTTGTGTAGCAGAGCACAATGGTCTCAGTGATGGCCTTGCTCAAGGCTGACTGTGCAAGCAGCGAAATTCAACATTCACAGCTGGGCTTTACTGAGTCAGGCCCATGGGGAGGAGCGACTATTGATATTGGCTCTGACTTGGAGCGGTGTCTTTTGAACGTGTAGACTTCTCCTGCCTCGGTGATGATCAGAGCAGTGGACAAAGCAATAGTTTTTCTCCTACTTCCACAGGGTCTGGGTTCTAATAACAAGTCAGAGTTCAGAGCGAGAGCACAGTTCCATGTGGCTTTCCAGACGGTTTCTTTACACTTTAATATTTGGTTTTGTGCTACATATAACTTCACAGAGAATGTAGAGCTCGACATCTTCCAGAAACAGCCGCATTAATGTTTTACGTGTTTCCCAAATGTTGGGTTTCCATGATATAACCTTCTATCTAGACTGTATACTAGTGATTGTTTCTGCTCTTGGTTCATTAGATGGATTACAATTAACTCTAATTCTGGTTATTGCATGGACATGATACTGATTTCTCACCTTTTGGGTAGCACAGTGTTAGAAACGTTCAGTCTGTGTCTTCTCACAGCTTAGAAATAATAATGCTCTTGTTGCTAATGCTCTTCTTGCTTTCAACACATTTTGAAGTGTGATTTTCTCTTTCAGCCAGATTTGTCTAGAGATCGGAACTACTCTAATACTGACAATGATTTGCTTTCTAACCATTTCATTTTTATTTTTATGAACCTCTGAAAATCCTTAAACTGAATTTTATAAGAACGACATGTATTTAGTACAGTTTCCTGCAAACTTTAGGCAAGTTTTATACAACTAAATGTTAGGGGTCCATTACCGGAACTTAACATTATTACCATCTAGGCCTTACTGGCATATCTGTAATATCACCTTCGGGACTGACGCCATTGTTCTGTAATCTGTGCTGAATCCCCTGCAACGTTTGCCAGGATCAACATTATCCATTCCACTTGGACAAAATTTGAATATTGCCTGCAGCTCTCATGTGAGCCTATGCGAGATGTCAATCCCAGAGACCATCAGGAAACACAGTGCTGTCTATGGAGTAGAGGCACATGTCCAGAAAGTGAATATCAAGTTTTTTATTTTTTTTTCACTTCCCTGGACCCATTAATAAGAGGTTGTTGAAAATGGGACAGCCCCTTTATATTGTAGCTACCCTTTTAGGTAAATTTGCACAATAAGCTGTCACGCGTGTTTCCATGAGGAATAGCACCATTTGTGGCCCTTAACTGACTTGTATCCTGCATTTTTGCAGTTTTCCCCTCTGCAATCGGCAGGTCCTTGTGCCTTTTTGTACTTTTGATTCTCTGAAGCTTTACCCCTCTTCCCTCCCTATAAACCTTAATAGCAGTAGATACACCCCTGTTAAAATGCAATATCAAGAAGAATCGTGTCAGAACTTTTTCCATCTTTAATATCATCAAATCTGTGCATAAAAATCCATTGAGAAACAAACTGAAATCATTTTGAGGGAAAATAAAAAAATAGTAAATCTAAAATAATGTATTAAATAACTAAAGTTTAAAAGCTACCTCTTTATAATTGGATGTGTGGTTGTGTTCTTGATTAGCCAATCATTAAAACTCATGGAAAATAGTAGTCAGTATACAGCTGCGATCATTTCAAGTGTTCTGATTAACCCCAAATATAGTATAGCTGTTCTAGTAGGATTTTCCTGACATTTTCTTAGTTGCATGTTATAGCAAAAGCCATCGTCTGTAAATAGCTTACAACACAGCAAAGGGATCTCACAGCTGAAAGTTACCTGTCAAGGGAATAGTACAAAAATATCTAAGGCATTAAATATACCAGGAAACACTGTGAATATTGTCATCAAGAAGGGCTTACATTTAGTGACATTACCTAGAACTGGAACTCGTTGAAAAATTTATGAACAGACAAGAAGTAAATTGCGCTTGGAGACTGCCAAGTAGCTGCAAGAATTTCTGGCAAGTATACGTTGTGTACTGCATGTGACAACAATCTCTCATATATTTCATCATATCTGGTCTGTGGGGTAGTGTGGCAAGTTGGAAACTTTTCTTACAAAGAAAAGCATCCAAGACCAGCTATTTTTTTTTAGCTGAAATCTACATCAAGTGTGCAAAAAGCAAGAGGGAAAGCTTTTTATGGTCTGGTGAGACCAAGATTGAACTTTTTCAGCCATAATTCCTAAAAGACATGCTTGTTGCAAAGCCAACACTGAGCGCCACCAGAAAAACACCTTACTCACAGTGACACATGATGGAGGCAGCATTGTTCTTTTGGCATGTTTTCCAGGTATTAGTCAATTTTGCAGCAAAAACTGCTGGCGCCTCTGCTAAAAGACTGAACATTAAGAGGAATTTCACCTTATAGCACGATAATGACGCTAGGTGTCACGCCGGCGCCGCCTGTCAGGTCGGTACCAGCGCCGCCTGTCAGGATCGGGGCCGGCGTCACCTGTTTTGCCGGGTCCCGCTATGCCTGCTCCTGCTCCCAGGGTCTCCTCCCGACTCCCCGCTCGCCACTCCAGCCGGCGCGCAGCACCCCCAGTCTCCCGTCCTACAGCTCTGCATAAGGCTTCCTCCTCCTCCTCTGCTCCTGTCCCGGGCATGCGCCTTAGGCCACGAGCACGCGCTCTTCTCCTCTTTTAACCCCTTCTGCACCTTCCCTGGGGAGGGGTTACCAATCAAGCTCCAGCACAGGGTATATCAGGCGGCTCCTCCCTCATGGAGATGCCTGATTATCGTGTGCCTTCCGTAGGGAACTCTGGCCCCGTCTGGTCACTCCGGTCACTCCTGACTCCAGTCGCTCCCGACCCTCTGCCTTGTGTCTCATCTGTACCAGAGCCGCCCCTTGGTATCAGCTGTCGCGGTATTCGACTCCTTCGGGCCTGCTCCTAACGATCCCTGTATAGGGGTTGGCACCACCTGGCCAGCTCGCCCCAGGGATCCCGGTACCGTGACCCAGAGGGTCCACTTTTGCTACTCGTTACAGCATAATCAGGCCATGGACCCCGCTAGTGCCTCGGCAGCCACCCAAAAAGAACTACTCTTTTTGCGAGAGAACCAAACTCGGATTATGGCTTTTATGAAGTCTATGGACACTCGGTTATCCGCCATTCAAACCTCTGATCCAGGGAGCGCCCCCTGCTGGCGGGACTCCAGCAGGAGCTTGCGCAGCAGTGTGATACACAGTCCCATGTTCTAAATTACATGGCGTCTGTTGATGACCGTTTGCAGTGCCTGCAGTCGTCTGCAGCAGCCTCTGCCCCGCCCCGCGACCCTGCACCTCTGCCGCCGCCACGTTTGGGGAAGCCTCCTAGGTATAGCGGGGATCCCAAATTGTGCCGGGGGTTTCTTAACCAGTGCCGCCTACATTTCGAGCTGTTGCCCCAGCAATACCCGTCTGATAGGGCTAAGGTGGCATTTATCGTGTCCCATCTCGAGGGGAAGGCCTTGGCATGGGTGAACCCCCCGTGGGAGCGGGATGATCCGGTGGTATCCAGCCTACACGACTTCCTGGATACTTTCCGCCGGGTCTTTGACGAGCCCGGGCGTCTAGCCTCCACCACGGTGTCTCTTTTCAATCTCCGACAGGGAACTCTTACCATGGGACAGTACGCTATTCGCTTCCGGACCCTGGCATCAGAGCTGTGGTGGAATAATGAGGCGTTGGTAGGGGCTTTTTGGAGGGGACTTTCGGGGAAAATCAAGGACGAGCTTGCTGGTCGGGACACCCCAACCTCTTTAGAAGACCTTATATCCCTGGCTACTCGTATTGACTTGCGGTTCCAGGAACGCTCCCGCGAGACAGTCAGGGAGAGAGGCCCCTCTAGGTTCAACCCAGCCCTCGTTCATTCCAGCCTGCCAGTAGTTCTGCCCCGGAGCCCATGCAGGTGGATCGCATTAAGCTATCGGAGCTGTGGCGCAGGGAAAGGTTAGAGCAAGGATTATGCCTCTATTGTGGTGGAACCAACCACTTCCTGCGTTTCTGTCCTGAGTCTGGGAAACTTCTCCGCCTAGGCCAGGTAAGAGAGGCCTCCCTAGGTGACTCTGTTCCCTCTCTACCCCTTACTATCTCAGCTTTTATTCTCCTAGGACGAGAGCGTAGCTCTGTGGAGACGTATGTGGACTCGGGTGCGGCAGGCAACTTCATTCGAATGTAAGAGGTGGACAAGTTTCGGATTCCTGTCATCACCCTTGAAGAGCCGCGTTTGATCACCTCGGTGGATGGCAAGCCATTACCTGTCCCCGTCACCACAGTCACTCTCGAGCTGGAAATGCAGATCGGAGCTCTCCACCGGGAGAGAATTGCTTTTTATGTTTTGCCTAATTTATCTCACGCCCTGCTCCTTGGCCTGTCCTGGCTCAGGTCGCATGAGCCAGTC
Source organism: Dendrobates tinctorius (assembly GCF_039654945.1). Classification (NCBI taxonomy): domain Eukaryota; kingdom Metazoa; phylum Chordata; class Amphibia; order Anura; family Dendrobatidae; genus Dendrobates; species Dendrobates tinctorius. The sequence goes on from NW_027361672.1 coordinate 5,168,092, forward strand.
CTTGCTTGGCGCGCCGGGGAAGTCCTTCACTGGGGTCACTCTTGCCAAGAACGTTGTCTGCTGCCTGTTACCCGTACCAGTCTGCACCAAGTGCCCGCGGACCTTCCAGGGCTTCCTGTGGCCTACCATTCATTTGCGGATGTCTTCAACAAGAAGGAAGCTGAGACCCTTCCTCCGCATCGGGCCTATGATTGCCCAATCAAGCTAGTTCCTGGAGCTACTCCTCCCAGGGGAAGAATATACTCGTCGCCTGCAGAAACCTCAGCTATGATGGAGTACATCCAAGAGAACTTGGCCATGGGCTTTATCCAGAAGTGGTCATCTCCAGCAGGGGACGGGTTTTTCTTTGTTCATAAGAAGGATGAGTCCCTTCGACCTTGCATTGATTACCGAGGCTTAAAGAACATCACAGTCAAGAATAGGTATCCTCTACCACTTATTCCTGAACTGTTTGACCGCCTGCATGGTGCCTGGATCTTTACCAAACTGGATCTACGGTGGGCCTACAATTTGGTCCGAATACGTCCCGGAGATGAGTGGAAGACCGCCTTCATCACGCGGGATGGCCATTATGAATATTTGGTCATGCCCTTTGGACTTTGTAACGCCCCAGCGGTCTTCCAAGAATTTAACATCTTCCGAGATCTTCTGTACTCGTGCCTCGTGGTGTATGTAGATGACATCCTCATCTTTTCACCAGACCTGTCCTCTCACAGAAGGAGTGTTCACCTGGTCTTGCAACGCCTGTGGGAGAATCAACTTTATACCAAGTTAGAAAAATGCCTGTTTGAGCAGACCTCCCTACCTTTCTTGGGGTATATCATCACGGACTCGGGGTTGCGAATGGACCCAGAGAAATTGTCTGCGGTGCTCAAATGGCCACGATCTGTTGGAGTGAAGGCCATTCAACGGTTCTTGGGCTTCACAAATTACTATAGGCAATTCTTTCCGCACTTCTCTGCTTTAACCAAGCCTATTGTTGCCCTTACCCGTAAGGGAACAAGACCGAACATCTGGCCCTCGGAAGCTGGAGACGCTTTCCTCCCCCTGAAGCGGGCCATTGCCATGGCTCCGGTTTTGCATCGGCCAGAGGTCGTCAAACCCTTCGTCTTGGAGGTAGACGCATCTTCTACTGGGGCTGGGGCGATTCTTTTCCAAAAGACGTCCACCGGGCGCTTGGCTCCGTGCGGGTTCTTCTCCAAGTCATTCTCACCCGCAGGATGTAACTACACGATTGGGGATCGAGAGTTGCTGGCCATAAAGATGGCGCTGGAGGAGTGGCGTTATCTCCTGGAAGGGGCAGTCCATCCCTTCACCATCTTCACTGACCACAAAAACTTGGCCTACCTCCAGTTGGCTCAAAGACTCAACTCCAGACAAGCCAGGTGGTCATTGTTTTTCTCTCACTTCGACTTCGAGCTCCACTTCCGACCCGGTGACAAGAATACCAAAGCAGATGCTCTTTCCCGGTCCCTGCAGTCACCCGAAGTGGAGGAGGCTCCGTCGCATGTTATCGATCCTGCCCAGTTTATCATGGTAGCTCCTGTGAATCTTTGTTCCGTGCCGCCTGGCAAGACCCTCATCCCGCAGGACAAAAGGGCAGAAGTACTATGCTGGGGCCACTCCTTCAAGATCGCTGGACATGTTGGCATCAAGAAGACCCTTGCGCTGGTTTCCCGTTATTACTGGTGGCCTTCTCTACACCAGGATGTGTTAGACTTCGTGGCCTCCTGCTCAATTTGCGCCAGGAACAAGGTACCTAGAAGCTTGTCCTCCGGTCTCCTTCAGCCGTTGCCTGTTCTCGAAGCCCCCTGGCACCACATCGCCATGGATTTTGTTACCGACTTACCCCGCTCTTCTGGATGCACGACTGTTCTGCTAGTAGTCAATCGGTTTTCCAAAATGGCCCATTTTGTCCCATTACCCGGCTTGCCCACGGCCTCCGAATTGGCCAGAATCTTCATTCATCAGATTTTCAGATTACACGGGCTTCCTCAGCGAATCGTGTCTGACCGCGGGGTACAGTTTACCTCCCGCTTCTGGAAATCACTTTGTAAACTCTTGGGCATATCTCTGGATTTCTCTTCCGCTTATCCACAGACCAACGGGCAAGTTGAACGGGTCAACCAAGTCTTGACCTCCTACCTGCGGAACTTCTCCAACGCCCATTATGACAATTGGGTCGATCTTCCATGGGCAGAGTTCGCCCATAACAATCATTCCAATGAATCCACCACCAAGTCTCCATTTTTTGTGGTCTCCGGTCAGAACCCAGGTGTGCCTCTTCAAGTATCTTCACCCTTTGGCGTACCTGCCGCCAATGCCCTCTCCCAAGAGTTTTCCCAGGTCTGGAGGAGGACCAAAGAGGCTCTTATACAAGCCGCGGCACAGATGAAAAAACATGCCGTCAAGAGGCGGTGGGATCTCCCACCATTCTATCCAGGAGACAAAGTCTGGCTGTCAACCAAGCACATCCGCTTGAAAATCCCTTTGTATAAATTGGGTCCCCGGTACATCGGTCCCTTCGAGATTCTTGGACGCATCAACAATACGGCCTATAGATTGAGGCTGCCTGCTTCACTCCGGGTCCATAACGTCTTCCTTGTCTCGCTCCTGAAACCGGTCGTCCTGAATCAGTTCTGCCCTGCGCCTCCTGTTGTTCCTTAGCCAGTAGGGGCCGATGACGTCTTTGAGGTGATAGATATTTTGACCATGAAAAAGGTTAGGGGAAAGACCTTTTTCCTCATCGATTGGAAAGGGTTCGGTCCTGAGGAGAGGTCTTGGGAGCCGCGAGAGAATGTGGATGCTCTACGCATCATGGACCGATTCTTGGCCAATCTCAGAAGGAGGAGACGTAAAGGGGGGACACTGTCACGCCGGCGCCGCCTGTCAGGTCGGGGCCAGCGTCCCCGGCCTCGCCGGGTCCCGCTATGCCTGCTCCCTGGGTCTCCTCCCGACTCCCCGCTCACCACTCCAGGTGGCGCGCGGCACCCCCTGTCTCCCATCCTGCAGCTCTGCATAAGTCTTCCTCCTCTGCTCCTGTCCCGGGCATGCGCCTTAGGCCATGGGCGCGCGCTCTTCTCTTTTAACCCCTTCTGCACCTTCCCTGGGGAGCGGTTACCAGTCAAGCTCCAGCACAGGGTATATCAGGCGGCTCCTCCCTCATGGAGACGCCTGATTATCGTGTGCCTTCTGTACGGTACTCTGGCCCCGTCTGGTCACTCATGTCGCTCCTGACTCCGGTCGCTCCTGACTCCAGTCGCTCCCGACCCTCTGCCTTGTTTGTTTCATCCGTACCAGAGTCGCCTCTCTTGGTATCAGCTGTCGCGGTGTTCGACTCCTTCGGGCCTGCTCCTAACTGTCCCTGTATAGGGGTCGGCACCACCTGGCCAGCTCGCCCCAGGGATCCCGGTACCATGACCCAGAGGGCTATGCACCATTAGAAATATGACAAAGGCCTAGTCTGAGCTCAGTCCGGAATCCAATTGAAAATTTTTGGGTTGACTTGAAGTGCGGAGAAGATGCCTTTGCAATGTGACAAATTTGGAGCACTACTACAAGGAAGAGTGGGCAGAGATTACCAAATCTAGATGTGCCATACTGATTACTGACTACTTCCCCAAAAGACTGAATGCTGTCATAAATTCAAAGTATTAGTTTAAGGATGTGCATATTTATAAAACCACATTATTTTAGTTCTTTACTTTTCTTTTTTCACCTAAAAGATGTCCGTTTACTCTTCAATTGAATTGTACAGGTTATGAGAAGAGTTGAGTGAATTTGTTTGGGTTCCCTCTTATTCGGCAAGCTGTAGCGCTTACCGAATAAGCTGCAAAGAGAACCCGGCTTCCTGGATCGCGCAGGCTGATCAGCGCCCCAGCCGCATGTGTCGCGGCTATATAACAGTCACAGCTCGTAAATGGAGAGTCCAATAAACAGGCTCTCCATGCATGTGCTGTGACTGTGACACATGCAGCTGCGATGCTGAACAGCCGGCGCGATCTAGGAAGCAGGGTTATCTTTGCAGCTTATTCGGTAAGCGCTATAGCTTGCCGAATAAGAGGGAACCCGAACAAATTCACTCAACTCTAGTTATGAGTGACAATAAAGGTGGGATAAAGTTCTAAAATAATTCTTGTTAGTATGATTTTTTTTTTTTAAATGGCAAAAACCTGGCATTTTAACAAGGGTATGCAGACTTTTTATATCCAGTGTAATTTAATCTCTCACTGAAGACAAATTTGTAGTCTGATTTCAGCATTTCTAGAGGGAATGATCAGTACAAGACAAAAATGGGGAAAAGACATTTTTCTCTAATAGGATAAACTTTGACTTATTTTATGTTCAATTATACTGTTGAATTATGGAGAAAGCAGATCTTTCACCAGTTTGAGCATGATAAACTCATCACATCATAGAATAGTAGTTGTAGAGCTGAATTAAACAACTGCATTTCCTATCTACATTGTGGAAACATTAGTTAGTAAAGTTTAAATTTTCACTAAGATCAAGGAGGAGTTAGCAAATATTTTATCTCTGAAGGCATTTAGAATTTTCCCAACAAAATTTTGCACAATCATAAGTGGGAAGCATCATGCAGAGAATAAAACAAGCCCCCAGAGATGGTAAGTAAAAATCAGCTTTCTCTCTCTCTCTGTGATACATGTCGTTACACACAACGCCACTCTCCTCACTGATCTGCCTGCTGGCATCTAGTAGCGGGGGGAAGGCAGTAGAGCAGAGCTGTGTGTAGGTACGATCACGTTTTCAGGTGCAGAGGTGTTTGTAATGACACACAGTTCTGCTATTCTCTCCCTTTCTACTCACTGACAGTGCTGGGAGAGGAGAGCTGCAGATGTGCTTGTAATGAGACAGGTCTTGTCTACTTTCCTCCCCCACTTGTAATCACAGTAGGTAAAATCAGTGAGGAGAGCAGAGCTGTATGTCTTTGCATGTTGGGAGAAAGCTAGGTCTGACATTCTTTCGAATCTTGTTCTTTTTCTACCCCCTGACCGGGATTTCTACTGTTGTCCCTTAGGTCGCAGGAAAAAAATCACAAACTTTACAAGCTAAAATTTCCACAATGGACATGAAAAATTAAAAAATAAACACCTTTTGAAGCAAAATTATTTTTATTTTATTTAACTTTTTTTTCTTTTTTTGTTGACATGGGTGTTAGAAACGAAGCTGACACTATTTTAATTTCATATCGTGCTGAAACTGCTGGACCTACTGTTATTTTTGATCATTGGCTAGAGAACCGTGGTTTATCAAGGCCTTCTGCACTGTGACAGAAAACAATCTTAAATCCCATATTTCAGGGATGGAAAATATCTCAAGGTCATTTCATTGGTTATGATTACATTTTTAGGGGGGTTTTTTCTGCCTTCCAGGGTCTAGGTCAAAGTAATTGTGCACCCGTCATATCGAGATGTGTAGCATAACTGTGAAAATCTATTGCAGGGTGTCTTATGTTATCCAAAGTCTATTTTTTATTGCACTCCTAGGAAGAGCAGGCAGTTACCATGAAAAGTCCATTGCACTACGTATTTGTCATCTGTAGAATAGATGTTAGACGTATGAGAAGCAAGCAGTAAATATCGCCAATTATAAATTCGACTTCACATAGTTTTTAGGAGCCATTTTCAAGTAAATAAAATCACTATATTAAATATGGATAAGCACAAAATCACAATTTGTAGACTGCCATTACAGTTTGAAATTTGGCACACAAGTGATTTTACTACTAGATTTATTTGTTTACTTATCAGTTATATAGCGCCATTAATTCCACATTATCACTGACCCCTTTGTAGCTTGTAATTTAAATCCTCTATCGGTATGTTTTTGGAGTGTAGGAGAAAACTTGAGTACCCAGGGGAAACCCACTCAAACACAGGGAGAACATATCAGCTCCTTGTAGATTTTGTCCATGGTGTTGCATCAATTTAGGACCCCAACGCTTCAAAACAAAAGTTCTAAGTAGTAAGCCACTGTGCTGATTTCCATTGTTCTGGCAATAGAACAATGGCGTACAGCTAGTGATGTCAGACCATGCAGCCAGTATGGGCCCATAAGTTGGGAAGAGCCAGGTGTCTAATAGCAGCTCCCGCCTCAGTTTTAATAGTCTATGGATCTGCTGCATGCTGATACAGTTGAATACAATGGTATAACGGGAAGCCATTCTCTCTCTGTTCCACCTTTCAGACTGTAAGGGTATGTGCCCATAATCAGTAATTGCTGCGGTTTAACGCTGCGTATTTATGCAGCGTCAAACCAGCAGTGGCCAGATGTTAGAGCATAATGGATGGGATTTCTAGAAACCCCACCCACTATGCGTGCATGTATGCCTGCGGATCACCTTCTTAGACGGACATGTGGCGCGTTTTTCAGAACCGCATTATGTCAATTTCGCTTGCAGAGACGCGAGTCGCCGCAACAGAAATTTCACCAATAGAATGTATTGAATGTAGTAAATCTGGGCGGCTGCGAGTGCATCATCATATGGGGGCCATTATACGGTGTGTAGATGGCCATCATACAGTGTGTTGAGACTCTGCTGACCAGCCTGCTGTCGGAGGCAACATACTGTGTGGGGGCTATCATACTCTATATGGGTTGTGTGTGCCATGATATTGTGTGTGGGGTTTTCATGCTGTATGGGGGACTGTGAGGCCATCATATTATGTTGATGGTTGGTGGGGCATCATATTGAGGGTAACTACTGAAGGTATAATGCTGTAGAAGGGTCACAGTGGCAGAATCATGCTGTGGAAATCATACTGTTGGTGATTTAGGTGACATAATGTGTTGTGGGTCACTTTGGGGGCCTAGTAATGTATGTAGCAGACTTGTGGGGACATTATACCATAGGAAGCCCTCTTGTGCCTATGCGCCATGACCCTGCCTATTCCTCCAAGTATTTTTCATTTCCAAATAAGAATTTTGCCCTGGGGCTCCATAATTTTTATCTGTCTCTAGTATGCAGTGTTTGTAATATGAAAGTCCTATAATAGCAAGTGCAATTGACCAGAAATCAGGGCTCTATGGCGAACAACACAGTAGTATTTTGTGAGCCCAATGGCTACGGGAATTAAGCTGAGACAATTGTAGGACTAACATAATTATATCACACATTGTATTGTAGATTGATTTTCTATGATTCTACCATGCTTCCTTGTATTTCTGTTTCTAATGTGCTTGGCTTTTCTCTTTTGTCATCCTATGCATCTGCCACTGGTGGCATAATATAGATTGGGATCATAGGTATGTATGCTCGATAATCAGACCGAATTATACTAGATTCGGATGAATATTTGAAAAATTTCTGATTTACATCATTGTTATCCGTATTCCATCCACACATCCATCTTTTTACATCTTACATCCTTATAGCATCCATTTTTTATACATGAACATTTAAAGCAATTTCCAAGAACAAATATGATTTCCTATATTAATAGGTGCAATGTATCGTTCAAGTCGGATGCAATATGAATGTTCTGTAACTGATCAGATTTATTTATTTTTTTGCTCACCCATAGACTTAAGTTTTCAACTATTTGCTCCTGATTTAGCTGTAGCGGCTTCATCTACTTTATCGATTCTATTAGCAGAGTTAAATAATGTTTATCGCTTCTTTTCGATTTTGACCTCCACATTGTAAGTCTACATCCATATTAGATGACAGCCATGAATTTGTAGAGGCTCTCTCTCCAGAATGAGCAGATGTGAAGTGTGACAGCCCGCTTCTGGTGTGAGTGTCGGCGCAGTCTCCCACTTGCTCCCTCTTAAGCCGGGTACATTTCTACCTTGGTAATTGGACTTGCTGTTGTTAGGACAAGTGGGATACAAAAGTCTGAAGAAATGTGTTTTTTTTTTTTTGCCCATTACATCCTGACATGTGTCTTGAAAGGTAGCATTTAATGTCTGAAGAGAATGTCAATTGTCAGGGATGATTTTAAAAAGCCCCAGTGTCATTTTCTCAATTTTGCAGATTGCGCTGGTTAGCCTGTGGCATCAGCTTGTCTTGGCCTCTTCCTACACGGGAGATCTAGAGGCTGCTGCCGCCATTATCATGTGCACCTGTCAGTCATTACTGAAATTACTCACAAATGAATGCATATTGCTTCATAATGACACCCGGGCTGGAGATGTTTGCAGTGATTTTATTTATTTTGTTTTAAGAGGAGGGACATTTTAAGAATGTGACATACAAGCCTCCCTGTAGACACTTGCATGGGGTATGGTATTACTTTCGTTAGAGAAGTTAAAATTCCCCTACACAGGAAAAATATGAGGAATATTTATGCCTTATGGTAAATACACATGAGATTTTGTTAACTATGATGCCCTGTGATGGATGTAGGTCTCTGTGAACTTACAAAAGACCTTTGATATGTAACTTCATGCTTGCTTTACTAGAATGGTGCAGAGAGTCTCGTTCTGTCTATTGGGTTTTGTTTAGAGATTGATTGGCGGTCATGGCAGGATTGCTGAGGTTTTGCCTCAATTTTTTAATTGTAGCAAATGCCACATGCACTGCGTGGGGAAAAAAAGATTGGGCTGCAATCACACATCCCAGTTACTTGTGCCTGTTGTTGGTGCAGTTTTTTTTATTTTACGAAGACAGAAGTGGATCCAAAAGTAAGGAAGAGCATAAGGCCACATTCAGATGTTAGTCAAACATGGTGTATAAACTGCGATGTGCTGACTGGTGGTAGGTCTCTTGACCTGAATTTGACCACCTCATATATGAGACTGTCAATTTCAGGTCAGGAGACCCACAACTGCTGAATGAGGCCTAAAGATTAGTGCTGAGCGAACATACTGTGGTAAGGTGTTATCCGAGCACGCTCGGGTGCTAGCAGAGTGTCTTCGGTGTGCTCAAATACTATTCGAGCCACCACTGCTGTTCAGCAGCCACAACACATGCAGGAATTCCCTAACAAACAGGCTATCCCTGCACGTGTAGCAGCTATCAAACAGCAGCGAGACATGCAGCCAAGGAGAAACGAATATAGTATTCAAGCACACCGAAGATATTCTATTCACACACGAGCGTGCCAAGGTAACACCTTATCCGAGCATGTGTAAGGAGATAGACCGGACCTCGGGTACCTGCATGCCTTGTCCGGAACTAGAAGGGCTGCTTCCTCTGTTCCTGGGGGAAAGCCTGAGTGGGGAAGACCTCCCTCTGCTGCATGAGAGAAGCCTGAGAGAGTCCAGAGTTTCCTGCTGACAGGAGGGGGTGGGGAGAGCCAGAAAAGGGTGCTCAGCAGCCAGCAGATAAAAGGAGAAAGCGCACCAAAAGAGTTAATCTGGCGCCGGCGCAGAGCAGTGCAGAGGGCTGCTCTCAGAGCACTCTGCTTCCCCCATCAGTGTGTCCCGGTGTGGCGACTGGCCATATAGAAGGAGCCCCTGTCGCCTGCAGAGCAGAGCCGTGCCAGCAGAGCTGAGCTTTGTAAGCAGGGAGAGCCTTGTCAGCGGAGTAGAGCCATGCCACCAGTGAGAGTCGTGCACCCAGAGCGGAGCTGAGAGGGGTGCTTCGGCCGGAAGTACCAGCGCCAGGCAGCCAGCGTCGTCCGCCGCCAACAGAGGGGACCAGGGAGAGCTGGACGTGCAGTGTGTGTCCAGTGAAACCCAGAGAGTACCAGGTGCTGTACACAATCTGACCGTGAGTGCCGCAAACACGCTGCTTAAGAGAAACCATACAGGACTGACACTCGCACCCTGACGTGGACACGGTATAGTTGTCCTGAACTTGTGACCTACAGTTAAGGAGCCACGTTGGGCTCATACCGGTCTGTACCTTTACTGGCCACAGCAGTATATGGACAAGGGGCAGTGGAAGGTACCGGAGACCGGCCACTGTTACCAGACGACGGGGTATTATCGTCTACCTGACCCCATTAGAGAGGACACCGTGCTAGCCGTTGCGGGGCAATTGAGTTCACAGTAGGAGATGCAGTTTAAGGACTGCCTTACATCTGTGCTAATGAACTGCCGCCATCTAAACCATTGTTACAGTGCCTTGCGAAAGTATTCGGATCCCTGGAACTTTTCAATCTTTTCCAACATATCATGCTTAAAACATAAAGATACCAAATGTAAATTTTTGGTGAAGAATCAACAAGTGGGACACAATTGTGGAGGTGAACGAAATTTATTTTTTTTTTTCAAATTTTTGTGGAAATTCAGAAACTGAAAAGCGGGGTGTGCAATATTATTCGGCCCCTTTAACTTAATACTTTGTTGCGCCACCTTTTGCTGTGATTACAGCTGCAAGTCACTTGGTGTATGTCTCTATCAGTTTTGTACATCGAGAGACTGAAATTCTTGCCCATTCTTCCTTGGCAAACAGCTCTAGCTCAGTGAGGTTTGATGGAGATCGTTTGTGAACAGCAGTTTTCAGCTCTTTCCACAGATTCTCGATTGGATTCAGGTGTGGACTTTGACTTGGCCATTCTAACACCTGGATACGTTTATTTGTGAACCATTCCATTGTAGATTTTGTTTTATGTTTGGGATCATTGTCTTGTTGAAAGACAAATCTCCGTCCCAGTCTCCGGTCTTTTGCAGACTCCAACAGGTTTTCTTCAAGAATGGTCCTGTATTTGGCTCCATCCATCTTCCCATCAATTTTTACAATCTTCCCTGGCCTCGCTGAAGAAAAGCAGGCCCAATCCATGATGCTGCCACCACCATGTTTGACATTGGGGATGGTGTGTTCAGGGTGATGAGCTGTGTTGCCTTTACGCCAAACATATCGTTTGGCATTGTTGCCAAAAAGTTCGATTTTGGTTTCATCTGACCAGAGCACCTTCTTCCACATGTTTGGTGTGTCTCCCAGATGGCTTGTTGCAAACTTTAAATGACACTTTTTATGGATATCTTTGAGAAATGGCTTTCTTCTTGCCACTCTTCCATAAAGGTCAGATTTGTGCAGTGTACGACTGATTGTTGTCCTATGGACAGACTTTCCCACCTCAGCTGTAGATCTCTGCAGTTCATCCAGAGTGATCAGGGGCCTCTTGGCTGCATCTCTGATGAGTTTTCTCCTTGTTTGAGATGAAAGTTTAGAGGGACGGCCCGGTCTTGGTAGAATTGCAGTGGTATGATACTCCTTCCATTTCAATATGATCGCTTGCACAGTGCTCCTTGGGATGTTTAACGTTTTGGAAATCATTTTGTATTCAAATCCGGCTTCAAACTTCTCCACAACAGTATCACTGACCTGCCTGTTGTGTTCCTTGGCTTCATGATGCTCTCTGTGCTTCAAACAGAACCCTGAGACTATCGCAGAGCAGGTGCATTTATACGGAGACTTGATTACACACAGGTGGATTATATTTATCATCATTAGTCATTTAGGACAACATTGGATCATTCAGAGATCCACAATGAACTTCTGGAGTGAGTTTGCTGCACTGAAAGTAAAGGGGCCAAATAATATTGCACGCCCCACTTTTCAGTTTTTGAATTTCCACAAAAATTTAAAATAACCAATAAATTTCATTCAACTTCACAACTGTGTCCCACTTGTTGATTCTTCGCCAAAAATTTACATTTGGTAGCTTTATGTTTGAAGCATGATATGTGGGAAAAGGTTGAAAAGTTCCAGGGAGCTGAATACTTTCGCAAAGGCACTGTATATCCTTTGCCTTTAATGTACCATTTGACTCCCCTGACTAACCCTTTATCTCCTGACTGTTTGACTATTTACCTTCCTGCTGGAGTATTCCCCTGTAAATAAACCTGTTAACCCTTGCTTTGCCTGCATCCCGTCACTGCATCCCGCCTTCCTGCTTGTTACCTTACACATGTTCCCTCAACACTACTAAAGATATGTCCTCATTCAGATGTTAGTTATTCTCATACAAGTGCCCTCTGTGTTTTTCATCGACAGCACTCTTTCCTATGATAGTCAGTGGGACTGTCCACATGTCCAGTGTTTCTCTCTGACCGATTGGTCTTTGCAAAATCACAAAGACATGTATAATATTGATCTAGTGTCAGAACAAAATCTGAAATGAAAGTCTATGGATCCATGAAAAAAATGATACCACATTCCAATGCCATCTGTATGCTGTCCATTTTTTCACTGACTGATAGAGGGTGGAGAAACTTCTCTCATCAGTAAAAAAAACAAACTGATGAAAAGCTGATAAAAATCGCTAATGAAACCAAGTCTGTTATTCTCGGACGTCTGAACAAGGCCTTAGTGTGACTCTGCCTTATTTGGATATACACTGCTCAATAAAATAAAAGGAACACTTAAGCAACAGCATATAACTCCAAGTAAATCAAACTTCTGTGAAATCAAACTGTCCACTTAGGAAGCAACATTGATTGACAATTTCACATTCTGTTGTGCAAATGGAATAGACAATAGATGGAAATTATTGGCAATTATCAAGACACCCTCAATAAAGGTTCTGCAAGTGGGGGCCACAGACCACATCTCAGTACTAGAGATGAGCGACTTGGCCTCTGGGAGGGTCGAGTCAGGTTTCGGACCACCCGACTTTACCAAAAGTCGAGTCGAACGAAATTGGCCGATTATCGGCAAAAGTCGGAGTTCCGACCGAACCCCACCCCAATGCAAGTCAATGGGGAATAAAAGTCTGTAGTTAGTGGAGGACAGTAAACACACCTACAGTGCCCATTTCAATGGCAACAACATAAATTCTTATTACTTAAGCTTGTCAACCTTAATTTACTTTATAATAATAGTAAAGCATTGAAAACTGGGGGTTATTTGGCTAAAGTTGTGTGGAGGGGTACAGCCCAGTTAGGGAGGAGGAAAAACTGGCATATGTTGAGGTGTAGGCTGGACGTTCAGCAGCTGCGAATGGAGGAATTGGAGAAGTTGGAGGAAGAGGAGGACATTTTGCTGGCAACCTATGTATCATCAGGGGAAGGTGGTACAAAATCCTTTGAAACCCAGGCATGGTTCATTTTAATGAAGGTGAGATCGCCTACATTTTGGTTCAACAGCTGGGTCCTTCTTTCTGTCAGGATTGATCCAGCAGCACTGAAGACTCTTTCTGATTGCATACTACCAGCAGGACAAGCGAGCTCCTGTAAGGCATATTGTGCCAATTCAGGCCAGGTGTCCAGTTTACAGGCCCAGTAGTCAAAGGAGAATGAACTGTGAGGGAGAACATCGATAGGGGAGGAGAGGTAATTTTGAACCATAGTTGACAACTGCTGTCTCCTGTCTGTTGCAATCGATTCAGTATTACCAGTCGTGTGAGCGGTACCAGAGAAATCAGTCCACAACATGGTCATGAAACCCCTGACTCCAATGCCACTTCAGCTGTGTGCACCACAAACACATCTTCCATGTTGACTAGTACGGCTCGTGGTAGAACCTGCACCACTGCTGTGTGCTGGCAATGCCTCTAACAAATGGTTTACCAGAGTTGCTTGGTTGTTCGCCAATATTAGTTCTACTGTGGCATGATGTTCTGTAATTTGCCTTTATAGCGTGGATCGAGGATGCTGGCTAACCAGTAGTCGTCATCCTTCATAATATTGGCAATGCGGGGGTCCCTTTTTAGGATCCGCACATGTGGGCCAATATTCCAGGTGTCAGTGATGCACTGCCAGTGGTGGGTGGAGGAGAATTTTCTGCCAAATCCACATCCCTCCAGTCACGCACAAACCCTGTACCTGACCTTGGCAAGCTAACATTTTCTCTTACCCCCTGAGAAGCATCCTCCTCCCCAAAATAATCATCCCCCTCATCCTCCTCCTTCTTCTTCCTCCACCTCGTCCAGGACAGTTCCCTGAGCAGACAATGCCTGACTGTCATCAAGGCTTCCCTCCTCCTCCCCCGCTGTAGACGCCTGATCCTTAATGTGCGTCAAAGTTTGCATGAGCAGACGCATAAGTGGGATGCTCATGCTTATGATGGCGTCGTCTGCGCTTACCAGCCGTGTGCATTCCTCAAAACACTGAAGGACTTTACAGAGGTCTTTCAGCTTTGACCACTGTACACCCGACAACTCGATGTCTGCCCTCAAACTACCTGCCCGTGTATCCTCCCACAAATGCATTACAGCCTGCCTCTGTTCGCACAGACTCTCAACCATGTGCATGGTGGAGTTCCACCTTGTTGCAACGTCTATGATTAGGCGGTGCTTGGGGAGGTGGAGCGATCGCTGCAGCCTCTGCATACGACTAGAGTCTACAGGCGAGCGATGGATGTGCGAGCACAGTCTTTTCACCTTATGGAGCAGGGCTGGTAACGCCGGATAATTATTTATGAAGCACTGCACCTCCATGTTCAAGGTACGAGCCAGGCAAGGTATGTGTCTGAGTTTTGCCAGGGCTATTGCCGCCACAAAATTACGTCCGTTATCACTGACTACCTTGCCTGACTCAAGATGTAGACTGCCCAGCCATGACTCAGTTTCTCGCTGCAAGTAGTCGGCCAGTACCTCCACGGTGTGTCTGTTGTCGCACAAAGACGACATCTTTAAAACAGCCTGCTGACGCTTACCACTAGCTGTTCGACAGTGGGACACCTTGTGTGAAACACTGGAAGCTGCGGATGTAGTGCTCGTGCGACTGCGCTCTGTCGACGAGCTTTCGTTTCTGGAGGAGGAGGAGGCGGAGAGTCAAACGTCTACAGCCAACTGTTGCCTATAACGTGGGCAAGGCAGCACTGTCCCACCGCCACTGTCCCCTGTGGACCCTGCATCCACTACATTCACCCAGTGCGCAGTGATGGCCATGCCTACTGGTCCATGCATCTGTTGTGAGGTGCACCTTTCCATTCACTGATTGTTTGAGTGCATGGACAATGCGGTTTTTCACATGCAGGTGGAGGGCAGGGATCGCTTTTCTAAAAAAGAAGTGCCGACTGGGTAGGTCATAGCGTGGGACAGCGTAGGCCATGAGCTCTCGGAACGCTGCGCTTTCAACCAAACGGAAGGGCATCATCTCTAATGAGATCAGTTTGGCAATGTAGGCGTTCAAAGCCAGTGTACGCGGATGAGAGGATGAGTACTTTCTTGTCCTACTCATAGTCTCTGCTAGGGTGAGCTGGACTTGAGAGCAGCATATGGTGGAACTAGCGGTGGACATGGCGGACTGAGAGGGGGTTGGTGATGGTGGTTGGGGTGATGGCCTAGATGCAGTCTTTCATTGTAAAAACATTGTGATTCCCTGACTGCTTTGGCTTTGCGACGACACCTCAACATTTCTTGCTGGTGGTGTGCTAACCAGTGGGCTTACAGTGGGGGAAGCGATGTAGCGTTGCTGGCTACCCTCAGTCGGAGCAGGTGCACGTGTGCTACCTGAGGTTTTGTAGTCCATCCACGCTTGCAAGTGCATGGTGTTTACATATCTAAGCATGAAATTAGTATTCAAATTCCGGAGATTTTTCCCTCAACTAAAGGTCCTTCCGCACTTCTTACAGATAACCTTTGCATCATCAATAGGATTTTGGTAAAAAAAAGTGCCACACTGCTCTCTTCCTACTATGGGAAAAATTTTCAGGGCTTGCACGCTGTGCTAATTTGACCATCTGGCCAAGCTGTCCTGCAAATCTTGGTTTTTTTAACACGTTTTTGGACTGCTACGGGCCTGCCAGATAACTGCAGCTGCAATGTCGATGCCTGCTGCGTATCCTCCTCCTCTTCTGAGCTATTGCCAGCGGCACCCTCTTCCCCCAATGGATGCCAATCCGGGTCAACAACTGGGTCATCCATCACCTCCTCTTCAATTTCATCTGCACTTTCCTCTGTGTCACCGTGTAAGGTGGTATAGTATGCCGGAAGGGGCACCTGAGTTTCATCAGGGTCAGAATCTGGCTCAGTAGACTGCGAGGGCAATGAAGTGCTCTGGGTCGTGTACCAGCAGAATCATATAGCACTGGCTGTGCATCAGTGCACTCCATGTCATATTCATCTTGGACTGGGGAATTCAGTATTTCACTTGATAACTTAGGCATTGTATTTGAAAAGAGCTCCAGGGAGGAATCTGAAGTGTGGCCGGCAGCATCCTTCACTTTTGGTGGGGGTGAAGGACACAAGGAAAGGTGTTGTTCCTGACCAGGAGCCTGCACTGACGACTCGATTCAGTGCTTGCAGTTTTTGAAACTTCAGAAGAGGAGGCGATAGAGCTGGAGGCTGTTTCGGCAATGTAAGCCAAAACCTGTTTCTGATGCTCCAGCTTTAAAAGTGGTTTACCTACTCCCAGAAAAAGGAGCCTTCCAGGCCTTCTGGAGCCAGACGATGATGCAGGCTCAACACCTCCTGCCTTAGGTGCTATTGTGCTTTTGGCATTACCAGCAGATGCACCACCACCATCAGTACCAGCTACCCCCCCGCCCACGTCTGCGGCCTCTTCCACCATACTTCCTCATGTTTGGGAAAATGTACCAAAAATACCAGCAGATATATGGTACTGTATGAGGAGCGTACGACTGTATACGGTGTAGGGGAATATTAAATCTCCGTATATATTTCCGGAGTCACACACAGACGATCGCTCAGTATGGATTTGACCGTACTACAAACAGCAGATATACGGTACTGTATCCGAAGCATTCAGCTGTATACGGTGTAGGGAAAAATTTAAATCTCTGTATTTATTTCCGGAGTCACACACAGATAGTCAGCATGTATTTGTCAGTGATACCAGCCGGTACATGGTAGTGTGTGTGGAGCGTACACCTCTATACGGTGTGGGAAAAAATGAACAGTCAGTAACTGTGCAGAAAAAAAGAATAAAAGTATTCGTGCTGTGTAAAAAGCAGTCTGCACAGCAGTGTACACACAGCAATACAGCTATCAGGCAGCCTAATAACCAGCGCTGCTGCACACAAGAAAATCCTCCCCTCTCACTGCACACTAACTGTACAGCACAATTGCTATCAGCACAAGCACATAAGAACTTCTTATATGTTTACAGCCCTAACTCTCTCCCTACTGATAAACAGCAACCTCTCCCTACTGTTAAGATCGGCAGAGGTAAAATGGAGGTCGGCGGTCAGGGCTTTTATAGACACTATGACGCCCCCCAAAGCAAGCCAATCACTGCAATGCCCTTCTCTACAATGGTGGTGGACGCTGCACATGTCATCTCGTTGCCCACAGTGTACGTCCTTGCTCATTGGCTGAAAAAGGCACCTGCAAGCATTCTGGGAAATCCGACTTTGGCGCTTGTTTCGCTGCCCGCATGGCCGACTTCACGCTATGGTCGGGTTTCGGTCGGCGAAACCCGACTTTGGCATAAGTCGGCGACTTATGAATCTGGCCGACCTGTTTCGCTCAACTCTACTCAGTACCAATGCTTTCTGGCTGATGTTTTGGTCACTTTTGAATGTTGTCTGTGCTTTCACACTCGTGGTAGCATGAGACAGCCTCTACAACAGCCCAACACCGTGCGGCCCTCCAAAGAAATTCCACCCCACAGCATTACTGACCCACTGCAAATCGGTCATGCTGAAGGATGTTGCAGGCAGCAGATCGCTCTCCACGGCGTCTCCAGACTCTGTCACGTCTGTCACGTGCTCAGTGTGAACCTGCTTTCATCTGTGAAGAGCACAGGGCGCCAGTGGCGAATTTGCCATTCCTGGTGTTCTGTGGCAAATGCCAAGCGTCCTGCACGGTGTTGGGCTGTGAGCAGAACCCCCATCTGTGGACGTCGGGCACTCAGACCATCCTCATGGAGTCGGTTTCTAACCGTTTGTGCAGACATATGCACATTTTTGGCCTGCTGGAGGTCATTTTGCAGGGCTCTGGCAGCATATATATATATTATATTCACTTATATTTGTTTTGTGTGTGTAAACATAAATTTGAATATGGAATGTAATGATTTCATGGTCTTCAATGGAGAATGAAAAAAGAAGAGGTTGAACAAGGAAATTACATCACAATTTTTTTTAAATAATATATCTTTTATTTCTATGGATTTACAAAAATGTATGAAAAACCGCAACAAAAGCGCGTCAATTTTCCACTGCGTTTTCCTGCCAAGAGATGCAGAAATCTTGCAGAAATTTCTGCAAGCAAATACGCAATGTATGCCCATAGCCTAACTGGTCATCTTCCAACTTCTTTAGTACAAGTAAAAAAGACCATTCCCCTCCACAAATCACAGAACACAAACACTTTTCAACCATAACGTCAAAATCACTGACAGATTACCTAACCGTAATATTGTCGAGTAACCTTTCACACTGGCACTCAAGGGGTGGGATATATGAGGCAGCAAGTGAACAGTCTGTTCTTGAAGCTGTTGATATGTCAGAAATGAGGAAAAATGGGTATTCTGAGCGAATGGGCCAAATTGTAAAGATTAGATAATTCGGGCAGAGCATCTTATAATGGCAACTCTTAGGGGATATTTCTTGTATGGGGAGATCTCAAGCACTCAGTTTGTGCTAGACAGGCCAGGAATTTACAGGAACTGGAGGCTTTTTGCCAAGAAGAGTGGACAGCTTTACCATCTGAGAAAATAAAGAACCTCATCCACAACTACCACAAAAGACTTCAAGCTGTCATTGATGTTAGAGGAGGCAATACACGGTGTTAAGAAATGGAGTATGTGAACTTTAGGTCAGGGTCATTTGGATGCTTTGGGTTGTCGTTATTATTTAAAAAGAGAAAACAGTAGTTTGACAATAAATGGCTTCACCCAACCACTAAACATGAGTGAAGAAAAAGTTTTGGTGTCATCATTCATATTCTCTGTAAAAAGGCCAAGAAAGCAAACATTCTGCCGTGGCATGTAAACTTTTGAACACAACTGTATGTCTATAATCACTGACCAGTGCATGCTCCATTTTTGGTAGATGGGCTGATAATAGGAAGAAAAGTCTTTGCATCCCCATTCCAGCCTCTTGGCTTAGGCCTCTTTCACACTTCCGTTTTTGACCATCAGTCAAAATCCGCCAGTTTTTGAAAAAAAACGGATCCGCCATTTTTTTTGGGCGGATCCGTTTTTTTTCCCCATTGAGTTGCATTACTGGCGGATCTTGATGGATGGCCATCCGTTGGATCAGTTTTTTTGCGGATCCGCCAAATTTTTTGTGTCCGCCGGCATGCCTGGACGGACCTTGCAACGTTTTTTTTGTTGTAGGATCCGCATTTTCCAGTGCACATGCCCGGAGAAAGGAAGTCAGGGAGAAAATTAACCCTGAAATCCTTTCTGGCGGACGAAAAAAATTCTCTCTCTCTCTCCCTCTCTCTCCCCCTCTCTCTCTCTCTCTCTCTCCCTCTCTCTCCCTCTCTCCCTCTCCTTCCCGGCCAGCAATTCCTTTAAAATTCTTCATTCTGCGGATCCCATCAGTTAGGAACGGATCCGCTTTTCTGCCTTTTTGGCGGGTTTTAACTGACCCAAAAAACTGAAGTGTGAAAGAGGCCTAAGGCTACTTTCACACATCCGTTTTTAGTGATCCGGCGCCTTGCGGTGAAAAGCCGTAGTGTCGGATGCGGCGTGGAGCGCAGACACCGGATGTCTGTGTACGGCCGGATACGGTGTCGTGAAGATTTAAAGGAGCCAGAGCGCAAAGAGGGCGACAGACGCAGACAGGTATGATGAGAGAGAGAGAAAATCACATCAATTATGGGGTTAAAAGACAACGTGCCCGGGCATGCGCAGTGCTGGAAACCGTTCCGGTGCTGTGAAAAAACGTTACAGGAAATGTTTTTTGCACACGCCGGACGGCGCATTTTTCCCGTTTCCGGCAGAAACCTGACACGCCGCATTGCTATCCGGCACGATGCGGCGATAATGACAGTCAATGAGGAAAAAAACAGATCCGTTTTTTTACATTTTCGCAGCATCGTACCGGATTCCAGAAAACGGATGTGTGAAAGTAGCCTTAGGCTGTACAAAAAAAAAAAAAAGATGACAGCAGCTGGTTGCGATCTCTTCTTGATATCATTTGCAACATCTGCCCAATTATCTACAGTTTTGTGTGTGCAGTTTCTACATAAGTATGTCTTGGCTGTGCTAGACTTACAAATAAACTTTGTCAGTATTCTCCAAAATATGTCACAGGTGTCATTCCTCCTTCTGCGCAATCTTCTTACTAACTTTCAATTTGCTTATTTATTTTTATGCTAGTCCCCCTGCAATTTGGGGGCTGGCACAGCTTCAATACTGAAGATTATGCAAGTTTATCACTGAGAAGACTAGCAGAGCTGAAGCTGGTAAAACAGTGTTTTTATCAAATTGCTCAATAAGTGACCCAGCCTTAGACTTAGGGTTTTTGTCCCTACTTTGTTACCCTTAGATTAAACAGCTTACAATGACAGATTGCCTTTACTGTTTCTGGAAGCACCAGCTATTCAGAGCCTATATAAGAAAAAAAACTGTGGACTTTTAGCCACAGCATTTGAAGAAACCTTTTTAGACTATATTCACCTTTGTGTGTGACACCTCAGAGTGCTGTCCGACTTTTTTTTTTTTCACCAGACCGCACTCGGACCCATCGAGGAGAATGGATGTATTCTTCCATCCATTAGAATCCCAGATCCGAGAGTGCGGCTGAGCATGTCCTATTCTAATCTGATTTTGCGGATTAGGGCTGTCCTTTAAATTCTATGAGGATCCATGAGGCACAGATGCAAATTGAAAGGCTTGTGATTTTCTTCCATGTCTCACAGATCTGATGCTTATTGATAAATATTTTAATAAAAATGTGACCTTCCAAGGGTTTTACATTGCCTTTGGAAACAAACACACCTCTTCAATGAATAAAAAAAAACGGACGCAACTAGGATTCATCTAGGATGCCACCTGAGAAAAATCGTTCTGTTTTTCTTGCATGGTAACACAGATGAGCGAATCTAGCCTTAATCTACTGTAATTGTGGGCACTTGGTCATAGAAAGTTGAATTTTTTAAAATCTAAGATTAACATATATATCATGTAGACAAAAGTATTAGGACATGGACACATTACATATAAAGGAGCTGTTATGACTTCCTATTCAAAATTTGTAGGCATTACTATGGGGTCCGCCACCACTCTGCCGCCCCTGGGAAGGCTTTCTACACGATTTCTATTTATCCACAGCAGATTTTCTAGGTGTTCTCCTGTGTCATATATCTGTTATGTTTCATGTGTGACACTTTCAGGTTTTCTTTAGTAAAGAATGGCAACAAATTAAGGTGAATACCTCCGCCGGTTGTGTTTGTCCATCCTCTTCAGAATAATTAGTTTTTGGTTTGCACTGGGCCATGGAATATTTGTATAAGGCTGCTTCATTGGTGGCTGGACTTCTGCAATCAAACAGTGCAAGCATGCCAGTTACCCTGTTAAATTCATGAATAACACAAATCTGTGCACTTACATTTTATGGTGTGACCAAACCACTGGCATGCTGGAAGTCATTTTTTGAGCAATCTTGCTCTATATTTTCTTTGCTTATGGTTCCTAAAAATGCTTGTTTCAAGATAATTTTGCAGTTTTAGCAGATGGCCAATCCCTCCATGAATGTAGAAAGTGCTTATTCATCTGGTTAAATGAGTATTAAAAGGGTTGTTCGGTTTTCTATTGAAAGTCTTCAGTCAGTCTATGTGATTGAAGACTTTTGAATACTTACAGCATGCGCATGCACACTGTCAGGATCCTCCAGTGTTGCCGGTGAGAACAGGAGTTTATGTGATTTATATATGTGATATATGAGCCTACCTACCGTGTTGAGCCTCGCTCAGTACATGTAAATTGAGCAAGGTCACACATGTCTAGTTGGAGTGTGGACAGAAGCATGGAAATTGCATACTTGTCATCACGTAACTGCCTGCTCCTGCCGGAAACACTGGAGTAGTCTGTCAGTGTCCGCTGCACACTGTAAGGATTCAGAAATCTGCAGTCACATAAAGTGACTGCAGACTTTCATCAAAATTGGTTGTTTAGTGCCTTCAGTTGGACGCTTAGAGAGGCATGTGGCCTACCTATATATATAATGCGGCCGACTATTAATGGCTGGGGTGACACTTGCAAGAAACTTGCACGAGTCTCGCATCTCAATACCCAACACATCCGCCTGCACTCGGGATCGGAGTGTGCGGCTGCATGTATTTCTGTGCAGCTGAGCACTCTAGTCTCCGAGTGCCGGTGGCAGTGCCGGGTATTGAGACGCGAGACTCGTGCGAGTTTCTCGCAAGTGTGACCCCAGCCTTAATGGTGATCTACCATCCATTCGTTGCCTGCAGGCTCCAATGCTTACAAATAAAAGTGTAAGGGTGGCTTCACATTAGCGTTTCAGGGCGCAGCGGCGGCCTGCGCATAGCCGCCGCTAAGCCCCGCCCCCTGCCGCACCTTCTCTGGTTGCTTCGCCTACTGGCGCATGACGCTGCATGCATCCTGCGTCCCCTACCTTTATCACTGGGGACGCAGGCCGTGCGCAGTATGCGTTTGGCGGCGCATGCGTCCGTTTGACGGTGCGCCGACCAGCGCCAAACACAACCTCTTGCAATTTGGTTGCGCTCGGCGCACCGTCAAAAGGACGCATGCTTTGATTTAGAAAACACAATAAATCGTAAACTAGCAAAATTGTCCTCCCCCGTGACGCAGACTGTTAAGGGGGTTTTACACATAGCGATGTCGCTGGCAATATCGCTATAACGTCACCGATATTGTGACGTTATAGCGATATCGGTGTGATACCTCCGACCGGCTCCCCCGCTGTCTGTCGTTGATCGCGCAGCTCCATTTCTCGTCGGGCGCTTCCTGCTGGCGCTGACGAGTGACGTGTGGAGGCGGACGGGAGGACGTCAGGATCGCCGCATCTGAAAGGTAAGAGCGACCGCTGTTGCTTCGCTGTGAGAGCTGCCTGTGTGGCAGCTCACTAGCTATCGTTTAGCGATGCACCAGCGATTCTGACCGGGTCCGTATCGTGGTCGGGATCGCTGGTGCATCGCTAAATGTAAAAGGGCCTTTAGTATTCTAGTGGGTGTATATACACTGGCCTTCAATCTATAATGCACTAGTTAATCCTTAAGCTCTCAATGAAATGTCACGTGAAGCGCACTCAATGTTTTATTGTAGTGCTTCATCTTAACACTGGATGTGAACGATACCTTGAAGACTTTTTGCTGCCACCTGATCACCATATGATTCCAATCTCGGTGACATTTTGCATTACGATAAGGGCTAGCCGTGTTGTCTGTTGATTGCCAAAATGCCACAGTATGTGAATTTTTTCCAAAGTCAAGCGAAGGTGAATGGCTGATTAATTTGACTGGAGATTTGTTAATGTCTACGGTTGAATAGCGTTAGACAAAGTGTTGTGTTCTTGTTTTGCTTCTCTTGTGTACCGTAAGTTTCATATTTAATAAGGAAGAATTTATCCAAAACTTGACAATGCTTTGCCTGCAAATTAGGAGCGTCTGCTGAGACTTTCACCTCTCAGCCTGAGCATCATACTCGAAATACAAATTGCAAAGAATATTCTCTCTTCTCTATTCATGGTTGAAGAGTGAAGCATTGCATTGTGTCTTGTCAGCCGCTCAAGGTCACTCCACTCTTCCAATAGTATGTAGATTTGTTTACATCTGCGGTCGGAGAACAAGAACGGATATAATGTATGAAAGTTATACATCCAGGAGGAGATTTTTTAGTACTCTGGTGTCAGACCGCACTTTACGATTCCGAAGCTTCGTCTTTGCTATAATAGATGTGTAATGTCTTTTTACACCAATTCAGTTTTAACTCATGATAACACTGAAATTAGTTTATGGATATTTTAGTTATATTAAACTTAAATGTCTATTTTTTTTGTACCCAATGGCTCACAATGATTGGCTGTACAATATAAAACTGAGAGGGGTAGTCCTGGACTGTTATATTGATGGCCTATTCTAAAGCTAGGTGCAGATGACTGTATATTCACTCATCCATGAGAATCAGGTCAGTTATGCAAATCACACTCTGATCAAACTCTAATCAGCGTTTGATCAGGGTATCAGCACCATGTGATCAGATTCTCTCTGAAAAATGTCTCCATCTTCTCCATTCTGTCAGTCAATGAAAATCAGACTTAACGCAGAAGTTATCCAAGTGCAGTCCGATGGCTTCCACAGACTCATTGACTTACATAGCCGAGTTTGATCCGAATACTGTGTCAAACTCGAGCAACAATCGATTTTTTTTTTCCTTGCATCGGCTCAGTCTGGAGAAAAAATCTTGTGTGTGCAGCTCCATGGAATAACATTGGTCCAATTGCGATCCAATGTTTTATCGAATCGCGTTCGGACTGAAAAAACGGTTTTCTCCACCTGCCCTTAGGATAGGTCATCAATATCTGATCGGTGGGGTTGCAACTCCCAGCACCACTGCTGATCATCTGTATCTGTTGCCAATGGTGTCTAGATATGATCATTTGCAGTGCTGCACAGCACATTTTTGTCAACTGCATAGTGCACCCTGCTGGGAACTACATATCCACATTTTATTGATTTGAATATGGGGCAGATGTGCAGTAACTGTCCATGGCCGCTTGGCAGTTGACGGAGCTGTGCTGTACAGTGTGCAACTCAGGATATCCAGCTGTAGATGGCACCAGGTACAGCTGATCAGTGTGAGTGTTGGGTGTTGGACCACCACTAATCAATTATTGATGACCTATCCTAAGGATAGGCCTTCAATATAAAAATCACGGTCAACACCTTTAACCGTTACTCAGGCATGAAAACACACAGAAAGCCAACCAGTAAGCCGACAAGTGCATATCAATAACCACAAACTGAGGTGGGTATATAAAATTTTATTTGTGGTACTGGTGGATGCACGTGACTCCTCATTGCAAACAAGAACCATAAGTACTAAAGACATGTATACCCAGATCGTGTGTTAGCCTTGTGTACAAGCAATGATAAGTTGGGGAATAAAAGTAACAGTAAGAAAACAAAATCACCGCAAAAAATCAACTGGCTCAGTCTTGCTGCTCCTGTCATTGCATCTTTAAGTGAGGGTCGAGTGAAGCACAGTCGTCTAGGTGTAGGGGAGGGCTCCTCTGTCCGTCATGTTCTAAAGCCCCCGTCTCACATAGCGAGATGGCTGTTGCGTCACCGATTTTGTGACATAACAGCGATCTCACCTGCGATCTCGTTACGTGTGACAGCAGCAATCGGGCCCCTGCTGCGATGTCGCTGCTCGTGCTCGAATGTCCTGGGCCATTTTTTAATCGCTGGTATCCTGCTGGCCAGCATGCATCGCTGTGTTTGACAGGGACAACGAAGAGCGACCTCAATACTACAGGTCTAAGAGACAGGGTCCCAACGACCGTCATATCGTTGCTGCGTCGCTGTTGAGATATGACTGTTTGACATCTCACTAACGACCTCGTAGCGACGCACCAGCGATCCCTACCAGGTTGCATCGTTGTTGGGATCGCTGGTGCGTCGCCAAGTGTGACAGTACCCGAACACTACAAGCAGTGCAAATCCCTTCAGTCTTAACTTCAGTTACCGGCTACTTGGGAGAGGATTATGGGACCTGATAAGGTTGTATTCTCTCTGCAGTCGCTTGCTTCCAGTCATTGGGGTGGTGCAGGGAGCTGTAACGTCACTGCTCACTACACCGTGAGCGCGCGGTAATCACTCTTCCTGCTCCTTGTTTGACATACTGTGTTATAGCCTGTGGGGTTTTTTTTTGTCCTTTAATAATAAGCAGAATCTGCTGAAAAAAATTTTTTTTCTAATACGAGTAGTAGTGTGAAATACGAAATTCAACTCTTTACAGGT
The DNA here is from genome assembly GCF_039654945.1 of Dendrobates tinctorius. Lineage (NCBI taxonomy): Eukaryota > Metazoa > Chordata > Amphibia > Anura > Dendrobatidae > Dendrobates > Dendrobates tinctorius. The sequence goes on from NW_027361672.1 coordinate 5,193,810, forward strand.
GTAACCACAAGGAAAACTGCAAAAATCATACCTTTAGTAAATTGTGAATGCTAAAGGTCTTTGACACATCATTTATCTGAAGTGTTTTTCTAGGGACCTGAATGTGACAGCAGATCAAGTTATTTCTTCTGTAGTTCTTACCTTCCAAGGGAATAGCATATGTGGGATTTTAATTAAAAATAGGAAAACTTAATTAAAGCTTTATTGTGTACGAGGAAATTGAAATATTAAGAGATATTTGAATGTTTTGATTAATAATTATAAGGTTCATGTCATGAAGGATGGTGCAATATGTAACGGAATGTTCTTAAAATTGTGTAAGGGGTAGATGCTGCTTTTTAATCCACAGGATAGTGTTATGTTTATGCCTTTCACAAGAGTATAAAATCTACACACAGTGCCTTGCGAAAGTATTCGGCCCCCTGGAACTTTTCATCCTTTTCCCACATATCATGCTTCAAACATAAAGATACCAAATGTAAATTTTTGGTGAAGAATCAACAATTGGGACACAATTATGAAGTTGAACGAAATTTATTGTTTATTTTAAATTTTTGTTGAAATTCAAAAACTGAAAAGTGGGGCGTGCAATATTATTCGGCCCCTTTAACTTAATACAGTTGTGGCCAAAAGTATTGACACCCCTGCAAATCTGTCAGATAATACTCAGTTTCTTCCTGAAAATGATTGCAAACACATTCTTTGGTATTATCTTCATTTAATTTGTCTTAAATGAAAAAACACAAAAAGAAAAAATTCCACACCAAACATAAAAAAGAGGGTGGACAAAAGTATTGGCACTGTTCGAAAAATCATGTGATGCGTCTCTAATTTGTGTAATTAACAGCACCTGTAACTTACCTGTGGCACCTAACAGGTGTTGGCAATAACTAAATCACACTTGCAGCCAGTTGACATGGATTAAAGTTGACTCAACCTCTGTCCTGTGTCCTTGTGTGTACCACATTGAGCATGGAGAAAAGAAAGAAGACCAAAGAACTGTCTGAGGACTTGAGAAACCAAATTGTGAGGAAGCATGAGCAATCTCAAGGCTACAAGTCCATCTCCAAAGACCTGAATGTTCCTGTGTCTACCGTGCGTAGTGTCATCAAGAAGTTAAAAGCCCATGGCACTGTGGCTAACCTCCCTAGATGTGGACGGAAAAGAAAAATTGACAAGAGATTTCAACGCAAGATTGTGCGGATGTTGGATAAAGAACCTCGACTAACATCCAAACAAGTTCAAGCTGCCCTGCAGTCCGAGGGTACAACAGTGTCAACCCATACTATCCATCGGCGTCTGAATGAAAAGGGACTGTATGGTAGGAGACCCAGGAAGACCCCACTTCTTACCCCGAGACATAAAAAAGCCAGGCTGGAGTTCGCCAAAACTTACCTGAAAAAGCCTAAAATGTTTTGGAAGAATGTTCTCTGGTCAGATGAGACAAAAGTAGAGCTTTTTGGGCAAAGGCATCAACATAGAGTTTACAGGAGAAAAAAAAGAGGCATTCAAAGAAAAGAACACGGTCCCTACAGTCAAACATGGCAGAGGTTCCCTGATGTTTTGGTGTTGCTTTGCTGCCTCTGGCACTGGACTGCTTGACCGTGTGCATGGCATTATGAAGTCAGAAGACTACCAACAAATTTTGCAGCATAATGTAGGGCCCAGTGTGAGAAAGCTGGGTCTCCCTCAGAGGTCATGGGTCTTCTAGCAGGACAATGACCCAAAACACACTTAAAAAAGCAGTAGAAAATAGTTTGAGAGAAAGCACTGGAGACTTCTAAGGTGGCCAGCAATGAGTCCAGACCTGAATCCCATAGAACACCTGTGGAGAGATCTAAAAAAGGCAGTTTGGAGAAGGCACCCTTCAAATATCAGGTACCTGGAGCAGTTTGCCAAAGAAGAATGGTCTAAAATTCCAGCAGAGCATTGTAAGAAACTCATTGATGGTTACCGGAAGCGGTTGGTCGCAGTTATTTTGGCTAAAGGTTGTGCAACCAAGTATTAGGCTGAGGGTGCCAATACTTTTGTCTGGTCCATTTTTGGAGTTTTGTGGGAAATGATCAATGTTTTTCTTTTTGCTTCATTCTCTCTTGTGTTTTTTCATTTAAGACAAATTAAGTGAAGATAATAATACCAAAGAATTTGTGTTTGCAATCATTTTCAGGAAGAAACTGAGTATTATCTGACAAAATTGCAGGAGTGTCAATACTTTTGGCCAGAACTGTACTTTGTTGCGCCACCTTTTGCTGCGATTAAAGCTGCAAGTCGCTTGGGTTATGTCTCTATCAGTTTTGTATATCAGTTTTGCAAGGCACTGTAGATACAGTACATCCATTACAGTAGATACAAAAGGGCCCACTATATATGTATCCGTCAAAGGGGTTGTCCACTAGTGATGAACAAACGTGCTGGGATAAGGTGTATCTTTGGGTGTACTCGATTAATATGTTGGAGTCCCTGCACCTGCATATCTCATTGCTGCAAGGATTGCCTGTTTGACAGCCGCGAGACATGCAGGCGTGGGGACTCGAACATATTATTAAAGCATGCCGAAGACACTTGGCACCCTAGCGTGCTCGAATAACACTTTATCCGAGCAAGTTTGTTCATCAGTATTGTCCATTACACCCCTCGGGAAAGTTTTGGCAAACCCTACTTTTACTGAATCTTAATGGTGTGTAATGTAGACACTGCTAGGATTCAGCTCCGCTTGCTTTTTGAAGTGGTCATGACATGACTCCATATTTGTAATTTGCATTGTCACACGCCGACTAGTCTCAGCCTCTTTGCTCAAATGATTCTGTTGGGAAATGGCTGAAATTAGTTAGAACATGAAAGCAAATAGCAAACTTGTGTACTTGTGAGAGCCATTGCAACCAGCAAAATGGAGCCAAAGTCTAGTGGTGTGTACTTTACAAACTACATGCAATATTAAGTAAACCTGATGAGGATGTTGTACGTACTTTCAAAATAAATGACAAAGTGGCTGTATTATGCTTTATGAAAGATAAACAGCTTCTCCGCCTGCCTAGCCTCCATCCATAGCTTCTCAGTGTGCCTCCTCCCTGCTGCTCTGTACAATCTGCAGCTGTCAGACAGGCAGACTAATCTATTAAATGACCATCACAGTTGGTGCAGTAATATGTTAAACTTAGAAGAGCTACAAAATGACTATGCCTGACGAAGACACTAGTTCTGTGCTGAAACGTGTAGTTTTATGTTTCACAGTAAGGCTGCGTTCACACGATGAGCTTTTAGTGAGTTTTTGATGTTGCAGATTTTCTGCACTTGTTAGCTAAATTAGGCTCCTTGCGTTTTTTCATTGTGTTTTTGAGTTTGTTTTTTTTTACATGTGTTTTTCATTGCTTTTTTTGAGCCTTTCGTTTTTGTCTTTAGTTGCTATGTCATCTTTTAATCAAAGCTGCTTTGCTTTTGATACTCCCTGGTGTTTTGCTTTGACAAAACTTTACTGCGGATTACCTGCACTTTCTATGCGTTTCTGTCTCAGAAATGCACTAAAAACGGGTGTGCGTTCTTTACTTGCAGATTTGAAGTCTAATGCCAGTCTATGGGAAAAAATCTACACGGAAAATTCAAGAGAAATTGACAGGTTGTGGATTTGAAAAACGCATCACTGTGTTCTGAGTAAAAAAGAAGCGCAGAGGGCAGGAGATTTCGATAAATCTTGTCCACTTTGCTGGATCTATTAGAGGCCTAATTTTTGAGTCAGAGAAGCTATGTAAGGTCAAAAACTCATCGTGGGCACATAGCCTAAAGGTTTTTTGCATAGACCTTGGTGATTCTACACCAGTGACGCAGGCGGAACGTCCCTTCTCCATTGGAATTCCTATCAATGTGAAGATTACGGGGTACGTGGCCCTGCACTGTCCGCGTTCCAGCCCAATCCTGGTATTTTTAGAGTACGGTATTGCATCCCACGTAGAGGTTGTCAGATGTGGATGTGTTTACCAGCAGATTATTCCACCATGTTTAGGTAAACACAGCTTCAAAGCGAATGTGATGGAAACTGTGTACCTCTGAATAGATCACTTAACGAGCAATGCTATTTACAAAACAGACTTAATTATTAATCCCGCACTTGTATTACACAAACTGATGTAATTCATTACCACCCCTGTCCATGTCTGCAGAAAGTAATTTCACTCCTACTGAGCGAAAAATTCTAGTAAAAGCCCACAGTTCTTGTCCGATGCGACCAGATGCCTCAGGTGTCTAATATGTGTTTTGTTTTGTTTTTTTCTTGCAGAAGAAGCAGCGAACAAAAGAACTGTCCCAACTCTTTCATTCGTACAATCCATACGACCACAAGGTAAAGTTTACCGTCCATTAGAGGCCAACCACATCATTGTCTTGTATTTGGTCAGTACATTACTTGAGTATTTGTAAGGCAAATATTTTCCAGTAGTTAAGAAAAACCTTCAGGCATTGAAGGCAATGTTTCCCTGCAAAATGGTAAATGCCCTTTTTCAAGAATGTAATTTTGCAATATTGCATTACTATTTGCTTTATTCATAGCCATATCAGTTTTACATATTGCTTCTATAATGTATGCTTTGTCTTTCCACCAGGATTTCTAAGGGATAGACTTTCTCATTAAAGAAAGTGCCAAAATTGCATAGTTAGGCTTATAGGCAGGCAATGCTCCTTGGGAAATAATATATGCAAATAGTCTCTTCATAGAGGAAAATGGTCTCTAGTGTCACCTCTAAGAGATAGCAGAGATTAAAGTATCGATTCTTTAAAGAACGACATTTCAAAATTCAACAATATTTTTTACCTTATTACTTTTTGTCATATTTAAAGGGAATCTGTCTGTAGGATCAACCCTCCTAAGCCGTCCATATGGACATGCAGGTTATTAGAAGCTGAATAAAATTATACCTTGATATCTGCAATCCTATGTCGTATTCCAGAGAAATAAGTATCGATCACCTACCAACCATCGAGAATTCTGGCTCTCATAGACCTGTTAGTTTTTCTTTAAGAAGCCCTCCTACTCTGCACTCATTACCTGTATTAATTGTACCTGTTTGAACTTGTTACCTGTATAAAAGACACCTGTCCACACACTCAATCACACTCCATCCTCTCCCCATGGCCAAGATCAAAGGGCTGTCTAAGGACACCAGAGACAAACTTGTAGACTTGCAGAAGGCTGGGATGGACTACATGATAATACACAAGGTGCTTGGTGAGAAGGCAGTAACTGTTTACGCAGTTATTAGAAAATGGAAGAAACACAAGATGGCTATCAATCTTTCTCGGTCTAGGGCTCCATGTAAGATCTCGCCTCATGGGGTAAGGATGATTCTGAGAGAGGTCAGAAGTCAGCCCAGAACTACACAAGGGGACCTGGTCAATGACCTGAAGAGAGCTGGGACCACGGTCTCAAACATTACCTTCAGTAACACACTACGCGGTCATGGATTAAAATCCTGCAGTTCCCCCTGCTCACGCCAGCACATGTCCAGGCCCATTTGAAGTTTGCAAATGATCACCTGGATCATCCAGAGGAGACATGGGAGAAGGTGATGTGGTCAGATGAGACCAAAAATAGAACTTTTTGATATCAACTCCTCTGTTTGAAGGAAGAAGGATGAGTACAACCCCAAAAACACTGTCCCAACCATGAAGCATGGTGGGGGAATCATCATACTTTGGGGGTGCTTTTCTGCAATGGCGACAGGACGACAGCACCGTATTGAATGGAGTATGGAATAGGTTATGTATTGTGAGATTTTGGCCAGCAACCTCTTTCCCACGGTAAGAGCATTGAAGATGGGTCATGGCTGCGTCTTCCAGCATGACAATGATCCAAAACACACAGCTAGGGCAACTAAGGAGTGGCTCCGTATGAAGGATTTCAAGGTCCTGAAGCGGCCTACGCAGTCTCCAGACTTGAACTCAATAGAAAACCTTTGGAGGGAGCTGAAACTCAAAGTGGGCCACCTACAGCCCCGAATCCTGAAAGATCTGGATAAGGTCTGTATGGAGGAGTGGGCCAAAATCCCTGCTGCAGAGTGTGCAAATTCGATCAAGAACTACAGGAAACGTCTGACCTCTGTAATTGCAAACAAAGGATTCTGTACTAAATTTTAAGTTCTGTTTTTCTGTTCTGTTTTTGGATTTTTTTTTAGATTCTGTCTCTCACAGTTGAAGTGTACCTATGATAAAAATTACAGACCTCTCCATTCTTTGCTGGTGGGAAAACTTGCAAAATCGGCAGTGTATCAAATACTTATTTTCCCTACTGTAGTTTACAGGGACAAATTGATTTTGTTTGACGCTTGCAGTGACTAAATGAATCCTTGCACCTATTTAAGTTTGCACTAGATGAAGATTGTGTGCCCAACTAAGAGGCGCCAAGTGGTCATAGCTACAGCTTCTTTGAAATTCACGAAGGGAACATGACTAGGAAAGCTGTGCTGGTGTTATAACTTTTTTTTTTTTCAAATATTGCCAGATGAAGCATTGAAAGGAGGGGAAAAACACGGTTGAAATTGACTGTGTTAACTTTTATTTATCTCATGGCTAATGCTGAAGGTGTCACTAGATGGTACAGTTGATGCTTGGCTTGTGCATCATAGCTCTACATCATCCTGATATTTATTTATGCGCTCTGGTTGGGCACATCGTGGCGAATCACATTTGGTGGACAAATTAATATTCGTAAAGGCCAAGCTGAGTTTCTCACTGTGAATTGATTTCTCAGTGATGAATCAATAGACTGTATTCTCGTGAGAGCACGTTAGATACACAAAATGGCAGGCTAATGTTTATGTAGGTGACAGGTGCCCTTTAATGTTTTCCTGTAAGGTAATACCCAAGTTCAAGAAAAGCAGGAACAGATCAATCAGCGTAAAGCCGAAAAGTGGCGTAGTGTTTGATACTTGTCTTTCCTTTTTTCCTCTTAGGCAGCATATCGTCTTTATTCATAGCACAAGGAAATTCCATTATTCTTTTATTAGCACTTTTAATGGCACGTGGCCATTCTCTTCTCCCGCTGCCTCCAATGTTCATATCCTTTGTGGCATTATATCAAAGTGTCCTCAAATGATTTTGGCTTTACTTGTGAAGACTTACACACTCCTTTACAAATTAGTTATTAGGCAATGTGGAATAGAATGTGACTGCAGATATATCCCTTTTGATGTTTTGTTTTAGAGCTTTTTAATAAATTATTATAAGTTGTCTGGCTAGCGAGCGACTTTTCCAGCTGCCAAGAACTATTCTCCTGACCTGTTTTAATGTGCACTTGGTGCTTGCCTCTGAAAGCTTGCAGGTGAGCTACGACGACTATCTACAAGGTGAATGGTATTTTCCTTTGTCATCTTTGATATTCTCTTAAGATGAAAAGTATGGTATTAATAGCCTCTAATTATTATACTGGAGCAGAGTTTACAGCTGCCAACAGGTTATAGTGACTGAGTGTTTTTGGGGCATGAAAGTCAGAAACTAGATTTAAGCTAATTTCACAGTGACTGATGTTTTTCTTACTCTAGACACCTGGGATCTCCTGTCCACCTTTTACCTTTGGTGCACCACAAAATGAAAAATGTTCAGATTTCTAATGTATAGAAAAAAGTTTTCATTAGTATTAGGGCATTTGCAACTAAAAGTAATGTTATGGCTTTTTAGTGCTATGTCCAGAGCTCTGAACTTGTAGCTGTGCAAGCAGTAAAGGCAAATAAGGAAAATAGATATACTAATCAACTAATTACAACTTTCACCTCTGTCCATCTTTAGACTGACTTCAGGTGAACACATTTGTTCTTTGTATTGACATGGAGACCTCAAACAAAGTACAGAGTTGTAATATGTAGTATACAAGCTGGCAATAAGTTGCCACCACAAATAATAAGAAACGTTATTACTATTACTTAGTGTGTTTGAGGTTTTACTTGTTTAGCTTTTTCCTGTATACCCCTAGCATTGCTTAGTTGCCCAAGTTTTCATTCACGAGAGCACATTTTTAAATTGTGCCAGTGTCATGCATAGAAATCCCTCCTCACTCTCTTGAAATAAATAATAGCATTAAAAAAATTAAAAATTATAAATTATGTAGGACTATCAGTTTGGTATAATCACAAGAAAGCATGGACATGTATTGTAGCATGTAGTGTTCCCACCCTCTGCAATACCCCTTTTATAATCCCCATACTGTATCATGTCCCTCAAAGTGCCACCCACAGAGTATGGTACCATGCTACAATGAATGCCCGTACATATGCCCGTACATTACCCCTCAAGCGCATAGTATAATGCCCCCTGCAAGCACCCACAGTACCATACCCCAACAGTAACACCAAAAACACGGTGATGCCCCTAGCACAGTGACGCATCCCACAGTATAATGGTCCCACAGTACATCCTGCCCACAGAATGTTGACACCCAAAGGCCCCCCCCACAGATCTACCTACATAGTATGATGCCCCCATAACCACCCTACACAACCCCCCATCTTTGTGTGATTGGCCAATATGCTTGATCATTGTGGAATCTATGCATATATTTTATATTGATTAATTTTCACAGTTTTTTATTGAGATATGGTGCTGAGCTTCTTTTTGTTGGTGTTGAATGGTATGTACATGAGCTATCCCAGTGACTTCGGAACTATATTGGCCTTGGACCTATTATTGGATTGGCCAAAAAAGACATTTAGATGTGGTGTGAATGGACTAGTTAGATACGGATCTGCCCAAGGGAATGTTTCTCCCAATCTATGATCCTTCCTGCTGAGAAAGAAGCGCGTTTTCCTGGGATAGTGGGATTGTTCGGTCATATGCAGGATGATGGGAAGTATGCTGCACCCCATCAAGGCCAAAATCACTGGTATAGACGCATTGCTGTATTTTTGTTTTATAATTTAATAATGAAGTCTTCTAAGTTTCATATTGGCAATTTGAAGAGATAATGAGCCGGTTCAGTGATAGAGGATACATAGCTATATTACATCGGGCTTGTAACTGCCTTCTTTGTACTTTTGGAATACAAGGAAATTGATCTTTACATTTCTGCTATGTATTTATTTAGTGGAAAATGTCAGCATGTCAGGCAGTGTTCTCGCTGCATCTGCTCAGAATAAAGCCCGGCATTCTTCTACACATAGTTCTTTATTCATCATAGCTTTGTCAATCTAACATTTCATCTTCTTTGGATAAAATGGATATCAATAATAATTGTGTTATGGTAATAACAGTATTGATGTATGCATGTTGTCTACAGAGCTCTTTGAAAATTACAATATAAGCATATGCTTATTAGATTAGGAAACAAAAATGAGTAATTTGTTTTAATTACTTGGAAATATAATTACTTGCGGGATGGGTAGACGCATGGGAAAAAGATGCTGCTACATTGTTAGGAGCTAATAAGGAATTTGAATGTAGAATGTAGATGGTGTAAACCGTAATCTTGTCTACGGAGTAAGACACTGCAAAGTGAAATAAGCGGAGTCTAGCTTCTTACACACACTGGATATATAATCAAGGATGTCTGATAGGTTATTGATGAATCATTGCATGAGAAATAGACTGAAGCGGAGCACGAGTAACTCCAAAGTCAGTCTGGTACACTGGTTGGCCTTTCCTCCGTCCCATGTGTTAGTTGGGCAGAGAGGTGCCATTCCACTCTCCAACTTCGCACAAAGGCTAGAATTAAAAGCTTTCTGACTGAATGGCTGCATTGAATCGCCACAATAAAATTTAAAGGGCTACTACCATCTGAGCCAGTTACGGCATATCCAAACTATATGACAAATGCAACAGGCCCCCACTAATAAAGGCTGGAGCAGCACAGGTGCACTCTACTGATGAGGACAACCACCCACTCACCAATAAGCTGTTATCTAGACACTTTGCATCACACTTACCTGTGTGACTAGCGTCCTATGCAAGCCTTATCTGTGTGCATTTTTTTCTACTAGGCAGCCAACCCCTCCAATATTTAGGTGAGTGGATAGTTGTTCTCATCATTAGAATGCACCTGGGCTGCTCCAGCCTTTATCAGTGGGGGCGTGCTGCATCCTGCTAGTGCATTTGTCTTTTGACAAGTTTTTGGTGAGGCTATTTTTCATGATGTGTTTCTTTGAGTTTCTCTGTGTTAGCTATATCCAAAGTATATACTAGAAATGGACATATACTGTATATACATTTCGGTGATGAGTAGGTTGTGGACCACACAAATTGTCACTGTGGATCTAATGTAGAGGGAGTAAAACTACTGCTGATCGATTTAAACCTTGTACATTTTTTTGGCTACTAATTAGTTATGGTTATACATAATTTTTCAAGTAGCAGTAAAATTGTAGGATTACCATAATATATGCTTAATGTTGCCCCAAGAAAAAGTACACCGTGAACCAAGCAATAGTGACAAGAAACCTTATTTGTTCAGATTTTTGTAACAGTAGTATGGCTGGTCATTGGTCCTAACCGTCATCCCCTACCCCCTCTCACAGGTTTGTTCAACTGACTGTCAGACATACAGTTGAAACCAGAAGTTTACATACACTATATAAAAAAGACACATACGCATGTTTTCCTCAATGTTGGACATGAAATCAGAATAAATCTTTCCTGTTTTAGGTCAATTAGGATTACCATAATTATTAATATTTACCAAATGCCAGAATAATGAGAGAGAATGTTTAAGGCATTTTTATTACTTACTGCAAAGTCAAAAGTTTACATACATTTCATTAGTATTTGCTACCATTGGTCTTAAACTGAATGACTTGGGTCAAACGTTTGGGATATCCTTCCACAAGCTTCTCACAATAGTTGGTCAGAATTTGGGCCCATTCCTCCTGTCAGAACTGGTGTAACTGATCCAGGATTGTAGGTCGCCTTGCTCATGCCGGCCTTTTCAGCTTTGCCCATAAATTTTCAATAGGATTGAGATCAGGACTTTGTGATGGCCGCTCCAAAACATTGATTTTGCCATCCTTAGGCCACTTTACCATTTTTTCGGTATGTTTTGGGTCATTGTCCATTTGGAAAATCGATTTCTACCCATGCTTTAACTTCCTGGCTGATGTCTTGAGATGTTGCTTCAGTGTTGCCACAATCTTCTTTTCTCGTGATGCTATCTATTTTGTGAAGTGCACCTGTCACTCCTGCAGCAAAACACCCCCACAACATGATGCTGCCACCCCCGTGTTTCACAGTTGGGATTGTATTTTTGTCTTCCAAGCTTCTCTCTTTTTCCTCCAAACGTAGCGATGGTCATTATTCCCAAAAAGTTCAATTTTAGTTTCCTCCGACCACAGGACATGTCTCCAAAAATTAAGGTCTTTGTTCCTGTGTGCATTTGCAAACATTAATCTGGCTTTTTTATGTATATTTTGGAGAAATGACTTCTTCCTGGTATAGTGGCCTTTCAGCCCATGTTGATACAGTACTCGTTTCACTGTGGATATTGAAACAATCTTTCCAGCTTCCGTCATCTTCACAAGGTCTTTTGCTTTTGTCTTTGGATTGATGTGCACATGTCGGACCAAAGTACGTTCATCTCTGGGACGCAGAACCTGTCTCCTTCCTGAGCAGTATGATGGCTGGATATTCCCATCTTGTTTGTACTTGCGTATAATTATTTGTACAGATGAATGAGGCATCTTCAGGTATCTTGAAATTGTACCCAAGGATGAGCAAGACTTGTGCAATTCCACAAATCTCTTCCTCATATCTTGGCTGATTTTTTGAGACTTTCCCATGATGCTGCACAAAGATGCTATGTGATTCAGGTGTGCGTTAAAATACATCCACAGGTGTGTCTCTAATTACTGTATATACTCGAGTATAAGCTGACCCGAGTTTAAGCCGAGGCAGCTAATTTTGCCATGGAAAACTGGGTAAGCTTATTGACTCGAGTATAAGCCGTGTATGCATTGTCCCCTCATCCCTGTCCTGGTATGTGGCTCCCCCTGTTCTGTATGTGGCTCCCCCTGTCCTGTTTTGTATGTGACTTCCCTCCCCCCATCCTGTCCTGCTGTATGTGGCTCCCCCGTCCTGTCCTGGTATGTGAGTCCCCCATCCTGTCCTGGTATGTGGGTCACCCGTCCTGTCCTGGTATGTGGGTCCCCTGTCCTGTCCTGGTATGTGGGTCCCCTGTCCTGTCCTGCTATGTGGGTCCCCCTGTCCTGTATGTGGCTCCTCCCCATCCTGTTCTGCTATATGTTGCTCCCCCTGTCATGTATGTGGCTCCCCCTGTCCTGGTTTGTGGCTCCCCCCGTCCTGTCCTGGTATGTGGGTCCCCCGTCCTGTCTGTGGCTCCCCCGTTCTGTCCTGGTATGTGTGGCTCCCCTTGCCCCGCATTCCTCAGCTCCCCCGTCCCATCATGAATGGCTCAGCCCCCATCCCATCCTGTATGGCTCAGCACCCCATCCTATCCTGTATGGCTTAGCCCCTGTCCCATCGTGCATGGCTCCGCCCTCCCGTACTACTCACCCTCCTGGCTCTGGCGCTGGATTCATCCCTGCATCTTCCTTGTCCCGGGGCTGGCAGCTTCTTCCTGTACAGAGTGGTCACATGGTACCGCTCATTAAGGTAATGAATATGCGCTCCACACCTCGACGCCAGGAGGGCGAGTATGATGTCTTCTGTTAGCCAGCGGCTGCAGCTGTCACTGTGCTACAGCTGCCGGCTCCTGTCGCTCCCCCTTCCCTGACAGCAATGACTCGTGTATAAGCCGAGAGGGGCAGTTTCAGCACAAAAAAGTGCTGAAAATCTCGGCTTATACACGAGTATATACGGTAACTCAGATGTTGTCAAAAAAGCTTTCAAACACATAACATCATCTTACGGGCAGTCCAGAAATGGCATAGCAAGCTTAGTGTATGTAAACTTTTGACTTTATTATTATTCTGGCATTTGGCAAATATTAATTATTATGATAATCCTAATTGACCTAAAACAGGAGAGGTTTTTTCTGATTTCATGTCAGATATTGAGAAAAACATGCATATGTGTATTTTTCTATAGTGTATGTAAACTTCTAGTTTCAACTGTACATGAAGCAATGCACATACATATGTAATAAATAGTGGTCTGGTCTGTCTATAACCTACGTTAAATGTGTTGTTTTGAAACCTGAAGATGTGTCATGAACATTAATATTGCTGTTAGAAAAAAAAAGGTACTGTCAAAAGCTTTATCCCACCTGACGGATTACAAATCTCACCAGAGTAAAACAGATTTCCAGGACTATTATTTAGGTAGCCTATCCTAAATATTGCCATCAAGTTAAAATCTGTGGTGGCTGCTGCCAAAAAAAATAAAATATCGTTCAGTTGGTTCAAAGGACTGTCAAGGTCTGACTACTGCTGCTTCCCCTTTATTGCCTGTAAAGGCCCCGTCACACATAGCGAGATCGTTAGCGAGATCGCTGAAACGTCACAGGTTTTGTGAAGCAACAGCGATCTCGCTACATGTGACACATAGCAGCGATCGGCCCCCCGCTGCCATCTTGCTGATCATGATCAAATGTCCCAGGCCATTTTTTGATCGTTGGTGTCTCGCTGGCCATCATGCATCACTGTGTTTGACAGCATAACAACCATGAACGAATTCGTTGGCGACTCAGAACTCAGGGACACAAGCGTGAGTCATCAGAATAGCTGCTGTGTGACAAGGTCCCAACGACCGCCGAGGTCGTTATATGGATCGCCGTATCGTTGCTGCGTCATTGAGTAGATCTGCCTGTTTGACAGCTTACTAGCGAACATGTAGCGACGTACCAGCGATCCTTACCAGGTCATATCGTTGTCGGGATCGCTGGAGCGTCGCTATGTGTAAAGGTACCCTAAGGCACAGTGCTTCACATTTACTTGTGGCTGTGCCTGGTATTGCAGATCAGACTGATTTATGGTACTTTCATAGGACTGAGCTGCAGTGTTGTAACCACTGCAAAATGTACATCTCTGTACCTACAAAACAATGAAGTAAATAAACCACAAAACCGCTCCCTGGAGTCCCACAGGCTAAATAAAAGGTAGTAACAATTTAATATTTTTTTTGTCCCATAGGTATGCACAGATGTAAAATACCAGGGTTATATAGTCACTCTCCCCAGGGACAGTGCTGCTTCTCCAGGTTGTTGATCGGTGACATCACATTTAGTGTGCACATGACTGCTGCTGCCAATCAGTGAGCTCAGCAGCTCTGCTGATATAGACGGCACGAGCCACCATGCTCAGTAATAAACAGGTAGCATTACACCCGTGGAGAGGAGTACATCACTCAAATTTTACACTTGTGCACACCTAGTCTCCAAAAAAAAGTTGAAACGGGACAACCCCTTTAAGGGACATGACCAGTGGAGAACCAGAGTGTTTGATATAGATGCCTTATCTTAAGTACAGGCCATCAGTATCGAAGTCCCAAAATTACTCATTAACCAAACAGCCATTAGTGGTATCATTTCTGCTAAAAAGGTGTTAAACTGTACAGCTCAGTAGCTGTCCTACCACACTGGTTGGCTTCATGGCACATTCTTAGGAGACATCCGCCAAAAGCAGATCTCTCATATGGCACAGTAGCTGTATTATTTTTGCAAACCTTACTCGATAGGTTTATAAAAATGCACTCTCACTTCCTAAAAGTGTCTTGTTATTTAAAGGGATCCTGTTACCAGGTTTTCCCACTATAAACTAACTCCACCATGTTTTCCCTCTTTTACAGTAGTGTATCTACCTGCATATAGGCCCTCAACCCCCTCTGCATAGCCCAAAAATACTTTTTATGATGCCGTCATATTGCGTGGTCCATTCAAATGGGTGTAGCTGATCTTGCTTGGCGCCTCCTCTTTCCATGCTATGGCCATCCTCCTGTCCTGGTCCACATGAAGCAGGACGTGTCAGCCCCATGAAGCAGGGCAAGAGGTTCACGATTGAATGGAGAGAAGAGGCGCCAAGCAAGTCCAGCGACACCCATCAGTACGGACAGCACCATATTGGGGAAATATAAAGGTATATTTTGGTCTGTGCAGAGGGGGTTGGGGCCTATATGCAGGTTGCTAGACTACTGATAAAGAGGAGCTAAAGATGGTGGCCGTACTTTGTAGTGGGAAAACCTGGTGACAGGTTTCCTATAATTCATGGAAATTCATTCTTTGAATAGGTCTTTGATCAGTGCAGTAAATGCATTGCATAAATTCCACTAGTGTTGTACACTGGAAGCTTTGCTATGAACACATTTTGTGCAGTGTTGTATTTTTGGTAGAGAAGGACCATTTATATTGAGGTATTTGATATTCTGATCTCGGCCAAAAGCTGGACTTCCTTTTTCTGTAATTCTTAACTTGTAGCTGACTGCATTTGCCAAATATTTGAAAATGCCTTTTCCAGACTCATTTTTGTAGCAAATAATGGAAATAAAAATGTTCAATTATCACAGCAGAGTGTGGTTATTCTATTGCCTGAAATAAGCATGTAAACTCTTCTCAAGACTAAGCGAAGACATTTGTTCTTGGATCCTAATAATATTCCTGCTTCAAGTTTTAATTGGCAGAAAACAGTGAAAAGGTGTAACTCGAGGCTCTTGTTGCTTTCCGTTATTCACACATTAGCAGACGCGTTCTTGGACCATGCTTATCAAGTCTCTCGACATATACTCTTCTGCTGATCCTTATGTCATTCCCTAAGGAATTTCGATGGTGCACATTAGAAATTGAAATGGAAACAGATGGACAACACAGCAGAAAACCGTATCATCTGTGGAAAGACATGTACTTCAGAAGAACCTTGCATGAATCTGAACTGAATTTTCATAAGTCATCGTTTATCATCTTTTAGACCCACATGCTTTATACCAAAATTATTTTCTGTAGGCCATGAGCCCAAGAAGTATTTTGTTCTGGGGAAAGATCTTTACCTTCTCTTTCTCTGAACGCTGCTCCATTGTGTGCTATAACCAGGTTTTGATCTGGGGTAGAAGAGCTACCAATATCTTCAGGCAAGGTTCTTTACTGCACCATTGCTGCTCAGGGACATTTTTGATATATTTTTAGATAAGATAAACTGGTTACGTAAAGGCACTTTAGCTACTATTTTATGGTATTAGCAGTGGTTTAGTGTTGGCGTACAATTCTATTTTGTATTAAAAAAAAATGTATATATACCCATAGATCCTGAAAATATTAATGTATTACACATAGTGGGTTACCCAAGGTGTCAAAATTAAAAAAAATATAAAAATAAAAAACGGTACTAAGGAATAATGCAATAAAAAAGATACATGTATTCACTTACCAGACCAAAGTGGTTCCACTGGACCATTTACTGTGTTCATCATCGCTTTCCTCTGCTGCTTCTGGCAATTAGTAATCATGTGACCATTGCAGCCAATCAACAGCTCTGATTGGCTGCAGCCTTCACATACAGTCTGAGCTGTAAGAAACAACCTCTACATTCTGTCCGAACACGAGAAGACCTCAGCTGACCAGTGGCCCCTGTTGAAGTTATATCAGAAAATAAACCACGAGATCGATGGGGTACACAGGCAATGGGGTTTTTATTTTTTTTTCATTTTTTTGTGCAGCTTTCCTATAAACCCTTCTGGTGTGTGTGTATGTATATATATATATGTGTGTATGTATATATAATGTACTATAGACAACCTGTTTAATTGTACATTAAAGGGGTTGTCTGGGCTTTTCACATAATCTCAGTACATATCTAGGCTGCAGAATTATGACAATAAGTAATTTACTTTCTGTCACTAGTTTGCACGGTTTTCTAGATATTCTGAGCAGAACGTCCAAGGGGGGATGTTATGGCATTGAAATGAGAACTAGTCGTAACCTCCTACTCTACTCCAAACATGCCCTCTATAGCAACAACCCCACCCTCCATAGCTACAGGCCCTCCCCATCCACATGAAGCAGCCCTCATCACACAGTAACAAATCCTCCCCCTCTAGCAGCCTCACTGCAGAGAGCAGACCACCCAGCTGCTCCTCCCCCACTCCCCCAGACACACACTGAACAGTTATCTATGGAAAGTGAAACTCTAGTGAGGAGTGAAAATCGTCCTGTATTCTGGGCCACTCCATGATTACAATACATAACTCATTATCAGTAATTCCTTCCCTCACTGTCCCAGGCTGCTGGCAGCAGTAAGAACAGACTGTGTGATGGCCAGTGATGGGGGTCTGCAGCTTCTAATCTGCACAGGGGATGGCAGTCACTGATGTAATCTGTTCTGTGACAAAGCCTCTGCTGTGTGAATGAGACAGCTCTGTGTTACTGATGTCTTCACACAGCAGCAGATTTGGTGCAGTGTATGTGTGAAGCTCCACCAAGCTCCTACCAAGCTCCAGTGACCAGCACCATCCACTGCCCACTCATTGGCTGGCAGTAAACTGCACCAGCACTCATCTTTATCATCATTCCAGCATTGGAAAGAACACAGCAGTGATCCTGTATTTGTGAAAGCAGCACAATACATACATACATACACCCCCCAACACTTCACACTGTTACAGCTGCTGATTGGACAGGCTGCTCCCATCAGTATTTGTGTCATTAGAGACACAGTGCTCACACATACACTGCACCAAATCTGCTGCTGTGTGAAGACATCAGTGACACAGAGCTGTCTCATTCACACAGCAGAGGCTTTGTCACACAACAGATTACATCAGTGACTGCCATCCCCTGTGCAGATTAGAAGCTGAAGACCCCCATCACTGGCCATCACACAGTCTGTTCTCACTGCTGCCAGCAGCCTGGGACAGTGAGGGAAGGAATTACTGATACTGAGTTATGTATTGTAATCATGGAGTGTCCCAGAATACAGGATGATTTTCCCTCCTCACTAGTTTCACTTTCCATAGATAACTGTTCAGCGTGTGTCTGGGGGAGGAGCAGCTGGGTGGTCTGCTCTCTGCAGTGAGGCTGCTGGAGGGGAAGAATTTGTTACTGTGTGATGAGGGCTGCTTTATGTGGACGGGGAGGGCCTGTAGCTATGGAGGGTGGGGTTGTTGCTATAGAGGGCATGTTTGGAGTAGAGTAGGAGGTTACGACTAGTTCTCATTTCAATGCCATAACACCCCCCCCCCCCCCCCTTGGACGTTCTGTTCAGAATATCTAGAAAACTGTGCAAACTAGTGACAGAAAGTAAATTACTTATTGTCATAATTCTGAAGCCCAGATATGTACTGAGATTATGTGAAAAGCCTGGACAACCCCTTTAAGTTTGAAAAATTCTATTCTTACCAAATTATTATTTTTTTTTTAATAAGCCATTTTGCATTTATTAGATGTAATGTATACCAGCTGTAATTTTCGATTCTGGTGACACCGGTCAACCAGTTGATATGTGTGAGGGAATAAACAGTGATGCAGCACCCCTTATACTTAACGGGACTGTGTGAATGTTAACACCAGAGAAGGTTTTAATCACCACTCACCATATAAGTACGGTATATTGGAAATTCTCACCGGTGGAAATGTGTGATTCTGTTTACTGAAAGCTACATGCTGTTGGGTTTTATAATGTCTATGGGGCCTCTTGACTCAACCTCCAGTGGGCTGTTCTCGGGGAGATGAGGCACTGCCAGATGAGGCTGTCGTTGGCTTACCTTTCTCTTCCCACTTACACAGGCAGAGTTTTCCACATGGAGCATGCATGTATATGGCTACTCAAGTCAGAAGAGATGGCTGTTGATGAAACAAGCATTTGGCTAACTGCTAACTTCAATGTGTATGGCCAATCTTAGAGTCATTTTACACACGAGAGCTCAATCATGTATATCCTGTACGTTTGTGGGCACCATTTCACAAAAGTGTTAATGTTAAAATTTAATGAATCACAACATAACTCTTTCAAGGTCTCAATTTTTAGAGAACTAAATTGTTAAATCTCAAGAAATTTTTACAGGAGCATGTATAGCTGCTACAAATAAATGGCCCATACAAAAAATATTCTGAAAAGTGTTCCCTTAAATACAGTGAAGCATTTTAGCAGTTTATGGCAAGAACAGATGCCGTGGATCTGGCAGGGGTGCTGTGCCTATTGTTTTCAATGTTGTGCCTGTGGGAGCAATCTGGATCAGTTACTGCTATTTGACCTGGCTGTTCATAGAGGCAGAGGGAACTGATTTTACCTCCTTAAAAGTATGAGCAGACCTCCGTAAAACGATATCCAATTATGACATCCTGTTTGAATTGTTGAAAATATCTCACTCTATATGAAGTATAAACCAGCAGTATTGCCTGAAAAAATCTCTTGAGATGTATTTGAGGAACACTATGGTCCTGTGGACTATGACTATTACTGTTCCCTTCAGAAAAATCCATACCATGGCTTTGTTCCTGATCCCTCTTGGAGAACAGTGCCTGTACAACAGCTTTCGCAGTAAACCTTCTAGACACTTGGCCAGTTATTTTTAAGATCCATAGATCTCTGCAAAATGCTCCTTTATGGGAAAACTGTCACTTGGCAATGCTTCCATGTGAATATTGCAAGCTCATTTATGCCAACATGTTACCTAAAATGTTAATTTTCAGTTTTGCAGTTAAAGGTTAAAATTCTATATTTATGCAAAAAGAAAATTCACACAATTTTGAAATATTATTGCTGCACAGCGTACTCATAAAATGTATCAGAGGTTGAAATGAAGTTACTGGACTCTTACTTTTCTTTTGGTTGTGCAAGACTGGAAAATATTGTACTACGTAGTTTACAGTCCATATGTAGTGGACTTTTGTTGTACAAAAATGGTCTCCTTTTCTCTGAATGAATACAATTGTCCATGAGACAAATCGATATAGAGTAAGCGTGTTTGTGTAGTAAGATAGCAGAAAGTAACGTCCTGGATGATCGTTATGTGTCTCTGAGATGGTTGGCCCCAGTATTGTAAAGTCTGTACCAGTAACACTAGGTTACTGCGAGAGTATTAATTTAATTGGATTTCAGGTCCGGGATTTAGGAGCAACCAAAAGAGTCTGGGTGGGAAAGGTCATTCCCATAATCCAACCCATGCATTACAGACCACATAACAGACAGCTGGGTTAGCTTAGCAGTGTGAAGCTGTTCTGGAACGGAACAGAAATGTTTGGCGAATGCGTTTAATACTACTTGGGTTAATTCTGCCTGGAATACCGAGATTGGTGAGGCTGCTAGATTTACTTTGTTCATTGAACCGGAAGAAATGACTATTTATGTTATGCATTTGTACTGAAGGAAGGCTGTTTTTGTTTCGAAGCTATAACATTTATGATGGACAATAAACCTTATCCTGTTGTGATATAAAAACCCTGCGCATGTGCTTGTCCAAGCGGCTACCAGATAGCTGAAACCCTACAGTGTATATAGAGTATACTATGTGTACATATAAAAACAATAATTTATCTAGTGTCAGCATATTTGGCAGCACTTTACAATTGAGATATTACAAAGCAACACAGTTCAACAGTTACAGGAATGAGGGCCCTGCTCGTAAGCTTGCAATCTATAAGGAGGTTTGGGGCAACACAATAGGTAGTAGGAAAGTGCTTGTCCAGCCATAATTAATTTAATAAACAGAGGTTTTCAAATAAAATGTCATGACACAGTCAGCACTCAGTATCTGTTTAAGTACAGTTACCAAGGGCTATTAGGTGCATGAAGGATGTGGAGACATTAATAGGAGAGACTAGACTCTGAGGGTAAAGGGACAAGTCAGATTAGTGACTTGAGGTGATGAGCCTGTCTAAAGAGATGTTTTTAAAGCATGCTTAAAAATGTGGGGGCTAGGTATTAATTGGATTGTCCAGGGTTGTGCTTTCCAGAAAACTGGTGCAGTACAAGAGAAGTCTTGGAGATGTAAGTGGGAGATGCAGATTAAGGAGTAGAGTTGAGCAAATTTGTTTAGGTTCCCTCTTATTCGGCAAGCTTTGGCGCTTACTAAATAAGCTGCATAGGGAACCCTGATTCCTGGATTGCGCCGGCTGATCAGCTGCATGTGTCACGGCTGTGTCACAGCACATGTATGGAGAGCCTGTTTGTTTGGGCTCTCCATGCATGTACTATGACACAGCTGCGACACATGCAACTGCGGTACCTATCAGCTGATCAGCCGGCGCGATCCAGGAAGCCGGGCTCACTCTGCAGCTTATTCGGCTATAGCTTGCCAAATAAGAGGGAACCCCAACAAATTTGCCCAACTCTATTAAAGATAATATTGGTCTTAGATCAGTTGCAGGATGGAGAGCATGGGTAGGGCAGTATACAGAGATAAGGGAGGAGGTGTATGGTGTTGCAAAACTGTGGAGAGTTTTGTAGGTGAGAGCAATAAGTTCATATTGTACAATCCTTAGGAAAAACTAAGTACACCCCCTGAATTCTATGATCTCTATATATCAAATCATAATGATATAAAAAACTGGTCCTTAGAAGGTAAATGCAACCTCAGATGAACAACAAAACATGACAAATTACACTATGTAAATTTTTAACAAAAGCTTTATCAAAATGCAGAAACAATGTGTAGAAAATTAGGTAGCCTTTACGTCTTCAGTAGGGATTAAGAGACCAAGTACTGCTAATAAGTGGTTCTTGATTAATTGTTTGTCATCAGCTGCG
Source organism: Dendrobates tinctorius (assembly GCF_039654945.1). NCBI lineage: Eukaryota > Metazoa > Chordata > Amphibia > Anura > Dendrobatidae > Dendrobates > Dendrobates tinctorius. The sequence continues at coordinate 5,215,400 of NW_027361672.1, forward strand.
ACCATCTCTCTAAAAACAGAAGTTTTGGCAGTTTGCTGCTTTAGAGCATTCAAGTACAGTGGGTACGGAAAGTATTCAAAACCCTTTAAATTTTTCATTCTTTGTTTCATTGCATCCATTTGGTAAATTCAATAAAAGGTCATTTTTTCTCATTAATGTACACTCTGCACCCCATCTTGACTGAAAAAAAAAACAGAAATGTAGAAATGTTTGCAAATTTGTTAAAAAATAAAAACTGAAATATCACATGGCCATAAGTATTCAGACCCTTTGCTCAGTATTGAGTAGAAGCACCCTTTTGAATTAGTACAGCCAGTTGATCTTCAATTTCTCAATTCTCCAGCAAAATTTAGAAAACCATTTTTTTTTAGGGAACACATCACATTTGAAGTGACTTAGAGGTGCCTACATGAGAGAAAATACCCAAAATGACACCATTTTAAAAGCTGCACCCGTCATAGTGCTCAAAACCACATTCAATAAGTCTATTAACGCTTCAGGTGCTTCACAGGGATTAAAACAATATGGAAGGAAAAAAATGTGAAGATGTTACTTTTCCCCACAAAACTTTGGTTTCGCCCCAAATTTTCCATTTTCACAAGAGTAACTGCATAAAATGGACTATATAATTTGTCACACAATTTCTATAGAGTACACCAATAGCCCATATGAAAAGGAAAACTACTGTTTAGGGCCACGACATGGCTCAGATTGGTTTAATATTTATTTTATTGTATATACACTGCTCAAAAAAATAAAGGGAAGACTTAAACAACAGAATATAACTTCAAGTAAATCAAACTTCTGTGAAATCAAACTGTCCACTAAAGACCTCTTTACATTTAGCAATGCACCAGCGATCCCGACAACAATACGACCTGGTCAGGATCGCTGGTGCATCGCTAAATGGTCGCTAGTGAGCTGCCACACAGGCAGATCTCACAGTGATGCAGCAGCGATACAGCGGTCGTTACTTACCTTTCAGACGCGGCGATCCTGACGTCCTCCCTTCCGCGTCCACGCGTCGCTCGTCGGCGCCAGCAGGAAGCGCCCGACGAGAAATGGAGCTGCGCGATCTCGCGCGATCAACAACAGACAGCGGGGGAGCCGGTCGGAGCTAAGTATCACACATAGCGATATCGCTGCTGCGTCACCAAAACCCCCTTTAGGAAGCAACACTTTTTGACAATCAATTTCACATGTTGTTGTGCAATTGGAATAGACAACAGATGGAAATTATTGGCAATTATCAAGACACCCTCTATTGAGTGGTTAAGGAGTGGTTAAGGAGTGGTTATGCAGGTGGGGACCACAGACCACATCTCAGTACCAATGCTTTCTGGCTGATGATTTGGTCACTTTTGAATGTTGGTTGTTCTTTCACACTCATGGTAGCATGAGACGGACTCTACAACCCACACAAGTGGCTCAGGTAGTGCAGCTCATCCAGGATGGCACATCAATGCAAGCTGTTGAAAGAAGGTTTGCTATGTCTGTCAGAGTAGTGTCCAGAGGCTGGAGACGCTGCCAGGAGACAGGCCAGTACACCAGGAGACATGGATGGGGGCCATAGGAGGACAACAACCCAGCAGCAGGACCGCTACCTCCGCCTTTGTGCAAGGAGAAACAGGAGGAGCACTGCCAGAGCCCTGAAAAATGACCTCCAGCAGGCCACAAATGTGCATGTGTCTGCACAAACGGTTAGAAACCGACTCCATGAGGATGGTCTGAGTGCCCGACATCCACAGGTGGGGGTCGTGTGTGTGTGTTTGTGTGTGTGTGTGTGTATATATATATATATATATATATATATATATACACACATACACAAACATACTAACATTTTTCCAGTCCTTTTGCCTATGTGGAATTTTTCGGTTCCATATGGCTTAAGGAGGTACATTGCTAAAATCCTTCTCCTAACACTGACACCTTGTTATAGCCCATACATACAGCCTTTCTCGCATAAGCTTTTTGTGCTCATTCGTTTTCAATTTAAATTACCTTTGCTCCGTCATGCCTGACTATTGAATGCTACATTTCAGTGGCGCCGACAGTGGTTTGTTTGAAAACCCATTAATCTTATTGTGGTGTCAAAAGTCTGAAATTAAAGTTACAGATAATATGCATATAATCATTTCCTGCGAGCTGCTTCAGCTCTAGTGTCTATGTAGCAAGATTTCTTGAACATCTTGCCCCCTATAGATTAGATTACTTAATGTTAGATCCTGTGGCCTTCTAGTTTATGGCCTGAAGATAGAATGAGTTGCTGGCAACAAGCAGGGCTTTTCTGTTATATTAGAAAGGTTATAATGATGTTAGAGGGCAGCGTAGACCGCAAACGGCATCTAGAGACCCATATGTTCTGCATAACAGCTGTCTTGACATACAACTGGGGCTCTCTTTCACGGGCTGTTGGGGAGACCTTCATTTACATAGGTTGTAACCTTTCCTTTATTCTGTTGGACGGTGTGTTCATTCTGTCACTATTGTCAGACCCTTCGGTTGTTAAAGATGTCAGCTGTATTGTCCAGAATTTATGTGCGACTGATAATTGACAAATAGCAGCGTGTCCACTCCTGTCCCCAGCTGCTCTGGATGAATAGAGGAAAAGCAAATTAGTGGAAGAGTGAAAGAAACTAACGTAATCATAATGATTTTCTGGAAAAGTTGGCGTTTCCATGATGGATGTCATAATTGGGAAAAATTTACTTTGGTTCTTGTTTTATAGTAACTATAAAATATAAGTTGTTGGGATTTTTTTTTTGTCTGTTTAATATTTTTTTCAGAACTTAATGTAATTTTAAGTGTTCTGTTTAATTACCTCTCTTTAAAATGCAAGTGAATATCAAAAAGTTTCCCTAGGTACAATTGCATTTTCTTGCACAAAGATCTCGAGAAAACAGAGCAAACTTCATGTCTTAGATTTTAGACTGTAAAGTCGCTAGACTTAGCCTTAATCAGACTCTTGCTTGTATGCATTTACCAAGCAAAACTGTCTCGGGGAAAATATAAGACTTTAGTGTCTAAAGGGCCTGTCACACTAAGCAATATCGCTATAACATCACTGGTTTTTGTGACGTTATAGCGATATTGCTAGCGATATCGCTATGTCTGATACTTACCTCCGACCAGTTCCCCGCTGGTTATCGCTGATCGCGCGAGAACGTCCTGGGCCGTTTCTCGTCGTCAGCTTCCTGCTGGGCTTCCTGCTGTGGAGACGAGCGACGCGTGGACGCGGGCGGGAGGACGCAGGATCGCCTCCTCTGACAGGTAAGTAGCGACACCCGACCCCTGCTATGTCGCTGGTGAGATCTGCCTGTGTGGCAGCTCACTAGCGACCACTTAGCGATGCACCAGCGATCCTGACCACGTCATATCGCTGGTCGGGATCGCTGGTGCATCGCTAAGTGTGACAGTACCTTTAGTGCCTTCTAAAAATCTTATCTCTCTTGCCAGATAGACTATAGGAAAGCGTTAAATCAGCAGTGCAGCACATTTTTGCCTATAGAATACAGCATAGACTATTATTACAAAATAATTTCTTAGACATGCCTTTTTATATACCCTGTAAGGTGGCTGCCATACACATAGTGGATGATATGTATCACAGAGGTGCATGTCCTCTGGTTTAAACCTGGAGTAATGCAGTAGTACACATAGTACTAAGAGGTATTAATTGGTCATGTTATGGTCTGGTCTTATTGTGAGCATCTGAAGAGTTAGGGCTGGACAGTTGCTCACCATATCTCCACCCCTGGGTGTGTTCACACTTAAAATGCTACCTGTTTATCTGTTACATGGTTCTGTGTGTAGACCTTCTGGATTGTGTGGCTTTGCTAAAGGACTAAGAAGCTGGACTCTAATCCAAACATGTGAACTATGTATGGACTTACTTTGTTTTACTTTGTGCCAGACAGAGGCTGTATTTAAGTTTTCCTGTGATTTGGTTTATAAGGACTGAAATAAACCAGCTGGACTTTTAAATAGAAACTGTTCCTGTGATACCTCATATCGCTTTCAAATGAGTAGCATTGAAGCAGACTCAGGGCACCACTTAAGAAATGTTTAGATGGGATCGCTAGCCACATACTTGAAAAGGTATCAAACAAAGGAAATAAAAAAGTGTATACACAGGCAAGGATCACCATTGATTCAAAAAAATGTAAATTTTATTAATATGACACGCAAGACTAAATTTTTTTTTAAAAGCAATTAAAAATGCCAAAAAGAGGCTACGTGAAAAATCACAACTGGAGGGCCATGTAGGAACCCTTTAGACTCCTCTATTATGTGCACCAGGGTATACCAAATAATACTTAGAAAAGTCCAAACAATTAAATGATTTAGACATGGTCAGAATCTAAATAGTGCAAAAGATATACTGTATATACTTGTGTATAAGCCGACCCCCCTAATTTTGCCACAAAAAGCTGGTAAAACTTATTGACTCGCGTATAAGCCTAGGGTGGAAAATGCAGCAGCTACTGGTAAATTTCAAAAATAAAAATAGATACCAATAAAAGTTTAATTGAGACATCAGTAGGTTAAATGTTTTTGAATATCCATATTGAATCAGGAGCCCCATATAATGCTTTATACAGTTCATGATGGCCCCATAAGATGCTCCATGCAAAATACACCCCATATAATGCTGCCCGAAGGTTAATAATGGCCCCATAAGATGGTCCATAGAATATGCCCCATATGCTGCTCCATAAAGGTTATGGCCCCATAAGATGCTCCATAGATGATGTCCCATAGATTATGCCCCCTTAAGATGCTCCGTAGATTATGCCCCATAGTTTATGCCCCCATAAAATGTCCCATAAGATGCTCCATAGATTATGCCCCCATAAGATGCTCCATAGATTTTGCCCCATATGCTGCCACTGCTGCTGCAAATAAAAAAAATGACATACTCACCTCTTGTCGCTGGGGGCTAGGTGTCGGGACCTGAGCAGGCGGTGACACCGGCGCGCTATGGGGGCCAGGTGCCGATGTCACCGCTCGCTCAGGGCCCCGGCACCTCAGATATTCACCTGTCCCTAGTCCATCGCTGGTCGCCGCTGTCTGCCGTGTCCTTTGTCAGTGACTGTGCAGGCAGCAGAGGGCGCAGCGCACACTAACTACGTCATCGCACCCTTTGCTACATGAACATCACTGACAGAGGACGCGGCAGACAGCGGCGAGCAGTGGCGGAACGGGGACAGGTGAATACTGCATATACTTAGCCCCTTCTGGCGCGGTCTCTGCGGCCCCCCCCCGCTTCTCCCACGGTCTCCCTTCAGCGGTCACGTGGTACCACTCATTAAAGTCATGAATATGCGCATTTTCATGACTTTAATGAGCGGTACTACGTGACTGCTGAAGGAAGGAAGGGAGACCATGGTAGAAGCGGGGGGCCTGCAGAGACCGCGCCAGGAGGAGGTGAGTATGATCTGACACCCCCGCTCCCCCTCCCCCGCTGACCCCCTGGCGTATATGACTCGCGTATAAGCCGAGAGGGGGACTTTCAGCCCCAAAAAATGGGCTGACATTCTCGGCTTATACACGAGTATATACGATATATATATATATAAATGCCATGGACCAAACAATAAAAAAGTCCTAAACCATAAATGCCCAGTCAATAGGTTCCTATAGGAGATCAAAAGAACCAAAGCAGAATACAAGAGTGCCCCAAAAATTAAGGGACACAAAGACAAGAAATGAAAGGGCTTAAGGGAACAAATAAGTGAGGCTGTAAAAAAAAAACCTGTTGGTAAATACAAAGAGGGTCACCCAATGACGACATGATGTATGGAGGAAATAGAGCCCCACGCATATCGCCACACAGTGTAGCTTCCTCAGGGGATACTTTAATTTTCTTTCCTTTGTTCAAATGAGTAGCATTGTTACAACCCATTTAGTTCAAGTGGCATGTCTGCTATATTGATTCCACATCCTCCCCTGATATATTTCCTCTAATGCGCACATTATACACCGTGTGCAGAATTATTAGGCAAGTTGTATTTGAGAGGATTCTTTTTATTATTGAATAACAACTATGTTCTCAATCAACCCAAAAGACTCATAGATATCAAAGCTTAATACTCTTGGAAGTTGGAGTGTTTTTTTTTTTAGATTTGGCTATCTTAGGAGGATATCTATTTGTGCAGGTAACTATTACAGTGCAAAATTATTAGGCAACTTAATAAAAACCAAATATATACCCATCTCACTTGTTTATTTTCACCAGGTAAACCAATAGAGCAACACAAAATTTAGAAATAAACATTTCTGACATTCAAAAACAAAACAAAATCAGTTACCAATATAGCCACCTTTCTTTATGATGACACTCAAAAGCCTTCCATCCATACATTCTGTCAGTTGCTTGATCTGTTTACGATCAACATTGCTTGCAGAAGCCACCACAGCCTCCCAGATACTGTTTGGAGAGGTGTAATGTTTTCACTCCCTGTAGATCTCACATTTTATGAGGGACCACAGGTTCTCTATGGGGTTCAGATCAGGTGAACAAGGGGGCCATGTCATTATTTTTTCTTCTTTTAGACCTTTACTGGCCAGCCACGCTGTGGAGTATTTGGATGCATGTGATGGAGAATTGTCCTGCATGAAAATCATGTTTTTCTTGAACGATACCGACTTCTTCCTGTACCACTGCTTGAAGAAGGTGTCTTCCAGAAACTGCAAGTAGGTCTGGGAGTTGAGCTTCACTCCATCCTCAACCCAAAAAGGTCCCACAAGTTCATCTTTGATGATACCAGCCCATACCAGTACCCCACCTCCACCTTGCTGGTGTCTGATTCGGAGTGGAGCTCTCTGCCCTTTAGGGTATGTGCACACATAGTTTTTTGTCTCTGCGGATTTTGTAGAGAAAACTGCAGGAAACCCGCAGGACAAAGTGCTGCGGTTTTTCTGCGGTTTTGCCCTGCGGTTTTACACCTCATAATGGATGAGGTGTAAAACTGCAGCGTTTCTGCACCAAACAATTGACATGCTGCGTTTTGAAAACCGCAGCAAAACCGCGCGGAAAAAAACGCAGCATGTGCACAGCTTTTTTTTATTTCCATAGGAAATAAAGGTACTGTACAACGCAGCAGAATCTGCTGCGTTTCTGCAGAGCCAAAAACTCTGCGGAAACGCAGCAGAAACCGCAAAGTGTGCACATACCCTTTCTGATCCAGCCTCGGGCCCATCCATCTGGCCAATCAAGAGTCGCTCTCATTTCATCAGTCCATAAAACCTTAGAAAAATCAGTCTTAAGATATTTCTTGGCCCAGTCTTGACATTTTATCTTATGTTTCTTGTTGAAAGGTGGTCGTTTTTCAGCCTTCCTTAGCTTGGCAATGTCCCTGAGTATGGCACACCTTGAGCTTTTTGCTACTCCAGTAACGTTGCAGCTCTGAAATATGGCAAAACTGGTGGCAAATGGCATCTTGGCAGCTTCACGATTGATTTTCCGAAATTCATGGGCAGTTATTTTGCACCTTTTTTATCAACAGGCTTCTTGCGACCCTGTTGGATATCTGCCATGAAACGCTTGATTGTTCGGTGATCACGCTACAAAAGTTTGGCAATTTCAAGACTGCTGCATCCCTCTGCAAGACATCTCACAATTTTTGACTTTTCAGAGTCCGTCAAATCTTTCTTCGGACCCATTTTGCCATAGGAAAGGAAGTTGCCTAATAATTAAGCACACCTTATATAGGGTGTTGATGTCATTAGACCACACCCCTCCTCATTACAGAGATGCAAATCACCTGATTTACATAATTGGCAGTTGGCTTTCAAGCCTATACAGCTTGGAGTAGGACAACATGTAAAAAAAGGATGATGTGATCAAAATACTTGTTTGCCTAATAATTCTGCACCCAGTGTATGTCTGGCTTGGCAAAGGGGACGGATTCTCATTGCATTGCTCTCAACTCTGATTTCTGTCTAAGCATAGCAGAGTCAGTGACATAAATATGCTGTACCCCAAGTGCAAAGTTTCTGTGCATTCTATGTGAAGCAGTTTCATCTGCTCTACTCTAGATTCCCTTCTTGTGATAGGTGCTTTCCTTGCTTTCTTACAAGCTGGAGGCATGAGAGACAGGCTAAAGTTGCATTTTATAGGAACACGCTGGATATTGTTCTCACTGCCTTTAGATAATATAGACAGACAGTGTGAGCCAAGAAATATTTTATATTGTGACAGCTAATCATTTTAAGGACTTCTATATACCTGCTCTTCTGCATAAAGCACAAGATCTATCTTTAGCTGCAGAGGTAATATACAGAGAAACACTGTTGAAAATGGTTTTCGGAGGAGTCTAAGAGATGCCAGGAGAAGAGAGAGGGAATTTCAAAGGTAAGTGTAATGTGTGTTTCATCGCTGCATTAAGTTTCCTTGGCTGACCACGGTGTCTTTGATCTTCAAAGCTGCCATTGCTTGGTGTCCTTAATGCTCATCTATATATGCAGATACTTCTCTGTTAAGCACACCACTATCACTGCCACCAATTTGTCACAAGCATCAGTCGCTCACAACAGACCTGCCTCTGATGCGACCATAAAGGAGGACTCCCTCTTCCCACTCACTCATCCATCCACCTATCGCAATAGGCAAACAATGAGCTAAGGGCAACCCACAGACGGTCTCCACATACACGCCACACTTTAAGTTGCCACCTCTCACTCTAGCGAGACACCTGCACTGGGCAACACACTACTTCACATGCACCATCATCTTTCCCAAGCTCACCTTTCATTTTTCCCAAGCTCACCTTTCATTTTTCCCAAGCTCACCTTTCATTTTTCCCAAGCTCACCTTTCATTTTTCCCAAGCTCACCTTTCATTTTTCTTTATACTCCTCACCATTATGCAATTTTGAAGCCATCAGTTTTCTTCAAATTTTTCAGCATAGGCCTCTGCAAATTTTAGGCAGATTTTTATGTGCATGGGCTTTAGGAGAGGCGTCCTTCGTGCCTGACACCCATACATGTCATTCCTCTGCAGGGTATTCCATATTGTGCCATGGGAAACACTCAAGTCTAACTTTCTGCTTATTAAGATAAATTCAGATAACTTATGCAGTACGTCAATTTTCTTCAACCCTTCTCATCAGACGATGCTCCTATTTAAGTATTATCTTCCGTAATTGGTCTGGATATCTCTGTGAGTTGGTTGCAGTTCCGTCTTTGTTAAATTTGTGTATCACTTTTGCTACAGCATGCTGACTGATAAGCTTTGCAGATCTTCTTGTAGCCTTTACTTTTCTTGTATTAAGAAATTTTCTTTTTCAGGTCTTGTGGAATGAGAAGGGGTTTTCTCCCTTTTATAGTCAACTGCTGGACACCCGAGTAATGAATTAGGCCTACCTGTGGTTGAATTCTTGGTAATTAGAATATTGTAGTCTAAACTTTAGCTTTGCTCTTAAGACTTTCATTGGGGTGTACTCCTTTTTGCAAGATAGTCTTGAATGAATTTGTTAGGAAATTTAGTTTTATGGGGTAAATATTGTGTGCAATCAATGTCCCACATTTGTGGGAGTATTTTGTAGTATGGTATCCCATATAACATGTTATTTTTTAAAGGGAGCTAAAGGTTTTCTGACAAATTTGTTGGGGCGCACACATTTATTCTGAGTACTGTGTATATATATACAGTGGGGCAAAAAAGTATTTAGTCAGTCAGCAATAGTGCAAGTTCCACCACTTAAAAAGATGAGAGGCGTCTGTAATTTACATCATAGGTAGACCTCAACTATGGGAGACGAACTGAGAAAAAAAAATCCAGAAAATTACATTGTCTGTTTTTTTTTCATTTTATTTGCATATTATGGTGGAAAATAAGTATTTGGTCAGAAACAAAATTTCATCTCAATACTTTGTGATATATCCTTTGTTGGCAATGATAGAGGTCAAATGTTTTCTGTAAGTCTTCACAAGGTTGCCACACACTGTTGTTGGTATGTTGGCCCATTCCTCCATGCAGATCTCCTCTAGAGCAGTGATGTTTTTGGCTTTTCGCTTGGCAACATGGACTTTCAACTCCCTCCAAAGGTTTTCTATAGGGTTGAGATCTGGAGACTGGCTAGGCCACTCCAGGACCTTGAAATGCTTCTTACGAAGCCACTCCTTCGTTGCCCTGGCGGTGTGCTTTGGATCATTGTCATGTTGAAAGACCCAGCCACGTTTCATCATCAATGCCCTTGCTGATGGAAGGAGGTTTGCACTCAAAATCTCACGATACATGGCCCCATTCATTCTTTCATGTACCCGGATCAGTGGTCCTGTCCCCTTTGCAGAGAAACTGCCCCAAAGCATGATGTTTCCACCACCATGCTTTACAGTAGGTATGGTGTTTGATGGATGCAACTCAGTATTCTTTTTCCTCCAAACACAACAAGTTGTGTTTCTACCAAACAGTTCCAGTTTGGTTTCATCAGACCATAGGACATTCTCCCAAAACTCCTCTGCATCATCCAAATGCTCTCTAGCAAACTTCAGACGGGCCCGGACATGTACACGCTTAAGCAGTGGGACACGTCTGGCACTGCAGGATCTGAGTCCATGGTGGCGTAGTGTGTTACTTATGGTAGGCCTTGTTACATTGGTCCCAGCTCTCTGCAGTTCATTCACTAGGTCCCCCCGCGTGGTTCTGGGATTTTTGCTCACCGTTCTTGTGATCATTCTGACCCCACGGGGTGGGATTTTGCGTGGAGCACCAGATCGAGGGAGATTATCAGTGGTCTTGTATGTCTTCCATTTTCTAATTATTGCTCCCACAGTTGATTTCTTCATAGAATCATAGAATCGTAGAGTTGGAAGGGACCTCCTGGGCCATCTGGTCCAACCCCCTGCTCAAAGCAGGATTCGCTAAATCATCCCAGTCAGATGTCTGTCCAGCCTCTGTTTGAAGACTTCCATTGAAGGAGAACTCACCACTTCTCGTGGCAGCCTGTTCCACTCATTGATCACTCTAACTGTCAAAAAGTTTTTTCTAATATCTAATCTGTGTCTCCTCCCATTCAGTTTCATCCCATTGCTTCTAGTCTTTCCTTGTGCAAATGAGAATAAAGTTGATCCTTCTACAATGTGACAGCCCTTTAGATATTTGTAGACAGCTATTAAGTCTCCTCTCAGTCTTCTCTTTTGCAAACTAAACATTCCCAAATCCTGCAACCTTTCCTCATAAGACAGGGTTTGCAGACCGGTCACCATTCTGGTCGCTCTTTTCTGAACTTGCTCCAGTTTGTTGATGTCTTTTTTAAAATGTGGTGCCCAAAACTGGACACAATATTCCAGATGAGGTCTGACCAAAGAGGAGTAGAGGGAAATAATGACTTCACGTGATCTAGACTGTATGCTTCTGTTAATACATCCTAGAATTGCATTTGCCTTTTTTGCTGCTGCATCACACTGTTGACTCATATTCAGTCTGTGATCTATTAGTATACCCAAGTCTTTTTCACATGTGCTGTCACTTAGCCCTATTCCTCCCATTCTATATATGCTTTTTCCATTTTTATTGCCCAGATGTAGTACTTTGCATTTCTCCCTGTTAAAAACCATTCTGTTAGTTGCTGCCCACTTCTCCAGTTTATTTAAATCTTTTTGAATCCTCTCTCTCTCTTCTCTAGTATTAGCTATCCCTCCTAGCTTTGTGTCATCAGCAAATTTAATCAGTTTACCCTCAATTCCTTCATCTAAATCGTTGATAAAGATGTTGAACAATACAGGGCCCAGGACAGAGCCCTGTGGTACCCCACTTGAGACATTCTTCCAACTGGATGTGCAGCCATTTACGACCACTCTTTGGGTCCGATCACTAAGCCAGTTATGAATCCACCTAACAGTTGCCTTGTCCATTCCATACTTAATCATTTTTTCAATAAGGATTGTATGAGAGACTTTGTCAAATGCTTTGCTGAAGTCAAGATATACTATATCTACAGCATTTCCTTGATCCACCCAATCAGTGATACCGTCATAGAAGGAAATTAAGTTAGTCTGACATGACTTATTAGTTACAAACCCATGCTGACTCTGTTTAATCACTTCATTCTTATCCAGGTATTGACATACATGTTGTTTAATAATTTGTTCAAAGATCTTTCCTGGTATAGAAGTCAGACTCACCGGCCTATAGTTACCTGGGTCCACCTTCTTCCCCTTTTTGAAGATAGGAACAACATTTGCTCTTCTCCAGTCTTCTGGCACTTCTCCTGTTCTCCAAGAATTTTCAAAGATTATAGAGAGGGGTTCAAAAATTTCTTCTGCTATCTCCTTCAGTACTCTGGGGTGTAATTCATCTGGACCTGGAGACTTGAATTCATTTAGGCTAGCTAAGTGTTTCCTCACTATCTTTCTGTTTATAGATATCCTGGATTCTTCTATTCCCTTAATAGGACAGTGAATAACAGTTGATGTTACATTATCTTTCTGAGAGAAAACAGATGCAAAATAGGAATTTAAAAGTTCAGCCTTCTCAACATCCTGTCTTACCATTTCATCATTTTCATCCTGTAAAAATCCTATAGCATCTTTGACTTTTCTTTTACTTTTGACATATCCCCAAAATCCTTTATTATTGCTTTTGACATCTCTTGCAAGCCTCAATTCATTTTCAGCTTTAGCTAATCTGATTTGTGCCCTGCAGGTTCTGCAGACAACATTATATTCTTCTTTAGATATGCCTCCCTCTTTCCATTTTATAAACATTTTTTTCTTCCTTTTTAGCATGTGCTTAAGTTCTGTGTTCATCCATCCTGGTTTCCTTAACTGCTTCCTATTCTTCCCTCCAAGCTGGTTGGCTATTGCAGATTCAGTCTTCCCAGCCTGGTGCAGGGCTACAATTTTGTTTCTGGTGTCCTTTGACAGCTCTTTGGTCTTCACCATAGTGGAGTTTGGAGTCAGACTGTCTGAGGGTGTGCACAGGTGTCTTTTTATACTGATAACAAGTTTAAACAGGTGCCATTACTACAGGTAATGAGTGGAGGAAAGAGGAGACTCTTAAAGAAGAAGTTACAGGTCTGTGAGAGCCAGAAATCTTGATTGCTTGTTTCTGACCAAATACTTATTTTCCACCATAATATGCAAATAAAATGAAAAAAAAACAGACAATGTGATTTTCTGGATTTTTTTTTCTCAGTTTGTCTCCCATAGTTGAGGTCTACCTATGATGTAAATTACAGACGCCTCTCATCTTTTTAAGTGGTGGAACTTGCACTATTGCTGACTGACTAAATACTTTTTTGCCCCACTGTATATATGCATGCATATATGCTGACACACACATGTACCATGTATTTATATATATGTTACAACTGGAACTTTATATATGTGAAAATAAATAGTGTGTAAACATATACTGTACATATATAGTGTATATGTGTAAATAGATCTGTATATAAACATTATGTATATCGCTGGATAGTATATTATAGCCTTTTTAGGTGGGTCATACAGTTTAGCTTTACTTATCATGACAAGTAATTTACATTCTGGACAATTCAAAAGGAAAACTTTGTTTCCCCTGGTGGTGGTAGATTCTGCAGTCATTGCTTAGCAAGAGGGCTTAATGATCCTAAGTGAGTCACTTAAACGCCACTTTATTTCCTCTTCAAGCGTTGACACATAAATTGTTACTAAGTTTTACACCCGCAGTGGCCATGCTCTTTATGGCATGTAAGTGCTTTGATCTCTCATATATACTTCTCCTGCTGGAGCGACTGCCAATAAAGCAATAAAATCATGGCAATAATTTCACTTCACGTTTCCCGTATTGATCCTAAATAGAGCAGACCACATCCTAAGGAGCCTTCCCAGACTAATGTCTTCCATGGCTTATCCTGAAATGTCAAGTCAAGCACACAAGCTGCTCCTGATTACGGTAGCTGCTTCCCTGTTCACATATGACATGTACTTGTCCTCTCTTCCTTTTTCTCGCTGTCCCATGTTTTTTTTTACCTCTCTTGGAGACATCTATTGTGATAAAGTTCATTTTCCGTCACTTAGTGTTTCTGCGGGGCTCAGGTCTAGTTTTTACAATTGATTGCATTGTGAGTCTTAAACCGGCTTCACGTGTCCGAGTTCCACGGACTGAAATTGTCAGGCCGACTGTGGGTTTTCTGTTCTAACTCAAAAAGATAAGTCACAAATTTCATGTCACAGAAGCACTCTGAAGCAATATGTCTCTCCAGCTAGCCTGCACTCTTATGCATCATGGGTGGTATAATGACCACCTTAGGCTTGTAGGTTCCTTGAATGCTCTATATTTTGCCAGACTTATCATTATTTAGAATTAGAAGACAAAAAGAAGCGTATAATTTTATCTTTGCCTAATGATGCTATTAACACTGATGATAAAGTAAGGACAGTGGCATTTAAAAGTTTGGGCACCCCTAATCAAAAATTACTAAAAAGTTATTGCTAACATTTAAGCAAATTAAAGGTGAAATGATCTCTAAAAGGCCTAAAGCTAATGGTCACACATTTCCTTTGTATTTTAGGCAAAAAAAATATATATTTTGCTATTTTACATTTTAAAAGTTGCAAAAAGGAAACTAGGCTGATTCAAAGGTTTGAGCACCCTACCTGATTAGTACCTAGTAGCACCCACTTTTGAAAGTATCACAGTTCCTAAACCTTGTAAATGCTTTTTGTAGCCAGCCAAGAGTCATTCAATTATTTTTTTAAGGATTTTCATTCATTCTTCCTTGGCAAATTCTTCCAGTTCTGTGAGATTCCTGGGTCTTCTTGCATGCACAGCTATTTTGAGGTCTAGCCACAGATTTTCAATGATTTTCAGATTAGGGGACTGTGAGGGCCATTGTAAAACCTTCAGCTTGTGCCTTTTGAGGTAGTCTATTGTGGATTTTGATGTGTGTTTAGGATCCTTATCCACTTGTAGAAGCCATCCTCTTTTCAACTTCAAGTTTATTACAGATGTGTTATGTTTGCATCAATAATTTGTTGAAAAATCATTGAATGCATTCTTCTCTCTACTTGTGAAATATTCTCTGTGCCTTTGGCTGCAACACAACCTCAAAGTAAGATTGATCCACCTCCATATTTATTGGTTGCCGAGATGTTCTTTTCCTGAAATACTGTGCCCTTTTTTCTCCACATCTTCCTTTGATCATTGTGGCCAAAAAGTTCTATTTTAACCTCATAGGTCCACAGGACTTGTTTCCAAAATGCATCAGCTTGTTTAGCTTTTCTTTTGCATATGCTGATGCTGAATTTAATGTTGAGGGCGCAGGAGAGGTTTTCTTCTGATGACTCGTCTATGAAGGACATATTTATACAGGTGTCTGTGAATAGTAGAACATTGTACCATAACCCCAGAATCTGCTAAATGTTTCTGAAGGTCTTTTGCAGTTAAGCGAGGGTTTTGATTTGCCTCTCAAGCAATCCTACGAGTAGCTCTCAGTGAAATATTGCTTGGTCTTCCAGACCATATCACCACTGTTCCTGTTATCTGCCATTTCTTAATTACTGAGGAAAAGGCAACTTGAAAATGATTTGCTATCTTTTTATTGCCTCCATCATTTTCAGAGTGCTAGGCAGCTGCTTAGAAAAATCCATGGCTGCTGTGTTTTGGCACAAGGTTAGAAGAGGCTGTGTTTTTATAAAGCTGGGAAATTTGCATCACCTGGCCTTTCCTAACAATGATGGTGAACAAGCCATAAACCTAAAAGGCTAATTAAGGTTTGAAATCTTGGTTAAAGTTATCTGAGCACACAAATCTCCAAGGGTGCGAAAACTTATGCATCAACCCATTTTCCTTTTTTAATGTAAAAGATGAAAATATATATAGTCTAAAATACAAAGGAAATGTGTCATCTTTAACTTTAAGCCTTTTAGAGATCATTTCATCTTCAGCTTGCTTAACTGTTCACAATAACAGTAATTTTGACCATAGATGCCCAAACTATTACATGACACTATATACAGTTTTTTGCTAACTAAATATACACACAAACTAAAAGTTATTATACTACTTGCAAACTTCTGATAGACTCCACTGGGAGGCTAAGCTCACTGACGATTTTCACCATAGCGGCTCTCCTATTCCAGCACTTGGGGAAAAATGACAACTTTGAAAGTAGTCCGGGAGGTTCCCCCTTTTTCTTTACTTTCAGGGAGAGCTCTCATGTATGTTTATCACATGCTGGATCTTAAGATTTTCTATCCTAAAACCTCAATGGGTATTTTACTTGCCACTTAAATTGTATCTGTGTGACTGGCTTATTGTTCAAGTGTCATTTGTGTGCATTTTTTACTAGGCAGCCACCCCCTCTATGAAAATGTTAGGTTTGTGAGTGGGTGCTTTCATCACTAGTTTGCACCTGTGCCACCCCACGCCTTTATAGTTGGGGTCGGCTGCATCCTGCTTGTGCATTTGTGATTTGACTTGATGTTGGTGAGGCTTTTTTTTCTGGTTTCTGTTTTTTTTCTGGTTTCTTTTTGAATTTACATCTCAAGGAGGATCACAAGGAAATGGACAGCATGTGACTTAAATATGAGTGTCTGAGCAATGGGTCTGATTACTTATGACCATGTGATATTTCAGTTTTTCTTTTTTAATACATTTGCAAACAATTCTACATTTCTGTTTTTTTTTCAGTCAAGATGGGATGCAGTGTACATTAATGAGAAAAAAATGAACTTTTTTGAATTTATCTAATGGCTGCAATGAAACAAAGAGTGAAAAATTTAAAGGGGTCTGAATGCTTTCCGTACCCACTGTATGTCCTTTAGGTTGTTGTTTTTTAAATTAAATCAAATCCATTTTAGTACTTGGATTCTCTCATATCTGCTTACATCTAATGCAAAAATAAAAGGGTCATCCTGAGATCCTAAACCTCTGAACAGGGCTGGCTTTAGGTGGAATGGTGCCTTGTTCAAAATTGCCTTTTGGTGCTTCCACCCCATTTTTTTAGGCTTCCTACACACATTTGTATAAAATGGTACCTTCGAAAAGGGTACTGTTTTGGGCCAGTGTGCCCATCCGTGTTTTCCGGTATGGTAAGAAAAAATTAAATTGCAAAGATTTTCCTATAGTTTGCAATGTTAAATACGTACAGCACACAGACAACAAGCGGACATGTGAAGATCACCATAGGTTATGACGGGTACGTGTGTCATCACCTTAAAAAGCATTCCACATGTGAAGGGGGGCCTAGTTTGGCTTTCACACATTTTTGGGGGCTTGTAAAAAAATCAAGAAATTCATGCACTTTCTACTTGTGAAAAATTAAAAAAGTCTTGGAGGCAAGAAAAACATGCCATTGTGGCTATATAGTGTCTGCCTACCATATCACAGGTCCTGAGTAGAGTTGAGCGAATTTTTCAAAATTCGGTTCCGATTTCGATCAGTGGCAAATGTTGTTTTTGCCGTATTCACCAAATGTCATTGGAGTCAATGTGAGTATATTGGAAATTGATTGTCAAACATAAATTTGGCACAATTAAGCTACCAATATGGCACGAATATGGAAAATTAAGATTAGACAATTTATTCCAAACATATTCGCTCAACTCTAGTGCTGAGTTTGGATCCCAGCAATTGTGTGTTACAAGAAGAAATTAAGAATTATTTAAATCTAGAGATCTAAGGCTGGTTTCACATTCGCGCTTTTTAAGCGCACACACGGCCGGGGGTAGCTCCGCCCCCGAGCCGGCTCTCTGCCCGGCGTGCCCGCCCCTTCCTTGTAGCGCCGCCTCCTAGCGCACAGCGGCGCCTGCGATCGGCGCACCCTATCTTTAGCATAGGGTGCGCAGATCGTGCGCAGGCCGTGCGCTAGTTGCGCTTTGACCTGCGCTGCGCACTTTTGACGGTGCGCCGTGCGCGCCAAAATCCGAAAAGTTTGATTTTGGCGCGCACGGCGCACCGTCAAAAGTGCGCAGCGCAGGTCAAAGCGCAACTAGCGCACGGCCTGCGCACGATCTGCGCACCCTATGCTAAAGATAGGGTGCGCCGATCGCAGGCGCCGCTGTGCGCTAGGAGGCGGCGCTACAAGGAAGGGGCGGGCACGCCGGGCAGAGAGCCGGCTCGGGGGCGGAGCTACCCCCGGCCGTGCGTGCGCTTAAAAAGCGCGAATGTGAAACCAGCCTAAGGAGTATGTTTTTTCCTTGTGGAGAGTGACATGCCTCGTCTGGCACTCCAGTATGAGGAGACTTAAACGCCTTGCATTCTCCTCTGGGAAATTAAGTATGCAAATTGTCTCTTCAGAGACGGAGGACTTGAACTCTAGTGCCACCTATTAGAAGTAGCAATCCTCCAAGTCACTATCGACTCATTAATGAGCCTTGCTATATGACTTAAATAACAAGCAAAATCAGAATCTTGATTTGCAGACACAGTGTTTAGGGGTATTGCCCCTCATCAGTACAAAGCATGAGATCTGATTTGGCTATGTGAGAGACTAACATTGGATCTAATGGGTAAGTTTTCTCCTTGTGGAGAATGACATGCCAGGTATGACACGCCAGTATGATGACAATTAAATGGCACTAGAGTTCAGCTCCTCTTTCTCTCTAAAGAGACTATTTGCATATTTAATTAAATCTAGAGAGACATCCACAAAGAGCAGTCACATGCCAGAAACCCTCCCCCAAATGTATTGCCCTGTATGAGTAGGTGAACATGGTCATGCCTATTGTAAGAAACTGCTCTTGACCTGAACCAGAGCAAAGAACAGCAGTGCTCCCCAACACAGCTGCCTAACTGGTCTCCTGTAGAACTGAACCGGATGTGTAGGTGGTATGTCCACTCCTGGGTGACCAGAACAATTTCACTATCGCCATCCTCTTTTCATTAGCGAACTTATGCTGATTGGAAGAGCAGGATATTAGCCCAGTTTCTGGCCACTGCGCCCTCTGTAGCTGCACAGGTGGCACTTAGCCAAGGCCAGTCATACCTATGACTACGCCTCTATAGTATTTTGTAAGTAACTCGCAGAGCTGTACAGTCCATTGTAATGAATGTAATGTGAGAGCATATTGGTCAGTGTACAGAAGGCAAGGTTCTATGATTAATTAGAGCAGTTGTAAAAAGCTGCTGCAAGCCAGTTCATGACTACTCAGACTTAGATGTGCTTACCCCGTTACATGTAAACTGCTTCATGGAGCCTGTGACAAATGCTGAGATCAATTTGCATATAAGCATTTTGTCCTTTGCAACTTTTCTTTCATTGTTTCATGTTAATCTCATGAAGATTTTGTATTTTTTCCCCTAAATTAAAAAAGTCTGCATTTTTTGTGCTTAACAAAGCGAGTGCTGAGCACTGGATCCAGGTCCTCTGGGATGTGGCAGCTATGTTTGCGTGCCTGTGTCTCCGCATTATAGGCTAGGCTGTATGAACCAAATTTCCATCTGTGAGCACATCATTATAGATAGCACTGAGTGGTCTTTTCATTTTGATTGATGCTGCTGGTTCTGCACCATCTGGCTCCTGATAGGCTGCATTAATCATATCTTGGACTAGGAAAATCTAGGCATGACTGTTTAATATGTATTCTTCTTTAGTGTCACAGCAGAGCTTAGTCATGAAGCCAGCCAGACTGGGATTTGGGGCATATTTCTTCTACGCAAATAGTTATCCTTGATAATTGGACCTTTTACTGAGAGTTTTTTTTTTCCTTTACCTATAAAATGCCCACCTCTCGATGTTCATACCCCACAGCCAGATGAAACTGTTTTTTTTTGTTTTTTTTAATGCTGTCTTGTGAGTGCATAGGATTTTTACATTTTGTCTGTTTTTAAGGTTGTTTGTTTTGTGTTGTTTTGTTTTTCTTTGTGCATTTTTTTTACCTCATTTTTGTTCTATGTGCAATATATATCTGCCTGATGAAAAGACGCTGTTCAACAATAAGAACTGTGTTTTCATTTTTGTTACTTTTAAGGTATCTGTAAAAAACGGACCGTGTAGCGTAGATTTGTTTGGCATCCGAGTTTTGGGGCGCACCCATAGACTTGGATGGGCAAGTCTCGTCTGATTTACAGAAAAAACTAGTGCATGCTGCGGATTGTTTCACACGTAGATTGAGTCAGTAGGGAAAATTGCTCATCTGTTTTGCCCCATTAAATAAAATAGTTTGATTCTTTTTTTTTTTTTTTCTTCACAGCATTTGGACCAAAAATACGGTCATGTGAACGAGTCCTTGGAAAGATTGTAGATTTTGCTTTTACCCAAGTCCAATGTCTCCACCCTTCATTAGAAAGATTCATGCCAAAATCTAGACGGTCTTTCATCAAAATTGCAGAGAAAAAAGGGAAGATTTACTAAGCAACGTGGACGGCAATTATGTGCAGATAGCAAAGTGCTACTTTACCACAGTCTTGTCGCCTACCCTAGGGAGGCTTAGTTTAGAGCATAAAACGTGCCAAATTTATTAAAGATGATAATATTGCTGCTAAAGCACACCTACCATTAAGATATCTTAAAGAAACATGTCTAACATACTTAGTGATGTTCATTAAATTTATCAGGCTGCTTACACATTATTTTTAAAAATTTCACATACTTTGCACCGTTACCATTATGTCGTTAGAAGTTACTGATAATTGTCTCTTGAGATTTGGGCCTTAGAGCAGAATGAATCAAGTTCATTAAGAGGCATATGCCATTTATTGAATTTGGCACATCTTTCAGCTGCTGCGTGCCACTGCAAGGAATCTACTGCAGTCATGGGCTGGAGTCAATTTCTGTTGAAATCTACACCTATTTTGTAGTGTAAATTATGATGAACTTGTTGGCTGCACTCAGTAATTCCCCCTCCTGGATAAGCTTTACCTAGCTTTTAAAAGGATGGCAGAACGGACTAGCTCAGGTGTAAAATTGGCAAAAGTCACTACTAAATTGTTGTGCAACTGCAAGTTGGGCAAACATTCTTTGACATTTCAACACCAGAAATTTGGAGAAAACTGATGAACCAGGGCCTGAATGTTGCTACTCCTCTTATAAAAGAACCATCTAGAGAAAGTAGTAAAAGAGCTACACTGACTATGTATCTACAGATGGACATTTCTACACACTTGTTCATGTTCCTGATATGGTGGCCTGCTCCTCCCTGGACTTGCACACAGGCCAATAATACTATTGGTACTTTTTTTTTGCTGTAGATAGACAGTCAGACTAGACAAAACTGACTATGAGTCTGTTTCTCTTACATGTCTATTTTACCTGTTGTGGCCACATCTCTTTTCCAGCAGAAGCCCATAATGGATATTTTGGTTTCCATATTTGTTAATCTGATTGCCCAAAATGTCATCATCCACTAGTGATTTACAAAAGTAGATGAATGTAAAAGGCAAGGTCACTCATCCCAGCCAGTGCCTGTGTACCTGTATAGTGGCTTACAAAAGAATTCAGCCCCTTGCCTATTTACATATTTTGTTACATTACAACCCGAGTTAAAATATTTTTGTTATCTGTTTTGTGTGTGATGCATCAGCACAAAATAGTCTAAGTTGGTGAAGTGAGAAAATATAGGCATAAATTAAATTTGATATCAAATAAATAAAAATTGCATGTGCCTATGCATTCACCCCTTTTGCTATGAAGTCCATTAAAATTTCTGGTGCAAGCAGTTACCTTCATATGTCACATGCTTAGTGACAGGAAGGTCACCTGTGTGCAATCTACCTGTCGCATGGTCTGTGAGTATATACACACCTTTTCTGAAATGCTACAGAGGCTGTAACACCATTAAGCAAGAGGCACTACCAACCAGACAGCACCATGAAGACCAAGGAGATCTCCAAATAAATCAGTGATAAAGTTTTCAGGGTTGGGTTATAAAAATATCTCAATCTCTGTTGACCTCTCAGAGCATAATCCAATCTATTATCATCAAATGGAAAGAACATGGTACCACAACAAACCTGCCAAGAGAAGGCCGCCCACCAAAACTCTTAGCCCGGGCAAGGAGGGCATTAATCAGAGAGACAGAAAAGAGACCAAATGTAACCCCAAAAGAGCTGCAGAGTTCCCAAGCAGAGATTTGTCCATAGGACCCCAATAAGCCGTACTCTACATATAGGTGACCTTTATGGAAGAGTGGACAGGAAAAAAGCCTTTACTTACACTCAAAAATTGTAAGGCTCGTTTTGAGTTTGCCAAAATACATGTGGGAAAATCGTCTGAGTCAAGGGGAAGATGGATGGTGCGAAATACAGGGATATTCTTGAGAAAAACTTGTTTGCCAGTGATTTGAAACTGGGACAGAGGTTCTACTTCTAACAAGACAATGACCAAAAGCATACTTCTAAAGCAACACCCAAGTGATTTAAGGGGAAAATGTATAAAAGTTTTGGAGTGATCTTGTCCAAGTACAGACCTTAATCCAATTGAGAATCTGTGGTCAGACTTGATGATTGCTGTTCTCCAGAGGAAACCATCTAACTTGAAGGAGCTGGGGCAGTTTTGCCTTGAGAAGTGGGCAAAAATAGCGGTGGCAAAATGTGGAAAGCTCATAGACATTTACCAAAGCAACTTGCAGCTGTAATTGCCGCAAAAAGAGGCTCCAAAAAGTACTGATTTTATGAGGGTGTATATGCAACAGCACTGGTATTCCGCTCACTGTTATCCACCCCCACGCAGGGTCCACAGCCAATTGAATAACCACAGACAACAGGTGTCGGGGATAACAGCTGCTTTACTTCAGCAGAACGGGTAGATATAACATGGAGTAATGGTAACAGTTCATGTGGGGAATCCACAGCCAATACAGTTCAGGATTGGATTCTGACACAGAATTGAGGTTCTGGAGCTTTAAGAACCTGTATTAGTTAGGAGCAGTACTTGCAGGTAATTATAAGAGCGTTCAAAGTATCTTGGTATCATAAAGGCAGAAGAGGGAATATATGGCACTATGTACAGACCTGAAATCCCGTATTCATTTCCTCAGCTGGTCACAGTACCTGCAGAAATATACTTGAAGTAAATAATGGATAATTTGCGGTGAGGCGGGGGACCTTCGATTTCCTCAACACGCAGAGCAATAGGTTCTTCTGTACACATTTAGTGCGACCTAATGCAGGAGAAGCACGCCTTAAACTGGACAGCAGGGATCCAGGATAAAAAAAAGGTTAAAAGTCTTTAGCCATCTTGGCTGTAGAAGTCAGGAAAAGATCCAAGACATTAGGCCTGGCTGTAAGTCTTGAGATTAAAAGAAGGATGAACCTCCAGGCTTGGAGCCATTAAAGGGGTCAGGAGACCCCTCACATGAGGTCCGCTCTGGGTCGGTCACATCTTAAACCAAAATCCTCAGGGAACCTTCCACAGAACCCTGTCTTGTCTCCACAGAGACTGGAGGTAATCCTCCCATTGAACCTTGGTGACAGGGTCACCGAACAATAGGATAACTCTCAATTCTTGTGTCAGACTTCACATTGTGAGATTAATATATAAATCATGAATATATGAGATTAGTGAGTAATGGATTCATTTAAACCATATAACAGTAAAAGGATAACTTAGGGGTGAGTTGAGGTGTCCAAAAGCTACTCACGGTCCAGGGTTACTTAAAGGGGCATACCCAGTCTGGACCGAGTCACTACATATAGTTATGCACACTGAGGTTTACAGTTATTTTGTCCTATTTGTTGTTTGCTTCACAATAAAAAGAAAAACAAATGTTCACAGTTGTAGGCAAGTTCTTTACATGAACTGATGCAAAAATGCTCAAAAAAAAAACTCTGAAATTCCAGGTTGTGAGATAACAAAACACAAAAAATGCCAAGGGGGTTAATGCTTTCACAAGACACTGTATATGATGCTTTCACAGGACTTATTTAGCTAAGCAGGTTTTTACATTTCTCGATCACAAGACATATTGTAGAATTTTTAGCCAAGGGTTTTTTGCCAATTGTGAAGGTAATTTTCCATTTCATTTTTGGGAAACAAATGAGTTTATTAGGCTGTTGACTAAAGCTATTGCCGTAATGCAGACTAGTTACGAGTAAAATGTCGATCAGGGCTGTTTTGTAAGAGGAAATGGTACATCTGGAATACAGCATGAGCAATGCTCTTGAGATGGTTTGACAGCAGTGACATAAACCCTTGCCACCGTCTGTGTCACTTCCTGAGATTCACCTTGGGCAGGTTCACCCATTATGAAACATGATCCTGTGAAATACACCAAATGAGTGCAGATGTTTTTGCTGTTAATCATGTTTATGGTTTTCTGATTTTGTCCCCCTATTTCATCTGCTTGTATGAAATGTTTAATGGTACCCTGGCAGAGAATAAAAGCCATCTGCTCCACACTGCGCTCTACCAGAGTGAAGAATGTACACTCTTGCCAAAATTTTCTTTCATAATCTTCCTTCTTGTTGCTGAGCAAATAAATAGAAAGCCTTGTCCTGAATTAGTAGGAAATGTGCTTACATGGTGAGTTTCCGAGCTACGTTTCAATGTACCTCCTCTTAGATTTAAATATTTATACTGTTTAAACCTTCTCCCCTGATGTGCACCTCGTAAGCCGCGACGCGGGCTCAAGAGATGAAAAACAAATGTTCTTGAAGTGTTACAGCTGTGAAAATGTTGAAACAAGTAGACTGAAAGGTGCTGGCTTGTTCTCCTTTTTTGTACCATAGCTTTAACTCCTGTCAGACTCAACTATTGACTTGACACCATTAGTCAGCCCCAGCTTTGATGTTACCATGTATGAGGGATCTTCAGTCCAGACACTGATATTCCTTAAAGATGACGCTACCAGTAAAAAATGTGTGGTCTTTTGACAAGTAGGATTTTGTATATCTCATTCTTTAACAGTGCGTGACACACAGGCTATGAACATGGTTGGTCAAGATCAGCTGTATTGATTCATGCTGAAGGCTAAAACCACGATCACCAAGGCTGTAGTCTAGCACATCATGCTTACATCAGCAGAGCATAGTCAGCCTGTGAATCACACTAGATTCCATCCTTCTCCCAACTCTTCATTACCAAGATACCAAAAACTAATCCTTTTTTTCCCAAGATTTTGTATCAAAGTGTTCGAATTGTTGGGTAGAATGTAGGTTTGTTTTTTTTTTTGGTTTTTTTTTGTCTGTTTCCTCTCAGTCTTAAAAATGTTGCATCATTCAGGATAATATGGCCATTGCCATGATTATGGAATTTCATTATAATAATATTTTCTTTAAAGGGAGCCTCTCACTTATCTGCAGTATGATCTCTGGACAATATGGTGAAGAGAAGACTCTGAGTAGAATGATATATAGGCTTGTTGGAAAAGATTTAGTATAACTTGTATTTTATGTATTGACATCCATGATATTTATATGCGTCCAGTGGGCATGTCTACTCTGATCAACAGCTATCTTAGCATGCGCAGTAATACCGGCAAGCCTGTCAATCACTGAATAGGACCGCCCACTGGACTTGTAGGCTTTCAAAAACTGGTGATTTCAATAAATAAAATGCAAGTTTTTCTGAAAATGGAATCTGATCAGCTTTTCCTGTTCTTAAACATATTACCTGCAGATCAAAATTCATTTTAAACATGACAGGTTAACTTTAAATCCTTATTACATAGTCATTATCCTTGGCGGCTCAAGTTAATGTGCTTTTGACAGAGATTTACTGAACAAAATGCCCCGAAAATGTAGTGCAGCATGTGCCAAAAACGTGCTTACATGAATTGTACTACTTTTATGTATTTTAGGTATTTATTTGGTAAGGATTATAACCTGGTTGCAAAAGTTGTTGCTTCACGTAAAAGGGGTATGTGTTTATATTGAAACACTGTGCACCAAATTTTGGCTCAAATTTCTGGCAGAAGGTAAGCCAGCTGATAGATGACGTAAAGTTGGCCAAGTGTGTCCACGACTAGACCAAATTTGTCAACCAAAGTAAGCCACTGGGATTAATGTAGTGCATTGTAAATCAGTCTTGTCTATGTATACACTGTGTTCCAAATTATTATGCAAATTGGATTTAAGTGTCATAAAGATGTAATTTTTTGTTTATCAAATAAACTCATAGATGGTATTGTGTATCAGGGCTCTTTGGATCACTGAAATCAATCTCAAATGCCTGTGATAATTAGTTTACCAGGTGAGCTCAATTAAAGGAATGCTACTTAAGAATGATGTTCCACATTATTAAGCAGGGCACAGGTTTCAAGGAATTTAGGAAATAAAAAGAATCTCCCTGCTGCTGAAAAGCATCAAATAGTGCAATGCCTTGGTCAAGAGATGAAAACATTAGATATTTCCCAAAAACTTAAACGTGATCATTGTACTGTTAAGAGATTTGTGGTTGATTCTGAGCACAGACATGTTTGTGCTGATAAAGGCAGAATGAGGAAGGTTTCTGCCAGGCAAGTTCATCGGATTAAGAGAGTTGCTGCTAAAAAGCCATTACAAACCAGCAAACAGATATTTAAAGCTGCTGGTGCCTCTGGAGTCCCTCGAACCTCAAGGTGTAGGATCCTTCAAAGGCTTGCTGTGGTGCATAAACCTACTATTCGGCCACCCCTAACAGTGTTCACAAGCAGAAGTGGTTGCAGAGGGCCCAGACATACATGAAGACTAATTTTCAAACAGTCTTGTTTACTGATGAGTGTCGAGCAACCCTAGATGGTCCAGATGGATGGAGTAGTGGATTGTTGGTGGATGGCCACTATGTCCCAACAAGGCTGCGACGTCAGCAAGGAGGTGGAGGAGTCATGTTTTGGGCCGGAATCATGGGGAAACAGCTGGTAGGGCCCTTTAAGGTTCCTGAAAGTGTGAAAATGACTTCTGCAAAGTATATAGAGTTTCTGACTGACAGCTGTCTTCCATGGTATAAAAAGCAGAAACGTACCTTCAGGAGCAAAATCATCTTCATGCATGACAATGCACCATCTCATGCTGCAAAGAATACCTCTGAGTCATTGACTGCTATGGGCATAAAAAGAGATAAACTCATGGTGTGGACACCATCTTCCCCTGACCTCAACCCTATAGAGAACCTCTGGAGTATCATCAAGCAAAAGATCTATGAGGGTGGGAGGCAGTTCACATCAAAACAGCAACTCTGGGTGGCTATTCTGACTTCATGCAAAGAAATCCAAGCAGAAACTCTCCAAAAACTCACAAGTTCAATGGATGCAAGAATTGTGAAGGTGACATCAAGGAAGGGTTCCTATGTTAACGTGTAACTTGGCCTGTTAAAATATTTTGGAGTTAAATAGCTTTTTTGTTCAGTGAATGTGACCTCCTAATGCTGCAAATTCCACAAATGAGCATTTTCAGTTCTTTAAAACATATCAAATGTTTAGAAATTCTACTGTTCCTAATAATTTGGAACAGTGCAATTTGAGTTTTTATTCATTTTGGAGATTATACTGTTATCATTCGGAGGTTTCTTCAATAAAATTTGATGTATACTCTAACGGGTGATGACTTTTATTAGACTGACTGTCATTTGTACAGACTATTTAGGAAAATCAGAGAAAAATATCATTTGCATAATAATTTGGAACACAGTGTATACAGTTTAAAGCGGTATTCACATGCAGTAGTCACGCTTGCAGCCAAAATCTGCAGTGGGAATAAGCTTCTACATTCCTTGAAATTCTTGTCCAAGAATCGCTTTATTTTGTAGGGAAATCGGCTATGTGATTTACAAAAAAAGAAGTGATTCTACATAAGATAGCTCCAAGACCTCAGACGTCAGGTCTACTGTGTTTTTATCCATGAGGCCATATGCTGCATGTGAGCGCAGCCTAAAAATTACACCGGTATTGTAAATCTCCCCATTGTTTGCTTATGAACCACCATATATTCATTTAACCCAGTGAATGAATGGAAATTATGATGAAAGAAAACTCAGAAATGAGTTATCAGACTTAATGTGCGCACCGTTTCATGTTTAATGTCCCATTGTGTATGTGTCTGAATGTAATCTGCATGCATTATTACCACTGATAAATGACGGCTGTGGATAATACAGAAGCAGTAATGTAGGCTTATAGATTCTACAGATCATGTCGCCATATTTGTTCTTTCAGTTGGAAAGTAGAGTAACAACCCATAAAGAAAATGAGCTTGATTCGTCATACCCACACTCGTAGGCAGTTAATCGCCGAGTGTAGAGGACATGCTTGTAGACTGTATGTAAAACTTGCTCCTGGTTGTATAAATGAAAGTACTTTAATAAATAATGGCTGCTGAACATCTTTCATAGGGGAGATAACACATTAATCTAACTATCGCTGTGTTGCCCATTCAAAGTTTTTACCATAACCTTGCATCATGTTCCCACATGCTTTATGCATTTACTAGCCCTCTGTGTCTGTACTGTTACACACTTATGCTGATAACTGGTTCATGCAGCATTACATGAACACCCGATTCTTACACTATGGCTGGTCCGATCAATGACAGCAATTGTTACCATCCACCTTTTGTGTTTCCCCTTTTTCCTTATAGTGTGTAAGCTCGCAAGCAGGGCCCTCATTCCTCTTGGTATCTGTTTTGATCTACCGTATATACTCGCGTGTAAGCTGAGATTTTCAGCCTATTTTTTGGGCTGTGAAAGTCCCTCTCGGCTTATACGCGAGTCATATACCGGGGGTCAGCGGGGATGTCTGAGATCATACTTACACCCTCCTGGCGCAGTCTGTGCAGCCCCCCTGCTTGTCCCACGGTCCCCGGCACCTGCCTTCAGCGGTCACTCGGTACCACTCATTACAGGCATGAATATGCGCATAGTCATGTCTTTAATAAGTGGTATCACGTGACTGCTGAAAGCAGGCGCCGGAGACCGTGGGAGAACGGGGCTGCAGAGACAGAGCCAGGAGGGGGTAAGTATAGCGATATTCACCTGTCCCCGTTCCCACGCTGCTCACCGAAGTCTGTTGCGTCCTCTGTCTGTGATGTTCAGGTCAGAGGGTGCAGTGACATTGTTAGTGCGTGCCACGCCCTCTGATGCCTGAACGTCACTGAGAGATGACGTGGCAGACAGCGGCAAGCATCTTATGGGGGCATATTCTGTGGAGCATCTTATGGGTCCCTATTCTGTGGAGCATCTTATGGGGGCCTATTCTGTGGAGCATCTTATGGGTCCCTATTCTGTGGAGCATCTTATGGGGGCCTATTCTGTGGAGCATCTTATGGGGGCCTATTCTGTGGAGCATCTTATGGGGGCCTATTCTGTGGAGCATCTCATGGGGCCTATTCTGTGGAGCATCTTATGGGGGCCTATTCTGTGGAGCATCTTATAGGGGCATATTCTATGGAGCATATTATGGGGGCCTATTCTGTGGAGCATCTTATGGGGGCCTATTCTGTGGAGCATCTGATGGGGGCCTATTCTGTTGTGCATCTTATGGGGGCCTATTCTGTGGAGCATCTGATGGGGGCCTATTCTGTTGTGCATCTTATGGGGGCCTATTCTGTGGAGCATCTGATGGGGGCCTATTCTGTTGTGCATCTTATGGGGGCCTATTCTGTGAAGCATCTTATGGGGGCATATTCTGTGGAGCATCTTATGGGGGCATATTCTGTGGAGCATCTTATGGGGGCGTATTCTGTGGAGCATCTTATGGGGGCGTATTCTGTGGAGCGTCTTATGGGGGCCTATTCTATGGAGCATCTTAAGGGGGCATATTCTATGGAGCATCTTATGGGGGCCTATTCTATGGAGCATCTTATGGGGGCATAATGTATGCAGCATCTTATGGGGGCATAATCTATGGAGCATCTTATGGGGGCATAATCTATGGAGCATCTTATGGGGCATAATCTATGGAGCATCTTATTGGGGCATAATCTATGGAGCATCTTATGGGGGCATAATCTATGGAGCATCTTATTGGTTAGCATATTCTATGGAACATCTTATGGGGCCATTATTAACCTTTATGGAGCATTATATGGGGTGTATTTTGTATGGAGCATCTTATGGGGCCATCATGAACTGTATGGAGCATTATATGGGGCTCCTGATTCAATATGGATATTCAAAAACATTTAACCTACTGATGTCTCAATTAATTTTACTTTTATTGGCATCTATTTTTATTTTTGAAATTTACCAGTAGCTGCTGCATTTTCCACCCTAGGCTTATACATGAGTCAATAAATTTTCCCAGTTTCTTTGTGGCAAAATTAGGGGAGTCGGCTTATACACGGGTCAGCTTATACACGAGTATATGTGTTTATTGCTCTGCTGTAATGTCTGTAGAAGTCCCCTCTAAAATATAACGTGCTCCAGAATTTGTTGGCGCTATAGAAATAAAAATATTTATTATTATAAAAGGCAAAGATTAATCTAGATTTTGCATGTCTTGATGAATATTTTCAGTATGTGTTGGATGCAGGAAACATGGAGCAATATACTCGTGCCCCAAGCTTACAAGACTCTTTCCTCTCACACAATCTGCTCATAAGTACGGTAATCACAAGAATGAAGCGGTGGAGGCCCTTTGGCATTTTCTTTGCACAATACTACCCCTCCATTCCAGCTTCATTCTAGCAATCACGGAGTTGCCAGCTATCGATTATCATCTACCAGTCAATATGCCACCATTTATTAGCACTAGAAAACCCTTTGTCACTAAGATCAGAAGTAGTTTGTATGTTTTTTTTTTTATATACTTTTAGGCTAAGTTCACACTAGGCATTTTTGCTGCGTTTTTTTCTGCAGCAAAACCTGCACTCTTGACAGACAAGAAGCAACGTTTTTGGTGTGGTTTTCAGGATTCCAAAGTTCAGCTTTGCTTCCACCACAGAAGCATGAACACAGGTCACCAATACAAGACATATGTTCATGAAAAAATACACATACAAATATAACAGCTGGGGAGGTGAATTGGTCTGGAATAATTTACCTAAGACCCTGGCAGTGCATTCAGTTTGTAGAACACTGTTTAACTTTCACACTTTGGTCTGCCATTGAGTTGCTCATGCATTGTGCAATCTTACACCTTGGTCAGCCAAAGGCATTCCTCAATTTCACACCTTTGTTGGCCAATGTTTACTTTTGTACACATTACTAATTTGATTAAACTGTACTAAGGGTCCCATTTCACATAGCGATGCACCAGCGATCCCGACGACCTGGTAGGGATCGCTGGTGCGTTGCTACATGGTCGCTAGTAAGCTGCTAAACAGGCAGATCTCTTCAACGACGCACCAGTGATCCCGACAACGATGCGACCTGGTAAGGATCGCTGGTGCGTTGTCACACAGCAGCTGTTCTGAACAATTCCAGCCTGTGTCCCTGAGTTCTGCGTCACCAACGAGGTCGCTCGTCAGTGTCAAACACAGCGATGCATGCTGGCCAGCGGGACGCCGACGATGGAAAAAATGGCCAAGGACATTCGAGCACGATCAGCGATATACAGCAGGGGGGCCGGTTGCCACTGTGTGTCACATGTAGCGAGATCGCTGTTGCGTCACAAAATCGGTGACGCATCAGCGATCTCGCTATGTGAGACAGTACCTTAACTCTATGTTCAAAAAGCCATGCAAAGCACAGAATACTGATGACAAAAAAACAATGTGTATGCATGAAAATTTTGAAATCTCATTGTCTTTGCTGGTACTGTGAAAAGCAGCTGAAAAATAAGTATTAAAAAAGCAGCAAAAATGCCTAGTGTGAACTTAGCTTTAAAGGGTATTCCCTTTCAACCAACTTTTTCCCATAGGTTCAGTGATATATAAAAGAACAAACTGCACTTTTTTTACCTTCCCCTGTATCTAGGGCATTTGTCTTCACAGCTGCCTAAGGCTACTTTCACACTTGCGTTATGAGGCACAGCGCATGGCCGCCACTAAGCTCCGCCCCGTGCTGCGCCCCCCGGTCAGCTCCTCCTATGGCTGCATGACGCTGCTGTAGGATTGGGGAAAGTTTAACCGACAGGGATGGGGGGTGACCCATTTCTTGCCGCAGACAGACACGAGACTGAGACAGAGTTTGTATTTAACAGGTCCGTTTTTATTGGCCGTCCTGACAACCACAGCAGCTTCACACTTCTCTTGTACACAGACCCGGGTACCTTCACTTCTTTATTACTACATTCGTGGCGTCCTTAATGGCTTTTTTCACTGTGGCTGCCCTAGGCCCATCCACCACAGCGCTTCACCAATCTAAGTACACCGTCCATTTGGTACTCCCAGACTGTCTTCCTCTGCAGCTACCGTCCTCTGGGCCACCCCCCTGTGACTGCCTAAACTGTCAGCCCTCTCTGGAGCGTTTCTACTGTCTATCTCAGCAGAACTTCCTCTCTGGTGTGCTCCCCTCACTGACTGACCCTTTCAGAACCTTCCCTCAGCCTTTTTTACTCCCAGTCCTGGTAGCTCCGCCCACTATCACCTGACAGTTTATCTGACCAATGGCAGTTATTCAGTCTCACTCTTACACTCTCCTCTTACACACTGCCCTCTACTGGTCAAACTATAATACGGCACCCTTTCTCTTTATCTCAGCGCTTTCACACCTACACTGCGCTACCTCTCTGCCTCTCACTACAGGCAGGTCTGTCCATCAGTCCAACTTCC
Source organism: Dendrobates tinctorius (assembly GCF_039654945.1). Classification (NCBI taxonomy): domain Eukaryota; kingdom Metazoa; phylum Chordata; class Amphibia; order Anura; family Dendrobatidae; genus Dendrobates; species Dendrobates tinctorius. The sequence continues at coordinate 5,247,897 of NW_027361672.1, forward strand.
CTACACTCCCCCTTCCTTTATCCATTGTCGTCCTCAACAATCCTGCCCTATTCTACAGGAATGTACCTTCCATCTTTCTCCTTTTCTGTGACCCTTTTCCATTCGGACCGCCATAACCGAGGCCCTAACCTATCAGGTCATCGTCAGCGTCGTCCTATTCTTCTGGGGGTACGTGGTACTGGGGGTCTTACTCAAGGACCACTGTTTGTCTCCATTCTACTTGTTTCTTTGTCCTGCCAACTTAAATAAGTCATGGTCGGCATACTCCAAGTACCCGGAACCTGTTGAACACACACATTTTTTTTTTAAATAACACTTCAACATTTCAAATTTACTGCACTGCATGTGACCTGCGTCCCCTATATTTAGCGTTGGGTTCGCAGGCCGTGCACTGGTATGCTTTTGCTGGCGCAGCGCCAAAAGAGCGCACCAAAATGCAACACGGTGCGTTTGGCGCACGTTGGCGTAGCGCCAAAAGGGCGCATGCACCAGCAAAAGCATACCAGCGCACGGCCTGCGTACACAACGCTAATTATAGGGGACTCAGGTCGCATGGAGCGTCATGCACCCATGGGAGGAGCTGACCGGAGGGGGCGCGGCAGGGGCGGAGCTTAGCGGCGGCCGTGCGCTGCGCCTCATAACGCAAATGTGAAAGTAGCCTAAGTCTTGATTGATCAGCTGCAGTGGTGATGTAATATTGACAGTATTGTAAACACTCACTGAGCCTAGTGGTTCAAGTCACCTAAATCCGCGTAGCCACTGAGCTCAGTGATGGTCTGCAGCATTGTCTAGGTGATATAACTACTGCAGCTGATCAAAGACCAGAGTAGGACAAAGCACTGGACCCAGGGAGGGTAAGTAAAATTCTGTTAATTGTTTTTTTTTTGTTTTTTTTACATATCACTTAGTCTATGACCAAAAGTCTGTCGAAATGGGACATCCCTTTAAGAAATTGTTAGCGCATCTTATTTACCGGCCAAACATGTTTTTGATTACAGTACGACCACTGATATAGTGACAGTTAGCTGGTTGCTAGTGGTCGCAACCTTGGATTCTTAAGGTCCGACAATGCCTGTGCATGAAAAAAGAGACATAGCTAATCAGAACAACTATACTACATATTGGGACAGAATCTTGGAGATGGAAATATCCCTTTAAGCCTTTGTTTTACAAACTGAACAAACGCCAGATAACTTGTCTTGATACTCACCCATTCCTTTAACCTTTTCATTATGAATATTTTGTATTTGCTTTTGTCACCAGGTATGTATGTTTTAGGAATCCTTTACATGGAGTTGTTTCAGTGTTTGCTATACATGTAGATAGATCATGTACATTGCAGATGGTTTGTGAAGTTCAGATTGTTAATTGCTTCATAAGAGAATCACACCTTTGAGCTTATGAGCCTGTGAAATTGGATAGAAATGCTGCACCTTTTCTCTTCAAAACTACAGTAAAAATAAACAGAAAACTGTCAGGATTCGGGCTCTGACCAAACTTAACATATATTGACACGTGCTAATTTTAAGATTAGGAGTGTCATAAGTTTATGGAAGGGAAGGTTCTTCCCTATTTTAGGGTCTTAATTTGTCTAGTGTAATTAAAGCTGTATTTTATTAATGTTGTTATGTCGTAACATAAATTATTCATAAACTGTCTGGAAGTGTTATTTAGTCAGGTCTGTTATCACTAATGCATAAAATATATAGAAATGTAGCAAAAAATATTTTTTGATAATTAATTATGGAATCATTCACACATTAGTGTTTTACTAGTACTAGACACAAGTTAAGCCGCATAGGGTGGCATCTCACAAAAGGCATGGAGTAAGGTAGAAAATTGATAGGGATTGATGGAAGCCTTTAGTTCCTCTGGATACTCAGTTGTCTAGGTATGAGTGAACGGGAGCAAGATCTTAACCCTGCTTACCCATCTGATTGGTCATTCTGTCTGCAAGTTACACTGACGTATGAAAGGATAACAGTGTTTTGAACTTTTGACTTTCAGTCTCCATATCTCACCATCTCCTATTGCTACGAACTTGAGACTACCATTATTTTATAGGCAATCATCTTGGCCATCTCATACATAAATTTGACATGCAAATATTTGGCATATTATTAGCTATGCAGATTCTTGTCATGTTACTGCATTGTTAGGGTCACGTTTCACTTAGCGACGCACCAGCAATCCCAACAACAATCGACCTGAAAAGGATTGCTGGTGCGTCGCTAAATGGTTGCTAGTAAGCTGCCAAACAGGCAGATCTCTTCAGCGACGCAGCAACGGTCCGGTGATCCGTGTAACGACCTCACCGGTCGTTGGTGCCTTGTCACACAGCAGCTTTTCAAACGATTCCCGCCTGCGTCGCTGAGTTCTGCTTCACCAACGAGGTCGCTCGTCGGCATCAAACACAGCGATGCGCGCAGGCCAGCATGACGCCAACGATGAAAAAATAGCCCAGTCCATTCAAGCACAATCAGCGATATCCAGCGGGGGGCCGGTCGCTGCTGCGTCACATGTAGCGAGATCGCTGACGAGATTGCTGTTGCGTCACAAAATCGGTGACGCTTTAGCGATCTCGCTAGCGAGATCGCTATGTGAGAAGGGGGCTTTACTGTTTTGTTCCTAAAAATCTAATTTTTTATTTTAGTATTTTGTAAATCGACCTTTGGCTTTCAATACTGCTTGAATCCTTCTGGGAATGCTCTTGATCAGATTCAAACATGTCATGTTTGAAATCTGATCAAAGGTCTCTTCTACACCTTACCAAAGTTGGTTCATACTGTTGAGCTCACTTGGTTATGTGTACAGCTTTTTCTTCAACTCTCCCCACAAGTGTTCGATTGGGTTGAGGTCTGGGGATTGTGGGGGCCAATCAAGCACCTCTACTTCATTTTCACTGACCCATTTCTTCGACAATCTCGATGTATGCTTCTGGTATTTGTCTTGCTGGAACACTGTCATCTTTTACATACCCTAGTACTCAAGTGTGTGAAGTAACTCGTCTTGTAGGATTCTCACATATAGCTCAGCATTGAGACCTACATTAAACCTGGTCGAGTATCCAACGCCTTTGGCAGTGAAACAACCCCATATCAACAAGCTTGCTCACCACACTAGACAGTTCATTCAATTTCTGGATCCGTTGGCCTCTTTTCCAAACCTAATTTCATCCATCAGAGCCTAGTCTATTGACTTCTTCACCTTTTTTTCGCGACACCATTTCAGACTTGTGTAACGTGCGTCGTACGGTGCTTGCATAAACGTCTGTGATCTCCCTATTACGAAGCATATGAGCCACCTCCACTGCCGTGTTTGCCGCACCAGAACTGATAGATCTTGTGATGAGCTGACTTGTTCACTCTGATATTTTGCCTGGACATCTACTTCTTGGCTTTTGAATGGATGGACTTCATTTCACATTCTTCCAACTGTCATGGCACTCACATGATGCAGTTTGGCAATTTTCTTGACTGAGAGACTGCTATCAATTAGCTGGATGATTGTTTCAATTTTCTTGTGAAATCTTCAATATGGCTCTTCTTCAATTTGAACCAGTGACCTCATGCTTGGAAATCAACCTAATAATCCACTGATCTATTAGGGAATGTCAGAACAGGTTGTAATTTGTAGTATACAGGAGGAAAAAAAATTTCCACCATCAAGAGCAAAACAGTAACAATGCATTGACATGACAAGAATCTGCATAACTATAGTTGCTAGTCAAATTTATGTACGAGACAGCCAAGATGATTGTCTTTAAATCGATAATGTCACTTTCAAAGCAGTAATGGAAGGTGAGATGTGGAGCCTGAAAATCAAAAGTTCAAAACATTTTTATCATTTTGCTCGTCAGTGTACATATAGAAAATGACCTCCATATAAACTTCGAAAGTAAGCTGTGACGTGTTATCGAAGACCATATGCATCGGTGTTAGCTTTGATTGTGGACGTTTTACGGTGAGAGCAGCATGACAACATTTGTGAGTTTTCCAAAATGTAAGCCCCCCCCCCCAGAGGCACTTCAAAACCGAATGAATTAATTCAAAAATTGCTGCTAGACTTTGATCCATTCTAACTTTGCAACAAAGTAAAATATTAGAAAAGTGATGCTGATGCAAAGTAGATATCTGGTGAAAGTGTATTTCACTTTTTGTTTTCGGTGGGATGACTGAGGTTTAACGATATAAAAATTCAAAGGTGGAAAATGGCTAATATTTAAAAAAATTTTGTCAAATTTGAGATATTTTCATAAAAAACTCTCGGAACATATTGACCTACATTCGCAGTGCCTTGCGAAAGTATTCGGCCCCTTGGAACTTTTCAACCTTTTCCACATATCATGCTTCAAACATAAAGATACCAAATGTAAATTTTTGGTGAAGAATCAACAAGTGGAACACAATTGTGAAGTTGAACGAAATGTATTAGTTATTTTAAATTTTTGTGGAAATTCAAAAACTGAAAAGTGGGGTGTGCAATATTATTTGTCCCCTTTAACTTAATACTTTGTTGTGCCAACTTTTGCTGCAATCACAGCTGCAAGTTGCTTGGGGTATATGTCTATCAGTTTTGTACATCAAGAGACAGAAATTCTTGCCCATTCTTCCTTGGCAAACAGCTCGAGCTCAGTGAGGTTTGATGGATATAGTGTTTGTGAACAGCAGTTTTCAGCTCTTTCCACAGATTCTCGATTGGATTCAGGTCTTGACTTTGACTTGGCCATTCTAACACCTGGATACGTTTACTTGTGAACCATTCCATTTTAGATTTGGCTTTATGTTTGGGATCATTGTCTTGTTGGAAGACAAATCTCAGCCCCAGTCTCAGGTCTTTTGAAGACTCCAACAGGTTTTCTTCAAGAATGGTCCTGTTTTTGGCTCCATCCATCTAACCATCAATTTTAACCATCTTCCCTGCCCCTGCTGAAGAAAAGCAGCCCCAAACCATGATGCTGCCACCACCATGTTGGACAGTGGGGTTGGTGAGTTCAGGGTAATGAGCTGTTGCCTTTACGCCAAACATATCATTTGGCATTGTTGCCAAAAAGTTCGATTTTGGATTAATCTGACCAGAGCACCTTCTTCCACATGTTTGGTGTGTCTCCCAGGTGGCTTGTTGCGAACTTTAAAGGGAATCTGTCACCATCATCAGCTCCTGATGTAACCTGAAAGATAAGAAAAACACTTTATATTATACTCACCGGAGGGGGCAGTCCGGTCCGATGAGTGTCGCGGTCCGGTCCGGCTCCTCCCATCTTCATACGATGCCGTCCTCTTCTTCCCGTCCTGTAGTAGCTCCGGCGCAGGCGCACTGCTCTGTACTGTTGAGGGCAGAGCAGAGTCCTGCAGTGCGCAGGTGTCGGGAGATGTCCGGCGCCTGCGCACTGCAGTATTATGCTCTGCCCTCAACAGGGCAGAGCAGTGCGCCTGCATCGGAGCCACTACAGGACGGGAAGAAGAGGACATCATCGTATGAAGATGGGAGGCTCCGGACCGCGACACCCATCGGACCGGACCGCCCCCTGCGGTGAGTATAATCTAACATGTTTTCTTATCTTTCAGGTTACATCAGGGGCTTATCTACAGCATTACAGAATGCTGTAGATAAGCCCCTGATGTCAATGCCGGCAGCTGATCAGGCAAAAAAAGGGTGACAGATTCCCTTTAAATGACACTTTTTATGGATATCTTTGAGAAATGGCTTTCTTCTTGCCACTCTTCCATAAAGGCCAGATTTGTGCAGTGTGCGACTGATTGTTGTCCTTTTGACAGACTGTCCCACCTCATCTGTAGATCTCTGCAGTTCATCCAGAGTGATCATGGGCCTCTTGGCTGCATCTCTGATCAGTCTTCTCCTTGTTTGAGATGAAAGTTTAGAGAGACGGCCGGGTCTTGGTAGATTTCCAGTGGTATGATACTCCTTCCATTTCAATATGATTGCTTGCACAGTGCTCCTTGGGATGTTTAACCCCTTCACCCCCAAGGGTGGTTTGCACCTTCATGACCGGGCCAATTTTTACAATTCTGACTACTGTCCCTTTATGAGGTAATAACTCTGAAACGCTTCCATGTATCCCGGTGATTCTGACATTGTTTTCTCGTGACATATTGTACTTCATGTTAGTGGTAAAATTTCATTCCTATAACTTACATTTATTTGTGAAAAAGCGGAAATTTGGCAAAAATTTTGAAAATTTCGCAATTTTCCAACTTTGAATTTTTATGCCCTTAAATCACAGAGATACGGCACACAAAAATCTTAATAAGTAACATTTCCCACATGTTTACTTTACATCAGCACAATGTTGGAAGCAAAATTTTTTTTTGTTAGGAAGTTATAAGGGTTAAAAGTTGACCAGCGATTTCTCATTTTTACAACACCATTTTATTTTTACGGACCACATCACATTTGAAGCCACATTGAGGGGTCTATATGAAAATACCCAAAAGTGACACCATTCTAAAAACTGCACCCCTCAAGGTGCTCTAAACCACATTCAAGAAGTTTATTAACCCTTCAGGTGCTTCACAGGAATTTTTTGAATATTTAAAAAAAAAAAATGAACATTTAACTTTTTTTCACAAAAAAAAATAATTCAGGTTCAATTTTTTTTTTTTTTTTACCAAGGGTAAAAGGAGAAATTGGACTGGAAAAGTTATTGTGCAATTTGTCCTGAGTACGCTGATACCTGATATGTCAGGGGGAACCACTGTTTCGGCGCATGGCAGAGCTCAGAAGGGAAGGAGCGCCGTTTGACTTTTTCAATGCAAAATTGGCTGGAATTCTGATCTGACGCCATGTCACGTTTGGAGAGCCCCTGATGTACCTAAACAGTGGAAACCCCCCACAAGTGGCCCCATTTTGGAAACTAGACCCCTCAAGGAACTTATCTAGATATGTGGTGAGAACTTTGAACCCACAAGGGCTTCACAGAAGTTTATAACGTACAGCTGTTCAATTAAAAAATCATATTTTTTCCACAAAAATGATCTTTTCACCCTCAATTCTTACTTTCAAAAGGGTAACAGGACCCTAAAAGTTATTGTGCAATTTCTCCTGAGTACGCTGATACCCCACATGTGGGGGTAAACCACTATTTGGGCGCATGGCAGAGCTTGGAAGGAAAACAGCGCCATTTGACTTTTTTGGCTGGAATTGAGATTGGACACCATGTCGCGTTTGGAAAGCCCCTGATGTACCTAAACAGTGGAATCCCCCCACAAATGACCCCATTTTGGAAACTAGACCCCCCCACGGAACTTATCTAGATGTGTGGTGAGCACTTTGAACCCCCAAGGGCTTCACAGAAGTTTATAACGCCCGGGCGTGAAAATAAAAATATCATATTTTTTCCCACAAAAGTGATATTTTTGCCCCCAATTTTTTATTTTCCTAAGGGCAACAGGAGAAATAGGACCCCAAAAGTTGTTTTGCAATTTGTCCTGAGCAGGCTGATACCCCATATGTGGGGGTAAAAAACTGTTTGGGCGCATGGCAGAGCTTGGAAGGGAAGGAGCACCATTTGACTTTTTCAACGCAGAATTGGCTGGAGTTGAGATCAGACGCCATGTTGCATTTGGAGAGCACCTAATGTGCCCAAACAGTGGAAACAACCCAATTCTAACTCCAACCCTAACCCCAACACACCCCTAACCCTAATCTCAGCCCTAGCCCTAACCCTAATGGGAAAATGGAAATAAATATATTTTTTTAATTTTATTATTTTTCCCTAACTAGGGGGGTCATAACAGGGGGTTTCATTTACTATTTATGGCTGTTTTTATTTTTGGCAGCTGTCACGCTAAAAGACGCTTTATATTGTAAAAATAGTTTTTGCATCACCACATATTGAGAGCTATAATTTTTCCGTATTTTGACCCACTGAGTCATGTGAGGTCTTATTTTTTGCAGGACTTGTTGACGTTTTTATTGGTGGTATGTTCGGGCACATGACATTTTTTGATCGCTTTTTATTCCGATTTTTGGGACGCAGAATGAACAAAAACCAGCGTTTCATGAATTTCTTTTGGGGGGGTGCGTTTACACCGTTCCGCGTGCGGTAAAATTGATTAAGCAGTTTTATTCTTCGGGTCAGTACGGTTACAGCGATACCTCATTTATGTCATTTTTTTGTGTTTTGGCGCTTTTATGCAATAAAAACAATTTTATATAAAAATTATTTTTGCATCGCTTTATTCTGCGAGCTGTAACTTTTGTACTTTTTCTCTGATGATGCTGTGTGGTGGCTCGTTTTTTGCAGGACAAGATGACGTTTTCAGCGGTACCATGGATATTTATATGCGTCTTTTTGATCGCGCGTTATTGCACTTTTTGTTCGGCGGTATGATAATAAATCATTAATTTTTGCTTTGTTTTTTATTTTTTTTAAGGGGTTCGCTAAAGGGGTTAACTAATGGGACAGTTTTATAGGGCAGGTCGTTACGGACGTGGCGATGCCAAATATGTGTACTTTTATTGTTTGTTTTTTTTCTTCCAAAAAATGAATTTATCAGGGAATTTTTTTTTTTTTTTTTTTTTTTTAATTTACTTAGCGATTTTTTTAAAATTATTTTTACACTTTTTTTTTTTTTTAAACTTTTTTAGGTTGTCCCAGGGGGGACATCACTGTCCTGAGACGATCACAGAGCAGGTGCATTTATACGGAGACTTGATTACACACAGGTGGATTCTATTTATCATCATTAGTCATTTAGGACAACATTGGATCATTCAGAGATCCACAATGAACTTCTGGAGTGAGTTTGCTGCACTGAAAGTAAAGGGGCCGAATAATATTGCACGCCCCACTTTTCAGTTTTTGAATTTCCACAAAAATTTAAAATAACAAATGCATTTCGTTCAACTTCACAACTGTGTCCCACTTGTTGATTCTTCACCAAAAATTTACATTTGGTATCTTTATGTTTGAAGTGTGATATGTGGGAAAAGGTTGAAAAGTTCCAGGAGGCCGAATACTTTTGCAAGGCACTGTACCACTAACATAAAGAGCAATGTGTCACGAATAAGGAATCTCTTAATCACTGGAATATATGGAATCATTCCAAAGTTATTAACACATAAAGTGACCCTGCTGAAAATTGGGGTTTAGTTACTAAATGTAATTTTAGTCTAGTCTTGGGGACGTTTCTTATAGCTTGAGTTCTTCTATGACTATTTGTCCATTTGGAAAAATGACTGTCTCCCATGGTGAGTTTTTTCTGTTCAGCCAATTATACATGTCTGATAGATATAAATTCTGCGCACAAATAAGGGATTCTTCGAGTTGAAAATATTGTATTGTGTTTGCAAATCACCGGACATGTCATACAGCGTCCTTCAGTGATCACCTAATTGACAATGCAATTTGCAGCAGGCATCCTTCATTGTGTGGCAGAAGGAATATATAAAAGCTTTTCTCATGCTATAACGGATATATAGAAAAGAAGATGCATTTTGGATTCAGCTCTTGGCCCTTCTCCCCGATGCAGCATTTTGTGCTGTTGTAAAGCAAATGCATGGAAATACATAATGGGAGGAAAACTTCATTACTGGCTGCTCATAATTATTCCTCACTTCGTAGTTGGAGCAATGTAATTATTCAATTCTGAAAACAGGATATTGTTATTGCGGAGAGAGCCATTTGTCTTTAATAGCAGTTGACACACCAGTGTATTACAGCGCTTGTGAGTTATTTCTGTAGAGAGCAGTCTGTTCCATTGACTTCATGCCTCAGGCAGAATTATCTGTAGACAGGCACGGGATTTGCTGTGGACCCTCATTTGTTTTTCTTTTCCTTAATCTTCACTGCCTACTGAAAAAGTAGATTTTGCCTCTAAAGGGAAAACCTTAAAAAAAAAAAAAAAAAAAAAAAAAAAATCCATATTCAAAGTATTGTTCTACGGCGAATCAGTGCACAACAAAAATGGTAATTTGGCATATGGTGTAGAGAGATCGCTCCTCTCGTAAAGCATTTTCTTGCCTATGTAAGCAATCTTTTTTTTGCATTCCCCACCTTGTGGAGTTTTGTGCCACATGTTAATGTCCAATTATCAGGATTCAGTGAAGTTTTTGGATGTCAGTGTCTGATAAAGTGGTTTGCCGTTAATAGTTTGCATTAAGGTAGTTCTGTCTAACCAAATAGAGACTTACTAATTACGGCAAGATAAAATAACCATGTTGCTCATATTTTAAAAGGGATACGTTGGTTAACCTGCAATTACAAACATGATGTATGCTTTGTTTACTGCGGAGCCGATGCTTTCTTATTATTTCCCCCCGTTTTAATAGAGAAGTGCATTTTAATCATACATGTGCGTGATGGGCCTACAGAAACAAGGTTTTGAATAATAAAAGAGGTGCATGATGAATGTGCTTGTCACACACAATCATTAATAAAGGTGGTCTATGAGAGTAAAATGTGTATCTGTCATCTCTGTATAACTAAGATATTAGAATGTAATGAGTGTTTTCATGTGCATCTACCAGATCTGCTGATCCTGGGTCCAGTGCCTGCAGGTTTTAACAAGGTGTCTGCGAGGGCACAAGCACTTGCCTGGTTAACACCAATATTACACCATACAAATGGAGAAAGCAATCAGATTCCATTTCCTGAAGGCCTGACAGAAGTGGCCGTGCTGTTCTGTAATGCCAGCTTTCCTGAGTGATAACGTTGTCCAGTAACCATTGGAGATCGATGCAGGATCGCTTTAGACTCGATGGTGCTCTACTGATCATGTCTGTAATCTTGGCGGTCAAATAGATCAAGTTGGCAAGATACAATCTTCTTGGTGGTAGAGAAGGAAGAGAAGTTTGAGGTTTTGATCACACATTTCGGCCAATATTCTTCTACATGGCCTGGAACCAAGCAGCAAAACCACATGTGAATTCCTGTAAGTTGCCTTGGTTCTGTGGCAGTACAGGTAACGCACATGGTGTCTGTGTACTTTACCTGTTCTTTATACTGAACCTCAGTAATTTATTGTAAACGGCATGTGGTTTTACCTCTGTTCTCAGTCTCATGGCACAAAACATCAATCAGAACCTTTGAAACTCAACTTTAGGCTGTGTGCCCACGATGCGATTTTTAAGCGTTTTTGCTGCGATTTTCGGCGTGAAAATGCTGCGAAAATGTTTAAAAATCTTGTACTGAACGCCCCCCATGCATTCCTATGGCATTCCGCACATGCTGTGCTAATGCTGCGCTTTTTTCCGTGGCGGAATCACATCGCGGAAAAAATCGCAGCATGCTCATTCTTTTGTGCAGATTCGCAAAGAATTGCCGCGATTCCGCACCCGTAGGAATGCATGAGAATCGCTTACTTCCCGCATGTGGCTCTGCCCACCATGCGGGAAGTTAAGCGTCTCATGTGCGGTTGGTACCCACAGTGTGGAGGAGAGGAGACTGTCCTCCAGGCCCTGGGTACCGTACCCCTGTAAAAAAAAAGAATAAAAAATAAAAAATCAGGGTATATTTACCTTCCGACGTCCTGCGCTGCATTCCCGGGCCTCAGCGTTCCCAGTAATGCCTTGCGGCAAGGTTCTGTGATGACGTAGTCTCGCGTGACTCTAGCGGTCTCGTGAGATCGCTATAGCAACGCGAGACCAACGTCATCACAGGTCTCGCAAGGCATTACTGGGAACGCTGAGGCCCGGGATGGTAGCGCGGGACGTCGGAAGGTAAATATACCCCGATTTTTTTATTTTTTTTTATCATTTTTAACATTCTATCTTTTACTATTGATGCCGCATAGGCGGCCTCAATAGTAAAAACCTGATCACACTTGTCAAACACTATGTTTGGCGAGTGTGACCAACCTGTCAATCACTTTCCAAGCGATGCTTCAAATAGCTTGGAAAGTGCTTGAATATCGCACGTGAAAATCGCGGCAAAATCGCGAACATAATCACGGTAAAGTCGCGCGGAAAAAACCTGGGAAGGAGTCCGGTTTTCAGTGTCCGGATTAAAACGCTACGTGGGCATATAGCCTTAAAGAGAGTCTGTCAGCACAGAATGATTGTTCCCTCCTGCTTGTTTTCCCTCAATCTCCACTCCCCCTCTTCTTTGATTAACAGATTAACAAGCAGGTTTGAAGGCGCATGTTAATAATTGGCCACACCATAATACACTGAAGGGTCGGTGTTAGGGGCAGGCAGACTAGGCATCTGCTTAGGGCCCCACTACCTCAGGGGCCCCCAGCCAGTGGCGTGCTGCTAATAGCGGCGGACCACACAGCCTTAATTGGGCCCGTAAGTCAGGGGGGTCAGCGCCCACCACATCACACATTAAACTGTATCGGCCTCATAGATGCTGATAAAGGTGAAATCAATTGTAGAGGAGAGAGCATCATGTGACGCTCCCTATCCCATCATCTGCCTCTGACGTAGCAGGCGCAATGACGTCACTTAATCGCACACCACGCTGTGCTGGGCAGTGGAGCTGCTGAGGTAAGGAGTCGCGCTGCAGTGGGGAAAGAGAAGAGGTGAATATTGTATTTATTTATTTTTTAAATCCGGGAATATGTGGTGGCCATAATACTGGCGGACTATAGAGGCTGCATTATACTCCTATGGGGCTGCATTATAGTCCTATGGAGCTGCATTGGACTCCTTTGGGGGCTGCATTATACTCCTATGGAGCTGCATTGCACTCCTTTGGGGCTGCATTATACTCCTATGGGTCTTCATTATACTACTATGGAGCTGCATTGCACTCCTTTGAGGCTGCATTATATATGTAAAGAGACTGGGAAACATGCGTTGAACAACTTCAATATTGTCGATCAATCTCGTTTAATGGCCAGAAATCAGCGCATGTAAATTTAACCAAAATATTTGTGTGATGTGCAATATGTAAGCATTTGGGGGCCCACTTGAAACTTTTGCCCAGGGCCCCGCTTTGTCTAAAACCGGCCCTGATGCACCGAGTGCCTGTACTTCATTTCAACAGTCATTCTGTGCTGACAGAGACCCTTTAAAGGGTTGACTTTCCAAACTAACCGCTTCATGGTGGGGCCAATCATTTAAATACACCTTCACACTTGATCGTTCCCCCTCAATCTCTACTCCCCTTTCTTTGGTTGACAGTTCTGGATTCATAGGGCCATGGAAGAAGGAGATAGATGGAAACCAAGCAGGTTTGAAGGTATATTTATTTGTTTGGCCACACCATTGAGCTCCCAGAACTTGTACTTGGTTTGAACAGTCATTCTGTGTGGATACAGTCCCTTTAAAGGGGTTTTCCAACATAACATTGTTGTTTTTTTGTTAGCCATATATGATCTCTGGGGTCCCACTCCTGGATCCCAACCAATTAATCAGCATAACAACAATTCGGCCCTTTCTAGTAAATGGTGCCCAGCGTGGGTTAGCTGTGGTACTAGGTACATCTACAGTTATATAGCCGGAAAGAAGCCACAACACTTCTGACTGAGTAGAACCCCATCTTGATCATGCATTAATGGTCCATTCTAAGGATTAGCTTTCAATCATATTTCCTTAAACTTCACCTTAAAGCCAGTTCTCTATTTATAATCTTCAGAGCATTCTGCAATCAGTTTCTTCTGCTTTGTCGCTAAATTTAGTCACATCAGATCTTTGAAGGTACTTCTGTTGTGTCAGAGGACTGTATAGCTTTAGTTTTCCTCTTGGATATATACTGCAGCTGTGACATTGCCAGGGCTTTCTGGGGGGCAGAGGTCAAATCCCAAAGACTGCACTGTGTGATTTTTTTTTTTTTCTGTAAAATATCGATTCCCAGAACTGTAGTTGACGTTTCATGCATCAAACATACCTTCTCTGTAAAAACCGAATGTGGTCTCTGCTTCTAGTATTTCCTATCATGTCATCTCAGTTTAGTTCAGGATTATAATGATGATTGGTTTTTTTGTTTTTTTTCTGCAGAAAAAAAACCCTACCTACACTTTTATTAATACAGTGGGCTTTAGGCACGTATTTAAATGAGTTGTCCTGGAATTACTAAAGTTCTGCTATGTTTCATTGAGTTTCCCAGTTTTATGTTTAATTGTTAACGGGATTTGACCGCTTGACGATAAGAAAATCAGCGTTACCGCCTCTCCCCTGCTCCATGGACACTTTGCTGACAATTTTACAGCAGTCATGTCCGGTCTAAATCATGTAACCGCTGCAGCCAATCACATGGTTCAGCTGCCTTGCTCCATTTACTTGTAAATTTGGCCCAACCCCTGAACCAGTGACTGGCTGCAGCAGTAACATACTGTAGATGTGACATCATTGCTGTAGTCCTATTGGCAAAAATGTTGAGGTGCAGGGGGAGAGGCACTGCCGAAATGGACTCTAACCAAGGCTGAACTTGTATTTTTAAGCATCGCAAACCTTGTGGCAATTTATCTGTTAAGTTAGGAAAACCTCTATAAAAATCCCTCTGCTGTCCATAGATTGTGTCTGATATTGCCGCTCAGTCCCAATCAATAATATAATAATAAAAACAAAAAGAGAAAATCTGGCCCTATTAATACATTGCCTATAAAGGGAGAAGACCCTCCACTATGTGATGGCTAAAACCAATGCATCTCAGCATTTTTCATATTGATTCATATTTCTTTTTTGACCTATGACTTCAATAAATGCAATAAGAGTTGATCACTAGCACATAGGGTGAGCGACTTAGTGAATCAGAAGAACTATACTATATTTCTAATTGGAGCTATGTGCTGATATTCTTACTATTACACCTACTATATATGGGGATAGGATCTTGGACATGGGAATACCCCCTTAAGGTCTGTGCATTGTGCTGGTTGGAGATGGCGCACTGATGCTACACATTCAGCCACATGACACACCATGAATCATTTTGTCTTTTCACAAAATATTCTCATGTCGAGGAGGTTTCTGGTTGTTGTGAGTGGGACTTTAATAGTTGACATTGTGCTGGATGATCCCTAAGCCGCGCAGTGACTCAGTGCTTTCCCTGCAGTCACATGGCCGCTCTGTAATGAATACACAGAGTTCCGCTCAGTCGTAAGTGTGCAGATTTTCTTCTCAGTGCAGACATTGTTTGTTCCGTAACACAAAGATCAAACAAGGACAAGAATGTTTTCTGAACATGAATAAAATCTTTAGTCATCAGCTGCTGATTTTCTCTATTCCCTTTCTGTATTCTAGTTGGTGTTGGATGTCTGAGAACAACACGCTTTACCGTCTGGAAATGAGCAGCCCAGATTATCTGGTTATTTATAGGATCCATCAGAACCTCTAATTGCATTTGTTCTCATCTTAAGAGAAGCTTGGAGTCTGAATCCAGTCCAAGGGCTTGAACCTGGGTGACACAGAAATTACTGTAACCCTCCCTGCCAATAACATTGATTTAGCTGCGTTCAGAGCTAGTTCACCTTTTGTGAACCCTCATTTGTAGATTTAGAAATTGCATAAACAGCAGTTTCCCAGTATATACAGGAGTTATCAAAATCCCTACTTCTGATGGAAAGTCAAGTTTTGGGCTGCTCTCATTTCCATTCAGCAGGTTGTAGACTTCCGTTGGTGGTAGATGGTGTCCTGCTTGGTGACCTGACTCCCGGCTGTGTACGGGACTACCTATGGATTTAATGAACCAAGTATCGTAATGTGGCTTTATGGTAACCTAAGTTCGGTTGGTTCAACTATGGTGTTGCGGCCGTAAAATAGACAATAAAATGGGACAGCATAGCAGCTGGCAGAATGCTCCCATCTTTTTATTTTCATTTTTGGGCCTTTTTTTTGAGTGTTGGTAATTAGTGATGAGCAAACATGCTCAGATAAGGTATTATCCAAGCATGCTCGTGTGCTAACCGTGTGTCTTCGTGTCCTTGAAAAATATGTTCGAGTCCCCATTGCTGCATGTTTCGCAGCTGTTAGCTGCAACACAAGAAGGGATTGCCTAACAAACAGCCGTGAGACATGCGTCGTGGGGACTCAAACATATTTTTCAAGCACGTCGAAGACACTCGGTTAGCACCCTCGGATAACACATTTTCCGAGAACGTTCGCTCATCACTATTGGTAATGTTTCAAAAACTGTTTTTTATAGAAAACGATGTTGGGGTTTTTGCATACAGGATTTCATGTGTATTTTCCTTTGCTACATATTAAACTTTAGGAGATCGAGATTTGTGTTCTGACTATTCTGGCCACTACCATTTGTGTACAGTGCTACAGCATATGATTAGCTTACGTATGGCTAGCAGGGTGGCTCAGTGGCTAGCACGATTACCATGGATTCGAATCAGGACTACATCTGTATCGATTTTGTATGTTCTCTCCCGGTGTTTGTATGGGATTCCTCTGGGTTCTCCAGTTTCATTTCATACTCTGAAAGACATACTGATAAGATAGAGATATATATACAAAAAATGTATACCCAACCTGATTGTCTGTATTTTGGTTTTATCATCTGCAGGGTTAGGGTCCCGTTTCACATAGCGACGCACCAGCGATCCCGACAACGATACGACCTGGTAGGGATCACTGGTGCGTCGCTACATGGTCGCTAGAAAGCTGTCAAACAGGCAGAGCTCTTCAACGACGAACCAGCGATCCCGACAACGATGCAATCTGGTAAGGATCGCTGGTGCGTTGTCACACAGCAGCTATTCTGAACGATTCCAGCCTGCGTCCTTGAGTTCTGCGTCGCCAACGAGGTCGCTTGTCGGCATCAAACACAGCGATGCGCGCTGGCCAGTGGGACGCCGACGATGAAAAAATGGCCCAGGACATTCGAGCACAATCAGCGATATCCAGCGGGGGACTGGTCGCCGCTATGTGTCACATGTAGCGAGATCGCTGTTGCTTCACAAAATCGGTGACACATCAGCGATCTTGCTATGTGAGATGGGGCCTTTAAGCAGTGCTGTGCCCTTCCAGATCTGGCCAAGACATTTGCATTGTAAATGACTAACAATAAGACAACTTTTTTTTTTTTTTTTTTTGCATGAAAGACATTGGACCTATCTTTCATGAAGGGTTCAACCAATGTAATTGCTAATATCTTAAATAAAACTGTACATAAACAATAAAGAAATTACTTAAGGCAAGAGCTAATTTAATGGAAAAGTGATTTGTCTATTTTTAATGAATGTTAAGAACTAGGAAAGAAGAAATAATTTTCCAATTACAGACCCCGCCATATGTCTGATCATCCACACACAGGTGTTGTAGACTTGTGTGAGCCCCTCTTCTGGTTTGGAATTCCCAATTAACCCAAAGGTCAGGGACCCGTCCACAGTCTTCACTCACTCTTCACTCCTATCATCTCAGTAGTGCGAGGTCAGGTTTCTCTGCTTTTACTTGTAATCCTTTCTTATTTCTCAAGCTGCTTAAATTTCCCATTAATTCTGGGTTGTATTTTCTTCTAATTCATGAGATGGTTTAGCTCATCTTAGAGGAATAATTATTGCGATAATTGAGAAAATTGGCCTTCCCCGGCCTTCGCTGTAGGACCTTAGAGAACGCTCAGCATTAGATCTCCTTGGTGCCAGGTGGGTGCTTTATGATGTACTGGGAGGGCACATTTGTGCTACATGGCGCTCTTTAGGTTTGATACACTCCTAGAAATATATTTCTATTAGTGTGAGAAAAATGCTCTATTGTTGAACATGTTTAATTGATTTTTTATTTTATTCCTTATTTAACACCAACTTTCCTCAATGCATTACATAGATTTTCACTATTTTCAGCAGTCCGTTTGGGACTTTCAATTTAAAGCAACACTACTACATGTTTTTTTTTCCTTATTTTACCACTGAAGTGTTACCTCTAATCTAAGTTCCTTACACCTAGTATCATACTTGACCTGCCCGATCTCTCCAGTGTTTTCTTGGGTGAGCTGGATGTCACTTCGCAATGTAAGTGTATGAGAGCCAGGAGGAGGCCAGAACGAAGCTCTCATAGATTTAAAAGCTTCTGACCATTACCTCTGACTTTTGGTTAGTCAAAAGTTGTGGTCACAAATGGCGGATCAGGATCAGAGTGGCACTGGGAAGAGCTGAAGACAGTGGCTGATGAATATAATAGTAGGGTCAGGGAACTTAATGGCACGCCTCCAGTGCTGAAATTAAAAAAAAGAAACTCCTGGAGTGGTACTTTAAAGGAAGGCTTTCAGGTCCCCTGACTAAGATTATTCCCAACAACTGCTATAGCATGCCTATTCTTTTATTGTAATAATGTGCTTACTTAGATTGCAGGCTTTTAAAAAGGCCCTTTTATTTCATGGTGTCCTGTTGTGAATTCTCTTTCCAGGCTCCCTCTGGTGGTTACTGAAGGTAGTGCAGCTGGTCAGATTGTCAGAGGTGTTGCGAGTTCTCTTTCTGGGCTCCCTCTGGTGGTTACTGGAGGTAGTGGAGCTGGTCAGATTGACAGAGGCTTGCCACCTGATAATGATGATGACGATTGGAGATATGGGGTTTCTGACTGGAGTATTTAAGACAGCTGACTTCCTTCAATCCCTGCTGGTGATTTTCTTCCTGTGCCTTCTGAGGTCTGATGTATCCTGCTCTGTTCCTGCATGGTTCAGCTAAGTGGTTCATTTGCTAATCTTTTTAAATTTGATCTGGTTTTGTCTATCTCTGCTTTGTGTGGGTCAGCTTGCTCCTGCTGGGGTTGTGCTGGATCACCGCCCATATGTTACTGCTTGTGCCAGTTTGTTCTGTCACCTGTTATATTGGTCTCTTTTTGCTTTGCTTTCACTGTATACCAGAGTGCTGATATAGTGGGGACGAAGTCGTGTAATTTCAGTGTTTTTTGTGCATCAGACGTGTTGGATTTTTCAGGGTTTTTTGCGTGATTGCAGACAGTATCTTTCCTTTCCTGTCCTGTCTAGTCAGTTTGGGCCCCATCATTTGCTCAGTCTATTTTTCTGCCTGCATTTGCGTTTTCATCTTGTCTCACCGACAATATATGTGTGGGGGCTATCTATTCCTTTGGGGTCTGCTCTGGGGCAGTTTAGATTTCACCTTTCTTGCTTTAGGCTGAGTTAGCTCTCTGGCCGTGCTGAGGCGTCTAGGGCATCGTAGGTACGCTCCACGGCTACTGCTAGTTGTGTGGGTAGGATAAGGGGTCTGCAGTCCGCTTAGTTACCAAGTCAGAATTTTTTTTTTGTATATTTTTTCCTCTTTTTTTTCTGAGGCCGTAGGAGGATATTTTTTGTCTAAATGGAGACTAAGCAATTGTCTGATCGTGTTGAGCAGCTCGCTGCTGAAGTGTGGGGAATTTCTGCCTATCTCGCTCAATCATCTGAACCAAAAATCCCTACTCCTGATATGTTTTCTGGGGATCGGTCTAAATTTTTGAATTTTAAGAATAATTGTAAACTATTCTTTGCTTTGAAGCCTAACTCATCGTGAAGCTCTGTGCAGCAGGTTAAAATTGTCATCTCCCTGCTGCGCAGCGATCCCCAGGATGGGGCCTTTTCTTTGACACCCGGAGATCCTATTCTGGCTAATGTGAACGCGTTTTTTCAAGCCCTGGGGTTGTTGTATGATGAACCTAATGCTATTGATAACGCTGAGAAAACCTTATTGGCATTGAACCAGGGTCAGGATTCTGCAGAGTTATATTGTCAAAAATTCAGAAAGTGGGCGGTCCTTACTAAATGGAATGATGAATGCCCTAGCAGCTCTCTTTCGGAAGGGTTTGAAAGAAGCCGTAAAAGATGATATGGTGCCCTCTGGTCTTGACGTCTGTCATTGGCCATTCAAGTTGATCGACGTTTACATGAACGTAAAACTACACGAGAGGCGTTGCCGCCTTTCGAACGAACTTCTGAACCCATGCAATGCGATAGGGTTTTGTCTAGGGTGCAACGTCAGGCGTTTAGAAGGCGTAATAAGTTGTGTTTTTTCTGTGGGGATGCCTCTCATACTATTTCTGTCTGCCCAAAATGAGAAAAGCGTTTTGCGCACGCATTTGCGGTGCGCAGTGTACAGCCTAAGTTCCTTTTGGCGATTTACCTTGATCTGCTCCTTGTCTAAATTTTCCGCTAAGGCTTTTGTTTATTCAGGAGCAGCTTTGAATCTGATTGATTTTGACTTTGCCAAACGTTGTGGTTTTCCCATGATACCCCTGCGGACTCCTATCCCTTTGAGGGGTATTGATGCTACTCC
This sequence comes from Dendrobates tinctorius, assembly GCF_039654945.1. Lineage (NCBI taxonomy): Eukaryota > Metazoa > Chordata > Amphibia > Anura > Dendrobatidae > Dendrobates > Dendrobates tinctorius. Next base: position 5,268,017 of record NW_027361672.1, read on the forward strand.
TTTGGCGGAGAATAAAACCCAGTTTTGGACCCAGGTGATAATGTGGGTCGCCCTGGACCACCAAGAGAATTGTAAATTTTTGGTGTTGCACAATTTGCATGATACTATTGTTCTGGGTTTTCCTTGATTGCAAACTCATAATCCTGTTTTGGACTGGAAATCTGTGTCTGTGGTGAGTTGGGGTTGTCATTGTGTTCTTAGTGACACTCCTGTTTTCTCCACCTCTCCCCAGTCTCATGATATTCCTGTCTATTTGGCTGATTTTTCTGATGTATTTAGTGAGAGTAAGTCTGCGTCTTTGCCTCCTCATAGGAGTTATGACTGTGCAATTGAGTTAACCCCTTCCTGACATCCGACGTACTATCCCGTCCATGGGACCCGGGCCCCTATGCCCATGGACGGGATAGTACGTCTACCGCGATTAGCGGCGCCCACCTGGTGAGCGCCGCTGATCGCAGCCGGGTGTCAGCTGATTATCACAGCTGACACCCAGCACAATGTGTCAGGGGCGGTCACGGACCGCCCCCGACACGTTAACCCCTTGCACACCGTGATCAAACATGATCGCGGTGTACCAGGGGTTAAAGGGAAGCATCGGCAGGGAGGGGGCTCCCTCCGTGCTTCCCCGAGCCCCCCACGGCAGCGCAATGTGCAGCGCTGCTGCCGGGGGCTCCTTTCCTGCAGGCCCCCGAATCCAAGATGGCGACTGGGGCCTGCAGGAAGCTGGCTTCCTCAGTGCCTGCAAAGTGCAGGCATGAGGAAGCCTTGTGCACTGCCTGTGACAGATCGCTGGTCTGTCACAGTGATCTGTGATGTGACAGATCAGCGATCTGTCACAGAACAGTGATGTCCCACCTGGGACTATGTAATAAAGTAAAAAAAAAATAAAAATAAAGTGTTAAAATAATTTAAAAAAAATCGCCAAACAAATTACAAAAAAAAAAAATATTCCCCCCAAATAAATGCATTTTTTGAAAATAAAAAAAACCCAATAAAAGTACACATATTAGGTATCGCCGCGTCCGTAACGACCCGCCCTATAAAACTGTCCTATTAGTTAACCCCTTTAGCGAACCCCTTAAAAAATAAAAATAAAAAACGAACCAAAAAATAATGATTTATTATCATACCGCCAAACAAAAAGTGTAATAACGCGCGATCAAAAAGACACATATAAATATCCATGGTACCGCTGAAAACGTCATCTTGTCCCGCAAAAAACGAGCCGCCACACAGCATCATCAGCAAAAAAATAAAAAAGTTATAGCTCGCAGAATAAAGCGATGCAAAAATAATTATTTTTTATATAAAATAGTTTTCATTGCATAAAACCGACAAAACATAAAAAAACGACCTAAATGAGGTATCGCTGTAACCGTACTGACCCGAAGAATAAAACCGCTTTATCAATTTTACCGCACGCGGAACGGTGTAAACGCACCCCCCCCCAAAAGAAATTCATGAAACGCTGGTTTTTGTTCATTCTGCGTCCCAAAAATCGGAATAAAAAGCGATCAAAAAATGTCACGTGCCCGAAAATGGTACCAATAAAAACGTCAACTCATCCCGCAAAAAATAAGACCTCACATAACGGTGGATCAAAATACGGAAAAATTATAGCTCTCAATATGTGGTGATGCAATAACTATTTTTACAATAAAAAGCGTCTTTTAGCGTGCGACAGCCGCCAAACATAAAAACCGCCATAAATAGTAAATCAACCCCCTCGTTATCACCCCCTTAGTTAGGGAAAAATAATAAAATAAAAAAAATGTATTTATTTCCATTTTTCCATTACGGTTAGGTTAGGGCTAGGGTTAGGGCTGAGATTAGGGTTAGGGGTGTGTTGGGGTTCGGGTTGGAGTTAGAATTGGGGGTTTCCACTGTTTGGGCACATCAGGGGCTCTCCAAATGCAACATGGCGTCTGATTTCAATTCCAGCCAATTCTGAGTTGAATAAGTCAAATGGTGCTCCTTCCCTTCCAAGCTCTGACATGCGCCCAAACAGTGTTTTACCCCCACATGTAGGGTATCAGCCTACTCAGGACAAATTGCAAAACAATTTTTGGGGTCCAATTTCTCCTGTTACCCTTAGGAAAATAAAAAATTGGGGGCAAAAATATCATTTTTGTGGAAAAAAATGATTTTTTTATTTTCACGTCCGGGCGTTATAAAATTCTGTGAAGCACTTGGGGGTTCAAAGTGCTCACCACACATCTAGATAAGTTCCGGGGGGGTCTAGTGTCCAAAATGGGGTCACTTGTGGGGAGTTTCAATAGTTTAGGTACATCAGGGGCTCTCCAAACGCACATGACACCCGCAGACCATTCCATCAAAGTCTGCATTCCAAAACGTCACTACTTCCCTTCCGAGCCCCGACGTGTGTCCATACAGTAGTTTTCTCCCACATATGGGGTGTCAGCGTTCTCATGACAAATTGGACAACAACTTTTGGGGTCCAATTTCTCCTGTTACCCTTGGGAAAATGAAAAAATTGGGGACTAATTGATCATGTTTGTGGAAAAAATACGATTTTTTTATTTTCATGCCCGGCATTATAAACTTCTGTGAAGCCCTTGGGGGTTCAAAGTGCTCACCACACTTCTAGATAAGTTCCTTAGGGGGTCTCGTTTCCAAAATGGGGTCATTTGTGGGGGGTTTCCACTGTTTAGGTACATTAGGGGCTCTCCAAATGCAACATGACACCTGCAAAACATTCCCTCAAAGTCTGCATTCCAAAACATCACTACTTCCCTTCCGATCCCCGACGTGTGTCCATACAGTAGTTTTCTCCCACATATGGGGCGTCAGCGTACTCAGGACAAATTGGACAACAACTTTTGGGGTTCAATTTCTCCTGTTACCCTTGGGAAAATAAAAAAATTGGGGACTAATTGATCATGTTTGTGGAAAAAATACGATTTTTTTATTTTCATGCCCGGGCATTATAAACTTCTGTGAAGCCCTTGGGGGTTCAAAGTGCTCACCTCACATCTAGATAAGTTCCTTAGGGGGTCTAGTTTTCAAAATGGGGTCATTTGTGGGGGGTTTCCACTGTTTAGGTACATCAGGGGTTTTCCAATCGCGACATGGTGTCCGATCTCAATTCCAGCCAAAAACATCAAATGGCGCTGCTTCCCTTCCGAGCTCTGCCATGCGCCCAAATAGTGATTTACCTCCACATGTGGGGTATCAGCGTACTCAGGACAAATTGCACAATAACTTTTAGGGTCCTGTTACCCTTGGAAAAATAAGAATTGAGGGTGAAAAGATCATTTTTGTGGAAAAAATATGATTTTTTAATTGTACTGCTGTACGTTATAAACTTCTGTGAAGCCCTTGTGGGTTCAAAGTTCTCACCACATATCTAGATAAGTTCCTTGGGGGGTCTAGTTTCCAAAATGGGGTCACTTGTAGGGGGTTTCCACTGTTTAGGTACATCAGGGGCTCTCCAAACGTGACATGGCGTCCGATCTGAATTCCAGACAATTTTGCATTGAAAAAGTCAAACGGCGCTTCTTCCATTCTGAGCTCTGCCATGCGCCGAAACAGTCGTTCCCCCCACATATCAGGTATCAGCGTACTCAGGACAAATTGCACAATAACTTTTGCAGTCCAATTTCTCCTGTTACCCTTGGTAAAATAAAAAAAATTGAACCTGAAGTACTTTTTTTATGAAAAAAAGTTAGATGTTCATTTTTTTTTTTAAATATTCAAAAAAATTCCTGTGACGCACCTAAAGGGTTAATAAACTTCTTGAATGTGGTTTTGAGCACCTTAAGGGGTGCAGTTTTTAGAATGGTGTAACTTTTGGGTATTTTCTATCATATAGACCCCTCAAAGTGGCTTCAAATGTGATGTGGTCCGTAAAAATAAAATGGTGTTGTAAAAATGAGAAATCGCTGGTCAACTTTTAACCCTTATAACTTCCTAACAAAAAAAAATTTTGGTTCCAAAATTGTGCTGATGTAAAGTAAACATGTGGGAAATGTTAGTTATCAAGTTTTTTGGGTGCCATATCTCTGTGATTTAAGGGCATAAAAATTCAAAGTTGTAAAATTGCGAAATTTTCAAAATTTTCGCCAAATTTCCGTTTTTCTCACAAATAAACGCAAGTTATTTGAATGAAATTTTACCACTAACATGAAGTACAATATGTCACGAGAAAACATTGTCAGAATCACCGGGATCCAAGAAAGCGTTCCAGAGTTATGACCTCATAAAGGTACAGTGGTCAGAATTGTAAAAATTGGCCCGGTCATGAACGTGCAAACCACCCTTGGGGGTGAAGGGGTTAATGCCCGGGTGTAAATTTCCCAACGGTCGGCTTTTCAACTTATCGGTACCCGAACATGATGCTATGCGATCTTATATCAAGGAGTCGTTGGAGAAGGGTCATATTAGACCATCCTCTTCACCTTTTAGGTGCTGGGTTTTTTTTTGTGGCCAAGAAAGATGGCTCATTAAGGCCATGTATTGACTATCGTTCCCTTAACAAAATCACTGTTAAATATTAGTACCCGTTACCCCTGATTTCTGATTTATTTTCCAGAGTTAAAAGATCCTGTTGGTTTACCAAACTTGACCTCAGGAGGGCGTATAATCTTATTCGCATCAAGCATGGGGATGAATGGAAGACGGTGTTTAATACCCTGGAGGGACATTTTGAGTACCTGGTGATGCCTTTTCGGCTCACTAATGCCCCTTCTGTCTTCCAGTCTTTTATGAACTATATTTTCCGGGACTTTGTGGATACATTTTTGATCATTTATCTGGATATTTTGATCTTTTCCAGTGATTGGGATTCTCATGTGGAACATGTCCGTACTGTGTTCCGGATTTTGAGGGAAAATTCTCTGTATGTTAAGGGATAGAATTGTCTTTTTGGTGTACAGAGGATTTCATTTTTGGGATTCATTTTGTCCCGGTCTGCTATTGAGATGGACCTGGCCAAGGTTTAGCCCACTTCTTTGAAGGCTCTCCAGAAGTTTTTGGGTTTTGCTAATTTCTACCGTAAATTTATAAGTAATTTTTCTGTTATTAAACCACTGACTCATTTTTTTTTCATTTTTTTTTTCAGAAAATATTTATTAAAGTTTTTTTTTTTTAATAACAAAGAAAGGGTACAATACAATAGACCATAAACTACCATTATCTGAGTAATTAAACATTATTTAAGTATGGAAGTAGAGAAAAGAAGAGAAAGACATGAGGGAGAAGACATAGTAGTAAGAGTAAGGAAAAAATAGGTATGGGGATATAGGGTAAGGGAAGGAAGAAGGGGGGGATTATAGCCCATCAGTAAAAATTAATAATTTAACTTATTTAACTCAAATCATCTAAATTACTCGGGAGCTAAATATGTATCCAGTTGGCAAATTCCGGACTCTCTTTGAATGAATGCCAAGGAAACCAAGTGTGTCCCTGTCTAGATGTGGAGCCCCTATCTTGGGACATCAGTGATTCCATACGCTCCAATCTGTCCATCTCCACCACCCATTCCATCACAGAAGGGAACCTCATGGATCTCCAATGCCTGGGTATGATCATTCTTGCTGCTATTAGGCAAAATCTCCAGAGGCCCCTTTTAATTGTTTTTAATGGGCCAGGGATTAGAGAAAGGAGAGCAATCTGAGGAGATGGTTCATACCTGATTCCAGAAATGATATAGAAAATCTGGAAGATCGCCAACCAAAATGGCTTCAGCAGACGACAGGACCACCAGACATGTAGCATGGAGCCCCCGTCCTCTCCGCATCTCCAGCATAAATCAGGGACCCCCGGATAAATCCTGTGCAGCATGTCAGGGCATCTATACCATCTAGTCAAGATCTTGTAGTTCTTCTCCTGTGACTCACAAGAGATAGACGACTTATGAGTCAGGGTGAAGATTTTATGGCGATCCGCATCGGAAAAGTTAATCTGCAGATCTTTCTCCCATGCAGTGATGAAGCGGGGCGTGTCTGTAGATTCCAAATCAGAGATCAGGCCATAGAGGAGTGAGATCACATGAGCAGGGCCCTCCGTTAGCTGCATAAGGGTCTCAAATGGTGTCGGCAGGCCAAGATCTATCTTTGAAAAACAGCTCTTGAGCTGAATAAATTCAAGCCAGGGTATCGATCTCCCCGGGCAGGCCGTCCTCATATCCCCCACCACAGGGAATCCTGCAATCTTGTCTGCAGCCTGGCCCAGACTAACCCGGTCGTCAGAGTCCCAACAAAGAAATGAAGTCCGTGTCGTGGCAGGAGGGAAGTCTATGTTATTAAAGAGGGGGCCTAATCTACTTGGTCTGTTAATGATTTTCATTTTGGTGCTATATTTGTACCAGAAATTTATTACCACTTGTGTGAACGGTGGGAATTCAGAAACTGTGTAGTTCCGAGGATCATAGGTCCAAGGGAGCCAATACAATGAATGTGGGGACATCAGCTTTTAAATGATCACCCATTGTTTATACAGGTCACCATATCTCCAGTCCACCAGTCTGGAAAGAAGAGCAGACCGGTAATATGTTTTAAAATTAGGAAGACCCATGCCACCCCTCGACTTAGGTCTAATCAGAGTGGAGAACCCAAGTCTTGGTTTTCTTGTGCCCCAAACAAAACTGTTAATTGCTGATTGGAGACGGTTAAAGAAATGGTCAGGAACAAAAATAGGGACTGTCTGGAAAAGATAAAGAAAACGGGGAAGAATGTCCATTTTGACTGCATTAATACGGCCAAACCAGGAAAGTTGGGATCTATTGTATTTCTTCAAGTCAGCTAGGGTAGTATGGAGGAGTGGGATATAATTAAGATTGAGTAGATCATTGGAGTTTTTAGGAATCATAACTCCCAGATATTTAAGTGCCCTGTCCTCCCACCTAAAAGGGAAGGAAGATTGGAGTCTATGGGCCTCTTCCTCGGGGAGAGTTATGTTCAAAACTTCTGTTTTGGAGTAATTAACTTTAAAGTTAGATACCTCCCCAAATTTTAGGAACTCTCGCATGAGCACTGGAAACGCAATTGTAGGGTTTGTCACGTATATTAATAAATCATCTGCGTATATTGATAGTTTAAAATTATTGTGGCCAATCTGTATGCCCTTAATGTCAGGAGCGCTCCGCAGTGCAACTGCCAGGTGCTCCATGGCAATTATATAAAGCAGAGGGGACAATGGACACCCCTGTCTGGTACCATTAGATATGCTCAAACAAGATGAAAGAGTACCGTTGACTCTAATACGAGCCGTGGGGTTTTGGTACAAAGCGAATATTCTCCCCAACATTGTAGACCCCAGTCCCAGTTGTGTCAATGAAGAACGTAAAAAGGTCCACCCAAGGCGATCAAAAGCCTTCTCGGCGTCAATAGATAAAAGGCAAGCTGGAATCTTGTGTCTGCGTACATAAGATGCGAGCAGTAATGTTTTAACCGTGTTGTCTTTGGCCTCTCGTTTCTGCACGAATCCGGCCTGATCACCTTGGATGGAACCCGGAAGTAGAGGGCTCAACCTGTTAGCCAACGCCTTAGCAAAGACCTTCATATCCACAGTAATAAGTGAGATGGGACGATAATTTGAACACATCGAATGGTCCTTACCAGGTTTAGGTATCACCGTAATTGTGGCGGCCAAGGTCTGTCTGGAAAAAGGACAGGTCTCTGAGATAGAATTGAATAGTTTAGTTATAATGGGTACTATATTAGGTGTAAATAATTTATAAAAGGAAGCTGGGAACCCGTCGGGTCCGGGACTCCTACCATTAGCCATAGATTGAATAGTATCTGAGATCTCCTGATCTGTGAATGGTTCCTCCATGGCTGCTGTATCTGCCACTGGAAGAGGAGGGAGCGGGGTGTTGTTAACATAGTCGTCCACCCTGGCCTGGAAGTTAGTCGGGGACATATCAGCTATTGGCCCCCTGAGATTGTATAAGGAATCGTAATATTCTTTGAAGGAAGCCGTGATTTCTTCTGGATGATGTAATAGTTTACCAGTTTTAGATTTTATGGTAGGGATGTAAGTAACAGGAATACGTGGGTGCAGGAATCGTGCTAAAGCCTTACCAGGCTTATTGGAGAATTCATATAAATATCTCCGAAAACGGTCTCTTTGCCGTGCTGATGCCGTATCCAACATGGAGGTAAGGTCTTTCCTGGCCTTTAAGAGGTCAGCCAAGGTTTGAGAATTGTGGGTATGCTTATGATCTAGCTCCAGCTTTTGAATGCGTGTGAGTAGATCGTTGATTGCGAATGCTCTTTCTTTCTTTAACCGCGCTCCCTGTTGGATAAACACTCCTCTAATTACTCCCTTTAAAGCCTCCCACTGATAGGGAAAGGCTGTGTGGTCTGATTTGTGGAAGTCTATGAAGTCAGTGATGGCCGTTCGGATTGCTGTCTGGCATGTGGGGTCTTTAAGGAGGCCAGGGTGTAACGACCACGTCCATTCCGTAGGGGCCAGGTCCGGTAGTCGTATGGACAACAAAACAGAGGCGTGATCTGACCAAATCATCGGTCCAATCTGAGTCTCTGGGTGACATGTTAATAGTTTGTGACTGATCAGGAAGAAGTCTATCCTACTATAGGAGTCATGTATAGCTGAGTAGTAGGTGTAGTCGCGTGTAGTGGGATGAGTCAGTCTCCAAACGTCCACTAGTCTAGACTCCACTAATTTGGTCTTTAGGCTCTCCAGTTGGGACGGGGGTATGGACGACCTACCAGACGATGAGTCCACGGACCTGTCAAGTACAAGATTGAAGTCCCCACCGGCAATCACCAAGCCCTCGGCGAACGTTGCGAGGCAATTCAAATATGCTCTACATGTCCGAGCCTGATCCTGATTAGGAAGATAAAAATTAGAAATAGTGAACACACCAGCAGCCATTTTCAATTTTAGAAATAAGAACCTGCCATGGGGGTCCAATTTAGAATCCAGTACCTGAGCCTGAAGGGATTTATGAAGTGCAATACTGACCCCCTTTGATTTAGATTCTGGGTTGGTACCATGGAACCACTGTGTGTAGTACCTATTCTTAAGGGCCGGTATGCGGTCTGATCTGAAGTGGGTTTCCTGCAGCAGGAGTACATGGATATGTTTCTTATGCATATGGTAGAGCACTTGGGAGCGCTTTTCAGGAGTGTTAAATCCCCTAACATTCAGTGAACACAGATTTAAAGTTGCCATATCAATATGCTATCCGAGCCGAGGGAATAGTAACAGCGGTGGTTGGTAAAAGGTTGGAGGGGGAAGGTTTACACAAGAGGGAAGAAAAAAGATGGGAAGAAGTGGAAAGAAAAAAGAAGTAGTAGATATTAACAGACGAACAGCAAGAAATTTTCAGACAGGAGGAACTTTCCTGTCAAGACAGCTCCCAGGTCACTATGCCTGGGAACTGGAAACTATACAGAGGATACTCTGTAACGTAGTGTCCTTAGACACTCCCTAAAGTGGGGACTGACTGGACCAGGGCACTGAGACTCAGCCAAGCCCCCGCAGCAATTCAATAAGACGTTTAAACATAAACACGATTAACTGTAGACCGGCATAAAGGCAAACTGTGTTAGTAACTGTTCCTATTAACAAATATCAGAGAGCTATGAAACAAAACCACAGTCTAAAGTAAGTAACGGGGCCGCAAGGTGATCTACAGATCATATTAGTATATGGAGACTATATAATAACCAGAAAATATAAAATTGGTAATAAGATAGCATAATAATAATAATAATTATCAGCTCTTCTCTGGTCACTAGCAGGAACAGAACATCTGTATTGCTCCCGATTTATCAGCCCAGGGTATAATTCCACCAAACAGAGCGTAGTTCGAGATCTTCAGGTAAGGTGGAGAAGAGGGGTCAATGGGGGGAGAATTCCCCTTGAGTCGATCTAAATAAAGTCAAGGGACCCCATCTTGGGCTCCAAAATCGTGCCTCGGGCCACGTCTCCTCTTCCTATTAGGTCCCGATGGTGGTCTCCCCCCTCCCTGTCCTCCCCACAACAATAAAGGTGATGGTCGAGGCCACTCTCCCAGCTGCACCAAGGGTAAATCCAGAGCAGAAGAAAAGGTTGATAAGTCCGCCGGTGTCCTCAATATCACTGGGCCAGCTTCTCCGCGTACTTGTAGTTGAAAGGGGTATCCCCATGAGTAGTTGATGTCTTTAGTGCGAAGAGCCTCCAGGAGTGGCCTGAGCGCCCGTCGTTTGGCCAGGGTCAGGCGAGAGAGATCTGCCATAAGCTGAATGTTAGAGTCATTGAATTCAATAGCCTCTTTCTCCCTGGCCCTTTGCATAATTTCTTCCTTTTGTCGATAGAAGTGGATTCTGCATATCACATCTCTTGGTTTGTTGGAGTCAGGATTTTTGGGGCCAAGGGACCTATGTGCTCTGTCCATTTCAATATGATCGCCTCCAGGTTTGCCTAGAAGCGAATTAAAGATGTTTTGGATGGCAGGGACCAGGTTTCTATTAGTCACTGTTTCCGGAAGTCCACGGATACGAATATTATTCCTCCGGTTCCTATTTTCGGAGTCTTCCATCATATCAAACACCAGCTGGAATGTCTGGGAGTGATGATCTAGGAGTTCATGTTGGTTATGTAGTTGAGATGCAAGATCCTCCACTTTAGATTCCAAGGTAGTGATTGTACCCTTAAGCTGTGACACTTCCTCTTTAAGTGAGCTAATTTCACCTCTATATACTGCTTCAAGGCGCTGGATATAACCCTCCATGTCAGATTTAGTAGGTATAGCATTCAGCCGGGCATATAGAACCTCATAGCTCATGTCACAGGATGGGAGTCCTCGAGGTGTCTCTGGAGTGATTGAGGATAGCACCATCGGGTCCACAGACTGCATATCTGATATGTCGTGGTTAGGGGACTGTAAATTCTGCATCTCAGTGGTGTTTTGCAAATGAGCCAGGGCCCCAGTAATGGGCTGAGGAGGCAAAGTTACCTCCTGCTGGACTGGGGAGGAAGGGGTTACACTGCTTGCTTCTTCAATTGCGAAATGGCTGCCTCCTCCCTCCTGCTCTCTGAGACCTGCTGCAGACATTGAATGTTTAAGTGATGAATATGTGGCAAGGGGGGGATGGGAGCCCCCACTCACTTCATGGGGCTGTTGCTTACAAACTTCTCTGGCCTTTCCCGGGGAGAGCCCTGTCAGAAAGGAGGTCTCTGGGGACCCTCGTAGATCTGGGGAGGGTCGGGACATGCCGCTCACCTTTCCCTGCTTATGCTGAGCATTCTCCCCGAGCGATCCATAATGGGTTTCTCCAGTCACGATTGAGGTACGGCTGGTGACTTTTCCAGAGGACTGGCGTCGCTCTGCACTGCTGCGCTCCCCTCCTTTGTCCACAGGAGAGGAGCGGACCCCTCCTGTTTGTCCTGCTTTTAGTGTCGCTCCAGGAGCCATCATGGCCGCACGGGTAGTAGTTTTTCCCGCTCTCCCCGAGGATGCCAGAAAGCGGGTAATATCTCCATTTGTGGTCCCCGTCGGTGGTTCCTGTGATGCCTGGGATCTGAGGCCACCTTTGCCCTTCATTTGGGAAGGTTAATGTGTAAATTAGTGCTAGATTTCAGCTGCAGGGGCTCAGAAACTGAGGAGCTCTCAGAAGGCACGTCCTCCCAGCACCATGTCCAGGCCACGCCCCCCTCACCACTGACTCATTTGACCAAAAAGGGCGCTGATGTGGTTAATTGGTCTCCAGAGGCAGTCTCGGCATTTCAGGAGCTTAAGCGGAGATTCACTTCTGCTCCGGTTTTACGGCAAACTGATGTCTCACTTCCTTTTCAGGTGGAGGTAGATGCTTCTGAGATTGGTGCAGGAGCCGTTTTGTCCCAAAGAGATCCGGTGATTTCTAAGATGAATCCCTGTGCCTTCTTTTCTTGAAAATTTTCCCCATCTGAATGTAACTATGACGTGGGGAATCGGGAATTGTTAGCCATGAAATGGGCATTTGAGGAGTGGAGACATTGGTTGGAGGGAGCTAGACATCAAGTTGTGGTCCTCACCGACCACAAGAATTTGATTTATCTTGAATTAGCCAAATGCTTGAATCCTAGACAGGCTAGGTGGGCCTTGTTTTTCACACGTTTTAATTTTGTGGTCTCTTCCGGGCACTAAGAATGTTAAGGCAGACACCCTTTCTAGAAGTTTCTTTGCGGATTCTCTTGATGTGACCGAACCTACTACCATTCTAAATGAGGGTGTAGTCCTTTCCGCCATCTCACCCAATTTGAGACGTGCCCTAGAGGAATTTCAGGAGGACAAACCTGAACATTGCCCTATGGAAAAATTGCATGTCTCTAACCAGTGGAGGAAAAGAGTAATGTCTGAAATTCATTGCTCCGCGTTGGCTGGTCATCCAGGTATTTTTGGTACCAGAGATTTGGTGAGTCGTTCTTTTTGGTGGCCTGCCTTATCTCGTGATGTCATGAATTTTGTGCAGTCCTGTGGGACTTGTTCTCGGTCCAAACCCTGTTCTTATTCTAGTGGTTTGTTGATGCCCCTGCCGGTGCCCAGGAGGCCATGGACCCATATCTCAATGGATTTTATTTCTGATCTTCCTGTCTCTCAGAGAATGACTGTTATCTGGGTGATCTGTGATAGATTTTCTAAGATGGTCCATCTTGTACCACTCCCAAAGTTGCCATCTTCTTCTGAGTTGGTGGCCTTGTTTTTACAACAGGTGGTTCGTTTGCACGGGATTCCTGAGAATATTGTGTCGGACAGAGGAGTCCAGTTTGTTTCCAGATTTTGGAGAGCTTTTTGTTCCAAACTGGGAATTAAGTTATCTTTCTCCTCGGCATTTCATCCTCAGACCAATGGGCAGACTGAGAGAACAAACCAGACTTTGGAATCCTATTTGAGATGTTTCATATCTGCTGATCATGATGACTGGGTCTCATTTTTGCCCTTGGCCGAATTCGCGCAAAACAATAGGGCTAGTTCTACTACTTTGATGTCGCCTTTTTTCTGTAACTTTGGGTTTCATCCTCGATTTTCTTCAGGGCAGGTGGAACCTTTGGCCTGCCCAAGTGTGGATTTTGTGATAGAGAGAACGCAGCAGCTTTGGGACCAAGTAGTGGATAAGTTGTCCCACTCTCAGGAAAACGCCCAATGGTTTTCCAACCGGCATAGGACCTTTGGTCCCGGGTTTAAATTGGGTGATATGGTTTGATTGTCTTCAAAAAATATTCCTATGAAGGTTGCGTCTCCAAAGTTCAAGCAAAGATTCATTGTACCTTATAAGATTTTGGAAATCCTTAACCTCGTTTCTTTCCGTTTGGCTCTTCCAGATACATTTAAGATTCATAATGTTTTTCACAAATCTTTGTTGAAGAGGTTTGTGGAGCCAGTTGTTCCCATGGCGGCGCCTCCTGACCCTGTATTGGTTAAAGGTAATTTGGAGTATGAGGTAGAGAAGATATTGGATTCTCGTTTGGCTAGACGGAGACTCCAGTACTTGGTTAAGTTGAAAGGTTATGGCCAGGAGGATAATACTTGGGTCTCTGCTTCTGACATTCATGCCGAGAGATTGGATCGTGCTTTTCACCGGGCCCATCCTGACCGGTTTGGTGGCGTGGATGAGGGTTCGGTAACCCCTCCTCAAGGGGGGGTACTGTTGTGAATTCTCTTTCTGGGCTCCCTCTGCTGGTTACTGAAGGTAGTGGAGCTGGTCAGATTGACAAAGGTGTTGCGAGTTCTCTTTCTGTGCTCCCTCTGGTGGCTACTGGAGGTAGTGGAGCTGGTCAGATTGACAGAGGCTTGCCACCTGATAATGATGATGACGATTGGAGATCTGGGGTTTCTGACTGGAGTATTTAAGACAGCTGACTTCCTTCAATCCCTGCTGATTTTCTTCCTGTGCCTTCTGAGGTCTGATGTCACCTGCTCTGTTCCTGCATGGTTCAGCTAAGGCCTGTTTCACACATCTGTTTTTTGGCATCCGCCTGCATCCGTCAAAGTGTGAAAAAACGGATCCGTTTCCGTTTTGCCGCAGACGGATCCGTTTTTTTGACGGATCCGCAGTAGTCGTTGATGGAAGTCTATGGGACAAAAAAAGGATCCTCAAAAAAAATGGCGGATTCGTTTTTTAATGGAAAACGACGGATTTAGACGGATTTTAAAAAACGGAAGCGTGATCCAGGCCTAAGTGGTTCATTTGCTAATCTTTTTGCATTTGACCTGGTTTTGTCTATCTCTGCTTTGTGCGGGACAGCTTGCTCCTGCTGGGGCTGTGCTGGATCACCGCCCATATGTTACTGCTTGTGTCAGTTTGTTCTGTCCCCTGTTATATTGGTCTCTTTTTGCTTTGCTTTCAGTATATACCAGAGTGCTGATATAGTGGGGGGGTGAAGTCGTGTGACTTCATTTTTTTTTTGTGCATCAGACGTGTTGGATTTTACAGGGTTTTTTTTGCGTGATTGCACAGTGTCTTTCCTTTCCTGTCCTGTCTAGTCAGTTTGGGCCCCATCATTTGCTCAGTCTATTTTTCTGCCTGCGTTTGTGTTTTCATCTTGTCTCACCGACAATATATGTTTGGGGGCTATCTATTCCTTTGGGGTCTGCTCCGGGGCAGTTTAGATTTCACCTTTCTTGCTTTAGGCTGAGTTAGCTCTCTAGCTGTGCCGAGGCGTCTAGGGCATCGTAGGTACGCTCCACGGCTACTGCTAGTTGTGTGGGTAGGATCAGGGGTCTGCAATCCGCTTAGTTACCAACCTCTCTGGTTTTCTAGTGGCTTAGCCTGGTCCTGCTATCCTCCTCGGTGACCCATTCATAAGTGTCCTAAATGCTAATGAGGCAGGAATAGCCCTTCGGAGCATCTGTTCCACTAGACTAGTCCTCCCTTGGATTTTGTAATCGCGTCTCCCGGGTCGTCAATCATACCCTGAAACATGTGGTTAGAGTATGCAAACTAAACCTATACTGGGGAAGAGACGCCCTTCTATAGTAGCTTTGTCTCAATAGCTAAGGAATCGTTCACTTTTAAAAACCTGCAACCTCAATAAGGAGATAAAACACCTTTATTATAAAGGAAAAGGAACCACTGAGAAGCTATGCCAGACATAACCCATAGAAGAATAACGCGCTGTTTCTGGAGGGAAATAGTCATGCTTTTCTAATTCAAGACACATTCAACTTTAAACTTTTTTTGCCATCTAAAACATTTAAGCCATGTCTACCTGATATGTAATGAATGTCCGACAGCTGTGAGTTCCGCAGCTAGAATCCCCCTCTATCTCCCCATTATCAAGGTAGATGTGGATCCCAGTGGTAGGACCTGCATATATCAGACATGTAGTGTGGTTGTGCCATAATGTCTGAAATTGGACAACCGAAATTATGGCATGTATGATAGCAATAAGCCTGCGTTCACCCATTGCGAACTGTAGTTTGGTTCCTGGCACAATTTGTAAAATTTGGTAAGCACGAACCCTGCATAAGAGTGTGACTCAATATGCCAATTTACTTCCGTTGCATACAATCTAAGGCTAAGTTTTGTTACCGCTCAAGATGTGTATTTTAGTACATCGAGGATACAATTATGCAATCTGGAGCATTTTCTGAAAGGTTTAGGAAAGTGCTACTAAAATTTGCTTATTTAGCGTTGGCCATTTTATGAAAAGCACGTGTGGTTAGATATGACCTCTGACATTGAAAGGTTTTATTCGACAAATTTATATGCGAGCCATTTTTCCATTATTACATTTTTTATTGTGTTCTGCCAGCGGTTCTGTTTTTACTCTTAAGATCTTTGGATGCCCAGTCTCTTTCGTGTATTTTAATATTCACCATTGCCATCAAACTGACATTGTACAGAAGTATTCACTAGATTTATATTTCTATATGTGACATCTGATATCTGTTAATAGAAACATTTGTTCAGAAACCACAGAATCATCAGAACATTATCCAATCCTCAAAGAAGAACATTGGCGATAATAGTAGTTATATATATCTGCCATAACCAGAAAGATATCCCAATCCCAGATGAGATCCGTGACCTCGGAGGAAGCTCGAGCTGTAATGGTTTGGCCTCCGAATGAGATAAAATGTCACTTTCAGCCAAACATCAATTATATAATGTAGGAGAATATAGCCTGAGTAATTCCGCTAGAATTCTATAGTTTTAATAGAGCTGGAGAGAAGTGTGAAAGGGATCACGTATAGCTTTCGTTTAGTGAAAATGTATCACAAGTGCAATTACTTTATTTTTACGAGCATCTTAGCTTTAAAATAGCGTTCAATGAAGATCAGTGGTAAATAGTTTATCGATGCCCCCGTACAGCTACATTAAAGGCGAGTAAGGCCACCTTGTTTTCCGTTTAATCACGTTTTCTTAGTTTTTTTTTCTACACTATCTGTACCGCTAAGATAACTGTAATTTCTGTCACAGTTGGAAGCTTTGGTAAATGTTTTTTCCCTGTACACAAAAAACAAGGAAAATAGTCTTTCTGTAAGTAATTGCATATTATACAAATGTGTGAGACATTGCAATCAAATTTACATTATTGCCGCTAACGAGCATTGAGGTCTATGGGGAATGTTTCAGGCATCTTGCTTGCTGCGAGTGTAGCTGCACTTTTAGGTGACTTTTCTGAATATACGGATGTATGTGTACATATGGAAAAACACTTCCTGACCTTTAAATTATTTGCATTTCTAGCCATCCCTATATGCTCTTAAAGGGAAGGTGCCGCAATTTTAGATAATTTGCAAAAAAAGAGTAAGTAACAAAACATGTTGTTTCAGCAAATGTTGTACTAACTAGGATTTATGGTTTGTTTGTAATAATGTTTTAATGTAGCCACTGGGCGCTGCCATCTTGATTTGCAGATCTGTGGAGGACTCGTACAGTCTGCAAGTATGGCCGTCCCTGGACATAGGAGACTGTGGTCGGTTCCCTACCCCATCTCTAACATTGCAGCCTCATTAGCAGTGAACTGGGCATGCCCCTGTGGGCTGCACCATTCACTGCTGTAGGTGTGGCTGGACGCCATTTTACTGTAGCCCAGTGCTATCTGCTGAGCTCCACTTTCTGCACTGTGCTTCCTGCTCCACTGTCCTCCTGTTCTGTCTCTGCCTCCCCACTCACAGCCCCAGTGATCTCCCTGACACCTATGCTTTTATGACAGCTTTTATGGCTGTCTGAGGAGGACAGTGACATATACAGCCCATAGTCTAGTGTATAATTGGGGGGGGGGCTGGAAGTTTCACCAGTGTGGGCATATCTGTAATACTGTCTCGTGTGATAGTCTGCTGAGCCGTGTATCTAATCCTCCCCTGTGTGATACTGACTGCTGAGTTTATCTAATCCTCTCCTGTGTGATACTGCCTGCTGAGCCGTGTATCTAATCCTCTCCTGTGTGATACTGACTGCTGCGCCATGTGTCTATTCCTATCCTGTGTGATACTGACTGCTGAGCCGTGTATCTAATCCTCTCCTGTGTGATACTGACTGCTGAGCCATGTATCTAATCCTCTCCTGTGTGATACTGACTGCTGAGCCGTGTATCTAATCCTCTCGTGTGATACTGACTGCTGAGCCGTGTATCTAAGCCTCTCCTGTGTGATACTGACTGCTGAGCCGTGTATCTAATCCTCCCCTGTGTGATGCTGACTGCTGAGCCGTGTATCTATTCCTCCCCTGTGTGATGCTGACTGCTGAGCCGTGTATCTAATCCTCTCCTGTGTGATAGTCTGCTGAGCCGTTTATCTAATCCTATCCTGTGTGATACTGACTGCAGAGGCGTGTATCTAATCCTATCCTGTGTGATACTGCTCTCCTAAAATACTCTGTGCTGCTGTCACCCTGCTCCATCCCCCATATATCTCCCTCTGTGCCCCCATAGACCAGCACACTGCTCTCCTGAAATACTCTGTGCTGCTGTCACCCTGCTCTCAGAATCCTTTCTGCCTGCCATCCTCGGTGACTGTCTACTTGTCAGTATAACTGTTCAGTCACCTTCAAAATGTCTAATCACTGTGTTCCTAGATTTCATCCTCTCTTCTCCCTTAGCAAACACCCAGAAGGGGGAGAGGAGTGACATCACACCCATGTCAGCTGACTCCGCCCATAATTACTGCAGGGCATTAATGTGAGCTAGTTGTACACTAGGTTTTTGTGTCAAATTTCAGTAGCTGCTCCCCCTAGTGTTAACAATTGGAAATGCCAAACTTTTTAAAATTATTTTTCATATTTTGCTAAATTATAAACAAATGATAATATTTAAGAAAATTTAAATATTAATTCTTTAAAATGTTTTCAATTGCTGAAAATAAATTTTTTTGATGGCACCTTCCCTTTAAGCACCTAAAATAAATCAATCGGGCAAGTGCCTTTGCTGTGGTCAGAGCCTCTGCGCATCACCTTTTCAAACCAATCACAGAGCTCAGCAGGCATCTTGGATGAGCTCCTGAGCTCAGCAATTGTCTGCAGTGGCGACGTCTTTAGAAAAAACACTGGCAACCCAAAGCAGCGATGGGGAGCCATGGCCCTTGAACATTGCTCGGTCTGTTGTTTTAGGTATATGTCACCACTCTGTCTGGTGTCCTTGGTCCAGGGGCTCCTTCCCTGTCCTTAACGCTAGGGGCGCCCTAGCTCGCCCTTTTTCCCGGGTTACTTCTGATGGGGAAAACGCCGGGGCCACATACCTTGCTTTAGCTCCTGAAACCGCCCACTCAAACAACATCGAGCCATGCAACATAAACTTTCGCTGACAATGAGTGCTAGCCAGGACCCAGATTGTATAGGAGATGGGAGTGGCTAACAGTGCACAGCTGAGGCTGGTTTCCCACTTGGTTTTTTAGCGCTGCGCCTCGTGCGCTATCGTACGAATGCCCATTTCTCCCCTAAATTTAACATGGGTGCGCATGGTCTAGTGCATGCACGCGTTCGTATGCGTTTTCGTGCGCATGCGGTTTTTTGTAGTGTGCGCCTAGGCGCGCCGGACGCAACCTATTGCATTTTTGGTCCGTCCAACCTGTCTCAAAAAAACGCGAAATGTGCAAAAAAAACAGCATTACAGTCTATAGGAACGCACACGTGCGCTAGGACATGCGCACGCATGCGTTTAAAATCGCATGCGTTTTTGAGTTAACATGGTGACAAACTGGTTAAATCGCATGCACAAAAACAATCATACGCATGATGCGTTTTTTGCATGCGTTTGGTATGCGCACGAGGCGCAGCGCAGAAAAAGCGCTAGTGTGAAAGTAGCCTGAGAGCCAAGGTGAAGTGCTTCTAACTAGTGCAGGAGTAGGAGAAATCAGACGCTGCGGTCTTCTGGCTCCTATCTGTCGTGGTAAACCCATGACAGTTTACATGAATGTTTGGGGGTCCACTTTCTTTAAAGTTGAAAACCCCATTAAAGAGTTGTCTTTTTTTCAATGGTTTAAAGGGGTTGTCCAGGCTTTTCACATAATCTCAGTACATATCTGGGCTGCAGAATTATGACAATAAGTAATTTACTTTCTGTCACTAGTTTGCACGGTTTTCTAGATATTCTGAACAGAACTTCCAAGGGGGGGTGTTATGGCATTGAAATGAGAACTAGTCGTAACCTCCTACTCTACTCCAAACATGCCCTCTATAGCAACAACCCCACCCTCCATAGCTACAGGCCCTCCCCGTCCACATGAAGAAGCCCTCATCTCACAGTAACAAATTCTTCCCCTCCAGCAGCCTCAGTGCAGAGAGCAGCTGTTCCTCCCCCAGACACACACTGAACAGTGATCTATGGAAAGTGAAACCAGTGAGGAGGAGGGAAAATCGTCCTGTATTCTAATCTGCACAGGGGATGGCAGTCACTGATGTAATCTGTTGTGTGACAAAGCCTCTGCTGTGTGAATAAGACAGCTCTGTGTCACTGATGTCTTCACACAGCAGCAGATTTGGTGCAGTGTATGTGCGAAGCTCCACCAAACTCCCAGCAAGCTCCAGTGACCAGCATAACCCACTGCCCACTCATTGGCTGGCAGTAAACTGCACCAGCACTCATCTTTATCATCATTCCAGCATTGGAAAGAACACAGCAGTGATCCCGTATTTGCGAAAGCAGCACAATACATACATACATCCCCCAACACTTCACACTGTTACAGCTGCTGATTGGACAGGCTGCTCCCATCAGTATTTGCGTAATTAGAGACACAGTGCTCACACATACACTGCACCAAATCTGCTGCTGTGTGAAGACATCAGTGAGACAGAGCTGTCTCATTCACACAGCAGAGGCTTTGTCACACAACAGATTACATCAGTGACTGCCATCCCCTGTGCAGATTAGAATTCAGGACAATTTTCCCTCCTCCTCACTAGTTTCACTTTCCATAGATCACTGTTCAGTGTGTGTCTGGGGGAGGAGCAGCTGCTCTCTGTACTGAGGCTGCTGGAGGGGAGGAATTCGTTACTGTGTGATGAGGGCTTCTTCATGTGGACGGGGAGGGCCTGTAGCTATGGAGGGTGGGGTTGTTGCTATAGAGGGCATGTTTGGAGTAGAGTAGGAGGTTACGACTAGTTCTCATTTCAATGCCATAACATCCCCCCCTTGGACGTTCTGTTCAGAATATCTAGAAAACCGTGCAAACTAGTGACAGAAAGTAAATTACTTATTGTCATAATTCTGCAGCCCAGATATGTACTGAGATTATGTGAAACGCCCGGACAATCCCTTTAACATCTGCAATCAACAGTGGTTAAGATTAATAACTTGTTTCTTCTCACATCTGTAATTCACATTTTTGTTTGGCTGGTCAATAATATATGGCGTTTTGTTACCTGCAGTCTGAATATACAGATCCCACTTGTTATTCTTTATGTAGTTTTTGCAGTTTCATCAGTGACCATAAAAAATCTACTTGGCTGCAATAAAGTAATATCAGAGGTAAAACTTTACTGTCAATGTAATAGAACCTAATATTTAACCTACAGGGTTAAATATCAGCTTATATAGTTCTCAATAATAAATTTCAGTCCCAAACTTGGTAAACTAAATCATGCTTCATTGTTTTAAGAAAAATTGACCAAAATGGAGTATCGCTTTGTGTTTCTGTCTTTTATATACTTGAGCAAAGTGCTAACATATACCACGCAGACATAGACAAAATGACCATATTTTGGTCTCTGGTCTGTGGAAGGTTCTTTGGCTCTTTTTAATTTATACAGTGGGAGCTTTATCACATACAGTATATGTATATATCTATCTCCCTTTAACTCTATGAGCACCCTGTTTCTTATAGGGGTTGTCCGGGACTTTTATATCAAAGGCACATCCTTAAGATAGGTTATCAGTATGACTGGTGGTGTGACACTCGCCACCACCGGCGTTCACTGTACTGGTATAACCTAGATGTGGTCAGTTGTGTAGCAGAACTACACAGCTTCGGGTACTGCACATGTGCGACCTATATGAATTGGGGCGAATGTGCAGCACTCAGCTGTCGCCACTATGCAGTTAATGGAGCTTTGCATCAACTGATTACACCTGGCCAGCACCAGGAACAGCTAGCTGCTCTGTGTCGCACCCCCACAGATCAGATATTGATTACCTATCCTAAGAATAGGCAATTAATTTAAAGGTAATTAAATAAACCCTTTAATTTACTGATGATACAAATATAGCCAACTGCTAGGTTTATGATTGACTATATGCTCCATATGTCTCCTGGTTGCAGTCTTTCTAGTATACAGTTATGGCCAAAAGTATTGACACCCCTGCAATTCTGTCAGATAATACTCAGTTTCTTCCTGAAAATGATTGCAAACACAAATTCTTTGGTATTATTATCTTCATTTAATTTGTCTTAAATAAAAAAAACACAAGAGAATGAAGCAAAAAGCAAAACATTGATCATTTCACACAAAACTCCAAAAATGGGCCAGACAAAAGTATTGGCACCCTCAGCCTAATACTTGGTTGCACAACCTTTAGCCAAAATAACTGCGACCAACCGCTTCCGGTAACCATCAATGAGTTTCTTACAATGCTCTGCTGGAATTTTAGACCATTCTTCTTTGGCAAACTGCTCCAGGTCCCTGATATTTGAAGGGTGCCTTCTCCAAACTGCCATTTTTAGATCTCTCCACAGGTGTTCTATGGGATTCAGGTCTGGACTCATTGCTGGCCACCTTAGAAGTCTCCAGTGCTTTCTCTCAAACCATTTTCTAGTGCTTTTTTAAGTGTGTTTTGGGTCATTGTCCTGATGGAAGACCCATGACCTCTGAGGGAGACCCAGCTTTCTCACACTGGGCCCTACATTATGCTGCAAAATTTGTTGGTAGTCTTCAGACTTCATAATGCCATGCACACGGTCAAGCAGTCCAGTGCCAGAGGCAGCGAAGCAACCCCAAAACATCAGGGAACCTCCACCATGTTTGACTGTAGGGGCCGTGTTCTTTTCTTTGAATGCCTTTTTTTCTCCTGTAAACTCTATGTTGATGTCTTTGCCCAAAAAGCTCTACTTTTGTCTCATCTGACCAGAGAATGTTCTTCCAAAACATTTTAGGCTTTTTCAGGTAAGTTTTGGCACACTCCAGCCTGGCTTTTTTATGTCTCGGGGTAAGAAGCGGGGTCTTCCTAGGTCTCCTACCATACAGTCCCTTTTCATTCAGACGCCGACGGATAGTACGGGTTGACACTGTTGTACCCTCGGACTGCAGGGCAGCTTGAACTTATTTGGATGTTAGTCGAGGTTCTTTATCCAACATCCGCACAATCTTGCGTTGTTGAAATCTCTTGTCAATTTTTCTTTTTCGTCCACATCTAGGGAGGTTAGCCACAGTGCCATGGGCTTTAAACTTCTTGATGACACTGCGCACGGTAGACACAGGAACATTCAGGTCTTTGGAGATGGACTTGTAGCCTTGAGATTGCTCATGCTTCCTCACAATTTGGTTTTTCAAGTCCTCAGACAGTTCTTTGGTCTTCTTTCTTTTCTCCATGCTCAATGTGGTACACACAAGGACACAGGACAGAGGTTGAGTCAACTTTAATCCATGTCAACTGGCTGCAAGTGTGTTTTAGTTATTGCCAACACCTGTTAGGTGCCACAGGTAAGTTACAGGTGCTGTTAATTGCACAAATTAGAGAAGCATCACATGATTTTTCGAACAGTGCCAATACTTTTGTCCACCCTCTTTTTTATGTTTGGTGTGGAATTATATCCAATTTGGCTTTAGGACAATTCTTTTTGTGTTTTTTCATTTAAGACAAATTAAATGAAGATAATACCAAAGAATGTGTTTGCAATCATTTTCAGGAAGAAACTGAGTATTATCTGACAGAATTGCAGGGGTGTCAATACTTTTGGCCACTACTGTATGTGCATCTAACAATTGTCAAATATCCAGCAGATAGGTGACAATTTCTGGAGACCACAATACCTCTTTAAGTGAAATCTGTTGCCAGGCTTTTGCTGTGTAATCCGAGAGCAGCATAATGCAGTGGTAGAGACATGTATTCCAGCTATGGGTCACTTACTTGGCTGGTTGCTGTCAGTTTCATAAAATCATTGCCTTTTTCTCCTGCCGATTTACCAGCTCCAGGGTGCTGAGCTCTCCATAACCCGCCCACAGCACCGATTGGCAATTTTCTGTGTACGCGATGCATAGGCAGACAGCAGCCAAACAGTGGTGGGGGCGTAGTAATACAGAGATCATTAATATGGAGGACTACATGGCAGCAGATTTACTCGTCCTCTAGTGATTATCTCCTGATGATAAAACAGTGATTTTAGCAAAACTAAAGCAAACAGCCCAGTAAGTGACACATCACTGGAATTGGGGTCTCTGCTCCTACATCATGCTGCTCTCAGATAAGGTTACAAAAGCCTCATGTTAGATTCCCTTTAAGAATTATGGACCAATGGAAAGCTATCACATTGTGAGAATTCAGTAGATAGTTTGAAAGATGTAAGGAACTGACCATTACAATTCTTTCAAGTAATTGTGTTCTCTACTCTCATTAGACCTTAAAGAAAGTTTCCTAGGTCTGGTAATGGACACTGTAATTCTGATTCAACACTCCCCAGACAAGAGGAAATAAAGAAAAAAAAAGTATATTGTCCAAGCGAATTACTTTAGACAAGCTAACAACTATGGGGCCAGCAACACAGACCGCAAGTTTCATTTACCAGAGTCATTCTCCAGCCTGAGGAAATTAGGAGATAATCAACTAGGTAAGCCGAAGAAGTCATAGGGAGTACAGATGGAGAATGCACATTTAAGCCTCACATTTTCTGGGAAAAAAAGTACATCAAAGTGCATTGCAGAAAAATTAGATGATTTCTAACACCCATAGTACCTCTAACACGTCTATTAGAAATCTGAGCAAACTATCTGTACTGCACCATTATTCAGAGAGTACGGGCAGACAAGAAAAGGAGTACAAAATAATTCTAAGGGTTCTCAAAGTTTGGACAAGCGCAGTTCTACTTGCAGGAACTATTTGATATTAGTGGATGGCAGAAGCCGTCTCATATTTGAACCCCAAATCTGTTACCAACTTTTCTCTAAATGTAAAATGACTGACACTTATGTTCTCTTACAAGGATGCCATTTTTTGGGCATCAGTCATTGCCATGCTCCTATGGTAAAATAAAAATATATGTTTGACATTTTGCATCCAGAGGGCAGCAATCGCCAAAGGAAATCCGTGTAAAGCTGTTCTCCAGGAATAAAAAAAAAACCAAAATACAGATAGAAAATTTCTGTGTGAATAAATTCTTTACAGGGGTGGTCCGTTCTAAAATGAAAAGTTTTTTGAATCTCCCCAGAGCTGGCACTGCACGCTGTGAGTATTTGACGGTTTCCGAGCCAGGAATTTTGGTGATGTATGCGATATGCATACTTCCAGGCAGAAGCCATCTAGTGGGCACAGTCTCGCTCCATACAAGTGTAGAGAACGAGGTTGTGCCCAATAGACGGCCATGTCCTAGCAGCATACACTTGTCTGGGCACCCACTAGACGTCTGCGTCCTCACTGCATACACTTGACTGGGCACCCACTAGACAGCCGCATCTTCGCTGCATACACTTGACTGGGCGCCAACTAGATGGCCGGGCCCTCGCCATATACACTTGACTGGGAGCCCACTAGATTGCCGCGCCCTCGCTGCATACACTTGACTGGGCACCCACATGATGGCTGTGTCCTCGCTGCATACACTTGACTGGGGGCCAACTAGATGGCCATGCCCTCGCTATATAAACTTGACTGGGTGCCCACTAGATGACCACGCCCTTGCTGGATACACTTGACTGAGCTTCAACTAGACTGCCGCACCCTCGCTGTATACACTTGACTTGATGCCAATTAGACGGCTGCACCCTCGCTGCATACACTTGACTGGGCACCCACTAGGCGGCCGCGTCCTCGCTGGATACACTTGACTGGGTGCCAACTAGATGGCTGCGCCCTCGCTGCATTCACTTGACTGGGCACCCACTAGATGGCTATACACTTGACTGGTCACCCACTAAGCGGCCGCGCCTGTCTTGTATATGGAGCAAGGCCGCGCACACTAGACGGCTTCTGCCCTGGAATATGCATATCGCATACACGACAGCCGTTCCTGGCTCAGAAACCAACAAATCTTTGTAGTTCGCAGTGCGTTCTCTGGGGGGATTCAAAAGTCTGCAGTCAAACAGAGTGACTGCAGACATTTCATTTTAGATTGGACAACCCCTTAATTCCTTTAATTATGAAATTACAGTAATTTTGTCGTGGGAGGTAACCTCTATAGAACATTGGAGAGGTTGCTATCTTGTCACATTGTCAGAAACCTCAGTGATTGCCTGCAGTGGTGATGACTGATGAGCACTGTAATCGTGACTTCACCACTGCAGTCAGTAAATAGAAACGTTGGTCTGGGGAAGGATGAGTATCATCTGATTTTCTTATTTAAATCCATTCTGGCCATTAGAGGCCAAAAAAACGAAAAACTCTTCAACCTCTCTATATTGTGTATTGTACATTTAATGATCGCATCAAATACTGAAAAGCTCCCCCATTATGCCGGCTATTTTACACTGTTTGAGAAAGAGCTGGGCTCATGAAGATTTGTCTGCCAGGTGTCTCCTCTTTTGCTTCTTTCCACTTGTGCCCAAAGAATGATCGTCAGACCTGTCAATCAGGCCAAGTTTGGCATTGGATGCTTCTCTGATGCCTGGACTTTTAATCAAACTCTTTTCTCTGAAGAGCACAGACGTTCTAGCCTATCACTAACTACAAGAAGCCCATGGAAGGCTAAGAACTCACAAAACGGCTCAGCAGTTTAACTTGTGACCCCAAGTTTCCAGCACTAAAATGGCACCTATCTTGGCGCACAAATGAGCACATGGACAAAACAGGTGAGCTAAGGCCTGTTTCACACTTCTGTTTGTCACCATCAGTCAAAATCCGCCGTTTTGTTAAAAAAACAGATCCGCCATTTTTCTTTGCGGATCCGTTTTTTTACCTATTGACTTGCATTGTCGGCGGATTTTGACTGATGATGGTCCATTGTGTCCGTATTTGTGCGGATCTGCCAAAATTTTGTCGTCCGCTGAGATCACCGAACGGATCCTGTAACTTTTTTTGGTCTGCGGATCCGCATTTTCCCTTTTTAACCCTCAATCTTGTCTGGCTGCTGGAAGAAAAAATATTTTCTCTCTTTCTCCCCCCCCCCCCTTACCGGCCTCCTCCACTTCTCGCCCGATCTCCAGCCGCCATGTCCTCCACTTCTTGCCCGATCTCCGGCTGAGCATAGCACGATCTACAATTCTCGCGCGATCTCCAACCGAACATCGCGCGATCTCCTACAATTGTCGCGCGATCTCCAACCGAACATCACTTCCCGCGATGATCACTCACTGTATCTTCCCGATACCACTAAATCCAGGTAATAATTTTTTTTGTTTTTTTCCCCCCAGGCGCGGTTCCTTTAAATTTTTACCATTGGCAGATCCGTACATCCGCCGATCCGCTGATCCCCGTTTCTGTCAGTCCGCCTGCGGATCCGTTTTCCGCTATTTTGGTGGATTTTGACTGAGAGAAAAAACTGAAGTGTGAAACAGGCCTAAGCTGCTGGAAACCTTGGTCTGTTGTATGTTCCCCCTCCTTTTACCCATCAAAGTCTTCATGACATCGTCTGGAGCCAAACACTTGACAGCGTGCCTTCATATCTGAAGATATGCAGTGACATTTCCCTCTAAATGTCACATCTTTTGCTCTTTGTATATGTGTTTATTTTAAGATTGTTATTTTCCTCCTTCAAACCATCTAACAAAAATCTAATTGCGCACAGGGTACATCAATGATATCTGCTAGACCTAGTTAATTACTGGTGTGCATAAGTCGTATATCCAGAGCCGGCACCTCTCTTCATTCTGCACCCTTCTCCCCTATTATTTCACCTGCTCATGAATTATTTATCATATAGCACCATGTGGTGTCATTCTACAGAACGAGATTAAAGGGACAAATCAGGAAATTGTAATGCTGGAGCAGTCGCTTCATACATGACAGTTGGCCTCCCCCCCCCTACCCCTCTACCTTTAACCTGTTCATTGCCGCAGTCATAGAATGAAAACCGCTACATAATGTCTTGCGCTTCCATCCCTGCTCCGAGTAAGAGGCTTAATCATGTCAGCTATTTTCATGTGTCACCAGAGCAGTGAACCGCTGATTGACAGAGCGGCTGGAGTCGAAATGATATGCACACCGCTCTCTAGGAGGAAGATGACATTTTCCAAGAGGTCTGACTGTTTTCATTACTTAGATTTATACATTGATTTCTGCATATTACAATGAGTGAAATAAAAGGAAAAATGAAAATCAAGGGGGCTTGACATCTGAGCAGGAGGAGGATTGGAACCGAACAGCTTGTCAGCGTCAAGGCCTTAAAGTGACTCGTCTCGGGTAGAACACGGCAGTAATTACTGCTACGGGGGGAATAGGGTATTGATACAAAACGCTAATAGATGTTTTGTTTATGATTTGGCAGAGTATAGCGGCTGCAGCAGGCACCCATTGTAATGCCGCGGAGAGCCAAGGAGAAGCGTCGGAAACTTTGAAGAGCCTTGTAATTAAGTTACATAGTAGCGTCTGATGCCATGCTGCCTAATTAGTGTCATTTTATATAGGGCCGCAGTGGGAGCTGGCATTCAGTAGCTCTCATGCTAAGTTTGCTTCATCACAGGCGAAGATGTCACGGAAACCTCTAGTTTTGTTTAAGAATTGGTCTAATAATTGTATTTCGTTTTGTGTCTCGTCACTGTGCTGTGCAAATTTTGTGCGAACTACTACTTTTTCACCAAGAAGGAAAAAAAATAATCAAAGGCAAACTTGTTGTAGAAGCAGACAATATTTTAAGAAAATGGTGAAAATGTTTAGAGAGTTTGGCGCTAGATACTATGGGCCCAATTCATCAAGGAGATGAGGAAAGGGGCTGGCGTTAGGATATGTGCCCACGTTGCGGATTTGCTTGCAGAAATTTCTGCAGGGTTTCTGCATCTCTTGGCAGAAAAAGAGTGGAATATCCGCGTGTGTATTTTGATGCGGTTTTTCATGCGGTTTTGTAAATCCGTAGAGCTAAATAGAGATATATTATTAAAAAAAAATGTGCTGTCATTTCCTTGTTCAACTTCTTTTTCATTCTCCAAATATAAGTGAATATATATATATATATATATATATACACACACAAAAAAAAAACGACCAGCACCTCCTAGTGTGAACACGTGCAAGCTGCAAAAACTGCACAATATAGAGAAAAAGAATACAGCAGCACATGTACATGAATCTAGGCCATGTGAAAACACAGAAAAACAGTTGCTGGATGCTATCTGCCTCCAGTCTGATCTTGCACCCCTCCCATTGGCCTCGCAAGTGGCCGCAATCAGCTCTACCTGCCCATAAATTGTAGGCTTAGCCCGGTAGTGACATGTTTGTCCAAAATTGTAGGCTGGTGGCCCAGAAGTGGCTTATGTACAGTAGAACAGGGACCCATCAGTGGAGGTCACCTTGCCGTGGTTGATGGGCTTACATGACTTGGCCAATTTGTGCACTAAGAACCTTCATTTTCATCTTACTGTAAGTAAAAAAAAAATAAAAAAAAATGTAAAAAAAAAAATATTTTTGAGGATTATTATCTAAATTGAATGGTTTTAATGTTTTTCTGTGTTTTCACATGGCCTAGATTCATGTACATGTGCTGCTTTTTCTCTCTCTCTCTTTATATATATATATATATATATATATATAGAGAGAGAGAGAGAGAGGTAAGGGGCCATGGATATTTGCTCTCCAGCCTAAAAATAGCAACCTGCAACTGCCCAGAACAAGCACATCTATTAGATGAGCCAATTCTGGTGCTTTGCCTAGCTTTTCCCACTTCCCCCATAGCAAGTGGGGTTCATATTCGTGGGGGTTGATGTCACCTTTGTATTGTCACCTATCAATTACTAATCTTATAGTTATATGGTAAATAAACACACAGCCTGAATAATCACACAGACTCTTTTATTGAATCTAAATTAACCATACTTACTGAACGCCTAATCCCCGACGCCCTTGTCTCCTGCAGCAAAAGTAAAATAATAAACCAACATATAATACTATCCTGTCCAACATTGTCTTTTTAATGCCGAGTGTCCCACGGCGATCTCACATGTAAAACATTCACATCGGGCGATGTGACTGCTCTATCCGGCCTCCGGCGATACACTACAGGAGGTAATTGCTCCCGCAGTGTATCACTGCGCTGCTGTGAGAGTTCACCGGAGTTCATCAGCTCCGGTCCTCTCACTTACGGCACTACTGCTGTGTGAGAACTTTCTAAGCTGATCAGCTGATGTACTCTGATGAGCTCTCACGGCGGCTCAGTGACACACTGCGGGAGAGATTACCTCCTGTCAGTGTATCACTGGCGGCTGGGTGACATCGACGTGGGACACTCTGTTAAATGGACTACGGCAGACAGGGAGTATATGTTGGTTTATTATTTTTGATTGATTGCAGGAGATGCGGGCGTCGAAGATTAGGTGCTCAGTAAGTATGTATAGTGTATGTGATTATGTCAAAGTGTTGATTTTTTTTTTTTTTTACAATTGAACTTAGGCGCCGGATGATGAGACTATTCTCCCATCATCGGCTCATGTGGTCTCTCTATATGTGACAAAAGATGTAGTAGGATGGGAGTAGTATTCCCATCAGACGACGCCTAAGTACAGTCACTATCGGCTGTTCGTCGCATGGGTACACACACAGACAGACGCAGACAGACACGTACATATTCTCCGCTCACACATATTCTCCGCCCAGACAATCTTCCTCCTTCTGAAATCTTTTCCTTTGACAATTCTGCAGCGTTTTTGGCAGCACATACGCAAACCTTTTTACACCAGCATTTTTGCTGCAGATTTGACTAACTCGATGGAAGTCAATGGGTGAAAAACGCTACAGAATTGACTTGCTGCGGAAAATAAAACGCTGCAAATAAGAACGGAAATTTCCAGATCATGTGCACAACACTTCATGATTGTCATTGAATAACCTTGCTTTAGTATTTCAATGCGTTTTTGGCGCATTTCAGCGCAGAAAAAAACACTGCGAAAATGCAACAAATCCGCATTGTGTTAACATAGCCTTAGACTCTCCTGATTCATAAAGAGGTGTATGTCTCTTCAAGAATCAAGAATGTCGGATGAGTGGCGTACTCCTGATTCTTGCGTTTCCACAATAATACTCTAGTCGCAGTTGAAGTAAGATTTGCTAGAGTCCTGGTGTACGGAGACCAGCAGGGGTTCAGGGGTAGTGTTGTGTAGGGGAAGAATAGATTTAAAGGGAATCTGTCAGCAGGTTCTTGTTACCTCATCTGAGAGCAGCCTTATGTAAGTAAAGCGAAGATGAACCCAACAATGTATCACTTTGATTACTGGATGCAGCCATTCTGATAAAAAGAGCACTTTTAGATTTAGCAATACAGCAGCGCTGAGAAAGCTAACCCCGCCCCAATCATTCTCTGTATATACAATGCCCATAGACAGTGAGCTGCTTATCACAGGAGGGGGCGTGTCGGACAAGCATGTGTAATGCATTACACATACACTGGGCTACTGTGTCCCAGGGATGATAATCTCCTGCTGTTACACCAATCATTGCAAACACTTGATAAGAGACGCATTGCTGAAATTTGTTTTTAACCCCTACCTCATGCTGTCTTCAGATTACATAGCAAAAACCTGATGACAGATTCCCTTTAAATGAGTGTCTGTGACATATTCACTAACAAAGTTGCTCGTAAATCTGCAGTCTTTGGTGTGGAATCGCTGCTACAGCTATTGCAGCATCTTGCTTTGAAATTTCTGTAGAAATAGTCATGGAAAAGTCAGTGTGCATGATCCTACACTGAAAGAGAACTTGAAAGGAGGTGATATGCAATATTTTCCAGCAAGACCATTATAACATAAGGAAGAACTTACATGGAGAATCTGTGGCTGTAAAGAAAAAAAATCCGTTTTCTCATGGCTTTCCTAGAAAGTGGCATAACCAGCATGATAAATCATTGTGTGCATCTATTTACTGCAGCTAATACAAATTTGGTTTGATGCCCGTTAAGGCATGTGACAGAATTTAACATGCCATGAAATATTTATGTTTTGTAAACTGAAAATTTATCAAAGCGCTTTTTTGTAGTGTCCCACGCAAACTGAGCTTAGGCAGACCCATCTGATTGCTCTCAAAAGGGCATAGTCAGGGGGGAAAAGCTACAAAGGTCCAAGGATCAATAGGACCCTGGATTCTTGTTCCTAAAAGCTACAGGGAAGTGTTTTACATGACTTTCCTGCTAAACTGCCCCCATCAGGAGAACCCTGCTGTGTATCTGCTTTGTTAGTGCATATGGGCATTGAATAGGGTGCTTGCAAACCTCCTTTATAAGCCCGAGAGATGCACTGTGGATAACTGGTCAACCATCTGTTATGTGACCAGCTATTCATTGGACTGGGCTGCAATTGGAGGTGACTATAGGGCTGCCCAAGCCTGATCTCATCACGCCAAACACTAAGCCATTAGCAAGTCACCAGCAAGTGTTAATTGAGATATCACAACGTTCAACCTTTTCAACCAATTCTGATAAGGACTAATGCAAATGCTGTTTAGAAAATGTTAAAATAGTTATTAAAGGGGTTTAACCCCTTAAGGACCGGGGTTATTTTCGTTTTTGCATTTTTGTTTTTCGCTCCCTTTCTTCCCAGAGTCAGAACTTTTTATTTTTCTGTCAATATGTCCATGTGAGGGCTTATCTTTTGCAGGATGAGTTGTACTTTTGAACAACACATTGATTTTACCATGTCGTGTACTACAAAACGGGAAAAAAATTCCAAGTGCGGTGAAATTGCAAGTGCAATCCCACACTTGTTTTTTGCTTGGCTTTTTTGCTAGGTTCACTAAATGATAAAACTGAACCACCATTATGATTTGCCAGGTCATTACGAGTTCATAGACACCAAACATGTCTAGGTTCTTTTTTATCTAAGAGGTGAAAAAAAAATCCAAAGTTTGCTAAAAAAAAACAAAAAAACCCAACACCATTTTCCGAGACCCGTAGCGTCTCCATTTTTTGTGATCTGGGGTCGGGTGAGGGCTTATTTTCTGCGTGCCGAGCTGACGTTTTTAATGATACCACTTTTATGCAGACACGTTCTTTTGATCGCCCGTTATTGCATTTTAATGCATTGTCACAGAGATCAAAAAACGTAATTCTGAGGTTTTGACTTTTTTTTTCTCGCTACGCCGTTTAGCGATCGGGTTAATACTTTTATTTTTGATAGATCGGGCAATTCTGAACGCGGCGATACCTAATATGTGTATGTGGAATTTTTTTTTACTGTTTTATTTTGATTGGGGCGAAAGGGGGGTGATTTGAACTTTGAAGTTTTTTTTTATTTTTTTTACATTTTTTTACTTTTTTTTTTACTTTTGGCATGCTTCAATAGCCTCCATAGGAGGCTTAAAGCATGCACAACTCGATCGGCTCTGCTACATATGGGCAATGAGCAGATCGCCCATGTGTAGCAGATTTTCTCCTGTGCTTTCAGCCTGGAACAACCATAGAGGTCTCTATGAGACCTCTGGTTGTCCAGGCAACATGATGCCAACCACCGATCACGTGACGGGGGTCGGCGATGAGCTCACTTCCGGCCCGGCGGCCGGAAGTGCTATTGAAATGCCCGCTGTCAGCTTTGACAGCGGGATTTAACTAGTTAATAGGCGCGGGTGGACGGCGATTCCGCTCGCGCCTATTGCGGGCACATGTCAGCTGTTCAAAACAGCTGACATGTCCCGGCTTTGATGCGGGCTCAGCGCTGGAGCCCTCATCAAAGCAGGGGAGATGTCTAATGACGGACTGTGTCCGTCATTGGACATTAAGGGGTTAAAAGAGGGCCTGTAATGTAAAATAACAATCAGAATAGCATTCACCCTCCCCAGTTCCAGCACCAGCTCTCCCCACTGCTCTGGTCTCACTGTGTTGGATGCAGCATTGACATCAAGTTGACAGCTCACTTCACTGCTGCAGCCAATCACTGAGCTTAGTGGCTCATGCCATCTATCTATGCTTAACCACTGAGTTTAGTGATTAGCTGCAGCAGTAATTTGACAAATTTTGAGCCATGGGTATTTGTTTTATCACATTTTTCGTGATATACAACATTTGGGGTCCACTTTTCGAACAGTGGAAAAAACCCCTTTAAGAGAAATATTAGGGATTTTCCTCCTGAAGCTGTTTTTTCATGTAGACACTACCTGTTCATATACCCTATTAGGGCATATTGACGTAATAGAGGGTTGCCCCGTTCCCTTGGTCCCACTTCTATTTCACTTTGTAAAAGCGGCTTCTGCTATGGATTAGAGCAGTTCATACTCACGCAACCAGTGCTACATTTCGCTGTATATCGGTGTCATGTGAAGGGGTTGTCCCTAAGGCAACCACTTTAATGCCAGTGTTCTCCATACTGAACTAATCCATATTGTCCCAGACGCATAAATCCATTTGCCCAGTAATCCAACTAATGTCTTTTGCCATGTGTGAATATTTATGCACCCTGTACCGGTGTTCTTTACGTTGCTTGCACTGTATTAGGTGTCCGTATCCTTATTTAAACTCCAGGAAAGTGTAAGTGTCTTGTTGCAGGTGGTCACTAATGTACAAGTACAAAGTAAGCCAGGAAATTATTTGTGATATTTGCATGTGGAATTTTTTTTTTTAGGCCTTGGACTCAAGTGATCTTGCTATATTCAGAGAGGAAAATAACCTCTCTTCATGTTAATCCTGAATGTCAAGCGCTCTCCAACATCTGGGAAAGTTTAAAAACCTCACTGCATCAAATTACCCTTGTGAAAGTTTTTTTTTTTCTTCCCGCTTTTACTTTCGCAGGGCATGTTGTTCTGTCATACGCTTTTGTAGATGGGAAACGGAGCCTGTTTTCCAGCTGACTTCAGCTTCCAGTAAGATACACCAACAGAGAATTACACGTGGTACAACCATCAAGTGATTGCAATTGAGGCAGCATTTTAAATGACATAATTAGATGACATCCGCATGTCTAGTAATGGATATGCTTCCCCCTTTTAGATATTTCTTGCTTGGTTGCTGCTGTTCTAGCGTAAATTGTATCTTGCTTTTACCACCAGCTACCATGTAGCAAATATGTGTTTGTATAAATGCATAGGAAGATTATGGTGCAGGTTCATCAGAGGACATGTTCAGCATCTGTGTAGTGTGTATGATGCTATGTATGCGTTCCTCTTTGATTACCATTTAAAGAAACTGCAGCTTTGACCACTAACAACTCAGAAAGAGGGTAGATAAAGCCAAAGACAGTGTGGAAAGGTGGGAAAGCACCTACATTTTCAGGGATGGCAAATAACAGAGGCTATATAGTAGGTGAGCATGTACAAGACAGCCTACAAGCTGAGAAAGAAAGCAGAAGAGCACCTCTCCCATGGTGAAGAGGGGATTCAGGTACTCTTCAGCTTCAGTGATTTTCAGAACAAGTATAAGAAGATTTCACTTGGACAGTAAAAAAGGAAAATCAGTACAGGAAAGAAGCTGTGCATCTCTGTGATAGCACTCACCCAGACTCAATGGCACATTCGTTCATCCGTAGAAGTCATGCAGCTAAATAACACATTGCAAAGCTGCTGAAATTTGTGGCAAAGCAGGAAGGTTAGCCATTAACCCAAAAAAATATGTTTTACCATTTGACAAGTGTTAAAACACTTTCTAGATTCACAAAACTTACATCTATTATATTGGTTCAGAAAACGCACTTGAAAAAATCTGAAACAAGGAGAAAGTTGCAAACTGCTTATTGACTGGATGATGGCATAAAGTTTGCAATCTGAAACTTAAGCCCCTCATACCCATTAGATGTCTGTCAGCTGGCAGCTATCTCTCCCAATAGCTTGTTCTTTGTGAAAGAGCTGTTGCCAGAGAATTATCTCAAGGGGGGAAATGGGGAAGAGTAGGATTAGATATTGGAAATCCAACAGGCCTGATCCTTCTCCAGACATCGGGGAGAGATAGGACACCCTTATACAGTGTGACTACAGTCTAATGTATGTTAAGTATGAAGACTTTATGATGTACTACAGAAGATCTCTGAAGATGTTCTGTGGTATCTGGCACCAATAAATTAGCAGTAATTACTTAAAGGGAGCCTGTCCCCCCATTTTTGGCCTATCAGCTGCTGGCACTGCCATCAGGAGCTTATCTACAGCATTCTGTAATGCTGTAGATAAGCCCCCGATGTAACCTGAAAGATAAGAAAAAAGAGTAAATTATACTCACCCCGGTGTTCGGTCCGGTCCAACGGGTGTCGTCATCCCATCCGGCGCCTCCAATCTACATACGATGATGTCCTCCTCCTTGCTTCTCCCTCGGCTCCTGCGCAGGCGTACTTTATCTGCCCAGTTGAGGGCAGAGTAAAGTACTGCAGTGCACAGGCGCCGGGAAAGGTCAGAGAGGCCCAGCGCCTGCCCACTGCAGTACTTTACTCTGCCCTCAACAGGGCGGATAAAGTACACCTGCACAGGAGCCGAGGGAGCAGCAAGGAGGAGGACATCATTGTATGAAGATTGGAGGCACCGGACCGCGACACCCACCGCACCTGACTCCGCCCCCCGGTGAGTATAATCTAACGTGTTTTTCTTATCTTTCAGGTTTCATCGGGGGCTTATCTACAGCATTACAGAATGCTGTTGATAAGCCCCTGATGGCTGTACCGGCAGCTGATAGGGCTAAAATGGGGTGACAGATTCCCTTTAAGTCCTGTAAGATGAAGTGCGATTCGACTTATTCTTCCAACACATTCCACAGATATTATTGAGTGAGATCTGGGAAATTTGGAAGCAAAGCCAACAA
The DNA here is from genome assembly GCF_039654945.1 of Dendrobates tinctorius. Lineage (NCBI taxonomy): Eukaryota > Metazoa > Chordata > Amphibia > Anura > Dendrobatidae > Dendrobates > Dendrobates tinctorius. The sequence goes on from NW_027361672.1 coordinate 5,304,399, forward strand.
CTTAACAGTTTTTGGGTATGACCAGGTCGTGCAGTGGCTGCAGCTCTGTCCACCCGAGGCAGCCAGTGGTTTCATTATTGTGAAATAAAATTGTGTGTCAATGGGCCATCGCAGTGAACAGACTTTTAGCTGCAGGTAGCCAGCCACACACTCTGGTCCTGCCCTTTATTTTGTTTTCTGCAACCATTCTTGGGCAATTAATTCAGATTAATAGGTGCCATTAGGTAGTAGCATGGCCCCAAAGCACTTGCTTGGCAACAGTGTTTAGATAAGTGAAATGTATCATAAAACGATTAAAATAAATGTGAGGACCCAAGATTTTCCATAATGACCTTGCTCCATGGGTCTAATTTTGATGGTCAAATGCTTATTGTAGGCCCAGTTAGAGATGGACAGGGGTCAGCATGAGATCTAATACATTCTGCTCCTGTGCAATCCAATATGCCACTTGATGCAATGCACTGTGTTCTGGCACTTTGTTATTACAGACATTAGTCTTATGCCACATTAGCTTTTCTGTGGGATCAAACCAGACTTGCGAGCCTTTACTCCTCAAAACCGCGTCGGACTGGAGCACCTTGGGTCCACCAGAGAAAATCATTCTTGGGGCCCACTATCTAGTTACATAGAAATAAATACAAGACCACCAATTGTGTGGTAAAACACGCTAATATCAAGGTATAATATAAGGTAGTACACGTCTTAATTATGTAGCAGGGGTTGGGGTAGAATCATAGAGGGGTAGACCCCTCATAGAATATAATGTTGCCTTCCTCATAGAATATAATGTAGTCCTCTCATAGAATATAATGTAGCCTTCCTCATAGAATATAATGTAACTCCCCTCATAAAATGTAGCACCCCTCATAAAATATAATGCAGCCCCCTCTCATAGAATATAATGCAGTCCCCACCATAGAATATAATGTAGCACCCTCATAGGGCATAATGCTGCTCCCCTCACATAGTATGATATAGTCCCCTGACAGAATAATGCAGCCCCACCACAGAATATAATGCAGTCCCCCCATAGAGTATACTGTAGCCCCCTCCTATAGTATTATGTAGCCCCTCGGAATATATTGTAGTCCCCTGAGAGAATACTGTAACCCCCTCATATAGTAATATGTAGTCCCCTGAGAGAAAAATGCAGCCTCCCATAGAGTATACTGTAGCCCCCTCATATAGTAATATGTAGCCCCCCAGAATATAATGTAGTCCCCTGAGAGAATAATGCAGCCCCACCACAGAATATAATGCAGCCCCTCTCCACCCCCATCATTGTCCTCATCACCACCTCCATCATTGCCTTCTCCACCACCACCACCATTTTTGCCCTTTCCACCACTTCCTTCATTGCTTTCTCCCCCACCACTCCCATCACTGCCCTCTCCATCACACACACAGCACCACTCACCTCTCCGCATGTTCCCCGGCAGCTGCAGCCTCTTCGTCTCCGGCTGCTTTCTCTGTGACACAGCCATGCACTGAATGCTGATGTCATCCAGTCGCGCTGCTGTCAGACAGAAAGCGCGGGCAGAAAGCAGAGCACAGTTCCCTGCAGCTCCACTCCACTTCCATTTTCTCCTGTGGGCAGCATAGCTGTAGGGATCGCTCCCTGCCCGACGCACATGAGGACAATCTGGCCAGGGTCCCCCGGGGCTGGATAAACTGGCCAGATTTCCCTCCGTGCTAGCTGCCCTTGAAGGACCCCCCTCCACCTCCGTGCCCCGGTGCAGCCACACTGGCTGCACATGCGGCATGTCCGCCCCTGTTTCTCGGGATTCGTTATTCAATTATTTTAACTGGAATTTGCACAAGATCTTGGTCCACCCTTGGTGTGTTCGAGCAGTTCAGTGCAACTTCTTACTTACAATACTTATTTTGCATCTATATCTAGCTTTAACTAAAAAAGAATGATTTTTTATATTTTCTAATCAAATCTGTACAGTATGTCAATTATTTAAGTATGTTCCCATTTTCAATAACATGTCTGTTCGCACACCACTCGTATAATTGATATTTGAGGGATACATGTAGTTTAATTTTCCCTGGAGTACATGTGTCTTCACACTTCTCACTAATCTACCCTGTAGCAATAAATAATCAGGTCCCTTTTACTAGCTGTTCTTTTTCGACCTTTTCCAGTAGTAAATTCAGAACAATTACACTGAGTGATTTAAGATCTAGGCAAAAGCAGTGCTGACAAAGGAGATGAGCAGTAAAACCATGCACTATATATACACCTCATTGTTACATGTATCCATGTGTCCTTTATTACTTGTGCAATACAAATGATGGTGTTGCTTTAAGCCGTCATGGCCGCCACACAGCGACGTGTAAATGTGCTGCCATCTATCCCTTCCAATGAGCTCTTAACAGCCCTTATCCACCCCAAACAGCTTGCCTGGCTAGATGTCACCACTTTACTGTGATATGTGACAGTCTCATCTACAGGGCAGTCTACAGCAGGTTAAAGGAAAGAAAAGTAGAATTCATTAATGTGACACCAAAGTAGATAATGACTTCACCAAGGTCACAGGTAAAATATCAGTCCTGTAAGTGAAGTCCTGATTTGTCTCTCCAGCTTATCTTGTACTTCTTTCTGCTGGGTGAATTTATGTCTTTGTGTAGTGCACATGGACAACTGTGTCTTCTAGTTGCTTCTGACATCATGCGAGATAGCATGTTCTCTGTGTGCAGCACATAATGTATATGCCTGCTAATGTGAGTTTTATAGGATAAAGGTGGGTAATTAAAGTAGTAAAAGAACAAAAGTCAACTGAAGTTGGCCACAAATTAAAATCATATTCTTTTCATTACTAGTCCTGTTGGATCCTTTTGATCTTTCTTCACTAATACTATACCAAAAAATATAAGGACTATACTTAAAGGAAAGCAAATGCTTGGTACCATATTTACAGAAAGTTCAGTGACATAGCAGAATAATCTCTCCATCTCCTCCTATTCCTATCCTTTATCACTGCTAACTTTTCTAATCTACTAGACAAACTCATAGAGGACCTTTCACCAAATTTTTCATGTTGATCTGGACAAATGTTGTCTTTAGGAATTACAGTATTTGGCATCTAATGAGTTTTATTAATTTCATGTGGGTGTTACAGATAGATTTCACTGGGGGCGTAGTTTGCTTCTTCCTGTGTGGTGCTGCCCAATCTTAAGCAGGCAGCAACACTCAAATTAAAGAACACACCCCCACCATAGCTTAGAGCAGGTTTCTCAGTGTGGGCATCTTGTACTCGCTCAACAGTAAGATCAGGGTTGTCATTACATCTCATACAGGAGCAATCTGTTCTGGGCTACTGCTATTTAAGATGTAAAAAGACCCTGCTCTACTGTCACTGCAGAGGGAGTACAAGTTGAGCACAACAGTCTTAAGTGTGATTAAGGGCACATCTCCAAACTGGCAGTGATTGGGCAACATCATACAAGAAGGACAAGGACTCGCCCCCTCAGTGAAAGCTCTCTGATAACTTTTATGCAGTCCAAGTGGATGTTAACTCATTAGGTGCCAAATACTTTGTCAATATCTCTGCAATGGAGAGGCAAAAAAAAAAAAAAAACTTTATTCAGCTCTGCCACCACTCTCATGTTGAACTGGACACACAATATAAAAAATTTGGTGACAGGTTCTTTTTAAAGGGGTTTTCCAAGATGCTTTTTCTCCCTCCCATAAACAGTGATGCTGTTGTTCAGCTGAGGCCGGTATTGCAGTGCAGCCCCATTCATGGCAGGCACAGTACTGCATAAGGAATGTGCCTCTGACTGTGGAGCTTCATAGACAAAAGCTAATAAAATACGGACAGTGCCCAATTCACCCCCCCCTCGCACCACTCCCCTCGGTGATGTACTAATTGGGATGCCCTGCTGTCCAATGGTCCTTAAAGGGGAATGTATCTATGGCCACACCTACAGGGGTTAAATCTAGGTGCCCAGGTAAGCAACTTCCTTTTCCCTCCGGCAGTCACTCACTTGGAAGCTTGATACTAAGTTAAGAGTAAGAATATGTATCTTTCAGAAGAGTTGTTGCCATTGCCATAATCTTTCACACAAAAAAGCTATAAGCATGTACATTGAATTCTAGGTTTTTTTGGAACCCCAAAGAGCTTTTGCAGGTTAGACGCTGCTGAAGTCATTTGTAATGAATCCATCACGACTGTGGAAAGCCCAGTTTCAAACAAATATCAGTAAAGCCTTACAGGTCCTTTGGAGGATAGTGATAAAATTATGCTATTTTTTCTTTACAAAATATTGAAAGTTACCAATTATCCCCCAACAGAACCAATTAATGCGAATGTAGCACTGTATATACTCTTTCCTAACAACAAAAAAATCTTAATTTTTCACAGTTCACTGGACTAAATACCTATTAAACATTAATTTATAACAAGTGAAATCATGTGGATAAAAAAGAGAACATATGACTTCTATATATCATAATTAAATGATAAAATAAAGAAGATGGTAGGTGGCGTGATTTCTGAAAAGTCTGGAGCTTACTGTAGATGAGCGGCGGGGTCAGCCCTTCACAATTTTAGTAGCATTCAGTAATAATAATAATCTTTATATAGTGCCAACATATTCCGCAGCGCTTTACAGTTTAACAGTTTCAAAACACAAGTCATAAGTAACAACGTTAACAATACAATAATTAAAGCAAGATAAGACGAAATAAGACGACCCTGCTCGTGAGAGCTCACAATCTACGATGAGGTGGGGGAGATACAAAGTACAGGTGTGTATTTTCAAATGGTGTATTTACAATGAAGGTCCAGCCTTCTTGAGGGAGTGAAGGATGGATGGCGATAGTGAATGGGCTACACACGCACACTTACACATAGAATGACTTTGATTATTGAACGTGATAGGCCGCTCTGAACAAATGTGTTTTGAGGGAGCGCCTAAAACTATGCAAATTGTGGTTAGTCCTAATTTCTTGGGGTAGGGCATTCCAGAGGATAGGAGCAGCACGGGAGAAGTCTTGGAGTCGGGAGTGGGAAGTACAGATTAGTGCAGAGGTTAGTCGAAAGTCGTTTGCAGAGCGCAGCGATCGGCTAGGCCGATAGACAGAAATGAGGGAGGAGATGTAGGGGGGTGCCGCACTGTGGAGAGCTTTGTGGGTGAGAACAAGTACCTAGGGGGCCAAGGACTGAGCCCTGAGGTACCCTGACAGCAAGAGGAAGAGGAGATGACGTGGAGCCAGAGAATAAAACACTGAAGGAGCGGTCAGAGAGATAGGAAGAGAACCAGGAGAGAGCATTGTCCTTAATGCCTAGTGACTGGAGCCTAGAGAGTAGGAGATGGTGGTCAACAGTATCGAAAGCTGCAGATAGGTCAAGAAGAATGAGCAGAGAGTGGTCACCGTTAAGTTTTGCAGTCAGAAGGTCATTGGTCATTTTGATGAGTGCAGTTTCAGTCGAATGTAGGGGGCGGAAGCTGAACTGTGAAGGGTCTAGAAGGGAGTGAGTGGAGAGGTAGCTGGTAAGGCGGGAGTAAACTAGGTGCTTCAAAAGTTGAGATGAAGGGGAGATTGGAGACTGGTCTGTAGTTGATTGTGCAGGATGGGTCGAGAGCGGGTTTTTTTAGTATTGGAGTAACAATGGCATGTTTGAAGGAGGATGGGAAAATGTCCGAGGAGAGGGAGAGATTAAAGATTGTAGTTAGGTGGGTTGTGATGACTGGAGAGAGAGACTGGAGGAGATGTGAGGGAATGGGGTCGGTAGTGCATGTAGTCGGATGAGAAGAAGAGAGGAGTATGGAGACTTCTTCTGTGATGGGATCAAATGTGGAAAGTGAGCCAGGGGAGATGCAGGAAGAGATGGGAGTCACAGCACTTGGTGGTTGGGGCAGATTTCCTGACGGATATTATCTATTTTTTCTGTAAAGTGGGAGGCCAGGTCATCAGCACAAATGTCTCTGATAGGGGCTTGTGCTTTTGGCCTGAGGAGGGAGTGAAAAGTGTCAAAAAGTTTCTTGGGGTTGTTGGCTAGTGAGATCAGGGTGGTGAAGTAGGTCTGTTTGGCGAGGTGAAGGGCAGCATTATAGGTTCTTAACATAAATTTGAAGTGGATGAAGTCTTCCGGTGTGCGGGTTTTTCTCCATAGGCGTTCAGCACTCCTAGAGCATCGCTGGAGAAGTTGAGTTTGCGATGTGAGCCAGGGCTGTTTTACTCTGTTCTTGGAGGTTCTGAGGGTGAGGGGAGCTACTTGGCCAAGGATGCTTCTAAGAGTGTCCTTGTAGTGAACAACTAGATTAGGACAGGAAAAAAAGAGTAGATTGGGGACAGTGATGATTATAGGGAATCTGAAAGTGTCTGAGGGTTAACTGCTTGTAGATTTCTGACTGTGTGGTAGGTAGGAGTGAGCTGGGGTGGGCGAGGATTTGTGAGCGTGAAGGAAAGAATGTTGTGGTCAGAGAGTGGAAGCGGTGAGTTATTTAGGTTGGAGATTGAACAGAGCCGGCCGAAGACCAGATCAAGGGTGTAACCGTCCTTGTGTGTCTCAGATGTTGAAATCCGCGAGAGGCCTAGAGAGGTGGTTAGTGATAGAAGCTGGGATGCAGGTGTGGAAGTAGGGCTGTTAATGGGGATGTTGAAGTCTCCCAAGATAAGGGTTGGAAGTTCTGAGGACATGAAGTGCGGCAGCCAGGCTGAAAAGTGGTCAAGGAAGTGGGTGGGTGAGCCTGGGGGCCGGTACATGACCGCTACTTTGAGGGAGAGGGGACGGAAAAGCCTGATGGTGTGGACCTCAAAAGAAGGGAATAAGAGTGATGGAACTGGGGGGATAACCTGGAAAGTGCATTGTGGGGACAGGAGTATGCCGACTCCACCACCATGTCTGTTTGTGGGTCTCGGGGAGTGAGAGAATTGTAAGCCACCATAGGAAATGGCAGCAGGAGAGACAGTGTCAGAATCCTGAATCCAGGTTTCAGTGAGGGCCAACAGATTAAGAGAGTTGTTCAGAAAGTAGTTGTGTAGGAAAGGAAGCTTGTTACAAGCAGACCGTGGATTCCAGAGGGCACAATTAAAAGATGGAGATGAGGGAGTGCAAGTAATATTAATAAGATTATTATGGTTTCGATATGAGGTAAGGTAGGGGCTGAGGTAGGGGGATGGTGAACCAGGGTTGGGGGAGATGTCCCCTGAAATCAGTAGGAGTAGGATGATAAAGAGCAAATAGTTGTTGGAATTGTAAGTAGTTTTTTTCTGTGATGTGTTTGGGCAAGATGGGCTGAGGTTTCTGAGGAAGGTGAGGAGTGCTTGGGAGCTGTACATGGGAAAGGAACGTATAGAGGGGCTGATGTGTATGAGTCGTGACGGAGGGGGGATAGGGTGGTGAATGTGGATGGCAAGGGAACACAGGAGGATAAAAATAAAGCACATGGTTAAAGGGGAGAGCAAAGTGTGGGTTACCTGACTCCTGCTCTGACTAACTGCCATGTATAACTGCCGTTTTCCTGATGCTTAGCTTCGGTGATGCTTGCGTGCTGCACCCCACACTGCGTCTGCACCCCACACTGCGTGCTTCCCCTTAGGAACTACTACATATATAGGCGTTCTGTCTTAAATCATTAGTGCAAGCAAACATTTTTTTTAAATGCCCCAGTGTATCTACAGTAGAAAAAAAGCAGTCACTTTGTACTGTATGCCTTTTCAGATCGGGCTCCATTACGACAAACTTCAAATAAACTCGGCGTAGTCTATTTCCACAATGCTATTCCCATCTCTCTGTTCCCTACCTCTTGATTATGTTCCTTACTACCTGGAAGTCAGAGCACAGAACGTCATGGAAGACTTTCCCTTGTTGAACCACTTTCCTGAGCATACTGCTGAGTCTGAATTTGCCTTAAACCTTGGAGTTTTGTTTGGTAATGTAAAAATGTATTCTCTATCTACAGAAGAAGCTATTTAGCCACATGGAGACACGGAAGTGTATGCAAACTTTATCCGGCGTCCACGTCTTGCCAGTTCATTCATAGTGACTCTTCTATGAATGCAGACACTGCTGGCTGTAAGAGGTCTGTTATATCCCATAGATCCATTCTGTATCTACTGCATGAGGCTCCACTGTATTTAATGTCTTACAAGTCTATAGGTCCATGAAAATCATGGACGGTATCCATGTGCTGTCCATGATTAACATTGCCAACCATTAGCGAAGCTTTGTAATTTATTTATCCATACCTGAAAAGCACCAATGAAACTGACTCAATCACCAATACTATTTTTTGCATACATGAAAAACACTGGCCAAACACTGGTGGCACACACTGGCCAAACACTGGTGGCACACACTGGCCAAACACTGGTGGCACACACTGGCCAAACACTGGTGGCACACACTGGCCAAACACTGGTGGCACACACTGGCCAAACACTGGTGGCACACACTGGCCAAACACTGGTGGCACACACTGGCCAAACACTGGTGGCACACACTGGCCAAACACTGGTGGCACACACTGGCCAAACACTGGTGGCACACACTGGCCAAACACTGGTGGCACACACTGGCCAAACACTGGTGGCACACACTGGCCAAACACTGGTGGCACACACTGGCCAAACACTGGTGGCACACACTGGCCAAACACTGGTGGCACACACTGGCCAAACACTGGTGGCACACAGTCACCCCAAACACCGATGAGACACAATCACTCCAAACACCGATGACACACACTGACAATAACTGATGACACACTGGCCAAGCACTGATGACATACACTCAACAACAACTGATGATACATTAATGACACCCTCACCAAACACTGATGACACTTGTAACATTTTTCCCGTGAAAATAGCGGACTTCTGAATAAAGCCCTAATGTGTTAAGATAATATTACAGAGTGTAATGATTGTTTGATACATTGTTCATATTAAAGTTGAATACCATTGTTAAGCCCCCGTCACACATAACGATGTCCCAGTGATCCCCCCAATGATCCGACATGCATGAGATTGCTGGGACAACGTTAGGCTGATCGCTGGTGAGCTGTCACATAGACAGCCCCAGCGATCAGGACCAGCGACGCTGGTTTCTAATATAAACATCGGGTATCCAGGAGCTGCGGCTCCTGGATACCCGCTGTTTACCTTGGAAACCGGCGTGCACGCTGGTTTCCAAGGTAAACATCGTGTATCTAGGAGCCGCGCTACTCCTGTTACCTGCTGTTTACCTTGGAAACCAGCGTGTACGCCGGTTTCCAAGGTAAACAGCGGGTATCCAGGAGCCGCGGCTCCTGGATACCCGACGTTTACATTAGAAACCATTGTCGCTGATCACTGGTCTCTCGCTGCCACACACAGCGATGCGTGCTGGGCAGCGGGGGACCAGCGATCGAAAAACGGCCCAGGCCGCTCGAGCACGATCAGCGATAACCGGCAGGTGGGGCCGGTCGCTGATCCCCGTCACACACAGCGATCTCGCTGGCGTGTCACAAAAATAGCGATCTCGCTAGCAAGATCGCGGTGTGTGACGGGGCCCTTAGTCTTGTGGCTTTTGGTAAATATTTGTACGTTTGGTATGTTTGACCTTTCATTTTATCTATTTAATTTGAGATTCTCCCTTGGCCCTGGCAGTTTGCTATTGGCGCTCCTGTGTAACGTCTGCCATGAGCAGTGCACTATATGATGAGCAATGTAAAGTGCACAGCTTGGGTACTGAAGGCATAAATATCTAAGGAATACCATCCATTCATATTCATAACCAGCACATTGAAGATTCGGTGGCAGTTAACTTGGGGCATCTGTGTTTTTGTGCCTGGTATATGGGGCCTTTTGTTGTGTGCGTTTAGATGAAATTGAGGATTCCTCTTCCAATTATATCCTTTAAGACTCTATATGGAGGCGGTCATTAGTGGTTTATAGCTTTCGTCTAGATTTATGTCTCACAAGTATACTTCTATAATACAAGAGACTTTCTCTTTGCATAAATTAATTTCAAATCACAGACTTTTACGAGTGCTCTTCAGAAGCTGAATAGGATCCTGATTAATTTTTGTTCTACAATTGCAAGACTTTATAGGGAACTAAATTTAGATTACAGTCATGAATATTGTCACGTTAACTTGTGGATATATGTGTGTTCTGTTCCCAATGAATGGCTGTTCGGAGAAGGAAAAAAAATCGGTCCCACATAGGTTGATTTATTACATTTAACCAATCCGAATCTCCTCGCACTAATGTTCCAAAATGTTGTAAATTGGATTTATATGCATAGTAAAAGTGAATTAATCAGGACAAGTCTACACTACATGAATGCAATGAACATTCATGCGTATTGTAAAATATTTCATATCACAATATTCTCATTCATATGTCAAACTTATTGGAATAGTCACTTGTAGCTGGATGGTTCAAGTACATAGCAGGATCAGGTTGTTTAATAATTCCATGATGCCATTTTCTGTATTTATTATGAGTTGTACATATTTTAATACCTTTTATAACACCTTTTATACAGATATAGTTTAGTATTTATAAGACCAATGTGCCACAATTTAGGCATCAGGTCCTTTACCTGATTGACGTCTTCATTTGAATAGGGATCTGTAGTACCTAGGAGCAGCCGCTAAGCAGCGTGATGGAGCTCCGCTGTATATGCTGTTTACACCTGGCCGCCACCAAATATGGAAATTGCTGATTAATGGGGATGCCAGGTGTCAGAAGTAAGGATGGGTGATCAGTATCAGTGTGGTGGAAAATTTCTTTAAGGCCACAGTTACCACGTTACTAGTTACCAAAATGATGCCCACTTCTCAGCGATCACTGAGTGCTCTGCAGCGATTGGCTGCAGCTGTACCACTCTTACTTCTTGCTCTCCCGGCCCCCTGTATTCATTCTGCACATCATACTGGTAGTATGGAGATCTGGTCTTCCACCTCTTTTTTTTCTGGTTCAAATGTCGGGAGATTAGCATTATGTGCAAAATTTTATGCAGGGTGAGGACAGAGCACTATATGAGTACAGTAAAGCTTCAACAAGAAAGTGATGTCAGGGGGCATGGATTTAGCAACATCTTCTTTACAGCCCAGTAACGTGCAGCCATTTTGTGGGGGTTGGTGCCATTATTTTTGGGGGTTGGAGTACAGTGCACCTTGGAAACTTGTGTGTGATGGATTAGAGCGATGGACTTAATTGACCTAGTATGTTACTGGAGCCTAGTACATTACTTTGTGTTATGAAATATGCCCAGCTTTCAAATTTTGATCCAGATTTTATTCTCTTTTTTTCCATTGTTTTTTTAATCAAACCATATCCTTTATGCCAGTGTTGAGTATAACAGCGAACCGTCTATTTACAAGACCCTTGTGTGTAATTGTATGTAATGGTAACCTCCAGCCTGTGCTTGGGGCCATTTCCCAGACTATCTTCTGGGTACTTTTAGATTTCTCTTCATGTGGAATGCTGTTTATGTTGGTTAGAGGAAATGATCACAACTGGGAAAATGCGTCTTCACAACATTTACTTTTAATTAAACGTTGCCCTACTTTCCACTGTAAATCCTTCTTGTGGCTTCGGGTCTAGTGACGCAGTCCGGCTGTGTGATGATGAAATCATTTTAGAACCCTCTAAGCTATTTCAGATCAGAACTGTTTAATGAAATTGTTAACCTGAATATTCGGTCGCAATAAATCACTTTTTTTCTATTTTATTTAGCATTCTATGATTTAATATTTGATTGGTTGAGGGAAAAAAAAAACTAATGCAAATATTTAGTTATTGTGTCTATCGTGACCAAAGTGGAGAAATAATTTTGGGGGCTGCTAAAAACAACTTAATTTGGATAATGGAAGTCAATCCTTTCCCGATTGCTATTCGAGCAAATCATTTATACAAAACATTGAACAGATTAGCGACTTGCTTCCATAATGATTGGATTGCCGGGCAAAGCCAGTACAGTAAATATATTCCATTGGGCCGCTATTAGATTTACAGCTAACAAGTCTCTAAATAGGCCAGAAACATGATTCTATGCGGCAAATGTGCACTATGCATCTTAGTCCAAATCTATAGCTGGAAAACATTTTGTAAGGATCTTTCAGGTGCCCCTTTCACATCAGGAGGTGGGTAGCTCTGACAGTGTTGCATCGAGAGCTGCCTGCCAGGACACGTTCTAATGATCTAATAGGGTGGAGACTTTTATATGTGTTTTGAGCCAAAGCCAAAAGAGATGCAGCATGAAGTAGTAGTCCCTCTATATTTTCCATTCCTTTCGAATCCACTCTTCCATGTGACTCAAAAACGTGTTCCAAAAAGTTGTCTAACAGTTTTTATAGTTCTTATGTAATAGTAAAGTGTTTTTTTGAGACTCTTGCAAAATTCATTAGTGAACCAAAGTGGTGCCTACTTGCCTTTCTCAGAAATAAAATCAATTTTGAAATTTTTGTACATTTTTTAAGATAAAAATGATTAATTCAGTTGCAAACAAAGAGCCTGATTCATCGTTTGTGATTTCTTCAAGTCACTTTCCTTTTTTTTGTCATGTTGTATTCGCTGATGTTTTTGCACCAAATTCTTCAAGCTGGCTCATGCAGTTCATTAATTTGACAAAAATGCTATATAGTTTTGTATATAACTATTTTTTTTTGCCAAATTGGACGTTGGTACCCTTGTTTATTGATGCTTAACAGTTCTCGGGAACATCAGACAGGCAGTTTCCAATTGAGCCCTTGTTTATTGCTTGGGAGTGTATGGCTACTTATTAGTTGTCTGCAAAGGAATACGTGGATTTCGTCCGCGCTGCCCAAATGATGAAATTCCAGAAGGTTGTTAAAGTTTGACAGTGGTTTATTCCACGCGTTTCAAGGTTTTTTGCAACCTCTTCTTCAGGAAATAGGTGGTATTTCCTGAAGAAGAGGTTGCGAAAAACCTTGAAACGCGTAGAATAAACCACTGTCAAATTTTATTAACCTTCTGGAATTTCATCATTTGGGCAGCGCGGACGAAATCCACGTATTCCTTTGCAGAGTTCTGTTTCAGATAGTCGGTGACCGACTTGTGGATCTGCAGCAGCCCTTATCTATACATGCTTTGAATACCTACTACCAGGTCTGGAGTTTTTTGTCAAACCGCTTACTGTATTTGTGGGATAAGACCCTATATTGCGCTTGTGTCTCCCTCTTTCCTCACAATACTGATTAGTTGTGTCATAGAACACCCACCAATTCGGAATAGAAATTTTTCTTTTAAGAAGAATGTTCATATATACGCCAATGCTGTCATGCCCAGTATACTAAAAACTGGGGTAGATGGGTTAAGTCCCCCTGAGTACCTATTCTACCCTTCTTTTCGATTGTCTCTGTCACTTTAAGCCCATTTCTTGGGTTCCCCTGATCCGCATTGGAATCACGCCACAGTAAAAGCAGTTGATGTTTTTCTTTTGTGTTGGATTTGTTTGTGTTCAGATTGCTTAATATGTACTCATACAAAACGTCTGTATACTGCATTTCATACATGTCTTCTTTGTAAACCGATCTACCCTAGTAATAGACTTTATAGGATTAGCATCTTCATGTGCTGTGATGTGTATTTCATCCTGTAATTTCTCAGTAAACTTTATCTGTTAAAAATTGTAAACGCCCCCTGAAACCTTGCTCTAGGTAGGAGCTGGAGTGACATGTGCTGAAAAAGTAAGACATTTGGTAAAGGTTGTATTTCATGAATCTGTCTAACACATCTCAATGAGCAAAAATGAAAATGAAAAACAATGTAAAAAGTGGTTCAAAATGTATAAGGAGCAAGAACTAAAGCTACTGAAAAGAGCAAATTATTCCAGAAAACTAGAGCATCAGCAATGATGAATTGGGGCCAAAAGTGTGCAAGTCTGCATTTTATTGCAAGCCCTCCCCTAATGGAGCCTCTGCTCTATTTTCTAAATTCGGAGTGTGATTTGTCTGATCTTTAAAGGCAGCCTAACTGGCTGACCAAATGTCCTCCAGACTTCACATGTTTAAGGATTGACTCCCCTCCAAAAAAAAGTACTTGGTTATAAAGGGATGTGGGCACAAGCATTAAAAATGGACACAGCACAAGCAAAAAAAAATGTAATAACTGCCGGGCTCGCTGAGCCTGATAGCTGTCAGTGTAAAAATTGTAGCCGATTTTCCAGTGAACAGCTGAATTCCAGGCTGGCTTCATTTCTCAAAGGGATTTTCATGATGAGACAACTCTTTGAAAAGTTTAAGGCCGAGTTCAGACTGCCGTTGTTCAAATTGGGCCCTCACATTCAAATTGCAAATCTGATTGGCTCCTTGTGCTCGACCTGCTTGCACCAGACCTGCCTGCTATCCTTTACACCAATATTCCCCAATTCCAGTCCTCAAAAGCCACCAACAGGTCAGGTTTTAGGGATTTCCGTAGTATCGCCCAGGTGGTGGAATTATTGCCTGTGCAGGTGATGCAGATCTCACCTGTTGAATTTTAAGGGAAATCCTGAAAACATGACCTGTTGGTGGGGCTTGAGGACTGGAGTTGGGGAACCCTGCTTTACACTATTCTGGTTTGTAAAATCCATGTCAAAAACTGCATGCACAGATTCTCTTACATGTGGATTTGAGGTGGCACAAAATTATGGTGTGTGACTCAACAATACACAGAGCATTGTAAGAAAGTTTAATAAAGCAGGTGCACATTTGGCTAAAAGTCAGTCAGATTCTTTTTCTCTCATGGTAAATGCCATCATTTTTAGTAATGTGTTCAGACTACCTGGAAGCTTTGCTCTTTATAAATAAGTAATGTGACTTCATTTCCTGCTTGTCCATTATAGATCCTAGTTACAACAGGCATTCTAATTACATTGCCTTCCTCGGTAAAACAATGATCAAAATCCTCATTCTTTCATTTAGAATTTACTTGGCCGATGTAGTGACAAGAGCTGACAGCGCTTCCACTACAATTAATTGCATTAATTAAAACAAGGATTTACATCCCTCTGTTAACTCATGTGCATCTCCTGGCCAGAGAAGGTTCAGGGAGGTTGTATAATGGAAGCTTTATCCACATTGGCGCCTCTCGCAGCCTTAGCAATTTTACCTGTTAAATTCCAATGTTATCTTGAAATAAAGACAGAGTTCATTTGTTTTGCTTGCGGCAAGGAGTTCTTTAAGGAAATTACAAGAATGCAGTGAAGTTTGTTTTTCAGACACTGTCCCCAATTCATGAAGGCTGGCGGTTTCCTCTCCGGTCTTGATGAAGGGTTTTGCTGGGGGCAGGCACTACTGAGTCATTAAAAGGCACATGGATCTTAATGAGTCTGATATGTCTGAAAAGTGTTGTGCATCTCACTACAAATCTTACTCTAGTCGGGGACTGGAGTAAGATTTGTGGCATAAGCAACGCAACCGCTTGACACAAATTTTAATAAGCAGGGGTTGCCACAACCCCATCCCACTACAGACCCACCGACTTTGTTACAGCTGGGCCAACATCTTGTGAAAGCGCTAAAAGTCTCGGAATTTCAGCACAGCCTCACATTGTGCCCAAAGTTTGTTCCTTTTCGTTTATACCTAAGGACCAATTAATCAATACTGGCGATTGTCTTGATGAGGGGGGGGGGTGTTGAAATCAGATGCTCTTGATTCATTGAATCCGGCGCATGTGAAATTTGAGTACAGCCTTGCATTGCGCCACAATTTTGTGACTTTTTAACGCTTTTTACTCCACGGTTCTGCTATAAAACTTTGATGAATCACGGCCTATATCTTTATTTCAATCCAATATTTAAATTGTCTTTTCAGAGAGGAAGAGGACTAGAACTCTAGTGCCACCTATTGGAAGTAGCAATCCTAAAAGTCAATGTCGACCCATTAACGAACCTTGTCACATGACTTAGGATATAAGCCAAACCAGAATCTCAATTTTCAGACACTGTGTTTCGGGGTGCTGCCCCTCGTCAGTGCAAAGCGTGAGATCTGGTTTGGCTGTATGAGAGGCATCTGACCGATATAATACCGATATCGATCCAATATTTACAAACAAAGCTGTGTACATTTGTGGCAGGTTCCACTATTATGTTAGACATATAACCAAGCGCTGAGTAGTAGTAGTAGTGTCCTTTGTCTTGACAGTCTCAACTGCCCCAACCCTTTTACTTTCTTGTACCCAGCAGACCAACTTGATGGAATTAATACTGTTCCAGACATATTATGGGCAGAATTTAGTCCAGCCGTGTTTAATATTTTTCGCAGGGAGAATGTCTACCCCTAGCTTCTCCAATTATGCAAGGATTGTAAGATTAATTTAATGAGTTTAGATGCTTGTCTTGCCATTGCCAATGTAATCTTCTTACCCGGGACTCAGCATCTGACTTTGGCATTAGACGGAGAAAGATTATTGTGTTTTGCTCGGAGAGGTACTGTTGTTTTTTCTCTTGACTTTTTGCCACCCTACTCTAAGATGAGGATTCTCTCCGGAAGTATTTGCTGAAAGACACAAGTGGGTGATATTACTGCCAGCATTATAGCCAGTTTACTGAAACCAGTTAGATCTTTGGCACATGTTTGGGGCAAGAAATGCATTTGCAAAGCATATATTTTAGTCCTGTCTTTTTCTGTCCCTCTTGGTGCTGCATGTTCTTTCATCTCCTTTATCTGCTTGTTTGTGGCTTGTTTAACATGAAGTCGGATGAGCACTGAAGCAGGAGATTTAATATGATTGGGTCAGCTAATATCTGGGACAGAGCTGTCACAATCCCTTAAATTGACTTTACAGATCAGAGCTGGCTTCTCACTGGGGGGGCCATAACAATTTAAGCATTTTTTTTCCTATATTTTTCCATGTCTCTGGATATGTGTTCATCCAGGGGATAAAGCTCTGACTCTTGAAAGTTTCCATCGCCTAATGGCTCCCCAAGCCACTGTGACAACGCTGGAGAAATAGGTTTTGGCTTATATACCTTCTAGCATGCTTGCTACCAGTAAACGAGTGTGACAAGAACTGGCTATGAGGTCACCTTAAGACTACTGCATGGCTTAAAAGTTACAGCAATTCTAGCTTATATACAGACTCCTTTAAATACCCTGTAAATACCTTGTAAGCTTGATACACTGAATGCTTTTGTGTTTTTTTGTTTTTTTTTGTTTTTACCTGGTTGCACAGAAATCTCTGTAAGGCTATGTGCACACGTTGCGGAAGTTACCGCGGGAATTCCAGAATTCCATTCCGCGGGAAGACCGCATTTTAAATTCCCGCGGATAAACTAGCGATTTGCAAGCTTAATTAACTTGCAGAACACTAGCGTTTTCCAAGCGATCTGTAGCATCACTTGGGGAACTGATTGACAGGTTTGTCACACTCGTCAGTGTTTGACGAGCGTGACCAACTTTTTACTATTGAGACTACCTATGCAGCATCAGTAGTAAAAAGATCTAATGTTAAAAATAATTAAAAAAAAAATAAAAAATGGTGTTTTTCTTATCTTCCGACGTCCCGCGCAGCGTTCCCGTTCCTCACAATGCTCCCGGCAAGTCCCGTTCCCAGTGATGCATTGTGACAATGACCTTTGATGATGTCGCGGTCTCGCGAGACCGCGACGTTATCAAAGGTCATTGTCGCAATGCATCACTGGGAACGGGACCTGCCAGCAGCATCACTGAAGCCTGGTGACGCTGCGAGGGACATCTGAAGGTGAGAATATGACGATTTTTTAATTTTAATTCTATTTTTTACAGGGATATGGTACCCAGAGCCTGGAGGACAGTCTCCTCTCCTCCAGACCGTGGGTACCATCCGCAAATGTTCTGCTTACTTTTCGCATGGTGTGCACAGCCACATGCGGAAAATAAGCAGAACAATGCAATCCTATGGGTGCAGAATCGCCACGATTCAGCAAAATTAACGAGCATGCTGCGTATTTTTCCGGGATGCGATTCCACCGCGGGAAAATCCGCAGCATTGTGGAATCCCATAGGATTGCATGGGATGCTGTTTTCTTGCGTTTTCGCGGCAAAGTCGTGCATTTAAAATCGCCACGAAAATGCAAAAAAATAGCTACGTGTGAACACAGCCTAAGTGTTTGTATTTAGAGAAATCTCTATTGGAGTTGTATGATTTAAAAATCTCTTGTCATCTGAAGTGCAAAAGTGGCAATTACATATGCTGTGACACAATGGCGAAGATTTATTAAGGGTGGTGCGCCAATCTCCACTCTAGTGTAGGAGTGTAGAAGACACTACCGTATATCTGCACTATTGGATATAAAAATTTGGGTCCTAACAAAACACCCTTGTTCGAGAACTTGTGAAATTCCCTAAAAATACAAGTCTAGTATTCTTCACCCATGAACGATCACCCTCAATCCTCTATTTTCTGTGATTATTAAAGTTTTATCACCTCTTTTCTATATGCGTCAGCGGTAAGGTTAACTTAGTAGGTCCGGCAAGCTGAAACTTTGTCGGTGTAAGCCAAAGGCAATAGCTTAATTTTCCTGCTATGCGGGTACCTACGAAATGTAGCATTACATACAGTCATGTATAAGATGATATGACAGGGGTGAATATAACCTCTATCAGTGGAACAGGTAATGATGGCACGTCCATCAGATAGAGATACATAAATGTTTATTGTGCCAAGTCTTTCACTGCAACATGTTTCTGGGCTCGCAGACCCCTCTATCATGTAATAATATGTACAAAAAGGTAGTTTTAAATATGTTAAAGTGCAAAGAAGCACAAAAAACTTGCCCTATGGGCGGCATCCGGGTCGTCCTCAAAGCAGTCCTTATGTAGATTGGCTAAATCCCGTGCCCATCACAGTGCCATGAGTCTGCCTGTATATGGTGCTGTTAGGCTTACCTTGTGAGGGGGATTCACTAAGCCTTAGGTTAGGGTGGGCAAACGGAACATGGGAGTCTGTGCAGGAGGCAGGAAGGCATGTGTGGAATAAGGACTTAGCATGCAGAAGACAGGTGCAGAGAGGCCACAGAAAAGTCAGAAAGCAGCAATCAAAGGAGGCAGAGCAATTACTGATGCGAGGCAGGAATGAAGAGCGTCCAACAACAGCACAGTAGTCCACTGCAACAAAAGAATCAATCTAGGAGATGGTTGGGGGAGGTGATACAGGGTCAAAAAGTTCTAGCAAGGTGAATGCAACAGGAGCTGAAGGTGGAGCACACCAAACATACTGAACACAAAGTATTAATCCTGAAACACAGGTTTGTGTCCGTGGGCATAGGCAGATGATGTCATTGAACCACATCGGGTAACTTGCAAAACCTGACATGGAGCACAATGGGCAGCAGAGCCCAGGATACCGTGGAAAGGTGCGTAACATGCGTGTATTGTAAGGAACAAATTTGGTGAGCAGGGATCAGCTCCACCCCCTAGAATGACATCTGTTTTTGGGAGTGGTGCTGGGCTCTACTCTCCTTGCTTGCCACATTTTCTCTCCTTACAATGCGCGCTGAATCTGTACTCTATTGCCGGCTCATCACTTCTCATTAGTGCCTTTGAGGGAGCACACTGTCACTGTGCATTGAAAGGAATACAGCACAGTGCCAAGGGAGATCGCACTGAGCATATGTCGAAATTGACAACAGATGCATGCTCAGTAGAGTACAGACTAGCCAAGCCCCTGAAATTGCCAGTACTAAAGACTCTTCATATCTGGGTGGGTACAGAGGCAGAGCCAGTGACTGCAGCCTTTACCCCCTGATGACGTCCTGTTTGAGTATAATAGCATGCGCTGGGAATGCTCAACCAAAAATCAAAACCGAATTACATAAAGATAATAAAGCAGTTAGGTTAGAGAGGGAAGAGTAGTGACTTAGTAATTAAATTAGATTAGAAAAGAAATTAGATTATAACAATAAATCAAAGAATAGATGTTTGGTATTAAAATCAATATGAGTTTTTGGACCACCTGTTTAAGGCCCCCATAAACAATAGACTTGCATTAGTTGAACCTGACAATGTTGATGGTCTGGTCCAACAGTCTATGTGTATGGAAACCTCACAACTTTCCCATAAAAGCTGAAGTTGAGGGACAGAAGGGTACAAAATGTCCAATTTTGGAGTGCTGGTCCCTTTGTTCTCTGAGACATAAGCCACCGTTAAAGATGTATGGCACCGGCTGTCTCAGAGAATTCAGTGGTGCTTGGCCGCGTAGGCGGCCTCAATAGTAAAAAGCTGGTCACACTTGTCAAACACTATGTTTGACGAGTGTGACCAACCTGTCAATCACTTTCCAAGCGATGCTTCAAATCACTTGGAAAGTGCTTGAGAAAATCGCGGCCAGAATCTCGGTGAAATCGCGCAGGAAAAAAACGTGCGATTTCTGGGAAGGAGTCCAATTTTCAGTGTGCGTTTTAACACACAACGTGGGCACATAGCCTTAGGCTATGTACCCACGTTGCAGAAATGCTGCAGAAATTTCCGCACCTCCCGCTGCGGTAAAATGCATGCGAATTCGCATGCGTTTTTCCCTTGAAAAAGCAAGCGTTTTGCAAGCGCTTTTCACTTGCGGAATGCTTGCGCATTCCAAGCAATTTCAAGCATCATTTGGAAAGGTGATTGACAGGTTGGTCACACTTGTCAAGCAAAGCGCTTGACAAGTGTGACCAACTTTTTACTATTGATGCTGCCTATGCGGCATCAATAGTAAAAGATAGAATGTTAAAATAATTTAAAAAAATATATAAAATAGTGATATACTCACCTTCTCGCCTGTCCGCCATGCTCCTGGCATCTTCCGATCCCAGTAATGCTTTGCGCGAAGGACCTGAGATGACGTCACGCCCGCGACGTCATTGCGGTCATTCGTGCAAAGCATTACTGTGACGGGAAGATACCGGGAGCGTGGTGAGAAGCGGGAAGGACTCCGGGGGCCGCAGCAGGGTGAGTATATCACTGTTTTTTTTATTTTAATTCTATTTTTTACAGGTATATGGTACCCAGAGCCTGGAGGAGAATCTTCTCTCCTCCAGACCCTGGGTACCATCCACACATGATACGCTTACTTTGCGCTTGGTGGGCATAACCACATGCGGAAAGTAAACAGAACAATGCAATCCTATGTGTGAGGAATTCCCGTGATTCTGCACAAAGATTGAGCATGTTGTGTATTTTTCCACGATGCGATTCCGCCGAGGAAAAATACGCAGCATTAGCACAGCATGTGCGGAATGCCATAGGATTGCATGGGATGCTTTTTTTTGCGTTTTCGCGGCAAAATCGCGCGCTAAAAACGCTGCGAAAACACAAAAAAAGCTACGTGTGCACACAGCCTTAATGTCACTTTGAGGATATCCTGATGAAATTCATTGTAAATTTTATAAACCAGATAACCCTCACATAATGTGGGGAATAGATATATTTCTAAAATGATTTTGAAAAAAAATAAAATGCAATAACTGTATTGTGGTTCAGGGTGGAAAGTACCCTGTAGGCTTTTGTGTTATGTTTAATGAGTTACAGGAATTGTCTAGGTAAGTTGTGATTCCGCGGTATACAGAGTGTAAGGCCTGGCGGGTGGGGCAGGACACAGGGACAGTCTTTGAATTTGAGTCCTACATCTCCCTCTCATGTAATGCACAAGGAATAGCACGATGTATCAGATTTGTCTCTACCATTCCTTTTTGATAGGTACCAATATAAAGTTTCTTTGTTCTGATTTTATGCCTTAGGAATTGCACTGCCGTTTGTGTATTAGATTTGCATTCTATTTGTGTCTGTACATAACCTTTCCATGTTGCTCGCTTGCTTTACCGCCTGCCCCATACTAATAAACTCCTACATGAAATGACTGTGAGCTTTTCTTTTAAACTCCTTTGACAAGTCACAATTCCAAAATCCCGGAGCCTTAACCCAGTCAGCATTAGGTACCTGATCCATCTGAAATTCTGGGGTTTATTTTCTTAAAATGTTTTCTCATTTTCTACAGGGAAGATGTATATCTTTGTACCGTGTTAGCCAGTAGATAGAAAAATATTCAGGATTGAGAGTCCTCAGTAGTTGATACCTTTTAATGGCTAACTGAAAAGATGGTAACACATTGCAAGCTTTCGAGACTACTCAGGTCTCTTCATCAGGCATAGACTAATACAACATCTGAAGAGTCACATATTTATGCACAATACAGCCTAGAAAAAATGCAATAGATAAGACAAGTGATGTGAAGCAGAACTATCAATATGGGAGAGGGAGAAACATAAATATAAACATTGGACCAGTTCATAGATAAGGAGTCCGGATGTTTTATGGTCCTCTGATTGGGGTCTAGTTCTGTGTTGTGATGCCCCCACACGGCTTTTAAAACCGTGTGGGGGCATCACAACACAGAACTAGACCCCAATCAGAGGACCATAAAACATCCGGACTCCTTATCTATGAACTGGTCCAATGTTTATATTTATGTTTCTCCCATATTGATAGTTCTGCTTCACGTCACTTGTCTTATCTATTGCATTTTTTTCTAGGCTGTATTGTGCATAAATATTGTGACTCTTCAGATTTTGTATTAGTCTAGCCTGATGAAGAGACCTGAGTAGTGTTGAGCATTCCGATACCGCAAGTATCGGGTATCGGCCGATACTTGCTGTATCGGAATTCCGATACCGACTTCCGATATTTTTTCAATATCGGAATTCGGCATCGGAATCGGAAGTTCAAAGTTGATTGACAGACTGACGTCATCATGATGCGCGGTGTGTGCGCATCATGATGCGCCGTCATTTCGGGCCTTCCGGGGGTCTCTGCCGGCCTGCCGGGGGGCTGTGCCGGCCTGCCGGGGGGCTGTGTGGACTGCCCGGGGTCTGTACCGGCCTGCCGGGGGGCTGTGCCGGCCTGCCGGTGGTCTGTGCACCCTGTGGGGGTCTGTACCGGCCTGCCGGGGGGCTGTGCCGGCCTGCCGGTGGTCTGTGCACCCTGTGGGGGTCTGTACCGGCCTGCCGGGGGGCTGTGCCGGCCTGCCGGTGGTCTGTGCACCCTGTGGGGGTCTGTACCGGCCTGCCGGGGGGCTGTGCCGGCCTGCCGGGGGGCTGTGCTGATGTCCAGGGGTCTGTGCAAGCATCGTCCGATGGCACTACAAGTCCCATCGGGCGATGCCTGCTACCATGACAGTGATTGACACATTAGCCAATGATGGGACAGTAGTAGTCCCATCATCCGGCTAATGTGTTAAATGTTAAAAAAAAAAAAAAAAAAATACTACATACATACTACATGCTACATACATACTACATATATACTACATACATACTACATACATGCTACATACATACTACATGCATGCTACATACATACTACATGCTACATACATACTACATGCATGCTACATACATACTACATGCTACATACATACTACATATATACTACATACATGCTACATACATGCTACATACATACTACATACATACTACATGCATGCTACATACATACTACATATATACTACATGCATGCTACATACATACTACATGCTACATACATAATACATATATACTACATACATACTACATACATGCTACATACATACTGCATGCTACATACATACTACATACATACTACATACATACTACATGCATGCTACATACATACTACATGCATGCTACATACATACTACATGCATGCTACATGCATGCTACATACATACTACATGCTACATACATACCACATACATACTACATACATACTACATATATACTACATGCATGCTACATACATACTACATGCTACATACATACCACATACATACTACATACATACTACATACATACTACATGCTACATACATACTACATATATACTACATGCATGCTACATACATACTACATGCTACATACATACCACATACATACTACATACATGCTACATATATACTACATGCATGCTACATACATACTACATATATACTACATGCATGCTACATACATACTACATGCTACATGCATGCTACATACATACTACATGCTACATACATACCACATATATACTACATACATACAATACATTCATACAATACATACATAGACATACAGTACATATAACATAGAGTAACATACTTACCAATACTTGTCACATTGTTCCCCGAAGCCATTGTCTTTTCCGGAATAAATATTAACATAACAAACCACAAAAATACTCACCCACGATCCGAAGCAGTCCACGAGTGTGTCCCACGACGATCTTGGGTAGAGAACTGCAGCATCAGATGATGCTGCCGTTCTCTACGGGCTGCAGGAATCCAATGACGGAAGGTAGGTATCCTTCCGCACTGTATTCCTCCGCCACTTAAAAAAAAGTCCCTAGTCTCACTTTATGCCATTGCTGCGTGGGAATTTCCCACACAGCAATGGCATAAAGTGAGACTAGGGACTTTTTTTTTTTTTAAGTGGCGGAGGAATACAGTGCGGAAGGATACCTACCTTCCGTCATTGGATTCCTGCAGCCCGTAGAGAACGGCAGCAACAGCTGATGCTGCAGTTCTCTACCCAAGATCGTCGTGGGACACACTCGTGGACTGCTTCGGATCGTGGGTGAGTATTTTTGTGGTTTGTTATGTTAATATTTATTCCGGAAAAGACAATGGCTTCGGGGAACAATGTGACAAGTATTGGTAAGTATGTTACTCTATGTTATATGTACTGTATGTCTATGTATGTATTGTATGAATGTATTGTATGTATGTAGTATATATGTGGTATGTATGTAGCATGTAGTATGTATGTAGCATGCATGTAGCATGCAGTATGTATGTAGCATGCATGTAGTATATATGTAGTATGTATGTGGTATGTATGTAGCATGTAGTATGTATGTAGCATGCATGTAGTATGTATGTAGCATGCATGTAGTATATATGTAGTATGTATGTAGCATGTAGTATGTAGCATGCATGTAGTATATATGTAGTATGTATGTAGCATGTAGTATGTATGTAGCATGCATGTAGTATATATGTGTTATGTATGTGGCATGCATGTAGCATGCATGTAGTATGTATGTAGTATGTATGTAGTATATATGTAGTATGTATGTAGCATGTAGTATGTATGTAGTATGTATGTAGCATGCATGTAGCATGCAGTATGTATGTAGCATGCATGTAGTATATATGTAGTATGTATGTAGCATGTAGTATGTAGCATGCATGTAGTATATATGTAGTATGTAGCATGTAGTATGTATGTAGCATGCATGTAGTATATATGTGTTATGTATGTAGCATGTAGCATGCATGTAGCATGCATGTAGTATGTATGTAGTATATATGTGGTATGTATGTAGCATGCAGTATGTATGTAGCATGCATGTAGTATATATGTAGTATGTATGTTGCATGTAGTATTTATGTAGTATGAATGTAGCATGTATGTAGTATGTAGTATGAATGTAGCATGTATGTAGTATGTAGTATGAATGTAGCATGTATGTAGTATGCATGTTGTATGTATGTAGCATGTAATTTTTTATTTTTTTTTTTTACATTTAACACATTAGCCGGATGATGGGACTACTACTGTCCCATCATTGGCTAATGTGTCAATCACTGTCATGGTAGCAGGCATCGCCCGATGGGACTTGTAGTCCCATCGGACGATGCCTGCACAGACCACCGGCAGGCCGGCACAGCCCCCCGGCAGGCCGGCACAGCCCCCTGGCAGGCCGGCACAGCCCCCCGGCAGGCCGGCACAGCCCCCCGGAGCCTGCACAGCCCCCCGGCAGGCCGGCACAGCCCCCCGGAGCCTGCACAGACCACCGGCAGGCCGGCACAGACCACCGGAGCCTGCACAGACCCCCTGGCAGGCCGGCACAGCCCCCCGAAAGGCCCGTACAGACCCCAGAGAGGCTGTACAAGGGCAGGAAAGGGTTTTTCTTATTCCGATACCGGAAGTCCCATAGACTTGAATGGGACTTCCGGTATCGGAATCGGCGATACCGATACTTTTTTTAAAGATCGGCCGATACCATCCGATACGATACTTTGAAGTATCGGACGGTATCGCTCAACTCTAGACCTGAGTAGTCTCGAAAGCTTGCAATGTGTTACCATCTTTTCAGTTAGCCATTAAAAGGTATCAACTACTGAGGACTCTCAATCCTGAATATTTTTCTCATTTTCTAGTGTGAAATCTTTTGTAATGCACTTCCCCGAGGACCCCCTTACAAGCCCCTTGCGCTTTCCTGTAGAGTCTTTACCTCTCATTTACATGATGAACTGTATGCCTGCTCTCTCCACTTCTTTTTAGCAAATGCACGAATTTAGTAAATTCTGCAGGTAACAGAAGGAGCCTGCGAGGCTTATTAAAATGTCATTGAGAAGAGAATTCTCAGTGGGAAAGCCACAACTTCTCTGCCAGAAGGGCCTGAAGTCACATGGAGTGTAATGAATTGCAGGGCTAGCTAACAAATGGAATGGATAACCCAAAAAACAGTGACACTTGTGTGGAAAGTCAATGCTCATGTAAAATCTTCAGTAATTTGGAAATGACTTGTGGAAAAAGCGACTGTTCGACTTTTGTTACATGTGCATTCATTGAACCCAGTAAGCTTTTCTAACTGATCTCAGGAGAACCTGCTTCTGTAATTCTTCAGTGGATGCTTAATCATTCCACATCGCCCATGAGACCGTGTTGTTCTGCGCTATAATGAGCCCCTTTAGCTTTGTTCGCCCGTTCTGCTATAGTACTTTATTTTATTGGCAGCGTGCAGGTTTTTCAAGGCGTGAGTGGAAAGCATCAGGAGTGTTTTCTTACTGTCCTGCAGGGGGAGACCGCTTTATTGTATACTTGATTTATACTGTGGCGTTCTATCAACACATCTGGTGGGAGCTCTTTACCCTTATAGATTGGGGAAAGGGGGGGGCAGGCTAAAATAATAAAAACGAAGGTGCGCCTCGCCCGCCAGATGCATTTGCTTTTTGTAGAAAAGGGAATTTATCTCAAAAGCTTGAGCGGCCTTTAGAAAGACAGATTTCTGCTGATATTACAATGTCTACCCCTGAAGCCTGGATGAGTACAATAAAAGGGGTCATTTGAATTCAGTGCATGTACTGTAGGTGACAGAGCAGGGGACGTAGAGCCATGAATCAGTTGACTCCTTTCCTTTATGTTGAGCGTTTGCTGCTGTGTCCTTCCTCGGCGCTCTTGTTTGCTGCTTAACAATATGCACACTCAAGTGTACGGGTAAAGAATAGACGACTGCAGAAGGTCTAATGTCAGAGTCTGATGTCAAATGAGGATTGTGGCATACAAATGAGGATAGCCACGAAGCACAGACTATTAATTACTAGCTGGCTGCGGGTTTACATCTCGGTACATTATATACTTTGCCCTAGTGGTTAAGACTATACGTTATGTTACAATGAGGATCTCACATAAGGGCACTTTATTTGGAGTATTACAATCTCACAGCATGGTATTACATGGAACGTTTATACAAGAGATACAGACACGTGTTCTACATCTGTCACCAGACACATAACATGCTAAATAGAAAGTTCCTGTCAACTTTTTATCCACATAGATCAGTATATTAAAGTGTACTTTTCCTCTCACTCAATCTATATAAAAGTATGGTCTTGGAGATCTAATAAAAAAAAGTCCTCTGGGTTCTGGAATTCTCTTTTCCCCAGCTTGTGTTGTATCCAGGGCTGTGGCGTCGGTAAGCTAAACCTCCGACTCCTCAATTTCTCTGACTCCGACTCCCGACTCCGTCATAGATGGCTCATGTTTAAGTGATACATTTACTGTAGTAAAATTGTAATCAGGCTTTTCATCACCATTATGATATAATAATCCATCTATTTAAATAGAACATAAAATATATTTATTGGAATACAATTCTAGAACACAAAAAATTTAATAAATTGTAAATATGCAATACACTATGCATTACGTGGGGGGGGAAACAGTTTTCAACAAAATGTACTGAATAACATTTGTGCAGTCTGAGTTTGTTCTGAGAAATAGTTTCGCCTGCATCAGATCCTCCTTCACAGATTAGGCCTCTTTCACACTTCCGTTTTTGACCATCAGTCAAAATCCGCCAGGTTTTGAAAAAAACGGATCCGCCATTTTTTTTGGCGGATCCGTTTTTTTTCCCCATTGAGTTGCATTACTGGCGGATCTTGACGGATGGCCATCCGTTGGATCCGTTTTTTTGTGGATCCGCCAAACTTTTTGCGTTCGCCGGCATGCCTGGACAGACCATGTAAGGTTTTTTTTTGTTGTAGGATCCGCATTTTCCAGTGCGCATGCCCAGAGAAAGGAAGTCAGGGAGAAAATTAACCTTAAAATCCTTTCTGGCGGACGAAAACAAATTTTCTCTCTCTCTCTCTTCTCTCTCTTTCTCTCTCTCTCCCTCCCTCCCTCCCAGCGGTTCCTTTAAAATTCTTCATTCTGCGGATCCGTCAAAAAACGGATCCTGTGGCATCCGTTCACATCAGTTAGGAACGGATCCGCTTTTCCGCCTTTTTGGCGGATTTTAACTGACACAAAAAACTGAAGTGTGAAAGAGGCCTTACCTGAAATCTGATCAGTTCATCTTGCAGAACTTTTTCCACTAAGGCCTGGAGAAACGGGCTGCTGTGATGAGCTTTAGTATCTTTTACTGCCATTGTCTTGGTAACAATTTTCTTGTTGTCACAAACAAATAAAACATTAATAGCAAAATAGTTGACTCTGTGACGTGTGCAGGCATCCATTTTAAGAAATCTAAAGCATCTCTTGAGAACCTTTTTAAGATCCTCTTTTTTGTTAAGGGCTTTTTCAATCCCTAATTTTCTAATACTTTCTTTTCCAGAGAAACCCCAAGTTTGCAGGTCATTTCTCAATAAGAGCTGTAAAAGCTGGTCGTGCAAATAATGATAATGGTACACAGTTTTCACAACAAGCTCTATGAGCTGTCTCTTAAACATATCTGCTATGATTGTTACGGTAACTTTGTCACTTACAAAATATCTTGTAACTGATATTTGAGATGTTCTTTCCTCCTCTGCATGGCGGGAAGTGCTGGGCACTGGTTTATTTGTGTCGCTGTGATCTTTCTCAGTCACAGCTTTGAAAACTTGTAAGCGTTGTAAATGTCTTTTTAGATTGGAAGCTCTCGTAGGAGAATTTTTCACTGCCTGAAAATGCACTGATATTGCGCTCACAGCATTTGTTTTCATCTGTCATACACTTACTCAAAATATTTTTTTATCTTAAGTTGATGTGAAATGATCAAAGACGGCTGACTTTATAGGAAGTGTTTGGAATTTTGTAATCTTATAAATTCGCTCTCAAAATAATTTTGTCCCATAAAAAAATAAGGTATATTGTAATTCCTGTAAGAATAGGGAATCATGTATAATGTTGGATAGAAATAAAACAGACTCCAGAAATCAATAGTACAGATGATGACAAATG
Organism: Dendrobates tinctorius; assembly: GCF_039654945.1. Lineage (NCBI taxonomy): Eukaryota > Metazoa > Chordata > Amphibia > Anura > Dendrobatidae > Dendrobates > Dendrobates tinctorius. The sequence continues at coordinate 5,333,762 of NW_027361672.1, forward strand.
AAATGTTTGTAATAGTTATTAGATAGCTTTACTCTAAACTTTCAATCTCAGGTATTTCTCAGGGTACAGCTCAGTAAATGTTTCACATCATGATGGTTTACAGTCTATGAAGAGGGGAGAAGGGAGGGAGCAAGTTTGTGCTGAATCATACCCTATAAATAAACTTAGGGTCCCGTTACATTTAGCGATGCAGCAGAGATCGCGACAACGATACGACCTAGTCAGGATCGCTGGTGCATCGCTAAATGGTCGCTAGAGAGCTGCCAAACAGGCAGATCTCACCAGCGACGCAGCAGCGTCCATGTGTCGCTAGTCGGCGCCAGCGGGACGCCAACGAGGGAAAAATGGCCCATTCGAGCGCAATCAGCGATATCCAGTGGGGGGGCCAGTCGCAGGTACGTGTCACATGTAGCGAGATCGCTAGCGATATCGCTGTTGCGTCACAAAATCGGTGACGCTTTAGCGAGATCACTAGCGATCTCGCTATGTGAGAAGGGGGCTTTAAACTGCTAGCACAGCACATGAAGCACATCAGATCAACTAACCTCTCCAAACATGACCTTAAAGGAAAAGCAAACTAAAACCTGAAGCATACAGAGAAAACATACACTAGACTATTTATGCACAGTTTATTGAAAGTTTAGAAATGCTTTAAGAAGTACTTGCCTTAACCCTGCTTTCCTGTACAAGCTAGCAGTTCTTGGATGAGTGCAGGTCTGCAGCCATCTATTCTATTATTTCTAAACACTGTTTTTTGATGATTACTTTGTATCTCCATTCATACTGCACCCACACACACAAATGATACACCATTTGAAAGCTAAACTTGCCCCCTTCAGCAAGAAAATAGCCAAACAAACCACATATCCATGATTTGATCACAAAATACAGTTTAAACATTAATTTTCATAAACCTGCAGTAAGGAAAAATGACCTGCAGGTGGCACCACACTACCCCAAAGCACACTACTACAAAGCTGCTTACAGACATCACAAACAAATCCAAACATTTGCCTTGGGGGCTTTCCAGCTTACCAAACTGCTTGCCCAGCCTATTTCAGCCAAATTGGAGGATTGTACACTTCACTGCAGGTGAGTCACATATGCCAACACATTTGTAAAACATGCACTGCCTATTGAATTGCACACTTGCTCTTTTTGTACTCCACCAACACAAACAAATGATACACTATTTGAAAGGTCAAATGACCTGCAGGTGGCAGCACACTACCCCAAAGCACACTACCAAAAAGCTGCTTACAGACATCACAAACAAATCCAAACATTTGCCTTGGGGTCTTTCCAGCTTGCCCTGAAATAGGCACATTGGAGGATTGCACACTTCACTGCAGGTGAATCACATATGCAAACACATTTGTAAACATGCACTGCTTTTTCAGTGATTACTTTGCCCCACACACCCAAATGGTGAGTCACATATGCAAACACATTCGTAAACACACACTGCTTTTTCATTGATTACTTCGCCCCACACACACGATGCATCATTTGAAAGGTAAACTTGCTCCCTTCAGCAAGAAAAGAGCCAAACAAACCACACATTCACAATTTTATCACTAAATACAGTTTAAACATTCATGTCCATAAACCTGCAGAAACAAACAATGACCTGCAGGTGGCACCTCAACCAGAAGACATTTTTTGGCCTCTACTTATCAAACCAATTTATTGTATTACCAATCTACATATATAAATACCTGTCTGTGTTCATCAGCTCATGAAATACATATACATTTGACTAGCTTGCTTTTTCTGAAATTGCCTGTGCCCCCGACGGCCAATGTGTGAAAACTTTGTACGGGTCAAGTTAGTTCCTTATTATTGCCTTTTTGCTCTGATCTGTAGAGGAGGAGCTTTACTACTGAGCGTGTACATAAAGTACAGCACAGATTCATCTCAACTGAAAGCTGAGATCCTTAGATCAGGAATAAAACAGACATTTATAGGACATTTCATAACTTTCCCAATATTATGAAAATATATTGCGCACATCCTGCATTGTACTACTGTACCCAATTCATTATATATGTAGGAGTCGGTCCATTTTATACCGACTTCGGCTCCACCAAAATGGACTCTGACTCCTGAGCCCTGGTTGTATCTGCCACTGCCCAATGTCTTGCCTGCCCTGAACTAAAAGCGCTCCTCTTTGATAAGGCTGTAGTCTGCAGAATGACAGATCTGGGCAGGAGGAGAGATACAAAGACATCTCGGCTGCTAGAGGCAGATTACACTTAACAACAGGCAGTGAACATCAAGTTAAGCAGTAGGGAGTCACCCACTAGCCTGCACTTTGGAGTGATTTTTCATTCATAATACTATGTAATTTTAGTCAAATGAAACATAATTCAGCAGGAAATAATACAAATACAAAATAAGAATTTATTTATATAGCGCCAGCAACTTCCACAGCACTTTGCAATCAAGAATAAATGTTGAGCAACTAATTAGTATTGTGCATGGGAATGGTATAAATTAACCATTGCTAAACATTTTTTTCTAAAACAGAGTCAACATACACATACAATATTTGCATCCGTTCTTCTTTGATAAACCCATTTACTTGAATGTGCGATTTTGATTTGTGAGTCAGATCAAAATCTGACACCTTCCCCCCCCCTTTTTTTTTTTTCCCTTCTGGCGGATGGTGGAGAGGAGCACCCTTGATCGGCAAAAGACAGACGTGAACAGCCTTATAGACTATAGTGGGTACATGTTCTATCCTTGGAAAACATGAACAGAACATGAAAGTGAATCATAGATGTTGGAATGAGGCCTTACAATGTTATTAAAGAAGCCCTCCGACCAAACTTTGTATTGCATAAACCTGTGGAAATGTATACTTAGTCTAGAGTATTGCGTTAATATGCTCAATGATCACCATCTTCCCAGTGCCACTCCAATCCTTTTCTGGGTTGCCGATTCTTGCCAAATCACACTGAGTTCTACTTGTGAGCCGGAAGTCGCTTTTACAATGTAGTCCTATGGAGCCTCATTTTCATGCTCCATAGACTTATATTGTAACAGTGACTACTGGATCACAAGTAGAAAACCGAAGTGTAATCCACCAACTTGGAGCAGCCTTCACGTGTTTTATAGCAGGATCGGATGCTGGAAACCAAGGAAGGCAGTGATTAGTAAGTATACTAATACACTTACTCTACACTACTGTACGTATACACAGGTTTGGTGGGAGTGCTTCTTAAGCATCAGAGACCTTGCAGCTACACTTTCATCTCCTAGGGATCCGCAATCATATGAAATAACACCTTGATGAAACACCAAATGTCACTGTAGATATCGTGCCTTTCCTGGCAGCGCTCCGCTTCCTTAGCAGTCACTCCTTATTGCCTGTGAGATGGAGCCCAGAGAGGCTTGATGTGTGATGAGCACAGATGTCCTGCAGGCAGATTCATGTCATGAAGGACATTAACGGCACAAGCACATAACAAACCTTTCTGGGCACAAGTGATATTCTGTTCTGTGGAACTTCACAACACTCTCCTTGTCTTCCTGTGTTTGCGTCATATGAGAAATCCAGCGCTCGTGTGACAGCAGAAAGCAAACGTGGCGCTCCTGCCGCCTCCACATGCTGGAAAGAGGCGGCCTGTGTATAGGATAATGGCTGGTAAATATCCCTGGGTTATTTGCTGCGATGAATATGAGTGGGAATAAACTCCAGTGGTTCTTTCTGTTGGGGCCTCGGCTGTCACTTATGCAGCAATTTGCAGTTTTTGCATCACTTGATCCATTTTCTCGTTACCCAGAGATTTTTCTTACAGATTTCAGTGCATAGTGGAAAGTCCGCATTGCGGCTCATTTGGCCACTGATTTGGGTACAGTTTGTTTGAAAAGCACACGTGTCTTATCGAAGCGATTTTCCTGGTAACTTACATGAGGATTAGCCCCATTGATTGTGGCTAATCTATGGAACCAAGGCAGATCAAACTGCATCAATCCTTGGCCTAGATCCAAGGGTCAGATTTGGGATTTCTGTCTTAAATTAAGCTATGTTCACACATTGCCTTTTTGCTGCAAATTAAAAGCCGCGTTTTACGGTACCCACAAAAGCTATGAGATTTCAGAATTCACTCACACACCAGGTTTATTTTCCTGCTTGAATTGGAAAACTGCTGTTTTTGTAAACTGCAGCCTCACTTCTTTGAGCGGGTTTTCACCCCTAGAAAACAATGAGTAAATGCAAAAACGCAGGTATCCGGTTTTGGTGCAAAAAAATCAAAAAGTTGCATCATGTTTTTTTGGGGGGGGTCATTAAGCTTATCCGCATACACAAGAGACAACAAAAACGCGGCTTCTTTACTGCCAAGAGAGCAGGTTTTTCCATCAGAAGAAAACACAGAAAAAAACACAATGTGTGAACATAGCCATACACTGCAAGCATGTCAGATTTTACCACAGGGAATTTCTGCCATGTGAACATACCCCAAGGTACAATAAACGAAAGAAAAAAAAAAAGCATCGGCCATGCTCGCTAATGAAAACCCGCTTTGTGCCTGAGCTGCTGCGGTTCTCCAACTCCTTATTCAAGAGTCTCTTAATTTTGCAGCCGTTTTACCTGAAAATTATGCAATTGTTATTAATGGCACATAGATTATGTGTACCTGGAAAACGTAGCTGCATTTCACGTCACTTATGTGTCAGTAGCCGTAGGTGCCTTGGGCGGCGGTCACACATGGCGTATTTGATGCAAATATTCGCAGCCTTTCTTGCAACTAAAATCCGTTCCTTTCAGGCAGTTGCTCTTACATTTTTATGTGCCGCCTTTGTTTCAGAACGCAGAAAAAATCCCACCAATGTCAGACCAGTGGTTTAACATGTGGATTAGGGTTCCCCATTAAAATGAATTGGTAAAATCTGCACCAAAAAAGTGCGTTTCCCTAACAGAAATCGACATTCTGTGGATTTAAAAAAAAAAAAAAAAGCAATTAAAGCCAATTTCTGCACAGATTCCAGACAAAATACACACACACAAAAAAACCTGTCATGTGAACATAGCCTTATAGAAATCCAAGCATCTGTAATCACAGGAGCTGAATTTAATAATCCTTGATAGAGCTGCTGTTATATTACGGGGGACAGACAGATTGAGGAGGGTTGTCCGAGTAGTGGACAATTCCTCTATGGCTAATTACTTTTAAATGGAGATGTGCGTTTAGAATTTTTTAGACTGGGCTTTGGATGTTTGTGGCATATAGCCCACCTCTCGGTGCTGGGAATGGGTGCGTTAGTTTTTTAGAAGGCGTTACTGGAAGCCATGGTCTTGGTTTAGTCTCTGATCTGGCCGTCCGTGCTTGAAATGTCACATTGTAACTTTCTCACAACATCGTACCCAGATCTCGCCCACATATTTGTGTTGGCAAACTGAAAGTTACTCATGCAAAATGAAGGTTCTTTTGATTTTTGACTGATTAAATATTAACACACCTTAGCAAGTTCAGAGGACTTGTGAGAAGCAGAGGTTCACATGGCTGCTGAAAGCTCCATGTTATCGTTCAGGTCATAGATGTAGACTTACTCACAAGGAGGATGTGATTGTGAATTCTGAGAGATAAGACTATGAGTAAGCAGCGGATTATGTATACAAAGTATTGCTGCTGGAAAATGATCTAATTCAGACTGCCAAATAGTCAAGATACAGAATTTTCACAATGTTTAAATATCATCTGCAATAATAAATATGTATAAAGCTCATAGCTAAACCCAATGTATGTGTCTGTATGGTTACAGACTACAAAGAAGCTACCGTATCTGTTGTAATCTGATCGTACAGTCATAGATTGCTCACTATAATCTGCCCTGGATTCTCACTATCAGATATACAGTGTCGGACTGGGGTGCACAGGGCCCACCAGTAACCAACACCAGGGTGCCACTTTTCAGCTACATGCAAGTATGACTTTATCCTCATTCTCAAATGTCTGTACATGGTCAATTAAGTGTATTGTGCTAATTACCGCTCATATAAGAGGGTGGTGACCCACTCCTGCATAGGGGCCCACCGGAGGATTCTCCTGTGGGCCAGTCCGAGTGGGACAGATAAGGGGTAGCCATAGCCATCGATGTTGGCTGAATGTTTGGTTTATTCAGTAGAAGAGACAAATGCAAACTGCAGCAGATCTCCTGGCAGAACAAAAGATTGGGCATGTTAAAATATAATCTTGCCCGCTCTGTCTGAAGTTATATTTGCACACTAAAAAATTCTTGTAAAGGAATACATAGCCATTAAAGAGGACCTTTGGCTGGTTTCACATTTGCGTTTTTTAGCGCTGGAAAAAAACGCTAACCTGCGCATGCGTTTTTTCCCCTATATTTAACATGGGTGCGCATACCTGCGCGCTTGTAAGCGCATGTATGCGATTTTCATGCGCTGCGTTTTTTTGGGGTGTGCGATTGGATTTTCCAGACGCATCATGTTGCATTTTTTGGCCCTGCAAAAAAGCGCATGCGCACATATGCGCACGTTTTGCGCTAAAAATGGCCATTATAGCCTATGGATGCGCATATGTGCGCACTGGCATGCTCATGTAAGCGTTTTTTTGCATATGCGTTTTTTTTTTTTTAACCATGGAATTTAGGAGTTAGAGTTAGGGTTAGTTAAGGGGGTTTAGGGTTAGGGTCAGGGTCAGGGTTAGGGTTGGGTTTTGGGTCAGGGTTAGGGTTAAGTATGGTTTGGTTAAGGGTTAGGGTCAGGGTTAGGGTCAGGATTAGGGTTAAGTATGGTTTTGTTAAGGGTTAGGGTTAGGGTCAGGGTTAGGGTTAGGGTTAGGGTCAGGGTTAGGGTTAAGTATGGTTTTGTTAAGGATTAGGGTCAGGGTTAGGGTCAGGATTAGGGTTAAGTATGGTTTGGTTAAGGGTTAGGGTCAGGGTTAGGGTCAGGGTTAGGGTCAAGGTTAGGGTTAAGTATGGTTTTGTTAAGGGTTAGGGTCAGGGTTAGGGTCAGGATTAGGGTTAAGTATGGTTTTGTTAAGGGTTAGGGTCGGGGTTAGGGTTAGGGTCAGGGTTAGGGTCAGGATTAGGGTTAAGTATGGTTTGGTTAAGGGTTAGGGTCAGGGTTAGGGTTAGGGTCAGGGTTAGGGTTAAGTATGGTTTTGTTAAGGGTTAGGGTCAGGGTTAGGGTTAGGGTTAGTTAGGGTTTAGGGTTTGGGTTAGGGTTAAGTATGATTTGGTTAAGGGTTAGGGTCAGGGTTAGGGTTAGGGTCAGGGTTAGGGTTAGGGTCAGGGTTAGGGTAGTAAAGTCATGGTTTGGGTAGTGTGAGGGGCCACCTAAAAATGTTGGAAAAAAACGCAAACGCGATAAAAACGCACTAAAAACGCATACAAACGCTTAAAAACGCTGCGTTTTTTTCATGCATGCTCATAAAAATGCTTGAAAAAATCGCAGCAGTTGTATGCTTTTGTATGCGTTTTTTCAATGCGTTTTTTTGCGGGAAAAACGCGCTGCAAAAAAAAGCAAGTGTGAAACTAGCCTTTCACCAGTTTGAGCATTTTAAAGGGAATTTGCCACCATGAAAAGGCAGACACCATGTTATAGAGTGGGTAGAGCAGATTTATATATAGTTTTGAGAGCATAGATTCGCTATAACCTGTGTTTTTAACATTTATATCTCTATTCCTGGGAACTTCAGTGCAGTGGGCGGTCCAATCAGTGTTTGACAGCTCTCTCTTTGCACAATTACGTAAAGAAAACGGTCAGTCACTGATAGGACCGCCCACTGGACCAAAAATCCCAGATAGCAGAGAGTTAAATACATAAAACACGCTATACTGAATCTTTTCTGACAAAATTATATATCAATCAACTCCGCTCTTCCTCCTCTGTAACATAATACCAGCAGATTGGATTGCATTTTGTTGGTGACAGGTTCCTTTTAACCCCTTTACGACCGCTAACGTACTATTGCGTCAGCGGTCGGTGTCCCCTGCTTTGAGGTGGGCTCCGGCGGTGAGTCCACTTCAAAGCCGCAACATGTCAGCTGTTATAAACAGCTGACCTGTGCCCCCAATAGGCGTGAGCGGAATCGTAATCCGCCCGTGCCTATTAATTAGTTAAATCCCGCTGTCAAATGCTGACTGCGGGCATTTAACTAGCGCTTCCGGTGCGGCGCCAGAAATGAGCGCATCGCCGTACCCCGTCACATGATTGGGGGTCAGCGACACGTTGCCTTGACAACCAGAGGTCTAATAGAGACCTCTATGGTTGTTGCCGACAGATTGCTGACCGACCACAGGGTGGCTCTCATAGCAATGCTGTATTTCTGCTAAATATAGGCGATCTGAGCATCGCCTATATGTAACAGAGCCGATCAAGTATGGCATGCTTCTAGCCTCCCATGGAGGCTATTGAAGCATGCCAAAAGTAAAAAATTTAAAAAAACCTAAAAGTTTAAATCACCCCCCTTTCGCCCCAATCAAAATAAAACAATAAAAAAAAATCACACATACATATATTTGGTATTGACGCGTTCAGAATCACCTGATCTATCAATAAAAAAAGGATTAACCTGATCGCTAAATGGCGTAGCGAGAAAAAAATTCAAAACGCCAGAATTACGTTTTTTTTTGGTCGCCGCGACATAGCATTAAAACGCAATAACGGGCGATCAAAAGAACGTATCTTAACAAAAGCGGTATAATTAAAAACAGCCTGGCGCGCAAAAAATAAGCCCTCACCCAACCCCAGATCACGAAAAATGGAGACTCTACGGGTCTTGGAAAATTGCTAAAAAAAATGTGCAAACTTTGTAGTTTTTTTTTCACCACTTAGATAAAAGAAAACCTAGATATGTTTGGTGTCTATGAACTCATAGTGACCCAGAGAATCATAATGGCAGATCAGTTTTAGCATTGCATTTAGTGAACCCAGCAAAAATCCAAACAAAAAACATGGGTGGGATTGCACTTTTTTTGCAATTTCACCGCACTTGGAATTTTTTTCCCGTTTTCGAGTACACAACATGGTAAAACTAATGGTGTTGTTCAAAAGTACATCTCGTCCCGCAAAAAAATAAGCCCTCACATGGCCATATTGATGGAAAAATAAAAAAGTTTTGGCTCTGGAAAGAAGGGGAGCCAAAAACGAAAAAAATAAAAAAGCTCTGATCATTAAGGGGTTAAACTCACCACATCATGCAGTAGTTGCAAAGCTAAGTAAAACGTTTTTTTTTATTCTTTAATTTCTAATCTATGTTGCACAGATATTAACTTGTAATTTTTAGATTCTAATTTCCACTAAGGCCAAGGGGATGTTAGCAGAAATTAGTCTCAAGGGTCAATTATTTTTTTTCCCTGCATAACCTTGACCAACCATAAGCGAGAGGGGAAAAAAAACACAACCCCACCAGAGAAAGTCAGCTTTTTCTGTTTGAGGCATATAAAGACACACAGCTCTTCTCCCCTCACTGATCTCCCTACCAGCACGTACTGTGATTACAAGTGTGTGAGAAGAGTACAGCCGAGCTGTATGTTGTTACACACACCTCTTGCAGCTCTCCTCTTACAGCACTGTCAGAGTAGACAGAGGGGAGTAGAGCAGGCAGTGCTTTTAGAGGAAAGCTGCGACAAAGTCTGCTCTATTCATGTCCCCGGATACTAATCTAATCTAAGATCTCTGCAGTAGAGATGAGAAATAAAACTACCATACATTTCTTTTAGCCCTGCAGTCGCTATTCTGTGATAGCATGCAATTGCTGGCGAATGGGCCTGTTGAACACCAGTTTTATAATGTTAAATAGTTACTGTATCTATATAGTGTAATTCCCCAACTTTGATATGGGGATCATCCTTCTTTCAATACATGTACTTGCATTGCTAGTTTCACATCTAAATGTTGGAGTAGCGAGATCCTTACCTGTAGATGGCAGCTGTTGTTGAATGAGTAGGAATATTATAAAGAAAGAGTTTTTTTTTATAAAGCTGAGGGTAGTAAGCAGCTCTTCTCTTTAGAGTGTAAACCACTAGGGGACCATCCGCCCTGTAGTAACAAGAATAATAGAGGTGATGGAGAAAGCTATAGAATTGGATTCCATCAATCCTTTATGATGTTTACAGCCACAGCAATTCATTGTTGACTTCAGAAATGATTTTCTGGTCCCAGTAAGACAGGTGTCCTCATCATTAAAAAAAAGAAACATCACAATTGTCAGCCCAGTTGTTGGTGGCTTCACAGAGGTTACAGATTTGATTGGCACAAATGCTAAATTTCCCTACTGGCCCTGAAGTATTGATGTGCTGTGCAGCATGGGGCCGACATTTTCTGCTCTGCGCCCCGTGTCTATTTATCTGCTATTTATAGGTTGCTCAACATTGCGACAGTAGTGCGTCCTCCAATGACAAATAACTACATGTTCTCTATTCATAGATACATTCATGCTACTTAAACTACAAGGACATTTTTTCCAGCTTATGTGCTCTAATACTGAGCCACTATCCATGTAAAAGACAACCTTATATCGTACAAATACGGCAAAGGAAATCAACATGTTTTTAAAAGTAAAGTTTATTACAGAAAATATGTGTGGTATATAGATCCTGGCCTTACTGGGACTCTGGATATTCGCAGAACACTGGCAGTGTATATATATATTGTGTGTACACTGGCGGACACAGACAGAAGAGGGCCCTGTGCAGCCCAATATCTGAGCCCTGTGCAAGCCCAATATCTGAGCCCTGTGCAAGCCCAATATCTGAGCCCTGTGCTGCCCAATATCTGAGCCCTGTGCTGCCCAATATCTGAGCCCTGTGCGAGACCAATATCTGAGCCCTGTGCTGCCCAATATCTGAGCCCTGTGCTGCCCAATATCTGAGCCCTGTACAAGACCAATATCTGAGCCCTGTGCTGCCCAATATCTGAGCCCTGTACAAGACCAATATCTGAGCCCTCTGCTGCCCAATATCTGAGCCCTGTTCAAGACCAATATCTGAGCCCTGTGCTGCACAATATCTGAGCCCTGTGCAAGACCAATATCTGAGCCCTGTGCAAGCCCAATATCTGAGCCCTGTGCAAGCCCAATATCTGAGCCCTGTGCAAGACCAATATCTGAGCCCTGTGCAAGACCAATATCTGAGCCCTGTGCTGCCCAATATCTGAGCCCTATGCGAGACCAATATCTGAGCCCTGTGCGAGACCAATATCTGAGCCTTGTGCTGCCCAATATCTGAGCCCTGTACAAGACCAATATCTGAGCCCTGTGCTGCCCAATATCTGAGCCCTGTACAAGACCAATATCTGAGCCCTCTGCTGCCCAATATCTGAGCCCTGTACAAGACCAATATCTGAGCCCTGTGCTGCACAATATCTGAGCCCTATGCAAGACCAATATCTGAGCCCTGTGCTTCCCAATATCTGAGCCCTGTGCAAGCCCAATATCTGAGCCCTGTGCAAGACCAATATCTGAGCCCTGTGCTGCCCAATATCTGAGCCCTATGCAAGACCAATATCTGAGCCCTGTGCGAGACCAATATCTGAGCCCTGTGCAAGACCAATATCTGAGTCTTGTGCTGCCCAATATCTGAGCCCTGTACAAGACCAATATCTGAGCCCTGTGCTGCCCAATATCTGAGCCCTGTACAAGACCAATATCTGAGCCCTCTGCTGCCCAATATCTGAGCCCTGTACAAGACCAATATCTGAGCCCTGTGCTGCACAATATCTGAGCCCTGTGCAAGACCAATATCTGAGCTCTGTGCAAGCCCAATATCTGAGCCCTGTGCAAGCCCAATATCTGAGCCCTGTGCAAGCCCAATATCTGAGCCCTGTGCAAGCTCAATATCTGAGCCCTGTGCAAGCCCAATATCTGAGCCCTATGCAAGACCAATATCTGAGCCCTGTGCTTCCCAGTATCTGAGCCCTGTGCAAGACCAATATCTGAGCCCTGTGCAAGACCAATATCTGAGCCCTGTGCCAAGACCAATATCTGAGCCCTGTGCCAAGACCAATATCTGAGCCCTGTGCAAGCCCAATATCTGAGCCCTGTGCAAGCCCAATATCTGAGCCCTGTGCAAGCCCAATATCTGAGCCCTGTGCAAGCTCAATATTTGAGCCCTATGCAAGACCAATATCTGAGCCCTGTGCTTCCCAGTATCTGAGCCCTGTGCAAGACCAATATCTGAGCCCTGTGCAAGACCAATATCTGAGCCCTGTGCAAGACCAATATCTGAGCCCTGTGCAAGACCAATATCTGAGCCCTGTGCAAGACCAATATCTGAGCCCTGTGCAAGACCAATATCTGACCCCTGTGCAAGACCAATATCTGAGCCCTGTGCAAGACCAATATCTGAGCCCTGTGCAAGACCAATATCTGAGCCCTGTGCTGCCCAATATCTGAGCCCTGTGCTGCCCAATATTTGAGCCCTGTGCGAGACCAATTTCTGAGCCCTGTGCGAGACCAATTTCTGAGCCCTGTGCGAGACCAATATCTGATCCCTGTGCGAGACCAATATCTGAGCCCTGTGCGAGACCAATATCTGAGCCCTGTGCGAGACCAATATCTGAGCCCTGTGCGAGACCAATATCTGAGCCCTGTGCGAGACCAATAATCTGAGCCCTGTGCGAGACCAATATCTGAGCCCTGTGCGAGACCAATATCTGAGCCCTGTGCAGCCCAATATCTGAGCCCAGTGCGAGACCAATATCTGAGCCCTGTGCGAGACCAATATCTGAGCCCTGTGCAGCCCAGTATCTGAGCCCTGTGCAGCCCAATAACTCATCATAATGCACAATTCCACCTGCTTTTCAAATGGAAATGGACGCCTCTATCTCTTGGGCCCTTGTGCGGCTGCATAGGTTGCACCAATAATAATAATAATAATCTTTATTTTTATATAGCGCTAACATATTCCGCAGCGCTTTGCAGTTTGCACACATTATCATCACTGTCCCCGATGGGGCTCACAATCTAAATTCCCTATCAGTATGTCTTTGGACCAATGAAATGTCTACCCCTGTGCATCTATGAACATATGAATAAAGAACATTCCATGCATACACTCCATGTTTCGAGGGCTAAAAATCATTTTTACAATTACATTAAAACATTTTCACTGCGTGCCTTGTATAGCCTCTGTGTTGCTTTGTCTGTCGCTGACTGCAGAACGAGTTAAGGGAGAATCCATCTGTGAGCTTGTTCTGATGCTCTAAGAAGAGCGTTTGTAACTCTTATCTGTCTTTTTCTGTGCCGCTCCTAGCTGACATTACTAATATTATTTTAAAATGTGTTCTCCTCTCTGTAAGAATTATTTTTATAGAACAGACACATGTTTTTAGTTTTTTCTGTTTTACTAAGGGACCGGCTGGTAACAGCTATACGAATTGACAGCAGATTTTTTTATTTATTTTCCTCTTCATTAATTTCACACATTGTGCCCCTCCTTCACTTTAATAAGGTGATAAATGACCTTTGGGAGGACATTTCAACATTTAAATTTTTTTTGTACTCTGACTTTCACTGTAACTGGATCTGGTATATGAGACCCAGTTACAGTGGAAAATCAGCCTCCTGGCTGGATGGCAAAGCTAACTGGGTCTTATAGGACCCTATATCTCTTGCTCCCTGTCTACACCCATCGATCACACTTATTTATTTTTCTTGCTTATATAGGGTCATTAATTCTGCAGCGCTCTGCCGTAATCGCATGACTACTTGGTCCTAAGAAGAAAATACTGTCAGTTTTTACTAGACTATACACACAGTGCTGGTATGTATACAGTGAATCTTAAGGGCAGAGCTTGTAATAAACCCTCTCTACCTTCTCTATGGGGTGTCTGAAGGTGTCTGACAAGTCGACCCCCTGTCTCATGCAGCTGCTACACTATGCATGTGTAAGGTTCGGCCAGGACCGTAGTCGTGGCTGAGGACTCTGGGGCAACGGTGTCCTGGCCTCCCCTCACATAGACATGACAGCTTTCTGTCAGCATAGCGGCAGCTCCATTCTTCTCACCCTCTGGGCCTTCTCCTGGTGGCAGTATATTTTTTCCAGGCGTTGTGGTACAAATGGAGACACAGCTCAACTTTAACAGTAACAACTCTACTGGTTTCTTTACACAGCACATCCATTTTCATTACAGTGGTTACCTCAGATTCCACAGTGCACAATTCTGTCACTTTCCCTATGCTATCACTGTCTTCATTCAGCATATCTCTGGGACGCCCCGTCCCGTTCAGCATCACAGCAACCTCCCTGTCAAGCCTACCATTTTTGGTAGTTCCTCTGTCTGTTTCGCCCCAGACAAAAGGCCGTCTGCCCATGTTGCAAGCTCCCTCATAATGAGTGATCTCTGCTGCCGTACTGCTGCCAACTGTCTCACTACCATCTGTAGTGTAGTCATCTGCACTGCTGTGAACTGTGCGGCTGTTATCGGCGCTACTGTTTTCTGCAGTGTTGTCATCTGTGGCCCTCAGGCCCTGGAAAGCTGGACCCGTGTCTTTAATGTTACGGAGCTGACTGCCCTGTCAGGGCGCTCCCGCCCAACTGATTCAAATCTCAACTGTTCCTCAGCTTAACTGCCGTTAGCTCCTCCTACTTTAACTATTTACAGGCAGAGTATGTGCGCCACCCCCATCTATTGGCCTAACTGGGGTACTACACTATAACAGTAGTTATACATAGCATTAATATAAATATACATTACACATTTATCCCTTAAAGTAATACACAGAATAGTGTAGCAGTACCTATGTGACACACACATAATGGTAATACACATAAATGTGTAGCACTACCAGTAAAATACGAGAAAGATATAATAGAACAATAACATTTTCCCTTCACCCATGACAGCACCACCTGAGAGAGGGATCCGCCCCGCCAGGACAGGAACCTACTGAGACATAAGGGGCGGCACCTCTCCCCCGCTTCAGTTGGGTTCCTGTCCTGGAAAGAATCCCACTGCGGCGGTGCCTGTCATGGGCGAAGAGAAAGATAAAAGACCCAGGCCCGTCCCGGCGCGGGAAGAACAGGTAGCTTACCTGTAGCGCCGGCCGTCGGGTCCTGGAAGCGCAGTCCCCGGGGTCCCTGGGGCTCCGGGTTCGTGCGGGCGTGGATGGGATCCCGGTGGCTCCGGGAAACCCCCACCGCAACGCCCTCCCCTCGCGCACGCCGCATCTCGATCCCCGTGGTAGGGGAGAGATGCTGGCGTCTTCCGGCCGCTGACGTCAGCGGCGCTTGGAATGCTGGGCTTTCTGAAGCGCTGGGCCGGCGGTCGCAGAGGGGAGGAAGACGCTCACCAGGCGGAGGCATGCAATTTAAAAGGAGGAAGACAGCTGTAGATCGGCGGTGCAAAATGGAGTCCGAGCAGGAACGTTCAGCGTCCCTGCCTCCCTCACAGCCCTCTGGCAGAAAGCATGGAAGCCATTCAAGCAGCAGTCGCCCCAGCCGCAGGTCGGGGCACTCCTCAAGGTCCAAAGAGCGCGGGTCAGGTGCTCCGATGCAGCCTCCAAGTCTGGTACCCTTGATTACGGGTGGTGAGTGATCTTCGTGAATGTTAGCAGTATATTAATAGGGGTTTTCTATTGTATGCTTCACCCTGTAGGAAAGGCCCAGAAAAGCGGGAAGCAAGAAGAACAATAGGGGTTGTGCTATATGTAAATCTCCCCTAGCAAGAGACTGGCAAAAAGATCTCTGTGCTTCGTGCATTCAGCGGACTATGGCGGAGGAAGCGCCTAGTTTCGCAGCCAATCTAATATCTGCCCTCAGGTCAGAAATGGAAGGCTCAATTAAGTCCTTATTGAAAAAAGGGAAAAAAAGCAGGAAGGATTTCCCTAGTTCCCCCTCAGATTCTGCGTCAGTATCATCTCAGGCGGAAAAATCATCCTTCTCAGATAGTGACACAGGGGGTAAGCCATGTTTCCCTGTAGAAGATACAGATGCCCTCCTAAAGGCCATTAGAACCACAATGGGCCTACAGGAAGAAAGGGCGGCTAAAACCCTAGAGGACGTCATGTTTGGGGGGCTTCAGGAGAGGAAAAAACGAACCTTTCCAGTAAACGCGAAAATCCAGGCGCTTATTGAGAAGGAGTGGAAAAAGCCTGAAAAATCGGGGGCCCTTCCATCCGCCTCTAAGAGACGATACCCCTTTGAATACAAGGATACGGAGGTATGGGACAAAGTCCCAAAAATAGATGCAGCGGTGTCCAGGTCTTCCAAAAGGTCGGCCTTGCCCTTGGAAGATGCAGGGGTTCTTAGAGACCCGCTGGACAAAAAAGCGGACTCATATTTGAGGCACGCATGGGAAGCGACAGCAGGAGGTCTAAAGCCGGCGATAGCGGGCACCTGCACGGCACGCTCCCTCATGATCTGGCTGCAGCAGTTAGAAGAGAAGCTGGCGTCAAGGGTCCCAAGAGAGAAGATCTTATCAGACATGTATCTCTTGCACGGGGCAGCGGCTTTTTTGGCAGATACCTCGGCGGACTCTATGCGACTGACAGCCATAGCAGCGTCACTATCAAATGCTGCTAGACGCGCGTTATGGCTTAAGGGCTGTCCGGGTGACCTTCAGTCCAAGGCCAAATTGTGCTCTCTCCCCTGCGATGGTCGATTCCTGTTCGGCAAGAACTTGGACGATATTCTGGAGAAAGCGGGCGATAAGAAAAAAGGCTTCCCCAGATTCCCTATGGATCAGAGGAGACAGCCCTTTCGGAGGGGGAGATTCAATAGAGGACGTCCTCCCGCTGACAGAAGAAGATGGGAGGATAAAAGGAAGAAAGAATCAGGGTTTATGTTTGGTGGAGGCACCTCCACCTCAAAAAAGTCACCACAATGACGCCGGTATTCCAGTAGGAGGGAGATTGGCACTCTTTTTCCAGGCCTGGGAAAAGATCTCCTCCAATACCTGGATTCTGAGCATCCTAAAAGAAGGCCTGAAAATCCCCTTTATTCGTCAGCCAAAATCCGTGGTCGTCATCACACCTATCAGGAAGATGACCGAAGAACAACTGGCCTTAGAAACAGAAATCCTGAGCCTGATAGACAAGCGGGTACTGTCCGAGGTGCCACGCTTACAGGAAGGAAAGGGGTTTTATTCACCCCTTTTTCTAATAAAAAAACCGGATCAGTCGTTCAGGACAATCATAAATCTCAGACGCCTCAATCTATGGATAAGGAACCCGACCTTCAAGATGGAATCAGTAACTACGGCAGTGAAGCTGCTACATCAAGATTGCTTCATGGCCGTAGTCGATTTAAAGGATGCGTATTATCACATCCCAATCCATCCAGATTACCAGAAATACCTGAGGGTAGCGCTTTATATTCAGGGCACACTAAGGCACTTTCAGTTCAGGGCTCTTCCGTTTGGCATATCCATAGCCCCGAGGGTCTTCACCAAGGTCTTAGCGGAAGTGACAGCCTTTCTCCGGATTCACGATACGGTCATAATACCATACCTGGACGATTTTCTTATAGTGGGCAGTTCAGAGGACCACTGTACAGCACAGTTGACCCAGGTGATCAACACCTTGCAAGAGTTAGGGTGGATAGTCAATTTCAAAAAATCAAAATTACAACCCCTAAAGAAACAGACCTTCCTAGGATTTATACTGGACTCAGAAAGGCAAGAGTGTCTGCTCCCAGAGTCCATGATAGAGAAGGTGCAAAATCTGGCCTTGGCGGGCCGAAACCAACCATGTATGACTTTAAGAAAAGCAATGTCCCTACTAGGTACCCTAACATCCTGTATTCCGGCGGTCAGGTGGGCTCAGTTTCACACCCGGCAACTCCAGGGGGAGATACTAAGAGCACAAAGATCGCTAAGAGGGCGTTTGGGAGGAAAGCTGGAGCTTTCCCTAAAAACCAGAGACTCTCTCAACTGGTGGTTGAACGAGACAAATCTGACCTTAGGAATACCATGGGACAGACAGGCGACAGATATAATTTTAACAGATGCAAGCTCCTCGGGGTGGGGGGCACACCTAAGGGGCCTCATAGGTCAGGGTTCCTGGACACCTCAAGAAAGGAAGGCATCCTCCAACCTGAGAGAACTGTGGGCAGTAGGCAAGGCCCTAAGCCACTTCATTCCGCTACTCCAGGGTTGAGATGTACGCATCATGTCAGACAACAAGGTAGCAGTAGCATACATCAACCACCAAGGAGGGACAAGATCACACTCCTTAATGGAAGCAGCAACAGACATTCTGAGCAGTGCAGAGGAACACCTCTAATAGCTCCATTTTGGCCAAAAAGGCCCTGGTTCGCTCTGCTACGGAAGATGTCCCTCTCCGATCCATGGGTTCTGCCAGATATCCCGGACCTACTAGCTCAGGGTCCAATATTGCACGCTCAGGTCAAAGGATTCCATCTGACGGCGTGGAATTTGAAAGGTCGCTTTTAATGGATAGGGGGTTCTCCCCTGGGCTGGTGGCCACTCTGCTAAAAAGCAGGAAACCGGTGACAACTAACATCTACGGCAGAACATGGGATAAGTTCCTACAATTCTTGGGTAAGCCGTTAGGAAAAGAACCCCCGATTAGTGCCATTCTAGAGTTCTTACAATCTGGGTTGCAGATGGGGTTAGCAGTAAACACACTTAAGGTTCAGGTGTCGGCACTAGGGGCGCTCTACAATTGCAAACTGGCATCAGATAGGTGGATAGCCAGATTTATTAAATCCTGCCATAGAGCTAAGCCTATTCCAATACCCAGAATAGCCCCCTGGGATTTAAACCTGGTGTTAGAAGCCCTTACAAAAGATCCGTATGAGCCATTACATCAGCTACCCCTAAAGTTTTTGACCCTAAAAACAATCCTGTTAGTAGCCCTCACATCAGCCCGCAGGATAAGCGACTTACAGGCTCTCTCAGTAAATCCTCCTTATACGCAAGTCTTTCAGGATAGGGTAGTATTAAGAACAGACCCCAGTTATCTGCCCAAGGTAGTATCAGATTTCCATCGGGGTCAGGAAATTGTTCTTCCATCCTTTTGCGAAAATCCAAAAAATCTGGGGGAGGAAAAATTCCATAGTCTGGATGTTAAAAGAGCTCTCGTAGAATATATATCTACCACTAGCCAGTGGAGGAGGTCACAGTCCCTATTCGTAGCTTTTCAGAATGCCAGGAAAGGCTATGGGGTTTCAAAAGGGACTATTGCTAGATGGATTAGGGAAGCCATTAGTGCAGCCTATTCAGCTAGTGGTATCCCGATTTCTGACGGCATCAAGGCTCATTCCACCAGAGCCGTGGCGACCTCCTGGGCTGAAAAGGCAGAGGTATCAATCGAACAGATTTGTAAGGCCACTACCTGGGCCTCACCTTCAACCTTCTTTAAGCACTATAGATTAAATCTATCCTCCTCTGCTGACTTAACCTTTGGTAGAAGGGTGCTGCAAGCGGTGGTCCCTCCCTAAGGTGTTTCGAAGTCTCCAAAAATCTCTCAGGTGGTGCTGTCATGGGTGAAGGGAAAACCACCATGGTTACTTACCGGTAGCCGGTTTTTCCGGAACCCATGACAGCACCCATACATTCCCCCCCTTTTTCACTGTATGGGTGTGCACAATTAGTAGGGTGTTTTGAGTGTTGTGGTGTTGGATTAAACATGTAACTAACCGGGAAGTCCTCTCAATGCTCTGTAACCCAACTGAAGCGGGGGAGAGGTGCCGCCCCTTATGTCTCAGTAGGTTCCTGTCCTGGCGGGGCGGATCCCTCTCTCAGGTGGTGCTGTCATGGGTTCCGGAAAAACCAGCTACCGGTAAGTAACCATGGTGGTTTTCCATTCCCTTACACATGGGCATATTAGAACGTCACTACAGAGTACAATGCACCTATATGTTTACAGCCTATGGACGGTCTGGAAGTAGTTAAAAAGTAAAGCCCCCTTCACACATAGCGAGATCGCTAGCGATATCGCTAAAGCGTCACCGATTTTGTGACACAACAGCGATATCGCTAGCGATCTCGCTACATGTGACACGTACCTGTGACCCGGCCCCCCTGCTGGATATCGCTGATCGCGCGAGATCGTCCTGGTCCATTTCTCATCGTCGGCTTCCTGCTGGCGCCGACGAGTGACGCATGGACGCGGGCGGATGACGTCATCAGGGCTGCGTGTGACAGGTAAGTATCGACCGCCTACCGCTGCTGCATCGCTGGTGAGATCTGCCTGTTTGGCAGCTCACTAGCAACCATTTAGCGATGCACCAGCGATCCTGACCGGATCGTATTGTTGTCGGGATCGCTGGTGCATCGCTAAATGTAACGGGACCTTAAGGAGGTAGGAAGGAAAACTAGAGGCAGAGCTTCTCCCTCCTTCCCCTCTGCATAGAGTATTTTCAGTAGCGGCTGTTATCTCCTATCTCAGTAATAGGAAAGTCTGTCTTCACTGAATACAGATTTTACCTGTGTTTTGAGAATGAATGATCTGTTCCAGCAGAGATAGCAGATTTTATTGATAAGATATATTATAAAGTTGCTTATTTTCATGTGTACTATTGATTTGTGAAATAAAAATAACTCTTTAAGGTCTGTAATTTCTCACAATAAAAATGCAATACTTTATTCTCATATATTAGAAAATCTGCAACGCACATCACAACCACTAGGTGGCCACACATATAACCAGGCACACACAGCATACACATCTCTTTTCAGAATATTGCAAAATTCTATGTAGTTTTTTTAACCCCTTAACGACCTATGACATATAGGTATATCATAGCTCTCCTCCCTCTGTGCGATGTGGGCTCCGGGGCTGGCAAATAAAAGCTGGTTTGATCAATTGTCTTGGGCACCTAACAGCTGCGGATGGAATTGCAATTCACCTGCGGCTGTTAATATGTTAAATACTGCTGTCAAATAAGGCCTATGATATAAACTTTTTCATGAATTGCAGTAGTACTAATCTGGTGTACCTCATTTGCTGCGAACAATGCCGTCTGCAGTACGTGGGATACACCACGCGTTCGCTTCGTAGACGTTTATCGGAGCATATTTATGATGCTCAAAATCGTACTACACGTATTCCAACGGGTGCATCTCGACATTTTTTGCAAATGCATGGGGGTGATGTATCTAACTTAAAAGTTATGGCTATTGACAAACCAAATTTAAAATCCAGAGGAGGTAACATAATATATGAATTACGAAAATGTGAGGCGAGGTGGATTCTGTGTTTGCAGACAAGAACGCCTGGTGGTTTAAATTTGAAAAATGATCTGAGTTTTTTATATTGAAGGGAAAAGGGGAATTGACTTGTAAACGCATGAGACTCATGCGTTTTGTTTTTTTTTTGTGTTTCATGCGTTTTCAATTCTGTAATATATACTGGGTTGGTTGCCTTTACATGTAGATGGTTTGACGATACTTTTTGCAATCATATGATTCTTTGAGTTTATTTGCGGTTCACATGAAGTTAATTCATCAGGTGCATACTGATTTGTCTTCAGTTGCTAGCGCAGGATATATGGTTGGGAATTTTTAGTATGTGGTCATTATGAGTAAGACTGTTGAGTTGAAACGCGTAAATGCCTGTCTTTACCATGGTTTTTTAACCTGTATCCTGCTTTTGGATTTTTAATGAAGATTTCTCAATAAAGATTCTATTTTTAAGTAAGAAGATGTGCTGGAATATTTGGATCTTTGTATTTGTCAGCTTGTGACATTTCCTAGCACCTTCATCAAAGAACTGCCTCCAACGTGACAAGCAAAAAAAGGTGAGCTGAATATATTCGTTGCTGTCAATCCCTGACAGCAGCATGTAACATGCACGCGCCGGAAGCGCGTCAGCAATCACGCCCATTGGGCTGGCTGGCAGCGCTCTGTTTCATTGGTGCCAGTGAAAGGGGCTTCTCAGCTTGTCAAGATTGTGAGCGAGCGTGGTGCCACATCAGCAGCTGGGTGGGCCACTTTCACTTCCCGTGTCTCCCTGGACCCTTGTGTACAGGGGATGGCTGTGTAAAACTGTGCCAAGCTGACCATACGTGTCCCCAGGGGGTGCAGAACATCACACTGGTGCAAGAGAGGAGACCGTACCACGTGACCCTTCCGACGTAATAGTGACTTTAGGCGGGGTGGCGAGGTGCCGGTTCGTCACCTGTGGTGGCAGCGATGGGATTCTGCATGATCTCTCCGGTGTCATCCTTCACGTTGAATAACTGCCGACTTGTGCTGACAGTTTTTAATATGTATAATCAGTTGTTTTATTTATTATTAATATTTTGGCACAGGGATCATTATTCGGGATATGTGATGCTGTCCTGTAAATCACACTGCCTGGCAGTGAACGGGTCTTAATGGGATTCCATGGAGGTGTCAGCAGTGATTCAGACAGCGGCTTTATCTGTACTAGATAGGATTCAAGCAGTTAAACACAGAAGCTTAACTCCAGTTGGCATTGAGGTCAGCGGGCTTTCTTTCGGCACAGGGTGCTGGAATTAAATAACATTTTAACAATGTAAGTCGTTACCTCAGAAACAAATGCACGGCTTGGGTTAGTGATACCCACCGAGGAACGTCAGATTATATAGCAACTGAGTACGACCCTCCAATCACAATTCAAAGATTAGCATGTCGCGTCCTGTTATCTGAGCAACCGAAATCTGTTTTAATGCAAATCATGTGGGACTGGATCACTACTTATGGAAATTGGTGTCTGTTCAGCCTGATAACATCAATTTATGGAGCATGGCGAGATTTCTGCTCTTTTATTCACTCTTCTTTTAATTCATGTTCCATTACCATAGAACAGTCTGGTGAGGTTTTACCAATCATGCCACATGTGGAAAAGAATGGGAATGCATCAGATATTTTACACTGCTTTTCTGCAAGAAATTGGAAGGAGTCACATATAAACAATATGTATAGAGAAAGCGATGAGATTTTTCAGTATCTTTTACTTTCGATTTTGTGTGCTGGCCAAAAGTTGAAAGTACAAGTGTCGTACAGTGGGAACGGAAAGTATTCAGACCCCTTTAAAGTTTTTCACTCTTTGTTTCATTGCAGCCATTTGGTAAATTCAGAAAAGTTAATTTTTTTCTCATTAGTGTACACTCTGCACCCCATCTTGACTGAAAAAAACGAAATGTAGACATTTTTGCAAATTCATTAGAAAAGAAAAGCTGAAATATCACATGGTCATGAGTATCTAGATCCTTTGTCAGACACTCATATTTAAGTCACATGCTGTCCATTTCCTTGTGATCCTCCTTGAGATGGTTCTACTCCTTCATTGGAGTCCAGCTGTGTTTAATTAAACTGATAGGACTTGATTTGGAAAGGCACACACCTGTCTAGTCACAGTGCATGTCAGACCAAACGAGAATCGTGAGGTCAAAGGAACTGGCCAAGGAGCTCAAAGACAGAATTGTGGCAAGGCACACATCTGGCCAAGCTTACAAAAGAATTTCTGCAGTACTCAAGGTTCCTAAGAGCACAGTGGCCTACATAATCCTTAAATGGAAGAAGTTTGGGACCACCAGAAGTCTTCCTAGACCTGGCCGTCCAGCCAAACTGAGCAATCGTGGGAGAAGAGCCTTGGTGAGGGAGGTAAAGAAGAACCCCAAGATAACTGTTGCTGAGCTCCACAAATGCAGTAGGGCGATGGTAGAAAGTTCCACAAAGTCAACTATCACTGTAGCCCTCCACAATACAGGCCTTTATGGCAGAGTGGCCTGACGGAAGCCTCTCCTCAGTGCCAGACATATGAAAGCCCACATAGAGTTTGGTAAAAAAACACATGAAGGACTCCCAGACTATGAGAAATAAGATTCTCTAGTCTGATGAGACAAAGATAGAACTTTTTGGTGATAATCCTATGCGGTGTGTGTGGAGAAAACTAAGCAATGCTCATCACCTGCCCAATACAATTCCAACAGTGAAACATGGTGGTGGCAGCATCATGCTATAGGGGTGTTTTTCAGCTTCAGGAACAGGAAAACTGGTTGCAATTGAAGGAAACATGAATGCCACCAAGTACAGAGATATCCTGGATGGAAACCTCTTCCAGAGTGCTCTGGACCTCAGACTTGGCCGAAGGTTCACCTTCCAACAAGAACATGACCCTAAGCACACAGCTAAAATAACAAAGCAGTGGATTCAGAAGAACTCTATGACCATTCTTGACTGGTCCAGCCAGAGCCCTGACCTCAGAGCCCTGACCTAAACCCAATTGAGCATCTCTGGAGACATCTGAAAATGGCTGTCCACCAACGTTCACCATCCAGCCTGACGGAACTGGAGAGGATCTGCAAGGAAGAATGGTGGAGGATCCCCAAATCCAGGTATGAAAAACTTGTTGCATCTTTCCTAAGAAGACTCATGGCTGTACTACCTCAAAAGAGTGCTTCTACTCAATACTGAGCAAAGGGTCTGAATACTTATGACCATGTGATGTTTCAATTTTTATTTTTTAATACATTTGCAAAAATTTCTACATTTCTATTTTTTTCAGTCAAGATGGGGTGCAGAGTGTACATTAATGAGAAAAAAAAATGAACTTTTTTCAATTTACCAAATGGCTACAATGAAACAAAGAGTGAAAAATTTAACGTGGTCTGAATACTTTCTCTACCCACTGTACACTGGGTGCAGAATTATTAGGCAAATGAGTATTTTGATCACATCATCCTTTTTATACATGTTGTCCTACTCCAAGCTGTATAGGTTTGAAAGCCAACTGCCAATTATGTAAATCAGGTGATTTGCATCTCTGTAATGAGGGTGTGGTCTAATGACATCAACACCCTATATAAGGTGTGCTTAATTATTAGGCAACTTCCTTTCCTTTGGCAAAATGGGTCCGAAGAAAGATTTGACAGACTCTGAAAAGTCAAAAATTGTGAGATGTCTTGCAGAGGCATGTAGCAGTCTTGAAATTGCCAAACTTTTGAAGCGTGATCACCGAACAATCATGCGTTTCATGGCAAATATCCAACAGGGTCGCAAGAAGCGTGTTGATAAAAAAAGGCGCAAAATAACTGCCCATGAATTGAGGAAAATCAAGCGTGAAGCTGCCAAGATGCCGTTTGCCACCAGTTTTGCCATATTTCAGAGCTGTAACGTTACTGGAGTATCAAAAAGCACAAGGTGTGCCATACTCAGGGACATGGCCAAGCTAAGGAAGGCTGAAAAACGACCACCTTTCAACAAGAAACATAGGATAAAATGTCAAGACTGGGCCAAGAAATATCTTAATACTGATTTTTCTAAGGTTTTATGGACTGATGAAATGAGAGCGACTCTTGATTGGCCAGATGGATCGGCCTGAGGCTGGATCAGTAAAGGGCAGAGAGCTCCACTCCGACTCAGACGCCAGCAAGGTGGAGGTGGGGTACTGGTATGGGCTGGTATCATCAAATATGAACTTGTGGGACCTTTTTGGGTTGAGGATGGAGTGAAGCTCAACTTCCAGACCTACTGCCAGTTTCTGGAAGACACCTTCTGCAAGCAGTGGTACAGGAAGAAGTCGGTATCGTTCAAGAAAAGCATGATTTTCATGCAGGACAATGCTCCATCACATGCATCCAAATACTCCACAGCGTGGCTGGCCAGTAAAGGTCTAAAAGAAGAAAAAATAATGACATGGCCCCCTTGCTCACCTGATCCTGAACCCCATAGAGAACCTGTGGTCCCTCATAAAATGTGAGATCTACAGGGAGGGAAAACAGTACACCTCTCAGAACATTGTCTGGGAGGCTGTGGTGGCTGCGGCACGCAATGTTGATCATAAACAGATCAAGCAACTGACAGAATCTATGGATGGAAGGCTTTTGAGTGTGTCATCGTAAAGAATGGTGGCTATATTGGTCACTGATTTATTTTTGTTTTGTTTTTGAATGTCAGAAATGTTTATTCCTAAATTTTGTGTTGCTCTATTGGTTTACCTGGTGAAAATAAACAAGTTAGATGGGTATATATTTGGTTTTTATTAAGTTGCCTAATAATTTTGCACTGTAATAGTTACCTGCACAAATAGATATCCTCCTAAGATAGCCAAATCTAAAAAAAAACCCACTCCAACTGCCAAGAGTATTAAGCTTTGATATCTGAGAGTCTTTTGGGTTGATTGAGAACATAGTTGTTATTCAATAATAAAAAGAATCCTCTCAAATACAACTTGCCTAATAATTCTGCACACGGTGTATATACTTGTTAGATAAATCATATGCTTTATATCAGGCTGTGTCCACATATAAATTGGTACTCATCAGTCTTGGGTATTGAAGAATAAAGTGGGAAATACATTTAAATTAAATCCTTCTAAAAATGTATTTCTATATTTACAGTGGCAAGTAAAAGTTTGGGCACCCCTGGTCAAAATTACTTGTATTGTGAACAGTTAAGCAAGTTGAAGATTAAATGATCTCTAAAAGGGCTAAAGTTAAATATGACACATTTTTACTTTGTGTTTTTAGCAAATATTTATATTCATCTTTTACATTTTAAAAATTCCAAAAAAGGAAAATGGACCAGTGCAAAAGTTAGAACACCCTGCATGGTTAGTACCTAGTAGCACCCCCTTTTGAAAGTGTCACAGCTTGTAAACACCATTTGCAGCCAGCCAAGAGTCTTTCAATTCTTGTTTGAGGGATTTTCATCCATTCTTCCTTGAAAAATTCAGATGTTCAGATCAGGGGACTGTGACGGCCATTGCAAAACTTTCAGCTTGTGCCATTTGAGGTAGTCTATTGTGGATTTTGATGTGTGTTTAGGATCCTTATCCACTTGTAGAAGTCATCCTCTTTTCAGCTTCAGGTTTTTTTTTACAGATGGTGTTATGTTTGCATCAATAATTTGTTGAAAAATCATTGAAGCCATTCTTCCCTTCCCCGTGCCAATGTCTGCAACAAAATCTCAAATTGATACAGAGAGAAGAAAAGAGCACGCAGTCAATCAAATATAGAAAAATACAAAAACATTTTTTTATTTATTACTGAATTACAAAAAAGCAGGTAACAAAGAAATGTTCATGAATAAATGTGGACAATAAATCCCATGGAACACCCTCTCACACTCCCCCAGATGGAGAACCAGGTAAGCATCAATACTGGGAAACATATCTTAATCCTAACAAGGTGCAACACTAGCACCTAAAGGGTGAATCACTGCAGCAGCGGTCACAAAATGTAGTAAAGCAAGTGCCAAATAATGATAGAGATAGCAATGTGCCCAATGCTAATTGACCCTAAAGCTGTAGATAAAGACCCGTATAACAACTTACCGGGGAGGGGAAGGAGAGGGAGTACAGCAGTGAGGCCTCCGACTACTCTCCACCTCCCTTCCCTTCTCTTCCCTTTCTCCCTCCCCTATCCCCCCTTCCTTCCCCCTTTTGGTCTACGCGACATTCCCTTTCCTCCTTTTACGCCTAGGTTTGGGTAGTAGAGATACGTGTGATATATGTTTTACATACATCTTCTTCCTTTCCTGTTGTTCTCGCATGACTTCATATTTTCCATGCTGCTCAGCAGTGGTTGTTTTTAAATATGTTTTTTCTTGTTATATATTTTTATTCATTGTTTTTATTTAATATATTTTTTCTATTCCTTTAGTCATTTTTCAACGTGTCCCTGTCTGGTCTCAAACTAGCCATATACAACGGATCGGATGCACTATCTTCTCCATCAAGCATATCTATGGATGCCTGTATATCTTCGCTATTGGGCCGCACGTTCTACTCGTGTTATATTTGTATTTATGGTTATCTGCCCCTCTATTGTGTATATGTTTTAATGAACCTGCTATGTAGCGGTTCATACACCTATCTGGTGTACTTTCTACCTTATTGTATTTTTATACATGTCCTGAGGTGTTTAAATTATAAAATTAACATTTGAGTTTTTTGATGTATATTTATTACATTGCATGCGGCTTTCTACCCTAGATGCATGTGGGATTGAATTGTGACATGGGGTTAATTAGTTATATTACATTGGCCCTTTATTTGATCTCTTTGATCCGGTGTTACATATATCTGTTCCTTCTGATCCGCTGCCCTTTTATCCATTCATGGCCGTGCGCATCGCTGTGTTGTGTGTGGCTCCATTCTGTGGTCGGCGTCTGTCAGCATGGTGCGCTCTGCCCGGTTTTCCCGGCGCGTGCGCAGTATGTGTGACGCCGTACCACAGTCTAGGACCTGCAGACGCCACTGCGCATGCGCCGCAAGCGCCATTACTATTGGTGAACGCCGGTCATGTGACCGGGGTCAGGGGCTATTTGAAGGCCCTACAGGGGCTCTTTCCTTACTACTTTCCTCCTTGATAAAGCGGCGGGGGACGCCGCGAAACTCGCGTTGGAGGCCTCACTGCTGTACTCCCTCTCCCTCCCCTCCCCGGTAAGTTGTTATACGGGTCTTTATCTACAGCTTTAGGGTCAATTAGCATTGGGCACATTGCTATCTCTATCATTATTTGGCACTTGCTTTACTACATTTTGTGACCGCTGCTGCAGTGATTCACCCTTTAGGTGCTAGTGTTGCACCTTGTTAGGATTAAGATATGTTTCCTAGTATTGATGCTTACCTGGTTCTCCATCTGGGGGAGTGTGAGAGGGTGTTCCATGGGATTTATTGTCCACATTTATTCATGAACATTTCTTTGTTACCTGCTTTTTTGTAATTCAGTAATAAATAAAAAAATGTTTTTGTATTTTTCTATATTTGATTGACTGCGTGCTCTTTTCTTCTCTCTGTATCAATATCTGTTTTGAGCTGGCGCTTAGGGTGTTGGAGCTGGGTTGTCCCTTGTCTCCTCACCATCTTGTATTTATGGGATTCTGGTTGCTAACAAAATCTCAAAGCCTGATTGATCCACCCCTATGCTTAACCCCTTTCTGCCATGTGACGTACTATCCCGTCCATGTGCCCTGGGACTTAATTCCCAGGGACGGGATAGTACGTCATAGCGATCAGCGGCGCCCACATGGTGATCACGGCCGGGTATCAGCTGATTATCACAGCTGACACCCGGTACAATGTGTCAGGGGGGGTCACGGACCGCCCCCGACACGTTAACCCCTTGCACACCACAATCAAACACGATCGCGGTGTACCGGGGTTAAAGGGAAGCATCGGCAGGGAGGGGGCTCCCTCCGTGCTTCCCTGAGCCCCTCACAGCAGCGCAATGTGCTTCCCAGCAGGTCCCCGGATCCAAGATGGCGACGGGGACCTTCGGGGTCTGCAGGGAGCTGGCTTCCTCAGTGCCTGCAAAGCGCAGGCAAAAAGAAGTCTGCTTCAGCCTGTGACAGATCGCTGATCTGTCACAGTGATCTGTGATGTGACAGATCAGCGATCTGTCACAGGACAGTGATGTCACCCCTGAGACAACCTAATAAAGTTTAAAAAAAAAAAGTGTAAAAATAATTTTAAAAAAATCGCTAAATAAATTTAAAAAAAAAATATTCCCTAATTCATTTTTTGGAAATAAAAAAAAAAACAATAAAAGTACACATTTGGTATCGCCGCATCCGTAACGATCTGCCCTATAAATCTGTCCCATTAGTTAACCCCTTTAGCGAACCCCTTAAAAAATAAAAATAAAAAACGAAGCAAAAAATAATGTGCAATAACGTGCGATCAAAAGGATGCATATAAATATCCATGGTACCGCTGAAAATATCATCTTGTCCCGCAAAAAACGAGCCGCCACACAGCATCATCAGAGAAAAAATAAAAAAGTTATAGCTCGCAGAATAAAGCGATGCAAAAATAATTATTTTTATATAAAATTGTTTTTATTGCATAAAAGCGCCAAAGCATAAAAAAAGACATAAATGAGGTATCGCTGTAACCGTACTGACCCGAAGAATATAACCGCTTTATCAATTTTACCGCACGCGGAACGGTGGAAACGCACCACCCAAAAAAAATTCATGAAACGCTGGTTTTTGTTCATTCTGCGTCCCAAAAATCGGAATAAAAAGCGATCAAAAAATGTCACGTGCCCGAACATGATACCAATAAAAACGTCAACTAGTCCCGCAAAAAATAAGACCTCACATGACTCAGTGGGTCAAAATACGGAAAAATTATAGCTCTCAATATGTGGTGATGCAAAAACTATTTTTACAATAAAAAGCGTCTTTTAGCGTGTGACAGCTGCCAAAAATAAAAAACACAATAAATAGTAAATCAAACCCCCCGTTATCACCCACTTAGTTAGGGAAAAATAATAAAATTAAAAAAATGTATTTATTTCCATTTTCCCATTAGGGTTAGGGGTGTGTTGGGGTTAGAGTTGGAGTTAGAATTGGGGGGTTTCCACTGTTTGGGCACATCAGGTGCTCACCAAACGTAACATGGTGTCTGATCTCAATTCCAGCCAATTCTGCGTTGAAAAAGTCAAATCGTGCTCCTTCCCTTCCAAGCTCTGCCATGCGCCCAAACAGTGTTTTACCCCCACATATGGGGTATCAGCCTACTCAGGACACTTTGCAAAACAACTTTTGGGGTCCTATTTCTCCTGTTGCCCTTAGGAAAATAAAATATTGGGGGCAAAAATATCATTTTTGTGGAAAAAAATTATTTATTTTCACGCCTGGGCGTTATAAACTTCAGTGAAGCCCTTGGGGTTCAAAGTGCTCACCACACATCTAGATAAGTTCCGTGGGGGGTCTAGTTTCCAAAATGGGGTCACTTGTGGGGAGTTTCAATAGTTTAGGCACATCAGAGACTAAATGATCATGTTAGTGGAAAAAATACGATTTTTTTATCTTCACGCCCGGGTGTTATAAACTTCTGTGAAGCACTGGGGGGGTTCAAAGTGCTCCCCACACATCTAGGTAAGTTCCTTAGGGGGGTCTAGTTTCCAAAATGGGGTCACTTGTGGGGGATTTTCACTGTTTTGGTTCATCAGGGGCTTTCCAAACGCGACATGGTGTCCGATCTCAATTCCAGCCAAAAAAGTCAAATGGCGCTGCTTCCTTTGCGAGCTCTGCCATGCGCCCAAATAAAGGGACATTGGTCAGAATTGTAAAAATTGGCCCGGTCATGAACGTGCAAACCACCCTTGGGGGTTAAGGGGTAAATGGTTGGCGATATGTTCTTTTCCTGAAATTCTGTGCCCTTTTTTCTCAACACATTCCTTTGATCATTGTGGCCAAAGAGTTTTATTTTAACCTCATCGGTCAAAATGACTTGTTTCCAAATTGCATCAGGCTTGTTTAGATGTTCTTTTGCATACTTCTGATGCTGAATTTTATGGTTAGGATACAGGAGAAGTTTTCTTCTGATGACTATTCTATGAAGACCATGTGCAAATGTCTCTGAACAGTAGAGCCATGTACTATACCTCAACCCCAGAGTCTGCTATATTTTTCTGATGGTGATTTGTAGTCAGGTGAGGGTTTTGATTTGCCTCTCTAGCAATCCAACAAGCAGCTGTCACTGAAATTTTGCTTGGTCTTCCAGACCTTATCTTGACCTCCACCATTCCTGTTAACTGCCATTTCTTAATTACATTTCGAACTGAGGAAAGGGTAGCTAGAAAGCGCAATGTATGCACACAGCCTTAATGTGTCAAGTTGTCAGACTGTAATCTACAGTTGTGAAATCCTGAAGTATTTGTCCAAGTAGTTTACACTGTACTATAGGTAAGTTTTTACCTGACTTGGGTAAAGTGTTGCTGCATTTTTTTATTTCTAAGAGTGTCTTTGTTTTGTTTTTTTTGTAAATAAATGTTTCAAGTACTATAAACATGTTGTGGGAACCAGGCCTTTCAGGGGGTTGCTCCAATATATTTTTTTAAAGAGTAGCTGTTGTTTTTAATATATGGTTTCATAAATCAATGGTGCATGTGAAAATTAGAAACTTTATAATATATCTTAATTTCAATCCGCAAGTAAAATTTGTCTTTGACTACAATTTACTAAAATTGGAGATGGCAGTTGGTCCTCATAACGATCTATGGAGAACTAACTGGTGTTTCAGTAGAACTTGCAGGAGAATATCTGTGTCTGCCTCTAGCTTCTCCCTCGTCCCTTCTTTATGGCTTGTTAAAGGGGTTGTTCGGTCAAAACCGATAGGTCTGCAGCCACTCTGTGTGACTGCAGACTTATGAATTCCACCAGTGCACACACTGTGTGCTGTGTGGATTTGCCGCTTTCAGACTGGGGAACGGAGGGTATTTATGAGAAATACATACCTGCGTCCAGTCGGCGCTGCCTTGCTCCATACACTTGTATGGAATTAAGGCTGTGGCCCGGCCAGTGATTTGGCTAGCCTGTGGGCATGGCCAACTAGAGGGCGCGGCCTTGCTCTATACAGGTATATGTAGAGTAAGGCTGCGCCCCCTGGCCGTGGGTATGTATAGTTTATATATTTCTTCGGTTTCCCGGTCTGAAATCGGGGAATCCCTGCAGCTCACAGTGCGTGCTCTGGGGGATTCATAAGTCTGCAGTCGCACCGAGTGACTAAAGACTTATCGATTTTGCCCAGACAACCCCTTTAGAAGCAGCAACTTCCATATCGTATCTCAGTCATGGGAAGATCTGTATTCCCTGAGTACAGATTTTGCATATGAAATGAAAGTGAAAAATCAGTTCTGGAGCAGCAAGAGGCAAAATATGGGCCGAGACCTTTTTTTTTTTTTTAATTTTGTGCCCTCACATGCAGTATATGTATTTTTTTTATAGTCAATTTATCATTTTCAGCCCTCTTTTCCATATTTTCTGCTTCTAGGCCATTTCCATCAGCCTCCCATCTGCCGACCTTTCAGTGCAAACAATAGAAGTTTAAGACGCTGTGCGCCTCATTAAAAGCGGGGCGACCCATTGGGGAGCGCAGGCAGTGAGCTTTGTGGAGAGAATTACAGGATCTTCATTTGCTGTCTGAGTGATGTGGCAGATCTCATCTGTGCAACCATTTTGTATGTGTTGCTCAGGGACATGCAGATGAACGAGTGGCAGCTAATGCATTACTGAGTCACGTAAACTCCATCTGCTGTCCGTGGTGATCAGCCTTTTCACCAAGAAGAAAAAGAGGCTTTTTGTATTCTGTCCAGCAAACACTAGCTGCTGTATATATTCTGTTTCAGCTTTTATTTTCTGTGTGCTTAGCAGCAGAATGCCCGTCCCTACCTACATCGCCTAGTTCAACATTGTGCTTTCTGAAAGGGTAAATTATTGTCCCGAGATGCAAATCACTTGGACAATACAGTAACGTTGTCTTCTCTGGGACTGCAGCCACTTTTTTCTAAGTACTGTATAATTTTGCTTTGTTGTTTATTTAATGGTGGTTTGCCAGTGTGTCCGATAAAGTATAGAAAAGTTCCATAAATCATCAGGGTTCACATAGTAAAGGCTACAGGAAAGAATCCTGTTTCTGTTGGCTTCTAGTAAGGTTAGCATTGAGTACGTTGGCGTGATCATAAATACTTGGTGACACCAACCTCAAAAATAAGTTTACATAGAACTGCAGATTAAACCAGTCATTAGGAGTGAGTAAGATTCTGAATATTTTAGGAGCAGTATATTTTATACCCATCTTCACAATCTTTTACACGTATAGGAAACCCATGCAAGTAGAAGAACATGGAGAACTCCATGCAGCAACCAAAAACTAGAAAACAAATGTGTTAACCCGGCAGACACTTGTGTAGTTCTTCTAATAGTAATCATTGGTTATAATCTATCATACTCTAAGCCCTTGGCATGTGGCTCCACAGCTGTTGGCAGCTTCAAATGCACCAACGGCACCAGGGATGTCATAACAGAACTTGGCACCAGAGTAAGAACCTTCTACCTATCAGCAGGTGCCAGGTAAACAACCAGATCCATAGAGTGTGATTTTTGTATTAGTATTGTATAACATACATTCACCTTGTATATTAGAATCTGGATCTCTATGTAAAAAATAAATAAGAATTAAAAAAAAATATTCTATGAATCTTCTTTTTCAAGTCTAAATTTTATTGCAGTTCTTATGAGGATTTGCAGAAGGGTTCTATAATATAAGCAGGCAAGCTATAGGAGGCACAGAAATAGCATTCACCTCCAGGCTCTGGTGTCTGTAGGCATTAGTATCATTAATGGCACATAGTAGTTGGGGAGACCGTTAACAAGATTTGTATTGGATCATATAAGGAGATTACAACCTATAAATATTATATTATGGGTCTGATTCATTAAAGCAATTTTATCAGAATTCTGGCGTGAATTGCTTTGAAAAATTGCCAAATGTTTGCCAAACTCATAGGTTTGCAAAAATTTACGAACTTCTGGTGTTTTCTTGCCCATTTCTCCCAGCTCTAACATAATTGGTGGGAAGTTGTACAATGAGACCATGATGCTTCAGCTCGTCTAATTCATAACAAGCTGTGGCTTTCTCTACACCAGAAATCTCACTCCAGTCAGGGACTGGAGTAAGATTTCTAGCGTGGCACACTCTACTTTTCAGATGCTCCTTTGGAACATGATTGGGGCTGCTTATCCACTAACTGGACTATCCTGCTTTCAAACCGTTCATCAATATTTTTTTGCCATCCACATCCAGGGAGATTAGCTACAGTGCTATGTGTTGTAAGCTTCTTGATTATGTTGCGACCCGTGGACCAAGGAACAGCAAGATCTCTGGGGATGGACTTGTAACCTTGAGATTCTTAATATTTTTCAACAATTTTTGATCTCAAGTCCTCAGACAGTTCTCTTCTCCTCTTTCTGTTCTCCATGCTTAGTGTGTCACAAACACACAATGCAAAGATTGAATCAACTTCTCCCTTTTTATTTGGTTTAAGGAGTGATTTGCATACTACCCACACTGTTACTTGCCACAGTTGAGATTGAACGAGCATCACATGTTTGAAACAAAGTTTTTTACCTACAATTTTGGAAAGGTGCCAACAACTTTGTCCAGCCCATTTTTAAGATTTTGTGTGAAATGACGTCCAATTTCCTTTTTTTTCCCCTGTTTTTTTGTGTTGTTCCAATACACACAAAGGAAAGACGTGTATAACAAAACGTTTGTAATTGCAATAATTTTCTGGGAGTAATACCGCATTTTTCAACTATAAGACGCACTTTTTTACCAAAAAATTTGAGGGGAAAACAGGGGTGCATCTTATAGTCAGAAAGTATGGTACTTACACTTAGTGTGGTGGCAGCAGGGGTCAGGCAATTCTTCCTGTGGTCCTGATCCGACGGTGCAGGGCGATGATGCTGCGTCTGGTGCGGCGGTGCTCAGTGGTGCCGGGGGCTCCGGCGACATTTTCTGAAAGCTCGGAGCCCCACACTTCTATTGCCTCGATGCTGTTGCCCCGGGAAAATGGCCACCGGAGGCGGCGCATGCACAGATTGAGATCTCATCTCCAAGATCTCATTTCCCGATATCTCAGGACGAGATCTCGTTGCCGAGATCTCAATCTGCACCTGGGGAATCAATCTGGCCTCCAGGAAAATGGCCGCCTCCAGCGGCGCATGCGCAGATTGAGGTCTCGGCTCCCGAGATCTCAGGACAAGATCTCAGGACAAGATCTCATTGCCAAGATCTCAATCTGCATATATGCCACCTCCGGCGACCATTTTCCCAGAGGCCACAGCATCGAGGCCATAGAAGTGTGGGGGCTCCGGGCTTTCAGGAAATGTCGCCGGAGCCCCTGGCACCACCGAGCACCATTGCACCATCATGGCCCTGCAGCAGTAGAAATCAGAAAATGTTGCTGGAGCCCCCCACACCACCGACCACCGCCGCACCAGGCTGGGATGGGAGTGAGAGCATTGCCCTGCAGCGTCGGACCACCAGAAGAATCGCCCAGCCCCTGCTGCCACCAGCGCTGCCGGCAGATCCCCCGGTTACGGTGAATCTAGGACTGGAACACTTTTTATACATTAATTTTTTTTCCCCATTTTCCTTCTGAAAATTTGGGATGCGTCTTATGGTCCGGTGCATCTTATAGTCCGAAAAATACGGTATTTCATTTTCTAGAACAATTTCAAGGGTGCTAACTCTTGGGCCATCACTGTATCTAATCCAATTACAGAGAATATAATCTACGGCCCTCACCAAATGTCCATTCAGATTCTTTCATTTATGGATTGCAGCACATGGAAGTATAGCATCTCAACCTTACTGATGGCCGTTTCACCTGTGAATTGGCTTTTTCAAGCTCTTGCTTTGAGTGACTATACTTCCATGCACCTGCTATCCATGAATAAAGGAAACTCAATGGACATTTGGTGAGTGCTGTGAAATATATTCTCTGAGCTTGGCTTATCTTGTGGATTTGTATCACTGAGCACCACCTGGAGTTCCTAAACCATCCAGACTTAAGTATCCTTACCTGTCCCTTTAATGGGGTGTTTCTCTGAATGCGATTCCTGCCTGTGACTAGTGCCAATTTTCTTCCCTTGGTACTAGTGTTATACTTATATGTAATCTGATTAGTTCTTCGCTTCATTCGCCCATGTGGCTAATTTATTAATGTGTAATAATGAATCCAAGACACCGATGAGTGGTGCGCATATAGTTTGAGGAGCACTTGTCATTTTTAGGTCACAACTGCCATCCTCGAATATAATTTTCTTATGAGCTGCATGGCAAGGCTTGTGTATGCTTGAAGAAGCTACATTTTCACAGCAGGAGACCAAACCCGAATGAAGCACCGAGTTGCAGGTGCACAGCCATAGAAGAGATCTATTTACCCTGAAGCTGGAAAGCCTGGGCCAAGAAAGCAAGCGCACACACACACTCTCTTGTATATGTGCCAGGAGTATTCAGAAGGGGACCAAATAATGGTTATTCAGTTGCCTTTAATGAGATGCATTTCCCACTGCTCAAAGACTGTGGCGCTTTCTTTTCTTATGCTAATTTGGCACCATTAGAGCCTGCCCGTCTGCAACTTTTATAGTACTGTGCTTAATCCGTCCTGCTCACTCAGCCCAAAAACCAGAGCAGCAAATGGCAAAAGGGCGACTGCCTGCATGGGCTACATCTGTTGCGTGGAGCCAACATTAATTCCTGCATCATGCATGTGTACTGAGGCTTAGGGAGAATGAAGATTTCATTTGAACGACCTTGGAAGGACCATCTTGCAGCAGAGATATGAGGCTGTTGCTTAGTGTCTTTCTTCATTTCCCCTAAACAGCTCGCGAATGTCTTATTTATGTGTAAAGTGAATAGCGGAAAGCAATTCATTTCCAACTATTCCGCTGATGGAGGCAAAACTTGTCTTAAGCGGGTTATTTATTAAGCTCTAAAACAGAATTTATTTCCCTCTTACTGAATCTATTAATACCGTCAGCCAACTTCTCACCGGCGTCTGCTGCCAATCTCAGGGGTCCGGTGTCCATATGTATATCTTAATGTCACGTGTGTTTAGTTTCTTCCCATAGTGGTGCGTCTCTCTCACATCAATATCACTACAGTTAGATCCATATATATATTTGGACAGAGACAACATTTTTCTAATATTGGTTCTAGACATTACCACAATGAATTTTAAACAAATCAATTCAGATGCAATTGAAGTTCAGACTTTCAGCTTTCATTTGAGGGAATCCACATTAAAATTGGATGAAGGGTTTAGGAGTTTCAGCTCCTTAACATGTGCCATCCTGTTTTTAAAGGGACCAAAAGTAATTGGACAATTGACTCCAAGGCTATTTCATGGACAGGTGTGGGCAATCCCTTCGTTATGTCATTCTCAATTAAAGGGCATCTGTCACCCTTTTTTTGCCCTATTAGCTGCCGGCATAGACATTGGGGGCTTATCTACAGCATTCTGTAGATAAGCCTCTGATGTAACCTGAAAGAGAAGAAAAACACATATTATACTCACTGAGGTGGGCAGTCCGGTCCGATGGGTGTCGCCGTCCCGTCCAGCGCCTCCCTTCTTCAAGCGATGACGTCCTCTTCTCCCGTCCTGTAATGGCTCCGGCGCAAGCGCACTGCTCTGCCCTGTTGAGGGCAGAGCAGAGTCCTGCAGTGTGCAGGCGCCGGGAGAGGTATGGCACCTGCGCACTGCAGCAATGCGCCTGCGCCGGAGCCATTACAGAATGGGAGAAGAGGACGTCATCGCATGAAGAAGGGAGGCGTCTGACCGGACCGCAACACCCATCGGACTGGACCGCCCACCTCGGTGAATATAATATAACGTGTTTTTCTTCTCTTTCAGGTTACATCGGGGGCTTATCTACAGCATTACAGAATGCTGTAGATACGTCCCCAATGTCTATGCCGGCAGCTAATAGGGCAAAAAAAGGGTGACAGATGCCCTTTAAGTAGATAAAAGACCTGGAGTTGATTTGAGGTGTGGTGCTTGCATTTGGAAGGTTTTGCTGTGAAGGAAACATGTTGTCAAAGGAGCTCTCCATGCAGGTGAAACAAGCCATCCTTAAGCTGCAAAAACAGAAAAAACCCATCCGAGAAATTGCTACAACATTAGGAGTGGCAAAATCTACAGTTTGGTACATCCTGAGAAAGAAAGAAATCACTGGTGAACTCATCGATGCAAAAAGACCTGGGCGCCCACGGAAGACAACAGTGGTGAATGATCGCAGAATAATTTCCATGGTGAAGAGAAACCCCTTCACAACAACTAACCAAGTGAACAACACTCTCCAGGAGGTAGGCGTATCAATATCCAAATCTACCATAAAGAGAAGACTGCATGAAAGTAAATACAGAGGGTTCACTGCATGGTGCAAGACACTCATAAGCATCAAGAATCAAAAGGCTAGACTGGACTTTGCTAAAAAACATCTAAAAAAGCCAGCACAGGTCTGGAAGAACATTCTTTGGACAGATGAAACCAAGATCAACCTCTACCAGAATGATGGAAACAGAAAAGTATGGCGAAGGCGTGGTACAGCTCATGATGCAAAGCATACCACATCATCTGTAAAATACAGCGGAGGCAGTGTGATAGCTTGGGCATGCATGGCTGCCAGTGGCACTGGGTCACTAGTGTTTATTGATGATGTGACACAGGACAGAAGCAGCCAAATGAATTCTGAGGTATTCAGAGCCATACTGTGTGCTCAGATCCAGCCAAATGCAGGCAAACTGATTGGTCGTCGTTTCATACTACAGATGGACAATGACCCAAAACATAAAGCCAAAGCAACCCAGGAGTTTATTAAAGCAAAGAAGTGGAATATTCTTGAATGGCCAAGTCAGTCACCTGATCTCAACCCAATTGAGCATGCATTTCACTTGTTAAAGACTAAACTTCAGACAGAAAGGCCCACAAACAAGCAGCAACTGAAAACCACCGCAGTGAAGGCCTGGCAGAGCATCAAAAAGGAGGAAGCACAGCGCCTGGTGATGTCCATGAGTTCATGACTTCAGGCAGTCATTGACAACAAAGGGTTTTCAACCAAGTACTAGAAATGAACATTTTATTTACAATTATTTAATCTGTACAATTACTTTTGGTCCCTTTAAAAACAGGGTGGCACATGTTAAGGAGCTCAAACTCCTAAACCCTTCATCCAATTTTAATGTGGATACCCTCAAATGAAAGCTGAAAGTCTGAACTTCAACTGCATCTGAATTGTTTTGTTTAAAATTTGTTGTGGTAATGTCTACAACCAAAATTAGAAAAATGTTGTCTCTGTCCAAATATATATGGACCTAACTGTATTTGTATTACACTTGGTTCCCACTAAAAGTGATTACTTTATTGTGGT
This sequence comes from Dendrobates tinctorius, assembly GCF_039654945.1. NCBI lineage: Eukaryota > Metazoa > Chordata > Amphibia > Anura > Dendrobatidae > Dendrobates > Dendrobates tinctorius. Next base: position 5,373,336 of record NW_027361672.1, read on the forward strand.
TCTAGTCCCTGTTGTTCATCAATACATTTATTGCCGTGATTTCTGGTGGTTCATTGATGGTTGTGATTTCTGGTGTAAGGCCACGTTCCCACTATGGGCTTTCAGTGACGTTTTGATGTTGTACTTTTTCTGCACCACTTGCAATTTTTTCATTGTGTTTTTCAGTGGTCTTTCTTATTTGAGGTTTTAGCTCGTTTTTGACACTGCACTTTTTTGTCTCTTGTTGGTATATCTCATTATATAGTGATGAGCCAGCATGCTTGTGTCCTAATCGAGTTTTTCGGCATGCTCAAAAAAAAAAAGCTCGAGTCGCCGCAGCCGCAAATTAGTGAGGACAACCTTTCTTGAAGTAGTGGGAATTTGAAGACTCTAATGGAAGACCTATTTCTTGTATTTTACATGTGCACATGTACGTTGTAACCTTATGACGACTCCCGTAGCGTGAGCTCTTGTTGGATAAGCGTCATGCTTTGTCTGGATGTCATCTCCATGTAACATAAAGACAGCGAGAACATCTTGAAGGAGACGCCAATGGTGGCAACGGAGCTGCCTCTGGTGATATCTTTCTACGTCTTATCGTACAATATCATTGCTTTGTATGATGTATAATAACAATTTAACATGCGATAAATCTGTCTTATCACACCAATTTCTGGATCATCTTGACATTGTCACATTTGAGATCCTGTGCTAATGTAGTTTTGGTGTCTGATTTCTGGGAACACAGCCAAGCAGAAAGGACTGAAGGAGCCTTGGAATAGATATTAAGTCCTATGTAACATACAGTAAAAATATCTGGTAGTATGCCGGGCTTTCAGCTTGACATGGTGACCTTAGCATGCATATAGTCTGGGGCCTTTATTCCTTTTACATGTGGAATTAATGAAGGACTTGTTAAGAAGTCATGTCTTTAACGCTGGCCCATTTTTAGCACAGTTCATTGATAATAAGAAGACATTTATCAGGGTGACTTTTGGATTGCAGCTTTACCTATTTCTACTGTTAGATTAGCATTAAAATGGAGCCTTACTGGGAGTCTGTCATCAGGCTTTTACCTCATAATCTGAGAACAGCCTAATAAACAGACAGAGACGATGATTACAGTGATGTGTCACTTACTGAGCTACTTAATTTTCTAAAATCACTGTTCTATCAGCAGGAGATGACCACTGGTGGACTAGTACATTTGCTGCAATGTACTCTCCTATACCAAGCTTTGTATAACTCCACTCCCACCACTGATTGGCAGCTTTCTGCCTATCAGTGGTGTGGTATTCTGAAAACTGGTAGATCTGCACCAGATAAAACAGTCAAAACTGCAGCAAGCAGCACAATGAGTGACATATCGTTGGAATCTGGGTCTCTGCCCCTGCATTGTCCTGCTCTCAAATAGGGTAGTAAAAACATAGTTAAAGGCAATCTGTCACCCTTTTTTTGGCTTTGCAGCTGCTGGCATAGACATCGGGGGCTTATCTACAGCATTCTGTAATGCTGTAGATAAGCCTCTGATGTAACCTGAAAGAGAAGAAAAACACGTTATATTATACTCACCGAGGTGGGCAGTCCGGTCCGATGGGTGTCGCCGTCCCGTCCGGCGCCTCCCTTCTTCATGCGATGACGTCCTCTTCTCCCATCCTGTAATGGCTCCGGTGCAGGCGCACTGCTTTGCCCTGTTGAGGGCAGAGCAGAGTCCTGCAGTGCACAGGCGTCGGGAGAGGTCTGGTGCCTGCGCACTGCAGAATTCTGCTCTGCCCTCAACAGGGCAGAGCAATGCGCCGGAGCCATTACAGGACGGGAGAAGAGGACGTCATCGCATTAAGAAGGGAGGCGCCGGACCGCAACACCCATCGGACCGGACCGCCCACCTCGGTGAGTATAATAACGTGTTTTTCTTCTCTTTCAGGTTACATCGGGGACTTATCTACAGCATTACAGAATGCTGTAGATAAGCCCCAGATGTCTATGCTGACAGCTAATAGGGGATAAAAAGGGTGACAGATCCCCTTTAAGGTACTGTCACACTTATCGATGCACCAGCGATCCCGACCAGCGATATGACGCGGTCAGGATCGCTGGTGCATCGCTAAGTGGTCGCTAGTGAGCTGTCACACAGGCAGATCTCACCAGCGACATAGCAGCGGTCGGGGGTCGCTACTTACCTGTCAGACGAGGCGATCCTGACGTTCTCCCACACGCGTCGCTCGTCGGTGCCACAGGAAGCTGACGATGAGAAACGGTCCAGGACTTTCTCGCGCGATCAGCGATAATCAGCGGGGGAACTGGTCGGAGGTAAGTATCAGACATAGCGATATCGCTAGCAATATCGCTGCTACGTCACAAAAATCAGTGAGGTTATAGCGATATTGCTAGCAATATTGCTTAGTGTGACAGGCCATTTAGAGATTCCCTTTAATTAAATCTAAGAAACTATAAGGGTGTGTGCACACGCTGCGGATTCTGCTTCAGTTCCGCAGCGGATTTGGCCACTGCGGATCCGCAGCAGTTTTTGCTGCGGTGTACAGTACCATAATATTCTATGGATATTAAAAACCGCAGTGCAGACGGTGCAGATTTTTCCGCGCGGTTTCAAAACCGCAGAAAGAATTGACATGTAAATTCTTTCTGCGGATTCCGCTGCGGTTTGCCATCTCCTCCATTGTGGAGATGAAAAACCGCAGGCCAATCCGCAGGTAAACCGCAGGTCTTTTGACTTGCAGATTTACATGCGGATTTTACAAAATCCGCGCGGCCAAATCCGCACCCCAATCCGCAGCGTGTGCACATACTCTTAATCATGTAAGGCTGATGTACTCCCAAATTGTGTAGATGTGTCCTCCCAATATATGGAGGTCTATCAGCAGATGAGGAAATTGCTGCGCCTGCAACAGGAATTACCAGGTGGTTTTTTTTTGTGCATTAAAGTGGGTGCTCTGACTCATGAGTTGCCATTATTAAAAAGTATGCTTTTACCTTGATACTCCATTGAGTAACAGGTAGTTGGCAAGATTTGCAATAATCAGTAGATGATAACAATGATGGTATAAGTTTCAGTGATAGAAATTAGTCTTTGTGACAAAAATGCTTGATGTTTTAAAAAAAAATCTCAGGGTTTTATCACAATGTGACAGGTAAACATGGCTGTTGTGTGCATAAGTGCCTACAGGGCTGGGTGTAGCTGAGCGCCTGTAGTGTGGAGGCGGTGGCAAGTGTTATTATTGATGATCCTTTGGCATTATTCACAGGGACATATCTGGTATACTGTATACGGACCTCATGTCAAATGCAGCTTTAAAAAAGGTCAAAATAAACATGTCTGATTTTGATCCAAGTCACGGCTCCAAATCACCCATACAAGTCTATGGGTCACTCAAAATCAATCCATGTTCTGTGCTTTTTAACATGGTAATGGACTGCAGAAGCTTTGTGTGATTTTTTTGGACATACAAAAAAAAGTAAAAACGGACACACTGCCCCAACGCTGGTGAAAATCTTAAGCAGCACGCTGATGAAATTCCTTCTTTTTTTATTTAACATATGAGAAAAAAAATTGACTGAATGAGGCCTAACATTCAAGACAAAGGAATCATAGCTGTCTCTTTGTCCTGGTCATTTTTTGCATGTTTGATATCTCATACTTAGGCCGGGGTCACACTTGCGAGTGTGATGCGAGAAACTCGCTCGAGTCTCTCGCATTAATACCCGGCACTGCTGCCGGCAGTCGGGACCGGAGTGTGTGGCTGTATAGAAATACATGCATTTCTGTAGCAATGACAGCCCGCCTAATTTACAGGTGTGTGCAACATACTCAGGACTGGGACATACGGGCACCACAATAACACCCATGGAGTCAAAATTGTCACTACACCTGTAGATAAATTCCCAAAGGGGTATAATTTCCAAAAAGGGGTCACTAGCATTTAAGGGCTCTGTGTATGGAGTCAGCAAACTATTCTAGCAAAATCTGGAGGAAAATAGCACCCCGCCCCTCCTGAGTCTCGCCGTATGAGTAGGCAGTACTGTACAGCCACATATGGGGTATTTCCACATTCAACAAAGCTTGTGGGACAAATATTGGTGCCATTTTTACCTATTTCACATGGATAAAGTATAAAATGTAGGGCTAAAACAAAATTTAGGTGGTAAAAAAGTAATTTTTTCTTCACTACCCAATGGTATAAAATTTGTGACACACTTGTGGTGTCACTATGATCACTGCACCGTAGATGAATTCATTAAGAGGTGTAGTAAATAGGGTCATGGCACCCTCAAACTAGTTCAGCAAAATCTGAACTCCAATATGGCCCTTCTTCCCTTCTGAGCTTTGCTCTGTGACTCAAAAGTAGTTTTCGGCCAAATATGGGGTATTGGTGTACTCAGGAGAAATTGCACAACAAATTTTGGGGTCCATTTTTCCCTGTTGACCTTGTGAAATTAAGAAAATTGGGGCGAAAACAATATGTTTGTGATTTTTTTTTTTTTTAATTTTTTTTTAATTTTCATGGCTCAACGTTATTAACATCTGTGTGGCACCTTGGGGGTTCAAGCTGCTCACCAAACATCTAGATACATTACTTGAGGGGTCTGGAGCGCCCCCAGGGCTGTGGGGTTACTCAGTACCATCCATGGCCCTGAGTGTCCATGTAAAATAAGAACTGTTTGTTAGGCGTCAGATTCCTGCCTCTGCACAGGAAGAATTTTGAGCCTTGCCTTCTGCGGTCTCCCATTCAGTCCCAGCCGCAGTGGAGCCTGCTCAGCAAAGACGTCGTTCCCAGCGTCTTGCTCAGGCTAGTGCGGTCAGGTTGGTTGCTGCTGGCACCTCTGGTCCAGCTTTGGCAATCCGCACTAGCCAGCAGCAAGCAGCTCCAGAGGCGAAGTCCTTTTTGCAGCCTTCTGAGCATGCCCGTGGGACGACCTCTCATTGGATGTCGGTGGTCATAGACTCAGGTCCTTCTCCTGCGTGGATTGGACCATCAGGAAGGTCCCGGAAGGACGCTGCTATAAAAGGTTCGCATGGCAGCTCGGCCATGCGCTTGTATAGTTTGTAATTTGTAGTAGTGTGTGTGATGATGGATGCTTGTGAACCGCTGACTGACTCATGAAACCCCTTCCCTCTGATACGCATGTTAGTAGGGTTTAGAGTCTCAAGTCAGCGCCGAGTAGTTGCACTGCCTAGCGCCGTAGTACCTCCGGCTCCTATCACATGTTAGCGCCACTGTGCGCCACGCTACATTAGGCACTACGGTACCGCACGTACAGCGATATCAGAGCGGTGCCGTGCGCCATTAATGGGCTTTCCAGACCAAAGCTTAGGCTGGTTAGGGGCGTCCGCCAGAGCTGCGCTGTACGTACTTCGTGCGGTATTCGTCTATCAGCTGCACCCTGTGTCTTTTAACACGGCACAGCGTTCAGTAAGGGTCTCTCCCTGGTGTCGCAGTTGCGGCACCGAACGCTAGTTGGTCTAGAGGGACTCTAATCCCGTGTCCTTGGGGCAGGCTCCTGTGACCAAGACACTAGCGTTTACTCTGTGGTATCGCAGCCCTGTGAAGCAACAGGGTCCGCCTCCTATTCACCGGGTGAAGTTAACCCGAGTGTGTAAGCTATACCGCCAGTTTCTGTCCGCCATTACTGAGCAGCAGTCTACCATCTCTGCACGGTGGACCCCGGGCTGTGAACGCACCTCATTACCATCTTTTATTATTTGGTGCGTTCCGCCAGCCCTAACATAGTTGAGGAGTAAAGTCTGTGTAGATAAGTTCGTGACACCACCTGTGGTTTCTGGTCAGAGGTGACCAGCGCTGTGATGTAGATCCTCTGTGACTGATGGTGTGATGTAGCAGAGATGGAATAGCTCTCCACAGGCAGAGCTTTTGTCCCTGGGCAGTAGTGATAGCAAAGATGTTGTATTTGATAGAGGTAGATGTAGCAGTGTTGGGTAGGTGACGCAGGAAGAATTAGAGGACACAGCTAGGTGCAGTTCCAAAGCTTTACTCCAGTTCCAAAGCTTTACTTTACAGTTCACTTGCATGCACGTGCCCGCTTGGCACTGCGTCCTCCAGGTTAGGGGTCCAGCAAACTCCCAGGTAGATGGAGAACACCCTTTTCAGGACTCCTTCAGTGTGTACCTTTCCTGGCCGTCTCACTGTGCTGATTTCCTCCCTCCTGTCCAGCACCTTCACAAGCAGTGTCTCAAGCCAGCAAACTCGGATCTTGTCGGAAATAACCTCTAGGTCCCTGGATCCTATGTATCTACTGTGAGGTAGTGCTGTCATCTAGTAGGGGATACTCGCTTGCAGCCACAAAAAATCACATCCGGCACAGGATTTTCCTAAAATCAAAACAGTCCATGCGGTTTTTTCCTGCCTCATAAACCACAGCAGCAACAGAAAGTTCACTTAACAGCATTACCAGCATAGCGTCCATTACAGAGTTTCCCTCTGTAAGCAATGTCCAGGATACACAGGCTCTTCAGCCTTCCTAATTATCTCACCCACGTCAGGGTTCTCTCATGGCTGTTCCTCCATGCGGCATGCATCCATTCCCTCCAGGGAAATTTCAGGCTCTGGCAGCCATTACACACAGCCACACACAGGCTGTTAGCCAGGAGACACTCCTGCGCATGGGACCTTCTGCTCTGGACCAACCAGGTCCCTGCATTCACCACATGTGACCTACCCTGGCCACATTATATGGTCCATAGCCACGCCCACTGGGTCACGTGACTATAACCTCATCACAGGTCCTTCACACACTCACACAGCCTTACACTACAGGCGTTTTCAGACTCACCTCTGGGTGGGTTTATAGGTAACCAGACCCGCCCATCTCTCTAGTTACCTGGAGACTTCTCCCTCTCATATTAAATCAGCATCTCAGCAAAGACCTTGCTGATCACACACCTATAAGTCTCCGTCTCAAAGCCACCCACTTTGAGATACCAAACAGCCATTCAATATTCTGCCATTCATCCTCTCTCCTGGAACCTCCACACAGCGCCCCCTAGCGGACACAGTGGTTACTACACCACATACCTTGCCCCTCTGTTCAAACTTGTGGGGTTGAACACACAACATTACATCAGGTTCTCGAGACCGGGCACTCATCACACCTTGCCCCTCAGGTCGAGAGAACCTTTTCCATCTGTCATACGGCCTCCTCTCTCTACGTTAGGCCTCCCCCAGCGGTCAGAATATCGGTCCTGCTCTTTGACCCTCCAGTTGCAGTCTGTCTGCGTCATCAGACACTGTTTAGTCACCACCTTCCTCTCTCTGTTTGTTCCGTTCCCCGACCAGCTCCCCTGGTTGGTACGGTCATCAGTCTTAAACAGGCCTACTGACTCATTTAGGGTCTCACAGGAACTACGGTCTCTCAACGTCATCCTGCCAGTCGAACTACCACTTGCTGACATTCTTCGGCCACCTGCCCTGTCACTTCTTGGCGGAACTCCTCGGGTCCTTACATCTTGTTGGGTTGCAGGCGGCCGCCACCTGGTATTCCGTACTTCTTTATTAATTCCCCGGCGGTCCTGCCTCAACTGCTCAATCTCTTGCAGGTACCCCACTCGATATTCCAAGAGCAAGCGAAAGTCTCTCAGGCTCTCCACGGAGCCAACTACCATGATGGGAATCTGTTATGATTGAGTCACCGTAGGAGGCAGACACAAAAATAGAAGCTACGTCCAGAAAACCAGAGAAGTTGGCAACTATCAGATTGCAGACCCCTGAACCTATCAACACAACTAGCAGTAGCCGTGGGGGGTTCCTACGATGCCCTAGACCCCTCGATCACAGCCGGAGCGCTAAATAGCCTAAAGACAGAAAAGGAAATCTAAACTGCCCCAGAGCAGACCCCAAAGTAAAAGGCAGCCCCCAACATATAATGACGGTGAAGCAAGATGAAAAAACACTCACACAGACAGAAAGATAGGCTGAGCAAACGATGGGGCCCAAGCTAGCAAAACAGAACAGGAAAGGAAGGTAGCTGTCTGCAATCTGCCAAAACCCTATCAAAGACATAAGCCAACAAGCTGATATGAAAAAGACCCTGAAGCAGCTAGGCTTCAAAAACTAAATCAGCACTCAGGTATTTTCAGAAGACAGAGCTAAAGGAATTCAGCACACCCCAGCAGGGAATGGCAGAAATCCAGAAAAACAAAGCAAAGCAAAGTCTAAGCACAAATGCAAAAAGCCGAGCAGAAAACTTAGCTTTAGAGGAGCAGGAATTCAGACTGGTCTCCAAGGATCCCACAGAGAAATCACCCGCAGGGCAGAAGGGCATCGGCAGCCTTATATCCAGTCATTAACTCCACTCAGCCAGTCATCATCATCAGACTCAGGTGTTTGATAATCAGGCTCACTACCTTTCTTTACCAGAAGAGTGAAGGGGAAAATGAACTCACAACAGGAATCCTACCCACTTCACTGGATACTTGATAGTCATCATAAGGAGGGATCCTCACTCTCACCACACCGGAGATATTTACAAGGTCTTGCATTACCTTCCCGGATCTTCCAATGATTCTCCCAATCAGAGCTTTGGGTACTGGCGCCACATCTTTCCGCAAACCCAGCTGATCCATAGCCTCCCTTGCTAACTCTAGGCGTCGAGCAGCCTTCACATTACTCTGCCTGACCCACTGTTTGGTGTGGAGACACTGTAGATGCATCTCTTTCAGGACAGCTACTCGGTTTGACGTATCTTCCCTGTCCGATACTATCACCAACTGCCGAGTCTCAGGTACCCAAAGCACCTTACACGCTTTGACCGCCTCTTTGAAAGCCTCATGCACACCTTCCTCCGCACAGGCTTCTTGCATGTCCTCTGGTACATCAGTCACAGACTGGAAGGTTGTGGTCTTGCTCTCTTCCTGGACCGAAGGCTCTAGCTTTACCACGGACACTTCCCTCACTACAGTTGAGCCGACCGGGTGACTGTCTTCTTCAGTTCTTAACTCACGAACTTCACACAATTTGATCACTTCATGACCCTTTGCCACAAGGGCTACTGGCCGTTCTGTCCTGTTATCACTTGTGCTCACTTGCGGTAAGTCTTTGTCCAATTTCTCCCGCAGAATACTTTTAACTACTCCTGTGAGTTCTTCCATTTCTTTCCTAAGGGTCTTGTTCACATTTTGCCACATTGACAGGTGACCTCTGAGCTGCAAGACTTCTTTCTCGAGCTCCTCTACTCTGTGCTCGGCCATTTGTCTCATCACAATTTCTCGCTCGAGATGGTCCTTCACTGTCTCTTTTATTAACTGTATCTCCTGCTCTAGTTCTCTTTTGGCCAGTATGTGTTGCACCATTACTTCTTTAATTATGTCGTTAGTCCTATCAGTTGAGTGAACCTCGCAGTTGTCCTCTGACTGTGTCTCTACACCCGTTATCTTCTCGATCAGGTTACCATCAGTCCCGTCACGAGTTTCAGTCAGCACAGCACTAGATTCTGTTCTAGTGGTGGCTACTGGCAACAACACGTCACAGTCACACCACCCCGTACGGTATACACCCAAGACACTCTCTGTCCGTGTGTCAGCTCCGCTCTTTTTGTTTATCACACCCTTCTCATTCACACCGTTGTACCCTTCAGGTGACGTCCGGTCAGTAAGTTCGTCTGACGCCATCCTTTCTCCGGTCGCCCCTACGTCTGGCCTGTCCACGTTAGGAGGCGTCAGGGTCTGCTAGGCCCAAAGTAGAAGCGTCTCTACCCTCCTGCCCCACATCCTCAAATATGACGTAGTCCCCGTGCCTCTCATAGGTACGCACTAAGTTTGGTGGCATGCTACCGCCTTGGCACTCCCCCTTTTTCATCTCAATCAGGACTCTGTCCACCTTATAATACACAACGACCCCATGGACGCAGAGAACTCTGACGTTTTTCTCGGTCAGAGATAAAACGAGCGGAGTTCCTGTCAGAGTCACCTGACTCTTTGAGTCCAACCTACCAGAGACTCCTTCCTGGTACAGTATCATGGTACACACCTGGGGCCCGTCATTACTACCCGGAAAGTCTATCTTACATTCCTCCCAAGACATACACATACACTGTAGTACTCCAGACATACCCACTGAGTCAACCAGTGCTGCCATTTCCTGAACCCCCCAATTTGGGTTACCGCCCCCTCCCGGGACTCCACCCCTTTTTGGGTTACCACCCTGATTTGGGCCAATGCCCCCTTTCGGGATTTCCCCATGTCCGTTTTACAGGTCTTCTCAGACCACAGTTCACACAACACAGTTTGTCTTAACGATACCACACAAGTCCTTTTTGGCACCACCACAGCTCCTGCTGTCACCGACACCACCAGCTGCTGTTCACACACATGGCGGCTGGATTCATTGCAGCTCCTACGCTGTCTTCGTGGACCCGCCGATCCACCGGAAGCCGCTTGTCACCTTCGTAACCTCGCCGAGTTACCGGAAGCCGCTTGTCACCTTCGTAACCCCGCCGAGTTACCGGAAGCCGCTTGTCACCTTCTTGACTCCCACTAAGCCACCACAGGCTGAGTTGAGATAAGAAGAAAAAACACCACACAAAACCTCACGTGTCCTGTCTGTGTGCTATTAAGGACGTACCGTCTCCACCTGAAACCGTCCAACACACATGGCGCACCGGGTGCTATTCAGGGAGCGGCCCTCCTCCCAGGGTTTCCCAACACACTGGCCTCACCAGGTCCAGGGGCTTAGCGGGTGCTCTTCAGGACATCTGTCTCCTCCTGAGACTGCCCAACACTCACCCCTCACCAGGTCGAAGGTCATACCACGTGCTCCAGGGATCCGATTCTTCTCCCAGAACCTCCCAACACTGACCCTTCAGGACCTTGCTCACTGAACCCTTCAGGTACACAATCTTTCCCACTGACCCAGGTCAGTACAATACGAACACCTGTCCGTTACCTGTGTCGGCCCCACAGGTCCTCGGATACCTCTTCTCCACAGAGGCACCCTATCAAACACCAGTCTCTTTCTCCTGAGGAAACGGCCAGACTGGGCTCACCGATCCGGACAGTGCCTTACTCACTAGACCGCCCCATGGTTCCAGAACCACAGCCGGACAGTGGCTTCCCCAACCGTCAGCCTTCCTGGCTCAGCGTTGCCAGCACTGCAACATACGCTTTTTTGAAACCGTTGCCCTTAGCAACCGACTTTGCAGTCCTCTTCCGTTGCTCCCAGCAACAAGGCTACAACAATGCCCATAGCTTTCTCCACCAAATGTGAGGTAGCGCTGTCATCTAGTAGGGGATACTCGCTTGCAGTCACAAAAAATCACATCCGGCACAGGATTTTCATCAAATCAAAACAGTCCATGCGGTTTATTCCCGCCTCATAAACCACAGCTGCAACAGAAAGTTCACTTAACAGCATTACCAGCATAGCATCCATTACAGAGTTTCCCTCTGTCAGCAATGTCCAGCATACACAGGCTCTTCAGCCTTCCTAATTATCTCACCCACGTCGGGGTTCTCTCATGGCTGTTCCTCCATGCGGCATGCATCCATTCCCTCCAGGGAACTTTCAGGCTCTGGCAGCCATTACACACAGCCACATACAGGCTATTAGCCAGGAGACACTCCTGCGCTCTGGACCAGCCAGGTCCCTGCATTCACCACATGTGGCCTACCCTGGCCACATTATATGGTCCATAGCCACGCCCACCGGTTCACGTGACTGACCTCATCACAGGTCCTTCACACACTCACACAGCCTTATACTACAGGCGTTTTCAGACTCACCTCTGGGTGGGTTTATAGGTAACCAGACCCGCCCATCTCTCTAGTTACCTGGAGACTTCTCCCTCTCATATTAAATCAGCATCTCAGCAAAGACCTTGCTGATCACACACCTATATGTCTCCATCTCAAAGCCATTCACTTTGAGATACTGTCGAGGTAGCTATTTAGGGAGGGCTAAATTAACCCTTCATGTTTGATCCAGTGATTTCCAAATTATTCCACAGTGTTGCTAGCAACTCAAATGACCACACGGAGACTGGGGTCTCTGTACGGGAGGATAGAGGCAGCTCACTAAGCCCCTTTATTTTAGTCACATCTTTTATAATCTTTTGCTTAATTATGCAAGGTTCTCAAGTACCAATAGCATCATTTCACTTTATAAGCCAATAATATTGCAAGAAAACCGGAAACTACATATATGTCCGTATCCAAATAGAAAGTAGTATAATGACATATTCTTCAGAGTTTTACACCCCCCGCCTCCCTTATCTTTGCACCTGATGAGAACAGTCTGGTTTCATGACAGCCCTTGCCAATTACAAAAATTTATCTAACAGCAACAAAAATGAAGAAACGAAACCTTCAGAGAATGGATAAAACGAAACTTCAGCTCTGATTTTAGTATTAACCCTTCACAATACCAAACCCAAACGGCCATTCAATATTCTGCTATTCATCCTTTCTTCTGGAATCTCCACACAGCGCCCCCTAGCGGACACAGTGGTTACTACACCACACTACCTTTTCAGCGAATAATTGTGGATTTGGCTGCAGCACTTGCAATGCTCGGAGCCTCTGGTTGATCTAGCTGAGTCCGTTGTTCACTCCACAATTTTTAGGGCCAGTCCCTATACTGTTATCTGGCGTGGAACGAGCCCCACGGACAGTATGGTCGCTGCCCGTGCCTCTAGGATCCCTTCCTTCTTCAGGGAGCTTCCTTCTGTCTGTTTCCTTTCCAGCAGCTCCTCCTGACAGGGAGATGCTCCAGCACACATCTGTCCACTTCCTCCCCTCCGGGAAGACTCCTGACTAAACTCTCTTCTCCCGCTCTCATCCCACTAGCTCCACCCACCTACCAACACCCTTTACCACCCAGACAGGGTAGAGATCATCCTCCCATAGGGTACATCCAGATATAGGGTGTGTTGGGTGCAGGTGTTAGAGTCCTGTGAGGTGCTCCCTCCTTACCTGAGAGTGGGGTACCACATCTCTGGGCGAGGTGCAGTACCTATGTGGCGACTGGACTCCCCTGAAACGCCACAGGTCTAGTGTCCAAAATGGTGTCACTTGTGGGGGTTTCCACTGTTTAGGCATATCAGGGGCTCCCCAAACGTGACATGTTCAGCACATTCCATCAAAATCTGTGTTCCAAAATATCACTGCATCCTTTCTGAGCCCTGCCGTGCAACCAAACAGTAGTTTTCCCTCACAAATGGGGTATCTGCATACTCAGGAGAATTGCCACAACAAATTTTGTGGTCAATTTTTTCCTGTTTCCCTTGTGAATATAAAACAATTTGGGGCTAAAAAGCATTTTTGTGTTGAAAATGTGATTATAAACATTATAAACTTCTATGAAGCACCTTGTGGATTCAAGATACTCATCACACATCTAGATGAGTTCCTTGAAAGGTCTAGTTTCTCAAATGGGTTCAGTTGTGGGGGTTTCCACTCTTTAGGCACATCACGGGATCTCCAAACTCGACGTGGCGTCCTCTAATGATTCCAGAAATTTAGCAAAAAAGTCAAATGGCACTTCTATTTCGAGCCCTGCCTTGTGCACAAACAATAGTTTTCATCCACATTTTTTGTATCTGCGGAGGAATTGTACACCAAATTTCATGTTGTATTTTCTCCTGTTACGCTTATGAAAATAAAAAAATGGGGCTAAAAGAACATTTGCGTGGGAAAAATGTGATTTTTTTTTTATTTTCATAGCTCAACATAATACATTTCTGTGAAGCTTCTTGGGTTTCAAACCATGTCAAATACTCTTTGAATAAGTTTTTGACTGATTTTAATGGAAAAACTCCTATATTGCACACACTCTGTCCTTTTCACGTTATATTGAACATTTTGTTGTAAAACCAATAGGACGTTTATTCAGATAGTATTTGCAGCTTTTTTTTATGTGGATTTGCAGTAAAATCGGCTTCTTAATCCTCGTAAAAACTGTACGTGAATAGCCTCTAAAGAAGAAGGTCTTGCATGCACTTGGCTCTTCAGAATTGATCATGGATTTTTTTTTTGCTTATTGCCGGATGTTTCTGTACTCCCAAAAACTACAGTGGAGATGGTCACGGACATGGAGGCCATTTGTCTAAATCACGTCGTCCTTACTGGAGTGCCAAATGGATGAGAAGTCCCCTTTCTCCTGATGTCTGAGGCATCTAAAGATGTCTGCACAGTGCACCACTAGTACTTGCCAGTCCCTGCGCCTCGGCTGCCGGTCACTACTCTTCTGTGTGGCTGCCATCATATAGTTGACCTGTCAGTGAAGCATTTGTCTGCCCACAGAATGTCATTACAGGCTGCATGCGGCCCCCCTGGCCACTGATTGTGCGCCCCTCATCTAATCCTCAGAATGAAGGGGGTGTAGCGCTGATTTAGCACAATCCCATAGTTTGGGTCCCTACCGATCATAAAGTGATTGTTTAATCTAGCAGTATGCCGTCACTTTATAAATGGAACATTGTTTAGGAATCACCAAACATGGTTTCTGTTTTATATGCAATTAATGCATGGTATAAAACATTTGCTTCTTTTATTTTTAGGTGGATTTGATGTGCAGCTATCCATATTAAAGCTATAGATGGCAGTAATGTATAGAGCCTCCGCAGTATATAAAAATATTTCCTTAGCTGTGATTTCTGAGGTCAAGGCCCGCGCTCTGCGTGATAATCCTCCATATGAAACTTTATAGCCTCCAACCATTGTAAAAGGTATTGCATGCGTTAATTGAATACATTCGTACGTGCTCGGATAATATATGCAATTTGTAATGCTTTTGATCTCAGGCAGAGGACAAAACTAGAAAGTTAATCTGCAATGGTGTGATCTCGGCTAGGACTAGCTGCCAGTAATCCCGGATTGTTTGAACTGCACTAGTTGGTATACATTTCACAAGAGGAAATACATTTTGTCAAGCTATTTCCAAACATTTTAATATTGGTGTTATTCCTGGCAGCGGCGGGCACTGTTAAGCCCTTCCGCGCAGTGTTAACTCTCCGTGTAGTCCAGAATGTGAACATGTGCTGTCCTCAGAGAAACATTTATGACACTTTATATATAATCAGTAGCACACGGAGCGCTCTCGGCACAAGTGTGAATATTTGCATCCTGTGCGCTTAGTCCTGTTTCATACTTCAGTTTTCTGCGTCAATCAAAATCCGCATTTTTGGCGGAATGGCGGATCCCTCGAAGTTATTGAAAAATGGATTCAACTGATCAGTTTTTTCGACTGATCCATCTAGCGGATATGCCAAAAAACAGAGAGAGAGATTGAGATTCTGTGTCAGAATGGGTTTTGGGGTTAAATTTCATGAAAGGAAATTCTTCCGGGCATGCTCAGTTTAAAGAAACGGAATCCGTCAACTGATGCCGTCATGTGACGGACGGGGATGGATCCATCGCCCATAGGCGTGACGGACGGGGACGGATCCATCGCCCATAGGCGTCCATTCTACCAGACGACGGACGGGGACTGATCTGTCACCGTCCGCCTTTTCGACGCAGACGAAAAACGTTCCTATTGACGTTCCCAAATTTTATGACTGATCCGCCACATGACTAATGCAATGGAAGGCCATCCGTTAAAATCCGCCGCCAATACAAGTCTATGGGGAAAAAACGGATCCGCCAGGCAAATCCGTCAGATCCGTTTTTTTCCCCAAACGGCGGATTGTGACTGATGCATGAAAATGGAAGTGTGAAACAGGCCTTATCCAGGGATTCAGTTATAAAGGATGAGCTTTTTATACTCTTTATATACTGGTCACAACAACTGATTGGGTCAATTCCCACCTATATGTCCATTATAGCAAATAATTGCTCAGCTATCTTTATACTTGATGGATTTTCATTCAAACTGCATAAAAATGGTGCAGTACTTCATAAATCTATCATGTTCTGTAGGCATGGCAATCAATCGCTGTATGAAGAATGCATTGTGGTGGTCTTTGCTGGGCCACAGGCCTAAAATATATGGCCAGCAGGTTAAACCTAATTGGCTGTAAAGCCAAGATGGTGGCGTAACTGAAAGTACTGGGGCCTCAGAGACGTACCTGAGTCTGCCACCTAACAGGCCACAACTTCACGTTGCGCAGCATGGGACACGTTATCCACTTTCAGTGTGTTACATGTTCATTGAGGTAGTTTTTATAGCATGATCAGTAAGGAGTTGGCATAATATATTGGGCCCGATTTCATTTACGGCTTATTTTTTTCCTAGTTTTTCACCTGATTTTAATTTGTGCCTGATTCTTTTAATTTAATGTTTATTTTATGTGTTCATCTGCTTTCTTTTTTTTATGTTTGTTATTGCGGACAGGCAAAAGTTTGGTGGAAACGTAATACAGTCTCAAACAAAACCTATATCTATCTGCAGGCTAATAGCGTTGTCCGATGAGACAAGTTCCCTTTAACAATTAATTACTCTGTTCTCATGAAAGTATATCCTTTTATAATTTGTTTTTTTTTCTTTCACAAATCAGTAATATAACAGGTGATAGGAAAGTTTGTAATATATCTTAGAAAAGCATGCATCTTTCTTCACTTTCCAGACAACTGATCTCCTTCCCGCTGACTCCTGCACTGGAGTCATTTATTCTGGAATCACTGCTAAATTCTGACTTCATTGAAGGCAGATTATGCACTCACTGAATGATCTGGTTACAGGTGCTGCTCATAGAAGTCTATGAAGTCATGGGAGGAGGAAGCAGCTTCTAATACTTGTTCAGTATCACACTAGTGCTGGTCTCACATCTACACCACTTATTATACCTGTTCATCATACTGATGCTGCTTTTGAATAAAACTAAATTTGCGCCTTGATTCCCCCCCCTCCCCCCAAAAAAAATAAATAAATGGTCTCATGCATAAACTGCTGCTTTGAGTTTAAGGGGAGGAGATCTCTTTCTTCTCTATGTTGTGGACGAAGCATAGTAGCAGCTATTCACCCATTTTGGAGCTGAGCTTGGAAACAACTGAAAATTAGACATCGTGCTTGCAGAGGGGAAAACTTGGAAAAGAAAGTCAATGTACATGTCACATATTTGCCAGATATTGTATTATTCCTAAACTACACTCATGTAGATTATTATAAAAAGAAAACATTTCAATGAAAGATATACCGTACATTAATTTTTTTGTTTGTTTTACAGATTGGTCAAAGGCAGCAAGTTTTAGTAACTGAGGAATCATTTGACCTTCAATACTATGTTGCGCATAATCGTCATTATGAACAGGTAAGTAATGAACTATAGATAGAATAGACATGTACTGTCATCACAACCCATCCATCTAACATACTGAAACATCAAGAATTGTAGTTTCTTCTTCATGCAAACCACAAGCGCTTACCTCTGACCTTAAAGCAGCACTCCCATCAAAGTTATTATTTTCTTAATATATTGCAATCATCATATTATATAGCACTGTGCACTTACAATTGCTCATTTTGCCTTTCTACCCAGCTAATTGTTCTCTTTACTTTGTGTAGAAACAGGAAGTCTCTTGTCCCTGTATTTACCATTATCCTCTTCAACTCCTGACCAAGGTGCTACTTCTCCCCCCTACCAGGGATTTTTGCAGTGACTCATGCAGAGAAAACTGACCTCCTGTTTCTACATAGAGCTTAGAAGAATTCAGCTAGTCAGTTTTAATCACGTGATGTCATAGATCTAATGGAAAAGAGAAGAATTAGCTGGGTAGAAATGCAAATAAACAATTGTAAGTAGACAGTGCTATATAATGTGATTGCAATATATGAAGAGAATAACATTTTTGATGTGAGCGCTTCTTTAAAGTGAAACAGAGAAAAGGAGTTCACATGAAAGAGTTTGAGATTTGTTAGATCCAAATATAAGTTGACATATACTGTATTTTTTTAAATATAAGACGCACTTTTTTCATCCAAAAATGTAGAGGAAAATGAGGCGTGCATTTTACAGTTTGAATGTACCAGCTCTGGCTGTGGTGAGAAGGCGGGGGAGTGGCAGCGGCCGGACAGCGGGTCACAGAGGCAGGAGTCAGTGGCTGAAGCTAACTCCTGTGCCCTCTGTTAAAGAGAAATGAATAGTTAATACATTCCACATCCATGGGAGTGGAGAGCAGTGAATATTCATTTCTCTTTAATAGCGGGCACGCTGTTAGCCGCAGCAACCGACTTCCTGCAGCTGCCGGGCGTTCGCTTGTGCTCGCTACTTAAGGGAATAAATATTCACTGCTCTCCACTCCCATAGGCGTGGAATGCATTGAATATTCATTTCCTTTAGTAGCTGGCGCATTTGAAAGCCTGGCAGCTGCTGGAAGCCAGTGGCTTTGGCTAACACTATGCTCACTATTAAAGAGCAATGGACACTCACTGCTCTCCATGCACATAGTCCCTGTGTGGGGAGCAGTGAGTATTCTGGCAGCTGATCTTGGCTTGTAAGCAAGTACGTATGCCCCTGTCATGCGCTGCTTACAAGCATAAATCAGCTGCTGGCATTTGAGCAGGACGCTGCGAGGGAGTGCAGGAAGATAAGTATAATGGTTTGGTTTTTTTTAATGTTTTTCCGATGGGGCCTGTGCATACCAGTATGGGAGCCAATCATTCCAGGATAAGGATTGGGCCATGCATACCAGGATAGGGATGAGGGGGCTGTGCATACCAGGATAGGGATGAGAGGTCTGTGCATACCAGGATGGGAGGATGGGGATGAGGAGGTCATGCATACCAGGATAGGGATGAGGGGGCCGTGCATACCAGGATGTGCGGAACATATATACCAGGATAGTGGATATTAGTACAGAATTGAACAAATTTTTGCTTCAATTTTTTTTCTAATTTCCACCTTTAAAACTTAGGTGTGTCTTATAGTCCGAAAAATACGGTAAGCGATGTTGGTGGATTCTCATAGTATCGCTGGTCTTGCTTCTCTAGCTTATAATGGTAAATGACAGTGAAGAGCAAACCAGTATAAAACAACACAGCACTTAAAGGGTAAAGCAGTCTGTCCCAATTAAAGATACAGAAAGTGCCATCTAAATTAGATTTTCTTGCTAACTGCAAATAAGCTTTATAACAGTTGCTGCCAGCCTCTGTGAATGTTTGCAGATGTAGACGATTCCTTTTGTTTTTACGACTACAAAGTTCTTGATTTGCCTAAAAAAAAATGTACCGTAGTTGGAATTGAGACTTGATACAGTTTTGCATTTGGAATCTTATATGTACGATATTTCAAAAGGAAGTTAATATTGCTACCTATTTTATATGTGAGTTGTTTTATATTGTATTTATTCAAGCTTATTCTTCCTGCCTTGTTCACTGTTTTTATGGTACCTGTGCATCCTACTCATCTAGCATATGTAACAATGTTCCACACTTGCATATGTCTCTGTTAGCTGTGACTGTAAAATATAATGTATGCAGTGCTGGAAGGTTCTATTCCCTTTATTACAGTTTATTACACATTTTGCTTCATGTTGCAGCCTTGTTAACAACACTTTACGTGTTTCCTTGTTTGTACTATGCGTATGCAGAAGGAGTTTTAAATGAAATCCTAATTACACTAATTTTTACCGTCTGCTTTTCATAAGACAATGGTAATTTGAAATACACTTTTAATTACATCTATTAAATGCTATATTACATTACAATCCTGGAAACCTTGCATCGTTTACTGATAACACTATATATTTAAGAAAGGCAAAACTGCCTCTGAAAGCTGCTGTATGGACTAATATTTAAAGGAGCAGTCACTTTTTTATGCATCCTGTAGTGCATTTTTCTGAAGGCCTGGGCAGGTAAACATCTCTACCTTCATTCTGCTGTAGTCATGAATTTTTGGAGGATTTTTATTCCTTTTATTGTTGCTTTGTTTAGTGTTAAAACTCGCAAGTGTGGGGACCCTTGACGCGGGTTGCGAGCTTGTATATCTTGGCCAAAATATTGACTAATACCTCACATATTTTTTATGTGTTTTTTGCACCTTTTTTCAGGGTGAAGCCAGGCCCATTTGATCTTGTAAACTGTGATGTCTGTTCACGTGGGATGCATTTAGATGGTGCTGGGCAGCCCGCCTGGTCTAATAGTATGGGCGTCACTATTAGGCTGTTAACCTGGATGCCGTGCATTGCTATTGTGTGAACAGAGCCACATACAAGTCTTTTTTGTGCAACAGTATACTGGGCAGCCACCCCCCTCCATTGATTGGTAGGCCGTGAGTGGTTGTTTCTTTAGTATTCTTGCACCTGTGTTACCACCATCTTAACAACATGGGTCTGCTGTATCCTGTAGTGCATTTGTCTGAAGGCCTGGGCAGGTAAACATCTCTGCCTTCTTTCTGCTGTATTCATAAACCCCGCCTTCCTCAGTGCATCCAGTACAGCCTGGACCTTCTGCAGATGACTTTCCCAATCTGTGCTGAATATTGCAACATCGTCCAGGTAAAATGGAGCATACTTTTTGTGAGGGGCTAAGATCCGGTCCATGGCCCTCTGGAAGGTAGCTGGGGCTCCTTGCAGCCCACATGACATTCTGGTATATTGGAAGCAACCATCACTTGTTGAAACGGCCGTTTTTTCCTTGGCACTTTGAGAGAGGAGGATTTGCCAGTAACCTTTTGTCAGGTCCAGTGGTGATGTATATGGCTGAACCTAGCCTCTCAATGAGTTAATCACCACGGTTCATCAGATACACGTTAAATTTACATACCTCATTTAGTTTCCTGTAGTCATTGCAGAAGCGACACTTTTCATCAGGCTTGGCACAAGGACAATGGGGTTGCACCAGCCGCTCTTTGACGCCATAGCTCAACATTCTCCTAACCTACTTCAAAATCACCTCACGGCGAGGATTCTTTACAGCTTTTGGTTCACGCGCACATGTGGTTTTGTCAAGATTTCATGTTCAACAACCTGCGTACATCCTGGCAGTTCCAAAAACAGGTTCCAGTTCAGCTGAAGCAGCTCTCGGTACTGTTGTTTCTGGGCCAGTGACAGTGTCTCTGCCTCTGTGACTTCCTTGGCCTCAGGATTGGCGTCCAGGCACGTAGCTTCCACCAGTTCCCTGTCTCGCCATAGTTTAAATAGATTAATTTGGTACACTTTGCATCGCTTTCTTCTCTCTGGCTGGTGGACCTTGTAGATGATATCAATCAGCTTTTCGACCATCTCGTATGGCACCTTCCACTTGGCCAGAAATTTACTTTCGCCCATGAGGATCAACACCAACACTCGGTCTCTAGAGCTAAACTGTCTCCGCCTCGCCGATTGATTGTGGACCCTTACCTGGGCTTCTTGTTCTTGAGGGAGGCTCTCCTTCAAAATCAGCATCACCCTTGCGATCCTGTTCTGCATCTGAGCCACTTGCTCGATGATACTTTGGTGGAGTGAAACCTCTGATTCCCAGGTATCCTTCGCAAAATTCAGAAGTCCCCAAGGGTGCTCTCCGTATAACAACTCGAGCAGCGAGAACCCCATAGAGGCTTGTAGCACTTCCCTAATAGAGAACAGCAGCTACGGGAGTAGGCAATCCCAATCTCGGTCATCTTTTTCCATGACCTTAAGCATGGACTTCAAGGTCTTATGGAACCTCTCCACCAGGCCATCCGTCTACGGCTGGTACACTGACATCCTGAGTTGTGTAAACTGGCGATCCTTACATAACCTTGGGCATAAACTGCGTTCCTTGGTCCATCAGGATCTCCTTTGGCAGACCCGTCTGGGAGAAAACATGAACTAGTTCTCGGGCTATACTCCTAGCAGAGGAGTTTTTTAGTGATACCGCCCTCGGGTGCCTTGTTGTATAGTCCATGACCACCAGGATATATTGGTGCCCTCTGGCAGACTTAACTATAGTAGCCCGACAAGGTCCATGGCAATCCGGTGAAATGGGACCTCTTTAAAGGGTAACGGCACTAGGGAACTGCGAAAGTGGGAGACAGGAGCAGTTAGGTGACAGGTAGGAAAGGACTGACAATAATTATTAATCTTGTGGTGACACCTGGGCCAGTTGAACCATGGAAATACCCGCTACTGGGTATTGTCCAGATGCCCATCCAAGACATGAGAATGGGCCAGGTCTAGTACCCTACGCCTATAGGGTCCCACTACTAACAGCTACTCTAATACTTTCCCTCTCAGTTTAGTGACCCGATTTTACATATCCTCATTTCCTGTGAAGTATGGAGACCTGGTGTCGGCCTCTGGCCCTTGGGCAACCCCATTTATCACTGTAACAGTCCCATGCCCCTTTTAATGAAAGGTCCATTTTAGCAGTCCCAAAATTCTCCCCAGAAATTCCCAACTCAGGAATATGTGCCTCATGGGTCACTCTCTTGTCCTCTTTGCCAGCAAGGATAGATACACAAGTGGAACTCATCTGCCTCCAACTGTGATGGGGATTCTTCATGTTTGAACTGGCTCCTATCTGAGTAACTTGGCACCACCGCCTTTCACCATAAGTCCCAGAACAAACTAAAATCCTGCCCTATTATTACTGGGTGTAGCAGGTCTTTAACTACTCCAGCCTCATGGCATTTAGTGCCACATTTCATTTTTATAAAACTCTAGCAAGGGGGGTAGTCATTGGCGTCCCCATGAGTACAGTGGACCCTCGCGATTTTTCCAGGGATCCACCAAACTCCCCGGGTCCAAGAGTCCCGACAGCAGTACCCCATTTATTTTCACGGGACATTATTGTGGCCCTCACCAGGCTGATAGTCCACACTGCAGGCTGGGTAAGCATAATACAAACAGCGCCTCCCCTTGCTGCAGTTCATTGGTTCGGCGGACAAAGGACAATGGACGGCTATGTGCCTTGGACCGTGACATCTCCAACAAAATAAATCCTTACCAGCAGCCTTTGGCAAACCCTTTGCGACCACTTGGGACCTAGGACCTCCTCCAGTTGTGGCTCTACTACACTTCTTTTGAAAGTCAAGCTTCTTCTGGGTATATAGTATGGGGATGCAACACCACCTTGTTTCCTTAAGGACATGTTGACCACTTGGTACCTTTCCACTAGGCCAATCAGGTCATCTACATTCCCGGTGTCTTCCTGGACAACCCAGATATGCACCAGCCTAGGAAGGGAGTGAATAAATCTGTTCATAACTCGCTTAACCATCTTGGCTGGGGTAGAGGGCTCCGACTGCAACATTTTGAGGCAGCGAGGGGGTTTGTCACTGCAGTACGCCCAGTAGTGGACCATTTGAGCCCTAACAAACATAGTCACCCCAGAGTGTGTCAGTATTTCAGTTTTTAATTTGGCATATTCCAGTGCATCCTGTAAGGCCAGGTCATAAACTTTTTGGGGCTTACCAGTTAGATAGGGGCCCAGCACTTGTGCCCATTGTCACGGCGGCAGTTTCTACCACTGCCACCCTTTCAAACAGTGTCAAAAATGCCTCAACATCATCTCCTGGGGTCATCTTTTGCATGGCTCATATTTCTGTCTTCCGACCGAACATATGAGTTATCACCTAGACTTGGAGTTGGAGAGCCCACTTTGCCATGAAACATCTCAGTGAGTAAATCAATCCACTGCTGTTGTCGGTGCTTTTACTGTTGGAGCTGTTGCATAAGCAGATAACTTGTCTCCTGTTGAGCTTCCATGAGGTATTCCTCCGTGCTATTTGACTTTGTTTCCTGGCTAACCACTGCCTTCACCCAAGACATGCAGGATATCCACAGCTGTCACATGTGCTCCCTGGGGAAGTTGCCAGCATTCTCCACCACCTGTGGTAGATCGGCTCACTCAGTTGCTCATAGAAGTAAACACCGGAATGCTGTCTCTTTAAATCTTTCGCTGGTTTATTATTATTATTATTATTATTATTATTTATTATTATTTATTATTATTATTATTATTATTATTCGCTGGATATCCTTTGTATTGCATAAACCAGTACAGTACATTCTAGCCTAAAGGGAAAGCAAAACTTCGTTATGGCACAGTTTGTGTTGCTGCTGGGATCCGCCTGCTGAGGAACAAACAACAAAGTTTCAGCTTTCCTTATCATGAAAACAGAGCTCTGGAGCTTTCACCTAAAGACACACCCAACCCTGAATGAGCCAGAAGGCTGTATATTTATCCTCTGGACTCCACCCTGGGGTGGAGATATGATGAACAGTCTCCCACAATGCAGCTTTTCACGCAACCTAGCCTTAAATATGGCCGTTTAACCCTTCTCAGCACTTAGTGTGCTTGAGCGTTTTCCTAGGTTCATATCACTGAAGTGAACAACCTCAGTGATACATATCATCCCTCCAGTACTTTGACAGTGACTTTGTCACAACAGTTAAAAAAACAAAAGCATCTACACAGGAGCTTGGCTGTAAGGGAAGCTGACTTAGCAGTCGGTGCTTGAGTAGCCCCTCATAAGAAGACGTTATTCTAAATTACATTTATTAGGTGTTAATGATGTTACATTCGGGAACAAGAGCTTCAAGATGTGACAAAGCTTTTTTTCCCAACGAATGAGAATGGGCTATTAACGGGGTTGGCCATCTTTTGGCACATTTTTTGTTCTACCTAAATGCATGTTTTTTTTGGGATGACCATTTTGCTTTAACTGTTTTGCTTTTACAACTGATGGATTCTCAGGTAAAGAGGTCGGTCACTTTCTTTTCGTAGTTCCTCACAACCTGGCCAACACTGGCTGCTGGTGGAGGAGAATGTGACAGTACTTGTCCATCAACCACCTTCAATAGGATGGTTTCCCATGTGAGGTGTTTTACATTTGTATGAGGCTGACGAAAAGGCTGACGGACGCTCCTGCACCAGCAGCGATTGTATGGACAGACGTGCTAGTCTGTGTGAGGAAAGCTGCACTGTCTAGATAAAATGGCCAACATCTTTACCTCAGAATCCATCAGTGTGCTCGTTGTAATAGTTTTATTGTAAACTTTGTAACTTTTATCTGGCTTCTCTTAGCTAATTTATGGCCACAGATCTCATTAAAATTGAATATGTTGCGAAACAAAGCTGTAAAAAAAAAAGTGCAAAATGTATAGTAAAACTCAGTTTTTCATAATGAAATCCAATTGGGAAAAAATGATTTGTAGACCAAAGTACATACATTTAAATTTTAGAAATGAATTTTCTTAATGTAGTCATCCTATTTAAAATAGTTATTATTAAAACCTACAAAATCTAAAATTAATCATGCTGGTTACATTTTTCTTCTTTTCTTACATGTTATATTTATCTTCTCAAGGTCCTTGTCCCAAAAGACCAAGCATTCATAGGGAAAATGGTTGAAGTAGAAATTTTTGAAGCAGGAAAGCATTACATGAAAGGAAATCCATTTTCTGAGTCCAAGGTTTACACTCCATCCATCACAAAGCCATTAGAGAAAGGAAAAGTTTCTGGACTGTCTGAGGTGAGTGTGTGTGCTTACCAGGTAATATTCACGGACTTAAAAATGTGATTATATCAGTATAGATTGTAAGGAAATTAACTCACAATAAGAATCACATAGTCAAGGTACGGTTTGACATTTAATACCGAAGAACCATAATGTTTTTGCCACATTAGTATTTGTGGTAATGATTGGAGCCCATCTCATGGCTGGTGTAATTTTATATGCTCTAAAGACCTTCCGAATCATTACTATACCAATACCATGTTGTCACCTGTTTTCTCAAAAAAAAATTTCTGGATGACTTCTCAAAAATGCACTGACAGCAGGCATATTTTATATGAACAGATTGGAAAGCTGATGAGTAATACAGAGCATAAATGATTTAAAGTGAACCTTTCACTAGAACAATCCTATTAACCTGGCGCACAATTACCCCTATGCTGTAGGGAGAAAATTAACTTTATTTCCCCCAGCAGGGTTCGGGTTTCAGTCATGGGGTGGTGCCGATGCAGGTTCAGTCACCTGAGAATACAGAGCTGCGGCTGTAACCGCGCCCCGGCACTGACTGACAGAGCCAGTGTCAGTCAAGGGCAGGGGCACGGTTACTGCCGCCGCTCTGTATACTCAAAGAGGTGACTGAACCGGGGCCACCCCTGTGACTGAATGCGGAGCACTGCCAAGAGGAATTTTCTCTCTGCTGCATTGGTGTAAGTGCAGGCGACGATCAGGTTAATAACTACAATCTAATAAATATGCTATTAACCTGCAGATTAACCCCATATCTGCAGGTTAATAACGTTTTTTTTCTGGTGACAGGCTCCCTTTAAACTGTATTCACACATCTTTTCAGCAGTTATTTCCTGGCTTCTAGCAAGTTGGCTCTCCTCATTGAGTGACCGCTCTGGTGGGTGAATAGAACTGTAGTATTAGTAGAACCATAAAACCCAGTACAAATTCTGCTATAACACATTCAGCTATCCATTATTTGTTCTGAGTCTGTACTGTAGTTATACAAAGAGATAATAAGGCATTTGAAGAAGCATACAGCTCCAGATAGCAAGAAAAGAGAGTGATTAGGAGAGCTGCTGTGAAATCTGCATGGCTGGTGATTTAAAACTGTTCAGAAGGGGGGAATGAGAGGGAGGTATAAGTAGCTAACTGCTGTATATAAATCAATGGTCTGGAGATAGCTGTCTGGGATGTTAAGAGTTAACCCCTTTTCTGGATTGTAACTACTGCACTCTCTTGGCCAGGAACGAAAGGCTGTGCTCCATAGAAACTAGATGAATACTATTAAAGAAAACTTCTCGTTGCAGGAGAATGATAGTAGATAGAAAAAGCAAATCAATTGCAAACTTGCTTATTTTCATGGTATTTAGTCAGTATTTTACATCATTATTTATAAGCCAAAACCAGGAGTGGGTGATAAACAGTAGTGGTGACGTGTTTCTATTATACATTTCCTCTGATTGTTCCACTCCTGGTTCTGACTTACAAATAATGAGGTAAAATACTGACAAAATACTGAATGTGGTCTTAAACTTACCAGCTGCTGCTATCATTTGTTCCCAGCGCCGCTCCGGTCGATCTCCAGCAGTTGTGATCTGCCGGATCCCTGCAGTGTTTGATGGCTGATCCAGAGGTTGCAACTAATTGTAAGTCTATGAGAGGCAGAACGAGACTCTCACATTGAGCCTTTGTGACTGTCACCTCAGACTCGCGACCAGTCAGAAGGCGCTATCACAAGATAGTGGACAGGAGCGGCAGCAGGAAGAGCCGAAGACGGCGGCTGTTAAGTATAAGACTAGGGGCAGTACCTGATTAATAACTAGGGGGAGCCTCACAGTTTGAGAAACATTGGCTCTACTTGACACTGCCATATTAGGCCAATTTCAGGGTATATTCCTGAGGAGCTTTTTTTAGGAGTGTGTAGTACAGGGCCAGATTCAGGTCAGGCAGTGCTCGCTCCAGCCATTGTTATCTCCTTACAGACTTTTGTGTTAGTTGCATAGTTTGGGGGATAATTGTTGAAATCAGTTAACCTCGTATTGATCTTTTTTTTAAGCATTTTTAATTCTACTGATGTATTGTTTAAAATGGTGAATCTTGCCACATTTGTGCCATACCTTTGTCTTTCTGGTTCTACACTTTAGACAAACTAAACTATATATATATACAGCACAGACCAAAAGTTTGGACACCTCATTCAGAGAGTTTTTTCTTTATTTTCATGACTATGAAAATTGGAGATTCACTCTGAAGGCATTAAAACTATGAAATAACACATGTGGAATTATATAATTAACAAAAAAGTGTGAAACAACTGAAAATATGTCTTATATTCTAGGTTCTTCAAAGTAGCCACCTTTTCCTTTGATTACTGCTTTGCACTCTCTTGGCATTCGCTTGATGAGCTTCAAGAGGTAGTCACCTGAAATGGTTTTCACTTCACAGGTGTGCCCCTGTCAGGCTTAATAAGTGGGATTTCTTGCCTTATAAATGGGGTTGTGACCATCAGTTGTGTTGTGCAGAAGTCTGGTGGATACACAGCTGATAGTCCTACTGAATAGACTGTTAGAATTTGTATTATGGCAAGAAAAAAGCAGCTAAGTAAAGAAAAACGAGTGGCCATCATTACTTTAAGAAATGAAGGTCAGTCAGTCTGAAAAATTGGGAAAACTTTGAAAGTGTCCCCAAGTGCAGTGGCAAAAGCCATCAAGCGCTACACAGAAACTGGCTCACATGAGGACCGCCCCAGGAAAGGAAGACCAAGAGTCACCTCTGCTGTGAAGGATAAGTTCATCCGAGTCACCAGCCTCAGAAATTGCAGGTAACAGCAGCTCAAATTAGAGACCAGGTCAATGCCACACAGAGTTCTAGCAGCAGACACATCTCTACAACAACTGTTAAGAGAAGACTTTGTGCAGCAGGCCTTCATGGTAAAATAGCTGCTAGGAAATCACTGCTAAAGACAGGCAACAAGCAGAAGAGACTTGTTTAGGCTAAAGAACACAAGGAATGGACATTAGACCAGTGGAAATCTGTGCTTTGGTCTGATGAGTCCAAATTTGAGATCTTTGGTTCCAACCACCGTGTCTTTGGGCGACGCAGAAAAGGTGAACGGAAGGACTCTACATGGCTGGTTCCCACCGTGAAGCATGGAGGAGGAGGTGTGATGGTGTGGGGTGCTTTGCTGGTGACACTGTTGGGGATTTATTCAAAATTGAAGGCATACTGAACCAGCATGGCTACCACAGCATCTTGCAGCGGCATGCTATTCCATCGGGTTTGCGTTTAGTTGGACCATCATTTATTTTTCAACAGGACAATGACCCCAAACACACCTCCAGGCTGTGTAAGGGCTATTTGACCAAGAAGGAGCGTGATGGGGTGCTACGCCAGATGACCTTGCCTCCACAGTGACCAGACCTGAACCCAATCGAGATGGTTTGGGGTGAGCTGGACTGCAGAGTGATGGCAAAAGGGCCAACAAGTGCTAAGCATCTCTGGGAACTCCTTTAAGACTGTTGGAAGACCATTTCCGGTGACTACCTCTTGAGGCTTATCAAGAGAATGCCAAGAATGTGCAAAGCAGTAATCAAAGCAAAAGGTGGCTACTTTGAAGAACCTAGAATATAAGACATATTTTTAGTTGTTTCACACTTTTTTGTTAGTTATTTAATTCCACATGTGTTAATTCATAGTTTTGATGCCTTCAGAGTGAATCTACGATTTTCATAGTCATGAAAATAAAGAAATCTCTTTGAATGAGAAGGTGTGTCCAAAGTTTTGGTCTGTACTGTGTGTATGTGTATATGTGTGTGTATATATATATATATATATATATATATATAGATAGATAGATAGATAGATATAGTAAGGTAGCGCTGTCATTCAAGTAGGGGATACTCGCTTGGCAGTCAGTAAATCACATCCGGCACAGGTTTTCCGTAAAACAGTCACAGTCCAAGCGGTTTATTTAGGCATCATAAACCATGACCAGCAACATAAAGTTTATATTAACAGCATAGCGTCCATGACAGAGCTTCACTCTGTTATCCCTGTGGTCACACAGGTTGTGCCATGTCCAGCACACAGGCTCTCTTAGCCTCGCAGTTATATCCCATCTCTGGGTTTACCTCTCATGGCTGCTTCACCACGCTGCAGACATCCATTCCCTCCAGGGAACTATCAGGCACGTGCAGCCATTAAACACAGCGTTCACTTGCTGTCAGGAAGACAGCCCCATCCCTCTCAGAAGGGACCTTCCAAAACGGACCAACCAGGTCCCAGCATTTTCTCCATATGACCTACCCAGGCCACCTTATATGGTCCGTAGCCACGCCCACCGGGTCACATGGCTATGACCTCATCACAGGTCCTTCAACCACTCATGCATACTTTACAATAGCGTTCTTAAACACACCCCCTGGGTTGGTTTGTAGGTAACTGGTTCCGCCCGTCTCACCAGCTACCTGGAGACTTCTGCCTGACACATTGGAATGAAAGGTCAGCTCTGCTGATCAGCACATAAGCAAGCCTCCATCCCAAGGCCACCCACATTGAGATACATAACAATCCTTTAGCACCCTGCTCCTGTTACCACTCTGGACAAGGCTATCTGGTCGTCCTGGGACACCCACACAGCGCCCCCTAGCAGACACAGTGGTCACTACACCACAATATATATATATATATGGTGTCGGTGCCATCATACTATATAAAAGGAGCTATGGGGGTCAACATGCTACATATAAGGGACAGTGGAGCCATCATAGTACATATAGGGGGGTGGGTGCCATAATATAGTGTACAAGATGCTGTGGGGCCATCAAACAGTATATAGGGGGGCCATAATATAGTCTACAGGGGGGCAATCTTACAGTATATATCAGGCTTTGGGACCATTATACTGGATATAGTGAGTTGTAGGGCCTATCATACAGTGCTTAGGGAGTTGTTGGGACCATCATACCTTGCATATGTAGCTGTGGAGAGACCATCACACAGTGCATATAGAGCTGTGGAGAGACCATCATACAGTGCATATGGAGCTGTAGAGCCATCATGCAGTGTGTCGGGAGCTGTGGGGACCATCATGCAGTGTGTAGGGAGCTGTGGGACTATCATATAGTATATAGGGGGCCTGTGGGAGTACTCAGGACATTATTTCTTTTAAATGTGTGCATTATTAGTTTTGATTGTGTATTTCAGGGGGCATTATTACTGGTGGGAAGAGACTTTGTTACTTAAAGGGGATACTCAAGGGTATTTGTAGGAATTTTAAAGGAACAGAATTAGAGAGAGAATTTATATGTGCCAAAAAGGCTGTGGGGGTTAAACTAAATGAAGAAAAATTGTTCCGGGCATACTCAGTTTGAAAGAACGGAATCCAGCGACGGATTCCGTTTTTTAACGGACTGCGCCCATAGGCTTCCATTATAGCCAACGACGGACGGCGCAGGATCCGTTGTGATCCGTCTTTTCGACGCAGGCAAAAAACGTTAAAGTCCGTCTTCTCCAGACGACGGACACTGAAATTCTGACGGATCCGTCAAATGACGGATGAAACGGATGGCCATCCATCGGTAATGCAAGTCTATGAGAAAAAAAAAAAGGATTCCGCTAAAAAAACGCAGGTTCCTTTTTTTCTAAAAAGGTTGGATTTCGACTGACGTCAAAAGACTGAAGTGTGAAAGAGACCTTAGTGTATTATAAATTTCATACGAGCATATCTAGTTTATTAATTGCCAGGTAGCACCGTGGGGGCTTTATTACTTTCTATGGGAAGCTATTATTTTTATAGGCCCCCTCTATCTGGCAGGTTGTGTTTGTAGCATTAATTTATGGAGGGGTAATCATAGATTTGACATAATGTTTGAAGTATTGGGGTCACTGCTCCACACTGGAAGAGCAGGCAGCATGGGGAGGCTGCGCAGGTTGGGAATAGATGGGGACGATGCTGGAAATTTGAGAAGCCGAAAGTGTTTTTGCTGTAATCTGTGCGGCCGAGTCCTGGCTGGAAAAGGTCGTGATGTCTGTGTGGGTTAAATGAAAAATTCGAGAAAAGAAAATTATTCCACCAGAAAGAACGTCATCTGTAAGTCCCTATACTGTATATATTCTGTAGAATAATCTCCGTAGTATTGTTGGCAGGAGTGGTGTCTACCACTAGATGACGTGGTCACCATATGGCGATAATATCGTTTTTTTCAATATCCTGCTTTTTTTTTTATTTAGTAACCGCTTAATACATTACAGTCATGCAGTGGTAGATATATGGTGGTATTATTGGTCTTTGTAAAGTGTGTTTTATGTAGCGGCAATGGTCATATTGTAATATGTGCTGTAGTCACTGTGTAGTGATGATAGTAGTGAGCATTGTGTAGCAGTATTATTTTTGCCTTGCATAGTAGTAGTAATGGTAATATTCATCTTTGTATGGTGTATTTTAGATTAGCAACAGTGGTATACTGTAAGTATACATGTATAGATGCTCTTTTAAGTGGCGGGGAGGTTGTTTGGGGAAACACGTACTTTGGGGCTTGGGCCCCTGATCTTTTAGGACCCTAGCAATGCCCCTGGTAAGATACAAGATAGATAGGAGAGCAGAATCTCCTGTTTGGTTTTTTTTTTTTCTTCTTTGTGTCTATTGGAGACTAGAAGCTAGTCTCTGTACCTTCTGGTGAAACCGAACAACTGGATATACAAAGGGTAAAATAATTTAAAAAAAAAATTAAAAAAATAAAATGCAGGATACAAGTATTATAATAGAACTAGATGTGGGCCCGATGCTATCGCATCGGGAGGGCAGTGTGTGTGTGGGGTGTATGTCCCGCTGCTGCCTGCCCACTCACCTCCGTGCAGTCAGAGTCGGCAGGAAAGACGGTGGTTTGTGGCCTGTGCTGCAGATGGGGTGTGGCGCCACCAGAGGACGTCCGCACCCTATCTCCAGCACAGGTCGCAACCCGCGGTCTTTCCTGCCGACTCTGACTGCACGGAGGTGAGTGGGCAGGCAGCAGCGGGATCCGGCGTGGGGTCCCGGCGGTGTCCCGCTGGTGGTACTGCGGAAGGGCCTGGTACCACCAGCGGGTGCCATATTGGAATACCCATCACTTGGGTATTCCAGTATGGCGGTTGGCGTACTTCCGGTGCAGTGGATTGTGGAATTCGAGGACATCCAGATGGTAGTGGATGACGGACGCTTTTAGGTTAGTATATAATAGAAGATCTAGTATTATTATTTATATACGTAGCTATTTTTGTACTTTGCCCAGATTTTACAGGACCTTTCCATGCTCTCACCAGTGTATGTGCTCCAGTACCTACATTCTGTATGGCTAAAGCATGTAATCTGCAGCTTCAGGTTGGAATGGCTGGCTGCTTACATTCACAGCTTCATCCTAAATTTGCATCTCTTGAAGGGTGCTTATAAAACTCCTGGCAATATACAGTCTAGACAGCAGCTTCTTTCTAGTGACATATACATATACTGTAAGCACTTTCTGCTTTTAACGATGCTGATGTTTTCCCTGGAGGAAACACTATGAATACTGGTTTACTTTTTATACCGAGAGTGTGAATAGCATTGAGATTTTCTTTTTATTTAACATTTCCAAAGGTGAGCAGAAAGGGTTACGCTTCAGATGTTTGCTGCCATGTCTATAAATGTGTAAATGAGTTTGTGCCCATCCTGAAGCCGCTCTACTCAGCGCCGGCGTCTGAAGCCTAGCAATGTGCTTTTGCAATATTTACTTTTTTGCTATCGTCTGGATTGCTGTAGGATAAATGAAACTAGAGAATGCACAGGAAAAAAATAGCAATTTATAATTCATAGAGCAAGGTGCAAAGCACTGTGGGTAAAATTTTACCTTGACAATTGATTAATACTGTTCAGGAGGCGAAACGCAAAGAGGAAGAAAAACTTTCTGTTCCTGAAAATAAAGATATTGGGGAAAAATTAAATAAAAAAAAATATATATATATAATATATATAAACCAAAAAAAACCGGAAAAGCAAAAAGTGGTGCAGGTATAAGTGCCTGCCCACAGGTTGTGACCCTTCAACCTATGGTATATAAAACAAGCGCTCAATAGCAAATTAATTTAAAAAAAATTGGTGCCTTTATTGGCCTATGTGACAAGTGGCAACATTTCGGCTGATGAGTGTCAAATATGAGTATACATGTATTCAGCGTATATATAATAACAGTTGAGTAAATGGACCCTGGTCAGGTGGCCACATCGGTCCATAGCTGCCAGACCAGAGCCCCGTGAACCTCCTACTACCCGTCAGAATCCCCAGCGCCTCTTCTGATTAGTAGGTTTGATAATGTCATTACATTGATATATGATGCTGCGCTGGGTTTCAGCAGGTAGTAGGCCGTTTCACATCTGGTAGCCACTGAAGAAGGATCCTGCGAAACTTTTTGTTGAACTCTAATATTTATCATATTTTTTAGAAATTGCATTGCAATGTTCCACAATGCCAATCAGCCATTTTCCTTGAATTTTGAACTAAAAGGCTCTGAACACCTTCCCAACCAGTAATTATTTATCTTTTCTTGCTCCAGGACATCTAAAATGTAAGAATGAATTAATTTTGCACATAGTTTTGATGACATTTTTGCTACCTTTATGTATGTTCCCCTCATATACAGATTGTGTCTCCATGGTAACAGACTACAAACAAACATTTTGTAGTCTGATCCTGTGGTCATATCGCTATAAATGTGTCTTCCTAACAAATCTTCCGTAGGTTAGCAAGAAGAAGAGGGCAGGTTAAAGGCGGGGGATGGCTATAGGATTAAGGTGACGGTGTGTCATCTGTTACCATGGAGGCACAGAATAGTAGGGGATTCTTGAAGAATAAAGACACCAGTTTTCAATGCAGTGAGGTGCAATGATATTTGTAGATGTTGTGCATAGTTTGGTGTGCGGCACTCAATAACTAGGTGGAGTTGCCGTTTCCGAGTGTGAGTGATCATTCTCCATGGCAGCTGGGTGGAAAATGCTGTTTTTACAGAAACTAAGATTTTTGGATTGCGTTGTCTGCAGGTGATTAATTTCTGGGTCTCAGTGAATCAGTATTTCGTTCTTTGCCACGATACTTTTGGAAAGCTTATTTTAGAAGCTTTTGCATTGGCCGACTGCACAGTGAGAGAGGATGAGAGCAGGCATTATCTCATACAGAGGAGTTTTCCCAATTGTGCCCTCCACACCCCTTTTAACTGCAGTCAGTAATGTCCTTAGTCCAATAATTAATTAAAATACATAGCAAAAGATGTGATCGTCAGCTTTTACCTTGGTAGATGTGGCGAGCTTCCAGGGCCGGTCTTACATTTCACTGAGGCCCGGTTGTAAAAGCTGATGAAGTGTGAAATGAAAATGTGTATCACATTTCTAAGCATCATTTTATGCTCTTGCTGCACTGAAATGTTTGGGGCTACAAAAAATCAAGTCCTGGCTTTAACATATGGAAGAAAGACTGTTTGCTCAGCCATGTAATTTCCTGATTGTTTCTTGGAGAATTTTCCCCCTTATTTTACAATACATGGTAAACAAATGTTAACAATGACGGGAGGGAAGTTACAGATAACATTACCGTTATCGCTGTAAATGTCACGGCTGCTCTACTTTTATAGGCTTTGGCAGACAGTAAAAGGGAAGACCTGAGATGAAATGAGCAATATGCCTGCTGAATACATACATAGGCTGCACATTGAGGTCACTCAGGGGACAGTGCGGCTCTTCTTTCTTGTGGCTCAGAATTACTGTACTTTGAACAACGTTATAACTCCTCCGAACAATATTTAGGCAGTTATTGTAAAAATGATCCATTTATTTATAGGCCAACTTTTCTCTCAGCACATATGTTTTCTATGGAAGAACACATGTGCAGCGGGCTCCACCATGTGCCCCGGCCACACCATGTGCCCATGCCCCGGGCACGCTCCACTATTTGCACTATACTTATGAGCAGGGCCCTGCTTCTATGTTAACATATGTTTTCTATGGAAGAACACATGTGCAGCGGGCTCCGCCATGTGCCCATGCATCTGGCTCCACCATGTGCCCGTGCATCGGGCTCCACCATGCGCCCATGCCCTGGGCTCCACCGTGTACCCATGACCCAGCCTCCACCATATGCCCATGCCCTGGGCTCCACCATATGCCCATGCTCTGTGCTCCACCGTGTGCCCATGCACTGGGTTCCACCATGTGCCCATGCATCGGTTTCCACCATGTGCCCATGCATCGGGCTCCACCATGCGCACGTGCATCGGGCTCCACCGTGCGCCCATGCCCCGGGCTCCAAGCTTTCTGCCTATGCAGGGTGTACACAGAAATCTCTCAATCAGTGGAGTTGGGGGGAGTTATACAGAGCTCAGCATTCAGAGAGCTGGTAGATCTGCTGCAGATAAAACAAGGATTTTATCAAGGCTGCAGCAAGCAGTCTAGTAAGTGATACATTGCTGGAATGAGAGTCTCTGCCCCTATATCATGCTGCTCTCAGATAGGGTAGCAAAAACCTGAAAGATTCTCATTAAGGCTAAGTGCACACGTATCAGAAAATTTCTGCTTGAAAACCTGACTCCCTTCCCAGAAACCGCACCTATTTTTCCGCGGCGGTTTTTGCGCGGTTTCAATGCGTTTTTTTCCGCAGCGGTTTCAAAACGCATGGAAGAAGCCAAAACCGCGGAAAAATCCGCAAAATTAATGTGCATGCTGCGTTTTTTACCGCGATGCGTTTTTTTTGCGGTAAAAAACGCATGAATGTACACACAAAGTGCAAAATGCATAGAAATGACTGGGAAGCTTATTTTTATCGGTTTTATAGTGAAAACCGCGGTAAAAAACGCTGTGAGTGAACACAGCCTAACTGTATTGAACCTTCCAACCTGTTCAGTGTTATTAATGACCATTGAGCAGCGTAGCTTACTGCTAGCCCCGCCACCTCCCATTGCTCACACCTAGTCTTTTTATTAGAATTTTCCACCTTTCTGTAAACATCTCTTAAAGGCGTTTTCCTTCCCAAAACAGCGTCACTCTTCTCCATGGGCTGTGTCTGGTGTTAAAGCTTATCCCCACTGAGCACTGGCACAAGTTCTGGAATAAAGCAGACCCTTTTTTCTTATCCTGGGCATCCCCTTTAACCAGTGTAATATATTAATGAGGGACCCTCTCCTCGGAATTGAACGCTCTGCCTCTATTTCTGTGCCAGAGTTGTAAATGGTGAGCAGCAGCGCGCTTGGCTATAAGTTGGTGCCAGATTGCTGCTAAATAAAACATATGGTCCAGGTCCCAGGTGAGGGACCCCGGCTGCACTCTTAAATTGAGGGGAGGCAAGGCATATCATAATAATTTGTTAAAGCATGGGAAACTTCTCTAAGCAGACAGGTGGACGTTTCGGGAAATAAGTTTATGTACATATTCACGCCGGAGAGCAAAGTAGTTATCAGTAAATAGATTTGTAAGAAGTGCTCAAGCGTTAGACAGGCAGCAGAGACAGCCTAATGGTTTTCCAATGTTTTCGGCTGCTCGGCCAGAAATTCCCCAGCCGCTATTAAATACATTCAATGGCTTGGGTAATTTTGAGACAAAATGTTAAGAGGAAAGCTAGAGTCATATACTCCGAGGTGTCTTGGCACCGTCTTCTGTAGTGCTTCACCTAGGAAGAAATAAAACACTCAACAAGGTCTTTACACTTACAAGCAACTTAACTCATTGAGCGTTTGACTCTTTGATGTCTGGTCGTTTTTGTCAAGTAGATGACCACTGTTTGGAAATATTCCCATTGCAATGACTGACCACGATTGTATGATGTTACCGACTGGCACGTTCTGTTTTCTGGTTACTTTGTATCCACTTGTTTTATATTTCATTGTTGTCAAATTTGAACATGATACACTATTAGATCTAGAAAGTGTAACATTTAAATGGGTGGTCTGAAACTAAAATTTATTTTAATTCTAAGTACCTATCTATTTAATGTCATACTCCAATCTCTTTTCCAACATACATTAAATAAAAAGCCCCTACCATTCCCTTACTTACACTATTTATTTCTACTACCTCCTCTTTGATGACATTCCATTTGCTAATCCCAGTGCATGCTGGAATAGTCAAAGGAGTTGTCATCAGAGGCAGCGGCTGCAATCACTGCCATATCCTCTGCCCCCTCTCTGAAGCAAAGCATCATCAGTGAACTCCGCTTAAGAGACTGGGCTAGTCCCTACTCTACTGATCATTCGTCAGTTATCAATTCCAGTGCACTCGCTCGCTACCTCTGATGAAAAGTCACAAGCCGACAAGAGAGCGCACTGTCAGTGCGCAATGTAAGAAGATTCCCTGGCATGCAGGAAAAGCAGAGACAAGTGGCACTTGCAGGGGTGGCACTGACACATGTTGTTTGAATATCATTAACATGTCTATTGATTCTGTGATTTCCATAATTCCATGACTTTTCGTGTGTTACAAATGTGGCGTTCATGTTCTCTGCATTTATTTTTTACTTTCTCTCCCTACAAGCTGTGGACCTGTATTAAACACAATCTGTGCACTTGCTTGAAATGTTTCTTTTGGCCAATACTTGTATTCATCATGGAAAGCCATTTTGGAGCGTCGTATCGTAGATCCCTCTTTACTTACTGTAAAAATTGAATTACAGTGCCTTGCGAAAGTATTCGGCCCCCTGGAACTTTTCAACCTTTTCCCACATATCATGCTTCAAACATAAAGATACCAAATGTAAATTTTTGGAGAAGAATCAACAACAAGTGGGACACAATTATGAAGTTGAACAAAATTTATTGGTTATTTTAAATTTTTGTGGAAATGCAAAAACTGAAAAGTGGGGCGTGCAATATTATTCGGCCCCTTTAACTTAATACTTTGTTGCACCACCTTTTGCTGAGATTACACCTGCAAGTTGCTTGGGGTATGTCTCTATCAGTTTTGTACGTCAAGAGACTGAAATTCTTGCCCATTCTTCCTTGGCAAACAGCTCGAGCTCAGTGAGGTTTGATGGAGATCGTTTGTGAACAGCAGTTTTCAGGTCTTTCCACAGATTCTCGATTGGATTCAGGTCTGGACTTTGACTTGGCCATTCTAACACCTGGATATATTTATTTGTAAACCATTCCATTGTAGATTTTGCTTTATGTTTGGGATCATTGTCTTGTTGGAAGACTAATCTCCGTCCCAGTCTCAGGTCTTGTGCAACAGGTTTTCTTCAAAAATGGTCCTGTATTTGGCTCCATCCATCTTCCCATCAATCTTAACCATCTTTACTGTCCCTGCTGAAGAAAAGCAAGCCCAAACCATGATGCTGCCACCACCATGTTTGACAGTGGGGATGGTGTGTGTTCAGGGTGATGAACTGTGTTGCCTTTACGCCAATAATATCGTTTGGCATTGTTGCCAAAAAGTTCGATTTTGGTTTCATCTGACCAGAGCACCTTCTTCCACATGTTTGGTGTGTCTCCTAGGTGGCTTGTTGCAAACTCTAAACAACACTTTTTATGGATATCTTTGAGAAATGGCTTTCTTCTTGCCACTCTTCCATAAAAGCCAGATTTGTGCAGTGTACGACTGATTGTTGTCCTATGGACAGACTGTCCCACCTCAGCTGTAGATCTCTGCAGTTCATCCAGAGTGATCACGGGCCTCTTGGCTTCATCTCTGATCAGTCTTCTCCTTGTTTGAGATGAAAGTTTAGAGAGACGGCCGGGTCTTGGTAGATTTGCAGTGGTATGATACTTCTTCCATTTCAATATGATCGCTTGCACAATGCTCCTTGGGATGTTTAAAGTTTTGGAAATCGTTTTGTATCCAAATCCAGCTTTAAACTTCTCCACAACAGTATCACGGACCTTCCTGTTGTGTTCCTTGGTCTTCATGATGCTCTCTGTGCTTCAAACAGAACCCTGAGACTATCACAGAGCAAGTGCATTTATACGGAGACTTGATTACACACAGGTGGATTATATTTATCATCATTAGTCATTTAGGACAACATTTGATCATTCAGAGGTCCACAATGAACTTCTGGAGTGTGTTTGTTGCACTGAAATTAAAGGGGCCGAATAATATTGCACACCCCACTTTTCAGTTTTTGCATTTCCACAAAAATTTTAAATAACCAATAAATTTCGTTCAACTTCACAATTGTGTTCCACTTGTTGATTCTTCACCAAAAATTTACATTTGGTATCTTTATGTTTGAAGCGTGATATGTGGGAAAAGGTTGAAAAGTTCCAGGGGGCTGAAAACTTTCGTAAGGCACTGTAAAT
The DNA here is from genome assembly GCF_039654945.1 of Dendrobates tinctorius. NCBI lineage: Eukaryota > Metazoa > Chordata > Amphibia > Anura > Dendrobatidae > Dendrobates > Dendrobates tinctorius. Next base: position 5,412,929 of record NW_027361672.1, read on the forward strand.
TGACAATCAGTTGTCACTATTTCTCTTGTCAGTAGGGAGTCACCCTGATTGGACAGTTTGTAGGGACACACCTCTTTAATAAGTAGAATGGTAACACCCTGTTGTCAGTTTATTCCTACAATTCCAGGATGTGCCAAAAATATGCTCCAGAAATATTATTTTACAGGAAATATATGTTATTACTAAGAACAGGTAATTTGTGACATTTACCTGGCTCGCTTTAATCAGGATTGATACAAGACTAAGAACTTGTTTTTTTATTATTTCCCATATGACCTAGTCGAGGATAGTTTTGTGGCGTCTCCATACTTGTAAACTGCTGCTATACGCTGCTGTATGATGATATTTACTGGTACAGTGTCATGCAAGTAAGGCCGTTACCAGGAAAACGATGCAAGATGATCCGGCTCAGTAAATGCTCTGCTTTGTGCTCCCATGACTAAGAGTCTGCAGACAATCTCCTGGTCTGCTTTCATCCTTCCTGTACGTGGACATTTTACTGCTTTCTGATTGTTACTTCTGTGTGAATGGACAGTTATAACCGGGAGGTCATGATTCATGTGACCAGCGACAGAGCTTCCAGGAGGCGTCCATAAAATATCCTTTACATGGCTGCATAGATGACGGCTGACTGTAGAGTTACAGTATGGCACGCTACCATTTCCCAAGGCCCAAGTCATTTATATACTGCTTGGTATCTATACCCAACTCTATGCCATGGTCATATAAAGCGTGCAGTTGAACTGCTCAGTTGGGAGATAAGGTGGACAATATTTGACACACGACAATGACTCGATAGTCATGTGTTTTCTCATAATTATTGCGGATGTCCACTTTACTGACACATTGATTTCTTCTGTTCATAACTTCTGGACTCATTATTCCAATATTACTGTTTGAAGATTCCTTGTGAATAGATTTAAAGGGAACCTGTCATCAGCAAAAACACTATTAACCTGTGGACTTGGGCTTAATCTTCAGGTTGATGGCGTTATTAACCTGCCCGACGCCCTCACTTATCCGAACTCCGCAGGGATAAGACTTTATTCTACCTGGCAGCGTCCCATTTTCAGTTATGGCACGGACTGCCCTGCGCATTGCATTGGGGCCGGCTGTCAGTCAGGGCCGGTGGTGCGGTTACAGCCGCCGCTCTGTATACTCAAAGCAGTGACTGAACCCATGCCGACACCGCTCCTGTGACTGAAACTGAATGCTACTGGGGAAAATAAAGTTTTCTCAGCATTCAACTATGTGCGAGCTCCGGGCAGATTAGTATTAACCTGCAGATTAAGTCCATGTCTGCAGGTTAATAGCGTTTTTGCTGGTGACAGGTTCCCTTTAAATGAACATGTTGTAAATTTGGTAATGCACAGTTATTATTATTATTTATTTATATAGCACCATTGATTCCATGGTGCTGTACATAAGAAGGGGTTACATACAAATTACAGTTATCACTTACAGTAAACAAACTTATAATGACAGACTGATACAGAGGGGAGAGTACCCTGCCCTTTCGGGCTTACATGCTACAGGATGGTGGGGAAGGAGACAGTGGGTTGGGGGGTTGCAGCAGTTCCGGTGTTGGTTGAGGTGATATCTTCAGTAGTGGTGAGGAGGTAGTGGGGTCATTGCAGGCTGTAGGCTTTCTTGAAGAGGTGGGCTTTCAGGTTCCGTCTGAAGGATCTGAATGTGGTTGATAGTCGGACATGTTGGGGCTAAGAATTCCAGAGGATGGGGGCTATTCGGGAGAAGTCTTGGAGGCGGTTGGGTGAGGAGCGAATAAGTGTGGAGGAGAGAAGGAGGTCTTGGGAGGATCGGAGATTACGTGAGGGAAGGTATCGGGAGATTAGTTCAGAGACATATGGGGGAGACAGGTTATAGATGGCCTTGTAGGTCAGTATTAGCAATTTGAACTGGATACGCTGAGGGAATGGAAGCCAGTGAAGAGATTTGCAGAGGGGAGAAGCGGAGGAGTATCGAGGAGAGAGATGAATTAGTCAGGCAGCAGAGTTAAGGATGGACTGGAGAGGTGCGAGGGTGTTACCAGGGAGACCACAGAAAAGGATGTTGCAGTAGTCGAGGCGGGAGATGATGAGGGCGTGCACAAGCATTTTAGTAGATTGAGGGTTGAGGAAAGGATGGATTCTGGAAATATTTTTGAGCTGGAGGCAACAGGAGGTAGAAAGAGCTCGGATTTGTGGTTTGAAGGACAGGGCAGAGTCAAGGATTACTCTGAGATAGCGGACTTCCGGTACTGGGGAAAGCGTGATGTCATTAATTGTGATAGATAAGGTAAGGAAGATCTGTGAGGTGGAGGAAAGATGATGAGTTCAGATTTGCCACATTGAGCTTGAGGAAGCAAGAGGAGAAGGAGGATATGTCTGATAGACACTCCGGGATTCTGGACAGCAGAGAGGTGATGTCTGAGCCAGAGAGGTAGATCTGAGTGTCGTCAGCATAAAGGTGGTACTGGAATCCATGGGACTTTGAGTTGACCCAGGCCAAGGGTATAAATTGAGAAGAGTAGGGGTCCTAGAACAGAGCCTTGGGGGACTCCAAACAAAGAATGGGATGAGGAGGTAGTGTGGGAGTGGGAGACGCTGTATGTGCGGTTTGAGAGGTATGAGGAGATCTAGGATAGGGCGACGTCTTTGATGCCAAAGGAGGAGAGGATCTGTATTAAGAGGCAGTGGTCAACTGTGTTGAATGCAGAGGACAGGTCTAGAAACAGGAGTATAGAGTATTGTCCGTTTGCTTTGGCTGTAAGTAGGTCGTTAGTAATTTTGGTCAGGGCTGTCTCAGTGGAGTGATGGAGGCGGAAACCAGATTGTAGTTTGTCAAAGAGCAAGTTAGATGAGAGGTGGGAGGAAAGTTCAGCGTGGACGTGCAGCTCGAGGAGTTTGGAAGCGAATGGGAGCAGTGATATTGGGCGATAGCTGGACATAGCAGTTGGATCGAGGGTTGACTTTTTAAGGGTAGGCGTGATTGTGGCATATTTAAAAGCAGAAGGAAAGGTACCGGACGTTAGCGATAGGTTGAAGATGTGGGTTAGGGATAGGATAAGTGTGGTGGTGAGGTTGGGGAGGAGATGGGATGGGGTCAAGTGCACAGGTTGTGAGGTGCGATTTGGAGACGAGGCGATTAAGCTCCCCTTCAGTGATGTTGGAGAGGGATGTTATGGGGTTTGGGCATTGGTCTGGTATACAAAGAGGTTGTGGTGGTTGAACAATGAAGACTTGCCTTGTTTGGTCGATCTTATTTTTGAAATGTGTGGCAAAGTCCTCAGCAGAGATGAGGGAGCAGTAGTGGGCGGAGGAGGGAGTTGAAAGTTTTGAATAACTTTGGGATTGTAGGATAGGGAAGATACGAGGGTTGTGAAGTAGGCCTGTTTAGCAGAGATGAGGGCAGATTTGAAAGCGAGTGTTTGAATGCAGTGAAGTCGTCTTGCGAATTTGTTTTCTTCCAACGCAGCTCTGCAGCCCTGGACACTTGTCGGAGCTTTTTAGTGGTGTTATTGTGCCAGTGTTGTCTATTGGTACGTCGCATTCTGCCATGAATGAGAGGGTCGACTGTGTCAACAGTTATGGAGTTTTGCTTTGCCCAACGACTGGAGATTGGTGATTCAACACTGGCAAAGGTTTCCTCTAGATTAGACGTAATTTGCGTAAAATGCCAGAAAACTAAATTCACCAGCAGCCTAATATTGTTAATAAAATGCTAATTCAGACAATGCTGGATAACTTAGATTCCCTCTTGTCAAATATTTATTACAGCACTGGCTCACGATTTGGTATCGCCATTGGCTTATTTGTACTATATCACCCAAAGAATATGTTTTCTTCTGTTTCTCACATATGAATCACTGATAATTAAGGCAAAAAAATGAATGTATCTGACACCGCCTGAAATGTACAGTGTGAACGCCTATAACCGGCTTCAAACATCGAGCTCGTTTGCTTCCGCGGTACGGTGTGATCCGGGTCCGTATGAAGCTCAAGGAGCTGCTCATAAGAAAATGGATTTTTCCTGCACAAGAGTCAAGAAGCGATGCAGCAGATCAAGCTCATGTCATATATCGCTAAAGTGGGATAGAAAAGGGAGACGACACTGTTGGGTGCGGCAGATACATTGACATAACAGTTAACTTGGGCTCATCTGATCTGTTTGCGCCATGAACCCAATCTTGTCCAGTGCTGTACAAAAGACGGCAATCACAGTATAGTTACTTAGAATAGGAGTCAGATTATTTAGCGGAAATGTGGAGCATACCATCATACCAAGCTCAGTTCTTGTGTTGCTCATTATTATCTTAGTAGTAGCCTTTAGCTCTTATCCACAAGCAGTAGACTGTGTTGCACAGCCCCGGTTTCCTACATAGGTCAGACATGGATGCCTTGTTCTTCTGATGCTTTGTACACCGTACAGATTCATTTTCCACAGTGGATATAGCCCGTAACAATGGCAGGAATATCATATATACCTCTTATCCTAGCAGCCCTGTAAATAGTTGTGTTTTCCAAGGTACATGAAATGTTTGAAATCCCTTTATTCCTTGACTTGTTATTGCGGCTGTCTGCTCCCTTTCATGCCCGGTATCGTTGGTCATCTTTTCCTTAGTGCATTTGATTGAACCATATTTTAATTCTGTTCACTTGGTTTTCATTCAGACTGTGCTTTGATCCATCTGTACCGCTTGCAATAGACGGCATAACCATGAAAAAAAAAAAGATTGATCACTTGTTTAATAAGAGACCTTTTCAAGTGGGCTAAAGTGCTCCCCTCTCCGAGACAAAAGAGGTCAGCAGAAAATTCTGTTTTATGTGCCGTATGAAGTCATCTCGAAAGCTCTGACCCTTAAAATAGCCAAGGCAGAGATGTTTTCCTTTGCATGGCGACTTCATTTCCAGAACTATTGAAGTGAGAGGCTACATTAACCTGGGTGTACTCGCATTTGAAAGCCAGATTTCTGCTGCTTTCATCTTCCTGTTAATGAAACATTTGAAATCTTGAGGGAGTGTAATATAAATGTTCTGAAGATGAATTGTTTTTAATATAATCTGTGCCATTTTCAGCATTTTTGCCTCATTTCTGTGACTATATGGATTATACCTTGGTAGAGACCATGCATTTATAACAAAGCGTGGAGCGTTAGGTGTAATTATCATAGTGTAATGAGGCTCATAAACATCTGATCGCTACATAGACATATGCACCATACCTACCATGTGTGATAATGAAGCCGTTATCACCGGCTACAATCTGGATTCTTTATTACTATAAGGGATGATGCAAGGTAAGATGAAATGTATACATGTGATATACTATAATTGGACTGGACAGTATTAACCACGCTTTATTGTTATTTTTTCAATTTATTCCACATAGTTTAGACTTTTGTGCGTGAACACATGACCCATGAGCCTTAGGCAAGTTTTACTGTCAAGGGAAAACCAATAAAATATGTGTCTGCAGTAAGATGATTTACAATATGTAATATTGGCTTGGTGGAAAGGTCATATTATTATTTGTGCGCAAATTCTTCTTGAGTGTTACAATAGATCATTGGCTGGCAAACCCCTCAAAATATTTTACATGTACATATCTTGCACTTGCGTCTTATTAGAAGTGGTGTGAGTCAATTCACAAGACCCAGTCCAGGGGCCAGGTCAGTAGTCTTGAGCTGTCGAATGGGAGCTTGAGAACCTCTTCCAACCTGCCAGCATTCATGGCTCTTCTTTTGATCAGCTGTGCTGTAATTGTTTCAGCGCGTCACACACTTGACATTGTGCCAGTACAAATACCATATCTTTTGATTTCTTAGATGTGCTTTTTCCCCCAAAATTTAGGAGGAAAATTGGTGTTTTTTAATTAAGAATGTAGCTTACCTGGCAGGAGGGGGGCGGCTGTGGTGTGGTGGGGTCGCAGGAGGCAGGGTTGCTCCTGCAGCAAGCTGGTGCCCGGTTTCTACGGGCCCCAGGCTGGTAGTAGAGGATGTCCTGATAGTGTGAGGCTGCGGGCCTAGGCCTGGCCTGGCCTGGGGCCCGCAGCAAACCCCACCTTCCGCCGCCAGCTTCCTGCAGCAGCAACCCTTCTTCCCGTGATCCTGCTCCGCCGCTGCTTCCCCCGGTACATTAGCATAAATTCGTAGTATGAGACGCATCACTATTTTATTAAAAACAATTTTTTCCTATTCCCCCCCCCCCCCCAAAAAAAAAAAAAAAAATTTGAGGTCCATCTTATAGTCTGCAAAATATGGTATGCAAAAGAAGAGCCGCCGATGCTGAAAGATGAAACGGATTTCAGGACTCCCATCTATTGGCCACTGACTGGGTCCTGCGACTCATTCCTCACCAACTCTACTTTTTATGCTTTATCTTTTACATGTAACTATCATTGCATACTTTTGATTTATTTATATACTTGTAAGAGAACCTGTCACTTTTTCAAAAATGTAAATTGAAATACCTTGTAAAAATATCTGCGCTCTTCTAATTCCACGGTTCTTTTTCCTGTTGCGCTGTCTCGCTCCATTGCAGAGATATTCACTTTTGTTGCTTTTGGAACGCAATATGTGAACTCTCTGTTTGCAGTTTAGCGGGTCATTTCTTCATACTCTGGGATTGAAAGGTGAAAGCTCATGCCCTCAGCAATAAGCCATAAATGTGAATATCTCTGCAATGGAGCGGTGCAGTTTAAAACAAAAAAAAAAGTGTCCGAATAAGGGCAACTCAGGGATTTTTTTTACGAAACACGTAACTATGTTTTTAGAGTTAGTGATGGATCTTTTTTAAATAAAAAAGCATATATTACATTGTTTTGAATGTGATATGTTTTTTCAAAACAAAACTGGTAGGGTCCATCTTAGGGTACTGTTACACTTAGCGATGCACCAGCGATCCCGACAACTATATGGATTGCTGGTGCACCGCTAAGTGGTCGCTAGTGAGCTACCACACAGGCAGATCTCACCAGCGACATAGCAGGGGTCGGGGGTCGCTACTTACCTGTCAGACGCGGCGATCCTAACGTCCTCCCGTCCACGTCCACGCGTCGCTCGTCAGCGCCACAGGAAGCGCCCGACGAGAAATGGTCCAGGACGTTCTCGCGCGATCAGCGATAATCAGCGGGGGAGCCGGTCGGAGGTAAGTACCACATGTAGCGATATCGCTGCTACGTCACAAAACCAGTGACGTTACAGCGATATTGCTAGCGATGTCGCTATGTGTAACGGGGCCTTTAAACTTTGGGACCAACAGTAATTATTCTCTGTGTACAATATACTCTGAGTGTGTTTTTACATCAATGTGGAGAATTTTCAAAACTAGAAGAGACATTTACTTTGAGCAGGGCCTCTATGGAATTAAGCTTCAGACCCTTGCACACTATACTTGAATATTTTTCCTCTTCATTGCTTACGTTCTGGTCACTTCTGCATTTTACTAATTTACAATCATGTGCGATGGATTTTAAATTCTCGAAGGAGCATCCACTCATGATCATAGATGACATTTTAGAACACAAGGGATCTGATATCACCATTATGTCTTGTGATATCATCATCACTTCATGGCTACAATCCCCGCTTTGAGTCTGGCATTGAATATATGGATTAGTATCAGACTCTGTTATGCTAGACCATATTCATTTAAAGGAGTTGTTTTTAAGCAGCCCTCCTGCTTTGCACTCATTACCTGTATTAATTGCACCTGTTTGAACTCGTTAACCGTATAAAAGTCACCTGTGTACACAATCAATCACGCTCCAACCCATCCACCATGGCCAAATCCAAAGAGCTGTCTAAGCACCAGGGACGAAATTGTAGACCTGCACAAGGCTGGGATATGCTACAGGACAATAGGCAAGCAGCTTGGTGAAAAGGCAATAACTGAAAGATATGGAGAAGATCTGTATGGAGGGGGCCAAAATTCCTGCTGCAGTGTATGCAAACTTGGTCAAGAACTACAGGAAACTTTTGACCACTTTAATTGCCAACAAAGGTTTCTGTACCAAATATTAAGTTCTGTTTTTCTATTTTATCAAATACTTATTTCATGTTTTAAAACACAAATTAATTATGTAAAAATCATACAATGTGATTTTCTGTTTTTTTTTATTTTTAGATTCTGTCTCTCACAGTTGAAGGGTATTTGCAATAAAAATTACAGATCTTTCCATTTTTTTTAGGTGGGAAAATTTGCAAATTTTGCAGTGTATCAAATACTTATTTTCCCCACAGTAGTTGCAGTTAGATGAATACCCGATCTTGCCGCTGGCATCAGAGAATCCTGACAGCGCGCCGTGCACTCACTGTGAGTAACAGTATAGAAGGTTACGAATAACAGAATATTATAGGTAGATGGTTGACCCAGCTTAGGGGAAGGAATTTTTTTCCCTATGGAGAAAATTGGCTTCTACTCTGTGGGTTTTTTGTCTTCCCCAGGATCAACAGTGCAGAACAGCTGCACTAAAAATAGGCTGAACTAGATGGACATAAGGTCTTCCTTCAGCCTTCAAAACTATGTTACAAGTCTGCAGTCACACAGTGACTTTAATGACAAATCTGGATAACCCCTTTAATTAATATGTCTTCTTATGTTTTATTACAGTTTAAGTTCACACTAATGAACTCTCTCATCATCAAAAAACACCCCCATTTCTCTTTAATCATACTAGTAGTTATGAGTTAAGAAATTGGTTAGCTCCGTCCTTTCACATTATACCGGATGAACACTAAGAAGCTGCTGGTTGATTTTAACCCCTTCACCACCTTTGCGGTTTTCCGTTTTTGTGCTTTCATTTTTTGCTCCCCTTCTTTTCAGAGCCATAACCTTTTTTATCTTTCTGTAAATATGGCCATGTGGGGGCTTGTTTTTGCGGGATAAGTTGTACTTTTGAATGAATCCATTGATTTTACCATATATTGTACTGGAAATAGGAAAATAATTTCAAGCGCTGTGAAATTGCACAAAAAATTGCTATTCTACAATTGTTTATTGTGATATATATATATATATATATATATATATAATTATCCAGGTCGGTACGAGTATGCAGATACCAAAATGTGTAGGTTCTTTTTTATTTACAGTGAGTGATGAAAAATAAAATCCAAAGTTTGTAAAAAAAAAAAAAAAAGTCGCCATTTTTCCGTAGCGTCTCCATTTTTCATGATCTGAGGCTGGGTGAGAACTTTTTTTTGCACGCCGAACTGACGATATTATTGGTGTTATTTTGGCGTAAATACGATGTTTTGATAGCCCATTATTGCATTTTCTTGCAAAGTTTTTTTCACTTGTTACGCCATTCACCGATCAGATTAATTTACTTTATATTTTGATAGATTGGGCATTTCTGAACATAGCAATATCAATTATGTGTATTTTTTTATTATATTTTGAATGGGGTGATTTGAACCTTGGTTTTTTTTTTGGTTTTTTTTTAAACTTTTTTTTAAACTTTTTACTGGCTTTCATAGTCCCCTTAGGAGACTTGAAGCTGCGATCATTTGATCAGATCAGCTGTGCAGGGAAAGATGCGGACTCTGCCTATACGTCCAAGGTTGTGAAGGGGTTAAGTTTGGGGTGCAACTTCTTACCTGCTCGCCCTCAGCATGACTGGTGGTTGAAGTACTGTTGGCTTTATAGGGATGAGTTAAACATTTTTTTCCTGAGTTTTGACATCTAAAGTATCTAGAGCCTCAATTAGTGCTCGTGTAGATGGATCCGTACCTCTGTACCGCAGGGAACAGAATATGGTGAGAGTACCTTGGAAAATCCTCTATATGAATTTTTAGGCAAATAGTGGTATAAACCCCTACACTTGTATAGATGCGATAAATATAACTTTGCAGTTTTTCCAATCGTACTGATCTCTAAACACACAGTATGCTTTGAAAATTACATTTAAAGTGAATCTGTCATTAGTATCAACTTTTCTAAGCAGTCTTTATGGGCATGCAGGTCATAGGAAGCTGAATAAAGTGATAACTTGATATCTGCGATCCAATGTCTTGTCCCAGAGAAATCCACATTTTTTTTTATACAAATGAGCTATTAAAGGGAATCTGTCACCTATTTTTTTACTATCAGCTGCTGGCACCGCCATCAGGGGCTTATCTACAGCATTCTGTAATGCTGTAGATAAGCCTCCGATGTAACCTGAAAGAGAAGAAAAATAAGTTATATTATACTCACCCAGGGGCGGTCTGGGTCCGTTTTTGGTCCGGAGGGTGTCGTGGACCGGTCCGACGCCTCCCATCTTCTAACTATGACGTCCTCTTCTTTGCTTCCCGTCGCTGCTCTTGTGCAGGCGCACTGCTCTGCCCTGTTGAGGGCAGAGCAGAGTCCTGCAGTGCGCAGGCGCCGGACCTCTCTGACCTTTCTCAGCGCCTGCGCACTGCAGGACTCTACCTCTGCTGTAGTGTGTTAGTTCTAATTTCACTGCAGAGCTGTATGTGATTATGAGAACAGACTGTCAGTCATTACATGTCTCACATTGGTATTGCATCCTTTCATTTATAATAAGCTCTGAGATTCTCCTGCAGATCTGTGTCCGGCCCATAGTCCTGAACAGGTCATTTACGTTTAAGGAAACCGTTAATTTCCCTGGAACAAGACATCCGGTCACAGATATCATAGAATCGTAGAGTTGGAAGGGACCTCCTGGGCCATCTGGTCCAACCCCCTGCTCAAAGCAGGATTCGCTAAATCATCCCAGTCAGATGTCTGTCCAGCCTCTGTTTGAAGACTTCCATTGAAGGAGAACTCACCACTTCTCGTGGCAGCTTGTTCCACTCATTGATCACTCTGTCAAAAAGTTTTTTCTAATATATAATCTGTCTCCTCCCATTCAGTTTCATCCCATTGCTTCTAGTCTTTCCTTGTGCAAATGAGAATAAAGTTGATCCTTCTACAATGTGACAGCCCTTTAGATATTTGTAGACAGCTATTAAGTCTCCTCTCAGTCTTCTCTTTTGCAAACTAAACATTCCCAAATTCTGCAACCTTTCCTCATAAGACACGTTTGCAGACCAGTCACCATTCTGGTCGCTCTTTTCTGAACTTGCTCTAGTTTGTTGATGTCTTTTTTAAAATGTGGTGCCCAAAACTGGACACAATATTCCAGATGAGGTCTGATCAAAGAGGAGTAGAGGGAAATAATGACTTCACGTGATCTAGACTGTATGCTTCTGTTAATACATCCTAGTATTGCATTTGCCTTTTTTGCTGCTGCATCACACTGTTGACTCATATTCAGTCTGTGATCTATTAGTATACCCAAGTCTTTTTCACATGTGCTGTCGCTTAGCCCTATTCCTCCCATTCTGTATATGCTTTTTTCATTTTTATTGCCCAGATGTAGTACTTTGCATTTTTCCCTGTTAAAAACCATTCTGTTAGTTGCTGCCCACTTCTCCAGTTTATTTATATCTTTTTGAATCCTCTCTCTCTCTTCTCTAGTATTAGCTATCCCTCCTAGCTTTGTGTCATCAGCAAATTTAATCAGTTTACCCTCAATTCCTTCATCTAAATCATTGATAAAGATGTTGAACAATACAGGGCCCAGGGCAGAGCCCTGTTTACCCCACTTGAGACATTCTTCCAACTGGATGTGCAGCCATTTACGACCACTCTTTGGGTCCGATCACTAAGCCAGTTATGAATCCACCTAACAGTTGCCTTGTCCATTCCATACTTAGTAATTTTTTAAATAAGGATTGTATGAGATACTTTGTCAAATGCATTGCTGAAGTCAAGATATACTATATCTACAGCACTTCCTTGATCCAACCAATCAGTGATTCCGTCATAGAAGGAAATTAAGTTAGTCTGACATGACTTATTAGTTACAAACCCATGTTGACTCGGTTTAATCACTTCATTCTTATCCAGGTACTGACATACATGTTGTTTAATAATTTGTTCAAAGATCTTTCCTGGTATAGAAGTCAGACTCACCGGCCTATAGTTGCCTGGGTTCACCTTCTTCCCCTTTTTGAAGATAGGAACAACATTTGCTCTTCTCCAGTCTTCTGGGACTTCTCCTGTTCTCCAAGAATTTTCAAAGATTATGGAGAGGGGTTCAAAAATTTCTTCTGCTATCTCCTTCAGTACTCTGGGGTGTAATTCACCTGGACCTGGAGACTTGAATTCATTTAGGTTAGCTAAGTGTTTCCTCACTATCTTTCTGTTTATAGATATCCTGGATTCTTCTATTCCCTTAATAGGACAGTGAAGAACAGTTGATGTTACATTTCCTTTCTGAGAGAAAACAGATGCGAAATAGGAATTTAAAAGTTCGGCCTTCTCAACATCCTGTCTTACCATTTCATCATTTTCATCCTGTAAAAATCCTATAGCATCTTTGACTTTTCTTTTACTTTTGTCATATCCCCAAAATCCTTTATTATTGCTTTTGACATCTCTTGCAAGCCTCAATTCATTTTCAGCTTTAGCTAATCTGATTTGTGCCCTGCAGGTTCTGCAGACAGCATTATATTCTTCTTTAGATATGCCTCCCTCTTTCCATTTTATAAACATTTTTTTCTTCCTTTTTAGCATGTGCTTAAGTTCTGTGTTCATCCATCCTGGTTTCCTTAAATGCTTCCTATTCTTCCCTCTTTTCGGAATTGTTAACAATTGTGCTTTGAGAATTTCATTTTTCAAGATTTCCCATCCTTCCTGGACATTTTTGTCTTTAAGGATATCCAGCCATTGGATCCCTCCAATTCTCTTTCTGAATCCCTTAAAATCTGCCTTTCTGAAATCTAACCTTGACGTCTGAGTCTTCACAGGTCTTCCTCCTCTAGTTATCCAAAATTCTAAAATAGCATGGTCGCTACCTCCTGGGTCCCAGCCACTTTTACCTCCTCAACCATTTCCTCCCTGTTTATAAGGATTAGATCCAAGGTAGCAGTTTCCCTTGTTTTCTCCCCTACCTTTTGGAAGATAAAGTTGTCAGCAAGAGAGGATAAGAATTTCCTTGACCTGTTAGTTTTGCCTGAGAGAGATTCCCAACAAATGTCTGGATAGTTGTTGGAAAACTTGGCCATTTGATGTATAAAAAGTTCATCCATATCTTCAGCTTGCACAGGCGGCCTGTAGTAAATGCCTACAATGGTGTCCTTTCCATTGTTCTGTCCTTGTATTCTTACCCAAACAGTTTTCACAGAACTCCCAGTCTCTGAAGCTTCAATCTCTGTGCAGATATACGCGTTTCTAACATACAATGCGACACCTCCTCCTCGTTTATCAAGTCTGTTTCTTGCAAATAAGTTGTATCCTTCTAGCCTTGTATTCCAATCATATGTATCGACCCACCAAGTCTCAGTGATTCCAATGACATCATATTTCATTTCCTGTGTTAGTAGTTCCAATTCTCCTTGTTTGTTGCCCATGCTTTGTGCATTAGTATAGAAACATTTTAGTTGCGATTGGTTTCTCTTTCTCCAATATTTTTATTAATTAGATTCTTTTGTCTTTGTTCTTCCTTTCCACTTCTAATAGCAGAGTTCTCAATAGCATTTGTCAGGTGTATGGCTTTTTCTGGTCTTTTGCTTCCCTTCCCATGTTGTTCTAGTTTAAAGCGCTCCTTACAAGTGTAGCAAGGCGATGTATTATCAATGTATTATTTTATTCAACTTTCTAGGACCTGCATTTCTGTATAGACAGCTTAGAAGGACTGATCTTCCCGACAGATTCCTTTTAACAGATGTCATCACCTTATATTTGTAAGGTCACTGAATCTGTCTGTTTCTGATGGGCAAATGCTCAGTTCCAACACACATTAAGGTGCCAGAATTTGGTACCACAAAATAGGATCATACCCTTAAGCTGCCAAGCACTTTATAAGCACCAATATATAGCGACTGGGGTGTTTTTTTTTTACAAGCCCTTTGATGGTAACTAACAGAAGTACATAATAAAATGGGATTAGTCCGATCTGATTGTTGGATAATTAGTTTTGTTTTAACTACATTGCTAATTTCTCCATGACTTGCATATACTAATTATTTCATATAGAGCCTAATCTCCAGAGCCCAAAGGGCTTTTAACAGTGTCAGTGACATTTTCTGAAGAGAATTTATATTGTATTTGCCTTTTCATCCTCTTCAGCACTGATCGTTGCTCATTTTTATTATTTCGAATCACTATATTACAAGTTCCTTATCACATCACTTGTTAGACAGATTGGAGTTAAAGGCTTACTGCCAAGATATGTGCTCTCACAAGAGTCCTGTAATATGATGTAAGGTTTTTGAAATATACTAGGTTTCTTGTAGGCCTAGTTAAATTTGACATTTAAAAAAAAAATCTTCACAAAAATCTCTATATTTTGGTAATTTTTGTACCTTTACCTAGAAGTATTATCTGATGGCACAAGTATATGGGATCTGTATGAATAATATCTTGTCAATTCTGATCACTGACAGGTATTCAAATGGCCCTTTCACAATTTGCAATGTGTTGATTGTAACGTTGCAGGAGTGTGGCGAGGCCAGGTCTCTTGGCACCAACGCTGGAACTTTACAACAGTCTGTATTGTGTTCTCTTGAAAGTTTTTTTGTGCTATGATGGGCTGACTTTAAAGCCAGAAGAATTTTGATCAGACTGCTTTCCCCACTCCTGAATACGCAGGAACACTCATCCAAGCCTGGCTTCCCTATGAGAAAGCTTCTGCTAGAATAATCTGTGAACAGCTTATTTCCACGCAGAACAAAATAATCAAACAGTTGAATTTCAGCCACCCAATCATTATGGTCGCTAACTTCATCTGAAGACCACATACACATTAGCTGGTTGGCCAATCCTGCTCAAATTGGTGGGTTCAGATGACTTTTATCTAATGCAGGGTGATTCAGTAAAGGATGCAGAAAAATTATACTCTTGGTATTCTTAAGCGAGAGACCATAACACACACATATTAACATGAAAAGACACATGATCTATACAGATGTTCAAATTGATTTCCATTGGTGGCATAACAGATATCTAGGCAGTAGTCAAGTTCTGTAAGGACCTATGCCAGCATATCCTTGGAATTCGACTCCTCTGTTTAAGTGAAGCATTGTCTCGGGTTGTTTAGATCATTTGTCTGGGGAGCAGATGCATTGTCCTTGATGTGGCCCCAAAGAAAGAAGTTGCAAGGTGATAGATCTTGAGATCGTAGAAGCCAGCGCAACAGTGGTGAAACATGTCGGGCACAGCCAATCTAACATACCAGTAGAGTTTAATTTAGGTATCTGCCATCCAAATTGAAATATGAAGGGGCACCATCCTGCTGATAGACTATGTTTGGCAGATCTTTCTCTTTCTGTGGTATAAGCTATTCTAGGTAGGAGTGGACAAAGCAGGATCCTCAGCAAAAAAGAAGGTACCTTAGATTTCTCTCTCACCCATGACAGCACCACGGAGAGAGGAGATCCACACTTCAGGGACAGGAACCTACAGATAAAAGGACGGTACCTCTCCGCCTTCAGTTGGGTTCCTGTCCCTGACGGGGGGACCCACAGTACGGCGTACCTGTGATTTCAAAGAAGAGTCCAGATCCGGGGCCGACCTGTCCGATATACGGCAGCGGGGAGGCCCCTGTCGCGGCAGGATCGGTGCCCGAAGCCGGCACCGCTGGGGCCGATGCAGGCTGCCAGGTGAGCGGGGGGAGACGTCGGTGCCGCCGCTCCGGAAAGAAGATCGGGGCTCACGGGGACCCAGTGGAGGTGCGGGCAGCGCCATGGTACAGAGAGTACCAAGATGGCCACTGCCCTGGAAGTAGAAGAGCGGCTTCCGGGTCCCTGAAACCGGCGCATGCGCAGGAGCACGCTCCACGGCCAGCGCGGTTCAGGATCAGAGCGGTGACGTCACGGGGGCGGCAAATTTAAAAATGGTGGATTCAGAACTCCTGGCTGGAAGCGATCCTGATAATGATAGCGACCAGCAACAGGAGCAGCATGCCAGGCTGCAGCCCAGGCAGCAGCAGCACCACCAACACCACCACCGGCAGAAGGAACGAGACAGAGATGGCCGTTCCAGCAGTCACTCCACGTGGCGCAGTACATCAGCGGCAAGGAGCAAATCGCCACCAGGAGATCAAGAATTTTTTTTATGCAAGACTCACATAGTTTTTTCTCCCATGATACATGTAGGGGTCTAGTGCAAGTGGGGCATTCTCTGTTCTTCTTTTTCCCCTTCTTCTTTCCCTAATAAGGGAGAGGAATTGTATTACAAGGGTGAACATTCATGAAGATCACTTACCCCCAAAGGTGCGCGGCTGCAGGTACCGGTTCGGGAGATGGAGTCAGGTCCTGTATAGGCTGATCTTCTTTGTCAGGAGACTCCGGATTTCGCATCCGACCTAAGGGTCGCAATCAAATCAGAGGTTCAGAGCTCCCTTGTATCCCTTAAGCATAGGGATAAAACGAGGAAAAAAGACACGATAGGAACCTCCCAGTCAGACTCTTCCACGTCGGGAGAAATCTTGTCTAAAACCTAAGAATCCGGCTCATCCTCAGACGAGGAAACAGGAGGGCGTCACTGTTTTCCCCTAGAAGAGGTAGACAGACTAGTAAAAGCTGTAAGGTCTACCATGGGGGTATTGGACCCTAGGCCGGATAAAACAGTCCAGGACATAATGTTCGGGGGACTAGGCCAGAAAAAAAGGAGAGTATTTCCGCTTAACGAAATTGTCAAGGGCCTAATCAAAAAAGAATGGGACAAGCCAGACAGGAAAAATACTACAGTCCCTTCCCTGAAAAGAAAATATCCCTTTGAGGAGGAGGCATCTACGTCTTGGGATAAAGCCCCGAAGCTCGACGTAGCAGTCGCAAAGGCCTCAAAGAAATTTGCCCTACCCTTTGAGGACATGGGCACCCTCAGGGACCCCCTAGATAAAAAGGCAGATACCTTTCTAAAGGGGGCATGGGAGTCAGCAGGCGGTAACCTCAGGCCAGCCATAGCGGCGACATGTACTTCAAGAGCCCTAATGGTATGGGTGGACCAACTTGAGAAACAGCTGAGGGAAGGGACACCAAGAGATAAGATCTTAGATTCTATCCTAGTAATAAGGGAAGAGGCTGCCTTCCTAGCGGACTCATTGGCCGATTCAGTCTGGTTATTGTCCAAAACAGCAGCACTTTCAAACGCGGCCCGAAGAACACTATGGCTTAAGAGTTGGCCATGGGACCTACAGACCAAAATGAAATTATGTTCAATCCCCTGTGAAGGGAAATTCCTTTTTAGGGAGACGTTAGATGACATCCTCCAGAAAGCAGGGGACAAGAAGAAAGGGTTCCCAAATTTGGGGCCAGCAGCATTTAAAAGGCCCTTTCGAAATAGGAGGTTTTTTCAGAGGAGACCACCGAGGGAACAAAAGTGGGATGACAAAAGAAGAGAGAGAGGGTTCATCTTTAGTAACTCTTCCCGAGACAAAAAGCCCTTCAAGTGACAGTACGCCCAGGGTGGGGGGAAGGTTAACCCTTTTTCTTCCAGCTTGGAGTAAAATTTCAAACAACCCATGGATAGTAAACCTAATCCAGGAGGGCCTAAGAATAGACTTTCTCTCTCTTCCGCCTCAAAAGTATGTAACAGCGCCGCTGAGATCCAGTACGCGAGAACAGGAAGCGCTAGAAAGCGAGGTCCTAGGCTGAGTAAAAAAAGGAGTCCTCCAGGAGGTTCCCCTGCAGGATATGGGCAGAGGGTTCTACTCCCCTCTTTTTCTAGTAACCAAACCGGACGGCATCTTTCGAACGATCATAAATCTGAAAAAGCTAAACGAATACGTCAGGAATCAGAGCTTCAAAATGGAGTCGATCAGGTCCACCACCAAAATCCTGTTCCCAAACTGCTACATGACGGTGTTAGATCTCAGCGACGCCTATTATCACGTTCCTATCCACAAAGACTCCAGAAAATATCTCAGGTTAGCCGTCTCAATAAAGGGCAAGGTGAAAGAATTCCAGTACAGAGCCCTGCCATTCGGAATAGCCATAGCCCCGCGGGTATTTACCAAAATAGTAGCAGAAATGATGGCTCATATAAGGGAACAAGACATAGTAATAATCCCGTATCTAGACGATTTCCTAATAGCAGGCAGCTCGGCTCAAAAATGCAGGGAACAGAGGGACAGGGTGATGGACACTCTACAAGGCCTAGGCTGGCTTCTAAATCTAAAAAAATCAAGATTGGAGCCCAGCAGGGTACAAGAATTCTTGGGCCTAACACTGGACTCAAACATTCAGGAGTGTGGCCTCCCAGACCACAAAAAGGAGAAAATCGCTCAAATTACAGCAAGAGCAATTCAAAATCCCTCTATGACATTAAGGAAAGCTATGTCACTGCTGGGTTCCCTATCCGCCTGCCTGCCAGCAGTTCAATGGGCTCAGTTACACATGAGAGATCTCCAGTGGGACGTATTAGCCAACCAGGCAGCAATAGGGGGACACCTAGAGGGTCGTATTACCCTAAATTCAAGAACTATTCATTCCCTAGCTTGGTGGGGAAACCAGGAAAATCTGTCCAAAGGGATCCCCTGGGTAACAAAGATAACACACATAGTGACAACGGATGCCAGTCCCACGGGATGGGGAGCACACATGAACAACGAGGTGGCTCAGGACGTATGGGGAGATCAAGAATTAAAAGCTTCCTCAAATCAAAAAGAGCTTCTAGCAGTAGGCTATGCACTGACACACTTCCTACCCCTGCTCCAGAATCACCATGTCCGCATTCTTTCGGACAATCGAGTCACAGTGGCCTATGTAAATCATCAGGGGGGAACCAGGTCCCAAGCCCTAATGGACACATCCGCCAGAATCCTCAAACTTGCGGAGGCAAACCTGCTATCTCTGTCAGCCCTACACATCCGGGGTACAGAGAATCAAAGGGCAGACTTTCTGAGCCGCACCCAATTACGACAGGGGGAATGGGTACTAAAGTGGTCCATTTTTCGGCAGATTGTAAAAATGTGGGGGACCCCAGACATAGATCTGTTTGCCGATTTCAAAAACAAAAAAGTAGACACCTTCTGCTCCCTAGATCCCAGGGGGAATCCTCTAACTCTGGACGCGTTTATGCTCCCATTGACACAGAGTATAAGGCCGGTTTCACATTTGCGCTTTATGGCGCTGCGACGGCCTGCGTACAGCCGCCTCTAAGCCACGCCCCATCCGGTCATCGCCGACTACTAGCGCACATGGACGCTTGCGATCTGCGCACCCTATCGTTAGCATAGGGTGCGCAGATTGTGCGCTGGCCGTGCGCTAGCAGGATTTTGCCGTGCGCTACGCACTTTTGAAGGTGCGCCGAAATGCAACATGCTGCGTTCGGCGCACACGGGCGCACCTTCAAAAGTGCGCAGCGCACGGCAAAATCCTGCTAGCGCACGGCCAGCGCATGATCTGCGCACCCTATGCTAAAGATAGGGTGCACAGATCGCAAGCGTCCATGTGCGCTAGTAGGCGGCGATGACCGGATGGGGCGGGCAGGGAGCCAGCAGGGGGCGGGGCTTAGAGGTGGCCGTGCGCAGGCCCTCGCAGCGCCATAAAGCGCAAATGTGAAACCGGCCTAACATATGCCTTTCCCCCAATCATGCTCATTCCAGCGGTCCTAAGGAAAGTCAGGGAGGACGGGGCAAGAATGATACTGATAGCCCCTTTCTGGCCCAAAAGAACCTGGTTTTCCTGGCTAAGAATGCTCTCAGTAACCGACCCATGGATCCTACCGGATCTCCCGGACCTGCTATCGCAGGGCCCAGTGTTACATCCTCAGGCACCGAACCTCCATTTAACAGCATGGAATTTGAGAGGGTGCTGATGAGGGACAGGGGATTTTCAGAGAACCTGATAACTACATTACAAAAAAGTAGGAAATCGGTTACGATGAGAGCTTACGGCAAAACATGGAAAAAATTCCTATCCACTTCTAGGGCAAAGGTTCAGGACGGGGTTCAGATTGATAAGATCCTAGAATTTCTACAAAAGGGCCGAGAGCAGGGTCTGGTGGTCAACACATTAAAAGTACAAGTAGCGGCATTAGGCACCCTCTATAACCGTGATGTAGCAGGTGACCCTTGGGTTTATTAAGGCCGCAACCAGGTCTAAGCAAATAGCTAGTCAAAGGTTACCGTCATGGGACCTGAATCTTGTACTTTCAACACTGACAGGCCCTCCGTTCGAACCAATTTACTCGGCACCCCTAAAAATCCTATCACTTAAAATGGTGCTTCTGGTGGCACTAACATCAGCTCAAAGAGTGAGCAATATTCAAGCCTTATCAGCAGGGCCACCTTTTACAAAAATTCTAGAGGATAGAGTCATCCTAAAACCTGACCCGGCCTATCTACCTAAAGTATCATCACATTTCCACAGGTCCCAAGAGGTAGTCCTTCCTTCCTTCTGCCCAAATCCAAAAAATAAGGGGGAAGAAAAATTCCACACTTTAGATGTTAAAAAGTGCCTAGTACAGTACTTAGAGGCCACCAAAAAATGTAGGAAGGAAGGCTCTCTCTTTGTATGTTTCCATGGTCCTTGGAAGGGGATCAAGGCATCCAAGAGTACCCTGGCAAGGTGGATAAGGGATGCGATTGCCCTGGCATACTCATCCAGTGGAAATACCATCCCGGAGGGGCTGAGAGCTCATTCCACAAGGGCAATGGTGACCTCATGGGCTGAAAGATCTGAGGTATCAATAGAACAAATCTGTAAGGCGGCCACCTGGTCATCACCTTCGACCTTTTTCAGGCACTATAGATTAGATCTAGCCTCTACGTCTGACCTGACCTTCGGGAGAAGGGTCCTTCATGTGGTGGTCCCTCCCTAAGCTACCAATCTCTGTAATTCTCTCCGTGGTGCTGTCATGGGTGAGAGAGAATAGCTTAGTTACTCACCGATAACGGTGTTTCTCGGAACCCATGACAGCACCCGCTTATTCCCATCCCCTTTACGAGTGTGGTGAGCACGTTTTACTGTTAGTAGAGTGTTTCCGTTTAGGCACGGTGCTTTTGATAAATAAGTAGTATTATAATATTATGTATATATTTCTGCTGTCTAACCTGGAGACCCTCTGATGCTCTGTAACCAACTGAAGGCGGAGGAGAGGTACCGCCCTTTTATCTGTAGGTTCCTGTCCCTGAAGGGCAGATCCCCTCTCTCCGTGGTGCTATCATGGGTTCCGAGAAACACCGTTATCGGTGAGTAACTAAGCTATTTGCGCCTGCTCATTGCACAGAACACTGTTAGCTTGGGCAACTTTCTCATGTCCTTGATAAGGTTATATGGTTTCTGAGCTATCCAAATTCCTATCTAGTGGTTGTTGACCTTCCCACTGAGTTGAGAGGTAGCTTCATCACTGAACACTAGCCTGTCAGCAAACTCAGACTCTTCCAATCGTCCCTGCAAGTGAGTGCAAAAGTTTGAGTTTCGGTTTGTTGTCTTGCTTCAGCTCCTAAAGAATATGCTTGTAAAATAGAAGTTTTCGTAAGGTACGCCATACTGCATGTCGTTCCATACTAAGCTGCCTGGACAGCTTTCTAGGACTGCTCCAAATCTGTTCACTTTTTCTTATGCAGTCTTTGGACAACCTGTGACATAAACACCCAATGGTTTCAAATTGCTTAAAGCAATGCAAAATGCAGTTTCTATGCAGTGCACATTTAATAAGTTTATTCTGGAAGTTTTATAACAAACAAACAAACCCATTCTTACAAATGCTAACAATCAAAAATCTTTGATGCCTGCATCTTATATGACACTATGTAAGCACATTTTATTTTAATCCCTTAGTGACCCAGCCAAGTTTTTCAAATCTGACATGTCCCATTTAGTGATGAGCATGCTCGGGTGGCCTCGCGAGTATTTTAGCATGCTCGGAGATTTAGTTTGTCGATACAGCTGCATGATTTGTTGCTGCTGGACAGGCTGAATACATGTGAGGAATGCCTGTTTGTTAGGGAATTCACACGTGTATTCAGGCTGTCCAGCAGCCGTAAATCATGCAGCTGAGGCATGAAAACTAAATCTCCAAGCACGCCAAAATAATCGGACACCCGAGCAACGATGCTACTGGCCCATCACTAGTCCCTTTATATGTCAATAACTGGAATGTTTCAATATATTCCAGGGATTTTGAGATTGTTTTTTCGTGACACATTATACTTTGTTAGTGATAATTTTAGTTTGAAATATTTTGCATTTATTTATAAAATATCAGATTTTAGACAAAAATGTAAACGGAAAATTAGCAATTTTCAAACTTTGAATGTTTATACCTTTAATCCAAATAGTCATTTATCTTATGTTTGCCTATGTCCTTTTATTTGGTTAGGATGTTGGAAGGTTGAAAGATTTAGCAGCCATTTTTCCAAGGAAGTTTACAACATTTTAGGGATCTATTCCGTTTTGAAGTATCTTTGAGGGTGTCATATATTAGAACTCCCACAACCCCAAAAGTGATAGTATTTTAAAAACAGCATCCCGCAACACGTTCAAACCTGCAGTCATGTTGTTTATTAACCTTTCAGGTGCTTTTCAGTAATTAACGCAAAGTGGAATAACAGGAATTAAAAATTATATTTTTACCACTAATGTGTTGATGACTTCTGAGGAGCTGCTGTAGCTGGCAGACAATAAGGCCATTACTTGGTGTTGGATTTCCATGGCAATCATCAGGAGTACACAGTCTCAGTCTCATGGTGCCCATGGCGCTAAAGGGAGAGCCACTATGTCCTGCTAACTAATTAGATGCTGTTGTCTGTATTAACAGCAGTATTTAAGGGATTAAACGATCGTGGCTGGTGCAGCAGGTTGTCAGCTAGTGTCAAGGGATGCTATGATCTTATATCTCAGGTCAGTAAAAAGATGTATTGGTGGTCACTAAGGGGGAAATAGAAGCTGTGCTGTGATTGGTTGCTTTTATTTTCAGTCACTGGCAATTTACCACTGATGTTACTTTCACTGCAGGTCTTTACTTTTGCACCATCCTTTTTCAGTCACTCTTTATGTATGGATGCTTTTAGTATCTCCATGACACATCCTTCTGTAATTGAATATTTGCGTAAACACTCTTTAAAGAGGTTGTCTCTAAATGAAAAAGCCTTATTCGTATGACCAAGGTCGGACACTCCATTGGTGCAACCTTTGTCCTTTTTGTTTCCAAAACATCAATCACATTCTGTCCATAGACACATAAAGGGGCGAATTGTGAATAGTAATTGGACTTTAAAGGGCCCATATACTGTTTTTTGCACATGGGGCTCTTTTGTATGTGCCAGCCCCTGCATATGACCTATTTGGGAATCTGTGCATAATATAGTTCTGTAAAAGATGTCTAAGACCATGCGTTAAAGGGCATATAGCATCTCGAGTGTCTGATCAGAACCTTGCTTTGTACTGATAAGGATTATTCCATGGCATTACTGTCAGCAGATGGGTATCACTGCTTTGTCGGACAAGTCTAGTTTTACAGTTCTTTAGGCTTGTCCAGGGAAGATGTACCGTATATCTTTGTACCGTGTTAGCCAGTAGATAGAAAAATATTCAGGATTGAGAGTCCTCAGTAGTTGATACCGGTCTGAGGGTGTTACCATCTTTTCAGTTAGCCATTAAAAGGTATCAACTACTGAGGACTCTCAATCCTGAATATTTAGGCTTGTCCATTGACTTCCAGAGCAGCCCCCTTTGGGTGGCATCAGATGCAGTTTACTTCCCCCTGTATGAGCATTTTTGCATGCCCAGCATGATATGTATTTGTATTTTGCTGAACTTGCCTATTCTTTCCAATACCTTGTCATATGGTTAGCTATCACTTTGGCGTTTTATGTCTTTCTATTTTCATTGTGCTTTTTTTCACTAACTGAGTTCCGACTTTTGTAACTTGACATATTGTGATGAGTGTTCTTTTCCGAATGTAGCCATATGTTATGTACATTTTTTACAGCTTAAAATAGTCTATCTACATAACATTTCAGTGTTTATTAGGAAACAGGGATCTAGTGCAGAATAAGAAAGTATTTGTAGTCATAATAAGTAAGTTGAAACTGCTGGCCCAGATGTCAGAGTAAAGATAAAGAGGGAGAGGATATGGTCTGCTTGAATTAATTAGTGGCTGTTCTAAAATAGTGGTTGTCTAAACAGCGTGTGCACCCAAGCAAGCACTCCGACTGCTAATCCCCTGCATTTCTTCTCCACACAAAAATCCTGCCTTCCAGCTACCAACAGACAGATGGGAACGGTTAGCTGCAGCTTACCTTAGAGCAACTGCTCAGGCGGGTTTTCTCAAACATTGTTTGTTGGTCTTCTGTGATGAGAACTCCCAGACTTAGAGAGTCAATCAATGCAACCATCAGTCACATCAATATAAGAATGAGCTAGTAAATGAGATCCATTAGCTGTATTAGCTGGGTGTACATTACCAAGTGAGTGCATGTTGTAGGGTATCCAAGGAGTAATGTTAGCTCCATTACCTTGGCCTTTTAGGATATTGTATTCTACTAGGGCCGAGTTTCTTTAGATGCAAGTATATGCTTAAAACACTCATGCTGTCAATGCATTTGAAATAATAAGTTGAACAATTCATATCACATACTATTTTGTAATAGAAATCTATTATTTGGAGTTTACTTAATTTTGTTAGTGTAGATGGATGTAGGCAGTGGATATACAGCATTTCTCTAATAAACAGTCATGCACTTCTAGGCGCTGATTCAGCAAAGCAATTTCGTCAGAATTCTGGGATAAATTGCTTTGAAATGTTGCAAAATTTTTGCACAACTAGTGGTTGTGCAAAAATGTTGCAACTTTTGGCGTTTTCACACCAGTTTTCACCAACTACACCGAACTAGGTGAAGTTGGAGCGTAATTCCATAGATTATCTTATTTATGACGAGTTGCAGTGTTCCTCATGCCAGAAATTTTACTCCAGTCCAGGACTAATTTAATATTTCTGGCATGTTACAAGGAGCTACCTTCATGAATCAGGAGCATCTGACTCTACCAAGCGAGAAAATCGCTCATCTTGGCAAAATGCTGCTCTAGAGTGCGCCATGTATGTAGGATACAGAGTGGTAGTAAAAATGTACTAAAAATAGGCAAATAAGCAACACCCTATCTACCGACACATGCACATAAAAATACACCCAATTAACCACGGCACACAATCATATCCACTATGTCACTATGTCCACCCATCCAACATTGCTAATGACCTATGAGGTAAGACATCATCATTGACAGCCAAAGAGTATGGGATGTTCCAAAGGAGGGTTTTTATTTTGTTTTTCTTATTTTACACTTTGGGAACAGTTTCATTTTCCAGTATTGCTGCAAACTTTAAAAATGAAAGGTACTTAGCGGTTTTTGATCGAAGAGCACAAAGGCCATCCAACCGTGTCATAACGTACCTAAATAGTGATGGTCACTAATGTACTACCTCTCCATTTGCCAAGCCAGGGCTCACCTGATGGAGTACCTTATGTTTTTAACATTTTCAGCAATATTGGAGTTCATGTATTTATTAATTGCAGTGTGCATTTATGGGATGACATTGAATTTTTGCTACGATTGCTGGGGAAAAAAAAACTCAAAACAACGTGATCAGCCTTCTCTGGCGTAAGCAATGTTCTGCATTGTATAAAATGCCATTTTTAGTAATTTTTGCAAAGTGAATTGCAGATTTAGAATTTGATGAGTTCTGCAAGTTTTAAAAAATTTGAGACAAATTCAATTTGCATCTAATTTATTCATTCATCTCTAATTCTAATGTTTCTAACTTTCAATTGTACTACTGATTTACAAAAAAATAATTTAAAGTTAGTTAGTTATCTAAATCACATCCCAAAACACATTAAAGTGGACTAAACCACAGATTTTATTTGAAGTCTTGTTTATCCAATCTCAATCTAATTTTACATAAGGACCTCCCAAATCTTCCATAGATAAGACCTCATTCACACCGACGCTTTACACGTACATGTTCTGCCCGAGGTTTTCATGGATAGAACACATAACCATTATAGTCAATAGGGCCATTTCAATGTCTTTTTATCAGCATTGCGGATGAAAATTAACCATACAAGTCTATGGGTCCATGAAGATCACAGATAGCACACGGATGGCATTGTAATGTATAGGAGGTTAGCAATTTATTTTTCCTTAAATGAAAATCACTGATGGTAAAAACCAACTTGACAGTGATGAAACTTGGATCTAAAACACTGATGACACTCGTACATTTTTTGGAATACTTGAGAAATCACGGATGTCTGAATGAGGCCTAGGGAAAACAGGGATCGCAGAGTTCCCTGTGTGAGTGGTAGCGCTCAGGCTTGACGACTGCTCCATTCGCTGTCTACGAGACTGCTGTAGACATAAGCTGCATATGGAGAGATGTATGCACTATGTAATAGTAATATTTTTCAATTATTATTGTTTTTGTTCCAGTAAGTCAGTATCTTAAAGATCTATGCTTTCTAATGATCTGCTTCTTAATTAAATTTTTTTTTTATTATTCTTCATAAGGTATATTTTTGTGCGCCGAAAAGTTGACCTCTTGATCTTCATATTTCTTTTCTGGAAACTATGGAAGTACACATTTTCTCTTCTGTGGTCGGGCATCACTTAGGATTATATTGACTCATTGTCAGAGACTTAGCTAGGGTTTTGGTTCGGGGGACAAACTTCTGAGTGGGCAACTAACCAGGTAACCTTGATTACAACTGGGTGACGCACCCTAATAGTGGATGTAGGAGAACCTCAGCAGATGACCGTGCTGTTCCTGAAAATAATTTCTACACAATGACCAACATCAGGATAGTGGAAAAAAACACAAATATGCGACTACAGATCCAATATAAAAGATAAATCTTTATTAGACAGTTACACAGAAATCGACAAAAACAGTGCTCAGCAATGCAAAGACCTGCACCAATAATGGAAAAGGCGCTGCGTACCTCACCGAGACTCACAAAAAAAGTAAAAGGTCAGATGATGCAACATATTGCAAGATTTTAAATATCACATAGATCAATTTTCATGGTTATAATACCACAATGGGTTTAAATATATCACTGTGATATTGCAACACATCACAAAATATTAGATATCACATGAACCGACTTTCCACAATTATAATACCACAATGGGTGAAATCTATGGCTGCGATATAGATCTCAAATGACCACCGCTTCCCTAGTCAGATCTGAAACAGTTCTCAATGTCACATAGGCAAACACTAAAGTATATATGTCACCACAATGGGTTAACTCCATGGCTGCCATGTGGATTTCATATTTTAGTCTGGCAACTACTGGCCTTGATCGCATACACAGTCACGCAGGCTAAGTCCTGTCCCATGTCACTTCTAACATTATAATGGCCGATCATATTATGTATCTTACCAGTAGTGGGTAACACAGTAGCGAGTCACGGGGGACATGGGACAGGACTTAGCCTGCGTGACTGTGTATGCGATCAAGGCCAGTAGTTGCCAGACTAAAATATGAAATCCACATGGCAGCCATGGAGTTAACCCATTGTGGTGACATGTATACTTTATTGTTTGCCTATGTGACATTGAGAACTGTTTCAGATCTGACTAGGGAAGCGGTGGTCATTTGAGATCTATATCGCAGCCATAGATTTCACCCATTGTGGTATTATAATTGTGGAAAGTCGGTTCATGTGATATCTAATATTTTGTGATGTGTTGCAATATCACAGTGATATATTTAAACCCATTGTGGTATTATAACCATGAAAATTGATCTATGTGATTTTTAAAATCTTGCAATATGTTGCATCATCTGACCTTTTACTTTTTTTGTGAGTCTCGGTGAGGTACGCAGCGCCTTTTCCATTATTGGTGCTGGTTTGTCCGGTCTTTGCATTGCTGAGCACTGTTTTTGTCGATTACTGTGTAACTGTCTAATAAAGATTTATCTTTTATATTGGATCTGTAGTCGCATATTTGTGGCTTTTTCCACTATCCTGAGGTATTAGCTTTCTAGCGATTGGTCTATATTTAGGTCCTACACAACGGTAGAGGCATCTAGGTATAATATATTATGCCAGAAATATGTCCTCTAGTACTGGTTGTGTTCATGAGCATTTTTTCTAATTACAATGACCAACATGGATATTACCGCCATATAGTCAGTGGTAGATACCAGTCCTGCAGAACGGTTATAGATACTAACTTACCGCTGACGTTCTTTCTGATGGAATCGTTCACTTTTTCCGTCTTTTCCAACTGGCCCAGACCGACATGACAACTTCTTTCAGCCAGGACTCAGCTACAGAGATTACAACACAGACACATTTCACTTCTCATATTTTCAGCACTGTCCACATCTATTCCGGACCTGCACAAACTCTTCATCCTGCTGATACCCCAATGCTGAGCCGCTGCTGCCATATATGACCCTATTGCTGCATCTGCTGTGTGGTTCTGTGTGGCCTGTAGATGGTAAAACAAACCTCTAGAATATTGTAATGCCGGGTGCAAGTGCTGTAGAAAACAGTGCCATCATTTTGTCTCCTAGAAAGTAATAATTCCCTGTGTGTGCCCCTTTGACAGTGAAAATAACCAGAGTTCCCCTATAACAATAAGTGCTCACTTTACATTTAATAATGTCCCGGATCTCCCCCTGTACAGCTCACCTCTACACAATATGATGCTCTTTTTTGCAGTCTAATGCCCCCTCACTGTGTATATACTGACCCCCAAACTATTTGATAGCTGTAACACTGATCTCCACACTGTATTATGGCCCCCTAGATAGCCTCCATATAGTATAAAGCACCAGACAATCCTCAATATAGCCCTCATTATTGTATAATGCACTCCCCATAGGCTTCTACATAGTATAAAGTACTCCCCATAGGCAGATTCTATATAGTATAATACACCTCCCATAGGCAGACTCTGTGGTATAATGTACCCCCAAAAGAAACCTCTATAGTTTAATGCACCCCCATAAGCAGCCTGTATAGTATAATGCAGCCTCCCATAGGAAGCCTCTGTAGTATATTGAACCCTCTTAGGCAGCCTGTATAGTATAATGCACCCCCATAGGCTGCCTGTATAGTATAATGCTGCCCCCATAGGCAGCCTCTATAGTATATATTGCACCCCCTTAGGCAGCCTGTATAATATAATGCACCCCCATAGACAGACTATATAGTAAAATGCACCTCCCATAGGCAGACTCCATAGTATGCACATCCCCATAGACAGACTATAGTTTAATGCAGCCCCTAATGTAATGCACCCCCATAAGCTCTCAATAGTATAATGCAGCCCCTAATATAATGCACCCCCATAGGCAACCTCTATAATATAATGCAACCCCATAGGCAGACTCTATAGTATAATGCAGCCCCTAATATAATGTACCCCCATAAGCAGCCTATATAGTATAATGCACCCCCATAGGCAGCCTGTATAGTATAATGCACCCCCATAGGCAGCCTGTATAGTATAATGCACCCCATAGGCAGACTGTATAGCATAATGCACCCCCATAGGCAGACTCTATACTATAATGCACCCCCATAGGCAGCCTGTATAGTATAATGCACCCCCATAGGCAGACTCTATACAGTATAATGCACCTCCCATAGGCATCCTGTATAGTATAATGCACCCCCATAGGCAGACTCTATACAGTATAATGCACCTCCCATAGGCAGCCTGTATAGTATAATGCAACCCCATGAAAAAAATAAATCCAATACTCACCTCTCTTCGTCCTCGTTCCTCCACTGCTCTGAGCGCCTGCACATCTCCGGAGCACGAGCGGCGAGTAGTGACATCATCACAACCCCCTGTCAATGTCGGTGACGTCAGACGTTGAGAGGAGGATGATGGGAGAGGAAAGCGTAACGTTCTCTCATCACTGCGGTCAGCTGTATCGGCCGATACAATTGAACTTTTGATGACAGGCGGGGGCCAACTGCTGGCACCGGCCCCCCTACCTGTTCAGGGGCCCCATAGCAGCCGGGGGCAAAGCAGAGAGATTAATTCTCCCTTTTCTGCTGCAGAATGTAACTGTACGCTACTGTTCATTGTGTTAAGCTGCCCAACCATAATATTTCTTTCACACTTACAAGTTTCCCGGACTTAAAGCTAGTACTTTGATTTTTTTTTTATCTTTTCTTTTCTTTGCCTTCATAGATAAATTTCCATTGTTATATCTTAATATATCTATGCTTTAAAATGCACACAGTTATGTCACAGAATGAATTGAATGCTACTACAGTTATATCACAGTACCAGATAAATAAGGGCAAATGGAAATAAAAGTTCAGGAATCGTAGTCAGTGTAACAGTTAAAAAAAAAAAAAAAAAAGGATCTACTCATTTACTCATTACTTTTTTAGTTGCTGAAAACTGTTCAAGAGAGGAATAGCAGCTGATGTGTAGTTCTTGATGGCAGTTGCTATACAAGTTCAGTGCTGTGCTGTTAAGGTCCTTTACATCCACCGCCAGAGATGAAACTGCTGATTGGCGGGGGGTGCTGGGTGTCAGACCCCCATAGATTTGATATTGATGACCTATCAAAAGAATATGTTGTCAATATCATAGGGCCCAGGCAACCACTTAACCTTTATTCCAGGAGAAAAGACATCCAGTTGTAACTTGCATGGACACCTGACCATGCGGTCCATTGTCACAGCATGCTGGCTCTTTATTCCTTCTTCAGTGCAGAAGTGATGCACACACTCATGGCAATAGTGTATCACAATACATGGGTTATGCACAAAATGGTGTCACAAGCAGGGATATAAACACAATTGTTGCCACAAACATGACTAATAAACACTCAAGTGAATAATGCCGCCCGTGCATAATCCAGACAATGATGTCACAGAACAGGGATTACAAGTGTGATAATTCACATAATGATGTCACAGTACAGAGGTGACCAGCAGCTACATATGTAGCGGTGGCCAAGCCTGAGCGTGGCTCACTCTATATTACGGCTCAATCAGACATCAGCCTTTCATGTGCGAGTTCTATTCTGTTTTTTCACGGATTAGAACGTGTACTTAACATTGTCTGTGAGACTGTCTACTTGGTCGTGTATTTTTGCAGACTAAGTGGTCCACATCAAATCATGGAGGCATTTCAAGTTTTGATGCAAGTCTCTGATCACTCACCAATGCAATGAGTCAGTGAAAAAAATCAGACCGCCGTCAAACGCCATCTGTGTTGTCCGTTTTTTCACTGACTGAGAGGCAAAGCTTGGGAAACCTCCATCAGTTTAGCTTGTCTTTCTGTACCAAAAAAAAACTGATGAAAGTCTCATGGTAAAAACTGCGACAGTTACAAATCTGAACCTAAACATTCCAATCTTCACGAAATTGGACCTTGGTGAACTAACGTATATTGTGGATCATCAGTTATTTCATAAATGAGACTCCTTTAAATGTTTAGACTTTTCTTTAATAATTTCTATTATATAAATGCAGAAAATGTAATTGGTTATGGCTTCCTGCTGTAGTTTTAGTGATCGAATACCTCACAGAATGAGAATGAATGAATGAAACACAAGTGTGAACAGGGCAGAATGAGAATTTTTCTAAAAAACCTCTCGTCGTGTGGGGTATGACAAGCCAAACCTGGCATGTCCGAGTGAGGAGACTTCTAAGCCATGCATGCTCCTCTGGGTAATTAAACATGCAAATTGTCTCTTCACACAGGAAGAGAACTAGAACTCTAGCGCCACCTCTAAGACCATTGTAAATCTGTAATGATACTGTGAGTTCACACCCAGTTACCAATCACCGAACAATAAATGTAACTTAGTAAATCTTGTTAGATAACATGTATGTACCGTACTTATATATAATAGTATGGAACTAAAACAAAAAAAAAGGAGTATAAGTAATTGGAGTTTTGCACCAGAAACTCAAGGTCAGAGATATGAGGAAGCTGGAAGCAGAGAGTTATGAAGGTAAGCTATTGCCTAAGTTAATGCAACTCTTACACAGAAAAGGGCTGTTGGGGAACAGATATCATGGGAAAAGTACAAAATCCGTAACAAGTACATTAAATCCAGAGAGATTATCGGGGGCCCAGCGCGACTCTGTTGTACTGTAGAATGTGACCTCTCTGGCATTTAATGTCTCGCTGGATTTCACCCTCTTATTAGCTACCGTTAAACCTGGCTGACTGTGAAATGAAAGAGGAGAATTGGGTTTCAAGACACCCACTCAAACACGCCGAAGTCTGGAGAATGTCGCTGCAAGAAACTTCCCAAAGTGTCTTCAGGCAAGTTAAAAGAAGGAGCCGTGACAATGAGAAAAGATAACCCCTTTAGTTGCCCCATACTGTATAAAAGCAGCCCAGGTTTATTAACGTCTCGGTCTCGGCCTCTCCAGGAATGGATACTCATTAGAACTAGCTATGCATGAATGTTCCCATGAACTCTTACTTTCTGGACAGAAAGTCACAGTGATGAGTCCAGAGGAAATAGCCTGTGTCATTTTCTTTTGAAGAAGCTGCTTGATACATACAATGCTGTCTGTAAGTACAAAGCATAGAATTAGAAGGCGTAAGGCTACTTTCACACATCAGTTTTTTGCCGTCAGGCAGGATCCGGCTTTTTTTAGAAAAAACGGATCCGGCATAAATTTTGGAGAACTGTAGAAACGGATCCGTTTTTTTGCTGGATCCGTCTCTGTTCCTGGCGGCTGGCCAATTGGATCTGAGCATGCGCAGACTTAAAAAAACCGGATCCGGTTGCTGGATCCGTCTTTTTCTGGATCCGGCGCCCATAGACTTTCATTGTAGCAAAAAGCTGGAAGCGCCGGATCCGGCGCTTCCGGCTTTTTCGCCGGAGACAAAAAACGTTACAGTAGACGTTTTTTCAAGACGCCGGAATGAGACAAGTTGCCAGATCCGGCAAAAAACGGATGAAACGCAATGCCATCCGGCGCGATCCGGCGCTAATGCAAGTCAATGGGGAAAAAACGGATCCGGCATTGCATTTTGCCGGATCCGTTTTTTCCAAAAAAAGCCGGATCGCGCCTGAAGGCAAAAAACTGATGTGTGAAAGAGGCCTTAGCGTGAACGCGCCATGTTCCAAGTAACACAGCTATGCTCCACTCTTGTATTAATTCTCTAGAAGCCTTATAAATCTGCTGAATGTTTCCTTATGTTGAATATTAGTTTCTTTATACTTCACAATATTCCCAGGAAAAATACTTGAATATGACCATCTACCTTAAGATCAGGGCCGAATCATATCAGCCATCCACAATACAGCAATCAGCTGCCATCCACCCACATGTATATACATAATGACATTTTTGTGATGCGAATGTTCAAACGATTTAATTTTTGGTTAATTCATTGCTGTAACAACCATATCCTTTTTATGTTTTCTTAAGCTTCACTATAGGAGGTCTTGCTTTTTTGCTAGATAAGCTTTAAAGTTTTTTTTTAATCTGCCATTTTGCAAAACACGTATGTAAGGCTAGTTTCACACTAGCGCTTTTGAGCGCAGCGACGGCCTGCGCACGGCCGCCGCTAAGCCCCGCCCCTGCCGCACCTCCACCAGTAGCTCCGCCTACCGGCGCATGACGCTGCATGCGTCCTGCGTCCCCTATCTTTGTCACTGGGGGCGCAGGCCGTGCGCAGTATGCGTTTGGCGGCCATGCGCCTTTTTGACAGTGCGCCGAGCGCAACCAAACTGCAGCAAGTTGCGTTTGGCGCAGGTCGGCGCACCGTCAAAAGGACGCATGCGCCGCCAAACGCATACTGCGCACAGCCTGCGCCCCCAGTGACAAAGATAGGGGACGCATGCAGCGTCATGCGCCGGTAGGCGGAGCTACCGGCGGAGGCGCTGCAGGGGCGGGGCTTAGCGGTGGCCGTGCGCAGGCCGTCGCTGCGCTCAAAAGCGCTAGTGTGAAACTAGCCTAAGCGTTGCATTTGTGTTAAATTTTTGTAGGAGTTTAATGGTTAAAAAAAAAACAAAACCAGAACAATCACACCATTTTATTTAACACCATTTACTGATCACCGTACAAATCTGATCGCTGTGCTATACAGGTTGTTATGATTTTAAGGATATCAAATATGTCAGTTACTTGCTGATTTGTGAAGTCTGTTATTAAACAAATGTGATTTTTGTAATTTTCCTTGTTTTAATCATTTTATAGTAAAAATGATCTATGATTTTTATTTCCCCAATAAAATACAGGTATATAGCGACATACTGGTATATACAAATGTATCTCTATGTACAAGTACAGTATGCAAGTAAAGGAGAAGTACACGGTTTGGATATTTAGGAAGAGATACTGTATATCTCAATACTTAGCAGTGCAGTCTGTGCCTCAGTCTTAAAGTTCTTTTCTCAACGTACTAAGTCAGAGGAAGAGAAACAGAACAATCACCGCTGAGTCCTGACTAAGGGTCCTATTTCATTTAGCGACGCACCAGTGATCCCGACAACGATACGACCGGGTAAGGATCGCTGGTGTGTCGCTAAATGATCGCTAGTAAGCTGCCAAGCAGGCAAATCTCTTCAGCGACGCAGCAACCATCCAGCGATCAAACACAGCGATGCATGCTGGCCAGTGGTACGCCGACGACAAAAAAATGGCCCAGGACATTCCTGCACTATCAGTGATATCCATCAGGGGGGCCGGTCGCTGCTGTGTGTCACATGTAGCGAGATCGCAGGCGACATCGTTGTTGCGTCACAAAATCGGTGACACATTAGCGATCTTGCTAGCAATCTCGCTGTGTGAGACGGGGCCTGAAGATTCATGCAGTGAGAGGGCCATTTCATAGTTACGGGTATTACATTCACACAGCATAAAATGTATAGAGAAATTGTAAGGAAATATACTACATTTGTTTTTATGGTAGAAGCAGATATGTCTTAATATATATTTTCAACTTATGTGGTGAAATTTCTATTTAAATAGCAGTGAAATCATTTTCTAACCCCTTAGTGACCACCAATACGTCATTTTACTGACCTGTGATAGAAGAGACTAGCATCCCCTGCCGGGTGACAATCCAGCATCTGTCGGCTGTACACTGTAGCTGACAACTTGCTTCATCAGCTACGATCAGTGTTGTCACCGTCTATGGTCATTTAGCCCCTTAAATGTTGCTGTCAATAGTGACTACAGCATCTTGATGGTTAACAGAATGTGGGGCTCCCTCTTTAACCTCATTGGCACCCTAAGATCTTGATCGTGAGGTAAAGATGTTTTCCATGGCAATTCGCTGCCAAATATCGATCTAGGAGTCTGTCAGCTACAGTGGTCTGTTCACAGTTATCAAAATTTAGGTGGTAAAAATAAACTTTCTTACAGTTATGCCACATTGCATTAATTCCTGAAAAGCACCTGAAGGGTTAATGAACTAGCCGAAAGCAATTTTGTATACGTTGAGAGATGTGTTTTTAAAATGGTGTCACTTTTGGGGGTTTCTAATATATAGGACCCCCAAAGTTACTTCAAAACTGAACAGATCCCTAAAAAAATAAGCTTTATAAAGTTCCTT
This sequence comes from Dendrobates tinctorius, assembly GCF_039654945.1. Lineage (NCBI taxonomy): Eukaryota > Metazoa > Chordata > Amphibia > Anura > Dendrobatidae > Dendrobates > Dendrobates tinctorius. Next base: position 5,448,442 of record NW_027361672.1, read on the forward strand.
GAAACATTACTGCTACATTTTTAAACCTCCTAAAATGCTAACAAAATAAAACAACATTTTACAAATGGTGCTGATGTAAAGCAGACATGATGGCAATGTTATTTATTAATGTTTTTGGGTGGTATGACCATCTGGATTAAAGGGATAATCATTCAGAGTTTGAAAATTGCCAATTTTTTAACATTTTTGTCAAATTTCTTATATTTTTATAAATGAATGTAGAAAATATCAACATAAATTTACCATTATCATAAAGTACAATGTGTCCCAAAAAAACAGTTTCAAAATTAGTGGGATATGTTGAAGAATTCCAGAGTTATTACTACATAAAGTGACATTGGTCAGATTTAATAAAAATTGGCCCTGTCACTAGGGTTAAAGTGGGTGTTACCAAAAATAGACCTCGCTCCAAACTCTGTGAACTGGACAATAATTATGGTTTTTTTTTACTAGTTGTAGTTAAGATCCAATGCTATAACGTTAGATATTTATTATTTAATAGTTTTTTTTTTTTTGTTTTTTTTTCAAAAACCTAATTGGACTGTTACGTGTGTTACAGTAAATGATACTGGAGTTACATAGCCCAGATGATTTTAGTTTTTTAAGATTTCTAAAAGCAATACCTTCTATTTTAGACACATTAAGCCATTGATAGTCCTTTTAAAATACTTTTAAAATATTTAGGAGTGGAAAAAAAATCATTTTAACACAATTACGAAAAAAAAGTGTTTTACATTTGTAATAACAGTCAAATGGAAATAACAAAATAAACAAATGAACCATTATCACTACAGTAATGCTCTACAGACACCCCAGAAATATGTAAAACCATTTTTCCAGACATATGTCATAACCTGTCAAAAATATGTATATTTCACTTTTAATCAGTGAGTTAAAGTTATAAAATGATGATAATTTAAAAAAAATTATGGTAATGTTCATTATGGATATGACTGGCCCAAGACTGGCTTCTCCCCACCCACAGCCTGTAGTCGCAGGCTGTCGACCGGTCTCTCCCTGCATGTGTGTATGGGGAACAGACGGGGAGAAGCTGAAGGGGGACCAACCTGACTGGTTTCCTGGGCGGCTGTTAAACTGTGTTATTCTCTGGAAGGCTGTAGTGTTTCAGAGTTTAAAATACCTGGCTGAAATCATACAGCCATGGTCTGATACATGCGCCGTGGACTGGGCAGCATGTATCAGCTGTCAAATTCCCTTTAAAGGTAATACCTCTATTAGAGCTGCACTCGTACTGGACATATTAGTGAAACACAACAGGCCTGATTCATGGAGCCACTGGAGTAAGATGCACCTAATTCATTAACAGGCATTACGCCACTTAATGAATTAGGTGCATCTGACAAGTGCCATGCGTCCTCAGCAGAAATGTACTGAAATCAGAGAGTAGAGTACATTTTACGCCACTAAAGTGATGATTGACTTTAACGGGCAGGTGTAACCATGCCCAGTCCCGCCCATGCTCAGCTTATATTGCCATTGCTGACCTGGACTGGTGTCAAAAGTCACAATGCTGCAACTTCAGTTGTTTTGTACCACAAGATGATCTTACTATTAGATTACAGTTATAGTGATGGTTGTCTGAGGAAATACTACTCTTTATGTATAATGCAGTGTGCAACATAAATTTTGCTGCAGTTTTACCATTGTAGAGAAATTGACATGCTGCAGATTTACCGTTGGAAGAGAAATTGACATGCTGCAGATTTACCGTTGTAGAGAAATTGACATGCTGCAGATTTACCATTGTAGAGAAATTGACATGCTGCAGATTTACCGTTGTAGAGAAATTGACATGCTGCAGATTTACCGTTGTAGAGAAATTGACATGCTGCAGATTTACCATTGTAGAGAAATTGACATGCTGCAGATTTACCATTGTAGAGAAATTGACATGCTGCAGATTTACCGTTGTAGAGAAATTGACATGCTGCAGATTTACCGTTGTAGAGAAATTGACATGCTGCAGATTTACCGTTGTAGAGAAATTGACATGCTGCAGATTTACCATTGTAGAGAAATTGACATGCTGCAGATTTACCGTTGTAGAGAAATTGACATGCTGCAGATTTACCGTTGTAGAGAAATTGACATGCTGCAGATTTACCGTTGTAGAGAAATTGACATGCTGCAGATTTACCGTTGTAGAGAAATTGACATGCTGCAGATTTACCGTTGTAGAGAAATTGACATGCTGCAGATTTACCGTTGTAGAGAAATTGACATGCTGCAGATTTACCGTTGTAGAGAAATTGACATGCTGCAGATTTACCATTGTAGAGAAATTGACATGCTGCAGATTCACCGTTGTAGAGAAATTGACATGCTGCAGATTTACCGTTGTAGAGAAATTGACATGCTGCAGATTTACCGTTGTAGAGAAATTGACATGCTGCAGATTTACCGTTGTAGAGAAATTGACATGCTGCAGATTTACCGTTGTAGAGAAATTGACATGCTGCAGATTTACCATTGTAGAGAAATTGACATGCTGCAGATTTACCGTTGTAGAGAAATTGACATGCTGCAGATTTACCGTTGTAGAGAGATTGACATGCTGCAGATTTACCATTGTAGAGAAATTGACATGCTGCAGATTTACCGTTGTAGAGAAATTGACATGCTGCAGATTTACCGTTGTAGAGAAATTGACATGCTGCAGATTTTAATATCGGCAGTTCAGGTCCGTTTACACACTGAAATGTATGTAATCAGTCTTGTGTGCTGTACGTGTTGACCACAGACGTATTATAGCCAGTGCACGTGGCCGATTTTCTACGTGGACTGATGGTCTGCAGGATATATATAATGTACTGTTCTGGTTATTTTTTTTGGACCAGAATAATGCATGCAATGGAAAGGCTACTCCGGCACCCATCCACAGTGCAGACACGACCTGCCCATTTTCGAATATCGTCATCTGAACCTAGCCATGGGATATTAGATGCTTCTTTTATAACATTGATCTTTTGGTTAGCACTGTTGCTTTGCAACATTTGTGTTCTGGCTTAAAATCCCACCAAGGACAACATCTGCAGAGTTTGTATGTACTTCCCGTGTGTGCACAGGTTTCCTCTCACACTCCAAGACATACTGATGGGGAATGTACAATATGAGCCCCAGTGGGGACGGTGATGACAATGTCTGCAAAGCGCTGTGGAATTTATGGCGCTATACAAATAAGCATAAAAAATAAAAATAAAGCAGTGTCATGTCCGTGGTTTGTCCACTGCTGATGTCGTCTTAAGGTTACAAAATGATCAGTCACTTAGTTGGAACCTGTTTGGGCTTGTCACTTGCTACAGTGCCACCACTAGCTTCTAATTAGTTCCACTTTGCAGTTTTTGGGGTCCTGTCAGGCAACACCTATCACCGCGTGTCCTGGTAATTATAAAATAAATAAATGGTGAGCAAAGTGTGTGTGTTTTATAGATTTTTTCCTTTTACACCTAATCTGCGAGATGACCTCATAAAACTGTCACGCTCACTTATTTCTCTTCTTATCGATTATCAATAACAGTGAAAGAAATCAAATCTTCCCTGTCATTACTGCTAATGTTTTTACACCCACACCATCATTTCTGATGCCCAGATGCATGCAAGTGCTAAAAAGAGTTCATGAAATAGGACCACAGCTATTTGACTTGTTACATTGAAGCTCTGGATTTGCCACATTCAAATTGTGTTCCCCAATTAGAAGTATGAATTTTATTGCCAAATATTTAGCATCATCTACACCAGACTCATTTGCGTTCACGTTTTAGCTGAGAGGAGAACCAGTTATGTACCAGTTTGCTGCCAATGTTCTCAGTCACTGACCACAAACAAATATCTTGAAAATGCGCTCAAATAGCATGATCTGGATAATTGGCTTGTGTTGATGACCATGATTGATTTGCAATGTATATCCTGAGTCATGAGTATGTTATGGATTTCTGTTGGGTGGAGGTTGTTTTTATATCAGATTTCAGTCCAAACCATTTCACCACATTTTGGCATCATCAATCTTCTTTCATATGTTTAAGCTAAAATATTAAAATTTTTGGAAAGGGAAAATTATGTTTTTGCCTTTAGTGTAGTTTGCAAAAATAGTCTACATGGGTCTACAATCTGTGAATAAATTTATAAAGTAGGCTTCAATTCAGGAGAGGCCTTTTTTAATTTGGATTCCTAAGATTTAGCCCCTCACTATATTGTTTTGTAATAATATTCTATAGGGGAGTAGGTAGCACATCATGCTGCACTATAATGCCACCCGAGTTGTGCCTACACAATCCATCGGGGTGCCCATGCTACTCCTGGGAAAGGCTATACCAGTGGTTGCAAACCTATAGCATGTGTGAAGAGGGGCCACTCGGAGCCCTCTCTGGCACATGCACCGTCACCCCAGCACTCCACCAGCCATGGACTTAATGTTCGCTATCGCAGATGGTGCGACCGAGCCTGTGCGGCATGGGGGCCCTGCCAACGCCAGTTTCACCTGAATGTGCGTCCTCGGATGCACATTTAGGTGAAATGTATTGCAACGCAGAGACCCACTTAGTCCCGGCGTTGCAATACACTCTGCCAGCCAAATAGAGGCCTGCAGCAAACATTGACTTGCCAGTGACGCACGGCTTATGACAGTGACATTGAAGTCAGCTGCTGCCTCTTGTGTTTGTTACATAAGAGGACGCTGTGTGGCGTTGGAGCAAAAGTGAGTAGAATAGTTTGTGTCTTTTTAAAAGGTTCTGGAGAAGAACGGAGGTAACCAGGATGGAGTATGTAATCCCAGAATGGTGGGGCATTATACAAGTATCGAACATTATACCAGAATGGTGGATATTATTTCTTCATGGGTACATTATATCAGTATGGGGTCGTTTATATAGCGCTAATATATTCCGCAGCGCTTTACAATTTGCACACATTATCATCACTGTCCCCGATGGGGCTCACAATCTAAATTCCCTATCAGTATGTCTTTGGAATGTGGCAGAAAACCCACACAAATACGGGGAGAACATACAGTATAAACTCCTTGCAGATGTTATCCTTGGTGGGATTCGAACCCAGGACTCCAGCGCTGCTAGACTGCAGCGCTAACCACTGAGCCACCGTGCTGCCCCATTCCATAAATAAGTTCTTGATTACACCTATATGAGTACCAAGTATTTCTACATCGCACTTGACAGATTTGTTTATCCTACTTGTGCACCACCAGAATTCCAGAAGTGCTATATTTTCCTAATTTCTCCTTGTGGAGAGTGACATATCGGCCCTGACACACAGTGTCTGCAAAGTGAGATTCTCATTTGGCTTTTATCCTAAGTAATATTGTAAGACTCGTTAAAGGGTCAATAGTGATATGTAGGCTTGATGCTTCCAACAAGTGGCGCTATAGAGTTTAAGTCCTTTTCCTCTCTGAAGAGGCCATTTGCATATTAACTTTCAGAGAAGAGCATTGCACGATGAATAAGCCTCCTTACATTGGCATACCAAGGCCGGTATGTAACTCTCCACAAAGAGAAACGTTACCTCTTAGTACTCCACAAAGTGACTGTGCATGCAATATGTGCTGGAGTTTCCTATTGGGGTATTAATATATATACTTTGACTGTTTTCATTAGTGAAGTGAGCACAAGTTACTTTTGTCACTAAATAATGAAAGTTAGATGTTATACAAGAGGATGGAAGTGAGCTACTATATATGTCCAGAACGCTCATTTGTAAAAAGTTGAGCATTAGTCTGCATCCAGCACCCAGGCTCTAAAAGAGTTTGTTTTTGAAGAATGGATAAAGATAAATGTTGCAATATATCACCAACTTGTTAATTCCATACCTAGATGACTTGGTGCCATTAAAAATCTTGGAGGTCATACACAATGCTAGATGTAGTAGTTTTTGATGTGGGGTGTATTCATTTTTGCATCAACTAATTTGAGTAGAACTGAAGATTTTGTAAGGAAGTTATAATGTTAACCTTACTTTGGGTTAAGAAAAAATGTTCTATAACACGGTCTTGTCAAAATTTCAGAAAATGTTCTTGTGTTCAGTCAGATATTCATTAAAGTTTTACTATTCAAAGTAGTGTACTGCTGACCAATAAAACTCTTCCCTACCTAGGTATACTCATCTCCAAAAACCTCACACAGATGGTCAAATCCAATCTTAATAAAATGACTGAAATCATCAATAAAGACAATGACACCTACAAAACTAAACACTTAACCTGGCGGGGGAAGGTCTTGACAATGAAAATGTTCACTATTCCTAAACTTCCTCACATACTTAGATGTCTTCCTCTCCCAATATTCTCTATCCACCTTACCAGCATGCAATCACAGATAAATTCCTTTATATGGGGCCATAAGAAGCCAAGAGTTGCAACACAAATGTTATATAAAAAGAAAATACACGGAGGCATTTGCATACCAAATATCACAGCTCACTATAACACGCTTTTAATCAAACAGAGTGCTCACTGGCTAAATGATTCTCACAGCCCAGTCTGGCTTGATTTGGAAACTACTCTGAATAACAATGTACACCCCAAAGCCATACTTATCAAAGCTATTACCAATAACCTCCCCAACACGATTGCTCACCCAATCTTCCAGGCCATTGCTACATCCTGGAATAAGTTCTCAAAAACAAGACTAAAAATTCAGCAAATTGAAATAAAAAAAAAACCTCCCCTTACCTACATAGCAAATCTCGTCAACCGTACTCTGTCTCCTATCTGGGCAGATTCCAATATTTTCAAACTAAGAGACATCTTCCACGAAAACAAATTCTCGAGTTCTCTTTTTCTCAAGAGAAAATATAATATTTCCTCATCTTCTTTCCTCGAGTACCAAATCCTCAAAGACACCGTACAATCCTTTCTGGACCTAAAATTCAATTTCTCTGAAGCATCTGTAAAGTTATTGAACAATCATGAACATCACATCTTTTGGAGCCATAGCTTCATATATGATAATCTTAATAACGACACATTATTACTTAAAAATCCCTCAATGTTGAGTTGGGAGAAGGATCTCAACTCTTCATTCTCTGCTGAAAGTTGGGAGGACGCTCTTTCTTCAGCTTACCAATCTGTAATGTCCATCCCACTACAGGAGACTCACTATAAAACTATCTCCAGATGGTATTACACTCCCAACAGACTGGCTCACATAGGTTCCTCAAACTCCCCACTTTGTTGGAGAGGATGCGGCCAAAAAGGGGATATTCTGCATGTCTTTTGGGGATGCCCAATGACAAAATTGTTATGGTCTCAAATCTCTTCATCTATAATCAACAAAATAATTGGAAAGCCTTTCAACCTTACTCCCTGCATTGCCCTGCTTTCATTAAATTTGGATGAAATAGATCATTCACTGAGACCTATTTTCAATCATATATGTCTCTTCACGAAGAACACCATAGCATACCATTGGAAATCCAATTTTTTACCTAGTTGTAATGACATAATTAAACTGATCAATCAACATAGATCACATGAGCTACAATTCGCTCTTCATAATGATCACTTCAACAAATTCTTCAAGAAATGGTCTGTATGGGAACATGTCTTCCCTCCCCCGTTAGTATGAGTTTGGTAGGATTTTTATTTAACAAAGTGTTCCTTCAACTTGATTTGTGACATACCGTTTATTGTACTTTATCCATTACTTCGATCGCTATGTTTGCGCTTGCACTTGATTTTGTATGATCTAACGTCTGTTGCATCAATTAATGACTCAATGTTATTGTCTTGTTTTGTTTTGAAAAAGAATGAAACTTTGGAAAAGTAAAAAATAAATTGGAACTAAAGTAGTGTACTGCTGGGCATTTTATATATACAGTGGTAAAAATAAGTATTTGATATACTGCCGATTTTGCAAGTTTTCCCACCTACAAAGACTTGCGAGATGTGTATTTTTTTATTTACATTTATTTATTTTTAGGTAAACTTCAACTGTGTGAGACAGAATCATAAAAAAAATCAGGAAAATTACATTGTATGATTTTGACTTATTTATTTGTATTTTATTGCACGAAATAAGTATTTGAGACAGTAGAAAAGCAGAACTTAACATTTGGTACAGAAACCTTTGTTTGCAATTACAGAAGTCAGATGTCTCCTTTAGTTCTTGACCAAGTTTGCAAACACTTTAACGGGTATTGTGGCCCACTCCCCCATATAGATCTTCTATAGATCTTTCATGTTTCGGGGATGTCGCTGGATAACCTTGAGGTTCAGCTCTCTCCACAGATTTTATATTGGATTCAGGTCTGGAGACTGGCTAGGCCACTACAGGACCTTGAATTGCTTCTTATGGAGTTGCTCCATAGTTGCCCTGCCTATGTGTTTCAGGTGATTTTCATGCTGGAAGACCCAGCCACGACCCATCTTCAATGCTGTTACTGAGGGAAGAAGATTGTTTGCCAGAATCTCACGATACATGACCCCATACATCCTCCCTTCAATATGGTGCAGTCATCCTGTCCACTTTGCTGAAAAAGCACCCCCAAAGTATGATGTTTCAATTACCATGTTTCACGGTTGGGATGGTGTTCTTGGGGGTTGTACTCATCCTTCTTCTTCCTCCAAGCATAGTGAATGGAGTTGATAACAGAAAGGTCTATTTAGTCTCATCTGACCACATAACTTTCTTCCATGCCTCCTCTGGATCATACAGATGGTCATTGGCTAACGTCAAACAGGTCTGGACATGTACTGGCGTGAGCAGGGGGACCTTATGTGCCCTGCAGGATTTTAATCCACGACTTTGTAGTGTTACTAACGGTAATGTTTGAGACTGTGGTTCCACACATGAGAGTAATCAAATGTGTTGTACAGTGGATTTTTTTTAAGAGCTTAGAATGTTAAAAAAAAAGCCAAATAAAAGAATCCATAACCATCCTCTCGCTTCCCAGCAGCTCCTTCATTGTCTCCACTCCCTGGTACCATTTTGACACACCTGAGGGGCAAATATCACATTTTTCATATATCAGTCTGAGCCCTTTAAAAAATATTTTTTGATTAACTGTTAAGCATTGTGTATAAATGTAAATTACTAGTCATTATTCTGTTGATCAAAAAAGCATAATTACATCCTCTAATACAGTGATATTACACAATAAAACCTTGTCTATAGCTCTTGAATACATGTCTTGTAGACCTTTGTAACTTTAGGTAGACTATTAAGTCAATAAAACAAACTTTAAAAAATGCTGAATATTTCAGTCTGCTGAAAATATTATCATAAAATCTAGTTCACCAGGGGAGCAATATCAGGACTTTGTTGACTAACATGGAGGAAGGAGAGAACTCGCCTGTGATCAGCAGATGCCAGAGCTGAGGTTTTGATGTGAATGTGTTTTCTTTCAAGCTCTGCCGTTAAAGTGTGAGACAAGAGCCTCACAAAGATGGGTGATCAATGAATAGCTATATAAGAGCCCACCAAATGTATCTCTTCTGGCAGTCAGAAGGGGAGAATTATTCAGAAAAATAATCTGAAATGCATTTGATCATAGAGGGAACAGTTTAATAATTTATAATATACCTTATTAGCAAAGCCTGGTGTTTATTTTGCTGCTGCCAAAACAAGATGAAAGGAGCCGTCTCCCTTCTCACAGAGGCAGAAAATGTGGTGTTCTCTCTTTTATTTAGCAGACTAATATGGGATTTCTTTCCTGCTTATCTTCCAGTTTGTTCCATGATTGCGTTTGATTTATGTTTCCTTATTTTCCGCCGTTTAATTCATTTAATATCTCAGGTTTATTTTATCTTACACAGAAGGCACATAAAGACATGCAAGCCTTTCATGTGCCCACTATTCTAATTTGAAATCCAAAATTACTGCTGGTTTGTTATTCAGGGTAATTACCGCCAATCCCTTGCCATTAGCTCCCACCACTGCGTTGGTCACACAGTACCTGCAGTGTGCCTGGAGATGGGATCTAGCTCGTCAGTCCACATCTAGCGTTTAGTGTTTACTTACAGTATGACTTAGATTGTGTAGCTTTTGCTTATTTTCTACTTCTTTATGATGTTAGTCCTGTTACATTGACTTTTTTCCTTGAGCCCTTAGGTCTAGAGGTACTTGCTTAAAAGAAATAGCTACTAACTGTGTTATATAAATCACAGTAACTGAAATATTTTTAATGTGAAGATTAATGATTGAACCCTTTCCCATATGTCATAGTAAGATACACACAACATATTATTAAAATAATGTGTATGTGAAACAGAAATATGCAATTTAACATAATCCAACATAGCAATGAACATAATGCTTTTTCCTATCTAGAAAAAAGGGCGTTCATAATGGCTTAACTAAAAGGACAACTCCCTTAGAAATATATGAACCTACATAGAAATCGGAGTACAACGCCAAAGAGTCAATTAAAAAATGAATATTTATAATATCAAAATTATTCGCTCTTTATTAGTACAGGTGCAAAAAAGTACAATCATATGGGCAGATACCGGAGATGACACAAAGAAAAAGGGGAATGGAATTGCCGCACATGAATAGTAAATGCAATGGTACAAAAATAATAAGTAACCCCCAAATCAGTAAAGAAACTTATGCCCATACAACAAAGTCTCACACTTGGCCGTCTATTGTTTATACAGAAGTAAAGTGCATGCCAAGGGACATAGAGGATTCATACAGAACCTTCCATTAAAGTGCTATGTGCAGAAAGGTATGGGGAAAAAGATGAAAAAGTAACCATGCTTACCCATAAAGAAAGTGCATATGCGTAGTGTCCAGTCCCCAGAGCCCCAGAGCTCTGGGGACTGGACACTACGCATATGCACTTTCTTTATGTGAAACAGAAATATGGTAGTTTTCAACCTGTTTCACACTTCAAAATATATGCCCACTTTTGCTACCAGTTTTTATTTTTTCTGATCTAAAAAAAATAAAAAATATTTTAATCTACTTTTGCAAAGTGACCCTCCACACTAGGATTAAAAAGTAACTTCAAATCTCTCATGTTTTGTCACCATACCCTGTGACACTCAGCCCCGTGGCTCCTCTTCACAGGTTGGACTTCCATCACCCCTAATTCCAAGATAGAAAGTCTAAACCAAACCTTTCCTTCTTTTCATTCCACAGCAGGAGAAAGACATATATATTCACTTTTCAATCCTATGCCGGAGGATGAAATGTTGAAACAATAATCCCATTTTTTGTTTACAGCTCCTATGTTACCCAATGTGTCTTCACGATTACACACTACAAACTAGCCTATGGCAACCGCTAATCCATAAGTCTTAGGACTCTCTTCCATCTGCCTCTTCCTCTTTTTAGTGTAATAGGTGGCAGATTGGAGTATTTAGACTATGTAACCTAAGAGACACATAGGTCTTCATAGGAGCTGTATACAGAAAACAGTAGTTTTTTTTATCCAGACTTTTTCAAAGTTGTATTGGTTTTACTTTAGACACTGGACAGCTCATCCCTTCACGCTATGACATACTGTTATGTCATGGAGCGCATCAGGGACTTTGGGGAGCCCACTCTAAAAAGGGCAGATGCTAGCTATAATACATACCTGATCTAGCTCGTAAGGTTTAGGTGCCCATCATCTCCCCCATGATGTGATGGTGGGGAGCCGGTGAGTTGTTGTGACAACCTGGGGCCAGGTGAATGTCTCCTTGCCTGTCATGCAGGGTCGGACTGGCAATTCTGGCAAATGCTAGAAGGGCCTGTCTGGACGTGGGCTGCCTTAACTGCTACGTTGCTTACAGAATCGGTGTTCTCAAGACACCCATACTGTTAAGAGTTGTGATGGAGCACAAAGTCGCTGACTCTGTCACTTACCCCAGCAGGCCACAGGTAGCATTAGAAATATTGGTCTTGTAGTAAATCTTGCTTTCCTCCATCCAAGGTAATATTAGTAATATATCCCATCTGGTTCTTGGGGACGGGGACAGCATGGGCCTGTGTGATTTCAAATGCCAGGGCTGAATTTCAGCCCCAGTCCTTACCCACTGTCATGTGATCTCTTCCGTGGCGTCTTGGCTGTGGCTGGGCATCTTAGGAGACTGTCATTTTTGCTTCATACACCAATACTGTGTAATTGCTGGATATATAGCGCAGACAATCAAACCAACGAAATATAAAAAAGTATATATTCTAATCACCCACTTTTTCCTCAGTTAGCAATAAAGAAGTGTAAAACATACAAAAATATATATACATATATGTTATCACTGCATCTAGAAAAGTTCGATCTATCAAAATATAAAATTAAGCCAATTGTTAAACACTTTAAAGAGGGGAAAAAATTGCGTTCTTTTGGTCACCACAATATCGCAAAAAAAATTACAATTAGAAGAAATCAAAACATAGTATATACCCCAAAATTGTATAAACAAAACACCTTCTCATAAGGCCTCTCATAATAGTAATTTAAAAAAAAAAAGTTACAGGTCTCAAAAAATGGCAAAACAAACCAATTTTTTTACGCAATATTAAAAAAAATAATTTGTTTAAGGCAACAAAATATTGAAATACATGTTAGGTATCTCTGGAATCGTACCAATCTGGAGTATCATGTTCCCACTTCATTTTTATTGGACAATTAATGCCGTACAAATAATATCCAAAAAACAGTGGCGGAATTGCTCCTTTTCATTATTTCACCTGACTTGGAATTATTTAGCCATTTTTCTTTTCTGTATGGTAAAATGAATGGTGTCATTCAAAACTACAACTCTCTTATGAGTATTGATAAAGACCTTTTAGGTCGTAACGTCGCTAATGATTACTTGTATGGAGCAATAAAAAGCTTTTTGTATTTTGGAATCTCCTTGAAGAGCTCTGTCTTTACTGAATACTTTTAAAACTACAATCTTTCCCCCCAAAAAAAGTCCTGATTTGTCTCTCAGTGCAGAAAATCTAATAAAAGTTACGGCTATTTGAAAAAGGGGAGGAAGAAATTAAATTATAAAAAAACTAAGATGGCTGTCGTGGCTATTTATGGCTTTATCAAATTCAGACACTGCATTGGATCTTGTATTCTTTTCAGGCAGATTTTTTACCAGGTATTTAATGGTCATTTGTCAGCTCACTAACTTTGCCTGTGGTTTTACCAAAGCGTGTAATAGAATAGTTTTTTTTTTCTTTTTCTGTTATAGATCGTTAGAAATTTTGTAACACAGATTTAGTTTTCTGGCTCTTTTGTAGTGTCACACGCCGCTCTCCCCATCATGAAATCTCTCAGCTGGCATTTGTGCTGGCAACTAATAAGACAGACGTTTCAACAGAAAGCACGCCATTACCACTTGTGAGGACAGGGAAAGTTAAATAATTTTCGAGCAGACACATGACAGGTTTCTAGTGCCGGATGACTTTGGTTCCAGCTGAGAGCTTCTTTGAAATCACTTCAAAAACAGATCATCCAAAACTCTGATCAGATGTATTTTTCCTCATATTAATATCCTTCAGACAGCCATGTTATGCGAAAAAGAGCCTGTATTGTGCTTTGAAGTCTGTCTAACGCTGACTCAACTTGCATGTACTGTCATGTGAGGAGATAAGGAATACTGTGTTCTTGTGCATTCTATGTATATATATGGCTTTCACTATAAGTAAAGGGAACAGTTATTAACAAGAAACAGTGCTGTACAAATGGGGAATCTGAAATTAATCCTAAAGTAAGGTCATCTAAGGTAAGAGCGTCGCGCTGTTCAGTGGTATGTTAGCTTAGAGCTGAATCAACTTAGTAATGTAAAAGCTGAATAGGTTGATTAATGAGGCATGTTAGAAGCTTGCTAATATTCTCAGGCTCGCTAATTATTGTAGATATGGATATTTTAGACCTTACGAGCTATCAGAATGGTACAGGGTTTGAAAACCAAGGTTGGTCATGCTGTGGCTGAAATTACAACCGTCCTGGTCTGCTAGAGTTTTCCACTGTTTCCCTGCACAATCATTTTTAGCTTGCAAAGAAACCACTGTCTCGCCTGCAAAACTTTGAGGCCATAATAATAATTTTTATTTCTATAGCGCCAACATATTCCGCAGCACTTTACATTTTAGAGGGGACTTGTACTGACAATAAAGACATTACAGAATAGCGATAATCACATAAACAGCAGATATCAAGAGGAATGACGGCCCTGCTCGCAAGCTTACAGTCTGAGGAAATAGGGGAGACGCGAAAGGTGGATGGTAACAATTGCATGACCATCTTCAGGTCTTGTAGGTGAAACAGATGTTTCCCTGCAAGAATATAGGGGTTGTCCACTTCTTGGAAAACAACTTCTTAACTGTATCCGCCCAAGTAAAATAAGTATATTATAGTCACCCACTGCGCCATTCCAGTGACCTCCAACAGGGTCGGTCATTGATCAGCTGCTGTTCATCAGTCTTCTGTCAGAGCTTGTAATAATCAATAGGGTAGGTGGCAAACCCTTAACGGAAGGTATGAATTTCTATTAAGGTGGTAATTCCTATGGAGCCAACCACTGAGCTCCTGTAGGTCCGTAGTGAATGGTGAGTGGAAGGAAGGAACTGCACCACAAAAGGCATGTGGAGATGCTTAATTCAGATTTATTCAGAATATCTCAACCATAGATTACACCCCCGACAGTATAGCAAAAACGTAACTTTTCGGGTAAGTACCCTTCATCAGACATGTTTCTTGTGGTAAATGATCTGAAAATGAGAGCTGTCCAAGATATGGGGTGGACTTCCCTGAAGGCAAAAAGGCATACCAGGAACAAGTATTGAGAGCATTTACCACAACAGACATGTCTGATGAAGGGTATTCACCCGAAGCGTTACATTTTTTTCTATACTAATGGCGATTTAATCTATGGATATGAAATATAGTGAATAAATCCTAATTTAGCATTTCCCCTGCCTTTTGGGGTGCAGTCCCTTTCCTACATTATTCCATCAGAGCTGGCGTCCAGTATCGGTAATTATTAAGGGAAGCAAGCAATGTTTATAATACTCTGCTCTTTCTATGGTATTTGCTTCAGTTGGCATCATAAGACATTATTATAACCGGCTTTTAGTCTGCGCAACGTTATTCGAGACCGAAACAATTTCAAAAGTGTCTAACAAAATGAGCTAATGAATCAGCGCTGGAGGAAATATTGTAATAAATTCACAAGTCCACATACTACACAGTTACAGCCATAATTCTCATGCAGAAACTAAAACAAATCAACAGGGTAAGTCACGGAGAAAAATCAAATACTTGATGTTCCTACTAATCTTGGAATGCTCACATAATAGCCTTTCTGGAGGCAGCTGAGTAGCATTTAAGTGTAATTTCACTCTTCCCCTCTCCAAACATAATGAACATTGGGTCCTGATTGAATGAAATCTGAAGGAAAATTAATTTGTAGAACAACGCTAAGGCAAAGCTGTGAGTTTCTCCTCGGAACAGCACGACACAGACACCACATCCAAATCCACAGACAAAAACCCTCTGTGCTGTCTGTCTCCATCACCCCACACAGATGCAGCATTTCTTGGAGGTAAACAGTTATTAGCATGTGGAAGGAAAGAATATCAAAGGCAAGAAATGAACAGACACAGCTAATTGCTGCTAAGAAATGCACAGTGTGATTTAGCGTCAATGTCACGCAGGTGGAGGATTATGGGACTTAGCAGGGATGAGACTACTCCATTAACCATGTAAATGTTAATTCAAAAGCCATGTGTGTCCTCTGGGCTCTTGAGTTAGTTACTTGGTGGCAAATCCTACAAGATTGTGAAGGTTGGCAGAATTCTTAATATAGCAATAAATAGGAAAAAGGAACATGTAAAAAAAACATCAAATTAGCTTTGGATTCTAGAAATAATTGAGGGGCGGCACAGTGGCTCAGTGGTTAGCACTGTTGCTTTGCAGCGCTGGGGTCCTGGGTTCAAATCTCACAAAGGACAACATCTGCAAGGAGTTTGTATGTTCTCCCCGTGTTTGCATGGGTTTCCTCCAGGATCTCCGGTTTCCTACCACATTCCAAAGACATACTGATAGGGAATCTAGATTGTGAGCCCTAATGAGCCGATAATGTCTGTATAGCGCTGTGGAATTAATGGCGCTATATAAATGAGTAAAATAAATATGTATTGCAAGCTCATGTTTTCTATTGCCTAGTTTTACCCTCATATTGATGCTTTGTAAGCTCATAAACCTCACAGGGATAGAGGTCTGCACTAGCGATGATCAAACGTGCTAGGACAAGGCATTATCTGAGCATGCTTGGGTGCTAACCGAGTGTCTAGGGCGTGCTTGAAAAATATGTTCTAGTCCTCATGCCCGCATGTCTCGCTGCTGTACATGCCAGGGATTGTCTAACAAACTGTTGAAAAGCCAAGAGACATACAGGCGCGAGGACTAGAACATATTTTTCGAGCACACCCTAGACCAGTGATGGCAAACCTTTCTGAGACCGAGTGCCCAAACTGCAACCTAAAACCCAATTATTTATGAAGAATTGCCAAATGCCCCATCATGATCCCCTTCTTGTAGTAATATGCCCCATCATTGTCCCCTTCATGTAGAAATATGCCCCGTCATGACCCCCTTCATGCAGAAATATGCCCCATCATGACCCCCTTCATGTAGAGATAAGCTCTATGGTGATCCCCTTCATGCAGAAATATGCCCCATCATGATCCCCTTCATGCAGAAATATGCCCCATCATGATCCCCTTCATGTATAAATATGCCCCATAATTATCCCCTTCATGCAGGAATATGCCCCATCATGATCTAATTCATGTAGAAATATGCCCCATCATGATCCCCTTCATGCAGAAATATGCCCCATCATGATCCCCTTCATGTATAAATATGCCCCATCATTATCCCCTTCATGCAGGAATATGCCCCATCATGATCCCATTCATGTATACATATGCCCCATCATGATCCCCTTCATGTAGAAATATGCCCCATCATGATCCCCTTCATGTAGAAATTTGCCCCATCATGATCCCCTTCATGCAGAAATATTCCCCATCATGATCCCCTTCATGTAGAAATTTGCCCCATCATGATCCCCTTCATGCAGAAATATGCCCCATCATGATCCCCTTCATGTAGAAATATGCCCCATCATGATCCCCTTCATGTAAAAATATGCCCCATCATGATCCCCTTCATGATCCCCTTCTTGTAGAAATATGCCCCATCATGATCCGCTTCATGTAGAAATGCCCCTTTATGATCCCCTTCATGTAGAAGTATGCCCCATCATGATCCCCTTCATGCAGAAATATGCCCCATCGTCATCCCCTTCATGCAGAAATATGCCCCATCGTCATCCCCTTCATGCAGAAATATGCCCCATCGTGATCCCCTTCATGCAGAAATATGCCCCATCGTCATCCCCTTCATGCAGAAATATGCCCCATTGTGATCCCCTTCATGCAGAAATATGCCCCATAGCGATCCCCTTCATGCAGAAATATGCCCCATCGTGATCCCCTTCATGCAGAAATATGCCCCATCGTCATCCCCTTCATGCAGAAATATGCCCCATCGTGATCCCTTCATGTAGAAATATGCCCCATCATGATCCCCTTCATGCAGAAATATGCCTCATCATGATCCCCTTCATGTAGAAATTGCCCATTCCAGCACCTCCATCATTTCCTCCTCACCATCATTAGCCCTCTCGCCATCACTCCCGTCACTGGCCCTCTCCCCATCACGCACATCATTGGCCCTCTCCCCATCAATGACACACACACCACAGTGGCCTCACTCGCCACACACACCACAGTGGCCACTCTCACCACACACACACATCACAGCGGCCACACTCACCTCTCCGCGCGCCGACAGCTTCCTTCCTCCCACACATCTAGAGGCACGGCCGCGGCAGGATGACATCATCATTCAGCTCCGCGGCCGCGTCGCTCAATGTGAGAGGCAGGAAGCTGCAGCTCCAGAACCGTGAGACGAGGCCTCGTGCCAGCTGAGAGGGCTCTGCGTGCCCTCTCTGGCACGCATGCCATAGGTTCGCCATCACTGCCCTAGACACTCGATTAGCACCCGAGCATGCTCCGATAACAGCTTGTCCTAGCACATTCGCTCATCACTAATCTACACCAATGGGCTCCTAAGGTTACATCCACCCATGGTGTGAATTAGACAAAAATTTGAAAGAAAGTTCTGCAAAATCTGCTTGTTTTGCTTGTGTTCTATTCGTAAATGCACATTTTATCCTTTAACAGCATAAAAACTAACATTTCAACAGAACTCATAAAATTTTAACTTGGCATTGCATACACCGCGTCTTACTAAAAATTGTTCTTTCAAATTGTATAATCCAACTAATGGTAAGTTCAGATAAGCAGTAAACTTTGCAGACTGACACATCCGCTCCGTGTTCTCATCCACATTGCAGATGGGTGGAGGAGCTGCCTGCTCTTTACATGCATCAGCCAGGTCATTTATCCAGTGTGTTTTATACCATGGAAATTTCAGCATTTTATTGTTTGCTCCATTTTTCTTAAGTTCAGATCCTTCCTGTTTCCTTCAGTTTAGATTCTTCTGGCTGCCTGAATTAAGTCAATGACCCTTCCCCCAAAATGTCAATACTAAGTGTTATTCTATAAACATATGTAATATGTTGGACCCCCTTTTCTCAAATTCTAGCTGACTTCTCCATAATGGCGCTTTAGTACCTGTTGTGTAATTAGAAATTCACCGCCTCCTTTTTGACATGTGGGTTTTGAATAGGCAGCAGATCAATGCTCGGTTTTCTACAATGTGTCCATTTGCAAGCATATAACATGCTGATCACTTTCTCTGCAGGAGTGCAAGTCATTGCGGAACAATGGCTCCAGTTCAAGAGTAAAGCCCCCTGATGAGCGTGGCGAGGCCTTCCTGCAAACGTCAAGGGGAGCAAAGGAACGGATGAAGACTGTTTACTTTATTGTTGCCGTCTTTGCTGTCATACTTGCTTTTCTAGGGGCAAAGATGTGTCAAAGTGGGATTTTAGTAAATTATTTTTTTTGATAGTTATTGGAGACATGGATTCTGATAAGTCATCAACCATATTGTTGAGTTTTTGCAAAGTTCTTATTTTATTATATTGATAAGTTGTTAATATACAGTATTCACATCTAACAAAAATAGCAGATTGTATGAAGAATAGCTGGAAAATCATCCAGAGAGTGTACAGCACACGATATTTACACATAATGGCTTCTATAAGGAATGCACTGCAAGAAATGCATCATAGTATTTACTTGGTAGTGTCTCAGCATCCAGTATGACCATCTGACCCCTCGGAGGAAAGCCCTCCGTGCCATATACTGGCCCAAGGGAGGTGTTGCAAAGAGCAGTAATGTGGCACTGGGCCGTCTGGATGGGGGCTCCTTAAGCCTCTACACTTATACAGAGGCACAGATAGGATGCTCTATCAGAATTATTTCTTTTATAGCAGATTGTCTTCTTAATACAGTGTCTTACTGAAATATATTGGGCTGATTCATCAAATTTTTACACCAGTATTCTGGAATAAATTGCATAATTTTGGCGCAATGGGAGGCTCTGCTAAAATGATATGACTTCTGGTGTTCTTAAGTCATTTTTGGCTAGCTCTGATAAAATAGAGGTAGGGCATGGTGACCGCTGCTCATCAAACAAGCATCTGCCTTCGCTATGCCACAAATCTTACTCCACCAGTGGCTGGAGTAGGATTTGTGAGGATTCGCATACAGAGTTGTCCGCCACTCATCCAGTGCTTCTGATTCATAAAGAGGTGTATCATTCTTCATGATTCAGTAGCATCTGACTCCAGCCCCTTTCCTCATCAAGACCAGTGTGAACAACGCCGGTCTTGATTATCAGGCCCAATGTGTCAGCTATGGGGGACCCCTTATATGCCTTTGCTCAGGCCACAAAACTGGTTTTCCATCTGTATGGAGCCTTCTTGGCTGTACAAGTGCTGCTGGGTATGGAGAACCGTCTGAGTATAATTTGGCCGACAGCTATCTAATGTGTATGGGGGCCTTTAAAGCTCATTAGGTCCTTACCTCTGTAAAGTACCAGTACCATTCATATCGATTCTGCTTAAATCTACAACCAGCTTAAGGTTAAAACCCACCATTCACTGCAACCCTGCTCAGGCTGTTTACTGTGCTCAGCCATGTATGAACCATTGGTAGCCAAGCAAGACAGCCCTACAAGACTGGAGCCCCGGACCACTGGTTATTGCATTTTTTCCTTTCCTAACTCAAGTCTTCCCTCTGACTTGGTATTCCTCTATGCTATGGCTTCTAAGTGCAATCTGCTTTTATTGTTAGTGACATGTTGTGTAAATCTGTTACTTTGGTTGTGTCATATACTGATGATTGTCTATCGAACCAGCTTCACCTTTTACTGACTGGTTAGCTTAGATGGATTTCTTTTCTTCGTCTTTCAGACTTCTAGTCCCAATAGATGTGAACTGTACAGTACATAAAATATTCCTCCAAGCCTGCCGCTGGCCCCACTGTGGGAGACAAAATGACCACCTATATAATGACGCTTACTGCAGTCTCACTCTATATATATTTTTGTGGATTTTTCTGTGGCACGTCTGCTACATAATCCCCATGTTTTGTGTCTTTCATCCAATGCAACGCAAAGGATGAAATCCACAGATATCAATTGCCACAGATTTCTGCAACTATTGGATGAAAAGTGTTAACATCTATTCCACTCTACTGTTGCTGTAATATGCAGTGGATATTTCGTACAGATTTGTGGACATGTGAACCTCCCTTCCCCAATATTGACACAAGATATAATTCTTAGTAGTATTTCCTGCATAGGTCAGTTTAAAAGTGAACATCTCTGTGTTATAGTTAGGTCCATATATATTTGGACAGAGACAACGTTTTTCTAATTTTGGTTCTAGACATTACCACAAAGAATTTTAAACAAAACAATTCAGATGCAGTTGAAGTTCAGACTTTCAGCTTTCATTTGAGGGTATCCACATTAAAATTGGATGAAGGGTTTAGGAGTTTCAGCTCCTTAACATGTGCCACCCTGTTTTTAAAGGGACCAAAAGTAATTGGACAGATTAATTGTAAATAAAATGTTCATTTCTAGTACTTGGTTGAAAACCCTTTGTTGGCAATGACTGCCTGAAGTCTTGAACTCATGGACATCACCAGACGCTGCGTTTCCTTCTTTTTGATGCTCTGCCAGGCCTTCACTGCGGTGGTTTTCAGTTGCTGCTTGTTTGTGGGCCTTTCTGTCTGAAGTTTAGTCTTTAACAAGTGAAATGCATGCTCAATTGGGTTGAGATCAGGTGACTGACTTGGCCATTCAAGAATATTCCACTTCTTTGCTTTAATAAACTCCTGGGTTGCTTTGGCTTTATGTTTTGGGTCATTGTCCATCTGTAGTATGAAACGACGACCAATCAGTTTGGCTGCATTTGGCTGGATCTGAGCACACAGTATGGCTCTGAATACCTCAGAATTCATTCAGCTGCTTCTGTCCTGTGTCACATCATCAGTAAACACTAGTGACCCAGTGCCACTGGCAGCCATGCATGCCCAAGCCATCACACTGCCTCCGTCGTGTTTTACAGATGATGTGGTATGCTTTGGATCATGAGCTGTACCACGCCTTCGCCATACTTTTCTCTTTCCATCATTCTGGTAGAGGTTGATCTTGGTTTCATCTGTCCAAAGAATGTTCTTCCAGAACTGTGCTGGCTTTTTTAGATGTTTTTTTTTAGCAAAGTCCAGTCTAGCCTTTTGATTCTTGATGCTTAAGAGTGGCTTGGACCGTGCAGTGAACCCTCTGTATATACTTCCATGCAGTCTTCTCTTTATGGTAGATTTAGATATTGCTACGCCTACCTCCTAGAGAGTGTTGTTCACTTGATTGGCTGTTGTGAAGGGATTTCTCTTCACCATGGAGACTATTCTGCGATCATCCACCATTGTTGTCTTCCGTGGGCACCCAGGTCTTTTTGCATTGATGAGTTCACCAGTGCTTGCTTTCTTTCTCAGGATGTACCAAACTGTAGATTTTGCCACTCCTAATGTTGGAGCAATTTCTCGGATGGGTTTTTTCTGTTTTTGCAGCTTAAGGATGGCTTGTTTCACCTGCATGGAGAGCTCCTTTGACCGCTTGTTTCCTTCACAGCAAAACCTTCCAAATGCAAGCACCACACCTCAAATCAACTCCAGGCCTTTTTATCTGCTTAATTGAGAATGACGTAACGAAGGGATTGCCCACACCTGTCCATGAAATAGCCTTGGAGGCAATTGTCCAATTACTTTTGGTCCCTTTAAAAACAGGGTGGCACATGTTAAGGAGCTGAAACTCCTAAACCCTTCATCCAATTTTAATGTGGATACCCTCAAATGAAAGCTGAAAGTCTGAACTTCAACTGCATCTGAATTGTTTTGTTTAAAGGGGTTGTCCGGGCTTTTCACATAATCTCAGGGCATATCTGGGCTGCAGAATTGTGACAATAATTTACTTTATGTCACTAGTTTGCATGGTTTTGTAGATATTCTTAACAGAACGTCCAAGGCGGGGTGTGTTATGGCATTGAAATGACAACTGGTCGTTTCCTCCTACGCTACTAAAAACATGCCCTCTGTAGCAACAACCCCACCCTCCATAGCTACAGGCCCTCCCCGTCCACATAAATAAGCCCTCCTCACACATTAACAAATTCTCCCAGCCACTCCATTCCGCCCCCTTCCCCCCGGCGCCATTACCCCCCCTCCCTGCCGCTCCATTCCCCCACCACCACGCCGGTCCGTCTCACCCGGTCTTCACATTGCCGGTGAAAGCTGTAGCCAGGAACGAGTGGGTCATGTGACAGGCAGGCTGAAGTGACATGCACAGAGCCTGTCACATGACCCGCCCCTTCCCTGCTGCACTTTCACCGGCAATGTGAAGACCGGGTGAGACGGACCGGCGTGGTGGGGGCGGAATGGAGCGGCGGGGAGGGGGCGGAATGGAGCGGCGGGGAGGATTTGTTACTGTGTGAGGAGGGCTTCTTTATGTGGATGGGGAGGGCCTGTAGCTATGGAGGGTGGGGTTGTTGCTACAGAGGGCATGTTTTTAGTAGCGTAGGAGGAAACGACCAGTTGTCATTTCAATGCCATAACACACCCCGCCTTGGACGTTCTGTTAAGAATATCTACAAAACCATGCAAACTAGTGACATAAAGTAAATTATTGTCACAATTCTGTATCCCAGATATGCCCTGAGATTATGTGAAAAGCCCGGACAACCCCTTTAAAATTCATTGTGGTAATGTCTAGAACCAAAATTAGAAAAATGTCTCTGTCCAAATATATATGGACCTAACTGTACGTCTAGGGTCTAAGACCACAGCATTATGGAGTTCCACTAGGGTTACTTGCCACCATTTTCCCTAGTCTCAATGAAAATCTTAGGATGGATGATTTTATGAAATATTTTAATTATTATTTAGTAGTTACCATACAGCCTTTGCAACAATCGTGTCAACATGTATAATCTCCTGACTTTTCCTTTTTATTGTTTTTTTTTCTGCTTTTTCTTCTTTCTTTTTAAAGCTACATTTTCAGTTTTTGCAAATTTCTAGTCTTTGACAAGTTTATTTAAATGATAATGCAAAGAGGAATGGTTGCTGGAACAGGTGTTTCTTCAAGTGTTTTCTAGTCATGTTGATATAGATTCTTAAGAAATTTATAATGGATCTTTTCATGATGTTAAAAGGAATCCATCATCAAGTTTTTGCCCCCTAATCTGAGAGAGAGAGATGTAGAGACAGAGACCCTGTTTCCAGTGATTCAAGCGATATGTCCCTTACGGGGCTACTTGTTGTAGTTTTGATAAAATCTCTTTTTTTTAGCTTGAGATTATCACTAAAGGACTAGTAAACCTGCAGCCACGTAGTCATCCATATTGATGAGCTCTGTGTAACCCCGCCCCCACCTTTCTGCCTATACACAATGTACACAGAAAACTGCCAATAATAGTGGAGGTAGGCTTCTTCAGAGCTCAGCATTCGGAGAACTGATAGTGATACATTGCTGGAATCAGGAGCTCTGCCTCTACAAAATGCTGCTTTCAGACGTGGTAGCAAAAACTTGGTGACATATCCCCTTTAAGAGGTAGGTCATGTAAAAGAAGTCATTCCTCTTCTTTCTATATAGAGGGTCGAGGAATATAGCATCAAAACCCTGCTGATTCAGGTGGGACAAAGGTAATTGTATTTTTGATCGAGAACAGTATGAAGAGAACTGTACAGTTTCAGTTGCATTCTGGTTGTTTTGTTTTAATTGATTTATTAAAGTTACTCTCTGGGAAAAAATAAATGCTATGTTTCATCTATTGTAAGGGCTGAGGATTGATGGGTGACATAGAGACATTCTTCGGAGATCGTTGAATCCCTGTGTGTTACACGTGGCCCCTTACGCCATGCTCTAGGTTTGATGCTGGAGTGTTCCTTTATTTATGCCCTGTTGTCATATAGCTGCATTTCTCTTTGGACTTGAACATTTCTGCACACAAATAAAAATCTTTAAACTATTAATTTTGTGGTTTTGTTATCATGGAAAGCTATGCATGGAAAGCTGCGTTCTCAAGCATCTTGTGCTAAAGGCAGGGTGAAGGAACGTGCTCCATCTTACACCACACAAACCAGAAAAGACAAATGCTGATAAATTCCTCCTCATTTAGACGTGGCATTTCTGGGCTGTGCATGAATTACCCTTCACTTTGTCTCACTGCTTCACATATAAGGCAGTGTGATTGGATAATTGTGCACCATTTCCTATTAGACAGACAGCAGTGATGCACTCCCGTAATTCCTCCAGATAATTAAAGTCTATGGACCGCAACCACCATTATGGTGTTGGTGTTTTTCATATACTTCAACGTTTTTTTTCAAGGTGTATACTCATTACTCATGTTTAATACCGGGGTGGTTTTATACAGAAATGAGAATACTAGCCCTTCCCATTTAATGAAGACTAGGCTGAATATGCCATAATCCATGGATGGCGTATATTCTATGTCAAAATCCAGTTCAGATGCGATCCCAAGAAAGAAAGGAAAATATTACCAAACCAAAGGCCTTATGAGAAACCTCAAATTTGAACAACAGAGCATCACAGTGTGGAAATAATGATGTGATCTGCAAAAACTGACGGATGAACAAATATGGTGTAAAAGTAGGTTTCTCAAGATCCTACATATTCAAACCAGAGTTTTATGCTGAAAGGCAATATGACTTAAACTCATAAAATGAAGCCACATTATAAATCTTCTTCAGTCAACTTATGTTTTTCTAACCTACTGTTAACAAAAAGTAAAGAATGTATGGAAGAAAGCATGGACATCATGGAGATGGAGATGTCATTATCATGGAGATGTCAAGGCATTAGACACAAAACGTAAATAGCTACAGTCCATCACTGGATTAAGAAATAAAGATAAATGATTGCAAGAATGGTTAACTTTATTCCAAAACTATATATTTCGTGGTGTAAACTCAAGTGCTGCTCAGAGGAGAAGCTTATAGGGAATCTGTCAGCAGGATTTCAGTCCCCGAGCTATTGATAAGCACAAGTAGTCATAGTAGAGCTTTGCAGCAGATGATCTAGCCTCCACAGTCCAATGACCTAACAAACAGAGACGGATCAGGAATGAAATGGACCGGAGAGTGAAGATAAAAAGCCAAAAAATCCTCTGAAAGATTTTTCCAAAAGATTATTGGGTATTCCAATTTCTTTAATTGGTCCCAGTTCCATGAGTTTGAAGAGTAAACCAGTCAGACCTTGGAGCCATTTGGAGCCTTCAACTTTGAAAGAAGTGAGATTGTGCATGTTGGTGTGAACGGTTGAAGACTGGAATTTGTGTTGAATCTTGAGTGTGAAGAAGAGTTGCTTTTAGGTCCTGCTAATAATAGGCAATTATTTTGGTATGTCCTAGAAACCACAGTTTTGGACCCATTTTGCACACTGCTTCTGCTGGTCTCCCTGTATGTTACTAAAGGGCCTGTCACACTAAGTGATATCGCTAGCAATATCGCTATAACTTGTGACGTTATAGCGATATTGCTAGCGATATCGCTGTGTCTGATACTTACCAACGACCCGCTCCCCCGCTGCTTATCGCTGATCGCGCGAGAATGTCCTGGACCGCTTCTCGTCGTCAGCTTCCTGCGGCGCTTCCTGTGGGGAGACGAGCGTGGAGCCGGGCGGGAGGACGTCAGGATCGCCTAGTGTGACACGTAAGTAGCGACCCCCGTCCCCAGAGATGTCGCTGGTGAGATCTGCCTGTGTGGCAGCTCACTAGCGACCACTTAGCGATGTACCAGCGATCCTGACCGCGTCATATCGCTGGTCGGGATCGCTGGTACATCGCTAAGTGTGACAGTACCTTAACACTACAATATGCATGAGGTGTGCATTTATTTCATCTCATTGTACTTAGTAAACAGCTCTTCACAAATGACAGTTGTTCAGGAAAATTAAAAGGAAAAGGTGGCGATGCTTGAGATTAATAGTAAAGAGGAGGGGGGTGTACCTCTTAAAAGGCCGCACCTTTGTCACATCCCTGTCTTCATATCTCTGAACATTTGACAGCCTACGTTAATTTAGTCTTACTCCTCAGTTTGGTTCCACGTGAAGAAAGCGAGAGTGATTTTTTTTTTGAATAACAGCAAGAAATATGTGATGTGGCACCAACTGGCAGCTCTGACATTGAGCTTGGCTGCAGCCATTACCCATGATCCATCTGTGTTTCTTGAGAAGCAATTACAATTTCACAGGTTGGAATTAAAATTCCCTGTGGTATGCAATAGAGTAACAGAGGCTGTCAAAGTGATTTCAAGCTGCTAATCTCTCACTGTTGTAGGAGAGAAAATAGAGTTCCTCTTATGGATGCAGAGGTCTGATAATCTAAAAACTCCAGATCCGCTAAATGATTTAATACATGGCAATGTAAGCTAGCTTCACCTACGTTCATGGTTTATAAAAGTTTGAGAACTATCGTACCAATCTGTAATGCACTCAGATGTAGTCCTCATTTCCAGTAAAACCTATCAAATGCGTATTCAAGATTTGCTGTTTTCTAAGTGCTAGGACTAATTGTGTAAATCAGTTCTCCCTAAATCCCAATGCTTGCCTGTGCAGGGAGATCATGTATTAATGTGCTCAGTCTGTCAAGCAATAAGATGTCGTCACTATAAGGCTTAGATAGTTATTGGCTGAAATACACTAATCCATGCACATGCATGCTCCGCCACGTGTGCATACATTTTCAGTATTGGAGAGAAGGGTGTGAGCTGCTGTTAAGGTACTGTCACACTTAGCGATGTACCAGCGATCCCGACCAGTGATATGACGCGGTCAGGATCGCTGCTACGCTAAGTGGTCGCTAGTGAGCTGCCACACAGGCAGATCTCACCAGCGACATCGCTGGGGACGGGGGTCGCTACTTACCTGTCACACCAGGCGATCCTGCGTCCTCCCGCCCGGCTCCACGCGTCGCTCGTCATCACAGCAGGAAGCGCCGCAGGAAGCTGACGACGAGAAACAGTCCAGGACGTTCTCGCGCGATCAGCGATAACCAGCGGGGGAGCCGGTCGTAGGTAAGTATCACACACAGCGATATCGCTATAACGTCACTAGTTATAGCGATATTGCTAGCGATATCTCTTAGTGTGACAGTACCTTTAGGCTCAAGAGCAAAATGACTTTGTCAATGAAATCCAGCCATTCAATTCTCATCACGCCTCAAACCTGAAAATCTGCCACTGTGGGAGAACTGGGAGGGTCCAGACACATCTGATTATCAGCTGATCCCATCAAA
Organism: Dendrobates tinctorius; assembly: GCF_039654945.1. Taxonomy (NCBI): domain Eukaryota; kingdom Metazoa; phylum Chordata; class Amphibia; order Anura; family Dendrobatidae; genus Dendrobates; species Dendrobates tinctorius. The sequence continues at coordinate 5,476,250 of NW_027361672.1, forward strand.
ATGGCTTCATGCAATATACAACTAATGCTGATGACCAGCCCTAGAGGAAGGACTGAAGGTGTCATTTTAGGTCAGGCCTCACTTGCAGTTGCAAAGTTATGTTCATTTTCTTGGGATAATGAAGGTGCTATTAGATAAACTTATGTTCTCTGTTCTTTCACAAACCCATGCAATGCTGCTCTCCTCCCCCAAACAAGTGAGCTTCAGCCCTTTAGTGACCAGGCCAAATTTTTCAAAACTGACCAGTGTCACTTTATGTGGCAATAACTCTGGGATGTTTCAACATATCCCAGTGGTTTTTGAGATTATTTTTTCGTGACACATTATAATTTGTTAATGGTAAATTTAGGTTGATATGTTTTGCATTTATAAAAATATCAGAAATTTGACAAATTAAAAAAAAAAGCAATTATCTATCTTTGACTATCCCTTTAACCCCTTTAACCTCAGGCGAGTTTTTGTTTTTTCCTCACCAGGAACCATAACTTTTTATTTTTTCATCAATATTAGGCCGGGGTCACACTTGCGAGTGTAATGCGATAAACTCACATCAATACCCATCACTGCCGCCGGCAGTTCGGACCGGAGCTTTCAGCTGCATACCCTCGCAGTGTTGGGTATTGATGCGAGAGACTTGCGCTACACTCGCAAGTGTGACCCTGGCCTAAGGCTTGTTTTTTTGCGGGATGAGTTATACTTTTGAAAGACACCACTGATTTTACAATATAGTGTGCTGGAAAAAAAATCCAAGTGCGGTGAATTTGCAGAAAAAGTGCAATTCCACAATTTTTGTTATTATATTTGCCATGTTCAGTACATGGTAAAACTTCAGGTCATTACCAGTATGTAGATACCAAACATGTAGTTGTTTTTTGTTTTTTTTTCATTTAACCCCTTCACTACCAAGGGTGGTTTGCACGTTAACTCCCGAGCCAATTTTTACAATTCCTACCACTGTCCCTTTATGAGGTAATAACTCTGAAACGCTTCCATGGATCCCGGTGATTCTGACATTGTTTTCTCGTGACATATTGTACTTCATGATAGTGGTAAAATTTCATTCAAATAACTTGCGTTTATTTGTGCAAAAAAACGGAAATTTGGCGAAAATTTTTAAAATTTTGCAATATTCCAAATTAGAATTTTTATGTTAGGAAGTTATAAGGGTTAAAAATTGACCAGCGATTTTTCATTTTTGCAACACCATTTTATTTTTACGGACCACATCACATTTGAAGCCACTTTGCGGGGTCTATATGATAGAAAATACCCAAAAGTGACACCATTCTAAAAACTGCACCCCTTAAGGTGCTCAAAACCACATACAAGAAGTTTATTAACCCTTTAGGTGCGTCACAGGAATTTTTTGAATATTTAAAAAAAAATTAACATTTAACTTTTTTCACAAAAAAAAACTTCAGGTTCAATTTTTTTTATTTTACCAAGGGTAGCAGGAGAAATTGTACTGCAAAAGTTATTGTGCAGTTTGTCCTGAGTACGCTGATACCTGATATGTTGGGGGGGAATCACTGTTTCGGCGCATGGCAGAGCTCAGAAGGGAAGGAGCGCCATTTGACTTTTTCAATGCAAAAGTGGCTGGAATTCAGATCGGACGCCATGTCGCGTTTGGAGAGCCCCTGATGTGCCTAAACAGTGGAAACCCCTCACAAGTGACCCCATTTTGGAAACTAGACCCCCCCAAGGAACTTATCTAGATATGTGGTGAGAACTTTGAACCCACAAGGGCTTCACAGAAGTTTATAACGTACAGCGGTACAATTAAAAAAATCATATTTTTTCCAAAAAAATGATCTTTTCACCCCCAATTTTCATTTTACCAAGGGTAACACGACCCTAAAAGTTATTGTGCAATTTGTCCTGAGTACGCTGATACCCCACATGTTGGGGTAAACCACTATTTGGGCGCAAGGCAGAGCTCGGAAGGGAAGGAGCGCCATTTGACGTTTTTGGCTGGAATTGAGATCGGACACCATGTCGCGATTGGAAAGCCCCTGATGTACCAAAACAGTGGAAACCCCCCACAAGTGACACCATTTTGGAAACTAGACCCCCCAAGGAACTTATCTAGATGTGTGGTGAGAACTTTGAACCCACAAGGGCTTCACAGAAGTTTATAACGTACAGCGGTACAATTAAAAAATCATATTTTTTCCACAAAAATGATCTTTTCACCCCAATTTTCATTTTACCAAGCGTAACAGGACCCTAAAAGTTATTGTGCAATTGGTCCTGAGTACGCTGATACCCCACATGTGGGGGTAAACCACTATTTGGGCACATGGCAGAGCTCGGAAGGGAAGCAGCGCCATTTGACGTTTTTGGCTGGAATTGAGATCGGACACCATGTCGCGTTTGGAAAGCCCCTGATGTACCAAAACAGTGGAAACCCCCCACAAATGACACCATTTTGGAAACTAGACCCCCCCAAGGAACTTATCTAGATGTATGGTGAGAACTTTGAACCCCCCAGTGCTTCACAGAAGTTTATAATGCCTGGGCGTGAAAATAAAAAAATCGTATTTTTTCCACAAACATGATCTTTTAGTCCCCAATTTTTTTATTTTCCCAAGGGTACCAGGAGAAATTGGACCCCAAAAGTTGTTGTCCAATTTGTCCTGAGTACGCTGATACCCCATATGTGGGAGAAAACTACTGTATGGGCACATGTCGGGGCTCGGAAGGGAAGTAGTGATGTTTTGGAATGCAGACTTTGATGGAATGGTCTGCGGGTGTCATGTTGCTTTTGGAGAGCCCCTGATGTACCTAAACAGTGGAAACTCCCCACAAGTGACCCCATTTTGGAAACTAGACCCCCTAAGGAACTTATCTAGATGAGTGGTGAGCACTTTGAACCCCCAAGGGCTTCACAGAAGTTTATAATGCCCGGGCATGAAAATAAAAAAATCATATTTTTTCTACAAACATGATCAATTAGTCCCCAATTTTTTTATTTTCCCAAGGGTACCAGGAGAAATTGGACCCCAAAAGTTGTCCAATTTGTCCTGAGTACGCTGATACCCCATATGTGGGAGAAAACTACTGTATGGGCACACGTCGGGGCTCGGAAGGGAAGTAGTGACGTTTTGGAATGCAGACTTTGATGGAATGGTCTGCGGGTGTCGTGTGCATTTGGAGAGCCCCTGATGTACCTAAACTATTGAAACTCCCCACAAGTGACCCCATTTTGGAAACTAGACCCCCCCATGGAACTTATCTAGATGTGTGGTGAGCACTTTGAACCCCCAAGTGCTTCACAGAAGTTTATAACGCCCGGGCGTGAAAATAAAAAAATCATTTTTTTCCACAAAAATGATATTTTTGCCCCCAATTTTTTATTTTCCTAAGGGTAACAGGAGAAATTGGACCCCAAAAGTTGTTTTGCAATTTGTCCTGAGTAGGCTGATACCCCATATGTGGGGGTAAAACACTGTTTGGGCGCATGGCAGAGTTTGGAAGGGAAGGAGCACCATTTGACTTTTTCAACGCAGAATTGGCTGGAATTGAGATCAGACGCCATGTTGCATTGGGAGAGCCCCTGATGTGCCCAAACAGTGGAAACCCCTAATTCTAACTCCAACCCTAACCCCAACACACCCCTAACCCTAATCTCAGCCCTATCCCTAGCCCTAACCCTGGCCCTAACCCTAGCGGGAAAATGGAAATAAATACATTTTCTTTTAATTTTATTTTTCCCTAACTAAGGGGGTGATAGCGGGGGGTTTGATTTACTATTTACGGCGGTTTTTGTATTTGGTAGCTGTCACACGCTAAAAGACACTTTTTATTGTAAAAATAGTTTTTGCATCACCACATATTGAGAGCTATAATTTTTCCATATTTTGACCCACCGAGTCATGTGAGGTCTTATTTTTTGCGGGACGAGTTGACTTTTTTTTTAATACAATTTTCGGGCACGTGACATTTTTTGATCGCTTTTTATTTTGTTTTTTTGGGACGCAGAATTTACAAAAATCAGCGTTTCATGAATTTCTTTTGGGGGGGGGCGTTTACGCCGTTCCGGGTGCGGTAAAATTTATAAGGCGGTTTTATTTTTCGGGTCAGTACGGTTACAGCGATACCTCATTTAGGTCGTTTTTTTATGTTTTGGCGGTTTTATGCAATGAAAACAATTTTATATAAAAAATAATTATTTTTGCATCACTTTATTCTGCGAGCTATAACTTTTATTTTTTCGCTGATGATGCTGTGTGGCGGCTCGTTTTTTGCGAGACAAGATGTCGTTTTCAGCGGTACCATGGATATTTATATGCGTCTTTTTGATCGCGCGTTATTGCACTTTTTGTTCGGCGGTATGATAATAAATCATTATTTTTTGCTTCGTTTTTTATTTTTATCTTTTAAGGGGTTTGGTTAAGGGGTTAACTATTGGGACAGTTTTATAGGGCGGGTCGTTACGGACGCGGCGATACCAAATGTGTACTTTTATTGTTTTTTTTTTATTTCCAAAAAATGAATTTATTGGGGGAATATATATTTTTTTTTTTTTTATTTATTTAGCGATTTTTTTAAAATTATTTTTACACTTTTTTTCTTACTTTATTACAATGTCCCAGGGGGGACATAACTGTCCTGTGACAGATCGCTGATCTGTCACATCACATATCACTGTGACAGATCAGCGATCTGTCACAAGCAGTGCAGAAGGCTTCCTGCAGGCCCCCGGAGGTCCCCGCCGCCATATTGGATCCGGGGACCTGCAGGAAAGGAGCCCCCCCGAAGTAGCGCTGCACATTGCGCTGCGGTGGGGGGCTCAGGGAAGCACGGAGGGAGCCCCCTCCCTGCCGATGCTTCCCTTTAACCCCCGGTACACCGTGATCGTGTTTGATCGCAGTGTGCAAGGGGTTAACGTGTCGGGGGCGGTCCATGACCGCCCCTGAAACATTGTGCCGGGTGTCATCTGTGATAATCAGCTGACACCCGGCCGCGATCAGCGGCGCTCACCACGTGGGCGCCGCTGATCGCTGTGACGTAATATTCCGTCCATGGTAATTAGGTCCAGGGTCACATGGACGGAATATTACGTCCATTGTAGGTAAGGGGTTAAAAGGTGAATTTTTTTTTTACAATTTTCATGAAAAAAAAGTAGCTTTTGTCGCCAATTTCTCAAACCCGTAGTGTTACCATTTTTCGGGAAATTGGGCTTAGGGAGGGCTTATTTTTTGCGCCTTGAACTGATGTTTTTACATATACCATTTTGGAGATAAAACGATGTTTTGATCGCCTCTTATTAAATTTTAATGCAATGTTGCCAATAAAAACCTAATTCTGGCTTTTCAATTTTTTTTCTTGCTATTCTGTTTACAGATTGGAATAATTTATTTTATATTTTGACAGATTGGAGATTTCTGAATGCAGCGATACCAAATATGAGTATTTTTTAATTTCAGTTAGGTTTTTTGGGTTTTTTTTGTAAAATCTTTTTTTTATTTTATTTAATAGTTTCCTTAGGAGACTTGAAGTTGCTAACTTACAATCGCTAACTTACAATCGCCTGGTCTGCAAAAAAAATCCGTACACCTGATAATCCACAATAAATAATACCTTAAATGAGATATCCAAGGCTAGAGTATATATGTGTTCAAGATACACACCACCATGTGTCCAGAAAAAGAAAGTGAGTGGAAACCACTCACTCACATGAGAAAGAAGAAATACCGCAAAGCATAGAACCCAGAGAATTATTTATCAGACAAGGAATGTATTCAAATAAAATATAAATCTTTATTTATATACATAGGCAATAGAGTAAAAGTATATTAAAAACAAGTGCCTGTGCACGGACAGATACACAAAATTATTATACCAAAATATATTTTATAAATGCATCAGTGGCGGACCAGAAAAAAGAATAAAACATCTTTTATGTATAAATATCTATACCACCAATGGTATTATATAAACCAGGTGAAGATATTAAAATCAAATGTGAAAGCAAAAGATATATCCATTCCAGTGCATATATCCCCCTGACGAATGAAGCAACTCCAAAACGCGCGTCGGGGAGTGCGCTGTGCCGGCACATTGAAGGACCCTTAAAGGTATATCCACCTGGTATTAATATTGCACTTTTTTTAGCACCCTGCACTTTATGGTTTAGGCTATTTGCCATATATATATATATATATATATATATATAAATATATATATATATATATATATATTATTTGCACTGTGGCACTTTGAGTATTATCATCTTTGTATATTGATGTGTTCTTCCTCTTAAAATTTGCACTGGAATGGATATATTTTATGTGTTGGAACAACATAAAAAATCTGAGAAAAAAGGCAAATTGGACATAATTTTGCACAAAACCTCCAAAATGGTCCAGACCCTCAACTTAATATTTGGTTGCACACCCTTTGAAATAAGTAACTGCAATCAGTCACTTTCTATATCCATCAGCAAGCTTCTTACACCTCAACTAGAATTTTGGACCACTCTTCTTTTGCAAACTGCTCCAGGTTTATGAATATTCATGAGGTTCAGTTAGCTTGTGTCCCTTAGAAGCATCTGTTTTTTTATTATTAGTAATTTATGTGTGTGTGTGTTTTTTAACATGTTTAAATAAAGATTATCACTTTTTTAATTTTATTATGGAACTCTTCATTTTTGGGGGGAGCATTAACCCTAAAAATGTTCATATAAGCTATATACCGTATGTATGCATAGTCAGCGAAATCGGTCAGTCATTAATAAGACTGCCCACTGGACTCCTAAGCATAAAAAGTGCAAAGATTTAAATGAATGAAATATCAGACTAAAATCTTTCCAACAAAAATGTATATATTAATTTGCTCAATGCCTTCTGCTCAGTGATATGCCCCTTAGAGATACAATGGACAGATGTGTAATGCGATATAGAAAATTTAAAGGGAATATGTCAGCATGTTTTTGCTACCTCAACTGAGAGCTGCATGATGTAGGCAAACAGACCCAACTATGTATCACATTACTGGATGCAGGCGTTCCGACACAATCAGAGCTTTTAGATTTAGAATGATGAAGCAGAGCTGAGAAAGTTAACAGCGCCCACACCAGACTTTGTGTACAAAGTCCATAGACAGTGAAATGATTAATCTCTTAGTGATAAATCCTTCATAGTAAACAGTACAAACTTTGACAAATGACACATCCCTGAAATCTGTGTCTCAGCATCTAGCTCCTGCTGAAAAGGAGATGAGTGGTAAAAAGATGTAGGTCATTTTTTTCATATCCCCGTTTTGTAATACTATGCTGTATGGTTACTCACAGTCCAGACAATGGTTCTCGAATAGGTGTAATAGCTAACTCTACAATAACGTAAACTATAACATATATTAACTGCTTTCCTTAGCTCCCTTCTCACATATGGATATGAAAAACGTCCTTTTTGTAGGAGCGATTTATGGCGCGCAGGACCGGCGATCTTTTCTACACACAATGGCTGCAGTAGCAGGTAACAGGATTAACTAGGGAACACTTGCTACATATTTGTGCACCTCTAAAATAAATAAAACAAGCCATAATGATCAGTGAGCGTGTAGAAAGGTATCTCAGAGGTTTTGTTGCAAATACAGTGGCATGTAAGTTTGGTCACCCGTGGTAAAAAAATTATTGTTATTGTAAACATTTAAGCAAGTTATAGATGAAATGATCTCTGAAAGGCCTAAAGTTAAAGATGACACATTTCCTTTGTATATTAAGCAAAAAGAAAAACATTTAAAAAAATACAAAAAGTGAAAATGGGCTGATGCAAAACTTTGGGCATCCTTGGAATATTTGTGTGCTCAGACCTTAGTTAGCCTGTTAGTTATTATTTGTTCATTAAAATCTTTAGGAACGGCCAGGTGATGCAAATTTCCAAGCTTTTATAAAAACCTCTTCTAACTTTGTGCCAAAAACAGCAGCCATGGGTTCTTCTAAGCAGCTGCCTAGCACTGAAAACTAAAATGGTAGAGGCCCACAAAGCAGGAGAAGGCTATAAGAAGATAGCAAAGACTTTTCAAGTTGCACTTGCCTCAGTTTGAAATGTAATTAAGAAATGGCACTTAACATGAACAGTGGAGGTCAAGATAAGGTTTGGAAGACCAAGCAAAATTTGAGTGTGAGCTGCTTGATAGGATTTCTAGAGAGGCAAATCAAAACACCTGCTTGTCTGCAAAAGATCTTCAGAAAGATTTAGCAGACTCTGGAGTTGTGGTACATTGTTCTACTGTTCAGACACACCTGCACAAATTAGGCATTCATAGTAGGGTCAGCAGTAGAAAACCCCCTCCTGTGTTCACACCATAAAATTCAGCATCAGAAGTATGCAAAAGAACATCTAAACAAACTGATGCATTTTGGAAACAAGTCCTGTGGAGCAATGAGGTTAAAATAGAACTCTTTGGTCACAATGAACAAAGGTAAGTGTAAAGAAAAATGGCACAGAATTTCAGGAAAAGAACATTTTGCCAACTATGAAGCATGGGGGTGGCTTAATCATGCTTTGGGATTGTGTTGTAGCCAATGACACGGGGAACATTTCACGGGTGGAGGGAAGAATGGATTAAATGAAATTTCACTGGAATTTTAATGGATTAAAACAAATTCTTGATGCCAACATAACACTATTTGTAAAGAAGCTGAAGTTGAAAAGAGGATGTCTGCTACAGATGGATAATGATGCTAAACATACATCAAAGCCACAATAGACTACCTCAAAAGGCACAAGCTGAAGGTTTTACAATGGCCCTCACAGTCCCCTGATCTGAACATCATTGAAAATCTGTGGCTAGACCTCAAGGATCAAAGGATGAAAATCCCTCAAACAGGCACTGAAAGACTCTTGGCTGATTACAAAAATCGTTTACAAGCTGTGATATTTTCAAAAGGGGGTGCTACTAGGTACTAAACATGCAGGGTGCCAACATTTTTGGCATTCAAGGTAGCATTTATAAAATCACAGTAAGATAAAACGACATAGTCTTTAACCCGATAACAACCGCCAGAACTCATTAAAACGGTGGTTGTTAAGGGGCCTTATTGCTGATAGCTGCAAGGGTAAATGAAACCACCAAATTGTCCTGCAAAAAAAACCCAAAATCTAACATGACTCATTCAGGGAAAAAAAAAATAAAAAGTTACAGCTCTCAGAATATGGTGATGTAAAAACAAATACATTTTTGTAAAATATTGTTTAGTATGTAAATGTAGCAAAGCATAAAAACTATATACAGTACAGTCATATCCAAAAGTTTAGAGAATGACACAAATATTATATTTTCACATGATCTGCTGGCCTCTGGTTTTTATGTGTGTTTGTCAGATGTTTTTATCACATACAGAAATATAATTGCAATCATATTATGAGTAACAAAAGGTTATATTGACAGAATGAGTTAATGCAGCAAGTCAATATTTGCAGTGTTGACCCTTCTTCAGGACCTCAGCAATTCTCCCTGGCATGCTCTCAATCAACTTCTGGATCAAATCCTGACTGATAGCAGTCCATTCTTGCAAAATCAATGCTTTTATTTTGTCTGAATTTGAAGGTTTTTGTTTGTCCACCCGTCTCTTGATGATTGACCACAAGTTCTCAATGGGATTAAGATCTGGGGAGTTTCCAGGCCATGGTCCCAAAATCTCTATGTTTTGTTCCCTGAGCCATTTAGTTATCACCTTTGCTTTATGGCAAAGTGCTCCATCATGTTGAAAAAGGCATTGTTGATCGCCAAACTGCTCTTGGACGGTTGGGAGAAGTTGCTCTTGGAGGACATTCTGGTACCATTCTTTATTCATGGCTGTGTTTTTAGGCAAGACAGAGAGAGCCCATTCCCTTGGCTGAGAAGCCACCCCACACATGAATGGTTTCAGGATGCTTGACAGTTGGCATGAGGCAAGACTGGTGGTAGCGCTCACCTGGTCTTCTCCGAATAAGCCGTTTTCCAGATGTCCCAAACAATCGAAAAGGGGATTCATCAGAGAAAATGACTTTACCCCAGTCCTCAGCAGTCCACTCCCTGTACCTCTTGCAGAATATCAGTCTGTCCATGATGTTTTTTCTGGAGAGAAGTGGCTTCTTTGCTGCCCTCCTTGAGACCAGGCCTTGCTCCAAGAGTCTCCGCCTCACAGTGCGTGCAGATGCACTCACACCTGCCTGCTGCCATTCCTGAGCAAGCTCTGCACTGCTGGTAGCCCGATCCCGCAGCTGAAACACTTTTAAGAAACAGGACGGTCCTGGCGCATGCTGGTCTTTCTTGGGAGCCCTGGAGCCTTTTTGGCAACAAGGGAACCTCTCTCCTTGAAGTTCTTGATGATGCGATAAATTGTTGACTGAGGTGCAATCTTTCTAGCTGCGATACTCTTCCCTGTTAGGCCATTTTTGTGCAGTGCAATGATGACTGCACGTGTTTCTTTAGAGATAACCATGGTTAACAGAAGAGAAACAATGATGCCAAGCACCAGCCTCCTTTTAAAGTGTCCAGTGGTGTCATTCTTACTTAATCATGACAGATTGATCTCCAGCCCTGTCCTCATCAACACCCACACCTGTGTTAATGGAGCAATCACTGAAACGATGTTAGCTGGTCCTTTTAAGGCAGGGCTGCAATGATGTTGAAATGTGTTTTGGGGGATAAAGTTAATTTTCTAGGCAAATATTGACTTTGCAAGTAATTGCTGTTAAGCTGATCACTCTTTATAACATTCTGGAGTATATGCAAATTGCCATTAGAAAAAATGAAGCAGTAGACTTTGTAAAAATTAATATTTGTGTAATTCTCTAAACTTTTGGCCATGACTGTAAATCTGGTACCACTGTAATCATACTGACCCCAAGAATAAAACTGTTTTATCACTTTTACCACTTTTATCACTTGAACCATGCAAAAAAAAAGCCCCAATTGAATCGCTGGTTTTTGTTCACTTTGCATCTAAAAAATTGCAATAAAAAAATTATACAAAAATTTTATATGCCCCAAAATGGTACCCAAAAAATCTCCAACTCGTCACGTAAAAAATAAGCCCCCATACAGCTCTGTTTAGAAAAAATTAAAACCGTTAGAGCTCTAATTATATGGCTACAAAAAACTTTTTATATATATATATATATATACTGTATATAAAAGCAGTTTTAGTATAATAGCAGCAAAACATAAAAAACTATAAGTCTGGCATCGCTATAATGGCACCAACCCGAAGAATAAAGTCACATTCTTTTACTGCTGTCTGTTCATTGTGCCTTCCAGATATTACAAAAAGGATCGGCTCACATTTCTCCTGTGCTCTCCAACATGAGATTCAGACTAAACCTCCAATGGAAACACTCGCTTATGAGGCAGATGGTGTCACATTGGACTGGTCCCTGTTCCGGCAGTCTCCAATTATTTTAGGTGTCTTGTCACTTTATACTCGTCTCTGTTCTGTCATTCTCCCATCATTTTAGGCATCTTTTTAGTGCACAATTCATTGCATGCCTAACAAGATGGATACCACTGGAACAGACACCAAACTGAGTCCAAAGTGTCTCCATCTGCCTCATTATAGTGAGTGGTTCCATCACAGGCTTTGAATCGTATTTTTGTTCGATTTACATGGAAACCCCAACTTAAATGCTCAGTGTAGAACCCAAGAATGTGATCCCGCCTTATACTGAAAGCATGCAAAACACAAGCCGCGGAGACACCATCACATGTTTCTCAATGCAAGCAATGACTAGCCAGGTCTTTCCCCGGGAAGGAACAACCACTGGAAGGGCAGTCTCCAATGAAGGAAACCACCTATGCCAAAACATGGTATCCATCCACAGACAGCTGTTTCGGGGTATTGCCCCTCATCAGTGTGGAGTAGGAAACTGTCCAGTAGGAGCAATGCCTAGTAGAAGACTGTGAAAAATGAGGGTGAATGAACTCATGGAGATCCACATCCAACACTGCGGAGACACCATCACATATTTCTCAACGCAGTGATTCTAGAGCAATGCCCCCATCCCTAATGGGGAATATGTAAAAACATGCAAAACACAAGCCGCGGAGACACCAGGTCTTTCCATGGGAAGGAACAACCACGGGAAGGACAGTCTCTAATGAAGGAAACCACCTATGCCAAAACATGGTATCCATCCACAGACAGCTGTTTTGGGGTATTGCCCCTCATCAGTGTGGAGTAGGAAACCGGCCAGTAGGAGCAATGCCTAGTAGAAGACTGTGAAAAATGAGGATGAATGAACTCATGGAGATCAACATCCAACACTGCGGAGACACCATCCCATGTTTCTTAACGCAGTGATTCTAGAGCAATGAGGGATGGGGGCATTGCTCTAGAATCATTCATCCTCATTTTTCTACTAGGCATTGCTCCTACTGGCCAGTTTCCTACTCCACACTGATGAGGGGCAATACCCCGAAACAGCTGTCTGTGGATGGATACCATGTTTTGGCATAGGTGGTTTCCTTCATTGGAGACTGCCCTTCCCGTGGTTGTTCTTTCCCGGGGAAAGACCTGGCTAGTCATTGCTTGCGTTGAGAAACATGTGATGGTGTCTCCGTGGCTTGTGTTTTGCATGTTTTTACGTATTTCCCATAAGGGATGGGGCATTGCTCTAGAATCACTGCGTTGAGAAACATGTGATGGTGTCTCCGCAGTGTTGGATGTTGATCTCCATGAGTTCATTCATCCTCATTTTTCAAAGTCTTATACTGAAAGCAATCACAAATGTTATGTACCCTAAGGGTATGTGCACACGCTGCGGATTCTGCTGCGTTTCCGCAGCGTTTTTGGCTCTGCAGAAACTCAGCAGATTTTGCTGCGTTGTACAGTACCTTTATTTCCTATGGAAATAAAAAAAAGCTGTGCACATGCTGCGTTTTTTTCTGCGCGGTTTTGCTGCAGTTTACAATCCGCAGCATGTCAATTGTTTGGTGCAGAAACGCTGCGGTTTTACACCTCATCCATTATGAGGTGTAAAACCGCAGGGCAAAACCGCAGAAAAAACGCAGATAATCCGCAGATAATCCGCAGAAAAACCGCAGCACTTTGTCCTGCGGATTTCCTGCGGTTTTCTCTACAAAATCCGCAGAGACTAAAAACTACGTGGGAACATACCCTAAAATGTTACCAATAAAAACCCTAACTTATCCCATACAAAATCAGCCCCCACTCAGATCTGTCACTGGCAGAACAAAGATTCTGGAAAGGTGACGCAGCTCCAACACCCCTTCAAATTAAATCCAGTGAAATCTGCACTCCCAAATCCAAATGCCTCTCTCCTTCCTCCTCATGAGCCCCAGTGTACCTAAACCACAGTAAGCAGCCACAAGTTTATTTGTGCTCTCCCCACTTCAATAAAGCCAATTGATAGGGTGCGTGTCTCCAGAAGCACAAGCTGGGCACAATGTATAGGGGTCTACAATATATGGGGACATAATGTATGGGCACTAAACTGGCATATTTGCAATTCTCCCGAAAAAAGCCTGGCGTGGATGATACAAAATAGTCACTTCAGCTGTAGATTAATTCATTTGAGTTTTTATGCTGTCCTGGCACCTTTGGGGCTCAGCAAATGTTGCCCACAAACCATTCTAGGGCTCCAAATGCCAAATAGCACTCCTTCCTTCTCAGCCCTGACATGTGGCCCAACAGTAGTTTCTGATGACATATGGGGCATCACTGCGTTCAGGAGAAATTGCGCAATATATTGTGGGGTCCAGTTTCACCCATTAAGGCTGGTTTCACATTAGCTTTTTTTGCGCAGCACATCGTGCTCGTCCATGCGCATGAGTCATGCGTACCTGTGTTTAACATTGGGGGCGCATTGTCTTGTGTTTGCACGCCTTCGTATGCGTTAAGTCTATGGGAACACAAGTGTGCGCATGGACATGCGTTCGTATGCGTTTTCGTGTGCATGCGTTTTTGGCGTTAAAATGTGTAGACACTGGTTTTAATCCCTAGAGAGCGAATGCGCATAAACGCAAATGCATGCAAAAACGCATGATAAGGGGGTTTTTTTGCATGTGTTTCTATTGCGCACGATGCACTGCGCAAAAAACTGCTAATGTGAAATTAGCCTAACCCTTGTGTAAATGACAAGTTTACAATAAATAAAAAACTTACATTGTCACTAATAAAATTTTATATTTTCACTTCCCAGTGTTATAAAATTCTGTGAGGCAGCGGTGTTTTCAAAATGCTCACTATACGCTTAGTTGAAATCCTTAAGCAGTGAATTTTCCAATATGGGGTCACTTGGGGGGCGGGGTTCTGAAGTTTTGGCACCTCAGGAGCTCGTCTACTGGCACCCACAATTGATTCCTTTCCATCCAATACCTGCCAGGTACAGTAGTGTACAACCACCTATGGGGTCCTGTCATGTTTAGTAAAATCTGCATAACAAATTATGGGGTCCATTTTCTCCTATTACCAATATGACAAAAATACTATTCTCATCCAATAAAAATCCATTAATACCTTATTAAAAAAGGGAACTTTACTTATTGCTGGTCAGAACAACGGTCACAAAAATATATAGGGGCAGCACGGTGGCTCAGTGGTTAGCGCTGCAGCCTTGCAGCGCTGGGGTCCTGGGTTCGAATCCCACCAAGGACAACATCTGCAAGGAGTTTGTATGTTCTCCCCGTGTTTGCGTGGGTTTCCTCCGGGTACTCCGGTTTCCTCCCACACTCTAAAGACATACGGATAGGGAATTTAGATTGTGAGCCTCATCGGGGACAGTGATGATAATGTGTGCAAAAACTGTAAAGCGCTGCGGAATATGTTAGCGCTATATAAAAATAAAGATTATTATTATTATTATTATTATTATAGTGATCCAATTTATAGATTGTCCTGTGTATAGATATGGGCTACATGGAAAACCAGGGTTTAAGGTAGGTGGGGGGAGAAGACCAAACCTCAGTATTTTCGCTAATAACTGTCCCCTCTTGCTGCCCCTACCTGACCATGGAGGTTGGCACCCTAATGAAGCCTGCAAGATTATGGTGCCCCCACTCACCATCGTCTTGCTCTGGTGAACCTTAGGTAATCCTAGATACTAGAACCCATCACACGGGGGAAATTATATACAAGCTAACAAGATAGTCAATGATAGAAAAGGATACACAACAAAAAAAAGAAATTGACCTGTATAAAGTGACAGTGCATAGGACAGAGATAATCATGCCACGTTAGATGCCTTCACAGATACAATACGGATCTCAATCATTAACAGCTTCCTGACCGCCAACGGTAGATAATCATTGGCGCTTGCTGGGCTTTGTGCAGCACCAAAGTTTATCTTCTGTCGGCGGTTTTGTGCCACCGGGACCCCAACGTATCTTATAACATGGGGATCCCGTTGCACAATGCTTGCTATGATCCCAGACCTCATCGAGACCTGATTGGTTCAGGTCCTGATGATGTCAGCGTCACAGCAGCCAATGAGAGAGATCGCTGGGAAAGCTTGTTGTAGCAATGAGCTTTCCCAGCGATCTGCCTCATTGTAACGCTTCTCCTCTGAGCTGTCAGTGCGAGATCAGAGGAAAAACAGTGTGACAAGCGCTGCTGGCAACAGCTGTGCCAGGCAGCGATCTTGTCACACAGTAAAAATAGCAGGTACGCAGGTTAGGGCTAGTGATATAGTTAGGGTTACTGTTAGGGTTAGGATTACTGTTAGGGTTAGTACTGTGGTTAGGGTAATTGCTATAGTTAGGGTTACTGTTAGGCTACTGTTAGGGTTATTGTTAGGCTAAAGTTAGGGTTATTGTTAGGCTAAAGTTAGGGTTAGGCTAAAGTTAGGGTTAAGCTAAGTTAGGGTTAGGCTAAAGTTAGGGCTAGTGTTAGGCTAAAGTTAGGGTTGGGGATAAAAATAGGGTTAGCGTTGGGGTTAGGGGTGTGTTGGTGTTATGTTTGTGGTTAGGGTTATGGTTAGGGTTGGGATTAGGGTTAGAGGTGTGTTGGGGTTAGGGTTGGAATTAGAATTGGGGGTTTCCACTGCTTAGGCACATCAGGGGCTCAGCAAATGCAACATGGTGCCCGCAGACCATTCCATCAAAGTCTGCAATCAAAAACAGAGCTCCTTCCCTTCCGAGCTCTGCCATGTGCCCAAACAGTGGTTCGCCCCACATATGGAGAACCAGCATACTCATGACAAATTGGACAACAACTTTTGGGGTCCAATTTCTCCTGTTACCCTTGTGAAAATAAAAAATTGGGGGCTAAAAGATCATTTTTGTGCAAAAAAAAATGATTTTATTTTCACAGCTCTGCATTATAAACTTTAGTGAAACACTTGGGGGTTCAAAGTGCTCACCACACATCTAGATAATTTCCTTGGGTGGTCTAGTTTCCAAAATGGGGTCACTTGTGGGAGGTTTTACTGTTTAGGCACATCAGGGGCTCTGTAAATGCAACATGACGCCCGCAGACCATTCCATCAAAGTCTGGATTCCACAACATCACTACTTCCCTTCTGAGCCCCACCGTGTGCCCAAACAGTAGTTTTCTCCCACATATGGGTTACCAGCGTACTCAGGACAAATTGGACAACAATTTTTGGGGTCTAATTTCTCCTGTTACCTTTGTGAAAATAAAAAATTAGGGGCTAAAAGATAATTTTTGTGGAAAAAATATGATTTTTTTTCATGACTCTATGTTATAAACTTCTGTGAACCACATGGGGGATCAAAGTGCTCACCACACATCTAGAAAAGTTCCTTGGGTTGTCTAGTTTCCAAAATGGTGTCACTTGTGGGGGTTTCCACTGTTTAGGCACATCAGGGGCTCTACAAATGTGACATGGCATGCGATCTCAATTCCAGCCAATTCTGCATTGAAAAAGTCAAACGGCACTCCTTCCTTTCTGAGCTCTGCTATGTGCCCAAACACTGGTTTTACCCCCACATACAGGGTATCGGCGTATTTGGTAGAAATTGCACAAAAAATTATATGGTTCATTTTCTCTTTTTATACTTTTTAAATAAAAATCGTTCTGAAGTAAAATGCTTGTAAAAAAAGTTAAATGTTTATTTTTTCCTTCCACATTCCATTCATTCCTGTGAAGCACCTCAAGGGTTAATAAACTTCTTGAATGTGGTTTTGAGTACCTTGAGGGGGGTGCAGTTTTTACAATGGTGTCACTTTTGGGTATTTTCTGTCATATTTATCCCCCAAACTCACTTCAAATGTGAGGTGGTCCCTAAAAAAATGGTTTTGTAAATTTTGTTGTAAAACTGAGAAATCGCTGGTAAACTTTTAACCCTTATAACTCCCTAACAAAAAATTTTTTTTTTACAAAATTTTGCATATGTAAAGTAGACATGTGGGAAATGCTATTTAACTATTTTGTGCAATATGACTCTCTGATTTAAGGGCATACAAATTAAAAGTTTGAAAATTTCAAAATTTTCGCCAAATTTCCATTTTTTTAACAAATAAACGCAAGTCATATCGAAGAAATTTTACCACTATCATGAAGTACAATATGTTACGAGAAAGCTGTCAGAATCACCAGGATCTGTTGAAGCGTTCTAGGGTTATGACCTCATAAAGTGACACTGGTCAGAACTGAATAAATTGGGCCCGGTCACGAAGGCAAAAACAGGGTCTGGCGCGAAAGGGTTAATCGACTTAATACCATAAAGTGTCAGTGCCCATGATGAAATGCTACTTGTGTTTAAGTGGTAAACCCCATTTTTCAATACAGTACTACTGAAAATCGGATGCCAAGACATTTTGAAACCACATTTGATCTTTGACCTCTTGAAAGGTTACCTCTCAAAAGCTTCCTGATTAACTATGAACAGAAATGGGGAAACATGTTGAAGCTGTGGTGACCTAGTAGCAATGTTGGGTTTATATATCAACAAGCTGAGACTTACTATTGAAATGGATCTACATATTTGGTTCCTGCAGAACTGGGCCGACTTCTCAGTTGGCTACAGGTTCTACGCTAGGGACGGGCTGCACCTCAATGGGGAGGGTGCAGCTGTGCTGGGGGACAAAATGGCTAGAAGGTTGGAGGAGTGTTTAAACTAGGGACGGGGGGGTATTCCTTTTATAGGAGGGGAAGACAGTGCAGATAGAGACCTGGGCACAAATAATGACATTGGGGGTGGAGGTGGCATGGGGGGTGGGGTTAGAACAGTTAATAATTTAAGAAAGAATAGAGGTACAGAGAGATACATAAAGTGCATGTATACTAATGCCAGAAGTCTCGCCAACAAAATGGAGGAACTGGAGTTAATGTTGTTGGAACATAATTATGACATGGTGGGGATATCTGAGACATGGCTGGATGAGAGCCATGACTGGACTGTTAATTTACAGGGCTATAGTCTGTTCAGAAATGACCGTACAAATAAGCGAGGGGGAGGCGAGTGTTTATATGTAAAATCATCCTTAAAACCCATCCTTCGTGATAATATATATGAATCTAATGAAAATGTAGAGTCCCTGTGGGTAGAGATAAGGGGAGGGGGGAAAAATAATAAATTACTGATAGGGGTTTGTTATAAATCTCCAAAAATAATGGAAGCTACAGAGAATATCCTCATAAAGCAAATAGATGAAGCAGCGACTCAAGGAGAAGTCATTATGGGGGACTTCAACTACCCTGAAATACATTGGGGAACCGAAACCTGCAGTTCCAGCAAGGGTAATAGGTTTCTGACAACGATGAGAGACAATTACCTTTCACAACTGGTTCAGGACCCAACAAGAGGGGGGGCACTGCTAGACCTAATATTAACCAACAGGCCAGACCGCATATCAAATGTAAGGGTTGAGGGTCACTTGGGTAATAGTGATCACAAATTAATAAGTTTTCATGTATCCTTTAATAAGATGTGTAGTAGAGGGGTTACAAGGACACTAAACTTCAGGAAGGCAAATTTCCAACGGATGAGAGATGATCTTGGTGCAATTAACTGGGACGATATACTGAGACATAAAAATACACAAAGAAAATGGGAGACGTTTATTAGCATCCTGAATAGGACCTGTGCACAATATATACCGTATGGGAATAAATATGCGAGAAATAGGAGGAAACCACTATGGCTAAATAGAGCTGTAAGGGGCGCAATAAGAGATAAAAATAAAGCATTTAGAGAATTAAAGCAAGTAGGTAGTGATGAGGCATTAAATAAATACAGAAGATTAAATAAATTCTGTAAAAAGCAAATCAAGACAGCAAAGATTGAGACAGAGAGACTCATTGCCAGAGAAAGTAAAAATAATCCCAAAATATTCTTTAACTACATAAATAGTAAGAAGCTAAAAAATGATAGTGTTGGTCCCCTTAAAAATAGTCTGGGTGAAATGGTGGATGAGGATAAGGAAAAAGCCAATATGCTAAATGACTTTTTTTCAACAGTATTTACACAAGAAAATCCCATGACGGATAACATGATCAGGGATAAAAATTCTCCATTAAATGTCACCTGCTTAACCCAGCAGGAAGTACGGCGGCGTCTACAAATCACTAAAATTGACAAATCCCCGGGCCCGGATGGGATACACCCCCGAGTACTGCAGGAATTAAGCACAGTCATAGATAGACCACTATTTTTAATCTTTAAAGATTCCATAATAACAGGGTCTGTACCACAGGACTGGCGTATAGCAAATGTGGTGCCAATATTCAAAAAGGGGACAAAAACTGAACTTGGAAATTATAGGCCAGTAAGTTTAACCTCAACTGTGGGTAAAATCCTGGAGGGTTTTCTAAGAGATACTATACTGGAGTATCTGGAGAAGAATAACCTTATGACCCAATATCAACATGGGTTTACAAGAGACCGTTCCTGTCAGACTAATCTGATAAGCTTTTATGAAGAGGTAAGTTCCGGACTGGACCAAGGGAATGCAGTGGACGTGGTGTACATGGACTTTTCAAAAGCTTTTGATACGGTACCACACAAAAGGTTCATACATAAAATGAGAACAATGGGGATAGGGGAAAATATGTGTAGGTGGGTTAAGAGCTGGCTCAGGGATAGGAAACAAAGGGTGGTTATTAATGGAGCACACTCGGACTGGGTCACGGTTAGCAGTGGGGTACCACAGGGGTCAGTTTTGGGCCCGCTTCTTTTTAACAT
Organism: Dendrobates tinctorius; assembly: GCF_039654945.1. Classification (NCBI taxonomy): domain Eukaryota; kingdom Metazoa; phylum Chordata; class Amphibia; order Anura; family Dendrobatidae; genus Dendrobates; species Dendrobates tinctorius. The sequence continues at coordinate 5,496,344 of NW_027361672.1, forward strand.
ATTTATTAATGACCTTGTAGGGGGCATAGAGAGTAGAATTTCAATATTTGCAGATGACACTAAACTCTGCAGGGTAATTAATACAGAGGAGGACAATTTTATATTACAGGAGGATTTATGTAAACTAGAAGCTTGGGCTGATAAATGGCAAATGAGCTTTAATGGGGATAAATGTAAGGTCATGCACTTGGGTAGAACTAACAAGTTGTATAATTATGTGCTTAATTGTAAAACACTGGGCAAAACAGTCACTGAAAAAGACCTGGGTGTATGGGTGGACGACAAACTCACATTTAGTGGCCAGAGTCAAGCAGCTGCTGCAAAGGCAAATAAAATAATGGGATGCATTAAAAGAGGCATAGATGCTCATGAGGAGAACATAATTTTACCTCTATATAAGTCACTAGTGCGACCACACTTAGAATACTGTGTACAGTTCTGGTCTCCGGTGTATAAGAAAGACATAGCTGAACTGGAGCGGGTGCAGAGAAGAGCGACCAAGGTTATTAGGGAACTAGGGGGTCTGCAATACCAAGACAGGTTATTACACTTGGGGTTATTTAGTTTGGAGAATCGAAGGCTTAGGGGTGATCTTATTACAATGCATAAATATATGTGGGGACAATACAAAGACCTTTCTAATGATCTTTTTACTCTTAGACCTGTGACGGGGACAAGGGGGCATCCTCTACGTCTGGAGGAAAGAAGGTTTAAGCATACTCACAGACGCGGATTCTTTACTGTAAGAGCAGTGAGACTATGGAACTCTCTGCCATATGATGTTGTAATGAGTGATTCACTACTAAAATTTAAGAAGGGACTGGATGCCTTTCTTGAAAAGTATAATATTACAGGGTATATACACTAGTCTCCTTAATATTGCGTTGATCCAGGGAGCTAGTCTGATTGCCGTATGTGGAGTCGGGAAGGAATTTTTTTCCCCAATGTGAAGCTTACTGTTGCCACATGGGTTTTTTTTGCCTTCCTCTGGATCAACATGTTAGGGCAAGTTAGGATAGGATATGGGTTGAACTAGATGGACTTAAAGTCTCCCTTCAACCTTAATAACTATGTTACTATGTTACTATGTTATATTCACATTTGTATTGCAAAATGGGGTTTACTACTTAAGCACAAGTAGCACTTTATTATGGCCACTGATTGATTAATTATTAATTGAGATACGTATTTTATATAATTTTATATATAATTTAATTGACAATGTTCTTGGCTTGTATACAGTTTTCCCCGTCTGAGGGTTTCTAGTATCTGTGATTACCTGGGATTCACCAGGGCAAGAAGACGGTGAGCGGGGGGCACCATGGATTTGCGTTTTTCATTAGGGTGCCAACCTCCGCAGTCAGGGGCAGCAATAGGATACAGTTATTAGGGAATGCATTGAGGGTTTTTTTCCCTCCCTTAAATCCTGGTTTTCCATGTGGCCCTCTATACATAGGACTATCTATAATTTGGGCCACTATATACTCTATTGACTGTTGTTTCGACCGGGAATACGAAAAGGTTCCTTTTTAATAAGTAGTAATAAATATAGATTTTCATTGGATGAGAATTATTTTGTTAGACATGTTTATACTCTCCACCTTATCATTATATGTATTAGTCAATATGTAGGCCCTCAAAGTCCATTTAAATCTGAATAGGTCCCGAAAGAAACAGGATTTGCAAAGTTTTTGAAAAAATTAGAAATCACTACCAAAATTTTAACCCTTCTAACACTAATAGCGATGCGCAAACGTGCTTGGATAAAGTGTTACCTTGGGAGTGTTCGAATAATATGTCCTAGTCCCTAGAGCTGCATATTTTGCAGCTCTTAGGTGCAATACATACAGAGATTGCCTAACAAACAGTCGCAGCGACTGGAAAATATGATTTGAGCACGCCCAAGATACTTGGATAACACGTTATCCAAGCATATTCACTAATCACTACAGCCTAACAAAAATGCAAATGTAAAGTATACATATGAGAAATGTTATTTATTCTTTGTACCGCGTGACTAAACTGGTTTAAGGATATATCGAAGGTTTGAAAATTGCGAATTTTTCAAAATTTTCGACAAAATTCCAATCTTTTCACAAATAAACTCAAAACATATCATTCTAAATTTACCACTAACATAAATTACAATGTGTCATGAAAAAGATCACTGGGATACGTTGAAGCATCTCAGAATTATTACCACATGAAATGACACTGGTCAGATTTAAAAGAAAATTGGCCTGGTTATTAAGGTTAAAACAGGTTCATCACTAAGGGGTTAAAGCACTACTGTATCTCCAAAAAACAGTTTCTCCCCACTTGAATTTTGCTTACCATTTTTTAGACTATGTGGTAAAATTAATGGGTTAAGTCAAAAGTACAACTCCTACAAATAACAAGCCCTCATATGTCTTGTGGACAGAAAAATAAGGGTGTGTGCGTGCACACTGCGGATTCTGCTGTGGATCCGCAGCGGATTTGGCCCTGTGGATCTGCAGCAGTTCCGCAGACATTGTACAGTACAATGTTAGCCAATGGGATTTTAAATCCGCAGTGCACATGCTGCAGATTTTTCCGCGGTTTTAAATCTGCGGCATGTCAATTCTTTCTGCGGATTCCGCAACGGTTTGACACCTGTTCCATTGTCCAGGTGTCAAACCGCAGGGGAAAACCGCTGGCAAATCTGCAGGAAAACTGCAGATCACTTTACTTGCGGTTTTACCTGCAAATCCGTGGGGAAAAATCCGCAGCATGTACACTCACCCTAAAAGTTATGATTCCGGGAGGAAAAGCAAAAATAGAAAACCAGAAATTGGCCTCATTGTAAAGGGGCTAACATTCTTGATTTTCAGGCTCCATATCTCACCATCCACTATTGCTTCGAATGTGAGACTACCATCATTTTATAGAAGCAGTAGTGGATGAGAAATATGGAGCCTGAAAATCAAAAGTTCAAAATAATAATAATCTTTATTTATATAGCGCCAACATATTCCGCAGCGCTTTACAGTTTAACAGTTTCAAAACACAAGTAATAAGTAACAACTTTAACAATACAATAATTAAAGCAAAATAAGGCGACCCTGCTCGTGAGAACTTACAATCCACAATGAGGTGGGGGAGATACAGAGTACAGGTGTGTATTTACAATGATGTATTTACAATGATGGTCCAGTCATCTTGAGGGAGTGAGGGATGGATGGAGATAGTGAATGGGCTACACATGCACACTTACACATAGAATGACTTTGATTAATGAACGTGATAGGCCGCTCTGAACAAATGTGTTTTGAGGGAGCGCCTGAAACTATGCAAATTGTGGATAGTCCTAATTTCTTGGGGTGGAGCATTCCAGAGGATTGTTGCCCTTTTGCTCATCAGTGTAGATAGTACCACTTTGTATTGGAAAATACTTGCAGAAAAAAACCTTTACATCTAATGTGTAATTGTGGGGAAAAAAAAGTTATAGGGAAGAGAAGAGGTGACATTTATGATGTTTGGGACATCAGGATCTCAGGATCAGTTTGGAAATTGTTTTCCAGTAAGCAATCATGGGTTGGGATTTGGGTTACAGCATTTTGGAAAGAATATTTTTAATGCATCAACTTACAATAAATAATTCTCTGAATAATGATGGAAAAATATATATTTTTGTGCCATGTTAGCAATTAAAAGGTATCAACCACCGAGGACTCTCAAATTCTAATTGCTAACTGAAAAGATGGTAACAAATAACAAGCTTTCGAGACTACTCTGGTATATTCATCAGGCATAGACTAATACAACATCTGAAGAGTCACATATTTATGTACAAGAGGAATAAGAAATAATGCAAGAGATAATACAAGTGACGTGAAACATAGCTATAGATGTGGGACAGGTGGGTTGGGGGGAAACAGTTGTGGCCGTAAATATTGTAACAGTTCATAGATAAGGAGTGTGAAAGTTTTATTGTCCTGTTATTGAGGTCTGGTCCATCATTGTGATGCCCCCAAATGGTCTGAAGAGCACATTTCTTAGTTAATATAGAAAGACATAACTCCATGTGACACATTCATTCCTACACAGAGTGTGTCAAAGGTTGTCACAAATTTATTCACCCAAGTTTTTCTTTCTCTGAGATCTGAAGTTACCTTTTAACACCAGTAATTTCATGTCCATGTTGCTGTGATCCGGGATACAGAAATGTTTGGCCACAGGAAGATCTATTCTTTTATTGTGTGCCAGTGAAAATTCATCTTTGTTCTAATTATTTGCCCTGTCTCCCCTACATACAGACCCCCAGTTGGACATTTAGTACAAATAATTAAGCACACCACATTAGATGCCCTGTACTTCAAACCGCACATCCAAGCTCTTTCCACCTCCTGTCACCTCAGCTCAAAAATTTTTCCAGAATCCGTCCTTTCCTCAACCCTCAATCTACTAAAATGGTTGTGCATGCCCTCATCATCTCCCGCCTCGATTACTGCAACATCCTTTTCTCTGGCCTCCTTGCTAACACCCTCGCACCTCTCCAGTCCATCCTTAAAACTGCTGACCGACTAATTCATCTCTCTCCTCACTACTCCTCCGCTTCTCCCCTCTGCAAATCTCTTCACTGGCTCCTATTCCATTAGCGTATCCAATTCAAATTACTAATACTGACCTACAAGGCCATCTATAACCTGTCTCCTCCATATATCTCTGAAATAATCTCCCAATATCTTCCCTCATGTAATCTCCGGTCCTCCGAAGACCTCCTTCTCGCCTCCACACTTATTCGCTCCTCACCCAACTGCCTCTAAGACTTCTCCCGATTATCCCCATCCTTTGAAATTCTTTGCCCCAATACATCCGACTATCAACCACATTCGCATCCTTCAGACGGAACCTGAAAACCCACCTCTTCAGGAAAGCTTACAGCCTGAAATGACCCCGCTGCCTCCTCACCACTACCAGAGATACTGTGTCACCAACACTGGAGCTGCTGCAACCCCTCAACCTATTGTAAGGACAGGGTACTCTCCCCTCTGTATCAGTCTGTGATTGTTAGTTTATTTACTGTAAGTGATATCTGTAATTTGTATGTAACCACTTCTCATGTACAGCACCATGGAATCAGTGGTGCTATATAAATAATAAGTAATCAATTAGATGTGATGCCGCTGAAAGTACCTGGAATCTTGTAGTTCTGATGTGAGTCGGGGATCTTTATCTTGTCCGTGGTCATTATAAATGGACAGGGAAAGATTCCTGTAGCTGTTGTAGAGAACAGAGAGCTTCCAGCAATAATACTTCTTAGATTTGGGGGCTGTCTAAAACACAGAAGTGGCGGGTCTGGAAATATGGATTGTAATTAGGCATTGTAATAAAGGTTGTAGTTTCCTTGCAGCTCCCCTTAGCACCTCCAGATATGGATTGTAGGTGAGCACTGGAGGCACCCAGTGGCTTTTTTGTTTCATTTTGTAATGTGGAAGATGATGCCTTGATATTCTGGTGGCTCTTGCAGTCTGGTTTTCAATTGTTTTTGGATGGTAGCCCTGGTTCAAAAAAGTTTTTCTGAGGCCACCAAGGTGTTTATCTCTGTCCATTGGTTTGGAACATATCCGATTGTATCTGATAGCTTGGCTATAGACAATAGAATTTTTTTTATTTGTTTTGGATGGAAACTGTCCCATTTAAGTCAAGTGGCTTCTGGTACAGAGACGTCTTTATTTCATTGTTCTGCAGCTTAATTATGGAGTCTAAAAAAGTTAATTTCACTGCAGAAGTAGTTAAGTGTTAAATTGATGGTGGGATGAAATTGATTAAAGTGTTCATGGAACGTCTTTAGGTGTTGTTCATACTCAGTCCAGATGATTAAGATATCGTCAATGTAACTGTAGTAGGCCAGGGGACATGAAGTAACTTTCAAGCTTGGCCATGAAAAGATTTGTGTACTTTGGAGACATTTTATTTCCCATCACTGTACCAGATAGATATATGTTGTTATCAAATTCAAAGTAGCTGTGCGTGAGAATTAATTTTGGAAGTTTCACCACAGAATCAGCTTCAATTACTGAATTTTCCATGAATACTTTGCAGGCATTTAATCCATCCTGGTGTGGGATATTGGAGTACCAAGATTCCACATCCATGGTGGCCAGGATGTTTCCTTCTGATAGGATCTGTTTATTGTTAGTTTATTCAATAGGTCAGTTGTGTCCAGAATGTAGATGGGTGTATCTCTTACCAGGAGTTTTAAGAATACCCTCTACCCTTACAGAAATTTCCTCAGTAAGGGTGCCCACACATGAAATAATTGGTCTTCCTGTAATTCCAGATTTGTGAATTTTCGGAAGCATATAGAATGTCCTTATTCTTCGACTTTTTGGTATCAGGTCATCGGCTTTTATGGATTTGTCTGGAAGACAAGACACCAACATGTTTATTTCCTTGTAATAGTCTTGTGTAGGGTCAGACTCCAATTTTTTGTTGTAGTGTGTGTCCGATAGTTGTCCGTTTGCTACCTTCATGTAGTCTGATGTGTTCATCATGACTATTGCACCACCTTGTCAGCAGGTTTCTTTCTTTATCTCTTTCTATATCAACTAAGGAATGTGTTATTCAAACTATTTGGAGGCATCACAATCATGGACCAGATGTTAATCACAGGACAATAAAACTTTCGCACTCCTTATCTACGATCTGTTTCAATATTTACGCCACAACTGTTTTCTCCCTGTCCCACATCTGTAGTTTTGCTTCACATCACTTGTCTTAAGGCCCCGTTACACATAACGATGTCCCAGCGATCCCACCAACGATCCGAGATGGATGGGATCGCTGGGATATCGTTAGACAGCCCCTCCAGCGATCAGGACCAGCGAGCAAGCTGGTTTCTAATGTAAACATTGGGTATCCAGGAGCTGCGGCTCTTGGATACCCGCTGTTTACCTTGGAAACCGGCGTGCACGCTGGTTTCCAAGGTAAACATCGGGTATCTAAGAGCTGCGCGGCTCCAGGATACCCGCATTTTACCTTGGAAACCAGTGTGTACGCTGGTTTCCAAGGCAAATAGTGGGTATCCAAGAGCTGCGGCTCCTGGATACCCGATGTTTACATTAGCGATGCGTGCTGGCCAGCGGGAGACTAGCGATCAAAAAATGGCCCGGCCGATCGAGCACGATCAGCAATACCCGGCAGGGGGGCTGGTCGCTGACCCCCATCACACACAGCGATCTCGCTGGCGAGATCGCTGTGGCGTCACAAAATCAGCGATCTCGCTAGCGAGATCGCTGTGTGTGACGTGGCCTTTAGCTATTGCATTATTCCTGTGTCCTGTTGTGTATAAATCTATGACTCTTCAGAGTTTGTGTTATTCTGTGCCTGATAAAGAGACCTGAGTTGTATTGAAAGCTTGAAATTTGTTACCATCTTTTCAGTTGGCCATTAAAAGGTTTCAGCCACTGGCGACTCAAAACTTGAATAATAAAGAAATTCAATGTAAAATTCAAAGAAACCACAAATCTGCTTGAAATAGACACAACAGGATCCGGATAGTAGCCAAGAAATTACTTTATGAATATTTTAATTTCTGAAAACTACGCTGAAATTCCTTATATGGGAAAGTCCCAGCACACTCTTTACAACACACATTCTGCTGAGCCATGAAGTCCTAAAAGTTAAAAATAAATCTCTTATTTTGGTTTCAATTATTTGTTTGTGTGAAGTAAATGTCCACAGAAGATCCTAATATATACATTGCTCAATATTTTGTGTGCAGAGCTGATGGACCAAAATTCCTGTAATCTGGCACTAGCAGTGCCTGATAAATTCAAAAAATACTTGCACTGTATTATCCAAACTTATGGATGAGGTTATAAAAAAAATAATTTCTATGAAGTTTTTAAATTTGTAAAGATGTAATGACTTTAAGAAAATCAGCCCCAACTGGAATGGTGTTACATAATAGACTACTATAAGATATTTTTTTTTATTATTCTAAAGAGACTTCCAATTGGTAATCTCTGCTTAGATTCTAATCAAATGATTTTAAGATTGTCATGTTTTCTATTTGAAATAAATATCAATATAATGAAACTTCCAGATTAAAGGGGTTGTCTACTACTGTAAAAAAATTCTGAATAAACCTATGGTGGGTAATCGGCAAAAAAGTAAATAAATTATGAGAGTCTATCTAATTATTTGGGCTTTACTGCTGTGGAGAAATTGTTACTATTGGCTTGGACCAGGTGGAGAAGCGGGAGACTTGGGTTCTCATCCCACTATATTCAACTGTATTCACGTCTTCCAGATGCGAATAGTTAAACACTTTGGTGGTGGAACAGGGGCAGAGCAACACTCCTCAGCACCGGCCCTGACATGCAACAGGGTAATGAGGTCATCATGCCTTGTTGTGACCCAATCACACTGCTGATGTTGCTGAAGATTAAACATCCTATCATAGGAGGAGGTGGGTTGTGTTACTACAGAGGACATATTATGGGGCAAAGGGGGGATTGTGAAGGAAGCACAGTAGGCAGAGGAGCAGGTTCTGTGGGGGCGCAATATCATGGAAAAGAGCTGTATGGGGGGAATATTATGGAGAAGAGCTGTGTGGGGTAGAATGTTATGGAGAAGAGATGTGTGAAAATTGAATATTGTGTGGAGAAGCTGTGTTGGACTAGGGAATTATGGAGAAGAGCTATGTGTGGGGAATATGATGGAGAGGAGCTGTCTGGAGGAGGAATATTACGAATGGAAGCTGTGTGGGGGCATGCTGTAGAAAGGAGCTACGAAGGGAAATATTATGTAGAGGAGCTGTGGGGGGGAATATTATGGAGAGAAGCTGTGTGGGGAACATTTTGGAGGTGAACTGTAGGAGGAATATTATTGAAGGGAGCTTTGTGGGGTGACATTATGGAGAGAAGCTGTGTGAGGTGGCTAATAATAGAAAGGAACTGTGTTGGTGGACATTACAGAGAGGAGCTGTGTGTGAGACATTATGTTGAGAGGCAATATGGGAGGGACATTATGGAGAAGGGCAGTATGAGGGAATATTATGGACTGAACACCATTATAGTCAATGGGAGGCAAAAACAGACGCATGCACAACACCTTAGAAAGTGGCCTCAATTCACCCACAGTACAAATTGTAGCATGGAACTGCAACAATCAGCCAGGAATGAGGTATCGGGGACCGGGACAGCATTTACAGCTTTCCAATGAACGTCACAGTAAGACGAGATGGGTGAGGGATTGGTGTAGGGCCCCTTTGCTGGGAGCCCTGATAACACATGCAACCGCTCAACCTGCTTTCATGCTGAGCCACACTCAGGTGGCACAAATATCAGTTTTCTAGACTACCATTGTCAGAAATCAAGGATAGTAACACAGGTAGATGAGGAAGTGGAGGCCTGACGGTCTCGGAGACCTACCGCTGCAGGCAACACGCATAAAGGAGACCTAACCAGGAGTGTTCACATTTCCAAAAATTGATACCCCTTCGGAGGAAGCACATGGTCCACCAGGATTGAGGATTGAGTCTGTGGTAATGAACATGCCTGCTTAACTATCTGTTTGTATTGTTGGAAGGACTGCTCTGCCCTATATAAGCACACTAATGGCTTTTTTTTTCAAACCCTCTACCTATGCACTTTGAAAATCATTTTGGTATCTGATTATATAATTGAATCTTGATAGATGAATTGTATAGTGCTTGGCAGCTTTTTCACAATCCGGAAAGGGAACTTACAGTCATATGTTAATGTTTGGGCACCCCTATTAATGTTAACCTTTTTTCTTTATAACAATTTTGGTTTTTGCAACAGCTATTTCAGTTTCATATATCTAAAAACTGATGGACTCAGTTATTTTTCTGGATTCAAATGAGGTTTATTGTACTAACAGAAAATGTGCAATCTGCATTTAAACAAAATTTGACCGGTGCAAAAGTATGGGCACCTCAACATAAAAGTGACATTAATATTTCGTAGATCCTCCTTTTGCAAAAATAACAGCCTCTAGTCGCTTCCTGTAGCTATTAATGAGTTCCTGGATCCTGGATGAAGGTATTTGTGACCATTCCTGTTTACAAAACAATTCCAGTTCAGTTAAGTTTGATGGTCGCCGAGCATGGACAGCCCGCTTCAAATCATCCCACAGATGTTCAATGATATTCAGGTCTGGGGACTGGGATGGCCATTCCAGAACATTGTAATTGTTCCTCTGCATGAATGCCTGAGTAGATTTGGAGCGGTGTTTTGGATCATTGTCTTGCTGAAATATCCATCCCCTGCGTAACTTCAACTTCGTCACTGATTCTTGCACATTATTGTCAAGAATCTGCTGATACTGAGTTGAATCCATGCGACCCTCAACTTTAACAAGATTCCCGGTGCCGGCATTGGCCACACAGCCCCAAAGCATGATGGAACCTCCACCAAATTTTTCTGTGGGTAGCAAGTGTTTTTCTTGGAATGCTGTGTTTTTTAGCCTCCATGCATAACGCCTTTTTGTATGACCAAACAACTCAATCTTTGTTTCATCAGTCCACAGGACCTTCTTCCAAAATGTAACTGGCTTGTCCAAATGTGCTTTTGCATACCTCAGGCGACTCTGTTTGTGGCGTGCTTGCAGAAACGGCTTCTTTCGCATCACTCTCCCATACAGCTTCTCCTTGTGCAAAGTGCGCTGTATTGTTGACCGATGCACAGTGACACCATCTGCAGCAAGATGATGCTGCAGGTCTTTGGAGGTGGTCTGTGGATTGTCCTTGACTGGTCTCACCATTCTTCTTCTCTGCCTTTCTGATATTTTTCTTGGCCTGCCACTTCTGGGCTTAACAAGAACTGTACCTGTGTTCTTCCATTTCCTTACTATGTTCCTCACAGTGGAAACTGACAGGTTAAATCTCTGAGACAACTTTTTGTATCATTCCCCTGAAAATCTATGTTGAATAATCTTTGTTTTCAGATCATTTGAGAGTTGTTTTGAGGAGCCCATGATGCCACTCTTCATAGGAGAATCAAATAGGAGAACTGCTTGCAAGTGGCCACCTTAAATACGTTTTCTCATGATTTGATACACCTGGCTATGAAGTTCAAAGCTCAATGAGGTTACAAAACCAATTTAGTACTTCAGGAAGTCAGTAAAAAGTAGTTAGGAGTGTTCAAATCAAGAAAATGATAAGGGTGCCCATACTTTTGCACCGGTCAAATTTTGTTTAAATGCAGATTGCACATTTTCTGTTAGTACAATAAACCTTATTTGAATCCAGAAATATAACTGAGTCCATCAGTTATTAGATATATGAAACTGAAATAGCTGTTGCAAAAACCAAAATTGTTATAAAGAAAAAAGGTTAACATTAATAGGGGTGCCCAAACTTTAACATATGACTGTATATCTAGGCTCAGATGGGAATATTGATGCTCATGGGATACCATTCCCTTTGTCTTTTATCATTTGATAAATCTATATTTTGATTAAATGGAGCTCTGGATGTGATTTATTTATTTGAATTTGATCATTTAATTTGAATATAGTAACTTCCCTTCTTTTCCATTAAATATTCCCCTATTACCTGTATAAACAGGTCTGCTGGTGTACTCCCTTTTAGTATGTAACCCCTTTTTCATAATTTGTTTAAGGGGATATACCGTACTTGGAAGTTCTCGTATGTACAATTTAAGGGCAAAGTCATTTTTTTATGTGAAACCATAAAGAATTTATTGTGAAATAAATTTAAACCACTTTCTCATTAGAGTGTGCCGTGTGTTGTCTTATCATATACCATCATGTAACCCTTATGTCTTTTAATCAGTGTATCAATAAAGATTTTTAAATTGTTCTCCAGTTTCTTTGATAGGATAATTTAGTAACACGGGTAGTTGAGGAAGTGGAGGCCTGAAGGTCTCAGAGGCCTACTGCTAGAGGCAACACGCATGAAGGAGACCTAACCAGGAGTGTTCTCATTTCCAAATATTATTGGGAGACACCACCAAAGTGGCATCAGTTTCACCACAGTAGAAATAGAATAGGGACCGACAGGTCTTTCTCTACACCCAATCCAGCATATGAATATCCTACAAGGTGTGTTCACATTTAAAAAAATGAGGATCTTACACCACAGAAGTGGCATCAATTTCACCACAGTAGAAATAGTAGAATAGGGACCAACAGGTTTTTCTCTACATCCAATCCAGCAGATCAATACTCTGAAAGGAGTGTTCACATTTCCAAAAATTATTGGCACACACCACCAAAGTGGCATCAATTTCACCAAAGTAGAAATAGTAGAATAGGGACCGATAGGTCTTTCACTACACCCAATCCAGCAGATGGGCACTCAACAAGGAGTGTTCATATTTCCAAAAATGAATGGCATACACCACCAAAGTGGCATCAATTTCACCACAGTATAAATAGTAGAATAGTGACCAACAGGTCTTTCTCTACACCCAATCCAGCAGATGGACACCCTACAAGGTGTGTTCACATGTAAAGAAATGAGGGCCTTACACCACAGATGTGGCATCAGTTTCACCACAGTGGAAATAGTAGAATAAGGACCGACAGGTCTTTCACTACACCCAATCCAGCAGATGGACACTCAACAAGGAGTGTTCACTTTTTGGCATATCCCACCAAGGACAACATCTGCATGGAGTTTGTATGTTCTCTCCGTGTTTGTGTGGGTTTCCTCCGGGCACTCCGGTTTCCTCCCACACTCCAAAGACATACTGATAGGGAATTTAGATTGTGAGCCCCATCAGGGACAGTGATGAAAATAAGTGCATACTGTAAAGCGCTGCGGAATATGTTAGCGCTATATAAAAATAAAGATTATTATTATTATTATACACCACCAAAGTGACATCAATTTCACCACAGTAGAAATAGTAGAATAGGGACCAACAGAGCTTTCTTTATACCCAATCCAACAGATGAACACCCTACAAGGTGTGTTCACATTTAAAGAAATGAGGGCCTTACACCACGGAAGTGGCATCAATTTCACAACAGTAATAATCGTCTAATAGGGATCAACAGGTCTTTCTCTACAAGCAATTCAGCAGATGGCCACTCAACCATGAGTGTTCAAATTTCAAAAAATTATTGGCAGATACGACCAAAGTGGCATCAATTTCAAACCCTCCCTGATGGTATTGATATTTAGTTCTAGATACTCCTGCACCATACTCTCCATTCATTCACCACGTGTAAGATGGTTGGTATAAAAACAGTGTCAAAGGATACATAGAAATTGCTTCTTTCACTTCCATCACTGCTGCTGCTGCTGCTAACGTTTTGGCATTGACAAATTGACAGGCCGGAGGTTGGAAGTCTACAGCTGCGATGTAAACTGTGTGCTTCACTACTGTCTTGGGGAAAAGCTCTCTTAAGGTTGTATAAAAACGTGTTTCGATACTCCAGCATTCGCGGGTCCCTTTCTAGGGCAGAAATCATCTGGCAAAATTTGGTTTTATAATGTGGGTCTAATAAAGTGGCAACCCAGTAGTCAGCATTATTCCTAATCATTACTATACGGGGATCATGTTGCAGATAGTGCAGCAAGAAGGCACTCATATGTTGGGCTCTACCTGAGGTCCGAGACCATGCTGAGTTGGTGGCTGGTTAACAATGAGGCTCGTTTCCTATGTCCCCTCCCACCAACCCCGAACAACACAGAGGGGAGGTTTATCCTCTTCATTTGACAGTTGCTCGCCCATCACCTCTTCCTTCTCCATTTGTTCCTCGGATACTGCACCTTTGATAAGTTTGTTATCATCACCAGCCCTCCTCGATCGCAGTACTCCACTCTCACTTGCCACCCACTTGTGTGATGACAGTCTTGAACTTTGAGACAATGTTATCCCTTCCACAGCCTCCCCTGCTTCCTCCTCTTCTTCTGGGACTACCATATCCTCCTGCAGGTTATTCAAAGTCTGCTCCAGCATTTAAATAACCGGAATAGTGAAGCTGATGATGGCGTCGTCAGCGCTAACCATCTTAGTAGCCATTTCAAAACTGTGCATAAGAGTACAGAGGTCCTTAATATGTGCCCACTCTGTAATCATGATATGCGCCACCTCCGTACTGCATTGGCCCAGGCTATGCGACAAGACATACTGCGTCAAGGCTCGTTGCTGCTGCCACAGTCTCTGCAACATGTGCAGAGTGGAATTCCACCGCGTCGGCACATCGCATATCAATCTGCTGGCATGTACAAAGACCTCTGTATCGATGCAATTCGATGAGCAGAGGGGGTGTGCACGGTGGAAGTGAGCACACAGCTTACGTGCTCTCAGGAGCAGGTCACTCAGGCCAGGATAGTGGCTGAGAAAATGCTGCACCACCAGATTGAGGACGTGAGCCATGCAAGGCACATGTGTGAGCTTTCCTCACCCTAGGGCACCAACAAGGTTCGCACCGTTATCGGACATGGCCTTCCCTGGATGCAGGTTCAGAGGTGACAGCCATTAATCAAATTCAGCCTGGAGAGCTGTCCACAACTCTTCAGCTGCATGACGGCGATCTCCAAGGCCTATCAATTTTAAGACTGCCTGATTGCGTTGAACTATGGCTGCACGGTATAGAGGTGATTGGGGTTCACTATGCACTTTTGGAACGAGTGTCTCGTAAAGGCAGAAGTTGAGGGCGCAGGTGGAGGCCCTAGAGGAGATAGAGGAGGCAGAATCAGTGGAGGAAGTGTTAAATGTAGAGGTTTGGCCTGCAAGCCTTGGGAATTCCAAGACTTGCTGAGCAGTGCCTGTCCCCACAGACACCAGAGTCACCCAGTGCTCAGTCAGCGAGTTGTAATGCCCTTGGCAATGCTTACTCGTACAAGTGTCTGTGGTGAAATGCACCCTGACAGACAGAGATTTTGTCAAGGAACAGGTGATGTTGTCTGCTACCTGCTGGTGTAGCGCAGGTACAGCTTTCTTCTAAAAATAATGGCGACTTGGTAATTAGTACTGGGGGACTGCGATAGCCATCAGCTTTAGAAACTGTCGGTATCCACCAGTCGGAAAGGCAGCATTTTAGTGGCCAACAAATTGCAGATGGTGGAGTTCAACCTCTTAGCTTTGTCATGCGTAGAAGGAAACAATCTATTCCGTGACCACAACCGCGGAATCATGGGCTGTCTGCAGTGCTGTAAGAGGACAGAGTACTGTGACTCGGACAAACTGCAGGACCGTGAGAGAATTGCCGGCAGAGATGTTACTGTAGACTGAGAAACTTGTGGTGTGATCGTTTTCTGAGATAGGTCAAAAACAGCAGACATGTCCGCTTCCGTTACAACTGAAGGCGGCCTCTCAGTCAGCAGGACCTGATCGGGTAAAGAACACGAGGTTCTATGGTTAAAGACCTGCATCTCAATAGTTGGCACGGTAACAGAGGAGGTGGAAGAAGCAGCAGAAGGGATTGATGGGGTGGCTGATGGTGGTTGATGTCTGCTGGTTTGCATTTTTGCGCAGTGGGATTCCCACATTGAAGCATGTTGATTGTGCATGTGAAGGTTCATACAGTGAGGCAAAAAAGTATTTAGTCAGTCAGCAATAGTGCAAGTTCCACCACTTAAAAAGATGAGAGGCGTCTGTAATTTACATCATAGGTAGACCTCAACTATGGGAGACAAACTGAGAAAAAAAAAAACAGAAAATCACATTCTGTTTTTTTTTTACATTTTATTTGCATATTATGGTGGAAAATAAGTATTTGGTCAGAAACAAAATTTCATCTCAATACTTTGTGATATATCCTTTGTTGGCAATGTCAGAGGTCAAACGTTTTCTGTAAGTCTTCACAAGGTTGCCACACACTGTTGTTGGTATGTTGGCCCATTCCTCCATGCAGATCTCCTCTAGAGCAGTGATGTTTTTGGCTTTTCGCTTGGCAACACGGACTTTCAACTCCCTCCAAAGGTTTTCTATAGGGTTGAGATCTGGAGACTGGCTAGGCCACTCCAGGACCTTGAAATGCTTCTTACGAAGCCACTCCTTCATTGCCCTGGCGGTGTGCTTTGGATCATTGTCATGTTGAAAGACCCAGCCACGTTTCATCTTCAATGCCCTTGCTGATGGAAGGAGGTTTGCACTCAAAATCTCACGATACATGGCCCCATTCATTCTTTCATGTACCCGGATCAGTCGTCCTGGCCCCTTTGCAGAGAAACAGCCCCAAAGTATGATGTTTCCACCACCATGCTTTACAGTAGGTATGGTTTTTGATGGATGCAACTCAGTATTCTTTTTCCTCCAAACACGACAAGTTGTGTTTCTACCAAACAGTTCCAGTTTGGTTTCATCAGACCATAGGACATTCTCCCAAAACTCCTCTGGATCATCCAAATGCTCTCTAGCAAACTTCAGACGGGCCCGGACATGTACAGGCTTAAGCAGTGGGACACGTCTGGCACTGCAGGATCTGGTGGCGTAGTGTGTTACTTATGGTAGGCCTTGTTACATTGGTCCCAGCTATCTGCAGTTCATTCACTAGGTCCCCCCACGTGGTTCTGGGATTTTTGCTCACCGTTCTTGTGATCATTCTGACCCCACGGGGTGGGATTTTGCGTGGAGCACCAGATCGAGGGAGATTATCAGTGGTCTTGTATGTCTTCCATTTTCTAATTATTGCTCCCACAGTTGATTTCTTTACTCCGAGCTGGTTGGCTATAGCAGATTCAGTCTTCCCAGCCTGGTGCAGGGCTACAATTTTGTTTCTGGTGTCCTTTGACAGCTCTTTGGTCTTCACCATAGTGGAGTTTGGAGTCAGACTGTTTGAGGGTGTGCACAGGTGTCTTTTTATACTGATAACAAGTTTAAACAGGTGCCATTACTACAGGTAATGAGTGGAGGAAAGAGGAGACTCTTAAAGAAGAAGTTACAGGTCTGTGAGAGCCAGAAATCTTGATTGCTTGTTTCTGACCAAATACTTATTTTCCACCATAATATGCAAATAAAATGAAAAAAAAACAGACAATGTGATTTTCTGGATTTTTTTTTTCTCAGTTTGTCTCCCATAGTTGAGGTCTACCTATGATGTAAATTACAGACGCCTCTCATCTTTTTAAGTGGTGGAACTTGCACTATTGCTGACTGACTAAATACTTTTTTTCCCCACTGTACATGTAGTAGTATTGCAGTTTTTACCGCAACTCAGTTTTTTTTTTGTGCAAAGTTGGCAGATTATGTGAGTTGGCTCATCCCTTACAGTGTCAAAAAAAGCCCAGGCTAGACAATCTTTGCCACCCCTGCGAGCTGCACACCCACAAACAATCAAATCCCCCCAAAAATAGACCAAAATTATAGAGGACACACCTCAAACTATATTAGAATAAAAAAAACGGAAGTGTGAAACCAAAATAGAAATAAAACAAATCTTTATTGACTACATAATAAAAAAAATATAGCAAAATTACATTTACATACTGGGACTGAAAATTAACAGAATGAGCTCCAAGAGGTCTACACAAAAAGGATTTTATATCGCTAGGCTTCAAAAGACTATATCAGCACTCAGGTATATTCTGAAGACAGAGCAAAAGATCAACAGATCAGAGACAAAAATGGAATTCAGCTCACCCCCGTCCGGGGATGGCAGAACTCCCAAAAAACAAGGCAAAACAAAAACAAAACTGAAGAGTACAAAGCGGAGCAGAAAAACTTAGCTTTGAGATGCAGGAATCAGACTGGTCTCCAAGAATCCAGCAGGAAAATCACCAGCCAGGAAGAAGGGCGTCGGCAGCCTTATATCCAGTCCTCAATTCCAGCCACCCAGTCATCATCTAGCTGCCCAGGTGTTTGGTAATCAGTCTCACTACCTTCCTTCACCAGAGGAGGGAGTTCATCAGACCTCAATGGTGAAGGGAAAAATGAACTCACAACACCAATGCCTAAATTTTTTAGCTTGGATCCGGGGCAAGCAGAAGTATGGTCCGAACAGCATCCTGACCCTCATCATCAGATGTTAACACCTGGGGGGGAGGTAATCCTGATGAGACTCAGATTTCTGAGGTGCACGCGGACTGTACGCTGCTGTCAGGGCAAGAAGAGGAGAGTGACTCCAATGGCCAGGAATGTGATAACACTGAGGATGATGATGATGAAGTGTTAGATCCCAGTTGGCGTGAACATATAGGCACACAACTGAGTAGGTTATCTGAAGAAGATGAGGAGGTTATGTTGCACCGTCCATTGCAGACACGTAGTGATGCAGCCACGACGAGCGATGCATCCTCAGCCACAACTGTGCCTCTGACCAGCATTAGTCACACATCCCCCTGGAGGAAGCTACTAGCGAAACGCGCGTCTGGGCCCCCTTCCTGCTGGTCTACATGGTAAATATGCCTTTCTATTGATGGCATAGAATGTGTGAACAGCTCTTCAGAGTCACCCATCTGTGGTTCCGTGCAGTCAGTTGAACGTTTGGATAGTTAAGACGTGGGGGGAAGCAAGGGGAATTTGGGTGCCACATCTGTGGACTGTACTGGGTGTGATGTTGAGGTGGAGGAAGAGGAGGAGATGCCACTTGAAGCTGCACTTGCCACCCACTCGAGTACATTCTCTTTCTGGGCATCATCGACAAGGCGTACCATTGCGTGGCTGATAAAGAAAGGTAGTGGTGTAGCCTGTCCAGTAACATAAGTTGTCAGTTGACTTTTCATAGGACGTAATGTTTCACTAGTGCTTTCACCAACATTACCACCTACCCCACGTACACCAAGCCTAATTCCCCTTCCACCATGACCTCGCTTTTTCCCAGTCATGTTGCTCAGATAGTGTGGTAGGAGCACAGTATTAACAACCAAAAATGAGATTTTAAACTCTGCACCACCTCTGCAAACAGCTGAATTTCAGCGACAGTAAATTCAAAGTTGAAATACAGCATGTTAGTCACAGAAAAAAGGTTTTTTTTCTTTGGACCAAGGATCAGGCCTCTATAACACATTAGATGCCGCAAACTATTTTTCAAGTCAGATCGCTTATTGTATGACATTAATAACAATTAGATACACAGCTCAGCAGACAGTATCACGCAGGATGGGATTAGATAAACAGCTCAGCAGACAGTATCACACAAGATAGGATTAGATACACGGCTCAGCAGACAGTATCACACAGGATAGGATTAGATACACAGCTCAGCAGACAGTAACACACAGGACAGGATTAGATACACGGCTCAGCAGACAGTAACACACAAGATAGGATTAGATACACGGCTCAGCAGACAGTATCACACAGGATAGGATTAGATACACGGCTCAGCAGACAGTATCACACAAGATAGGATTAGATACACGGTTCAGCAGACAGTATCACACAGGATAAGATAAGATACACGGCTCAGGAGACAGTATCACACAGGATAGGATTAGATACACAGCTCAGCAGACAGTATCACACAGGATAGGATTAGATATACAGCTCAGCAACAGGACGTGCCAAAGAAGCACATTTTCATTCCAAGAATTCCACTCATTCCATCTGATTTGCCTTTTGATTTTAAATGCCTCCAGTTTCCACTTTGACTGGTATTTGCAATATCCATTAACAAGGCTCATGGACAGTCCTTGAAAGTAGTAGGGGTCAATTTGCAATCTCCATGCTTTTCTCATGGTCAATTTTACGTGGCCTGTTCAAGAGTTGTAACTGCCAAAAATCGGTTAACCTTTGCACCGAAGGGAAGAACCAAAAATGTTGTTTATCAAAAGGTTTTTGAATGAGTTGAAAGTAAAATTCTATCAATACTTGGGTAATCGTTTAGTTAATTTGTGTTGCAAATCTGTATTGTTGAATATGTGATGTGAAATGTTTTTATGTGCAATATAATCATTATAATTTGTTGTAACTAACCACAGTTAGTTACTATGCTCGGGCAATGCCGGGCTCTTCAGCTAGTATACCTATAAAGAGAAAAATCAGACAAACAGAACATTTGAAAGTGGTCTCTTAATTTTTGCCAGAGCTGTGGATATAAGCAATTCATAGATAACAAGAACTATAAGGCAAAAATACTAAGTAAAAAATCAAAGGGGTGGCGACACCTAAGTGCCACGTCCAAAAGGGTTGGTATTTAAGTCTATATAAGTGTTCAGTCAGGGTTCAATAAATACAAGCTACTCTATTGGCATAAAAAGATTAACTAATTAAACATATAAAATGCACTAATCCAAAAATTATTGCATTACAGTCAATCCCATTAATAGTCCATTCCAACTGTATTGGTCATATAAAGTGCATAGTGCAATAACAGTACATGGTCAAACAGACCTACAGATTATGATAAAGACCCATAGGATGCAGACAAAATAGTATCCAATTTTATATTGGTTAAAGTGCAGAGGAAAGACATTATGTTAATCCTTAATGAGTATAAGACCCTGACATACAAAAGCCATGTGGCTAACTGAACATGGGGAAACACTAAAGAGGACCAACCTAAAAGGACATGGGAGAGGGACCTCAATGCACGTTTGTTTCGCGCTGTGCTTCTTCGGGTGTGCTAATAACACACTAGATGCTACAAACTATTTTTCAATAAATCACTTATGAAAATGCCTCTATAATCAAAAAGTAAATACCATAACCAATAACATAAATCACAATGTCCCCATGAAGAAATAAATGAACCAGGGCTGAGGACCAATTGGTATAAAAAGATATATTTTTATTAACAAAGAATTAAAAATATTCAACTAGAGAGATGTACATATCAATAAAGGGACGTTATAAACCCATTGATTTTTCACATGTGTCAACCACCCAAATAATACACCATTATCAAAAATAGTAATAAGTAAAAATAGCTGCACCTCACTTATCCTATAAAAACATCCACATGAATGCGTTTACTATACAATATGTTATGATAAATATCCATAAATCAATAAATAGGATAAGGGCTCTCAAAAATGTGTAACTACTGCAAAATGCCAAAAACCGCCAGTAATCTGGACTGTGTCAATTCCCATGAATATATGTCAGCTGGTTATAGATGGTTATTATATTTGCCCAGCTGACATATATTCATGGGAATTGACACAGTCCAGATTACTGGCGGTTTTGGCATTTTGCAGTAGTTACACATTTTTGAGAGCCCTTATCCTATTTATTGATTTATGGATATTTATCATAACATATTGTATAGTAAACGCATTCATGTGGATGTTTTTATAGGATAAGTGAGGTGCAGCTATTTTTACTCATTACTATTTTTGATAATGGTGTATTATTTGGGTGGTTGACACATGTGAAAAATCAATGGGTTTATAACGTCCCTTTATTGATATGTACATCTCTCTAGTTGAATATTTTTAATTCTTTGTTAATAAAAATATATCTTTTTATACCAATTGGTCCTCAGCCCTGGTTCATTTATTTCTTCAGGGGGACATTGTGATTTAAACTATTTTTCAAGTAAGGTCCCTTACTGTATGACGTTAATAACAGAAGAATTTTTTGTGGTCAATGGATCAGGCCTCTATAAAACACTAGATGCTATATACTCTTTTTAACCCCTTCATGACCAAGCCTATTTTGACCTTAATGACCAGGCCATTTTTTGCAATTCAGACCAGTGTCCCTTTATGAGGTAATAACTCAGGAACGCTTCAACGGATCCTAGCGATTCTGAGACTGTTTTTTCATGACATATTGGGCTTCATGTTAGTGGTAAATTTAGGTCGATAATTTTTGCGTTTATTTGTGAAAAAAATCAGAAATTTGGTGAAAATTTAGAAAATTTCGCAATTTTCAAATTTTGAATTTTTTTTCTGTTAAACCAGAGAGCTATGTGGCAAGAAATAGTTACTAAATAACATTTCCCACATGTCTACTTTACATCAGCACAATTTTGGAAACAAAATATTTTTTTGTTAGGAAGTTATAAGGGTTAAAAGTTGACCAGCGATTTCTCATTTTTACAATAAAATTTACAAAACCATTTTTTTTAGGGACCACCTCACATTTGAAGTCACTTTGAGGGGTCAATATAACAGAAAATACCCAAAAGTGACACCATTCTAAAAACTGCACCCCTCAAGCTACTCAAAACTACATTCAAGAAGATTATTAACCCTTCAGGTGCTTCACAGGAACTAAAGCAACGTGGAAAGAAAAAATGGACATTTTAATTTTTCCAACAAAAATTTTCTTTTAGCATCAATTTTTTCATTTTCACATGGGCAACAGGATAAAATGGATCCTAAAAATTGTTGGGCAATTTCTCCTGAGTACACCGATATCTCATATGTGGTCATAAACCACTGTTTGGGCGCACGGCAGGACTCAGAAGGGAAGGAGCACCATTTGACTTTTTGAATGGAAAATATACTGGAATATTTAGCGGTTGCCATGTCGCGTTTGGAGAGCCCCTGTGTGCCTAAACATTGGAGCTCCCCCACAAGTGATGCCATTTTGGAAACTAGACCCCCCAAGGAACTTATCTAGATGCATAGTGATCACTTTGAACCCCCAGGTGCTTCACAAATTGATCTGTAAAAAAAAAAGTACTTTTTTTCACAAAAATTTTATTTTAGCCTCAGTTTTTTCATTTTCACATGGGCAACAGGATAAAATGGATCCTAAAATTTGTTAAAAAATTTCTCCTGAGTACACCGATACCTCATATGTGGTCATAAACCACTGTTTGAGCGCACGGCAGGGTCCGGAAGGGAAGGAGCACCATTTGACTTTTTGAATGGAAAATTAGCTCCAATCGTTATCGGACACCATGTCGCATTTGGAGAGCCCCTGTGTACCTAAACATTGGAGCTCTCCCACAAGTGACCCCGTTTTGGAAACTAGACCCCCTAAGGAACTTATCTAGATGTGTAGTGAGCACTTTGAACCCCCAAGTGCTTCACAAAAGTTTACAACACAGAGCAGTGAAAATAAAAAATATTTTTTTTCCTCAAAAATGATTTTTAGCACACTATTTTTAATTTTCACAAGGCTAACAGGAGTAATTGGACCACAAAAGTTGTTATTCAGTTTGTCATGAGTACGCTGGTACCCCATATGTGGGGGGAACCACTGTTTGGGCACACGGCAGGGCTCAGAAATGAAGGAGCGCCATTTGACTTTTTGAAATGCAAATTACTTCTAATCGTTAGCGGACACCATATCGTGTTTGGAGAGCCCCTGTGTGCCTAAACATTGGAGCTCCCCCACAAATGACCCCATTTTGGAAACTAGACCCCCTAAGGAACTTATCTAGATGCATAGTGAGCACTTTGAACCCCCAAGTGCTTCACAAAAGTTTATAACGCAGAGCAATGAAAATAAAAAAAATTTTTTTTCCTCAAAAAATTATTTTTTAGTGCGCAATTTTTTATTTTCACAAGTGTACCAGGTTAAATTAGACCCCAAAAGTTGTTGTCCAGTTTGTCCTGAGTACACTGGTACCCCATATGTGGGTGGGGACCACTGTTTGGGTACACGTCGGGGCTCGGAAGGGAAGTAGTGACATTATGAAATGCTGACTTTGATGGAATGGTCTGCGGGCATCATGTAACATTTGCAGAGCCCCTGATGTACCTAAACTGTGGAACCCCCCCCACAAGTGACCCCATTTTGGAAACTAGACCCCCCAAGGAACTTATCTAGATGTGTGGTGAGCATCTTGAACCCCCAAGCGCGTCACAGAAGTTTATAACGCAGAGCCGTGAAAATAAAAAATATTTTTTTATCCTAAAAAAAAATGATTTTTAGCCAGCAATTTTTTTTTCACAAGGGTAGCAGGATAAATTGGACCCCATAAGTTGTTGTCCAGTTTGTCCTGAGTACACTGGTATCCCATATGTGGGTGGGGACCACTGTTTGGGTACACGTCAGGGCTTGGAAGGGAAGTAGTGACATTATGAAATGCTGACTTTGATGGAATGGTCTGCGGGCACCATGTAACATTTGCAGAGCCCCTGATGTACCTAAACTGTGGAACCCCCCACAAGTGACCCCATTTTGGAAACTAGACCCCCCAAGGAACTTATCTAGATGTGTGGTGAGCATCTTGAACCCCCAAGCGCGTCACAGAAGTTTATAACGCAGAGCCGTGAAAATAAAAAATATTTTTTTATCCTAAAAAAAAATGATTTTTAGCCAGCAATTTTTTTTTCACAAGGGTAGCAGGATAAATTGGACCCCATAAGTTGTTGTCCAGTTTGTCCTGAGTACACTGGTATCCCATATGTGGGTGGGGACCACTGTTTGGGTACACGTCAGGGCTTGGAAGGGAAGTAGTGACATTATGAAATGCTGACTTTGATGGAATGGTCTGCGGGCACCATGTAACATTTGCAGAGCCCCTGATGTACCTAAACTGTGGAACCCCCCACAAGTGACCCCATTTTGGAAGCTAGACCCCCCAAGGAACTTATCTAGATGTGTGGTGAGCACCTTGAACCCCCAAGCGCGTCACAGAAGTTTATAACGCAGAGCCGTGAAAAAAAATAATTTTTTTTTCCTTAAAAAATAGATTTTCAGCCAGCAATTTTTTATTTTCACAGGGGTAGCAGGATATATTGGACCCCAAAAGTTGCTGTACAGTTTGTCCTGAGTACGCTGGTGCCCCATATATGGGGGGAACCATTGTTTGGGTACACATAAGGGCTCGGAATGGAAGTAGTGACGTTTTGAAATGCAGACTTTGATGGAATGGTCTGCGGTCGTCGTTATGTTTGCAGAGCCCTTGATGTGCCTAAACAATAGAAACCCCCCACAAGTGACCGTATTTTGGAAACTAGACCTCCCAAGGAACTTATCTAGATGCCTGGTGAGCACTTTGAACCCCCTAGTGCTTCACAGAAGTTTATAACGCAGAGACGTGAAAATAAAAAAGAAAAAAATTTCCACAAAAATATTTTTTTAGCCCCCAATTTTTTATTTTCCCAAGGGTACCAGGAGAAATTAGACCCCCAAAGTTGTTGTGCAATTTTTCCTGAGTACACCGATACCCCATATGTTGGGGTAAACCACTGTTTGGGCACATGTCAGGGCTTGGAAGTGTGGGAGCACCGTTTAACTTTTTGAACGCAAAATTTGCTGGAATCAATGGTTGCACCATGTCGCGTTTGGAGACCCCCTGATGTGCCTAAACAGTGGAAACCCCACAATTCTAACTTCAACCCTAACCCCAACACACCCCTAACCACAGCCCTAACCCCAACATATCCCTAACCCTAATCCCAACCCTAACCCCAACACACCCCTAACCCTAATCCCAACCCTAACCACAAGCCTAACCCTAATTCCAACCCTAACCCTAATTCTAACCCTAATTCCAACCCTAACCCTAATTCCAACCCTAACCCTCTTTCCAACCCTAACCCTCTTTCCAACCCTAACCCTAACCCTCTTTCCAACCCTAACCCTCTTTCCAACCCTAACCCTCTTTCCAACCCTAACCCTAACCCTAATGGAAAAATAAAAATAAAAATAATTTCTTTATTTTATTAGTTGATCCTGCCTATGGGGGTGATAAACGGGGGGGTTTATTTACATTTCATTCTATTTTGATCACTGTGAAAGTGATCAAAATGAATGAATTGAAATTGGAGCCGGCGGGCGCACTGCGCATGCGCCCGCCATTTTCCAAAATGGCGGTGCCCATGGTCCGGGACCACGGGACACCGGGAGCCATAACGGCCCTCGGTGAGTACTGGGAGGTGGGAGGGGGGGCATTCGGAAGCTGGGGGGGAGCGGAGGGATGGCAGGGGGAGATGATGACAGCGGCGGCACATCGCCGCTGTCATTCAGTGGCGGGGGGCAGATCGCCCCCGTTAACGGGTTGGGGGGTCGGATCGCTGTCACCAGCCATGTCCGATGCTGCAGCAGTGTCGGACATGGCTGGATTGTAATATTTCATCAATTTTCATTGATGAAATATTACTATCGCTCTGATTGGCTGTTTCACTTTTAACAGCCAATCAGAGCGATCGTAGTCACGTGGGGGTGAAGCCACGCCCCCTATGCTGAAGAACAAAGCCCCCTGTATCTGCGGGTCGGGTGACCTTTCAGTGACCTAAGTCACCCGACCCGCAAGGGGGCTTTAAAGTCATGGCGCCACATAGGCGTCACTGGTCAGATTTGCACCAGTTTTCATGACGCCTATGTGGTGTCATTGGTCGTGAAGGGGGTTAAAGGTAGGTTCCTTACTGTATGATGTTAATAGCAGAAGAATTTTTTTTGAGGCCTATGTATCAGGCCTCTATAAAACACTAGATGCTACAGTTGTGGCCAAAAGTATTGACACACCTGCAATTCTGCCGGATAATACTCAGTTTCTTCCTGAAAATGATTGCAAACACAAATTCTTTGGCATTATTATCTTCATTTAATATGTCTTAAATGAAAAAACACAAAAAGAATTGTCCTAAAGCCAAATTGGTTATAATTCCACACCAAACATAAAAAGAGGGTGGACAAAAGTATTGGCACTGTTCGAAAAATCATGTGATGCTTCTCTAATTTGTGTAATTAACAGCACCTGTAACTTACCTGTGAAACCTAACAGGTGTTGGCAATAGCTAAATCACACTTGCAGCCAGTTGACATGGATTAAAGTTGACTCAACCTCTGTCCTGTGTCCTTGTGTGTACCACATTGAGCATGGAGAAAAGAAAGAAGACCAAAGAACTGTCTGAGGACTTGAGAAACCAAATTGTGAGGAAGCATGAG
The DNA here is from genome assembly GCF_039654945.1 of Dendrobates tinctorius. Classification (NCBI taxonomy): domain Eukaryota; kingdom Metazoa; phylum Chordata; class Amphibia; order Anura; family Dendrobatidae; genus Dendrobates; species Dendrobates tinctorius. The sequence continues at coordinate 5,522,992 of NW_027361672.1, forward strand.
CAATCTCAAGGCTACAAGTCCATCTCCAAAGACCTGAATGTTCCTGAGTCTAACGTGCGCAGTGTCATCAAGAAGTTTAAAGCCCATGGCACTGTGGCTAACCTCCCTAGATGTGGGCGGAAAAGAAAAATTGACAAGAGATTTAAATGCAAGATTGCGCGGATGTTGGATAAAGAACCTCGACTAACATCCAAACAAGTTCAAGCTGCCCTGCAGTCCGAGGGTACAACAGTGTCAACCCGTACTATCTGTCGGCGTCTGAATGAAAAGGGACTGTATGGTAGGAGACCCAGGAAGACCCCACTTCCTACCCCGAGACATAAAAAAAAAGCTCAGCTAGAGTTTGCCAAAACTTACCTGAAAAAGCCTAAAACATTTTGGAAGAATGTTCTCTGGTCAGATGAGACAAAAGTAGAGCTTTTTGGGCAAAGGCATCAACATAGAGTTTACAGGAGAAAAAAAGAGGCATTCAAAGAAAAGAACATGGTCCCTACAGTCAAACATGGTGGAGGTTCCATGATGTTTTGGGGTTGCTTTGCTGCCTCTGGCACTGGACTGCTTGACCGTGGGCATGGCATTATGAAGTCTGAAGACTACCAACAAATTTTGCAGCATAATGTAGGGCCCAGTGTGAGAAAGCTGGGTCTCCCTCAGAGGTCATGGGTCTTCCAGCAGGACAATGACCCAAAAAACACTTCAAAAAGCACTAGAAAATGGTTTGAGAGAAAGCACTGGAGACTTCTAAGGTGGCCAGCAATGAGTCCAGACCTGAATCCCATAGAACACCTGTGGAGATATCTAAAAATGGCAGTTTGGAGAAGGCACCCTTCAAATATCAGGGACCTGGAGCAGTTTGCCAAAGAAGAATGGTCTAAAATTCCAGCAGAGCATTGTAAGAAACTCATTGATGGTTACTGGAAGCGGTTGGTCGCATTTTGGCTAAAGGTTGTGCAACCAAGTATTAGGCTGAGGGTGCCAATACTATTGTCTGGCCCATTTTTGGAGTTTTGTGTGAAATGATCAATGTTTTGCTTTTTGCTTCATTCTCTTTTGTGCTTTTTCATTTAAGACAAATTAAATGAAGATAATAATACCAAAGAATTTGTGTTTGCAATCATTTTCAGGAAGAAACTGAGTATTATCTGATATAATTGCAGGGGTGTCAATACTTTTGGCCACAACTGTATATACTATTTTTAAAGGTAGGTTCCTTACTGTATGATGTTAATAGCAGAAGAATATTTTTTTTGGTGACCTATGTATCAGGCCTCTATAAAACACTTGATGATACAAATCCTTTTTAAGGTAGGTCTCTTACTGTACGACGTTAATAACAGAAGAATTTTTTGTGGCCTATGGATCAGGCGTCTATAACACACTAGATGCTACAAACTCTTTTTAAAGGTAGGTCCCTTACTGTATGACGTTAATAACAGAATAACTTTTCTTTGTGGCCTATCTATCAGGTCTCTATAACACACTAGATACTACAAACTATTTTTCAAGTCAGGTCCCTTACTGTATGATGTTAATAGCAGAAGAATTTGTTTGTGGCCTCTGGATCTTTCCTCTACAGCTTAATTTCAACCCAAACAAATGACAAAGTGTGATACAGCCGATTGTTTAACTTTTTGCAACAGAAAAATTATAATTTTTTTTAATGTGCCTTAGGTCTGCAGACAGTATCATTTCACCACCGCACTAAATTACAAGGTGGGATACAGCAGGCTGTTTAATATTTTTCCACTAGCTACGTGTGAATTAGAATGCTATATTCGTGAATCGATCACAATAGAAGCAGTGCACAGCACAAAAAGCGCTGGAAGGTCAATTTTACAGCCACACTGGACACTATCTAGCTACACTATCTGACTGATATGTAACCACCTATCTAACTAGCTGCAATGTGGGATACAGCAGGCTTTTCCACATTTACCTACTGATATATTATTTAGAATGCTATACTCGTGCATTGAGCACTGCAGAAGCAGTGCACAACACACTTGAAGGACATGTACCTGCCGGCTTTGTCAGAAAACCTCAGCAATTCCCCCCAAAAAAATAAAAATAAAAAAATCCGGAAGGTAAATTTTACAGCCACACTGGACACTATCTAGCTACTCTATCTGACTGATGTACAACCACCTAACTAAATAGCTGAAATCTTGATGCAAGCAGTGGCAGCGTCAGGAGCAGTCTCTCTGAGCTGTATCAGTGTCAAAATGGCGCTAAAACAAGATGTCCGCTATTTATATGGCGAAGGACACGTGATTTCAGCAGCCAATGGCACAACCCGTTGTGTCAGAACATTGTGGGTGTTTCCTGCGCCCTGATTGGCTATCCGCAATGTGCACACATAAAGTTAGGGAAAAAAAATTGACTGCTGTGCTGTGTTTCCAAGAACGTCGTGCCTCTGAGCTCTGCAAACCCCCTCCCCTCATCAAACGTGCTAAACGCTCAGAAAATACCACCATTACTGTTGCTAAAGTGCTGAAATTATTTTTGTGACAACGCAAATATTTTACTGCACTTTTACCGAATGTTACCGATTTTACAGAATTTTTCTCAGGTTTCCGAACACGAATTCGAATGTGCCATATTCATGCCCAATTTATGTTTAGCGATCTTTTTCTGATCACATTCGCTCATCTCTAATCATTACCAACAGGTTTCCAGACATAATGGGTTTTGTTAAATGTACCATGTACTTTTCAGCAGTAAAAAAAAGTATTTTAATGCTGTAGAATGGGTTAGCGTTCTTCACAAAGACATACATGAGAACATATATCCCATTAGTATTGTCATGCCGCTACTGTATACTCACCCGGCCTCCGCTCCCACGCCGCAGCCCTCCGCCGCCCAACAGCCATGGTGGTCCCTTCTGACAGGTCCACGGCCGACGGCGTCTCTGCATGCAATACGCATACGCCGTAGGCTGCGGCCACGCCTCCCTCCTGTCACTTGTGCTCCAGCAATGCCCTGACCCAGAAGCACTGTCGGACCAATGGCAGACCAGACAGGGGCATATCAGGCCATTCCCCTTTGAGGGAGGCGCCTGATCGTCGTGTTTGCTAGCACACTGGGCCCTGCTTCCTCGTGTACTCACTGGTCTCCCGCAGTCCGGTATTCCGTGGTTCCTGCTGCAGTCTCGCAGTCCTGTATTCCGTGGTTCCTGCTGTCTATGCTCCACTCCTGCAGTCCTACTCCAGTCCTGCCTCCCGTGTTCCTGCTCCGTCCTGCTGTCCGGCCTCCCATGTTCCTGCTCCGTCCTGCTGTCTGTGCTCCAGTCCCGCAGTCCTACTCCAGTCCTGCCTCCTGTGTTCCTGCTCCTTCCTGCTGTCTATGCTCCAGTCCCGTAGTCCTTCTCCGGTCCTGTCTCCAGTGATCCTGCTTTGTCCTGCTGTCCGTGGTCCGGCCCTGCAATCCTACTCTGGTCCTACCTTCTACAGTCTCGTGCTCCTACTCCAGTCTGTTCTGAGCCGCTCCTCTCGGTACAGGCTATCATGGTACCCGAACCCCTGGGCCTGCTCCTAACGATCCCTGTATAGGGGTCGGCTCCACCTGGCAGCTCGCCCGGGGCCCCTTGGTGCAAGGGTCCAGAGGGTCCACTCGTGGAGATTTTCCTCACCTGACCAGCCGTGGTAACAAGTATTATGATTGACAAAGACAAAGGTAGCTTTAACTGCTCAAGTTTAAAGAAGTGAGGAAATTATCTCTAACATGTCCTCAGTGGAACATTAAGTACTGTGATGCAGATCTGCCTCTCAGGGTACATACCTATATGTGAGAAAAAACGTTTCAATATCAGGACCAAAAAAACAGATGAATGTCATGCGAGCACAATGTGATTTTTCTCACAGAGCATCTGTATGACATGCATATGCAATGCATTTTTTTCTCTGCAACTATTATTCTACAATCATTTACAGGACTTTTTACAGTGTTCTATGCCACAGAATGGTAAGGTATCTGTAAGAAATGGACGGCATATGGATGGTCCGTATGCCATGCGATTTTTTTCTCGCATCCATTGACTTGCATTGGCGAGTCTCGTCCACGATGCGCTTCAAATCATAGCATGCTGCGATTTTTTTCTCAGTCCAATTTAAGCTGAGAAAAAAATCGCAGATGAGATGTTACTCATTGAATAACATTGGTCAGAGTGCAATCTGATTTTTTATCGGATTGCACTCATCCAATTTTCTCGCAAATGCCATAATTTCATCCCTGCTACAGTTATAGCTACACCCTGGTCCTTCTTTTGTAGAGAACTAAGGTCTTTGGTAACCAATTCCAGAAAAACATCAATAGCTGAAATGTCGCCCTGTACGGGTGGCAATTTTTTTACTTTGTTTTGGAGACTAGTAAATGGCCTAAGACCTTGCTTATTAGGGTTTGTTTCTGCTAGACTCTTAAGGAGTCTTACATCTGGTAGTGATTCTGTTGTGATGCCTAGATCTCCACACAAACATTTGTCTTGTACAGAAAGGTGTTTATACCATCTAAGTCTGAGTTTAAATAGTTTGTGATATGTTGTATAATTTCATATAGACATTTTTATTGCTACTATACATACAGGGTGAGCTACGGGCTACAAGTGATTGTGAATGGCTACAGTGGGTACGGAAAGTATTCAGACCCCTTTAACTTTTTCACTCTTTGTTTCATTGCAGCCATTTGGTAAATTCAAAAAAGTCCATTTTTTCCTCATTAATGTACACTCTGCATCTTGACTGAAAAAAACATATGTAGAAATTTTGCAAATTTATTAAAAAGTGAAAAACTGAAATATCACATAGTCATAAGTATTCAGACCCTTTGCTAAGTATTGAGTAGAAGCACCCTTTTGAGCTAGTACAGCCATGAGTCCTCTTGGGAATGATGCAACAAGTTTTTCACATCTGGATTTGGCTATCCTTTGCCATTCTTCCTTGCAGATCCTCTCCAGTTCCATCAGGTGTGATGGTGAATGTTGGTGGACAACCATTTTCAGGTCTCTCAGGAGATGCTCAATTGGGTTTAGGTCAGGGCTCTGGCTGGGCCAGTCAAGAATGGTCACGGAGTTGTTCCAAAGCCACTCCTTTGTTATTTTCGCTGTGTGCTTAGGGTCATTGACTTGTTGGAAGGTAAACCTTCGGCCAAATCTGAGGTCCAGATGGTCTCCAGCTCACTAATATTCTTGGGTTTGCATGCTGCAAAGAAAGATAATTTATGGGGTTCAAGTCAGGTGACTGTGATAGTTTCAGAAGACGTCTGGAAAATTCTAGACTAACTAAGTCTTTATGGAGTATGATGTACAGTTGTGTGAAAAATAGTTTTACCCCCTTTCTGATTTCCCATTCTTTTGCATGTTTGTCACACTTAAATATTTCAGATCACCAAACAAATTAAAATATTAGACAATGACAACACAAGTAAGCACAAAATGCAGTTTTTAAATGAAGGTCTTTATTATTATGGAAAAAAGAAATCCATACCTACAGGGCCCTGTATGATTTCCCCCCTAAATCTAATAAATGCTTGCCACCCTTAGCAGCAACAACTGCAATCAAGCGTTTGCGATAACTGGCAATGAGTCTTTTACAACACTCTGGAAAAATTTTGGCCAACTAATCTTTACAGAATCATTGTAATTCAGCCACATTGGAGGGTTTCCGAGCATAAACCGCCTTTTTAAGGTCATGCTAGAGCATCTCAGTTTGATTAAGGTCAGGACTTTGACTAGACCACTCCAAAGTCTAAGGGTCCCGTTACATTTAGCGATGCACCAGCGATCCCGACAACGATACGACCAGGTCAGGATCACTGGTGCATCACTAAATAGTCGCTAGTGAGCTGCCAAACAGGCAGATCTCAGCAGCGACGCAGCAGAGATTGGCGGTCGCTCTTACCTGTCACACCGCAGCGATGATGACAACTTCCACCTGTGTCCATGCGTCGCTACGAGGAAAAAATGGCCCAGGACATTCGAGTGCGATCAGCGATATCCAGCGGGGGGGGCAGTCGCAGGTACGTGTCACATAAAGCGAGATCGCTAGCGATATCGCTGTTGCGCCACAAAATCAGTGACACTTTAGCGATATCGCTAGCAATCTCGCTATGTGTAAAAGGCCCTTTAATTTTGTTTTTCTTTAAGGGAATCTGTCACCTCATTTTTCGCATATAAGCTGCAGCCACCGCCATTAGGGGCTTATCTACAGAATTCTGTAATGTTGTGGATAAGCTCCCGATGTAACCTGAAAGATAAGAAAAACAAGGTAGATTATACTCACCCAGGTGTGGTGAGAATCGCGCTGTCGGAGGTCTTGCGGGGTTTGTGTGGGGGGTTACCGGGGCTGTGCGGGGCTCATCAGGCTGTCGGGGGGTCTGTGTGGGGGTGATCAGGCCTCTGCAGGGGGCTCTGCGGTGGTGTATGTGTATATGTATGTGTGTGTATGTGTGCATGTGTATGCAGGCATCATCCGATGGGACTACAAGTCCCATCGGGCAATGCCTGCTACACTGTCAGTGAGTGACACATTAGCCAATGATGGGACAGTAGTAGTCCCATCATCCGGCTAATGTGTTGCATGTAAAAAAAACACACATACCTTACATACAGAACATACAACATACAGAACATACATATAACATACAACACAACATAGAGTACATACTCACCACATGCACCTAATTCCCCGAAGCCATCGATCTCCTGTAATAAACATAAAATAATAAACCAACCTATACTTATCTCTCCGCCGTAGTCCAGATAATAACGAGTGTCCCATGACGATCACCCATGGAGAACAGCTGCATCAGCTGATGTGACCACTCTCCAGGGGCTCCAGCAATGAAATGACAGGCAGAGGTATCCCTCCGCCGGGAAAGAGGTCCCGTAACCCTAGCCCTAACCCTAGCCCTAACCTTAACCCTAATTCTCAAGCAGCATTGCTGTAAAGTGAGACCCTGAACTCAGGTAACCTCAGTGATGGACTACAGGAAGGTCCCGGAAGCGCACGGCTATAAAAGGCCCGCATGGCCGCTCGGCCATGTGCTAGTATAGTCTCTAGTTGCTACTGTGTGAATTAGGCATTGTCGACCAGCGGCAGTGTCTGTCGCCGTGCTGCAGTCTGCAGCTCCCCTTGGCATCCGCAGTTGCAACGCCGCACGCACGGTAGGTCTAGACGGACGCTGACCCTCTGCCTAGGGCCCAGCTCCTGTGACCATATACCGTGCGTGCACTTCTCTGAGACCTGTGATGCTAACAGGCTCAGCCTTTTTGTGTTTTGCACTTAAGGCATCTCTGTGAGTAAACAGAGATCGCTCAGCGCACCTGGGTGACGTTCAACCCGCGTGCGTTATACCGCCATATTGTACGTCCGCCATTAGCTAGCAGCAGTGTTAACACCTTCTGCATGGTGGACCCCGGGCAGCGATCGCACTTTACGTTATTTTATATTTAGTGCGTTCCGCTGTCCCTAACATTTTCAACCTTTTTCCACATATCATGCTTCAAACATAAAGATACCAAATGTAAATTTTTGGTGAAGAATCAACAAGTGGGACACAATTGTGAAATTGAACAAAATTTATTGGGTATTTTAAGTTTTTGTGGAAATTCAAAAACTGAAAAGTGGGGCGTGCAATATTATTTTGCCCCTTTACTTTCAGTGCAGCAAACGCACTCCAGAAGTTCATTGTGGATCTCTGAATGATCCAATGTTGTCCTAAATGACTAATGATGATAAATATAATCCACCTGTGTGTAATCAAGTCTCCGTATAAATATCCCTTGCTCTGTGATAGTCTCAGGGTTCTGATTGAAGCACAGAGCACATCATGAAGACGAAGGAACACAACAGGCAGGTCCGTGATACTGTTGTGGAGAAGTTTAAAGCCAGATTTGGATACAAAATGATTTCCAAAACTTTAAACATCCCAAGTAGCGCTGTGTATAAGCGATCATATTTAAATGGATGGAGTATCATACCACTGCAAATCTACCAAGACCCGGCCGTCTCTCTAAACTTTCATCTCAAACAAGGAGAAGACTGATCAGAGATGAAGCCAAGAGGCCCATGATCACTCTGGATGAACTGCAGAGATCTACAGCTGAGGTGGGACAGTCTGTCCATAGGACAACAATCAGTCGTACACTGCACAAACCAGGCCTTTATGGAAGAGTGGCAAGAAGAAAGCCATTTCTCAAAGATATCCATAAAAAGTGTCGTTTAAAGTTAGCAACAAGTCACCTGGGAGACACTTGTGGAAGAAGGTGCTCTGGTTAGATGAAACCAAAATCGAACTTTTTGGCAACAATGCCAAAGGATATGTTTGGCGTAAATGCAACACAGCTCATCACCCTGAACACACCATCCCCACTGTCAAACATGGTGGTGGCAGCATCATGGTTTGGGCCTGCTTTTCTTCAGCAGGGACAGGGAAGATGGTCAAAATTGATGTGAAGATGGATGGAGCCAAATACAGGACCATTCTTGAAGAAAACCTGTTGGAGTCTGCAAAATACCTGAGACTGGGACAGAGATTTGTCTTCCAACAAGACAATGATCCAAAATATAAAGAAAAATCTACAATGGAATGGTTCACAAATAAACGTATCCAGGTGTTAGAATGGCCAAGTCAAAGTCCAGACATGAATCCAATCGAGAATCTGTGGAAAGAGCTGAAAACTACTGTTCACAAATGATCTCCATCAAACCTCACTGAGCTCTAGCTATTTGCCAAGGAAGAATGGGCAAGAATTTCAGTCTCTCGATGTACAAAACTGATAGAGACATACCACAAGCAACTTGCAGCAGCAATCGCAGCAAAAAGTGGCGCAGCAAAGTATTAAGTTAAATGGGCCGAATAATATTGCATGCCCCACTTTTCAGTTTTTGAATTACAGCAAAAATGTTAAATAACCAATACATTTCATTCAACTTCACAATTGTGTCCTACTTGTTGTTGATTCTTCACCAAAAATTTACATTTGGTATCTTTATGTTTGAAGCATGATATTTGGGAAAAGGTTGAAAAGTTCCAGGGGGCCGCAAGGCACTGTATCTATCTATCTATCTATCTATCTATCTATCTATCTATCTATCCATCCATCTATCCTTCTATCTATCTATAGTCCGAAAGGTCCACATCTTGGACCGAAACATGGCACATGGGCCAATAAATCACACTTATTTTTGCTATTGGAGTGCTGCCTTCATTTTTTGGACTATAGCATGAGGTTTGGTACATACCTGGAAGGATTTTTTGCACCCTTTGTTTTCTTTAGGTGCTGCTTTTTGTTTTCTGTTTATCTATCTATCTATCTATCTATCTATCTATCTATCTATCTATCCATCCTTCCATCTATCTATCCATCTATCTATCTATTTATCTATCTAGCCTTCTATCTATCCATCTATCTATCCATCCATCCATCTATCTATCTATCTATCTATCTATGCATCTATCTATCTATCTATCTATCTATCTATCTATCTATCTATCTATCTATCTATCTATATGTGTGTGTAATGGAGTGTGTGTTGGACCAATGTAAATGAGGAGGTTGGATAGAAATGACATCACAAATTTTTTTTTGTTAAATAACATATCTTTATTTAGCTTACAAAAACGCATACAAATCCGCAGGCAAAACTGCACTGAAAAACCGCATCAAAACCATGGCAAAAACGCATAAAAAATGCACATGCGTTTTCTGCCGAGAGCTACGGTTTTTGTGCGGAAAAATCTGCGGGAGAATCCGCAACGTGTGCACACAGCCTTATGGTGGAGTCATGAACCTGACCTTAACTGAGGCAAGTGAGGCCTGCCGTTCTTTGGATGTTGTTGTGGGGTCTTTTGTGACCTCTTGGATGAGTTGTCGCTGCGCTCTTGGGGTAATTTTGGTTGGTTGTCCACTCCTGACAAGATTCACCACTGTTCCAAATTTTCGCCATTTGTGGATAATGTCTCTCACTGTGGTTCGCTGGAGTCCCAAAGCTTTAGAAATGGCTCTATAACCTTTTCCAGACTGAGAGATCATAATGACTTTGTTTGTCATTTGTTCCAGAATTTCTTTGCATCGTGGCATGATGTCTAGCTTTTGAGGAGCTTTAATTCTACTTCAGTTTGTCAGGCAGGTCCTATTTAAGTGATTTCTTGATTGTGGCGGTAATCAAACCTGGATGTGGCTAGGAAATTTGAACTCAGCTCCCCAAAGATGTGATAAACTACAGCAAATTTATGTTTTAAGGGGGGGATTGACCTTTTCACGCAAGACCCTGTAGGTTAAGATTTCTTTTTTCCTTATTAATAAAGTCCTTCATTTAAAACTGCATTTTGTGTTTACTTTAACTAAAATTTAAAGTTTTATTTCATTGCTTTATAGAACAGTATCCCAAAACTTATGTGCTTTATTTATATAGTTCTGAGCATATTGAAGATGACTTTTCTTATGCTTTTGGGTCACTAGACATCTATTGTTCATGCATGGAGACCTTTATTATTTAGTTTGCTACTAACTGTGCAAACTAAATATTTCTGTTGGTGTTTTGCAGTCACATGAGGGTGTTTGATCACATGACTTCTCAGGTATGTGGTGGTAGTCAATGGTAGCTTCCTCTTTTTGCCACTTCTCTATAGCGAAACCAGTGTTCATATAACTTTGAATTTGCAAGCAATATTGCTAATTGTATCTATAGGAACATTCAGTGCCTAAACTATTTGTATCCTTTAAATTGCTTGTGCAAGGTAATGATCTCTCCTTTTAACGTTTTACACCACGCTTTTGACTATCAAAGAATTTTTGTGAACCGAAGGCCATTGGCCATGAGGAACGTGCTAAGCTTCCTCAGGAACACTGCCACAATCTGATGTATGGCTATGAATCACATTTTCAACAGGTTATAACAGCCAATGGGTGCTCTACAAAGTAATAAAGATGCTTGTTATGAAGATGTTTAATAATTAGACGTCTGATTTTGTGTTGAAGTTGTCATATTAGTTGTGTTGAGCTATTTAAATTGTTGTTTTTTTTATTGGTTTATTGAAACAGAAGAAAGTTTATATATTTTGCTAATAACGCTAATTTGCACTGGGAACTGAATAACTTTTAATTGAAACAGTTAACATTTTTTTAAATAAAAATATACAAAGTACCCTAAGTGTTTCTATTTATTCACTTACTGCAGTGTGCCTACGCATTATGTTTTGTTTGTTTATGGCCACAGCGTACATATGCACCTGCATGTTACACTTAAAAGGCCATGTTCAGTATCTGGAAAATGGAAACGGTCTTAGGAGCGCAGGAAAGAGACTTAGACAAGAGATGGGGTTAAACCACAGTGCGTTTCGACAGAGGATCCGTCTTCATCAGGTGGAAGTGTGACATTTTTGTCTGCCCCTGGGTTGCTTCCTAAGCGCTCCTCTATGACCACTTATCACTGACTCTTATGTTCAGTATTTGGTCCGTATTTTACATCAGTATTTGTAAGCCAAAGCCAGGAGTGGAACAATCAGAGGAAAGGTATAATAGAAACACGTCACCACTTCTGTATTGATCTCCCACTCCTGGTTTTGATGTGAAATACTGACAAAATACTGAACGTGTGAATGTGGCCTACTAATTGGTGTGCCGGCAGTTATTTTTTGTTTTACTTTATTTGTCTCTAGCTGAAGAGCCCGGCGCTGCCCGGGCATAGTAACTAACTATGGTTAGTTATAACAAATTATAATGATTATATCTATATGTATAAAGTTGAATGTATAGCCCCGCCCACTCTGCATAGCCACATTCACTATAATAACCCACATCATCCCGTCACCCAGAGCTACTGGACTACTACCCCTAATATCCCACATCATCCCATCAGCCAGAGCCACCGGACTACTACCCCTAATATCCCAAATCATCCCGTCAGCCAGCGCCACTGGACTACTATCCCTAATATCCCACATCATCCCATCAGCCAGAGCCACCGGACAACTACCACTAATATCCCACATCATCTCGTCACAGCCGCCGGACTACTACCACTAATATACCACATCATTCCATCAGAGCCACTGGACTACTACCCCTAATATCCCACATCATCCCGTCAGCCAGAGTCACCGGACTACTACCACTAATATCCCACATCATCCCATCAACAAGAGCCACCGGACTACTACTCCTAATATCCCACATCATCCCGTCAGCCTGGGGTCAGAACCAGAGCGCTGAGTGGAATGGTCCTAACTTCCATACCGGGGATCCCTTTAAGAGAGGCCAGGTGTCAGTACTAAAGCGCAGAGTGGATTTGCCTTCACTTCCATACCGGGGATCCCATTAAGAGGGGCCTGGGGTCAGAACCAGAGCGCTGAGTGGAATTGCCCTAACTTCCATACTGAATATCCCTTTAACAGAGACTGGGCTCAGAACTACAGTGCTGAGTGGAATTGCCCTAACTTCCATACTGGGGATCCCTTTAAGAGGGGCTTGGGGTCAGAACCACAGAGCTGAGTGGAATGGTCCTAACTTCCATACCAGGGATCCCTTTAAGAGCGGCCTGTGGTCAGAACCAGAGCTCTGGATGGATTTGCCCTGACTTCCATACCAATGATCCCTTTAATAGAAGCCTAGGGTCAGAATCAGAGCGCTGAGGGATTTGCCCTAACTTTCATACTGGAAATCCCTTTAAGAGAGAAGATGTGCTTATGGGATGGAGGATGTGTGATGGGTATATGGGCACGGGAGGGGGTGATTCATTTCTGTCATGTGCTCTCTGCTCCTTTCTAGGGGGGCAGACAATGGCTGGGAGCTTATGTTTCCGGGGATGATAGATTTCTTCCACCCAGTCAGTGTCTGCTGAGGTGTTGTGAAGTGGAAAACTGTTGCTCATAGCAACCAATCACAGCTCAGCTTCTTTTAAACAGCTCTGGTGAAATGAAAGATGCTTAGTGATTGGTTGCAAGGAAAACTGTTGCTCATAGCAACCAATCACAGCTCAGATTCTTTTAAACTGCTCTGGTGAAATGAAAGATGCTTCGTGATTGGTTGGTGATACACACACACACATACATTCAAATTTATATATCTAATATATAAAGCTCAAGGTGTGTATGTACTGTATGTATGTATGTGAGTATGTATGTGTGTATGTGTGTATGTCCGGGATAAGCATCCACACCGTCGCAGCTACAGCCACAAAATTTGGCACAGTCACATGTCTGGACCCCGAGAGCGTCCTAAGCTATGTTGTGAGGCAAAATTTTAACCCCGCGCGTTCCAATTCACCAAACAATTTTAACCCTATCTACATAATGGGGAAAAAGTGTGTGTGCGTCAAGCCCCGCCCCTCATTATGATGTCATAATGCCCCTATTTGCATAATGGGGAAACAGTGTGTGTATCAAGCCCCGCCCCTGATTATGATGTCACAATGGTTGCCATGGCGACGCTAATGTCATCATAGGTTGCAAGCCCCGCCGCTCATTATGATGTCATAATGGTTGACTATGGGATGGAGGATGTGTGATGGGTATATGGGCACTGGACTATGGGATGGAGGATATGTATGACGGGTATATGGGCACGGGACTATGGGATGGCAGATATGTATATGGGCACAGGACTATGGGATGGAGGATGTGTGATGGGTACATGGGCACTGGACTATGGGATGGAGGATATGTATGACGGGTATATGCGCACGGGACTATGAGATGGTGGATATGTATGATGGGTATATGGGCACGGGACTATGGGATGGAGGATATGTATGATGGGTATATGGGCATGGGACTATGGGATGGAGAATATGTATGATGGGTATATGGGCATGGGACTATGGGATGGAGGATGTGTGATGGGTATATGGGCACTCGACTATGGGATGGAGGATGTGTATGATGGGTATATGGGCATGGGCCTATGGGATCGTGGATATGTATGATGGGTATATGGGCACGGGACTATGGGATGGAGGATAATTATAATTTGCTATAACTAACCACAGTTAGTTACTATGCCCGGGCAGCGCCGGGCTCTTCAGCTAGTATAGATATAAATATACAGTATCAAGAATATATAGAACTTGAAGCCTTACTGATAATCCGTACTGGAAAAATAATTTGTTTTTTAATTTTCGTGAAGTAATTGATTTTGATCATTTCTGATTTAGTATTTTTTGTTTATAAAAATATACTGTGTAGTCACACATGTCCCATGTACTAAATAGTCAGCAAATAATATACTTATTGTATATTTGTATAAGTATCACCGAATATGCAATGTGGTGCATGATTTAAAAAAAAAATTCCAGTGCAAGTTTTTCTCTAGTCTTAACATCCAAAATTACCTTAAAGCAGAGGTGGGGAACCTCAGGCCAAGATGACCTTTCCTCCTCCCCCCAGGCAGATTCCCTGAGACCGTAGTATTTGGACCAGCAGCTGCGTTTTGAGAGCTACATGCCCTTTAATTTCTGTTTGCTCTGCAAGCACATGCAGACAGCATTCACTACTGAACACTGTGGCGCGTGAAATGAAAGATTATGTCCTCACGCTCGCCATACCAGCATCAGGATGCTCTTCGTGGGTGGAGTTAGCACATGAAGTGCTCCTGTCCCACAGAAGAAGAAAGCAGCGGCAGCATCAGTGTCTTCTGTGATGCCAATATCACACTTCATGTCTCCTGTGATGTCCATACCACAGCCCCTTGTCTCCTGTGGTGTATAAGCTACAGCCCCATTTTTCCTGTGGTGTATATGCCACAAACTAATGTCTCCTGTGATGTATATATAGTGCATCCCTCATATCTTCTATGTAATGTATATACAACAGTCTTGTTTTCTCTTATGTGATGTATATACAACAGTCTCAGTGTATTATGTTATGTATACTGCAGATCTCCCATTACTTGAGTTCTATGTTACATGAGCAGCGCTGAATTTCCCATTGTGAGACCTACAGTGCAATATACTGTACATCTGTGTTCTATATGACTTCCTGCTGCACGTTCTTTACAAAACTTATCATTGCAAAGAGTCGCCTGTGCTCCAGACTGATGCAAATCTGGAAAAGTAGTTATAAGTAACATCATCCATATCACCTAACATCACAGCTGCACCAAAGAAAAGCCGTTCCAGCCAACACATTAGGGGTGAGTTAATTAAATGTTTGACCTAATATAGAAGTGTAATTTTCAAGTTGATAATTTTTTTATGGCTCCCAAAGGATGGTATAAATATGCAAATGGCCCTTGGCAGAAAGAAGGTTCCTGAACCTTGCCTTAAGGAGAACCCATCAAGTATTTTTTTAACATCACAACAGACACCATGCTGTAAAATGGCTTCATAATCCTTCTAAATATACAGGTCTGAGTTTTCAGATACTGCCAAGTCATAAGATCAATTTTTCAAACACTGCGTACTGTATGATTCTGTGCCATTGCCTTATACAGTACTTCCCAGGCATTTGCCGAGCAACAAGGTTCACCTTGAAGAAACTGGTCGTACTTACTGCACCTGGATGATCAGCTGAATCAGAGACTGTTTGATATGAGCCAGACTGCCAGTTCCTTTGTCA
Source organism: Dendrobates tinctorius (assembly GCF_039654945.1). Classification (NCBI taxonomy): domain Eukaryota; kingdom Metazoa; phylum Chordata; class Amphibia; order Anura; family Dendrobatidae; genus Dendrobates; species Dendrobates tinctorius. The sequence continues at coordinate 5,538,541 of NW_027361672.1, forward strand.
CGTCACTGGTCAGGATCTGGAGCCTGGGAACAGCACTAATATTGTGAGAATGGTGCAGCATTTACAATTACATGACATTAATAAGAGTTTTTAAACTAAATTTGTAAACCAACAAAATAACTTTCTTTTTGACCCAGTACAATTTCACATTACCATTTCACAATATTTGGAAACACATCTTGCATTTCCACAGTTTATATGAGACAATTAAGTTATGAATAGATTTACATATGCAAAAAAGTTGTAATCCCAGTCACTTATTAGTTTTACTTTTTAACAACCAAATATGGCCATTGAATAGAAGCCATGAATGAGGTTTTATGCCATTGTTAACAAACAGCATGAAATGTAATAATGTGAATTGTATATATAAATAGTCTATTGGCCACGTATTGATGAGTCCAATGACTGGCTCCATAGATATCTGTTGGTCTTGATGGAGACTGTATAAATTAGTTATTTTTCTTTGCTTAGACTCAATCTTTTAAAGAAATTGTATCCAGGCAAAAATTACCATATGCTGATGCAAATTCAGTAAATTATGGGGCCTATTTGCTCATATTTAGTTTGCGAAAGTGGTAAAAAATTAATTGTTTTACAAGAATACTGTAGATATCTTGGTATATCTAAAAGAGGAATATGTATATCGCCAATTGATCATCTACAAAAAACATGTACTGTGAACTCCAGAATTATTGTCACACAATAGGAAACCTGGAAAATCATATAAAATATATTCAGTTTACAACCAATAATAGGCTAAAGGTAATCTGTCATGTCCCCAAATACTATTAACCTGTAGATATGGAGTTAATCTGCAGGTTAATAGCATTCTAAAGTTGTGCGGCTGTCATATTGAAAGCTCAGGTGCTGGGAGGAAATGAGCTTTGCTCCTCCCAGGAGCCGCCGGCTTTAGGTGTGCCACAGTGTCTTCAGTACACAGTGTACGGTATCTGAAAGCACGCCCCAGCAATTTGACTGACAGCTATCTCCGCATTAATGCACTGGACAGACTACTATCAGTCAATGTACTGGACGTGCTTACAGTCACCGCTGTACTCTATAACTCAAAGCCAGAAGCAGCCGGGAGGAATACAGCTCATATCCTCCCTGTAGCCATACTTTGGAACGCTGTTATCCTGCAGATTAACCCATATCTATAGGTTACTAGTGTGTGAGGACATCACAGTTTCCCTATAATAATCACCGTAGTCATCGGCACATTGCCCCATGTAAACAGATGATGTATTACTAGTAACTTGCTAATCTACAGGCACAGAATGATCGTATTAATGACCATTCTGTGCGCATAGAACGATCATTGACCTGTAAATAGCTGATTGGCATTCATTTAACGGCATGGATCAGGCCATGTAAACCCAGCATCAGAATTAATAAAGAAAATCCATTCTACAATTGTGCTCTATGGACTGGTGCGTCAAGCAAAACATTTTGCTTATCTCTGCTTATCTTCATGTGTGTTTATATAAAACTGCCCAGTGTCCTTGAGATAAAGCTTGAAGCATAGTGGAGACACAGTTAATCTGATCTAGTGCTGGTTGTCTGGCTTTTAGCCTAAGCTGATTATTCTCACCTGACTTTTGGCTGCAGGAAGAGATCCAGATGGGTAATCACTCCCACAGGAGAGCCGAGGATTTGGGTCGTCCTGGAAGAGTGAAATAGTAAACAAAGATTTCCTTTGCTTGTTACTGAAGAAAAGTAATGTTAAACAACAGGAAAAGATTTTTAGACCAAAAAATAACATTTTAGGCACAACTTTTTGACATTATTATGTAAAGTATAGTCAGAGGTTAAATTAGCAGCATTGAGTTTATCTCCTGCCCAGGAAAAAAATTTAAAAAAAATCACCTAATGGCAACTATTGTCACTGCAAGTCTCCCTTTTAGACACTGGACCTAAACTGGTGAGCTAATGAGAATGGCTGTGAGGCCCTAATGACCATTGCTTTGTAAGTCACTGCACGAAGAGCCAGAGTCACCATCCGGGTATGCAGGCAGGGGCTCACTCGGGGACACTGGAACGCCAAGGGGGCCTGGTGCCTGTGCCAGTGCCTGCTCCGAGTCCCAGCACTTGTGATACTTACCTCTTCCCGCTCCACCACTGCGGTGTCTTCTGCGTCCTCTGACTGTGATGTTCAGGTCAGAGAGCATGATGACGTCACTAGTGTATGCCCTCTGCCTGAGCAGTCACAGCACAGAGAGCCGGAAGATGCTGACGCTGAGTAGTCCGTAGCAGAGCAAGGGCCAGCGAGCAGAGGAGAGTATTTTATTTTTTTATATTTGGAGCATCTTATGGGGCCAATTGCATATGGAGCAGTTTATGTGGCCAATTATATATGGAACATCTTATGTGGCCAGTTACATCTGGAGCATCTTATGTGGCCCATTACATATGAGGCATCTTATGGGGCCAATTACATATGGAACAGTATATGGTGCTAATTGCATATGGAGCAGTATATGGGGCCAATTACGTATAGAGCAGTTTAAGGGGCCAATTACATATGGAGCATCTTATGGGGACAATTACGTATGGCAGTATATAAGGTCAATTACATATGGATTAGTATATGGGGACAATTATATATGGAGTATCTTATTGGGGCCAGTTATATACAAAGCAGTATATGGTGCCAATTACATATGGAGGAGTATATGGGGCCCATTATATTTGGAGCATCCTATGGAGCCAATTTTATAAGGAACATCTTATGGGGTCAACTATATATGGAGCATTGTATAGGGCCCATTCTGATTTGGAGCAATATATGGGGCCCATCATATACTGTATGGAGGTGGAATAAGATTCTGCAGGTGAACAACTGGCTACGTCGATGGTGCCGTCAGCAACGATTTGGATTTCTGGATCACGGAGTGAACTACTTATACGATGGACTACTTGCTAGAGATGGGGTGCACCTTACGAAGACTGGAAAGCAGGTATTTGGAAGTCGCCTTGCTACACTTGTAAGGAGAGCTTTAAACTAGAACAACATGGGAAGGGAAGCAAAAGACCAGAAAAAGCCATACACCTGACAAATGCTACTGAGAACTCTGCTATTAGAAGTGGAAAGGAAGAACAAAGACGAAAGAATCTAATTAAAAAAAATATTGGAGAAAGAGAAACCAATCACAAACTAAAATGTTTCTATACTAATGCACAAAGCATGGGCAACAAACAAGGAGAATTGGAACTACTAACACAGGAAAAGAAATATGATGTCATTGGAATCACTGAAACTTGGTGGGACAATACACATGATTGGAATACAAGACTAGAAGGATACAACTTATTTGCAAGAAACAGACTTGATAAACGAGGAGGGGGTGTCGCATTGTATGTTAGAAATGCGTATATCTGCACAGAGATTGAAGCTTCAGAGACTGGGAGTTCTGTGGAAACTGTTTGGGTAAGAATACAAGGACAGAACAATGGAAAGGACACCATTGTAGGCATTTACTACAGGCCGCCTGTGCAAGCTGAAGATATGGATGAACTCTTTATGCATCAAATGGCCAAGTTCTCCAAAAAATATGACATAGTTGTCATGGGAGATTTCAACTATCCAGACATTTGTTGGGAATCTCTCTCAGGCAAAACTAACAGGTCAAGGAAATTCTTATCCTCTCTTGCTGACAACTTTATCTTCCAAAAGGTAAAGGAGAAAACAAGGGGAACTGCTACCTTGGATCTAATCCTTATAAACAGGGAGGAAATGGTTGAGGAGGTAAAAGTGGCTGGGACCCTAGGAGGTAGCGACCATGCTATTTTAGAATTTTGGATAACTAGAGGCGGAAGACCTGTGAAGACTCAGACGTCAAGGTTAGATTTCAGAAAGGCAGATTTTAAGGGATTCAGAAAGAGAATTGGAGGGATCCAATGGCTGGATATCCTTAAAGACAAAAATGTCCAGGAAGGATGGGAAATCTTGAAAAATGAAATTCTCAAAGCACAGTTGTTAACAATTCCGAAAAGAGGGAAGAATAGGAAGCATTTAAGGAAACCAGGATGGATGAACACAGAACTTAAGCACATGCTAAAAAGGAAGCAAAAAATGTTTATAAAATGGAAAGAAGGAGGCATATCTAAAGAAGAATATAATGCTGTCTGCAGAACCTGCAAGGCACAAATCAGATTAGCTAAAGCTGAAAATGAATTGAGGCTTGCAAGAGATGTCAAAAGCAATAATAAAGGATTTTGGGGATATGTCAAAAGTAAAAGAAAAGTCAAAGATGCTATAGGATTTTTACAGGATGAAAATGATGAAATGGTAAGACAGGATGTTGAGAAGGCTGAACTTTTAAATTCCTATTTTGCATCTGTTTTCTCTCAGAAAGGAAATGTAACATCAACTGTTATTCACTGTCCTATTAAGGGAATAGAAGAATCCAGGATATCTATAAACAGAAAGATAGTGAGGAAACACTTAGCTAACCTAAATGTATTCAAGTCTCCAGGTCCAGATGAATTACACCCCAGAGTACTGAAGGAGATAGCAGAAGAAATTTTTGAACCCCTCTCCATAATCTTTGAAAATTCTTGGAGAACAGGAGAAGTGCCAGAAGACTGGAGAAGAGCAAATGTTGTTCCTATCTTCAAAAAGGGGAAGAAGGTGGACCCAGGCAACTATAGGCCGGTGAGTCTGACTTCTATACCAGGAAAGATCTTTGAACAAATTATTAAACAACATGTATGTCAATACCTGGATAAGAATGAAGTGATTAAACAGAGTCAGCATGGGTTTGTAACTAATAAGTCATGTCAGACTAATTTAATTTCCTTCTATGATGGTATTACTGATTGGGTGGATCAAGGAAATGCTGTAGATATAGTATATCTTGACTTCAGCAAAGCATTTGACAAAGTCTCTCATACAATCCTTATTGAAAAAATGACTAAGTATGGAATGGACAAGGCAACTGTTAGGTGGATTCATAACTGGCTTAGTGATCGGACCCAAAGAGTGGTCGTAAATGGCTGCACATCCAGTTGGAAGAATGTCTCAAGTGGGGTACCACAGGGCTCTGTCCTGGGCCCTGTATTGTTCAACATCTTTATCAACGATTTAGATGAAGGAATTGAGGGTAAACTGATTAAATTTGCTGATGACACAAAGCTAGGAGGGATAGCTAATACTAGAGAAGAGAGAGAGAGGATTCAAAAAGATTTAAATAAACTGGAGAAGTGGGCAGCAACTAACAGAATGGTTTTTAACAGGGAGAAATGCAAAGTACTACATCTGGGCAATAAAAATGAAAAAAGCATATATAGAATGGGAGGAATAGGGCTAAGTGACAGCACATGTGAAAAAGACTTGGGTATACTAATAGATCACAGACTGAATATGAGTCAACAGTGTGATGCAGCAGCAAAAAAGGCAAATGCAATTCTAGGATGTATTAACAGAAGCATACAGTCTAGATCACGTGAAGTAATTATTTCCCTCTACTCCTCTTTGGTCAGACCTCATCTGGAATATTGTGTCCAATTTTGGGCACCACATTTTAAAAAAGACATCAACAAACTGGAGCAAGTTCAGAAAAGAGCAACCAGAATGGTGACCGGTCTGCAAACCCTGTCTTATGAGGAAAGGTTGCAGGATTTGGGAATGTTTAGTTTGCAAAAGAGAAGACTGAGAGGAGACTTAATAGCTGTCTACAAATATCTAAAGGGCTGTCACATTGTAGAAGGATCAACTTTATTCTCATTTGCACAAGGAAAGACTAGAAGCAATGGGATGAAGCTGAATGGGAGGAGACACAGATTAGATATTAGAAAAAACTTTTTGACAGTTAGAGTGATCAATGAGTGGAACAGGCTGCCACGAGAAGTGGTGAGTTCTCCTTCAATGGAAGTCTTCAAACAGAGGCTGGACAGACATCTAACTGGGATGATTTAGCGAATCCTGCTTTGAGCAGGGGGTTGGACCAGATGGCCCAGGAGGTCCCTTCCAACTCTACGATTCTATGATTCTATGATTCTATTATATGGGGCCTATTCTGTATGGAGCATTATGTGGTGTCCATTCTGTGTGGCACAATATATGGGGCCCATCATATACTGTATGGAGCATTATATAAGGCTCATTATACTGTTTGAAACATTATATATGGCTCAATATACTGTATGGAGCAATATATGGAGCTCATTATACTGTATGGGGCTCATCATATACTGTATGGAGAATTTTATGGGGCCCATTATATATGAAGCAATATATGGGGCCCAACATACAGTATATTCGAGCATTATATGGGGCCCTTCATACACTATATGGAGCATTATATGGGACCCATTCTGTATAGAGCATTATATGGGGCCCATCATATACTGTATGGAACATTATATGGGGCTTTTTATGTATGGAGCAATATATGGGGCTCATTATATTGTATGGATCATTATATGTGGCTCATTATACTGTATGGAGCATTATATGGGGTCCATTATTTTGTATGGAGCACTATATGGGGCTCATTATTCTGTATGTACCATTATATGAGGCCCATTATTCTGTATGAAGCAATATATGGGGCTCATTATTCTGTATGGAGCACTATATGGTGCCCATAATACTGTATGGAGCATTATATGGGGCTCATTATTCTGTATGGAGCACTATGTGGTGCCCATAATACTGTATGGAGCATTATATGGGGCTCATTATTCTGTATGGAGCAATATATGGGGCTCAGTATTCTGTATGGAGCATTATATGAGGCCCATTATTCTGTATGGAGCATTATACGGGGCTCATTATTCTGTATGGAGGACTATACTGTCCAGTTTCTGAGCTATTGATATCACTCATGTAATGTAAGAAGTTAAATCTTTGGCATTGCACAATACCTAGATTTCTCTGCTGTATCTGTGCATCATGAATTGTTGTATGTGTTAGGCTATGTGCACACGTTGCAGATTCCGCTGCGTTTTTTTCCGCGCGGAACCGCAGGTAAAGTGACCTGCGGTTTTCCTGTGGTTTGGTCTGCGGTTTTTCCCTGCGGTTTCACACCTCTACTATGCTAAAGGTGTGAAACCGCTGTGGAAACCGCACAATTGACATGCTGCGGTTTGTAAACCGCAGCAAAACCGCGCGGAAAAAACGCAGCGTGAGCACAGCGTTTTTGAAACCCCATAGGGTTTCATTGTACTGTACCATGTCAGCGGGACTGCTGCGTTTCCGCAGGGCCAAAACCGCTGTGGAAACGCAGCAGAATCCGCAACGTGTACACATAGCCTTAAAGGGGCCCACTGAGACTGTCACGGTTAGGACATGGTTAATGTCCTGTTCTCTCGCGGTTAACTTTTGCCAGCCTCTCTTTGGATCTGGGAAGGGTATTTATACTCACTCCAGACTAGGATTCCCTGTCAGCTATACTGTTATTCTGGCTGTGTGTCTGACCCCCCTGGTGTGTGTGGATACTGCATTGCTTGTTTGATTCCCGTGTATGACCCGGTCTGTCCCCTCACTCTGAACTCTGTCTCTCGTTTTGGTACTATTGTCTTCTCCGGTTCTGACCTCCTGGCTTGGCTATTGTTACTCAATTACAGTTTGTCCCTATTGTACCGTCCATTGCCCGTTCTGGTTTTCTGGTCTATTGCAACGTCCTGACTATTTGCTCTGTCTAACCCTTTGGTACTGTCCTGCTATCTCATGCTTTGACCCCGCATTGATCTGGTTTCTGTCTCTGTCTATGCCCCTTGGTAACTTGTCCCGTAGTTACCTTTCTAGGAGTTTCCCTGCAGCTCCTAGCTCTGTGGAGCTTAGGTCACGCCCCCAGCAGTCACGTGCTTCAGGTCCTGATAGTCTGAAGCATGCATCATCACTGCTGCTGCCCAGCTCCACAGGTATCTTTGAGCACTGTTTTTGTACTCAGGACACGCGCACTGGCTCAGTGAGCAAGTGCGGTGCGGTGTTCCTGACATTATAGCTGACCATTTCAGTTTTTTTTTTTCCTCTGAAGGAAAAAAAAAAAGTGTGTTATCCTCATGGATCCCATACAAGCTTTGGCTGATCAGGTCAAGCACCTGACCCAAATGTTCCACAAACTTAATGTGGAACAGCGCACGATGGCCCATACCCAGCAACAGTTGGTGGATACTGTGCAGGGGGCTGTCGCTGCAGGGGCTCCTAGTGCTGGGGATAAAGATGTGTCATTGGCATCCCCCGAATCTCCGGTCAAATTGCCAGACCCTTTCTCAGGGGATAAAAGGGAGTTCAGGTCGTTCAGAGAAGGATGCAAGCTTTTTTTCTCTGAGGCCCCACTCCTCCAGGGATGAGTTCCAGAGGGTGGGGGTCATCATTTCCCTACTTCGGGTGGCTCCACAGGCATGGGCTTTCTCTCTCTCTTCCTCTGCTCTTGAACGTATGTCTGTGAATTTGTTCTTGAGGCTCTGGGGCACATTTATGATGAGCCTGATAGAGTGCGTCTGGCAGAGGATATGGTGATGAGTGGCAGGGGAGGCACTCTGCTGAATGGTTCTGCTCAGAGTTTAGACGTTGGATGTCCGAAGTATCATGGAGCGATGCCGGCCTGAGGGGTTGTTCCGCAGGGGCCTGTCTGACCGTCTGCAGGATGCTCTGGCATTACATCCTCCTCCTGATACCCTGGAGGCCTACATGATGCAGGCGGTCCGTATGGACCGGAGACTCCGCGCTAGAGGAATGATGCAACAAGAGTCTCCCTTGTATCCCAAATTGTGTGACACTGCACCTGTATCTGAGCCCATGGAGGTTGGGACAGTCTCGGTCAAGGAGAAAGAAGGCACCGTAAATACAATCTACTATGCTTTTACTGTGGAGCCTCTGGACATTGGAAAAGAAATTGCCCCTCCTGCCCTTCTTCAGAGAAACGACTGAGTCTGGGCAACAATCGAGGATGTTGTCCAGACTCCCAGGTACATTTTTTCTCACGTACAAAAATGGTGCTCCAGGTTGAATTGGAACTTGCTGGCGGTCCTGTTATGACCACCGCCTTTGTTGACCGTGGTTCCTCCATTAATCTGATTGATGCCCAAGTTGGGACTCTTAATAAGATAGGGACAGTCAGGCTAAAAGACCCTGTTAAAATTGTTGCTGTGGATTCATCCCCTCTTACCCGGGATGGAATTTGTTTTATGTCTGAAGTTTTTTCTATGAAAGTGGGTTCCACTCATGTGGAAAATGTAAGTTGTTTCATTATGAATAATCTGCCTGCAGGACTGGTATTGAGAATGCCCTGGTTGCAATGCCACAATCCTCTTATTGATTGGGTGAAGGGGGAGATCACCCGATGGGGATGTAATGATAATGGTCTGTGTTGTAACCCGGTTCCTTTTGTCAATCCGATAAGATCTGTATCTGTGTCATCTGTCAGTCTGGAGGGTATTCCGGAGTACCTGAGAGACTTTGAAGATGTGTTTTCCGAAAGCGAGGCTGAGGTGCTCCCACCACATAGACCATATGATTGTGCTATCGATTTAGTACCTGGAGCCAAATTACCCACGGCTCGTTTGTTTAATTTGTCCCAGCCTGAGTTCCAAGCTATGAAAGAGTACATCAAAGAAAGCCTTCACAAGGGGCATATTCGGCCCTCGGTCTCACCTGTGGCAGCGGAGTTTTTCTTTGTAAAGAAAAAAGATGGTGGGTTGCGACCGTGCCTCGACTTTTGGGAACTGAACAAAATTACTGTTAAGAACACGTACCCTCTCCCGTTGATTCCTGATCTATGCAACCAACTCACGGGGGCCAAATGGTTTTCTAAGCTCGATCTACGAGGGGCTTATAACCTTATAAGGATCCGGGAGGGGGACGAATGGAAAACAGCGTTCCTGACAACTGAGGGGCTGTTTGAAAACCTGGTTATGCCCTTCGGCCTCACTAACGCTCCTGCTGTTTTTCAGAACTTTATTAATGTTGTTTTTTCTGACTTGATTGGACGTTATGTAGTCATTTACCTGGATGACATCTTGATTTACTCTGAAGACAGTCAGTCACACTTACACCATCTACGTACGGTTCTTATGAGACTCCGGGAGAACCATTTGTATGCTAAGCTGGAGAAGTGCTCATTTTTTATGCAAGAACTATCTTTTTTGGGTGTAATTATACCGGGGAGGGATTCCGCATGGATCCAGGGAAGGTTCAGGCCATTACAGATTGGGTGCAGCCTCCTGACCTGAAGGGGTTGCAGCAATTTCTGGGCTTCGCTAATTATTATAGGAAGTTCATTAAAGGGTTCTCGCAGGTGGTGAAACCCTTGACGGACCTCACTCTTAAAGGGGCAGATGTAAAAAATTGGTCCGTGGCCGCAAAAAATTCCTTCATTACATTAAAGAAGTGTTTTACTATAGCCCCTGTGTTGGTACAACCCGATTCGTCAAGACCTTTTATCGTCGAGGTCGACGCTTCAGAGGTGGGGGCAGTATTGTCACAGGGCCCCCCTACCCTGACTAACATCAAACCCTGTGCCTTTTTCTCTAAGAATTTCTCTTCGGCCGAGAGAACCTATGATGTCAGTAACAGGGAATTGCTAGCAGTTAAATTGGCCTTCGAAGAATGTAGGTATTTTTTGGAGGGGGCCGCTCATCCCATTACAGTCATCACTGATCATAAAAACCTGGCCTATATCGAGTCTGCTAAGAGGTTGACCCCCCAAACAGGCTCGATTTCATTTTACCATCACGTTCCGACCAGGGTCTAAAAATGTAAAGGCGGATGCCTTAGGCCTCTTTCACACATCAGTTTTTTGTCTTCAGGCGCGATCTGGCTTTTTTTTGTAAAACCGGATCCGGCGAAATGCAATGCCGGATTCAGTTTTTCCCCATTGACTTGCATTAGCACCGGATCACGCCGGATGGCATTGCGTTTCATCCGTTTTTTGCCGGATCCGGCTACTTGTCTCATTCCGGCGTCTGGAAAAAACGGCTACTGTAACGTTTTTTGTCTCCGGCGAAAAAGCCGGAAGCGCCGGATCCGACGCTTCCGGCTTTTTGCCACAATGAAAGTCTATGGGCGCCGGAATGCGCCGGATCCAGAAAAAGACGGATCCAGCCACCGGATCCGTTTTTTTAAGTCTGCGCATGCTCAGATCCAATTGGCCAGCCCCCAGGAAACAGATATAACCTGCTAGATGGATCCAGCAGAAAAACGGATCCGTTTCTACAGTTCTCCAAAATTTATGCCGGATCCGTTTTTTCTAAAAATAGCCGGATCCTGCCTGACGGCAAAAAACTGATGTGTGAAAGTAGCCTTATCCCGAAGTTTTGATTCTGTGTCCCCTCCAGAACCTCCCTCCTCCATTCTTCAACCGGGAGTGGTTGTAGTCGAAATCTCCTCTGAGCTACAGAGAGAGATTCTGGAAGCACAAGCACAAGCTCCCAGGAATAAACCCCCAGGTAAATTGTTTGTACCTGAACAATTCCGTCTCACACTCCTTCAAGAATTTCATGATTCTGTGTTAAGTGCACACCCTGGTATTGCAGCTACCCGGGGCGCAGTAGCTAGGGGTTTTTGGTGGCCCTCTATGGGTACTGATATAAAAAGGTTTGTGAATACTTGTGGGGTGTGCGCTCGCCCTTAAAGCTCTCAGGTCCGGCCGGCCAGGGAATTGGTGCTTTGGCCAATTCCGGATAAACCATGGACACACCTGTCCATGGACTTTATCACTAATCTTCCTTCTTCCAAGGGCAACTCAGTGGTATGGGTAGTGGTTGATAGATTTTCTAAGCAAGCCCACTTTGTGCCATTACCTACATTACCATCTGCTGAAACCTTGGCCCGCTTGTTTATACAGCACATTGTTCGGCTGCATGGAGTGCCTGTGAACGTGGTGTTGGACAGGGGTGTGCAATTTGTGGCCAGGTTTTGGAAAGCGTTTTGTATGAAGTTGGGGGTCACGTTGTCATTCTCCTCTGCCTATCACCCGGAATCCAACGGACAAACTGAATGCACCAACCAGTCATTGGAGCAGATTCTGAGATGCCTGGCCTCCTCCAGACAGGAAGAATGGTGTGAGGTATTACCCATGGCAGAATTTGCATTCAACTGTCGGATTAATCAGTCTACCGGAAAGTCTTCCTTTCAGGTCAATTATGGGTTTGTTCCGCAGTTTGGGGAATTTTCCCGTATGGATTCGGATTGTCCTGGTGCCGAGGGGATGGTACAACAGTTAAAATCCCTCTGGAAGGAGGTGCAGGGGAACATCTCCAAAGCCCAGAAGTTCAAACATTTTGCAGACAGGAGGAGTGGGGTGGTTCCTGCGTTGACAGTGGGGGAAAAAGTGGTTGTCCACCCGTAACATCAAACTTAAAATACCCTCTATGAAGTTGGGCCCCAATTTTATTGGCCCTTACAAGATTGTAGAGGTGATCAACCCGGTGGCATACAGGTTACAGTTGCCTACCTCCTTCAAAATCTCTAACGTCTTCCACAGGTCCCTATTAAAACCTGTGGGTACAGTTAGAAAAGATCCCTCATCCGAGGCTCCACCAGTGTTGGTAGAGGGTCAACTGGAGTACGAGGTAGGGCGCATCATTGATTCACGGTGGGTGCGCCGGAGACTTCAGTACCTTATTGATTGGAAGGGATATTCCGTTGAGGATCGGTCATGGGTTCCGGCCAGTTCGGTGCACGCTGATCGACTGGTGCAGGCTTTTCATGCCAGATACCCTGAGAAACCTGGGGGTCCAGTGGACCCCCATTAAGAGGGGCGGTACTGTCATGGTTAGGATATGGTTAATGTCCTGTTCTCATAGGATTAACTTTTGCCGGCCTCTCTTTGCATCTCGGAGGGGTATTTATACTCACTCCAGACTAGGATTCCCTGTCAGCTATACTGTTATTCTGGCTGTGTGTCTGACCCCCCTGGTGTGTGTGGATACTGCATTGCTTGTTTGATTCCAGTGTATGACCCGGTCTGTCCCCTCACTCTGAACTCCGTCTCTCGTTTTGGTACTATTGTCTTCTCCGGTTCTGACCTCCTGGCTTGGCTATTGTTACTCCGTTACAGTTTGTCCCTATTGTACTGTCCATTGCCTGTTCTGGTTTTCTGATCTATTGCTACGTCCTGACAATTCGCTCTGTCTAACCCTTTGGTACTGTCCTGCTATCTCGTGCTTTGACTCCGGTTTGATCTGGTTTCTGTCTCTGTCTATGCCCCCTGGTAACTTGTCCCATAGTTACCTTTCTAGGAGTTTCCCTGCAGCTCCTAGCTCTGTGGAGCTTAGGTCACGCCCCCAGCAGTCACGTGCTTCAGGTCCTGATAGTCTGAAGCATGCATCGTCACTGCTGCTGCCCCGTGTTATGAGCTCATTTTCTGCTCCACCAGTTGAGAGTTCTCCTTCCGTTCTCCCTCTGGTGGTGACAGGAGGTAGTGAGGTTGGTTTAATTGGTAGTGATCTGCCACCTGGTGAGGAGGATAACGATTGGATCTCTGGAGTATCAAACTGGATATAAGACAGCCAACGCCCTATCCTGGTGCTGGTGATTTGGTCTGCTTCTCAGGTCTTGGACTCAGCTCTGTTCCAGTCTTCTCAAGTTAAGTTTGTTTTTGCTAATGTTCACACTTGCTCTTGTTGGTCAATTCAGTTTTTTGTGTGGTCAGCCAGCCCGGCTGGGCTGTGCTGAATTTCCACTCTTATTTATCTGTATTTGCCAATTTGCTTTTTTTTGTCCCTTATTAGATTGGCCTCTTTTTGCTCTGTCTCAGAATATTTCAGAGTGCTGATATAGTGGGAGAAGTCTAGTGACTTCAGGGTTAATATTGCTATCAGATGTGTTGGACACTATTTTTGGTAGGGTTTTTGGCAGATTGCAGACAGTGTCTTTCCTTTCCTGTCCTTTCTAGTTAGTTTGGCCCCATCGTTTGCTCAGCCTATTTTCCTGCCTTTGTATGTGTTTTCATCTTGTTTCACCATCAATACATGTGGGGGGCTGTCTTTCCTTTGGGGTCTGCTCTGGGGCAGTTAGTTTTCCTCTCTTCCTGCGTTAGGCTTATTTAGCTCTCCGGTTGTGATGAGGTGTCTAGGACCAACATAGGAACGCTCCACGACTGCTGCTAGTTGCGTGGTTAGAATCAGGAATCTGCAGTCTGCATAGTTACCAACCTCTCTGGTTTTCAGAGACTTAGCTTGTGTTGTTTTTTTTCCTCGGCGACCCATTCATAACAGCCCCGCTCCACAGGTATCTTTGAGCACTGTTTTTGTACTCAGGACACACGCATTGGCTCATTGAGCAAGTGCAGTGCGGTGTTCCTGACAAGTCTCTTTCGCCCATGACCCAAGAAAATCTGGAGCCGGCCCTGACTGCACATTATGTCACATAGAAAACAACTAAAACAGAGATCATGTAGATCAGGGGCGGGGAATCTTTTTTCTGCCACTAGCCATTTGGATATTTATACCATCCTTCGGGGGCCATACAAACTCCACCCACAAAGTACATCCTGACTCTGGCACTGGTTTCATGACTTAAAGCCCTTTTACATTTAGCGATGCACCAGCGATCCGACCAGCGATATGACCTGGTCAGGATCGCTGGTGCATCGCTAAATGATCGCTAGTGAGGTTCCACACAGGAAGATCTCACAGCGATGCAGCAGCGACGCAGCGTATGATACTCACCTTTCACACACAGCGATCCAGACGTCTTCCCACCCGCCTCCACGCGTCGCTCGTCTCACACAGCAGGAAGCCCAGCAGGAAGCAGACGACGAGAAATGGAGCCGCCCGATCTCGCGCGATCAGCGATGGACAGCGGGGGAGCCGGTCGGAGGTAAGTATCACACATAGCGCTATCGCTAGCACGTCACAAAATCGGTGACGTTTTAGCGATATTGCTAGCGATATCACTATGTGTAAAACCCCCTTAAATCTTTCATTGCATGCCCTTCAATGTTCAGTGGGTGTGTGTGCTAACAGAGCAAGAAGAAATTAATGAGCTTGTGGCAATCAAAATGCAGCTCCCTGCCCAAGAATGTGGTCTCTGAGAATCTGCTCAGGGGCCTGATAAAAGGTCATCGGGGACCGTAAATGGTCCTGGAGCCTAAGGTTCCCCACCCCTGATGTAGATGTACAGATATTAAAAAAACTGTACTTCCCTCCTGGACCAGCTGCATTCCTCCACACTGGATACTGAATCCCTTGCTGGTCTTTTGGCATAAAAAAAGTCACTGGTGACTTCAGCTAATACGAGGCTGCTGATTGGCTGCAACCTTCACATTCCATCTAGGAAAGTCCTGTCTGGATAGAATGTGAAGGCTGCACCTGATCAGCTGCCACTGGTTGGCTGCAGCCGTCACATGACCTTGTTTATGCCGGGAGGTCGGGGATACAGAATCTATTGCAAAGGAGTTTAAATACTGACCCTGAGCCCATACAGAAGAAAATTTCTTTAGGGCTTTTTCATCCAGATAGACAATCAGAGGAACCAAACTTCATGTATCAATCGATCCTCATCATAGGTCCCTGCAAATGTGATGCCAGTGACCGAATGACATTCTTGTTCTTTGCCTGTCTGGATTGTTTATATGGCCTATAAATGATCTTAGTCAACAGCACAGCAGTACCAACGCCGCCCATACTGATTGTGAAAACAGATATCGATTGGTGCTCATTGGGCAGATATCTGTCAGTAAATGTGTGGGGAGGTTGAGCTGGGTACGGTTCTGTCTGTGATAGGAGACAGAGAGTTTGACAGCAGGTGTCATGTGGCAGTCTGCCCATCAGAGTTCACTGAAGAGCGCCGATGGCAGTGATTATGTAACTGTCATTTGAGTGTTACATAATTGCCAGAGGTCAAGGTGACTCTGATTGGGCAGAGGTGACTGTCAGGTGACAGAGAATGGGGCTACCTGGTCTGTCTGAATAAATACTGAGGTAACCTTCCAGAAGCTTCAGTCAGCCAGGGGAGCTCACAGGTTAGGAGAGTCTGTCACACAAAGGAGACCCCTCAGAGACTTTGGACAGTGGAAACGGTCACGGGGGTGACCCTATAGGACATTGGTCACAGGCAGAGACGGCCTGTGAGGACCTGGATTATTGGTGGACTTTGTAAGGTGAAACGCCGTGGTGGATTGGCCTAGGGCAGCCACGGCGGATAGAGCCACGAAGTACGCCTGACGGAATAAAGTGTACAAGTGAAGGTACCCGGGCCTGTCTGCAGGAGGATAACAGTGTGAAACATCTGTCGTGTTTTGTTCTGGTCGTCTTGAGGGCGGCCAATAAAAGCAAACCTGTTGAATACAATTCCTGCCTCTGTCTCGTGCCTGTCGACGTCAAGAAGCGGGTCACCCCCCATTCCTGTGAGTACAGCACACCTCCGCCGCCTACCAGTCACACCACCTAAATACCACAGCACGCTACCCTCCGCCCCAGCCTGTCACCCGGACTTCTACAAATGCACCTATAGTCTGTTACTTCTAATGGGACTCCATTGTACAGAATTCACTACAGATTTTCAATTATTGGCAGTGTCACTCACACACTTCTCACCATGGGACTTAGTTGCAACTTCAAAGGTTAATTTACCGTATCTCCTCTCACTCAATCTAAGGGTGTGTGCATATGGTGCGGATTCTGCTGCGGATCCGCAAGCAATGTACAGTACAATGTTAATTAATGGAATTTAAAAACCGCTGTGCACATGCTGTGGATTTTTCCACACGGATTTGCTGCAGTTTTAAATCCGCAGCATGTCAATTCTTTCTGCGGATTCCGCAGCGGTTTGACACCTGCTCCATTGTACAGGTGTCAAAACGCAGGCATATCCGCAGGTAAAACACAGGTCATTTTACCTGTGGATTTACCTGCAGATCCGCGCGGAAAAATCTGCAGCACAATCCGCACTGTGTGCGCTCACTCCACCTCTGTTATCGGCTGCTAAGTGAGCACAAATCACACTTAGGCACAATCCACACATCCTGGCTACACAACACACTGCCACCACTCATCAAAGAAATGGGATGATGAGTCGCTGAAATATGTACTGTATACTTCTTTCTGACAGTCAAAAGGCCACACACTTTCTGAAAGGCTCTGGATTCTTTGGCGAATACAAGGAACCAAACTTATTAAAGTTTTAAGCTTCAATATAAAAAATGCAGTGTTTACAAGAAAAGGTATAAAAAGAGAGAAAAAAATATGCAAAACAGTTTAAAATTAAAAAAGGTTAATAAACGGAAATACCCAAACGTCTAAAGTTGTTGTTCTGTTTCCTTGAGAGTAGGAGATAAGGTTTGAGGAATACATTCAGCTTAGGTTGACCCCATCATGCAAACACCTTTGCATTGTTAATCCCATCTTTTATATACATCGTTCTGGGCTCAAATTTTCCAGGATGGCCTAAATTGTATTATTTAAATTTTAGGTCTGCAACTGGACAGTGGGCGAGCACTTTGTATATTAAATACCTTGTTTTTTACTTCCACCTTATAGTAAATAAGAGATGCCCAGCCTGGCCACATTGGATCATCTTCCAAGATTTGAAGTTCAGACTTGCCAGAAGTGTCAAGAATGACACTTTCTATAGCAACAGTGAAACCCCTCTTGGTTATGAGCCCCTATAATAGGAGTACATAGATGTTATGGCCCTATTGTAGTGTCAATCATGGGACTTAATTTAAGAAAAATATTCAGGATTGACAGTCCTCAGTGGTTGATACCGTTTAATGGCTAGCTGAAAAGATGGTAACACATTGCAAGCTTTCGAGACTACTCAGGTCTCTTCATCAGGCTAGACTAATACAAAATCTAAAGAGTCACATATTTATGCACAATACAGCCTAGAAAAAATGCAATAGATAAGACAAGTGACGTGAAGCAGAACTATCAATATGGGAGAGGGAGAAACATAAATATAAACATTGGACCAGTTCATAGATAAGGATTCCGGATGTTTTATGGTCCTCTGATTGGGGTCTAGTTCTGTGTTGTGATGCCCCCACAAGGTTTTAAAAGGAAATTCCTTAATTGATGTAAAAAGACATAAATCCATGCGACACATTCATTCCAGCACTGAGACTTAATCTAATGTTATTTTGCTAATGTTATAACTTCAATTACAGGCAGAGACTTACCAACTAAAATGTGCCAGAATTCTGATGCAAGTGCCTTAAATGTATAAAGGTTTACACACTTTTTGTCTGTAAAAAAAAAAAGAGTCTAACTGTGCATTTATAAAACACAACACATTTCTGAAAGGGTTTTCAAATGAACAAAGTCCATATTAATCAACAGATCTTGTAATAAAAATGAGGTCCACAATTGGATGTGTTTAGAAAAAATGTTCCTGTGCTGAGACGTATAAATGTGCCCCATGAGTGTACTGTGTAATGGCCGTGTCTGACCGTACAGGAACATGAAAAAAAAAGTATACAGACAGACCAGAACATGGTCACAGCTGATTCTTTCTGTGAGGTAAAACAAGTTTAAAAACAAGCAGCAAATGCTTTACCTGATAGAATCATTTGCAATTCCATGCTGTCCTGACTGTATACGCTCTTTTGCATCCTTTCATGTCCAGGAGCTGTGTTATGTTCCTGTACGGTCAGACATAGCCATTACACAGTACACAGCAGGCGCACATTTATAAGATTATCTCAACACAGAAACATTTTTTAGCACATCCAATTGTGGAATAGTTTTTAATTCCATGAGCAAAATGTCGCCTTTTAATAGAACAACCCCTTTAAAGGTGTGCTCCAGCTTTTTTTGGCTTAAAAGTGGTCTAATACTAATCAAACCAAGAGTTTGTATACACGTAATGTTAGTCCAGAGTGTCTAAAATACACCAAATTAATCATCCCATAAGTCAATTTGCTAAATTTGGTGCATTTCAAAACCATGTAGCCTTAAAGGGAATCTGTCACCCCTTTTTTGAGATATCATATAATGATATCATTCATTTGTGTGTCACATAAGGATTCTCTTAGTACTTTTGCTTCCCCCTGACCCCGCACCTTTCATCCATAAATACCTTTTTTATATCGGATCAGATGTATGTAAACTGCCGCGGTCCGGTCCGCTGGGCATGGCTTATTCACCTGCTCCCCCCCTCCCTGTCTTGCTCTATGCATTTCTTCTTGTGTAGAGCAAGACAGGGAGAGGGGGAGCAGTTGAATAAGCCCCACCCAGCGGACCGGACAGCGGCAGTTTGCATACATCTGAACAGATATAAAAAAGGTATTTATGCATGAAAGGTGCGGGGTCAGGGGGAAGCAAAAGTACTAAGAGAATCCTTATGTGACCCACAAATGAATGATATCATTATATGATATCTCAAAAAAGGGGTGACAGATTCCCTTTAAGGCCCCTTTACATTTAGCGATGCACCAGCGATCCTGACCATGATACGACCCGGTCAGGATCGCTGGTGCATTGCTAAATGGACGCTAGTGAGCTGCCAAACAGGCAGATCTCACTAGCGATGCAGCAGCGGTCGCTCTTACCTTTCAGACGCGGCGAGGGTGACGTCTTCCGCCCGCGTCCATGGCTCGCTTGTCGGCGCCAGCAGGAAGCCGTCGACGAGAAATGGACCAGGCCGATCTCGCACGATCAGTGATAGCCAGCGGGGGAGACGGTCGGAGGTAAGTATCACATGTAGCGATATCGCTAGCAATATCGTTGCTGCGTCACAAAATCGGTGACGCTTTAGCGATATTGCTAGCGATATCCCTATGTGTAAAGCCCCCTTTAGTTTAGGCTGTCTAACTATTACCCATAAAAGTATCTGTCCCATTATGTTCATACCTCTACTTTTCGTGGTCTATTGGCAGGGGTTTCTCAGGAGGCTTTAGTAGAGTAAACGTAAAAAAAAGCCTGTGTAGTTATTACCATGGGTGTGTGTTGATAAAGCGAGCTCCCGTATTTCACGTAGAATTTTTCAGGTCATCAGAGTTATTTATTTGCCCACTGGAGGAAATGAGTTTCACCATCAGTAATTACTAAATACCTAAACCGATCTTTGGATTTAATTATTGCCTTTTATAGGAAGACCTAGACATAAAACTCCTGACCCGCTGCTACACAGACAATAAGCTATTAGTGTTTTCTAGGTATATTATAACCAGCACTTTTAAACTGTTCTCACATGGCTACTACAACTAGACTAGAGGCAACTGTGCACTGGGTGAATCGTATTGTTGGAAAATTGAACTAAGTCAAGCATGTATCCTCTGCCGCCATTATTTCTACAAACATTTTCATAACCTTACTCTATCTGAATGAAACAATTTATCATATTGATGGTAAATCTTCAAGGGGGCATAGTACTTGTGATAGCAATAATACATAAACAGCAGATCAGGTCAGGTTGAGAAGTGAGTTGATCTAATACTTCACCGCTGTATAAAATGCAGCAAGTATATGCAAGAAGCCAGCCAAAAATTATCAAGTGACATGTCAGAGAAATATAAAAGATCATAGAGGAGCACATTAATTCAGACCACTACCTACAGTCATGGCCAAAATTGTTGGTACCCTTGAAAATGCTCCAGAAAATTATGTATTTATCCAAGAAAATTATTGCAAGTACACATGTTTTGTTACACACATGTTTATTTCCTTTGAGTGTATTGGAACAGCACAAAAACTGAGAAAAAAAGGCAAATTCTAATAGTAATAATAATAGTAATATTTTTCATTTTTATAGTGCCTACATATTTAACAGCACTTTACAATTTTAGGGGGGACTTGTACAGACAATAACCAAATTACAGAATTAGCATAAATAAGATATCAAAAGGAGTAAAGCCCCTGTTACACATAGTGATATCGCTAGCACTATCGCTGTAACGTCACCGATTTTGTGACGTAGCAGCGATATTGCTAGCGATATAGCTATGTCTAAAACTTACCTCCGACCAGCTCCCCCGCTGCTCATCGCTGGTTGTGCGAGAACGTCCTGGATCATTTCTCGTCGGGCGCTTCCTGTGGCGCTGATGAGCGACGCGTGAATGCGGGCGGGAGGATGTCAGGATTGCCGCGTCTGACAGGTAAGTAACGACCCCCGACCCCTGCTATATCTCTGGTGAGATCTGCCTGTGTGGCAGCTCACTAGCGACCACTTAGCGATGCACCAGCGTTCCATATCGTTGTCGGGATCGCTGGTGCATCGCTAAGTGTAATGGTACCCTAAGGGCCCTGCTCACAAGCTTACAATCTATAAGGAAATAGGGGAGACACACAAGGTAAATGGTAAAATGTACCATATATTGTACAGTACAACCATAATATACTGAAAAGAATATGCGCATAACCCTGAATGAACTGGTCGCCAGTCAGTATTTGGACAGTACAGACACAGAGGGCTATTACAGTAAGTGCATGGAGGGTGTGGACAGATGATATGGGGTAATGATTTTGAAGAAAATTTTGTATGGGCCAAATGGGGATCTTTAGATAAGTGAGGTGGGGCGAGAGACCAGTCTAAAAAAATGCATTTTTAGGCCATGATGCAACACATTCAGGGATTTCCTAACAAACAGGCAATTGCTGCATGTGTTGCGCCTGTCGAACAGCTGAAAAACATGCAGCTGCGGCGACTGTAGCATTTTTTTCGAGTACTCCAAAAATACTCGATTATGACACAAGCGTGCTTCAATAACACCTTTTCCGAGCACGCTCGCTCATCACTATTGAGTTCATTAGTGAGTTCACTCAAACTCACCTGTGGCAAGTAACAGGTTTCAGCAGTATGAAAATCACACCTTAGACCAGCTAAAAAGGGGAGATGTTGACTCAGTCTTTGCATTGTGTGTCTGTGTGTTTCACATTAAGCATGGAGAACAGAAACAGGAGAAAAGAGCTGTCTGAGGACTTGAAATCTAAAATTTTTGAAAATATCAACAATCTCAAGGTTACAAGTTACATGTCAAGAGATCTTGATGTTCCTTTGTCCACAGTGCACAACATAATAAAGACATTTACAACCCATGCACTGTAGCTAATCTTCCTGGACCTGGACGACAGAGAAAAATTGATTAAAGTTTGCAACGCAGGATAGTCCTATGGTAGATAAGCAGATCCAATCAAGTTCCGAAGAAATTCAAACTGTCCTGCAGACTCGAGGTGCATCAATGTCAGAGCAAACTATCCGTCGACATTTGAATGAAATGAAACACCATGGCTCATGGCAGGAGGTCCAGGAGGACTTTACTGCTGACACAGAGACATAAAAAAGCTAGACTGCAGTTTGCCAAAATGTATGTGAGTAAGCAAAAATCCTTTTTTGAATGTGTCTTGTGGACAGATGAGACCAATATAGAGATTTTTGGTAAAGCACATAATTTTACTATTTACCGAAAATGGAATGAAGTCTACAAAAGAAAGAATACAGAACCTACAGTCAAATATGGTGGGGGTTCTGAGATGTTTTGGGGTTGTTTTACTGCCTCTGGCACTAAGTGCCGTGACTGTTTGCAAAGCATCATGAAATCTACACATCTACAGGATTTTGAATTGCAATGTGTTGCAATATAGTGCCCAGTGTCAGAAAGCTGTGTTTGCATCTTAGGTCATGGGTCTTGCAGCAGGATAATGACCCTAATGTACATTGAACATTGCTGCCCTGATGAAGTAGCCAGGAAGCCATGAAACGCATTGGCTTGAATGTGAATAAAGGTTTGCTTGCATCTTCGGTTGGTTCCTTGTGGTCTAGCGCGGACGAACCCCGGCTTTTCTCTTCTCCTGTTTTATCTGCATCCCGGGATCTGCAGCGGCCAAAACTTCCTTAGGTGGTTGTGACCCTTCACAACCACATCAGGTGAGTGGATTACCTTTGTTAAACACACTGATGTCCCTCGTTTACCGCCTTAGTGCGCTCCCCCTCTTTTTATTTTTTAAAATTGTTGTTGAGACCTGGAGCAGTTTGCAAAAGAATAGTGGTCTAAAATTCCAGATGAGACTTGTAAGGAGCTTGTTGATGGTTATAGGAAGCGAATCACTGAAGTTATTTATTCCAAAGGGTGTGCAATCTTACTTTCTTGAGGGAGTCATCAATTTGATCCATTTTGGGGGCTTTGTGTGAAATTATGTCCAATTTTTCTTCTTTTTTTCCTGTATTTTGGTGTTGCTCCAATACACACAAAGGAAATAAACGTGTGTAACAAACTTGTGTAACTGCAATAATTTTCTGGGAGAAATGCTTAATTTTTCTGGAGCAATTTCAAGGGTGCAAACACTTTCAGCCATAACTGTATATCCAAAATAAAGGGGCTGTAGCATCTTGTGGAACTTTTTAGCATAGCATAATAGAAGTATGTCAAAAGTTTCCTAAACAAACTTGATTGATCTAAATGAGAATTGGGGACAGTGTATCAGATTCGCATAGATGATCTCTCTGGACATATTTTGAAAAGCGGAGAAAATGTGAAAATTGGCAGATATATTCCCTTCATTTTTTACGTCAGTATGTGCCTAAAATAAAATAGTAAGCAATTAATCATCTTAACATAATACTATACCATTTTGTATGTGCAGCTCCTATATGAACACATTCAGTGGGGAAAATAAGCATTTGATACACTGCCGATTTTGCAAGTATCTCCACCTACAAAGAATGGAGAGGTCTGAAATTTTTATCGTAGGTACACTTCAATCGTGAGAGACAGAACCTAAAAATGAAAACCAGAAAATCACATTATATGATTTTTAAATAATTAAATTGCATTTTATTGCATGAAAAAAGTAATCGATTACTTACCAACCAGCAAGAATTCTGGCTCTCACAGATCTGTTAGTTTTTCTTTAAGAAGCATTCCTATCTGCACTCATTGCCTGTATTAATTGTACCTGTTTGAACTTGTTACCTGTATACTAGCCTCTCCACCATGGCCAAGACCAAAGAGCTGTCTAAGGAAGCCAGGGACAAAATGATAGGTTTGCACAAGGCTGGGATGGGCTACAGGACAATAGGCAAGCAGCTTGGTGAGAAGGCAGCAACTGTTGGCACAATTGTTAGAAAATGGAAGAAACACAAGATGACTGTCAATCTTCCTCGGTCTGGGACTTCAAGCAACATCTCGCCTCGTGGGGTAATGATGATTCTGAGAAAAGTCAGGAATAAGCCCCAGAACTACACAGGAAGACCTGGTCAATGACCTGAAGAGAGTTGGGACCACAGTTTAAAACATTACAGTTAGTAACAAATATGCTGTCATGGATTAAAATCCTGCAGGGCATGCAATGTCCCCCTGCTCACGACAGCACATGTTCAGGCTCGTTTGAAGTTTGCCAATGACCATCTGGTTGATCCAGAGGAGGCATGTGAGAATGTCATGTGGTTAGATGAGACCAAAATAGAACTTTTTGGTATTAACTCCACTTGCCGTGTTTGGAGAAAGAAGAAAAATTAGTACAACCCTATGAACACCGTCCCAGCTGTGAAGCCTGTTGGGGAGGAACATCATACTTTGAGGTTGCTTTTTCGCAAATGAGACAGGACAACTGTAGTGATGAGCGAGTACACACGTTGCTCGGGTCTCCCCGAGCATGCTCAGGTGGTCTCCGAGTATTTTGGCGTGCTCAGAGATTTATTTTTTGTCCCCTCAGCTACATGATTTGCGACTACTAGACAGCTTGAATGCATGTATGGAATGCCTGTTTGTTAGGGAAGTCCCACATGTATTCAGTCTGTCTACAAGTCGCAAATCATGCAGCTGAGACAAGGAAAACTAAATCTCCGAGCATGCCAAAATACTCGGAGATCACCCGAGCATGCTCGGGGAGACCCAAACAACGATGCTACTCGCCTATCACTAGACAACTGCATTGTATTGAAGGGAGCATGGATGGAGTCATGTATCACAAAATTTGGGCCAACAACCTCCTTCCATTAGTAAAAGCATTGAAGATGAGTCGTGGCTGTGTCTTCCAGCATGACAATGACCTGAAACACACAACCAGGGCAACTAACACGTGGCTCCGTAAGAAGTATGTCAAGATCCTTGAGTGGTCTGCAGACCTGAACCCAATAGAAAATCTTTAGCGGAAGTTGAAACTCAATGTTACCCAGCGACAGCCCCGAAACTGGAAAGATCTGGAGATCTGTATGTAGAAATGGGCCAAAATCCCTGCTGCAGCATGTGCAAATTTGATCAAGAACTACAAGAAACATATGACCTCTGTAATTGCAAACAATGGTTTCTGTATCAAATATTAAGGTTTTTTTCTATTATATCAAATAGTTATTTCAATTACATACAAATTAATTATGAAGACATCATACAGTGCGATATCCTGGATTTTTTTTAAGATTCTATGTCTAACAGTTGAAGTGTACCTACAATAAAAATTGCCGACCTCTCCATTCGACCTGTACATTTAAGTTTGGTTGTGGATGTGTACATGCCTGTTTGCTACAGAAAATAAACTTAAAAGGAAGTATGTGGCACATTTATTAATAGTAACAGTTAGACCGTGTAAATGTAGTTCAGGCAGTCTGTTGATATGCTGAATTTATCACAATGACCCATGCTTGGTGATAGATTTGGCACATTCCATTATACGTTAGGCTTCATTCAGACATCAGTGATTTTTCTTGTGTGCAAAATAGACAGATTCTCATGTCTGAACTTATCATTGGTATTTGGTGAGTATTTCAGTTTTTATCATTAGTGTTTCATCAATGATTTTCTCACATGCAACTTGCATTGGTTAGTTTGATCCATGACTCAAATGAAAACAGACAGGTTGGTTTTCTTTGTTGCAGACCACTCTATCAGCAAAAAAATAGAATGCGCAAATAACAGTTTAAACCATGGGTTGACATATCATTGATTAAACTGTAGGAGAATGGAGCATAGGTGACTCAGTGTTGTAAAGCCGTGTGGCCTCCAAACTTGATCAAAACCCTGTGGAACTACTTGCAGAAGTGACAGAATTATCCAGAGCTCCGGATCAGGTGACAGTGACGAAACCAGCCCTCAATATAAAAGGTCTGTGTGTCAAAATTAGAGGGGATTTTGCTCCCAGATAGGTGAGAGACGCACTCACTGCAGCTCCAGCAGCCGAGATAGTAGGTCACAGATGCGGGTATCAGCTAGGCCCGGACCAAGAGGACGACTGTCAAGAACCGAAGAACAGAGCTATGCTAGTCAAGGTACAGACTGTGCTCATCGACAGTCAAGCAGCGAAGACCGGAAGGACACCAGTCAAGATTTCCGACCTAGACAATGCCGGGCAATGGCTGAGGACCAGCCCCCACTGATATGGACTGTTGAGACGCTAGTTGGCAGTCAAGCACCGAAGAGGCCCTGGGATACCTGACCAGAGACTCCAGTCTGGTCCAGTAATCAAAGGATTCAAGCACCGACTTACAGTACCAGGAAAGGGTAGGGGGAGAGGTTCTGACCAGACGGTTTCTGGCTGGCGCTACTGTAACGGTAGTGGGAGCTGATGGATTGCTTGCTGACACTCAAGGGTTAAATGTATTTGATGCTCAGGTATGTAGTAAAGGTATGATGTACACTGTGGCTGCAGTTAGCTTAGTCAGAGTTATTTGTACTGGCCAGCCCAGTTTGGGAGGGGGGACTGAGTGTTAATGGCAAGTGCAGGAAGTTCAGGGAGTCAGTATGTGTGTACAACGTGAGGAACTAGCAGGCCTGGGCTCCTAGGTACAGTGTGAGCCTAATACTCAGGGCAGTGGATTTCTGCAGATACCCTTCCGCGTGATTCGTTCTATAGGCACACTCAGCTTGTGAAGCTACCGAGAAAGATGGGCTCGGACTACATGGGGAGGAAGGTATTGCAATCCTGATATACTGTAAAGCTAGAGGTGAGGAAGATTCCCTAGGTCTAGGAAAGAGGGACATGCCACCTACACCGAGAACCAGGGCTGAAGTTGTGTACTGTTCCTGTGGGAGAGATGACCACCTGCTGGGCCTTATCCTTTGCATCTGCCTGTAAATACTGTACATTTTGCTATGCACAAAGTAAAAGTTTGTTTTTATAAACCTCTTGTCCCCTGGATTGATTGCTGCCCTGGTTCCAAAAGAAGCATTGCTGGAGTCAGAAGAGGCCTGTAGGCCAGAAGTAAGTGGGAAGCACCACATACAAACAGCAGCACACCGGGACTAGGACACACCTTTGTCTGTAGGAAGCCAGAGCGAGTGGGGACCGAAGCTCGCCCAAGACTACCTCGCTTGAGCATCTTTTACTAGAGCTGCTCAAAGAGTGTTGATGGACTTTGTAAGAAAAACGTGCTGCTAGTGAGACAGAGTAGTGGCCCTCGACAAGGCCCAGAAAGCTACAGAAACTTCTAGAGACTGTTCCCGTTAAATACTGGGCTTGCATCCCTCCCCACTAGAACTAGGTTGGATTGCAGATGCGGAGCTGATACCGAAGTTGCCTGTTGTATATTAATCCATATACCTCTGTTATATAATTGCTTGGCAAATACTCTGTAAATATTGTCCATTTGTGATTTTCATTATCTCTGTTTCTAGTTCATATTGTTAGCACAATAATTAAATTGTTGGTTCTCATTGGTGCCTGTGAGGGATGAAGTAAAAGTTTCTCCCCTCCTGAAATGTGCCCCCACCCCTGGGATTCCACAGGATCATTGTTTTCTTTTAAGTAAAAGAGCTAGGAAGAAACTCTTTGAAGCTCTTAACACAAGGATGCAAACTTTTTGTTTACAGCTGCAGCCAGCTGGCTCTTTTGTCTGACTGAAGCACATGGAGATCCTGTGGTACAACAAGTCACAGCAGGCTCTGAGGTATTGAATCTGGAAAATGACCTATAATAACAGAATGCAATATCTCTGAGCCTAGCCGAGCACATTATTGGAATCGGCATTCCTTTCCGCACACGCCCTTATTATTTAGCCACCTCCAGAACCCTGCATTATGGAGTTATAAAGCATAGCTAACAGGAATTACATACCGTAGGCGTGTTTAGTCTCTATGTGCAGCTAAAATCCAGCGGAACCCAGTGGCAGCACACCCAACCCATTCAGAGCTTTGGGCACAAAGTTATGGGCCATCTATGATTCTGGACCGAAAATCTTATTCTTAGACATGGGAGGAGGGAGGCAGCCCAGGGGTGGCAGCAGAGTGTGGGAGGGAACAGCCTAGGTGATATAAGGCAGACCCACATTTTAGACTTAGTTTTCTACTGGCAGAAGGACCCGTTAGCTGACATGGCCAAGGGAACCACGTAACTAAGATTTGGACCTGTGATCCATCAGTGCTTCCCTGTGGTCACATGCTACATACCATGGTAATTGCAACCTAACTATACTCTATCCTTGTACTACACTTGTGACTGTATACCTGTATATTGTTTTTGTAAATAAATACCTGTATATTTTTAGTACGCCTTTTCGGCGATTAAATATAAAATTCATCTTGGGCTGCTCTTTTATCTTGATTCACGAATCCCCACATCCGCATGCTCGGTTGGTCAATTGTACACTACCTGGGTTGGTTTCTGATCCGATATAAGCCTGTTGTCAGATGGGGCTTATGTTGAATGAGGAACTGGTGGCAGAATACCGTATTATTTTAGTGAAGAACTCTGGCAGTGACGGCCGGGAGGTTTATATATATATATTCCGAGCCTGGACTGGTGATATATATCCCCCCTCACTGGGAGTGCCTCACTAACTTGTACCTATAAGGGAAGCCTTTCCGGTGACTATTTGCTCTCGGTGCAGTTCCCTGACTGACCTGGAGCAGGTCCTTCTCTCCCCTCCATCGAGGTGAGCAAAGTCGATGCTCCCTTCCCCTGAGCGATCCCCTCACAGTGCCTTTGCTGTTGCATTTAGTCACCTGCTTACACAACCTTTGTAGCCATACAGGGGTCCAATAGAAAAGGGGCCATCTTCCACACTCAAAGCAGGTGGAATTGTGCATTATTGAACTACTAAGGGCCCATGCACTGCTCATGCACAGGGTCCCTTTTCTGCCTGTATCTGCTACTGCTATAAGCTATAATTGGGTACTACACAAATTGCACAAGTACATGAAATATGGACATCTGAACAAGGCATGAGGCAGATTTCTCTTGCATAGTGCAATTTTTTTGGCTTATTTTAAGCCATTAATTTGCACAAAAGAACCTGAGACATGGCAATAATACATTTGGTAGAAATTAATACTTCCAAGCTGAAATTTTTTTTGCTGTGTAATACTTTTTGGCACAAAACACAAATATCTTTCAGCAAGATTGGTGTAGAGCGTGCTTGCGCTACGCCAGTCTTGATGGAGTACAAAAGGTACCGATCTCATTAATAGGTGCACTCCTCTTAACCAATTCAGCGCTAGGGATGAGCGAGTAGTGAAATACTCAGACTCACTGTACTCGTTACGAGTAGCTCCTAATAGTCGGGTACTCATAACGAGTAGCGAGTCCAATGTACGTCTATGGGAAATGCGAGTAATGGGCTGTGTGTGCGCTGGGCTGGGCGGGGACTGTGCGAAGACTGTGCTGGGCTGTGCGGTACTGTGCTGGGCTGTGCGGGATTGTGCTGGGCTGTGCAGTTACTGTGCGGGGACTGTGCTGAGCTGTGCTGGACTTTGCGGGACTGTGTGGGACTGTGCTGGGCTGTGCGAGGACTGTGTAGGGCTGTGCGCGATTGGATTGGGCTGTGCAGTTACTGTGCGGGGACTGTGCGGGACTGTGCTGGGCTGTGCGGGACTGTGCTGGGCTGTGCAGGTACTGTGCCGGGCTGTGCGAGACTGTGTCGGGCTGTGCGGGGACTGTGCTGGGCTGTGCGGGAACTGTGCGGGCTGTACCGAATATTGCAAGGCGAGAAGTGAAATACTCGCCAGGATTCGAGTACCGCGAGTACCGCATTACTCGCCGAGTACCGAATTCTAACGAGTATACTCGCTCATCCCTATTCAGCGCCTCTTCTGAGTGGGAAATGTGCCAGAAATGTGCGTGTGCAGAGCCAGAAATACTACTCAAGTCAGGCACTGGAGTAGCATTTCTGACATAAAAATTGCCACTACTTTTTATGAATCGAATGGGTAGGCTTAACCACGCTTTGTCTAGTTTGGCAGAGTTGATCCAAAGTAGTTTGGAAATGCCAAAAGTAACTTTTTTTTCACAGCTCCACTTTGTGCAAAGCAATTGAGATTTTTCCAAGCTTTTAAAGCCCCTTTTTGAAAATAAAATAAAAGCTTCCATGGATTGGGCCCTATTTATGCAAATTCACATTCAACAACCTTACTAAATATGAGCCTGTGATTTCATAATGAGGAAAATGTGCCTGTATAGAGCGGTAAATATCTTATATTTAAAGGTCAATTTTGGAAAAAAATTATAATTAAGTAACTCCATGGTACAATGTTAAATTACCCACAGACATTACACATTACATGTGCATAGATTTTTTGGCTGAATTTCTTCCACATGCACTTTCGCAGTATACAAATCCGTTACACTCAATTCCTCATATAACCCTGAATAATTGGACATGTGGAGCGCTTGCATGTTAGCAGAGAAAATAAGCCGAAAATGAGCATAGACTCCGATATGTTATGCTAGATTCCGTGATCCTGGACTAGAAATATCCATTTGGCTGCGGAAGATTCTTTCCAGAATTATTCCCTGCTGAATTTTCTCTCAATTGGTAGCATTCGTTCCACAAATCATATGTGTGAGTCAGTCTTTATTCCACAAATGCATAACATATGGTCGCCTTATTACGTTCTGAAACAGAGTATTTGTGGATGAACAGTAAAAATAATAACAAAGGATACTGAAATAACACAAGACTCAGCAATTAATCGGATCCCACCCAAGAAACTTAGAACAGGACCATGGAAGGAAATCGGCAGCAAATCCTATTAACCCTTTCCATTGTGTTTCATTGTGAAAATATTTTACAGCCTATAATAGGAAAAAGTCCTGAATGCACTAATCTAATCAAGAAAACATGGGCTGTGAGTAAAGAAGAAAAGTACTGGATTACTTTCCACAATTAGAGATTATTGCAGGTCATTTGAATTGGATATCAAACATTTGGCCTGTTTTTTATTATTGCATTTACATTTTTTTTTTATCGAGCTTCTAGTGCTTTGTGCTGTGTTTTGTTTGTACCATATTCATCTTTCCTTTTGCACCTTTTATGACGTCTACTTTGCGTTTTGCCCGTTTTTGTTTTTATTTTTTATGTTTGCCACTTAGGGCAGAGTTTGTTTCCACCTGGTTTTGCATAGTTAGCATTTGTCACTTTTCGAAAATATTTTCATATAATTTTTTGCAAATGTGCTCTAGTCTCCTCCTGGAGTGATTTTGTGTACACCAGGAATTTTGGGGCAAATTATGTAGCATTTTACCGGAACAAATGACCTTTTTGTGTTGTAAAGTAATGAAACAGGGTTTAGTTAATTTAGTGACAAAATGAACAATTGATAAAGAGAGGTTTAACTTGATGGACCTAGGTCTTTTTTTCAATCTATGTAACTATGTAACAGGGTAATGGGAAAAAGGAAGAGCATTATATATTTTGCACAAACTTCAAGAACCACATGTGCCAGTTTGATGAATTTGGTGCTAAAAATATCAGTGAATACAAGACAAAAAAAAAGTGATGAATCATTTTATTTTATA
Source organism: Dendrobates tinctorius (assembly GCF_039654945.1). Classification (NCBI taxonomy): domain Eukaryota; kingdom Metazoa; phylum Chordata; class Amphibia; order Anura; family Dendrobatidae; genus Dendrobates; species Dendrobates tinctorius. Next base: position 5,570,098 of record NW_027361672.1, read on the forward strand.
CTGTAGAATAGCAGAAAAATATCAAGATGGTCATTCCCTTCCCATTAATGTTAATCTTAGAGTTGAGCGAAACGGGTCGAAAAAATTCAAAAGTCGCCGACTTTTGGCAAAGTCGGGTTTCATGAAACGAAACCCGACCCTAGGATGAGGTCGGCCACGAGGTCGGCGACTTACGCGCCAAAGTCGCGTTTCAAAAGTTTGTTTTGCGCTCTTTTTCAGCCAATCAGGATCCACGGACACTGTGGGCAACGTGATGACATAGGCACGGGTCACCACCATCTTTCAGAAGGGCATGCAAGTGATTGGCTTGCTTTGGTGGGCGTCACAGGGGGTATAAAAGGGCGTGCACGCCGACCGCCATCTTACTTCTGCCGATCTTAGTATAGGGAGAGGTTGCTGCTGATTCTGTAGGGAGAGCGTTAGGCAGGGAAGAAGACAAAAAAACTGCTTCTGCTGCTAGCGATTTGGCCTGCACAACACACCAGTCACTGTGTGTGCAGTGCAAGGGGAGGCTATATAGTGGTGTATCAGTGGTGTTGGTTGTTGGGCTGCCTTTTAAGGCTTCCTGACAGGCTGGCATTGCTGTTTACCCACTGCTCCGCAAACTGCTTTTTTAAAAGCAATCCCAATTTTTTTTTTTTGTCCTGCTGAGAAGAAAAAAAAACTGCTTCTGCTGCTAGCAATTTGGCCTGCACAACACACCAGTCACTGTGTGTGCAGTGCAAGGGGAGGCTATATAGTGGTGTATCAGTGGTGTTGGTTGTTGGGCTGCCTTCTAAGGCTTCCTGACAGGCTGGCATTGCCGTTTACCCACTGCTCCGCAAACTGCTTTTTTAAAAGCAATCGAATCTCCCTTATCCTCTAGTCACTTTTGTCACAGCTGTGCCATCGAGCCTGTCACATAGCGCTCAGATATTCATTGGGCCTCACACAATCCAAAAGTGTCCAGTGTCCAAAAGTGTGTGCAGAGATTCAAAATCTCCCTTATCCTCTAGTCACTTTTGTCACAGCAGTGCCATCGAGCCTGTCACATAGCGCTGAGATATCAGTGGGCCTCACACAATCCAAAAGTGTCCAGTGTCCAAAAGTGTGTGCAGATATTCAAAATCTCCCTTATCCTCTAGTCACTTTTGTCACAGCAGTGCCATCGAGCCTGTCACATAGCGCTCAGATATCAGTGGGCCTCACACAATCCAAAAGTGTCCAGTGTCCACAAGTGTGTGCAGATATTCAAAATCTCCCTTATCCTCTAGTCACTTTTGTCACAGCAGTGCCATCGAGCCTGACACATAGCGCTCAGATATCAGTGGGCCTCACACAATCCAAAAGTGTCCACTGTCCACAAGTGTGTGCAGAAATTCAAAATCTCCCTTATCCTCTAGTCACTTTTGTCACAGCAGTGCCATCGAGCCTGTCACATAGCGCTGAGATATCAGTGGGCCTCACACAATCCAAAAGTGTCCAGTGTCCAAAAGTGTGTGCAGATATTCAAAATCTCCCTTATCCTCTAGTCACTTTTGTCACAGCAGTGCCATCGAGCCTGTCACATAGCGCTCAGATATCAGTGGGCCTCACACAATCCAAAAGTGTCCACTGTCCAAAAATGTGTGCAGATATTCAAAATCTCCCTTATCCTCTAGTCACTTTTGTCACAGCAGTGACATCGAGCCTGTCACATAGCGCTCAGATATCAGTGGGCCTCACACAATCCAAAAGTGTCCAGTGTCCAAAAGTGTGTGCAGATATTCAAAATCTCCCTTATCCTCTAGTCACTTTTGTCACAGCAGTGCCATCGAGCCTGTCACATAGCGCTGAGATATCAGTGGGCCTCACACAATCCAAAAGTGTCCAGTGTCCAAAAGTGTGTGCAGATATTCAAAATCTCCCTTATCCTCTAGTCACTTTTGTCACAGCAGTGCCATCGAGCCTGTCACATAGCGCTCAGATATCAGTGGGCCTCACACAATCCAAAAGTGTCCACTGTCCAAAAATGTGTGCAGATATTCAAAATCTCCCTTATCCTCTAGTCACTTTTGTCACAGCAGTGACATCGAGCCTGTCACATAGCGCTCAGATATCAGTGGGCCTCACACAATCCAAAAGTGTCCAGTGTCCAAAAGTGTGTGCAGATATTCAAAATCTCCCTTATCCTCTAGTCACTTTTGTCACAGCAGTGCCATCGAACCTGTCACATAGCGCTCAGATATCAGTGGGCCTCACACAATCAAAAAGTCTCCAGTGTCCAAAAGTGTGTGCAGATATTCAAAATCTCCCTTATCCTCTAGTCACTTTTGTCACAGCAGTGCCATCGAGCCTGTCACATAGCGCTCAGATATCAGTGGGCCTCACACAATCCAAAAGTGTCCACTGTCCACAAGTGTGTGCAGAAATTCAAAATCTCCATTATCCTCTAGTCACTTTTGTCACAGCAGTGCCATCGAGCCTTTCACATAGCGCTGAGATATCAGTGGGCCTCACAGAATCCAAAAGTGTCCAGTGTCCAAAAGTGTGTGCAGATATTCAAAATCTCCCTTATCCTCTAGTCACTTTTGTCACAGCAGTGCCATCGAGCCTGTCACATAGCGCTCAGATATCAGTGGGCCTCACACAATCCAAAAGTGTCCACTGTCCAAAAGTGTGTGCAGATATTCAAAATCTCCCTTATCCTCTCGTCACTTTGGTCACAGCTGTGCCATCGAGCCTGTCACATAGCGCTCAGATATCAGTGGGCCTCACACAATCCAAAAGTGTCCAGTGTCCAAAAGTGTGTGCAGAAATTCAAAATCTCCCTTATCCTCTAGTCACTTTTGTCACAGGAGTGCCATCGAGCATGTCACATAGCGCTGAGATATTAGTGGGCCTCACACAATCCAAAAGTGTCCACTGTCCACAAGTGTGTGCAGAAATTCAAAATCTCCCCTATCCTCTAGTCACTTTTGTCACAGCAGTGCCATCGAGCCTGTCACATAGCGCTCAGATATCAGTGGGCCTCACACAATCCAAAAGTGTCCACTGTCCAAAAGTGTGTGCAGATATTCAAAATCTCCCTTATCCTCTCGTCACTTTGGTCACAGCTGTGCCATCGAGCCTGTCACATAGCGCTCAGGTATCAGTGGGCCTCACACAATCCAAAAGTGTCCAGTGTCCAAAAGTGTGTGCAGAAATTCAAAATCTCCCTTATCCTCTAGTCACTTTTGTCACAGGAGTGCCATCGAGCCTGTCACATAGCGCTGAGATATCAGTGGGCCTCACACAATCCAAAAGTGTCCACTGTCCACAAGTGTGTGCAGAAATTCAAAATCTCCCCTATCCTCTAGTCACTTTTGTCACAGCAGTGCCATCGAGCCTGTCACATAGCGCTGAGATATCAGTGGGCCTCACACAATCCAAAAGTGTCCAGTGTCCAAAAGTGTGTGTAGAGATTCAAAATCTCCCTTATCCTCTAGTCACTTTTGTCACAGCTGTGCCATCGAGCCTGTCACATAGCGCTGAGATATCAGTGGGCCTCACACAATCCAAAAGTGTCCACTGTCCACAAGTGTGTGCAGAAATTCAAAATCTCCCTTATCCTCTAGTCACTTTTGTCACAGCTGTGCCATCGAGCCTGTCACATAGCGCTCAGATATCAGTGGGCCTCACACAATCCAAAAGTGTCCAGTGTCCACAAGTGTGTGCAGATATTCAAAATCTCCCTTATCCTCTAGTCACTTTTGTCACAGCAGTGCCATCGAGCCTGACACATAGCGCTCAGATATCAGTGGGCCTCACACAATCCAAAAGTGTCCACTGTCCACAAGTGTGTGCAGAAATTCAAAATCTCCCTTATCCTCTAGTCACTTTTGTCACAGCAGTGCCATCGAGCCTGTCACATAGCGCTGAGATATCAGTGGGCCTCACACAATCCAAAAGTGTCCAGTGTCCAAAAGTGTGTGCAGATATTCAAAATCTCCCTTATCCTCTAGTCACTTTTGTCACAGCAGTGCCATCGAGCCTGTCACATAGCGCTCAGATATCAGTGGGCCTCACACAATCCAAAAGTGTCCACTGTCCAAAAATGTGTGCAGATATTCAAAATCTCCCTTATCCTCTAGTCACTTTTGTCACAGCAGTGACATCGAGCCTGTCACATAGCGCTCAGATATCAGTGGGCCTCACACAATCCAAAAGTGTCCAGTGTCCAAAAGTGTGTGCAGATATTCAAAATCTCCCTTATCCTCTAGTCACTTTTGTCACAGCAGTGCCATCGAGCCTGTCACATAGCGCTCAGATATCAGTGGGCCTCACACAATCAAAAAGTCTCCAGTGTCCAAAAGTGTGTGCAGATATTCAAAATCTCCCTTATCCTCTAGTCACTTTTGTCACAGCAGTGCCATCGAGCCTGTCACATAGCGCTCAGATATCAGTGGGCCTCACACAATCCAAAAGTGTCCACTGTCCACAAGTGTGTGCAGAAATTCAAAATCTCCATTATCCTCTAGTCACTTTTGTCACAGCAGTGCCATCGAGCCTTTCACATAGCGCTGAGATATCAGTGGGCCTCACAGAATCCAAAAGTGTCCAGTGTCCAAAAGTGTGTGCAGATATTCAAAATCTCCCTTATCCTCTAGTCACTTTTGTCACAGCAGTGCCATCGAGCCTGTCACATAGCGCTCAGATATCAGTGGGCCTCACACAATCCAAAAGTGTCCACTGTCCAAAAATGTGTGCAGATATTCAAAATCTCCCTTATCCTCTCGTCACTTTGGTCACAGCTGTGCCATCGAGCCTGTCACATAGTGCTCAGATATCAGTGGGCCTCACACAATCCAAAAGTGTCCAGTGTCCAAAAGTGTGTGCAGAAATTCAAAATCTCCCTTATCCTCTAGTCACTTTTGTCACAGGAGTGCCATCGAGCATGTCACATAGCGCTGAGATATTAGTGGGCCTCACACAATCCAAAAGTGTCCACTGTCCACAAGTGTGTGCAGAAATTCAAAATCTCCCCTATCCTCTAGTCACTTTTGTCACAGCAGTGCCATCGAGCCTGTCACATAGCGCTGAGATATCAGTGGGCCTCACACAATCCAAAAGTGTCCAGTGTCCAAAAGTGTGTGCAGATATTCAAAATCTCCCTTATCCTCTAGTCACTTTTGTCACAGCAGTGCTATCGAGCCTGTCACATAGCGCTCAGATATCAGTGGGCCTCACACAATCCAAAAGTGTCCACTGTCCACAAGTGTGTGCAGAAATTCAAAATCTCCCTTATCCTCTAGTCACTTTTGTCACAGCAGTGCCATCGAGCCTTTCACATAGCGCTGAGATATCAGTGGGCCTCACAGAATCCAAAAGTGTCCAGTGTCCAAAAGTGTGTGCAGATATTCAAAATCTCCCTTATCCTCTAGTCACTTTTGTCACAGCAGTGCCATCGAGCCTGTCACATAGCGCTCAGATATCAGTGGGCCTCACACAATCCAAAAGTGTCCACTGTCCAAAAGTGTGTGCAGATATTCAAAATCTCCCTTATCCTCTCGTCACTTTGGTCACAGCTGTGCCATCGAGCCTGTCACATAGCGCTCAGGTATCAGTGGGCCTCACACAATCCAAAAGTGTCCAGTGTCCAAAAGTGTGTGCAGAAATTCAAAATCTCCCTTATCCTCTAGTCACTTTTGTCACAGGAGTGCCATCGAGCCTGTCACATAGCGCTGAGATATCAGTGGGCCTCACACAATCCAAAAGTGTCCACTGTCCACAAGTGTGTGCAGAAATTCAAAATCTCCCCTATCCTCTAGTCACTTTTGTCACAGCAGTGCCATCGAGCCTGTCACATAGCGCTGAGATATCAGTGGGCCTCACACAATCCAAAAGTGTCCAGTGTCCAAAAGTGTGTGTAGAGATTCAAAATCTCCCTTATCCTCTAGTCACTTTTGTCACAGCTGTGCCATCGAGCCTGTCACATAGCGCTCAGATATCAGTGGGCCTCACACAATCCAAAAGTGTCCACTGTCCACAAGTGTGTGCAGAAATTCAAAATCTCCCTTATCCTCTAGTCTCTTTTGTCACAGCTGTGCCATCGAGCCTGTCACATAGCGCTCAGATATCAGTGGGCCTCACACAATCCAAAAGTGTCCAGTGTCCAAAAGTGTGTGCAGAAATTCAAAATCTCCCTTATCCTCTAGTCACTTTTGTCACAGCAGTGCCATCGAGCCTGTCACATAGCGCTGAGATATCAGTGGGCCTCACACAATCCAAAAGTGTCCACTGTCCACAAGTGTGTGCAGAAATTCAAAATCTCCCTTATCCTCTAGTCACTTTTGTCACAGCAGTGCCATCGAGCCTGTCACATAGCGCTGAGATATCAGTGGGCCTCACACAATCCAAAAGTGTCCAGTGTCCAAAAGTGTGTGCAGAGATTCAAATTCTCCCTTATCCTCTAGTCACTTTTGTCACAGCTGTGCCATCGAGCCTGTCACATAGCGCTGAGATATCAGTGGGCCTCACACAATCCAAAAGTGTCCATTGTCCACAAGTGTGTGCAGAAATTCAAAATCTCCCTTATCCTCTAGTCACTTTTGTCACAGCTGTGCCATCGAGCCTGTCACATAGCGCTCAGATATCAGTGGGCCTCACACAATCCAAAAGTGTCCACTGTCCACAAGTGTGTGCAGAAATTCAAAATCTCCCTTATCCTCCAGTCACTTTTGGCACAGCAGTGCCATCGAGCCTGTCACATAGCGCTCAGATATCAGTGGGCCTCACACAATCCAAAAGTGTCCAGTGTCCAAAAGTGTGTGAAGATATTCAAAATCTCCCTTATCCTCTAGTCACTTTTGTCACAGCAGTGCCATCGAGCCTGTCACATAGCGCTCAGATATCAGTGGGCCTCACACAATCCAAAAGTGTCCACTGTCCACAAATGTGTGCAGAAATTCAAAATCTCCCTTATCCTCTAGTCACTTTTGTCACAGCAGTGCCATCGAGCCTGTCACATAGCGCTGAGATATCAGTGGGCCTCACACAATCCAAAAGTGTCCAGTGTCCAAAAGTGTGTGCAGATATTCAAAATCTCCCTTATCCTCTAGTCACTTTTGTCACAGCAGTGCCATCGAGCCTGTCACATAGCACTCAGATATCAGTGGGCCTCACACAATCCAAAAGTGTCCAGTGTCCAAAAGTGTGTGCAGATATTCAAAATCTCCCTTATCCTCTAGTCACTTTTGTCACAGCAGTGCCATCGAGCCTGTCACATAGCGCTCAGATATCAGTGGGCCTCACACAATCCAAAAGTGTCCACTGTCCACAAGTGTGTGCAGAAATTCAAAATCTCCCTTATCCTCTAGTCACTTTTGTCACAGCAGTGCCATCGAGCCTGTCACATAGCGCTGAGATATCAGTGGGCCTCACAGAATCCAAAAGTGTCCAGTGTCCAAAAGTGTGTGCAGATATTCAAAATCTCCCTTATCCTCTAGTCACTTTTGTCACAGCAGTGCCATCGAGCCTGTCACATAGCGCTCAGATATCAGTGGGCCTCACACAATCCAAAAGTGTCCACTGTCCAAAAGTGTGTGCAGATATTCAAAATCTCCCTTATCCTCTCGTCACTTTGGTCACAGCTGTGCCATCGAGCCTGTCACATAGCGCTCAGATATCAGTGGGCCTCACACAATCCAAAAGTGTCCAGTGTCCAAAAGTGTGTGCAGAAATTCAAAATCTCCCTTATCCTCTAGTCACTTTTGTCACAGCAGTGCCATCGAGCCTGTCACATAGCGCTGAGATATCAGTGGGCCTCACACAATCCAAAAGTGTCCACTGTCCACAAGTGTGTGCAGAAATTCAAAATCTCCCTTATCCTCTAGTCACTTTTGTCACAGCAGTGCCATCGAGCCTGTCACATAGCGCTGAGATATCAGTGGGCCTCACACAATCCAAAAGTGTCCAGTGTCCAAAAGTGTGTGCAGATATTCAAAATCTCCCTTATCCTCTAGTCACTTTTGTCACAGCAGTGCCATCGAGCCTGTCACATAGCGCTCAGATATCAGTGGGCCTCACACAATCCAAAAGTGTCCAGTGTCCAAAAGTGTGTGCAGATAATCAAAATCTCCCTTATCCTCTAGTCACTTTTGTCACAGCAGTGCCATCGAGCCTGTCACATAGCGCTCAGATATCAGTGGGCCTCACACAATCCAAAAGTGTCCACTGTCCACAAGTGTGTGCACAAATTCAAAATCTCCCTTATCCTCTAGTCAATTTTGTCACAGCAGTGCCATCGAGCCTGTCACATAGCGCTGAGATATCAGTGGGCCTCACACAATCCAAAAGTGTCCAGTGTCCAAAAGTGTGTGCAGATATTCAAAATCTCCCTTATCCTCTAGTCACTTTTGTCACAGCACTGCCATCGAGCCTGTCACATAGCGCTCAGATATCAGTGGGCCTCACACAATCCAAAAGTTTCCAGTGTCCAAAAGTGTGTGCAGATATTCAAAATCTCCCTTATCCTCTAGTCACTTTTGTCACAGCAGTGCCATCGAGCCTGTCACATAGCGCTCAGATATCAGTGGGCCTCACACAATCCAAAAGTGTCCACTGTCCACAAGTGTGTGCAGAAATTCAAAATCTCCCTTATCCTCTAGTCACTTTTGTCACAGCAGTGCCATCGAGCCTGTCACATAGCGCTGAGATATCAGTGGGCCTCACACAATCCAAAAGTGTCCAGTGTCCAAAAGTGTGTGCAGATATTCAAAATCTCCCTTATCCTCTAGTCACTTTTGTCACAGCAGTGCCATCGAGCCTGTCACATAGCGCTCAGATATCAGTGGGCCTCACACAATCCAAAAGTGTCCACTGTCCACAAGTGTGTGCAGAAATTCAAAATCTCCCTTATCCTCTAGTCACTTTTGTCACAGCAGTGCCATCGAGCCTGTCACATAGCGCTGAGATATCAGTGGGCCTCACACAATCCAAAAGTGTCCAGTGTCCAAAAGTGTGTGCAGATATTCAAAATCTCCCTTATCCTCTCGTCACTTTGGTCACAGCTGTGCCATCGAGCCTGTCACATAGCGCTCAGATATCAGTGGGCCTCACACAATCCAAAAGTGTCCACTGTCCACAAGTGTGTGCAGAAATTCACAATCTCCCTTATCCTCTAGTCACTTTTGTCACAGCAGTGCCATCGAGCCTGTCACATAGCGCTGAGATATCAGTGGGCCTCACACAATCCAAAAGTGTCCAGTGTCCAAAAGTGTGTGCAGATATTCAAAATCTCCCTTATCCTCTAGTCACTTTTGTCACAGCAGTGCCATCGAGCCTGTCACATAGCGCTCAGATATCAGTGGGCCTCACACAATCCAAAAGTGTCCAGTGTCCAAAAGTGTGTGCAGATATTCAAAATCTCCCTTATCCTCTAGTCACTTTTGTCACAGCAGTGCCATCGAGCCTGTCACATAGCGCTCAGATATCAGTGGGCCTCACACAATCCAAAAGTGTCCAGTGTCCAAAAGGGTGTGCAGATATTCAAAATCTCCCTTATCCTCTAGTCACTTTTGTCACAGCAGTGCCATCGAGCCTGTCACATAGCGCTCAGATATCAGTGGGCCTCACACAATCCAAAAGTGTCCACTGTCCACAAGTGTGTGCAGAAATTCAAAATCTCCCTTATCCTCTAGTCACTTTTGTCACAGCAGTGCCATCGAGCCTGTCACATAGCGCTGAGATATCAGTGGGCCTCACACAATCCAAAAGTGTCCAGTGTCCAAAAGTGTGTGCAGATATTCAAAATCTCCCTTATCCTCTAGTCACTTTTGTCACAGCAGTGCCATCGAGCCTGTCACATAGCGCTCAGATATCAGTGGGCCTCACACAATCCAAAAGTGTCCACTGTCCAAAAGTGTGTGCAGATATTCAAAATCTCCCTTATCCTCTCGTCACTTTGGTCACAGCTGTGCCATCGAGCCTGTCACATAGCGCTCAGATATCAGTGGGCCTCACACAATCCAAAAGTGTCCAGTGTCCAAAAATGTGTGCAGAAATTCAAAATCTCCCTTATCCTCTAGTCACTTTTGTCACAGCAGTGCCATCGAGCCTGTCACATAGCGCTGAGATATCAGTGGGCCTCACACAATCCAAAAGTGTCCACTGTCCACAAGTGTGTGCAGAAATTCAAAATCTCCCTTATCCTCTAATCACTTTTGTCACAGCCGTGCCATCGAGCCTGTCACATAGCGCTGAGATATCAGTGGGCCTCACACAATCCAAAAGTGTCCAGTGTCCAAAAGTGTGTGCAGATATTCAAAATCTCCCTTATCCTCTAGTCACTTTTGTCACAGCAGTGCCATCGAGCCTGTCACATAGCGCTGAGATATCAGTGGGCCTCACACAATCCAAAAGTGTCCAGTGTCCAAAAGTGTGTGCAGATATTCAAAATCTCCCTTATCCTCTAGTCACTTTTGTCACAGCAGTGCCATCGAGCCTGTCACATAGCGCTCAGATATCAGTGGGCCTCACACAATCCAAAAGTGTCCACTGTCCACAAGTGTGTGCAGAAATTCAAAATCTCCCTTATCCTCTAGTCACTTTTGTCACAGCAGTGCCATCGAGCCTGTCACATAGCGCTGAGATATCAGTGGGCCTCACACAATCCAAAAGTGTCCAGTGTCCATAAGTGTGTGCAGATATTCAAAATCTCCCTTATCCTCTAGTCACTTTTGTCACAGCAGTGCCATCGAGCCTGTCACATAGCGCTCAGATATCAGTGGGCCTCACACAATCCAAAAGTGTCCAGTGTCCAAAAGTGTGTGCAGATATTCAAAATCTCCCTTATCCTCTAGTCACTTTTGTCACAGCAGTGCCATCGAGCCTGTCACATAGCGCTCAGATATCAGTGGGCCTCACACAATCCAAAAGTGTCCACTGTCCACAAGTGTGTGCAGAAATTCAAAATCTCCCTTATCCTCTAGTCACTTTTGTCACAGCAGTGCCATCGAGCCTGTCACATAGCGCTGAGATATCAGTGGGCCTCACACAATCCAAAAGTGTCCAGTGTCCAAAAGTGTGTGCAGATATACAAAATCTCCCTTATCCTCTAGTCACTTTTGTCACAGCAGTGCCATCGAGCCTGTCACATAGCGCTCAGATATCAGTGGGCCTCACACAATCCAAAAGTGTCCAGTGTCCAAAAGTGTGTGCAGATATTCAAAATCTCCCTTATCCTCTAGTCACTTTTGTCACAGCAGTGCCATCGAGCCTGTCACATAGCGCTCAGATATCAGTGGGCCTCACACAATCCAAAAGTGTCCACTGTCCACAAGTGTGTGCAGAAATTCAAAATCTCCCTTATCCTCTAGTCACTTTTGTCACAGCAGTGCCATCGAGCCTGTCACATAGCGCTGAGATATCAGTGTGCCTCACACAATCCAAAAGTGTCCAGTGTCCAAAAGTGTGTGCAGATATACAAAATCTCCCTTATCCTCTAGTCACTTTTGTCACAGCAGTGCCATCAAGCCTGTCACATAGCGCTCAGATATCAGTGGGCCTCACACAATCCAAAAGTGTCCAGTGTCCAAAAGTGTGTGCAGATATTCAAAATCTCCCTTATCCTCTAGTCACTTTTGTCACAGCAGTGCCATCGAGCCTATCACATAGCGCTCAGATATCAGTGGGCCTCACACAATCCAAAAGTGTCCACTGTCCACAAGTGTGTGCAGAAATTCAAAATCTCCCTTATCCTCTAGTCACTTTAGTCACAGCAGTGCCATCGAGCCTGTCACATAGCGCTGAGATATCAGTGGGCCTCACACAATCCAAAAGTGTCCAGTGTCCAAAAGTGTGTGCAAATATTCAAAATCTCCCCTATCCTCTAGTCACTTTTGTCACAGCAGTGCCATCGAGCCTGTCACATAGCGCTCAGATATCAGTGGGCCTCACACAATCCAAAAGTGTCCAGTGTCCAAAAGTGTGTGCAGATATTCAAAATCTCCCTTATCCTCTAGTCACTTTTGTCACAGCAGTGCCATCGAGCCTGTCACATAGCGCTCAGATATCAGTGGGCTTCACACAATCCAAAAGTGTCCACTGTCCACAAGTGTGTGCAGAAATTCAAAATCTCCCTTATCCTCTAGTCACCTTTGTCACAGCAGTGCCATCGAGCCTGTCACATAGCACTGAGATATCAGTGGGCCTCACACAATCCAAAAGTGTCCAGTGTCCAAAAGTGTGTGCAGATATTCAAAATCTCCCTTATCCTCTAGTCACTTTTGTCACAGCAGTGCCATCGAGCCTGTCACATAGCGCTCAGATATCAGTGGGCCTCACACAATCCAAAAGTGTCCAGTGTCCAAAAGTGTGTGCAGATATTCAAAATCTCCCTTATCCTCTCGTCACTTTGGTCACAGCTGTGCCATCGAGCCTGTCACATAGCGCTCAGATATCAGTGGGCCTCACACAATCCAAAAGTGTCCAGTGTCCAAAAGTGTGTTCAGAAATTCAAAATCTCCCTTATCCTCTAGTCACTTTTGTCACAGCAGTGCCATTGAGCCTGTCACATAGCGCTCAGATATCAGTGGGCCTCACACAATCCAAAAGTGTCCAGTGTCCAAAAGTGTGTGCAGGTATTCAAAATCTCCCTTATCCTCTAGTCACTTTTGTCACAGCAGTGCCATCGAGCCTGTCACATAGCGCTCAGATATCAGTGGGCCTCACACAATCCAAAAGTGTCCAGTGTCCAAAATTGTGTGCAGATATTCAAAATCTCCCTTATCCTCTAGTCACTTTTGTCACAGCTGTGCCATCGAGCCTGTCACATAGCGCTCAGATATCAGTGGGCCTCACACAATCCAAAAGTGTCCACTGTCCACAAGTGTGTGCAGAAATTCAAAATCTCCCTTATCCTCTAGTCACTTTTGTCACAGCAGTGCCATCAAGCCTGTCACATAGCGCTGAGATATCAGTGGGCCTCACACAATCCAAAAGTGTCCAGTGTCCAAAAGTGTGTGCAGATATTCAAAATCTCCCTTATCCTCTAGTCACTTTTGTCACAGCAGTGCCATCGAGCCTGTCACATAGCGCTCAGATATCAGTGGGCCTCACACAATCCAAAAGTGTCCACTGTCCAAAAGTGTGTGCAGATATTCAAAATCTCCCTTATCCTCTCGTCACTTTGGTCACAGCTGTGCCATCGAGCCTGTCACATAGCGCTGAGATATCAGTGGGCCTCACACAATCCAAAAGTGTCCAGTGTCCAAAAGTGTGTGAAGAAATTCAAAATCTCCCCTGTCCTATAGACACCTTGTACCTTGTTTTACATTACTATATAGTTTGTTGGATTTTGTCTACATTTCTGCCAAAAATGAGGAAGGCTGGTGGAAGAGGCCGTGGAATTGGGCGGGCGTTGGCAGCTGGTAATGATGGTGTTGGTGGTGGATCTGATGGTAGTGGCAAGAGCAAAATAGGACCGAATGCAGGAGTTGCTGACCCTGCGTCATCGTCTGGCTACATAAGGCCTCGAACGCTTAGTTTTCTAGGAGTTGGCAAACCGCTTTTAAAGCCAGAGCATCAGGAAAAAGTTTTGTCTTACATTGCTGACTCAGCCTCCAGCTCTATCGCCTCCTCTTCTTCAGTTGTAAAAAGTAAAAGCACTGAGTCGTCATTGGAGGCTCATGTTCATGAACCACACCTTTCCTTGTGTCCTTCACCCCAACCAAGATTGAAGGATGACGCAGGCCATACTACTGATTACTCCATGGAGCTGTTTTCACATACCATGCCTGGATTATCAAGTCAAATGGTGAATTACCCAGGCCAAGATGAATCTGACATGGAGTGCACTGATGCACAGCCGCTGATGGATGATTCTGCTGGTACATTCACTCAGAGCACTACATTGTCCTCGCAGTGTACAGAGCCAGATTCTGACCCTGATGAGACTCAGGTGCCCCTTCCCGCACACTATACCACCATACACGGTGACACAGAGGAAGGTGCACATGACATAGAAGAGGAGGTGATGGATGACCTAGTTGTTGACCCAGATTGGCATCCATTGGGGAAGAGGGTGCTGCTTCCAATAACTCAGATGAGGAGCATCCACAGCAGACATCGACATCGCAACAGCTGTTATCTGGCAGGCCCGGAGCACTCCAAAGACAGGTTCCAAACATCAAAAGAGTTGCTGGACAGCTTGTCCAGAGGGTCAAAAGATCACAGCGTGCTAGGCCGCAAAATGTTTGCCAAAGTAGGAAGAGTGCAGTGTGGCACTTTTTTGAACAAAATCCTCATGATCAGGCCAAGGTTATCTGTAAGAAGTGCGCAAAGACCTTTAGCCGAGGGAAAAATTTGAATACCAGTTGCATGCTTAGACATTTAACCAGCATGCACTTGCAAGCATGGACACAACACCAAACCTCAAGTGCCACATGTGCAACTGATCACAACGAAGGTAGTCAGCAACGCTACATTGTTTCCCCCACTGTAAGCCCACCGGTTAGCACAGCAGCAAATGTTGAGGTGTCGTTGCAAGACCACAGCAGTCAGGGAATCCCACTGTTACATCAACGAAAGACTGATTCTAGGCCATCAGAAAGAACACCAACTCCATCACCATCATCAACCCTCTCTCAGTCCACCCTGTCCACTGCTACTTCCACCATATGCAGCTCTCAAGTCCAGCTCACCCTCCCAGACACTATGAGTAGGTCAAGAAAGTACTCAGTCTCTCATCCGCGTACACTGGGTTTGAACGCCCACATTGCCAAACTAATCTCGTTTAAGATGATGCCCTTTCGGTTGGTGGAAAGCACAGCTTTCCGCGAACTCATGGCCTATGCAGTACCACGCTATGACCTACCCAGTCGCCACTTCTTCTCTCGCAAAGCCATCCCAGCCCTCCACCATCATGTGAAAGACCGCATTGTCCATGCACTCAAGCAGTCAGTGAGCGGAAAGGTGCACCTCACAACTGATGCATGGTCCAGTCGGCATGGCCAGGGCCGTTACGTGTCCATCACTGCGCACTGGGTTAATGTGGTGGATGCAGGGTCCACAGGGGACAGCGGTGGTGGGACAGTGCTGCCTAGCCCACGGTATAGGAAACAGTTGGCTGTAGGCGTTCGACCCTCCTCCTCCTCCTCCAGAAGCGAAAGCTCGTCCACAGAGCGCAGTCGTACGAGCACTCCATCTGCAGCTGCCACTGTTGCACACGATGTGTCCCCCTATCGAGCAGCTAGTGGAAAGCGTCAGCAGGCTGTGTTGCAGATGATGTGTTTGGGCGACAGACACACCGCCGAGGTGCTGGCCGAGTACTTGAAGCGACAAACTGAGTCATGGCTGGGCAGTGTACATCTTGAGGCAGGCAAGGTAGTTAGTGATAACGGCCGTAATTTTGTGGCAGCCATAGCCCTTTCAAAACTCAGCCACATACCTTGCTTGGCTCACACCTTGAACCTGGTGGTGCAGTGCTTCCTCAAAAATTATCCGGAGTTAACAGCCCTGCTCCAGAAGGTGCGAAGACTGTGCGCGCACATCCGCCGGTCGCCTGTACACTCCGTTCGTATGCAGAAGCTGCAGCGATTGCTCCACCTTCCCAACCACCGCCTCATTATCGACATTGCAACAAAGTGGAACTCCACCCTGCACATGGTGGAGCGGCTGTGCGAGCAGAGGCAGGCCATAATGCATTTGTGGGAGGATACACGGCCAGGCACTTTGAGAGCAGACATGGAGTTGACAGGTGTGCAGTGGTCGAAGCTGAAAGACCTTTGTAAAGTCCTTCAGTGTTTTGAGGAATGCACATGGCTGGTAAGCGCAGACGACGCCATCCTAAGCATGAGCATCCCACTTATGCGTCTGCTCATGCAAACTTTGACGCACCTTAAGGAGCAGGCGTCTGCAGCCAATGTTGATGAGGAGGAAGAGGAGGAGGGAATCCTTGATGACATTCAGCCATTGTCTGCTCAGGGACCTCTCCTGGACGAGGTGGAGGAAGAAGAGGAGGAGGAGGATGATGATGGGGATGATTACTTAGGGGAGGAGGATGCATCTCGTGGGGCAAGTGAAAATGTTGGCGTGGCAAGGTCTGGTACAGGGTTTGTGCGTGACTGGAGGGATGTGGATTTGCCAGAAAGTGCTCCTCCACCCAGCACTCGCAGTGCATCATTGACACCGGGAACATTGGCCCACATGTCAGATTATGCCTTGCGGATCCTAAAAAGGGACCCCCGCATTGCCAAAATGATGAACGATGACGACTACTGGTTGGCCAGCATCCTGGATCCACGCTATAAAGGCAAATTACAAAACATCATGCCACAGGAGAACCTTGACCTAATATTGGCTAATAAACAAGCAACTCTGGTAAATCGGTTGCTTGAGGCATTCCCAGCACACAGCAGCAGTGATGGTTCTCACACGAGCCGTACGGGCCGGGGGCAGCTTGGCAGAGGTGTTCGTGGTGCACACAGCAGAAGTGGCGTTGGAGACAGGGGTTTCATGACAATGTTGTGGACTGATTTTTCAAATACCGCTCACACAACTGGTAATACTGCATCGATGGAAAGTGACAGGAGACAGCAGTTGTCAACTATGGTTACAAACTACTTTTCCTCCCATATCGATGTTCTCCCACACAGGTCATTCCCCTTTGACTATTGGGCCGCTAAACTGGACACCTGGCCTGAATTGGCCCAATATGCCTTACAGGAGCTCGCTTGCCCAGCTGCAAGTGTGCTATCGGAAAGAGTCTTCAGTGCAGCTGGATCAATCCTGACAGAAAAAAGGACCCGTCTGTCAACCCAAAATGTGGATGATCTAACCTTCATTAAAATGAACCACGCATGGGTTTCCAAGGATTTTGTCCCACCTTCCCCTGATGACACATAGGGTGACAGAAAAATGGCTTGCTTTGGTCCACCTCTTCCTGGTACTTCACCTATTTCGCCTTTTGCATCAGCTGAATGTCCAACATCAACATATGCCACTTTCTAAAACTCCCTAACTGTGCTGCCTCCCCCCCATGGCCGGGGTCACCACCTACCGCACGACACCGTGCGAGTGCCATTGCCCTGGACAGGTGGGTAGGCCGACTCTTGGGCGCGGGCACTGGCACAGGGTCCCTCATAGTGCAATCAAGTGTCTCTGACGGTGGTGGTGCACACCCGCCGTCAGACACACCGCTGTACTATGAGGGGCCCAGTGCCAGTACCGACGCCCACGAGTGGGCCCCCCTTGCTTGGGCAGGGCCCCAGCATTTGCAATCTTTACCTCTCCCTGCTCCTCCGTTGTGTAATCTGGGCCGTCAAATCCATACTGTGCCTGACACCATCTGAGCCTGCCTCCTGAGACATATATTTTGAATGTGTACGCTATCCATACATGTTATCCAGGGATACGGTACCCTTTCTAACCTTTGTGCAATCACGTGCAATCCATACTGGGCCTAACACCGTCTGAGCCTGCCTCATGCTGTATAGACATATATTTTGAATGTGTACGCTATCCATACATGTTATCCGGTGATACGGTACCCTTTCTAACCTTTGTGCAATCACGTGCAATCCATACTGGGCCTAACACCGTCTGAGCCTGCCTCATGCTGTATAGACATATATTTTGAATGTGTACGCTATCCATACATGTTATCCGGGGATACGGTACCCTTTCTAACCTTTGTGCAATCACGTGCAATCCATACTGGGCCTAACACCGTCTGAGCCTGCCTCCTGAGACATATATTTTGAATGTGTACGCTATCCATACATGTTATCCGGTGATACGGTACCCTTTCTAACCTTTGTGCAATCCATACTGGGCCTAACACCGTCTGAGCCTGCCTCATGCTGTATAGACATATATTTTGAATGTGTACGCTATCCATACATGTTATCCGGTGATACGGTACCCTTTCTAACCTTTGTGCAATCACGTGCAATCCATACTGGGCCTAACACCGTCTGAGCCTGCCTCATGCTGTATAGACATATATTTTGAATGTGTACGCTATCCATACATGTTATCCGGGGATACGGTACCCTTTCTAACCTTTGTGCAATCACGTGCAATCCATACTGGGCCTAACACCGTCTGAGCCTGCCTCATGCTGTATAGTCATATATTTTGAATGTGTACGCTATCCATACATGTTATCCAGGGATACGGTACCCTTTCTAACCTTTGTGCAATCACGTGCAATCCATACTGGGCCTAACACCGTCTGAGCCTGCCTCATGCTGTATAGACATATATTTTGAATGTGTACGCTATCCATACATGTTATCCGGTGATACGGTACCCTTTCTAACCTTTGTGCAATCACGTGCAATCCATACTGGGCCTAACACCGTCTGAGCCTGCCTCCTGAGACATATATTTTGAATGTGTACGCTATCCATACATGTTATCCGTGGATACGGTACCCTTTCTAACCTTTGTGCAATCACGTGCAATCCATACTGGGCCTAACACCGTCTGAGCCTGCCTCCTGAGACATATATTTTGAATGTGTACGCTATCCATACATGTTATCTGGGGATACGGTACCCTTTCTCACCTTTGTGCAATCACGTGTAATCCATACTGGGCGTGAGAACGGCTGGCGAGCTGTTAAGCAAGCTACAGCACCTGTCCAGACAAGTACAGGGATTCCCTAGCGAGGAGACTTATTTGATTGTTTTCAATGTTGGGACAGCAATTTTTGGGGAGCACTATACTCTGGAGAATGATAGATGGGGCCCACCATACACTGGAACATTCCAAAGGTGGACATCAGACACTGGAGCAGCATTTACAGGGCCCATTATACACTAGAGCATTAGAAATGGGGCCCATTATGTTTGGAGCATTATTTGGGCCCATAAGACAGTGGAGCTTCATCCATGGGGACCAACATATACTGTAGCATTATGTGGAGCTCATCATATACTGTTTCAAACATTATATGGGACCAATGATTCTGTATGGAGAAATAGATGGGCCTCGTCATGAGATGTAAAAAGTGAGGTATTTTTCATTGGACTATATCGCTATTTCTCTGCCGTATCGGAGCATGATGAGTTGTGGTATGTGTTAAAGGGGGCGCTCTTTCGCCCAGGGCACATGAAAACCTGGAGCCAGCCCTCCCCCCCCACAGTTTGTAGCCAAATAACCCCCATTTTTCAGTGCGTAACTTGTATTATGAAGTTAATTAAGGTTGACAAGCTTAAGAAAGAAGAATTGATGCTTTTGGCATTCAAATGGGCACTGTAGGTGTGTTTCCTGTCCTCCTCTCACTGCCGACTTTTATTCCCCATTGACTTACATTGGGTTTCGTGTTTCGGGACGACCCCGACTTTTCCCTATAATTGGACGATCTTGCTCGACCCGACTTTTGGAAAAGTCGGGTTTCACGAAACGAAACGCGACCCTAAAAAACCAAAAGTCGCTCAACTCTAGTTAATCTATTTATTAGACTAAAACCTTATGCACATTGCAGCATAATGGGTCAGTGTGGCATGGAACATAAGATGTCTTCATAATCATGAACATTGTTCTAAATTAAGAGAAATTTCTCTATTTCAGAATTAGCTGATATATGTGTCATTTTTTTTAATAAGCATACTACTTGAAGAGCCCGGCGTTGCCAGGGCATAGTAACTAACTGTGGTTAGTTACAACAAACTATACTGATTGTTGAAGCAAAATTTTTTTTAACAAAATATTGACCCCTTAACGACTGCCGATGCGACTTTTAACGGCGGCAGTTAAGGGGCCTTATTCCTTTTGCACCTCATGCTCCTGCTTTTCACACAGCCTCCTCCTGCACCTCATGCTCCTCCTGCACCTCATGCTCCTCCTTTATACACAGCATTTTTCTGCATTACAGCTTTTCTCCTTTATAGTCGCCTCCTCAGGCACCACCTCACACTCCTCTTCCATATACAATTGGAAACACTTGATCCCGAGAGAAATTGCACTAATTGCAATAAAGCGTATCGTATACACAGCCTACTTCTTCTGCAGCAGCAACTTCCTGTTATGAGCACAGCGGAGTAATCCATGAGACTCCTCCCTTTTCCTTGACGTCATGCCTCACAGGAGCAACTCCATTCTAGACCTAGATGTGGCCTGTGCTTGCTGAGCACTGATACTCTGAAGGAAGTGGCCCTGATTGTAGCTTGCAGCGGCTGAGACATTGCAGCCCATGAGTTTTGCAGGGTGGCTTTCGAGGTGAATGTGTATCCGCCCGTGTGCGCTAACAACGTGGGCCATGTGGACGAGGCTTTGCGTTTGGAGTGAGTGTGGCTATGCAGAGTGGCTGGGGCTATGTGGAGTGGGCATGGCTTGATACATACACACACACATACATACACTCAGCTTTATATATAGATATCTGTAGATATGCTGTTGTATATTTATATTGGGTCTCTTCTGGACACAACCTATGTTTTCCTGTGGGATATCCTAAACAGACAAGGAAGTAAATACCAACATTTGCTTAAAATGAAATCATACTTGATATAGTAGTGACAGCAGGGGCAGAACTACTGCAATAGCAATGATATTGGCTCCTATGTAGGACTGGGACTAAGAGCTCATTTAGATGAAAGTCGTATTTGTTTGTATGCTGTCTGTATTCTAAACGGATTGGATACTATGGGTATACAGACTGATGCAAGTCAATGTTGTACAACTCCGATTCAAAAAATGTTGGGATACTGTAAAATGTAAAGAAAATAAGAATTCAATCATTTCATATCTCTTATAGCTATATTTTAATCATAACAGATCATAGAGCTCATATAAGAAGTTGAAAGTTAGACATTTTTCCATTTCATTTGAAAAAGGTAACTCAATTAGAAATTCACAGCAACACATCTCAAAGTACTTGCAACAGGGTTAAAAAAGACTAGGAAAGTGAGTGGATTAATTTGTATCAATTTTCAACTAACTCACATGACTGTGTATAAAAAGAGCAAGTTAGAAAGGTAAAGTCTCTCTGAAGCACAGATGGTCTGAGTTTCACCAATCTGTGATTAACTGCATCTGAAAATTGTCAAAAATTTCAGAAAAATGTTCCTCAACATTGAAATTGCAAATACTCCCTTCATCTACAGTAGATAATAACATCAAAATTTTCACAGTTCCCGAAGAAATCCACGTGGACAAGGGATAAGTCTGATAGTGAATATTAGATGCTTATGATCTACAGTATTTCAGACAGCACTGCATTAAAACCAGGCACGAAGCAGTCGTGCAAATTACTGCATGGGCTCAGAAATAATTCCAGAAAACATATATCAGAGTTTGCAGTGCAATCCACAAGTGCAAGTTAAAATTCTAAAATGCAAAGAAGAAGCCAAACATAAACAAAATCCAGAAATGCAGTTGTCTTCTCTGGGATTAAGCTAATTTAAATCACCACTCCAACATTTTTTATTGCATTTCTGAAGTGGTGCTACTAATGCAAGGTCCCTCTACCTTATATTATACTTACGAGCCGTCATCTTCATCTTTTATCTGGACGGCTCCCGTTGGCTTCCAGCAGATTGTGACATGCCTGATCGCTCCAGTATTTGCTGAAGCAATCCAGAATTCACAACTCAGTGCAAGTCTATGACAACTAGAAGAAGGCCAGAATGATGCTCTCATAGACTTACACTGAGAACTTGAATTATGCACACTATACCATAGTACAATAGAGTGAAGTGAATTCAGCTTTATTGGCACACAATATAAACAGTGCACATTAAAAACATGATTAAAATAGGGATTCCCAAATAGGTACCTGCCAAAGCATGGAAAGAAAAAAATGTCTAGTCATAGTACATATCACAATACTAGGTATAAATATACACAAATACAATACAAATATGTGGTAAACCTGACAAATAATGCTTAAGAGGCCAAAGGGTTAATGCAATAGTCAATAGAGAAATCCTTGGCAATTCGCGAGTAGTAACTGTCACGTGCCCCGTCCTGTGTGACACGGCCAGGAGGCCGGTAACTAATACAATTCCCTGCGATAGGGAACGGGGGACGTGGAGACCTCCTACACTCCCCTGAGTCAGTGTCCCTATCGCAGGGCCCACCATTGTAAATGTTTCCCTATCCCCTGTGTCTTGTTGTGTTAGTAACGGGCCTGCGGGCCGTGTCACACTGGACAATTACACGTGCCGCGTCCTGTTGTATTACTTACCGGCCTCCTGGCCGTGTCACACAGGACGGGGCACGTGACATTATCACCAACCTGCAACTTTTTTTTTTCTCTGCTGAGCTATGGACCCAGTTCAGCCCTTTGCCCAAATCCTGCAGACCCTTACGAATGAGATTAGGGGGCTGCGCGGAGGGTTGGTGATAGTACTCATTTCAACCATCCTTGGTGGAGGAAGGAGCTGGAGAGAGCTCCTTGCAGCACGGTCAGAACCCTGGTGTGGAAGGAGTCAGAGGGGATTTCCTTGCAGCTCTGACAGAGCTTGGTGGCAGCGTTTCAGGAGAAGACCTGCATTCTGGTGGTGGACTCTGTTGCCAGGAGCAAGAGCAATAGAGTAAAGCTAAGTGGTGTTCCCCTGTTTGTGTTTTCCCTTCCTGTGTATTAGTACAACGGTGGGGCCAGTGCCTGCGCCACCCAGCTGCCTAGCAAGGGATAGGTGTAGGGTGTGCTAGGGCGACATGTATCCTGAGCGGCGCCCGGTGCGGAACCGGCATAGGGAACGTTAGGAGCGTTAGGGACACTGACTCAGGGGAGTGCAGGAGGTCTCCACGTCCCCTTTCCCTATCGCAGGGCCCACTGTTGTAACTGTGTTCCCTCCCCCTTGTCTTGTTGTTTACAGTTACTGGCCTGCGGGCCGTGTCACACAGGACAGCTTCACGTGCCACGTCTTGTTGCTTCAGTTACCGGCCTGCGGGTCGCATCACACAGGACGGGTCCACGTGACAGTAACCCACAGCATGGAATGAAGGAAATGAGTCATGCAAAAAACCCATATAGACCCAGGGGAAGGGGAGCTGCAATAGGATCAAAAAATAAAAATCATTTGGGCTAGAAGGAATGTGCCCAAGTAGGTAGGGTACATATAATAATGCACCTCAGTCCCAAAAGCAGAGGAATCTAATGACACCTCCCAACACACCCCCAGACATGGAGCATAATACAAGAAAGCAGTTTACCAAAAGAGAATCCTATCCATGCAAGGATGGAATGACAGGACCCATGGAGGAGCCCCAGAACGTGGCCCCACGCGTATCGCCGTATCAAGTACGGCTTCGCGTGGGACCACGTTCTGGGGCTCCTCCATGGGTCCTGTCGTTCCATCCTTGCATGGATAAGATTCTCTTTTGGTAAACCGCTTTCTTGTATTATGCTTCATGTCTGGGGGTGTGTTGGGAGGTGTCATTAGATTCCTCTGCTTTTGGGACTGAGGTGCATTATTATATGTACCCTACCTACTTGGGCACATTCCTTCTAGCCCAAATGATTTTTATTTTATTTTTTGATCCTATTGCAGCTCCCCGTCCTCTAGGTCTTTATGGGTTTTTTTGCATGACTCATTTCCTTCATTCCATGCTGTGGGTTACTACTCGCGAATTGCCAAGGTTTTCTCTATTGACTATTGCATTAACCCTTTGGCCTCTTAAGTATTATTTGTCAGGTTTACCATATATTTGTATTGTATTTGTGTATATTTAAACCTAGTATTGTGATATGTACTATGACTGGACATTTTTTTCTTTCCGTGCTTTGGCAGGTACCTATTTGGGAATCCCTATTTTAAACATGTTTTTAATGTGCACTGCTTATATTGTGTGCCAATAAAGCTGAATTCACTTCACTCTATTGTACCATGGTGTAGTGTGCATAATTCCGGTAGCGCTTTTTTCTCTCTTTTTTTGTTTACCATTGTTCATTTGCTACTTGTGTTGCACCTCCCTTTATTTTTGTCATATAGTGGTGCGCCCTATTTCTTATTTATACTGTTACACTGCGAACTTGTGGTCATTACCTCTGACGTCCGTTTATTCAGAAGTTGCAGTCACAAGATGGCCGAGCTGCACTGGAAAGGCGTCAGAAAAAGATGGTGATGGCAAGTGTTGAGTATAATATTAATTGCGGGGACTAGTGATGAGTGAGTATGCTTGTTGCTTGGGTTTCCCCAAGCATGTGTCACAGGGTTACCGCGACAGAACAGAGCCAGAAGACCGCAGCGTCTGGTGACTCCTGCTTTGCCGCTGAGAAGAAGCACTTCTCCGGCATTTTATGGGTGTTTGTTGCTTTTAGCAGGTCAGGGGTTAATCGGTCATGTGGAAATCCCTGCTTTCAGCTGTGCTGGGTTAACCACTTCTCTCTCCTATAAAGACTAGGTCCACAGGCCAGATCTTTGTCTGAGATAGCATTTGCTTCAAGGATCTGGAGAGGGAGAGGAGCTGGTGTTAGGAGTGCTGGAGGAGTTTATTGTGCGACGACTGTGTGGTTCGTACGCTTGGAGATTCCTCATCCATTCCTGCTTTGTTTTCTTCCCCCATCCTTCACACCCTGGTGTATACCTCTGTTGCTTGTGAGAGAATTATTTGTGAGTGGAACTTTTTTTTTACCCTTGTCTGTTCCCCTGTCTGTCGTGTTGGTGTACTTCGGTACACGGTAGTGCCTCTCTTCCCCGGGAGGGGGGAGGGGGACAGACGCAGGGCTATAGCTAGGAGACAGGGCTAGGGCGGAGGCCCCGGCCTCCTCGCCATCTGAGGTATCCCGGGGAACAGGGCGAGTTAGGGTGCCCCCTAGTGTCAGGGCCAGAAAAGGTGCCCCTGGTCCCAGTTTACTCGCCAGCCCAATCGTGACAGCATGCTCAGGTGATCTCCGAGTATTTGGAAGTGCTCGGAGATTTAGTTTCTATTGCTGCAGCTGCATGATTTGCGGCTACTTGACAGCCTGAATACATGTGGGATTTCCCTAACAAACAGGCAATCCCCACATGTATTCAGGCTGTCAAGTAGCCACAAATCATGCAGCTGCGGTGACAGAAACTAAATCTCCAAGTACTTCCAAATACTCGGAGACCACCCGAGCAACGAGTATACTCGCTCATTACTAGCAATAACCTTACGTTAGTAGCACCACTCCAGTGCTGCAGTTAAAAAAAACAAATGCTGGAGTGGTGATTTAAAATGGACTGAGGCAAAATGGAAAACTATTTTGTGGTTAGACAAATCAAAATTTGAAAGTCTTTAGGGAAACCACAGTTGTGGTGTCCTGTGGACTCTGGAGGAGAGGGACCATCAAGCTTGTCAGCATGCAGTTCAAAAGCCTGCATCTCTGATGGTATGTGGTTGTATTAATGCCAATGGCATGTGCAGCTTACACATTTTGAAAGCCACTTTCAATGCCGAGCATTATATAGAGGTTTTAGAACAATATATCCTCACATCCAGACAATGTCTGTATCATGGAAGGCCTTGCATTTTCCAGCAAGACTACAATAAACCACATACTACATCCATACACAACAGTATGGCTTGGCAGAAGAGTTTTGCTGATGAACTGACCGCATGCAGTCCAGACCTTTCATAAGTGAAGTGAGAAAAATATAGGCATTGTGGTACAGTAAAGGGTGTTTTACTGGATGGGAGAAACATTTCTCCCAGCAGGTTAATGTTTGGCCGGGTTTTTCCCCAAAGACAGGACCTGCGATGATGTCATGGTCACGTGATCAGCCCATGTGATGTTTACCTCACTTGTAGGAGGGGTTATGGGCTATGTAATGGAGGTTGGTGTTTGGCACATGGTGAGTGTGTCTGGAAGTTACTGGAACTTGGCTGGACTTAGCCTGAAGTTGTATACAGGATCCTCGTGCTGCAGGCCTTTAGCAGCAAGACTCTCAACAACCCTGGGAATGGCAACTGGCAGATGCCGCGGACCTGGCAGCTGCTTAGTTAAGCCCGTCCCGTGCAAGGGGTGAGTCTGGGACCAGTGGTTCTCCAAGCTGGAGTATATTTATGTTTTTCCTTACTTTCTGTTAATCTGCTGTTTGCAACGTGACATTAAACCACTGAAATTGGACTTTAAGCCTGTGTGTTGCCTCGTTACTGCAGTCCTGCCATTGCCTACCAGAGCGAATCCCTACAGCATAAATTAAATTTACTGAATCAAATAACTAAAAGTTAGTGTGTGCATATGTGTTCTCCCTGTCACGGCGATACTGCGATGGAAAAGGGCCAGAAGATCGCGTTTTGTTACACAAACTCCTGCACTTATTAGAATTGCTTCACCATCTTAATAAATAGTGCAGGTTTTCCTTGCTCTGTTATTGCAAGGGTTAATCAGCTCTGTTAATCTCCTGGAGCTCTTCATCCTTAATTGTCTCTGCTGTTCTGTGTTGGCCACTCCTCTCCGGTATATACAGTATGCTCATCACTGGCACTTGAGAATTGCTAGGAATAGTCCTACCTCCTGGTTTGGTGGTGAAGGAGAAAATTATTAGGTACGATAAAGTACATAGGTACGAGATCCCAGCGTCTCCACCATTCGGAGTAATCCGGGGGGGCAGGGATAGACTAGGGCAGCCCTAGTTTGAGGTTTTGTGTAGGTGCCACAACCCTTTTGTTATGAAGCCCCTAAAATATTCTGGCGTAAGCAATAACCTTCATAAGTCACATGCTTAGTGAAAGGAAGTCCACTTGTGTGCAATCTAAGTGTCACATGGTCTAACAGTATATATACACCTTTTATGAAAGGGCACAGAGGCTGCAACACCATTAAGCAAGAGGCACCACTAACCAAACAACATCATGAAGACCAAGGGGATCTCTAAGCAAGTCAGGGACAAAGCTGTTGAAAAGTACAAGTCAGGGTTCATTTATAAAAAAAAAAATCCCAGTCTCGGAGGATCCCCCAGAGCAAATCCATTATCATCAAAAGGAAAGAACATGGTACCACAACAAACCTGCCAAGAGAGGGATGCCCACTAAAATGCTCAACCAATGCAAGGAGAGCATTAATCAGAGAATCAGCAAGAGACCAAAGGTAACCCTGAAGTATCTGCAGAGTTCCAAATCAGAGACTGGAGTATCTGTCCATATGACCACATTTAGCCGAGGTGTCCTTTCTGGAAGACTGGGCAGAAAAAAGCCTTTACTTACAAACTGTTACGCCCACAGGGCGTGAAGATGTATAGTGGACCCACTAGACCACTGATGGTGCAGTGGTAGCTGTATACCCGAAACACAAGAGACCGGAGAATGAGCTTCAAAAAACTAAGGATTTTTATTAAAGAAAGCATACAAATGGACAAGGTGCCTGAGGAAAGAACCCTCTGGACCACGACACAGAACCACGTAGTGGAGCACCGGGCAAGGTGTACCCCTATACAGGGGCTCCCCCGTCGCAACACCAGATGACCTTAACGCCATGATACCCGGACCAGAGGGACGACCCATACAGACCATATAGAGGAGGTGGCAAGAATCCCGGAAGGTCTGTGTAAACACAGAAAGGCTGATCTAGTCTGCAATGGTAACTGGATGATTCCAAGAGGAGAGCCTTGGTCAGTCTGGGGTAGAAACCGGAGTGTCCAGAAGGATCCAGGAGAGGGAACTGCCAGCAGAAGATTCTGAGGAGACAGAGATGTTAGGATAATGCAAACAACAGACTTCAGAATGCAGAGCACAGCAGAGTGTGGCCTGAGTGGGAGGCAGAGATCCCACAGAATGAACACGTTGTTCAGGCACCTCCCTCAAGAGGTGGATACCTTTTATGCACACAACATCACAGCACAGACAGCCCTCATAGAGAAACAGGTGCCCTGCTGTTTTATGTATGTGCAGGAAGCGGGGCGCGCCTCTTAAGAGCATTACCAGGGGACCTGCCAAGAGGATGCAGGTTCTTAGCAGAGAAAAGAGCCGCTGATTGTCTGGAGCCACGGACAGGGTGAGTAGTAGCAGTGGAGCTGCGAGATAGGCGCTGGTCTCCCTGCGCAGTGGAGACCGGGCCAGCGGCTGAAGGCATGACACAAACAAAAATTGTAAGGCTTGCTTTTGAGTTTTCCAAAAAGACATGTGGGAGACTCCCCAAATGTATGGAGGTAGGTGCGGGTGGTTAGATGAGACCAAAATTGAAATTTTTGGTCACCAAGGTAAATGTTATGTCTGGCACCAAACCAACACAGCTCATCACCCTAAGAACACTATCCCCACAGTGAAACATGGTGGTGGCAGCATCATGCTGTGGGGATGTATTTATCAGCAAGGACAAGGAAAATGGTCTGATTTGAGGAGAAGATGGATGTTGCGAAATATAGGGATATTGTTAAGCAAAACCTGTTTCAGTCTGTCAGATTTGAGGCTGGGTTCGGAGGTTCACCTTCCAAGAATACAATGACCCAAAGCATACTGCTAAAGAAACATTTGAGTGGTTTAAGGGGAAATGTGTACATGTTTTGGAATGGCCTAGTCAAAGCCCAGACCTTAACACATTTGAGAATCTGTGGTCAGACTTGAAGATTGCTGTTCACCAGAGGAAGCCATCTAACTTGAAGGAGCTGGAGTTGTTTGTTGAGAAATGGGCAAAAATACCAGTGGCAAGATGTGGAAATCTTAGAGACTTATCAAAAATGACTTGCAGCTTTAAGTGCTACAAAAGGAGGCGCTACAAAGTACTGACTTTAGTTAGGAAAACAGTTATGCACACTGAAATTTAAAGTTAATTTGTCCTGTTTTTTGTTTGCTTCTCAATAAAAAGAAAACCAAATGTCCACAGTCGTAGGCATGTTTTTTTCACATGAATTGATGCAGACCCTAAAAAAACAAACAAACAGTGAAATTCCAGGTTGTGAGGTAGCAAAACAGGACAAATGCCATTACTTTTGCAAGCCACTGTATAACGGTGGAAGAGAGAGTGTTCTTCCCCTGCTCCAATAGTCACTTTATATTCTCTGCCATGAAAGTATGGAAGCCAAGGTGACATCATTGCACCTGCATGTGCTATGCCTTTGACCAGAGGTCTGGGGAATTTTCTGCTGTGATTACTATAGGAAAAAGGGCTAGGTGACTATTAGTTTATGAGGCTCTAATTCTGTGAAAACAAGCATTAAAGATCACATAATACTATGAAGGGTGAATTAAGGGGGTCTCACTCCTGTGTATCATGAATAAAAGGGCATCACTATTTTGTGAGGACACTAAGGATACATTATTATTGTTAAGAGGGCAATAAGATGTCAACATCACTGTGATGGGACATATACTGTCTGACACAAAAAGGATGCACTTTGAGTGTCATTCAGGTACAAAGAGGCACTATTACTGTGTGGGCCCCAAGGTAGGGAGGCACGTTTGCTAACAGTTTTTCAGGGGTACTATATGGATATTATTATTTTTGCACTAGTTGAACATTGTTATAGGAGGCAGCAGGAATGAATTTGTTGGGAGAGAGCTGATAAAGCAAAATATAACAAAGTTGCTTAACTATTTTTTAGAAAGTGTGCCCTTGCCTTAATTTCATATGGTACTGGTAAATATACATGCTCAGGGGTGGACGGCTTTCAAAAGCTTCTTAGGCCTCTTTCACACATCAGGTTTTCGCCGTCAGGCGCGATCCGGCGCTTTTGACAGAAACCGGATCCGGCGAAATGCAATGCCGGATCCGGTTCCCCCCCATTGACTTGCATTTGCGCCGGATGGCCATGCGTTTCATCCGGTTTTCGCCGGATCCGGCAATGTGTCGCGATCCGGCGTCTGGAAAAAACGGCTACTGTAACGTTTTTTGTCTCCGGCGAAAAAGGCGGACACGCCGGATCCGGCGCGTCCGGCTTTTTCACACAATGAAAGCCTATGAGCGCCGCAATGCGCCTGATCCGGCGAAAGCCGGATCCGGTGGCCGGATCCGGTTTTTTTGGTCTGAGCATGCTCAGTAGCTCTGCCCACAAGACATATATAAAAGCAAGACAGTGGGACCCACAGCCACACCCAACATGCCACCCAAGAAAGCAACCAAGCGCAGCAGGAGAAGGCAGGAGACCACTGCAGCACCATCAGCACCACCACCACCCCAAATGGAGCAGCAAATGGAACATGCTGAGGAGGGGAGTCCAGCAGCAGATGAGAGACGGTAATTATCAAATCCCCCATTCCTCCAAACTAGGGCCATGGAATATCAAGATATTCATTGGCCCTTTGTTTCTCTTTATTCAACAGCCGCCCAAGAGATGCAGCAGCAGCAGCAGCAGAAATGGCATCACTGGCAGCAGCAACAGCAGCAGCAATACCCACAGCCATGGAGTCTGGCCATCAACAGGACAGCACATCTTCTTCTGGGAGCCCTCCCTCGCATCGTCAGCGTTTGACGGTAAGTTTTTATTTCCAAAATCCATCATCTCTGTAATATATGTCTATTCATTGCCTTTTATTTCAAAACAGGAATCACAAGATGAAGAGGAGCTCCCAGAAGAAGAAGGAAGGGGTGGACAGACACCTGGAGTGGGCTCACAATTGGTAAGTTTTTTGCATCAAACGCAGAAACACAACATCACACTACACACAACACATAGAAAACAATGTTCTGCAGACCACACACAGCAAACAAATGCCTACATCCAAAGACCTAACATTTTTTGTTTTCTTCTCTAGTCTTCCCAATCTGGTGCTCGGCCAAGAGGTCCTCGCAGTGCCTCCCAGGGTCGTCGGCGACAGCAACGCGGCGGTCACCAGCGTGTAAGTATAAATATTTTTGCTTTGTTTTTTTGCACTTTTTATTTCATTTCTTTTGTGGAGGCTAATTATGTTATTTTTGTCTTTTTCTTTAACAGCCTTCACAGCGTGCTCCCGACTCTGACGGTGAGGATGGAGGACTCGATGTGGACCACCTCATCGATCTCGTCAGAGAAAGGGAGCCGCTCTGGAATATGGCTGACCGCCGCCACGCTGACCTTATCATTACCCGACGACTCTGGGAGGAAATCTGTTCGCTCCTTGTGGGCCGCTGGGAGGACCTCGATGTTCGGGCCCAGATTAAAGAGCGTAAGTATATACTGTACAGTACCGGTTGCTTGATGTAAACCAGTGTTTCCCGAACTCCAGTCCTCGTGGTCCCCACGGATCATGTGTTCAGGATTTCTATTTACTATGGAAATCCTGAAAACATGACCCCTGGGGACCATGAGGACTGGAGTTTGTGAAACACTGATGTTGTATACTAACCACTCCTTTCTCGTTTCAGGGAACAGAATTGTGAATCGGTGGCGGTCTGTGAGGGATCGTTTCAAGAAGGAGTTCAATAAAGAGATGCGGGCCCCGAGTGGATCTGGAGGACGCAGGAGCAAGTACAAGTACGCACAAGCCCTGTCGTTCCTCCGGGAAACAATGGTCACTAGAAGGTAAATATTACACACCACATGTGAAAAAAAATGTTAGATGTAACTTTTTTTTTTCAGCCAGGGCCATACCATGTCAGTATTTTAATTGTTTTTTTTTCTCTTTATTCCACAGCACGGTGAGCAGCACTCGGGAGCCTGCACGATTGGACCCTTCTGAGGCGATCCCTGAGGAGACCGGCACCGAGGGACACTTCGACCGCCCCGGTACATCTGCACCTTCCCACACATTCGACCCATCTGTCCCATCCACCAGCACAGGAGCATCGTGGCCGCCTACATTACATGAAGCTGCTGGTGAGGAGATCGCTTTCCCTTTACCCCACCCTTCTGCCCCTGCCACCTCTAGTACACCTGCGGGTACTGGGCGACAGCGGCAGAGGGGTCAGGAAAAGAGTTATGCGCAAGAGTTCTTGCATCTGAATGCATCTTTCCAGAACTGTCTAAAAGTCTTGTCAGAGCAAATCTCCGCAGGCTTTCAGCAGATCAACTCCAGCATTCTGGAGGTGAAGACACTTCTGCAAACCATGCATTCAGAAGCAAGATCTTCGCCAAACCACACCTTTTTCAGGTCTGTTGTGGAGCGCATGGCAACACTATCTCCTACCCAGCAGATGCATGTAATGCATTCATGCCACGGTGCTCTACAGCAGGTTACCTCCCAACCTCCACCTCCCACCACTGTAGTTCCTCCACCTGCACCCCCTCCAGCCACTTTCCATCCTCCCCCTCCTATTACATCTGCACCCCCTCCAGCCACTTTCCATCCTCCCCCTCCTATTACATCTGCACCCCCTCCAGCCACTTTCCATCCTCCCCCTCCTATTACATACCAGCAACCTCACCAGTACCAGCAACCTCCCCAGTACCAGACATCTCCCCACTTCCAGCAACCTGCCCCGTACCAAACTCCTTCCCCGTACCAAACTCCTTCCCCGTACCAAACTCCTTCCCCATACAACTTTCCATCAACATCATCTGCTCCTACAGTCCCTGCCCAACCCTCCACTCCACCGCCCACCACCTCTTCTGCCTCCCACATGTCCACCCATTCTGTAGCTTTTTCCACACCTTCACCTCTAACTGTTCCTTCCCCACCACGATCCCAGTCCTCTCTCCACACACCCAGTGTCGAAGTGTCCCGCAGCCCCTCCAGCAGTATTTCCACCCCACACTACACAAATTTGTAATGTGTGTTTTTTAATAAAAATGCCCATTGGGTTTAAAACCTTTATTAAAAAAGTTTTTTGCACTTTAAAAACATTTTACAAAAAAAAAAAAATTTTTTAAATAAAAGTTAAATTATCGTTTCACAATGGTTGTCTGTCATTTCTTTCTGCGGCGAACTATGTTTAAAAAAAAGGTTAAAGGTTAAATACAGGGTATTTCAAAGGTAAAAAGGTATTCAAAACCAGGTATATAACTGTGGGTAAATTTTAGCTTTTTGCCACAGTTGTGTTCCTGGTTGTGTTTGAAGCAAAGTATTTCACCTAAAAAGTTGTGTTTATTGTTGGTGATTTCCTAACAATGTACACAACTTTTGTTAAAAGGTGAAATACTTTGCATAAAACACAACCAGGTACACACCTGTGGCCTAAAGCTAAAAATAGTAAGACCATGACAAGATAGCCAACTTTGGTTGGCAAAGGTATATACTGTTGGTCCAGAAGGTACACAAGTTTGGTTAGGGCACAAATCTTTCACACTCTGTCATCCTGCCAGTGTACTCTGCCTTGAGGTGACATAAAGTATAGTGCAAAATTGTCCCTCATTACTGAAACCATCACAGAACTTCTAGTGGTAATATTTCCAATGACAACATCCATCTTCGCCAGTAACTTGCTCTTCTCTCCAACCTGCACTTTCTTCTCTACAACCTGTCAAAGAAGGGCTGTAGGAACATGCTATATATAGTTTTCCAGTAGCCAATCCCGTTCGGAAGGCCACAAGGGTCAATTTTAAAAACCGGATCAGGCGTAATCCGTCGAAAAACGGATAGAAAAACGGATGAACCGGATGAGACGGATCCGGTTTTGTCTGTCAAGAACAAGACGGATCCGGCAGAAAACCGGATCCGGCACATCAGGTTTTACAAAACATTTGCCGGATCCGGCATTCCGGCACGACGCCGGATCACGCCTGACGCCGAAAACCTGATGTGTGAAAGTAGCCTTAAGGGACCCGATCTTTTCTAGTTATGCCTGGAGTGCTAGTTGCTGAACTGTAATTTTACATTTCTGTTATATAAATAAAAGATGTATGGTTTTGGTGCTTTTCTATCCCTGCCTCAGGTCTCAGAATGTGCACTGAGCAAGTAATCTGCCTTTTAAGTGAAATCATCAGTTGGATTTTGTGTTCTGTACTTTTAGAACTTGTAAGGTAGAGGCTGCTCAGGTCCCTTGCTGATGGCAAGCAATTGGAATGGCCAAAGGCCAAAATACTGCTCTCACAGAACCGCCGCTCCAGGCATTATATAGCATTCAGTAAAATGGAAAGAGTGAGCAGGGAGAAGTTTAACAAAACTAAGTAGCACAGTATTTGCTGACTTGGATTATATTTCTTGAAAAGCTCCATCCAGATGTTTTATTTTATTACACCTTGTGGTTAAACAGTATACTATGTTATGTACTATATTAACTATCCACAGCATATTAACGTGCTATAAGGACATAATCCTCAATTCATAGTTTTCACTAAATATGCATTGTTCCCTCCTATATCATATGCAGGACTGGTTTAACCATTAGGCATTAGAATTCCATGGGTGGTCCTGCAAGAAATGGTGACTGATCTGCAAGCTCTGCCTGGATTTTAAGTTATACCGAGTGTTGGTACAGCGGTAGATATATACACTAAACTATAAGCAGCTAAACAGAAAAATATTTAGTTATATTTCATTTGTTCATCTTTTATAATAGTTTGGGCATCCATAAAGGGATGGCTGTTTACCTAGATAACATTTGATGGTTACAGGTTCGTGCTCTGTAAATGTAGTACTGATATAGAATGTACGTTATGTTCTAGTAGTCGAGAAAACCTAGGTGCCTAATCTGCTATGATGATTTAATGCAAGCTCTGAGTGTTGTTTCTTGAGACGCAGTTTACTACAAGACTGATGCAGTTGTCATGATGATAAGGTTATTAGGCTATGTTCACACATTGCGTTTGTGCTGTTTTTTTTCCTGCAAATTTTAAGCGGCGTTTTACACTACCAGCAGAAATCTCATGCAAACACATTGATTTGTTTTCCTGACTAAATTAGAAAACTGCTGTGTTTTTGAAAACTGCAGCATGTCTCTAATTCCCCATCCACTTTTACTAGGGCTTGCGCTTCCCAATATGGGCTAGTCCCAAACTTTATCTGTTTCTTATCCTATGTCTTAGCTAACTACAGTTACTCTCTTATATCAGTATGTACTAAGCACATTGCCCTTTGTGGCGGATTTGCACAGGGGAAGAAGGTGTCGACTTCGCTCACCTCGGGGGAGGGGAGAGGAGAACCCAGCAGGGATCGGCTCCCTGGAGCCACCACTTGCCCCAGGTCAGTCAGGGAACTGCACCAAGTGCAAATAATTGCCAGAAAGGCTTCCCTTATAGGTACGAGTTATTGAGGTGCTCCCAGTGAGATGGGATATGCATCACCAGCTCAGGCTGGGGATATATATATAAACCTCCCGGCCATCACTGCCAGAGTTCCTCACTAACACAGTACGGTATTCTGCCACCAGTTCCTCGTTTGACATAAGCCCTGTCCGACAACAGGCTTATATCAGGTCAGAAACCAACCCGGATAGCATATAATTGACCGACGGAGCGTGTATCGAGATAAAAGAGCAGCCCAAGATTAATTTTATGTTTAATCACTGAAAAGGCGCACTAGAAATATACAGGTATATACTGTATTTACAAGAACAATATACAGGTATACAGTCAGGAGTGTAGTAGAAGGGTAGGGTATAGATATGTTGCAATTACCGTGTTATGTAGCATGTGACCACAGGGAGGCCCTGATGGATCATAGGTCCAAATCTTAGTTGCAGGCTTTCCTTGGCCGTGTCAGGTAACGGATCCTCCTGCCAGTAGAAAACTAAGTCAAAAATAAGGGGATGCCTTATATCTCCTAGGCTGATCCCTCCCATACTCTGCTCCCACCCCTGGGCTTGTGCAGCCTCCACCCTCCCAAATCAAAGAGTACAATTTTCTGCCTAGAACCATGGAGGTTCATAACTTTCTGCCCGAAGCTCTAAATGGGTTGGCGGCGCCGCCACAGGGTTACGTTGGATTTTATCTGTGCATGGAGGCTAAATATGCCTATCGTATGTAATTCCTGGTAGCTATGCTTTATAACTCAATAATGCAGAGTGCTACAGGTGTCTGCTGGGCACAGGCGTATGGGGGAAAGAATGCCGATTCGGATTATGTGCTCGGCTAGTCTCAGAGATATTGCATTCTGTTATTATAGGTCATTTTCCAGATTCAATACCTTAGAGCCTTGCTGTGACATATAGTGCCACAAGGTCTCCATGTGCTTGGTCAAAGGGAGCCAGCTAGCTGTAGCTCCAGGAGATTTCGCACCCTTGTGCTAATTGGTGGAGACCTGAGCTTCAAAGGGCTTGTTCTTGGAGTTAATTAAGGAAAACATTGCATTGCCTTTTATGGCCTAGGGAAACGCAAGAGTGGGGGGCACATTCCAGGACTGGATGGAGATGTCCTGAACCCATAATCCAAAATGGATTCTCCCTTGTCCCTCACACACTTATCTTTTGTCCTAGATACTAATCTATATCTATATCTAATCTATATCTCTCCTCCATGCTGTACACTACCATATCACAGTCTATTAACAATATTCACTATAATCGCAGTACCTAGTTCACATTTCACATAACACATGAACGATCTGTTCTTACTGAGCTGCTCTGGAGGTAAGGCACAGGAGGTAGTTTTCTTGCAATAGTCCAGGCAAGTTTATTT
Organism: Dendrobates tinctorius; assembly: GCF_039654945.1. Classification (NCBI taxonomy): domain Eukaryota; kingdom Metazoa; phylum Chordata; class Amphibia; order Anura; family Dendrobatidae; genus Dendrobates; species Dendrobates tinctorius. The sequence goes on from NW_027361672.1 coordinate 5,606,361, forward strand.
CACTTCATAAACCGCTCTGGATGGCAAAACAAAACAGAAAATCTCCTGGTACAAAGTGAAAACAAAACTGAAAACAAATAGTCCATGTGGTATAGGGGGACCGATGGCTCAATTCAGTGCCTTTGGCAACACACACTGAAGGTAGACACAAACTGCAGGTAAATAGTCCATATAGACCTGTGGGTCTGCCCACTCAGGTCAGTGTTTTTAACAACACACACTGGAGGTCTTCGGTTTTCTCACCTCCAGCCACAGACACTGAATGAAAGACTCGACGTCCATTTTACCTGCCAAACCACGCCCCTGAGGTTGGCATATGTGATCGGTCATTCCCACTCATCTCTTATGACCTCTCGTAAAACCCGGCCTTGGAATGGCCCAAATAACTCTCTCAGCACCATAGGTGCTGGAGCATATTTCCAAGTTCACATCACCACAGCTAACAGCTGCGAAGACACATGTCTTCCCTCAAGGACTTGTTCGGCGGCTCTCTTACACACATTATATGTATAACACGCATTAAATTTTATACATGACGCAATTGCTGCCTTCAGGGGTAGGAATACTATACGAGGGGCTGCTGATAAGCCTTTGGCTTTACCCAGAAACAAACAAGATATGAAGATTAAACTTTACATTTATTACACATACTCTCCACTGATGTCAACACACTTCTTACATCGGTATTACAAGTTCTGTAAGCCTTGCAAAAAGAAGGATTTCAGTTGTGTTTGAAACCAGGCATCTGTAACAGCCATGGCATCAGAAATGGTGTGAAATTTGGTACCCTTCAGGTGTTTCTTCAGGATTGGAAACAGATGATAGTCGGAGGGAGCTAGATCTGGTGAATATGGTGGGAGGTTAAACAGCTGGAAGCCCAGCTCCTCCAGCTTTGCCTTGGTCGCTTGTGCAGTGTGAGCGGAGGTGTTGTCTTGCAGGATCAAGATTCCGTTGGACAGCTTGCCGCACCTTTTGGCCTTCAGAGCTGCCTTCAATTGGTCCGAAAGTTCAATGCAATACCTTGCATTGATGGTGGAACCCTTTTGAAGGTAGTCCACTAGCAGCACACCCTCCTTATCTCAGAACACAGACGCCAACACCTTAGTGACTGATTTTTGCACCCTTAACTTTTTTGGACGAGGAGAACCACTGTGCCTACACTCTTTTGACTGCTCCTTGGTTTCAGGGTCATACAAATAAATCCTGGTCTTGTCCATAGTGACCAGTCGATCCAGGAAGTTCTTATCAGTCTGGAAATGCTGACAAATGGACCAGGAAGTTTTCATTCTAATTCTTTTCTGACCTGTTAGCAAACATTTGGGGACCCACTTTGCAGATAGCTTCTTCATGTCCAAATGTTCACAGATAATTACCCAAACACGTTCACGGGAACTCCCCATGATGTCTGCTATTGCTTTAGCTGAAATTCGACGATTCTCCAGTATGAGGTTGTGAATAGCATCGACAATCTCTGGAACAACAACCAGTCTTGGTCGTTCAGGACGTTCCTCATCGTTGGTGCTGAAGTGGCCCGTTTTAAATTTGGCAACCAAGTTCTTAACTATAGAATATGAAGGGCATTGATCCCTGTTGAGAGTTCATTTTCCCCTTCACCGTTGATGTCTGATGAACTCCCTCTTCTGGTGAAGGAAGGTAGTGAGGCTGATTACCAAACACCTGATCTGGTAGATGATGACTGGGTAACAGGAAATTCTGACTGGATATAAGGCAGCCAACGCCCTTCTGAGTCGCTGGTGATTTCTCTGCTGGATTCTTGGAGACCAGTCTGATTCCTGCTTCCCAAAGATAAGTTTTTGCTCTGCTATTGAACTTATTAGTTTTGTTTTGTTTACCTTGTTTTTTGGAGTTCAGCCATCCCCGGTCGGGGGTGTGCTGAGTTCCATTTTTGTCTCTGATCAGTTTGTCTCTTTGCTCTGTCTTCAGAATTTACCTGAGTGCTGATATAGTCTTTTTGAAGTCCTAGCGACTTCAGGGCCTGTTTTTCCTATCAGACGGTTGGGACATTTTTTGGTAGGGTTTTTTTACGGATTGCAGACAGCAGCTTTTCTATCCTGTCCTTTTTAGTTAGCTTGGGCCCCATCATTTGTTCAACCTATCTTTTTATCTGTGTTAGTGTTTTCATCTTGCTTCACCGTCATTATATGTTGGGGGCTGCCTATTGCTTTGGGGTCTGCTCTGGGGCAGTTTAGATTTCCCCTTTCTTTCTTTAGGCCTATTTAGTTCTCCGGCTGTGTTCGAGGGGTCTAGGGCATCGTAGGAACCCCCCACGGCTACTGTTAGTTGCTGTGGATAGGATCAGGGGTCTGCAATCCGATAGCTACCAACCTCTCCAGTTTTCTGGACTTAGCTTGTATTTTTGTTTTTTCCTACTTCGGTTACTCATTCATAACAGAATCACCAGCCATACCGCAGATCCTAGGGTACTCAATAGCAGGAAAGAATTGTAAAAAAAAAAAAAAAAAGAGTTTGTCAGAATTTTTTTTTTTTGTGTATATTTTTTCCTCTATGTCTCTGAGGCCATAGGGGGAATTTTTTTTTTCTTTCTCAATGGAGATGAAGCAATTGTCTGATCGTGTGGAGCAGCTCACTGCTGAAGTGCGGGGAATTTCCGCCTATCTTGCTCATTCACATGCTGCTGAACCAAAGATCCCTACTCCTGATGTGTTTTTTGGGGATCGGTCTAAATTTTTGAATTTTAAGAATAATTGTAAATTATTTTTTGCCTTGAAGCCTAACTCGTCGGGGAGCTCCGCGCAGCAGGTTAAAATTGTCATCTCTTTGCTGCGCGGCGATCCCCAGGATTGGGCGTTTTCTTTGAAACCTGATGATCCTATTCTTACTAATGTGAACGCATTTTTTCAAGCCTTGGGGTTGTTGTATGATGAACCTAATGCTACTGATCAGGCTGAAAAGGCCCTGTTGGCATTGAGCCAGGGTCGAGATTCTGCAGAGTTGTGCTGTCAAAAATTCCAAAAGTGGGCGGTCCTTACTACCTGGAATGATGGTGCCTTGGCAGCTCTCTTTCGGAAGGGTTTGTCAGAAACCGTAAAAGATACTATGGTGGGATTTCCTGTTCCCTTTGGTCTTGACGATTCTATGTCATTAGCCATTCAGGTTGATCGGCGTTTGCGTGAACGCAAAACCGCACGAGAGGTGTTGCCACCTGTTGAACAAATGTCTGAACCTATGCAATGTGATAGAGTTTTGTCTAGGGCGCAACGTCAGGAGTTCAGAAGGCGTAATAAGCTGTGTTTCTTCTGTGGTGATGCCTCGCATATTATTTCTGTCTGCCCTAAACGAGAGAAACGTTTTGCACACACATTTGCTGTGGGTGGTGTTCAACCTACAGTCATGGCCAAAAGTTTTGAGAATGACACAAATATTAATTTTTACAAAGTCTACTGCTTCATTTTTTCTAATGGCAATTTGCATATACTCCAGAATGTTATAAAGAGTGATCAGCTTAACAGCAATTACTTGCAAAGTCAATATCTGCCATGAAAATTAACTTTATCCCCCAAAACACATTTCAACATCATTGCAGCCCTGCCTTAAAAGGACCAGCTAACATCGTTTCAGTGGTTGCTCCATTAACACAGGTGTGAGTGTTGATGAGGACAGGGCTGGAGATCAATCTGTCATGATTAAGTAAGAATGACACCACTGGACACTTTAAAAGGAGGCTGGTGCTTGGCATCATTGTTTCTCTTCTGTTAACCATGGTTATCCCTAAAGAAACACGTGCAGTCATCATTGCACTGCACAAAAATGGCCTAACAGGGAAGAGTATCGCAGCTAGAAAGATTGCACCTCAGTCAACAATCTATCGCATCATCAAGAACTTCAAGGAGAGAGGTTCCCTTGTTGCCAAAAAGGCTCCAGGGCGCCCAAGAAAGACCAGCAAGCGCCAGGACCGTCTCTTAAAAGTGTTTCAGCTGCGGGATCGGGCTACCAGCAGTGCAGAGCTTGCTCAGGAATGGCAGCAGGCAGGTGTGAGTGCATCTGCACGCACTGTGAGGCGGAGACTCTTGGAGCAAGGCCTGGTCTCAAGGAGGGCAGCAAAGAAGCCACTTCTCTCCAGAAAAAACATCATGGACAGACTGATATTCTGCAAGAGGTACAGGGAGTGGACTGCTGAGGACTGGGGTAAAGTAATTTTCTCTGATGAATCCCCTTTTCGATTGTTTGGGACATCTGGAAAACAGCTTATTCGGAGAAGACCAGGTGAGCGCTACCACCAGTCTTGTCTCATGCCAACTGTCAAGCATCCTGAAACCATTCATGTGTGGGGTGGCTTCTCAGCCAAGGGAATGGGCTCTCTCTCAGTCTTGCCGAAAAACACAGCCATGAATAAAGAATGGTACCAGAATGTCCTCCGAGAGCAACTTCTCCCAACCGTCCAAGAGCAGTTTGGCGATCAACAATGCCTTTTTCAACATGATGGAGCACCTTGCCATAAAGCAAAGGTGATAACTAAATGGCTCAGGGAACAAAACATATAGATTTTGGGACCATGGCCTGGAAACTCGCCAGATCTTAATCCCATTGAGAACTTGTGGTCAATCATCAAGAGACGGGTGGACAAACAAAAACCTTCAAATTCAGACAAAATAAAAGCATTGATTTTGCAGGAATGGACTGCTATCAGTCAGGATTTGATCCAGAAGTTGATTGAGAGCATGCCAGGGAGAATTGCAGAGGTCCTGAAGAAGAAGGGTCAACACTGCAAATATTGACTTGCTGCATTAACTCATTCTAACTGTCAATATAACCTTTCGTTACTCATAATATGATTGCAATTATATTTCTGTATGTGATAAAAACATCTGACAAACACACATAAAAACCAGAGGGCAGCAGATCATGTGAAAATATAATATTTGTGTCATTCTCAAAACTTTTGGCCATGACTGTAAGTTTCTTCTGGCAATTACTCTGATCTGCTCCCTGTCCACATTTTCAGCTAAGGCTTTTGTGGATTCGGAAGCAGCTCTGAACCTGATGGACTTGGATTTTGCTAAACGTTGTGGATTTCCTATGACACCTCTGCGGACGCCTATCCCTTTGAGGGGTATTGATGCTACTCCTTTGGCGGAGAATAAACCTCAGTTTTGGACCCAGGTGGTAATGCGGGTCGCCCCAGACCATCAAGAGAATTGCAGATTTTTGGTGTTGCATAATTTGCATGATACCATTGTTCTGGGGTTTCCCTGGTTGCAAATCCATAATCCAGTTTTGGATTGGAAATCTGTGTCTGAGGTGAGTTGGGGTTGTCGGTGTGCCCTTAGTGATGCTCCTGTTTTCTCCACCTCTCCCCAGTCGCATGATGTTCCTGACTATTTGGCTGATTATTATGATGTATTTAGTGAGAATGAGTCTGCGTCTTTGCCTTCTCATAGGAGTTATGACTGTGCAATTGAGCTGAGCCCTGGATGTAAATTTCCCAAGGGTCGACTTTTCAATTTATCTGTACCCGAGCACGAGGCTATGCGATCCTATATTAAGGAGTCGTTGGAGAAGGGTCATATTAGACCATCCTCTTCACCCTTAGGTGCTGTTTTTTTTTTCGTGGCTAAGAAAGATGGGTCATTAAGGCCTTGTATTGACTATCGTTCCCTCAACAAAATTACTGTTAAATATCAGTATCCGTTACCCTTGATTTCTGATCTATTCTCCAGAGTTAAAGGTGCTTGCTGGTTTACAAAGCTTGACCTCAGGGGGGCGTATAATCTTATTCACATTAAGCATGGGGATGAATGGAAGACGGCGTTTAATACTCCGGAGGGACATTTTGAGTACCTGGTGATGCCTTTTGGGCTCACTAATGCCCCTTCTGTCTTCCAGTGCTTCATGAATGATATTTTCCGAGACTTGGTGGATAAATTTTTGATCATCTATCTGGATGATATTTTGATCTTTTCCAAGGATTGGGACTCTCATGTGGAACATGTTCGGACTGTGTTCTGGATTTTGAGGGAGAATTCCCTGTATGTCAAGGGATCGAAATGCCTTTTTGGTGTACAGAGGATTTCATTTTTGGGATTTATTTTGTCTCTGTCAACTATTGAAATGGACCCGGCCAAGGTACAAGCCATTTATGATTGGGTTCAGCCCACTTCTTTGAAGGCCCTCCAGAAGTTTTTGGGTTTTGCTAATTTTTATCGGAAATTTATAGCTAATTTTTCTGGTATTGCCAAACCATTGACTGATTTGACTAAGAAGGGTGCTGATGTGCTGAATTGGTCTCCGGAGGCTGTTTCTTCCTTTCTGGAGCTGAAGCGAAGGTTCACTTCTGCTCCGGTTTTGCGGCAACCTGATGTCTCACTCCCGTTTCAGGTAGAGGTGGGCGCTTCTGAGATTGGTGCATGAGCTGTTCTGTCCCAAAAAGATCCTGTAACATCTAAAATGAATCCCTGTGCTTTCTTTTCCCGAAAGTTCTCCCCATCCGAACGTAACTATGATGTGGGGAATCGGGAACTGTTAGCCATGAAATGGGCATTTGAGGAGTGGAGACATTGGTTGGAGGGAGCTAAACATCAAGTCGTGGTCCTTACTGACCACAAGAGTTTGATTTACCTGGAGTCGGCCAAATGCTTGAATCCTAGACAGGCTAGGTGGGCCTTGTTTTTCACACGTTTTGATTTTGTGGTCTCTTTTCTTCCGGGCAGTAAGAATGTCAAGGCAGACGCCCTCTCTAGGAGTTTCTTTGCTGATTCTCCTGTTGTGACCAAGCCTGCTACCATCTTAGGTGAGGGGTAGTTCTTTCTGCCATCTCGCCCGATTTGAGACGTGCTCTGGAAGAGTTTCAGGAGGACAAACCTGAGCGTTGTCCCATTGGAAAATTGTATGTTCCTGACCAGTGGAGGAAGAGAGTGATGTCTGAAGTTCATTGCTCTGCATTGGCTGGTCATCCAGGTATTTTTGGTACTAGAGATTTGGTGAGTCGGTCTTTTTGGTGGCCCGCCTTGTCTCGTGATGTCAGGAATTTTGTGCATTCCTGTGGGACTTGCTCTCGGTCTAAACCTTGTTCTCGCTCTAGTGGGTTGTTGATGCCTTTGCCGGTGCCCAGGAGGCCATGGACCCATATTTCAATGGATTTGCCTGTCTCTCAGAGAATGACTGTTATTTGGGTGATTTGTGATAGATTCTCTAAGATGGTCCATCTTGTACCACTCCCTAAGTTGCCATCTTCCTCAGAGTTGGTGCCCTTGTTTTTGCAACAGGTGGTTCGCTTGCATGGGATTCCTGAGAACATTGTATCTGACAGAGGAGTTCAGTTTGTGTCTAGATTTTGGAGGACTTTCTGTTCCAAGCTGGGAATTCAGTTGTCCTTCTCCTCTGCGTTTCACCCTCAGACCAATGGGCAGACGGAGAGAACAAACCAGACTTTGGAGTCGTATTTGAGATGTTTTATTTCTGCTGATCAGGATGATTGGGTTTCATTTTTGCCCTTGGCCGAATTTGCTTTAAATAATAGAGCTAGTTCTGCCACTTTGATGTCACCTTTTTTTGTAACTTTGGGTTTCATCCTCGATTCTCTTCAGGGCAGGTGGAGCCTTCTGCCTGCCCAGGTGTTGACACTGTGGTGGAGAGAATGCACCAGATCTGGGACCAAGTGGTGGATAAGTTGTCTCTCTCCCAGGAAAAGGCCCAGCGGTTTTCCAACCGGCATAGGACCATTGGTCCCCAGTTTAAGGTGGGTGATATGGTTTGGTTGTCATCAAAGAATATCGCTATGAAGGTGGCTTCTCCAAAGTTTAAACCTAGATTTATTGGACCTTGCAAGATTTTGGAGATTCTTAATCCAGTCTCTTTTCGATTGGCTCTTCCTGTTACATTTAAGATCCATAACGTGTTTCATAAGTCTCTGTTAAAGAGGTTTGTTGAGCCAGTAGTTCCTGTGGTGGCACCTCCTGACCCGGTATTGGTTGAAGGTAATGTGGAATATGAGGTTGAGAAGATACTGGATTCTCGCCTGGCTAGATGGAGACTCCAGTATTTGGTTAAATGGAAGGGTTATGGCCAGGAGGATAATTCTTGGGTCCCTGCATCCGATATTCATGCCGAAAGATTGGTTCGTGCCTTTCATCGGGCCCATCCTGATCGCCCTGGTGGCGTGGATGAGGGTTCGGTGACCCCTCCTCAAGGGGGAGGTACTGTTGTGAGTTCATTTTCCCCTTCACCGTCAATGTCTGATGAACTCCCTCTTCTGGTGAAGGAAGGTAGTGAGGCTGATTACCAAACACCTGATCTGGTAGATGATGACTGGGTAACAGGAAATTCTGACTGGCTATAAGGCAGCCAACGCCCTTCTGAGTCGCTGGTGATTTCTCTGCTGGATTCTTGGAGACCAGTCTGATTCCTGCTTCCCAAAGATAAGTTTTTGCTCTGCTATTGAACTTATTAGTTTTGTTTTGTTTACCTTGTTTTTTGGAGTTCAGCCATCCCCGGTCGGGGGTGTGCTGAGTTCCATTTTCGTCTCTGATCAGTTTGTCTCTTTGCTCTGTCTTCAGAATTTACCTGAGTGCTTATATAGTCTTTTTGAAGTCCTAGCGACTTCAGGGCCTGTTTTTCCTATCAGACGGTTGGGACATTTTTTGGTAGGGTTTTTACGGATTGCAGACAGCAGCTTTTCTATCCTGTCCTTTTTAGTTAGCTTGGGCCCCATCGTTTGCTCAACCTATCTTTCTATCTGTGTTAGTGTTTTCATCTTGCTTCACCGTCATTATATGTTGGGGGCTGCCTATTGCTTTGGGGTCTGCTCTGGGGCAGTTTAGATTTCCCCTTTCTTTCTTTAGGCCTATTTAGTTCTCCGGCTGTGTTCGAGGGGTCTAGGGCATCGTAGGAACCCCCCACGGCTACTGTTAGTTGTTGTGGATAGGATCAGGGGTCTGCAATCCGATAGCTACCAGTACCAACCTCTCCGGTTTTCTGGACTTAGCTTGTATTTTTGTTTTTTCCTCCTTCGGTGACTCATTCATAACAGATCCCCCAATGTCTGCGACATATCACCATGAATATCCTTCGTAGACTTTCGCTGTAGAAACAAGAATTTTATCACTCCTCTGCTCTCATTTGCTGTGAATATCGCATTAGACTCCGCCATTTTGTTTTCTTGCATGCGTCGAACACTATTGCCATAAGCTAAAAACACAAAATTTTGAAAACATAAATTACATAGTAACACAGTTATTAAGGTTGAGGGAAGACTTTAAGTCCATATAGTTCAACCCATATCTTATCCTAACCTGCCCTAACATGTTGATTCAGAGGAAGGCAAAAAAAACCCATGTGGCAAACAGTAAGCTTCGCATTGGGGAAAAAAATCGTTCCCGACTCCATATATGGCAATCAGACTAGCTTCCTGGATCAACGCAATATCAAGGAAACTAGTGTATATAACCTGTAATATTATACTTTTCAAAAATGGCATCCAGGCTCTTCTTAAATTTTATTAGGGAATCACTCATTACAACATCATATGGCAGAGATTTCCATAGTCTCACTGCTCTTACAGTAAAGAATCCACGTCTGTGAGTATGCTTAAACCTTCTTTCCTCCAGACATAGAGGATGCCCCCTTGTCCCCGTCACAGGTCTAAGAGTAAAAAGATCGTTAGAAAGGTCTTTGCATTGTCCCCGCATATATTTATACATTGTAATAAGATCACCCCTAAGCCTTCGATTTTCCAAACTAAATAACCCCAAGTGTAATAACCTGTCTTGGTACTGCAGACCCCCTAGTTCCCTAATAAGCTTGGTCGCTCTTCTCTGCACCCACTCCAGTTCAGCTATGTCTTTCTTATACACCGGAGACCAGAACTGTACACAGTATTCTAAGTGTGGTCGCACTAGTGACTTATATATAGGTTAAATGATGTTCTCCTCATGAGTATCTGTGCTTCTTTTAATGCATCCCATTATTTTATTTGCCTTTGCAGCAGCTGCCTGACACTGGCCACTAAATGTGAGTTTGTCGTCCACCCATTCACCCAGGTCTTTTTCAGTGACCCTTTTGCCCAGTGTTTTACAATTAAGAACATAATTATACATCTTGTTCATTCTACCCAAGTGCATGACCTTACATTTATCCCCATTAAAGCTCATTTGCCATTTATCAGCCCAAGCTTCTAGTTTACATAAATCCTCCTGTAATGTAAAATTGTCCTCCTCTGTATTGATTACCCTGCAGAGTTTCGTGTCATCTGCAAATATTGAAATTCTACTCTCTATGCCCCCTACAAGGTCATTAATAAATATTTTAAAAAGAAGCGGGCCCAAAACTGAACCCTGTGGTACCCCACTGCTAACCGTGACCCAGTCTGAGTGTGCTCCATTAATAACCACCCTTTGTTTCCTATCCCTGAGCCAGCTCTTAACCCACCTACACATATTTTCCCCTATCCCCATTGTTCTCATTTTATGTATCAACCTTTTGTGTGGCACCATATCAAAAGCTTTTGAAAAGTCCATGTACACCACGTCCACTGCATTCCCTTGGTCCAGTCCTGAACTTACCTCTTCATAAAAGCTTATCAGATTAGTCTGACAGGAACGGTCCCTTCAGATTTCGGAATAAATTCTTGGACTTTTGTGCGCTGCCAGATAAAATCACGGTTTACTATGCACCTTGTCCGTGGAACTCATCTGCTTGGAGCCTCCCCAGTTGAGGGCGCAGTCAAAATAGCAGGGAGAGCTATTATTTTTCCCCCTCCCCTTATCTCCACCAACATGGACTCTAGATTTTCATTAGATTAACATATGTTATCACGCAGGATGGGATTTAATGATGATTTTACATATAAACACACCCCCCCTCGCTTACTTATATGGTCATTTCTGAACAGACTATAGCCCTGTAAATTAACCGCCCAGTCATGGCTCTCGTCCAGCCATGTCTCAGATATCCCCACCATGTCATAATTATGTTCCAACAAAATTAATTCTAATTCCTCCATTTTGTTGGTGAGGCTCCTGGCATTAGTATACATGCACTTTTTGTATCTCTCTGTACCTCTATTCTTTCTTAAATTATTAACTGTTCAAACCCCACCCCCATGCCACCCCCACCCCCAATTTCATTATTTGTGCCCAGGTCTCTATCTGCACTGTCTTCCCCTACTATAAAATGAATACCCTCCCCCAGTCCCTAGTTTAAACACTCCTACAACCTTCTTGCCATTTTCTCCCCAGCACAGCTGCACCCTCCCCATTGAGGTGCAGCCCATCCCTCGCGTAGAACCTGTAGCCAACTGAGAAGTCGGCCCAGTTCTGCAGGAACCCAAACCCCTCCTTCCTACACCAATTCCTGTGCCACTTATTTACCTCCCTAATCTCCCATTGCCTCTCTGGCGTGGCACGTGGTACAGGCAGTATTTGAGAAAATACTACCTTGGAGGTCCTTGCTTTAAGCTTACAGCCTAATTCCCTGAAATCATCTTTAAGGACCTTCCACCTACCTCTAACTTTGTCATTTGTGCCAATGTGCACCATGACCGCTGGATCCTTACCAGCCCCTCCCAGTAATCTGTCAACCCGATCAGCGATGTGTCGGACTCGAGTGCCAGGTAGGCAGGACACCGTTCGACGATCCCTGTCTTTGTTTCAGATTGCCCTATCTGTTCCCCTAATAATTGAGTGCCCTACTACCAGCACCTGTCTGGCCTGCCCTGCTCTCCTAATTCCCCCCTTGCTGGAGCAGACACTCCTCCGTCTTTCAGAGGGCATGCCTTGCTGCAGCAGTGCTACCCCTGTACTGACACCCCCCTCATCTGTCAACTTAGCAAACTTATTGGGGTGTGCCAGATCAGGACTAGCCTCCTTGGTGCTCTTTCCTCTACCCCACCTTCTAACTGTCACCCAGCTTGCTGCTTCACTGTCCTGCAGCTCTAACCTAGCATCCCCCCTCATCTATCCCATTGAGCGTCTGCTCAGTGAGCAGAAGACTCCTTTCCATATTGTCTATGGATCTCAGTGTTGCCAGCTGCACATTTAGATCCAGTATCTGGGTGTCACTGGGTTACCGCGACAGAACAGACCTGGAAGACGGCTTCTGCTTTGCCGCTGAGAAGAAGCACTTCTCTGGCATATTAAGGGTGTTTGTTTTCTTTCAGCAGGACAGGGGTTAATCTACCATATGGAAATCCCTGCTACCAGCTGTGCTTGGTTAACCACTCCTCTCTCCTATAAGAGCTAGGTCTGCTGGCCAGATCTTTTTCTGAGTTAGCATTTGCTACAAAGATCTAGAGAAGGAGGAGGAGAAGCTGGTGGTTGGAGTGCTGGAGGAATTTATTGTGCAACTGGTGCTTGGTTTGTAAGCTTGGAAATTCCTCATCCCATCCTGCTTTATTTTCATCACCTGCCCTTCACACCCTGGTGTATACCTCTGTGGATTGTGAGAGTATTATCTGTGAGTGGAATTTTCTTTGACCCTTGTCTTGTTCCCCTGTCTGTCGGGTTTGTGTACTTCAGTGCACAGTAGCGCCTCTCTTCACTGGGTGGGCGGAAGGGGACAGATGCAGGGCTGAAGATAGGAGACAGGGCTAGGGCGGAGGTCCCGGCGTCCTCGCCATCGGAGGTATCCCGAGGAACAGGGCGAGTTAGGGTGCCCCCTAGTGTCAGGGCCAGGAAAGGTGCCCCTGGTCCCAGTTTACTTGCCAGCCTTCTGTCACAACTGTGCCACCTGTGGTAGCCTCACTGCTGCGCTGTAGGCCAGCTCTGTTTAGGTGCATCCCTGTTTCCACTCTACTGACATCTAGTGGAGCCTGCACCTACCTACATTGTAGCAGCGTGACACTGGGCTTCCAAATGCACAACGTGCTCACATCTCGCACAGCAGTATGCACCTTCGACTGGCTGTTCGAGGATTGCATACGTGTGGCAAGATGTACTCTGGATGGCATTGGCAATAGTGGAGCACATTCCTAATGGGGATTGCACCAGACAGAAAAGATAAGTAAGAATAAATAAAACGTATTAATAAAATATAACATCAATTCAGTAATACCTCCCTTGGAAACTCCCTGAATCCAAAGTCACTGAATCACAAGTCACACTCTTTCCACCGTTCGCACTTACACTCCGGTCACACTCAGCTCGCTCACACTCGCTCAGGCAGAAGATTTAAAGCAATTTTTGTTTCCCTTCACCAGCAAACCACTCTGCAGCTTAATGCACTTGTAAAAATTAGATACATAAGGCTTTCATGTGATGTAACATTTGTCACGATAGAAACAAAAAAAAATCACAAAACCAAAGACTTATCAGCAGCCCCTCTTTGTACAGTCCACTACTCTTACATAGGTATGATAAATTGTATGAACATTGAGTTCAGCTGAGATTGAGCCAGATTAGGAGAAGCAATGGATGTAAATTATCCTTACTACCAGATTCTGCAGATTGCGAGATAGAGTTGGTAGCTCCTGTCAATGTACAGGAGCCATCCATCATGTTGGAACACTTTTGAGGGTTGGGGGTTGGACATATACATGACATCTTGAAACACTATGTGATGAGCATGACCATCTATTTCCTAAGGTGCAGTTGTCTCCAGTGATACATAAGGGTAGTAGTATTCCAGGTAAGCAGGAGCTGACTTACCCAAACCCCTTTTACCTTGATGTTGGCAAGGCGAGAAGACATGATGGGTAGGTCTGATCTTTTGTGGCAGCCCACTTGTGGTCTATATACAAATGCTTCTCACTAAATTAAAATATCATCAAAAAGTTAATTTATTTCAGTTTTTCAATACAAAAAGTGAAACTAAAATTATATAGAGTCATTACAAATAGAGTGATCTATTACAAGTGTTTATTTCTGTTAATGTTGAAGATTATGGCTTACACCCAATGAAAACCCAAAAGTCTTTATCTCAGCTTTAGAATAGTTAACAAAAAACACCTGAAAAGGTTTCAGTAGGCTCCACAATCATGGGGAAGACTGCTGACTTGACAGATGTCCAGAAGGCAGTCATTGACACACTCCACAAGAAGGGTAAGCCACAAAAGGTCATTGCTAAAGAAGCTGGCTGTTCACAGAGTGCTCTATCCAAGCATATTAACCCCTTCATGACCAAGCCTATTTTGACCTTAATGACCAGGCCATTTTTTGCAATTCTTACCAGTGTCCCTTTATGAGGTAATAACTCAGGAACGCTTCAACGGATCCTAGCAATTCTGAGAATGTTTTTTCGTGACATATTGGACTTCATGCTAGTGGTAAATTTAGGTCAATAATTTTTGCGTTTATTTGTGAAAAAATCAGAAATTTGGCAAAAATTTTGCAATTTTAAAATTTTGAATTTTTATTCTGTTAAACCAGAGAGTTACAGTGGGGAAAAAAAGTATTTAGTCAGTCAGCAATAGTGCAAGTTCCACCACTTAAAAAGATGAGAGGCGTCTGTAATTTACATCATAGGTAGACCTCAACTATGGGAGACAAACTGAGAAAAAAAAATCCAGAAAATCACATTGTCTGTTTTTTTTTCATTTTATTTGCATATTATGGTGGAAAATAAGTATTTGGTCAGAAACAAAATTTCATCTCAATACTTTGTGATATATCCTTTGTTGGCAATGACAGAGGTCAAACGTTTTCTGTAAGTCTTCACAAGGTTGCCACACACTGTTGTTGGTATGTTGGCCCATTCCTCCATGCAGATCTCCTCTAGAGCAGTGATGTTTTTGGCTTTTCGCTTGGCAACACGGACTTTCAACTCCCTCCAAAGGTTTTCTATAGGGTTGAGATCTGGAGACTGGCTAGGCCACTCCAGGACCTTGAAATGCTTCTTACGAAGCCACTCCTTCGTTGCCCTGGCGGTGTGCTTTGGATCATTGTCATGTTGAAAGACCCAGCCACGTTTCATCTTCAATGCCCTTGCTGATGGAAGGAGGTTTGCACTCAAAATCTCACGATACATGGCCCCATTCATTCTTTCATGTACCCGGATCAGTCGTCCTGGCCCCTTTGCAGAGAAACAGCCCCAAAGCATGATGTTTCCACCACCATGCTTTACAGTAGGTATGGTGTTTGATGGATGCAACTCAGTATTCTTTTTCCTCCAAACACGACAAGCTGTGTTTCTACCAAACAGTTCCAGTTTGTTTTCATCAGACCATAGGACATTCTCCCAAAACTCCTCTGGATCATCCAAATGCTCTCTAGCAAACTTCAGTCGGGCCCGAACATGTACAGGCTTAAGCAGTGGGACACGTCTGGCACTGCAGGATCTGAGTCCATGGTGGCGTAGTGTGTTACTTATGGTAGGCCTTGTTACATTGGTCCCAGCTCTCTGCAGTTCATTCACTAGGTCCCCCCGCGTGGTTCTGGGATTTTTGCTCACCGTTCTTGTGATCATTCTGACCCCACGGGGTGGGATTTTGCGTGGAGCACCAGATCGAGGGAGATTATCAGTGGTCTTGTATGTCTTCCATTTTCTAATTATTGCTCCCACAGTTGATTTCTTCACTCCAAGCTGGTTGGCTATTGCAGATTCAGTCTTCCCAGCCTGGTGCAGGGCTACAATTTTGTTTCTGGTGTCCCCTGACAGCTCTTTGGTCTTCACCATAGTGGAGTTTGGTGTCAGACTGTTTGAGGGTGTGCACAGGTGTCTTTATACTGATAACAAGTTTAAACAGGTGCCATTACTACAGGTAATGAGTGGAGGAAAGAGGAGACTCTTAAAGAAGAAGTTACAGGTCTGTGAGAGCCAGAAATCTTGATTGCTTGTTTCTGACCAAATACTTATTTTCCACCATAATATGCAAATAAAATGAAAAAAAAACAGACAATGTGATTTTCTGGATTTTTTTTTCTCAGTTTGTCTCCCATAGTTGAGGTCTACCTATGATGTAAATTACAGACGCCTCTCATCTTTTTAAGTGGTGGAACTTGCACTATTGCTGACTGACTAAATACTTTTTTTCCCCACTGTATGTGACACAAAATAGTTACTAAATAACATTTCCCACATGTCTACTTTACATCAGCACAATTTTGGAAACAAAATATTTTTTTGTTAGGAAGTTATAGGGGTTAAAATTTGACCAGCGATTTCTCATTTTTACACCAAAATTTACAAAACCATTTTTTTAGAGACCACCTCGTATTTGAAGTCACTTTGAGGGGTCTATATGGCAGAAAATACCCAAAAGTGACACAATTCTAAAAACTGCACCCCTCAAGCTACTCAAAACTACATTCAAGAAGATTATTAACCCTTCAGGTGTTTCACAGGAACTAAAGCAATGTGGAAAGAAAAAATGGGCATTTCAATTTTTCCAACAAAAATTTTCTTTTAGCATCAATTTTTTCATTTTTACATGGGCAGCAGGATAAAATGGATCCTAAAATTTGTTGGGCAATTTCTCCTGAGTACACCGATACCTCATATGTGGTCATAAACCACTGTTTGGGCGCACGGCAGGGCTCAGAAGGGAAGGAGCACCATTTGACTTTTTGAATGGAAAATATGCTGGAATATTTAGCGGTTGACATGTCGCGTTTGGAGAGCCCCTGTGTGCCTAAACTTTGGAGCTCCCCCACAAGCGACCCCATTTTGGAAACTAGACCCCCAAGGAACTTATCTAGATGCATAATGATCACTTTGAATCCCCAGGTGCTTCACAAATTGATCTGTAAAAAAAAAGTACTTTTTTTACACAAAAATTTTCTTTTAGCCTCAGTTTTTTCATTTTTACATGGGCAACAGGATATAATGGAGCCTAAAATTTGTTGTGCAATTTCTCCTGAGTACACCGATACCTCATATGTAGTCATAAACCACTGTTTGGGCGTACAGCAGGGCTCAGAAGGGAAGGCGCACCATTTGACTTTTTGAATGGAAAATTAGCTCCAATCGTTATCGGACACCATGTCATGTTTGGAGAGCCCCTGTGCACCTAAACATTGGAGCTCCCCCATAAGTGACTCCATTTTGGAAACTAGACCCCTTATGGAACTTATCTAGATGTGTAGTGAGCACTTTGAACCCCCAAGTGCTTCACAAACGTTTATAACACAGAGCAGTGAAAATAAAAAATAATTTTTTTTCCTCAAAAATGATTTTTTAGCACGCTATTTTTAATTTTCACAAGGCTAACAGGAGAAATTGGACCACAGAAGTTGTTGTACAGTTTGTCCTGAGTATGCTGGTACCCCATATGCGGGGGGAACCACTGTTTGGGCGCACGGCAGGGCTCAGAAGGGAAGGAACGCCATTTGACTTTTTGAAATGCAAATTGCTTCTAATCGTTAGCGGACACCATGTCGTGTTTGGAGAGCCCCTGTGTACCTAAACATTGGAGCTCCCCCACAAATGACCCCATTTTGGAAACTAGACTCCCTAAGGAACTTATCTAGATGCATAGTGAGCACTTTGAACCCCCAAGTGCTTCACAAAAGTTTAGAACGCAGAGCCGTGAAAATAAAAAATATTTTTTTTCCTCAAAAAATTATTTTTTAGTGCGCAGTTTTTTATTTTCACAAGGGTACCAGGATAAATTTGACCCCAAAAGTTGTTGTCCAGTTTGTCCTGAGTACGCTGGTACCCCATATGTGGGGGGGAACCACTGTTTGGGCACACGTCGGGGCTCGGAAGGGAAGTAGTGACATTTTGAAATGCTGACTTTGATGGAATGGTCTGCGGGCATCATGTTACATTTGCAGAGCCCCTGATGTACCTAAACTGTGGAACCCCCCACAAGTGACCCCATTTTGGAAACTAGACCCCCCAAGGAACTTATCTAGATGTGTGGTGAGCACCTTGAACCCCCAAGCGCTTCACAGAAATTTATAACGCAGAGCCGTGAAAATAAAAAATAATTTTTTTTCCTAAAAAAAAATGATTTTTAGCCAGCAATTTTTTTTCACAAGGGTAGCAGGATAAATTGGACCCCAAAAGTTGTTGTCCAGTTTGTCCTGAGTACGCTGGTACCCCATATGTTGGGGGGAACCACTGTTTGGGTACACGTCAGGGATCGGAAGGGAAGTAGTGACATTATGAAATGCTGACTTTGATAGAATGGTCTGCGAGCTAAAAGGAATTGCGGGTAATCCATCAGACTTTTCAACTGAAGCAAGAACATTGACAGATCGCTTCAAGAGTCGGGGTTACCCCAAGAAAGTCATCTCCGCCTCATATCAAAAAGCAAGGACAAGTACTCGTGCAGTATTGCTACAAAGGAAGCCACGTGAGTCTTCAAGACCTTTAGGGATAGTGACTACTTTTAATAACCAGTGGCAGGATGTACGAAAAATTTTGAGCAAAAATTGGGGTATCCTACTGAGTGAAGCCAAGTTGGTTCCACATATATCTAATTCACCTAGTTTGGTAGCACGACGAGCTTGTAACCTTAAGGATCGGCTCTGTCAGAGCCATTATGTACGCCCCACGGTTAGACTCAATAGGGGGGCTAGGATTCTGGGGACCTACCCTTGTGGGGATTGTAATGTTTGCCAGTACATGGTTGCTCAACATGGCATTGTTTTGCCCATTTATCCTTTTCAGATTGTACCCAAAAAGACATATTTCAATTGCAAGTCACGCAATTTAGTTTATGCTCTTGTATGCAACTGTCCAAAAATATATGTGGGACAGACAACCCAAGAACTTAGAAGGAGACTACAACAACATCTGTCTAATATTTCTACTGCTAATAGGGATCGGGACAAAGGCAAACACATTACCTCAGTGGCAGCACATTTTCTAGAGGTACATCATGGACGTTCTACGGGACTAAGAGTAATGGGTTTGGAAGAGGTGCCCTTAAACATCAGAGGGGGGGGATGTAGGTCTGAGGCTGCTCAGGTGTGAATCCAAATGGATCCATAATCTGGGCAGTCTCTCTCCAGGAGGTCTTAATGAAGAATTACTCTTTACAGGGTTTTACAAACAATTATGATTTTTTGTTCGGCTCCTTTTGGGTCATTCTCTCATGGTTTGCTCTCAGCCATTTATGGTCCTTATATATCTCTATATGTCTTTTTTCAACAGCCCTTTCGGCTCCGCCCTTCGTCTGATCCAATTGGATATTGACATCTCCATTACCCTCTATTTAGTCCACGTGTATGCTCTTGGTATATTGTGAAATACTGAATTGGGATACAATCTATTAATAATTGGCTGGAACTGCCTTCTGAAAATCTGGCAAACACCTGAGCGCAGACGTATTCTTCGGCCAAGAATTATATCTACTGCAATCAAATATCTGGCTTTTCGACGGACGCATTTGTTATACACTTTTGTGGGTTTTTTGATGACAGTTGCTATATTGATACCCATAAAGTATGTATATTATTCGGACTATATGTCTATAGAGACTCATGGTGGTATAATTTAAAACAAAATATAATTGAATAAAAATATAAGGAGTATATACATATTTTGTTGTTACTTCTAAACTCTGCAGATGAATTGCATTTGATCTGCATAAAAAACCATGGTTTTTTAAAAGAAAAGTATAGAGTGTTTACCGAATATATATAGGTATGTGCTCTAGTTATTGTATAAATTATGAGTTTATATATACATATATTAGTTTCTAATTCTTGTAGGTATTGTGCATACTCTAACTGATGTGGGTGATATATTATCTTTATGGCAGTCTGTATCTAGTAGTCGCATTGTCTTTAGCATGCGTAACATGTTCTACTTGATGCTATGTTCCATATATTATCAAATGCAGTCTATTTCGGCCTATTGCGGCTGCGAAAAGGTGGGCACTTTACTTTATTTTCCGGTGCATGAGCACCATTTTGTGTCCGGGCTCGTCAGCTGACTGTCTCCGGCAGTTGCGCGGATTCGAGCATGCGCAATAGATCCTTTTGGACGCCATCTTGGTACACCATTTATTATACCTCATCTCGGCCTACTGCGGTTGCGCAGGGCCGGATATCCCCTTCCGGCGTGTGAGCACTTGCTCTGCGTCCGGACCTCGCATGATTCATCTACTCCACACCTGTTTCCACTGGCTATGAGTTTATACTTTGGGTATTTATACACCGTTCATCCACAACATGCCACCGCTCCTGATGAAGCCAGTTGTTCTGGCGTAACGCGTCGGGCTTTTGTGCCTCTGCCTTATCCCTCTTCACTTCACCCACACTGTCTATTGGACCTAGTTCCCGCTTGCCAGCTTTATTGTGCCTCCAACAGGTTGTATGCAGGGGGCCATTTTTTCATTGGGCCCTTAGATCTTTTGCTTGCTTATTTTATAGCAGCAGTATACCTAATTTCCATACTTTGTGCATATACTGTGGAATGTGCACTCTTTATTTATTCTAGGGGCATTTTTTCCAGGATCTATTTACTATTCTATTGTATACATGCATATCCTATCTTCATGTTGGATTCATTAGCTATTTTGCACTTATAATCATATAGGGGCTAGGTGCCATATTTGGGTTTTACCATTATTTGATAGTGAGCATATTACCATTATTGTCATATTGTTAGTACATATGCTATCTATATGAATTATGTGGGTTATGTGCTAGAGGTTTTTACCCTTTTTGGGCATGTCAAATGAACGCATTGTGCGGTTTTAATTGTTTTTATTTATATTGCGTGTTGTTTTTTGTGGATGTTTCAATAAAAAGTTTATTAATTTTGCATCTTTATACATTCTATTAGTGATCCCTATTATTTACATGCCTCTTTTTTGGTCTATGTTGGAGTTTCTTAGCATGTAATTGGTGATCCCATACAGCGGTGCCCTCCATACTGTGTGAGTCTGCGGGCACCATATTACATTTTGCATAGCCCCTGATGTACTTAAACTGTGGAAACCCCCACAAGTGACCCCATTTTGGACCCAAGGAACTTATCTAGATGTGTGATGAGCACCTTGAACCCCCAAGTGCTTCACAGAAGTTTATAACGCAGAGCCGTGAAAATAAAAAATAAATTTTTTTCCACAAAAATAATTTTTTAGCCCCCAATTTTTTATTTTCCCAAGGGTACCAGTAGAAATTAGACCCCCAAAGATGTTGTGCAATTTTTCCTGAGTACGCTGATACCCCATATGTTGGGGTAAACCACTGTTTGGGCACACGTCGGGGCTTGGAAGGGAGGGAGCACCGTTTGACTTTTTGAACGCAAAATTGGCTGGAATCAATGGTTGCACCATGTCGCGTTTGGAGACCCAGCGTGGTCTATGCCCCGGAAGTGTGTCCTGCATGTGAAGACTTCCGGGGCATAGACCGCGCTGGAAAATACCGGCGCATGCGCAGTAGCGATTTTATGCTACACCCACAGTTGGGCAAAGCATACTGCACAGGCGCCGGGGGCCTTTACATTGCGCAAGCGCGGAAACCAACGGCGTCTGTGGTATTCACAGACAAAGATTACATGAAGCAAGCCGAGGAGGTGGGGGGGAGAAGACCACTAAGCCACGCCCATCGGACCGGACCGCGGCGATTTGCATGCATCATCAACAAGCTAAAAAAGGTATTTATGCCTCAAAGGTGCGGGGTCGGGGGGAGTTAAAAGCCCGAATAGAATCCTTATGGGATGCACAATTTAGTGATATCTTTACATGATATCACTAAATATGGGTGACAGATTCCCTTTAAGCCACTCATGATCAATAGCCAATGGGCCAAGGAGAAAAATAACTGGATTGTTGCTCAGTGGTCCAAAGAATTGTTTTCAGATGAAAGTAAATTTTACATTTCATTTGGAAATCAAGGTCCCAGAGTCTGGAGGAAGAGGGGTGAGGAACAAATTCCAAGCTGCTTGAGGTCTAGTGTGAAGTTTCCACAATCAGTGATGGTTTGGGGAGCCATGTCATCTGCTGTTGTAGGTACACTGTGTTTTATCAAGACCAAAGTCAACGTGGCCTTCTACCAGGAAATTTTAGAGCACTTCATGCTTCCCTCCGCCGACAAGCTTTTTGGAGATAGAAATTTAATTCTCTTGCAGGAATTGGCACCTGTCCACGCTGCCAAAAGTACCAATACCTGGTTTAAAAACAACAGTATCACTGTGCACAATGCAGATGAGCTGAAGGCTGCTATCAAAGCAACCTGGGCTTCCATAACACCTCAGCAGTGCCACAGGCTGATCGCCTCCATGCCACGCTGCATTGATGCAATAATTGATGCAAAAGGAGCCCCGACCAAGGATTGACTGCATTTACTGAACATACATTTCAGTGGGCCAACATTTCAGATTTTAAAATCAATTTTCCAGCTGGTGTTATAAAGTATTCTAATTTACTGAGATAATGACTTCTGGGTTTTCATTGGCTTTAAGCCATAATCATCAACATTAACAGAAATAAACACTTGAAATAGATCACTCTGTTTGTAATGACTCAATATAATATATGAATTTCACTTTTTGTATATAAGAACTGAAATAAATTAACTTTTTGATGATATTCTAATTTTGTGAGAAGCACCTGTATCGCTCCAAGAAAATATCCAGACAAATAATTGCTCAAGACAGACGACTTTGCTTCAGGCCCACTTTTACAATTGTTGCCCTTTCCAGATGGGCTAAGAGCTGAAAAGTCGAGTCATTATGTGCAGTTTCTTGCAGTCAAGTCAGCTCTTGTTGTGTGAAAAGCTATGTCCTGCCCATTTCTTTATGGTACTGCTTTAGTTTACACTGGTTTTGTATGGATTGATGAAAGCTATTAGTTTAAAAAGGAAGCCTGTAGATTTTTAGATGTTGTTCTGCAAAGTTTTGTAACTTCCTGAATGAGCTGTTGCAACACTCTTGATGTAATTGTGATTTTTTTGTGTTGTCCCAGAGCCCTTAGAAATAATATTAGAATGTTTCCAGAAAGTGAACAAGTTGTATTTCTCATTTATTCTTGCTTTTATTGTGGGATGTAGGGTTCTTATAGGAATTCTGTAAAGTTCTTTAGTTTAGTTCTCCAGAGGGAAATTACTTTATATGATTGACAGATGACATTGTGACAGTAATAATTCAAGAAATGACATAAGTTTAGTCAGCTTCACTTTCTCTGATATCACATTTCGATACTGTGATTGTCCAGAATTAGAAAAACATGGCTGATTTTTTGCATGCCACACCAGTCCACAGCTTTTGTGTGATGGTACTGCTTGACCTCATTCACTTTAATTTTGATGAACTGCAATATCAAGATCCATGGACAGATGTGGAGCTATTCAGTAAAAAAAAGAGCCACACTTTTCTAATCCTTCAAAATATTGGAAAAGGGGAAATGTGAAATATATGCAATGACCAAGGTCATCATAGTGAAGGAGCGAGCAATCTAGCTTCCAATGCATTGTGTTTTTGCCTTTTTTTCCTCATTTCTTTGGCTTGAACATGTGATATATATATCTATAATATAACTGTGGGAGCGTCACTCTGTCTGAAGCCTTTATAGACTGCTCAAGCACGACGCGCCTGCGCAGTCTGGCTCCAGACAGAATGAGGCATCCAGCAGTGAGGAATGTGTATGGTGCCGGAGATGGCGGTACCGTACACACTGCATACCGCGATTTCCGGCGCCATACTTGCATACTTACCTGACCGGGAAGAGTGTTGCCGCGAAGCTTCTCTTCAGCCAGAGAAGGGGGCCGGAGTGCGCGTGAGTATCGCGCATGCGCGTAGCGCTATCCAGCGCCATTTTACTGAAGACACATTTGCAGTGTGTCTTCAGCAATATGGCGCCGGACCGCGCAGCATGAGCATGCTAGCACTCCTCCCCCGGCCTCCAGCAGAATGTGACAGCGCTGGAACACAAGGAAGAAAGGTGAGTATATTTTTTTATGTGTGCCATTTAATAGGGGTGAGGGGGACCATGCATACCAGGAAAGGGGTGCGAGTGGACCATGCATACTAGGATTGGGGGGTGAGGGGACCATGCATATCAGGATTGGGGGTGAAGGGACCATGCATACCAGGAAAGGGGGGGTGAGAGGGCCATGCATACCAGGATTGGGGGGTCAGGGGAACTTGCATATCTGGATTGGGTGTGAGGGGACCATTCATACCAGGAAAGGTGGTGAGGGGACCATGCATACCAGGATAGGTGGGGTGAGAGGGACCCAGCATACCAGGATGGGGGGGTGAGGGGGACCATGCATACCAGGATTGGGGGGCGAGGGGGCCATGCATACCAGGATAGGGGAGTAAGGGGACCGTGCATACCAGGATTGGGGGGTGAGGGGACCATGCATACCAGGATTTGGGGGGTGAGGGGACCATGTATACTAGGATAGGGGGTGAGGGGACCATGCATTCCAGGATTGGGGGTGAGGGGACCATGCATACAGGATTGGGGGGTGAGGGGACCATGCATACCAGGATGGGGGGGTGAGGGGGACCATTCATATCAGGATTGGGGGATGAGGGGGCCATGCATACCAGGGTTGGGAGATGAGGGGTACCATGCATACCAGGATAGGGGGGTGAGAGGACCATACATACCAGGATGGGGGGGCGAGGGGACCATGCATACCAGGATTGGGGGATGAGGGGACCATGCATACAAGGATAGGGGGGGCAAGAGGACCATGCATACCAGGATAGGGGGGCAAGAGGACCATGCATACTGGGGTGAGGGGACCATGCATACCAGGATAGGGGGGTTCGGGGACCATGCATACCAGGATAGGGGGGTTCAGGAACCATGCATACCAGGATATGGGACTGAGAAGACCATGCATATCAGGATAGGGGGGTGAGGGGACCATGGATTCCAGGATAGGGGGGTTTGGGGACCATGCATACCAGGATAGGGGGGTGAGGGGACCATGCATTCCAGGATATGGGGGTGAGGGGACCATGCATACCAGGATAGGGGAGTGAGGGGACCATGCATACCAGGATAGGGGGGGCGAGAGGACCATGCATACCAGGATGGGGGGGCGAGAGGACCATGCATACCAGGATAGGGGGGGCGAGAGGACCATGCATACCAGGATAGGGGGTACGGGGACCATGCATACCAGGATGGCGGGGTGAGAGGACCATGCATACCAGGACTGGGGGGTGAGGGGACCATGCATACCAGAATAGGGTGATGAGGGGACCATGCATACCAGGATGGGGGGGTGAGAGGACCATGCATACCAGGAAAGGGGGATGAGAGGACCATGCATACCAGGAAAGGGGGGTGAGAGGACTATGCATACCAGGAAAGGGGGGCGAGGTGACAATGCATACCAGGAAAGGGGGTGAAGGGACCATGCATAACAGGATTGGCAGGCGAGGGGACCATGCATACCAGGATAGGGGAGTGAGGGGTCCATGCATACCAGGATTAGGGGGTGAGGGGACCATACATACCAGGATTGGGGGGGTGAGGGGACCATACATACCAGGATTGAGGGGTGAGGGGACCATGCATACCAGGATAGGAGGGGGCAGCACATACCAGGATAGGAGACCATGTACCAATAAAAATGCTCGCAACCCGGGCGTAGAACAGGTTCATAGCTAGTATATATATATATGTATATATATATATATATATATATATATATATATATATATACAGTGGGGCAAAAAAGTATTTAGTCAGTCAGCAATAGTGCAAGTTCCACCACTTAAAAAGATGAGAGGCGTCTGTAATTTACATCATAGGTAGACCTCAACTATGGGAGACAAACTGAGAAAAAAAAATCCAGAAAATCACATTGTCTGTTTTTTTTTCATTTTATTTGCATATTATGGTGGAAAATAAGTATTTGGTCAGAAACAAAATTTCATCTCAATACTTTGTGATATATCCTTTGTTGGCAATGACAGAGGTCAAACGTTTTCTGTAAGTCTTCACAAGGTTGCCACACACTGTTGTTGGTATGTTGGCCCATTCCTCCATGCAGATCTCCTCTAGAGCAGTGATGTTTTTGGCTTTTCGCTTGGCAACACGGACTTTCAACTCCCTCCAAAGGTTTTCTATAGGGTTGAGATCTGGAGACTGGCTAGGCCACTCCAGGACCTTGAAATGCTTCTTACGAAGCCACTCCTTCGTTGCCCTGGCGGTGTGCTTTGGATCATTGTCATGTTGAAAGACCCAGCCACGTTTCATCTTCAATGCCCTTGCTGATGGAAGGAGGTTTGCACTCAAAATCTCACGATACATGGCCCCATTCATTCTTTCATGTACCCGGATCAGTCGTCCTGGCCCCTTTGCAGAGAAACAGCCCCAAAGCATGATGTTTCCACCACCATGCTTTACAGTAGGTATGGTGTTTGATGGATGCAACTCAGTATTCTTTTTCCTCCAAACACGACAAGCTGTGTTTCTACCAAACAGTTCCAGTTTGGTTTCATCAGACCATAGGACATTCTCCCAAAACTCCTCTGGATCATCCAAATGCTCTCTAGCAAACTTCAGACGGGCCCGGACATGTACAGGCTTAAGCAGTGGGACACGTCTGGCACTGCAGGATCTGAGTCCATGGTGGCGTAGTGTGTTACTTATGGTAGGCCTCCTTACATTGGTCCCAGCTCTCTGCAGCTCATTCACTAGGTCCCCCCGCGTGGTTCTGGGATTTTTGCTCACCGTTCTTGTGATCATTCTGACCCCACGGGGTGGGATTTTGCGTGGAGCACCAGATCGAGGGAGATTATCAGTGGTCTTGTATGTCTTCCATTTTCTAATTATTGCTCCTACAGTTGATTTCTTCACTCCAAGCTGGTTGGCTATTGCAGATTCAGTCTTCCCAGCCTGGTGCAGGGCTACAATTTTGTTTCTGGTGTCCTTTGACAGCTCTTTGGTCTTCACCATAGTGGAGTTTGGAGTCAGACTGTTTGAGGGTGTGCACAAGTGTCTTTTTATACTGATAACAAGTTTAAACAGGTGCCATTACTACAGGTAATGAGTGGAGGAAAGAGGAGACTCTTAAAGAAGAAGTTACAGGTCTGTGAGAGCCAGAAATCTTGATTGCTTGTTTCTGACCAAATACTTATTTTCCACCATAATATGCAAATAAAATGGAAAAAAAACAGACAATGTGATTTTCTGGATTTTTTTTTCTCAGTTTGTCTCCCATAGTTGAGGTCTACCTATGATGTAAATTACAGACGCCTCTCATCTTTTTAAGTGGTGGAACTTGCACTATTGCTGACTGACTAAATACTTTTTTGCCCCACTGTATATATATATATATATATATATACACAGTGGGGAAAAAAGTATTTAGTCAGCCACCAAATGTGCAAGTTCTCCCACTTAAAAAAATGAGTGAGGCCTGGAATTTACATCATATGTAGACCACAACTATGAAAGTCAAAATGAGAAAACAAATCCAGAAAATCACCTTTTCTGATTTGGCAAGATTTATTTTTCAAATTATGGTGGAAAACAAGTATTTGGTCCTTAACAAAAGTTCCTCTCAATATTTTGTTAAATATCCTTTGTTGACAATGACAGAGGTCAAACATTTTCTGTAAGTCTTCACAAGGTTGGCACACACTGTTGGTGGTATGTGGGCCCATTCCTCCATGCAGATTTCCTCTATAACAGTGATGTTTTGGGCCTTTCGTTGGGAAACACGGACTATCAAATCTCTCCAAAGGTTTTCTATGGGGTTGAGATCAGGAGACTGGCTAGGCCACTCCAGGACCTTCATATGCTTCTTACGAAGCCACTCCTTCATTACCCTGGCGGTGTGCTTGGGATCATTATCATGCTGACAGACCCATCCACATTTCATCTTCAATGCTCTTGCTGATGGAAGGAGGTTTGTACTCAAAATCTCACGATACATGGCCCCATTCATTCTTTCATGTATACGGATCAGTCGTCCTGGTCCCTTTGCAGAGAAACAGCCTCAAAGCATGATGTTGCCACCCCTATGCTTCATAGTAGGAATGGTGTTCTTTGGCTGCAACTCAGCATTGTCTTCTCCAAACATGACGAGTTTTGTTTCTACCAAATAGTTCTACTTTGGTTTCATCAGACCATATGGCATTCTCCCAATACTCTTCTGGATAATCCACATGCTCTCTAGCAAACTTCAGATGGGTCTGGACATGTAGATAACATTATGTGGAGTGATGAAGCTTCTTTCAAATTATCTGGCCATATTAACAGACATAATTGTATTGACTGGTATAATGAGAACATGCATTTAACAACTAAATGAGCCTGGTGTCAATGTTTGGGGTGGTATTTCAAGTTTTGGTGTTTTTGGACAATTTTTTGATGGAACAGTCACAGGAGATAAGTATCTCGAAATTCTAATGAATCGAGTTGTTCCCCAGTTACAGCAACAGCGAAATTTAAATGACCTTTATTTCCAACAAGATGGGGCCCCTCTACATTATTCAAGAGTAGTCCGCGAATATCTTGATGAAACATTTCCTAATAAATGGATTGGCCCACTTGATTGGCCGGCACGTTCACCAGACTTGACCCCAATGGATATTTTCTTTTGGGGAGTACTCAACGACAAAGTTTATAGTCGAAAACCAAAAAGTGTCAGTGATTTGAAAAACTACATAAGAGATGCATTTCAAGAAATAAATACCCAAAGAGACTTGTGCAAAAATGGTTGCCGAAGCATAAGAGACAGACTTCCAAGCTATGCAAATTGTGGTGGAAAACAGATTGAGCACCTGCGTTGATAAAATTTAAGGGCTTTTATATTATTGTTCATAATAAAATTGAATGGTCAATGTTATGCTTGTGTTAGTAAATATAATTTTATATATAAATCAAAATAAATGTTATTATTTTCTGTCCACCTACTTTTGGACCACCCTGTATATACACTGCGTGCAGAATTATTAGGCAAGTTGTATTTGAGAGGATTCTTTTTATTATTGAACAACAACTATGTTCTCAATCAACCCAAAAGACTCATAAATATCAAAACTTAATATTTTTGGAAGTTGGAGTGAGTTTTTTAAGATTTGGCTATCTTAGGATGTCTGTTTTTTCAGGTAACTATTACTGTGCAGAATTATTAGGCAACTTAATGAGAACCAAATATATACCCATCTCACTTGTTTATTTTCACCAGGTAAACCAATATAACAACACAAAATTTAGAAATAAACATTTCTGACATTCAAAACCAAAAAAAAAAACAATCAGTGACCAATATAGCCATCTTTATTTACGATGACACGCAAAAGCCTTCCATCCATACATTCTGTCAGTTGCTTGATTTGTTTACGATCAACATTGCCTGCAGCAGCCACCACAAACCTCCCAGACAATGTTCTGAGAGGTGTACTGTTTTCCCTCCCTGTAGATCTCACATTTTATGAGGGACCACAGGTTCTCTATGGGGTTCAGATTAGGTGAACAAGGGGGCCATGTCATTATTTTTTCTTCTTTTAGCCCTTTACTGGCCAGCCACGCTGTGGAGTATTTGGATGCATGTGATAGAGCATTGTCCTGCGTGAAAATCATGTTTTTCTTGAACGATACCGACTTCTTCCTGTACCACTGCTTGAAGAAGGTGTCTTCCAGAAACTGGCAGTAGGTCTGGGAGTTGAGCTTCACTCCATCCTCAACCCGAAAAGGTGCCACAAGTTCATCTTTGATGATACCAGCCCATACCAGTACCCCACATCCACCTTGCTGGCGTCTGAGTCGGAATGGAGCTCTCTGCCCTTTACTGATCCAGCTTCGGGCCCATCCATCTGGCCCATCAAGAGTCACTCTCATTTCATCAGTCCATAAAATCTTAGAAAAATCAGTCTTAAGATATTTCTTGGTCCAGTCTTGACGTTTTATCTTTTGTTTCTTGTTCAACGGTGGTCATTTTTCAGCCTTCCTTACCTTGGCCATGTCCCTGAGCGTGGCACACCTTGTGCTTTTTGATACTCCAGTAATGTTGCAGCTCTGAGATATGACAAAACTGGTGGCAAATGGCATCTTGGCAGCTTGACGCTCGATTTTTCTCAATTCATGGGCAGTTATTTTGCGCCTTTTTTTTATCAACACGCTTCTTGCGATGCTGTTGGCTATTTGCCATGAAAAGCTTGATTGTTCGGTGATCACACTTCAAAAGTTTGGCAATTTCAAGACTGCTGCATCCCTCTGCAAGACATCTCACAATTTTTGACTTTTCAGAGTACGTCAAATCTCTCTTCTGACCCATTTTGCCAAAGGAAAGGAAGTTGCCTAATAATTAAGCACACCTTATATAGGGTGTTGATATCATAGACCACACCCCTCCTCATTACAGAGATGCAAATCATCTGATTTACGTAATCGGCAGTTGGCTTTCAAGCCTATACAGCTTGCAGTAGGACAACATGTATAAAAAGGATGATGTGATCAAAATACTCATTTGCCTAATAATTCTGCACACAGTGTACAGCACTGGCAATAATTAAGACAACCACCACATCAAAACCCTGTCATGGGCAGCCCATTCTCCAAACCTGAACCCCATTGAAAATCTCTGGAATGTAATCAAGATGATGATGGATGGATGGTCACAAGCCATCAAAGAAGAACTGCTTACATTTTTGCACCAGAAGCAGTGTGAAAGACTGGTGGCAAGCATGCCAAGACGCATGAAAGCTGTTTTTAAAAATCATAGTTATTCCACAAAATATTAATTTCTGAACTCTTCCTGAGTTAAAACATTAGTATTGTTGTTTCTAAATGATTATGAACTTGTTTTCTTTGCATTATTTGAAGTCTAAAAGCACTGTTTTTTTTTAATTTTGAGCATTTTCTTTGTCAGAAAAAAATACAAAATTTTTGGCTTAGAAATTCGGAGACATGTTGTCAGAAGTTTATAGACTAAAAGAACAATTTATATTTTACTCAAAAATATACCTATAAAGAGAAAAATCAGACAAACTGAACATTTGAAAGTGGTCTCTTAATTTTTGCCAGAACTGTATATAATATTAATGATTCATAAATGTAAAATTGTTTGGTGGTAGCTAATATAATTGGATTTGGAGCCATGAATGCAGTAGCGTTGGTACTTCTTAAGGCCCCGTTACACATAACAATGTCCCAGCGATCCCACCAACGATCCGACATGGATGGGATTGCTGGGACATAGTTAGGCTGATCGCTGGTGAGCTGTCACATAGACAGCCCCTCCAGTGATCAGGACCAGTGAGCAAGCTGGTTTCCAATGTAATCAGAGGGTATCTAAGAGCCGCGCGGCTCTTAGATACCCGCTGTTTACATTGGAAACCAGCGTCCAGCTTTGCTGATCGCCGGTCTCTCGCTGCCACGCGCAGTGATGGAATGCTGGCCAGCGGGAGACCAACGATCAAAAAATGGCCCAGGACGTTCGAGTGCGATCAGCGATACCCGGCAGGGGGGCCGGTCGCTGATCCATGTCACACACAGCGATCTCGCTGGCGAGATCGCTGTGGCGTCACAAAATCAGCGATCTCGCTGGCGAGATCGCCGTGTGTGATAGGGCCTTTAGGTTCATTCGTCACTGGGAACATTTAGGCCTAAATTGTATTCCATTGTGTTCCTTAAAGATATTCAATAAATGGAGAACTTCAAACAAGAACTTTAAGCAAAATTATCAGATTTATCTCCTGAATTCAGTCATTGGCATCATATAAGAGGCCACAAAATTGCATTCATGAAAAGGAATAGACTGTTAGAAGGGAAATAATTTTTGGGGCAAAAATACAATGTTCATTTTAAGTAAATGTTCACAAAATCTATCTGTCCATAGTTACTTCATACACAATATTACCCAATTTCAGCTTGAACTCTTGGTAGCAATGGTATAATGTTAGGAGAAGCTCTGGCACATGATAAAACAAATGCTAGTATAAAGCTCCTTAATTAAGCTCTATGTAGAAAATCACCTGCCGGCATACATGGTTGTTGTCCTGCTGAGACTCCTTCTGGTTAGCTAGCAAGTTCAACTCCTATTCCTCCATCCATCTGTAATAAAGATCCATTAGAATGAAGTCTGTATATGTGTCTACGAGGGCATTTATCTAGTGACAGGTCAGTGACATGCAGCAATTAATTTCCAGCTAGAAATGCAAAAATAATCACACTGAGATAACCTTCTGTGTTGTCTAGTATATTTCTTTTTCTCTGTTGTCCAGTATATACTTATGAGTTCATGTCCTCTTCTTTTGGAAATAATAACCATCTGGATAAATGTTCTCCTACTGTAGAGACATATACACCTCAACCTAAAAACTGCAATACCAAGAAGTAAAAGTCATGGAATTATGGAAATCGTTGGATGGATAGACATGTTACTGATAAGCAAATGAAAAAATGGAAGCAAAATTTTCAAAACGTCTTATTTTATTCAGCATTGAATATGTGTCACACAGAGAACTACACGCACTTACACTATTTGACACACTATCAATTAGGTTATTATTGGTTGTGTGAGGAATATTCTGCCAATCTGAATGTACTTGAGCACGTAAATCGCCAAGACCTGCTGCTGGCAGCTCCCTTTGCTAATGCAGAGACTCTGCAAGACATGATAGCTTGTTCTCCATCATGACCCCCATTCAGTAAAAATGTCCTCTGTGCTGGCCCTTATCCTGTGATAATGGTTTTTGTCCTTACTCCCATCCTGTAATAATGTAGTTTCATCGTGGCCCCCATCATGTAGCACTGGCCTCGGTCCTGACTCCCACCTTGTAATAATGGCGTCCTTACTGTAATAATGTCCTCTAGTCTGTAATAATGCCCCTATCCTGTAATAATGTACCCTATCCAGTAATAATGCCAGTCGTCCTGGCGCCTTTCACAAATATATTAAAGAAAAAAATTATTCTCACCTGTCCCAGTTCCCTTTATAAATAGTGTCTTCTTTGTACTCCATACAAACCACAGGTTATTGGAGCAGCACATTGCAATGACGTCATGCAACGGGTATACTGATATCTGCTTCCGGATGCTGATAACCCTGTGACTTGTATAGGTATTGCGGTGCACAGATCCTATGACTCTCTGCTCCTCAATATACTTCATTGGATATGGGTTGAGGATAAATATCCAGCTGATACAGTTGCTGGAGTTGGCGCATCCCCTTCCTCCATGGGTTTGGTCTTGGTTGCAATCTCTACAACCATGATTACTACGCTTGTGTAGACAATTTGAGGGGATGCAAATACTAATCTTTGTTACATGCAGAATTTGTATGAAATTTATAGAAGTCTCATTTTTGCTCTGGATATTACAGGGTACATAGCACACATCTGTCCTTTAGATGATTGTATGCTTTTAATGCTGAAGATTGCACTGTACGTATACTTTTCCTAGATGCTTTTGCTTGAAGGTGCAGATGGTAACGTTTGGTTGGACTCCTGCCAACAATTATCTATCAATGTTTTACAAGTCAGGCAAAGATTAATGTTTAGTACTTTAACGTGTCTCTAATACAAGGGTTCGGGGATACACTAAATTACCACCCATGGTTTCTTCATTTTCCTCCAGCTACTAATGCATCATATGTATGCAAGAAAGTGAATGACAGCAGCGTCTTGACATGCTCACTGTTTTAAAATATTATTAAAAAAAACATGTCTGGAATAATGATCAAGTTTTCTCTCTGGGCTGATAGGGGTGTCTGAGTACAGAGCCTTCTTTATGTCTTTTATCCAACATTCATCATTGACAATCACACTGCAAGCTTTATGTTTTATCCATGTGAATCCAAGGAGAATTGTTCCAACTTCTCATTTTATAAGTAAAGCTAAGAGAAAAATCACTCCACAATGGCCTCTTTTGTCACACTTTGGTGCATCAATATAAGCAATGTTATCTTCAGGAGGAATGCATTAATGAAAAGCTGTGCATGAATCCAGAATTCTCTCACTGCTGAGGAACAATCTAACACCGAGTTATCTCCTGTCATATAAATCACATTTCAGGGGAAGATGAATTTCTGCAGCATTTTTTGTACTTTCGATACATGTATTTTGGCTTGAGGCCAGGTAGTTTAATGTTTGTATCTTGCGTATTTATTACCGATTTATAACAGTAGTATTATTGTAGCAGTAATTGTGAAGCCTACACATGGTATGTGGTCCTCAAAACAATTGTGAGCCCGAATCTGAACTGCTTTTCTCAAAATACCTACCGTTAAGCTTGTTATTAATTTGTTTCTAGCCATCAATAAGAACAGTTGC
Source organism: Dendrobates tinctorius (assembly GCF_039654945.1). Classification (NCBI taxonomy): domain Eukaryota; kingdom Metazoa; phylum Chordata; class Amphibia; order Anura; family Dendrobatidae; genus Dendrobates; species Dendrobates tinctorius. The sequence continues at coordinate 5,640,420 of NW_027361672.1, forward strand.
TGAATGGGGGACAATCATCAATGATGTTGGAGAATGCATTGATGAGTTGCCAAAAGTGCAACGAGTTTATAGATTTTATCTGGTCTCCCCATATTGATGACCTATCATATCTAGAGAGCATGAGGTAGGGATTAAAACACAGATTTTAATGATGTGTCACTTGCCCAGCTCTGTGCTGTGTGGTGCTGTGAAAGGTGTAGTGCTGGACGGAAGATATACTATATTTCTCCCAGTAGGATAAGATTTGGCCTGGATTTTCCCTAAGGTTGAGGGCCTGCAGTGATGTCATGATCACATGATCAGCCCATGTGATTGGTACCTCACCTGTGGATGTGATTATGGTCTATGTAATGGAGGTTGTTGTTTGGCACATGGTCCGTGTGCAGGGTATGAGGAACTAGACTGGAGTTAGCCTGAATTGGTTTTTCTATTGTTGGATTACACATGCTGCAAAGTTTTGCGACAAGACTCATAGCAACCCTGAGAATGGCTCCTTGTGAATGCCGCTGACCAGGCAGCCGCTTAGTTAAACCCATCCCATGCAAGGGTGAGCCTGAGTGGTTCTCCAAGCTGGAATAGGTTTGTGTTTTTTCTTTCTTTCTGCCACATATTGCTTAAACTGTTAATAAACCACTGAAGTTTGGTCTCTAAGCCTATGTGTTGCCTTATTACTGCTGCCCTGCCACTGCCTACCAGAGCAAATCCCTACAGCTGTTGCTTACTTATTCTGAAGGTTTTATCACCTTGTGATTATCATTGTCTGGATTACAGTAACTAAACCAGTGTATGCTTGCTAGTCTGACTACGCCCCTTCTGTAATAAGCAGCTCACTGTCTATTGAGTATGTACACAGAGAGTCTGGTGTGGGTGGAGTTAGGTTTCTCAGCTCTGCTTCATTCTAATTCTAAACGTTCTGATGTGTCAGAACGGCTGCACCCAGTAATCTAAGTGATACATTGTTGGATTCAGCTTCTCTTTGCCTACAGTATGCTGCTCTCAGATGAGATAGGGTATCAAAAACCTGCTGACAGACTCCTTTAATTTGCTGACATTATTAATATTTGCACTCCGTATCTCTTTGGTGCAAACTTTATGCACTCCTATCTAGAAGATGACCTACCTAAATCAGGCCCAAACACATACCAAATAAGCTTTACTTTCAAAATGATGACTTGTGTATTATATGGCTAGCAATGTCAGCATCATTAAAGCACCACTCCAGCGTTTTGTTCTATTGCACTGCTGGAGTGGTGCTTTAAAGTCCCCTGCCCCCTGTCTCATACTCACCTTTTGGTGTTTTCATCTGTTTTCACTACCGCTCCCATCTGTTTCCAGAGAAAAATGACCTGGCCACAGGAGCAATGTTTGATGGAGTTGCACAGAGGTCACTTTTTAATACGAGGCTATGAGAGACTCGTTCTGGCCTCGTTCTGGGTGTCATAGACTTGTATTGAGAGCTTGTGATGTAGCATCTGACTTCAAGACAGTCAAAACTACTGTCACAAGATGGCTCCGCAGGTCTGGAGCAGCACCAAAAAATGGTGAAGGCGCCGGAGAATGAGTATATGACCAGGGACAGGTGACGTACATTTAAAGCTCCACTCCAGTGGTGAAAAACAAACGCTGGAGTGGTGCTTTAATATCATTGTGATCTTTGTTTCTACAGTATAAAGCTATGTTCCCAGATTCTCTGCACCATTTCTGCACCCATTAAATAAAATAGGTTACCTTTTTTTTTTTAAGTAAGGAGCATAAAAAAACTCACCAAATACTCATTGTGGGAACGTAGCCTAAGACAGTTCCATTTTTCAGATTATAAAAGCTATCTCAATATGGCTATTATGGAGTAGATTACTTTTGGTCGAGTGATCAAGTCTGTGTCAGTGCAGACATGGAGGCCTTGATTCATCAAAGTGTTTCAGTCAGAATTGTGGCATAAAGCATTTAGAAAAATATACGGTAACCTTTTTGGCAGTTTCAAACCATTTTTGACCAGTTCCACCAAAGTGGAAGCATTCTCTCTAACTGGAGTAAGATTTCTTGCAAGGCACACAAAGGTGCACATCACTGATAAAAAGTGCAGAATTCATAAAGTAACAAGTGTCTCTAAATTAATTTTATGCATCTTATTCCTGTATGCCCTGTTACCAGTGTTGGGCTGGGCAGCCAAGAGCCCACCTGTAACCAACTCCAGGACCCCACGTTTCAGCTACATGCAAATATGACATTATCCTCAATCACAAATTCATATAACAATGAACTGGGTTGATTGTTAAATGAATAGGTGGTCGCCTTTGTCTGCACATAGTGATTCAAATATATTATGCCAAGTACTGCTCATAAAAGAGAGTGGTTGTCCACTCCTGCACAGGGGCCCACCGGAGGATTCTCCTGTTCTCCTGTGGGTCAGTCCAAGACGGCCTGTCAATCTTAATGAATTAGAGGCAGAGTGTTTAAATATGACTCTACTTCAGCTGTCAGTTTAGATTAGCTAGTATTAAAGTCAACAATAATGTATGTGGACCTTGCTTTGTGCTCTTGGGCACAGTCAAGTGCTGAAGCTTACCTCCTAAAAGCCAAACTGCAGTATCCAGAAACTGCCACTATACAGTGAATGGAGCTGATTTTATGGCTCCTTAGTATCAGAAAAAGGCCTTCTTCAAACTATTCCCACAAAATTGGAAGCATAAACTTGACCAAAATATCTTGGTATGCTGAAGCATTTAGATTTACCTTCATTTTAACAAAGGGTTCCAACAAAACCTTTGAAAAGGAATCTTTTCTCTATCAAACTTTACAGAGGTCACAATGCTGTCAGGCAGGTAACGTTCTCAGGCATTCGCCAAACCCAGACTTGTCCATCATTACTAAGACTGAATACATATGATTGTAAAGCAGCTGTAATGCCTCATTGTTTGCAAAGAGCTTCATTCATTCTCGCAACTCACATATACAATAACTAACCTTTACCCAACACTTACTAATTTTCCCTGATAGAGGAAATTCACATTGGTTTCTTAACTGGCCATGTAAATGTACAGTAACAAAATGTCAAAAATCGCTTTCATAATTAGATTGTAAGTGAGTTACATGGTATAGGTTTTTAGAGCAGATGTTTTGAAAAAATGTCAATGAATTTGGTGGGATTGTATGTAACAAGATGGCACGGGGCAGTAGTAATGGCTGAGTCACTTAAATCTACAGTCCATGAACAGAGTCCACTGAGCACACAGTCAGCAAGCACCCCGTCCCCTTGCACCTAAAATATACAGGACAGATGAACCCCAGGCAATTTACTTCTTCTCCACAGTCACTGCAACACGGGCAATCTGGATCCAGAAACACTGCTAAAATCCAACAGGGATAACAGTTTATTAGAGAAGAGAAAAGGCAATAAAAGTAGAAAAACGTGGAAAAAGGTAGTTACAAGAATTCAGGTAAACTTCCTGCTCTTTCCCTAGTTCTTTCACTGCTGTATCAGTGGCAGCAGCAATGGCGGGAGCAACGACAGCCGCAGTATAGTCATAGTATAGTCACAGCTCTCAAGTCGATTCCTGGACCCTTATAGTCCTCGGCGGAGCATTACTCAGTCCCTGTGCCCGACAGTCCTGGCAGCCAATATTCTCCCCTGCCAGGGCTCCCTTCTGTCTCAGACGGGGATCCACTTATACCCCAAACGGGGGTCCTCACTGTTGCAGATAGGAACACACTTATACCCTTGACGTTGGGGTCTCTTGTGTCCCAGACGGGGACCCACCTGTGCCCAAGATGGGGACACACACCCTGCCTCATGCCGTCCTGCCTGGGCTCTGACCAGAAAGCAGGAACTTCCTCTTCCCTAGAGGCTGCTGGCTCAGCCCCCTAAATTAACCCCTTCTGTCCCTGCCTCTAGCATGTGCATACAAATATGGCAGTGTAAAGCACAGAGAACAATACAGAGTAAAAGGGCATCACATATTGCATTAACATCAGCAAAACATTAATGTATATAATACAGTATTTGGGTGCCGCATAAAGTGCACAGGCCTGGCACAAAGGAGAGAGGGGAGTAAATGAGGTTCTCAGCCACCTCCTTACATGTACACAGGCAATTTGTACAAGTAAAACTAAAAATATTACTATTGCGCTTGGAGTCGCCGTAAAATGAATAAAATGGAAAAACAAATATATGAGCCAGTAATGAATAACCAAATTAGGACAAACAGTATAGTTAGCATGAAACCAATCATACAAATCCCTTTGGATACTTGATATCTTCTGCTAAACGTGGAGCGAACTTGTCTCCTATTGCAGTAGGGGTTAAACTCCCACAAAAAAAAAAAGAAGAAAATGAACTCAGTCTGGAATCAAGGTGCCCAGTAACAAATATTGCACATAGATCTTATCTCCTATTGCAGTAGGGGTGAAACTACCACACAAAAAAGGATGAATTCAGTCTGAAATTACTGGGCACCTTGATTTCAGACTGAATTCATCCTTTTTTGTGTGGGAGTTTAACCCCTACTGCAATAGGAGATAAAATCTATGTGCAACATTTGTTACTGGGCACCTTGATTCCAGACTGAGTTCATTTTCTTCTTTTTTTTTTTTATGGGAGTTTAACCCCTATTGCAATAGGAGACAAGATCTATGTGCAATATTTGTTACTGGGCACCTTGATTCCAGACTGAGTTCGTTTTTTTTGTGTGTGTGGGAGTTTAAAAGGAATCTGTCACCCCTTTTTTGAGATATCATATAATGATATCATTCAATTGTGTGTCATATAAGGATTCTCTTAGTACTTTTGCTTCACCCTGACCCCGCACCTTTCATGCATAAATACCTTTTTTATATCGGTTCAGATGCCGCTGTCCGGTCCGCTGGGCGGGGCTTATTCAACTGCTCCCCCCCTCCCCTGTCTTGCTCTACACAAGAAGAAATGCATAGAGCAAGACAGGGAGGGGGGAGCAGGTGAATAAGCCCCGCCCAGCGGACCGGACAGCGGCAGTTTACATACATCTGAGCCGATATAAAAAAGGTATTTATGCGTGAAAGGTGCAGGGTCAGGGGGAAGCAAAAGTACTAAGAGAATCCTTATGTGACACACAATTGAATTATATCATTATATGATATTTCAAAAAAGGGGTGACAGATTCCCTTTAACCCCTACTGCAATAAAAGTTAAGATCTATGTGCAACATTTGTTACTGGGCACCTTGATTCCAGACTGAGTTCATTTTTTTTGTGTGGGAGTTTAACCCTTACTGCAATAGGAGACAAGTTCGCTCCACGTTTAGCATAAGATATCAAGTATCCAAAGGGATTTGTATGATTGGTTTTGTGCTAACAATAATGTTTGCCCTAATGTGGTTATTCATTACTGGCTCATATATTTGTTTTTCCATTTTATTCATTTTATGGTGACTCCAAGCGCAATAGTAATATTTTTAGTTTTATTAATTTTATTCTGACACAGACAGTGACTGGTGTATTTTACATATGCTGCTGGAGTCCGTATATATACTTGAGCGCCACTGATTGTTTGCGTTATAATTTATACAGGTAGCATCCTTTAAATGTTTTATACAGTTCTTTTTTTTTCAGTATGTAATGCGTTATAACTCCATGAGCTCTAAATGTTTGAATGTGGCTAGGCTAAGTTCCTCCGATACATTTTGTAATGCTCTGGTGTTCTTTGTAGTCTTTTTGCTGATGTAATTCGACCATAATTGATGAGGGGCTAAATAACAATGAAGTTGGCTCTGGCAAAAAGATACGCACTGGAAAGATATATGGCCGTTTTATTTTGTAAGACTTTGTATTACCAAAGATAGAGAGCTTCATTAGTTTCAAGCTGAACACTTTTTGCTCTTTGTATTCTTTGTTCCAGTAGAATCCCACGTGGCCATTATCTTTAGAACCGGACATAATGGCTAAATCGCATACCCTGCACTGTTATCTCCGCCTTTAGGCTTTCACCCAATCTTTCCTAGCTAGTGACAAATAGCCATCCTCCTCATGGAGCATTGTTCTGCAATTACAAGGCAATAATTTCTAACGTCACAATGGTCTTTGCATTTTTAAATACTGCTTGTAAAAGATTTGCTTTTTTTACTTTTTAGCTTGGTTTGACTTGGAATCTTCTATTCTGACATAATGAAGAACATTCTTCTTGGAAAACATTTCCGAACTCATTGTACAGTAGACACGCGATTTTTCAGGAAGCTTTTGTTGTAAAAAGTTGTTATCTCAGTTTATCAATTAACAAAACCGTATAGTTGACAGGGATTTCCTATAGATGTAATATGTTATGCAATGTGACACGTAGTGGTCCTTCTCAGGTACTGCAGCTTGTATCCTCTTGAGGTGAATGGGAGCAGAGATGTTTACCCAAGAGCTTCCACCACACATTGAATAGAGCTGTGTTGTTCTGGCTCCTTTCACTGCTTGTATCTGGCCTTCACCAGAACAAGAAGCATATCTAAAGCGGGTTGGGGTGGCCAGTGGGTGCTGTCACCTTGAGTCTCATACTCAGAGTGGCCTTCTCGGAGTAACTACATTGGCATGCAAATGTGAAGGCAATCATACAGTTTGTAGGCCATTATCTAATGTGGAAGATAATGTGAGGGCTATTATATAGAGTGGGAGCTAATGTGGGGGCCATTGTACAGTGTGGGGACTATCGAAGGGTCTATCATACAGTCTGAGGGCCATTATACAGTACTGGAGCTAATGTAAGGGCTATTATACTACTTTGGGGGCCATATTTCAGTGTGGGGGCCCTCAATGTATAGTAATAAAAGAAGGGTCCATCATACAGTGTGGGGCCTACTGTAGGGGTCATTATGTAGTGTGGTGACTACTGTGGGGGTCATTATACTGTGTTTGGGGAAGGAATGAGCACATCATCCTGTGTATAGGGGAGCTGTTTGCCCATCCTAGTATGTATAGGGGACTTGTGGGCCCATCTTACTGTTTGTAGGGGATCTGTTGGGGCATTATATGCTGTGTATAAGTTGTGGGCCCATAATAATGTGTATAAAGGCGCTGTACATGGGGGGGACTCAGGGGACATTTTTAAATGTTGAGTGGACACTTTAAAAGTATTGTGATCATCAAAGGTGTTGGGGTATTATTAATTTTTAGAGGAAAAATGTGAACATAGATTTCTAGGACAAATGAACGGACATTGATATTTTCTAGTTGGAATTTTTCCATCTAAATGGCAAAAATGAGGCATTACTATGTGGGGCAATCAAAGGGGCACAGTTTTTGTGACACACAGCTGGAGTAGTAATAGGGACACATACGGGTGCAGTACCTCAGCATTGGGGTACAAGTAGGAGGCGATTGTGCAGGCTGGTAATAGATGGCGATGGTGCTGGTAATGCAGGAACTCAAATAAGTCTTTGTTGTAATCTCTGCAGACGAGTCCTGGCTGGAGAAGTTATGTAACTCTGGGGCAGATGGAAAAGACGGGAAAAATGAATGATTCTACAGGAAAGAACGTCATGTGTAAGCAACTGTCTGTAACTGTGCTGTAAACTCTTATATGCTCTGCAGCAGTGTTCCCCAACTCCAGTCCTCAAGGCCCACCAACGGTTCATGTTTTCACAATTTCCTTAGTATTGCCCAGGTGAAAATTGCATCACCTGCACAGGCAATAATTTCATCACCTGTGCAATACAAAGGAAATCCTGAAAACATGACCTGTTGGTGGGTCTTGAGGACTGGAGTTGGGGAACACTGTTCTGCAGGATTGGTATCTACCACTATATGATCACCATATGGTGATAACAGTGTCCCCTGAAGCCACAATTAACATGCACACTAAAGTTGCAATTGAGGTTGCCAATTAGGGGCATACTCAGCTGTTTCACCCCCTTCCACCAAGCTTTACCCCTAGCTACACCCCTGACCAAAACTGAAAACTGTTGATCCTGGGGATGCCTGGTGTTTGACCCCCCCCAATCTGATAATCATGATTATAGGTTATCAATATCCTAAGCCTGAAAAACCGCTTTAAGGGTGTGTCGACAATCCGGAACTGGCCGCACTTTGGACGCAGTGCATGTTCACAGTGTCCAAAGAGCTGCCGTCAATTGAACGCAGGTGAATCCACATGTATTCCCTGAACCATGCAGATTCACCGCATTCATTACATTGTATGGGTGAAATTTCTCTTGTGGAGATATGCTGATATACGCACCGCATGTCCGTCTCTGCGAGTGAGCAGCGGTCGTCTGTGGATGCATAGTGGGCATGGGATTTCTTGAAATGGACCACTGTCCATTTATAAGGTAATAACTCTGGAACGCTTCCATGGATCCTGGTGATTCTGATATTGTTTTCTAGTGATATAGTGTACTTCATGGCAGTGGTAAAATTTCCTCGATATAACTTGCATTTATTTGTGAAAAAAATGGAAATTTAATTTTCATACCCTTAAATCACAGAGATATGTTGCACAAAATACTTAGTAAGTAACTTTTCCCACATGTCTACTTTACATCAGCTCAATTTTGAAACCAAAATTTTTTTTGTTAGGAAGCTATAAGGGTTAAAAGTTGACCAGCGATTTCTCATTTTTACAACATAATTTACAAAACCATTTTTTTAGGGACCACATCACATTTGAAGAAGTCACTTTGAGGGGTCTATATGACAGAAAATACCCAAAAGTGGCACCTTTCTAAAAATTGCACCCCTCAAGGTGCTCAAATCCACATTCAGGAAGTTTATTAACCCTTCAGGTGCTTCACAGGAATTTTTGGAATGTTTTAAAAAAAATGAACATTTAATTTTTTTCACAAAAAATTAACTTCAGATCCAATTTGTCTTATTTTACCAAGGGTAACTGGAGAAAATGGACCCCAAACATTGTTGTGCAATTTGTCCTGAGTATGCTGATACCCTATATGTGGGGGTAAACCACTATTTGGGCACATGGCAGAGCTCGGAAGGGAAGGAGCGCTGTTTGACTTTTCAATGCAAAATTGGCTGGAATTGAGATCGGACGCCATGTCACATTTGGAGAGCCCCTGATATGCCTAAACACTGGAAACCCCCCAAATTCTAACTCCAACCCTAACCCCAACACACCCCTAACCCTAATACCAACCTTAACCTTAACCATAACCACAAACCTAACCTTAACACACCCCTAACCCTAATCCCACCCCTAACCCTAATCCCAAACGTAACCCTAACTTTAGCCCCAACCCTAACCCTAACTATAGCCCCAACCCTAAGTCTAACTTTAGCCCTAACCCTAGCCCTAACCCTAACCCTAATAGGAAAATGGAAATAAATACATTTTTTAATTTTATTGTTTTCCCTAAATAAGAGGCTGATAAAGGGGGCTTTGTTTTACTATTTATAGTGGGTTTTTATAGCTTTTTTTATGTTTGGCAGCTGTCACACATTAAAAAGACGCTTTTTATTGCAAAAAATAGTTTTTGCATCACCACATTTTGAGAGCTATAATTTTTCCATATTTTGGCCCACAGAGTCATGTGAGGTCTTGTTCTTTGCGGGCGAGTTGACGTTTTATTGATACCATTTCTGGGCACATGACTTTTTTGATCGCTTTGTATTCCAATTTTTGGGAGGCAGAATGAACAAAAACCAACAATTCATTAATTTCTTTTTTTTTTTGGGGGGGGCGTTTATCCGTTCCGAGTGTGGTAAAATTGATAAAGCAATTTTATTCTTCGGGTCAGTACGACAGTATGACAGCGATACCTCATTTTTATCATTTTTTATGTTTTGGCGCTTTCATACAATAAAAACTATTTTATGTAAAAAATAATTATTTTTGCATCGCTTTATTCTAAGAGCTGTAACTTTTTTATTTTTCCAGTGATGGAGCTATATAGCAGCTTGTTTTTTTGTGGGGTAAAATGACATTTTCAGCAGTACCAAATTTATTTATATCCGTCTTTTTGATCGCATGTTATTCCACTTTTTGTTCGGTGGTATGATGATAAAGCATTTTTTTTGCCTTGTTTTTTTTTATTGGTGTTCACTAAAGAAGTTAACCAGTAGGACAGTTTTATAGGTTGGGTCGTTACGGATGTGGCGATACTAAATATGTATACTTTTATTGTTTAATTTTTTAAATTTAAATATTTATTTATTGATGGAATAAATATTGATTTTTTTTATTATTATTTTTTTTAAATATTTTTACAATTATTTAATTTTTTCTTTATTTAATTCTTACTTTTACACCTTGTCCCACTATGGGACACTCATTTTGTGCAGGTTGATCGCTTCTATAGCATGCAGATCTGCATGCTATAGGAGCTGTCATCGCTGCAGCTTCTATGCACTAACCTGAGAGTCTTCCTGACATGCACTGTGCATGACAGGAAGTCTCTCAGCTCTGGAGACCCGGATGTCATCATGACGACATCGTGTCTCCATGGCAGCGATCGGGACCCCGTGTCATGATGTGGGGTCTCCGATCCAAAGGCAGAGAGGCTGTCAGCTCCTCTGCCGACTCCGGAATGCTGCAGTCATGTTTGATCGCAGTGTTCCGGGGGTTAAAGTGCCTGGATTGGTCGGTGACCACTCCTGGCACTTAGTGCCGGGTGTCAGCTGTGAGAATCAGCTGACACCCGGCCGTGATCAGCCGCGATCCCCTCGTGAGCGTGGCTGATCGCGTATGGCGTACTATTCCATCCATGGGCATTAAGTCCCAGGGCACATGGACGGAATAGTACGTCCAATGTCATAAAGGGTTAATAGTTTTTTAAGGAAATAAATATCATATTTGTCTATGTAACTTTTAAAACAAAATTATTTTTATGTAAAGACATAATTGATAGGGAATTTAGATTGTGAGCCCCAATGGGGACAGTGATAAAGTGCTGTGTAATATATGAGAACAATATAAGCAAGCCCAATAAATGTGCCCAATAGGAAAAGCAAATGTATGACATTAATAGAGATACCTCCATAAAATACTAGTCTACACAGTATCTTTGCAATACCGGTTTGGTTATAGTTTTCTGGAATTTTTGTCATAGCTTTTGGGATTCTATTAGTTTAGATATTCACTATCTGCCTCCACCTTCAGTAAAGGGGACTCTGTGATATCTTTTTATTTCAATTAAAAACTTGATCATCCATGAAAGTGATGATGATGTGTGCAAACTGTAAAGCGCTGCGGAATATGTTAGCGCTATATAAAAATAAAGATTATTATAAGACAAAGGAAGTCCTCTACAAATAGTCATAACAGAGGACCAGGAATTAGCCTTTCCCACAAGGCATTGAAGGTTTCCACATTCTGTTGAGTGTGAACACGCAGATATAGAGATTCGGTGGTTTAAGTGAGGTCTATTGACACAAAAAACTCTCTGACTTTTCCACTTTTTCCTAAAAGACCTTCTAAGTCTATTATTTCCTATTTCTAACTTGTCAGGTTTGAAAAGAACCCACCACAAATTTATAGCAGAAGTCAAAGAAACGCTCAATATGTCTTAAAAAATAAGATGTTATCTGTGTGCTAATGCATTTTTGCTTTGCATTTGAAAAGGGTGCTATCAAGTACTGAATAAGCAATTCCGAGATGCTATTGATTGCTCTGTAGCAGAATGGTTGTTTCTAATCTGCCATATCATCGTCACCTGAGGCCACCAGAACCCATCAGCTGCCAAGCTTGAAAAGACCTTTAGTTATATTGTTCAATTTATGTAGCAGAAGCAATTGCATTTTTTTGTGCTGGTATACACTATATGTACCTTAAAAGCTGTCACTTTATTGAAAGAGCTACTGTGTAAATGTTACTTGAGAGTTCTTGTCGGATGAAACCATCATTTCTAACAAAGCAAAAGGAAATGTTTTGTAAATGGGCTTATTTTATTTTCTCGTCGGTGGGCCTGAGTCGTGACTGCCTTCACGTTCTGTGGACTGTGAGCTTCAGATGAATGTGTTAATACTTCTACTTGAAGATGAGCATCTAGAATAAATCTGTAGGCAATATGCGGTGAGCGTCTGTACACATCGAAAGAATAAATTATACTTTTTTTGTCATTTTAAGATAAATGGATTTAGGCAGACAAAACAAAATGTATTGCACTTGCAAAATTCGAGCTAGTAATTTTTTTTTCTGTATGGCATCAATAGATTCAAGTGAAACAGCAGCCGTCTTGTATATTTGCATGCTTGCACTCAACAGAAAGTGAAATTCTCCAGTGACCTCTAAAAACTAGTTTATTGCTTTATGCATTTGAAACCTGAATACATGTGTAGCAGCCCCATGAACTCTCATGGGTGATCTGGTTCTCCATCCAAACCAAGACAGCAAAGTCCAACTATAAAATCGATAGAGGAACCTGAAGTGAATGTTTGTTTTTAAGTCTAAATAGGTCCCAAATGTTGTGCAATGTACAATGATATCGACTTTCATACTAATTATAGCTGTTTTTCACATACAGAGTTCCTAATTCCCTGTGCAGACATGGGGGGAGATTTACTTAGGATTGTGTTGTATACATCAAAGGCCAGGTTAAAATGTGCATATGAAAAATCATCTGTTTCTCATCCCCCAAAAAATAAAAAATTGGACAATTTTACATCTCCATAGTGTTCTGTATGTCTACTTTTCACATTTGAATGTCATCCGTATGTCGTCATGTCATCCGTATGTTTTTGAGATCCATATGACATTTTTACATTCACAATTAAAAAATAATAAAAGGTTTAATAATTTCTCATGTAATCTTTGCAACGGTTCCATTAAAAATAAATGCCACAAAGACCAATTAAGTTTAAGTGTATTGTCTATGATTAAACAATTGATGACCTAACTGTGGAATAGGTCATCAACATGGGACCAGTGGAAGTCCGACATCTCGACTCCCCACAATCACTTGATATTTGTTTGGGCAGCAGCCGGACACAATCAGTACAGACTCAGACTTAAAGGGTAAATGCTCCAACTTTATTGGAACGCCACATCATTTAGAGTGGGGGCTGGATAGGCTCGTGACACTAAGGGTTAAATGAATGATACATAGGGATATTCTTAGGAATATGCTGTCTCTAACCATTTTGTTTTACTGTAGGTTGCCTTAAGTGTCTCATGAGGTATCCTTTTTAAGTTGATTCTTGAGTTTATTGGTCTTTTTAAACTGGAATTTGAAAATCTTTGATGTTTTTTATTAAATCATTTATTATATAAATTGGATTAATTATTTAAGTAACCCTATTAAAAGCCTCTCAGCCAGCCTTCGTCTCGCGTATACTTATCGCCTGTTTAGTAAGTAAGGGAATTGATAGGGCCTACGATCCCATGGTTTGTGTTCATTCAATTGTTTCCATCTGGCCTATACTGCCATGACTACTTCTTGATAATTTTTGTCTACAGATTTTGTAGGACAGGCACCATTCCTACACAAACTCCCCATCCATCTACTATCCTTAATTTAGTGGTTCTTATTACTCCACTTGCCCGTCACTACACCTGCTGTGTGGTATAGTGATCCAAATAATTTAAAAATTCTTGTTAAGATCCCCCCCCCAAAAAAAAATTCAGACTGTGCCCCTGAAAACATTTGTGCAAGATAGATAGTGCAAAGCAGATGGTAATAATGCACTCTTTGTACCTACACCAAACGGCGATAGTGTCACCTTTTGCACCCCACATACTAATAATGTCCCATTTTGCTCACACACAGTAATGGTGACTCCATGTGATCATTACACAATAATAATTACCCCTACTTTGTGTCCCCATGTCTCCATAGAAAATAAAATGCCACCACTGTGGATGTTAGAAAGTAATAGTGTTCCTTTTATTTCTGGATATAAATAATAGAATAGAAATGATTCCCCTTTTACCCCCCTGATTATCAATTCAAATGATAATGCCCCCTCAGTGCACCATTCAGAAAATGGTTTGCCAGTTGTTCCCTTTTAAAATAATGACACCCCTTGATGCCCCATTAAGTATAGTAATGCAACTTTGTGCCACACCCCCCTCCACAAAAAATAAAGCACCTGATCAGATCCGCCAGAGAACATGAACATTGAGTCCTTTTCTGCACTCAAAGCAAAAGCTGGTAGTGAAATACAGTGAGTTCATTGCGCCCTATGCATAGAGATTCTGACATCTTTTTGGCCTTATGCCTGTGACAGCTTGTAGCCTACAAGATGGGAGTGTGGAAGAGCAGGGAGCTGGTGGCTCCTTGCTCCACCACAAGATTGATCTGTATTGGTATCATGTCGACAACACTATGGTTCAAACTGGTGTTCACTGAATAAATTAGCAATAGGCAGAAGTTTTATGCCTCCTTAGAAATTGGCACCTGTGGTAAGTGCCTCAGTGGCCTACTCATGCCAAGTCATTGGATTAATAGGATTCTAAAGCAAGACCATAAATTGTATGCAATACATTTTATTTTTTACTTAATGGAAGTAAACAGATTAACTTATATTTCTGTAAGTTTGCATGGTTCGTTTAACAAGAGCAGAAAAAAAACTGTCTCGTTTAGTTTAAAAAAGTGAAATATGGGGAAAGTATATTCTATCACCCACACAAATAAGGTAAAAAGTGCAATAGCTCATCCTGTTATCCAAAGTCACTTGTATAGACATCCAGGCCATGGCGTACACTCGCACATGTATACATCAAAAGATTAGGATATCCATTCACTTACACATAGCGATCTCCCTGTCAATATCAACTGGAAATGTTGTGGTCAAATAATGGAGCTAAAACCACTTGTTATACTATTCCTTTTCTCCAGTGGTGTAAAGCAAGAAAGTAGATTACTTTAGCTTATGTACTACACATCCAAGTAGATCCAGCAAACTAGCATAATCTTGTGAATTGTAATTAGTGTAAGGGGTACTTCACACTAAGCGAGATTGCTAGCGAGATCGCTGATGTGTCACCTATTTTGTGACGCAACAGCGACCTCGCCAGCGATCTCGTTGCGAGTGACACTTAGCAGCGACCAGGCCCCCGCTGCGATGTCGCTGATTGTGCTCCAATGTCCTGGGCCATTTTTTGATCGCTGGTGTCCCGTTGGCCAGCATGCATCGCTGTGTTTGAAACCGATGAGCAACCTCGTTAGCTACTCAGAAATCATGGACGCAGGTGGGAGTCATCAGAATCACTACTGTGTGACACTAAGCGACGCACCAGCTGTTAGGAACGGCGGAACGCACTAAATAAAAATAAATAATAAAGTACGCTCGCCGCTCGGGGTCCACCGTGCATTAGATGTTACACCGCTGCTAGGTATTGACAGACGAGCAATATGGCGGTATAATGCGCACGGGTTAGACTTCACCCGCAGTGCGCAAAGCGGGCTCTGTTCACACACAGAGGCGCAGCAACATAAACATACGAAAACGCTGAGCCTGTTAGTGTCACAGAACACAGGGCAATGCACACACGGTATCTGGTCACAGGAGCAGGACCCAAGGCAGAGGAGCTGCGTCCGTCTAGACCTACCGTGTGTGCAGTGTCGCTACTGCGGACGCCAAGGAGGGCTGCAACTGCAGCGCGGCGTAGGGCATGGCCGCTAGTCGACAAAGGTAGGAAGCAGGCGCAATGTCGGACGCTAGAGTAGAGGTGCGGTGAGCACAGTGGCCTAAGGCTTGCCACTGACTGGCGCTGACTGCTGCACTAATTCCCTATCCACATGCGTAATATCAGAGGGAAGGGGTTTCAAATGAGTCAGTCACCAGAGTCATACATCCGCCACCATTCACACATTCGCTTGAAAAGTCTATACTAGCGCATGGCCGAACGGTCATGCGTGCTTTCTATAGCCGTGCAGGACCTTCCAGATCTCCGAGATGGACCAATGAGATCTGGAGCAGGACCTGGGCACATGACTCCAATGGGAGATCGCCTCGTGAGCATGCCCAGTAGGAGCACAGAGGGACTTAGTCTCTGGAGCGGTCTGCTGCAAAGTAATCTTCTCTGCAGTAGATAGACAGCAGGAGACCGCAGAATGTGAGGCTCTGGATTCCTGCAGAGCAGACGCAGAACCCAGACGCCTAACACCAGCGATCCCGCCGAGATCGTTGCTGCGTCATTGGGTAAATCTGACTGTTTGAAAGCTTATTAGCGACCACTTAGCGACACACCAGCGATCCTTACCAGGTCGTATCATTGTCGGGATCGCTGGTGCGTCGCTTAGTGTAACGGTACCATTAAGGCCCCATCACACACAGCGAGATCGCCAGCGAGATCGCTGATTTTGTGACGCCACAGCAATCTCGCCAGCGACATCGCTGTGTGTGACATTCATCAGCGACTGGCCCCCCCTGCCAGGTACCGATGATCGCGCTCAAACGTCCTGGGCCATTTTTTGATTGTTGGTCTCCCGCTGGCCAATAATAATAATAATACATTTTATTTCTATAGCGCCGACATATTCCGCAGCACTTTACATTTCCGAGGGGATTTGTACAGACAATAGTCTGATAACAATAATCACATAGATTATAACAAATACCAAGAGGAATGAGGGCCCTGCTCGCAAGCTTACAGTCTATGAGGAAAGAGGTAGACACGAAAGGTGGGTGGTAACAGTTGCCCTGATTGTATGGACCAGCCATAATGTTAAGTGTGTAACAGTACAGACACAGAGGGCTAATGGATGCATATAGCATGTGGGAACATGATGCGGGGAACCTGGTTATGGTAAAAATGTTGGCTGTGCCACACAGGGATAGATTAGGTTAATGTGTTGATGAGATAGGCCAGTCTGAATAAATGCATTTTCAGGGCACGCTTACAATTGTGGGGATTGGGGACTAATCGTATTGACCTGGGAAGTGCATTCCAAAGAATTGGCACAGCACGTGTAAAGTCTTGGAGATGGGAGTGGGAGGTTCTGATTATTGAAGATGCTAACCTCAGGTCATCAGCAGAACAGAGGATGCGGGTAGGGTGGTATACTGAAACAAGGGAGGAGATGTAGGGTGGTGCTGAGCCATGGAGGGCTTTGTGGGTGAGGGTAATAAGTTTATACTGAATTCTGGAGTGGATGGGTAGCCAGTGTAATGACTGGCACAAGGTAGAGGCATCGGTGTAACGATTGGCGAGGAATATGATCCTGGCTGCAGCATTCAAGACAGATTGGAGAGGGGAGAGTTTGGTAAGAGGGAGACCAATTAGAAGAGAGTTACAATA
The DNA here is from genome assembly GCF_039654945.1 of Dendrobates tinctorius. NCBI lineage: Eukaryota > Metazoa > Chordata > Amphibia > Anura > Dendrobatidae > Dendrobates > Dendrobates tinctorius. Next base: position 5,657,563 of record NW_027361672.1, read on the forward strand.
GTCGAGACGAGAATGAATAAGAGAAACAGTAAAAGTTTTTGCAGAGTCAAAAGTAAGAAAAGGTCGAATTCTAGAAATGTTTTTGAGGTTTAAATGACAAGAGCGAGCCAGTGATCGAATGTGGGGGGCAAAGGAAAGCTCAGAGTCAAGTATGACCCCAAGACAGCGGGCATGTTGCTGGGGAGTAATAGTGGAACCACAGACAGAAATGGCAATGTCGGGTATAGGTACATTAGTAGAGGGAGGAAACACCAGGAGTTCAGTCTTTGACAGGTTCAGTTTCAGATATAGTGAGGACATGATGTTAGACACAGCGTTTAGACAATCGCCGGTGTTTTCTAGAAAGGCTGGCGTGATGTCAGGAGAAGAAGCGTATAATTGGGTGTCATCAGCATAGAGATGGTACTGGAAACCAAATCTACTGATTGTTTGACCAATAGGGGCAGTGTACAAGGAGAAGAGGAGGGGGCCTAGAACCGATCCTTGAGGAACACCAACAGTAAGGGGAAGGTGAGAGGAGGAGGAACCAGCAAAAGATACAGTAAAGGAGCGGTCAGAGAGATAGAAGGAGAACCAGGAGAGAACGGTGTCCTTGAGGCCAATGGAATGGAGCATAGTGAGGAGGAGCTGATGATCAAAAGTGTCAAATGCTGCAGAGAGATCCAAGAGAATTAGCATGGAGTAATGACCATGAAGGGAAGATAAGAGACAGGTCTATAGTTAGCGGCACAGTTTTGGTCGAGGGATAGTTTTTTAAGTAGTGGATGTATGATGGCATGCTTAAATGAGGAGGGAAAGATACCAGAAGAGAGAGAGAGGTTAAATATTTTAATTAGGTGAGGGGTGACAGCAGGGGAAAGGGACTGGAGGAGATGTGACAGAAATGGGTTACTGGTGAAAGTGGTTGGGCGAGAAGATGCAAGGAGCCTGCTTACTTCTTCTTCTGTGACTGGTTCAAAATCAGAGAGTGAGCTAGATGCAGTGGGGGAGGGAGGACGGTGCATGGTGTGAGGTGATTGGGAGATAATTTCCCGTCAAATCTGGTCAATTTTTTCTTTGAAGTAATTGGCCAGATCGTCAGCTCGGAGCTCCGAGGTTGGGGCCTGTACTCTTGGGTTGAGTAGAAAATGAAAAGTGTCAAAGAGGCGTTTCAGGTTATTGGACAGTGAGGTGATGAGGGTGTTGAAATAGGTTTGTTTGGAGAGGTGAAGGGCAGTGTTGTATGTTCTAAGCATAAACTTATAATGGATGAAATCTTCGTGTAGATTGGATTTTCTCCACAGACGTTCGGCGCACCTGGAGCACCGCTGCAGGAAACGTGTTTGCAGGGTGTGCCAGGGTTGTCGCCGTCTGTGTTGTCGTGTTCTATTTATAGGGGGTGCAAATTCATCCAGGGCACTTTGAAGTGTTACATTGTAATGCTTCAATGCAGAATCAGGACATGAGAGGGAGGAGATAGGGGCCAATGAAGACTGCAAGTTCTTCATAAGTTTCTGGGTGTTAATGGCCTGTATGTTTCTATAAGTCTGGACAGTGGGGGTGACCTGAGCAGCCTGGCAGTTCTTGATAGAGAATGAAAGAAGATTGTGGTCAGAGAGCGGGAGAGGGGAGTTTGCAAAATCATCCACTGCACAAAGCCGAGAGAAGACCAAGTCGAGGGAGTTTCCGTCTTCATGCGTTGGTGAATTAGTAAGCTGCGAAAAGCCAAATGAGGAGGTTAGAGATAAAAGGTGAGTAGCAGATGGGGGGAGGGGAAGAGCAATGGGGATGTTGAAATCTCCCATGATGAGGGTAGGGATGTCACAGGAGAGAAAATGTGGAAGCCAAGTGGCAAAATGATCCAGAAACTGATGGGAGGGGCCGGGAGGACAATACACCACAGCCACTCGCATGGAGAAGGGGGTGTAGAGTCTGACGGCATGGAAATCAAAAGAAGGGAAGACTAGTGAGGGTAGTTGAGGGATAACCTAAAAGGTACATTTTGGTGATAGGAGCAGACCAAAGCCTCCATCTGCTCTATTGTCTGATCTTGGGGTATGAGAGAAGTATAGTTCCCCGTATGAAAGAGCAGCAGCAGCGGTAGTGTCTGACTGTTGGATACAGGTTTCAGTAATAGCCAGGAGGTTAAGAGAATTAGAAAGGAAAAAGTCATGAGTGAAGGAGAGTTTGTTACACACTGAGCGAGAATTCCAAAGGGCACAATTAAGAGAGACAGATGGCATGCAGGGAATATTAATAAGATTAGAGGGGTTTTTGAGTGTAGCAGTTGGGGGGTTTGATTTTTTATAACATGGGGGACCAGGGTTGCGAGCAATGTCTCCTGCGACTAGGAGAAGGAGGATAGAAAGAGAGAGCAGATGGTTAAGTGATTTGTGAGAGCGTCTCTTATGTTGAATGGTGGGACTGACTGGATCTGTGCAATTTAACAATGTGAAAAGAGCGTGAGTGCTATACATAGGAGAGGAAAGGAGCGAGGGGCCGATATGGATGGAGTGTAGAAAGTTAATGCCAGGGCGGTGGATGTGTGTGAATGCAGCGGCCAGGATATAAATTACACAAATGCATATGGTATATATTTGTTGTACTCCTATTGTACAGGGAGTAAATGTATATAAATGTCTTACCTGTCTCCTGCCCTGTCTATCTGCCATGTTATAACCGCCAGTACTTTGATACATGTACTTCGATTACATGTGCATAAATGCCCCCTGCATAAATGCTCCCCCAAGCTATGTCTGAATATATAGGAGGCTAAGGCTTAGATTTTTTTTGTGCTCTCTCTCTTCTCGTTAATCAACCAAACTAAATTTAGACAGCAGGACCCAATAAAATGTTGTGGTCAGATAAACAGATGTCCAGCACTACATGGATCATAAAGCACTTTGAAAAGTTTCTTGACCTCACAACATAAGGGGACAAGCAGAGTAAGTTGAAAAAACTATATACCAGATATAAGCTTGCATAGTTGAAAACACATATATAGCATTCAGGATTAACTGCTTGCTGACATTGAATGGAGTGGAGAAACACAGGAGTTGATTCAGAGCAGAGATTGAAAGAGCTGGTTACCAGATATAAGCTTGCATAGTTGAAACCACATATATAGCATTCAGGATTAACTGCTTGCTGACATTGAATGCCAATGCGCATCGCTGCGTGTGACATCGAGAGACCAACAATCAGCGATGCTGGGAGCTGGTTTCCAATGTAAACAGCGGGTATCTCAGAGCCGCGCGGCTCTTAGATACCCGCTGTTTACCTTGGATACCAGCCTGCTCGCTGGTCCTGATCGCTGGTGGGTCTATGTGACAGCTCACCAGCGATCAGCTAACTATGTCCCGGCGATCCCATCCACGTCAGATCGTTGGTGGGATCGCTGGGACATTGATGCGTGTAACGGGGTCTTAAGGGTATCGTGATTGATGAAGTGCTATAATAATCTTAGGCCATGCTAGACACTTTCTTAAGCCCCTTAAGAAACAAACAATGAATCAATAAACAACCTTGTCACTTAAAACTTCACCTGACACAGAAATGATTATTTGGAAAAGGAGCTGCAATGCTGTTGTCATTGGTTGTGAACCAGTGCGGAGCATTGTGAATATAATTTTTTAAGAACTAGCAGTTCACACCGTTTTATTCTTAAATCCTGATAGATTACTTTTTATGAGAGTGAAAATGACTGGTGTGACAGTAAATGTTTTATCCTTTTTTTAAAAGAAGCATTTAGACAATTGCTAATTATATAGGTTGTAACAACAACATAGCATTCAATAATTTTAGATAGATGTTAAAAAATGCAAAGTAAGAATAGTTTCAACAATGCAAGTCTTAATTGTATATCTTAGCATTTAACAAAATACATAGTGAATGAGCAAAGGGGAAATCTAAATCAAATCTATATTTGGTGTAATCACTCTAACATCAAAACAGTATCAATTCTTCTGGAAATAATTTCACGAAATCAGGGATTTTGTAGGATTATACTGAGGTATATGAGTAACCAGTATACCAAGCAGGTAATAATGCTCACTATTTTCATATGAAACATAGTCAGTCATTGACTGAAAGAGAAACAGTAGTGTAGTAGGCTTAAAACTGGTTAAGAAACATTGCTTCAAAGATGAGGTTGTGGAAGACAGTTTCATGTCACAGGTCAAACATCATGGCAAGACTGAGCAAGACATTAGGTAGTTATAATGCATCAGCAATATCTCAGAAGTTTTCAAAGCATACTGGATTTACAAAATGTGCTGTTCAAGCTCTTTTGACATGTGCAATGTTGAAGACCGTAAATGGAGTACTTAGGCTACTTTCACACTTGCGTTTTTTTGTGCTGCGTGCGCAGTGCAAGCGCGCATAAAAACGCATCATGCGGTTTTTATGTATTTTCTTGTTTTTTTGCGCATGGTTTTTACAAAAAAACGCATGCGTTGCACATCAGCGCACCCATAGACTATAATGTGTTTTTTGGTGAATTTCGTGCACATTGCGTGCGCATGCGTTTTTTTGAGACAGGTCGGGCGCACAAAAAATGCAACAGGATGCATTTTGTGCACCTGGGCGCACACTACCAAAAAACGCATGCACATACAAACGCGTACAAACGCATGACTATGTGCACCCATGTTAAATATAGGAAAAAAACCGCTTGCGCATTTATGTGCAAAAACGCAGCACAAAAAAAGCAAGTGTGAAACCAGCCTTAGCCTAGTAAACTTGCAGCATATGAAAGATCATGATATTTGGGGGCGTGACCTTGACTGCCTATGGAATAGGAAGGACAGTCTGAGTGCTCCCGGTGTCCCTGTTCTAAATCGACTAACATCGACAAATACAGGCATCACTTGGACCCATCCGAACTAAGGATTTAGCGAGGAACCCTCACAAAACGACATCAGGCCACTTTGAACTTATTTGACCAAGAAATCACTGAGATTAGGGCCCATCAGGCCAGACCGCATTGCCGAGGCCTGCTGAGGCCTATCGGGCCTGCCAAGCCTGACCCCATCGGGCCTGGATTAAATCAAGAAGATTCTGGAGAAAATATTACAGCATTCCCCCAGGCCTAACCCGGCCCCTGAAGGAACTTATATCTCAATTTTACACAATTTGGGACTGAATCTGCAAAGTTACAGCCTCCGGTGCATTATCCTCCAGGTGCTCCCACCCGCACTGCGGCTTCCCCAGGGGCCCCCGCGACAGGGAGAAGAAAAGAGGTCCCCCGTCAACCGGCAAAAGACCCTCCGAGACCCAGGTCCCCCCACCACCATCCATGGTAAGGACCGCTCTGCTAATAAGCAGAAAAAAGCAGGCACATCGTAGCTCACTGAAAAAAAAAGCCACTGCGCAGGCGCACAAGTGTCTGCCCCGGCTGACAACCCCGAGCGCCGCAGGACAATAGCTGCAAACCGGGGGTCTAGTTATCCACCGCCCGCAGCCATTACAGGGCTCAGAGGGACGCAACTTCCCCGCCAACCCGTAGAACAGAGCCGCCCGTAGCTAAATTAGCTTACAAGGAGCCCAAAAAAAAAAAAAAAAAAAAAAAGGCACGGCTGCAGCCGAAGCAGGGGTCCAAACATACACCGCCCGCATCAACTCTCGGCCTTAGAGGGACCCGATCTCCCTGCTAAACCATAAAACGGGGCCTTCCACAGCAAATTCAGCTCACAAGGAGCACGAGAAAGGGCCGTGACCGCCGTGGAATCTGCTGCCGTGCGAACGCGGCTAGGCTTACCTGAGCAGCATACAGGCGCAGTGATTCCGGCTGACAACCCCGAGGGCACCAAGGTAATAGCGGTTCACAGGGGTCCAAATCCTTACCGCCCGCAAACACCACCGGCCTCAGCGAGCCCCGATATACCCGCCCAGATATTACCCCCGGCAAAAATCAGCCTGCATGCTCCCCGGCAATAATTGTCCACATCTGAGGAATCTGCGGCCATGAGTGAGAGGCTAGGTTTACACCAAAGATAACACAGCTGACAGCGGGAGAAGCTGCAGAAGTTATATAACAACTGAAGGCTCCCCTCTGTGCAGATTGCAGATGTGCTCGCACCCTCCACCCTCCTCCTTCCTCCCCCACACAGGCTGACAGCGCAGCCTAATAGTGATGCTGCAGAAGCCAAAAATAAATAAATAAATAAAAGCCTCAGAGTCTGCACCAAACACCAGGGGGGCTGAATAACCCTGGACACCACTATTAAAAAAGAATTACTATTAACACAGCCAGATCTCACCTAGTGGCCACATATATACAGGCCCTCATTGTACAAATACATATTAACGCCCAGAGGTCAATACAGTAAAACAAAGACAATATCAATTAGTAAAGAAATCTTAACCTTACACAAAGGTCTCACATTGCGCATCAAATAAATAATTTTGATATCTGACCCCCATCTTCACTACCTTCTACAAAAGTCTTAAACCACTAAACAAAAAAATACACCTTGTGGGTCCCCCAGACACATCCAGATACTAAATTCAGTATCTCTACCAATCTACCTTCTCTGTAAAGTCTGATCTGCGATCTACATTGACAAAATGAACCAAAACAAACAAAACAGCCTAAAGCAAAACAAGACATCTGCCTCCTCCTCCATACCAATCAGGACCGACAAGGACAAAGGGTTTAAATCACATCCTTCGACTGATCTAACCAACACGACCAGCCCTACTAGGTCCAGAACCCCTCATAAAACAACCACCATCATGGACACATCAGTCTCCGCAAATAGGGGAAACCAGGGGCCTGGAGCGAACAATTCTCATCTCTAAATGACCCCATAAATAACTCTGAAAATGAAAACGACTCATGGTCCTCATCACCAAACCTTAGCCCAGATAAATCCAGACCAAAATTGGACACTTCTGAGAAAATAAGCCATGACACTATCGAGGCCTATATGGTCTCCCTGGAGGACAAAATAAATAACAACCTTAAAATCACCCTGGAATCTACCCTGGAATCACAGATGAAGATTTTCAAGTTGACATTCGAATCCTTCAATCAAAAACTAGAAAACCATGAAGCCAGGATCGCATCCATAGAAAGGAAAACTGAGGAGACCCAGGATGAAAACCAACAAATCAGATCGAAACTCACTCAACTGAAAAGCAAACTAGCGGATCTGGAAGACAGAAGTAGGAGGAACAACATAAAAATCAGAGGGATACCTGAATCTGTCTCCCCTGGCAAGCTAGAAGAATACGTCAAAAAGGTATTAAAAAAAAAATCAACCCAACCCTGTCACCCCAAGACACAATAATCGACAGAATACATAGGCTGCCGAAGCCTGCCCACCTGCCTAAGGACCTTCCAAGGGATACTATCCTTCAGATTCATTTTTTCCACATTAAGGAACTGATTCAAATCAATGTCAGAGACAATGGCGGATTCCCAGAACCGTACTCACACCTTAAACTGTATACAGATCTCTCAAAGGCTACTATTGAGGGTAGGAAATCATTCCGAGACATCACCACCCCACTAAGGGACAACAATATACAATACAAATGGGGATTTCCGCTGAAGTTACTGGTTCACCACAACGGCAAAACCATGGCCCTGCTCTCCATAGAAGATGGCAACAGATTTCTTAAAGCCCTGAACATCAAACCCAAGATCAAGCCTGCTTCATTCCCGGACGTCAAGACGACCACCTGACCACTCGTCTCATATGAAGCCTTTTATTGACCAGGTTCATTAGTGTTCCACATTGCTTTATCTGTTAACATATGTTTTCCTCTCTTTAGGCCCAAGTTTATAAGAGGCCTGTAAAACTAGGCAAGACTAACATTGTAACATTTTTCTTGTTCACGTTTATACCCCATGGACTATAGGTTCGTTCGTCCGTTTCTCCATCTACTAGGTCCAGGATGCCTATCATCTTCACCACCAAAGAGGACACCGGGGACACTCTTCCACAAACTTTTCCCCTAAGGTTGAGTAGAGTCCGCCGGTGCGACCTACTCCCAGTGATTCTTGCAAATTTTTGATTAAGTTTGCCATTGTTCTGTATATATCATTTGCTTTGCTTTGCTTTTTTCTGTTGATTACTGCTCTGTGGAGTTACTGGATTCACTTATATGACTGCATAACTTACTGTTTTGATTCACAAAATGTTATATGATCAGGAGTTTAACAGGATCACTTGGTCCTTCCCTTTTCAACCCTCTCTCCATCCCCTCCCCTCCCCACCCCTTCCTTATTCTCCCTCCCTATTATTGTTGAAAATCCTTCAATAAAATTATTTGGAAAAGAAAGATCATGATATTTACCTACCTTCGAAATCAGATGTCCAGCCATGCCATCAACTCACAACTGGCAGCAACCAATGGAACCCAGCTACACCCATCTCCTGTTCACAGAAGCATGTCCAAAAGTGATGGTGATAGATTTACACTCCAAAAGCGATACCAATTGACTCACCTATGCATGAAAATATTAGAACTGGGGTGCAAAATAATGGCAGCAGCTTACCCCCGGACTGATGAGTCAAAATGTGAAAAATCTGACTGCAACAGGAGGCAGTTTTGTCAAAGAGCTAAAAAATGATTCCTTAATCAATGTCTGCAAGCAACAGGGAAGCATGGTGAAGGTTCCCTCCAAGTTTAGAGCTGTAGTTTAGCAAATGGCATTGGGGATTTGAACAAGATTAAGGATGTCCTCATTGCTGACAAACCTAGGAAGAAACTTTCATCATGCAATAGCATCACACAGGCATCTGATTGCCTCCAGATTTATTTTGAAGCAGGATAATGAACTCATATAGATATACAGCCAAAGTTATTAAAATCTATCTTCAGTGTCAGGAAAAACATGGAGTATGAGAAGTGATATTACAAAAAAAAGCATGTTGAATTACCATGCCTAATTCTCTTATCTTTGTGAGGTAATCTACTACCAAAATCATCTAACATCTCTTCTCACTATCCAAAACACAGTCCCGCTAGGTCAAACCAAGTACACTCATGTGAGAAGGAGTCATAGCTATTGGTGGAACTTGCGTTTGGCCAACATCTATTCAAGGTGTATGGGTATCTTTACACTGACAAGTTGGTATGGTGCATCTAAAACCACTCTTTCATGAAGGTGGGTCAACACAGTGGGTCAACACAGTGACAATCACAGTTCATCTTCTATATATATACAGTCATATGTAAAAGTTTGGGCACCCCTATTAATGTTAACCTTTTTTCTTTATAACAATTTTGTTTTTTGCAACAGCTATTTCTGTTTCATATATCTAATAACTGATGGACTCAGTTATATTTCTGGATTCAAATGAGGTTTATTGTACTAACAGAAAATGTGCAATCTGCATTTAAACAAAATTTGACCGGTGCAAAAGTATGGGCACCCTTATCATTTTCTTGATTTGAACACTCCTAACTACTTTTTACTGACTTCCTGAAGCACTAAATTGGTTTTGTAACCTCATTGAGCTTTGAACTTCATAGCCAGGTGTATCAAATCATGAGAAAAGGTATTTAAAGTGGCCACTTGCAAGTAGTTCTCCTATTTGATTCTCCTATGAAGAGTGGCATCATGGGCTCCTCAAAACAACTCTCAAATGATCTGAAAACAAAGATTATTCAACATAGCTTTTCAGGGGAAGGATACAAAAAGTTGTCTCAGAGATTTAACCTGTCAGATTCCACTGTGAGGAACATAGTAAGGAAATGGAAGAACACAGGTACAGTTCTTGTTAAGCCCAGAAGTGGCAGGCCAAGAAAAATATCAGAAAGGCAGAGAAGAAGAATGGTGAGAAAAGTCAAGGACAATCCACAGACCACCTCCAAAGAGCTGCAGCATCATCTTGCTGCAGATGGTGTCACTGTGCATCGGTCAACAATACAGCGCATGCATAATGCCTTTTTGTATGACCAAACAACTCAATCTTTGTTTCATCAGTCCACAGGACATTCTTCCAAAATGTAACTGGCTTGTCCAAATGTGCTTTTGCATACCTCAGGCGACTCTGTTTGTGGCGTGCTTGCAGAAACGGCTTCTTTCGCATCACTCTCCCATACAGCTTCTCCTTGTGCAATGTGCGTAGTATTGTTGACCGATGCACAGTGACACCATCTGCAGCAAGATGATGCTGCAGGTCTTTGGAGGTGGTCTGTGGATTGTCCTTGACTGTTCTCACCATTCTTCTTCTCTGCCTTTCTGATATTTTTCTTGGCCTGCCACTTCTGGGCTTAACAAGAACTGTACCTGTGTTCTTCCATTTCCTTACTATGTTCCTCACAGTGGAAACTGACAGGTTAAATCTCTGAGACAACTTTTTGTATCCTTCCCCTGCCCATACTTTTGCACCGGTCAAATTTTGTTTAAATGCAGATTGCACATTTTCTGTTAGTACAATAAACCTCATTTGAATCCAGAAATATAACTGAGCCCATCAGTTATTAGATATATGAAACTGAAATAGCTGTTGCAAAAACCAAAATTGTTATAAAGAAAAAAGGTTAACATTAATAGGGGTGCCCAAACTTTTACATATGACTGTAATTGCCTTAAATTGTCTGTCAACCACTTCCGTCTGGATGTCCCCAAATCCCACAATCCACCGTGCCGACCGGAAGTACGCCGACCGCCATATTGAAATACCCCAGTGATGGGTGTCCAATATGGCGCCCGCTGGTGGTACCAGGACCATCAGCGGGACACTGATGGGATCCCCCCGCCACCGGACCCCCCCGCCGCTGCCGGACCCACCGCCGATGGACACCCACTGCTGCCTGCCCACCCACCTCCGTCACAGCCGGCAGGGAATGTGCACAGACCGCAAGCCGTGGTCTTTCCTGCCGGCAGGCTGCCGCCAGGACCACCGCCGGACCCGCTGCTGCCCTCCCACCCACCTCCATCACAGCCGGCAGGAAAGACCGCGGCTTACGGTCTGTGTACAGGCCTAAAGCTGCGGTCTTTCTTGCCGGCTGGCCGCTGCCAGGCCCCCCCCCGCCACTGGACCTGCCGCCGCTGAACCCCCCCCACTGCCGCCTGTACTCACATACACACACACGTATTCACATACACACACACACGTACTCACATACACACACGTATTCACATACACACACACGTACTTACATACACACACACGTATTCACATACACACACATACTCACATACACACACACACGTACTCATACACACACGTACACGTACTCACATACACACACACACGTATTCACATACACACACGTACTCACATACACACACGTACTCACATACACACGTATTCACATACACTCACACGTATTCACATACACACACACGTATTCACATACACACACACGTCCTCACACACACGTACTCACACACACACGTACTCACACCCACATGTACTCACACACACGTACACACACTTCCCTCCCAATGCGATAGCATCGGGCCCACCTTTAGTAGAAATATAATCATGTAATTTGTGCACAGCTTTTTCATAATTTGAAAAATTGGTTTGTTTGCTTTTTTTTCAATTTTGGAGGGGGACAGGAGAGGGTCGGAATTTCGCCTGACCCCATAATCTTGACCTTTATCAGAGTTGGTCTATGTTACTTCCTTTTAACATTTATATGGCAAAATAATTCATGTATATTGAAAAAAATTGTATATAGGTGAAAAAAGGTAGCACAAGTTATTGCATATGTAAGAGTGAAGTCCTACTGACTGTCATACTATGTACTGTTGGGGACAAGAATACAGAACACAAGAATACAGGTACACTACGGTAGATTTACCCACAGAAAATAAGCAATACCAGATGTTTCTGGCAGGGGCTTATCCCCCTCTCCCTATTGTCCTATCACTTCTAGATTACATTCTACGGAGAATATAAATATAATATCACTTACCAGTTGATATTAAGCAGAACTACATCTACACCCTTTAGCCCCAATGTACTTCATTTATATGGTAATAAGTATTATATCACAATATCCCAAATTTCCTCTTTCCACCTATTTTGAGTTTTATGATCTAATATATGACCACAAAAGCACATGTAATGAATACTTTCATACCGTGACTTCTCACCCATGAGCCAACTGTAAATCACTTTCGTCTCAGGTGACCAGTGGAAAGGATTAGGAATCTAAGAACTCTGGACTCTTTTCACTGCGGATGAGGTTTCTGATCTGTTTCGGAGAAAGCAAGATGGGATTATAAAACGTAAAATAGAACTAATCCTCAAAGAAAAGCTTATTTGGACAAGAGAGAACAATATAAATAACAGTCACATACATATTTAAGGAGTACGATTGTCCAAGAAAATATGACCCTTTTGGGAAAAATATATTTCTATGTTAAATTGCCTTTGTACCTAAGGAATGACCGCAGAAAGACATTCTTCTGTTCCTATTTAAAGCTCTAGGCTGCCTATTTAATATTGTTGTTAATGGATAACAACCTGCAGTTGCTGGTACCAAAATGTGCTCTCTTCAATAGAAGAAGCTTCAGTACTCAGCAGCGGCCACTAAACAGTGCGCAGAGCTGCAATGTTCTGCTCAGTACATTACTTACATCCAGCTGCTGGCAGAGCAGGTACGAGTTGATCGATGTGTGTGTCTCCCACCAATCTCATATTGATGGCCTATCCAACAGATTATCAATATGTTAGTAAAAAAAACCTTTAAAGCTTACTGATTTAATAGGAACCTGACAAAAGGTTTTCCCCATATAAAGTACGGCCACCACCATTAAAGTCTCTTTTACAGCATTCTAGAATGTTTATAAAAAAGACCCTATCTCCTCTGTAGATCTCAAAAAAGAGCTTTTATTATACTCACAGATGGTGCGATTCAGTCCGATAGGCGTCTCTGGTCCTGATCCAGTGCCTCCTCTCTTCCCACAATTGCAATCCTCCTTCCCTGCTTCACAACTAGGACGCGTCATCCACCCTATGTCCCCCAATCGCGCTCCTGTGCAACTGTACTTCTCTCTACCCTGCCGAGGGCAGAGCAAAGTACTGTAGTGCGCATGCGCTAACTTTACTTCTGGGTCACCAGCGCTATTTGGCCTTTCCTGGCACATGTGTATTACAGTACTGTGCTCAGACCTCGGCAGGGCAGTAGAAGAGTCATCGCGCATGAGCATGATTGGGGGCAGTGTGTGGGTGACGTTGAATGTGTCATGGACACAAAGCAGGGAAGTAGGACGGTGATTGAAGGAAAAGACGAGGCACTGGCTCAAGACCAGAGACACCCATTGGAGCGGACCATGCCATCAATAATAAAAGGTCTTTTTAAGGATCTACAGAGAGGATTGGAGACTTTTGTTTAAGGCATTCTAGTATGTGGTAAAAGATGCTTTAATGGTGGTAGCCGTACTTTATATGGGGAAAACTTGGAGACAGGTTCCTTTTAAAGGGTGTGTTTAGGGGATGCCAACATACAGAAAACATTTTTTTGCAGCACCTGCTATCCCAAATATTACAAGTCTGGACCCTCATCATACAAATAACAACTCATGTTTTATTGGAATGATTCTTTTAAAAACAATATGTTCAAAAAGTACAATATTCCCAGATACTCATTTGACTTTAAATGCAAATTAAAATGAAAGAAGCATACTTAGCTTTATGTTATGTGCAGGATATGAAAGGCCACTGCTGGACATGTGGATACATCGTGTGGCACCTTTTCAAGTACTAGACCTGTGTGCAGAGTGTAAACTCTGCTTCAAGGGTTCCCTCAACCCCTTCACTACCAGGAAATTCTTCATTTTTACTGTATCGTTTTTTCCTTGTTTTTATTTTCCCATCAACATAGCCATGTGAGGGCTTGTGCTTTGCAGGACAAGTTAACGTTTTAAATGGTACACTGTTATAGAAGCTGTTCACTGACTACTTTAAATTGCATCAAAGTGTCACATCTTTAGTGTTGTTATATAAAAATATATAATAAAATATTTGCAAAAATATGAGGGGTGTACTCATTTTATGATATACTGTATATGATCAGTTATACCACATGCTAAATGGCATAAAATATAAATAATAGCAATTCTTGAACTGCGTTTGATATGTTCATTCAAGGTCCCAAAGATTGCAATACAGGTCGGTTCACATTTATCCTGCTCTCTAAGCTGAGCACTTAAATCGCACTTTCAGTCTAAATTTTTGAAAAATTAGATTCAGAAAATGAGCCCTATGGAAGATTCCCTATAATGAGGCAGATGGAGACACTGGGGATGCTGTCTGGCCTGTGATCTGGTGGTGTTCCTCTTTTTTAGGCATACACAAAAGCGCAGTGCACCATTGAAAAGATAGACCTGAGCAAAAGCCAGATGGAGTCTGGAGTAACTCTGCTGCCTCATTATAGTGCAGAAATCATCAGGAGTTTAACCTTAATCATGTATTTTGGAGTTTTAGATGGAAGACCTGTTGTAAGTGCTCAGCGCAGAGCACTGCATAAGTGTGATCCAAAATGTTATGTACTTCCAATGCAACCAATAAAGCTTCAACTAAACCCACAAAAAACAAGCCCCCACTCAGGTCCATCATTTGTTAACAGAAATATAGAGGGTTTCAATGTTACTGATAGCATAAAGGTTCTGGAAAAGAAAAACGGCTCCCCCTCCAAAATAAATCCAGTGCAATCTGCACTCCCAAATTCAAAAGTACAAGTTGCGCACAATGTATTGGGTGCTACAAGGCATTACAATGGTATATTTTTATTTTAACTCTGCAAAATCCAATGTGTATTTGTTTCTGGAAAACACCCATAGTCAAAATCGTCACTACATCGATAAATGAATTCCCAGAGAGGTCTAAGAGCTAACATTTCTACTTGCAGAGAGAGACTTACCAGCTCTTGCATGCCACTACATCGATAAATGAATTCCCAGAGAAGTCTAAAGGGCCCGACACACTAAGCGATATCGCTATGTGTGATGCTTACCTCAGACCGGCTCCCCCGCTGGTTATCACTGATCATGCAAGAACGGCCTGGGCTGTTTCTCGTCGTCAGCTTCCTGCTGTGGCGACGAGCGACACGTGGATGCAGGCGGGAGGACGTCTTCATCGCCTCGTCTGACAGGTAAATAGTGACCGCCGACCGCTGCTATGTCGCTGGTGAGATCTGCCTGTTTGGCAGCTCACTAGCGACCACTTAGCGATGCACCAGCGATCCTGACCGGGTCATATCGTTGTTGGGATCGCTGGTGCATCGCTGAGTGTGACAGTACCTTAAGAGCTAACATTTCTACTTGCAGAGAGAGACATACCAGCTCTGGCATGCCAAGGCAAGGAGGCTTTCTTTGGGCAAATAAGCCTCCTTACCTCCTTAACTGGTATGTTACTCTCCGGACCTCAGTTTCAGAGCCTCTCACTTAGCCAAATCAGTTTTCATACTTTGCACTGAAGACGGGCAGTACCCTGATTTGATTTGACTTTTAGCCTAAGCCACATTTTAAGGCCCGTTAAAGGGTCGATAGTGACTTGTAGAATTACTGCTTGCAACAAGTGGTGCTATGTAGTTCAAGTCCTTTTCCTCTGTGAAGAGTCAATTTTCATATTAAAATTCCTAGAGTGGTGTAACTTCTAAAATGAAGTCACTTGATCTAGGTTTCTGCTGCTCTTGCACATAGGGTCTCTTCAAATGGCGTCTGCAAACTCTTCTTGGAAAATATGCACTGCAAAAGTCAAGTAGCCCTCCGTTCCTTCCGAATTTCGCCATATAGCCAAACAGAACTGTATAGCGAGATATGGAGTAATGCCATATTCAAGAGAAATTGTTTAACAAATTATGGGGCCAGTTTCACCTATTTTCCTTTGTGAAAACGTAAAATCAGGGGTTAAAACATTTTAGTGGTGAAAATAAAACTTATTTATTGTAGATGAATTCCTCGATATGTTTAGTTTCCAGAATGGGGTCACGTGTATGGAAGGGTGCTAATAGTGTTTTGTATTTTCAGAGGCTCTCTCAATGTGACATTACATCCGTAATCTATTTTAGCATATTGCCCACCAAAATTAAAATGGTGTTCCAATCCTTCCATGCCCTGCTCAGACTGTAATTTCTTACCATATACGGTATGTGGTATTACTGTACAAAAAGGAAATTGTACAACAAATTATGGGGTCCATTTCTGTGAAGCATCATTGAGTTCAAGATACTCATTATACCCCTAGATAATAATAATCTTTATTTATATAGCGCCAACATATTCCACAGCGCTTTACAGTTTAACAGTTTCAAAACACAAGTCATAAGTAACAACTTTAACAATACAATAATTAAAGCAAAATAAGACCACCTTGCTCATGAGAGCTTACAATCTGTGGTGTATTTACAATAATGGTCCAGCCATCTTGAGGGAGTGAGGGATGGAAGGAGATAGTGAATGGGCTACTCATGCACACTTACACATAGAATGATTTTGATTAGTGAACGTGATAGGTCGCTCTGAACAAATGTGTTTTGAGGGAGCGCCTAAAACTATGCAAATTGTGGATAGTCCTAATTTCTTGGGGTAGAGCATTCCAGAGGATTGGCGCAGTGTGGGAAAAGGCTTGGAGTCGGGAGTAGGAGGTACGGATTCGTGCAGAGGTTAGTTGAAAGTCGATTGCAGAGCGCAGTGGTCGGTTAGGCCGATAGACAGAAATGAGGGAGGAGATGTAGGGTGCTGCTGCACTCTGGAGAGCTTTGTGGGTGAGAACAAGTACTTTGAATTGGATCCTATAATGAATGGGCAGCCAGTGTAAGGACTGGCGAAGAGCGGACCCGCCCGAGTACCGATTAGCCAGATAGATGACCCTGGCTGCTGGATTAAGTATGGACTCGAGAGGGGATAGTCGAGTAACGGGGAGGCCAATTAATAGAGCATTGCAGTAATCCAGGCGAGAGTGGATCAATGCTACAGTGAGGGTTTTTGTTGTTTCCATGGTGAGAAAAGGGCAGATTCTAGAGATGTTCTTTAGGTGTAAGCGGCAAGAGCGGGCAAGAGATTGTATATGGGATGTGAAGGAGAGATTGGTGTCAAATATAACACCCAGGAAGTGCGCCTGCTGCCGGGATGTTATTATAGTGCCACCCACAGAGAGGGAAATGTCAGATTTAGGGAGGTTAGTAGTTGGCGGGAGCAGAAGAAGTTCAGTTTTGGAGAGGTTGAGTTTCAGATAGAGAGCGGACATGATGATGGAGACTGCCGACAGACAGTCACTGGCGTTCTGTAGTACAGCGGGGGTAAGGTTGGGGAATGACGTGTATAGTTGTGTGTCATCAGCATAAAGATGGTACTGAAAGCCAAATCTGCTGATGGTCTGTCCAATTGGGGCCGTGTAGAGAGAGAAGATAAGGGGGCCAAGGACTGAGCCCTGAGGTACCCCAACAGCGACAGGAAGAGGAGATGACGTGAAACCAGAGAACAAAACACTGAAGGAGCAGTCACAAAAGATAGGAAGCGAGCCAGGAGAGAGCAGTGTCCTTAATGCCTAGTGACTGGAGCCTAGAGAGTAGGAGATGGTGGTCAACAGTGTCGAAAGCTGCAGATAGGTCAAGAAGAATGAGCAGATAGTGGTCACCGTTAAGTTTTGCTGTCAGAAGGTCATTGGTCACTTTGATGAGTGCAGTTTCAGTCGAATGTAGGGGGCGGAAGCCGGACTGTGAAGGGTCTAGAAGGGAGTGAGTGGAGAGGTAACGGGTAAGGCGGGAGTAAACTAGGCGCTCCAAAAGTTTAGAGATGAAGGGGAGATTGGAGACTGTAGTTGTTTGCGCAGGATGGGTCGAGAGTGGGTTTCTTTAGCAATGGAGTAACGATGGCGTGTTTGAAGGAGGATGGGAAAATGCCCGAGGAGAGGGAGAGATTAAAGATTGCAGTTAGGTCAGTTGTGATGACTGGAGAGAGAGACTGGAGGAGATGTGAGGGAATGGGGTTGGTAGTGCATGTGGTTGGACGAGAATAAGAGAGGAGTCTGGAGACTTCTTCTTCTGTGATGGGATCAAATGTGGAAAGTGAGCCAGGGGAGATGCAGGAAGGGATGGGAATCACAGCACTTGGTGATTGGGAGCAGATTTCCTGATGGATATTATCTATTTTTTCTGTGAAGTGGGAGGCCAGGTCACCAGCACAAATGTCTGTGATAGGGGCTTGTGCTTTTGGCCTGAGGAGGGAGTGAAAAGTGTTGAAAAGTTTCTTGGGGTTGCTGGCTAGTGAGGAGATCAGGGTGGTGAAGTAGGTCTGTTTGGCGAGGTGAAGGGCAGCATTATAGGTTCTTAACATAAATTTGAAGTGGATAAAGTCTTCTGGTGTGCAGGTTTTTCTCCATAGGCGTTCAGCACTCGTAGAGCATCGCTGGAGAAGTCGAGTTTGTGATGTGAGCCAAGGCTGTTTTACTCTGTGCTTGGAGGTTCTGAGGGTGATCGCCACTACTAGGTCAAGGGTGCTTCTAAGACTGTCGTTGTAGTAATGAACAGCCAGATCAGGACAGGAAAAACAGGAGATTGGGGATAGTGATGAGTGTAGGGAGTCTGAATGTGTCTGAGGGTTAATGGCTTGTAGATTTCTGAATGTGTGGTAGGTAGGAGTGAGCTGGGGTGGGCGAGGATTTGTGAGCGTGAAGGAGAGTATGTTGTGGTCAGAGAGTGGAAGTGGTGAGTTATTTAGGTGGGAGATTGAACAGAGCCGGACAAAGACGAAATCAATCGTGTTACCGTCCTTGTGTGTCTCAGAGGTTGAAAGCTGCGAGAGGCCTAGAGAGGTGGTTAGTGATAGAAGCTGGGATGCAAATGTGGAAGTAAGGCTGTGAATGGGGATGTTGAAGTCTCCCAGGATAAGAGTTGGTAGCTCTGAGGACATGAAGTGCGGCAGCCAGGTAGAAAAGTGGTCAAGGAAGTGGGTGGGTGAGCCTGGGGGCCGGTATATGACCACTACTCGGAGGGAGAGGGGACAGAAGAGCCTGATGGTGTGGACCTCAAAAAAAGGGAATGAGAGTGATGGAACTGGGGGGATGATATGGAAAGTGCATTGTGGGGACAGGAGTATGCTGACTCCACCACCAAGTCTGTTTGTGGGTCTCGGGGAAAGAGAGAATTGTAAGCCATCATAGGAAATGGCAGCAGGAGAGACAGTGTCAGAATCCTGAATCCAGGCCAACAGATTAAGAGAGTTGTTCATAAAGTAGTTGTGCAGGAAAGGAAGCTTGTTACAAACAGACCGTGGATTCCAGAGGGCACAATTAAAAGATGGAGATGAGGGAGTGCAAGTAATATTAATAAGATTATTGTGGTTTCGATATGAGGTAGGGTAGGGGTTGAGGTTGGGGGATGGTGGACCAGGGTTGGGGGAGATGTCCCCTGAAATCAGTAGGAGTAGGAAGGTAAAGAGCAAATAGTTGTTGGAATTGTAAGTAGTTTTTTTCTGTGATGTGTTTGGGCAAGATGGGCTGAGATTTCTCAGGAAGGTGAGGAGTGCATGGGAGCTGTACATGGGAGAGGGAAGTATAGCAGGGCTGATGTGAATGAGTCGTGATGGAGGGGGGATGGGGTGGTGAATGTGGATGGCAAGGATAGATGATTTCCTTGAGAGGACTAGTTTCCAAAATGGGGTCATTTGTGGGGAGTTTCTGCTCCTTTGGCACATTGGGGGCTCTGCAAATCCAACATAGTGTCTTCAATTTATTCAAGCCAAATGTATGCTCCAAAAATCAAAGAGTGCACTTTCCCTTTCTGAGCTCTGCCGTGCGCCCAGTAGATTCCGACCACCTAAAAGGTATTGTCATACTTAGGAGAAACTGCACAACAAATTGAGGGATCCATTTTATCCTGTTACCCTTGTGAAAATGAAAATATTGGGGCTAAAGCAATATTTTAGCAAAAAAAAGGGTTAACAAACTTGCGGTTTTGAATATTATTATTGGTGCAAATTTTAAAATGGTATGTTGTTTGCAAGTTTTCTGACAAGTAGGGCCCTGAAAGTCACTTGAAAAGTGAATTGCTCCCTAAAATATAAGTTTTGTAAATTTTATTGAATTAGTGCTCCTAAACTTTACCCATTAATGCCGCAATCTTCATTTAGAATAGTAATATTTGTGGGTGGTACAGACAGGGCTACCACCAGGAATTTCATACTGGCAAAATTTTCAGGTTCCCTTGAGATTGCGACCAGGCTCCGCTCCAACTCCGCCTCCACCCTTTGAACCTTCCACAGTCCCACCGTCCACTGTTGGAAATACTCCACTTCTGCACCACATCCTTACCAATTACATGTTAAAAGTTCCCGTCGAACATCGTCATATACATAACCATCAGCTTTTGTTTTGGCCAAAAGATATTTTAAGCCTGCCACCACAACAAGGTAGACTCTTTTGGCAGGGCCCTGCTCTACTTTAACCTATTAAAAATTTGCTAAAATATCCAATATTCTTTTTAGGTATATTTTTATTTATTTATTTTTCTTTAACCCCTTCCTGACATCAGACGTACTATCCCGTCCATGGGACCCGGGCCCCTATGCCCATGGACGGGATAGTATGTCTACCGCGATCAGCGGCGCCCATGTGGTGAGCGCCGCTGATCGCGGCTGGGTGTCAGCTGATTATCACAGCTGACACCCGGCACAATGTGTCAGGGGTGGTCACGGACCGCCCCCGACACGTTAACCCCTTGCACACCGCGATCAAACATGATCGCGGTGTACCGGGGGTTAAAGGGAAGCATCGGCCGGGAGGGGGCTCCCTCCGTGCTTCCCTGAGCCCCCCACGGCAGCGCAATGTGCAGCGCTGCTGCGGGGGGCTCCTTTCCTGCAGGCCCCCGAATCCAAGATGGCGACGGGGCCTTCGGGGGCCTGCAGGAAACTGGCTTCCTCAGTGCCTGCAAAGCGCAGGCATGAGGAAGCCTTCTGCACTGCTTGTGACAGATCGCTGATCTGTCACAGTGATCTGTCACAGGACAGTGATGTCCCACCGAGGACTATTTAATAAAGTAAAAAAAAAAAATAAAAAAAGTGTTAAAATAAATTTAAAAAAATCGCCAAATAAATTAGAAAAAAAAAAATATTCCCCCAAATAAATCCATTTTTTGGAAATAAAAAAAACAAAACAATAAAAGTACACATATTAGGTATCGCCGCGTCCGTAACAACCCACCCTATAAAACTGTCCCATTAGTTAACCCCTTTAGCGAACCCCTTAAAAAATAAAAATAAAAAACAAAGCAAAAAATAATGATTTATTATCATACCGCCAAACAAAAAGTGTAATAACGCGCGATCAAAAAGACGCATATAAATATCCATGGTACCGCTGAAAACGTCAACTTGTTCCGCAAAAAACGAGCTGCCACACAGCATCATCAGCGAAAAAATAAAAAAGTTATAGCTCGCAGAATAAAGCGATGCAAAAATAATTATTTTTTATATAAAATAGTTTTCATTGCATAAAACCGACAAAACATAAAAAAACAACCTAAATGAGGTATCACTGTAACTGTACTGACCCGAAGAATAAAACCGCTTTATCAATTTTACCGCACGCGGAACGGTGTAAACGCACCCCCCCAAAAGAAATTCATGAAACGCTGTTTTTTGTTCATTCTGCGTCCCAAAAATCGGAATAAAAAGCGATCAAAAAATGTCACGTGCCCGAAAATGGTACCAATAAAAACGTCAACTCGTCCCGCAAAAAATAAGACCTCAGATGACTCGGTGGGTCAAAATACGGAAAAATTATAGCTCTCAATATGTGGTGATGCAAAAACTATTTTTACAATAAAAAGCGTCTTTTAGCGTGCGACAGCTGCCAAATATAAAAACCGCCATAAATAGTAAATCAAACCCCCGTTATCACCCCCTTAGTTAGGGAAAAATAATAAAATAAAAAAAATGTATTTATTTCCATTTTTCCATTAGAGTTAGGGTTAGGGCTAGGGTTAGGGTTAGGGTTAGGGTAGGGTTCGGGCTAGGGTTAGGGCTAGGGTTAGGGTTAGGGCTAGGGTTAGGGTTAGGGCTGAGATTAGGGTTAGGGGTGTGTTGGGGTTCGGGTTGGAGTTAGAATTGGGGGTTTTAACTGTTTGGGCACATCAGGGGCTCTCCAAATGCAACATGGCGTCTGATCTCAATTCCAGCCAATTCTGAGTTGAAAAAGTCAAATGGTGCTCCTTCCCTTCCAAGCTCTGCCATGCGCCCAAACAGTGTTTTACCCCCACATGTAGGTATCAGCCTACTCAGGTCAAATTGCAAAACAATTTTTGGGGTCCAATTTCTCCTGTTACCCTTAGGAAAATAAAAAATTGGGGGCAAAAATATCATTTTTGTGGAAAAAAATGATTTTTTTATTTTCACGTCCGAGCGTTATAAACTTCTGTGAAGCACTTGGGGGTTCAAAGTGCTCACCACACATCTAGATAAGTTCTGTGGGGGGTCTAGTGTCCAAAATGGGGTCACTTGTGGGGAGTTTCAATAGTTTAGGTACATCAGGGGCTCTCCAAATGCACATGACACCCGCAGACCATTCCATCAAAGTCTGCATTCCAAAACGTCACTGCTTCCCTTCCGAGCCCCGACGTGTGTCCATACAGTAGTTTTCTCCCACATATGGGGTGTCAGCATACTCATGACAAATTGGACAACAACTTTTGGGGCCCAATTTCTCCTGTTACCCTTGGGAAAATGAAAAAATTGGGGACTAATTGATCATGTTTGTGGAAAAAATACGATTTTTTTATTTTCATGACCTGGCATTATAAACTTCTGTGAAGCCTTTGGGGGTTCAAAGTGCTCACCTCACATCTAGATAAGTTCCTTAGGGGGTCTAGTTTTCAAAATGGGGTCATTTGTGGGGGGTTTCCACTGTTTAGGTACATTAGGGGCTCTCCAAAGGCAACATGACACCCGCAGACCATTCCATCAAAGTCTGCATTCCAAAACGTCACTACTTCCCTTTCGAGCCCCGACGTGTGCCCATACAGTAGTTTTCTCCCACATATGGGGTATCAGCATACTCAGGACAAATTGGACAACAACTTTTGGGGTCCAATTTCTCCTGGTACCCTTGGGAAAGTAAAAAAATGGTGACTAAAAGATCATGTTTGTGGAAAAAATACGAATTTTTTATTTTTACGCCCGAGCGTTATAAACTTCTGTGAAGCACTGGGGGGTTCAAAGTGCTCACCACACATCTAGATAAGTTCCTTGGGGGGTCTAGTTTACAAAATGGTGTCATTTGTGGTGGGTTTCCACTGTTTAGGTACATCAGGGGTTTTCCAATCGCGACATGGTGTCCGATCTCAATTCCAGCCAAAAACGTCAAATGGCGCTGCTTCCCTTCCGAGCTCTGCCATGCGCCCAAATAGTGGTTTACCCCCACATGTGGGGTATCAGCGTACTCAGGACAAATTGCACAATAACTTTTAGGGTCCTGTTACCCTTGGAAAAATAAGAATTGAGGGTGAAAAGATCATTTTTGTGGAAAAAATATGATTTTTTAATTGTACGGCTTTATGTTATAAACTTCTGTGAAGCCCTTGGGGGTTCAAAGTTCTCACCACACATCTAGATAAGTTCCTTAGGGGGTCTAGTTTCCAAAATGGTGTCATTTGTGGGGGTTTCCACTGTTTTGGTACATCAGGGGTTTTCCAATCGTGACATGGTGTCCGATCTCAATTCCAGCCAAAAACGTCAAATGGCGCTGCTTCCCTTCCGAGCTCTGCCATGTGCCCAAATAGTGGTTTACCCCCACATGTGGGGTATCAGCATACTCAGGACAAATTGCCCAATAACTTTTAGGGTCCTGTTACCCTTGGAAAAATAAGAATTGAGGGTGAAAAGATCATTTTTGTGGAAAAAATATGATTTTTTAATTGTACTGCTGTACGTTATAAACTTCTGTGAAGCCCTTGTGGGTTCAAAGTTCTCACCACATATCTAGATAAGTTCCTTGGGGGGTCTAGTTTCCAAAATGGGGTCACTTGTAGGGGGTTTCCACTGTTTAGGTACATCAGGGGTTTTCCAATCGCGACATGATGTCCGATCTCAATTCCAGCCAAAAACGTCAAATAGTGCTGCTTCCCTTCCGAGCTCTGCCATGCGCCCAAATAGTGGTTTACCCCGACATGTGGGGTATCAGCGTACTCGGGACAAATTGCACAATAACTTTTAGGGTCCTGTTACCCTTGGGAAAATAAAAATTGAGGTGAAAAGATCATTTTTGTGGAAAAAATATGATTTTTTAATTGTACCGCTGTACGTTATAAACTTCTGTAAAGCCCTTGTGGGTTCAAAGTTCTCACCACATATCTAGATAAGTTCCTTGGGGGGTCTAGTTTCCAAAATGGGGTCACTTGTAGGGGGTTTCCACTGTTTAGGTACATCAGGGACTCTCCAAACGTGACAAAATAAAATGGTGTTGTAAAAATGAGAAATCGCTGGTCAACTTTTAACCCTTATAACTTCCAAACAAAAAAAAATTTTGGTTCCAAAATTGTGCTGATGTAAAGTAAACATGTGGGAAATGTTAGTTATCAAGTTTTTTGTGTGCAGTATCTCTGTGATTTAAGGGCATAAAAATTCAAATTTGGAAAATTGCGAAATTTTCAAAATTTTCGCCAAATTTCCGTTTTTCTCACAAATAAACGCAAGTTATTTGAATGAAATTTTACCACTAACATGAAGTACAATATGTCACGAGAAAACAAAGTCAGAATCACCAGGATCCATGGAAGCGTTCCAGAGTTATGACCTCATAAAGGGACAGTGGTCAGAATTGTAAAAATTGGCCCGGTCATGAACGTGCAAACCACCCTTGGGGGTGAAGGGGTTAAGGGAATGTGTCACATACATTTTTTTAAATGATCAATAATACCACACACAAGGGACAAATACAATCACACCATGCCCAGACTACATATTACCACAACATAGTGACCAAATAATAACACATACAAGGGAAAAATACCACCACACCTTGACCAGATCACATATTAATATCACAGTGACCGAATAATGCAACATACAAGGGACAAATACTGTCACACCATGACGATATCACATCTTACCACCACATATTGACTGGATACTACAATACTGACTATTAATAAAAAAACACAATACTAATATTACCATAAGTTTCATTATACACAGGAACTCTGTACATACTGTAGTACACAGTGTATATTGTCGGTGTACAGGTAATACAGGGACTCATCAGTGACATTATACACAGGAGTTCTCTATATAATCTCAGTGTACAGGTAATATAGTGATCTCCAGTGGCATTATACACAGGAGCTCTGCATATAGTGTCAGTGTACAGGTGACAGTGATCACAGGAGCGCTCCATACAGTGTAAAGTGTACAAGTAATACAGTGATCACCAGTGACATTATACACAGGAGCTCTGTATATATTATCAGTGTACAGGTAATACAGAGATCACCAGTGACATTAAACACTGGAGCTCTGTGTAACATCCCTGCCGGCATCACTACATGGCTTCCCATCTCCCATCTTACACACCACTTCGGGCCATGCTGTGAGTTCTGTCCTCTGCCAGCTCCTTGCTGTGAACCTCATATCCTTGCTTGCTGCATACAGTACTTCCTAGCTGTATGCTTAGGGTGGTGGCTCCGGCACTTCCTGAGTCTTATAGAGACAGTGTGCACACTCCTTATATGTCCCCAGCCTATTGCTAAGAGGTATTGGCTACTTAAAGCATCTTCACTCACAGGGAGATGCCTGAGCAACAAACTCTCTCAGTATGCTTTCTGCTACTGAGTTGCCAGTTCCTGTCCTGTTTATGCCTTCCTATAGGCTACATATCCAGGCCCATTTCTGTGCACATGTGTTCTGTTTCTGCCCTCCTGGAGGCTGCATATCCAAGCCCGTTTCTGTGCTCTTGTGTTTAGTTTCTGCCTCTCTGGGGGCTGCATACCCAGACCTGAGTTCTTCATCTTGTACATGTTCCCGTGTCCGTCCTTATTGGTACTTGAACCTGTTTGTATCCTTGCCTGTTTCCTTCCCTTCTCCGCTGTGAATAACCTTCTGCGCTGCTGTCTGCATCCTGCGGTTCTGCTCTGCTTGCCACAACCCGTGGCTTTTCTTGCCGCACCCTGCGGCTCTGTTTTGCTCTCCGCTCTGCATCTCGCGGCTCTGTTCTGCGCTCTGCACCCTGCGGCTCTGCTCTGCTCTCTGCTTCACATCCTGCGGCTCTGCTCTCTGCTCCACATCCTGCGGCTCTGCTTTGCTCTCTTCTCCGCATCAAGCGGCTCTGCTCTGCTTCTCATCAAGCGGCTCTGCTCTGCTCCCCGTTCTGCAACCTGCGGCTTTGCTCTGCTCTCCGCTCCACAACCTGCGAGTCTGTTCTGCTCTACAACCTATGGATCTGCTCTACTCCCAGTCCGCACTTTATGGTTCTGCTCTGCTTCCGTTCCACACCTTGTGGTTCTGCATCCTGCGGGTCTTTGTTCATCCAGTGTTAACTGGTTCCTAACAGTTCTTGTCCCTTCAGTGTGAACTGGTTCCTACCTGCACCCTTTTCCTACTCATACCTGCCTGTGTTCCAGTCCTACCCATAATGGTTCCAGTTCCTCCAGTCTGATCCATACCCGCCTGCCTGCCAGAGTGCCAGCCATGCCTGCCTGCCTGCCAGAGTAACAGCCAAGCCCGCCTGCCTGCCAGAGTGCCAGCTGTGCCTGCCTGCCTGCCAGAGTGCCAGCCATGTCTGCTAGCTGCCAGAGTGCTAGACATGCCTGCCTGTCTGCCAGAGTGTCAGCCGAGCCCGCCTGCCTGCCAGAGTGCCAGCCATGCACGCCAGAGTACCAGTCGTGCCCGTCTGTACTTGCCCGCACCTGTCATTAGTGTTCTATCCCCAGTGGGATCAGCTGCTACAGCCAGACACCGCCCTGGAGTGGTACCTGGCAGCTACCTGCCGCACAAGCCTGACCTCACCACTAGAGGCTCCTGTGAACAACAAGGTAGCTGCTTAGTCACGCCCCTTCAGCGTAGTCTCGTTTGTGGCACAGTGGGGCCACAATCCACGCTCACGCCATCCAGTCTGGGTGCGAGCATTACGCTCTGTATATTGTTAGTGTACAAGTGTAAAGGTAATACGGAGATCATTGATGACATTATTCACAGGAGCTCATTATATAGTGTATAGTATACAGGTAATACAACAATAATCACCAGTGAAGTTATAAACAGGAGCTCTGTATATAGTGTTGGTGTACAAGTAATACAGTAATCTCTAGTGACATTACACACAGGAGCTATGTATATAGTATACAGTGTATAGTGTCAGTATGCAGGTAACACATTGACTCACAAGTGACATCTATAGAAGAAGTCCTTCATCTTCACTTTTCTTTTTCATCCACCATCACTTCTTCCAGCTAGGACTCAACGCTGCAGAAAATAGCACACAGTTATCTAGAGCACAGCTTGCAGAGCACATTCCCCACTTTTGAAGAATGAAGAAAAATACAATATAATGCTGCCCTGCACAATAACAGGACCTCCACTTCATCATTTGCTCTCTACCACTCTCAAGTCATAATTTGCTGTTCTCCACCACTTATCTTAATTCATAATTTGCTGTTCCCCACCCCTAGTCTCAATTCATAATAATTTACTCTTCCACAACTTCACCTATAATTCATCATTATTTGCTCTTCCCCACCCTTAATACCCCACCCGCAAGTCAACATTTGCTGTTTCCTACCTACCCCCAGCCTCAATTCATAAGCCTTTACTCTCCCCCACCCTCAATTCATCATCATTTACTCTTGCCAACCCCTACCTTTAATTCATCATTTGAGGTCCCCATTTCTAACCCTAAATTCATCATTTGCTCTCCCCACCCCTCTCAACATTCAATACAGCATAATTTGCTCTCTCCCACCCCCAAGTCATCATTATTTGAGCTCCCCCACCCTCAATACATCATTATTTGCTGTGCCCTGTCCCCTATCCTCAATACAGCATCATTTGCTCCCCCTCACACGCAATTCATCATTATTTGTGCTCTACCACCTCAATACGCAATCATTTACTGTCCCTATTTCCCACTCTCAATTCATCATCATTTGTTCCCCCCACACCCATTTAATTTATTTTATTTAAAAAAAAAGTTTTCATTCCTACCTTTCATGCAATCCCCTGCAACTCCACTTCTGGTATCAAGCGAGCATACATACTAGTGCCTGTGCGATGACATCATCATGTAGGCAACGTCATCAGCTTGTGACAGAAGAGGTGGCGGGAGCTTCCCTGGAAATGTGCTGACACTCTGGTTTGATGTCAGGCTGTAGAGCTCCAGGTAAGCTCTCTTCGCTGAGATGTGTGCCTCAAACCAAACCTGGCCCTAGGATCCAGTAAGCAGAAGCAAAAGAAGTGGGCACGGACAGGGTCTGGGCCTCTGCTATTTTAGTTCTCCTCATTGGGCCCCAAAAACCAGTAAAAGTAGTAATGCCCTGATGGCGGCCCTGGGTAGAGATATCAGTTAATGAGAATCTAAGCTTTTGTGTTCTATCCATGGTAAGGCAAGATTTCATATCAGTTACCAATCACCTATAGGGTTATTAAGTCACTTCTACAATATGGTGAAGAGAGCAATTTCTCTTTAACATATGGCACTATTTTACCATGTTTACATCAGATCAAAGTATCCAGACAAGCTTAACCTTTTCCTTGGCAGAATCTGCTGAGCTCTTAATGACTTTAGATATATTACATTACAATGCATTGTATCAGCACACTACAAAGATATGAAACGATTCCATTTGATTTATAACGAGTTTCACTGAGTTTAGAAGAAAATAATTAAGTGACCATTGTAATGTAATGGTATCCTGTATTGCTTCCTTAATGTTACCAGATTACATTAATCATAAATGTCAGCAGTGTCATAGATGACTTCTTAACTTCTGACAAAAGCCTTAATCTTGGCCTTTTAAATTCCAAGGTCAAGGAGACTGTAACATTCAGAATAATTATTAGCATTATTTTACATTGACATTTCAGCCCTGTCTGGAGTCTAATGTTCTGCCAGGGCAATGAAGACAGATGTCATCTTTTCTTTCACTGGAGGGATTTGCCCGAATTAAATCTGACTTTAAGGATATTTGAATCGCTTTGCTAATTTGCTGTCTTCTCTCTCTCTCTTTTTTTATATATATATGGAAATAACTTGACGAGAAAGGGAACTTTCATTAAATGCATTAAAGATTTACTGTGACAAGAACAAGCAATTTTTAAAATTCATTTTCTCCCTGTGGGCTACAATAATCAGGGTTATTCAGTGAAAGGGACATGAGAGTGATAGGACAGAAGGATACATGTCATATTGTATGACGTCCTAAACATTCACTTTTCACTCATCACAATGGAAAGGTCACGTATATAGAAATACATTCCTGCTGTCTGCACAAACTGGATCTTTTGCAAGTGGAAAGCTTTTTTTTTTTTTTTACCATTACTGATTTGTAAATACAAGATATGAGTCTCTAGAGATTAAGAAAGGGAATGGACATTTTTTTATATATATTTTGACTTAAATGAGTATGGAGAAATATCACAATTAAAGGAGCCTACTCACCTTCAGCAACTGTCAGTGGAGCACACGTTAGGCTGAAATCTAACACACCTGTGTCCCCCATACACCCGTATGCTTGCCATGGCCAAATTTTTCATGCATTCAGGGGAGGAACCTGCAGAGTAAAGGTCATGTGTTTATATGCATTTACATTTTGCATACACATTAATTTACTTTTTCAGCTCAGACCTAGTTTCTCATTTAGTTCAATATGCAGTTTGCGCATACAAGGATGTGACCACCCTGTTTCTGAGTTGGAAAATCCATTCTGTCTGGCCTATGCTTTAATGGTGGTTCAGTCCCTTGGTCCTTGTTCACATTTACGTCACTTGACAAGTGGAAAGATTTTAAATACAAGGGTTAGGACTGTCCCACAAGGGTTGCCTTGATGTGGTGGGATGGCTTGTACATTCTTTTGATCAAAATTGTGCTTACTAAATACCCTTATTACTATTACTACCTTCATGCAATTTTTGCTATTTATTTTTTACTTTTTTATTTTAGGATATTTGTTTTTTGTTTTTTTGTTTTTCTCTGTGTAAAGGTCATGTGTTTATATGCATTTACTTTTTGCATACACATTAATTTACTTTTTCAGCTCAAACCTAGTTTCTAATTTAGAGCACTTTGTGTTGCGGCTTATCTGCCCTTTGCATAAATGGATCAGAATTATTATTTATAATTTAATATTGTATATACACTAGTGGCTAAAATTGTGGATACACTTGAAGTTTTTAATAATTTTCGAAGCTTCTGGAACTTTTGGCAATCTTACTTGCTTGATTACTTAATTATATTTATAGCCCAGGCACGCAATCTGTTAATAAAGATATCGGGAGACTTGTTTTTGACATTTTGTCGGTAGTTTTTATAATTTTGACAAGAAATACTGGACTTTGTTCTCTGTGAGTAAAATTCATACATTTTTAGTTATATGTTAACTTTTCTTTATGTCCGCATAAAATTGAAGATAGTGTTTTAAAGCTATAGTCGTCACTTGATCCTTTCAGTATAGGTCCTAAAGGCTTTAATTTCTTTACAAACTATTGAGATTTTTTATTGTATTTTAATAATATTTACATTTAATTTTTTTAACTGAATAATTATTAATATCTATTTTGAGCTCATAAACTCCTGAATGATTGTTTTTTTTAGATTTTAATCATGCCAGCCACAAAGAGGTCCGCTTGGTCTCCAAAAAAGAAAGCTACGGCTATTGTTTTGAGTAAGGAGGGATACAGTTTCAGAGAAATTGCTAGGAAGATGGGTGATGGAGTCACTGCTTCTGGAGTGGAAGAGGAAGGAAAAAGGCAACAACTCTAAAAACAGACAGAAGAATTGTTAAATTAGCCATACAAAACAGAAGAGCATCAGCCAAGAAAATTAGCCAGTTCTTGCATGATGGAGGAGTTTCGGTGTTGGTTAGAACAGTATGTCATCGATTACTTGATGCCGGTCTGAAAGCACGAACACCAAGGAAAAAGCCATTCCTAAATCTTAAACAGAGAAGTTAGAGAATTTCCTGGGCCAAAGAACATCTTAGCTGGACAACTGAAGATTGGAAGAAAGTAATCTGAAGTGATGAAACAAGAATATCAATTTTTGGTAGTGATGGAGTGTGTTTTGTTCGGAGAAGGCCGAAGGAAGACTGTCTTCCAGAGTGTATGACAGCTACAATGAAACATCCTGAGAGTGTTATGATATTGGACTGTATGTCATGGCATGGAATTAGGAGAATACAGTTCCTTACGGAACTGTAAATGCTTTGAAATATATTCATGATGTTCTTGAACCAAAGCTCATCCCATCAATTCGTGACCTTGGCAAGGAACAGACAGAAATTATTTTTCAACAGATTGGACCCCCATGTCACACTGCAAGGCAATGACTAAAATGGTTTGAAACAAACAAATTTCTGTGCTTTCATGGCCAGGAAACAGTCCTGATCTGAACCCTATCAAAAATCTGTGGGCAAGATTAAAGCGATTGGTTTCTAGTAAGCGACCAAGCAACAAACAAGCATTGATTGCAGCTGTAATCAGTTCCTGGTACCATGTTATGACCACAGAGAACCTGAGAGGTCTTGTTGAATCAATGCCAAGGAGATGCAAAGCTGTTATTGATGCTAAAGGATACCTTACACGCTACTAAAGAAAGAACACATAGGGATAGCATGAAATTAACACATTAGGATTTAGGATGTGATATCTTGATTTGGCCATTCCGCTGTTCTTAAAGAAGTAATGAGATATTTTGTATTATGCTAACCTTTTTCCTATGTAGAGGTGGTCTAATCTACCTTAGAATACTTGTGGCATTATTGTTATAAACACTTTATATGATTGCATGCTAAAAACTTTAAAAAATTACAAAAATTTGAAGTGTATCCACAATTTTGGCCACCAGTGTAGCAAAGCATATAGTGACAACAAAGAATAAAGTGAAGATAAATTTACAAGATATCATATTGGATACGAAGTCATATTGGTAGGTTACCAGAGTCAAAACAGTACGATCAAAGTAAACATATCATCTGAAAAATTAGACTGACCAAGCGCCCCTATGACTTAGCTTTTCAAGGAGAATTTAAATCTTAAGAAATTTATTTTCACTGTATTTTAAAATTATATTTTTTTATATTTATATCTATTCCTAAGTGGTAACAAATGAATCGATAGTTGAAATTCAACATACATGATCCTTTTTATTCCCAACATCATCTATCAGGGCAAGTCATTAGGCTCCCGTACAAATAAGATAGACAATAATATAAAAATCAAGTGGATTGGCAGACTTTGCATTAATGTGTAGGGGCACCTTAAGCTTAATTGCTATTAATATTATGTAATGCTGCACACAACCTGTAAAGAATGGCCTATATATTCTTTAAACAGGAATCTTTTGCACTCTATGTACAAATGACCTTTTGTTTTGTCTGTAGTTTATGTTCTTTCCATTGATGTTCTAATACAGTGCCTGTCAATATGAATGACATTCCTGATGTCACTGGTGTACACTGATATAAGCATTTAATTTGCATGGTATATACTGTACTTGTATAATGGACTGGTGTAAAAGAAGTAAACAATTATACAATAAATTCCTACCAGTTGGGTGTCACTATAGATATGGATATTGACTACAGAACAGATGAGTTAACATGCAGCCTCATGTATTCAGTATCCCACTTTTTAACCCCTTTACCCCCAAGGGTGGTTTGCATGTTAATGACCAGGCCAATTTTTACAATTGTGAACACCGTCCCTTTATGAGGTAATAACTCTGAAACGCTTCCATGGATCCCGGTGATTATGACATTATTTTCTCATGACATATTGTACTTCATGATAGTTGTAAAACTTATTTGATATGCCTTGCGTTTATTTGTGAAAAAAGCAGAAATTTGGCAAACATTTTGAAAATTTCACAATTTTCCAACTTTGAATTTTAATGCCCTTAAAACAGAGAAATATGTCACACAAAATAGTTAATAAATAACATTTCCCACATATCAACTTTACATCAGCACAATTTTGGAATCTAATTTTTTTTTGTTAGGAAGTTATAAGGATTAAAAGTTGACCAGTGATTTCTCATTTTTACAACACCATTTTTTTTAGAGACCACATCACATTTGAAGTCACTTTGAGGGGTCTATATGATAGAAAATACCCAAAAGTGACACCGTTCTAAAAACTGCACTCCTCAAGGTGCACAAAACCCCATTCAAGAAGTTTATTAACCCTTCAGGTTCTTCACAGAAATTTTTGGAATGTTTAAAAAAAAATGAACATTTAACTTTTTCACAAAAAAATTATTCAGATCCAATTTGTTTTATTTTACCCAGGGTAAGTAGACAAATGTTGTTGTACAATTTCTCCTGAGTACGTTGATACCCCATATATGCAGGTAAACCACTGTTTGGGCGCATGGCAGAGCTCCGAAGGGAATGAGCGTTGTTTGACTTTTCAATGCAAAATTGGCTGGAATTGAGATCGGACGCTATGTAGCGTTTGGAGAGTCCCTGATGTACCTAAACAGTGGAAACCCCCCAATTCTAACTCCAACCCTAACCCCAACACACCCCTAACCCTAATCCCAACCCTAAGCATAACCCTAACCACAAACCTAACCCTAACACACCCCTAACCCTTATCCCAACCCTAACCCTAACTTTAGCCCCGACCCTAACCCTAACTTCAGCCCCAACCCTAACCTTAACCCTAACGGGAAAATGGAAATAAATAAATTTTTTTAATTTTATTATTTTTCCCTAACTAATGGGGTGATAAAGGGGGTTTAATTTACTATTTATAGCGGGTTTTTATGGCGGATTTTTATGTTTGGCAGCTGTCACACACTTTTTATTGCAAAAAATAGTTTTGGCATCACTACATTTTGAGAGCTATAATTTTTCAATATTTTGGTCCACAGAGTCATGTGAGGTCTTGTTTTTTGCGGGACATGTTGACGTTTTTATTGGTACCATCTTCAGGTGCATTACTTATTTTGATCGCTTTTTATTCTGATTTTTGGGAGGCAGAATGAAAAAAAAATCAATGAATGAATTTCTTTTTGGGGGGGCGTTTATATCGTTCCGCGTGTGGTAAAATTGATAAAGCAGTTTTATTCTTTGGGTCAGTATGATGACAGCGATGCCTCAGTTATATCTTTTTTATGTTTTGGCTCTTTTATACAATAAAAACTATTTTATAGAAAAAATAATTATTTTTGCATCGCTTTATTCTGAGAGCTATAACTTTTTTATTTTTCCAATTATGGAACTATATGGTGGCTTGTTTTTTGCGGGACAAGATGACATTTTCAGCGATACAACGTTTATTTATATCCATCTTTTTGATCGTGTGTTATTCCATTTTTTGTTTGGCGGTATGATGACAAAGCATTGTTTTTTTGCCTTGTTTTTTTTAATGGTGTTCACTAAAGGGGTTAATTAGTGGGACATTTTTATAGGTCGGGTCGTTACGGATGCGACAATACTAAATATGTGTACTTTTATTGTTTAGATTTTTATAATTCAAATATTGATTTATTAATGGAATAAATATTTATTTTGTTATTATTTTTTATTATTATTTTTTTACAATTATTTAAAAATGTTTTTTTTATTTCATTCTATGTTTTAAACCTTGTCCCACTGTGGAACACTCATTTTGTGCAGGCTGATCGCTTATATGGCATGCAGATCTGCATGCCATATAAGTAGAGTTGAGCGACTTTGGTCGGATCGAGTTTCATGAAACAAATTTTGTTTCATGAAACCAGATCCGACCAAAGTCGCTCAACTCTACATATAAGCTGTCAACTCTGCATGTAATTTTTCACTAACGTTAGAGACTTCCTGAGATGCACTGCACATGACAGGAAGTCTCTAAGCTCTGGTAACCTGGATGTCATCATGGGCCCTATAGCAGCCATAGCATCTACTGCAATTAGATTTATGACTGTGTAATTTAGGATTAGAGATTAATCACTTGATAGAATTAGCCTTAGTATAAATACCCTCAGTAATTTGTGGTAGAGGTCAACTCATTCAGATTAAATGGATCCATAGAGTGCGTTTTACTTATACGAGGTTGTGACTGATGAAAAACTCTCCAGTGATATACTAAGTACAATCAAGGGAAGAAAATGATTTTATGCATTATATGAGAATGCCCAGTAATTCGAGTATTTTATCTGGGGTCAGTGTTTTTCTAAACACTTGGTATACTCTGGTTTAATTTGCTATCTTTTAGATAACTCTCTTTTTGACCATTTAAAGTCTGTGTTCCACTTTTTATACGCTGCAGAAATTGCCCTTACTAATTTCTTGTTATGAACGTAACACACACTTGCAAGTAACGGAAAAGGGAAGACCTACTACAGGGAGATTCCACACCCACACCTGTACAGACTAAACCACCCTAGCTGCACAACTCAACAACATTACCTTCAACCTTGCTCTGTATAATGCCATCAAGGGGTTTCTCATACCATTGGAGAAGCCAGAAGGGAGGCTGCAATACACTGCAGACTAGAGGAGAGTAAAGTGTGCAGGATGATATGAAAACCCAGTGTGAGAAAATTAAAACACGCTCATATAGGGTAGAGAGGGAACGCTAAAAAGAACCAAAAGTAAATGGAACAAGTATAACCTACCAGAACTCTAAAGAGGGGAAAAGAAATTGAACTGGGAAGGAAAACAAAAAGACTCTCTGCAGGAATTTAACTGGTGTTTACCATGCATGGTAGACCCTTAGCTGAAGAGCTTGAACTCCTAAACCCAAGTTCACCTAAAGGTATAGCCAGCAAGAAAGTGCAGTGAAGGGTGAATATATAAAACCCAACCCAGAGTGTAGTAGGGAAGACCAAAACAGAAAAATGGAAAACACCTGGAAAGGAGCAAACCAAGAAAGGGAGAACAAAGACAATTGGAACCATCAGCATCCGTACAGAGAAGAAAAGGCAGTAGCTCAGCAGACATGTGAACTGATGCACAGATCAGCGGACTGAATCCCCAAACTGAACCATGGCAGTACCCCTCTTCTATGAAGGGCCACCGGATCTTTAGAAGCCCCTAACATCTGATATCGCTGATGTAACTTCCTCACTAGGCGATCCGCATGAAGATCCTCTGAATCAACCCATGAGTTATCTTCAGAAACATAACCTTTCCACTTAACGAGATACTGCAGTGCCTGACCCACCTTAAACCTTGAACTCACTCTACCTCATATTCCTTATCCCCTTCCAAATCCACCTGATTTATGTCTTAAGGACCAGGTGTCCCCTCAATTTTTTTTAAAGGGAAGAATGGAAATAATTCTTGATCCTCCAGGAAAAAGGAAGTTACAACTTAATCATCACAGGATTTAAAATGTAAATAATTTTATAAAGACCTACAAATTTAGGTGCAAACTGCCTAGACATGACCTTTAAGCGATGATTTTTTTTGGACATCCACACAAAATCCCCCACCATAAAGACAGGAGCTTTCCTATGTCTGCAGTTTTCATCTCTTTTGACCTGACCATCAACTACCAAAAGACCCCTTTTGACCTTCTTTAAGACGTTAATTTGGAAAAAATCTCTCCTCCTCTGGCACAGAGAACTGTAACCCTGAAAAGCTCTCCAACACTAGATGAAAACCCCCATATCAAAGCAAAAGGTGAGGTGTCGGTAGTCATTGAGGTATGGTTATTTAGAGCAAACTCGGCAAGGGTCAGAAACTCCACCTAGTCTTCCTGATTAGAGGAAACAAAACATCTCAAATACTGCTCTACCTCTTGATTCATCCTTTCTGTTTGCTCAGTAGTCTTGGGATGATAACTCATGGAAAAAGACAGCTTGATACCCAGTCTTAAAGAAAAACTACTCCAAAAGCTATCCAAAAATTGAACCATTCTGTCACAAATAATGTTTTGGGGAACTCCATAAAATTTAACGATATGAGAAATAAACAAAGTTGCTAAGCTCTTAGCAGTTAACAACTTTTGAAGTGAGACCAAATGAACCATTTTGCTAAAATGGTCCACTACCATTCACACAACTGTTTCACACCAGATTTAGGCAAATTGGTGACAAAGTCCAAGGACAAATTGATCCAGGGTTGTGACAGAACCTTCTTGGGCAAGAGATAACCCGCTGAAGCTTGACCAGATACTTTAGCATTGGCACAGACTATGCATCTATGGACATACTGTTCAATATCCCTATAAGCATACTGCCTCCAAAACAACCTATAAAGGGATTTCCAATTGGCAGATGAACCTGAATGCTCAGCTAAAACGGAATCATGCATCTCAATAAGAAGATCTACGCTTAAAGTTGGCGGTACATGAAGTTTGTTTATAGGTAATCCTCTCAAGTGTTTATGCACTTAGCAGTATCAGCATACAACAGTTTTTTTGATAATAGAGGCAGTCTGTCATTATCCCAGTGCAGGTTTTTGAGCTGCACGTCAGGGGTTAATGTCTGGAGCTCAGTGCAGGTTTTGACCTGCACACCTGGGGTTAATGATTGTGGCCTCTTTCTGGTTCTGGGAGAGCTTCTTAAACCCCTGGGAAGCTCCAATCCCTGCCAGTTATACTTTTGCCTTTGGCCGTGTGTGCTGACCTCTGTGTGCCTGTTCGTTGTTATAGCTTGTTTATATGGTTCTGACCCGGTTCTGTTTCCCGTTATGAGTTTACCTGTTGATTCTGTACTGTGCTATCCTCTCTGTGTATGACTCATTGCCTGTGATCTGACTACTCTCTGCTCGCCCCTCTTGTACCTTGCAGCTATCTCTGTGTATGACTCATTGGCTAAGTCCTGACTATACTCCCTGTCTATGCCCCTTGGTAACTTTGTCTCGCAGTTTCTCTGCTAGGAGTTCTCTTGCAGCTCCTAGCTCTCTGGAGTTTAGGCCACGCCCCTAGCAGTCACGTGCTTCAGGTCCTGCGGCTATGAAGTACGCATCTGCTCGGCTGCTGCCCGCTCCACAGGTATCTTTGAGCACAGTTTTCTTTACTCAGGACACGCGCACTGGCGCAGTGAGCAAGTTCAGTGCGGTGTTTCTGACACAGTCACTTTATGACTTGCCCCTACGACCTATTGTATGTTCCCATTCCTCACGAAACACAAAATTAAAAAAAAAAAAAACAGGCGCACAGGCAATGATGAATCAGGGCCATATAGTCCAATGTTATAACTTTCAAAAGCAAAGACTGTTAAAAAGTTATATAATCATAGTTTAGGTATTATCAGTTTTTTTCATAATAAAGATCAATATCAAATACCTTGAAATTGATATAGAAAGATAAAAGAGATACATTGTATAACTTTTTACTTACATTGAAATGTGAAATTTTATAAAAAGGTGTAAATTAGCGTTAAAGGAATTGTCTGCCAACAGGTTCAGCATTCTCTGCTGATTGATTTATAGTTTTAAAATAAAATGTTAAAATAATTAATACAATTAAATCTTCTAATCTCTTGCAAAAATGTGGATTTTGCATCCGGTATAATATTCTGCAGTCAGTCAAAAGAAATCTATGTAGGAGGTTTTGAGTTCAGCATCAAAACAACAGAGCTCTGAGCTATAAAAGTATATTATGAATGACAAAACCTTATTAAAAGAGGTCACTATAATTTAACAAAAACAAATGGAAGATAATATTTTAATTGAAGGAATATTCTCAATATTGTCCCCCATGATGATGCTGTGTAGATAACATTATAAACAAAGCAAAAATATATATATAAACTGATAAAAGGTAAATGTTGCATCTTCATACAGTAGTGGCCAAAAGTATTGACACCCCTGCAATTTTGTCAGCTAATACTCAGTTTCTTCCCGAAAATGATTGCAAATACAAATTCTTTGGTATTATTATCTTCATTTAATTTGTCTTAAATGAAAAACACAAAAAGAATTGTCCTAAAGCCAAATTGGATATAATTCCACATCAAACATAAAAAAGAGTGTGGACAAAAGTATTGTCACTGTTCGAAAAATCATGTGATGCTTCTCTAATTTGTGTAAATAACAGCACCTGTAACTTACCTGTGGCACCTAACAAGTGTTGGCAATAACTAAATCACACTTGCAGCCAGTTGACATGGATTAAAGTTGACTCAACCTCTGTCCCGTGTCCTTGTGTGTACCACATTGAGCATGGAGAAAAGAAAGAAGACCAAAGAACTGTCTGAGGACTTGAGAAACCAAATTGTGAGGAAGCATGAGCAATCTCAAGGCTACAAGTCCATCTCCAAAGACCTGAATGTTCCTGTGTCTACCGTGCGCAGTGTCATCAAAAAGTTTAAAGCCCATGGCACTGTGGCTAACCTCCCTAGATGTGGATGGAAAAGAAAAATTGACAAGAGATTTCAACGCAACATTGTGCGGATGTTGGATAAAGAACCTCGACTAACATCCAAACAAGTTCAAGCTGCCTGCAGTCCGAGGGTACAACAGTGTCAACCCGTACTATCCGTCGGCGTCTGAATGAAAAGGGACTGTATGGTAGGAGACCCAGGAAGACCCCACTTCTTACCCCGAGACATAAAAAAGCCAGGCTGGAGTTTGCCAAAACTTACCTGAAAAAGCCTAAAACATTTTGGAAGAATGTTCTGTGGTCAGATGAGAAAAAAGTAGAGCTTTTTGGGCAAAGGCATCAACATAGAGTTTACAGGAGAAAAAAAGAGGCATTCAAAGAAAAAAACACGGTCCTACAGTCAAACATGGCGGAGGTACCCTGATGTTTTGGGGTTGCTTTGCTGCCTCTGGCACTGGACTGCTTGACCATGTGCATGGCATTATAAAGTCTGAAGACTACCAACAAATTTTGCAGCATAATGTAGGGCCCAGTGTGAGAAAGCTGGGTCTCCCTCAGAGGTCATGGGTCTTCCAGCAGGTCAATGACCCAAAACACACTTCAAAAAGCATTAGAAAATGGTTTGAGAGAAAGCACTGGAGACTTCTAAGGTGGCCAACAATGAGTCCAGACCTGAATCCCATAGAACACCTGTGGAGAGATCTAAAAATGGCAGTTTGGAGAAGGCACCCTTCTAATATCAGGGACCTGGAGCAGTTTGCCAAAGAAGAATGGTCTAAAATTCCAGCAGAGCATTGTAAGAAACTCATTGATAGTTACCAGAAGCGGTTGGTCACAGTTATTTTGGCTAAAGGTTGTGCAACCAAGTATTAGGCTGAGGGTGCCAATACTTGTGTCTTACCCATTTTTGGAGTTTTGTGTGACCAATGTTTTGCTTTTTGCTTCATTCTGTTTTGTGTTTTTTCATTTAAGACAAATTAAATGAAGATAATAATACCAAAGAATTTGTGATTGCAATCATTTTCAGGAAGAAACTGAGTATTATCTGACAAAATTGCAGGGGTGTCAATACTTTTGGCCACAACTGCATACTGAGACTCGAGAAGAGTCTAAGAATATAATATAAAGTCATACTGTACAGACTGGAGATTATGGGACTGTCGTGTTTGCAATTGCTCATTTTAGAAGAGAAATGCAAACTTGTGATTTAGGAGAGTATCTCAAATCCCTGCGCAGCTTTAACATTCATCAGATTCTTCCGTTGTCATTTTCAATTCCTCGTGTTTCCCTATGGAATATTATGCCCTGTAAGCTGTCCTGACCTTCAGAACCTCTGTCACTTGGTGGTAGACTGATGTACCTTTTGGTGATCACCAGGCATCTAGGATTGACCTCTTGCTCTGTGTTAGCATACTACAAAGTTATAGCATGCCACACATCTTCACACACAAAGATCAGGACATGTGCAATAAATCCACAACTTAAAGTATGTATTAGATATAATGCTACTTTTCAGATTCATCAGCTTCACAATTGCCTGTTATATGTAGTATACCGGCAATTCGTATAGAGCACTGCAGACACAAAATGCTTCAGAAATCCGGAATGGCATGCGCTTTTGTCATTGAGCGTTGCCTTACTTTTCTAACAAGTTTTTTGTTTAAATTTTCATTCAATTGTCAATTTTAGAGTATCTGTCATAATATTTAGTTTTTACAATTAAAGTTAGTGGGACACAAATTAAAAATAATTAAAGTTATAAGTTTGCTCTATTTATTTACCGTATTTTACTCACTTATGTAGTGCCATTATATTCCACAGTGCTTTACAGACAGCATCACTGTCACGAGTGGGGTTCACAATCTAAAGACCCCATCAGTATGCTTTTGGAGTGTGGGAGGAAACCAGTATATCCAGAAGAAACCCATGCGAACATGGGGAGAACATGCAAACTTCTTGCAGATGTTGGTCTTGGTTGCATTTGAACCCAGGACCACTCTGTTGCACCATTAGGACAGAGTCTCCTTTAGTTACTGTGCCATCTACTTTTGGGGTTCAATATAATACCACAAGGCCTGTTTTTGACTAAATAAGAGGATTAAGTGTATGGTCCCACTGAGTTTTAAAATGTGAATTTTGAAGCAAACACTTCTCCAAAATTCATGTGAAAAACATCTTTCCTATAGTTGACATGGTGCTATGTTTATCCATGTGGAAAAAAAACAGTGACAGATCTTAAGGAATTAAAAAAAAATGCTTCAAATTTTGAATCAATTGAATGTGAAAGAACCGTCCCACATACAAAAGAGTCAAAAAACACAACTGAAAACATGCTAAAAAACGTAGTTTTCTAAGCTTTATTTTCATGTGAATTTTTCCGCCTGAAAAATCTAAGTAAATAGCTTTATAACAAAACAAAAGCATAAAACCCCACTATTTGAGCATACCTTTATATATTAAGGAACCTAGATGGCTTTCTTGCACTAGACCACAAGGCTGTTTCCCTCTGCATACAGCACACTTACGGGTGAAAAGTAATATATGTACTGAGAAGTTTCAGCTCCAGTATGTCATCCTGACAATGAATTACTGTACACTGATGATGTAACTTGGTATTTCTGACCTTGACTTGTGGTAATTAATAAATGTACAGGTGTAACGCTTGATCCGGCTGTCATCTTCTATACTGCTTATAAAAACTGGCTCATTTGTGGCATTCTCTAGGAGCCTCTTGTCATCACTCCAGACACAATTAAATGAAAAAATTTGCATGGTAATACTTAAAATTATGCGCATTTTAGTCTTATTAATCTATGTTGTATCAGCCAGCATGGTATCTGCCATTCAATGATTCCAGTGTGCATGATGGAAAGCAAATAATTTTCACCTGTATAAGGATTTAATGAATCACACAGAAAATTTGCATGCAAGCCACGGATTGAATCGTGCAAGTTCCACAAATTCGACTTTGATTAATCGAGTCTCTGTACCTGTAGGCTATAAATGTCATTTTTAAAGAGATGGCCACATTTATAATCAGAGATGTATGTCAGAGCTGCAGGATAAATGCGGCTTAGGAGTTTTACATATTTTTTTTATTAGGGTATTCTATAACTATCAAATTATGATCAATCCAGAATCATTCTACGCTGCATCTGTTCTGCATGCAGAGCTCACTGCCGACAAGCTGAATTGTCTTGCTCTACATGCTGAGCTGATAAAGGAGAAAACCTCTTCTTCATTAATTCTCTATTTAACATGCTTCCAGCCTGGTTTATATACTTTACATAGATAATAAAATGGTTGGTAGCTACATATTGGTGAATCCGAACTGTTACGGCTTTGATAAAATATAATTCTAACAAGAGAGATCAGGTGATTTGTTAGAAAAAGGTGAAGTTGACATTGGTCTTCAAGCTGCAGACAATTACCGTATATACTTGTGTATAAACCGACCCGTGTATAAGTCGACCCCCCTAATTTTGCCACAAAAAACTGGGAAAACTTATTGACTCGCGTATAAGCCTAGGGTGGAAAATGCAGCAGCTACTGGTAAATTTAAAAAATAAAAATAGATACCAATAAAAGTAAAATTAATTGAGACATCAGTAGGTTAAATGTTTTTGAATATCCATATTGAATCAAGCGCCCCATATAATGTTCCATACAGTTCATGATGGCCCCATAAGATGCTCCATACAAAATACACCCCATATAATGCTGCACAAAGGTTAATAATGCCCCAATAAGATGCTCTATAAATAATATGCCCCATATGTTGCTCCATAAAGGTTATGGCCCCATAAGATGCTCCATAGATTATGCCCCATAAAATGCTCCATAGATTATGCCCCATAAAATGCTCCACAGATTAT
Organism: Dendrobates tinctorius; assembly: GCF_039654945.1. Classification (NCBI taxonomy): domain Eukaryota; kingdom Metazoa; phylum Chordata; class Amphibia; order Anura; family Dendrobatidae; genus Dendrobates; species Dendrobates tinctorius. The sequence continues at coordinate 5,700,790 of NW_027361672.1, forward strand.
GCCCTCATATGCAGCTCCATAGAATATGCCCCCATATGCTGCTCCATAGATTATGCCCCATATGCTGCCCCACAGAATATGCCCCCATATGCTGCTCCATAGACTATGCCTCAATATGCTGCCCCATAGACTATGCTCCCATAGAATATGCCCCCATATGCTGCCCCATAGAATATGCCCCCATATGCTGCTCCACAGAATATGCCCCCATATGCTGCTCCATAGAATATGCCCCCATATGCTGCCCCATAGAATATGCCCCATATGCTGCCCCATATAATATGCCCCATATGCTGCCCCATAGAATATGCCCCATATGCTGCCCCATAGAAAATGCCCTCATATGCTGTTCCATAGAATATGCCCCATATGCTGCCCCATAGAATATGCCCCCATATGCTGCCCCATAGAATATGCCCCATATGCTGCCCCATAGAATATGCCCCCATATGCTGCCCCATAGAATATGCCCCCATATGCTGCCCCATAGAATATGCCCCCATATGCTGCCCCATAGAATATTCCCCCATATGCTGCCCCATAGAATATGCCCCCATATGCTGCTCCATACAATATGCCCCATATGCTGCCCCATAGAAAATGCCCCCATATGCTGCTCCACAGATTATGCCCCTATATGCTGCTCCACAAAATATAGCCCCATATGCTGCTCCACAGAATATGCCCCCATATGCTGCTCCACAGAATATGCCTCCATATGCTGCCCCACAGAATATGTCCCCATATGCTGCTCCATAGAATATGCCCCATATGCTGCTCCATAGAATATGCCCCCATATGCTGCTCCATAGAATATGCCCCCATATGGTGCTCCATAGACTATGCCCCCAAATGCTGCTCCATAGACTATGCCCCCATATGCTGCTCCATAGATTATGCCCCCATAAGCTGCTCCATAGAATATGCTCCATATGCTGCCCCATAGAATATGCCCCCATATGCTGCTCCACAGAATATGTCCCCATATGCTGCTCCACAGAATATGCCCCCATATGCTGCTCCACAGAATATGCCCCATATGCTGCTCCACAGAATATGCCCCCATATGCTGCTCCACAGAATATGCCCCCATATGCTGCTCCACAGAATATGCCCCATATGCTGCTTCACAGAATATGCCCCCATATGCTGCTCCATAGAATATGCATCCCATATGCTGCCCCATAGACTATGCCCCCCATATGCTGCTGCAAAAAAAATGCCATACTCACCTCTCCTGCTCAGGACCCGGCACCTGAGATATTTACCTGTCTGGGGACAGTGACTGTTCAGCCAGCAGAGGGTGCGGCGTGCACTAACCACGTCACCGCGCCCTCTGCTGGCTAAATGTCACTGACACAGTCAGGAAGCTACAGACAGCGGTGAGCAGCGAGGGAACGGGGACAGGTGAATATTGCTATACTCACCCCCCCGGCGCGGTCTCTGCAGCCCGGCTTCTCCAGGTCTCCCTTCCTGCCTTCAGCGGTCACGTGATACCACTCATTACACTCATGAATATGCGCATACCTGGAAAAGCGGGGGGGGCTGCAGAGACAGCGCCGGGGGGTCAGTATGATTTCTGACACCCCCGCTCCCCCTCCCGCCGACCCCCAGGTATATGACTCATGTATAAGACGAAAGGGGACTTTCAGCCCAAAAAATGGGCTAAAAATCTCATCTTATACACGAGTATGTACGGTAGTCATCTTTTATAGAGGAGATGATTATTATTTAAGAGAAAGTAAAACATTTTCTCTTCTATTTGATCATTACCATCTTCTTCTGTGACTTTGCTTTCTACAGCAAATACTGGATTAGTAAGTTAAAATGAAGAATAAATGAATCAGGGCTGTTGGCTTCAAAAATACATCTCACTACCAACGAGTGTGACCAGTACATGCTATTATTACCAATGTTAGATTCAACAATTGCACAAAGATATGGTACAAATATAATTTTTACTTTCAAGGTAACGAAGCCCATGTTTCATAGTTTTAAGTTTGAAAGAAGGCACAAGTCCGTCAAATTAAAAGCATAAGCTAATATGATGATCCAGAGGAAGACAAAACCCCCATGAGGCAGGTGCTACTTGCTCTATATTAGTAGAAAATGTCTGTGGTGACTAATGTTAACAATTTGTCCCTTATAATGTACTTTCCTATATTTTCCTGATGCTGAATTCAAGAGGACAGCATCAGGAAAATTGTTGTAAACTAGTCCTGTATTTTGCTGATGTCACCTTCAGGGCAGAGAGACACTGGCGAATTTTTCGTCCGAGAATCGGATCGTAAAACTTGCCCTGGCCGGCACCTCTCCTGACCTGAGCATGACAGCATGATTGATTACTATGCAGCTGTCATATTCAGGTCAGGAGAGGTGCCGGCCAGGGCAAGTTTTACGATCCGATTCTCGGGCGAAAAATTCTCCAGTGTGTCTCTGCCCTTAGGGAGGTAGTACAAAGCTTGACTGGCTACTTCTTAGCTCTTTTAAAAACACATGTGACATGCACAAATGTGAAGAAGTTGGTCGGACAGTGTTCACACCACCCACTGACTGAAACACAAAAAGAAAGCACAGAATAACAAATGTGCAAAAATGCCCTGCAGTAAAAAATATGACAATAATCAGCAAGTGCTGGTAAAAAGATGACAACAAATACAGGGTATTTAGTCGATACGTTTTTTGCAAAAAAGTGTATACCAAGCCACTCCACCTCGTCAAGGTAACCCTTAATGGAGCAGTCCCTATCGAATGTATTTATTTTTGCACATTTGTTATTCTGTGCTTTCTTTTTGTGTTTCAGTCAGTGGGTGATGTGAACACTGTCCGACCGACTTGTTCACATTTGTGCATGTCACATGTGTTTTTAATCCATTTTTTTCCTTGCTTTTGCATGGTTTGAGAAACCCCACTCCTCTCTTGTGTGACATGCACATAAAGAGCCGTCTTACACCACGTGCCCATACTAGGAAGCGCCTGTCTTAATCCTGTTCATTTAGACACTGTTCATATGTTCAGGTTTTAAATACATATATACAGTACATATACAGCTTTATATATATACTGTAGATATAATCATTATAATTTGTTATAACTAACCGTAGTTAGTTACTATGCCGGGCAGCGCCGGGCTCTTCAGCTAGTTTAAAATAAACTTTTTACTGAACATTAACTTGGGGAGGGATATATACAATAAATAGCGGGTGCATATCTTCTCAAATGTTTCCTTGACAATGCGTACCATTTTCCTCACACAAATTCAATCCTTTTCTCTTCCCCTTCTTTACTTGTCCTCTATCTTCACTATGCCTCACTACTTTACCATAACCAGGCCCGGATTGGTAATATGCCCAACCGGGCATTTTCCCGCTGGGCCGCTGTCATGTGGGCCACGGGCGGCAGCGCCCGCTCATCTGGCCACTTGCCAGACAAAACCCCCATGAGGCAGGTGCTACTTGCTCTATATTAGTAGAAAATGTCTGTGGTGACTAATGTTAACAATTTGTCCCTTATAATGTACTTTCCTATATTTTCCTGATGCTGAATTCAAGAGGACAGCATCAGGAAAATTGTTGTAAACTAGTCCTGTATTTTGCTGATGTCACCTTCAGGGCAGAGAGACACTGGCAAATTTTTCGTCCGAGAATCGGATCGTAAAACTTGCCCTGGCCGGCACCTCTCCTGACCTGAGCATGACAGCATGATTGATTACTATGCAGCTGTCATATTCAGGTCAGGAGAGGTGCCGGCCAGGGCAAGTTTTACGATCCGATTCTCGGGCGAAAAATTCTCCAGTGTGTCTCTGCCCTTAGGGAGGTAGTACAAAGCTTGACTGGCTACTTCTTAGCTCTTTTAAAAACACATGTGACATGCACAAATGTGAAGAAGTTGGTCGGACAGTGTTCACACCACCCACTGACTGAAACACAAAAAGAAAGCACAGAATAACAAATGTGCAAAAATGCCCTGCAGTAAAAAATATGACAATAATCAGCAAGTGCTGGTAAAAAGATGACAACAAATACAGGGTATTTAGTCGATACGTTTTGTTATTCTGTTATTTGTTATTCTGTGCTTTCTTTTTGTGTTTCAGTCAGTGGGTGATGTGAACACTGTCCGACCGACTTGTTCACATTTGTGCTTGTCACATGTGTTTTTAATCCATTTTTTTCCTTGCTTTTGCATGGTTTGAGAGACCCCACTCCTCTCTTGTGTGACATGCACATAAAGAGCCGTCTTACACCACGTGCCCATACTAGGAAGCGCCTGTCTTAATCCTGTTCATTTAGACACTGTTCATATGGTCAGGTTTTAAATACATATATACAGTACATATACAGCTTTATATATATACTGTAGATATAATCATTATAATTTGTTATAACTAACCGTAGTTAGTTACTATGCCGGGCAGCGCCGGGCTCTTCAGCTAGTTTAAAATAAACTTTTTACTGAACATTAACTTGGGGAGGGATATATACAGTAAATAGCGGGTGCATATCTTCTCAAATGTTTCCTTGACAATGCGTACCATTTTCCTCACACAAATTCAATCCTTTTCTCTTCCCCTTCTTTACTTGTCCTCTATCTTCACTATGCCTCACTACTTTACCATAACCAGGCCCGGATTGGTAATATGCCCAACCGGGCATTTTCCCGCTGGGCCGCTGTCATGTGGGCCACGGCCACTGCGGGCCACGGCCATCTGGCCACTTGCCAGCTGATGCGGCCACTGGCCTGGCTGTTGTTCCTGCCGCCGGCTCTCTGCGCACACTGCAGGGAGATAAGCTGCCACGCACCCCATCCTTGCCCTAGCTTGAGACCCCCCCATCCACTCACAGCGTCTCTTTGCCTGCTCTCTTCTCTGTACACAGGACCTGTGCTGTGATGAGGTCACAGGAGGGGAGGAGTCAGGGGTCACATGATCAGGAGCCTTTGTCCAGACCCCTGATCATGTGACCCCTGACTCCACCTCTCCTGTGACCTCATCACAGGTCCTGTGCGCACAGCCCTGCCTCTTGGTGTCTGCCGGACTCTGCTGTGCTGGTTGTCATGGTGCTGGATGAGGTAAGTATGTGTGGGGTCAGGAGGGGTTTACAGGGTATAGCTGTGTGTGTATGAGGTGTACGGAGCAGAGCCGTGTGTGTGTGAGGTGTACCGAGTGGAGCCGTGTGTGTACGAGGTATACGGAGCGGAGCCGCGTGTGTATGAGGTGTACGGAGCGGAGCTGGATGTGTACGAGGTGTACGGAGAGGAGCCGTGTGTTTATGAGCTATACAGAACGGAGCCGCGTGTACGAGGTGTACGGAGAGGAGCTGCGTGTGTGCGAGGTGTACGGAGAGGAGCCACGCGTGTACGAGGTGTACCGACCGGAGCCGTGTCTGTACTCGGTGTATGGAGCGGAGCCGCATGTGTATGGGGTATACGGAGTGGAGCCGTGTGTGTACGGAGTGGAGCCATATGTGTACGGGATGTACGGAGCGGAGCCAAGTGTGTACGAAGCATACAAAGCAGGCTTTTCCCACGGACACAGGAGTACACGGCAGAGCCCCGAGGAGCATTTTAAAACTCACACATAACGTTCCACCGGAAGTGATCTGCTGGAAGCTGACCGGAAATGAGATAATTTCATGAGGAGATTGTGACGGAACTAGGAATGCTTCAGTTCCATCACCATGTCCTCCTCCAACAGCGCAGACAGCAGGATCGCCTTGGAACAGGGATGCCGGCCATGTGAGTGGATCATGATATGTCCTGCATTGGGAGGCTCAGGTGGGCACTACAATGGGAGCCGGGCTGCTATAGTATCTTTATAGAATCTTTATTTCTTTCTCTCTTTTTCTTTCTCTGTTCTTTCTTTCTCATTCTATGTTCTGTCTTTCCCTCATTTTCTTACTCTTTCTCTAATCTTTCTTTTTTCTCTCTCTCTCTGTTCTTTCTTTCCCCTCTTTCTTTTTCTTTCCTCTCTTTCTCTCTGTTCTTTCTTTCTTTTCTTTACTTCTTTCTTTCTCTCTCTGTTCTTTCTCTGTCTCTCTCTGTTTGTTCTTTCTTTTCCCTCTTTCTTTCTCTCTCTGTTCTTTCTTCTTTCTCTCTCTGTTCTTTCTTTCTCTCTCGCTCTACTTTCTTTCGCTCTCTGTTTTCTCTCTTCCTTAGTGCCAGTTAGTGTGCCCATAATGCCAGCCACTGTGCCCTCAGTACCAGTCAGTGTGATCAGCAGTGCTAAATGGGTGCGGTTGGGCGTGGACATGGGTGTTACTAGTTGCGAAATGGATGTGGCCGGGGTGTAGCCTAAAATTTGCTGCATGTGCTGCTGTCTTTCTCCCTATTTCCCTTCTTCAAAAGTTGGGAGGAATGATAGGGGCAGCTGTGATCAGGGGGTCTGGTTGCCCAATGGATAGCAGTTCTGCCAGGAATTCTGTCACCGTGCGTACAAAAGGCGACAGAGCTTTGGGAGGAGTACTGTACTTAAAAGCAATAAATAGGACTGAGCTAAAATTCTGGGCACAGCTGTGACTACATGTTATATAGTCGTGTTAATCTCCTCTCACTTCTTGTAACCTACAAGTGTACAAAGATATTATCTAATCACCATGTGACTAGTGGGCCTGTGTAACTTCAAATGCCAGGGCTGAATTTTAGTCCCAGTCCGGCCCTGACCATAACCCAGCTTAACACTACAGTTCAGCTAGCAAGAGTCCTTTAGTCAACTGGTAGTTTCACCTCTTCTTTCCCCTTACAGAGCTGTTTTACCAGTATGGCTGGTTCTTACCTTTTCTGATGCTCTGGAACTCTGACCGGGGGCACTCTCTTCATCATTCTTACTCCGTCCTGTCTGGGCCCTTTACCTTTAGGAGTTATAAACTCTGTGCGTTACTGCTAGGCATCCTCTCCCAGGATTTGTCTCAGCCACTGTTCCTCATTTCTGCTCCAGATCATGCTATCTCTCTTCCGGTCTCCTCTCACTTCAATGGACACCCAATAAATGGGGCACTGCTTACATCAGACCTTAGTTTTTTTCCCTATGCACTCCAGACCCTATCTGATGTCTCAACAGGAAACCTTATCTTTCCCTTCAGCTTAGCCCCTCCCACTTTGAGCTAGTCGCAAACATTAACTTTTGTTATCCCTACTGTTAAGCAGTTCACATTATCAACATCATTATCACACATCAAAGTTCACATCATGCGACATAACAATACTAGTTTCTTCAAGGGCAAATCTGAGTAATATGTCCATCTCCTTACAATTTCAAGAGGTACTCTCAAGCTTGAAAGTTATTCTGTCATTCTGTCACGGGGTTATCGTGACAGTGTGGAGCTAGAAGACCGCCGCATCTGATTGCTCCTACTCTGGCACTGAGAAGAAGCACTTTTCCATCATTTTAGATGGTTTTAATTCATTTTGGAAGAACAGGGGTTAATCGGCCATGTTGGAAGACTTCGTGTTCTCAGCTGAACTCAGTTAGCCAGTCCCATCTCCTTTATAATTTTGGGTTTGGTGCAAATCCATGTCAGAGCTAGCATTCGCTGCATGGCTTCAGGAGGAAGAGGTGTTCATATGAGAAGGAGTATTGGAGGAGTTATCTGTGACTGTTGTGTGGTTTGTAAATGTGGTAACTCCCTTCTCTACTTTTGCTTATTCCCTTTCCTCCACTCCCTAGTGCATTCCTCTGTTATTTGTAAGTGAATATTTTGTATGCCTGGAGTTTTCAGTTAACCCGTGTTTGTCGGTTGGTGTACTACGATGCACAATATCACGCCTTTTACCTGGGTGGGGGAAGAGAACAGGTGGAAGGCTAACTCAGGAGATAGGGCAAGGGTGGCGGCCTCTTTGCCTTTGGAAATGTCCTGGGGAATAGGGTAAGCTAGGGCACCCCCTAGTGATAGGGACTAGTTAAGGAGCCCCTGGCCTCGGGTCACCCAACAGGTGTGTCATGACATATTCGCTATCTATTTCACACTTCCCAATTATTGCACATTCAACAGCTCGGATTCCCACCAATCACGAGAACTGAAACACTGAAGAGTCCTGTGTGAATGGAATGGTTGCTGATCATGCGAACGTCTGCTCCACTTATTATTATGGGCATAGTGAAGACAAGTGAACACAGCGCTCGACTATCTCCAATTGTCCCATTAAGAATGAACGGAGCAGCAATGAGCTTGATTATTTACTGATCCATTAACAGTTCTCAGAATCAGTGTGAGTCTCAGTGGTTGGATCCCCAGCGATCTTGAAGTTATCCCTTATATCATCGATAAGGGATACCTTTCAAATGTAAGCGCTCACTATTAAGACAATATGTTAAGTGATGCAGTTCTATAGTATGTGTAGTAATCCCAGTTCTGTAGATCCAAAGGAAAGAAACAATGCACCATTGGAGAATTGTTAGGAGCTTAACTTTTTTCACATATGAGCACCTTACTGTGAACATTCCTTACTTGTCTTATACATTATAAGCGGCTATTCTTAATTTTGACAGATGTGTTGTTCAGTAGGGAAATGAGCCATTGTTCATATGAGCCTGTACGTTGAATCTTGCTGTAAATTAATCTGTGTAATGCCTGATGATTAGGTATTTTATGCAGTAATTGATCAAAAGAATAATGAGAGATTACCTCCATCTGCATTTCCCAATCCTGTGGGAGAATGCCCTGAATGAGAGCTGTGGGAAAAAAGAGGCCTGTCTCCCTCTCCAAAGAGACGCTACAGGACAGCAGCCAAGGAACCATGGCTCCAACTGGTGGAATACAGATCTGCTCAATTGTCCATCACTGAATTCACAAAGATGATAGGGGAATCCAGTTTGGGATAATCAGGTCACCTGTCTACATACCTCACTGTACCGGTTAGCTTCCTAAGCTTGCTGCTACCTCCTCTCTGTGACTTTTTGCCAAAAGTGGGGTGCTACTCGTTGGGGTAGTTGGCCCTGGATGCCCCAAAGTGGGCGAACCATCGGAAGGGTGGGTCTATGTCATTTGCATCATTTTGTGTACTTTCTGGGATTGTACTATATGTTATTTACTATTGGTGATGCAATAAAGTATTACCGCAGTGTGTAACCCTCACCCTGTGTTGTTTGAGCAGTATTCTGCCTGGAGTGCGGACGTTCATCATTCATTGGGAAGAGCCGTGGCCCATGTGGTCCTTCCAAAGACAGCCAGGTCAACGGACGAGAGCACCCACTGATCCTTATGTCTCCACAAAGCCTAACAAATGAAGACAAATTATCATGTTTTTAACAAATCTTCTTTATATAACGACAAGAATGTTCACCAATACTGTTTGACTGGAGAACAATGGTAACATGAACAGAATCTTAGCTAGATGTTATAGTAAATCATGCACCTAAGCTGTCATGTAACAGATTCAAGAAGACTGTCAAATTATCATGCACAGTGGCATGTAAATGTTTTGGCACCCCTGGCCGAAATTTTTGTTATTGTGAACAGTTAAGCAAGTTGAAGATTAAATTATCTCTAAAAGGACTAAAATTAAAAATGACACATTCCCTTTGTATTTTAGGCAAAAAATATATATTTTTTTTATTTTAAAAATTGCAACAAGGAAAATAGGCAGATGCAATAATTTTGGCACTCTTGGAAATTTGTGTATTTAGATAACTTTGGCCAATGTTTCAGACCTTAATTAGCCTTTTAGTATAATGGCTTGTTCACTATCATCGTTATCATCGTTCCTATGTGGAGGAAGGTGCGCTACCTTCCTGAAGACTACGTGCTGAGGCTGCTGACCTGGTGAGGCCTGTGGATATTGGCTGTATGTGAGGACGGATAAGCCTCCTGTGTTTGCTGAGGCTCCAGGACTGAGCCTGAAATCATGGACACTTATGCTTGCTTTCGCCTGAGCTAAAGGCTATTCCTTGTGTTATGTGCTGCTTTATGGGTTATGAAGCAATAAACCCTGTGAACTTTTAAAACGAACGTGCCTCCTGATTGACTCCCATGGCTCCTGAGCGAGTTGAATCCCTACAATTGGTGGAGAATGCGGGCAACGGTTCCAAGAAGCACATGTTGCCGTACTGGCGGCTCTGAGCCAGGAGAGCAGATGGTCTGGAAAATCGTGAGCAATGCTGACCGGGGTCAGGGAAAGACTATTTGAGAAGTTGCTATAGGGTGCCTCTGTGGATGAGAGGTACCCGAGAACCTGTGTGGCTGACACCAGCAGGTAACAGACAGGAATCCGTGTTGCACTGACCAGGGTCAGTGAGCGACTGTGCATGTGTTTTTTTCTCTCTCTTTATAACAGCTGAAGGTGTTGCTGTGACTCGGCGGGGTCACAAAGTTTTTCAAGGTAGCTTGCTGTGGCTCATTGGGGTCACGAAGGTGACAAGCGGCTAGCGGTAACTCAGCAGGGTTACGAAGATTGCAGTGGATCGGCGGGTCCACGAAGACGGGGCAGCAGGAGCTGCAGTGACACCAGCAGCTGCTTGTGAGCGACAGCCGGAGGTGCCGGTGATTTGTGACAGCAGGAGCTGTGGCAGCACCAGAAGGAACTGGTGTGGTGTCGTGCTTAAAGGGCCAGCACCAGCACAAAAAGACATAAACTGTACTGTATGAACTGTGGCATAAGAAGTTCTGCAGAACGGACATGGGGAAATCCCAAAAGCGGGCGGTGGCCCAAATCGGGGTGGTAGCCCAAAAGGGGGTGGAGTTCCAAAAGGGGCGGTGACCCAAATTTGGATGGAGTCCCAGAAGGGGGCGGTGACCCAAATCGGAGTGGTAGCCCAGATAAAGGTGGAGTCCCGGGGGGCCGTGACTCAAATCGGGGCGGCTCAGGAAATCGCAGCACTGGTTGCCTCAGTGGGTATGTCTGGGGAACTGCAGTGTGTGTATGATTTGGCCAGAATTTTGGATATCCTTTCCGAATAGTAATGATGGGCCTCAGGTGTGTACTGTGAAGTTGCACCAGAAAAGAGTCTCTGGTCGGCTGGACTCAGGGAGTCAGGTGACTCTTACAGGAACTTCGCTTACTTTCTGGCTGACCAAGAAAGTGGTCCAGATTCGCTGTAAACATGGGGTCATGGTGAACTATGGGGTAGACAGAGTAATGTTTGACCCGTCCCATAGCGTTGAGTGTCAAGGGGGTGGGATACCACGGGACTTAGTCTATGCCTTGGAGAAGGGCTGGGACTTTGTGTTGTTTGATGACGTATGGTCAGACGATGGAGACGTTTCGACTGTGGGGCCTGCGGACACTGAGATAGTGATGCCTCCTAAAGTGGACAGGTCAGAGGTAGAACTGACCGGAAGAAGAGGTACATCTGCCCAACTTACGGACCTGACGTCTCGTGATATGACGGATAGTGGGCTGGGAGATGAGACGACTGGGGTAAAAACATGGTTAAACGGTAACGGAACGGTTCACTCGGCTGACGGGACTGACCCAGTGGTACCCCTTGAAGATATAATTAAAGAAGTAGTGGTGCGACATGTGATGGCCGAGCACAGGGTGGAGGGGCTTGAGAAAGAAGTCTTGGAGCTCAAGGATCACCTGTCCACCTGGCAAAGTGTGAACAAGAACCTCAAGGAAGAGATGGAAGAACTCAGAGGAGTAGTAAAAGGTCTTCGGGAGAAGAGCTTGGACGGAGATGTGCAGCGGCCGGGTCCGACTGGTGGTGGAACGGAACTACCGGTGCCCGTCTAGGCAGAGGGTCGTGAAGAGATGAGATCTTGTGAAGTTGGGGAGCTAAGAGCTGAACAAGATATTCCACCGGTCGGGACAACTGTATTAAGGGAAGTGCCCGTGGGGAACCCAGAGCCATCTGTCCAGGATGAGAGCAAGTCCACGACCTTCAAGTGCGTGATGGAGGTACTCGAAGACGTGCAAGAAGCATGTGCCAGTGAGGGTGTGCATGAGACCTTTAAAAAGGCAGTAAAGGCCTATAGTGTGAACTGGGCACCAGAGACAGACCAGTTGGTGATACTGGCAGAAACGGAAGACACAGAGAAGAGGGTGGCTGTCCTGACGGAGATGCACCTACAATGTCTCTGCACGAAACAGATGCTCGTGTTGCGTAATAGGAAAGCCGTTCGACATCTGGAACTTGCGAGGGAAGCTCAAAGTCGGCTGGGCTTTGTGGAGGACATAATTCCGGTACCCAGAAATCTGGTGGGGAAAGTCGTTGGCAGACTTGGAAAGGTGATGCAGGAGAAGGTAAATCGATCCAGTGTGAAGAGAGTGAGGATCCCACCTGCTGGGGAAATCCAAGTTGCTGTTGAAGATGACATGGTTCCAGTCATTGTGGTTGGCTAGATGGAAAGCATTGGGAATATCGGATAGCATACCTGAAGGAGATAGAGCAGCTAAGACAGGACCGACTGCAGTTGAATAAGCAGATACAGAACGTCAGGTGGCATCCACCTCCAACCCAAGGTGTAAGGACCCGAAGGGATCCTCCAAAAAATGAAAGGACAGGTAGTCGAAGGCAAGAACGTCGAGAGTACGCAAGTGGCAGTTCTAATCTTAGTAGCATAGGCACAAGACCCGGTGGTGGACGAAGCGACAGAGGGTCAGACTCAGACCAGCTAGTTAGCCCAACTGGACGTGGGACTCATGACCGTACGAACCGGGAGAGCCAGCCAGTGAGAGAAAGGTCAGGTGATGGAGCGCACCGCACACAGGTGGAGACTAATGAGTGTCTAGTCATGCTGACGGACGTTGACGGAAAGGCCAAAGCCCAAGGCTGAGATACTGACCGCTGGGGGCGGGGAGGCCTAACGTAAATATGATGCAGTATGACTGCTGAAACAGATGGAGACGGTCCTCTCGTCTTGTGGGGCAAAGTGACATGGGTGCCCGGTCTCGATACCCCTGGGTGATGTCATGTGTTCATCCCCACAAGTTTGAACAGAAGGGGGAGGTATGTGGTGCAGTGACCGCTATGTCCGCTAGGGGCCGCTGTGTGGGTGTCCCAGGACGGGCCTACAGTCATATTCATTGTGGTAATGGGTATAGGATGCTGAAGGATCATTATGTATCTCAAGGTGGGTGGCCTTGAGATGAAGGCTTGCTCATGTGCTGATCAGCAGAGCTGATCTGTCGTTCCAATGTGTCAGGGAGAAGCCTTCAGATGATTGATGAGACGGGCGGGATCAATCATCTACAAATCCACCCAGGGGTGTGTTTAAGAGTGTCATAATAAAGTATGTGTATATGAATGCTTGAAGGACCTGTGATGAGGTCATAGCCATGTGACCTGCTGGGCGTGGCTACGGACCATATAAGGTAACCAGAGTAGGTCACATGAGAGAGAGCGCATGGATCTGATTGGGCCATGTGGAAGGTCCTGGCAAGCCTATGTGGAGGAAGGTGTGCTACCTTCCTGAAGACCACGTGCTGAGGCTGCTGACCCGGTGAGGCCTGTGGATATTGGCCGTATGTGAGGACGGATAAGCCTCCTGTGTTTGCTGAGGCTCCAGGACTGAGCCTGAAATCATGGACACTTATGCGTGCTTTCGCCTGAGCTAAAGGCTATTCCTTGTGTTATGTGCTGCTTTATGGGTTATGAAGCAATAAACCCTGTGAACTTTTAAAAGGAACGTGCCTCCTGATTGACTCCCATGGCTCCTGAGCGAGCTGAATCCCTACTATATATATACATATATATATATATATATTTGCCTCAAAATGCAAAGGAAATGTGTCATTTTTAAGTTTAGGCATTTTTGAGATCATTTAATCTCCAACCTGCTTAACTGTTCACAATAACAGTAATTTTGATCAGGGGGTGACCAAACTTTTACATGCCATTGTATATGATGTATCAACATAAGGAAATGGTTGCACTCAATTGCATTAAGGCATGTCAATGTGAAATACATGAAGTGTGAATAGCATAATGGCTTTTGAAATTTAGGAAAAAACACATGAGATGCTTAGCACAAAATTTGGCCAAAAAAGTGAGCCCATCCACCAACATCAAGGTAATCTCATGGATTGGATGGGTCCCTGACCTAACTGCCTAGTGTGAACACTGACCTCTGGCTAATATCTTGGTAAAGCCTACATTTATGGGTTGGTCGGAACCTGATGTGATTAGATGTAATTAAAATCACTGTTATTTGTATGCTAGCTTTCTGACTGAGCACTCCGCCCTTCACCATGCAGTGATTTTAATTACCTTGACAATGGTGGATGGGCTCACATTTTTTGGCCAAATTTTGTGACATATAGGTCAGTGTCCGTCATTGGACATTAAGGGGTTAAGATTGAGTTTTCTACTTTTTATCTTGAATTCTAAAAAGCCCGACATTATGCATGAGACTGGTGTCTGTTGTCAATTTTTATGATGCCTTTATGTTTCCATTGTAACCATATGTTAGTATTTTGATCTGTTTCCTAGTTTTGCTGGAATTATTATAACATATTGGCTAAATAACGTTCCTTTAACATGTTAGTGTTGTTCCACATATTACAGATATTATACATGATTTAACAAACATCCAAAAGTCAAAAGCAATAGAAATCACTTGGTAACTGTTTTTCACGGGAAAATTTTTGCTGTATTATCGGGAATCTGAGAAGCCTAATTTTTTGAACTCGGCTAATCATATCAGCGCATAATCAACATTAGCTGACATTCAAGCCAACAGCTGCTAAGAACAAGCAAAATTCATAAGAACTTGATTAAATCCACCCAGTGATTGCTATTTTATCTCTCACCATCTCCCTTTTTAAACACTGTCATTGTTTGCTTGTCCTCTGTTCTGGATGAAGGTATTTATACTATCTGACACCTTCATCTGATACTATATGTCATGTTGTTATAACCCCGGAGCAGGAATCCATGTGGACATTCCATTTTTATTGCAAAAAAAAAAAGGAAAATTGAATATGGTCAGTGTGTTTTTTTTATACCATTGTGGAGTAGGTTTAAAATAGTCTACACAAAAACAAATACATTAGGAGAAAGTCATCAAAACTAGTTTTAGCGGACTGTAGACTTTTCCTCTACTTTTCCCTTTTGATCTTGTTTTGTTAATTTCCGTCTAATGTTTAAG
Source organism: Dendrobates tinctorius (assembly GCF_039654945.1). NCBI lineage: Eukaryota > Metazoa > Chordata > Amphibia > Anura > Dendrobatidae > Dendrobates > Dendrobates tinctorius. Next base: position 5,715,810 of record NW_027361672.1, read on the forward strand.
TAGAAATGGATTTTAATTAGACTTCTTGCATAAGAAAAAAATAAATAAAGAACGAATGGTTCTTACGTAACTCTGTATAATGAGAGAAAAAAAGGGTTTCGTCAGAAGTAAGAGAGAAATTGCAGTGCGTGATCACCCCACCTACGGTTCACTGCTCACCTCATTTGGCTATGCTCAGAACATAACCAGTGCATATTTTCTCAAGTGAGGTAGTGGTCCTCAAGGTTTTGCTGCTGCTGTTTTCCCATCAATGACCAGATCAACCATTATGCTGATATAAGAAAGTATGGAGAAGAACTGGGAATATTTACCAGTTCCAGAACAGCGGGACCACATGAATTCCATAAAATGGAGTTCATGTATATTATAATAATAATAATAAATTTTATTTTTATAGCGCCGACATATTCCGCAGCACTTTACATTTCAGAGGGGATTTGTACAGACAATAGACATTACAGCATAACAATAATCACATACAGTAGATTATAACAAATAACAAGAGGAGTGAGGGCCCTGCTCGCAAGCTTACAGTCTATGAGGAAAGAGGGAGACACGAAAGGTGGGTGGTAACAGTTGCCCTGATTGTATGGACCAGCCATAATGTTAAGTGTGTAACAGTACAGACACAGAGGGCTAATGGATGCATAAAGCATGTGGGAACATGATGCTGGGAACCTGGTTATGGTAAAACTTTTGGCTCTGCCACACAGGGATAGGTTAGGTTAATGTGTTGAGGCGATAGGCCAGTCTGAATAAATGCGTTTTCAGGACACGCTTAAAATTGTGGGGATTGGGGACTAATCGTATTGACCTGGGAAGTGCATTCCAAAGAATTGGCGCGGCACGTGTAAAGTCTTGGAGACGGGAGTGGGAGGTTCTGACTATTGAGGATACTAACCTCAGGTCATCAGCAGAACGGAGGGCGCGGGTAGGGTGGTATACTGAAACAAGGGAGGAGATGTAGGGTGGTGCTGAGCCATGGAGGGCTTTGTGGGTGAGGGTAATAAGTTTATACTGAATTCTGGAGTGGATGGGTAGCCAGTGTAATGACTGGCCCAAGGTAGAGGCATCGGTGTATATTAAGGATATACTAGTGTTATTTTTATCCTAAGGGAAGGACTGTTCCAGCCCAGTAATGTGTAGATGACTCAACACCCTTAACAGTGTTGAACTCCATTTTATTGAATGGAGAAGGTCCTGATGTTTTGGAAACGCAGCGCTGTTAATATTTCCAGTTTTTCTCCATACTACCTCCTTCTTTAAATAGATTTCCACCTGAATGAAGCAAATAGTTGTGTGTTATGCTAACCTTTTTGCATTATTAATTGTTTTGATAATTAACTATGCTTGATAATTACTTTTTTACTTTGATAATTTTTTACTGTAAGCTTATATCTGGTAACCAGCTCTTTCAATCTCTGCTCTGAATCAACCTGTGTTTCTCCACTCCATTCAATGTCAGCAAGCAGTTAATCCTGAATGCTATATATGTGTTTTCAACTATGCAAGCTTATATCTGGTATATAGTTTTTTCAACTTACTCTGCTTGTCCCCTTATGTTGTGAGGTCAAGAAACTTTTCAAAGTGCTTTATGATCCATGTAGTGCTGGACATCTGTTTATTTGACCACAACATTTTATTGGGTCCTGCTGTCTCAATTTAGTTTGATTGATTAACGAGAAGAGAGAGCAAAAAAAAAGTTCTAAGTTTTAGCCTCCTATATATTCAGACATAGCTTGGGGGAGCATTTATGCAGGGGGCATTTATGCACATGTAATCTAAGTACATGTATCAAAGTACTGGCAGTTATAACATGGCAGATAGACAGGGCAGGAGACAGGTAAGACATTTATATACATCTACTCCCCGTACATTTGGAGTACAACAAATATATACCACATGCATTTGTGTCATTTATATCCTGGCCGCTGCATTCACACACATCCACCGCCCTGGCATTAACTCTATACACTCCATCCATATCTGCCCCTCGCTCCTTTCCTCTCCTATGTATAGCACTCATGCTCTTTTCACATTGTTAAATTGTACAGATCCAGTCAGCCCCACCATTCAACATAAGAGACGCTCTCACAAATCACTTAACCATCTGCTCACTTTTTCTATCCTCCTCCTAGTCGCAGGAGACATTGCTCCCAACCCTGGTCCCCCATGTTATAGAAAGTCAAACCCCCCAACTGCTACACTCAGAAACCCCTCTAATCTTATTAATATTCCCTGCATGCCATCTGTCTCTCTTAATTGTGCACTTTGGAATTCTCGCTCAGTGTGTAACAAACTCTCCTTCACTCATGACTTTTTCCTTTCTAATTCTCTTAACCTCCTGGCTCTTACTGAAACCTAGATCCAGCAGTCAGACACTACCGCTGCTGCTGCTCTTTCATATGGGGGACTACACTTCTCTCATACCCCAAGATCAGACAATAGAGTAGGTGGAGGTGTTGGTCTGCTCCTATCACCAAAATGTACCTTTTAGCTAATCCCTCAACTACCCTCACAAGTCTTCCCTTCTTTTGATGTCCATGCCGTCAGACTCTACACCCCCTTCTCCATGCGAGTGGCGGTGGTGTGTCGACCTCCCGGCCCCTCCCATCAGTTCCTGGATCATTTTGCCACTTGGCTTCCACATTTTCTCTCCTGTGACATCCTTACCCTCATCATGGGAGATTTCAACATCCCCATTGCTGTTCCACTCTCCCCATCTGCTACTCACCTTTTATCTCTAACCTCCTCGCTTGGCCTTTTGCAGCTTACTAATTCTCCAACGCATGAAGACGGAAACTCCCTCGACTTGGTCTTCTCTCAGCTTTGTACAGTAACATAGTAACATAGTAACATAGTTATTAAGGTTGAAGGGAGACTTTGAGTCCATCTAGTTCAACCCATATCCTATCCTAACTTGCCCTAACATGTTGATCCAGAGGAAGGCAAAAAAACCCCATGTGGCAACAGTAAGCTTCACATTGGGGAAAAAAATTCCTTCCCGACTCCACATACGGCAATCAGACTAGCTCCCTGGATCAACGCAATATTAAGGAGACTAGTGTATATACCCTGTAATATTATACTTTTCAAGAAAGGCATCCAGTCCCTTCTTAAATTTTTGTAGTGAATCACTCATTACAACATCATATGGCAGAGAGTTCCATAGTCTCACTGCTCTTACAGTAAAGAATCCGCGTCTGTGAGTATGCTTAAACCTTCTTTCCTCCAGACGTAGAGGATGCCCCCTTGTCCCCGTCACAGGTCTAAGAGTAAAAAGATCATTAGAAAGGTCTTTGTATTGTCCCCGCATATATTTATACATTGTAATAAGATCACCCCTAAGCCTTCGATTCTCCAAACTAAATAACCCCAAGTGTAATAACCTGTCTTGGTATTGCAGACCCCCTAGTTCCCTAATAACCTTGGTCGCTCTTCTCTGCACCCGCTCCAGTTCAGCTATGTCTTTCTTATACACCGGAGACCAGAACTGTACACAGTATTCTAAGCGTGGTCGCACTAGTGACTTATATAGAGGTAAAATTATGTTCTCCTCATGAGCATCTATGCCTCTTTTAATGTATCCCATTATTTTATTTGCCTTTGCAGCAGCTACTTGACTCTGGCCACTAAATGTGAGTTTGTCGTCCACCCATACACCCAGGTCTTTTTCAGTGACTGTTTTGCCCAGTGTTTTACAATTAAGCACATAATTATACAACTTGATCGTTCTACCCAAGTGCATGACCTTACATTTATCCCCATTAAAGCTCATTTGCCATTTATCAGCCCAAGCTTCTAGTTTACATAAATCCTCCTGTAATATAAAATTGTCCTCCTCTGTATTAATTACCCTGCAGAGTTTAGTGTCATCTGCAAATATTGAAATTCTACTCTCTATGCCCCCTACAAGGTCATTAATAAATATGTTAAAAAGAAGCGGGCCCAAAACTGACCCCTGTGGTACCCCACTGCTAACCGTGACCCAGTCCGAGTGTGCTCCATTAATAACCACCCTTTTTTTCCTATCCCTGAGCCAGCTCTTAACCCACCTACACATATTTTCCCCTATCCCCATTGTTCTCATTTTATGTATCAACCTTTTGTGTGGCACCGTATCAAAAGCTTTTGAAAAGTCCATGTACACCACGTCCACTGCATTCCCTTGGTCCAGTCCGGAACTTACCTCTTCATAAAAGCTTATCAGATTAGTCTGACAGGAACGGTCTCTTGTAAACCCATGTTGATATTGGGTCATAAGGTTATTCTTCTCCAGATACTCCAGTATAGTATCTCTTAGAAAACCCTCCAGGATTTTACCCACAGTTGAGGTTAAACTTACTGGCCTATAATTTCCAAGTTCAGTTTTTGTCCCCTTTTTGAATATTAGCACCACATTTGCTATACGCCAGTCCTGTGGTACAGACCCTGTTATTATGGAATCTTTAAAGATTAAAAATAGTGGTCTATCTATGACTGTGCTTAATTCCTGCAGTACTCGTGGGTGTATCCCATTCGGGCCCGGGGATTTGTCAATTTTAGTGATTTGTAGACGCCGCCGTACTTCCTGCTGGGTTAAGCAGGTGACATTTAATGGAGAATTTTTATCCCTGATCATGTTATCTGTGATGGGATTTTCTTGTGTAAATACTGTTGAAAAAAAGTCATTTAGCATATTGGCTTTTTCCTCATCCTCATCCACCATTTCACCCAGACTATTTTTAAGGGGACCAACACTATCATTTTTTAGTTTCTTACTATTTATGTAGTTAAAGAATATTTTGGGATTATTTTTACTTTCTCTGGCAATGAGTCTCTCTGTCTCAATCTTTGCTGTCTTGATTTGCTTTTTACAGAATTTATTTAATCTTCTGTATTTATTTAATGCCTCATCACTACCTACTTGCTTTAATTCTCTAAATGCTTTATTTTTATCTCTTATTGCGCCCCTTACAGCTCTATTTAGCCATAGTGGTTTCCTCCTATTTCTCGCATGTTTATTCCCATATGGTATATATTGTGCACAGGTCCTATTCAGGATGCTAATAAACGTCTCCCATTTTCTTTGTGTATTTTTATGTCTCAGGATATCGTCCCAGTTAATTACACCAAGATCATCTCTCATCCGTTGGAAATTTGCCTTCCTGAAGTTTAGTGTCCTTGTAACCCCTCTACTACAAATCTTATTAAAGGATACATGAAAACTTATTAATTTGTGATCACTATTACCCAAGTGACCCTAAACCCTTACATTTGATATGCGGTCTGGCCTGTTGATTAATATTAGGTCTAGCAGTGCCCCCTCTCTTGTTGGGTCCTGAACCAGTTGTGAAAGGTAATTGTCTCTCATCGTTGTCAAAAACTTGTCACCTTTGCTGGAACTGCAGGTTTCGGTTCCCCAATGTATTTCAGGGTAGTTGAAGTCCCCCATAATAATGACTTCTCCTTTAGTCGCTGCTTCATCTATTTGCTTTATGAGGATATTCTCTGTAGCTTCCATTATTTTTGGAGATTTATAACAAACCCCTATCAGTAATTTATTATTTTCCCCCCCTCCTCTTATCTCTACCCACAGGGACTCTACATTTTCATTAGATTCATATATATTATCACGAAGGATGGGTTTTAAGGATGATTTTACATATAAACACACGCGTCCCCCTCGCTTATTTGTACGGTCATTTCTGAACAGACTATAGCCCTGTAAATTAACAGCCCAGTCATGGCTCTCATCCAGCCATGTCTCAGATATCCCCACCATGTCATAATTATGTTCCAACAACATTAACTCCAATTCCTCCATTTTGTTGGCGAGACTTCTGGCATTAGTATACATGCACTTTATGTATCTCTCTGTACCTCTATTCTTTCTTAAATTATTAGCTGTTCTAACCCCACCCCCCATGCCACCCCCACCCCCAATGTCATTATTTGTGCCCAGGTCTCTATCTGCACTGTCTTCCCCTCCTATAAAAGGAATACCCTCCCCCCCTGTCCCTAGTTTAAACACTCCTCCAACCTTCTAGCCATTTTCTCCCCCAGCACAGCTGCACCCTCCCCATTGAGGTGCAGCCCGTCCCTAGCGTAGAACCTGTAGCCAACTGAGAAGTCGGCCCAGTTCTGCAGGAACCCAAACCCCTCCTTCCTACACCAATTCCTGAGCCACTTATTAACCTCCCTAATCTCCTGTTGCCTCTCTGGCGTGGCACGTGGTACAGGAAGTATTTCCAAAAATACCACCTTGGAGGTCCTTGCTTTAAGCTTACAGCCTAATTCCCTGAAATCATCTTTAAGGACCTTCCACCTACCTCTAACTTTGTCATTTGTGCCAATATGCACCATGACCGCTGGATCCTCTCCAGCCCCTCCCAGTAATCTGTCAACCCGATCAGCGATGTGTCGGACTCGAGCGCCAGGTAGGCAGCACACCGTTCGACGATCCCTGTCTTTGTGACAGATTGCCCTATCTGTTCCCCTAATAATTGAGTCTCCCACTACCAGAACCTGTCTGGCCTGCCCTGCTCTCCTATTTCCCCCCTTACTGGAGCAGACACTCCTCCGGCTTTCAGAGGACATGCCTTGCTGCAGCAGTGCTACTCCTGCACTAACACTCCCCTCATCTGCCAGCTTAGCAAACTTATTGGGGTGTGCCAGATCAGGACTAGCCTCCCTGGTGCTCTTCCCTCTACCCCACCTTCTAACTGTCACCCAGCTAGCTGCTTCATTGTCCTGCAGCTCCAACCTAGCATCCCCCCCTCATCTATCCCATTGAGCGTCTGCTCAGTGAGCAGAAGACTCCTTTCCATATTGTCTATGGATCTCAGTGTTGCCAGCTGCACATTTAGATCCAGTATCTGGGCTTCCAAATGCACAACGTGCTCACATCTTGCACAGCAGTATGCACCCTCGACCGACTGTTCAAGGATTTCATACATGCGGCAAGACGTGCACCCCCAGTGGATGATTTTGCAAACTCCCCTCTCCCGCTCTCTGACCACAATCTTCTTTCATTCTCTATCAAGAACTGCCAGGCTGCTCAGGTCACCCCCACTGTCCATATTTATAGAAACATACAGGCCATTAACACCAAGAAACTTATGAAGAACTTGCAGTCTTCATTGGCCCCTATCTCCTCCCTCTCATGTCCTGATTCTGCATTGAAGCATTACAATGAAACACTTCAAAGTGCCCTGGATGAATTTGCACCCCCTATAAATAGAACACCACAGCACAGACGGTGACAACCCTGGCACACCCTGCAAACACGTTTCCTGCAGCGGTGCTCCAGGTGCACCGAACGTCTGTGGAGAAAATCCAATCTACACGAAGATTTCATCCATTATAAGTTTATGCTTCGAACATACAACACTGACCTTCACCTCTCCAAACAAACTTATTTCAACACTCTCATCACCTCACTGTCCAATAACCCGAAACATCTCTTTGACACTTTTCATTCTCTACTCAACCCAAGAGTACAGGCCCCAACCACGGAGCTCCGAGCTGATGACCTGGCCAATTACTTCAAAGAAAAAATTGACCAGATTCGACAGGAAATTATCTCCCAATCACCTCATACCATGCACTGTCCTCCCTCCCCCACTGCATCTAGCTCACTCTCTGATTTTGAACCAGTCACAGAAGAAGAAGTAAGCAGGCTCCTTGCATCTTCTCGCCCAACCACTTGCACCAGTGACCCATTTCGGTCACATCTCCTCCAGTCCCTTTCCCCTGCAGTCACCCCTCACCTAACTAAAATATTTAACCTCTCTCTCCCTTCTGGTATCTTTCCCTCCTCATTTAAGCATGCCATCATACATCCACTACTTAAAAAACCATCCCTTGACCAAAACTGTGCCGCTAACTATAGACCTGCCTCTAATCTTCCCTTCATCTCTAAACTCCTGGAACGCCTGGTCCACTCCCGTCTTATCTGCTATCTCTTTGATAACTCTCTTCTCGACCCTCTCCAATCCGGTTTCCGGTTTTTACACTCTAATGAAACTGCCCTCGCTAAAGTCTCTAATGATCTACTAACAGCTAAATCAAATGGTCATTGCTTCATGCTAATTCTCTTGGATCTCTCTGCAGCATTCGACACTGTGGATCATCAGCTCCTCCTCACTATGCTCCGTTCCATTGGCCTCAAGGATACCGTTCCCTCCTGGTTCTCCTCCTATCTCTCTGACCACTCCTTTACTGTATCTTTTGCTGGCTCCTCCTCCTCTCACCTTCCCCTTACTGTTGGGCTTCCTCAAGGATCGGTTCTAGGCCCCCTCCTCTTCTCCTTGTACACTGCCCCTATTGGTCAGACAATCAGTAGATTTGGTTTCCAGTACCATCTCTATGCTGATGACACCGAATTATACACTTCTTCTCCTGACATCACGCCAGCCTTTCTAGAAAACACCGGCGATTGTCTAAACACTGTGTCTAACATCCTGTCCTCAATATATCTGAAACTGAACCTGTCAAAGACTGAACTCCTTGTGTTCCCTCCCTCTACAAATGTACCTATACCCGACATTGCCATTTCTGTGTGTGGTTCCACTATTACTCCCCAGCAACATGCCCGCTGTCTTGGGGTCATACTTGACTCCGAGCTTTCCTTCGCCCCCCACATTCGATTACTGGCTCGCTCTTGTCATTTGCACCTCAAAAACATCTCTAGAATTCGACCTTTTCTTACTTTTGACTCTGCAAAAACTCTTACTGTTTCTCTTATTCATTCTCGTCTCGACTATTGTAACTCTCTTCTAATCAGTCTCACTCTTACCAAACTCTCCCCTCTCCAATCTGTCTTGAATGCTGCAGCCAGGATCATATTCCTCACCAATCGTTACACCGATGCCTCTACCTTGTGCCAGTCATTACACTGGCTACCCATCCACTCCAGAATTGAGTATAAACTTATTACCCTCACCAACAAAGCCCTCCATGGCTCAGCACCACCCTACATCTCCTCCCTTGTTTCAGTAAACCACCCTACCCGCACCCTCTGCTCTGCTGATGACCTGAGGTTAGCATCCTCGATAATCAGAACCTCCCACTCCCGTCTCCAAGACTTTACACGTGCTGTGCCAATTCTTTGGAATGCACTTCCCAGGTCAATATGATTAGTCCCCAATCCCCACAATTTTAAGCGTGCTCTGAAAACGCATTTATTCAGACTGGCCTATCGCCACAACACATTAACCTAATCTATCCGTGTGTGGCACAGCCAAAAGTTTTACCATAACCAGGTTCCCTGCATCATGTTCCCACATGCTTTATGCATCCATTAGCCCTCTGTGTCTGTACTGTTACACACTTAATATTATGGCTGGTCCATACAATCAGAGCAACTGTTACCACCCACCTTTCGTGTCTACCTCTTTCCTCATAGACTGTAAATTTGCGAGCAGGGCCCTCATTCCTCTTGGTATTTGTTATAATCTTTGTGATTATTGTTATGCTATAATATCTATTGTCTGTACAAATCCCCTCTGAAATGTAAAGTGCTGCGGAATATGTCGACGCTATAGAAATAAAATGTATTATTACTTCTATAAGTTTTCTGTTTTGTTATAACAGCCATTTTTTTACTACAGTTGCAACATAAAATGGAGTCATATTGGTTATAACCTTAATAGCAGCTTCTCAGAAAACAGTCACTTTCCTGGTGATAGACTGTTGTGACAAAATAACTCAGATTTGTTTTGAGGAGCTCATTGTCCTGAAGTCCTCTTCAAAGTTGCTGATGAAGTTTGAGATGACCATGACAATAGAGAAGTGCTGTCAATAGCCGCTTGGGAGTCAGCCCAGGAAACTCTACACCTGGACCTTCACAGTATAAAAAATTACAATTTTTTTATACATTAAAATTACAACAATAATACATTTCAAGTAAATAGACACCAGGTGTGGATGAAAAAAGCTAAGTTTACATCAAGAGTAGGTTTATAAGCAAAAATGGGGCCCTGGGCAACAGTAAAATAAAGGCTTCTGTTATGAATGAGTCACCGAAGGAGGAAAAAACAAAAAATACAAGCTAAGTCCAGAAAACCGGAGAGGTTGGTAGCTATCGGATTGCAGACCCCTGAACCTATCCACAACAACTAACAGTAGCCGTGGGGGGTTCCTACGATGCCCTAGACCCCTCGATCACAGCCGGAGAACTAAATAGGCCTAAAGAAAGAAAGGGGAAATCTAAACTGCCCCAGAGCAGACCCCAAAGCAATAGGCAGCCCCCAACATATAATGACGGTGAAGCAAGATGAAAACACTAACACAGATAGAAAGATAGATTGAGCAAACGATGGGGCCCAAGCTAACTAAAAAGGACAGGATAGAAAAGCTGCTGTCTGCAATCCGTAAAAAACCCTACCAAAAAATGTCCCAACCGTCTGATAGGAAAAACAGGCCCTGAAGTCGCTAGGACTTCAAAATGACTATATCAGCACTCAGGTAAATTCTGAAGACAAAGCAAAGAGACAAACTGATCAGAGACAAAAATGGAACTCAGCACACCCCCGACTGGGGATGGCTGAACTCCAAAAAACAAAGTAAACAAAACAAAACTAATAAGTTCAATAGCAGAGCAAAAACTTATCTTTGGGAAGCAGGAATCAGACTGGTCTCCAAGAATCCAGCAGAGAAATCACCAGCGACTCAGAAGGGCGTCAGCTGCCTTATATCCAGTCAGAAGTTCCTGTTACCCAGTCATCATCTACCAGCTCAGGTGTTTGGTAATCAGCCTCACTACCTTCCTTCACCAGAAGAGGGAGTTCATCAGACATCGACGGTGAAGGGGAAAATGAACTCACAACAGTACCTCCCCCTTGAGGTGGGGTCACTGAACCCTCATCCACGCCACCAGGGCGATCAGGATGGCCCCGATTAAAGGCACGAACCAATCTTTCGGCATGAATATCGGATGCAGGGACCCAAGAATTATCCTCCTGGCCATAACCCTTCCATTTAACCAAATACTGGAGTCTCCGTCTAGCCAGGCGAGAATCCAGTATCTTCTCAACCTCATATTCCACATTACCTTCAACCAACACCGGGTCAGGAGGTGCCACCACAGGAACTACTGGCTCAACAAACCTCTTTAACAGAGACTTATGAAACACGTTATGGATCTTAAATGTAACAGGAAGAGCCAATCGAAAAGAGACTGGATTAAGAATCTCCAAAATCTTGTAAGGTCCAATAAATCTAGGTTTAAACTTTGGAGAAGCCACCTTCATAGCGATATTCTTTGATGACAACCAAACAATATCACCCACCTTAAACTGGGGACCAATGGTCCTATGCCGGTTGGAAAACCGCTGGGCCTTTTCCTGGGAGAGAGACAACTTATCCACCACTTGGTCCCAGATCTGGTGCATTCTCTCCACCACAGTGTCAACACCTGGGCTGGCAGAAGGCTCCACCTGCTCTGAAGAGAATCGAGGATGAAGCCCAAAGTTACAAAAAAAAGTGACATCAAAGTGGCAGAACTAGTCCTATTATTTAAAGCAAATTCGGCCAAGAGCAAAAATGAAACCCAATCATCCTGATGAGCAAAAATAAAACATCTCAAATACGACTCCAAAGTCTGGTTTGTTCTCTCCGTCTGCCCATTGGTATGAGGGTGAAATGCAGAGGAGAAGGACAACTGAATTCCCACCTTGGAACAGAAAGTCCTCCAAAATCTAGACACAAACTGAACTCCTCTGTCAGATACAATGTTCTCAGGAATCCCGTGCAAGCGAACCACCTGTTGCAAAAACAAGGGCACCAACTCTGAGGAAGATGGCAACTTAAGGAGTGGTACAAGATGGACCATCTTAGAGAATCTATCACAAATCACCCAAATAACAGTCATTCTCTGAGAGACAGGCATATCAGAGATAAAATCCATTGAAATATGGGTCCATGGCCTCCTGGGCACCGGCAAAGGCATCAACAACCCACTAGAGAGAGAACAAGGTTTAGACCGAGAGCAAGTCCCACAGGACTGGACAAAATTCCTGACATCACGAGACAAGGCGGGCCACCAAAAAGACCGACTCACCAAATCTCTAGTACCAAAAATACCTGGATGACCAGCCAATGCAGAGCAATGAACTTCAGACATCACTCTCATCCTCCACTGGTCAGGAGCATACAATTTTCCAATGGGACAACGCTCAGGTTTGTCCTCCTGAAACTCTTCCAGAGCACGTCTCAAATCGGGCGAGATGGCAGAAAGAACTACCCCCTCACCTAAGATGTAGCAGGCTTGGTCACAACAGGAGAATCAGCAAAGAAACTCCTAGAGAGGGCGTCTGCCTTGACATTCTTAGTGCCCAGAAGAAAAGAGACCACAAAATCAAAACGTGTGAAAAACAAGGCCCACCTAGCCTGTCTAGGATTCAAGCGTTTGGCCGACTCCAGGTAAATCAAATTCTTGTGGTCAGTAAGGACCAAGACTTGATGTTTAGCTCCCTCCAACCAATGTCTCCACTCCTCAAATGCCCATTTCATGGCTAACAGTTCCCGATTCCCCACATCATAGTTACGTTCGGATGGGGAGAACTTTCGGGAAAAGAAAGCACAGGGATTCATTTTAGATGTTACAGGATCTTTTTGGGACAAAACAGCTTCTGCACCAATCTCAGAAGCGTCCACCTCTACCTGAAACGGGAGTGAGACATCAGGTTGCCGCAAAACCGGAGCAGAAGTGAACCTTCGCTTCAGCTCCTGAAAGGAAGAAACAGCCTCCGGAGACCAATTCAGCACATCAGCACCCTTCTTAGCCAAATCAGTCAATTGTTTGGCAATACCAGAAAAATTAGCTATAAATTTACGATAAAAATTAGCAAAACCCAAAAACTTCTGGAGGGCCTTCAAAGAAGTGGGCTGAACCCAATCATAAATGGCCTGTACCTTGGCCGGGTCCATTTCAATAGTTGACGGAGACAAAATAAGTCCCAAAAATGAAATCCTCTGTACACCAAAAAGGCATTTCGATCCCTTGACTTACAGGGAATTCTCCCTCAAAATCCGGAACACAGTCCGAACATGTTCCACATGAGAGTCCCAATCCTTGGAGAAGATCAAAATATCATCCAGATAGATGATCAAAAATTTATCCACCAAGTCGCAGAAAATATCATTCATGAAGCACTGGAAGACAGAAGGGGCATTAGTGAGCCCAAAAGGCATCACCAGGTACTCAAAATGTCCCTCCGGAGTATTAAACGCCGTCTTCCATTCAACCCCATGCTTAATGCGAATAAGATTATACGCCCCCCTGAGGTCAAGCTTTGTAAACCAGCAAGCACCTTTAACTCTGGAGAATAGATCAGAAATCAGGGGTAACGGATACTGATATTTAACAGTAATTTTGTTGAGGGAACGATAGTCAATACAAGGCCTTAATGACCCATCTTTCTTAGCCACAAAAAAAACCCCAGCACCTAAGGGTGAAGAGGATGGTCTAATATGACCCTTCTCCAACGACTCCTTAATATAGGATCACATAGCCTCGTGCTCGGGTACAGATAAATTGAAAAGTCGACCTTTGGGAAATTTACACCCAGGGCTCAGCTCAATTGCACAGTCATAACTCCTATGAGGAGGCAAAGACGCAGACTCATTCTCACTAAATACATCATAAAAATCAGCCAAATAGTCAGGAACATCATGCCACTGGGGAGAGGTAGAGAAAACAGGAGCATCACTAAAGGCACACCGACAACCCCATCTCACCACAGACACAGATTTCCAATCCAAAACTGGATTATGGATTTGCAACCAGGGAAACCCCAGAACAATGGTATCATGCAAATTATGCAACACCAAAAATCTGCAATTCTCTTGATGGTCTGGGGCGACCCGCATTACCACCTGGGTCCAAAACTGAGGTTTATTCTTTGCCAAAGGAGTAGCATCAATACCCCTCAAAGGGATAGGCGTTCGCAGAGGTGTCATAGGAAATCCACAATGCTTAGCAAAATCCAAGTCCATCATGTTCAGAGCTGCTCCCTAATCCACAAAAGCCTTAGCGGAAAATGTGGACAGGGAGCAGATCAGAGTAATTGCCAGAAGAAAATTAGGTTGAACACCACCCACAGCAAATGTGTGTGCAAAACATTTCTCTCGTTTAGGGCAGACAGAAATAATATGCGAGGCATCACCACAGAATAAACACAGCTCATTACGCCTTCTGAACTCTCGACGTTGCGCCCCAGACAAAACTCTATCACATTGCATAGGTTCAGACATTTGTTCAACAGGTGGCAACACCTCTCGTGCGGTTTTGCGTTCACGCAAACGCCGATCAACCTGAATGGCTAATGACATAGAATCGTCAAGACCAGAGGGAACAGGAAATCCCACCATAGTATCTTTTACAGTTTCTGACAAACCCTTCCGAAAGAGAGCTGCCAAGGCACCATCATTTCAGGTAGTAAGTACCGCCCACCTTCGGAATTTTTGACAGTACAACTCTGCAGAATCCCGACCCTGGCTCAATGCCAACAGGGCCTTTTCAGCCTGATCAATAGCATTAGGTTCATCATACAACAACCCCAAGGCTTGAAAAAATGCGTTCACATTAGTAAGAATAGGATCATCAGGTTTCAAAGAAAACGCCCAATCCTGGGGATCGCCGCGCAGCAAAGAGATGACAATTTTAACCTGCTGCGCGGAGCTCCCTGATGAGTTAGGCTTCAAGGCAAAAAATAATGTACAATTATTCTTAAAATTCAAAAATTTAGACTGATCCCCAAAAAACACATCAGGAGTGGGGATCTTTGGGTCAGCAGCATGTGAATGAGCAAGATAGGTGGAAATTCCCCGCACTTCAGCAGTGAGCTGCTCCACACGATCAGACAATTGCTTCATCTCCATTGAGTAAGAAAAAAAAATTCCCTCTACGGCCTCAGAGACATAGAGGAAAAAAAAAAAATTCTGACAAACTCTCTTTTTTTTTTTTTTTTACAATTCTTTCCTGCTATTGAGTACCCTAGGATCTGCGGTATGGCTGGTGATTCTGTTATGAATGAGTCACCGAAGGAGGAAAAAACAAAAAATACAAGCTAAGTCCAGAAAACCGGAGAGGTTGGTAGCTATCGGATTGCAGACCCCTGATCCTATCCACAACAACTAACAGTAGCCGTGCGGGGTTCCTACGATGCCCTAGACCCCTCGATCACAGCCGGAGAACTAAATAGGCCTAAAGAAAGAAAGGGGAAATCTAAACTGCCCCAGAGCAGACCCCAAAGCAATAGGCAGCCCCCAACATATAATGACGGTGAAGCAAGATGAAAACACTAACACAGATAAAAAGATAGGTTGAGCAAACGATGGGGCCCAAGCTAACTAAAAAGGACAGGATAAAAAAGCTGCTGTCTGTAATCCGTAAAAAACCCTACCAAAAAATGTCCCAACCGTCTGATAGGAAAAACAGGCCCTGAAGTCGCTAGGCTTCAAAATGACTATATCAGCACTCAGGTAAATTCTGAAGACAAAGCAAAGAGACAAACTGATCAGAGACAAAAATGGAACTCAGCACACCCCCGACCGGGGATGGCTGAACTCCAAAAACAAAGTAAACAAAACAAAACTAATAAGTTCAATAGCAGAGCAAAAACTTATCTTTGGGAAGCAGGAATCAGACTGGTCTCCAAGAATTCAGCAGAGAAATCACCAGTGACTCAGAAGGGCGTCGGCTGCCTTATATCCAGTCAGAAGTTCCTGTTACCCAGTCATCATCTACCAGCTCAGGTGTTTGGTAATCAGCCTCACTACCTTCCTTCACCAGAAGAGGGAGTTCATCAGACATCGACGGTGAAGGGGAAAATGAACTCACAACAGGCTTCCTACTGTCGATAATTAGATTTCTATGGGCTTGAATCATAAAAGAAGTGATCTCAAGGTCTTCAATTGCTCTAATTAGTTAGCATGCAAAGCAAGTTTGTAATTGACTTGTTTTTTCTAGCTGCTGTCATTCTCCTGAAATTAGAGATTTTATCTTTTATAGTGTACAGTTTGTTTCCATGAAGGCCTCTAGTGCCTGGCCAAGTGTGTGCAGTAGCTACATTCCAGGAGAGGGGTAAACTCTTAACATCCCAGTCAGCTCTCTCCAACCTGTTGATTTCTATACAGCAGTTAGCTGCTCACCTCCCCCTCTCTCCACTCATTCATATTCTGAAGAGATACAGTTATAAATCACCAGATAAGATTATTGGTTTGCACTCAGATGTGATAGGAGGTGCTGATAAAGTCGGGTATTATTCCAAACTATCATGAAGGAAGTTTTCATCACACTATCAAGAGTTCTTTCGAATTGCAGATTATTATTATGAAGCAAATACAGTAGAGAGTAGTCAAATGTGAAATTTCAGAACATAAAACATCTGACTAAATAATTTTTTGGCTAGTCCCGGATCTTTGTCCTATGCTCTCTGTGTCCAGCAAGTATGGTAGAAATTAAATAGCAGGCACTGACAGTGCCAAATGATGAGATCTAGTCTCTTTTTTATCAACAGCATAATCCTTAATTCTTTCACATAAAGAAGCGAGTGAGTGATAGAGACTTCATATGGCATTGGTCAAATCTCAGATGGTCTTAATCCAATGTTAGAACCCTATATCCTCAACAATGTACCTTATGGACATTTCAGCCTTTTCTTGTGTAATAACCAGAATAGTTTTACCTCAATCCTAAGGTATTCATCTTTACTAGAGAAGATGTTATAATCTATCCATTGACTTTTTTCCTTTACAGATTTATTGCAGACTTGCAGTTCTTATTATTCCAAAAGAGCATTGAGTGCACCTTTCATGGTCAGACCAGACTTACCTTATTTTTCGCTTTATAAGACGCTCCGGATTATAAGACGCACCAAAAAATTTGAGGAGAAAAATAGGAAAAAACGTTTTTTTTTAATAAAATGGTGGTGTCTCTTATAATCCAGGCGTCTTATTGCTTACCGGGGGTGGTGGCTGCGGTGAAGTGGGGTCCCAGGGTCGCTGCTGGAGGAGGCAGGAGTGGGGTGATACTGCAGGCCGCAGGAAGGGATGAGAGGGTGCTCCGATGTGCAGCGCGCTGCCAGGGGGGCTTGTGCTGCTACCAGGGGGGCTCGTGCTGCTGCCAGGGGGGCTCGCGCTGCTGCCGGGGGGGTCTGTGCTGCTGCCAGGAGGGCTCATGCTGCTGGCAGGGGGGCTGTACTGCTGCCAGGGGGCTCGTGCTGCTACCAGGGGGGCTCATGCTGCTACCAGGGGTGCTTGCGCTGCTGCCAGGGGGGCTGTACTGCTGTCAGGGGGGCTCATTCTGCTACCAGGGGGGGCTTGTGCTGCTGCCAGGGGGGTCTGTGCAGCAGCCCGGGGCTCTGCCCACATTTACTAGGTGTCCATCAGTGCTGTGGGTGTCTCCGGGTGCCCAGCCATGTCTCCACATGCCCAGTGGTGTCTCCGGATCCAATCCCGGGGCTCTGGTGACATTTTGCGACAAGCCAGAGCCCCGGGGCTCCCTCTCGGTTCCCTCTGTTTTGGGCTCCGGCAATATGGCGGCTGCTGCCGGGGGCGGCGCATGCGCTGATGGTGATCTCGGGACTGAGATCTCGAGAGATGAGATTTCAGCAAGATCTGTCCCGAGATCACCGTCAGCCAGAGCCAAAACAGAGGGAACCGAGGGGGAGCCCCTGGCCTCTGGCCTGTCGCAAAATGTCGCCAGAGCCCTGGGATTAGAACCGGAGACACCGCTGGGCACGTGGAGACACAAATGGGCAACCGGAGACACCCACAGCGCCGGACAGCCGGACACCCCTGCGGCCTACACCCGGTAATGTATATCCTCTTTGTAAGACGCACCCCAATTTTCCCCCAAGTTTGGGGGAAAAAAAGTGCGTCTTACAAAGCGGAAAATACGGTAGTTCATATACCAGTTTTTTCTTCAAACTGGGAATAGTGACTAGTTGTAATGTCTTCACCGACTTAATTCCAATGTGCGCCTCTTTTAACTTTAACTAGGCGGATTCACTTGTCTTGGAATATTTTTACCAGTTCTTGTATAACCATATTTCTTATACAACTTTGACTAGGATAGACTGCGATATTGAATATGGCAAAAACAATATTCAAGTACGATTGTATTTGGAACTGAATCCGAACAAATTCGCTCATCTCTAATTACAATAGTGCCATCAGGCTTAGCGCAATCTTATCCATCTTTCCACTCCAAGCTAGGAGGGAGGATTGATTAGGATATTGAAGGTTTAAAAACTCAATGTCTATAAGATCATCTTATGATTCCAGACTAGGGGCATCAATTGGACTTACTATAGTTTTATTCAGCTTAGCACAAACATGTCCATCTTACCACTCCAACTATTTTCAACAACTTCTACTATATTTATCAATTTAAATGTTGACAAATTAATTTTATGACTCAAGACTAGAAAGATTAACTGGACTTACAATAGTTTAATTCGTCTTAGTGCAATCATATCCATCTTACAAATCCAGGTAGGAGCATAAACTGGAACATAGATGTTTACCAAATCAAATGCTGACTAGTCAAAAGTTATGACAGCACTAGGAATATCAACTGGACTTACAATGGTTTTGGTTTTCTTAGCGCAGCCATGTACATCTTACAACTTTGACTAGAACGATAAATTGATACATAGATGGTTTACAAAATTAATTACTGACAGGTTGATTTTATGGCTCTAGACTTATGAGGGATGACTGGGCTTACAATGGTTACATTTAGTGCAATGTGCACAATCAAGGAGGGATAGACTATGACTCTGGTGGACTTACCAGCTTCCTGAAGGACTACATTTTATTAAGACTGGAACTGATGTTCAAACATCAAACATTTTGGCATGTTCACACAAGTCCAGGCCAGCTTTGCAAAAATGTGGGGGGACTTGGCAATGCCAAATCTACTTGCCTAATTCATGATAATTTACACCACTTTAGTGACATAAATTTTTCCAAAAATGCACTTGTAAGATTCATCTAATTCATTAAGTGAAATGCGCCTTTTAATAAATTAGTTTCATTATACTTCACAACTCCTCTTTATTATGACTGTCATGTACAATATCAGTCTTATTTAATTGATCCCTATATTTTTATTAAAATAACACACATATACACATTTAGAAGAGACTTTTGTACCTGAACAATGCATTTTCATACTCCTTCAAAGTGCTGTCATAATAAAACTTCCATATACTTGTACATGTGAAGCTGTTTTTTTTTTTTACTCTACATTTTTATTTACGTGCACCTCCTGGATGTGCCATGGATCATAAGTACCTGTAGTCGGGAGATGACACAATGGTTTATTTGTAAAAAGGATGCACACATGCTCTATGACCTGTGCAGAGGTCATTGAGCAGAGAAAAGGAAGAGTTGAGCTGTTTCATCTATTGTGTATTGTGTATTCAGTGTTATTTATACAGTAAATAGGTATTTCCTGCCATTGTAATCCTGTCTGTGATGAAAGTGGGTTGAGTGCTGGGAAGTTGTAGCCTATCATGATGCTCAGTGGTCAGAGTTTAAAGGTTAATACTTCTAGATTTTTTGAGCTCCTTCATGACATGGCAACTTTCCCTTTTATTGTTTTCAGTTTTGGCTCCCGTTCTTTCAAGAGCTCAAACTTTTTTTTCCTCACTTGTCTCAGTTAAGTTCAGTGTTGCAAGCCCCGCCGCTCATTATGATGTCATAATGGTTGACTATGGGATGGAGGATGTGTGACGGGTATATGGGCACTGGACTATGGGATGGAGGATATGTATGATGGGTATATGGGCACGGGACTATGGGATGGAGAATATGTATGATGGGTATATGGGCAAGGGACTATGAGATGAAGGATGTGTGATGGGTATATTGGCACTCGACTATGGGATGGCGAATATGTATGATGGGTATATGGGCACGGGACTATGGGATGGAGGATAATTATAATTTGTTGTAACTAACTACAGTTAGTTACTATGCCCGGGCAGCGCCAGGCTCTTCAGCTAGTATTCTATAAATTCTGTTTGCAGCTGCTAAGAGCATTTCACACATATAATTATTTTTACAACATAATAACGTTAGATTGGAAAGGTTTTAAATGCTTGATTGCTTGAGGCCCAATTTCTGTGATACTCAATGATCATGACAGCAGGATCCCTATCGTCCTCATTTCAATAAAGCGGTGGTTGAACATGGACATGGAGCTCTAGTCAAAGCTTGTGGGACTAAATGTCAAATGCTAAACTCAGATGGCAGTACTCCCCAGCTGCTACAAAAGGCTAGGGCCATGGGACCCTTGGTTCTCATGATTGTTGGTGGTCAGAAAAATAGGTCCCCAAGTGAACGGACAGTTATAACCTAACCAGTGGATGGGCGATGTGTGCAGATTCTGGGGAAATTTTTAAAAAAGTTAAATAAAATTAAGAAAACTATTTGTTCCTTGATAATAGTTTTTTTCTACTTATTTAACTTATAACCTAAAGCTGAAACTACTGGAAATCAACACGGTTCAGGCATCTTATCCATATAAAGACATGTTGTATACTGTCTGTGAGTGATGTCACATATAAAAAAAATAGAAAAATCTTCTAAGATATGCTTGTTGAAAGATCTCCATGTGGTAAATGTAATGGTGTTCACTGCTTATGCACCATAAGTAACACCTATAAACTTTAAGATCTCTTGATGGCATGCATGGAGTCCAACAGTTGGTGGATAGTAGGCAGATGAAGAAGAAGGCTTAGCATGAATTGGTTTAAAACAGCAAATTACTCTTGCATCTTTTTTACTTTTTCGCAACATCTATCAAGTCTGTAAGACAAGTATTATTTGTCTACACAGTTAGGCTATCACGAAATTGCAAAGTTAGAGCAATTCTATGAACCATGATAAGTGGGTAAAGAACTTCGCAAATGCCAAGTTGCAGCTTCTTCATCATATAATGTCTTTGATGGAAGAAATAGAAAATTGTCTTAATTGGATACTTGGCGATTATCATTTGATTTTATTCACAGAAAGTTTCTTGGCTTTCCTTGGCACTATGATTTGGAAGTTTTTTACAGGACAGCTTTGCCAAGATGCCCAATTCTTATTTGGTCTTCAACAGCTTTCATCAGCATGCTGACTCCAAATGCCCAAAACTACAAACAAGTTCAGAATGTTTTGGATGTCTAATCCTGGTGGTCCAGAGACAGCCTAATTACAGTTGCTGTCAGAGATAAAGGATATTATTTCGGGAAACACAGCAGGCATTTTATTAAACAATTGCACCAGCTGGAGACAAATTATTGCCTTTATTTCCAACAACCATTTGTAAGTCTAATGCTTTCATTTCAATAGGACACAAATGTTTGTGAAAATTAGAGTGCTTGTATTATTGCAGTGCAGTGGTCACTCAGACCAGGGTAATTACAAGTGAGGTGGTTAGCGGCTGCCGTTATAACTAAAGGGCTATTATTATATGGCAGTTAAAGCTAAAGTCCTACTGTTATTTTACCCTGTGTCTTACTGCCATGAATGTCAGTGACTGTACAGTCATAGTAAATGTAACAGATGTCAAATACAAAGGACTCACAAGTACGGCATAATAGCACCTTCCAAACTCCTAACGGTTTTCAATATTCTTGTCGCCTTGGTGGTAATTTTGTCAGACTTTTAGTGTTAGCTCTTCCTTTAGAAATGAAAGATAAAGTAAAAATAGTAATAATAAAAAAGAGCGCTGTTTTACTGAAATGGGATGAACATAATAATATTTTGTTTATTTAAGGCCTCATCCAGTTGTCAGTGATTTTGCACCTACTTAAAAAGTGACCCAAGTGTGATCAGTGTTTTTAATCCAATTTTCATCAGTATTTGATCACTGTGTTAGTTTTTACCATCAGTGTTTCATTAGTGATTTTCAGGTTTAAAAAATATCTAAATTGCAAAGCTTCTACTATCCATTGCAATGTTAATATAAGACAGTACACAAACTGCATGCTGATGTCATTCATGTACTGTCTGAGGTTTGCATGGACTCATAGGCTTAAATTGGAAAAAAAATTATGATTTCTGACATGGATCAAAATGGACATATCTACATGATTTATTGGCAGGCACACAGTCTGCAAAAAACACTGGCTTGTGAACAGCGTCATAGATTATAATGGGTTACATGTAGGGATCAGTGAACATGTTTGGTGATACTCTGTTGTCACTCGAGTATCACGGTGCTCGGATGTACTAGTTACTTGGCGAGTAAAGGGTGGTGCTCTATGTAAAACTCAAATTTCTGCCCTGCATTGTTTGGCATCTGTTACACAGCCAATAAGTATGCAGGGATTGCCTGCACATCACTGTAATGCTGTAGCCATCTTGTTTGGGGCATTACTGTGATTGGCTGGCCGTTTGAAATCATCAGGTTCGGCACACTGACGCCATTTCACAGCTCTGTGACACTTCATATTGGAGAAAGAGAGTGCTTGTCTAGGCCTGTGTACACATTCTAATGAGTCCTGGTGCTGAACCTTAGCCATCATATTAACTGTCCTTCTAAGAGCTAATCGTTTGCTTTGTTGTTAATGTGGTGTGTTGTGAGTTCATTTTCCCTTTCACCATTGATCGCTGATGAACTCCCTCTGCTGGTGAAGAGAGGTAGTGAAATTGATTGGGTTGAGAAGAACCTGTCATCTGAACAGGTGGAGCCTGATTGGACACCCGGAATCACTGAGTGGATATAAGGCAGCCGACGCCCTACAGGGGTGCTGGTGATCCTTTCTGCTCTGAGCTCTTGCAACCAGTTAGTCCTGTCTACTGAAAGCTAAGTTTTTGCTCTCTTATTTTTCCATGAGATTTTGTCTGTTTGCTTATTGTTTTGTGTTCAGCCTGCCTTTGTTGGGACGGGCTGAGCTCCATTTTTGTCTCTGATCAGTTTATCTCTTTGCTCTGTTTTCAGAATATACCTGAGTGCTGATATAGTGATTTTGAAGTCTAGCGACTTCAGGGCTTTTTTCCCTATCAGACGGTTGGGACATTTTTGGTAGGGTTTTTTGCGGATTGCAGCCAGCATCTTTTCTGTCCTTTCCTATTTAGTTAGTTGGGCCCCATCGTTTGCTCAACCTGTCTTTCTGTCTGTGTTTGTGTTTTCATCTGCTTTTCACCGACAATACATGTTGGGGGCTGTCTGTTGCTTTGGGGTCTGCTCTGGGGCAGTTTAGATTTCCCCTTTCTTTCTTTAGGCTTATTTAGTTCTCTGGCTGTGAACGAGGGGTCTAGGGCACCGTAGGAACCCCCCACGGCTACTGTTAGTTGTGGTGAATAGGATCAGGGGTCTGCAATCCGATAGCTACCAACCTCTCCGGTTTTCTGGACTTAGCTTGTATTTTTGTTTTTTCCTCCTTCGGTGACTCATTCATAACAGTGGTGCCCCTGAGGCTTCAGTCGCCATAGAGGTACTGCACCTCCTCCTGGGGTGTGGTGCCCCACCATCCAGGTAACGTGGGAACTCCTAATCATGCTCCAACACTCGCAACCCACACAACATGATAGTTCAGCAAAGCCACATTGCAGCTCCCTGCTTGGAGTGTAGCAGAGCACCTTTGGTGGCTCCCCACTTGGAACACGAAACGTGCTGGGAGGCGGGTGGAGTTTAGAATACATAAAGAGCGGGAAGGTTTAGGTAGTCAGTCAGTCAGAGAGAGTCACTCGAAGAGGAGTGAGGATCCCTGGAAGAGGGATGGAGGAAGGATTGCTGCAGCTGCCTCAGTGATCTGAGCCAGCTGGCACAGGAGAGGAAAGAAGGAGAAAGACATTAGGCTGAAACCTGACCTTCTAAGAGAGAGAGGGATTAGTACGGAACAAAGGAGTAAAAGGGAACAGAGAGGCCGTGGATTAGAGGAAGAACCCTGCCTAGAAGTTCTAAGCGCAAGACCGGGGCCCGGGCCCCGGGCCCCGAGGTTGTATGGACACTAATGGTTCTGCAGCAGAAACCGGTGGAGTAGTGGGCTGTAAATGCACTACTCCCATCTAAGACTTGGGGGCACAACAGCAACTTGGATAGTGAGCCGGGACTCAGGAGAGAGGAGTCCCCAAAGCAGGCTACAGCTGTCTGCCGTACAAGTAGAGTTCTTGGGAACATCTGTCAGGAGGCACTCCAGCGTAACTCAGTACTAGGAGTACTTCACTTAAAGGCGCTAAAGAGGAGACGTTCAGAAAGGTACATGTTGGTGGAGTGTTGGGAGGGAGCATCCTATCTGATCTGGAGGTTGACTGAGTCCCTGACCCGGAGGACACAGCACGGAGGCAGGCATCTGTGTGTGCTACAGACTGTGAGTAAAGCTTTGGAACTGCACGCCCTGGTGTCCTCCAATTATTCCTGCGCCAACACACCCTGTACCACTACATCTGGGTATCAGCTTCTACACCGCCTGTGCCTCTCTTCTGCCCCTACATCTACACTGCCCTGGGGCTACAGCTCCACCTGTGGGGAAATTCACCATCTTGGCTGCAACACTCCACCAGCCCCAGAGGATCTGCATGCAACGTCGGCCCAACATCCCACTTGCCGAACACCACAGGTGGCGTCACAAACTATTCATAAACTTTATTTCGTTGTTCATTCGTCCCACTTTTTTTTGCCATGGAGCCCCAGTGCCATGGACCGGGTCACAGCTTCCGTGACAACTCCCATTGAGATCAACGGGCCCGGTACCGAGTACCCAGCTAGGCCCTGGGTGGGCACCCCATTCGTATCACATACAATCAGCATATAGCCTAGGGAGGGAGAGTCACAGGGGCATGGAGAGTGACAGAATCCAGTCTGTAGACAGAGATTAGGGCTGTGCAGTCCGTTAGCAAATATATAGCTGCAATTTTTCTTTTTTTGGGCTGGTGAAAAAAATGAATATGCTTTGATGTTAGGCGTCGGGTTTCAGTTGCTGCACAGCAGGAATCCCGAGCCTTGCATTCGGCAGCCTCCCTTTCCTCTCCGGCCGCACAGGAGGCTGCTCAGCAGACTCGTCGATCCAGGCGCTCTGCTCAGACAAGCTCTGTAGGTTTAGTTGCTCTTGCTACCTCTGGTCCAACTATAGCAATGCAGGATGGTCAGCAGCGAGCTACTCCAGGGACTAAGTCCTCCTTTCAGTCCACTGAGCATGCCCATGGGACGATCTCTCATTGGAGATCGGAGGTCACATGTTCAGGTCCTTCTCCAGCTCGGATTGGACCATCAGCAATGTCAGGAAGGTACCGGAAGGATGCTGCTATAAATGGGTCGCATGGCCGCTCGGCCATGCGCTAGTATAGACTCAAATAGTTTGGAGTGTATGATGATGGATGCATGTATCTGGTGACTGACTCATTATGAAACCCCTTCCCTTTTGATACGTATGTTGGTAGGGTTTAGAGTCCGAGTCAGCGCCTGTCATTGGCTAGTCTATAGGCCACAGTGCATACCAGCAGTCTGCACACTAGCGTCCGATGGTGTCGCCCACTGCAGGGCACTATCGAACCGTGGCAAGTACAGCAATGTCTTGCGCAACCTGTGCGCTTATCTGGCCCAACCCAGGGCGATTAGTGGTGTCCACCTGAGCGGCACTGTGCACACTTGCACGCGTAATTTATTTAACCCTTGCTGGCATCGCAGTCGCAGTGCCGAGAGCTAGCGGTCTGGAGGGACTTCAGTCCTGCAGTCTAAGGGCTGAGTTCTGTGACTATACGCTAGCGCTCACACTGCCGAGCTCTGTGAGCAATAACAGGCTACGGCATTTATTATTTGGTGGTTGTGCGGCTCTGTGAGATAACAGAGTCCGCCTCTGTACACATTGTGTGAGGTTAACCCCGTGTGTTCCGTTATTATACCGCCATATTGAGTCCGCCATTACCAAACAGCAGTTAACACCTCTGCACTGTGGTCCCCGGGCTGCGAACGCACCTAAATACCATCTTTATTATTTGGTGCGTTCCGCCAGCCCGTAACACTTTGATAATTAAAAAATATCTCTAAATTAAATTTCTTACCCATACATTATTCTTTGTTCTGGATTATTTTTTTTATATAAACACTCCAATAAAGTGTTTAAAAATTTGACAGGCTTAAATTTATCACAAATACAGTATTAAGTTGTCTGAGGGACATTTCCTGTGATCTATAAAACTGAAAAAAGGATTCAAAAATTTTGCAATCTTAAATTTCTCAATCATTCAGTTTCATGTGTTCTGTTGTATATTTCTGTGATATCTAAAACTCCAAAATAGCTTTAAAAAATTAGGGGTACATTTCTGTGATTTATAACACTCCAAAAATTGCTAACATTTTTTACTGTATTCGATTAGTTATCCATACAGTGTAACATGTTTAGTGGATGATAAAGATGGCAGAAGCACACAAGACTTCCAAGGGAGTGCCTGGAGGAATATTGGAGCTAAATGAAGATGCCACAACAGCAGAGGTGACAGGAGCCTGTGTTCTTGATCCAGCCAATATCCTGTACCCACCAAAGCCCGAACCCAGGCCACATTCTTTACTGTTGGGGTTTTTGCGGACTGCAGACCGGAGAGCCAGGATTCAGAAGGTGACAGCAGACTATGGGGTCTAGGCGGATCGTACAACACAAGGTGGCGAGCCAGATCCAGGTCTGGACAAATAGTGTAAGTGGAACACGGCACTCAGATTTTTGCGAGAAGAAGGTGCCCAAGTCTGGTATCCATCCAAAAATATAGAATTTGCAAACAACTTGGCACTCAATCCGTGAGGCGATTTAAACAGATCCTTTATTTTATGTGCATCCAAAAAACAAAAACTTGAACATTTTCGGTCCCACAATGGACCTTCATGAGAATACAGTTTTCATAGATGGTTGGTAAAAAAGGAACTGTAAGAAAGAGCCCATACGCTGATGGGTCAGTGGTCCTACATGGATATCCTGTAATGCTGGATATGACAGTATCATCGAATCGGTTGATAGGGCATCCGACAGTTAATGATACATACTGGAAGGGCACTGTGGGATAATTAGCTGGTGAGTACACCTTCCCTGAGTGATGTGGGATAATGAATAGAATAGCCGCGCTTTTGTGGATGGCAACGGTGTTGCATGAGAATAGCGCTGAAGAGGATATAAATTGTGGACAGTGCCCTAATATAGCCATAGGACCAGCTGTTGAATGATCAGCGCCAGTCAATTTAGCAACTGTCACTGGTCCAGGGGGTAGAGGGGAGTTAAGAGCCGTTGTGTGTCAGGACGCTGGGCCATTGTGTGTCAGGTCTGGACAAATGTTATCGGTCCCGCTAGCCATAAGGTACTGAGAGGTGGCATCCCGGTGGGTGGTAGTTACTTACTCACATTCCTCAAAATGGGGGGGCAACATCGCTGGTATGCCGTGGGTGTGATCCCAGAAGGAATGAACCCTTCATGAGGAATGAACAGGCCTGGGAGAGGCTTCTTGAGGCAGCTCAAGACAGGGTTACTAATATCCCTGAGAGATCATACTGCACTTGGGGTCCCCAACTACTATGCGTGAGCAGCCGATGGTGCAGGTGACACAGGGGGCTGTTGAGAATCGAGCTCCAAGAAGCAGGTAGAGGCAGTCCCCAGCCTCAAGAGGAAGGAGAAAAAGCAGACATCTGAAGAGGATTACTGTATTACCCTGCTTATATTTTTTTCTTGGCTTTGTAATTTGCACAAAGCTTTTATGAGTGTATGAGTACAGCAAGTACACTTTTAAAATATTTGAATGAGGCCTGACAGTTGTTTTTTTTTCAGGGGTCTATGGATAACTGTCCTTCCTTATAATTTTTTCCTGGCTTTGTACTTTGTGCAAAGCGTTTCGAGTATACATAAAGTATACTTTAAAAATATTTACGTCCAAATTCTTTTTATGGATTCAATGACTCATCTATACAGTTTAACAGTTGTTGCATTATGGTGGTATGTAAAATTTCCAAAAAGCGTAGAAAAATATTTCTGGATTACATTACTCATCCATAGGGTATTATGTGCTTTCTGTCACATTTTTTGTGGTATATAACACTGCAAAAAAGCATTTAAAAATGTTGCTTGTTTATTTAAATTTCTTATCCATATGCTATTCTATGTTCTGGGTACATTTTTGTGATATATAACACTCAAAAAATGCATTTTAAAATTTTGCTGGGTTACAGTTCTCAGCCATACAGTATTACGTGCTCTTGGGTGCATTTCCTTGGTATATAACCATCAAGAAACTTATTAATAAATTGGTTGGTATAATATATTGCTCATCGATAGACTTTTACATATTCTTGGGTACATTTTGTTGCTATATAAGCCTCAAAAAACTTGCTCAAAATTTTATCGGTATTATATTGGTCACCTACAGAGTATTCCGTGATCTGGAGTACATTTTGTTGGAATATAACCCTTAAAAAACTAAACTTGTTCAAAATGTATTGGTATTATATTGCTCATTCATTGGGTATTACTTCTTGTTCAAAATTTTATTGGTATTATATTGCTCACCCATAGGCTATTCCATGGTGAGGAGTACATTTCATTGCTATATAACCCTTAAAAAACTTGTTAAAAATGTATCTGTATTATAATGCTCATCTTTAGACTATTCTGTGGTCTGAAGTACATTTCATTGGTGTATAACCATCAAAAGTGCATAGCCTTTTATCTTATCTACAAATACATTACAATTTGAACAGAACATATAAGAGGTCTTTTTTATGTCTAATACAGGTGTATCTGAGTCCCTAAATTTTGTAAGTTCTTGCTTCCTTCATAAATTCAACTAAAATTTCCTGTTTTTTTATAAAAACTCAATTTTTTACCTACCTCCCTCCGCTTCTGCAGCTCATAGGTAACATGTCGCCGATATATTTTCTTTATTTGGGGAAAGCATAGAATTAGCTGAGTTATGTGAGCACTTGCTCTGTTACTATTTGCAGTCATTATGATGATTTTTCTATGGGTTATTCATAAATATTTGCTGCAGTGGGGATGTGTGGGGTGTGAGCCCGGTTTCTGATGTGTGTTCCATAGGTGTACGCATTCTTTTTTCCCCCTTCTTTCCTAATGTACCTGGTTGTTTACATTTTATATTTGGTATATAATAAAAGCGATGTTTTATGGGACTTTCTTGACTGCGTGTTCTCTGTTGTGCTTATATGTCTATTTGCAGAATGTCCTCTATGGTCCTAGTTACATACATGCACGTGAGTGGTAATTGACATCCATCTATTTAGACATTATTTTTCCTCTTACATGTATAATGCGTGCCACAATTGTGTTATGCTATATGTCATGCACTGTAGTCATAGGCGATGGGGAAATACAGTGAGACATGGCCTGGCTGGTAGGGGTGCAGGAGGCTTTTTCTCTCTTTAATTGTGCCTGATACACAAGTTATTATACTAGAATAGTGATTACTAATATTTTTTTCTGTAAAATACATTTTACCTTCAGTTTTGTATGTTTTATTGTCAGTCCGTAAAAGTGGAGTAACACTCTGACAACATTGTTCCCAGCAGTGACCTGGGAGTCAGAGATTCGTCCAGGCGTCTTCCCCATGCTGTTCCCATTTCATTTGAGCGCTGTTTCCATCCATTTCAGCTATATTCCTGTCTCCGCAGTCCGCAGTCCACAGTCCTCCGGTCTTCCGGAAAAATGCTCTAGTTTCCCATTAACTTCAAATATGTTTGGTACCTGTGTAGGGTCAGTAGGCCGGGCTGGGGGGTGGTCCCTCTGTATACCGCGCAGAGACAAGACAGAGACAAGATGGAGGCAGATTCTGGGTGCAACAGGTCCAAGTTTATTCGTGCTCTCGCCGTCCGACTTACAGCCCTTACAATGCGACACAGTACCTTCCTCACGGCCCTCCGTGTTCAGGGCCGCTTCACACACAGTACTTTTCACCTGAGACGTATATGTACGTCCTGTACCTTTTTCACTCTTCGACGCTCCTGTCAGCTCCGTCACTGTGGCTGCCGTAGGCCTGTACACCAACAGTAGTTTCACTGGTCAGACGTCGTGCCAAATACGGTGTCCTACACCCGGTGTCTCATCTATACTGCGGTTCTTCCTGTCAGGACCACCCCCCTGACTTTCTTTCTCCTCAGTCCCCCTGGTACGGTTTTCCTCACAGTGCACAAATTGTCGTAGTCCTCCTGTCACTGGAGCTCCCCCTGGGGACTAGAACTTTCTGGAAACCTCCTGTCAAATTTATATCATTCCCGGTTCCCTGTACCTCCGCCCCCCATGGCCAACGGTTTCCTAAGCCCTAAGCTGATGTCAAGTCCTTTGCTCACACTCCTCCCTGCCCTCTAATGGTCAACCCAAGGTACTGCACGTCCACTACACTTTCTCAGCTGTTTCCCCACTTTTGTAACTGACACCCGTCTAAACTGTGCAAGCCTTCCTTTCTCTATTCTGTCAAGTCCGTCCGTCAGGCCACCTTCCCTACACTTGCGTCGAGCCACCTGACCTGCTCGATTTGAGTACTGAGCATTTTAGTTCACAATCACCTCTAGTTATGTGTTCTATCAGTGAAAATCACAGAGAATGCAAACATTAAAAAGACATCTGAATGAGTCCTCAGTGGGAGGGGGTGCATTATCAATATTATTTGGTGGCTATTAAGAATTTCATGCTTTGATTACATTTTATTTTACTGTATTCCAACTCTGAAAATCTAGAGCTAAAGCACTGTAATTCAAATCAGCCTCATAAGTATAGAAGTTTGAGAAAATGTTATATTGCAGATTACTTTTTAAAACATTAAATATTTGGCATGAGTGTTGAGTATTTTAATGTCTTCATTTTAGTGTATCCTGATACAAGAATCTAAATAGTCTAGAGACTCTAGAATACTAATTTTTTACAAACATAAAGATCCAATATTCTGATACAACACTGCTGGTCCAGGATTATTCTACCTAATTCAGGTGCATGCAAGGTCACCAGACTACCAAGGGCCAGACAAGGTTCATGCAATTATATATTTTTAGCTCATCTATAAATGTATGGATCTGAACAATTTTAAAGCTCATGCTGTTAAATGGTATGCACTTTATGTATTGTAGTGTTTATTGCTGGAAAATGTCATTTATTTTTATTACACTGATTTGTTTCAGAACACAGGCTCTGTTGCGCGGGTTATTTCCATTACTTCATGTTAAATGGTCTTGTCTCATTACGAAATCATTATGCAGGTCAATAACAGAAAGTCAAACACAATGTTTAGTGAACTACATAGGTGTAATTATTCTTTGTAACCTGTGGCACATTCTTGCTAATATTCCCAATGGCAAAGAATAGGAAATGAAAAGTGTGGTGACTCTCCTAATTAATATCATGCCCCCTAACTTGTACAATTTGCACAAGTCTACCTGCGCTCATCTAAATGGAATGCGTCGTCAATAAATGATATTATTTAAATTACAATTTTATTAGAATTATTCTTTTTTTAAGTTTGTTTTTTTCTTGTTTATGGGACTAACCACCTACAAAATTGAATTATTTGGGTTTCACATTGGTCTCTACAGCATATAAGTAAACTGATACTTCACTTGTGTTCTGTAGTTCACTTTCAGCTTTGCTGTACAGACTGGTACAGAATGAGGATCATCATCTCATTATCATTACAAGGCAAGGTAACTATAGCTCTCTTGTACTGCTAGAGGTCTAGATAAATTAGGATAGCAGCATTATACTGTATATACAGAAAATGG
Source organism: Dendrobates tinctorius (assembly GCF_039654945.1). Taxonomy (NCBI): domain Eukaryota; kingdom Metazoa; phylum Chordata; class Amphibia; order Anura; family Dendrobatidae; genus Dendrobates; species Dendrobates tinctorius. Next base: position 5,747,494 of record NW_027361672.1, read on the forward strand.
TATGTGGGAGGGGACTGGATTATGGAAGAGGGGGATACACTACCTCACCTTCCTCACATACTGTGCAGCACTGATTATAGAGGAAATATGGCAATGGAAGTGTACACTCACTGGCCACTTTATTAGGTACACCATGCTAGTAACAGGTTGGACCCCCTTTTGCCTTCAGAACTGCCTCAATTCTTCGTGGCAGAGATTCAACAAGGTGCTGGAAGCATTCCTCAGAGATTTTGGACCATATTGACATGATGGTATCACACAGTTGGCGCAGATTTGTCGGCTGCACATCCCTGATGCGAATCTCCCGTTCCACCACATCCCAAAGATGCTCTATTGGATTGAGATCTGGTGACTGAGGAGGCCATTTGAGTACAGTGAACTCATTGTCATGTTCAAGAAACCAATCTGAGATGATTCGAGCTTTATGACATGGCGCATTATCCTGCTGAAAGTAGCCATCAGATGCCTGTTCTTAGCTGAGAGGAGTGGTACCCAGTGTGGTCTTCTGCTGCTGTAGCCCATCTGCCTCAAAGTTCGACGCACTGTGCGTTCAGAGATGCTCTTCTGCCTACCTTGGTTGTAACGGGTGGCAATTTGAGTCACTGTTGCCTTTCTATCAGCTCGAACCAGTATGCCCATTCTCCTCTGACCTCTGGCATCAACAAGGCATTTCCGGCCACAGAACTGCCGCTCACTGGATTTTTTTTCTTTTTCGGACCATTCTCTGTAAACCCTAGAGATGGTTGTGCGTGAAAATCCCAGTAGATCAGCAGTTTCTGAAATACTCAGACCAGCCCTTCTGGCACCAACAATCATGCCACGTTCAAAGGCACTCAAATCACCTTTCTTCCCCATACTGATGCTCGGTTTGAACTGCAGGAGATTGTCTTGACCATGTCTACATGCCTAAATGCACTGAGTTGCCGCCATGTGATTGGCTGATTAGAAATTAAGTCTTAACACACAGTTGGACAGGTGTACCTAATAAAGTGGCCAGTGAGTGTATGTCTCAAGGATAATCACCCTCAAAACATGGCTTATGAATAGAAAAAAATAGCTTCAACATTTTAAACTAGAGACCAAACAAATTACTGTCTACATATTTAAATGGAATTATTGAAACTAAATGACATGCAGTACACATTCTCTATAAATTATCTTTCTCTTTTATAAGTAAAACTTGAAGAAAAAGGTCATATCATAGGCAGATGTGAAACATTTAGAAATGTGAAGACAGCTGTGTCACCCAGACCAGTACTATGAGGTCAGTAATAATATAATTAAATCAGGGACAATGAAACTAATGAGGGATAGATGTAGGGAGAGTGGAAGATAACATAAACAAGGAATAAAATAGTGTTGGGAAAATCAGTCAGAAGGGGGTTCGATCTGGAAGGACAGCAGCAGTCTGGTAGCTAAATATAATTGTCATTCATGGAATATATATTTTTGTGAATTTGTCCTTCATGTTGGAATCATATTTTAGCATTAATCAAGATCCATGCCATCTTATAGTCTATATGGAACCATTGTAGAGTACAAGAATATATCAATAAAAAAAATGTCATTTTTAACTCCTATTCACAGGATCTCCTAGAGAATCTGCCTGCAAAGCTTATTTTAACCAAAAGATCATGTTTCCAGTGTGCGACATGTAATGACAGCTCTCCTGATACCACTGCAGAGCTGTGCATGATGATAACTGACACGGCGCACATACCCCCCTACTTTACAAGATGTAAAAAAGGGACTGCCGATGGATGCGATCTGTCTAGCACACTGTGTCAGAATGTTAAATCATACCTAATGACACTCCTTCCCTGGCCACAAAAAGAAAATTTTAGAAAATGATGAATAAATACTGTAAAAAGAAACCCAAAAGCCATAGTGAAATTACACTTTTTTCAGCATTTCATCCTACTTGTATTTTCTTTCCCCCATTTTTCAGTACACTTTATTGTAAAATGTATGAAGCCATTGAAAACTATGAATCATCCCGCAAAAAAACAAACAAACCTTCATACAGTTATGCAAATGTACAAATAAAAAAGGTATAACTTTTGAGGCAAGGGGAGAGAAAAATACAAACAAATAAAACAAAAATAGGTTGTATAGGTGACGGGTTAAATCGATTGTCCAGGCTTGGGCCAAAATTTTGAAGGTGATCACATGAGTCAAATATCGTCTCAAAATAGCCCACTGAGCCAGGCTGCAGCTGTTACCTTCGATTAGGGTGTTTGCTTTTTCCCTTCTATAGCCAAGTCATGTTTTGATTGGCCAGCATCATAGAAGAGATTAAGGCAGATTTCCACAGACGAGTTCTGCAGTTTATATCCAACTAGTTGAAGGGGAACTTTGCTTCTTTGTAATGTTAGTGCAAAACTAAAATCAGTATCCGAATCACTGGATTGTGGCAATTGGGGGAGGTCTCAGTTTAAATGAGAAAAATCCAGTGGAAGGTCCTCTTTAAACCAACAATGCCTACCATAATGCTAAATATGTGAAATGAACATGCACCTACAGTAGATATAAAAAGTCTACATATCCCTGATAAAATGCCAAATGTTTTTATGCTTAAAAAAATTATACCAAGAAGTATCATTTCAGAACTTTTTCCACCTTTAACGTCATCTAATCTGTACAAATCTAATGAAAAAGAAACTGAAAAATTTGAGGGGAAAAATAAAAAAAACAAAATTAAAAAAGTGGTTGCATAAATGTCAGATTATGATGGCATCTCCAATTTATATCCACTGTATTTCTGCTTTCAAATTATTTTTATTCATTTTGAATTAATCGACTTCTTGATATCCTATAAACCAATAGGCAAGCATTTATTATTTGTTCATGAAACTAATTTACACTTAACTTGGTTTCCATGATTACCATAATAGACATAACAAAGTGTTATCATCCAGGAACCTCAGGGTTCATTACTATAGTGATAAAGAATGATTTACTAATTATTCATCAACTTCTATTTCCTTTACTGTTGCTATCACAACTTATTACAAATAAACTTCAGACAAGCACATATTGGTACTATGAAATAAAAGAACAAATTGGATGATACTTATTTTGTGTCTGTTGTGACTGCTGTAGTATGGTATGTTCATGGGGTGTCCAATAAAGAAGTTGTCCACTACATGGACAACTTCTTCTCATATCCCATACTTGGCCCCTATAATATTCTAAAAATTATACTCACCTCCTGTGCAGACGCCATTCCCGTGGTGTCGGCACTCGCTTTCCTTGGGGTTCCCACGCGGTGTGGTGACACGTAACACATGTATCCAATCAGCACTGAGGTCATTGTTACCACTTTCAGACAAATCGAAAGCCCCGGGAAGAGCAACTGCTGATACAGTGGTAACGGGGCCGGTTTGGAAAGTGCGTATAAGCATCATTATTTTATGGGAGCCAAACGTTTTACATTTTGATCAAGAAGAGGTTGTCATAGTAGTGGACAGCCCCTTTAAGTTAATTGCTAAAAATAAACTATAAACATTTATGTTTTTTAAAGCATTCTTACTTTGCAGCAGTTTTGTCCACACCTGCTTAAAACTTTAGCACAGTAATAAATATACTGTTTACATGCACTGTTCAAAAAAATAAAGGGAACACTAAAGTGCCACATCCTAGATATCACTGAATGAAATATTCCAGTTGCAAATCTTTATTCGTTATGTAGTGAAATGCGTTGAAAACAACTACTTGCTAGAGATGGGGTGCACCTTACGAAGACTGGAAAACATGTATTTGGAAGTCACCTTGCTACACTTATCAGGAGAGCTTAAAGGGCCTGTCACACTAAGCGATATCGCTAGCAATATCGCTATAACGTCACTGGTTTTGTGACGTTATCGCGATATTGCTAGTGATATCGCTATGTCTGATACTTACCTCCGACCGGCTCCCCCGCTGGCTATCGCTGATCGCGCGAGAACGTCCTGGGCTGTTTCTCGTCGTCAGCTTCCTGCTGGGCTTCCTGTGGCGCCGACGAGCGACGCGTGGACGCAGGCGGGAGGACGTCAGGATCGCCTCATCTGACAGGTAAGTAACGACCCCCGACCCCTGCTATGTCGCTAGCGAGATCTGCCTGTGTGGCAGCTCACTAGCGACCACTTAGCGATGCACCAGCGATCCTGACCACGTCATATCGCTGGTCGGGATTGCTGGTGCATCGCTAAGTGTGACAGTACCTTTAAACTAGAACAATGTGGGAAGGGAAGCAAAAGGCCAGAAAAAGCCATACACCTGACAAATGCTATTGAGAACTAGATAATTAAAATATTGGAGAAAGAGAAATCAATCACAATCTAAAATATTGGAGAAAGAGAAACCAATCACAATCTAAAATGTTTCTATACTAATGCACAGAGCATGGGCAACAAACAAGGAGAATTGGAACTACTTATACAGGAAAAGAAATATGATGTCATTGGAATCACTGAAACTTGGTGGGACAATACACATGATTGGAATACAAGGCTAGAAGGATACAACTTATTTGCTAGAAACAGACTGTGATAAACGAGGAGGAGGTGTCGCATTGTATGTTAGAAACGCATATATCTGCACAGAGATTGAAGCTTCAGAGACTGGGAGTTCTGTGGAAACTGTTTGGGTAAGAATACAAGGAAAGAACAATGGAAAGGACACCATTGTAGACATTTACTACAGGCCGCCTGTGCAAGCTGAAGATATGGATGAACTCTATGCATCAAATGGCCAAGTTCTCCAAAAAATATGACATAGTTGTCATGGGAGATTTCAACTATCCTGACATTTGTTGGGAATCTCTCTCAGGCAAAGCTAACAGGTCAAGGAAATTCTTATCCTCTCTTGCTGACAATATCTTCCAAAAGGTAGGGGAGAAAACAAGGGAAACTGCTACCTTGTATCTAATCCTTATAAACAGGGAGGAAATGATTGAGGAGGTAAAAGTGGCTGGGACCCTAGGAGGTAGCGACCATGCTATTTTAGAATTTTGGATAACTAGAGGAGGAAGGCCTGTGAAGACTCAGACATCAAGGTTAGATTTCAGAAAGGCAGATTTTAAAGGATTCAGAAAGAGAATTGGAGGGATCCAATGGCTGGATATCCTTAAGGACAAAAATGTCCAGGAAGGATGGAAAATCTTGAAAAATGAAATTCTCAAAGAACAATTGTAACAATTCCAAAAAGAGGGAAGATCAGGAAGCATTTAAGAAAACCAGGATGGATGAACACAGAACTTAAGCACATGCTAAAAAGGAAGAAATAAATGTTTATAAAATGGAAAGAGGGAGGCATATCTAAAGAAGAATATAATGCTGTCTGCAGAACTTGCAGGGCACAAATCAGATTACTAAAGCTGACAATGAATTGAGGCTTGTAAGAGACGTCAAAAGCAATAATAAAGGATTTTGGGGATATGTCAAAAGTAAAAGGAAAGTCAAAGATGCTATAAGATTTTTACAGAATGAAAATGATGAAATGGTAAGACAGGATGTTGAGAAGGCCAAACTTTTAAATTCCTATTTTGCATCTGTTTTCTCTCAGAAAGGAAATGTAACATCAACTGTTCTTCACTGTCCTATTAAGGGAATAGAAGAATCCAGGATATCTATGAACAGAAAGATAGTGAGGAAACACTTAGCTAACCTGAATGAATTCAAGTCTCCAGGTCCAGATGAATTACACCCCAGAGTACTGAAGGAGATAGCAGAAGAAATTTTTGAACCCCTCTCCATAATCTTTGAAAATTCTTGGAGAACAGGAGAAGTCCCAGAAGACTGGAGAAGAGCAAATGTTGTTCATATCTTCAAAAAGGGGAAGAAGGTGGACCCAGGCAACTATAGGCCGGTGAGTCTGACTTCTATACCAGGAAAGATCTTTGAACAAATTATTAAACAACATGGATGTAAGTACCTGGATAAGAATGAAGTGACTAAACAGAGTCAGCATGGGTTTGTAACTAATAAGTCATTTCAGACTAACTTAATTTCCTTCTATGACAGAATCACTGATTGGGTGGATCAGGTAAATGCTGTAGATATAGTATATCTTGACTTCAGCAAAGCGTTTGACAAAGTATCTCACACAATCCTTATTGAAAAAATGGCTAAGTATGGAATGGACAAGGCAACTGTTAGGTGGATTCATAACTGGCTTAGTGATCAGACCCAAAGAGTGGTCGTAAATGGCTGCACATCCAGTTGGAAGAATGTCTCAAGTGGGGTCACACAGGGCTCTGTCCTGGGCCCTGTATTGTTCAACATCCTTATCAAAAATTTAGATGAAGGAATTGAGGGTAAATTGATTAAATTTGCTGATGACACAAAGCTAGGAGGGATAGCTAATACTAGAGAAGAGAGAGAGAGAGGATTCAAAAAGATATAAATAAACTGGAGAAGTGGGCAGCAACTAACAGAATGGTTTTTAACAGGGAAAAATGCAAAGTACTACATCTGGGCAATAAAAATGAAAAAAGCATATACAGAATGGGAGGAATAGGGCTAAGCAACAACACATGTGAAAAAGACTTGGGTATACTAATAGATCACAGATTGAATATGAGTCAACAGTGTGATGCAGCAGCAATAAAGGCAAATGCAATTCTAGGATGTATTAACAGAAGCATACAGTCTAGATCACGTGAAGTCATTATTGCCCTCTACTCCTCTTTGGTCAGACCTCATCTGGAATACTGTGTCCAGTTTTGGGTGCCACATTTTAAAAAAGACATCAACAAACTGGAGCAAGTTCAGAAAAGAGTGACCAGAATGGTGACCGGTCTGCAAACCCTGTCTTATGAAAAAAGGTTGCAGGATTTGGGAATGTTTAGCTTGCAGAAGAGAAGACTGAGAGGAGACTTAATAGCTGTCTACAAATTTCTCAAGGGCTGTCACATTGTTGAAGGATCATCTTTATTCTCATTTGCACAAGGAAAGACTAGAAGCAATGGGATGAAACTGAATGGGAGGAGACACAGATTAGATATTAGAAAAAACTTTTTGACAGAGTGATCAATGAGCTGAACAGGCTGCCACGGGAGGTGGTGAGTTCTCCTTCAAAAGAAATCTTCAAACAGAGGCTGGACAGACATCTGTCTGGGATGATTTAGCGAATCCTGCTTTGAGCAGGGGGTTGGACCAGATGGCCCAGGAGGTCCCTTCCACCTCTACGATTCTATGATTCAATAAAACATAAATATGATTAATGCACATCAAAATTAATATCCCATCTAGGTCTGGATTTGGAATCATGCTCAAAATCAAAGTGGAAAATCAAATTACAGGCTGATCCAACTTCAGTGGAAATGCCTCAAGGAAAGCAAATGATATTCATTTGGTGATAGAACAAGACATGATGTCTCAGATGTGTTCGATTGGATTCAGGCCTGCTGAACAGGCAGGTTAGTCCATAGCATCAATGCCTTCATCATGAAGGAAATGTTGACACACTTCAGCCACATGAGACCTAGCATTGTCATGCATCAGAAGGAATCCAGGGCCCACTGCACTTACTTATGGTCTCACAATGGATCTGAGGATCTCATCTCGCTACCTAATGGTAGTCAGTGTACCTCTGGCTAGCACATGAAGGGCTGTGCAACCCTTCAAAGAAATGCCTCTCCACACTATTATTGACCCACTGCCAAACCAGTCCTGTTGAAGGATGTTGCAGGCAGAACATTTTCCATGGCGTATCCAGACTCTGTCACGTCTTTCTCTTGTGCCCAGTGTGAACCTGCTCTCATCCATGAAGTGCACAGAATGGCAATGTCGAATCTGCCAATCTTGGTGTTCTTTAGCAAATGCCAATCGCCCTGCACGGTGTTGGGCTGTAAGTAAAACACCCACTTGTGGATGTCGAGCCCTTATACCACCCTCATGGAGTCTGTTTCTGACAGTTTGAGAAGACACATGGATGTTAGTGGCCTGCTGGAGGTCATTTTGCAGGGCTCTGGCACTGCTCCTACTGTTCCTCCTTGCACAAAGGAGGAGGTAGCGGTCCTGCTGCTGGGTTGTTGCCTCATATGGCCCCTCCATGTCTATCTGCTCCAGGCTCTGGATCCTGTGCTGACAGACACAGCTACCCTTCTTGCCACAGCATGTAATTATGTGCCATCCTGGATGAGTTCATTACCTTAGCAACTTCTATAGGTTGTAGACACCGCCTCATGCTACTACTGTACAGTACCTCTAGGAAAAGAATAGAGGGAGACACAAAAGTGCAAATAGGGTCTTATCAAATGTTACACAGAGTTGGCCACCAAGAGAACTACTCACCTGGTCAGATTGAAGGAAAGACTTATATTAATGGTGGCTGCTGCAGATCCACAGGTCAGTGCAGGACCTGGTTGAAGCATACACTTAGGTAGGAAGGAAGGATCATCCCCGCGCTGCCGCAAGAAGAATTCCAAAAATTGTAAAGGTTGGTACAATATTTGTGGTATGTCCTGATGAAGGGGTCACCTGAACCCTGAAACGCGTAGAATAAACCATGCTGAAACCGTTACAATTTTTGGAATTCTTCTTGCGGCAGTGCGGGGATGATCCCTCCTTCCTACCTAAGTGTATACAGTACCTCTAGGAGTGAGAGCAATAACAAAATGCAAAAGTGAGCAAAACAACAGCCAAAAAGGTGAGAACAGAGAGATGGTCTGTAGTCACCCTCTACAGAACCACTCCTTAATAGTGGCTGTCTTGCTAATTGCCTATCATTTCTAACTGTTGTCTTTTCCATTTGCAAACAGCAGGAAAAATTGATCCAGTGTTGCTTCATAACTGGACAGGTTGATTTCACAAAAGTGTGATTGACTTGAAGTTACATTGTGTTGTGTAAGTGTTCCCTTTTTTTTTTTGAGCAGTGTATATACAGTGCATAAATATTATTATTTATTTATATAGCACCATTAATTCCATGGTGCTGTACATGAGAAGGGGTTACATACAAAGTAATAGATATTGTTTACAGTAAACAAAGTTACAATGATAGACTGGTGCAGAGTGGAAAGGACCCTGACCTTGCAGGGTGGTGGTGAAGCAACAGCTCGGGCGGTGGAGAGGCGGCAGCTCGGGCGGTGGAGAGGCGGCAGCTCGGGCGGTGGAGAGGCGGCAGCTCGGGCGGTGGAGAGGCAGCAGCTCGGGTGGTGGTGAGGTGGCAAGTCGGGCGGTGGTGAGGCGGCAGAATGGTTATTGCAGGCTGTAAGTTTTCCTGAAGAGATGGGTTTTCAGGTTCCATCTGAAGGATCCGTGGGTGGTGGATAACCGCACGTGTTGAGGTTTGGAATTCCAGAGGATGTGGGATATTTTAGGAGAAATCTTGGAGGCGGTTGTGTGAAGAATGAATAAGTGTGGAGGAGAGTAGTAGGTCTTGGGAGGATCTAAGATTACGTGAGGGAAGATATTGGGAGATTAGTTCAGAGATATAGGGAGGGGAAAGGTTGTGGATGGCTTTGTAGGTCAGTGTCAGTAGTTTGAACTGGATTCGTTCTGGAATTGGGAGCCAGTGGAGGGATTTGCAGAGGGGAGAAACAGGGGAGTAGCAAGGAGAGAGGTGGATTAGTTGGGCAGCAAAGTTGAGGACAGACTGGAGCGGTGCAAGAGAGTTGGCAGGGAGGCCACAGAGGAGGGTTGTGCAGTAATCAAAGCGGGAGATGATGAGGGCATGCACAAGAGTTTTAGTAGATTGAGGGCTGAGGAAGGGACGGATTCTGGAAATATTTTTGAGTTGGAGGCGACAGGAGGTGGCAAGAGTTTGGACCTGTGGTTTTGAAGGACAGGGAAAGTCGAGAGTTACTCCGAGGCAGCAGATTTCAGGTGTGGGAGAGAGCATGATGCTGTTTACCATAATAGATAAATTGGGTAGGGGAGATACGCGAGGTGGACGAAAGATGATGAGTTCGGTTTTGTCTACATTGAGTTATAGGAAGCGAGAGGTAAAGAAGGAGGATATAGCTGATAGACACTCTGGGATTCTGGACAGCAGAGAGATGACATCTGGGCCAGAGAGGTAGATCTTAGTGTCATCTACATACAGGTGGTACTGTAAGCCATGGGACTGTATGAGTTGTCCTAGGCCAAGAGTATAGATGAAAAAAAGTAGGAGCCCCAGGATAGAACCTTGAGGGACTCCAGCAGAGAGAGGACGGGATGAGGAGGTAGCGTGGGAGTGGGAAACGTTAAATGTGCAGTCGGAAAGGCAAGAGGCGATCCAGGACAGGTCTTTGATGCCAAGGGAAGAAAGAATCTGTAGCAGTAGACAGTGGTCGACTGTCGAAGGCAGAGGACAGGTCGAGAAGGAGGCGGATGGAAAACTGTCTGTTAGCTTTGGCTGTGAGTAAGTCATTAGTAATTTTGGCCAGGGCTGTTTCGGTGGAGTGGTGGGGCGGAAGCCAGATTGGAGGTTGTCAAGGAGAGAGTTAGATGAGAGATGGGAGGAAAGTTGAGCATGGACATGCTGCTTAAGGAGTTTGGAAGCAAACGGCAGCAGTGATATGGGGCGATAGCTGGGCATAGCAGTTGGGTCAAGGTTTGTTTTTTTGAGAATGGGTGTGATGGTGGAATGTTTGAAGGCAGAGGGGAAGGTACCAGAAGTGTCATGAACTCATTTTCTGCTCCACCAGTTGAGAGTTCCCCTTCTGTTCTCCCTCTGGTGGTGACAGGAGGTAGTGCGGTTGGTTTAAGTGGTAGTGATCTGCCATCTGATGAGGAAGATAACGATTGGATCTCTGGAGTATCAGACTGGATATAAGACAGCCGACGCCCTATCCGGGTGCTGGTGATTCAGTCTGCTTCTCAGGTCCTGGACTTTAGCTCTCTTCCAGTCTTCTCAAGTTAAGTTTGTTTTTTGCTAATGTTCACACTTGCGCTTGTTGGTCAATTCAGTTTGTTGTGTAATCAGCCTGCCCCTGCTGGGGCTATGCTGAAATTCCACTCCTATCAATCAGTATTTGCCAATCTGCTTTTTGTCCCTTATTAGATTGGCCTCTTTTTTGCTCTGTCTCAGAATATTTCAGAGTGCTGAAATAGGTTTAGAAGTCTAGTGACTTCAGGGTTAATTTTGCTATCAGAAGTGTTGGACAATATTTTTGTAGGTTGTTTTTGGCAGATTGCAGAGTGTCTTTCCTTTTCTGTCCTTTTTAGTTAGCCAGGCCCCATCGTTTGCTCAGCCTATTTTCCTGCCTTTGTTTGTGTTTTCATCTTGTTTCACCATCAATACATGTGGGGGGCTGCCTTTCCTTTGGGGTCTGCTCTGGGGCAGTTAGTTTTCCTCTTTTCCTGCTTTAAGCTTATGTAGTTCTCTGGTTATGACGAGGCGTCTAGGACCAACGTAGGAATGCTCCACAACTGCTGCTAGTTGTGCTGTTAAGATCAGGGATCTGCAATCTGCATAGTTAACAACTTCTCTGGTTTTCTGAGACTTAGCTTGTTGTCTTGTTTTTCCTCCTCGGTTTCCCATTCATAACACAGAAGATAGCGATAGGCTGAAGAGATGGGTCAGGGTGGGGATGAGTGTGTTAGTGAGGTTGGGGAGCAGGTGGGAAGGCATGGGGTCGAGTGCACAGGTGAAGTGTGATTTGGAAAGGAGATGAGTAAGCTCTCTTTCAGTGATGTTGGAGAGGGAGGTTATTAGGGAAGGGCAGAGGTCTGGTGTATGGAGTAGTTGGGGTGGTGGAACAATAAAGGTTTGACTTGTTTGGTCGATCATATTTTTGAAGTAGGTGAAGTCGTCTGCAGGCGTGTTTTCTTCCAATGCCGCTCCGCGACCCTGGATGATTATCGAAGTTTTTGGTGAGATTGTTGTGCCAGGGTTGCCTATTGATTTGTCGCATTTTGCCATGCATGAGAGGAGCGACTGAGTCTATGACTGATGTGAGGGTGGTGTTATAGAAAACGGTGGCGCTGTCCGTGTTGTGAACTGAAGATATGGAGGACAGAGGTAGAAGAGTCTGAGAGCCTGTGAATGTCTAGGTGTGTGAAGTTTCTGTGGGGATGTGCTAGTGGCTGGACATGGGGGGGCATATATAGTAGCATAGATGAGAAAAACAGTGTTAAATCTCATCTCTGCAGTGTCCTAAACTAGAACCAGGAAGTAGCTTTATTGTGGGAGTCTCCTGAGGGAGTGTCAGTCTGCTGGATGAAGCATAGTCAAGTGTGCTGCTGGTGAGTGATCAGCCAAAATGTGAACTGTAGCTCAGAGAGAAACATGCTGGTCTTTCTCTCTGAATAAAGGCTGCGCTAAGAAGTCTGTCTGTGAGAGCTGCAGAGAACCATGTGGAAGCTGCAGCCTGTTCACTGTGAACTGTGCTCATAGTTGAATACTTCTGTTTGTAGCTGGAATTTGTTAAAGCTCAGACTGAAGGGGATAAAGAGACTTGTGGGTACGTGCCTCTTCTGTGTATGAATTCTGCTCTGGGAGAAAGGACTGTAATCTGTTCAGGTGATACGGCACTGACATATTTGATCACGAAATGCACAGGCAGTGTGCAGAGAATCGCAAGTATCAGTGGTTTCTATGGACAATAGCTGTTTTGTTTAATCAAGCTGGGGCTAGCTCAGCCGTGTATGAGTGGCCAGGGTTTGTTCTGCCTAGCTAGTGTAGGGGAGGTGGACTGACGTAAGGACCTGTCTGCAGTGGGAAGGTAAAGGTATAGTGTGCTTTAGGTGGACTGTTGCATTTATAGATGGGAGACAGCTGAAAAAGTGAGAAGGGTGCAATACTACAGTTTGGCCACAAGATGGGAGTAGAGAGAGTTGTGAGAAATGGACTTAACATCAGCTTATGGCTACGAAACCGCACAGTCATTGGGGGCGGGGTTACAGGAACTCTGGGAGGAATCCTCAAGGAGGGGGATAAAAAGCAGGTAGAGAGTTCTAGAAGTGGTCAGTCCAGAGAGAGGAGCTGAGGAGAAGAGTAGACCTGAGGAGAAGAAGTACAGTGGTGAAGCTCCAAAAGGGACTGACGTCTGAGACATTCTGGGGGGGGTGGCCTTGACAAGAGAAGCCGCAGACGGAGAGACAAGAGAAGCCACAGACTGAGAGAGCCTGGGGGTACCACAATATGGACGGACTCGGGCAGGCGAAGCGCTGTAGTGGTAGGCCTAGGGCAACTGCAGTGAAAGAGCCGGGAGGGCCATCATACTGAAGTAAGAAGGAAGTGAAGATACCCGGGCCTGTGTGCGGAGAGTGTCTAGCTGCTGCTGTGTGTTGCTGTGGTCGTCAAGAGGACGGCCAATAAAGAGGACCTGTTGGATGCATTTCTGTCTCTGTCTCAGTCTGTTCGCGGTGGTAAGAGGAATACCTCCCCAAGCCGGTCACCCTACATTTGGCATAGTCGGCAGGATAATTGCCGCAAATACATCATCTTCTGCGGTAAGCCTGCACCGAAGAACCAAAGGACCCCAAGCTGTGCGGGTTGAAGATTTTTCTCTGTGGATTACAAACCTGGACTGTGTTCCGGATTGCTGGTTTCCATCAGGCGGATCCGGAGCGGAAAAGACCTTGTCAAAATGGCTGTGGCATTTCAGCACCAAAAAGAAGCACAGGAGTTTGCAGCCACATTGGACTACCAGGAGCAGCCGCTGGAGGAGCTGTTGCCGACCGTCCCTGCGGAATCATCGGGCCTGGAAGCTGGCCCTGCCGGACGGCTGGGTGAAGAACATCGGCTGCTGGAGGAGCTGCGGGATGGACTGTCGGAGCCGTGGCGCTGGGGAAGGTGAGTGTTACCCCAGCTCAGCCGGCGGCGCTGCAGGCAGTTCCCGCTCCCACGCCCCGTGCACAAGACAGGCCCCAGGGCCTCGACACCAGCCCTCAGCCTTCTCGCTTGGCCTCCCGCTCTCCAGCGACCCCGACTCCTGATGACTGTGCGGCCCCTGTCGGGCCGATCACTGCTCCCACCCCTGGCCCCGAGCCACCCCGCCCGGCGGCGCATCGGCCCGTGTCGCCGGCGCGGAACCAACCCGCGGCCTCCCATGCTGCGCTCCATCTGTCAGCGGCAGCCTATCCATCGAAGCCTGACGCCACTTCGGCCTCGCTCCAGATCGCCGCGGCGGACGAGCCGCCAGCCTCCGCGGCATACTCCCCGGCATCCACGACCGCCACTGCTCCATCCTTGGCTGCGGAGGACTAGCCGGTGACTGCAGCCGCCCTTGCCCCGTCCGTGACTCCGGTTGCGGCCTGCTCCCCCAAAGCCTGTGGCCGCCTCTACTCTGCTTCAGGCTCCAGTTGCGGCCTACTCACCGGGCCCTGCAGAGACGGTGCCAATCCCTGCGCAGGGGCGACTGAGGCCTTCTCTGCCCCCAAGACCCTTCTGCTGTTTAAAGATGCTGCAGCGGTGGAGCTCTCTGCAGCCCATGCCAGGGCCTGGTTTCTAAGTAAGGAGATGGCGCAAGATGTGCGCCGTGGAACTATCCTTGGCCCCTTCTTCCCCTTCTAATGTATCTCTCAGGAGGGAGATGAACTCCTAGGTCCTGGGCAATAAGAACACTCAGGGCCAGGAGCAGTGAAGACATCCCTGGAGCTCCACGGCTGTGGAGTTCCCTGCTGTTGGCGAAACATCGGTTGTCGGGAGATGGCCCGAAGTATCCTTAAAGAAATGGACTGCCGAGACTGCTGTGCGCTGTTGCGCAGCATGGGGACTGTTCCGCATCCCCTTGTGGTAAAATATCCTACTCTTGATGCAGCGGGGATGTATGGGAGTGCTCTCCTTAAAGGAACGGGGTGCACCGTTGTTTATACAATGAAAAAAATGTTTTTGACCTTGTTTGCAATGTTGCATAATGATGCTGATAGATAGAGATAAAGATATAATGGAAAGAAAGAAAAATGAATAGTAAATAGGTAATGGAACTGATAAATAGTTTAAGTGTAGGATGATAATTAATGAATAATGTTGCAAGGAATAGGGTAAATGTACTCATCCAAAGTAGTGTATGTTGACACTGTGTATAATATGTATAATTGTTTTGAAATGTTATTTGCATTAAAAAAAATGAAAATGTTCAACAGGTCCCGGGTACTAAGTGTGAAGAGAAACGCCGACCATGACTTATTTACTTTGAAAGGACAAAGAGACGAGTGGAATAGAAACAGACAGTGGTCCCTAGGTCAAGTCCCCAGTACCATAAAAACCCCAAAGCAAAGGATGGAAGCGGTCTGTGACCTTGTAGGCTACAGCCTCGGTCATTGCGCTCCAAATGGTAGGATGTGACAGAAGGGGAGAAAAGTGAGAGGTACGCACCTGTAGAGTAGTCCGGGTGGACCTGGGCCAACCAGTGGGAATTGTCTTTAAGGCACACACGCTGGCCAGTAGCCAAAAGCTACTTGGGGCATGGATGCTCCTGGTTTTATTCAGCAGCCCTACATAGAGCAAAAGGGCTTAGGGCTTGCTTGACAAACGGCTAGACAGAAGGATGGTGGCAAAGCTTCAGAACGACAAAGAAAGGGAAATGAGATTGTCGAGGACGACAATGGTCAAAGGAAGGGAGAGTGTAGGGGAGGTGAACTGACGTACGGACCTGTCTGCAGTGGGAAGGTAAAGATATAGTGTGCTTTAGGTGGACTGTTGCATTTATAGATGGGAGACAGCTGAAATAGTGAGAAGGGTGCAATACTACAGTTTGACCACAAGATGGGAGTAGAGAGAGTTGTGAGAAATGGACTTAACATCAGCTTATGGCTACGAAACCGCACAGTCATTGGGCATAGGGTTACAGGAACTCTGGGAGGAATCCTCAAGGAGGGGGATAAAAAGCAGGTAGAGAGTTCTAGAAGCGGTCAGTTCAGAGAGAGGAGCTGAGGAGAAGAGTAGACCTGAGGAGACGAAGTACAGTGGCGAAGCTCCAGAAGGGACTGACGTCTGAGACAGTCTGGGGGGGTGGCCTTGACATGAGAAGTCGCAGACGGAGAAACAAGAGAAGCCACAGACTGAGAGAGCCTGTGGGTACCACAAAACGGACGGACTCGGGCAGGCGAAGCACTGTAGTGGTAGGCCTAGGGCAACTGCAGTGAAAGAGCCGTGAGGGCCGTCATACAGAAGTAAGAAGGAAGCGAAGGTACCCGGGCCTGTGTGCGGAGAGTGTCTAGCTGCTGCTGTGTTTTGCTATGGTCGTCAAGAGGACAGCCAATAAAGAGGACCTGTTGGACACACTTCTGTCTCCGTCTCAGTCTGTTCGCGGCGGTAAGAGGACCACCCCGCCAAGCCGGTCACCCTGCTACACTAGTACCTATTAAAATATACTCCAGGAGAAAGTGCAATAATATGATGTCAATTCAACACACATAAACACACATGGAATATAAGCAAGACCACTCAATAAGATTCACAAAAGTGAAAGTGAATAAACAATGCTATGTGTAATACCTATTACCTATATGCTGCAGAGGTCCCCGGGATGTGCCAGCCCCGACGCGCATTTCGGCGTACCTTTGTCAGGTACGCCGAAACGCGCGTCGGGGCTGGCACATCCCGGGGACCTCTGCAGCATATAGGTATCACACGCAGCATTGTTTATTCACTTTCACTTTTGTTTTTGTGCAACTTGTTTACAGCGATTCACTTCAATTTAATGCACTTGAGCCACTTATTGTTTTTATGTTGCACTATTTATTATTTTATATACATATTGCTGCACAGCCGTTTTGCTGCACTACATTAATATAAATTTTGCTTTATATTATAGCATGGTCACTTTATATATTTATATATTTATAATTACATTATTATTTATTATTATCTGTGTGTATATATTTGTATGTTATCATATATTTTGGTCCCCGGTAGTGCCTTATCCATGGCATTGACCCCCCTTTTATACATATGTGATTTATTTTTATATATATGTTTATTATTAATAAAGTAATTTTGGACATTTTCTCGGTGGCTCTGGTGGTTTACACTAGTACCTAGACAAGGTAGGAATTTATGTTTATGAGCTTGTTTTGGTGCTGAGCAACCGGTGGAAAGGAGGGAAAACTGCACATGTTTGGACCAAAATGGCATTGCCTGTGTGAACGCTATCTGCCCAATACCTACCGGCGAGACAGCACAACCATCTAATATTATATATATATATATATATATATATATATATATATACTGTGTGTGTATATATATATATATATATATATATATATATACACACATATATATATATATATATATATATATATATATATATATATATATATATATATATATATACAGTAAATATACTGTGTAACTCAATATACACACTTGCATACAGTTTCTGTGGGAACTTGACAGAATTGTTATTCCAAACATCAATAAGAACTAACCACTGTACTTTTGAAGGTATAGGCTTGAGTAAATCCTTCTATCTTTTAAAAATAATCCCATGCAGATTTGAGATCACGGCACAGTGGGGACCAAATAATCACTTCCAGGACAACCTTCCTGGTGAAGCCCTTCAAAAATCAAGTGAAATTGTACTTAGAGGAATGAATTGATGCCTTGAAGACAAAAGGTGGTCACACAAAATATTGGTTTGATTTGGATTTCTTTTTTGTTCATTCATTTTGAAATTCTATTTTTGATAGAATTCTTTATTTGCACCATTTTTCTTACACCTGGGCAAAGCTTTAGCTTAGTACTGTGTGTATATACGTATGTACTGTATATCCATCCCTCCACCCATGGCCCTCCATACAGAGTGACATACAGTACATATTTAAATGTACTCTAAAATCTATACTTTTTCTTAAGGATTCTTAGCTGTAGGAGACATTCTGACACCGAGTATAATTACTGTCAGTGATATCTGTTCTTTAAATTTATATGAAAGGGTCAAATTGGCATGGAAAATTCAATTATAGTAATATGCTGGCCTTACTCATTAAGAATACAAGCAGAAGCCAAAGCTTATGTTTAATAAAAAGTCCATACTTTGCCTCCTTAAAGACGCTAATCTAAGGCAATGCAAATTTAATGAAGGCTGATTGGAAAATTGAAAGTGCAACTCACAGCTGAAAATTAGACAAATCAATAACCTAATGTCATGGTCTAAATCAATGGTACAGTTGTTGTCAACAAGATTGGCTAACTTAGTTTATAACATGTGGGACAGAGGCAGTATAGACTTTTTATCTTGAAGAACGACTCTGTATTTCTGGTCCTCATTTATATATTCACATTTCTGAAGACTGGAAAGAAAACAATTTTCATAGTTTAGGAGCAGTAGCATAGCTACCGAGGGCGCAGAGGGTGCGGTCATCCTGGGCCCGGTGTTCAGAGGATGGACTCATCAGGATCCTGGATTAGGCTATGGACTCATCAGAATCCTGATTTAGGTGAGTATATGATGTTTTTTATTTTTGTTAAAACTTGTGGTGTGACTGTGGGGGCATCATAAGCAATGGGGTCCCTGATAATGTGGGTGGCCCTCATAAAGTGGGGGGCCATTATATAGCACTGGAGTCAATGTGGGGGCCATTATACTTTTTGGTAGATAATGTAGGGCCATTGTATAGTATATGGGGGCTAATGCAGGGGCCATTACATAGTTTGGGGGCTAATGTGGGGGCCATTAGTTTGGGGGCTAATGCAGGGGCCATTATATAGTTAGGAGGCTAATGTAGGGCCTTATATAGTTTGGGGGATAATGCAGGGGACAACAAATATAGCACCAAAAGGGGATTTAGAGATCCTCCAAAAATTCAAAATATACTAGCAAAAAGGCAGAGATGCTTACCTGCTCAGGGCTCCAAACAAATGCTCTATCAGGATTGCGCGCCCACATACTTACCATCCAGTGCAGCGGCCTCTCTCCTCAGACCGGCCCGTGGCCTGTGACGTCACTGCAGATCTTGCGCATGCGCCATAGGCCGCGGCCGGCTCTCCCTCCTTATGCTCCGGCGGTGCCCTGACCCGGTAGCACCGCCAGACCAATGGGGGTTAGACCTCGGCTATTTCAGGCCGCCCTACCATAATGGAGGCGCCTTATTATTCTTGTGCTACCCGCACGCTAGGCCCCCGTGACTCTGCCCTGTGCACTGAGCCGGTTCTCATACCTTCCTGTGCTTCCATTTCCCACATGTTTACTTTACGTCAGCACAATTTTGTAACCAAAATTTCTTTGTTAGGAAGTTTTAAGGGTTAAAAGTTAACCAGCGATTTTCTCATTTTTACACCACCATTTTTTTGGGGGGACCACATCACATTTGAACTCACTTTGAGGTGTCTATATGATAGAAAATACCCAAAAGTGACACCATTCTAAAATCTGCACCCCTCTAGGTGCTAAAAACCACATTCAAGAAGTTTATTAACCCCTCAGGTGCTTCACAGGAATTTTTTGAATGTTTTTTTTTTTATTTTCCCAAGGGTAACATGAGAAATTGGACCCCAAAAGTTATTGTACAATTTGTCCTGAGTACGCTGATACCCCATATGTGGGGGGAACCACTGTTTCAGCGCATGGCAGAGCCCGAAAGGGAAGGAGCGCCGTTTGACTTTTTCAATGCAAAATTGGCTGGACTTGAGATCGGATGCCATGTCGCATTTGGAGGGCCCTTCATGTGCCTAAACAGTGGAACCCCCCCAATTCTAACTCCAACCCTAACCCTAGCCCTAACCCTAATGGGAAAATGGAAATAAATTACAAAAATTTTATTGTATTATTTTTCCCTAACTAAGGGGGTGATAAAGGGGGGTTTGATTTACTATTTATAGCAGGTTTTTAGGTTTGGCTGCTGTCACACACTAAAAGATGCTTTTTATTGCAAAAAATAGTTTTTGCACCACCACATTTTGAGAGCTATAATTTTTCCATATTTTGGCCCACAGAGTTTTTGTTGGTACCATTTTCGGGCACATGACATTTTTTGATCACTTTTTATTCCGATTTTTGTGAGGCAGAATGAGCAAAGACCAGACGTCAAGGTTAGATTTCAGAAAGGCAGATTTTAAGGGATTTAGAAAGAGAATTGGAGGGATCCAATGGCTGGATATCCTTAAAGACAAAAATGTCCAGGAAGGATGGGAAATCTTGAAAAATTAAATTCTCAAAGCACAATTGTTAACAATTCCGAAAAGAGGGAAGAGTAGGAAGCATTTAAGGAAGCCAGAATGGATGAACACAAAACTTAAGCACATGCTAAAAAGGAAGAAAAAAATGTTTATAAAATGGAAAGAGGGAGGCATATCTAAAGAAGAATATAATGCTGTCTGCAGAACCTGCAGGGCACAAATCAGATTACCTATGATTCTATGATTCTACCTAAAGCTGAGAATGAATTGAGGCTTGCAAGAGATGTCAAAAGCAATAATAAAGGATTTTGGGGATATGTCAAAAGTAAAAGAAAAGTCAAAGATGCTATAGGATTTTTACAGGATGAAAATGATGAAATGGTAAGACAGGATGTTGAGAAGGCCGAACTTTTAAATTCCTATTTTGCATCTGTTTTCTCTCAGAAAGGAAATGTAACATCAACTGTTCTTCACTGTCCTATTAAGGGAATAGAAGAATCCAGGATATCTATAAACAGAAAGAGAGTGAGGAAAAACTTAGCTAACCTAAATGAATTCAAGTCTCCAGGTCCAGATGAATTACACCCCAGAGTACTGAAGGAAATAGCAAAAGAAATTTTTGAACCCCTCTCCATAATCTTTGAAAATTCTTGGAGAACAGAAGAAGTCCCAGAAGACTGGAGAAGAGCAAATTGTTGTTCCTATCTTCAAAAAGGGGAAGAAGGTGGACCCAGGCAACTATAGGCCGTTGAGTCTGACTTCTATACCAGGAAAGATCTTTGAACAAATTATTAAACAACATGTATGTCAGTACCTGGATAAGAATGAAGTGATTAAACAGAGTCAGCATGGGTTTGTAACTAATAAGTCATGTCAGACTAACTTAATTTAATTCTGTGATGGAATCACTGATTGGGTGGATCAAGAAAATGCTGTAGATATAGTATATCTTGACTTCAGCAAAGCATTTGACAAAGTATCTCATACAATCCTTATTGAAAAAATGGCTTAGTAAGGAATGGACAAGGCAACTGTTAGGTGGATTCATAACTGGCTCTGTGATCGGACCCAAAGAGTGGTCGTAAATGGCTGCACATCCAGTTGGAAGAATGTCTCAAGTGGGGTACCACAGGGCTCTGTCCTCGGCCCTGTATTGTTCAACATCTTTATCAACGATTTAGATGAAGGAATTGAGGGTAAATTGATTAAATTTGCTGATGACACAAAGCTAGGAGGGATAGCTAATACTAGAGAAGAGAGAGAGAGGATTAAAAAAGATATAAATAAACTGGAGAAGTGGGCAGCAACTAACAGAATGCATTTTTCCCTGTTAAAAACCAAA
The DNA here is from genome assembly GCF_039654945.1 of Dendrobates tinctorius. Taxonomy (NCBI): domain Eukaryota; kingdom Metazoa; phylum Chordata; class Amphibia; order Anura; family Dendrobatidae; genus Dendrobates; species Dendrobates tinctorius. The sequence continues at coordinate 5,768,813 of NW_027361672.1, forward strand.
GTACTACATCTGGGCAATAAAAATGAAAAAAGCATATACAGAATGGGAGGAATAGGGCTAAGCAACAGCACATGCGAAAAAGATTTGGGTATACTAATAGATCACAGACTGAATATGAGTCAACAGTGTGATGCAGCAGCAAAAAAGGCAAATGCAATTCTAGGATGTATTAACAGAAGCATACAGTCTAGATCATGTGAAGTCATTATTTCCCTCTACTCCTCTTTGGTCAGACCTCATCTGGAATATTGTGTCCAGTTTTGGGCACCACGTTTTAAAAAAGACATCAACAAACTGGAGCAAGTTCAGAAAAGAGCAACCAGAATAGTGACCGGTCTGCAAACCCTGTCTTATGAGGAAAGGTTGCAGGATTTGGGATTGTTAATTTACAAAAGAGAAGACTGAGAGGAGACTTAATAGCTGTCTACAAATATCTATAGGGCTGTCACATTATAGAAGGATCAACTTTATTCTCATTTGCACAAGGAAAGACTAGAAGCAATGGGATGAAACTGAATGGGAGGAGACACACATTAGATATTAGAAAAAACTTTTTGACAGTTAGATTGATCAATGAGTGGAACAAGCTGCCACGAGAGGTGGTGAATTCTCCTTCAATGGAAGTCTTCAAACAGAGGCTGGACAGACATCTGACTGGGATGATTTAGCGAATCCTGCTTTGAACAGGGGGTTGGACCAGATGGCCCAGGAGGTCCCTTCCAACTCTACGATTCTATGATTCTATAATTCATTAATTTCTTTTTTGGGGGGGTGTTTATACCGTTCCGCGTGTGTTAAAATTGATAAAGCAGTTTTATTCTTCGGGTCACTATGATTACAGTGATACCTCATTCATATTTTTTATGTTTTGGCACTTTTATACAATAAAAACAATTTTATATAAAAAAAATTATTATTTTTGCATCCCATCATTCTGCAAGCTATAACTTTTTTATGTTTCCGCTGATGATGCTGTATGGCAGCTCGTTTTTTGCGGTACAAGATGATGTTTTCAGCGGCACCATGTTTATTTATATCCATATTTTTGATCGTGTGTTATTCCACTTTTTGTTTGGAGGTATGATGATAATCCATTGTTTTTTTTGCCTTTTTTTAAGGGGTTCACTAAAGGGGTTAACTAGTGGGACAGTATTATAGGGCGGGTCGTTACGGAAGCAGCGATACTAAACATGTGTACTTTGTGTTTTTTTTTTACATAAAGAAATGTATTTATTGGGGAATATTTTTTTTTCTTTATTTAGGAATTTTTAAAAATATTTTCACACATTTTTTTCTTCACTTTTTTACTTTGTCCCAGGGTGGGACATCACTGTATGATATCAGATCACTGATCTGACACTTTGCAGAGCACTGTGTTAGATCAGCGATCTGACAGGCAGTGCAGGAGGCTTGCCGGTGCCTGCTCTCAGCAGGCACTGACAAGCCACCTCCCTGCAGGACCCAGAAGGACCCCGCAGCCATCTTGGATCCGGGGCCCTGTAGGAAGAAGGCCCTTGGAACAACACGATCACATCGTGTTGTTATGAGGGTCTCAGGGAAGCACGCAGGGAGCCCCCTCCCTGCGCCATGCTTCCCTTTGCCACTTGAACACTGCGATCATGTTTGATCACAGTATGCCGGGGGGTAAAGTTCCTGGAGCGGTCTGTGACCGCTCCTGGAACATAGTGCCGGGTGTCAGCTGTGATAATCAGTTGACACCCGGCTGCGATCAGCCTTGCTCCCCCCCGTGAGCATGGCTGATCGCGTATAATGTACTGTCCCGCCAATGAACATTCAGGCCCAGGGCACCTAGATGGGATAGTACGTCAAATGTCAGAAATGGGTTAAGGTCCGGCCGCTTCTGAATAAACAGAGACACAGTCCAGGTGCAACTCAAATGCCAGGATCACACATGTGAGAAACTCAGACGTGTCTCGCATCTTTATACTGGCGCTGCCGCTGGTACTCGGGAGAGGAGCCTGCGGCTGCATATAAATGCATGCAACCACACGCTCTGTTCCCGAGTGCCGGCGGCACTATGTGCACTATGGCGGCACTATGCGCATATTCATTACTTTAATGAGCGGTACCACGTGACCGCTGAAGGAAGAGCTGGGGTTGCAGAGACCGCGCCAGGAGAGGGTGGTAAGTATAGGCGAAATTCACCTGCGTGCTGCTCTGTCCTCCCCGTCCTCTGTCAGTGACATTCAGGCAGCAGAGGGCGCAATTACGTGGTTAGTGCACGCCGCACCCTCTACTGCCTGAACGTCACTGACAGAGAACCTGGAAAACAGAGCGGCAGCGATGGACTGGGGACAGATGAATATCGCAGGTGCCGGGGCCCTGAGCCAGCGGTGAAACCGGTACCTGTCCCCCATAGCGCGCCGGTGTCCCCGCCTGCTCAGGACACCGGCACCTGGCCCCCAGCGATGGAGAGGTGAGTATGTCTTTTTTTTAATTTGCAGCAGTAGCTGCAGCATATGGGGCATAATCTATGAAGCATCTTATGGGGCAGCATATGCTGCATAATCTATTGAGCATCTTATGGGGCAGCATATGGGGCATAATCTATGGAGCATCTTTTGGGGCAGCATATGGGGCATAATCTATGGAGCATCTTTTGGGGCAGCATATGGGGCATAATCTATGGAGCATCTTATGGAGCATCTTATGGGGGCATAATCTATGGAGCATTTTATGGGGGCATAATCTATAGAGCATCTTATGGGGCAGCATATGGGGGCATAATCTATGGAGCATCTTATGGAGCATCTTATGGGGTATAATATATGGAGCATCTTATGGAGCATCTTATGGGGCAGCATATGGGGGCATAATATATGGAGCATCTTATGGGGGTATAATCTATGGAGCATCTTATGGGGGCATAATCTATAGAGCATCTTATGGGGCAGCATATGGGGCATAATCTATGGAGCATCTTATGGAGCATCTTATGGGGTAAAATCTATGGAGCATCTTATGGAGCATCTTATGGGGCATAATCTATAGAGCATCTTATGGGGCAGCATATGGGTGCATAATCTATGGAGCATCTTATGGGGCATCTTATGGGGCAGCATATGGGGGCATAATCTATGGAGCAACTTATGGGGGTATAATCTATGGAGCATCTTATGGAGCATCTTATGGGGGCATAATCTATGGAGCATCTTATGGGGCATAATCTATGGACCATTTTATGGGGCAGCCTATGGGGCCTATGCTATGGAGCATTTTTGGGGGCAGCATATGGGGGCATAATCTATGGAGCATCTTATGGGGGCATAATCTATAGAGCATCTTATAGGGCATCTTATGGGGGCATAATCTATGGAGCATCTTATGGGGCATAATCTATGGAGCATTTTATGGGGCCATAACCTTTATGGAGCAGCATATGAGGTATATTATTCTATGGAGCATTTTATGGGTCCATATCCTTTATGAAGCAGCATATTGGGGCATATTATTCTATGGAGCATCTTATGGGGCCATTATTAACCTTTGTGCAGCATTATATGGGGTGTATTTTGTATGGAGCATCTTATGGTGCCATCATGACCTGTATGGAGCATTATATGGGGCTCCTGATTCAATATGGATATTCAAAAACATTTAACCTACTGATGTCTCAATTAATTTTACTTTTATTGGTATCTATTTTTATTTTTGTAATTTACCAGTAGCTGCTGCAGTTTTTTGTGGCAAAATTATGGGGGTCGGCTTATACACGAGTATATACGGTATATTATTAACCTTACTTGTATGTTATGTGGTAAAAAAAGTTCCATGAAAGTCAGCCTTGTCGAAATTGTTATGTTGAGCACTGTATGAAGTGATCTCAATTGTATATTGGTTAGTATATGATAATCCTCCACATAATAATGACTGAACTTCACTCTGCATCCTCTAAATGATTTTCTTTTATCCCTCGTTTTAAGAACTTTATTTTACTTCTCTAGCATTCTATTCCACCTCAGACACTGAATTTTTAAAGAGCCTGTCTCATATGAAGGCTGTGCGGGGATGTTTTTTGCATCTTTTTTTGCTTCAGTGTGTGTAAAATTATAAATATATTTAATTAAAAAATTCTGATTTATAAAAAAACAGAAGTAAAGTATTTTGACATAAAAAAAGGGTATGCAGATTACGAGTTACAGAAGGGTTTACTCCATTTAGGACCTTTACCTATTATCTAAAGTAGGGAAAAAGTGTGTCCGATCTGATCGAGTTACCAGTATGTCTACACATTAGGTCTCATTCAGACATCCATGTTACACTTAGGTATTGTATCTGTAAAAAAATTGGATGCAATATATGCCTACGTGTTATAATATATAGTGTTATGCACATGTCTGTGTTTTTCTTGCCAAACACTGATGACACCGGTACCATTTTTTCACATACATTTTTTTTATATATTGATATCTAAGGACGCTGCAAGGAAACTGAACACTTGCTATCAGTTTTCCCATAGATTACAGCTTATTATTGGGGGTCCCATCAACAAAGAATCTTTTTACAGCTATTCACATGGTGCCCCCTACCACTCAAAAAAATAACCACTTTTGAAATTATTGAAATGACTTACTGGAAACATATAGACATGTTTTATAGTCTTACAATAATCATCTGCTGTAATTGAAAGTAAATGGTAAATGAGTTTGCAATCTTTGCATTTCTTATTCATTGTTGCATGTAAAACTGAAGCAGATAATGGTGTAATAATACTTACAGTACTATAGTAGTCAAGTTGAGCAGAAATTATTGATATTAATGACACATTAGTCTATACCATCAATCTTCATAATTAATGAATATAGAGACTATTGTGAATACTATAATTAAGAATGCATCATAATTGTGGGAATACCAGCTGGTACTATCATGAGCTAATAAAAAACAAATCATATCATATCTGAGATATGTCGAATGCAATATGCTAATGACACTCGGCTCAAACTCTCTAGCGAGCGTGAGCAGAGTGTCACTTTACTGCGATCCTCTCCTCTCGCAGAATCTCGAGAATCGGGTCACAGGTGAGAAGAAGGAGAGAGTAATCTCTCCATCTTCTCCATTGTCTCTCTTAGCATATTTTGCTTGCACCCATTGACTTGAAAGGGGTGCGCGCCGTGTGAGATACGCTGCCAATCGCAGCATGCTGATCTGCTCTGCCTCAATGAATAACATTGGTCAGGGAGTAATGCAAGATTTTTGCGCATTGTACTCCTCTGTATTATACACCTGTGTGAGTGAGGTGTTAGCATATAACAATTGTTTTCATGGTGTAAATGATTACTAATCAGAACTAAGAACCTAGAGAAGGAACAATGTATCAATATTGCATAGTAAATGGCTATCACACTGAATAGATGTCAAAAATAAAATAATTACAAAAACATTTGTTAAAGTGTAACAGTCATTTTATTTTTTCCATAAATAAATAGTACACATGAAAATAAGAAATATATCTTATCAGATGAATCTGCTTTTTTTCTGCTAAAATTGATCAGTTATCAAAATTCTCAATTTAGAGGTAAAATCTGTATTCAATGAAGGCCGACTTCCCTATTACTGATATAGGAGATCGCAGTTGTTATGGATACAGTTCTACAGTATGTAGATAGGAGGGAGAGGAGGAGGAGCTCTGCCTCTAGCTCCTCCCTCCTCCTGTCCACACAGAATTGTATCCATTGCAACTGCCTTCTCCTACCTCAATAAGATAATGGCAGATCAGTTTTCTCAGAAAAAGAAACAGATTTCTCTGATAAGATAAATTACACAGTTGCTTATTTATTGATTTATGAATAGAGATGAGTGAGAACTAAAATGCTCAGATGTTCATTACTCGAACTGCGCCTTTCCTAATGCTTGGATGCTCATTTCGAGTAATGAGCGTCCATGGGAAATCCGAGCTCCTACAAGGAGGTCTAGGAGGCAGTGAAAATGTTGAAATGGATGGAAAAAGTACTGAATGGAAGAACAGGATGAGGAAGACCCCTGGAAGCATCTCTGACTCCTAGGTCGCTGCTGAGAACAATGGTGTCACACTTTTACTCCATTTTAAGGACGAACAATAAAACATTCAAAATCGGCAAGAAATTAGAGTTTACAGGAAAAGAAAAGTCAAACTTTTTTTTCCTGCATAATGACTTTTATATAAGGTAACATTTAAAAGGGATTTAAATTTATATAATTTAAGTAAACCAAAATTACATCTTTTATTAAAAAATTGGAAATGTCAGAGTAGTTTATGAAGGAAGCAAGAAGTGACAAAAATTAGGGACTCCGAAGGACTCAGATACATCTCGTATTAGACATAAAGGAGAGCCTCATACACATTCTGTTCAAACTGTAATGTAGTGGTACTGTAATCCTAGAGTCATAAAAGCTTTGTACTAAGTGCAAATATTGCTGAAAATAACAGGGCACAAATCAGATTAGCTAAAGCTGACAATGAATTGAGGCTTGCAAGAGATGTCAAAAGATGTCAAAAGCAATAATAAAGGATTTTGGGGATATGTCAAAAGTAAACGAAAAGTCAAAGATGCTATAGGATTTTTACAGGATGAAAATGATGAAATGGTAAGACAGGCTGTTGAGAAGGCTGAACTTTGAAATTCCTATTTTGCATCTGTTTTCTCTCAGAAAGGAAATGTAATATCAACTGTTCTTCACTGTCCTATTAAGGGAATAGAAGAATCCAGGATATCTATAAACAGAAAGATAGTGAGGAAAAACTTAGCTAACCTAAATGAATTCAAGTCTCCAGGTCCAGATGAATTACACCCCAGAGTACTGAAGGAAATAGCAAAAGAAATTTTTGAACCCCTCTCCATAATCTTTGAAAATTCTTGGAGAACAGGAGAAGTCCCAGAAGACTGGAGAAGAGCAAATGTTGTTCCTATCTTCAAAAAGGGGAAGAAGGTGGACCCAGGCAACTATAGGCCGTTGAGTCTGACTTCTATACCAGGAAAGATCTTTGAACAAATTATTAAAAAACATGTATGTCAGTACCTGGATAAGAATGAAGTGATTAAACAGTGTCAGCATGGGTTTGTAACTAATAAGTCATGTCAGACTAACTTAATTTCCTTCTATGACAGAATCACTGATTGGGTGGATCAAGGAAATGCTGTAGATATGGTATATCTTGACTTCAGCAAAGCATTTGACAAAGTATCTCATACAATCCTTATTGAAAAATGACTAAGTATGGAATGGACAAGGCAACTGTTAGGTGGATTCATAACTGGCTTAGTGATCAGACCCAAAGAGTGGTCGTAAATGGCTGCACATCCAGTTGGAAGAATGTCTCAAGTGGGGTACCACAGAGCTCTGTCCTGGGCCCTGTATTGTTCAACATCTTTATCAACGATTTAGATGAAGGAATTGAGGGTAAACTGATTAAATTTGCTGATGACACAAAGCTAGGAGGGATAGCTAATACTAGAGAAGAGAGAGAGAGGATTCAAAAAGATATAAATAAACTGGAGAAGTGGGCAGCAACTAACAGAATGGTTTTTAACAGGGAAAAATGCAAAGTACTACATCTGGGCAATAAAAATGAAAAAAGCATATACAGAATGGGAGGAATAGGCCTAAGCAACAGCACATGTGAAAAAGATTTGGGTATACTAATAGATCACAGACTGAATATGAGTCAACAGTGTGATGCAGCAGCAGAAAAGGCAAATGCAATTCTAGGATGTATTAACAGAAGCATACAGTCTAGATCACGTGAAGTCATTAATTCCCTCTACTCCTCTTTGGTCAGACCTCATCTGGAATATTGTGTCCAGTTTTGGGCACCACATTTTAAAAAAGACATCAACAAGCTGGAGCAAGTTCAGAAAAGAGCAACCAGAATGGTGACCGGTCTGCAAACCTTGTCTTATGAGGAAAGGTTGCAGGATTTGGGATTGTTTAGTTTGCAAAAGAGAAGACTGAGAGGAGACTGAGAAGACTGAGAGGAGACTTAATAGCTGTCTACAAATATCTATAGGGCTGTCACATTGTAGAAGGATCAACTTTATTCTCATTTGCACAAGGAAAGACTAGAAGCAATGGGATGAAACTGAATGGGAGGAGACACAGATTAGATATTAGAAAAAACTTTTTGACAGAGTGATCAATGAGTGGAACAAGCTGCCACGAGAAGTGGTGAGTTCTCCTTCAATGGAAGTCTTCAAACAGAGGCTGGACAGACATCTGACTGGGATGATTTAGCGAATCCTGCTTTGAGCAGGGGGTTGGACCAGATGGCCCAGGAGGTCCCTTCCAACGCTACGATTCTATGATTCTAAGCAGGGTCATCCAAACACACTTGAAGGCACCAACTGGAGTGCCTCATGAAAAAATTGAGAAAGTGTTGTGATATTTCTACACTCATAAAGGCTTTGCACAAAGTGCAAAGCCAGGAAAAAATTATAAGTAGGGTCATCCATTCATCCACAGACCCAAGATGGCAACAACTGGCTGGCCTCATTCAAATATTTAACATTAAAAACACTTTATGTGCTGCTTTCATCTGGTCACATGGAAAAGTCTTGTCTAATCCTGACTTTGTTCATTGATATCAGAGTGAGCCTATCAGCACTTTCTGTTGACCGGTGAAAACGCCTGTCTGTTCTGACCCCCCGCGGGGCATTAAAAAGTATAAACCTGCTCAGACAAGACATTAGTAGCAGTGAAGTACAAACACCTCCAAGTCATAGATGTGTCTCCCCTCTTGCCCTCTGCCACTAGCTTTGTCTGATGGGAATTTTTTGAACATATTTTCCTCAATGTGTCGAGGTCACTATAGTCAACACTTCCCTTTCTGCCCCATGATGAGTACTCTCCATTTCCTCCTCCTCCATCTCTTCCTCCTCATTCCCCTCCTCAGCCCATCCATGTAGGAGAGACATAACAAAGCTTATGTGAGTGCTAGACTCTTTTACGCTATCAGCCAAATATTGTTTCTTCTTCTCTTTCTCAGCCTCCACCTCCTCATTGTTACCCTATCTGTACTGAGCAGATGAGATGAGGCTGGACTGGGTAGTATCTCCCTGTCTCACGTCTTCCCCGTCTCCACCTGGTCTGTGTCATGATCACGTGTGTCAGGTCGCAGATGATGCCGCAAGGCGAACCCATAACACACGTGACCCTGGATACACCGCCTCCAGTGGGGCGAATTTAAATAATAGAACGTGCAGGTGGATATGCCGCCTCCACCTAGCGAATTTAGGAATTACACGTTAACATATAAATTTCTGGAAACACCGCCTCCAGTACGGCGAATTTAAATAATAAGGGGGGAACCTGGGAAACTTTAACAGTGGTGGGCCCTGCGATAGGGAATGGGGACATGGAGACCTCCTAAGCTCCCCTGAGCCAGTGTCCCTGCACTCCTAACATTCCCTATGCCGGTTTCGCACCGGGCGCCGCACGCGTACCTCAACGCCCTAGCTCGCCCTGAACCTAAACCCTCACTAGGGAATAGGTCGGTGCGGAAACTAATCCCACCACTGCACTAATAACACACATGAGGAAAGAGACAATACAGGGGAAACACCACTTAGCTTTGCTCTGTTGCGTACGCTCCTAGCAACAGAGCCCACCACCTGTGTGCATCTTCTCCTCCACCCTGATCCATCACCATCGTGCAGCCTGAGAGCAGAGTCCATCACCACTTGCAGCAGTCCAGTACACAGAGTCCCAAGATGAGTCCAGCCTCTGCCAAGAATCCAAGCATGCACGAGTCCAGTTCTCAGCAACCAAGTCGAGCATGCTGAGTGCAACTCTCTTCCTAGTCGCCACTCCTCTAAGCCAGGGGTCCCCAACCGCCGGTCCGCGGCCCAGCACCGGGCCGTTGCAGTGCCCTTGCCGGTCCGCGGACACAAGGGGAGCCGGGGGGCGGTGCAGCAGCTGATACTCACCCTGCATCCCGCGGCGGCTTCATCCAGCGCTGAGCGGTCATGTGCTACCGCTCATTTAAGGTCATGAATATGGACGCCACTCCTCTCCCATAGGCATGGCATCCATATTCATGGACCTTAATGAGCGGTAGCACGTGACCGCTCCGCACAGGAAGAAGCTGAAGCGCCGCGAGATGCAGGGACGTGCAGCGATGGGAAGGAAGTTCAGCGACGTGAGGGTAAGTATGATGGGGAGGATGGGGGAGCCAAGCGGAGCCATAAATATAAGGGAGAGAGAGTGGGAGTGGAGCCATATACACAGGGGAGGGAGAGTGGGAGCGGAGCCATATACACAGGGGAGGGAGAGTGGGAGCGGAGCCAAATATACAAGGGAGGGAGAGTGGGAGCGGAGCCATATATACAGGGGAGGGAGAGTGGGAGCGGAGCCATATATACAGGGGAGGGAGAGTGGGAGCGGAGCCATATACACAGGGGAGGGAGAATGGGAGCGGAGCCATATACACAGGGGAGGGATAATGGGAGCGGAGCCATATACACAGGGGAGGGAGAATGGGAGCGGAGCCATATACACAGGGGAGGGATAATGGGAGCGGAGCCATATACACAGGGGAGGGAGAATGGGAGCGGAGCCATATATACAGGAGGGAGAATGGGAGCGGAGCCAAATATACAAGGGAGGGAGAGTGGGAGCGGAGCCATATACACAGGGGAGGGAGAGTGGGAGCGGAGCCATATACATAGGGGAGGGAGAATGGGAGCGGAGCCATATACACAGGGGAGGGAGAATGGGAGCGGAGCCATATACACAGGGGAGGGATAATGGGAGCGGAGCCATATACACAGGGGAGGGAGAATGGGAGCGGAGCCATATATACAGGAGGGAGAATGGGAGCGGAGCCAAATATACAAGGGAGGGAGAGTGGGAGCGGAGCCATATACACAGGGGAGGGAGAGTGGGAGCGGAGCCATATACACAGGGGAGGGAGAGTGGGAGCGGAGCCATATACACAGGGGAGGGAGAGTGGGAGCGGAGCCATATACACAGGGGAGGGAGAATGGGAGCGGAGCCATATATACAGGAGGGAGAATGGGAGCGGAGCCAAATATACAAGGGAGGGAGAGTGGGAGCGGAGCCATATACACAGGGAGGGAGAATGGGAGCGGAGCCATATATACAGGAGGGAGAATGGGAGCGGAGCCAAATATACAAGGGAGGGAGAGTGGGAGCGGAGCCATATACACAGGGAGGGAGAATGGGAGCGGAGCCATATACACAGGGGAGGGAGAATGGGAGCGGAGCCATATACACAGGGGAGGGATAATGGGAGCGGAGCCATATACACAGGGGAGGGAGAATGGGAGCGGAGCCATATATACAGGAGGGAGAATGGGAGCGGAGCCAAATATACAAGGGAGGGAGAGTGGGAGCGGAGCCATATACACAGGGGAGGGAGAGTGGGAGCGGAGCCATATACACAGGGGAGGGAGAGTGGGAGCGGAGCCATATACACAGGGGAGGGAGAGTGGGAGCGGAGCCATATACACAGGGGAGGGAGAATGGGAGCGGAGCCATATATACAGGAGGGAGAATGGGAGCGGAGCCAAATATACAAGGGAGGGAGAGTGGGAGCGGAGCCATATACACAGGGAGGGAGAATGGGAGCGGAGCCATATACACAGGGGAGGGAGAATGGGAGCGGAGCCATATACACAGGGGAGGGAGAATGGGAGCGGAGCCATATATACAGGAGGGAGAATGGGAGCGGAGCCAAATATACAAGGGAGGGAGAGCGGGAGCGGAGCCATATACACAGGGGAGGGAGAGCGGGAGCGGAGCCATATACACAGGGGAGGGAGAGTGGGAGCGGAGCCATATACACAAGGGAGGGAGAGCGGGAGGGGAGCCATATATACAGGGGAGGGAGAGTGGGAGCGGAGCCATATATACAGGGGAGGGAGAGTGGGAGCGGAGCCATATATACAGGGGAGGGAGAGTGGGAGCGGAGCCATATACACAGGGGAAAGAGAATGGGAGCGGAGCCATATACACGGGGGAGGGAGAATGGGAGCGGAGCCATATACACAGGGGAGGGAGAATGGGAGCGGAGCCATATACACAGGGGAGGGAGAATGGGAGCGGAGCCATATACACAGGGGAGGGAGAATGGGAGCGGAGCCATATATACAGGGGAGGGAGAGTGGGAGCGGAGCCGTATATTCAAGGGAGGGAGAGTGGGAGCGGAGCCATATATACAAGGGAGGGAGAATGGGAGCGGAGCCATATATACAGGAGGGAGAATGGGAGCGGAGCCATATACACAGGGGAGGGAGAGTGGGAGCGGAGCCATATATACAAGGGAGGGAGAGTGGGAGCAGAGCCATATATACACAAGGGAGGCCGGGAGAGTGGAAGCAGAGCCATATATACAAGGATGGAGAGTGGGAGCGGAGCCATATATACAAGGGAGGGAGAGTGGGAGCGGAGCCATATATACAAGGGAGGGAGAGTGGAAGCAGAGCCATATATACAAGGTAGGGAGAGTGGGAGCGGAGCCATGTATACAAGGGAGGGAGAGTGGGAGCGGAGCCATGCATACAGGATGGGACAGGGGAGCCATGTATACAGGATAGAAGAGTGGGAGCAGAGCCATGCATACAGGATGGGAGGATGGGAGCGGAGCCATGTATACAGGATGGGACAGGGGAGCCATGCATACAACAGGGGGAGCCACACAGAGCTGGACGGGGGGAACCATACATACATTTTCTGATGATTAGAAAATAATCAGCATGTACAGTACTCCAGTACAATTGTTCTTAAGTGCTCAATGCTCCATTTCCTTGTAGGTTCCAATCATCATTAGCAGTGACGGTCATCAGTAGAAGTAGCCCAGTGCTCCCACTGAAACAGAAACAAACCAGGTGCTCCCACTCATTCAAAACCTATGGTGAGTTGAGTCACATTATAAATGTTATAATTAAATGTATGTATGCATTGCTAAACTACAACCGCGTCCATAGCCCCGCCCCCTTATGACCAAAGCCCCGCCCCTGTCACACCTCCATCCCCGCCCTGCCGGGCCATGGAAGAATGGTCTTGGTTCAAGCCGGTCCCTGGTGCAAAAAAGGTTGGGGACCACTGCTCTAAGCCATGCCCGCACTTCCTGCCGACACCATAAACTGTGACTCCACCAGGCCATGCCAGTCCTTCCTGCAGACACCATTAGCTGGCACTCGTTCTCTCTGGCTGACTGCGCAGGACTCCAATCCAGCTCCATCCTTCCACCAGGCTCTCCATCAACTAAGCAAGAAATATCACCAGCCGTGAGTGAACACCCTGAGACCCATTTATAGAGTGTCACACCTGAACCATAATTAAGTGCAACCTAACTTAAGGTGCAATACCACAACCACCACCGGGGACAGTCAAAACACCTTTGAACTTAACCAAAGTAAAAAAAGTTCACTTTGTGCTTTTAATACCGCCAGATCCAACACTGGATCATGACAGTCTGCATGGAAATCTTCATGTTTGATTGTCATCAGTGACTGTTTAACTAGGCACAGAAGCGGGATCTTTGAGCTGATAATGACATCACTGCCACTCACCATCTTTGTGGAGTTCACAAAGACTTGGAGAACTGAACAAATGTCAGGCATCCATGCCCACTCTTCAGTTGTTATGTGTGGAGCTGACCAGAATACTGACGTGTGTTGGAGCTGGTATTCCAGAACCGACCTCTGGTGCTCACAAAGCCTTTCCAGCATGTGCAGGTGTGGAGTTCCAGCGCATGGTCACGTCGCACACAAGTCAATGAGCTGTCACTTGCATGCGCTGCTGCAGTACTGTCAGAGCAGCAGCAGATGTAGCTGACTTGCAGAAATGCGCGCTGACTTATCATACCTTGACAAGAAGCTCTGGCAAATCTGGGTAGGTTTTTCCAAAACCGCTGAACTGCCAAGTGGGCTAACAACATAGGCCTAGCATGGTACGTCTGTGAGCTTGCCAAGCTTCACAGCCACCACCAGGTTACGCCCATTATCACACTCAATTATGACTGGTTGTAGGTTCAGCGGCGAGAGCCACATATCTGTCTGGTCTGTTATTCCTTTCAATAACTCTGCCACGGTGTGCAGTTTATCTCCTAGACAAATTAACTTCAGCAGAGTCTGTTGCTGTTTCGCTGAGGCAATGCTGCAGAGCTTCCAGCTTTCGGCTGATGTGAACGAGATGCTCTGATATAGTAAATTGGAGATTGAGAATGAGGAGGAACAGGATGGGGTGCAGGATTGTTGTAAGAGGTGGAGGAAACCCTGATAGAAGTAGGGCCAGCAATTCTCGGTGTCAGTAGCACATGTGCTGTGCCATGGTGGGACTCGGCCCCGCTCTCCACAATGTTGACTTAGTGTGCTGTCAGGGAAATGTAGCATCTCTGGCCACAAACAATTGTCCAGTGTCAGTCGTTCTGTGGACAATCCCAGTAAACAGGTCAGTAAGGACATGGGTGCTGTTTCTGGACATGTGCTGGTACAAGGTGGAGATGCCATAACGGGAGAAATAGTGGTGGCTGGGGACCGAGTAGTGAGGGACCTCATTTGTTCACCTGCAGCAGGACAATTTTTTTTTATTTCAAACCAAGGAAATTTCACACAAACCAAGTTCAACAGCACGTATGACAATAGTAAATTTTTGAACAACCAAATTTGTACACCTGTAGCAGGTCAATTTTTGTTTTTTTTTATCTTAAGCCAACAAAATTTCACATAAACCAAGTTCAACAGTATATATAGCAATAGTCAATTTTTGAACAACCGTATTTCTACACTTTTAGCAGGGAAATTTAGGTTTTTATTACAAATCAACGAAATTTCACACAAACCAAGTTCTAGACTATATATGGCAATAGTCAATTTTTGAACAACCAAATATCTACACCTGTAGCAGGTCAATTTTGTTTCTTTAAGACCAACAAAATTTCACACAAACCAAGTTCTAGAGTATATACGGGGTGGGCCATTTATATGGTTAAACCTGGTTGGGCCATTTAGAAGGATACAACTAAATAAAATGAGAATGGTTGATGATATCAACTTCCTGTTTGTGGCACATTAGTATATGGGAGGGGGAAAACGTTTCAAGATGGGTGGTGACCATGGCAGCTATTTTATAAATGGCCCACCCAGGTGTATCCATATAAATGGCACACCCTGTGCAACAATAGTCAGTTTTGGAACAATCAAATTTCTACACCTGTAGCAGGACAAATTTTAGTTTTATTTCAAACTAATGAAATTTCACACACAGTAGGTTCTACAGTATATATGCCAATTGTCAAATTTTGGAACAAAAATATTTTGTGAACTGTACCTGGCCAAGCAGTATTAAATGGTATAAACCCACCTTAAATTTTACACAAAGAGGGTTAAACTGTATGGATGACTGACTGATTCCAGAAAAATGTTTTGAATGTAAACATTTTGAAAGTGCAGTTTATGTATTCCTACACTCATAAATGCTTTGCAGAAAGTGCAAAGCCATAAAAAAATTATAAGGAGGGTAATACAGTAATCCTCCTCACGTGTCCGCTTCTTTTTCCTTTCCTGAGGAGGCTGGGGAAACTACCCCTGCCTGCTTCCTCTAGCCTGATTCCCAGGAGCCTGGGATGTAAATGACCTGGCTTCAGGTAGTGCCGGAGCCTCCAACATGTAACTATGGGGGACAGCCCCCTGTGTCTCCTGCACCATCGCCTGCTCCTGCATAGAAGATGGGGAACCATAAGGACAGTACCATCTCTCGGGGGTGGAAACCCCATCTCAAGCCACCTTGAGGAACCTCTCCCAGACCCTTTCATTTCTCAAGAAGGGTTCATCCTGCTCCCTTCCTTCTCAGATCACGTCCAGCGCGTACCAGTGATGTTGACCCTCTTTTTTGTGGAACCTGACCTTGGTTCCAGCCATCAACTCTTGCAACTTTCGAAGCAAGTGTTCTGTCTCTACTGCCCACTGGTTAAACAAGATGTGATGACGGGTCCCAAACTCTCCTATGGTCCCCATCACTGCTGCCTTTCATACTTAACAACCTTCCCCCAGGATGCCAACTGTGGGTACATGGCAGCTAGCGGTACCTCTAGCATTTCTCCAGCTCTGGTCCTGGCTCACTTCTTTGCCTCTTCCGACCAGCCTAGTCCCTGCAATCCACTCACCAGTTCCTGGATCCTGGCAATCCCTTCCACAGTAAAGGAGAACCCCAGCAATTTAAGGCTGCGGCCAGGGATCGGGCCTTGGTGGTTCTGGGAAAGCAGCCTGTTCCAGACACAGTCGTAACTTTTGAGTTTTCATTGGATGTAAGCCATAATCATCTACATTAACAGAAATAAACATTTGAATTAGATCACTCTGTAATGACTCTATATAATATATGAATATCACTTTTTGTATTGAGAAACTGAAATAAATTAATTGCTTGATGATATATTAATTTTGTGAGTAGCACCTGTATATCTTTTTATTTTTATACCAATATTAGTCTTTTTACAATGTTAACTAATTGTTCATGCCCAGGTGGGAGGTTTTCCTCTTTTTTAAGTTTTGGTGTTTCTTCCTCAGTATTTAAACCCTAGTTCCCTGTTATACTGATATACTGCTCCCTTCCTACAGCAGTGCAGTCTCTGAAACCTCAACTCTCCTTTTCTATTAATCAAAAGGGTTTACCTTAATTTGCCAATGGGACTGCACAGCTGTAATATTCATGAGCAACTATTGGAGTTATGACAATCATGGCCCTTTCAGGTGAGCAACTCCATAACTTCCTTCTCATCTGGGCCTTTCAATATCACCCTATGTGTGCTTGTCTCCCCCTCCCCATTTTTTTTCTCTACATTTTTAATACTAGGCAACCACTCTGTCCATGAATGTAAGGTTTGTGAGTGGTTGCTCCATCAGTATGTTGCACCTGTGCTGCCTCCGCCTTTATCATGGTGGTCTCCTGCATCCTGCTAGTGCATTGGTAATCTGACCTGGAGTTGGTTAGTCTCGTTTTTTTGTGCTTTTTCGTAAATTTATGTCATATGTGAGCTGTAACTTAAAAACTAGTAGCACTTGCAAGAGAGGAATTTTTTTAACAAATGCATGAATAACTATTCTGCTCAAAAATCTTGATTAGATTTGTAATTTTTTGGGAACATGATTTAGTAAAACTTTATCATTATAGTCCTTAATTTTTCCCAATCCAATTAGAATTTTAAAATGACATAGTAGTTCATAAGTAAGACTCCTCCTCCTCCTTCATCTACTGTATTGGTTTTTCAGATACATTAACGCTAGAGACTGACCTTTTTCACATGTATTATTTGTGCCCCAAATTTTTCTCTTTGGAAACAAGTGCTAGTTTCTATAAATAGTAAATGGGGATGTAAACTATCACCTAATCCCTGTTTATTTAGAGAAATTTTAGGTTTGTTTTTAAAACCCATTTTAGGCCTTGTTGAGACATCTGTGTTCCATGTGGCATGCTAGTTGGTGATTATACAACAGCAAATACAACAATTTTGCTTTTCATTTAAAAGAGATTAATACTGGTTCCAAACATTTTTAAAATGCCCACCGAGGGAATGCAGGTATATACTAGCAATGTGGTAGTCAAACAGAAGAGTTAGCATCCAATTTTTTTTAAATCATTAAAAGTGTCCTTGTCTGAGAGCAGTGTAATGTAGGCAAAGAGACTCTGAATTTAACAATGTATCACTTAGATTACTGGGTGCAGCCATTCTCACTCATTCAGAGCTTTTAGATTAAGAATGAAGCAGAGATGAGAAAACTAACCCCGTCCACACCAGGCTGTCCATGTACACAGTCCATAGACAGTGCAGTGCTTAGCAGCTGGACTAGTCCAGCACGGTTAATCTCTTAGTGATATATCCTTCACATTTAATACACAACAGCACGCACTTTGACACCTGACATAGCCCTGAAATTGGTGTCTCAGCATTTCCTGCTGTCTACAGATTACATAGCAAAAATCTGCTGACCGATTCCCTTTAAAGAGTAACCAGAGATACAGTATTTTTTTCCTACATCGATAGTACAAATAAAGATAAAAAACTTTGTAATGAATGATATTATAGAAAATACCTTTCTCTTCCTGGACTAATTATTCACTCTCCATTTACTGGTAGAAAGAATCTTTCCTAAGTAAAGAAGTTGCTGCTCATAAAATGCTATGAAGAAGGAAGTCGGAAGTACAGTGTGTCCATAAAGTCATGGTGCACTTTTGACCAGTCACTGGAAAGCAACAAAAGACGATAAAAATGTGAAATCTGCTCCAAATAAAAGAAAAACTCTCCCAGTTTCATACCTATTCAGTGCAGTTCGATGTGGGTGTGGCGCCCCCGAGGTTCAGTCGCCACAGAGGTACTGCACCTCCTCCTGAGGTGTGGTACCCCACCATCCAGGTAAGGTGGAGACTCCTGACCACGCTCCAACACCTGCACCCCACACCACAAAGTAGTGTAGCAAAGCACCTTTGGCGGCTCCCTGCTTGGAGTATAGCAAAGCACCCATTGGTGGCTCCCTACTTGGAACACGAAACGTGCTGGGAGGTGGGTGGAGTTAGTTTACATTTCATGGAGCGGGAAGAGTTTAAGTTAGTGTGAGGAGGGCAACGAGTGTACACGTGTGGAGAGAAGCTGGAGGTTGAGCTGAGGAAAGAGAGCTCCCTCCCAGTGAGAGCGCATGATCTGGAGCCTGGTCTCCACGGTTGTATGGATACTGAAGGTCCTGCAACAGAAACCAGAGGAATAGGAAGCTGTAAATGCTCTATTCCCAACTAAGACTCGGAGGCACAACAGCGACGGGTGAGCCAAGAGAGATAGAGGGCTACAGCTGTCTGCCATATGAGGTAGTTCTAAGAGACGATAAGAAGGAGGAACTTCAGTGTAACACTGTACTGCATGTACCTCAAGCCAGCGCTAGGAAGGAGACTACACAACCCATCTGATAGAGAGATTCCTGAGTTGCTTCCAGGCTAGCCTGCTCCTGTGCCATCTGTAATCAGGACTCTGGACTGCGTTTGCCAAGTAAAGGTAAAGAAGCTGCACCCTGTTGTGTCCTTGCCTCCTTCCTACAACATTCTTAGCACTGCTACATCTCTGTGCCAAACAATGCACCCTCTTCCTAAACATCCAGCTACACTGCCCTGGGACTACAGCCCTACCTGTGGAGGGCTACACCTTCATTGCTGCACCACACCATCTGTCCCAGAGGATCTGTCTGCAGCACCAGCTTAACATCTTTATTTCCGAACACCACAGGTGGCATCACGAATCACTTATTAACTTTATTCCCAACTCTACCCCTTTTACATGGGCGCCCAGGGCCACGGACTGGGTCACCGCTGCTGTGACATTCCCCTCTGAAGGACTGGCCCAGTACCGAGTACCCCACAGCCCTGGGAGGGCGACCCAAAACTTGGCATCACGAACAGGATGACGAGACCCGATGCCATCGGGTTCTGTGTGCCTACGATTTATTGAACTTAAAAGTTTGTGTAAATGTGCCGATGACCCTATTTGATAGACTGTAAAATGAACGCTAAAAATGGCCGCTGGCATGGTGAAGATGGGCGTGACAACATGGGTGGTCCTAAGAAATGACCTCGAACTGTTCTGGGCCTTCCCTGTCTGAACTTCTATGCAGCTGCAACATGGCCCACCCCCCGAGGGGTTCGTGTACTGGCTTGGTATGGAGGAATAGGAAAAAGACGCCGCCCTCGGAAGGAGGGGCGAAGGCCAGTGGTGGGAAAAGAGCCCAGACAGGAAGAAGAATGCCAGAACGCCATGATGGAAGGAGGAAAGAAGCCAGAAGAACAGGGGGAGGAAGAGCAACTTGCAGACCCGGCCGCCCCTGCGGAGTATACGCCCACAGAGACACCCTCTGCAGCGCCTGTCACCACCTCAAAGTAGATATTGCCACTGTTTAAGGCCTGCCCGGAGGAGGTACATGAGGGTTCCAGAGCGGAATGGAGAAGTGAGACCGTGGCCGCGCGGGCCCCTGCTGACGGCCATGGCAGAAACCAACCTTGCCCCTGGCCGGATTCAGCTGCGACCTTCCTGCAACTTCGGGAATTGCGGCCGCCGCTGCTCACTACCCTGCACCTGCACTGGGACAGGAGCCTCAGCAGGGAGCGCAAGGTATGATTACCGCCCCGGGCGTGACATTGGTGTTGGGAGTAGAGCCAATGACCGGAATGGCCTGATTGACCCTCGCCGGTGGCCTCAGGCTACGGTACCCATCCCGGAGGTCCCGATGGAACTAGAGGAGGACGATCCAGTGGTGCCGGCGATAACACCTGCTGAACTACTGACCGCAGCAGAAGTGCCCCTGAAAACTGCTGACGCGCCATCCCCCGAGACAGTCGATGTTTCCATGGCCCTTTCGATTACCCCGACCGGTCCCAATCTCACCCTTTGGGAAGCAGAGTACCTGCGATTAGCAAACAATCAATCCAAAGAGGAAGATACCCAGAGCATCTCCTCTGGAAGCAGCAGCCCAAGACAACAGCTTCCAGTACCCCAGGAGGGGACAACTAGCCTGAACCTGCAAAATATCTAACTTTGTTGCCCAGGAGGGTATTTGCACCATTGTGCCTTCTTTGTTCATCATGTTTTCTTCAGTTTGCCCAGTTTTATTTGAAGCCTTTTTGATATTGAACTGTGGAGATCATGGACGCTGAATGATACAAAACTGTATTTGTAAATAGTTGCACCTCTTTAGGTACCCTCTCTTGGTTTTACATAGACACTTTGCGAAGATAAGGTCTACCTCATCTGGAGTATGACTCCAATCAAAGGACACTGCAAGAGATCCCGGCTGGGGACAGTGTCCAGCACTTACAAGAATTGTTGAGAGTTTTAATGTGAAGTATTTGATAATGTGTCTTATGATAGCTTTTATATAAGATTTAGGAATGTTTTAATAAAGAGATGAAAGATTTGAATAAAGAATGAAGATTTGGAAAATGTAGGTGATGAACCAGATATCAGCGGTTATCATTTTAAGCTAATGATAGAAAAGTAGAAAATATGAAAAAGGAAAGATGATGAAGAAATATATTGATGATGAAACTTGCACTTTTGAATTAAGACTTTAGACAGTTAATTAAGAATTGTTTGCAACGTTCAAGAATGAGTGCCTCTCACATTGAGATTAGACATGAACTGTTTACTAAGCATTGCAAAAATTTTGTATATTCCCGTGTTTGTCAACTTTGTTTGCTTTGCAGCCCGCGGACGTGCTGTGTTTAACGGGGGGTATGTGGCGCCCCTGAGGCTCAGTCGCCACAGAGGTACTGCACCTCCTCCTGAGGTGTGGTACCCCACCATCCAGGTAAGGTGGAGACTCCTGACCACACTCCAACACCTGCACCCCACACCACAAAGTAGTGTAGCAAAGCACCTTCGGCGGCTCCCTGCTTGGAGTATAGCAATGCACCCATTTGTGGTTCCATGCTTGGAACACGAAACGTGCTGGGAGGTGGGTGTAGTTAGAGTACATTTCAAGGAGTGGGAAGAGTTTAAGTTAGTGTGAGGAGGGCAACGAGTGTAGATGTGTGGAGAGAAGCTGGACATTGAGCTGAGGAAAGAGAGCTCCCTCCCAGTGAGAGCGCATGATCTGGAGCCTGGTCTCCACGGTTGTATGGATACTGAAGGTCCTGCAACAGAAACCAGAGGAATAGGAAGCTGTAAATTCTCTATTCCCAACTAAGACTCGGAGGCAAAATAGCGACGGGTGAGCCAAGAGAGATAGAGGGCTACAGCTGTCTGCCATACGAGGTAGTTCTAAGAGACGATAAGAAGGAGGAACTTCAGTGTAACACTGTACTGCATGTACCTCAAGCCAGCGCTAGGAAGGAGACTACACAACCCATCTGATAGAGAGATTCCTGAGTTGCTTCCAGGCTAGCCTGCTCCTGTGCCATCTGTAATCAGTACTCTGGACTGCGTTTGCCAAGTAAAGGTAAATAAACTGCACCCTGTTGTGTCCTTTCCTCCTTCCTACAACATCCTCAGCACTGCTACATCTCTGTGCCAAACACTGCACTCTCTTCCTAAACATCCAGCTACACTGCCCTGGGACTACAGCCCTACCTGTGGAGGGCTACACCTTCATTGCTGCACCACACCATCTGTCCCAGAGGATCTGTCTGCAGGGTCGGCTTAACATCTTTATTGCCAAACACCACAGGTGGCATCACGAATCACTTATTAACTTTATTCCCAACTCTACCCCTTTTACATGGGCGCCCAGGGCCACGGACCGGGTCACCGCTGCTGTGACATTCCCCTCTGAAGGACCGGCCTGGTACCGAGTACCCCACAGCCCTGGGAGGGCGACCCATGGGCTCCATTTGTTGCCCTACACACATCCAAACTTGTGGTTGCATGATGTCACAGACCTGGCAGTGTATTAATCAGAGTTCAGTTTATCAGGGGTTCAGCAACAGCTTAAATGAGTTTGTGTTGTTTGATTGGTTCTTGTTATCGCTCTTCATGAACAGGTCTGATATGATTGGGCCAGAGAAAAGGCGCCAAAATGTAAAAGTATAAAAGTGAACCATGACTTTATGGACACACTGTATGTAGAGAAAAATAGAGGCAGATACAAACATGCTGCTTCAAGTTTACTTGAAATTTAATTATATATATGGTATATTTTTATGGTATATTTTTAATTTAGACAGCTTAAAACTTGACAAGGCAATGTTACAAACTTTTTTTATACCATATTGCCAACAATTTACACCAAACATTTGGTGCACATTGGCGTGAATGCCAAAACTAAAACTGTAAAAAAAATTTGAACTATGTGAAACAACAGATCCAAGGTTGAAAGAACTAGAAAGATTCCAGACATCATCTCGCTGAAGATCTTAGGAGTGGCTATGCAATTGATAAGACACAGAGTGAAAATAAACACATACATCCAATGACTCACAGATGACGTCTTCCTGATTGTACTTGGTCTCTTACCTTCTCTTCATTTGGCCTGGACAGCCATGAAGACTTTTTCCATCCACAACTTGTCTGCAGATTTTCCGCTGATAACTTTTAGGATCTGCTCTCTCTATATTGGCTCCAAATTCTGCCACACATGGAGACTCTGAAAATAATACATGAAAACTTCTAAAACATTGTGCCCCCTAAACAATGGTTGTGCCACACAATATGTCACCTGTAAATAGAGTTACTCTCTATGCCCCTCAAATTTCCATCACCCTCACCAAAGGGGCCGTGACTCAACAGAGGAGGCAAAACTTGGCTTATTGCAATATTGCTGTGAATTGCATTTCAACTACAATACAAGTGAATGTACCATATGTAGTATGTGGATTGATTCCTTTATAATCTTTATACTTGCTCTATTTTGAAGATTTATTGGTTAAAATATACCATACAAGACAAAAGATACGAACAGCATAAATAAGGATATTCGTTTTCAAACGTTTCCTTCAACTGAGGAAAAGTTTCAATTGGATGCCTTTACCCTGTATGTAAACATTTTATTTGTGCACCACCTGGCACTTAATACTTAAAGGGATGGTCCAAAATACAACTTAATTTTCATCCCAAGTACCTATTTAATGTCATAAATTATATTAAATTAAACTTCCCTATCCTTTCATAACTACATTATCAAATTGCTTTTGTTTTTTTCCTCCTTCCTTGGACGTCACTTACATGGGACAGAACTGGTCTCTGTATGCTGGGTATACTTACACTGCGCAGTGACAGTGCGCTCTGTTGCTGACTCATTACTGCTGATCTGAGCCAGCGAGAGAGCGCTCAGTCACTGTGTACATTGCACAGTGCACATTGCTCAGAGACTAGCACAGCCCCTGAAACGAAGGTCACTGATTATGCGGCAGCGACCACAACCTCTGCACCCTGATGACACTTCATTTGCACACTATAGCAGGCACTGCGATTTTCAAAATGAAGCATCATCAAAGCCATGTATAAGTATATAAGGGGACAATACAAATATCTCTCCGAGGATCTGTTTATACCAAGGAAGGTGACTGTCACAAGGAGGCATTCTCTGCATCTGGAGGAGAGAAGGCTTTTCCACCAACATAGAAGAGGATTCTTTACAGTTAGGGCAGTGAGAATCTGGAATTCCCTGCCTGAGGAGGTGGTGATGGCGAACTCAGTCAAGGGTTCAAGAGGCCTGGATGTCTTCCTGAAGCGTAACAATATTGTATCTTACAGTTATTAGGTTCTTTAGAAGAATGTAGATCTGGGGATTTATTCTGACGGAATATAGGCTGAACTGGATGGATTAATGTCTTTTTTCAGCCTTGCTAACTATGTTACCATGAGGAAGTAGGAAAAAAGGAAAAGCAGTTATATTTTGCATTTAAGGAAATAAAGGGAATTTTTAATTCACTTATATTAGAAAATAATTTACATTTTGGCATTAAATAGATAGTGATTCCAGATGAAAACAATTTGCATTTTGGATCACCCCTTAAAGCACATGTCTTATCAGCATTCCAACCTATTCTGCTCGTATTTCATGCCTGACTCAACTTTTGGCTGATTGGCTTCCAGTACAGAGTGTGACTCAAAGCATTTAATTAGTGCTGATGGCAGCACCCAAAGCAACAATTTATATATTGCATATATCTGAATGCAAAGATCTGACTGAGGACTTGATAGATCAGTGCATCTCATTTGATTGTATTGTATTGGCCACTGAAAACTAAGGATACCGTTACACTAAGCGATGCACCAGCGATCCCGACAACAATATGGATCGCTGGTGCATCGCTAAGTGGTCGCTAGTAAGCTGCCACACAGGCAGATCTCACCAGCGACATAGCAGCGGTCGGGGGTCGCTACTTACCTGTCAGACACGGCGATCCTGACGTCATCCCGCCCGCGTCCACTCGTCGGTGCCACAGGAAGCGCCCGACAAGAAATGGTCCAGGACGTTCTCGTGCGATCAGCGACAGACAGCGGGGGAGCCAGTCGGAGGTAAGTATCACATGTAGCGATATCGCTAGCAATATCGCTGCTACGTCACAAAACCAGTGACGTTACAGCGATATTGCTAGCGATATCGCTATGTGTAACGGGCCCTTAAGTTGGCATCACCTAAAACAGCAATGTTTTCATCAGGTCCATTCATCTTTTGTGCAAACCTTAGTGCTGATTGAACAGATAATAGGAGGCAATGATTAGAAACAACGCTGGATGACTTTTCTATCACTACACAATAAACAGGCACATTTTTAAGGTTTCCACAGATTTGTTTCCATTATTTATTGCATAAAAGAAGATGAGATTTCTTCCGAGTATTTTGCAGCCTAAGCAATAAGCTGCGTATGCAGCGTGGAGTGATATAGGGACAGGGCACTTTTTTTATCAGTCTGCCTCTGAGAATGGAAGCAGACAACTCACACTGTGAGCCGCTAGAATATTTTTAACCTTATGGTAATAACAAGAGCAGAAGGAGGAAAAAAAAATCAATTTGCACTTTTTTTCTTTTTTCCTCCCGTCAATGATCTTGTCAATATGAAGATATCAACACTCTATAATGTGTTTAATGAAACTGTTGTTTCCATGAAAATTGAACAATTTTAATGTAATTTAAAATAAATAAAACTTGATAAGATTTTATATGTAATTATTTTTTTAATTATGTGGCTGTAATTAAATCAAAGGTAGAAAATCTTGTCTTAACTTGTGCAATCATAGTTTAGATAAAAATATGAACCCTGTAACCTCACGAGGGCACAGCAAATTAATAAGATGAGCTTTATTCAAAGTGCCTTTAAAAAGCTAAATGTGCTTTGCAGTCACTCACAGATGAATTAATGATACAAATTGCAGCTCTGTCCATTTGCATAATGATTATGTAAGGGGTTGTACGTGAAAATGGCAAAACCATGAATTCTGGAACAAAAGAAATGTCATCTTCTTCAATAATCATAGAGAGATTGCTAAGGAAAATGTGCTAATTGCTTGTGTTATTGTTAATGGGGGGAGTACGAAGCATTGTCTGGCCTCTAGTTTCTGTGTTAAGTGTTTTCAACAGAGATTCTTTTAAGAATTTGGAGTTAATGGACCAGCTTAAATCTAGAGTATTTGTAGAAGGCATTATTTTGAGGCTGTCGGTTTGACAGCAATCCGTGAATTGTGTAAAAGTTCATTCTATAATGTTCCTTAAGCTATGTTCACATTGCATTGCCTACAGTGCGTTCAGGCGTTCTGCCTGAATCTCCTTAAGGCCCCGTCACACTAAGCGTCTCACCAGCGATCCCGACACCGATATGAAGGTGTCAGGATCGCTGGTAAGTCGCTATGTGATCGCTGGTGAGCTGTCACACAGACAGCTTCACCAGCGATCAGCACAGCGATGCCGAGCGCCCGGCATCGCTGGCTATCGCTGTAGAAAATAGTATCAAAATAAAAAATATATTATTCTCACCTTCCGACGTCCCGTTTAGCCATCCCGCCTCTCTCCACGCTCCGGTCCCAGTGATCCTTTGCATGAATGACCGCGAGATGTCACGGTCTCGCGGGATAACAAAGTCTCGCGGTCATTCATGCAAAGGATCACTGGGACCGGAGCGTGGAGAGAGGCAGGATGGCTGAACGGGACATCGGAAGGTGAGAATAACTAGATTTTTTATTTTTTTTTATTATTTTTTTACACCTGATCGCTGGTCTCCCGCTGTCACACACAGCGATGCGTGCTGGCCAGCGGGAGACCAGCGACCAAAGAAATGTCCAGAGGTTTCTTCCAGCGATCAGCGATACCGGCAGGGGGGCCGCTCGCTGATCGCTGTCACACACAGCGATCTCGCTGGTGAGATCGCTGTTACGTTACAAAAGTTGTGACTCAGCAGCGATCTCGCTACCGAGATTGCTTAGTGAGACGGGGCCTTTATTTGTGGGGAAAATCTTCTGCTTGGGCACACGGCAATGCTCAGAAGGGAAGGAGCGCCCTTTGACTTTTTGAATGTAATATTTGCTTGAAAAATTAGCAGATGCCATGTTGTGTTTGGAGAGCCCCTGATGTGCCTAAATAGTGGAAACCCCCACAAATAACACTATTTTGGAAACCACACCCACTAAGGATTTTATCCAGGGGTATATGATGGTGAGCATTTTGTACCCACAGGTATGCCACAGCATTTGATAACATTAGGTTGTCATATTGAATATATCATTATTAGTGTTGAGCGCCAGTGATCGCTACTTATATGAAGGTTTGAAAAGGGAGGCCAAAAGACACTTTTAAGTCTTGTCCTACAAGAGAGACCCTATGGGTATGCTCAGTGTAATCAATGGGAACTCATAACGAGATGTGAAGAGACCTTAATGGTCAATCATTAAATCCAGATTCTTTTTTTTTTCAAGTGAAGTAAATATTTTTAAAATTCAGTTCCCATAGATTCTCCAGTATGTGAATCACTTTAATTTGGTGCAAATCATGATTTTTCTAAAGGTATTTATAATAATAGCCCAATTGTCTTTTTGTCACGAATTCATAGCAGGCTCAAAAATAGAAGCTATTGCCATAGTTTTATGACATTACTAGATAAAGGAAATAAATGTACTGAGCTCTTGTTCTTAACAGTTGGATGAAGAGGGCTCTGTCAAGAAGAACACCACAAGTATTTCCAACTTAAGATTTGACTAAGTGCTGTAGATAACTATGAGCTTATTACGCTATTAAATATTGATCTTTCTGAATTACATGCAACATCTTCCCATGACTTCAAAAGTATACCTCTGAAAAACCTTTACAATTTTGCTTCCATTCATGAAAAAAATTCGAAGACACTAAAAAATCATCCTTCATAAATAATACTAATACTCACTGAAATAGATTGCAAAATCAAGTGCATTTTTATATGTCTTTTTAATTGCATGCAAATGTCTCCGGGCGCGCTAATGCAGATCTAAAATTCCTTTTTAACTTAATAATTATCTAGAAGTCAAAAAATAGAGGTCACAAGACTTGTCCTTACAGACTGACACAGCTATTGTAATTTTCATTCAATACATTTAGCTATGCTTAACAAGCCATAATTTTGTGTTCACTCAAATTTCAACATTTAAGACTTTAACTAAAATGGGATGTATCATGTATTTACTTTTGGTCTTATTAAAATCCCAATTCCAAACTATGTTTAAAATGTAAAGAAAAAAAATGCAATCATCTTGAAATCTCTTATAGTTATATATTATTCACAACAGGACATAGCACACAGATCAGAAGTTGAACGTTAGACATTTTTCCATTTTCTTTAAAAAAAATTTGATGTCAGCAACACATCTCAAAAATGTTGGGACAGAGTGAACAAAAGGCTGAAAAAGTGTCACTAATGAAAAACAGCTGGAGGCTCAATTTTCAATTAAGTCACAAACCTGTGTATAAAAATAGCATATTAGAAAGGTGCTGGACCAAATTTAGGACACAATCATTCTTCTACTCAGAAACTACATCATAACTCTCTATTAAACACATATCCCAAGGTGCTACCCCCATTCCTACTTTCCTTCTCCTCTCTTCAACTCTTCCCCGCCCTTCTACTTCCATCTCCCTCTACTCTACCTTGATTCTTTTTTATTTATTTGTCTCATTCTTTTCAGCAAAAATTGTAAATTGTAAATTTCTATGATTCTCTTGATTAAAGTGATTGAGTTGTACACAAACATCTGCCATCTTTACCAGATGTACTTATCAATGCTCTTTTACTGATATGGTTACTTTATCAAACACTGTTTGTTAAGGCCCCGTCACACACAGCGATCTCGCTAGCGAGATCGCTGATTTTGTGATGCCACAGCGATCTCGCAAGCGAGATCGCTGTGTGTGACGGGGATCAGCGACCGGCCCCCCTGCCGGTTGTCGCTGATTGTCCTGGGCCATTTTTTCATCGCTGGTCTCCCATTGGCCAGCACGCATCGCTGCGTGTGGCAGCGAGAGACCAGTGATCAGCGACACTGGACGCTAGTTTCTAATGTAAACATCGGGTATCCAGGAGCCACGGCTCCGGGATACCCGCTGTTTACCTTGGAAACCGGTGTACATGCTGGTTTCCAAGGTAAACAGCGGGTATTCAAGAGCCGCGGCTCATGGATACCCGATGTTTACATTAGAAACCAGCTTGCTCGCTGGTCCTGATTGCTGGAGGGGCTGTCTATGTGACAGCTCACCAGCGATCAGCCTAATGATGTCCCAGCGATCCCATCCATGTCAGATCGTTGGTGGGATCGTTGGGACATCGTTATGTGTAACGGGGGCTTTACTTTCAAATTTCTCAATAAAAAGAACGTTGAAAGAAAGAAAAGCAGAGTCTCTTAGAAGGAAAGATGGTCAGAAGTTCACAAATCTTTATACATTAGTGTCTAAAAAGTATGGAGCAATTTCAGAAAAATGTTCTGCAACGTAAAAATTGCCACATTTTCAATATCCCACCAGCTACAGTACATAATATCATTAGAAAATTCTAAGATTCTGGAGAAATCCATGTGCACAAGGGACTAGGAAGATAGTTAAAGGGAATCTGTCAGTAGACTCAACCCTCCTAAGGCCTCTATATGGGTATGTAGGTCAAAGTTTAATAAAATTATACCTGAAATCCAATGCATTATCACAAAGAAATCCACAATTTTCTTAATATATATTAGTAGCTCTGTATGTCAGCAGATCCCTCGCGCTCCTGGACGGCTCCGGATCTTCGGCAGGTCACCCATCGTCCTCCACTGGTCATGAGGGGCAGGGTGTCACCTCTGGGGGGTGGAGCTTGCGGGGGTGCTCGCTCAAGTCAATTTATCACATTTTAGGAGATGCACTGTTAGAATAGCTCGGAGGCGGGACACCGCACCCAGTGGTTATGCTGTGGGGGGACCCCGGGATGCCTGGTCCTCTGGTTTTAGCTGCTGCTAGCTGTTGTGAGTCACCACCTTCCTCCGGTGTCTCTGTGGTCCTGGGGTGGAGATTTGACATTGCCCCAACATGTCAGGTGACTGCTGGGAGGCAGATTTCCACCTTTTGCTGCTGATTATTTACACTTCTGGTGGGTGGTTAAGTTCAGTTTTTCTGTGCTTCTGAGGAGGTTCATGCTTCGGTGCCTGTGCTTGGTTTATTAATGTTCACTTAAGTTTATGGAGTTGCACTGCAGTTTTTTGGTTATGGTGTGTTTGCCCTGTCTGCTGTTTGTGTGTCCGGTCATCAGCGGCAGTGCTGCTGGTCGCCTGGGAAGGGCTCTGCTAAAGTTCCCCCTTGCCATTACCGGGAGGTGGGTGAAGATTATACCTGACCATCAAGGATGAGCGACAGTGCGACGGCTAGAACTAAGTGTGACCGACACACTGCTGTTTCTGGCTAGGTCATTTTACCATCACCCAGCATAACAATATGTAAATTATGTAAATGAGGTGTTAAGATGAATATACCAGGTATAGATCTTCTTGAGAATTTGCCTCCAGAGCTTATTTTAAATTAATTACCAGTGCGAGACGTATAATGAATGACAGTCTGTTTTCCTGGTCTACATGTCTCGCATTGGTGACCCCGGCTTTCATTTTAAAATAAGATTGGAGGCAGATTCTGGAATATGATATTACAGATATCAAGGTATCATTTTATTCACCTTTTTATGAGGTATATGCCTATTTTGACAGATTGGGAGGGTAGATCCTACTGACATGCT
Organism: Dendrobates tinctorius; assembly: GCF_039654945.1. Lineage (NCBI taxonomy): Eukaryota > Metazoa > Chordata > Amphibia > Anura > Dendrobatidae > Dendrobates > Dendrobates tinctorius. The sequence goes on from NW_027361672.1 coordinate 5,799,464, forward strand.
TGAGATCTACAGGCCCTCCAGTTGCACTGCATCCAAAACATACATTATTCGGTGATTACTGTGATTACTACTGTCTCCTTCCCCACCATCCTGTAGCATGTAAACCTAAAAGGGCAGGGTCCTCTCCCCTGTGTATCAGTCGGTTAGTTTGTTTACTGTAAGTGATATCTGTAATTTGTATGTAACCCCTTCTTATGTACAGCACCATGGAATCAATGGTGCTATATAAATAAATAATAATAATAATAATAATTACCTGTTCATTGTGTGCATTATTGCACTTTCACTATATTTGCATTTTTCAGGGTGTTTAACTAGTGTTGGTTCCTTTTACCTTATGTATACCTTCCAGTATATCTTTGATTTCTCCTATATTTCTGTGAAATGTGCATTTTTACCCACCTTCCATCTTTGGTACTTAACATTACCTTCCCTTATTATTATTATTAGGTATTAAGGTAATTTTCATTTTATTTAATGAATAGGTGTTTGTTTAAATCTTATAATAATAAATTTTATTTTTATAGCGCCGACATATTCCGCAGCACTTTACATTTCAGAGGGGATTTGTACAGACAATAGACATTACAGCATAACAATAATCACATACAGTAGATTATAACAAATACCAAGAGGAGTGAGGGCCCTGCTCGCAAGCTTACAGTCTATGAGGAAAGAGGGAGACACGAAAGGTGGGTGGTAACAGTTGCTCTGATTGTATGGACCAGCCATAATGTGAAGTGTGTAACAGTACAGACACAGAGGGCTAATGGATGCATAAAGCATGTGGGAACATGATGCTGGGAACCTGGTTATGGTAAAACTTTTGGCTCTGCCACACAGGGATAGGTTAGGTTAATGTGTTGAGGCGATAGGCCAGTCTGAATAAATGCGTTTTCAGGACACGCTTAAAATTGTGGGGATTGGGGACTAATCGTATTGACCTGGGAAGTGCATTCCAAAGAATTGGCGCGGCACGTGTAAAGTCTTGGAGACGGGAGTGGGAGGTTTTGACTATTGAGGATACTAACCTCAGGTCATCAGCAGAACGGAGGGCGCGGGTAGGGTGGTATACTGAAACAAGGGAGGAGATGTAGGGTGGTGCTGAGCCATGGAGGGCTTTGTGGGTGAGGGTAATAAGTTTATACTGAATTCTGGAGTGGATGGGTAGCCAGTGTAATGACTGGCACAAGGTAGAGGCATCGGTGTAACGATTGGTGAAGAATATGATCCTGGCTGCAGCATTCAAGACAGATTGGAGAGGGGAGAGTTTGGTAAGAGGGAGACCGATTAGAAGAGAGTTACAATAGTCGAGACGAGAATGAATAAGAGAAACAGTAAGAGTTTTTGCAGAGTCAAAAAATCTTCAGGTTAACCATTTTTTCGGTGCTCACTTACCTTTCGCATGATCAGTATAGGCACAGATTAGATATTAGAAGAAACTTTTTGACAGTGAGGATGATCAATGAGTGGAACAGGCTGCCACGAGAGGTGGCGAGTTCTCCTTCCATGGAAGTCTACAAACAGAGGCTGGACAGACATCTGTCTGAGATGGTTTAATGAATCCTGAATTGAGCAGGGGGTTGGACACAATGACCCTGGAGGTCTCTTCCAACTCTAACATTCTATGTCTGTGTGTGCTATGTTGGATTTTCATCTTTCTCTTCTTTCCTTCTTTTTACTGTAACTAATAAACATTTATACTGTTTGCATTGAACTGCTTCCCAGCACAATTTTTTTCCTTGGTTTTTGGATGGAGCAAAACAATTTGCAAGACTCTGGTCCAGTGGCCATGTTAGTACTCCTTGGTAGCCAAGGCAGAGTACTGCGATAATTCTACTACCTGCTGGAATCCTCGGTGTCTCATTCTCGGTGCCTCATGGCGTCATGACATCATGGCGTGATGCATGCCCGGCTGCATTCATTATAAAGAGTAATTTCCTGCTTTTTAAAAATGATTTAATTTTCAAGTTATATCCTACCGTATATTTTATGATGAATTAAAAACCGTAAGTCATTTGGTGAGCACTTTCTGCCAGAAGGAACAGTACTGCATAGGGATGTAATATTCATTAACCTGACCATTCATCTATTTTTGTATGCCGCTGGTTGCAGCACTTCTGCCATTCATCAAACAATTCCTTTGCAAAAGGTATTCTGGGGTATGTTCAAAAGACTGAAAGAAAGAATAAAGGAAAAAAATAACATTAAGAACTACTGAAAGTGACCTCATATACAAAGGCGAGCACCACATTTACACTACTGAAAAATGACACAATGATCTTTCCAGAAACTTTACTTTCATTAAAGGTTTCATTAAATGATGATCAGATCTGAATATCCAGAATATTTCTAGTTTCTAATACATTTAGCTCTGGTGGTTTCAGCTTCTTATTGAGAACTGGAAATCATATTAGCTTGAGGTCACTTTATTGGCAAAATAGGCAGAAAACTAAAACTGTTCTGGACGAGGTTACATCAATAAGTATATATTAGATTATTTTCTAATATTTCTTATTTTGGAATGAAATGTAATTTGTGATTTTTTTTTCCAATAATGAGTAAAATGTTGCTTTTTAGTAGTTTGCCAGTGTATTTACTAACTTTTAAGGAGCAACTGACACTAATTTAGTCATGTGGCAAATCTTAGGAAAAAATGTCTTGAAGACCAAGTGCTCTATTTGCAGCAGCAGAAGGCACAGCTCCCAGAACAGAAAACCACTTACTAAGCAACTGGCAAAAATACCGCAAACTGTGTCCAAAACTGGCATTTGGGTCTTGTGACAAGAAGCCCACCTTGTTCTCTACTGCAGAAACCACTGCGTCACATGCACCACAGCATCATAGAAAACGTGCCATTTCCCAGTAACTAGTAAAATATAGTACACTCATAGGATGACAGTAAGAATAGAAATAACACCCTAGGAGAGCTGGATGCACGTAATACAGAAATAATAACATGGTAAAAATAGGTACAGTTTCATTAAAGCAACTTGAACCAAGTGGCCTACAGCCAGCACTGACAGAATTGTGTCATATAGAGCAAAATGACTACCATCCAATATACATACACATAAAGAAAAGAGCTACAGTAATATTTTACTGTAATGCTGCCAAATATGATATATAAATACAATTCTGATCATAAATAAGTACACCCCAACAGATTTGACAGAAACTTTAATTTCTTTTCAGAATCAACATTTTCTATGAGATACCGGGACTGGGAAACTGAAACCTGCGTATCTCAGAAAGGAAACCAATTTCTGTCAGTGACCAAGGATAATTATCTGTCACAACTTGTGCAGGGCCCAACTAGAGGGACAGCCCTTCTGGACTTAATTTTAAGCAACAGGCCAGATAGAATAACAGCAGTACGAGTCGATGGGCACCTAGGGAACAGTGACCACAATATAATACAATTCCACTTGTCCTTCAGTAAGGTGCCCTGGAAGGGGGTTACAAAAATGCTGAATTTCAGGAAAGCAAAGTTTGATCAGCTTAGGGAGGACCTTCGCCGAACTGATTGGGACAATGTCCTCAAAAATAGGAGCACAGAAAATAAATGGGAAATATTTAAATCAGTTTTACACTCCCACTGCGAGCTAGCCATACCGTACAGAAATAAAAGGGCTAGGAACAGGAGAACACCAATGTGGCTAAATAAGGATGTAAAAAGGGCAATAAATAACAAGAACAAGGCATTTAAGAAGCTAAAACAAGAAGGCAATGAAGAAGCATTAAAAAGTTATAGAGAAAAAAATAAAATGTGTAAAAAACAAATACATTTAGCAAAAGTGGAAACTGAGAGACTCATTGCTAAGGAAAGTAAAACAAACCCCAAACTATTCTTTAATTATATAAACAGGAAAATGATTAAAATTGATGGTGTCGGCCCTTTAAAGAACAATGAGGATGAAATCATAGAGAGCGACGTGGGAAAAGCAAATGTTTTTAATATTTTTTTCTCAACAGTGTTCACACAGGAAAAGGCTTTGCCAGGGGAAATGCAGAGTGATAATGTAAACTCCCCATTAAGTATTACCTGCCTAACCCAGGAAGAAGTGCAGAACCGCCTTAGTAAGATTCAAATTGACAAATCACCAGGCCCTGATGGCATTCACCCTCGGGTATTAAGGGAGTTAAGTAATGTGATAGACAGGCCTCTATTCCTTATATTTAAAGACTCTATAGAAACAGGGTCTGTTCCTTTTGATTGGCGGCAAGCAAATGTGGTACCAATATTCAAAAAGGGGTGTAAAAGGGAACCTGGAAACTATAGGCCAGTAAGCTTAACATCTGTTGTGGGTAAAATTTTTGAAGGGTTTCTAAGGGATACCATTATGGAATATCTCAATGTTAATAAATGTTTAACTCCATATCAACATGGATTTATGAAGGATCGCTCCTGTCAAACTAACCTGATCAGCTTCTATGAGGATGTAAGCTCTCAAGAGGACCAAGGAGAATCATTGGATGTCATTTATCTTGACTTCTCTAAAGCATTTGACACTGTCCCTCATAAAAGATTGGTAAGTAAGATGAGAAAGCTTGGGCTAGGGGAAAATGTGTGTAGATGGGTAGGTAGCTGGCTTAGTGATAGAAAACAAAGAGTGGTTATTAATGGTGCATACTCAGATTGGGCCAGGGTTACTAGTGGGGTACCACAGGGTTCTGTATTGGCCCCCTACTATTTAATATATTTATTAATGATCTAGTGGATGGCTTACAGAGTAAAATATCAGTATTTGCAGATGATGCAAAACTATGTAAGGTAGTTAACACAAAGGAGGACAGTTTGCAACTACAGACAGATTTGAGTAAATTGGAGAATTGGGCTGAAAAATGGCAAATGAGGTTTAACAAAGATAAGTGTAAGGTTATGCACATGGGAAGGAGAAACAGATGGTATAATTACTTACTAAATGGGAAACTGCTGGGGAAATCAGACATGGAAAAAGAATTAGGCATCTTAGTCAATAAGAAGCTAAATTGGAGTGCCCAGTGTCAGACAGCAGCCACCAAAGCAAATAGGGTCATGGGATGCATTAGAAGAGGTCTGGGGACACGAGATGAAAACATAATTCTCCCGCTGTACAAATCACTCATCAGACCACACTTGGAGTATTGTGTGCAATTTTGGATGCCGGTGCTCAAGAAAGACATTACTGAACTTGAAAGGGTTCAAAGGCGAGCTACTAAAATGATAAATGGAGTTGGTTCACTACAATACCCAGAAAGGTTATCAAAATTAGGTCTATTTACTCTAGAAAAGAGAAGACTTAGGGGAGACCTAATATATATGTACAAGTATATCAGAGGGCATCTCTCCAATGAACTGTTTGTACCAAGGACTGTGTCAAGAACAAGGGGGCAATCTCTTCGTTTGGAGGAAAGACAATTTCTGCACCAGCATAGAAGAGGGTTATTCATGGTAAGAGCAGTGAGGCTCTGGAATTCTCTTCCTGAGAAAGTGGTGATGGCCAATTCACTGAATGAATTTAAGAAAGGAATGGATGCTTTTCTTGTGAGTAACAGTATAGAAGGTTACGAATAACATAATATTATAGGTAGATGGTTGTCCCAGCTTAGGGGAAGGAATTATTTTCCCTATAGAGAAAATTGGCTTCTACTCTGTGGGTTTTTTGCCTTCCCCAGGATCAACAATGCAGAACAGCTGCACTAAAAATAGGCTGATCTAGATGGACATAAGGTCTTCCTTCAGCCTTCAAAACTATGTTACTATGTTACTGTAGGGTCGGTGGCCGAGCTGGGGGGGTGGTCCCTCATCATACCGCGCAGAGATGGAGGCCATTTTCGGGTACAACAGGTCCAAGTTTAATCGTGCTCTCGGCCCTCACATTACAACACAGTACCTCACTCATGGCCCTCCGTGTCCAGGGCCGCTTCACACACCGTGTTTTTCGCCTGGGACGTATATATACGTCCTGTCCCTTTTTCCTTGCTGACACACTGACAGCTTTCGACACTGTGGCTGCCATAGGCCTAATCACCGACAGTCCTTTCACTGGTCAAACGTCATCCTTAACACGGTATGCCTACTCTCTTTTACTCGTCTCTGTTGCGGTATTCCTGTCAGGACCACCCCCTTGACATTCTCTCTCCTCAGTCCCCCTGGTTTGGATTCTCCTCACAGCGCACAGACTGTCGTAGTCCTCCTGTCACTGGAGCTCCCCCTGGGGACTGGAACTTTCTGGAACCCTCCCTCAGTATTTATAGCATTCCCGGTCCCCTGTCACTGTAACTCCGCCCCCATGACCAACGGTTTCTAAAGCCCTAAGCTGATGTCAAGTCCTTTGCTCACACTCCTCCCTGCCATCTAATGGTCAACCCAAGGTACTGCACGTCCACTACACTTTCCTAGCTGTTTCCCCATTGTAGTAACTGTCACCTATCTAAACTGTGCAAACCTATCTTTCTCTATTCTGACATGTCCGTCCGTCCGGTCACCTTCCCTACATTACCATACTGCAAAAAACTCCTTAAAACGTGGGCCATTAATTGCTAACAAGATTTGTTTTTTTGCATACCCAAAAAAAGTATTTTTCGGACTATAAGGCGCACCTGACCATAAGATGCACTTAGGTTTTAGAGGAGGAAATTAGGAAAAAAAACTGAAGAAATAATGTGGTCAACTATGTACTTAATTATCCCCTATCCTGGTAAATATGGTCCCCTCATTCCCATCCGGGTACACATGGCCCCTCATCCCTATCCTGGTATGCATGGCACCCTTATCCCTATCCTGATATGCATGGCCCTCATCTCCATCCTGGTATTCATGCCTCCTCATCCCTAGCCTGGTATGCATGATCCCCTTGTCCCCATCCTTGTAGGAATGGTCCTCCTCAACTTATCCTGGCAGGAATGATCGCCCTCATCCCTATTCTGGTATGCAGGGTCCTCATCTTGTCCAAGTATGCATGGCCCCTCCTTAACCTAGTATGATTGGCCCCACCCCAGTCCTGGTATGCATGGCCCCATCCTTATCCTGGTATGATTGGCCCCATCCCAGTCATGGTATGCATGGCCCCATCCTTATCCTGGTATGATTGGCCCCATCCCAGTCCTCGTGTAATGTGAGGCATTCTGCTGTTTATTAATGTGCACTGTAATGTATTTGCCAAGCCTTGTAATGTGTTGTATATTGTGCCTTAGCTTAGGGGTAGATTAGTAGGTAGTGCAGGATTATAGGAGATTAGAAAAGAGTGGGCCACATTATAGATAGAATATAGGATAGATGTAAGAGAAAGAAGATTCAGGCACCAAAGGAGTTAAGTTGATGGGAGGGGTACAGAGCAGGGCAGCAGGCTACAGGGGGAGATATAGAGATACTTCCTGATTAAGTTCACTTGCAGACAGGGGCATCCTGCCCTGCGGGCAAGGAGTATATTGCTATGGAACAGCCTCAGACTGAGAAGAGAAAGCTGTTATGGAGGAGAGGAGCCCCAGGATAGGGGCCAGTGTGCACGGCCACCAATGAACAGAGGTCAACTCAAGGAGTATTCGGGGTCTATGACCAGGGCAGGTGGAGCTGAGAGAGGATACCTAGCACATCTTCCTTTTTAAGCCAGACCTGGGACTGAGGGGAAACTGGTGGTGAGCCTGGAGTACGTGTGGAACAAAGTAACTGCAGGAGATCGAAGAAGTTGTCAGGATGAATAAGATCTGTCTGAAGGACAGGGAAAGTGAGGAGATGCCACTCTGTGTGAACTGCGCTGCTGGTTTGATGGATGCCTTGCTGTTTATTAAAGTTCATGTGTTGGAGAAAGACCCCATCTTTGAAGTGATTTGCAAAGCCTACAAGGTAGCAGCTGAAAAGAATATGACAGACCCTGTGTGTGCTGTGGAGCATGATACACATGCTGTTAAAAGAACTTTATAGGACTTTTCATGAGCAAGGTGCCGGGGTGCTCACTGACCGTTACTTAGTGGACTCGACCATGGCTACCGCCCTTTTAAGTTTCGGCTAATGTGACTGCCAGCAGTAGCAGGAAGCCGGTGACTGACACTGCGCACTACTGAAGAGCAATGAATGCTCAATGCTCTCTGCAATGAACAGTGAGTATTCTGGCAGCTGTGCTCTGCTTGTGATCAGCGCATGATGTCCCTGCCATGCGCTGCTTACAAGCATTAATCAGCTGCTGGCAAGGAGCAGGACACTACGAGGAAGTGGAGGAAGGTATGTGTAATGTTTTTTTTTTTATCTTTTCTGATGGGGCCATGCATACCATGACCAGGATGGGGCCAATCATACCAGAATAAGGATGGGACCAGTTATACCAGGAACGGGATGGGGCCAATCATACCAGAATAAGAATGGAACCAATCATACCAGGAATAGGATGGGGCCAATCATACCAGGATGCCAAAAAGAAATGAATATTCATTGCCCTCCACGCCCACGGGTGTGGAATGCAGTGAATATTCATTTCTCATTAGCAGCGGACACAGGAGTTAGCCAGAGCCGTCGACTCCTGCCTCTGTGACCTGCTGCTCCGCCGAAATCACTCCCCCACTTCCCCACCAGAGCCGGGCCATCCAGACCATAAGACACCCCACCATTTTCCTCCACATTTTGGGAGGAAAAAACTGCGTCTTAGGCTACTTTCACACTAGCGTTACCAAGCACAGTGCAGGGCCATCGCTAAGCTCCGCCCCTGGCCTTGCCTCCTCCGGTCAGCTCCTCCTCTGGGCGCATGACGCTGCATGCGACCAGTGTACCCTATATTTAGCATTAGGTACGCTGACCGTGCGCTGGTGCACTTTTGCCGGCGCATACGTCCTTTTGGCGCTGCCCCGACGTGCACCAAACACACCCTGTTGCATTTTGGTGTGCCCGGCAGTCCCGTACAGACCCCCGGCAGTCCCGTACAGACCCCCGGCAGTCCCGCACAGACCCCCGGCAGGCCCGCACAGACCCCCGGCAGGCCCGCACAGACCCCCGGCAGGCCCGCACAGACCCCCGGCAGGCCCGCACAGACACCCGGCAGCCGGCACAGAACCCCGGCAGGCCCGCACAGACCCCCAGCAGTCCGCACAGACCCCCGGCAGCTGGCACAGACCCCCGGCAGGCCCGTACAGATCCCCGGCAGGCCCGTACAGACCCCCGGCAAACCCGCACAGACCCCCGACAGGCCCGCACAGACCCCCAGCAGTCCGCACAGACCCCCGGCAGCCGGCACAGACCCCCGGCAGGCCCGTACAGATCCCCGGCAGGCCCGTACAGACCCCTGGGAGACCCGCACAGACCCCCGGCAGGCCCGCACAGACCCCCGGCAGGCCCGTACAGACCCCCGGCAGTCCGCACAGACCCCCGGCAGGCCCGTACAGATCCCCGGCAGTCTGCACAGACCCCCGGCAGGCCCGTACAGATCCCCGGCAGTCCCGTACAGACCCCCGGCAGTCCGCACAGACCTCCGGCAGACCCGCACAGACCCCCGGCAGGCCCGCACAGACCCCCAGCAGTCCGCACAGACCCCCAGCAGTCCGCACAGACCCCCGGCAGGCCCGTACAGATCCCCGGCAGTCCCGTACAGACCCCCGGCAGACCCGCTCAGACCCCCGGCAGACCCACACAGACCCCCGGCAGTCCGCACAGACCTCCGGCAGCCGGCACAGACCCCCGGCCGGCCCGTACAGATCCCCGGCAGTCTGCACAGACCCCCGGCAACCTGCACAGACCCCCGGCAGACCCGCACAGACCACGCATCATGATGACATCATTTCAGCAGCCAATCACAGCCACAACAGTGGCTCATTGCATTATGGGAACTTCCGATTCCGGTATCCGATATTGTAAAAATATCGGTACTCGGTATCGGAATTCCGATACAGCGAATATCGGCCGATACCCGATATTTGCAGTATCGGAATGCTCAACACTAGTCATAAGTATTCAGACCCTTTGCGCAGTATTGTAGAAGCACCCTTTTGAGCTAGTACAGCCATGAGTCTTCTTGGGAATGATGCAACACATTTTTCACACCTGGATTTGGGGATCCTCTGCCATTCTTCCTTGCAGATCCTCTCCAGTTCTGTCAGGTTGGATGGTGAACATTGGAGGACAGCCATTTTCAGGCCTCTCCAGAGATGCTCAATTGGGTTTAGGTCAGGTTTGTGGCTGGGCCAGTCAAAATTGGTCAACGATTTGTTCTGAAACTATTCCTTTGTTATTTTATCTGTGTGCTTAGGGTCATTGTCTTGTTGGAAGGTGAACCTTCGGTCAAGTCTGAGGTCCAGAGCACTCTGGAAGAGGTTTTCATCCAGGATATCTCTGGGGCACCATGATGGCTCAGGGGTTAGCACTGCAACCTTGTAGCACTGGAGTCCTGGGTTCAAATCCCACCAAGGACAACATCTGCAAGGAGTTTGTATACTGATAGGGAATTTAGATTGTGAGCCCTAATGGGAATTAATGGCACTATATAAGTGAATAAAATAAATACTTGGCCCCATTCATGTTCCATTCAATTGCAACCAGTTGTTCTGGAGCTGAAAAAAACACCAAAACATTATGCTGCCACCACCATGTTTCACTGTTGGGATTGTGATGAGCAGTGCCTGGTTTTCTCCACACACACCGCTTAGAATTATCACCAAAAAGTCCTATCTTCATTTCATCAGACCAGAGAATCTTACTTCTCATAGTCTGGGAGTCCTTCAAGTTTTTTTTTTTAGCGAACTCTATGCGGGCTTTCATATGTCTGGCACTGAGGAGAGGCTTTCGTCGGGCCACTCTGCCATAAAGGCCTGACTGGTGGAGGGCTGCAGTGATAGTTGACTTTGTTGAACTTTCTCCCATCACCCTACTGCATCTGTGGAGCTCAGCCACAGTGATCTTGGGGTTCTTCTTTACCTCTCTCACCAAAGCTCTTCTCCCAAGATTGCTCAGTTTGGCTAGTGGCCAGGTCTAAGAAGACTTCTGGTGATCCTAAACTTCTTCCATTTAAGGATCATGGAGGCCACTGTGCTCTTTGGAACCGTGAGGCTGACTTCACACGTAGCGTTTTTTTCGCATTTTAAACGCGCGATTTTGCCGCAAAAACGCAAAAAAATAAGCATCCCATGGGATTCCGCAATGCTGTGGTTTTTCCGTGGCGGAATCGCTTCTCGGAGAAAAAAGCAGCATGCTCATTAATTTAGCGGAATCGTGGTGATCCCGCACCCATAGGAATGCATTGTTCTGCTTACTTTCCGCATGTGGCTGTGCACACCATGCGAAAAGTAAGCAGAACATTTGCGGATGGTATCCACGGTCCGGAGGAGAGGAGACTGTCCTCCGGGCTCTGGGCACCATATCCCTGTAAAAAATAGAATTTAAAATAAAAAATATTGTTATCCTTACCTTCCGGCGTCCCGCACAGCCTTCCCGCCTCTCTCCACACTCCCGGTCCCAGTAATCCTTTGCGAGAATGACCGTGATGGCGACCGCTCTCGCGGGATCGCGATGTCTCGCGGTCATTCGCGATGATGTCGGAGCGCAACGTCATTGTGGTCATTCTTGCAAAGGATTACTGGGACCGGGAGCGTGGAGAGAGGCGGGAAGGCTGTGCGGGACGCCGGAAGGTAAGAATAGCAATATTTTTAATTTTTTTAATTATTTTTTACTACTGATGTTGCATAGGCAGCATCAGTAGTAAAAAGTTGGTCACACTCATCAAACACTATATTTGACGAGTGTGACCAACCTGTCAATCAGTTCTCCAAGCGATGCTCCAGATCGCTTGGAAAACGCTAGCATTCTGCAAGCTAATTACGCTTGCAAAATGCTAGTTTTTCTGTGGGAAAATCGCGGGAATTTAAAATGCGATTTTCCCGCGGAATGGATTCCGGAATTCTCGAGGTAATTTCTGCGAGAGTTCCGCTACGTGTGAACGTAGCCTGAGTACTGCAGAATTTTTTTTGCAACCATGGCCATATCTGTGCCTTGCCACAATTCTGTCTCTAAGCTCCCTGGCCAGTTCCTTTGACCTCATGATTTTCATTTGGTCTGACGATGTACGTTACACATGGGGGAATAATAGTCAATTCTACTGTTTTTGTGCAAAAAGAGGACATGAGCATTACTGTAGGGATACAGGGGAGCAACACTACTGTGTTGTATTTTATTTTGGGGTGTACTGTTAAGAATCTTATGATACTGTAGAATTGGGGGGAAGGTGGATCTAATAGTGATCATCAGCCATAGATGTCTATGTGTATCATTTTGCAGAGACGAGTCATGGCAGTCTGAGCCAGATAAAGAAAATACAATTTTATTACTTAACATGGAGAAAACACTGGTGAGTATCTTGAGTCACTTGCACTTTATTTACTGATACTTTCCACTATACGGTCATTGTATGAAGGTAGTATTAATGATAGTACAGTGGTTTATATTCAGTATGATGGTATTATTCAGTCACTATTTTCTGGTAATATATGGTCATGTGTGGTGGTATTTGTTTCTTAGAAGTAGTCAGGGCCAGACTTGCCATCTGGCAAATGCCAGAAGGGCCTGTCTGGTCGTGGGCCACCTTGTCTACTGAGTTATTAGCAGAATCGGTGTTCTCAAGACACGGATACTGTTAAGAGTTGTGACGGAGCACAAAGTCACTGACTCTGTCTCTTACCCCAGCAGGCCACAGGTATCATTAGAAATATTGGTCTTGTAGTAAATCTTGCTTTCCTCCATCCAGGGTAATATTAGTAATATATCCCATCTGGTGCTGGGGGATGGGGATAGCATGGGCTTGTGTGATTTGAAATGCCAGGGCTGAATTTCAGTCCCAGTCCGTACCTGGAAGTAGTATTATTAGTCTTGTTATGTTGGACTTTTCTCAGTAATAGTATGGGGATATTTGTTATTTGTTAACAATAATACTATATTATTTAGAAATATTGCTTAGAAAATTCTTATTTCTGTGTTTTTCTGCCAGATTTACATATTGTATTTATGTATTTATAGGATCAAACACAAACTCTATCAAAGTTACTAGGGCTCAAACATCTGAGGAACATTTTGGTGGTGTTGGAGGTCAAATGTTGCACTGGGGTACATAGGATTCTAGTTATGTCACTAGAAATTTCCATACCAATGGATCTACGATTGGTCTAATTTGTCCTGCAAGTGAAATTAGATGTCACATTCCAAGCCTAAGGCATAAAACAGTGTCCACACAAACCATCAAAAGTTTGCATGGCATTGGGCTACCAGCCAGACGTCCAGCTACAGAGCAAGACGGCAATGTAGTCTGGAGTGGAAGCATTTTGATGCAGATTTCACACAGCTTTTTAATGTGATTTTCAGTGCAGAAATGCTGACATTCTGCATTCAAAGATGCAATTGCGTTTTTTACATGCATTTTTCAGGCTTTCCATAAAAGCTTTAACCCCTTAATGACCAAGCCCTTTTGTAGGTTAATGACCGGGCCTTAATTTTGAAATCAGACCACTGTCACTTTATGTGCTTATAACTCTGGAATGCTTCAATGGATCCCGCTGATTCTGACATTGTTTTTTCATGACATATTGTATTTCATGTTAGTGGTAAAAGTTATTCGATATAACTTGCGTTTATTTATGAAAAAAACAGAAATATAGCGAAAATTTTTAAAATTTTGTAATTTTCAAACTTTTAATTTTTATGCCCTTAAATCAGAGACATATGTCACAAAAAATAGTTAATAAATAACATTTCCCACTTGTCTACTTTGCTTCAGCAAAATTTTGAGACCACCTCACATTTGAAGTCACTTTGAGGGGTCAATATGACAGAAAATACCCAAAAGTGACACCATTCTAAAAACTGCACCCCTCAAGCTGTTCATACCCACATTCAAGAAGTTTATTAACCCTTTAGGTACTTCACAAGAACTGACGCAATGTGGAAGGAAAAAATTAACATTTAACTTTTTTTCCCCAAAATTTTTCTTTGGACAATTTTTTTTTTATTTTGTCAAGGGTTTCAGGAGAAAATGAATCACAATATTTGTTTTGCAATTTCTCCTGAGTACACCGATACCCCATATGTGGAGGAAGACCAATCTTTAGGTGCACGGCAGTGGTCAGAAGGGAAAGAGCATCATTTGAGATTTTGAATGTCAAATTGGCTGGAATCGAGAGCGGACACCATGTCACGTTTGGAGAGACCCTGATGTACCTAAACAGTGGAAACCCCCCCATAAGTGACCCCATTTTGGAAACTAGACCCCCACAGAACTTATCTAAATGTCTGGTGAGCACTTTGAACCCCCAGGGGCTTCACAAAAGGTTATAACGTAGAGCCATAAAATTAAAAAAATCATTTTTTGTCCAGAAAAATGATCTTTTCATCCCCAATTTTTACTTTCCCAAGGGTAAAAGGACCCCAGAAGTTGTTGTACAATTTGTTCTTAGTACGCAGATACCCCATATGTGGGGGTAAACCACTGTGTGGGAGCATGGCAGAGCTCAGAAGGGAAGGAGCGCCGTTTGACTTTTTCAATGCAAAATTGGCTGGAATTGAGATCGGACGCCATGTCACGTTTGGAGAGACCTTGATGTGCCTAAACAGTGGAAACCCCCACAAGTGACACCATTTTGGAAACTAGACCCCCCCAAGGAGCTTATCTAGATGTGGGTGAGCACTTTGAACCCCCAATTGCTTCACAGAAGTTTATAACGTAGAGCCGTGAAAATAAAATAATCATATTTTTTTTTCACAAAAATGATCTTTTTGTCCACAAATTTTTATTTTCACAAGGGTAACCGGAGAAATAGGACCCCAAAAGTTGTTGTGCAATTTGTTCTGAGTACGCAGATACCCCATATGTGGGGGGTAAACCACTGTGTGTGTGGGTGCATAGCAAAGCTCAGAAGGGAAGGAGCGCCTTTTGACTTTTTCAACGCATAATTGGCTGGAATTGAGATTGGTCGCCATGTCACGTTTGGAGAGACCCTGATGTGCCTAAACAGTGGAGACACCCCACAAGTGACACCATTTTGGAAACTAGACCCCCAAGGAGCTTATCTAGATGTATGGTGAGCACTTTGAACCCCCAAGTGCTTCACAGAAGTTTATAACGTAGAGCCGTGAAAATAAAATAATCATATTTTTTTTCACAAAAATGATCTTTTTGCCCAAAAATTTTTATTTTCACAAGGGTAACAGGGGAAATAGGACCCCAAAAGTTGCTGTGCAATTTTTTCTGAGTACGCTGATACCCCATATGTGGGGTGGAACCACTGTTTGGGCGCATGGCAGAGCTCAGAAGGGAAGGAGCGCCGTTTTGGAATGCAGACTTCGATGGAATGGTCTGCGGGCGTCATGTTGCGTTTGCAGAGCCCCTGATGTGCCTAAACATGTGCTCATTTTTTGCAGGACAAGATGAGGTTTTCAGTGGTACCATGTTTATTTATAGCCGTCTTTTTGATCGCGTGTTATTGCACTTTTTCCAAGCGTTATGATGATACCGCTTGGAAAAAGTATAATGTGCTACTTTTTTGTGTTTTTTTTTTACGTCGTTCACTGAAGGATTTAACTAGGGTGACGCTTTTATAGATGGGATTTTTACGGACGCGGTGATACCAAACATGTGTATTTTTTTGTTTATTTTTTTACATAAAAATGTATTTTTAGGGGATTTTTTAAATTATTTTTTACATTTTTTTACATATTTTTTTAAAACATGTTTTTTTTTACCTTGTCCCTTCATGGGACTTTCACTTTAGGTATAAATAATACATTACAATGCTCCAGCATTGTACTGCATTATACCTATGCTGAAAGCTGCTGACACCATGCTGTGAGCATGGTCTCAACAGCTTTCCATAGGTGGATGACCCGGAGGTTGTCATGACACCTATGGGTCATCATGGCACAGGTTGGGCCCCACGATTACATCACGAGGATGCCGACCTGAGGCAGAGGGAGCCCCCTACCCTCTGCCTCCCCCCTCTGAACGCTGCGATCGCCTTGATCGCAGCACTCAGGGGGTTAACAGCGGGGTGCAGCGGGGACGCCACTCCCAGCTGTCAGTGCAGTAGTTCAGCCCCTGCAGCACTGAGCTCCTGCACTGAGATCGGGCAGGAGAGGCTGATATTTCAGCCTCTCCTGCCCGATCGCTGCTGTGTTTGGTCGGTCAGATTGACTGACCAATCACAACGCTTGGGGTGCAGGGACCAACTGCAAGGGTCCCTGCACCCCCTGCCATGCCTGACAGCTGTCGGCACTGAACTGTCACTGCGTGTTTACATGCAGTGACAGTTCAAAGGCAGGACTGTGCACGTCCATAGACATTAAGGTGTTAAGAAACAAACGCTCCAAAAACAAACTATTCAGCAATGTTTTTAAACGCACAGTGGACACACAAAAACAGCAGACAAAAGCAACTTGTAAACTAAATGAGAACATAGCCTTAGATTATGCAATATGCTAAAAAAAGAGAATGGATCGTACCTCCAAAAATCATACTTTGCTCTAATGTCGCTAGGCAAAAATTTTATAACTGAACATGAATTTCTTAGTTTAACATTCTGATCAGACTGTATGAAGCCCACTGCCACGTCACGGCCAACCTCGTAGTGGGTCCTAACTTTTATTGCCTTAAAGCAGGGGTGTCGTGCCTAACAGCGCCCATGCTGCAAGACTGAGACCCCGTGACTCCCGACTGTACCGCCCCACCAGCACAAAACCACAACAACAATGGGTTCCACACAGCACCAACACCAAATGAAAGGAGCATTGAAACTTGCCTTCCTCAAGCTCTCAAATGAGAGCAAGAATAAGCTGGAGCCCTTTTGCAGTCTCCTGCTAATTTAAAATCACCTTTGTCAAATGGGAGGAGTCCAAGAAAGAGGACAGAGTATGCAATACGTTAAAAAAGAGCATGGACCACCTTCTGTGTGGTGGCCATTGTTGCTGTGGTTTTCTGCTTGTGGGGCCATGCGCTCTTCCTATTTATTTCTATGGGAAATTCACCTTGCTATTTATTTGAGTTTTTTGAACATTTTGTTTTCGCTTTAAGTTTTAAAAAAAGAAAAGTGCATGTCACTTCCTTAAAGAGGATCTTGATGGAATCTGTTCTAAACTAGGGACTGCTGAATCAACGATTCAATGGTCCTCATCACACCCTTCGGCAAAAAAAATAACCTCCCAATCCTCTTCAAAACAGTTTCAGGAAAAGAAAAACTTCTCAAAAAACTTCCCAAGGCTATGTGCAAAAGGAGTCTTTTTGCTGAATTTTCAAAGCAGAAACTGAACAGAAACTAAACAATTTTGAAGAGTTTTGAATTTTTAGGAGGATTTGAGGAGTACAGCTCAGTTTCTGCTCCAAAAACTGTTTAAAAAAGCTAATTGAGCTCATACTCCAAAAGTGATCAGTTCCCAACTTCATATTTGGTCCCAAACATATTGCATTATATTGTTTTTGAACACCTCAGAAAAACTAAATCTAAATAAAGCATAAAGGTTTTTTCTTATAACTCTTTGATATTAATGGTCATAGGAAAGGCTGTGCGGGAGACTGACTCTTGCAGCAGATCTACCAGTTCTCCCCAATGAGATCTGTATGTTCTGCCGAATAAAGGTTGAGATGGGGTTATCAAGAGCTCATGAATGTGAATGACAAAATGGCAGCAGGTTTACTTGTCCTCTAGTGATAATCTCCTGCTGATAAAACAGTGATTTTATCAAAATTACAGCAATCATCCCTGTAAGTGACACACCACTGGACTAAGGGACTTTTCCACTACCTCGTACGGCTCTCAGATTAGGCGGAAAAACCTGGTGACAGATTCTTTTTAAGTGGACGCAGCAATTGCTCCCTTCCTAAAGATACACTATGCAAATGAAACTTTCAAAAAAAACCTTAAAGGTGTAAAACAACTACCAAACATCTGTAATTTTTATAAAGGCAGTTTATAAACACAACCAGACCGTTAAGGCCCCGTCACACATAGCGACTCACCAGCGATCCCGACAATGATATCAACTTGTCAGGATCGCTGGTGAATCACTACATGATCGCTGGTGAGCTGTCAAACAGACAGCTTCACCAGCGACGCCGAGCACGCGGTGTCGCTGTGTTTGTTACTTACCAGCGTGCTGATGCGGCGGCGGGAGCTGATGTGCAGCCGGGATCAGGATGAGTGACTGGCACAGGGTACTGGGAGAATCTCCCCCTGCTCCGCTGATACAGGCGCCTGCTGTTCCAGTCCTCCACCAGCAGAGGGCGTTCCTGTATCCCCGGCCTCTCTGCGGGCTGCGTCCTGCTGCCTCCTGGTCCCGAGCGTGTGGCGGCGGCACCTGTAACTCGCTGGTAACTAAGGTACACATCGGGTATCTAAGGGACGCACGTCCCTTAGATACCCGATGTGTACGTTAATTACCAGCTGATCGCTGGTCTCCCACCTGTCACACGCAGCGATGCGTGCTGGCCAGCGGGAGATCAGCGACGAAAGAAATGTCCTGGGCTTTCCTGCAGCGATCAGCGATATCGGCGGGGGGGGCGGTCGCTGATCGCTGTCACACACAGTGATCTCGCTGGTGAGATCGCTGTTGTGTCACAAAACTTGTGATCCAGCAGTGATCTCGCTAGCGAGATCGCTATGTGTGACGGGCCCTTAGCTCTTTCTTAGCACATTAGCAATTAGTAATCATAAAAGCAACCGATGATTGGTACAGTTTTTTGTGCTAATTCTTTGAAGCTTTTGAAACATAAATTAAGATATTGGCTGATATTAAAGTCTCTGAATCCCGGTAATCACTGTCATGTTTAACAGTTAGGCCTGAGGGACGCAGAGCTAAAAACAGCAATACTGTTTAGGGTCACAGAAGTATTTCACTGGTGATCGAGCTGTCAAAGAAAGTTGTCAAAAAAGACTAAAACATACACTCATAGGGAAAGCTGCTTCTAACAGCACGTTATACCTTGGGGCAAGGAGAATATTAAGACAGAGACAAAGCAACAAGAAAGACAGCAATAAAATCATAATTTGCTCAAGAGCATGATGAAAATACAATCTCAATATTTCTATTAGGATATAGTATGGTAAACAAAAAATACAAACTCGTTAGGAATTCTAGAGCATTGTTATCTACAAAGCATGTGTAAAAGGAATCTTTCATTGATATGGATATGATTGAGGATGTTGAGTATTTTTCATTCACGTGTGTTGAACCTGACTGTCGACTCATGCTGCCCGAACCACAGGTACTATGAATAAAATGCTGGCTCCATTATTGGAGCTGTGTATGTTTTACTCTATAGGGAGAAGGAGAAGTGTCTAGCTCTGTGCTGCTGAAGGATCCAAGATGCCAATGGTTTCTTTAAAAGCTTTTCTTCAACAGGTTTAAAAGTCTTAACAGGTTAAGGTCAATGCGTTTCGAAGTCACTCCGATATGGGGTAAAATAACCAAAAATTGGAATGCACATATGTGTTCACCCCTTTTGCTATAAAGCCCCTAAAAATTTTGGTCCAAGCAATTACCTTCATAAGTCACATGCTTAGTGAAAGGAGGTCCACCTGTGTGCAATCTAAGTGTCACATGGTCTGTCAGTATATACACACCTGTTCTGAAAGGCAACAGAGGCTGCAAACCAAAAAGCAATAGGTACCAATAACCAAACAACACTATGAAGACCCAAGGAGATCTCCAAACAAGTCAGGAACAAAGTTGTTGAGAAGTACAAGTCAAGTTTGGGTTATAGAAAAATATCTCAATCTCTAATCATCCACCAGGGTTCCCAAGCAGAGACTGGAGTATCTGTCCATACGACCACATTAAACTGTACACTCCATAACGTGGTCTTTATGGAAGAGTGAACTGAAAAAAGCCTTTACTTACACACAAAAATTGTAAGGCTCGTTTTGAGCTTTACAAAAGACATGTGGGAGACTTCCCAAATGTATGAAGGAAGGTGCTGTGGTCAAATGAGACCAAAATTGAACTTATTGGCTACCATGTAAACGCTGTGTCTGGCACCTAACCAACACAGCTCATTATCCCAAGAGCACCATCCCCACAGTGAAACATGGTGGTGGTAGCATCATGCTGTGGGGATGGTTTTCAGCAGCACAAACATGGAAAATGGTCTAAGTCATGGGGAAGAAAGATAGATAGTGCAAAATACAGGGATATTCTTGAGCAAAACCTATTTCAGTCTGTCAGTGATTTGAGACTGGGTCGGAGGTTCACCTTCCAAAAAGACAATGACCCAAAGCATACTACTAAAGCAACACTCAACTGGTGTAGGCAGAAAGCTGCTCATCAGTGGTGGGGTTATAAAGTGCTCATGAATATGGAGGACTACATGGTCACAGGTTTACTAGCCCTATGGTGTTAACCTGCTGATAAAACAGTGATTTTTTAAAAAAATCTACAGCAAGCAGTTCAGTAAGGATAAGTGACTTCTTTTAGACGCACTATACTCGCCGAGTTTTCAAACAGAAGACGCCTCAGAAAAATGCTAGCGTTTTTTTTGAACTTGCATGCATAAAATGTTGAACGGTGTCCAATTGTAAGATATTCGAAGAATTGTCAAGTCACTTCTTTTAACTGCTTTGTGTCTTTACAAAGTTGAAATGGTTAAAAGAAGCTCAAAAGACTAAACAAATGCACAGCGAGTTGTTTTTACCATGCTGTGCATACATTCTTTCTTTTTAACGTGTATTAAGTTCTTTTTCAGGCAAGTTACAGTGTGTACCCATCTGAAAAAGACATTGTGTGAACATACCCTAAGTGACATACTGCTGGAATCAGAGTCTCTGTCTCCATTATGCTGCTCTCCATTTTATATTGCCAAAATCTGGTGACAGATTCACTTTAACTGCAGAACCATAAAGCTTTTAAGTAAATCTGTCACCATATTTTTGCTTCCCTATTCGAGAGCCGCGTAAGGTAGAGACAGAGACCCTGATTCCAGTGATGTATCACTTACTTTCCAGGATGATGTGGTGCAGTTTTGAATAAAAACTGTTTTATCAGTTGCTGATCTGTCATCTCTCTGAATACTGAGCTCTGTATAACTCCGCCCTCCCCACTGATTGACAGCAGGCCAAGTAGTCCGCTTGTGATAATTTCCTGCTGATAAAGTAATTGTCTTATAAAAGCTAAATTAAACAGCCCAGTAACTGACACATCCCTGGAATCAGGGTTTCGGCCCCTACATGATACAGCACTTATATTATGTTGTAAAAACCTGGTTCCAGAGTCCTTTTAAAGGCGTTTGATTAGGTGGATGTAAGTTGATGGCTGGTTAATTGGTGCTTCATATCATGCTGGGAATTACAGTCAGAAAATTGCAGATCATAGAATCATAGAATCATAGAATCATAGAGTTGGAAGGGACCTCCTGGGCCATCTGGTCCAACCCCCTGCTCAAAGCAGGATTCGCTAAATCATCCCAGTCAGATGTCTGTCTAGCCTCTGTTTGAAGACTTCCATTGAAGGAGAACTCACCACTTCTCGTGGCAGCCTGTTCCACTCATTGATCACTCTAACTGTCAAAAAGTTTTTTCTAATATCTAATCTGTCTCCTCCCATTCAGTTTCATCCCATTGCTTCTAGTCTTTCCTTGTGCAAATGAGAATAAAGTTGATCCTTCTACAATGTGACAGCCCTTTAGATATTTGTAGACAGCTATTAAGTCTCCTCTCAGTCTTCTCTTTTGCAAACTAAACATTCCCAAATCCTGCAACCTTTCCTCATAAGGCAGGGTTTGCAGACCGGTCACCATTCTGGTCGCTCTTTTCTGAACTTGCTCCAGTTTGTTGATGTCTTTTTTAAAATGTGGTGCCCAAAACTGGACACAATATTCCAGATGAGGTCTGACCAAAGAGGAGTAGAGGGAAATAATGACTTCACGTGATCTAGACTGTATGCTTCTGTTAATACATCCTAGAATTGCATTTGCCTTTTTTGCTGCTGCATCACACTGTTGACTCATATTCAGTCTGTGATCTATTAGTATACCCAAGTCTTTTTCACATGTGCTGTCATTTAGCCCTATTCCTCCCATTCTATATTTGCTTTTTTCATTTTTATTGCCCAGATGTAGTACTTTGCATTTCTCCCTGTTAAAAACCATTCTGTTAGTTGCTGCCCACTTCTCCAGTTTATTTAAATCTTTTTGAATCCTCTCTCTCTCTTCTCTAGTATTAGCTATCCCTCCTAGCTTTGTGTCATCAGCAAATTTAATCAGTTTACCCTCAATTCCTTCATCTAAATTGTTGATAAAGATGTTGAACAATACAGGGCCCAGGACAGAGTCCTGTGGTACCCCACTTGAGATTGATTTATTGTTTGAGCTCAGAGCTTTCACATGGCATTACTATTAAAACATTTGTGACAATTTTTTGCATGGAGCTTTAGGGGGTTTCTAAGATTTTTTTTAAAACTTGCAGTACAGTTGGAAATGTCATAAAGTAGTCATCACCTAGCTCTTGGATCCCGTGCCGCTCCCGCAGTGCAGCGCCGGTGATCCCTGTTTGTGCAGATAACTCTGTTGTAAGTAGAATATAATGGGACTTTCCAGACTGGTACCGTAATTCATTAAAGCTAGTTTCACATTTGCGGACGGAGGGCTGCGGACTTCTTTCGTTAAGCCCCGCCCCCACCGCGTCTTCTCCGGTTAGTTCTGCCTATTTCTGCATGTGGCTTCATGCGGCCTGTGTACCCTATCTTTATCACTGTGTACGCAGGCCGTGCTGCAGTATGCGGATGCCGCCGCATGCGTCGTTTTGACGGTGCGGCGACCCACGTAGAACGCATCATGTTGAAATTTTATGTGGACGCCGCATCGTCAAAACGACGCATGCGGCGGCATCCGCATACTGCGGCATGGCCTGCGTGAACAATGGTAAAGATAGGCTATGCAGACCGCATGAACCCGCAAGCAGAAATAGGCGGAGCTAACTGGAGGCGGCTCGGCGGGGAGCGGGGCTTCACTGAGGAAGTCCGCAGCCCTCCGTCTGCAAATGTGAAACTAGCCTTAGTAATGAAAGAAAAAAATGCATGCAATACATTGTATAAGTTGCATTTTGAGACTTTTTAAACCATTTTACCAATACTCTGTGGATAGGATGAAAGAAAAAACGTGTCCACTACTGCACAGCCCCTGCTTCATCACTTCAGGGCCTGACGGGAAATAAAACCTATCTACATATGCATCCCACAGTGGTGTTGTTCTAGCGATGTCAACACTGCAGATCTTGTGACATTATTGAGTCACGTAACTGCTGCAGCCAATTATCAACTACTCATAAGCTAAAGGTCATCAGTAATCCATTAGAGCAGATGTTTAGTCTGGCGAAATAGTAAACACTGCACTCGATCAAGGGCCGTCAGGCGCGATCCGGCTTTTTTTTGTAAAACCGGATCCGGCAAAATGCAATGCCGGATCCAGTTTTTTCCCATTGACTTGCATTAGCGCCGGATCGCGCCGGATGGCATTGCGTTTCATCCGTTTTTTCCGGCGCTTCCAGCTTTTTGCTACAATGAAAGTCTATGGGCGCCGGAATGCGCCGGATCCAGAAAAAGACGGATCCAGCCACCGGATCCGTTTTTTTAAGTCTGCGCATGCTCAGATCCAATTGGCCAGCCCCCAGGAAACAGATATAACCTGCTAGACGGATCCAGCAAAAAAACGGATCCGTTTCTACAGTTCTCCAAAATTTATGCCGGATCCGTTTTTTCTAAAAATAGCCGGATCCTGCCTGACGGCAAAAAACTGATGTGTGAAAGTAGCCTTAGTGATATCGCTAGCAATATCGCTATAACTTGTGACGTTATAGCGATATTGCCAGCGATATCGCTTTGTGTGATACTTACCTACAACCCGCTCCCCCCGCTGGTTATAGCTGATCGCGTGAGAACAGGCTGGACCGTCAGCTTCCTGCGCCACTTCCTGCTGTGACGACGAGCGACGCGTGGAGCCGGGCGGGAGGACGCAGGATCACCTAGTGTGACAGGTAAGTAGCGACCCCCATCCCCAGCGATATCGCTATGTGTGATACTTACCTCCGACTGGCTCCCCCTGCTGCTCATCGCTGATAGCGTGAGAATGTCCTGGACCGTTTCTCGTTGTCAGCTTCATGCTGGGCTTCCTGTGGTGGCGACGAGCGTCGCTTGGACGTGGGTGGGAGGACATCAGGATCGTCTCGTCTGACAGGTAAGTAACGACCCCCGACTGCTGCTATGTCGCTGGTGAGATCTGCCTGTGTGGCAGCTCACTAGCGACCACTTAGCGATGTACCAGCGATCCTGACCGGGTCATATCGCTGGTCGGGATCGCTGGTACATCGCTAAGTGTGACAGTACCTTAAGGGGACCTAAAAAGATTAAACAGGGGTTGTCCAATAGTGGACAACCCCTTTAAGCCTCTCAGTAGCCACAAATTCATTTTTACTAAACAAACAGTATACCTGGACTACTGTCCCCACACAGTCACACGACTGTGCACATGCCTTCACATTGTCTTTTCCTGCTGCTTTTCACTGTCTTTCTCAAGTGGCATATGATGGAAGTGACGCGCGCCGATAATTCCTTTTATATGCATTCATTGATGTCAAGTCCACTTTAATGTGATCACTCACCAATAATGAAAACCGATCGTCTGACTTTAGATGTGAAACAACACAACTATTTTCCACTTTACAAGCCAGCCCACGGGTTACTTCAAGTGATTGCTTCAAGCAAATAAACTGCATTCTCGATTGCATTAGTAAATAGCTCTCATCCTCTTCTGTCATAACTACTAAATGGGTATTGCTGACATATTCATAGAAACTAAAGACCAAAGAGCTTAGGCTGAAAGCAAATAAATCGTATTAATTTATAAATCAGAGCAAAGTCAATATGCCCCATCGACAAGCTGACATAGTCTTATGGGTAAACCGAAAAATGCTTTGTTTTGCCAAACATAATAAAACCACTAATTCCTTCATCTTATGTATTAGGGTTATAGTCATGCTTACAAATAGAAAGTTATTGTTCATTTTGATCTTGGCAAAAAAAAAAAAAATACTTTTATCAAATATATTTTCAGGGTGAATTTTACCAGACGTTGACAGACAATTTGTTTGCTAAACTGACTATGGCAGTCTTTGCGTTACATTTTTGTTCCCTGTCTTTCTTATAGACAAGTAGCTGGTTTTCTCGGGGCTTATACTCCATTTATTTGGTTAAACAACATTTAGAATTTGAATAATGAGAGATTTTATAATTGCTGAGCATCTAGTAGCGGATATCAGTGAAATATAATAGCTAACTATAATGATATGACATTTCCAGTTGATAACTTACAGTGGTGTACAATTGCTTGCAATGCAGAACTTGCTAGGTTGCTTATTCACAAGAAATGCTATTAGAATATAGAGAAAGAAGCCATCCTCCTCCTCCCGTCACAGATTTTATCCTCTTGATATATTGCAGTCATATAATATAACACTGTGTACTTACTATTGCTTATTTTGCATTTGTACCCAGCTAATTCTTCTCTTTTCCATTATGTCTATGAATCACGTGACTAAATACAGACTAGCTGAATCCTTCTAAGCTCTATGTAGAAACAGGAGGTCAATTTTCCCTGGATGAGTCATAATTTACTGCAAAAGTTCCCAGAAGGGGGAGGTGGCAGCAGCTTAGTCAGGAGGTGAAGAGGAGAATGATAAAAGCAAGAAAAGAGACTTCCTGTTTCTACATAGAGCAGAGACAAGAGAAGAATTAGCTGGGTGGGTAGAAAGGCAAAATGAGCAATTATAAGTACACAGAGCTGCATAGTATAATAATAATAATCTCTTTACTTATATAGTGCTAACATATTCCACAGCACTTTACATACATTATCATCGCTGTCCCCGATGAGGCTCACAATCTACATTCCCTATCAGTATGTCTTTGGAATGTGGGAGGAAACCCACGCAAACACGAGGAGAACATACAAACTCCTTGCAGATGTTGTCCTTGGTGGGATTTGAACCCAGGACCCCAGCGCTGCAGTGCTAACCACTGAGCCACCGTGATCACAATATATTAAGAGGATAAAAACATTGATGGGAGGAGGAGTACTTCTTTAAATGTTTATCCTTTATCTTGTTCTGAATATCCAAAGGGTAAAAGATGAAAAATTTCATTTATAAACATTTTGTCTTTGTCTCTTTTCCTTTTAGGATTTACCATATACAATAATACATCTGGGACAAATAGTCTTATCTTAGTCTGATTTCTCTGCAGATCACATATATTTGAAGAAAGATATAGCTTCCTCCATTACTAGGTGCTTTACTTTTAACCCTGGAGCCCAGTGAAAATCAACATAGTATATTGTGGGGTCCTCAATTGTCAACCTTGATTGCAGTAGAGTGACGTACATTTCACCAAGGGTGAGTCATAGGTGATTTGTGGCAGTATTTGTGACTGAAGTATTCTCTGCAATTTTTTTTATTTTGCTAATAAAATAAAATATTTTACCCCAATTTACAACTATAGATAAACTACTCTCCTTGTTTATACAGCAACCGACCTGCTAGGTAAGCCAGGGAGACCCTGACCCTGCCAATAACCCAGAAGCGGCTGTTGGCCTTTTATGAACTCCTAACCGATTCAGTGTACCGAAGGGGAATGTATCAGACTGAACATAGCTCACACAATTTTATGAAGACAACAATTTTCAGACATTTGCAGTTCTGCATCAAGTACTTAGTCTGCCGCAGGCTTGTTTATGCAGGTATCTCCAATTGTGACATGCCTGTTAAGCAGTTTGGTGCAAACACTGTTGCTTTAGGCTGTGGTTCTCCAGAGTCAGTCGCCAGAGCTCAGAAACTCCAGAAACCAATATACTTTTTTATGCAGCTATTCTTTCTAAACAACAATCCTCACTTGACATGATGGCTTGATAGGAGGAGAATATCCCAGAGCTGGATGCTCAATGTGTAAAAAAACTTGCCTCTGTCTGAAAATCTTCAGTATTCGGTGCTTGATATAAGCCTATATAAAGTAAATAGTTACACATAATGTATCTGTCACAGTTGACGTTGATAAAACTCTCCATTGTCATATGTATAACATTTCAAGGACTGCAGCTTTCTTTCATACATTTGAGTAACTTGGAATAATCTATTATTGAGGTTTATGTTCATAACTCTCTGAATACAAAGCGGAGTTTCCATGGGGTATGTCCTCTGATAAATAGACTGCTAGGTTTAGTAGTTCATCTGATGCCTATTACATTTGGCAGAATTCATGACTGATGTTCTACACCAAGAAGTCTATAATGATTGACTGGAAGATCCCAAAGAGTACACCCCAGGGGTGGATGTGCCGCCCCTGAGAGATCAGTCGCCACAGAGGTACTGCACCTCACCCAGAGATGTGGTATCCCATTTACAGGTAAGATGGGGGCACTTGACAGTACTCTTACACTTACACCCAACACACACCCGAGCAGCACCCTGGATGGGCCCTACGGGAGGAGGATCTCAGCTCTGCCTGGGTAGTTAAGGGTGTTGGGAGGTGGGTGGAGCTTGTGGGTTCAGAGCGGGAGAGTAGAGCTAGAGTTAGGACAGTCTTCCCATAGGGGAAGAATGGAACAGACATGTTTGTGGAGCAGCTCCTGGTCAGAGGAGCTGCTGGAAGGAGAGACAGAAGGAGGCTCCCTGTAGTGGGAAGGGATCCTAGAGGCACCGAGCAGCGCCCATACTGCCCGTGAGGCTCACTCCACGCTGATGGATGTCAGGTGGAGGGATCAGGTCGCAGAGGGTTATCGGCCCCCTAGCTTAGGGAAGTGAACAACGGACTCAGCTAGAAAGCCAAAGGTTAAGGCACTTTTAGGGACCTTAGCTACAAGCCACAGTTATCTTCTCCAGAAAGGCAGCCATAAGGGAGCAAGGAAACGCAGAGAGTACATTATCCGACAAGGTCCATGGCTGCTGGCCTCTGTTGGGAAGGAAGAGGAGTAGAAAAGCCAGCACAGTGAGACAGCCAGGAAAGGCACATACTGAAGGGAGTACTGGAAAGGTGTTCTCCATCTGCCTGCAAGTTTGCTGGACCCCTGACCTGGAGGACCCAGCACCAAGCGAGCATTCGTGTGCACCAGAACTGTGAGTAAAGCTTTGGAACTTCACTCAATTGTGTCCTCTGAATTCTATCTGCAACACCTACTCAACACTGCTACATCTAACATCTTCAAATACAACATCTTGACTACACCACTGCCCTGGGACAAAGCTCTGCCTGTGGAGAGCTATTCCAACTCTGCGGCATCACACCATCAGTCCCAGAGGATCTGCACTGCAGCGCTGGTCACCTCTGACTAGAAACCACAGGTGGCGTCATGAACACTTTACAAACGCTTTATATTTTTCCCCTGTAAATATTCCCTTTTTATTGGATGCCCAGGGCCACGGACCAGGTCACCGCTGCCATGACATTCCCCCTTTAAGTAACGGCCCGGTACCGAGTAAACCCCACGGCCCTAGCGGGCGATCCACGGACATGTCATTGGGGCAACCTGTGCAGCCAACAAGGTAAGGGGCCACATTTTTACCTCCAAAGCATGTGGAATTGTGCATTGTGATGACCTATTGGACTGCAAAGAGTCCCTATAAGTTTCTTGAACAGGGGACCTTTTCTCTCCATTTCTTATTGAGCACATTTGGTAGACATGGTTCTGT
Organism: Dendrobates tinctorius; assembly: GCF_039654945.1. NCBI lineage: Eukaryota > Metazoa > Chordata > Amphibia > Anura > Dendrobatidae > Dendrobates > Dendrobates tinctorius. The sequence continues at coordinate 5,828,120 of NW_027361672.1, forward strand.
CAATGTGTAACCTACCTTTCTCATCTAGAGGGACTCAAGATAGTTTTTCCAGATTTGTGTGCTGTGATTGAATACTCAAATGGTCACTGCATCATTGACGGACTGAATACCTCATACAGGTCAGATTTGATTACATTACAACTGTTAAAGCAATGGAGGCGGGAGAACATGCCTTTCCTACTGTTACCCAAAAGCTGTTATGTTGGTGTGCATGTCAGGCTTGCAATGATGGCCCTCACAATCTAGTTATGGAGTTTACGAGGACTTTTTCAGGAACATTATGTCCCGTGTCTGAAATTCTGGAATTTAAAGTGGCCAATGTGTATGTACTACAGTTGTGGCCAAAAGTATTGACACCCCTGCAATTTTATCAGATAATACTCAGTTTCTTCCTGAAAATGATTGCAAACACAAATTCTTTGGTATTATTATCTTCATTTAATTTGTCTTAAATGCAAAACACAAAAGAGAATGAGGCAAAAAGCAAAACATTGATCATTTCACACAAAACTCCAAAAATGGGACATACAAAAGTATTGGCACCCTCAGCCTAATACTTGGTTGCACAACCTTTAGCCAAAATAACTGCGACCAACCGCTACCGGTAACCATCAATGAGTTTCTTACAATGCTCTGCTGGAATTTTAGACCATTCTTCTTTGGCAAACTGCTCCAGGTCCCTGATATTAGAAGGGTGCCTTCTCCAAACTGCCATTTTTAGATCTCTCCACAGGTGTTCTACGGGATTCAGGTCTGGACTCATTGCTGGCCACCTTAGAAGTCTCCAGTGCTTTCTCTCAAACCATTTTCTAGTGCTTTTTGAAGTGTGTTTTGGGTCATTGTCCTGCTGGAAGACGCATGACCTCTGAGGGAGACCCAGCTTTCTCACACTGGGCCTACATTATGCTGCAAAATTTGTTGGTAGTCTTCAGACTTCATAATGCCATGCACACGGTCAAGCAGTCCAGTGCCAGAGGCAGCAAAGCAACCCCAAAACATCAGGGAACCTCCGCCATGTTTGACTGTAGGGACCGTGTTTTTTTCTTTGAATGCCTCTTTTTTTCTCCTGTAAACTCTATGTTGATGCCTTTGCCTAAAAAGCTCTACTTTTGTCTCATCGGACCAGAGAACATTCTTCCAAAACATTTTAGGCTTTTTCAGGGAAGTTTTGGCAATCTCCAGCCCTCTTTTTTATGTCTTGGGGTAAGAAGTGGGGTCTTCCTGGGTCTCCTACCATACAGTCCCTTTTCATTCAGACGCCGACGTATAGTACGGGTTGACACTGTTGTACCCTCGGACTGCAGGGCAGCTTGAACTTGTTTGGATGTCAGTCGATGTTCTTTATCCAACATCCGCACAATCTTGCGTTGAAATCTCTTGTCAATTTTTCTTTTCCGTCCACATCTAGGGAGGTTAGCCACGGTGCCATGGGCTTTAAACGTCTTGATGACACTGCACACGGTAGACACAGGAAAATTCAGGTCTTTGGTGATGGACTTGTAGCCTTGAGATTGCTCATGCTTCCTCACAATTTGGTTTCTCAAGTCCTCAGACAGTTCTTTGGTCTTCTTTCTTTTCTCCATGCTCAATGTGGTACACACAAGGACACAGAACAGAGGTTGAGTCAACTTTAATCCATGTCAACTGGCTGCATGTGTGATTTAGTTATTGCCAACACCTGTTAGGTGCCACAGGTAAGTTACAGGTGCTGTTAATTACACAAATTAGAGAAGCATCAAATGATTTTTCGAACAGTGCCAATACTTTTGTCCACCCTCTTTTTTATGTTTGGTGTGGAATTATATCCAATTTGGCTTTAGGACAATTCTTTTTGTGTTTTTCATTTATGACATATTAAATGAAGATAATAATACCAAAGAATTTGTGTTTGCAATCATTTTCAGGAAGAAACTGAGTATTATCTGACAAAATTGCAGGGGTGTCAATACTTTTGGCCACAACTGTATATGTTGTAACAATGGTAAAATAGGATGGTTTGAGTGAACAAACAGTATTCTTGTGGAAGGGCTAGTGGGTCTTCACTGTTAATTGTAATAGGTCTTTTCACTGTCCAATAGACGTTGGGCATAATTTTTCTCTTGAAAATCATCAGATATTTTGTTCTATCTTGTATGTTTTAATTTTTCTTCCCAATACTATCCTACTGATTGTATTAATGGTATATGGCTAACCTTCTGAGGTGGATCCTTTAAGCCCAGGTCCGAGTGGGCACATAGATCCTGGGCGTTAACGTAGCAACAGAAAGACAGGTAAGGAGCAAGGACTAGAAACACTGGAGGTCACAGGTAGACAGGACACAGTAAAGCAGGTTGTGGTGCTCAGTCCAACAAACAGAATCAAGAGTCTTAATGCCAAGACACAGGTGTGTTGGTGGGCCTTAAGGGCCTGTCACACTAAGCGATATCGCTAGCAATATCGCTATAACGTCACTGGTTTTTGTGACGTTATAGCGATATTGCTAGCGATATCGCTATGTGTGATACTTACCTCCAACCGGCTCTCCCGCTGCTCATCGCTGATCGCGCGAGAACGTCCTGGACCGTTTCTTGTCGTCAGCTTCCTGCTGGGCTTCCTGTGGCGCCGACGAGTGACGCGTTGACGCGGGCGGGAGGACATCAAGATCGTCTCGTCTGACAGGTAAGTAACGACCCCCGACTGCTGCTATGTCGCTGGTGAGATCTGCCTGTGTGGCAGCTCACTAGCGACCACTTAGCGATGCACCAGCGATCCTGACCGCGTCATATCGCTGGTCGGGATCGCTGGTACATCGCTAAGGGTACCGTTACACCTAGCGATGCACCAGCGATCCCGACTAGCGATATGACGCAGTCAGGATCGCTGGTGCATCGCTAGGTGGTCGCTAGTGAGCTGCCACACAGGCAGATCTTACCGCCGACATCGCTGGGGACGGGGATCGCTACTTACCTGTCAGACGAGGCGATCCTGACGTCCTCCCGCCCGGCTCCACGCGTCACTTGTTGTCACAGCAGGAAGCGCCGCAGGAAGTGGCCGACGAGGAATGGTCCAGGAACTTCTCGCGCGATCAGCGATAATCAGCGGGGGAGCGGTCGGAGGTAAGTATCACATGCAGCGATATCGCTAGCAATATCGCTGCAACGTCACAAAATCGGTGACTTTACAGCGATATTGCTAGCAATATCGCAGTGTGTAACGGGGGCTTAAGTGTGACAGTACCTTTGCATAGGCCTAGACAGATAATAACATGAAAACATGCTGGGCCACTTCTAAAACCTGGTGTGGTGCACAGCAGATGGCAGTGGCCATGGGGAAAGGTAATGAAGCCCTGCTGAGCTAAGGCAGATGTATAACACTTAAACCGGGAAAGTGAAGAAACTGGGAGAGAGAAAGATTCCTTAGTGGCCCTTGTGTAGCAACTCGAATAGTGCAGTAGACGTGGGCCATTTCTTTCTGTAGGTTTAGAGTATAAATCAGTGCTGTGGATACCTTTATCGATTACCAGGAGTATATGCACCTTGTATTAGTTGCATTTAATATACTTTGTTGTATTTTTACCATATAAAGTTAAATTAATACACCCATTTTGCTTAGTGATGTGCATTGATTACTGATTATATGAGTCCTATATATTCATGTTGATATCTGTAAAGGCAAATTGCGTATTTGGGAGTGACCACCCTCACTCCAGAACCACCTATTCATTATGGATGAGTAGTGTTGAGCATTCCGATACCGCAAGTATCGGGTATCGGCCGATACTTGCTGTATCGGAATTCCGATACCGACTTCCGATATTTTTTCAATATCGGAATTCGGCATCGGAATCGGAAGTTCAAAGTTGATTGACAGACTGACGTCATCATGATGCGCGGTGTGTGCGCATCATGATGCGCCGTCATTTCGGGCCTTCCGGGGGTCTCTGCCGGCCTGCCGGGGGGCTGTGCCGGCCTGCCGGGGGGCTGTGTGGACTGCCCGGGGTCTGTACCGGCCTGCCGGGGGGCTGTGCCGGCCTGCCGGTGGTCTGTGCACCCTGTGGGGGTCTGTACCGGCCTGCCGGGGGGCTGTGCCGGCCTGCCGGTGGTCTGTGCACCCTGTGGGGGTCTGTACCGGCCTGCCGGGGGGCTGTGCCGGCCTGCCGGTGGTCTGTGCACCCTGTGGGGGTCTGTACCGGCCTGCCGGGGGGCTGTGCCGGCCTGCCGGGGGGCTGTGCTGATGTCCGGGGGTCTGTGCAAGCATCGTCCGATGGGACTACAAGTCCCATCGGGCGATGCCTGCTACCATGACAGTGATTGACACATTAGCCAATGATGGGACAGTAGTAGTCCCATCATCCGGCTAATGTGTTAAATGTTAAAAAAAAAAAAAAAAAAATACTACATACATACTACATGCATGCTACATACATACTACATGCTACATACATACTACATATATACTACATACATACTACATACATGCTACATACATACTACATGCATGCTACATACATACTACATGCTACATACATACTACATGCATGCTACATACATACTACATGCTACATACATACTACATATATACTACATACATACTACATATATACTACATACATACTACATACATGCTACATACATACTGCATGCTACATACATACTACATACATACTACATACATACTACATGCATGCTACATGCATGCTACATACATACTACATGCATGCTACATGCATGCTACATACATACTACATGCTACATACATACCACATACATACTACATACATACTACATACTACATATATACTACATGCATGCTACATACATACTACATGCTACATACATACCACATACATACTACATACATGCTACATACTACATACATACTACATACATACTACATGCATGCTACATACATACTACATGCATGCTACATACATACTACATGCCACATACATACCACATACATACTACATACATACTACATACATACTACATGCTACATACATACTACATATATACTACATGCATGCTACATACATACTACATGCTACATACATACTACATATATACTACATGCATGCTACATACATACTACATGCTACATACATACTACATACATACTACATACATGCTACATACATACTACATGCTACATACATACTACATATATACTACATGCATGCTACATACATACTACATGCTACATGCATGCTACATACATACTACATACATACTACATGCTACATACATACCACATATATACTACATACATACAATACATTCATACAATACATACATAGACATACAGTACATATAACATAGAGTAACATACTTACCAATACTTGTCACATTGTTCCCCGAAGCCATTGTCTTTTCCGGAATAAATATTAACATAACAAACCACAAAAATACTCACCCACGATCCGAAGCAGTCCACGAGTGTGTCCCACGACGATCTTGGGTAGAGAACGGCAGCATCAGATGATGCTGCCGTTCTCTACGGGCTGCAGGAATCCAATGACGGAAGGTAGGTATCCTTCCGCACTGTATTCCTCCGCCACTTAAAAAAAAAAAGTCCCTAGTCTCACTTTATGCCATTGCTGCATGGGAAATTCCCACACAGCAATGGCATAAAGTGAGACTAGGGACTTTTTTTTTTTTTAAGTGGCGGAGGAATACAGTGCGGAAGGATACCTACCTTCCGTCATTGGATTCCTGCAGCCCGTAGAGAACGGCAGCAACAGCTGATGCTGCAGTTCTCTACCCAAGATCGTCGTGGGACACACTCGTGGACTGCTTCGGATCGTGGGTGAGTATTTTTGTGGTTTGTTATGTTAATATTTATTCCGGAAAAGACAATGGCTTCGGGGAACAATGTGACAAGTATTGGTAAGTATGTTACTCTATGTTATATGTACTGTATGTCTATGTATGTATTGTATGAATGTATTGTATGTATGTAGTATATATGTGGTATGTATGTAGCATGTAGTATGTATGTAGTATGTATGTAGCATGCATGTAGCATGCAGTATGTATGTAGCATGCATGTAGTATATATGTAGTATGTAGCATGTAGTATGTATGTAGCATGCATGTAGTATATATGTGTTATGTATGTAGCATGTAGCATGCATGTAGTATGTATGTAGTATATATGTGGTATGTATGTAGCATGCAGTATGTATGTAGCATGCATGTAGTATATATGTAGTATGTATGTTGCATGTAGTATTTATGTAGTATGAATGTAGCATGTATGTAGTATGTAGTATGTAGTATGAATGTAGCATGTATGTAGTATGCATGTTGTATGTATGTAGCATGTAATTTTTTTTTTTTTTTTTTTACATTTAACACATTAGCCGGATGATGGGACTACTACTGTCCCATCATTGGCTAATGTGTCAATCACTGTCATGGTAGCAGGCATCGCCCGATGGGACTTGTAGTCCCATCGGACGATGCCTGCACAGACCCCCGGAGCCTGCACAGACCACCGGCAGGCCGGCACAGACCACCGGCAGGCCGGCACAGCCCCCCGGCAGGCCGGCACAGCCCCCCGGAGCCTGCACAGCCCCCCGGCAGGCCGGCACAGCCCCCCGGCAGGCCGGCACAGGCCCCCGGAGCCTGCACAGACCACCGGCAGGCCGGCACAGACCACCGGAGCCTGCACAGACCCCCTGGCAGGCCGGCACAGCCCCCCGAAAGGCCCGTACAGACCCCAGAGAGGCTGTACAAGGGCAGGAAAGGGTTTTTCTTATTCCGATACCGGAAGTCCCATAGACTTGAATGGGACTTCCGGTATCGGAATCGGCGATACCGATACTTTTTTTAAAGATCGGCCGATACCATCCGATACGATACTTTGAAGTATCGGACGGTATCGCTCAACTCTATGGATGAGGTTCAACACTTTTTGAAATATTTTTAAATGACTATCAAGTATGTGATTATAATTATGTAAACCAATAAATTATCTACATATCACTATTTTTGTAGTCATTCTTTAGGTTTTGTGACATTGTATTTATTACTACGTATGTAATATACTCTCTATAACAGGCCCGATGTCTTTCTATCCAAATTGTAGAGGTTTACAGTGTGCGGTATATCTCAGATATGTGATATTCCAGGTATAGCTCTTTTAGTAACGCACAGCAGTTTCTTTCGATGTTTCTAAGCTAAGCATGACAGTATTTGGATTTATTTTTTTTCATTCTATTTCTAGCTGTTTTAGTCGTCTCTTTTTCTGGCCATACAAGCCCTTTAAATGCGTCAGATGCTTCCTATTTCTTTTCCATTACTATGCTCATTCATTGAAATTCCTTTCTCCTTCCTTCCTTTGCACCCAAGTAGTGCACGTATGTACAAAGCTAGAAATACAAAAGAAGAAGTAATAGTTAGGACAAATTCAAGGTCTGCACTGTTAAGACTGAATGTTGGGCAGTGTTTGGCGAATGACAGCAGACATGACAAGAATGTAGGGTTGATAAATGACATTAGACATGACAAGAATGTAGGGTTGATAAATGACATTATAATGTACAACTTGGACATACACATTTAAGACATAACATCTAGAGCTTCAAAAGCTGAATAATCTTCATGTTACTTTGAGCTAAAGACCTTCAAACAATGGCAGTTAATGCCAGCTCTAAATACACTACCATTCAAAAGTTTAGGGTCACTTAGGAATTTCCTTATTTTTTAAAGAAAAGCACAGTTTTTTCCAATGAAGCTAACATTAAATGATTCAGAAATACACTCTATACATTGTTAATGTGGCAAACGACTATTCTAGCTGCAAACATCTGGTTTGTAATGCAATATCTTCATAGGTGTAACATAACATAGTAACATAGTTATTAAGGTTGAAGGGAGACTTTAAGTCCATCTAGTTCAACCCATATCCTGTCCAAACCTGCCCTAACATGTTGATCCAGAGGAAGGCAAAAAAAACCCATGTGGCAAACAGTAAGCTTCACATTGGGGAAAAAAATTCCTCCCTGACTCCACATACGGCAATCAGACTAGCTCCCTGGATCAAAGCAATATTAAGGAAACTAGTGTATAAACCCTGTAATATTATACTTTTCAAGAAAGGCATCCAGCACCTTCTTAAATTTTAGTAGGGAATCACACATTACAACATTATATGGCAGAGAGTTCCATAGTCTCACTGCTCTTACAGTAAAGAATCCGCGTCTGTGAGTATGCTTAAACCTTCTTTCCTCCAGACGTAGAGGATGCCCCCTTGTCCCCGTCACAGGTCTAAGAGTAAAAAGATCATTAGAAAGGTCTTTGTACTGTCCCCACATATATTTATACATTGTAATAAGATCACCCCTAAGCCTTCAATTCTCCAAACTAAATAACCCCAAGTGTAATAACCTGTCTTGGTATTGCAGACCCCCTAGTTCCCTAATAACCTTGGTTGCTCTTCTCTGCACCCGCTCCAGTTCAGCTATGTCTTTCTTATAAACCGGAGACCAGAACTGTACACTGTATTCTAAGTGTGGTCGCACTAGTGACTTATATAGAGGCAAAATCTATGTTCTCCTCATGAGCAACTATGCCTCTTTTAATGCATCCCATTATTTTATTTGCCTTTGCAGCAGCTGCCTGACACTGGCCACTAAATGTGAGTTTGTCGTCCACCCATACACCCAGGTCTTTTTCAGTGACAGTTTTGCCCAGTGTTTTACAATTAAGCACATAATTATACATCTTAATTGTTCTACCCAAGTGCATGACCTTACATTTATCCCCATTAAAGCTCATTTGCCATTTATCAGCCCAAGCTTCTAGTTTACATAAATCCACCTGTAATATAAAATTGTCCTCCTCTGTATTGATTACCCTGCAGAGTTTAGTGTCATCTGCAAATATTGAAATTCTACTCTCTATGCCCCCTACAAGGTCATTAATAAATATTTTAAAAAGAAGCGGGCCCAAAACTGACCCCTGTGGTACCCCACTGCTAACCGTGACCCAGTCCGAGTGTGCTCCATTAATAACCACACTTTGTTTCCTATCCCTGAGCCAGCTCTTAACCCACCTACACATATTTTCCCCTATCCCCATTGTTCTCATATTATGTATCAACCTTTTGTGTGGCACAGTATCAAAAGCTTTTGAAAAGTCCATGTACACCACGTCCACTGCATTCCCTTGGTCCAGTCTGGAACTTACCTCTTCATAAAAGCTTATCAGATTAGTCTGACAGGAACGGTCCCTTGTAAACCCATGTTGATATTGGGTCATGAGGTTATTCCTCTCCAGATACTCCAGTATAGTATCTCTTAGAAAACCCTCCAGGATTTTACCCACAGTTGAGGTTAAACTTACTGGCCTATAATTTCCAAGTTCAGTTTTTGTCCCCTTTTTGAATATTGGCACCACATTTGCTATGCGCCAGTCCTGTGGTACAGACCCTGTTATTATGGAATCTTTAAAGATTAAAAATAATGTTCTGTCTATGACTGTGCTTAATTCCTGCAGTACTCGGGGGTGTATCCCTTCCTGGCTGGGGGATTTGTCAATTTTAGTGATTTATAGACGCCGCCGTACTTCCTGCTTGGTTAAGCAGGTGACATTTAATGGAGAATTTTTATCCCTGATAATGTTATCCGTCATGGGATTTTCTTGTGTAAATACTGTTGAAAAAAGTCATTTAGCATATTGGCTTTTTCCTCATCCTCATCCACCATTTCACCCAGACTATTTTTAAGGGGACCAACACTATCATTTATTAGTTTCTTACTATTTATGTAGTTAAAGAATATTTTGGAATTATTTTGACTTTCTCTGGCAATGAGTCTCTCTGTCTCAATCTTTGCTGTCTTGATTTGCTTTTCACAGAATTTATTTAATCTTCTGTATTTAGTTAACGCCTCATCACTACCAACTTGCTTTAGTTCTCTAAATGCTTTATTTTTATCTCTTATTGCACCGATTACAGCTCTATTTAGCCTTAGTTGTTTCCTCCTATTTCTCGCATGTTTATTCCCATATGGTATATGTTGTGCACAGGTCCTATTCAGGATGCTAATAAATGTCTCCCATTTTCTTTGTGTATTTTTATGTCTCAGGATATCGTCCCAGTTAATTGCACCAAGATTATCTCTCATCCATTGGAAATTTGCTTTCCTGAAGTTTAGTGTCCTTGTAACCCCTCTACTACACATCTTATTAAAGGATACATGAAAACTTATTAATTTGTGATCACTGTTACCCAAGTGACCCCCAACCCTTACATTTGATATGCGGTCTGGCCTGTTGGTTAATATTAGGTCTAGCAGTGCCCCCCCTCTTGTTTGGTCCTGAACCAGTTGTAAAAGGTAATTGTCTCTCATAGTTGTCAAAAACCTATTACCTTTGCTGGAACTGCAGGTTTCAGTTCCCCAATGTATTTCAGGGTAGTTGAAGTCCCCCATAATAATGACTTCTCCTTGAGTCGCAGCTTCATCTATTTGCTTTATGAGGATATTCTCTGTTGCTTCCATTATTTTTGGAGACTTATAACAAACCCCTATCAATAATTTATTATTTTTCCCCCCTTCCCTTATCTATACCCACAGGGACTCTACATTTTCATTAGATTCATATATATTATCATGAAGGATGGGTTTTAAGGATGATTTTACATATAAACACACGCCTCCCCCTCGTTTATTTGTACGGTCATTTCTGAACAGACTATAGCCCTGTAAATTAACCGCCCAGTCATGGCTCTCCTCCAGCCATGTCTCAGATATCCCCACCATGTCATAATTATGTTCCAACAACATTAACTCCAATTCCTCCATTTTGCTGGTGAGGCTTCTGGCATTAGTATACATGCACTTTATGTATCTCTCTGTACCTCTATTCTTTCTTAAATTATTAACTGTTCTAACCCCACCCCCCATGCCACCCCCACCCCCAATTTCATTATTTGTGCCCAGGTCTCTATCTGCACTGTCTTCCCCTCCTATAAAAGGAATACCCTCAACCCCGAACCTAGTTTAAACACTCCTCCAACCTTCTAGCCATTTTCTTCCCCAGCACAGCTGCACCCTCCCCATTGAGGTGCAGCCCGTCCTAGCGTAGAACCTGTAGCCAACTGAGAAGTCAGCCCAGTTCTGCAGGAACCTAAACCCCTCCTTCCTACACAAATTCTTGAGCCACTTATTAACCTCCCTAATCTCCCATTGCCTCTCTGGCGTGGCACGTGGTACAGGAAGTATTTCCGAAAATACCACCTTGGAGGTCCTTGCTTTAAGCTTACAGTCTAATTCCCTGAAATCATCTTTAAGGGCCTTCCACCTACCTCTAACTTTGTCATTTGTGCCAATGTGCACCATGACCGCTGGATCCTCACCAGCCCCTCCCAGTAATCTCTCAACCCAATCAGTGATGTGTCGGACTCGAGCGCCAGGTAGGCAGCACACCGTTCGACGATCCCTGTCTTTGTGACAGATTGCCCTATCTGTTCCCCTAGTAATTGAGTCTCCCACTACCAGCACCTGTGTGGCCTGCCCTGCTCTCCTATTTCCCCCCTTACTGGAGCAGACACTCCTCCGGCTTTCAGAGGACATGCCTTGCTGCAGCAGTGCTACTCCTGCACTAACACTCCCCTCATCTGCCAACTTAGCAAACTTATTGGGGTGTGCCAGATCAGGACTAGCCTCCCTGGTGCTCTTCCCTCTACCCCGCCTTCTAACTGTCACCCAGCTAGCTGCTTCATTGTCCTGCAGCTCCAACCTAGCATCCCCCCCTCATCTATCCCATTGAGCATCTGCTCAGTGAGCAGAAGACTCCTTTCCATATTGTCTATGGATCTCAGTGTTGCCAGCTGCACATTTAGATCCAGTATCTGGGCTTCCAAATGCACAACGTGCTCACATCTCGCACAGCAGTATGCACCCTCGACCGGCTGTTCAAGGATTTCATACATGCGGCAAGACGTGCACTGGATGGCATTGGCAAGAGTGGAGCACATCCTAATGGGGATTGCACCAGACAATAAGATAAGCAAAAATAAATAAAAAGTATTAATAAAATATAACAGCAATTCAGTAATACCTCCCTTGGAAACTCCCTGAATCCAAAGTCACTGAATCTCAAGTCACACACTTACCACAGTTCGCACTTACGCTCAGGTCACACTCAACTCGTTCACACTCGCTCAGGCAGAAGATTTAAAAGATTTTTTTTCCCTTTTACCAGTACACCACCCTGCTGCTCAATGCACTTCCAAAAGTGTATAGAGGTCCATTTCCAACAACCATCACTCCAGTGTTATTATGGTACTTTGTGTTTGCTAACTGTGTAAGAAGGCTAATGGATGGTTAGAATACCCTTGTGCAAGTATGTTAGTACATAGTTAGTACAGTGTGGCACTGACACTGTTAGTACAGCGTGGCCGATTAGAGAAGCTATAAACCTTCCTTTGAGCTAGTTGAGAATCTAGAGCATTATTCTTCTTTATCTTTTTTTTTTTTTTATATAGCGCTAACATATTCCACAGCGCTTTACAGTTTGCACACATTTTCATCACTGTCCCCAATGGGGCTCACAATCTAAATTCACTATCAGTATGTGTTTGGAATGTGGGAGGAAACCGGAGTACCCTGAGGAAACCCACACAAACACAAGGAGAACATACAAACTCCTTGCAGATGTTGTCCTTGGTGGGATTCGAACCCAGGACTCCAGCGCTGCAAGGCTGCAGTAGCTATCCACTGAGCCACCGTGCTGCCCCATTTGTTGGTTAAATTACATTTGTTGGTTAAATTAAACTCTCAAAAAGGCCAGAAAAAACATAACTTTCATGTGAAACTCGACAGTCTATTCTTGTTCTTAGAAATGAAGTCTATTCCATGGGAGAAATTGCCAAGAAACTGAAGATTTCCTACAACGGTGTGTACTACTCCCTTAAGGGGAGAGCACAAACAGGCTCTAACCAGAGTAGAAAGAGAAGTTGGAGGCCCCGCTGCACAACAAGACAAGTACAATAGAGTCTGTAGTTTAAGAAATCGACGCCTCATAGGTCCTCAACTGGCAGCTTCATTAAATAGTACACGCAAAACGCAAGTGTCAACATCTAGAGTGAAGAGGTGACTCCGGGATGCTGGCCTTCAGGGCAGAGTGGCAAAGAAAAAGTCATATCTGAGACTGGCTAATAAAAGCAAAAGATTAATATGGGCAAAAGAACACAGACATTGGACAGAGGAAGATTGGAAAAGAGTGTTATGGACAGACAAATCCATGTTTGAGGTGTTTGGATCACACAGAAGAACATTTGTGAGACAGAACAACTGAAAAGATGCTGGAAGAGTGATTGACACCATCTGTCAAGCATGATGGAGTTAATGTGATGGTCTGGGGTTGCTTTGGTGCTGGTAAAGTAGATTTGTACAAGGTAAAAGGGATTTTGAAAAAGGAAGGCTATCACTCCATTTTGCAATGCCATGCCATAACCTGTGGACAGCGCTTGATTGGAGCCAATTTCATCCTACAACAGGTCAATGACCCAAAGTACACCTCCAAATTATGCAAGAACTATTTAGGGAAGAAGCAGGCAGACCTCCAAATTATGCAAGAACTATTTAGGGAAGAAGCAGGCAGCTGGTATTCTATCTGTAATGGAGTGGCCAGTGCAGTCACCAGATCTCAACCCCATTGAGCTGTTGTGGGAGCAGCTTGACCATATGGTACGCAAAAGTGCCCCATCAAGCCAAACCAACTTGTGGGAGGGGCTTCTGGAAGCATGGGGTGAAATTTCTCCAGATTACCTCAGCAAATTAACTGCTTGAATGAAAGTTCTGCAATGCTGTAATTGCTGCAAAGGGAGCATTCTTTGCCAAAAGCAAAGTTTGAAGGAGAAAATTATTATTTCAAATAAAAATCTTTTTTTTGAACCTTGTCAATGTCTGGACTAGATTTTAAATTCATTTGCAACTCATTTGATTAATAAAAGTATGAGTTTTCATGAAGAACAAAATTGTCTGGATGACCCCAAACTTTTGAATGGTAGTGTATGTGTCTGGATCTACGTAAAACTGCTACATTTCCCTAAGGCTGGTTTCACATTGTCCTGATATTTACGGTACCGGAAAAACCGTTACTGGAGATATCCATGTCTGCGTCTCGTGAATGTGATATTTGTGGCATACGTGTGGCAACTGTATGCCGCATCAGTACCACACGGACGGCCGCTGGGGAAAAAGCGCTACAGTAAGCGCTGTTCCCCAGTGGCAGGTGCGGAAGACGGCTCTCATAATTCTCCCCTCCCCTGTTCTGACGGCGATCGGCACGAGCAGGGGAGAATGATGAGAGTTATATTAAAGACAGATATATGACAGTAGGTAGGGCTTTTGGGAGTATTGCTTCCATCTTCCTACACCTTCTGCCACAAATAACAGTGACAGCAGGAGAGGATGATCTGGGTATTCCTTAACTGCCGCCTGCGATCTAACTAAATAAATGAATGAAAAACTCGACGTGGGTTCCCCCCTATTTTCTTTAACCAACAAGGCAAAACTCAGCTGGGGGCTGCAACCCTCAGCTGTCAGCGTCAGCAAGGTTGGTTATCAGGGATAGAGGGGTCCCCACACTGTTTTTTTTTAATGAAATAAATAATTTTAAAAAATGGCATGGGATCCCCCCATTTTTGATGACCAGCCTTGCAAAAGCTCACAGCTGGGGGCTGGTATTCTCAGGCTTTGCCCGGCTATTCCCACTTGCCCTGTCGCGGTGGCAAGTGGGGTAATAGTCGTGGGGTTGATGTCACCTTTCAGGTGACATCAAAGCCACGGCTTAGTAATGGAGAAATGTCTATAAGACATCTATCCATTACTATTCCTATAGTTACATGTTAAATAAAGACACAGCCAGAATAAAGTATTTTATTTGAAATAACATTAAACACAGTTTTCTATTTTTATTATTACGCTTAATCCCAGCGAAGCCCTCGATCTTCTGTAATAAAAATAAAATAATAAACCAACAATATACCATACCTGTCCATTGTTCTGTCCCATGCCGTAATCCATATCTGGGGGCTAAATAGTTTTCAACCTGCACGGTGCCAAGATGTGACCATCTTGGCTGAAAACCACTGGTGAATGAGGAGATGCTGTGAGCGCAGCTTTAGTGACTAGCGGTGACGTCACTGATGCTGTCTTGTCTTACAATCTTGCTTTACCCCCTTTGGACTGAACATAGCTTTTGAATATGCTTTTTAGAATGTCAAGCTCAAAACTGGATCTCATATTCTAGGTGTGGGTTTACAAGTGATTTATATTGGGTAATAATACATTGGAATCACCAGATTGTATATCTCTTTTCATGCACCCTAAAATCTTGCCTGCTTTTGCAGCTGCTGCCTGACATTGAGTACAGCTGCTTAGCTCTCTTGTAAACAAAATACTCAAGTCTGGTACTAGAAGCAGAGTGCCCACGCTGCACTCACATCTCTCCCAGCATCCATTACCCACGATCCAACTCATTTTCAGAGAGGCCAGTGATGCAAGAAACTAGTGAGTAACTGCAGTGCTGCCCCGTGTGACGTCCTGTTTCAGGAGGGTCGATGGATGCTGCAACAAGTGAGTGCAGCCCCTGCCTCCTGTATTGTCACATTTGAGACTTCTCTCAAACTAAACAACACAGAAAGTGAAGAAAAGAAAGATATTTAAGGATTAGCTATAGTAGATAGGGAAAATGTAGGATGTTGTGTAATAAAGCAAATTACAAAAGTGGTTGGGGTGTAAGGATAGAAATTTAGAAAATTTATTTTAGCACAGGACCATCGCTGCTTCTGAAGCATCAGCAAGGCTGTTCTGTGGTACAGTATCAAGTCCCTATGCAAATCACAGATAAATCACATCAGCCACCAATATCCAGATTTGCACTTATCTCCACATAGGACCGCAGTATGTTAGTTAGACATAACTTGTCTTTCATTAATCTATGCTTGCTATCAATTAGTAGATTATGTTCTACTTTATACTCTCTAAAATTTTGCACACTAATGTTGTTAAACTTAGCAGACCGTAGTTGCACAGATCCACCTTCATACCCCTTTTGAATATTGGTACCAAATAAGCCATCCATCCTCTAATTTGGCAAAGAACCTGTTACAGGAGGGATTAAGAGGATGAGATACAGTAGTCTATAAATTACCAAGCTCAACTTATTTTATTCCCATAGATGAATACACCTGGGCTAGGGGATATATCAATTCTTCCCGGTGGCACAGCCGTACTTTTTCTGGAGTTAAGTTAGTGAATTTTGGTGATGAACCACATGCCAACTTGTTCTGCCAATTCACCTACAATGATATATATGCTTTAACCTTAATGGAGCTGTGTATATCACTGAGCAACGGTTAATGTGGTTCACCACATAATGTGCCTATAACTGGTGTAGAGCTGCCATTTTCGGGGCAATTACTTTGTTTTACAGTAGGGTTTAAAGGGAATCTGTCAGAAGGTTTTTGCTATGTAGCTAAAGACAGCAGGAGATGGGGGTTGAAACAGATTTCATCAATGCGTCAACGTATTAGTCTGTGTTCTGTTAGCTAATAATGAAGGTTTTATCACGAGGAAATTACAACTGCACGGGCTACAGCTCATGTGACTGCTAGACCGATGATGATAAGCAGCTCACTATCAATAGACAATGTACAGAGAAAGCTGTGGGGTGGGTGGTTCGCAGATGAGGTAACAAAAACCTGGTGACAGTTTCTCTTTTAAGTTATGGGTTGTCATCTGGGTGAGTGAATTTCAATTACAGGACCTTTCTTTTGTTTGGTTACCTTATCACAGTTATTAGTAGAGGCAAAAACAAAGTATTAACACCAGCACTGCTGAAAGTCTCTTTGATTGATATCGATTGCGAAATGTCAATTTAATGTGTTACATTGACGTTAAGAGGTTTTATTGTCTTGCATATAAATTATGTTTAAGTGTGCGCGACAGTTGTAGTGTAAAATAATTTTCTCATCAAGAATTTTAGCAGGGCTGGGTTTGGTTTTAGATATTTATGCCAATTTGTTATCACTCAGGGAACATGGATAACATGGCTGACCATATAATAATTGGAGAGGAGGCATGTTGGAATCAGAAATAATTATTAGCTCTCTGATCTAGCTAATTGAAGACCATCCTCTACGCTCTCCTATTATGACATATGAAAATATATATTATTTTGGCAATTTCTTTAACCTGTGTACTAGGCACCCCGAACGGCAGTAGATTGTTGTGAGTTCATTTTCCCCTCCGTCACTGAGGCCTGGTGAACTCCATATTCTAGTGAAGGAAGGTAGTGAGCCTGATTATCAGACACCTGGGACTAATGAAGACGACTGGCTGAGTGGAGTCACTGACTGGATTTAAGGCAGCCTACGCCCTTTCTGCCCTGCGGGTGATTTCTCTGTGGACTCTTGGACACCAGTCTGATTCCTGCTCTCCTAAAGCTAAGTTTTCTGTTTTGCCTTTTTGCATCTAAGATTTGTTTTTGTTTTTCTTGCTTTTTGGATTCTGCCACTCCCTGCTGGAGTGTGCAGTGTTCCGTGAGCTCTGTCTTCTGAAGGTACCTGAGTGCTGATTTAGTTTTTGAAGCTTAGTTGCTTCAGGGCCATTTTTATTTCAGCTTGTTGGCTTTTGTCTCTGATAGGGTTTTGGCAGATTGCAGACAGCAGCCTTCCTATCCGTTCCTATCTAGGTAGTTTTTGGGCCCCGTCTTTGCTCAGCCTGTCTTTCTGTCTGTGTAAGTGTTTTCATCTTGCTTCACCGTCATTATATGTGGGGGGCTGCCTATTGCTTTGGGGTCTGCTCTGGGGCAGTTAGATTTCCCCTTTCCTTCTTTAGGCCTATGTATCTCTCCGGCTGTGATCGAGGGGTCTAGGTCATCGTAGGAACCCCCCTCGGCTACTGCTAGTTGTGTTGATAGGTTCAGGGGTCTGCAATCTGATAGTTGCCAACTTCTCTGGTTTTCAGGACTTAGCTAGCATTTCTGTTTTTGCCTCCTACGGTGACTCAATCATAACAGAATCACCCGCCCAACCGCAGATCCTGGGGTACTCAATAGCAGGAAAGAATTGTGTTTAAAAAAAAAAAAAAAAAGTGTGTGTATATTCTTTCCTCTATATCTCTGAGGCCGTAGGGGGAATTTTTTTTTTTTCTCTCAATGGAGATAAAGCAAGTGTCTGATCGTGTGGAGCAGCTCGCTGCTGAAGTGTGAGGAATTTCCGCCTTTCTTGCTCGTTCACATGCTGTTGAACCAAAGATCCCCACACCTGATGTATTTTTTGGGGATCGATCTAAATTTTTGAGTTTCAAAAATAATTGTAAATTATTTTTTGCTTTGAAGCCTAACTCGTCAGGGAGCCCCGCGCAGCAGGTTAAAATTGTCATCTCTTTGCTGCGCGGCGATCCCCAGGATTGGGCGTTTTCTTTGAAACCAGATGACCCTATTCTGACTAATGTGAACGCATTTTTTCAAGCCTTGGGGTTGCTGTACGACGAACCTAATGCTATTGATCAGGCTGAAAAGACCCTGTTAGCATTGAACCAGGGTCGAGAATCTGCAGAGTTGTACTGTCAAAAGATCCGAAAGTGGGCGGTCCTTACTACCTGGAATGATAGTTCCTTGGCTGCTCTCTTTCGGAAGGGTTTGTCAGAAGCCGTAAAAGATACTATGGTGGGATTTCCTGTTCCCTCTGGTCTGGACGATTCTATGTCTTTAGCCATTCAGGTTGATCGGCGTTTACGTAAACGCAGGATTACACGAGAGGTGTTGCCACCGGTTGAACAGACGTCTGAACCTATGCAATGTGATAGAGTTTTGTCTAAGGCGCAACGTCAGGAATTCAGAAGGCGTAATAAGCTGTGTTTTTTCTGTGGAGATGCCTCACATGTTATTTCTGTTTGTCCTAAACGTGAGAAACGCTTTGCACACACGTTTTCTGTTGGTGGGGTTCAGCCTAAGTTTCTTTTGGCGATTACTCTGATCTGTTCCCTGTCCACATTTTCCACCAAGGCTTTTGTGGATTCGGGAGCAGCGCTAAACCTAATGGACTTGGATTTTGCTAAACGTTGTGGATTTCCGTTGACACCTCTGCAGACGCCTATCCCTTTGAGGGGGATTGATGCTACCCCTCTGGCTAAAAATAAACCTCAGTTTTGGACCCAGTTGGTCATGCGGGTCGCCCCAGACCACCAAGAAAATTGCAGATTTTTGTTGTTGCATGGTCTGCATGATGCCGTTGTTCTGGGGTTTCCCTGGTTGCAGATTCATAATCCAGTTTTGGATTGGAAGTCTGTGTCTGTGGTGAGTTGGGGTTGCCGGTGTACCTTTAGTGAGGCTCCGGTTTTTTCCACCTCTCCTCAGTCGCATGAGGTTCCTGACTATTTGGCGGACTACTATGATGTATTTAGTGAGAATAAGTCTGTGTCCTTGCCTCCTCATAGGAGTTATGACTGTGCAATTGAACTAAACCCGGGGTGTAAATTTCCTAAGGGTCGGCTCTTCAATTTATCTGTACCCGAGCACGAGGCTATGCGGTCCTATATTAAGGAGGCGTTGGAGAAGGGTCATATTAGACCATCCTCTTCACCCTTAGGTGCCGTTTTTTTTGTGGCCAAGAAGGATGGTTCTTTAAGGCCTTGTATTGATTATCGTGCCCTCAATAAAATTACTATTAAATATCAGTATCCGTTACCCCTGATTTCGGATCTATTCTCTAGAGTCAGAGGTGCTTGCTGGTTTACCAAGCTTGACCTCAGGGGGGCGTATAATCTTATCCGCATTAAGCAGGGGGATGAATGGAAGATGGCGTTTAATACTCCGGAGGGACATTTTGAGTACCTGGTGATGCCTTTTGGGCTCACTAATGCCCCTTCTGTCTTCCAGTGCTTCATGAACGATATTTTCCGAGACTTTGTCGATAAATTCTTGATTATCTATCTGGATGATATTTAGATCTTCTCCAAGGATTGGGATTCTCATGTGGAACATGTTCGGACTGTGTTCCGGATCTTGAGAGAGAATTCTCTGTATGTCAAAGGATCAAAATGCCTTTTTGAAGTACAGAGAATTTCTTTTTTGGGATTTATTTTGTCTCCGTCAACTATTGAAATGGACCCGGCCAAGGTACAGGCCATTTATGATTGGGTTCAGCCCACTTCTTTGAAGGCCCTCCAGAAGTTTTTGGGTTTTGCTAATTTTTTGTCGGAAATTTATAGCAAAATTTTCTAGTATTGCCAAACCATTGACTGACCTGACCAGGAAGGGTGCGGATGTGTTGAATTGGTCTCCGGAGGCGGTTGCTTCTTTTCAGGAGCTGAAGCGTAGATTTACCTCCGCCCTGGTTCTGCGGCAACCTGATGTCTCACTCCCATTCCAGGTAGAGGTGGATGCTTCTGAGATTGGTGCAGGAGCGGTGTTGTCCCAAAAGGATCCGGTAACATCTAAAATGAATCCCTGTGCTTTCTTTTCCCGTAAGTTTTCTTCATCTGAACGTAACTATGATGTGGGGAATCGGGAACTGTTGGCCATGAAATGGACATTTGAGGAGTGGAGACATTGGTTGGAGGGAGCCAAACATCAAGTTGTGGTCCTCACTGACCACAAAAATTTGATTTACCTAGAGTCGGCTAAACGCTTGAACCCTAGACAGGCTAGATGGGCCTTGTTTTTTACACGTTTTGATTTTGTGGTCTCTTTCCTTCCTGGAACTAAGAATGTCAAGGCAGATGCCCTCTCTAGGAGTTTCTTTGCTGATTCTCCTGTGGTGACCAAGCCTGCCACCATCTTAGGCGAAGGGGTAGTTCTTTCTGCCATCTCGCCCGATTTGAGACTTGCTCTGCAAGAGTACCAGGAGGACAAACCTGAGCGTTGCCCCAGTGGAAAGTTGTATGTTCCTGAACAGTGGAAGAAGAGAGTGATGTCTGAAGTTCATTGCTCTGCATTGGCTGGTCATCCAGGTATTTTTGGTACTAGAGATCTGGTGAGTCGCTCTTTTTGGTGGCCCACCTTGTCTCATGATGTCACGAATTTTGTGCAGTCCTGTGGGACTTGCTCCCGGTCTAAATCTTGTTCTCGCTCTAGTGGGTTGTTGATGCCTTTGCCGGTCCCCAGGAGGCCATGGACCCATATTTCAATGGATTTCATCTCTGATATGCCGGTCTCTCAAAGAATGACTGTTAGGTTCTCTAAGATGGTTCATCTTGTACCACTCCCTAAGTTGCCATTTTCCTCTGAGTTAGTGCCTCTGTTTTTGCAACAGGTGGTTCGCTTGCACGGGATTCCTGAGAACATTGTATCTGACAGAGGAGTTCAATTTGTGTCTAAATTTTGGAGGACGTTCTGTTCCAAGTTGGAAATTCAGTTGTCCTTCTCCTCTGCTTTTCACCCTCAGACCAATGGGCAGACAGAGAGAACAAACCAGACCTTGGAGTCGTATTTGAGATGTTTTATTTCCGCTGATCAGGATGATTGGGTTTCATTTTTGCCCTTGGCCGAATTTGCTTTAAATAATAGAGCTAGTTCTGCCACTTTGATGTCACCTTTTTTTTGTAACTTTGGTTTTCACCCTCGATTTTCTTCAGGGCAGGTGGAGCCTTCTGCCTGCCCAGGTGTTGACACTGTGGTGGAGAGAATGCACCAGATCTGGGACCAAGTGGTGGATAAGTTATCTCTCTCCCAGGAAAAGGCCCAGCGGTTTTCCAATCGACATAGGACCATTGGTCCCCAGCTTAAGATTGGTGATATGGTGTGGTTATCATCAAAAAATATTGCTATGAAGGTGGCTTCTCCTAAGTTTAAGCCTAGATTTATTGGACCTTACAAGATTTTGGAGATTATTAATCCGGTCTCTTTTCGTTTGGCTCTTCCTGTCACATTTAAGATCCATAATGTGTTCCATAAGTCCTTGTTGAAGAGGTTTGTTGAGCCAGTTTTGCCTGAGGTGGCACCTCCGGACCCTGTATTGGTTGAAGGTAACTTGGAATATGAGGTACAGAAAATTCTGGATTCCCGTCTGGCTAGACGGAGACTCCAGTATTTGGTTAAGTGGAAGGGTTATGGTCAGGAGGATAATTCCTGGGTCTCTGCCTCTGATATTCATGCCAAAAGATTGGTGCGTGCCTTTCATCGGGCTCACCCTGATCGCCCTGGTAGCGTTGTTGAGGGTTCGGTGACCCCTCCTCAAGGGAGGGGTACTGTTGTGAGTTCATTTTCCCCTCCGTCACTGAGGCCTGGTGAACTCCCTATTCTAGTGAAGGAAGGTAGTGAGCCTGATTATCAGACACCTGGGACTAATGAAGACGATTGGCTGAGTGAAGTCACTGACTGGATTTAAGGCAGCCTACGCCCTTTCTGCCCTGCGGGTGATTTCTCTGTGGACTCTTGGACACCAGTCTGATTCCTGCTCTCCTAAAGCTAAGTTTTCTGTTTTGCCTTTTTGCATCTAAGATTTGTTTTTGTTTTTCTTGCTTTTTGGATTCTGCCACTCCCTGCTGGAGTGTGCAGTGTTCCGTGAGCTCTGTCTTCTGAAGGTACCTGAGTGCTGATTTAGTTTTTGAAGCTTAGTTGCTTCAGGGCCATTTTTATTTCAGCTTGTTGGCTTTTGTCTCTGATAGGGTTTTGGCAGATTGCAGACAGCAGCCTTCCTATCCGTTCCTATCTAGGTAGTTTTTGGGCCACGTCTTTGCTCAGCCTGTCTTTCTGTCTGTGTAAGTGTTTTCATCTTGCTTCACCGTCATTATATGTGGGGGGCTGCCTATTGCTTTGGGGTCTGCTCTGGGGCAGTTAGATTTCCCCTTTCCTTCTTTAGGCCTATGTATCTCTCCGGCTGTGATCGAGGGGTCTAGGTCATCGTAGGAACCCCCCACGGCTACTGCTAGTTGTGTTGATAGGTTCAGGGGTCTGCAATCTGATAGTTGACAACTTCTCTGGTTTTCAGGACTTAGCTAGCATTTCTGTTTTTGCCTCCTACGGTGACTCAATCATAACACTAGATACTTTACCAGATTGAAGGGTTTTGCTACAAAACTCATCCTTTGAAGTATACCTCCAGATATAAAAAAATATAGTGTAGAAGCCTGTTCTTAAACCCTTTCATAAGAAATTTTACCCTAAACAGCAGCTTGGACTTGATGCCATCTGTGGTGTCCACCAAGTTTCCATCTGAAGTGGTGTACAACATGATTACATTGAAAGACTTCATAGACAACATGGACTATGGCCAAAACATGCTGCTCTATAGAACAAAAGCTTTATTTTAAGTTATTTAAAATGATTGCAGGGCGTTCTCCTGAACAATAATTGTTTTCTGTATAACTCGAGGTATGCTTTAAGCCCTGAAATAGTAAAAGTCATTCATGCCCTAAGGCAGCAAAGCAAATCATACCACGTTGCTTGACTGTTGCCATGTACCTGCTGTTCATTGCCATACTCCAGAAATAATTGGCCCAGTGTTACCCCAAGAGATCCACTTTTGACTTATCTGTCCATTATAAGATGCAGTTTTGGGATCTTCCAGGAGTTGGTTTTAATTCATTATTTTGGGTTCACTGAAAATGCTGGTAGCTAGTATTAATACAATCTAGTGATCTAGTGAGATATCTGCTGGTCTTCAGCAACAGAACAACGCATTTCGAGTCTCTCTGTCCTTCAGAGAAAGGATAACTTCATTCATAGGCATGCCATGATTGAAATTATAATTTTTCTGGATAGCCAATTAAGGCTTCTTTTCACACAGAAGTATTTACATCACATAGATTTTTTTTTGGCTTCCAGTGTACAAACTGTTGTTGGATACACATCATAAAATGACACAAAATGTCACGGGATGACGTTCTGCTCTGCCAGTTAAATTGAATCTTGGTGAGCTGGGACCTACACATCGCACCACACGCTGTCTTTTAATTTCAGAATTGGCACCATCCAATATATTCCTTTAAGTTAGATTCACAGATGCTGATTACATTTATTGCATAAATTAGTTCATTATTGAAATAAGGTCATTTGAGCCCACAAACCATTAGCATGAAAACTATTAGCATAATTTCATAAGCTAATAAACCAAGTACAGGAGAAGGAATTAAGAAGTTCTCCGCGATAAGTGTTTCTACAGAGATTAAAGAACACAATTTTCTTATGCATATATTAACATTTTAAAAGTGAATTCATGCAAAAGCAATCGTTCTTGCATATATAAATCTGTTTTTTCTTTAATAATCTCCATATTTGGTCTCTAGAGCTATTTTAAAAAGATTACTTTTTGGATGAATTTTAATGGTTTTAAAACAATCTGACAGGAACCTTTTTTAGGGTCTGATAAAGATGATTTACCTGTCTGAGTTGTGTCTCACTAGATTTGATGAGCTCCATTTAAAAGATGCAGGCAAAAGACTTATTCCTAATTTTGAAGCAGCAAGGTAATGGTCTTTACAAAGATAAGCACAAATCACACAGAATCTTAAAACGAGGATCCGCAAGAGGTGCTCAAATTAGTATTTCAGTAATTATAGAAATATAGACTTCTCATAAATGAACGCAGGACATTGTACTCCCAAAAGTGATACATTAGCTGCCAATTCTACCGCTGTCAACAGTCATTTCCATACCAGAAACTCTTCATTAATTGAGTTAGGATACCACACTTTTCCTAAATTTGACATTATTTTCAAAATAGATCAGGATTTCTCTGTTGCAGATCTATTAGTTCACTGAATGTTAAACTGTGCATAACCCGCCCACGCCACTGATCGGCAACTTTCTGTGTACACTGTGCATAGGCAGGAAGCTGTAAATCAGTGGTAGGGGAAGCTTTATAGAGAGCTCATGAATATGGAAGACTACATGGCAGCAGGTTTACTAGTCTTCTAGTGATAATCTTCTGCTGATAAAACACAGATTTGATCAAAACTACAACAAGGAGTAAGTGATACATCACTGGAATCAGCGTCAGTTTGTCTACATTATTGTGCTCTCAAATTATGTGGCAGAAACTCGTGACAGATTCCCTTCAAAGGAATATTATTATAATATTATGTTGCCTGCAGTACAGTAATGCAATGTGAGAATTTGGAGGGTTACTATTCATAAATAAATCATTCTGGAGATTGCATTGTCTGTAATGCATACATTACTTATTTGTCAACCTTCTACTAAATTGACTGCATATTGAGGAACTAAAGAGAGTAAGGAAACTATCATAGCTTGACTCCAGGACTCGGTCCAGTGATCTCTGGCTGTGGGTTGGTTTCCCTGTTTGACCACAGCCTGTGTTGTCTGTGTCCAACAACTGATAATGCTCTTGTCTTTGCTTTGCTGTGTTGCATCTATGCAGGAGTTTTCCCTTCCTGGTTTTGGTTTGTCCTATCACATCTTGGGAGTGGCTTTTTATATCCTCCTTGCACATGCAGATTTTGCTGGCAATATTCCAAGTCAGATAGATGTTTGGAGTCCGAGCTTCCCAGTGAAGGATTACCTTGCTAATGTTTTGTCTATTGTTTCTGCTGTCGATTTACTACATTCAGGTTCTGTGGGTTTTAATATATATCAAAGGTGCTTTTGGGCTCCTTTCTTTTCCTTCTTTCATTTATGATTGTGTGAAAACGTCTTTAGCCCTTTGTCTCACCCTCTGTGTGCACTCTGTTCTGTTGTTGTGGTTTTGAGTGGGGGCACCATAGTATTATTTTAGGGTGCCACTTACTACAGTACTAAGCCGCCCTTGGAGGTGACATTCACACTGTACTGCGTGTCTCTCTTTATGAATGAGGTTTCCATTGTCCAGCATCTGCTCAAAATTCTAAGACCACCATAACTAATTCCCAGTGTCAGGTGCAGTGGTGTACAGCACCACCAATAGAATCGTGAGCATGTAAAGATGGGTTCTTTGTAGTCACAGCTCACATTTTACAATGTGGAAGCCTGGCTTTGGATAATCTCAACCAAGCTACTTCCCTTATTTCCAAAACCTAAAATGGAAGCAAAATGAAGAAATACCCTGCTGTAGGTAAGCAAGACAGTGTTTACTATACACCTTATGTCATTTATATGCACTATAACATTTTACTTACTTACAGCAGGGTATTTGCTCATTTTGTTTCTATCTTAGGTCCTGTTTGTTTAATAGCCAGTGTGAACATGTTCCTATACGTTGCATGCACGCTAACTTATACGCTGGCTCATTTTTTTCAGTTTTTTTCTTTTTTAGGTTTTTGTACTCACAAACAAGGAAGAGGCCTTCCTTTCTTTGAACTGTGCATTTACCGTCAATATGGCCATGTGAGGGCTTATTTCTTGCAGGACGAGTTGCACTTTTGAATGACTCCATTGGTTTTA
Organism: Dendrobates tinctorius; assembly: GCF_039654945.1. NCBI lineage: Eukaryota > Metazoa > Chordata > Amphibia > Anura > Dendrobatidae > Dendrobates > Dendrobates tinctorius. The sequence continues at coordinate 5,854,438 of NW_027361672.1, forward strand.
CTTTGTCATGTACTAGAAAACGGGAAAAAAATTCCAAGTACGGTGAAATTGCAAAAAAAAAAGTGCAGTCCCACACTTGTTTTTGGTTTGGCTATTTGCTAGGTTCACTAAATGCTAAAACTGATCTGCCATTATGATTCTTCAGGTCATTACGAGTTCATAGACAGCGAACATGTCTACGTTCTTTTTTATCTAAGTGGTGAAAAAAATTCCAAACTTTGCTTAAAAAAAAAAAATTGCTCCACTTTCCGAGATCCGTAGCGTCTCCATTTTTCATGATCTCAGGTTGAGTGTGGGCTTATTTTTTTGCACGCTGAGCTGACGTTTTTAATGATACCATTTTAGTGCAGATACGATCTTTTGATCACCCATTATTGCATTTTAATGCAATGTCGTGGCAAAAAAAAAAGTAATTCTGGCATATTGATTTTTTTTCCCCGTATAGCGATCAGGTTAAGGCTGGTTTCACATTTGCGTCTTTTTGCGCTGGAAAAAAATGCATACATGCGCATGCGCTTTTCCCCCCTATATTTAACATGGTCGCGCATACCTGCGCATTGGCATGCGCACGTATGCGTTTTTCGTGCGCTGCGTTTTTTTGTGGCGTGCGATTTTATTTTCCAGACGCTACATGTTGCATTTTTTGGTCCACCCAACCACTTCAAAAAAGCGCATGCACACGTATGCGCACGTTTTGCTCTAAAAAAGACCATTATGGCCTATGGAGGCACATACGTGCGCACTGGCATGCGCATGTATGCGTTTTTTTAGCGCTGCGGTTTTTTTTTTTGGTGTCCACTATTTAGACAAGTTATAAAATTCCAAAGTCCAAAAAAAAAGTCTATATAAAGGAGGTGTCTGCCAACACTGTACCACAACTACAGTGACAGATTGGAGAGCAGACATTGAGCAACGAACCCATCTTCTATCAGCGTCAAGAATGTGAGTATTATTACATCGTATGCCTGTCCTTTTAAATTGTGTATGTACTAATGCTTTTTATTATTTTTACATGCAGTATGTCTTCGGAATCAGAATATTCCCCATCCCGGCAGGAATTGGCGCAAGCAGACCGTGAGGTGATTATTTTCGTGCATCTGGTAAGTATATCTGCTGCTACTCCAAATCTCTTACGTTTTTTTTTTTTAAGACATCATCATCTTCTCCAGACGTGACTACTGAGGGCGAACAGCAGGAGCAGCGAAGCCAAGTCCCGGTGGTGATACGGAATGTATGTATCAAATGATTTGTAATGTTCTTTATTTTTTATCTTCTATATTTCATCTTTTCTGTATTTTTTTTTTGGTAACTTTTTATTCAATTTAAATTTGATTATTCAAATGAATGTGTTTTGTCTAGGTACCACAACGGGATGAAGACGTCTACCTGGATAATGAGCAGCTCATCAGCCTGGTCCAGGAGCGTGCCCCGTTGTGGGACAGCCGTGACCGGCTGAACAAGGACAATGTGGTGACCCGGCGGCTATGGAATGAGGTGGCCGCAGCATTGATGGATGGCTGGGACAGCGCCACTGCATCCTCCAAAAAGGCGTTTAGTAAGTATTTCCCTGCTCTGTTATGCTGCAGTGACTATTGTCCTTGATGTCACTGTTGGGTTTCATGCTAGATATATTCTAGCAGGAAACCCAACAGTGTCATCGGGCTCTACAGTGACTGCTTTGAGTATTGTATTGCTGTATTGTGCCGCAGTGACTATTGTCCTTGATGGCACTGTTGGGTTTAGTGATAGCATATGTCGTGCATCAAAAACACAAGTGACATGTTGTTGGTTTTTTTTTCCAACAGTGGACAAAGTCCGAACACGTTGGCGCTCGATCAAGGACCACTTCAACAGCGATGTTCGTGCTGAGGGCCAGGTTCGCAGTGGATCTGCGTCAAGGACAAGAACCCGATACCGTTACTATCATGCGTTGCAGTTCCTAAGACCTGTCCTTGCCACCAGAGCGTAAGTATTATAATTATTTTTTTTTATTTTTAATCTGTGATTTTCTAATCCACAGCTGATGCTTCTTGTAAAGGCATGATAGTAATGATTTTCCTTTCTTCAACAGCACCTGGAGCAGCACCCTGCAACCTGGTCCTGGAGCGGTCCTTTATCGGACGTCCTCTGACCTGTCCCAGCCATCCGACAGCCAGGAAGCACCTTGCAGGTCAGCCACACAGACAACTGGTGACCAGGAAGCTGGGCCATCAGGTGTTCCCCTGTCCCAGGTCTCTGCCACTGGTTATGCGGGCACTACCTGCCAGCGGCAGAGGGCCTTGGACAGGAATGTCTTGCCTGAGTTTATGCACTTGAGCGAGGCCTTTAATGCCAGTCTCAAGTCGCTGTCCGACAGAGTGGAAAGCGGTTTTGCACTCATGACACGTAGTTTTAACCACTTTGAACACCGCTTCAATTCTGTCGAACAGCGCCTTGACCGTCTGGAGGCCGACCTCAACAGACCAGCGCACCATTTTTTTAGTAAGATTGAAAAGGGCATGGCAGAACACCTTAGTCCTGAGCAACAGCTGAATGTGCTGCAGGCCTGCAACAATGCTTTCTTGCAGGCTATGCAGCATAATCGGTATGGGCAGCAGTCAGTAGTGGCATTTCCACCTGTGCCACCATTGACTCGCTTCACCTCACTACCAACTTGTGCTGCATACCACTGCATGGACACCTCTATTCAAAGCCAGGACACCCACCATTACACCACCACAAGTCTGAGAACAGCTGGTCAGTTCACCAACACCACCATGGCAAGCGCTGCTCCTGTCTGGAGCACCACAGCCACCCCCATGCATGCTTGGAGCACAGCCACCACTCCGCAAATGTGGAACAGCCCTGCCGCTACAACAACATGTAGTAGCCCTGACACCACCACTCCGCAAACTTGGACCATCACTGCCACCACCAGTCCTCCTGCAAGGACGAGCACTGCCACCGCCACCACACAGCAGCAGCAGCCATCACAGCAGCAGCAGCCGCCAGAGCAGCAGCCACAGTAGCAGCAGCCACAGCTGCAGACGGGGGCCCTACATTCTATATTTGCCCCAAGTACAAGGCGACATCAAGCAAGGCGGGCATTGGGCCCAAGTAGGTCCAGGCAGTCAAGTTTGCAGAGACAAGCACTTCGTTCCAATGTCCCTGAACCTCTTTCATCTCCTCAAACTGTTTCTACTGCAAGTCCCATAACTGGACTCCCATCCCCCTCAAGTTTTTTGGCCCCTTCCCCTAGAACACCTTCTTCAACAGTTAGTTCTGCATCTTCCCTGCACACCCCCAATTTGCAACCATCTGCCCCCAAATGCAAAAAAAAATATTGTTTTTTTTAAATATTTCTGTTTCAAAATAAATTTACAATTTCTGGTTCACCATAACAAAGTTTGATTTATGTTTTTGGCGCCGCTCACACACACTGCGCCGTACACACAATGCGACTTAAACTTTGCAAGGTGTCATAAAAAGTGTTTGGAGGATTGGCTGTTTTTACCATCCTCATTTCACTTATTGTGATTCTAGGCAAGGTGATTCTAGGCAAGATGGATTATTGATATACCTTGTAATTAAAAACATACTTGTGTGCTTAGAATCCACTGATGGGTAAAATACACGTCATATGTTAATATGTTACATACCAAGGCCTAGTATAAGTGTAAAATAAACGTAATCTGTTAATATGTTACATACCAAGGCCTAGTATAATAACTAGCATTTTACCAACTAGGATCTGGTTTCCAGAAACACAAACTGGTGAAACTCAGTAAAAAAAAAAGGCGAGCTTCTTTCTTTCAAAATGAATGAATCTCCAACTTGTTTTCCACTGGTTGGACAAGTTTTATTTGAAACTAATTTGGTTTCATGAAACCCGATCCAAACAAAGTCGCTCATTGTCATAATCAGAACTATTTATCAATCATATGCCCAGGTTAATACACATATCATATTTAACCTGCAGCTTTGCTTATCAATATATTTAACGCAGACTAGCGATGCTGCATTTTAATTTGTGTATTTACCTGCGCAGGTGTGAGAACATCATGAATTCACAGGTATACATGGGAAGTTTTTTATTTTATTGGAGTGTAAAAAACATAGTGCACTCGGTACTGGTATCAAATAAGGTTTTTTATTAACAAACACAAACGAACATTATTACACCATTTCATCTTGCCAGTGCACCCGTCCTACATCAGAAATAAAGTAGGCCGCAAATTGGTCCCTCATTTGGCCAACTTCAACGGATGACCTGAGAGGGTGCTGAGTGAATTCAGGCAATGGGTTAGGAGCATCATCGTCCAGTTCAAAGGTCGGGTGCTCTTTAGCCATCACAAAATTATGTAGAACCACACATGCCTTCACCACCTCATCGACCGTTTGAAGTTTAAGATTTATGTCTGTGCCGAGAATTCGCCATCTTGAGACAAGAATCCCAAAAGCCCACTCAACAGTTCTTCTGGCCCTGGTCAGCCTGTAATTAAATATTTTTTTGGTGTGGTCCAAGTCCCGGCTGGAGTAGGGTTTCAGTAAGTTTGCGCACATTTGAAAAGCCTCATCCCCAACCATTACAAAGGGCAGTGGCGGAGCTACGGTGTGAGGAAGAGGCCGTGGCATAGGGAAATAAAATTGGTTGCCATACAACCTCTGGCCCATGTCTGAGTTTTTAAAAGCCTGTGAGTCATTACCACGGCCAAATGCCCCAATGTCCACTGCTACAAACATACATCCGGCATCTGCAATGGCAATGAGTACTATTGAAAAGTACTTTTTGTAATTATAGTACTCAGATCCTGTTCTTTTGGGTTTGATGATCCGTATGTGTTTACCATCAACAGCTCCCAAACAGTTGGGGAAATTGCATACTGTCCAGAATTTGTCAGCAATTTCCATCCACTTTTCAGCGGTGGGCAGGGGCATAAATTCTGGACAAAGAACATTCCAGAGAGCCCGGCAGGTGTCCGCAACAATTCCAGACAAGGTAGAGATACCAATACGGTACTGGAAGTGTAGTGAAGATAGGGTTTCTCCAGTCGCCAGGAATCTGTGAACAGAGAAAGAAGTAAAATTAATATTTCTGTATATTATTTTGTAAAACTATAAAATATTAGTACATTCACGAAAAATAATTACCCAAGGTTTTGAATACTACATGTAAAAAAAAACCATCAGACCGCACCCCTTGGTTTTTAAATATTACGTACCGTAATGTCACCAGTAGTCGTTCCTCAGGAGGAATCGCACGACGGAGCTGTGTGTCCTGTCACCGGATGGATTGTTGGACACGAGCAAGCAAATCCCTGAAGCTTTCTTGGGACATCCGGATATAATCTGTAAATTTCTCTGGGTTTGCCTGTAGCACACTGTAGAGGGTGTGGTATGCCCCACGGCTCTCACGGAGTTCAACTTTCGGATGTATCCACATACGCCGCCGCTGCCGTCTTCGCTGCCTCTCTCTCTTCCTTTGTTCATGGCAAGCAACTGCATACGCCTGAGCCATCGCGATGTCCAAATCCAAGTTTGGAGAAAACTCTTCCAGCGCAGATCCATGTTGACACAAGAACAATCAAGCAAATCTGAAGAATACTGTAGACAGGGTCTATATATTAACATACCACACCGACATTGATGTCCCATTGGTCTTGTGTGTTGTTGAATGTTTTTTTTTTTTTCTGGGTGTGGACCAAAAAATGTGTAAAAAAATGCAAACGCACTAAAAACGCATACAAACGCATAAAAACACTGCAATTTTTTCCTGCATGCGCATAAAAATGCTTGAAAAAAACGCAGCGCTTGTATGCATTTGTATGCGTTTTTTCTATGCGTTTTTTTGCGCAAAAAATGCGCTGCAAAAAAAAGCAAGTGTGAAATTAGCCTAATCCTTTTTTTTATTGATAGATCGGGCGAAAGGGGGGTGATTTGAACTTTTATATTTTTTTTATTTTTTTAAAACTATTTTTCTTTAACTTTTGGCATGCTTCAATAGCCTTCATGGGAGGCTAGATGCTGTCATAGCCCGATCGGCTCTGCTACATAGATGCGATGCTCAGATCGCCTTTACGTAGCAGAATTACAGACTTGCTATGAGCGCCAACCACAGGATGGCACTTATAACAATCTGGCATCAACAACCAAGGAGACCTCTGGTTGTCATGCCGACACACCGGTAACCTGCGATCACATGACGCGGGTTACCGGTGAGTATATTTCCGGCCCGATGGCTGGAAACGCTTGTTAAAGGCTGAGTTTGACAACGATATTTAACTAGTTAATAGCCGCGGGCGGATCTCGATTCTGCCCGTGGCTACTGTGGGCACACATCAGCTGTTCAAAACAGCTGACATGTCCCGTCTTTGAGGTGGGCTCACTGCCGGTGCGGGATACTGCCATCGGACGTACTATACCGTCCGATGGCAGTAAGGAGTTAAATGGCTTCCCATAGCTGAGTGTCAAGAGTTGGGTCTCGGTCCTGCTCTGCCCTTATTCCCATTGACCTAATTTTTGAAACATGGTAAGGTTTTCATATTAGAGACCGTCCTGTTTTTGGTACACCATGATGCGGTATGATGGCTTTTACAATTTTTAATCAAAAACTGTATACTAAGCACCCTATGTTATTCATATGCACTATTGCTTTTCACTTGCAGCAGGGTATTTGCTTATTTTCTTTCCATCTTAGACTCTGTCTATTTAATGGTCAGTGTGAACATGCTCCTACACTTTGCATGCATACCAGTTTATGCTCCGGCACATTTTTCTCAGTTTTTCTTTTATTTCCAGTAAAGGGAAATCTAATGGCTTATCTTATCTATGGCTTGCAGTATTCTAAAGCAGGGTTCCCCAACTCCAGTCCTCAAGGCCCACCAACAGGTCATGTTTTCAGGATTTCCCTTGTATTGTACAGGTAATGCAATTATCACCTGGGCAATACTAAGGAAATCCTGAATAATAATAATAATAATCTTTATTTATATTATTTATATATATATTATATTATAAAGATTATTATTGTAAAGGTGATGCAATTATCACCTGGGCAATACTAAGGAAATCCTGAAAACATGACCTGTTGGTGGGCCTTGAGGACTGTAGTTGGGGAACCCTGCTCTAAAGGTACCGTTATATTTAGCGATGCACCAGCGATCCCGACAACGATACGACCCGGTCAGGATCGCTGGTGCATCGCTAAATGGTCACTAGTGAGCTGCCAAACAGGCAGATCTCACCAGCGATGCAGCAGCGGTCGGCGGTCGCTCGTACCTGTCACACGGCAGGGCTGATGACATCTTCCTCCCGCGTCCATGAGTCCCTCGTTGGCGCCAGCAGGAAGCCGACGATGAGAGATGGACCAGGACGATCTTACGCGATCAGGGATAACCAGCGGGGTGCCGGGTCGGAGGTAAGTGTCACATGTAGCGAGATCGCTAGCAATATCGCTGTTGCGTCACAAAATCGGTGACGCTTTAGCGATATCGCTAGCGATCTCACTATGTGTGAAGGGGGCTTAATTTTCTGTTGGTGTTGCTGCACTGAATGAGACAAAGTCCTGTAAGGGCATGGTTTCCCAAGAATCGGGGCAGATGCTGTCTGAGCTCCTCACTAACCTTCAAAAAAAGTAACTGAAATACTTAAAAGTGGACTTAGTACAAATTGTGCTTAAAACACCCAGGATCATGCCTGAAGTTTACTCAAGAAGAGGATTTACAGAACCCTTCAAAATCTCTCCTGCTGAACCCCGGATTGCAGCAAGCTCAGGCTGCATAACCTCAGCAGTGATGATGTCGCGCAAGCAGGAGAGTGATCTCTGTCCTAAGAAGAACCTCACAGCTTCATCTCCGACACCTGACATAAAGATAAGTCTTAATTAGACCCCTAAAGGAGACTCCGACTCAAGACTGGATGAGCTTGATGTGGCAAAGCAAGTCTCTCCCGTCAAAAGGGCAGGACCACGGACACTGCAGGTCCTGTGTCAGACACTTGGGTCGCCCAGTCCGAGACTTCACCCAGGGCTGTGGAGTACTCGGTACCGGGCCGGTGTCAGGGGGAGATGTGTCACAGCAGCGGTGACCCGGTCCGTGGCCCTGGGCGCCCAATATCAATGGCGGATGATGTTTGTAATGTAGTTTATATGGAAAGTTCGTGACGCCACCCGTGGTGTTTGGCAAGTAAGATGTTAAGCCAACGCTGCTTGCTGATCCACTGGGACTGATGGTGTGATGCAACAAAGATGGTGTAGCTCCCCACAGGTGGAGCTGTAGTCCCAGGGCAGTGTAGGCGCTATGGATGAGGATAGGTGCAGGACGGTGTGGATGCTGGTACCCAGATGTAGCGGTGCTGAAGGTGTTAGTGACGAATGAATGGAGGACACCAGAGCCTGCAGTTTCAAAGCTTTACTCACAGTTCACTGGTGCCTGCCTCCGTGCTGTGTCCTCCGGGGTAGAGACTCAATCAACCTCCCGGGCAAGTCAGGGCTCTCCTCTCCAACACTCCGCCAACATGTGCATTTCCTGAACGACTCCTCTATTGCGCCTTTTAGTGTGAAGAACTCCAGTACCGTGGTTCTCTGAAGTTCCTCCTGTCAGATGTTCCTAACAACTCTACTTGTATGACAGAAAGCTGGAGCCTGCTTCGGGGACTCCCTTCTCCTGAATCCCAGCTCTCTATTCGGTTGCTGTTGTGTCCCAAGTCTTAGATGGGAGTAGTGCATTTACTGCCAACTACTCCACCGGTGTCTGCTGCAGAACCATAAGTGTCCATACAACCTCGGGGACCGGGCCCTGGCCTTGCGCTGAGAACCTATAGGCAGGGTTCCTATCCAACCCACTCCTCCTCTCTGTTCTCCTACTCCTTTGTTCCACACTGTTCCTTCTCTCTCTCATGGAAGCTTAGGTTGCAGTCCTTCATCTCTCCACCTTTCTTACTTTCCCGTGCCAGCTGGCTCGGGTCACTGAGGCAGCTGCAGCACTCCTTCCTCCATCCCTTCTTCCAGGGATCCCCCACTCCTCACTGAGTGGCTTCCCACTCCGCCGACCTTCTGGCAGACTAACCTGTAATTCTAAACTTTCCCACTCTTTTATATGAATCTCAACTCCACCCACCTCCCAGCACATCTCGTGTTACGAAGCAAGGAATCACCAGAGGTGCTCTGCTACCCTCTAAGCATGAGCCGCAATGTGATTAGTGCTGAACTATCCTGTGTGTGGGATGCAGGAGTTGGAGTGCGGAAAGGAGCTCCCAACTTACCAGGATAGTGGGGCACTATACCTTAGGAGAAGGTGCAGTACCTCTGTGGCGACTGAGCCTCAGGGGCGCCACACACTGGCGAGACACTAATACTGGGCCGCAACAGTGAGACAGTTACAGAGCCACAGAGCTGTATCTCCTGTCACTTAGGGGCTGAAGAGAGGTTAGACTTTTCCATGATGCCTATGGAGAGACGTCCTGTCAAGCAGTATGAGGAAAATAAATATTGCAAGCTCAGCGCCAGTCCAGAGCAGGGCACAAGTGAGGGTGACGTGGAAAGAAGAGAACAAGCAGCATACCTTTTGGGGAATCCTATGGGCTTATGCCAGAGGATCGGACATTAATGGACTTATCCTTCTACAACCCCTAAAGGGAAGTTTTAGGGGGTAACTGACCATGGCCATGGATTTATACACTCCACAGCGCCATCTTGGTAGAGACAATTTTTTTTCTCTAGCCGGCACCATTTTGAGACATAATTTTTTAGCTCTGAATTTATTTATACCAGCAAATAAAATAATTAAATGCACATTATAAATGCAATCATGCTTCAGCGCAGGTTCCACGAGCGCCTGCCTGCTGAAAGTGATTTATTTTTTTTCAATATATAATATTCAGTATGTAAACTAAGAGGCAGGTCAGTGAGGGATCAGTGACCTGTCAGAAAGCATACATATGGATGCATAGGCAGAGCACCACATGAAGACCCCCCACAGGCCGGCCCGGGGCATGAGCATATCATTAACTCAAAACGGAAAATAAAGATTAAACAACGACCACAAGACGGATTTAATCAACTAAGGTATCACTTTAATCAATATAATGCCACCAACTGTACACTGTCTGTAAGTTACTGAGCACAATCCTGCTGACAGGTTCCCTTTAAAAAGAAAAGGAATCACTGAGACCTCTTGGGATGCCCAGAACTTTGACTAGCTAATATATCCCAATCCGTTTGACTTTCTGAATGTATCCTCAAATAACACATTGTCACTTATTCGAATTAACATCCTTATATTATTATGATCAGCTACATATACAGTGGGTACTGAAAGTATTCCGACCCCTTTACATTTTTCACTCTTTGTTTCATTGCAACCATTAGGTAAATTCAAAAAAGTTCATTTTTTTTCTCATTAATGTACACTCTGCACCCCATCTTGACTGAAAAAAACAGAAATGTAGACATTTTTGCAAATTTATTAAAAAAGAAAAACTGAAATATCACATGGTCATAAGTATTTCGACCCTTTGCTCAGACAACTCATATTTAAGTCACGTGCTGTCCATTTCCTTGTGATCCTCCTTGAGATGGTTCTACTCCGTCATTGGGGTCCAGCAGGGTTTAATTAAACTAATAGGACTTGATTTGTAAAGGCACACACCTGTCTATAAAAGACCTCACAGCTCCCAGTGCATGTCAGACCAAATGAGAATCATGAGGTCAAAGGCACTGGCCAAGAAGCTCAGAGACAGAATTGTGGCAATGCACAGATCTAGTCAGAGGTGTATCTAGGCTTTCTGGCAAGGATTCGGTTCAGCGCCCCCCCACCCCAAGCACACATGCGATTTGCACACTTAGTCATATACCGATGAGCTGCTCTCCCTAATGCTCTCAATGTTCAGTGAAAAACTGAGAGAAGCAGGAAGAGAAGCTCGTTGTCACAGGACCATAAGTATGGGAGTCACATATGTGTGAAGAGTCCATGTCTAATGACTGATGGAACCTGCAGAGCTGAATCCTGACATTGCAGGTTTTCTGAATTCTCACAACGAATGCACTGCACACAATTAGGATTCTCCCTTACCCGGTGCAAGGGTACGGGGTCATGTCAGCACAAGCATGCGATTTATATACATCTGGCCACATTCTGACAAGACGTGCCCGACCTCGCTCCTTTCATTTTCATTGAGTGAGGCCACATGTCTAGTCAGCATGTGACCGCATGTATATAAATTACTGGCACAAGAGAATCCTAGCATTGTTCAGTGAGCACTGTGAGGATTCAGAAGTCTGCAGTCACATAGAATGACTGCAGACTCAGCACTGACCTGGAAACCCCTTTAATGCTCCTAACATAAATAATAATATGAGAATTAGTCAGTTTCACAAATAATATTTACTTCCAGGTACTTTATAGATGATGCTGTCTCTGAAGTTGTTCTCCTTTTCTTCATCTTGTCCAGACTCCATGATGAGTTTTCTCATCCACAGCCATCTCTGCAGCCTTCCATGTTCTCCGGTCTTCTGCAGCAACTCTCCACATGATGCCCTTAAAGATAGAAGTGTCATTATAATGCTTCTGAATAAAAATACTGTATCTGCCCTACGCTAAGCCCCTGAATAAATACACTGCCCCTCACTATATTGTCTGCACAAAATATGACCCCACATTGTCCTTCTTTTGGTACATGCTCTTCACACTGACCTCTCCTTTCCAGACTGGGATACCTTTTCACACTGTCCTCTCACACTGTGTCCTACCTATAGGGCTCAGTCTTTATACTGTACCTTTTCATCACACTCTCCCTCCTTGGTATACTGTCCCCTCCTGGCTGTACCCTTACACTGTCCCCACCATGCTATGCCCCCACTACTCAGTCTCTATTCTGTGCCCACTCACTTTTCTCCCCCATACTGTCGCCTAACCCTGTTCCCCTCCCTCCTCATGCTGTCTCCTCTCACATCCCCCGTTCACCATACTGTCTCCTCATATATTTACCCCTCACTCTCTATACTGTCTGCTTACACATACCCCTGACTCCCCATACTGTGTCTGCACGCATCCCATCACCCTCATTCCCCATACTGTGTCCACATACATTTTTCCCATCACTACTCATACTGTGTCCACACACATTCACCCGTTTGCTCCACATACTATCTACATCCATCCCCCCACTCACCATACTGTGTCTGCACCCAACCCCGATACTGTTTCCTCATACATGCCCTCATGCATACATGCTCCTCATTTTGTCCTCAAAGCTCCCCACACACATTAAATTCCCCCATCCCCACTCCAAATCTCTCCACACACATTAAATTCCCCCATCCCCACTCCAACTCTCCCCACAAACATTAACTACCCCCATCCCCACTCCAAATCTCCCCACACAATAAATCCCCCATCCCCACTACAAATCCCTCCACACACATTAAATCCCCTAATCCCCACTCCAAATCTCTCCACACACATTAAATCCCCCACCCCTACTCCAAATCTCCCCACACATTAAGTACCCCATCCTTACTCCAAATCCCCCCACACATTAAGTACCCCCAATCCCTACTCCAAACCTCCCAGCACATTAAATAACCCCATCCCTACTCCAAATCCCCACCACACATTAAATAACCCCCATCCCCCACTCCAAATCCCCCACACATTAAGTACCCCCATCCCTACTCCAAATCTCCCCACACATTATGTACCCCCCATAATCTTCGGTGGTTTCTTCAGCTCCCGAGTGGAGCACTTACCACTGATGCTCTTTGCGGTTCTGGGCGCCAGTGAGTGACAATAGCAGTGTGATCACATGATCTGATCATGCTGCTGGCATCTCTCTGACCCAGTGGTCAGAGCTTCAAGTGTACTCGCGTCTGTAAGCTGTGAGTACAATTGATCCCTGGGAGATGGCGTGCTGCAGCTTCTCTGTGCCGGCTCAGTTTGACAGCTGACACAGAGAATGACCGACTCCCAGTTTGGGGGGCGGCAGAATGCAGCTGCCGGGGGAGACACTGCAGACCGCCGCATTAGGTGGCCCGACTGCGCCCTGCTGCCGGCTGCATCCGGGGCACATGCCCCGGCTGCCTCCCCTAGATATGCCTCTGGATCTAGTCAAGGTTACAAAAGAATTTCTGCAGTACTCAAGGTTCCTAAGAGCACAATGGCCTCCATAATCCTTAAATGGAAGAAGTTTGGGACCACCAGAATTCTTCCTAGACCTGGCCATCCAGCTGAGCTCCACAGATGCAGTAGGGAGATGGAAGAAAGTTTCACAAAGTCAACTATCACTGCAGCCCTCCACCAGTCGGGCCTTTATGGCAGAGTGGCCCGATGGAAGCCTCTCCTCAGTACCAGATATATTAAAACCCACATAGAGTTTGCTAAAAAACACATGAAGGACTCCCAGACTATGAGAAATAAGATTTTATGGTCTGATGAGACGAAAATAGAACTTTTTGGTGATAATTTTAAGCGGTATGTGTGGAGAATACCAGGCACTGCTCATCACCTGCCCAATACAATCCCAACAGTGAAACATGGAGGTGGCAGCTTCATGCTATGGGGTGTTTTTCAGCTGCAGGGACAGGCCGACTGGTTGCCATTGAAGGAAACATGAATGCGGCCAAGTACAGAGATATCCTGGATGAAAACCTCTTCCAGAGTGCTCTGGACCTCAGACTTGGCGAAGGTTCACCTTCCAAAAAGACAATGACCCTAAGCACACAGCTAAAATAACAAAGGATTATCTTCAGAACAACTCTGTGGCCATTCTTGACTGGCCCAGCCAGAGCCCTGACCTAAACCCAATTGAGCATCTCTGGAGAAACCTGAAAATGGCTGTCACAACGTTCACCATCCAACCTGTCAGAACTGGAGAGGATCTGCAAGGAAGAATGGCAGAGGATCCCCAAATCAAGGTGTGAAAAACTTGTTGCATCATTTCCAAGAAGACTCATGGCTGTACTAGCTCAAAAGGGTGCTTCTATTCAATACTGAGCAAAGGGTCTAAATACTTATGACCATGTGATATTTCAGTTTTTCTTGTTTAATAAATTTGCAAAAATGCCTACATTTCTGTTTTTTTCTGTCAAGATGGAGTGCAGAGTGTACATTAATGAGTAAAAAAATGAACTTCTTTAAATTTACCAAATGGCTGCAATGAAACAAAAAGTGAAAAATTTAAAGGGGTCTTTCGGTACCCACTGTATGTTACTCTTACAATGAGTGTCCACTCCAAGACTCACCTTTAATGTCCTTGAACCGAACTTTCTCCCTACCAGTGTTGCATGTAGCAACTAGTTAAAATATTGTATTTTATTAACTTGTCTTATTTCTCACTTCCAAAAAGAAAAAAATTTGACTGGAGCCGCAAACCATAGACAAATATAGAGTTAAAAATCAAGACTTTATTTAGACTATAGTTTAAAACAATGTACACAAATCAATACCAAGTATAGACAAATAACCTAAAATTTGGTAGGTGAGCTACTGTGGAAGAAAACCCAGTATAATTAAATTCCTATAATGCATCTACTGCAAAAATTGTGTCAATACATGACTCAATGCATGAATGAAAAGTTGAACTATTAAATATTTTAATAAATGCATAGAAAAAGTACATCAATATATATCCCAATACAGGTATAAGGAACATTATAGGTGTGCATGTATAACTTTGCACTTGTAGATGGTTACAAATAGGGAGGTTCTATCAATATAATATATATGACTTTAAATAAATTATCCCAATATAAATTTATAAAGCTAACCAAATAATCATAAACACATAAATAAGCCAGTGTCAGTTTGTTAAAGCTTGACAAGTAAGCAGTTATAGATACCCAAAAGTGCAATAAAGGTAGGTATTTCCCATAAGAAAATTCACTAGTAAAGATTTGTAAACATCATAGATTATTAATAATGAAATTACATAGCAAGCTCACTCACCAAGCACCCGACGTGCGTTTCACCAATACTTCTTCAGGGGTGCAAAATATTGTCTATTGTGTTTTACTAACTTGTCTTATTTCTCACTTCTAGCATGCTATTTACCAATTAGCTCCAATAATTTAATACTATTATTTTTGTTTTACTTCTATTAAACATAGCGTGCAACAAGGACTAAACTATAATCAGAAATATGCATAATTTCTAAGACATTATACCTATACACTTGTTTTCTCGCTTCCCTATTTTTTATAAGGATTACCTTCCTTTCGCCTTCCTTTCCCTTCCTCCTTTCCCCCCCTCAAAAATGTGTCTTCTTTCCTTCCCCTTCTCTTTTCTTTTGGTTTATATATTGTGCATTTGTGATTACTGTTTGCTTAAAAAGTTAAAATAATAAAAACATTGGAACAAGAAAGAGTGCTGTAAATTGCACTACGGGCAGCTGGACGAGAAACTGCATGCCACATTGGATTGGACCCAAGTGTTGAGGAAGGCAACACTCGGGCCAAGAAAAAGGAGGCCGTATGTTAGGGCCTGAGGCACTTCTTATGGAGGCTTTGTAAGGAAACCATCAGCCACAGTTAACTGTAGCAACGGAAGAGTCTGTAGCATTGCCTACGACCAACATCATTGCTGATATAAACTGACTATATGTCTTTTTAATGAGAAACTTTAACCATATGCTTCTGAACCTTGTAAATATGTTACTGTAGGAACCTCCGATGTCCCCCTTTTATTATTCCTCACCATCTCACATGTACACAGTGAAATAAAACACATCTGGACTCGCTAACACTTTACCACTTTCCTAACTCTGGTCTAGTGATCTGGTGATTTCCTATATCTTAACTGACACATGGGTCATTTAGAAAGAAATCATATAAAGTATTTCATTTTTTATTATACTGTGTATTATTAGAATAGTGAATCGTTTTTTTTAGATGAATAATAAAAGCAATGAAATATGTTTTTAAATAGACTCACATAAAAAAGGTATCACAGGATGTCTTATTTTGACATATTTATATAAAAATATTTGAAATGACCACAAATGACCCTTAATATGACAGCTATATTTTGCATACTTGCTTCCTTGCTGTGTTCTGGAAAACTTGTAAACTTAAGACTACTAGAATAGTCTTCATGAACATAAATCTACAAGTAAAAATACAAATTTCCATGATAAAAATAACAATTCTTAAAATATAAGACTATCTTGCCACACAAAAGACAAAGCACTAACTGATCTCCTAACCAGGTTCTGCCACAGGTTCACTTTGAGAACAAGAACCCAGTGATCTGTGATGGCAGTATCTCAAAATTATTATTTATTATCACTAAGTTGTGTATTATTTCAAGACAGTAAAACAAACTGCGGCAAATACCTATTTCCTCATTGGTTGGCAATGCTGGGAGAACATAGTGGCACAGCAACTAATGGAGGTTAAGTTCTCCTATGAGGCACAAAACATGGTATTTCCACTTCACTTTCGGTGGTGCCCTTGCTTACATTTCCCAAAACACACTTGAATATAAGTGCTAAAAGCTTTCTCGGATTAATTACACAGGGGCCTTCAGGCAAACCTATGAGTAGTGCTGATTAGAAGGGTACATTGCTTTGCATCAATTAATGCAAATCAATAATTCCACTTTGAAGGGAACATGTCAGCTGATGCATGTTGTCCAAACCGTGGGCAGCAAGTATCAGCCATTGGCTGTCGGATCACAGCCATGTGTTTTTATCTCCAAAATGCCAAACCGTTTACTGTTAATAACCATCAGGGCTCGGGCTGCATGGGTGACTAGTTGTATAGGAGGATCCCTGGTGGCTTCACCGTGGACCTGCCTGTACGACTAGTTACCCGCACAACTCAGTCCCCGTCAGCTATTTAAAAGTATGTTTGTTTCTGTATGTAAGAGTATATTTGTTACATAATTATATTCCCATTACCCAGCTATTCTATGTACTTATTACAAGACATATGACCCCATTACATTTTTTATGTAATTTGTAGTGTGCATTCAAGATAGGGATCCTTACCAATGCAGTACCTACTTTTAAGCACTTTCACTCTACGGACCCCACCTATTATACTACAATACAATCCATTACGTTTCGAGACTGAACAAACCAAACAAAATTACAGGCCTCAAGGCAGACAAATTTCCACTACATGCCATCATTAATCAGGGTCACTGTCTGCATGCAGAACCTCCTTGATTCCATCAGTTACCTCTCCCAGGTTTTAGTATAACCCCACTAAACCTGTCCTGGCTCCCTTCTAAGCTGATATTTTCACATTCCTAGCAGACCCACAATATTGAACACTGTAAAGCTAACTGCTAATGCTCCAGCCCACACATGGTTCCCCAATCTGTACACTTTGATGGCTGGGATTTTCCTCCAGCTCAACATCATCTTCACTCTTCAGGTATAGCTCAGCTACAATAAACTATCCTCTAACCCACCATTATATTTTCAACAGGATTTGAAAATGATATTGGAGAAGGCATTTGAAGATACCATCATATCCCAAAAATTGTTTGTTGCCCTATATGAAAAAAATGCCAACTATGTCTACATTTTACATGATTTCTAACCTGTACAAAATGTTATAAACCCGCCTGGAAGACCCGTAGTTGCAGGTAATGGCAGCCTATGCGAAACAGTAGGACAATTCATTGATTCAAATGTAAAACCAATAATTACGTCGGATGATCTACACTTGGACAGCAATGTTGGGATGGTCACAATTGATGTGAAGTGTATCTAAGCCTTTAAACTAAAGGACCATTATGGCACACCTGTGTCTTCAGACTGTTATTCAAGACTTTAGTTTGTTACGCACCTCCTCCTGTGGACACCGTGTTCCTCGCTTCTGTCCCTTTTGCACTGCTGACTTTACTGCATCCATCCTGCTGGTCCCACGTTCCTGAGGGTGTCTCGTCCTCAAACTCCACGTGTCATCCTGCCAGCTGCACCAACATTCGGGGCCCGTATACCCACCTTGGATCTGGGGCTTTGTGAGTCCAGGTGAACCATAACATCTGTCTTGTCTCACCGTATGTTGTCCTTTATAACAGACGGCTTTTCAGACTTAACTATTTAGAAATTTGCAGTAGAAGCCATTTTAGTGATTTTTGTAAGAGAACTTAGCCACATTGAACATGAAGAGCAGAAAGTACCCTGAGAAATATTGAATTACTGTCACACACAAAATCAAGCCCTCAAATGGCTAAATTAATGGAAAAATTAAATAGTTATGGCTCTTGGAATACAGCAATGAATAATGAATATCGTACATTGCTATGTCCTTAAGGTTTTTCAGGCTATTTGACATTTTTTCTGAACTTGCTAAAGAAAAAAATATACTGTATCAGTTAACTTGAGTTCCAAAAAACAATTACCGGTATGTCAATAGAATTTTTACTACTTCCATTTGCGACAGTATAAAAATTGTCTGCAACTAAAAATTACCACAGCAGCCAGAAAACAATTGAACAAAACATGGGAATTTAGTTGAGTTTGATGGATCGTTTGAAGTTTCAATTTGCCTGTGTCACCAAATTTTCCCTAAACCAGGAATTTTCCAGAACGCCTCTTATTGCCTGGAAAATGCCTGTATATCACTGAGGTACAGGAAAACATATAATCCATTTTATATCATGCAATCAAAGCCTTATTAATGCCCAGTGTCCTCAGTGTCCTCGGCTTATCTGGCTAGGGGAAGAAAGATGGTAATCGATTGGAATCAAGTGTTATTTCGAGTGATATGTATGGGTCTAACAATGAACTACTATAACAATGAAATGTGCATAAAAATGTATATTTTTTTTACAATACGCACACTTTGTGAGGTAGACAGTTGTGTTTTAATCAAGATTATGAAGTTTTTTTTGAATGGCTTACCCGGTTCGCATGCAGGACTAACACTTTTTGTGACACACAAATTTTGTTTCAGGATTTTTCTTTAGTGGCAAAATTAGGACCAAAGGGTATTAAATGCAATTTGTCAGCAGGTTTTTGCTGCTTAGCGGCTGAGACCCTGATTACAGCGATGTATCAATTAGTTTTCTGGGAGCAATAGTTGTGACAGAATCACAGTTTTCTCTGATACAAGATGTAGCAGAGGTCAGAATATAAAGCTCCTCCTGCAGCACTGATTGGCAGCTTTCACAATGTATATTGACAGAGCTGGTAATCATTGGTGGGGACATGAATGGACCAGTAAGTAGAATTGAGCGAATTTGTTCAGATTTAGTCCCCGAATCTGAATTTGCCATATTGATACCTTATTCGTGCTGAATGTATGTCTTATGATCGGTTTCGAACATAATCGGTAATGTCTACTCCCATTGACTCTAATGACGTACAGCTGTGTTTGACGAATATTGCAAAAACAATATTTGCTGCCGATCGTATTCAGAACCGAAACCGAACAACTTTGCTCAACTCTACCAGTAAGCATGAGGCAGCTAGTCTGATAGTGATAATCTCCTTCTGATTAAGCACTACATTTTTTGAAACAGAAATACACAGCCCATTCAGTGACACATCACTGGAATCTGTGTCTCGGCCCCTACCTTATACTGGATTCAGATTACACAACAAAAACATGCTGACAGATTCCCTTTAAACTGAAATTGTTTACAATGAGTGAGGAATAAAAAAGCTGTTTTAAAGGGAATCTGTCAGCAGGTTCTTGCTTTATAAACTGAGGACACTATAATATAGAAGCGGAGACATAAATTTCAGGAATGTGTCATTTATTAGGTTGGGCTCCATACAATGAAGGTTTTATCACCAGGATTATTATTATTACTTGGACCACAGTGCAAGCGAGCTCTGGTTCAACCACTCCCCCTCTTCTGATAAACAGCTCACCACTGTCAATAGAAATTATCCCAGAAAGCTGTGGGTTGGATGGGGTAAGCTTTTTGAGCTCTGCTGCATGCTACATCTAATAACTTTAAATGTATCACATCTGTTGCACCCAGTAAAGTAAGTGATAAATTGCTGGAATCGGGTTCTCTTTTCCTTCATTATGCTGCTCTCAGCTGAGGTAGCAAAAATCTGGTGACAGATTCTGTAAGATGCTGTTACTGCAGTATTTCACCGATCAATCAATTCCCAGTCACACTGACTCTGCAGGTCCAGCACCTCCCTATTACTTGAATGTTTGGATTACTAGTCACAAACTGAGACAACTACTGCAATTTTCAATATGTTTCAGCACTGCAGTAGTAAATCACAATCAGATTGGGCCTTTTTCTAACCCTAAAATGGAGCTGCTTGGCTGGCCCTCATCTTTTATAGTCTCTGTGCTTGGCTGCACTAGACCACATGATGTGATAGCTGCAGTGCATTATGGGAATATCTGCCGGATCTGCACCTGATGTCATTAACCCGCTCTCTGAGTATTCAGCAGTATGTGAAATGGTGCCAGGCTTTATTTTTGCTAATTAAGGCTGGTTTCACATTTGCTTTTTTTGCGCTGCGTTTTTGTGCATACGTGCGCATGCATTTTTTCCCCTATATTTAAAATGGGTGCGCATACGTGCGCATTGGCATGCGCATGTATGCGTTTTTTGTGCGCTGCGTTTTTTTTATGGTGTGCGTCCTTATTTTCCGGACGCTACATGTTGCATTTTTTGGTCCGCCCAACCGCTTTAAAAAAACGCATGCGCACGTATGCGCACGTTTTGTGCAAAAACTGACCATTATGGTCTATGGGTGTGCATACGTGCGCATTGGCATGCGCATGTATGCGGTTTTTTGCGCATGCGTTTTTTAGATGTCCACTGGTTAGACTAGTTATAAAGTTCCACACCCAAAAAAAGTCTATATAAAGGAGGTGTCTGCCAGCGCTGTACCACAACTATAGAGACATACTGGAGAGCAGAAAGACTGCAAGAAAAGAACCCATCTTCAATCCCAGCTTCAGCATCAAGAATGTGAGTATTATTACATCTAAAAATGTATGCCTGTCCTTTTAAATTGTATATGTACTAATGCGTTTATTATTTTTACATGCAGTATGTCTTCAGAATCTGAATATTCTCCATCCCGGCAGGAACTGGCGCAAGCAGACCGTGAGGTGATTATTTTCGTGCATTTGGTAAGTATATCTGCTGCTTCTCCAAATCTCTTAACGTTTGTTGGGTTTTTTTCAGACATCGTCATCTTCGTCGCGACAAGTGAGGGCGAACAGCCAAGTCCCGGTGGTGATACAGAATGTAAGTATCAAATGATTTGTAATGTTCTTTATTTTTCATCTTCTATATTTCCTCTTTTCTGGATCTTTTTTGTAACTTTTTATTCACACAACATTCGAATATTCTAATGAATGTGTTTTGTCTAGGTTCCACAACGGGATGAAGACATATACCTGGATAATGAGCACCTTATCCGCCTGGTCCAGGAGCGTGCACCGTTGTGGGACAGCCGTGACAATGACAATGTGGTGAACCGGCGGCTATGGAATGAGGTGGCCGCAGAGTTGATGGATGGCTGGGACAGCGCCACTGCATCCTCCAAAAAGGCGTTTAGTAAGTATTTCCCTGCTCTGTTATGCCGCAGTGACTATTATCCTTGATGGCACTGTTGGGTTTTGTGCTAGATATATTCTAGCTGGAAACCCAACAGTGTCATCTGGCTCAACAGTCACTGCTTTGGGTATTGTATTGCTGTATTGTGCCGCAGTGACTATTGTCCTTGATGGCACTGTTGGGTTTCGTGCTAGATATATTCTAGCAGGAAACCCAACAGTGTCATCTGGCTCAACAGTCACTGCTTTGGGTATTGTATTGCTGTATTGTGCCGCAGTGACTATTGTCCTTGATGGCACTGTTGGGTTTCGTGATAGCATATGTCGTGCATCAAACACAATTGTTACATGGTGTTTGTTTGTTTTTCCAACAGTGGACAAAGTCCGAACACGTTGGCGCTCGATCAAGGACCGCTTCAACAGTGATGTTTGTGCTGAGGGCCAGGTTCGCAGTGGTTCTGCGTCAAGGACAAGAACAAGATACTGATACTATCACGCGTTGCAGTTCCTAAGACCGGTCCTTGCCACCAGATCGTAAGTATTATAATTTTTTGGTTTTTATTTTTATTAATCTGTGTTTTTCTAATCCACAGCTGATGCTTCTTGTAAAGGCATGATAGTAATGATTTTCCTTTCTTCCACAGCACCTGGAGCAGCACCCTGCAACCTGGCCCTGGACCGGTCCATCATCGGACGTCCTCTGACCCGTCCCAGCCATCCGACAGCCAGGAAGCACCTTGCAGGACAGCTACACAGACAGCTGGTGACCAGGAAGCTGGTCCATCAGGTGTTCCCCTGTCCCAGGTCTCGGCCACTGGTTATGCGGGCACTACCCGCCAGCGTCAGAGGGCCTTGGACAGGAATGTCTTGCCGAGTTTATGCACTTGAGTGAGGCCTTTAATGCCAGCCTCAAGTCCTTGTCAGACAGAGTGGAAAGCGATTTTTACCACATGGAACACCGCTTCCATTCTGTCGAACAGCGCCTTGACCGTCTGGAGGCCGACCTCAACAGACCAGCGCACCATTTTTTTTGTAAGATTGAAAAGGGCATGGTGGAACACCTTAGTCCTGAGCAACAGCTGAATGTGCTGCAGGCCTGCAACAATGCTTTCTTGAAGGCTATGCAGCATAATCGGTACGGGCAGCAGTCAGTGGTGTCATTTCCACCTGTGCCACCATTGACTCGCTTCACCTCACTACCGACTTGTGCTGCATCCCACTGCACGGACACCTCTATTCAAAGCCTGGACACCCACCATTACACCACCACAAGTCTGAGTGCTGCTGGTCACTTCACCGACACCACCATGGCAAGCGCTGCTCCTGTCTGGAGCACCACCGCCACCCCCATGCATGCTTGCAGCACAGCCACAGTAACCACTCTGCAAATGTGGAACAGCCCTGCCGCAAACACTACAACATGTAGTAGCCCTGCCACCACAACTCCGCAAACCTGGACCATCACTGTCGCCACCAGTCCTCCTGCAAGGATGAGCACTGCCACCGCCACCACAGAGCATCAGCAGCAGCCACAGCATTAGCCACAGCAGCAGCAGCCACAGCAGCAGACGGGGGATCCACATTCATTATTTGCCCCAAGTTCTCGGCGCCAACAATCAAGGCGGGCATTGGGCCCAAGTAGGTCCAGGCAGGCCAGTTTAAGACAAACACTTATTACCAATGTAGCTGAACCTCTTTCCTCTCCTCCTATTGTGTCTAGTTCAATTCCCATAACTGGACTCCCTTCCCCCACAAGTTTTGTTGCCCCTTCCCCTAGAACACCATCTTCAACTATAAGCTGTGCATTTTCACTGCACACCCCCAACTTGCAACCATCTGCCCCCAAACGCAGAAAAAAATAAAGTTTTTTATAATTTTTGTGGTTAAAAATAAATTTAAATTTCTGGTTCACCATAACAAAGTTTGATTAATGTTTTGGCGCCGCCTACACACACTGCGCCGTACACACAATGCGCATTAAACTTTGCAAGGTGTAATAAAAAGTGTTTTGAGGACAGGCTGTTTTTACCATCCTCATTTCACTTATTGTTATACTAGGCAAGGGAGATTATTGATATACCTTGTAATTAACAACTATACTCTTGAGTGTTGAATCCACTGAAGGGTAAAATACACGTCATATGTTAAATACCAAGGCCTAGTATAATAACTAGAGTTTACCGACTAGGATCTGGTTTCACGAAACACAAACTGGTGAAACTCGGGCCAAAAAAAGGCGAGTTTCGTTCGAAACACTACCAAAATGTTAGTTAATGGGAAATAAAAGTCGGAATTGAGCTGATTACATTCATCCACTCAATGCAGACTTTTATTCCCTATTTACTTGCATTGGTGTTGGGTTTTGAATGAATCTCCGACTTTTTTTCACTAGTTGGACCAGTTTCATTTGAAACAAATTTGGTTTCATGAAACCCGATCCTACCAAAGTCGCTCAACTCTAATCATAACTATTTATCCATCATGGCCTGGTTAATACACATATCATATTTAACCTGCAGCTTTACTTATGTACCAATATATTTCACCCAGACTAGCGATGCTGCAGTTTAACTCATATGTGTATTTACCTGTCCAGGTGTGAGAACATCATGAATTCACAGGTATACATGGGAAGTTTTTTTATTTTATTGGAGTGTAAAAAACATAGTGCACTTGGTACTGGTATCAAATCAGGTTTTTTATTAACATACACACACGAAAACATTCTTACACCATTTCATCTTGCCAGTGTACCCGTCCTACATCAGAGATAAAGTAGGCCGCAAATTGGTCCCTCATTTTGCCAACTTCAACGGATGACCTGAGAGGGTGCTGAGTGAATTCAGGCAATGGGTTAGGAGCAGCATCATCGAGTTCAAAGTTCGGGTGCTCTTTAGCCATCACAAAATTATGTAGAACCACACACGCCTTCACCACCTCATCGACTGTTTCAAGTTTAAGATTAATGGCTGTGCTGAGAATTCGCCATCTGGAGACAAAAATCCCAAAAGCACACTCTACAGTTCTTCTGGCCCTGGTCAGCCTGTAATTAAAATTTTTTTGGTGTGGTCCAAGTCACGGCTGGAGTAGGGTTTCAGTAGGTTTGCGCACATTTGAAAAGCCTCATCCCCAACCATTACAAAGGGCAGAGGTGGAGCTTCGGTGTGGGGAAGAGGCCGTGGTATAGGGAAATTAAATTGGTTGCCATACAACCTCCGGCCCATGTCAGAGTTTTTAAAAGCCTGTGAGTCATTACCACGGCCAAATGCTCCAATGTCCACTGCTACAAACATACATCCGGCATCCGCAATGGCCACGAGTACTATTAAAAAGTACTTTTCGTAATTATAGTACTCAGATCCAGTTCTTTTGGGTTTGATGATCCGTATGTGTTTACCATCAACAGCTCCCAAACAGTTGGGGAAATTGCAGAATTTGTCAGCAATTTCCATCCACTTTTCAGCGGTGGGCAGGGGCATAAATTCTGGACAAAGAACGTTCCAGAGAGCACGGCAGGTGTCCGCAACAATTCCAGACAAGGTGGAGATTCCAATACGGTACTGGAAGTGTAGTGAAGATAGGGTATCTCCAGTCGCCAGGAATCTGCGAAACAGAGAAAGAAGTAAAATTATTATTTCTGTATATGGTTTTTTAAAACTATAAAAATGAAAAATTAGTACATTCACGAAAAATAA
This sequence comes from Dendrobates tinctorius, assembly GCF_039654945.1. Classification (NCBI taxonomy): domain Eukaryota; kingdom Metazoa; phylum Chordata; class Amphibia; order Anura; family Dendrobatidae; genus Dendrobates; species Dendrobates tinctorius. The sequence continues at coordinate 5,879,599 of NW_027361672.1, forward strand.
TTATTCCAGGTTTTGAATAGTACATGTAAAAAAAAAACATCAGACCCCACCCCTTGGTTTTTAAATATTACGTACCGTAATGTCACCAGAAGCCGTTCCTCAGGAGGAATCGCACGACGGAGCTGTGTGTCCTGTCTCTGGATGGATTCTTGGACATGAGCAAGCAAATCCCTGAAGCTTTCTTGGGACATCCGGATATAATCTGTAAATTTCTCCGGGTTTGCCTGTAGCTCACTGTAGAGGGTGTGGTACGCCTCACGGCTCTCCCGGAGTTCAACAATCGGATGTATCCACATACGCCGCCGCTGCCGTCTTCGCTGTCTCTCTCTCTTCCTTTGTTCATGGCAAGCAACTGCATATGCCCTAGCCATCGCGATGTCCAAATCCAAGTTGAAGTGAAAACTCTTCCAGCGCAGATCCATGTTGACACGAGAAAAATCAAGGAAATGTGAAGAATACTGTAGACAGGGTCTATATATTAACATACCACACCGCCACTGACGTCCCATTGGTCGTGTGTGTTGCCAGATTGTTATCTAGATTGTTTTTGGGTGAGGACAAACAGTGTGCAAAGAAACGCAAATGCACTAAAAACGCATACAAACGCTGCGTTTTTTTCCTGCATGCGCATAAAATTGCTTGAAAAAAACGCAGCGTTTGTATGTGTTTTTTTCATGCGTTTGTGTGCGCAAAAAATGCGCTGCAAAAAAACGCAAGTGTGAAAGTAGCCTAATAAATAGTAGATTGTTCGAATTTGCAAAGACCTCATCTGTGGATCGATCTGCTCGTCTCGAGACTTTAGCATTAAAACATATAACTCTATATAACTCTAAAAACATTTTAGTTTATTTTTATATATATAAATACTATTTGTGTGACCATTAGAGTTGAGCGATACCATCCGATACTTCAAAGTATCGTATCGGATGGTATCGGCCGATCTTTAAAAAAAGTATCGGTATCGCCGATTCCGATACCGGAAGTCCCATTCAAGTCTATGGGACTTCCGGTATCGGAATAAGAAAAACCCTTTCCTGCCCTTGTACAGCCTCTCTGGGGTCTGTACGGGCCTTTCGGGGGGCTGTGCCGGCCTGCCAGGGGGTCTGTGCAGGCTCCGGTGGTCTGTGCCGGCCTGCCGGTGGTCTGTGCAGGCTCCGGGGGGCTGTGCCGGCCTGCCGGGGGGCTGTGCCGGCCTGCCGGGGGGCTGTGCCGGCCTGCCAGGGGGTCTGTGCAGGCTCCGGTGGTCTGTGCCGGCCTGCCGGTGGTCTGTGCAGGCTCCGGGGGGCTGTGCCGGCCTGCCGGGGGGCTGTGCCGGCCTGCCGGGGGGCTGTGCCGGCCTGCCGGTGGTCTGTGCAGGCTCCGGGGGTCTGTGCAGGCATCGTCCGATGGGACTACAAGTCCCATCTGGCGATGCCTGCTACCATGACAGTGATTGACACATTAGCCAATGATGGGACAGTAGTAGTCCCATCATCCGGCTAATGTGTTAAATGTAAAAAAAAAAAAAAAAAAAAAAAAAAATTACATGCTACATTCATACTACATACTACATACATGCTACATTCATACTACATACTACATACATGCTACATTCATACTACATGCAACATACATACTACATATATACTACATGCATGCTACATATATACTACATGCATGCTACATACATACTACATGATACATACTACATATATACTACATGCATGCTACATACATACTACATATATACTACATGCATGCTACATACATACTACATGCTACATGCATGCTACATACATACTACATGCTACATGCATGCTACATACATACTACATACATGCTACATATATACTACATACATACTACATATATACTACATGCATGCTACATATATACTACATGCATGCTACATACATACTACATATATACTACATGCATGCTACATACATACTACATGCTACATGCATGCTACATATATACTACATACATGCTACATATATACTACATACATACTACATATATACTACATGCATGCTACATACATACTACATATATACTACATGCATGCTACATACATACTACATGCTACATGCATGCTACATACATACTACATGCTACATGCATGCTACATACATACTACATACATGCTACATATATACTACATACATACTACATATATACTACATGCATGCTACATATATACTACATGCATGCTACATACATACTACATATATACTACATGCATGCTACATACATACTACATGCTACATGCATGCTACATATATACTACATACATGCTACATATATACTACATACATACTACATATATACTACATGCATGCTACATACATACTACATATATACTACATGCATGCTACATACATACTACATGCTACATGCATGCTACATACATACTACATGCTACATGCATGCTACATACATACTACATACATGCTACATATATACTACATACATACTACATATATACTACATGCATGCTACATATATACTACATGCATGCTACATACATACTACATATATACTACATGCATGCTACATACATACTACATGCTACATGCATGCTACATATATACTACATACATGCTACATATATACTACATACATACTACATATATACTACATGCATGCTACATACATACTACATATATACTACATGCATGCTACATACATACTACATGCTACATGCATGCTACATACATACTACATACATGCTACATATATACTACATACATACTACATATATACTACATACATACCACATACATACTACATGCATGCTACATATATACTACATGCATGCTACATACATACTACATATATACTACATGCATGCTACATACATACTACATGCTACATGCATGCTACATACATACTACATGCTACATACATACCACATATATACTACATACATACAATACATTCATACAATACATACATAGACATACAGTACATATAACATAGAGTAACATACTTACCAATACTTGTCACATTGTTCCCCGAAGCCATTGTCGTCTACGGAATAAATATTAACATAACAAACCACAAAAATACTCACCCACGATCCGAAGCAGTCCACGAGTGTGTCCCACGACGATCTTGGGTAGAGAACTGCAGCATCAGCTGATGCTGCCGTTCTCTACGGGCTGCAGGAATCCAATGATGGAAGGTAGGTATCCTTCCGCACTGTATTCCTCCGCCACTTAAAAAAAAAAAAAGTCCCTAGTCTCACTTTATGCCATTGCTGTGTGGGAATTTCCCACACAGCAATGGCATAAAGTGAGACTAGGGACTTTTTTTTTTTTAAGTGGCGGAGGAATACAGTGCGGAAGGATACCTACCTTCCGTCATTGGATTCCTGCAGCCCGTAGAGAACGGCAGCATCATCTGATGCTGCAGTTCTCTACCCAAGATCGTCGTGGGACACACTCGTGGACTGCTTCGGATCGTGGGTGAGTATTTTTGTGGTTTGTTATGTTAATATTTATTCCGGAAAGACAATGGCTTCGGGGAACAATGTGACAAGTATTGGTAAGTATGTTACTCTATGTTATATGTACTGTATGTCTATGTATGTATTGTATGAATGTATTGTATGTATGTAGTATATATGTGGTATGTATGTAGCATGTAGTATGTATGTAGTATGTATGTAGCATGCATGTAGCATGTAGTATGTATGTAGCATGCATGTAGTATATATGTAGTATGTATGTAGCATGCATGTAGTATATATGTAGCATGTATGTAGTATGTATGTGGTATGTATGTAGCATGTAGTATATATGTAGCATGCATGTAGTATATATGTAGTATGTATGTAGTATGTATGTAGCATGTATGTAGTATATATGTAGTATGTATGTAGTATATATGTAGCATGTATGTAGTATATATGTAGTATGTATGTAGTATATATGTAGCATGCATGTAGTATATATGTAGTATGTATGTAGTATATATGTAGCATGCATGTAGTATATATGTAGTATGTATGTAGTATATATGTAGCATGTATGTAGTATGTATGTAGCATGCATGTAGCATGTAGTATGTATGTAGCATGCATGTAGTATATATGTAGTATGTATGTAGCATGCATGTAGTATATATGTAGCATGCATGTAGTATGTATGTGGTATGTATGTAGCATGTAGTATATATGTAGCATGCATGTAGTATGTATGTAGTATGTATGTAGTATGTATGTAGCATGCAGTATGTATGTAGTATGTATGTAGTATATATGTAGTATGTATGTAGCATGCATGTAGTATGTATGTAGTATGTATGTAGTATGTATGTAGTATATATGTAGTATGTATGTAGCATGTAGTATGTATGTAGTATTTTTTTTTTTTTTTTTTTTTTTTTTAACATTTAACACATTAGCCGGATGATGGGACTACTACTGTCCCATCATTGGCTAATGTGTCAATCACTGTCATGGTAGCAGGCATCGCCCGATGGGACTTGTAGTCCCATCGGACGATGCTTGCACAGACCCCCGGACATCAGCACAGCCCCCCGGCAGGCCGGCACAGCCCCCCGGCAGGCCGGTACAGACCCCCACAGGGTGCACAGCCCCCCGGCAGGCCGGCACAGCCCCCCGGCAGGCCGGCAGAGACCCCGGGCAGTCCACACAGCCCCCCGGCAGGCCGGCACAGCCCCCCGGCAGGCCGGCAGAGACCCCCGGAAGGCCCGAAATGACGGCGCATCATGATGCGCACACACCGCGCATCATGATGACGTCAGGCCGTCAATCAACTGAACTTCCGATTCCGATGCCGAATTCCGATATTGAAAAAATATCGGAAGTCGGTATCGGAATTCCGATACAGCAAGTATCGGCCGATACCCGATACTTGCGGTATCGGAATGCTCAACACTAGTGACCATAAGCTGGAAAATTGCAAAGCTACCCGAAACATGAGTGTCAAGGTTTCTGTGAGAAAAACAACCACTAAGGCAAAGCTGTAAAATAAGAGGATATATTTAATCTATTAGTGTGTTTTGCCAAGTTGTGTCAATTTAAAAGCATACATAAGGAAGGGATTTCACAATACAAGCTTTATAAATTTTTGTGTTCAGAAATTTACAGCGTTCCCGGAGGGATAGTAGTTACATGCCTTTAGGAGCTAAATCGACTATTCCCAACATATTAACAGTAACTTCATAGTCTGGGTTATTTTTTTCCATTTTGGTGAAAATGTATTATGCCAGAAAAATCTGTTACATAAAATTCAATATAAATCTACAGAGAAAATGATTTAGCTAAATATTTAGAAAATATGAATGTTTTTTCGATTTTCTGTTCTTTTCAGCAATAATCTCACCTTCGTGTAACCTTGGTGGCATGTTAGATGTTTTTCATTTTCCTGTTTCCTCCTTTTCCTATCTTATCAACAATGTTTCTTCCTGCTTTTGAGACTCTAATTCCAATTTAAGTGCATTTATCTTATCATAGCTTTTACTTTTAAGCCTTCCATCTTCAGTATGTATTGGGTTAAATGTTATATCAGTTTAACTGTACTGTAATTCAGCTTTTGTGTGTTCATCTGTTTACAGGGACATTGTCAAATTGTCAATTTTCTTTCAGTTATTTACAACATTAACACCCATGTATGTGTATATTGCACAATATACACATTGTATAGTAGCACATATACTGTAATGTCTATTGCATCAGGTGTTAGACGCCGGGATTTTCCCGCTGCACTGGATGGCGCGCTAGTAGTGTGTGTATGTGCGCGTGTGTGTGAACATGTGGGTACGTGTGTGTTCGTGTGTCTACGGACTATACCACTCTGTCTGCATGTGCTATTCATCCATTTAGTTTGGGTCTAATTAGTTAGGCAGGCAGTTAACGTCAGTGGGGGCAATTAGGAGTTTGGCTTGCATCTGGGGTTCGTAGAGCATGTCCAACCCATCGTTATGGCTCCATACTCAGCGCCTGTTTTGTTACCGCGTGCTACTGACACGGTTCTGTTGCAGAGTGAGTTCAGTCCATGCTTTGTCCTGTGATGGATAACAGGACTTAGCACTTAGTACTCGTTTGTAGTGTTCCTCTCTGTGGAGTAACAGAGCTTGGAACTCTGCTTTTTGTTTCACACTGGCGTTAACTCCGTGTGTACAAGCATTTGCTCGCCGTCTGCTCCGCCACTGTTCACACTAGCCGCAGTTTAACATCTCTGCACGGTGGACCCCGGGTTGCGATTGCACTTTAGAATTTATTTTAATTTAGTGCAATCCGCCAACCCTAACACCAGGTCTCTGAAATGGGCTTGTTCTGCCCTCTTAATAGGGCAAAGAATGTTTTATTATTGCTGGGTTAATTATAGCACCATCTAGTGGTGGCTGAATTTATAGCAGTGATTTCAATAGCATTATAAAGCCTGTGACTTTAACAGAAGCAATGCATTATGAGATTAAAGCAGTGCTTCATGGGAAGGAAGCAATGTATTCTGGGATGAAGAAGGGCCATTTTGCTTCTGTTGGATCTCATAGGATACACATGTTATTTTGTCCTCCTGTGTAACCTTTGTTTTTCCTGCAACTTCTCTACTTGAGTCACTACCCGGCTTAAAGCATATCTGGTAAGCTTAATGTTTCTTGCAATGCAGTGATTCAGAGAGGTGTTATTTACTGTCTAGCAGCCAAGAGATGTCATTAACCCTTTAGTTACCAATTCTCAGTAAATGTACTCATAAACTAATGTATTCCTATGTAATGTTTGCATCACAATGTACACTTCCTGTGATTGTGTTAGCTGTGATCATCTGCACAATACTTATGCATGTTATTTATATTCCTTGTAGTTTTACCGTGCATGTTCTATACTCTTCACAAATAAACAAGGTAGACTACAGAGAACAGTCTGCTTATTTTGGAAGACAGAGCTGTGGTTTATACTGTATGCTGGATTGCACATCGTGTCAGCGTGCCTGAAGGCAGAATAGTAAAACAGATGCCAGACGCCTGCGATAGTGAATTCAGGCTGTAAGGGACCTCTATCACCCAGACTGCTCCGCATTCAGGTACTACAGCAGCCACCATTCAGCCGCAGGAGACAAGTCCAGGGCTCAGTAAAGGACCAATGGTCGAACGTGGTGATTGCATAGACTGTACAGGACCGCTAACACCCACACTGCTCCGCATATGGGTATCACAGCAGCCGCCATACAGCCACAGAACACTACCGCAGCCTGCCAAGAAGTGCTACATCTTCCCCTGCCACGCGGAAGCTGCCATACATAGACTGGTTTCCCTCCAATATACTCAGCAGTACTCAGCCAAACGCACAATGTCTCGGAAAAGCACATCCTCACTCAAAACGAGGTCACGAGCAAGTTCCAGCAGGTCATCCTTAGCAGAGCTAGCTGCTGTCGCTCGCGCCGAGGCTGAAGCAGCCAAAGCGAGATCCTCCTCTGCCTAACAAGAGATGCATCTAAAGCTGAAACAAGCAGATCAAGATGCAGAAACCGCCCGTTTGCAGGCAGTGAGAGAGACAGAAGCCACATGTCTGCAGGCAGAAAGAGAGGCAGAAGCTGCACGCCTGCAAGCCAAAGCCGTACGTTTGCAGGCAGAGAGAGAAGTGGAAACTGCACGTTTGCAAGCGGAGCTAGAAAGACTTGCGGCAGACAAAGAGACAGCAGCCGCAATAGCTAAAGCAGAGTATTTGGAAGCTATGAATGATCCTGATTATGAAAGACGCAGCAATATTCTCGGACCAGATCTAGAGCAGCAAGATCCAGGGCAACGTGTCGCAGAGTACGTCCGTCAACATTCCAGCGTAGATGACAGCCCTGGCGCATCATATCGATCAGCCCATGCCGATTACCAGCAATCCAAACCTGAGCTTCACTACCATAGGCGAGGAGACTTCCAGCACAGAGAGGTCGACTACAGCTACCGTTCCACTGAAAAGAAGGTACAGCTCCCATCCCGCCTTAAAGAGACACCTTCACCAACAAGGTACTGCACAGGCTATCCGGAGTCACAAGCGTCTTACAGGTATGGTGATGCACCACACACTAGACATGACTATTACACACCGGCTCGTGCCAGCACTGACGGAGTCATCAAAGACCTTGCAAAGTTTCTTGCCCGCCAAGAACTGGTTACAAAGGGACTTGTAAAGTTCACTGACAAACCTAAGAACTATCGGTCATGGCGAGCCTCATTCCGGAACACCATTCATGGTCTAGACCTTTTTGTGGTGAGGAGTTAGATCTCCTGGTAAAGTGGCTCGGAAGTGAGTCAGTTGAGCATGCAAAAAGACTGAGAGACATTAATGTAAAGTATCCTCGCACAGCCCTACATAAGCTGTGGGAAAGACTCGATGAATGCTATGGGGCAGTAGAAGTCATAGAGAATGCTTTATATAAAAGAATTGAGGATTTTCCTAAGATAGGACCTAAAGGTTATCTAAAGCTTAGAGAACTGAGAGATTTGTTGAATGAGTTGCAGGTTGCTCAGCAGGAAGGAGACTTGTCCGAATTGGCATTCTTAGATACCGCTAGGGGTGTCAATCTGATAATTCAGAAACTTCCTTACAACCTACAAGAAATGTGGATTACATGTGGTTCAGAGTATAAACACAAGCATAATGTATCATTTCCTCCTTTCACTGTATTTGTTGATTTTGTCACCAAACAATCTAGGATTAGAAATTACCCTAGTTTTGATTTTACTCTGTCGTGTTCCACTGCCACTGGTGTCAAACCAGGTAAGACACCCGTGGCAGTCCACAAAACTAACATTGATTCTATAGGCCCTCCTCACATGGTGAATAAACCCCCTCCAGACGAGAACAAACCTCAGGATGTCAGTAAATATTGTCCTCTACACAAGAAACCACATCCTCTACTAAAATGCAGAGCTTTCAGGGAGAAGTCTTTAGAGGATCGTAAAGGTTTCCTCAAGGAGAACAACATCTGCTTCAAATGTTGTGCCACAACCTCTCACTTCGCCAGGAACTGTGAAGCTAGCGTGAAATGTGCAGAATGCAGCAGCACGGATCACAATACAGCCTTGCACCCTGGATCACCTCCACGAGTGTTGTCGCAAGCAGAGGAGCACAATGGAAGGCAGAAGGACACTGATGAAGACACCCCGGATGTCAGGTCTAAATGTACTACGATCTGTAGAGGACTCACAGGAGGAAGGTCCTGTTCAAATATCTGCCTTGCCCGAGTTTATGATGCAGGCCGCAAGGACAAAGCCTTCAAGATTTATGCAATCCTGGATGATCAAAGTAACAGGTCTCTAACCAGGTCCATCTTTTTTGACAACTTCAGCATCGTAGGCTCTGGTTCTCTCTACACCCTGAGGACGTGTTCAGGTACCATTCAGACGACGGGGAAAAAGCAACCGGATACAAAGTGGAGTCCATAAATCGCCAGACCTGCCTATCATTACCGACCATCCTGGAGTGCAACCAGATTCCTGACAACAGGTCAGAAATTCCATCACGGGAGGTGGCGACATATCACCCCCATCTAAAGCATATAGCCCACCTGACACCTGAACTAGATCCAGGAACCCCAATAGCTCTACTTCTGGGGAGAGATATTCTACAAGTCCACAAGGCTAGAGAATGTATAAACGGCTCCAGGAATGCTCCGTACGCACAGAGACACGACCTTGGATGGGTCATTATAGGAGACGTCTGCCTAGGAGGAGCACACAAGCCGGCCTTAGTTGACAGCATGCTTACCAATACTCTTGAAAATGGACGTCCGTCTCTCTTCCAGCCATGTAAGATTAGCTTCCTGGTAAAAGAGTTGCCACACAATGCTCCTCTACCTTGTCCATTAGCTGATCCTTCCTGTGAAGACCACTCATGTGACGGCGACCAAGAGCACATAGGGTGCACAGTTTTCCACAGAACAAGGTAGCAATGTCCATAGAAGACAGACTGTTTTTGGACATCATGGATCGAGATGAGTCAAAGAGTTGGATGGCCCCTCTACCATTTAAACCCCAGAGGCAACGCTTACTCACCAGTCAGAAGTCTTGTAAGGGTTGGCACCCTTGCAAACACGCATTTACCACTCCGAACCTGGAAAATGCCAAAAACACGATAATTTGTACCATCCAATGCGAGCGTAACACCAAAGAAATAGACAACCTCAACAAAGGTCAACCCATTTCTAGAGACAGCGTCGTGAAAAAGCTTGATCCAATAATTGACCAAAATGAGCTGATACGAATTGGAGGTTGTCTTCAGGAAGCCAAGGTGGAATTCGTGGAAAAGCACCCTGTAATAATTCCTGGCCATCATCATGTGAGTACTGTGCTCGTACAGCACCATAATGTTTTGGTGAAAAATCAGGGCCGATTGTTTACCGAAGGGAATCTATGACCTGCTGGACTATGGATAGTCGGAGCAAAGAGATGTGTGAGTAAACTCATCTTCAACTGTGTGACTTGTCACAAACTCCGCGGCGTGACTCAAAGCCCAAAGATGGCCAATCTCCCATCAGACAGACTTAGTATGGATCCTCCCTTTACCAATGTTAGACTGGATGTATTCGGGCAGTGGTCTGTGGTTGCACAGCACACGAGAATAGCCCAAGCCAACGCAAAACGCTGGGCAGTTATGTTTTCCTGCATGTCCATGAGAGCTGTCCACATCGAAGTGATTGAATCCATGGACACATCAAGTTTCATAAATGCACTCCGACATTTCATTGTCATCAGAGGCACCGTGAAACACATTCGCTCTAACAGCGGCACAAATTTCGTAGGAGCAGTGAGAGAACTCCAAATTCCTTCCAACCTAGACATTACCAGTGTGGAAAGATACCTGAGTGAACAGGGATGTACCTGGACCTTCAATTTACCACACTCTTCTCACATGGGAGGTGCTTGGGAGAGGATGATAGGAATAGCACGCAGAATCTTAAATTCTATCTTCTTGCAAGAAGGTAGCACAAGACTCACACATGAAGGTTTGACTACATTCTTGGCAGAAGTTACGGCCATCATAAATGCCAGACCATTGACTGCACTCTCCAGTGATGCTGAAGATCCAACCATTCTCACTCCCGCCATGTTACTCACTCAGAAAACCGACACTCCTAGTGTTCCACTGGGAGAATTCAGCAACAAGGACCTCTACAAACGTCAATGGAGACAAGTTCAAAGTCTCTCCAATACTTTCTGGGACAGATAGAGAAAGCAATACCTCTCCACCTTACAGCCAAGCCAAACATCAAACCTGGTGATATTGTGCTCATGAAGGACAGTCAGTCACATCGAAATGAGTGGCCTCTGGGCCTCATCACCAAGGTGTTCCCAAGCAAAAATGAGAAGGTGCGCAAGGTCGAGGTCAAAGTGTGGAAGGCTGGGGAGAGTAAACTATTCCTCAGACCAGTTGCGTAGCTAATTCTATTGCTTTCACTTAAAGAGACTGTAAGTGGCATTAGTTAATGCCAAGCGGGGAGTGTTCTGCCCTCTTAATAGGGCAAAGAATGTTTTATTATTGCTGGGTTAATTATAGCACCATCTAGTGGTGGCTGAATTTATAGCAGTGTCTTCAATAGCTTTATAAAGCCTGTGACTTTAACAGAAGCAATGCACTATGGGATTAAAGCAGTGCTTCGTGGGAAGGAAGCAATGTATTCTGGGATGAAGAGGGGCCATTTTGCTTCTGTTGGATCTCATAGGATACACATGTTATTTTGTCCTCCTGTGTAACCTTTGTTTTTCCTGCAACTTCTCTACTTGAGTCACTACCCGGCTTAAAGCATATCTGGTAGGATTAATGTTTCTTGCAATGCAGTGATTCAGAGAGGTGTTATTTACTGTCTAGCAGCCAAGAGATGTCATTAACCATTTAGTTGCCAGTTCTCAGTAAATGTACTCATAAACTAATGTATTCCTATGTAATGTTTGCATCACAGTGTGCACTTCCTGTGATTGTGTTAGCTGTGATCATCTGCACAATACTTATGCATGCTATTTGTATTCCTTGTAGTTTTACTGCACATGTTCTATACTCTTCACAAATAAACAAGTTAGACTACGGAGAACAGTCTGCTTATTTTGGAAGACAGAGCTGTGGTTTATACTGTATGCTGGATTGCACATCGTGTCAGCGTGCCTGAAGGCAGGATAGGGCTTCTCCTGACAATCAGATTTATTCCCAACATCCATTTTGTAGTATTCACCCAAACTCATCTTTTTAGGTATACCTATCACTTTTCCTAATCTAATCTCCTACATTTACCCTCCTTTTAAATCTTCTACGTCTACTTCTTTTTACATTTTTCCATCAGAACATCATCCCTTCTTTCAACAGTATTCCTACTCTCCATGCACTCAAAGAATATGTTCACTCTTGTTGGTGTGGATTTTAAATCAGATCTGCTTAATAATCCATGTAAAGAATGTTTGAAAATACCCACATTCTCTAATTATTTGGGTATATAAAGAAAATATGTTCTGGATCAATGCAGATATACGTATTACATCTAAAGGGAAAGGAAGGTAAATATGACAAATTATAATTACATATATAATATGCTCTACATACTCCATTACAAATATATAATCTGCAGTATGATATATATATATATATCATCTGCAGTGTACATATATACTGTATATATATACATATATATATATATATATATATATATATATGCAGTGCCTTGAAAAAATATTTATATCTCATGACCATTTCCATATTTTTTCACTTGACATCCACAGGCTTAAATGCATTTTATTTGGATTTTATGCAATATGCCAACACAGAGTAGCGATGATCTATGAACTGTAAATGGAATGATATATGGTCTTCTAAATATTTTAAAGTAAACATTTGAAAATTGTGACATGCATTTGTAGTTAACCCCCTGAATTAATACTTTGTAGGGTCATCTTTCACTGCAATTGCTGCTGCAAGTCTTTTGGGATATGTCTCCACCAGCTTTACACATCTAAAGACTAAAAGTTTTGCCCAATCTTTACAAATTAGCCATAGCTCGGTGAGATTTAATGGAGGTGAGTGTTAACAGTAATTTTCAAGTCTTTCCACAGATTCTCAATAGGATTTAGGTCTGGACTGTCACTGTATCATTCAAACACATGAATATGCTTTGATCTAAACCATTCCATTGTAGCTATGGCACTATGTTTAGGGTCATTGTCCTGCTGGAAGGAGAACCTGTGCCCCAGGCTCAAGTCTTCTGCGGTAACTTCAGCAACAACTGATCTTGCCTGTACTGCAATTGCATTCATCTTGTCCTATCCTGATGTAATGCAGGTGCTTCTCACAAAATAAGAATATCATCAAAAAGTTAATTTATTTCAGTTCTTCAGTACAAAAAGTGAAACTCGTCTATTATATAGAGTCATTACAAACAGAGTGATCTATTTCAAGTGTTTATTTATGTTACTGTTGATGATTATGGCTTACAGCCATGAAAACCCACAAGTCATTATCTCAGTAAATTAGAATAATTACTAAGCATTTACAAAGGTCCCTTAGTCTGTTTCAGTAGCCTCCACAATCATGGGGAAGACTGCTGACTTGACAGATGTCCAGAAGGCAGTCATTGACACACGCCACAAGGAGGGTAAGCCACAAAAGGTCATTGCAAAGAAGCTGGATTTTCACAGAGTGCTGTATCCAAGCATATTAATGGAAAGTTGAGTGGAAGGAAAAAGTGTGGTAGAAAAAGGTGCACAAGCAACCGGGATAACCGCAGCCTTGAAAGGATTGTTAAGAAAAGGCCATTCAAAAATTTTGGGGATATTCACAAGGAGTGGACTGCTGCTGGAGTCATTGCTTCAAGAGCCACTACACACAGCCGTACTCAGGACTTGGGCTACAAGTGTCACAATCCTTTTGTCAAGCCACTCATGACCAATAGACAATGCCAGAAGCATCTTACCTGGGCCAAGGAGAAAAAAAAACTGGACTGTTGCTCAGTGGTCCAAAGTGTTGCTTTCAGATGAAAGTAAATTTTGCATTTCATTTGGAAATCAAGATCCCATAGTCTGGCGGAAGAGTGGAGAGGCACACAATCCAAGCTGCTGAAGTCTAGTGTGAAATTTCCACAATCATTGATGGTTTGGGGAGCCAAGTCATCTGCTGGTGTAGGTCCACTGTGTTTTATCAAGACCAAAGTCAGCACAGCTGTCTACCAGGAAGTTTGAGGGCCCTTCATGCTTCCCTCTGCCGAAAAGCTTTTTAACCCCTTCACCCCCAAGGGTGGTTTGCACGTTCATGACCGGGCCAATTTTTACAATTCTGACCACTGTACCTTTATGAGGTCATAACTCTGGAACGCTTCCATGGATCCCGGTGATTCTGACACTGTTTCCTCGTGACATATTGTACTTCATGTTAGTGGTAAAATTTCATTCAAATAACTTGCGTTTATTTGTGAAAAAAATGGAAATTTGGCAAAAATTTTGAAAATTTCGCAATTTTCCAACTTTGAAGTTTTATGCCCTTAAATCACAGAGATACGGCACACAAAAAACTTGATAAGTAACATTTCCCACATGTTTACTTTACATCAGCACAATTTTGGAACCAAAATTTTTTTTTGTTAGGAAGTTATAAGGGTTAAAAGTTGACCAGTGATTTCTCATTTTTACAACACCATTTTATTTTTAGGACCACATCACATTTGAAGCCACTTTGAGGGGTCTATATGATAGAAAATACCCAAAAGTGACACCATTCTAAAAACTGCACCCCTTAAGGTGCTCAAAACCACATTCAAGAAGTTTATTAACCCTTTAGGTGCGTCACAGGAATTTTTTTGAATATTTAAAAAAAATGAACATCTAACTTTTTTTCATAAAAAAAATAATTCAGGTTCAATTTTTTTTATTTTACCAAGGGTAACAGGAGAAATTTGACTGCAAAAGTTATTGTGCAATTTGTCCTGAGTACGCAGATACCTGATATGTGGGGGGGAACGACTGTTTCGGCGCATGGCAGAGCTCAGAATGGAAGGAGCGCCGTTTGACTTTTTCAATGCAAAATTGGCTGGAATTCAGATTGGACGCCATGTCACGTTTGGAGAGTCCCTGATGTACCTAAACAGTGGAAACCCCCTACAAGTGACCCCATTTTGGAAACTAGACCCCCTAAGGAACTTATCTAGATGTGTGGTGAGAACTTTGAACCCCCATGGGCTTCACAGAAGTTTATAACATAAAGCCATACAATTAAAAAATCATATTTTTTCCACAAAAATGATCTTTTCACCCTCAATTCTTATTTTTCCAAGGGTAACAGGACCCTAAAAGTTATTGTGCAATTTGTCCTGAGTACGCTGATACCCCACATGTGGGGGTAAACCACTATTTGGGCGCATGGCAGAGCTCGGAAGGGAAGCAGCGCCATTTGACGTTTTGGGCTGGAATTGAGATCGGACTCCATGTCGCGTTTGGAAAACCCCTGATGTACCAAAACAGTGGAAACCCCCCACAAATGACACCATTTTGGAAACTAGACCCCCTAAGGAACTTATCTAGATGTGTGGTGAGAACTTTGAACCCCCATGGGCTTCACAGAAGTTTATAACATAAAGCCATACAATTAAAAAATCATATTTTTTCCACAAAAATGATCTTTTCACCCTCAATTCTTATTTTTCCAAGGGTAACAGGACCCGAAAAGTTATTGTGCAATTTGTCCTGAGTACGCTGATACCCCACATGTGGGGGTAAACCACTATTTAGGCGCATGGCAGAGCTCGGAAGGGAAGCAGCGCCATTTGACTTTTTTTGGCTGGAATTGAGATCGGACACCATGTCGCGTTTGGAAAACCCCTGATGTACCAAAACAGTGGAAACCCCCCACAAATGACACCATTTTGGAAACTAGACCCCCTAAGGAACTTATCTAGATGTGTGGTGAGAACTTTGAACCCCCATGGGCTTCACAGAAGTTTATAACATAAAGCCATACAATTAAAAAATCATATTTTTTCCACAAAAATGATCTTTTCACCCTCAATTCTTATTTTTCCAAGGGTAACAGGACCCGAAAAGTTATTGTGCAATTTGTCCTGAGTACGCTGATACCCCACATGTGGGGGTAAACCACTATTTGGGCGAATGGCAGAGCTCGGAAGGGAAGCAGCGCCATTTGACGTTTTTGGCTGGAATTGAGATCGGACACCATGTCGCGTTTGGAAAACCCCTGATGTACCAAAACAGTGGAAACCCCCCACAAATGACACCATTTTGGAAACTAGACCCCCCAAGGAACTTATCTAGATGTGTGGTGAGCACTTTGAACCCCCCAGTGCTTCACAGAAGTTTATAACGCCCGGGCGTGAAAATAAAAAATTCGTATTTTTTCCACAAACATGATCTTTTAGTCACCATTTTTTTATTTTCCCAAGGGTACCAGGAGAAATTGGACCTTAAAAGTTGTTGTCCAATTTGTCCTGAGTATGCTGATACCCCATATGTGGGAGAAAACTACTGTATTGGCACACGTCGGGGCTCGGAAGGGAAGTAGTGACGTTTTGGAATGCAGACTTTGATGGAATGGTCTGCGGGTGTCATGTTGCCTTTGGAGAGCCCCTAATGTACCTAAACAGTGGAAACCCCCACAAATGACACCATTTTGTAAACTAGAACCCCCAAGGAACTTATCTAGATGTGTGGTGAGCACTTTGAACCCCCCAGTGCTTCACAGAAGTTTATAATGCCCGAGCGTGAAAATAAAAAATTCGTATTTTTTCCACAAACATGATCTTTTAGTCACCATTTTTTTATTTTCCCAAGGGTACCAGGAGAAATTGGACCCCAAAAGTTGTTGTCCAATTTGTCCTGAGTATGCTGATACCCTATATGTGGGAGAAAACTACTGTATGGGCACACGTCGGGGCTCGGAAGGGAAGTAGTGACGTTTTGGAATGCAGACTTTGATGGAATGGTCTGCGGGTGTCATGTTGCCTTTGGAGAGCCCCTAATGTACCTAAACAGTGGAAACCCCCCACAAATGACCCCATTTTGAAAACTAGACCCACTAAGGAACTTATCTAGATGTGAGGTGAGCACTTTGAACCCCCAAGGGCTTCACTGAAGTTTATAATGCCAGGGCATGAAAATAAAAAAATCGTATTTTTTCCAGAAACATGATCAATTAGTCCCCAATTGTTTCATTTTCCCAAGGGTAACAGGAGAAATTGGACCCCAAAAGTTGTTTTCCAATTTGGCCTGAGTACGCTGACACCCCATATGTGGGAGAAAACTACTGTATGGACACACGTCTGGGCTCGGAAGGGAAGCAGTGACGTTTTGGAATGCAGACTTTGATGGAATGGTCTGCGGGTGTCATGTGCGTTTGGAGAGCCCCTGATGTACCTAAACTATTGAAACTCCCCACATGTGACCCCATTTTGGACACTAGACCCCCCACGGAACTTATCTAGATGTGTGGTGAGCACTTTGAACCCCCAAGTGTTTCACAGAAGTTTATAACACTCGGACGTGAAAATAAAAAAATCATTTTTTTCCACAAAAATGATATTTTTGCCCCCAATTTTTTATTTTCCTAAGGGTAACAGGAGAAATTGGACCCCAAAAATTGTTTTACAATTTGACCTGAGTAGGCTGATACCCTACATGTGGGGGTAAAACACTGTTTGGGCGCATGGCAGAGCTTGGAAGGGAAGGAGCACCATTTGACTTTTTCAACTCAGAATTGGCTGGAATTGAGATCAGACGCCATGTTGCATTTGGAGAGCCCCTGATGTGCCCAAACAGTGGAAACTCCCAATTATAACTCCAACCCTAACCCCAACACACCCCTAACCCTAATCTGAGCCCTAACCCTAGCCCTAACCCTAGCCCTAGCCCTAACCCTAGCCCTAACCCTAGCCCTAACCCTAGCCCTAACCCTAGCCCTAGCCCTAACCCTAGCCCTAACCCTAGCCCTAACCCTAGCCCTAACCCTAAGGCTGTGTGCACACGCTGCGGATTTTGCTGCGGTTCCGCAGCAGTTTTGGCCGCTGCGGACCAGCAGCAGTTTTTGCTGCGGTGTACAGTACCATGATTCCCTATGGGAATCAAAAACTGCAGTGCAGACGGTGCGGAATTTTCCGCGCGGATTATCTGCGGTTTTCAATCCGCAGAAAGAATTGACATGTCAATTCTTTCTGCGGATTCTCCTGCGGTTTGCCATCTCCTCTATTGAGGAGATGAAAAACCGCAGGACAAAACCGCAGAGCAATCCGCAGGTAAAACCGCAGGTCTTTTGACCTGCGGTTTCACCTGCGGATTTTACAAAATCTGCGCGGGTGAATCCGCACCTAATCCGCAGCGTGTGCACACAGCCTTACCCTAACGGGAAAATGGAGATAAATACTTTTTTTTTAGTTTTATTATTTTTCCCTAACTAAGGGGGTGATAACGGGGGGGGGGTTTGACTTACTATTTATGGCGGTTTTTATGTTTGGCGGCTGTCAGACGCTAAAAGACGCTTTTTATTGTAAAATAGTTTTTGCATCACCACATATTGAGAGCTATAATTTTTCCGCATTTTGACCCACTGAGTCATGTGAGGTCTTATTTTTTGCGGGACGAGTTGACGTTTTTATTGGTACCATTTTCGGGCATGTGACATTTTTTGATCGCTTTTTATTCCTATTTTTGGGACGCAGAATGAACAAAAACCAGCGTTTCATGAATTTCTTTTGGGGGGGTGCGTTTACACCGTTCCGCGTGCGGTAAAATTGATAAAGCGGTTTTATTCTTCGGGTCAGTACGGTTACAGCGATACCTCATTTAGGTCGTTTTTTTATGTTTTTGTCGGTTTTATGCAATGAAAACTATTTTATATAAAAAATAATTATTTTTGCATCGCTTTATTCTGTGAGCTATAACTTTTTTATTTTTTCGCTGATGATGCTGTATTGTGGCTCGTTTTTTGCGGGACAAGATGACGTTTTCAGCGGTACCATGGATATTTATATGCGTCTTTTTGATCGCGCGTTATTACACTTTTTGTTTGGCGGTATGATAATAAATCATTATTTTTTGCTTCGTTTTTTATTTTTATTTTTTAAGGGGTTCGCTTAAAGGGTTAACTAATGGGACAGTTTTATAGGGCTGGTCATTACGGACGCGGCGATACCTTATATGTGTACTTTTATTGTTTTTTTTTTTTATTATTTCCAAAAAATGGATTTATTGGGGGAATATTTTTTTTTTTTTTCTAATTTATTTGGCGATTTTTTTTAATTTATTTTTACATTTTTTTTTAATTTTTTTTTTACTTTATTACATAGTCCCAGGTGGGACATCACTGTCCTGTGACAGATCGCTGATCTGTCACATCACAGATCACTGTGACAGATCAGCAATCTGTCACAGGCATTGAAGCAGACTTCCTCTTGCCTGCGCTTTGCAGGCACTGAGGAAGCCAGCTTCCTCAGGTCCCCGAAGGCCCCCGTCGCCATCTTGGATTCGGAGGCCTGGAGGATAGGAGCCCCCCGCAGCAGCGCTGCACTTTGCGCTGCCGTGGGGGGCTCAGGGAAGCACGGAGGGAGCCCCCTCCCGATGCTTCCCTTTAACTCCCGGTACACCGCGATCATGTTTGATCGCGGTGTGCAAGGGGT
Organism: Dendrobates tinctorius; assembly: GCF_039654945.1. Lineage (NCBI taxonomy): Eukaryota > Metazoa > Chordata > Amphibia > Anura > Dendrobatidae > Dendrobates > Dendrobates tinctorius. The sequence goes on from NW_027361672.1 coordinate 5,899,200, forward strand.
TAACGTGTCGGGGGCGGTCCGTGACCGCCCCTGACACATAGTGCCGGGTGTCAGCTGTGATAATCAGCTGACACCCGGCCGCGATCAGTGGCGCTCACCACGTGGGCGCCGCTGATCGCGGTAGACGTACTATCCCGTCCACGGTCATACGGGCCCGGGTACCGTGGACGGGATAGTACGTCGGATGTCAGGAAGGGGTTAAAGATGGAAATTTCATTCTCCAGCAGGACTTGGCACCTGCCAAAAGTACCAATACCTGGTTTAAAAACAACAGTATCACTGTGCTTGATTGGCCAGCAAACTCATCTGACCTTATGGGTTATTGTCAAGAGAAAGATGAGAGACAACAGACCCAACAATGCAGACAAGCTGAAGACTGCTATCAAAGCAATCTGGGCTTCCATAACACCTCAGCAGTGCCACAAGCTGATCGCCTCTATGCCACGCCGCATTAATGCAGTAATTGATGCAAAAGGAACCCTGACCAAGTATGGACTGCATTTACTGAACATACATTTCAGTAGGCCAACATTTCGGATTTTAAAATAATTTTTCAAGCTGGTGTTATAAAGTTTTCTAATCTACTGAGATAACTTTTGGGTTTTTATTGGCTGTAGAGGAAAAAAAAAATTGATCCAGCTTGAGACGGAGTTGGCTGCAATTTTACAAAGCTTTATTGGGCTACAAGTGTCACAATCCTTGACTAAGGCTGGTTTCACATTTGCGTTTTTTTGCGCTGGAAAAAAACGCATACCTGCGCATGCGTTTTTTCCCCTATATTTAACATGGGTGCGCATACCT